>NC_138339.1:2472500-5186250 GCF_046562875.1 Panthera onca | reverse complement strand
TGTTCCTTCTAGTGCCAGGTTACAGCCTGCAGACCCCTGAGGCACTAACATCAGGGTGGTGACCAATGTGGTTTTCTTTAACTCTTGATTTAGTGTTATTTTTATTTTGCCTAACACATGTGATGATAAAAATAGTACTACACCATGAGCTAAAGAAGACCAACACTGATTAATTCCTTCAATAATAAAAATCTCATTTATTTTTTAAGCCAAATATAGTATTCTTTGACAAAAAGTTCTGTTTCAAGTTTTCGTGTCTCTGCCCTACTATTGCCCTGGGCATATATTCACCTGAGTCCTTTCTTTTTCCTCGTCACCTGAGCTGGGTGATAGACAGGAGAGCTCATGACGATGAATCAGCCAGAGAAGGAGCTGAAGAGCCCAACATGATGGTCTTTGTTTACAAGAGGTGGTGTGGTCACGTCTGGGGATTGTTAATACGACTGACAATGACCCAAGGGCCCCTCTATGGATGACGACTCTTCCTGTGTGCCAACATTCTCCCTTCCCCTCCCTGGTCTACCAGGTCCCCATGCCCTTGTGCCTATTTGCTCCTGATGCTATCAGTATCTTCTCTAGATGTCTGAGCCCAAAACACACTTCTCAACACCCCCAACCCCTCTGCCATCCCAGTGATATAGGAAAGAAGACACAAACAAAAATAACAACAGAAGTCCAAACAATACAGCACAATCATCATCTCATGTCTATCTTCTTCTCTTTAGAGTTTATAGATCTGAGGTTTATCTAAAGTTTACCAGTTATTTCAAATCTAGCACCCTCGTAATAATAGCTCATGAGTATCAGCTCTGCAGACTCGTGTACATGCTTGATAAGTTTCTCCCTGGAGTTATGCTGCAGATACTTACCCAAGCTGATGTATGGAGCCCAGAGAATCAGTTCTCTGTGAACAGAAAATGTCTCTCTTAGTTTTCCCTTTTTGCAAAACTTAATAAGATTGGGTTAAACAAATAGCACTAACATATTAATAATTTATTAGTAATATTACAGTAATAGTAGTAATATAAAATTTAATATGATATATAGTTGTGTATTAATTATATACCATATATCATGTAATATAAAATTTCTAAATGTAGACAATTTCTGGGGAGAAAAGACTCCTGGCAAGAGATAAGTATAGGCTCTGTTCTCACTAGTATCGAATGACCACACTGTATTTGAACATCAATTATATCCTAATACTTATTGAAACCTTGTTTTTATTTTTAAATGAACTAAATGAGTTCAAATAGTCCAAAGAAGGTTAAATTGCCTTTTAAATAATTTAGATTTTAGCTGATTCAGTGTTCATTTCCAATTCTGTAGGCCTGAGGGGGGAAATGCACTTTTAATAGGTTTGTTTAGTGATGAAATAAAAGGCAGATGGTCCCCTACGGTTTCTGTTAGAAACTTCATGGAGCTCCCTGAGGAAAGGGTAGGTTATAATTTAACCACATTGGGATGAAAGGCAAATAATCAGCCTCAAGGAGCAAGGCCTCTTTATTCAGTCTCCTCCCCATCCCCATGAAAAAGACGCGATGCCCAGGCGGGAGCACCCTTGGTGGTGCCCGGGAGGACACAGCTAGGGAAGAGGTTCACAGCGCTGGTTGGCCCTTGTGGCTGGCTGCCAGACCAGCCAGGGGAAGTGTCTGCTTTTACCTGTTCGGCTGTTGTGGGGAAAGAGGGCACATGACTTGAGAAAAGGTTATCGTAGGTCAGAAAGCTGACTTGATTTTCTGAAAAATTAAGGGAGGAAACCCACCGCTTCCCACAAGGCCCTTGCCTTACAGACAGGCTCAGGGTGGTCAGTGCCCAAGGGCTGACCGCTGAGGGACCCTCTGCCCTCGGCCATGCTCCGGCCAGCCCTGTTGCCCACCTGTCTGTGTCGCTGTCCAGCTCTTTCAGGATGAGGGCCACCTCTCCCACTTCCCATTGGTTACACGGACAACATTCTCGGGAGGCCCAGTGCACTGAATCATGGTGAATTTTGCCTCCAAAACAGGCCAAGGCTGGGGTGATAAAAAAAGTTTGTGAAATAGATAATCGTCATGTTTGTAGCACAGTGGGGATGGAATCCACTGAATTGTACACTTAGCATTGGTTATGATGGCAAATCATACATATAATATATAGAATGTTCTTAAAAACGAGGCCACAGGGGGCACCTGGGTGCCTTAGTCAGTTGAGCGTCCGACTTCGGCTCAGGTCATGATCTTGCAGTTTGTGAGTTCGAGCCCGAATTGGGCTCTGTGCCGACAGCTCGGAGCCTGGAGCCTGCTTCCGATTCTGTGTCTCCCTCTCTCTCTCTCTGCCCCTCCCCTTCTTGCTCTCTGTCTCTCTCTCTCTCTCCAAAACAAATAAACATTTAAAAACTAGGCCACAGCAATAGGTCGGGCTACTGAGAAAAATGAGAAATTTACAAGAAGTGAAAAATAAAAACTCTTAGAAACAAGTTGCTCCCTTCTGAGAAAGGTATGCACCCTTTGCAAGAATATGCCAGTACCTTGCTTGCACATCAAAAAAAGAATAAATTAGACATCAAAAAAACAGCAATAAACAAAAAGACCATTTTCTGATCAGGTTTTGTTTCACTGAGAATCACAAGAGTTGTCAGTATTCCTTAAGATGACAAAATTTTTCCCCCTTCATTAGCACGGCAAGCTGCAAACGACACCAAACAGATGGCTCTAAACCCAGCTGCATGGAGTACTTTTTTTTTTTTTATGGAAAAGCAAACAAAAAGAAGAAAATCAACAGCAGCAAGATGTGAGCCTATTAAATTGCACTGAATTTTATTTCCAGTTCGATTGACCATTTATTCTCTAGCCTCAAAATAATCATACAACCCTCAGCATTGGAAAGAAACGTCATTTCTACGTGGTTTGCTTCAGCTGAGATTTACTGCATTCAGTGCTGAGTCCTGGACTTCAAAAGCAGTCAGGGAAATGCTCGATATTTTATTTCCTTAGTTTTTTATTTACCTGATTACACCAAAGTGGGCCCAGGACATTTCTTCCTAAATGTGTATACATAATAATTCTCCGCAATGTGTTATCCAATAGCAGACTCCATTCAGTTATATGAAGGCAGACAATGCCTATTTCAAGGTATGGCTCAAAATCGAAATGCAATAGTGCACTCCTGGCCAGAAGGTTACAAAGCAGAGATGCATTTTAAGTAAGTGAATGCCTCAGACAACCTTGTCTCTAAGCGTGTAGACGAGTTCTGGAACTGGTTTAAATATAGCTTCGGCAGCTTACATTCTGGGGAGCTGACTACATACCAGGTACGGTTCTCTCTGGATTTTCCCACCAGTCCCGTTAGGTAGGTGACATTCATCATCCTTATTTCACCCATAATAGTGATGGGGCACAGCGAAGTCATCTGCTCAAGGTCCAGGCTTGTAAGTGGGGGGCACATAGCAATGCTAACGTGGAAGTTCTGTCCATCACTGGTCTGTGTTGCCTGGTTGTGAGGGTTGTTACCTGGCAGATTACCCCTGCCTGAAAGTCCTTGAACCTTCTATGATTTACTTTGGGTTTTTCAAGTCCACTAGGGCTTTACCTCCTAAAGGTATTTTTTAAATATTGCATTATATGTTATAATATAATGTTATAATGATATCATAATATAACATCATATATAATATTATATATTATAGATTGTATCATGTTGCTATTTATTTTATATTATATATGAATATATTGTTTTTATTTTCAGTTGCTTCAACTTGATGCTATAATATAATGTTATAATGATATCATAATATAACATCATATATAATATTATATATTATAGATTGTATCATGTTGCTATTTATTTTATATTATATATGAATATATTATTTTTATTTTCAGTTGCTTCAACTTGATCAAAGAGGGTCCCTTATGTATACTTTTTCAAAAGGACCTGCTGAGATTTTTCACTTGTTTATTCTGTTTAGCTTCAGTCATAAACAATTGTATTATTAACCCCATACTTCTTTCAAAGTGTAGATGTATGACTTTGCTTAGATCTTTACTTTATTCTAGATCATTCTCTGTGTTTGAAGGGAAAGCCCTTAACTGTCTTGGGTATACATAACATGAAAACAGTCTCATTTTCTTCCTTTGGGGGTCTTACGTGCTTTGCTCACCCCCTTTCCTCATACCAGCAAGTATATCTAGTGGACTGATCCTGCATGGGGAGGGTGGATGTGCCTGTTTAATTTATATAACAATAAAACACCAATACTTACACTTCTGAGATCCGAGCCCTTGGATGCCCTTCAATTGACAACTCAGAACATCTCCCCTCAGAGCTTCTAAATTAGCCACTGCCCAACTCCTGACAGAGCCTCACTGTGTCTGTCACCTGCTGATGTGAGAAAGACAGAGGGGTGCACAGGGACATGCTGCCCATTCGTCCCACGAGGCTCTGGAGGCTGTGGCTCTGCACTGACCTAGAAGGCCGGGAAGCAGCCCAGCCGGACAACATGAGCTCATCTCCCCAGAGACAAGCCTCGCAGACTGCAGACTACAGTTTAGTAATATACTCTCAGCTTTTATTAATTAAAAAACAGACCGTGCCTCTCATGGGCCAGACTCCCTCTCCCTTTGTCCATCTACCTAAAGCTAGCAAGGTGAGATTGGCCAGAATGAGCTACCAGGGCGTCAACCAGAAAAAGGACCTCATGGATGATGTAGACCTGCCCTACAGGCAAATTCTCTCCTGCTCTGCCTGTCCCCCGGCTGGCCTTGTCTTCCCAAGGGGAAGCCAGTTGCCAAAGATTCAGGTGTGGGCTCTTGATGGGCAGACGCTGTCCGTGGTCCTGAGCTGCGGTGCCCACATGTTCTAGGTGAAGGATGCGCTCCTGTGGGCCAGACTGGCTCTCAGGAATTACAGTTAGTAGTGGGGGCTGAAGCACCAAGGAAGAAAAGGGTCTCTTTGCCAAGCCCTGTGCAGGTGCTCATGCTTCCCTTGGAATCCTCGTGGAGAGGCATGGATTGTCCAGATAAGATTAGGAACGCTGGGTCCATCCATGGCACCTGTATGGGGCACCCATCTGCACCAATCTGAACATGACCTGACAACTAGAAATCCATAAAACAGTGACATCCCTGGCTTTGCTTTTGCTACCAAGAAATTCTGAGCCAAATCTAATGTTCAAAAGAAACGCTATGATCCTGAACTTGTAGTATCCTCGCCTTACCCCTCCTGCCATGTGATCTTGAACTTTTATGTTCATCTCATCTGAATGACTCAGCTCCATTCATCTTTTCTTAGAAGCAGACTCAAGTCTTTTGGAAAAGAAACCGAAGGGAAAGTTTTTAAGTAAATATAAAGTCACTTGCTTTTTCAAGATTGAAAAGTAAATCATAATTTTGCCCCACGTGTCTGGCACAAATGAATATTAATGAATGAACCAGCCGCCAGCCGCACACCCACATCCAAGCTCTACCGCTCTCGCCAATGGGAGAGGAGATGTGGACGTTCCCCTGATTCTAGAAAAGAGCTGAGTTCCCCACACGGGGGTCATGTGGACGGGGCTTCTGGGGGTGATTTCATAGGATTTGACTCTTTGAAGCTCATTGTTCACTTATTTGTTCATTTATTCACTTAACAACCTTACATAAGGTAGAGTATAAACATGAAAAGATAAGAGTACTCCCAGAAATTGGAAGAGGGTCCCAGAAAAGCAGAAAGAATTGGCTTAGAAATGGATTTTGATTCTAGAATGGAAGCTCGCAAGGAACAACACGGGAGATAGGAGGAGGCATACACAGAAGGCAAAGGGACCCTAAGGTGTGGCAAGTGAGTGGGCTGAGATCGGAGTGTGGGACACAGAGGGGTGACACAGATGGCTTCTCAGGCATGTGACCTCTGCAGCCACCAGGCCTGGGGCATAGAAGGCCCCTGTCCCTGGTGTCACGTTCTGCCATCATCTTCACAGTATTCATCTTTGAACAAGTGGTCCTGCCTCCCAATTTTGCACTAAGCCCCGCAAATTACACAGTGGACCCTGAAGAGCAGAAGCTGAAAGACGTAGTGAGACACCGTGGCTGGTCTTCTGCGTGGATGGGGGAGTTCTGTGCAGAGTCCAGGAAGCTGCCGAAGCCCTTTCCCTCGGGCTCCACAGCTGGCTCAGGACTGTCCAGACCATACACACCCCCTGTGCTCCTGGGGCCCGCTGAGCCTGCAGTCCACCCTCCCAGCTCCTACACCCCAGGCCGGTGCAGGGGGGAAAATGCACGGGTATGGGCACCGGGGTCACAGGAAAGTCACCATCTGCATCTCAAACAACATGTCCTGAGCTGCTCCCTCTCTGGTACCTGCTGTGACCCCACTTCCTTCCCCATTCTTCACTTCACATTCCACGAGCAGCCCCCCAGCCCTGCACCGGGATGCTTTCCCCTCCCTCCCCCTTCATTCGGAAACCACTTTCCATTTCTGTCCTTGTCCCTCCATCAGTCATGGTCTCGTTTGGGGCGGGGTGAGGGGGGGACCACAGGGGTGTGAGGACAGACCCACTACACTCATTAACGGCATCTTGGCTGCGGCAGCAAATCTGTGTGCAGATCTTGCTGTCTTCAGTGCCTGAACTTCTCCCTCTTCTGGGATCTTTTGCATAAGTTAATAAACAAGTTGTTTCTTCTAACAGAAATAGATCTGTGTGTCCATGCACGCACAACCCTTTCCCTGTTCCTCAGCTACTCTCCTTCCTTGAGCTGGTGCACCTGTGTTGTACCAAACGCATAACCTTGTCTGCATATGGCATTCCCTTCCCTTGTGACTTTATTTGCCTTTTCTCGGTCACAGCTCAAGAGTCACCTTGTCCCCCTCACAGGTCTGCAGCCAGGATTTACACACGGTTCTATCTGACTCCAGAGCAAGAGAGGAGACGGCCAACCAATGGAAGTGGTCCCCAAACACGCTCCCTGCCCACTTCCTTTGTGACCTGCTGAAGCTCTGTTTTTGGTGTGGCAGATCACCTTGCTGTTCAGCAAATGTTCACTCTCCGGTCCCTGCTCCACCTTGGGCATGGACACACAGGTTGTTTTGGTTCATGGAAGGTGAACAAGCAGCATATGCAAGTGCAAACTTGATATGGTACCCCATGGCTTTGCTCAGCCCTTGTGACCTTGTCTTCCACCATGAGAAAAACACGTCCCAGGGGGCCACTGGTCCAGAAGGAGAAAGCACCTGGGGCACAATGGAAGCCAACATTGACTGGGGCCACATGCAGTCAAGCCCTGCGAACGTTAGCCAGCCCTCGCTTCCTTAAGCAAGAAACAGTATTCGCTGCAGGAAGCCGTTGACACTGGGGTTCCTCTGCTACACGAATTATCACAGCAAAGCCTGACGAATCCACTCTCCCACGTGCTGGTGTGACCAACCAAGAGTAAAACAGATCCACAAGGCTTACAGGAAAAAGAGAAAAAGGAAATGCTAAGATCCTAGAAAATTCACGGACTAAGTCAGCTTTTCGTGAAAGTTGTGTTTATAGACAAAAACTTCCAAAGTTGCTCTCCCCCAAACACACCAATAATAACTGGCTGATCTATAAATCCCCTTCCCACTGTCAGGAAGACCTTTTTTTCTCCTGTCCTTGTGCTTATAAAGGGAGCTGAGTGGGAGTACCAGTCCTGCCCCAGGGCCACCCTGCCCTCACCATGCCCCAGGGGAGGTGAAATGGTTTCTCTCCTGGTGCACTTGAGAGAAGAGACAGGATGGCCTACGCAGGCCCTTTTTCTCTTTTGTCTACTTTCTACCCACCTGCACACAAGTGTGTGATCTGGTCCGTTCTCTAACATGCTGCAAGGGGTCCCCCCAAGGAGGAAAACTTAGTGACCGGGTGAGTGGGTAAGTAGGATCGAGGAGTGTGAGAGCAAGTCCACTCACTCGCAGACCTAATTACATTCTATAAAGAAAAAATAATTGAATAAAAAATTTTAAAAAGACTATAAGGTACCAAAAAGTAAAAAGAAAACAATCAATATAGTGCAATACTCAACAACACCAGGAAAACAAAACAAAACAAAACAAAACAAAACAAAACAAAACAAAACCACGTCAAAGATTCAGGAAACAGCTTTGCATTATTCCACCTCATTGAAACTTGATTTAGTCCATTTCGAAAAAAGGGACACATTGTACATTTATACCAGGTATGATGATGCCACTAGCAAAATCCTTTAAGACAGTCCATCTCCAAAAAAGTGTAATTCATAAAAAATTCAAAAAAGGTTATTGGGAATAAAGTCTGGTCCCCAGTGGTTGGACATCTATATTGTTTCCCAGCTTGTTCCTAATTCAGGGAGGAAAGACACAGATATTAATTGCTGATCTTCCATGGCTTCAACCTAAAATAATTTACTGTGACACAATCTAGAACAATATAAAAATTATGTCTGGCAGGGAGGAAATTAGTGGGTTTAAGTCCAAGACCCATGAAGGGGTAAGCAAGTGATGTCCTATATTCATTCAGGCCCCGCACACCTTGGACCAGCATGGAGTATATGTCTCAAAGACCCTTAGGTAAAGGAGGTGTCCAGGGTAGGATGTGAAACAAACTAAGCTATGGAAACCTTAAATCAATTTAATGTGTGGCCATTTGTCCTTCCATGTTGGAACACTGATCAACTTTAGCATGAATAACAGTTGGCACCTTGAAGAGAACCGTCAATGGTTCTCAATGGTTCATGGGATTGAACTCCTGCTAGAGAATAAAAAAAATATCCACTATTCAGACATACGTGGTGAATTCAAAACACGGCCTCGTGCTGAGAGGACTAATAACAGTCATGAGCCCTGGAAGTTTCCGGAAAAGGCACATGAAAATAGTTGGCAATTGAAGTGGGAAGAACCGTAATTAATGAATTGCTAGTTGTTACTGTGAATTTTCTAGGCTTTCACCAAGGTTTTCACCTCTAGCTATACCTTGCAGCTTCCACATAATGAAGTCTTTAGAAGGATAGAAACTCCATACAGTGAGAATGTTTTCTAAGGAGGTTTTTCTGGTTCTGTGCAGAGGGGACTTCCCACATTAGAGCCAACCTTCTCACCTTCTAGGAAACCACACGTACACCAGACTTTTAACAAACCTTCAGCATGAAAAATTGTTTACCACTTATATTTATCATAGACAAATATCCTATAAATATCATAGATAAATGGGTTTCAGTCTATTTAGAAAAACCAGTTTAGGTACATCAAATTGCTCTAATTCCAGTCAGCACTGAAACTGCACATTTTACAGGGCACCTGGGTGGCTTACTCAGTTAAGCATCCCACTCTTGATTTCGGTTCAGGTCATGATCTCGCAGTTTGTGAGATCGAGCCCCGCAGCAGGCTCAGCACTGACAATGCAGACCCTGCTTGGGGTTCTCTCTTTCTCTCTCTCTCTCTCTCTCTCTCTCTCCCACACACTTTCTCTCTCAAATAAATAGACTTAAAAAAAAAAAGAAACTTCACATTTTAGTTATTTCCATACCCCTGTCCAAGCAAATGTGTTTGTCATTGGAAATATCTGTTAAATAGTTCAAAGACCTCCTTTACTGTCTTCTCTGATCCTGGGAGCCTGTGGATCACTGATTTAAAGAGCCCTCCCACTAAAATCCTGTCCAAATAGAGTTGTAATGGCAAACATTAAATCCTTCATGTGGAGTAAACGTCTGGCTTCATGACAACGCTCCTACTACAATTACATGCTGCCAGAATTAGGGGGAGAAAATAATTCTTATCCACATGCCTATTTGAATACGGATTTCTTAATTCACCTGTTGGTCACCTTGGAAAATTACAAGCTGACTAGTGAAGGAATGAATAATACTGAGCTGGGGGTTAGTGAAACAAAAATATGGATATTGCTCTCAGAGTTGACTTGTGTGAGATTTCACAGTGAACCTTGCTGGATGTACAGGGGCTTGCAGAGGGACCTTGGGGACCAGACAAAAGGTTATTAGAAGCAAAACTAGTGCCCTAAGCCTTCCTTGGACCGCTGTAGACCCAGTCATTAAAATGGGTTCCATCTCTGATGATTCCATACTAAGTCAGTTGATGGGAAGTATTCCAACAAGCTTCCAGGGAATTTCAGAACCACGTGGTTTTGTGCAAATGATGAAGGATGACCTTGTGTCTATTCTTAGGTAAGAGAAGTGAAACTAGGATATATTTTCTATTTTTATATAATTTCTATATAATCTATTGAAAACATGAATTCTGAAAGATAGAGGGGAAGAAAATGAGGGAGACAGGAAGGAAAGAGTTTGATAGATAGATAGATATAGATATTAGATGATAGATGGATATAGATATAGACAGGGAGCAGATTCTACTGTTGGGAGTGTATTAAAAGACTTAAAATGTTTATGCCTTCTGATCCAGTAATACTGTTTCTAGGAATTTCTCCTAAGGAAATAGTCATAAATATTAAGCTTTGAGATCACCTAAATATCCAATATTAAAGGGTTAGTTAGTACATGTTGACTTTGCAGTTGCTGGCAATTATTATTGCAAAGAATTTATAATATGGAGACTTTTTATGAAATTCTGAAGGACATACAACAGCGAGCATATTACGTCTTTAACCGTGAAAATATGGGCAGTAAAAAAAGAAACTCAAAGGAAATACATTAATAGTAATAAAATCGTGAGTGATGTTTAGATTCTTCTGTGTAGTTTTCTGGTTTTCCAAAGGTTCTTCAAAGAGGAGATACTACCCTCATGATTTCTATATGTGTGAGAATTCTAAGATGCATCCCCCTCAAATTTCCCACCCTCATCCCCAGGACTATGAGGTATGGTGTCCACAATTTTGGTGGCTACATGGCAAAAGGGATTTTGCGGAAGTAATTAAGGTTCTTAATCAGTTGACTTTGAGTTGACTGGGAGGTTACCCCAGCAGATCTATTCCAATAGGTGAGCCCTGAAAAGCAGAGAGTTTTCTCTGGCTGGTGGCAGAAGGGAAGGTCAGAGAGAATCAAACGTGAAAGAGTACCATACCGGCTACTGGCTAGGGTGATGGGAGGGCTGTATTAACTATGTCTTATTTTCAGTGTGTTGATGCCCTGCTGGCCCCGGGGGGGACCACCATTCCAGAATTAGATAATTCCTGAAGACGGTGAACACCTCATCTGAGGAGTGGCTTCTGGATGCAATCCAACCCATGCAGAGCCCACACCCCAACTTCTTCTATGAGGTTCGCACACTCTGGGCCACTATCCACCTGCCCTAATCGACCCAGGTCCGGGTACCAGCAACCACTGGTGGCCCCTGTGCCCCAGAGTCCTGAAATGATCCAAACCGGCCAATCCTGAGCATGCTTACCCCACCTCTCTCGTTCCTTCCCTTGGAAACCAGGATAAAGGCTCTTGTCAGAACTTTCCCTCCCTCCCTCTGCCTCCTGGGGAACCCGGCGCTGGCCCCTGTGACCCACCACTGCCTCTAGGGGGCGATGAGATACAAACCATCTTTTCGATAGAAATTTATCTCCTGATTTGATGGCCTAACTGACCTTCCAATTTTCTACTAATACACTGTGTTTTAAAACAGGGCCCATGTACATCAGCCAGAATGCAGCTGAGAGGACCCCAGGGGCAGATGGCAACTCCTGGCCAACACCCAGCAAGGGAACAGGGACTTCAGTCCTACAACCACAAGGTGGTGAACTTGGAAAACACCCAGCGGAGCCTGGAAAGGTCTTCTTCTCCGCCAGGACACAGATCGCAGTCTTGTTGGGCCAGCTCCTTGATTTCAGCCTGCTAGTCACGGAGCAGAGAACGTGGCCCAGCCTGCCTCGATTTCTGAACTACAGAACTGCGAGGTAATAATGGGATGTTGGTTTTTTTTTAATTTAATTTAATTAATTGATCATCATCTCTGCACTCAGCATGGGGCTCAAACTCACAACCCCGAGATCAAGTGTCACATGTTCCTCTGAGCCAGCCAGGTGCCCCTGTGGTATTGTTTTAAGGCCCAAAGTTTGTGGTAATGCAATATGTATAAAGACTCTACATTTGCATATTCATATATTATTTGTAGTTTGCTTTAAATGCATATGCAATTTAAATTTGCTATATTTCCGGGGCGGGGGGGCTGCCTGGGTGGTTCAGTCAGTTAAGCCTCCAACTTTGGCTCAGGTCATGATCTCACGGTTCGTGACTTCAAGCCCCACATCTCTCGCTCCCTCTCAAAAATAAATAAACATTAAAAAAATAAATTTGGGGCACCTGGGTGGCTCAGTCGGTTAAGCGTCTGACTTTGACTCAGGTCATGATCTCATAGTTCGTGAGTTCGAGCCCCGCGTCGGGCTCTGAGCTGACAGCTTGGAGCCTGGAGCCTGCTTCGGATTCTGTGTCTCCCCCTCTCTCCGCCCCTTCCCCTACTCACACTCTGTCTCCTTCTCTCTAAAATAAATAAATATTTTTAAGAAATAATAAATAAATAAATTTGGTATAATTCCTCAAACCCAGATAAATGTTATCATCTTGCTTACATTTTTAGGACACAAGCAGCATGTTAATCCTGGCTTTTAACAGAAACCGAAACTATAGAAAACAGTCCCCAGAGCCCTGAGCAGAGGTCAGCCCTGCTCCACTGGAACGTCTCCACGGGGCGTATGAAAGCTGCAGGGAAGCCAGGCCAGGACGCATGACCCAGGTTCTCTGTGGACATGCGAATCGCTCACCTTCTTCACTCGGAGATGACTGTGCCCGCTGCAAATGTCCGTCCCCGCTCTGGCCTTCGGTGACCTCTCACCACGGAGGCTCACACGCCGAGAGCCACGGCCACCTGGCCATCGTCACTCATCAGCAGCGATCCCGGGATACACGTGCGGGGACATTTACCACGTGGCGTGCACTCTCAGCCTCCTTTGGTGAAGCAGTCCCATGGCACAAAGCACCTTCTTGAAGACCTCTTGAAAACTCCTCCCATCTTGACAAATGCTTGTTTCCAATCTTAATCAGGCTATGCCATGGATATGAGTCTTTAAAGCAAATTCTAAGACTTACCAAATGTATGTCACACACCCGTCGTGTCCATGGTACTGGGCCTGGCGCTGGGATGCACTGGGGTAAAGTAGGTTGGGTGTGGCCCCGGCCCCCTTCACCCCAGTTACATCCTCAGACCTCTCCCTTGTCTGCAGGTGCTGTTCAGAAAGACCCGCGAGTCCAGCCCCCTGGGGAAGGGAGGTCCCAGAAACCGGCTCCAGGGTGGGGTCTCAGCCACCGTTCAGCCCTAGCTTGGGAGCCCACATCCCAGCCCCTGGCCCCGTCCACTCGGGAGCCCTCTGCCCCTCCACGCGTGGCCCCTGGTGTTTGCCAGTGAAATCTCAGCACCCCTGGCGCTGGGAGGGCTAATGATCAAACGGAATGCTGGGAGACACTCAGAGAAGGTGCTTTCCTTCTGGGCCTTTCCATTTGCTTCCTGATCAGTGCGGCTGCTGTCTTCTCATTTGTCTCTTCCACACCAACTGCCATTACTTAAACTTAATGGGCCTGAGACCCCGTTGAGCCACCCGTGCGTGGCTGCCTGTGGGATCTGCCTGCTGCCAGACCTGAGTCCTGCTTCTGTCCGCGACTTGGGCTGCCCCTCCCTGCAGCCAGGCCAGGTATTCCGGGGTCCCCTCCGGCCCCTTTGCTACGGAATCCCTGGAGCCCTAGACCATCCGCCCTTCAATGACACGCCCTCACGTATGACAGCCCGAACGGGCTGGCTGTGCTGCGGAACAACGCCAAGTCCGTCTCAGAGCTGCTGGAGCTGTGATCCGATCACGTGACTTGTGGAGAGGGGTGAGCTTCCCTCTTCTACTCCTTTTTCTATTTGCCCCGCTTCCTTTTGAATCTCTTTTGGGGGGAGGGGGAGGAGCTGAGAGTGATCTGAGCACAAGACACAAAGGACAGGGACCAGGAAAAGCGTGCATCCATAATGGGTCCACTGACCTCAGCATCACCGCGAGATCAGTCCCGTCCTTCGTGTCCACACATGGTGGCCTGTGGTCTTTACATGTGACTTGTCACTTGGAACCAATCTTCCAAGCAACGTGCTCCAGCGGCAAGGATAATCTGACACTCTCAAAGTCTGAGCAAAGAAAAAATAAATCTACAAAAAACCAACGTATTCTGCTCTGGGGTAACCAAAATCAACCCTTCATCAACAATCGAGAAAATACAAACCAATCCCAAAATTTCATTTGGGGCTTAACAAACATTTCCATCTGGCAGGGGCTCTGCTAAAGAAAGACACAGCAAAAGATACCAACTGATCATCACACACACACACACACACCTCCCAAGTTCTTCCATTTCATCTAAAGTCCTTATACATAGAGCCCCAAGGCCCTATGTGACCTGACCTGACCACATCACCTCCGGAACTCATCTCCTACTACTCACTCTCTTGAACTCCCTGCCACACCGGCCTCCTTCCTATTCCCTGGATATGTCCATCAAGTGCAGACCTCAGGGCCTTTGCACAGCTGCTCACTAAGCCAGGAATACTCTTCCCACCACGCGCAAGGCTCTTTCCTTCCCTTTCTTCAGGATCACACTCCAATGTCACTTTCTCCCTAGACTTTCCCACAGACACTTTATCTAAAACTGCCCTCCCATCTCGTTCTCCTCCGTCCCTTCTTCCTTGTTCAGAACAAGCAAGAAAAGCCTGGAGAAGAGGGGACATTGGGTCCAGAGGTCCAGAGGGGCCGGGATCTGACCATATTACAATTCCGTACCAGTCACAGGGTCTGTGTGCTCGTGCGGAAGGTCCATCCTGGCCCTATGGATTCCTTGTAACTCCCACCTCTCTTTTCCTCTGGACTCCTCCCCCTCTCCCCCAGCCCCCACACATGAAAAGGAGGTTTTTTCACGTGTTTGTGGAACAGACATGACACAGAGCAAGGACTTGGCTTTCCCCGGCCTCCAGCCTCAGCACTTAGAGCACTCCCTGCCCCACTGGAGCTTCTCTTGCTCAAGGAACGGGCAGATGGTGTGGCCCGGGACTCGGTGGGGCCCAGGACAGTAAGTGGGACATACAGACATGGAGACGTGCGGGGGCTGGTCCCCCAGGTGGCAGGTGTCCACGTCCTGAGGCAAGGACGCCAGCCTGGAAGGAGCATTCTGACCTAAGCCTGGCAACACAGGGTCCTTGAAGAGCCATTTCCGAACTGTGGACACTTAACCCTCGGGAGCAAGTACAAGCCATGTACAGTTTTAGTCAAAGAAGGGACTTCGACCATAAAGAAGCAGAAACGCTTTGTGGTAGAGATGGCTGTTGTGCTCCGAATGTCTCCTCCTCCCTTTTCCCTTAGGAACAGAATCCTAACACTATTTGGGGTGACGATGTGTCCGGCTAAAAGACGACCCGTCCCATCTGCCTGGTAATAACGTGTGGCCACGTGAATACATTGTGGCCAAAAAATATAAGCGAACATATGTGCAAGATTTCTGGGAGGTCTTCTTAAAAGAGTCTTCTACAAGTAGAAGGGGAACCCTTTTCTCCCTCCTCCCTATTTCCATTCTTGCTGCATAGGATGCAGACGTGATGGCTGGAACTCCAGCAGCCTCTTGGGCCGTGAGTTGTACATGGTGGTAGGAGCCACATGCTGACAGTAATCAAATAGAAGGAGGCTGGTCCTTGAGGACATGCAGATACTGTCACAGCAGCTTGGGACTGACAACCCCCCCCCCCCCAGCTTCTCCAGACAAAATAAACCCTTATGGCTTAAGTCGGTATTATTTGGGGTCTTCTGTTAAGTGCTGCCATTCTCCTCCAGCCAAGGGCCCCTGGGAACACACCTGTACCTGAACAAGTTGTGTTTACTACTCACTGCAGTGAGACAGAACCCACAGTATGGAGAACGGTAGGGCACCTCGGTACAAGCACCTGAGAAAGGGCTTACAGGGTCTGGCTTTATGCTACAAAACTGTGGGTGGAAAGGACACAGTGTAAGAAGACACCCTGAAATGTAATGTAGTTCTTTCGTATTTGACGAATACAAATTTAAATTTCCAGTTTACCATGAATTAATAAACTGCTAATGTCACTCAGACTTCTGGTCACAAGCAAAGCCCACGTATTTGTTCAAGCATATTTTTTGTTAATTTCACATTCCCCAAGTCCTTGATCCGGGCATAAACAAACTTCGGGGTTTGATACATCAAAATGCATGTGATTTGGTTAGCACCAGCTGGGATCAGCTTAAAGACTAGTCTACCCTTGGTTTTTCAGGACAACAAAATAAGTCAGACAGGTTCTGAAGTGTAAGTCAAAACTGGGTGGTATTTGAATTAATTTGGGGATTGCAATAAGGAATTTATTTTGTGCTCATCTTTTATAGGTGAAATGTAGTTGCTCTGTGCCTGAGGCGAAAATCCAAAAATAACAAGGCTTCCATGTAATTGTCACCCACTTTAGATGCTGCTGAAAGAAAATTAATCAAGTTGATCCAAAATGTGAGGGGAAATACAGTATTTTTTAGTTAGTATTCTAAACTAACATAGCTATTAAAGAAAGCAAGGATGGTCATAAAAGGTGGCTAGAAGAAAATCATTGTTCTGTACGTAAACGGCTTTGAATGTGTGTGTCATTTTTAAATAGGTGTTAAAATATGCCTTCGTAATTGTTCTAGAACTTCATAGCATGAACTGGATAATGAACTGGCTGCTCAGAAACTGTCATCCATCCACACATCTGTTCATTTATTCAACAAATACGTACTGAGCATCTAGGACAGACTTAGTTCTCTACCAGGAGTTGAGACTAAACATCTTGAATTCAAGGAGCTTACAACCTGCTGCAGGAGACAGAATAAGAATAAATAGATACTCACCAAAAAGAAAGTGTTCAGAAAGTGGGGCGGGGGGGGGGGGGTGTGTGGCATGATGGGAACGTGGGTTATGAGCGCCTAACCCAGCCTGGAAGGTAGGGGTGCTTTCGGAGGCAGAGATCTCGGTGCTGGTGTAGGGAGGTGGACAGAGCACTTCCAGAAGTCTCTCACGCAGAAGAAGAAAGGGTACGTGCAAAGCACAGAGGGAAGAGAGCAGTCGCCCAGGACACAGGTGCAAGCCTCTATGCTTTGTGACACTTTGTCATGAAGCTTTATTGTGGCAATGGCTAAGTAACACGCTCCATGTTAAGAAACTCAGATTTCACCCCGAAGGAGCGGGGAAGCCCAAGCTGAAAGACGTGAGTCAGAGGAGGGACCTGGCAGGTGACGTTTAGAAGTCTCTCTACCTGGCATTTGCAGAGCGGTTGGGCCAGCCGTGGAAACAGGACCAGAGTAGCAGGTGTCATGGCCATTCCAAGCAAAACTGAAAGGATCCGTCCCATGTAGCAACTGGGTTGAAGGGCTATGGAGGGAACGAAGTCAGATTTTAATACCGGGGATAAAGAGAAGCGGGGTCCTGGAGGCCGACATGACCTCACGATTAGGAAGGGGGGTGGGTGTTGTTGCGAGAGAGTCTGCAGGAAGGCAGAGAAAGGACTTACAAGGCACAGGGGAGGAGACCACTGATTCCGGCTGGGCCCCGAGGAAGGTGGCCGAGAGGGACAGAGCGCCTGGCCGGAGGGGGTGGTGGCAGAGAGAAGGACGGACCTACTCTTCAGGACAGTGAGGAGGAAGGGAGGGCCCATCGGGCCCCCGGATGTACCGCGAGCAGGAGAGGAAGGACTTTGAGAGAAAGCTGAAAATGCCATCAGACCCTTGGGTGGGTTGTGCAGCAGAGATCCACTTGGAGAGCTGAGCAAGGGCAGGGCATTTGGAATTAAAAGCTGCCTGAAGACAAACAGAAGAGAGTTACAAGCATCGTATCTCACGGAGAAAGACAGTTTGTTTCTGACTTCGGCAGGGCCAGCAAGCAAGGTTATTTATTTATTTACATACACACTTATTTATTTAGGTGTCAGATGAACAAAAAGCAAAAGGATGGCTGAATTCCCCCAGGGAAAGCGAGGATGGCAGCCGGAAGACCAAGTCTTTGCCAGCGACAGCATGCGTGACAGGCGACTGACGAATCAGCTGAAAGGAAACCAGCAAAGCCAGAGAGAGGCTGGTGTCATCGATGATCACTCCCATCTTGGGGTCTAGACTCAGAAAATGGGAAGGCATGAAACCAGAGGTCCAGAATGTGGGTGGTGAGGGTTTGGGCGGTGGGGGGGGGGGGGGGGGGGAACACCAAGGTTGGGATGAGTCAAAGCACAGAAGTAGCAGGGCGAGAGGTTTTTATTGGGAAAAAGGTACCTCCAGAAGCTGTGGTCACAGATGTGAGGTTTTGAGCTGCGGCCACACGGTGTGTCTGTGCCAGCGAGATGCACTGCAGGGAAGGGCCATCTGAGTTGGAAGATTATAAACAGGTCCTGCCAGAGGCCAAAGGTTGGGAATAATCCATGTATTTTGCGGGACATTGTGACAAAGGCTTAGCAAATATCTGAATATTCACGACATTTGGATCAAAGGGTACGGCATTCTCCTTCAAAGTGCATACCTCCCATCTAATGGCAAGAAAACATCAGGGCGCCTGGGGGGCTCAGTTGGTTGAGCATCCGACTTCAGCTCAGGTCATGATCTCACAGTTCGTGAGTTCGAGCCCTGTGTCGGGCTCTGTGCTGACAGCTCGGAACCTGGAGTCTGCTTCAGATTCTGTGTCTCCCTCTCTCTCTGCCCCTCTCCTGCTTGCACACTGTCTCACTCTGTCTCTCAAAAATAAATAAACGTCAAAAGAAAAAAAGTTTGGGAAATATCAGACAACCCCAGTTTGAAGGGCATTCTACAAAATTCCTGACCATGACTCTTGGCACGTGCCAGGAGCATAAAGACACGGAAAGCCTGAGGATCTGTCACAGACTGAATGGACCAAGCAGATACGACAGCTACACGCAGCATGGATCCTGGCTTCGATCCTGGGACAGAATAAAACATTAGCAGACAAGCTGATGAAATCCGACAGAGTCTATAACCTAGCTAACAGTAATGGACCAGCGTTATTTTCTTACTTTTCATAACTGTGCTCCAGTTATGCAAGATGGGATGCTGGGCGAAAGTTATACAGGAACTTGCACTATCTTGGCAACTTTTCTGAAAGTTTAAAATTATTTCAAACTCAAAAATTAAACCAGAGACGGGTGTGAAGTCAACTATTTGTTCCAGAGAATTGCGGATACCTCTGGCCCTACTGTTCTTAAACCATCTGATCATGGAGCCTTCGACACGAAGTCCACTCTCAAGCGAAAAACACCGCAGCTAGGAGCTGCCTGGAACACCGCAGTTATAAGCTTTCCACTTCAAAATCAAACTGGGAAACCCTGCATTCATATAGTAACATGCCCGCCACGATCACGATAGCTCCTCCCGACATCAGCAGGACCGCCATGATTCATGTCTGTGCAAATTACCAAGTGTGTAGCAGGGAGAATAATGCCCCCGACCAAAGAGGTTTACGTCCTGATGCCCAGAACCTCTGAATATGTTAGGTTACGAGGAAAAGGGGAATCTGAGTTCCGGATAAAATCGAGGTTGCTAATCAGCTGACTCTGAGCTGAGATGATCGTGCGTTATCCAGGCAGAGCCAATGTAACCACAAGAGTCAAAAATGGAAAAGAAAATCGGAAGAGAGAAGCGGACGGATGGCCGAGTAAGAAGGACTCAGTCCAAGGTTCCCAGCTTTGAAGATGAAGGAACGTGGGCAGCTTCTGGAAGCTTGCCTTGTTAGGCAAGGATCTTTCAGAAAGGAACGCAGTCCTGGGGCACCTGGGTGGCTCAGTGGGTTGGGTGTCTTCACTCTTGATTTCAGCTCAGGTCATGATCCCAGGGTCGTGGGATCAAGCCCTGTGTCAAGCTCTGTGCTGAGCCTGCTAAGAAGCTCTCTCTCCTCCTGCCCCTCTCCCACTTGTTCTCTCTCTTTCTCTCTCTCTCTCAAATTAAAAAAAAAAAGAAAGAAAGAAAAGAAAGGAACACAGGCCAGCCAACATCCAGGTTTTAGGGCAGTGAGACCATCAGACTTATGAACTGCACAGCTGTAGGATAAAAATGTGTTGTTCTGAGACACTACATCTATGGTCATTTGCTAGGACAGCCTCAGGGACGGACTCGAAGGACAATAAGGCCCCTTAGAACCTTGTGCTGTTGTGGATCCAGGAAAACAGAGACCACAACTGGCCACGGCACCACTGACCATAGGTTGACGTCTGGGAAAACGTCCTCTACCTGCGACAAATATGGGAACAGATTGTACCGGATATTCTTAGAGCACACACCACATGTTCGACCCTCTGGACAGAACAAGGCAGAGTTCCAGAGTGATGCCTGCCTTGTTCCAGAACGCAGGCCCTTCACCAACCAGAAATG
The DNA here is from genome assembly GCF_046562875.1 of Panthera onca. Lineage (NCBI taxonomy): Eukaryota > Metazoa > Chordata > Mammalia > Carnivora > Felidae > Panthera > Panthera onca. Next base: position 5,165,927 of record NC_138339.1, on the reverse strand, counting down.
GGGAGTCACCCCGGCTCTGGGGCACCGAGGTGACTGCGGCTGGAAGGTTCTCATGCCCATCCTGACACTTTGTAGGGACACCGACCCTCAGCAGTAACTTGGCCAGAGCCTGGAGGTCTGAAGTGAGCAGCAGGCTGATGCAAGTCGAGTTGAATGTCACATTTAAAATGCAGATGTTCAGGGCACCTGGCTGGCTCCATGGGTTGGGTGTCTTGCCTCTGGATTTCGGCTCAGGTCGTGTCCCCAGGGCAGTGGGAGCGTGGAGCCTGGTTAAGATTCTCTCTCTTCCTCTCCCTCTGCCTCTCTCCCCCGTGCTCAGTCTCTTTCTCTCTCTCCCTCTCTCCCTCTCAAATAAATTTTAAAAAAATTAAACAGTAAAATGTCAATGTGTCATTGGCGTTTTGTATTTGATTTCGGGGGGATGGTGGATGGCCAGTGGTCGGCCTCACGAGACTCATGGATACACCTACATAAGCCAGGAAAACAAGACCCCGTGACATGGCTCCAGGCACCGAAGCCAAGGCACCCTCACCCCCACACCTGCCGTGTGGGGATGCCCTGGACCTCTGGAGATACGACTGGCGGGGCCACCTGCAGGGAGACCCGTTCCCTTCCCTGCCCCGTTGACAGGCGCGTGTTACAGGCTTTAGAGCTTTAACTCCTTGTTCCTGCTGTCATCGGGTCTTGCTTGTAGGAGACCCCCCTCCCCCCCGCCCCACCCAACTAGCCAGTTGAAGCCAGAAAGGAATCTGAGAAAGGCCACCAGGGGCCCAGCTGGACAGCCCAGCGTGGACTCGATGGCCAGGAGCGACACACTGAGGGTCAGGCCCTGTGAAGACCCTCGTGCTGCCCCCGGGGCACAGACCCCGTGCCGGTGGGCACAGGTGTTAGACTCCGCCCTCCACCACGATCGCGGCCCAAAGGAGCAAGCACGGCTGCTCCCCTTCCAGAAAGCACCTTCCTAAGGCTCTCCACTTCCTCAGACGCAAAGTCATCCAGGCACAGCCGATCAGCAGGCCCAGGTCACATGTCTGCATCCTGGCCCAAAGGCATCTGGGAATGCGCTTTCTTGGCTTCTATCCTGGGGAGTGGGAACAGAAGATATGGCACATGACTGTCACCCTTCTTTTGGGGCAGGACTTCCTCTCTCAAGGGAGAAGGAGAAGAAAAAGGAGGAGAAGAGATTCTTCATATTCTTAATGACGATATATTTAATCAGGCAACCCCCCCCCCCCACCTAAATAAAGGACAAAAACCTCTAATCAGACAAAAAAAAAAGCCCGCCTAAATAAAGGACAAAAACCTCACAGATTGGGTTAATAAACACTATCAGCCTACGTGCTGCTTACAAAAGACACACAAAAAGTAAAATGAAGCAGACAATTACAAATAAAAAGATGAATGTAGGTCAGTCAGGCGACCACGTACAAAAAAGAAATGAGAGCTCAGTTAATACCAGAGCAAGGAGAATTCAAGACAAAATGGAAACCATGTGACAGGGAGGAGCACTCATCAATTTAAGGGATAATTCATTATAAGAGGAAAAAAATCGTGAAACCCTCAAGAGACGAATAGCATATCCTCAAGGAGATTGAAAAATAAAGGAGATGGAAATAAAAAAGCACACTTGACTAAAAACACCGCAAATGGGGTAGGACACGAACCGCAGGGTAAAACAGACCAAGTACACAGGAAACATAAATGATATCACTGTGAATTTATTACTACGCTCTATTCTGTGGGCTCACAGGGAGAAGATAATCAGCTTATACGCATCCACAGAATTAGTAGCAAAAACATGACCTCATCTAAAGACAGGAAGAAGTTACATATTAATAACAGTTTAAATACAAGACTTCCTTCCAGAGATGTTAAAACGTCCTCACAAATAACTTTTGATTGAAGAGTGAACAGAAGTACGTATTCTAAAACCGTCTGTCATTTTCATTAGGGCCGTAGCACCCCCAACCTTTAGGACGTGTAGTCAAAGCTGTATTTAAAAGCGAATTTATTTCTTTAAATGCTCTCACTGTTAAAAGAGGAAGAATAAAATCTGTGTGAACGATGCATTTGCTCAAAAAAGTCATAAACTTTTTTTTTACACAAAGCCTTGCTCCCTTTAAGTAGCGAAAATAATCTGATACCAAAGTCGACAAGGTTGCATGCATGTAGATAGATATGAAATCCTAAAATATTGGCAAATTGAATTAAACATGTGTCAAAAGAACATTCCAATGAAATACAGAACTAATATTGAACTACATTACTACAATATCAAGCTATCACTTCAAAAGATCAAATACACAAATATTTCAGCAGACACTTTAAATGGCTTTTGATATAGTTCAATATTTATAGCAGGTTAGCATTTTTAATAAAACAAATTTTAAAAATAATAGTTGGTGAACATGATAAAAAAAAATGGCTATCTTAAATTAGTGGGCAAAATCGTGTCTAAAATTCAAGTGGCTTTTCCAGAGGAGTCAGAAATGAAACCATTATGCCTGGTAAGTACACTAACGTTTATTGTGTTTGCGGAAGTTGAACATAAGATATTATAAAGTAAGCATTAGAAAGAAGAGGAAACCCAACGGAAAAGAGGCAATAACATCATACTTTTTTTTTTAATGTTTAATTTGTTTTTGAGAGAGCAAGAGAGACAGAGCATGAATGGGAGAGGGGCACAGAGAGAGGGAGACACAGAATCCGAAGCAGGCTCCAGGCTCCGAGCTATAAGCACAGAGCCCTATGCAGGGTTCAATCCCATGAACCATGAGATCATGAACCGAGCTGAAGTCGGATGCTCAACCGACTGAGCCACCCAGGCACCCCTAAAGACATCGTATTTTTTAAAGACGTCATTGTACTTCTAGGGAAAAAAATGAAAGGGCCTATTTTGAAAAAATACATCAGAATTAATCAGGGGGCACAGTAAATTTTTCACAGTCAACATAAATACCAAACGCCACAGTTGTACTCTGTATTGCCAATAACCTGTTAGAAAATATAATAGAAGAAAATCAACAGGAAACACAGAATATCTGTCTAAAAAGAAACGAGTCATAGACGCTATGAAGATGGCCAAGGGGCAAAGAGAGACAGAAGATTGCAGTCCACAGCAGAACTTAGAAAGGGAAGAGGGGAGGGTCTTACAGGAGCAGCCATGCCAAGAGGGAATTGACAAGAGGGAATTGTGAAACGTCGTATGTTGCAGAAATATCGTGAAGGGTGGGGGACCACGCAGCCATTTGGATTTGGCTGTTAACCCTCCACGACCACCCAGGGCTCACTGAAACCTCTGAGATCATGCGAGGGCACGTGCCTGGAGAAAAAAAAAGAAACAAAGCTTTTCAAGATTTCTTCCATCCCAAGCCAGGTCTAAGTCTCAGACATTCCAACAGTGTGAAATCAATACCCTGGGAAAACACGGCCTGTATGTCTGATGGATTATTTAACACCAGGAAAGAGGAGGCAGTCTGGGGAGTTTGCTGCAAGAAAACAGCTTTTTAGCCCTTTTTCTGACGTGCCCAATACTCCATTAGCAGCAGTCTCCCTGCTGACAGTTGCCTCAGCTAATGACTTTAAGGAATCAATTTCCTTTTCTGAAATCTGACTTGCCCCCAAAACCAGCAGTCAAGACTTCCCTAAAACAAAGTGAGAGAAAGCGGTCTACTTCATATCGACTTTAGAAGTGCTCCTTCAATTCCAAATTCAAACAATCGGGAAACAGTTACTGGACCATGAACACCCTTAGAAAAATAAAAAGGAATCTAGAATGCAAACATGACTTAGGATCGAAGGATAATTTGCCATCACTAACTTGGGGAATTATTTCTTGTATTTTTGACAGCTTTGAGGTATAACTGATATGCTGAGCATTACACATATTCAGTGTGTGCAAATTGATGAGCACAGACAGAAATGACCCCCTTTGTTTTAGGCGTCAGTCATCTATATGGCAAAAATGAGAGCTAATTTAAATGCACAACAAATGAATAATGTTGTAAAGGTCATAAAGACACCTGAGATGCACATTCCCCGAATGACTCACTTAGCTGCTTGATCCCTCTTTATCTCACATCACCAACATGAAAATGTGTGTGAAAATAGTTCATAATGGTAAACTACTGCATAATTAGGAAATGTAATTATCACCAACCTACCTACCCACTTTACAGCAAAATAGTGAAGATATGAACCTCTACAAGAAAAGTGTTTTGAACTATTTTGAAAAGCAGAAGGGGGGCACCTGGGTGGCTCAGTTGGTTGAGCATCCGACTTCAGCTCAGGTCATGATCCTGTGGTTTGTGAGTTCGAGCCCTGCGTCGGGCTCTGTGCTGACAGCTCGGAGCCTGGAACCTGCTTCGGATTCTGTGTCTCCCTCTCTCTCTGCCCCTCCCCTGCCCACACTCTGTGTCTCTCTGTCTCTCAATAATAAATAAACGTTAAAAAAATTAAAAAAAAAAAAAAAGAATCTGACTTCCACTCAGGTCATGATCCCACGGCTCATGGGTTCAAACCCCACATCGGGCTCTGTGCTGACAGCTCAGAGCCTGGAACCTGCTTCAAATTCTGTGTCTCCCTCTCTCTCTGCCCTTCTCCCACTCAATGCTCTCTCTCTCTCTCTCTGTCTGTCTGTCTCTCTCTCAAAAATAAACATTAAAAATTTTTTTTAAAAAGCAGAGGAAAGGCACACATATAAAACACTGAATAGGTTGCGTCCGAATATCCATACAGGTGGCCAAAGTTTCTGTGAAGAAGTTGCATTTATTTTTATTCCTGACTCACATCTGTAGCACTTTTTTTAATGTTTATTTATTTTTGAGACGGAGAGAGAGAGAGACAGAGCACGAGGAAGGGAGGGGCAGAGAGAAAGGGAGACACAGAATCGGAAACAGGCTCCAGGCTCCCAGCTGTCAGCACAGAGCCCAACGTGGGGCTCGAACTCACGGACCACGAGATCACGACCTGAGCCGAGGTCGGATGCGTAACCGACTGAGCCACCCAGGCGCCCCTCACATCCGTATTTACACTTTATGATGTAAATATTTTGCCAAAATCTAACTTTATTGCAAAAGGAGCCACCTTCTTCCAAAGTTTTAAAATGTGATCACTTATTCCCCCAGAGATAGAAACCGAGATCGTTAAGACAGATTAAAGCAGACGAAGGTTGCATCCTGTGTCTTACACATACAAAGCACTGACACACCATCAGGAAGAGCAGGCAGGTGGTCCACTGAGGGGAGGGGCACAGTCCCGGCTGCTGGGGGCCCGCTCGGCCCCACACCCAGCTCTGCCTCCCACCGCCCGCTCCCCTGCCCACTTAGCTTCAGTAAAATACTGAACCCACAGGGGTTCCAAGCGGTGTGGAAAGTTCTAGCGTCACGCTGAGAATGTAATGGGTTTCGACAGAAGTGCAGCCGCGGCCGCACAGAGAAGCTGAAGGTGACAGAGAATCTAGCAGAATCTGAGCTCCCTGAGACTTCGGAGGAGGAAGAGGTCTCTGGAGGTCCAGGGCTTGGCTGAGAACAGCGTGGGGACAGGCGGGCCGCACGGGGACCGTCCCCGGGGAGCTGGGAAGAGAAACACTTATTGCCAGCTGGGTGTGGGGAAAGAAGAGACCCCACAACCGAGAACACAGGAAGCGCCTTGGGGTCAAGTAAAGGGGTGCCCTTGGCCGCAGTCGTCTGAGGCAGGTGAAGCCCTAAGTCGGTTGTGACACTCGTGTCTCCAGGTCCTCGTGGGACCAGTGTCTGCGTTGGAACCCAGACTTGGTCACCAGAGTCACCGGTTGGCTTTGCTCACCTCTCGGGGTCTCCTGCTACTTGGGGGACCCCCCTCGCCAGCAAGAGGGGCATCTGAGGGACCAGAGCCGCTCGAGGTCGGGCTTGTGGCCCAGGAATTTCGGGTCCTGTGACCTGGGTCGGCTGCGGTCACAGGAGCGCAGAGAAGGGGGTCAGTCTGTTTGCTCGAATCCAGCATTGTTCCAGAGTGTACCACACAGTCCTGCTTAATCTCCCACTTGGGGGAGACGCTATTTTTATGCGTTCTTTTGAATGACATTCTGTGGCCCGGTCCAAGGAAAATACTGCAAATACTCTGTATGGAGCATAAATCTGATACGGGAAAGGGAGCAAACCCTCTCCGCTCCGCTCCACGTCGGCACACGCGTGCAGAACACTTACCGTGACCGACGGGTGACTTGGAAAGGCACAAAAGGAGGCTTCTAGCATCCTGCACTTTTTCATCAAAACTGGTCGTCAAATTTTTGTTTCAGAATAAGACAAAATAAGCTCGTTGGCGGGAACGAAGGCAGCGACAGGCCAGGGGTCTCCCAGCCCCGGGCAAATAAATGACGCTTCACCTGGATCCCGCCCAGCAGCTGGGGAGACCCCGGTGACCTTCTGCAGGGCCACCAATGCTCTGTGCCCCAACTCCTGACACAGCTGACAGTGTGGGTGCCCTTCGGGCCACATGCGGTGCTCCTGGCAGCTTCCCTGGGACACACTGGGTATGCCTCTGGTCACTCGGGGGCCACTCCTTAGCCTCCCCACTGGGGAGTCCCCTCCCCACTGCCTTGAGCTGTGGCACCACCACTAGGACTGGGGACTGGTGGTCATGACGCTGTGGAAGGACAGACAGCCACCCTCCACCCGGCCCCGATGGGCTACAAGTAGGTCACAGCAAGGATCCTACACTAAAACAGTAGCAACACACACACACACACACACACACACACACACACACACACACCGTGGAGTCTGACTCAGACCAGTTCTGCTGTGATCATAGGAATCAGTAGGAATACCCAGCAGGTTCACGGTGGCCGCCCTTGTGTTTCCAGACAAGAATAAGGGGAAGCAGTGTAGGCAGGGGAGGGCCCAGCGGGCCTGCCCAGGAGACCACGGCCAGAAGTGAGTCAGCTCAGGGGCGGCCGGGTGGCTCAGTCGGTTAAGTGTCCGACTCTTAGTTTCAACTCAGGTCACGACCGCAGTTTGTGGGTTCAAGCCCCATGTCAGGTTCTGCAGAGCCTGCTTGGCATTTCTTTCTCTCTCTCCCTCTCTCTCTCAATAAATAAATAAATAAACATGAAAAAAAAAAAGAAGTCGGTCAGCTCAGCTCAGGCAAAAGCTCTGAGCCAGCCTTGTGGCCCAGCAAAGAGCAGTGTGTCCGAGGGGGCAGGCCCCTGGCGGCCACCTCTGCCGGCAGTCAAGCTCAGCAGGGCTGGGCACGGGGCCAGCGCTGTCTAGGCAGGGCGCGGGGTCAGGGAGAGGGATGGCTCGGCACGCAGCCTCCAGAGCCAGGATGCTCTGCCCGTGTCACCAACGCAGGCAGCAGTCTGCAATCTGGGGCCAGTTTTTCCTTTCTCCTCCCGACCACATAAAGCTTCCCTGTGCCAGATCCTGCAGGAGCTATGTGAGCGCTGGAAGGGTGATTAACTGACCAGCACTCTCCAAGCAAAGCGCACACACACACACACACACACACACACACACGACTGGAACCAGGAAGTTTTCAGCAACTGGCTGCATGAGAATGAATCTGTGGAATCAGGAGGACAGCCCCTGTTTCCAGACTCCCAGCCCAGGGCTCTGGCGTAGACCACAAGCCTGAGGGCAAGGACCCATCGACCTCTCATCCCTTTAATGCATGTATCGAGTGCCTTCGGTGCCCCAGTCCCTCCGGTAGGCACTGAGCACACAGTGTCCCTTCTCCCACGTCGCGTATCTTCCTGCAGGGGACACCAACATCACTGAATAATTGTGTAAACTGGGAACAATCGTGTAAAACCCATCCGTTTTTCCTAACAAGAGGGACAGACTTGTCTGGCAAATGCCTTTTGCCTTTTGCCTTTCTCCTTTCTCCTGCCTGGAATATGACTGTAACGGCATCTGAGATCAGAAAAAAAAAGAAGCTTCCATTCTAAGGATGGAGGAATACAGACACAGAAAGAGCTGGGGACATCGATACCATGGTGCCTGGCACCAGCCTGGACTGCTCCTTTCCAGGCTTCTTGTTACATGAAGAAAAAATAAACCTCTGGTTAAGCTGTTGTCTGCCTCATGCGCCGCCAAAGCAACCCCTGATAGATACTTTGTAGGCTTACGTGGTTACCTAGAAGGCTTTCACTGATTCCCCCTGTGACCACACTAACTGGGCCAGACTGCGCAGAGAACGAATTTCAAATCTAGAATAAGCATCCATCCAATTAGGAGAGAGAATTGTCCCATCCAGATGGAAAGGGTCCAGTGAAATCCACCTGCTACCAGGTAAATAATATCTCCTGGAGGGATGATGAAAGTGTAGTGGGTGGGGCGGAGAATATGGAGAAGCTTACAATAGCCAAGAAAGTCCTGGAGAAACAGACAGACAAGGTGTAAGGGGTTCCGAAGATCTCCAGTAGCAGAAATCTCGCTCTGGGCTTCATCAAGGTGTCAACACTGCAAGGGATTAATTCCATTCCAGCATTGCTGTGCTCAGGAGCAGAGTTCAACACAAAGCTTAGGTCCTGGGCACGTTCTTGGCCGCATTTGTCCATGACAGACGTCTCTAGCAAATTCTCATTCCCACAGCCCGAGAAATTGCTTCTTGTAGAAGAAGTTAGTAGACTCAGCTTCATATTGCAGCCAAACGTGGGAGATGTGCCCTACACAGTGACTCAGCCCCAGGGCCTCCAATTCCCTGAGCCTCTACCTCTGAAATCACAAGTTCCCTTTGGAGAGAATCTCATCAGCACTGCTGTCTGGATCGAAGAAATCAGCCGTGGCTGCGGGCCAGGCTCATATATCACAGATCGAGGGTGGACATTGTGCCGTGGGCACAGAGCCTGCACCAGTGGGGGTTGGGAAAGAACACACAGGAAGTTGGAAAGGGCCAGCCTTAGACACCATCTTGAAAGTAACCATTGGTGTTTCTGCAGAGTATTTCCCATCACTACCCCAGGGTCACAGAATGGCGGCCTTAACAACTTTTCGATGCTGTCACATCTTAGAACGCAGCTATGAACCCAAAACAAAGCGGTTGCATTTTCTTACTTAAGCGGGTGTCTACTTTTTACTGCGTGGGTGCATGAAGGGAAAGGAGCAGGATAACCAACAGTGGAAAAGAGACCCCATTCATGAAGCCCTTCGCCCTGGGGACAGACAAGCACTCAGCCATCTGCACCGTGACTCCCATCCTGAAGCACTCAGCCAGGGTGCCGGGAGCATGGAGATACACACGTAACCAAGTCTCGGACACGAAGCTCCCCGAGGAGGTGATGACTAGCCCGTGCCTGAGGGAGCACAGGGAGAGGCATCCAGAGAAGGACGCATGAGTCGGATGCTGGCTGGTGAAGGTGTGTTACTTATCTATTGCTGCATATAACCAATTGCCCCAATCTGGGCAACTTAAAGCCACAGGCGTTTACTGTCTCCCAGTTTTTATGGGTCTGGAGGCCAGGTGCAGCCTGGCTGAGTCCCGTTGGGCAGGGTCTCAACAGGCTGCAGCCAAGGGGTCAAGGGTGAAGGGGTCCGTCCCTTTCAAGACAGTTGGCATCATTCATTCCCTTGTGGACCATTGATCAGAGGCTGCCGTCAGGCCTGGGGGCAGGGCCTTTGCAGCGGGCAGCTCACGGCATGACAGCTGTCTCCGTCACAGCAGGCGCCAAGAGCCAGAAGAGCCAGGGAGGACGAGATGGAAGTCATGGTCTCTTGGGAATCCAGTCTTTCCCACGAGAGGTCAGTCCAGGAGGAACTAGGAATTGTTATGAGCGGCCGTACTGCAGGCCCTAGTGTTGAAAGAGCAGGAAGAGTCCACTCACCCTGGGGAATGATGGAGACAGACCGTGAATCTCACGTCAGGACCTACACGGTGCACAGAAGCATGTAGTTACCACCCAGCAGACTGGAAACTGTGCTGTTGAACTGAAGTCTTGTGAAATCAAGGCAAGAGGCATTTCAGCTCCCACAACCTGATCGTGGGCCTTACCTGTTGTGAATGGGAATCCTGAATTTTTTTTTTAATTTTTTTTTAACGTTTATTTATTTTTGAGAGAGAGAGAGACAGACCATGAACGGGGGAGGGTCAGAGAGAGGGAGACACAGAATCCGAAGCAGGCTCCAGGCTCTGAGCTGTCAGCACAGAGCCCGACGCGGGGCTCGAACTCACGGACTGTGAGATCGTGACCTGAGCCGAAGTCGGCCGCTTAACCAACTGAGCCACCCAGGCGCCCCGGGAATCCTGAATTTAACAGGATTACGAATACAGGTTGAACTTAATTCTTCCCAAACGGATAGAAAAAAAAAATGCACGTCTGCTTTTATACAATTCCAAGCCAGAGAGAAATGAGCTATCAGCATGTAAATAACATCTTCGTCTGCAAAGGTAAAATCCTGTGCAGTATTCGTTCTTGAAAAGGGTACACTCCCCAATGAATCCTTTATGCGTCTCGTAAAGCTGAAGTCATAAATACGCAACACGGGGTGGGGTGGGCGGTGGTTATGTCAAGTATAATTGACTACAGTTCAAAATATTACGGAAGCAGAAGATTCAAATATGGAGAATGACAATATGGAGACATAAAAGTTATTTTGACCTAATTGTTCAAGAGCCAACCAAACATTCAGAGACCGCCTTCTCTGGCACGCCACTTCTCTGTGGCCTGCTTCACTTACTGGCCAAAATCACAATCAGGAGTGATAGTCAAAAGGAAACCTAGGAATCAAAATTCACTTACAGCCACTGTAACACAGAGCTGTTTCTGTTTATGGGGTTTCAGAAGACATGGTGAAGATATGGTTTAAATTGTGCTTAGAAACTTGTGAATTAAAAATCATTATTACTCCTAAATCCTGGGCTCGTTTTCCAAGCGTACCGGAAAAAGAAAATACTCTTATGCAAAGAAATTGACCTCCTATCTCATGCATATGTTCGTTCCCATAAAAAATGAGAGAACTTCAACCCAGAAAACATAAAAGAAAGATGAATAAATCAGACTGCAGAGAGCAAAAGAATTAACTCTAAGAAGTAAAAAAAAAAAAAAAAAAAAAAAAAAAGTCCAAAGTTATAAAACAAATGGAGAACTAGAAAAAATGTTTGCAACTCATTTCACCAACAAGAGTTTATTTTCTTAACACATAATGAGCTCCAATAAATCTTTAAGAAACAGGCCGACAGTGCAATAGAGAAAAATGGTAACAGTATGTAATAAGGGATTTTGCAGAACGAGAAGTAAAAATGGCTCCAAAATGTCAGAAACGATGCTTGAATTGGTCCATCCACTTCTCTCCTGAAACCTGGAATCTCCCCAATTCTTCTCTGTCCTCGTGCCTCTAACAAGTCAGTGTCTCCTGGGAGCTCTGTCTTCTGAAAGGTCCAGAACCCCACCCACTGCTCACTACTGTCACCTCTTGCTTGGATTATTGCCATGTCTACCTGAGCTCTCTCCTTCTGTGCTTTCTTCTCCACTGCTCCCCACAGGGCTCCCTGAGTGGCCCTTTCTAAAGGTAACCCTACGTTGGCTTCCCATCTCAGAGTCAAAACCAGATCCCGTTGGCTTCCAAGGCCCACGCATCTGGTCCCCGTGGCCTCTTCAGCTTCCTTTCCTATCACATCCCCTCCTTGCTCCCGACTCTAGCAATGCTGGCCTCTTCGTTCTCTCTCAAGTAGGATTGGAAGATCGTATTTCCCAAAGATGACAGCAACAATATCGTCCGGGGTGGTTATTTTTATGTGTCAGCTTGACAGGGCAACAGTACCCAGATATTTTGTTGAAACAGCTGTCTACACGTTGCCGTGAACATGTTTTTTAGATGAGATTAACATTTAAATCAGTGGACTTTGAGGAAAGGAGATTATCCTCTATTAGTGGGTGGTCCTTGTCTAATCAGTTGAGGACCTTCACAGGAAAAAGACTGAGGTTCTCCTAAGGAAGAAGGAATTCTGCTTTCAGACTGCCTTTAGACTTGAGCTCAAACATTAGCTCTTTCCTGGGTCTCTAGCCTGCCAGCCTGTCCTGTAGATTTCAGTCTTCCCAATCTCAAAATTGTGTGAGCCAATTCCTTAAAACAATTTTGTCTCTCCCTCTCTCTCTCATGATAGATATATAGATAAATATAGATGATAGATGATAGATGATAGATAGATAGATAGATAGATAGATAAAGATAGATGATAGGTAGAGAGATAGAGGAGATAGATAGATAGATAGATAGATAGATATGATAGGTAGAGAGATAGAGGAGATAGATAGATAGAGGAGATAGATAGATAGAGGAGATAGATAGATAGATGATAGATAGATAGATAGATAGATAGATGGATAGATATAGATGATAGGTAGAGAGATAGATAGAGGAGATAGATAGATAGAGGAGATAGATAGATAGATAGAGGAGATAGATAGATAGATAGATAGATAGATAGATAGATAGATAGATAGAAAGATATAGATGATAGGTAGAGAGATAGATAGAGGAGATAGATAGATATAGATGATAGGTAGAGAGAGGAGATAGATAGATAGATAGATAGATAGATAGATAGATAGATAGATAGAATAGATAGATGAGATAGATAGATACATACATACATACATACCTATCTACCTACCAATCTACATCCTTTTGGTTCTGTTTCTCTGGAGAACCCTAATGCATCACCCAACACTGTGACCTTCTCACCTCTCCCATGAAGAGATAGTATTCACGCCCCTCCCCTGGGCACGTCCCTACTTCCATCAACAGAGTATGATTTCTGAGATTAGGTCATGAAAAGCCTGCAGCCCCCACCTGGTGCTCTAGGAACATCTGCCCTCGAAATGCTCTCCCTCAGAAACCGCCCACTCAGCTGGAAGCATCCCGAGTGTCATGTGAGGGCCACGGGCAGCCTCTGTGTTGGGGCGTCCCAGCTGAGCCCCGGGGGTCAGGTCATCCCAGCCCAGGTGCCCGCATGTGAGCAGAGAAGCCTGCGGATGATCTTCACATCCGACCTCAAGGAAGCCCAGCTACTCAAGCCTTCCCAGTTGAGGCCCCAGACACCAAGGAGCAAAGGAGCGTCCCCACCGCGCCTGTCTGAATTCCTGACTCCCAGAATCCACCGGCATATGGCCACTTCCCTCCCCTTCCTCTGGGCTTGGTCGCACAGCCACACAGACGCGGCACGTCTCCAGGCTGTACGCGTGCTCACCGTCCTGGACATCCTTCCCAGCCACTGTGTGCCTCTCTGCCTCGCCCCCAGCGGGTCGCTGCACACCTGTCCACTGCTCAGGGGCCTTGCTCTCCCCCGCTTTAAAACTACAGCCTTCCAGCCCCTCGCTGTTTCGCTCCCTTCCCTGCTTTCTGGGTCTTCACAGAACTTGCGCCATGGTGGAGGCTTGTTGCTTACTTGTAAGCTTACTTTTCCTTTGCCTGTCTCCTCTAAAACACCTGCTCCATGAGGACCCGGGGTGTGGGGCTTACTCTGTTCAGGGCCAGCACCTAGAACGGAGCCCGCACGGTCAGTGCTCAACTGATATTCACAAATGGCTAAACAAATCAATAAATGAACAAACCTCACCCAAAGAGAGCCTGCAAATTAAAATTTCAGTGAAGGGGTGCCTGTGTGGCTCAGTCAGTTGAGCGTCTGACTTCGGCTCAGGTCATGACCTCACTGTTCATGGGTTCGGGCCCTGCGTCGGGCTCTGTGCTGACAGCTAGGAGCCTGGAACCTGCTTGGGATTCTGTGTCTCCCTCTCTCTCTGCCCCTCCCCCACTCATGCTCGCTCTCTCTCTTGCTCTCTCTCTCTCTCTCTCTCAAAAATAAATAAACATTATGGGGTGCCTGGGTGGCTTAGTCGGTTGAGCGTCTGACTTTGGCTCAGGTTATGATCTTACGGTTCGTAGGTTCGAGCCCCACGTCGGGCTCTGTGCTAACAGCTCGGAGCCTGGAACCTGCTTGGGATTCTGTGTCTCCCTCTCTCTCTGCCCCTCCCCCACTCATGCTCTGTCTCTCTCTCAAAAATAAATAAAAATGGTAAAAAAAATTCTAATTTCAGTGACATATGACTTTTTCTCTGTCAACTGTTGGGTAAAGCACTGTGCCGGTGAGCACTTGATTGAACAGGCACCATCGTTTGCCAGCAGAAGTATCAACAGCTGCAAATTCTTTGGGGAATGACCGGCAATGCGATCTGAAATGTGAGGTGCCCGTCAACTCTGACCCCGCAAATCCGTTTCTTAGACTCTCTCCTACAGAGACGTTCATGTATGTGGGGGATGGGGTGTCCATCTACAAATGGACCCCCAGCAGCACCCATTAGTATAAATAAAAGCTTCATATCCAAATGTTCTTGGTTATGTGTCCAATAAATGGAAGGATATTCCTGCTGAGAGATCCGGGCAGGTGTCAAAGAAAATGTGGCAGTTCTAGACTGGCACAGAACTTAGAACAGCCCCAACATGTATTGTCAGAGAACACAGCAAAGCCTAAATACTACGTTCTATGACACCAATTTAGTCAGACTAAATGTCTGACTATGTCCAGACTATGGACCACAGACTATGTCCAGACTATGTCCAGAAGGACAGAAGAGAATCCAGAAACAGATACGCTGTACTACGTGTACTCAGTAACCACTGAAAGACAATATGCATCTATTCTGGAAACCAGAGACAAGAAGATGGAAATATTTTCCCTTCCAGCGCATCAAGGAAGAGCAGTCACATAAGCTCATGCTAGCCTTCTGCTGGTCTCGGGGCTGGACCCGAGACACACACTGAGCACAAAGCCAACACTTGTGGACAGATGGGAGGGAGACCTCTGGCTGCTTCTGCAGACAGCAGCGCACGGGGAACTCCCCATAAGTGCTCACGGCCATCCTAACCAAGCCAAGGACTTAGTAACCCACGAAATAAGCAATAAATGCTTCAGTAAAACCGGTAGCAACAGATGTAGCTTACAAGACTGCAGGAAACTTTCTCAATGTAAAAAATTATGGCGTTAACTGCTGCTTATGTTTGCACATCATGATAACATGTGGGTCATTACACCTGCAGATGGTTGCTTTAAATAAATAGAAACCGGGCAAGGAGAAGCATGAACCAGAATATACTTTCATTTGTATTCCCTCGGGGGGTCTTCTTCATCAACATTATCAAGCTGAATAAAGAAGAAATATTTAAGATGTATTACATTCAAGACTTTTCTCCTGGATGAAGTTGAATCACTATATTTAAGAGCAAAGATATATTGGCTTTAAAATGGAAACATAACATGTGACTTAGGAACAAGCTATCATATATCTTTATCTTTCTCCAAACGCTTCAGGGTTAAGACAGTGAGTATCATTCATGCAACTATTTTTAAGCAACATCTAAACTTCATTTTTAGGGGGAAAAAATCTACAGGGAAGAACTTCAAAGAGATTCATCCCCAAGCACAGAGACCCCTTCCATTCAGTATTTATGGAGTGTCACAGACACCCTCGTCTCGGAACAAGTCACAGGACTGACATCTCAGACAGGCGTCCCTGGTGCATCCGCGATGTCTGCAGGGTGAGGAGGGGACGACACGGGAGGCAGGCCTTTGTAGATGTGACACTACGTGACCTGTGCCTTGAAGGACGCAGGGGACGACAGTGCCCTGTCAGTGGGGGAGCAGAAAGGGAGACAGCACAGCCCACACCCCTCCCCACCAGGAACCCGCATGAGAATCAAAAGTCATACTCTGCCTGCAGAGGGTTGAATTGTGTCCCCCCCCCCCCAAAAGCTAAGTCCAAGTCCTAAACTCTGGTAGCTGCGAATATGATCTGATGAGGAAATAGGGTCTTTGCAAATGTAATGAAATGAAAGATAATCTCGGGAGAGGCTTCTCCTGGATTTAGTGTGGGTCCTAACTCCAGTGACCTGTGTCCGGACAGGAGGAAGGAGAGCGACAGTGCACACACAGAGACACAGGAGGAGGCCATACGGAGACAGAAGCAGAGGCACAGGGATCCAGCTACCAGCCAAGGAACACCTGAGGTGGCTGGAAGCCACCCGGAGCTGGGAGAGACACTGGACAGTGTTCTCCCTCGCGGCCTCCAGAAGGAACCAGTGCTGCCCACACCTTGATTTTGGACTTCTGGCCTCCGGAAGTGAGAGGGAACAAAGTTATATCGTTTTAAGCCACCAAGTACGTGGTCATTTGTTAGGGCAGCTACAGCATCTGATGCAGAGGTCGGCCCAGGCAGACCGCGAGGCATCCTAGTGACATTGTCCAGGTTTGTTCCGCAAGCCTTGGAGAGGAGGGAATGGATGTGGGAGGAGCATGACCTTTCACCGGGCGGGTGGAGAATCCTTGGCAACGGTGGGAAAGCGGGAAAGGTAGGCGCTCAGGGTGAGTGCCCGGGACCCTGGAGAGGAGCCTCAAGCTAGGGCAACGGCAACCCCTAGAAATAAAACTGGTGCTCCGGACCCGGCCAGGGGGCGGAGGGCGTGGGGGGGATGCATCCACAGGGGATCACAGGGTCTGGAAGCAAGGACCAGGTTTGGCAAACCGAGAAAAGGAGACAATTCCAGTTAGAGAGACCAGGTTTCCTGGGAAACAGAACCGAGGCCAACCCAAAGCACCACTGGCTCTGGGGAGTCAAAACCCAGGGTGGCTGGAGTGTAGAAAAGGGAGGAGAGGCCAGGAGAGAGGGCAAGCTCCCTGAGATGGCACAGGATGGTGCCGGCCCCGCCACCCTGCGGATGCACAGCCACCGGGGACCTCGCTGCACAGGCTGGACAGAGCAGCAGGCCTCGGGGCCGTGCCCAGGGCCTGAGGGAGAGGAGGTTGTCTGCAGGCTCCCGATGCTCTCTGGCCTCTCCCGGCCAGTGCATCCCAGGGACGTGGTTCTGTACCTTCCAGGCTGTGCCATCAGCTCCCCCCAGGCCGCTGTGCAGACACCAGAGCCTTTACCAGGGTGCGGGGCCTCCTCGAGGTCAGGACGTGATGGATGGAGCCATGCTTACCCCGGAGGGCACCAAGCAAGGGCAGGGCCAGCAGAAAAGTGACAGTCTGTGGTGGCAGCCGGGGGGGGGGTGGGGGGTGACCATCGCCTGGGAGTCATGAGGGTGCTCCAAGAACAAGGATCTGAGCCCAGGACGCAGGGAGGCCAAGCCAATCTGGGGAGGTGCAAAGCAGTGACAGACACACGAGGATGTGGTGCTGGCAGGCGTCACCTGCCTGTTTCAAACCCTTTGCACATCCGTGGGCAGCTTGATTATGACTTTGCTTGACTAACAGATTTCTTTTTTTTTAATGTTTTTTTAATTTATTTTTAGAGAGAGAGAGAGAGAGCAGGAGCAGGGAAGGGTCAGAGAGAGAGGGAGAGAGAGAGAATCCCAAGCGGGCCCCGCACTGTCAGCACAGAGCCCTCCGTGGGCCTTGATCCCATGACCATGAGATCACGACCTGAGATCATGACGGGCTGAGCCACCCAGGTGCCCCTGACCAACAGATTCCTAACACGGACAAATCTAATCATTGGAGAAGAAAGCCAAGCCGTTGTCAAGTGTCCCAACAGGACTGTGCCGTGACTGTTACTTATTTATCAAATATTATATAGCACTAATATGGGCCTGACGCTCATAGGAGAGCCTAACAGCACTCGCGAGGACCTTACAGTGTAGAAACCACTGCTATTCCCATTTCACAGAGGAGGAGACTGAGGCACACAGAGCTGTCCCCGCGGCAAAGCCCATTGCCTCCCTCCCTGTGCTGCCTCTCTGCTTCTCATGAGCTTTGTGAACTTGGGGGGGGTGCTGTTTCTTACCTATCGGCCCTCTCTGCCGATGCGGTGAACGCCCACGTCCCATCCCAGACAAAGGCTGTCTGTGCAAACTTCCCTCCTTCGTCACCAGATGCTCCGTCAAAAGCAAGAGCTTATTAAGCCTGAGAGCTTGCAGGTCAAGGTTAATTAAGCAGGTAGTGGGCTTTCTCGCAGCACTTGTGAATCCAGCTTCCCAAACAGCCCTCGGACTGAACGTGGACAAGCATCACAGAGGAGCCCTGGAACATTGCGAGGCCACCCCGAGCCCTGGAACCGGCCGCGGCCACCCCAAGCGTCAAGGTGGGGACGAGGACTCTGGGGTCAGGCTGCCTGGGTCAGTACAAGCTCTGCAGCCCACAAGCTTGCACAGCGGACAAGTACCCCCCCTTCTGGGCCTCCGTTGCCCCATCTGCAAAATGGGGGGGTAAAGCCCACATGCCCCTCGGGACTGCAGAGCACCAGGTGGGTGACAAGGGATAAGCTCAGGAGAGTATTCAGGGCGTGGTTGGCCCATATGCAAACATTTGGTGAATGGATAACACGATTATTATGGGATCTCTCTCCAGGTAGGCAGCTCCAGGCAGGCTCTGAGGACCTACTGTGTGCTTCCTCCCAGACCCGACACCCAAGGCTCTTTGTGATCCTGCCCCCCCGCTCACCGCGCATCACCCCCCACATGCTGGTGCACTCTGTGGGGCCTGCTAGCCACGGCTCACCCCAGTTCTGTCTTCCAAAACTTCTGTCGTGATGGCCCACGTGGGTTCGAGGACAGGCAGGGGACAAAGTCCAAACAGAGGAGGGTGCTTGTCAGATCCGGCCCCCACCACCTCTGTGCCCGGGACGCCCGCTGGCCCCTGTTGCTCTCTCGCACCCCAGCGCGGGGGACGTGACCTGCCCGTCTCTCTTCGGTGTCTCTGTCTCCACAGGTGACTACGCCTCCTGAGCCCTGCTGAGCCTTGATCAGGTGGGGGTCCTCTCAGTTTCGTGATGCAAACAAAACACAAGCCCAAAGGGACAGAATGCGGGAGCCAGGCCTCGCCAGGCACGTCCACCAACGGCTGCTGGCCTGCCTGAGGACGCCCGGCCCCCTCGTCAGCAGCCACTCCTACGAGACGGCATGACCAATAAAACAGGTCTCATCGGTGGAAAGGGCTGGTATGGCCCCCAGTGATTTGCGCTGACAGAGTATGATCAGGCTGAGCACAGACTCCTCTCAGAAAAGAGAGGAACCTCACAAGATTAAGTATCTGTTAACGATGGAATTCTCCAGGAAAAGTTCAAGGGCTTGGTGGCCCCCACGGATCTAAGCAAAACATCACACGTTTGAAGACACGTGAGGATCTTCTGGAAGTTTCTTTTTTTCAAACATTATCAAACCCGGGGCACTCGTCTGCTTGCTGTGTAAAAGGACTTCAGGCAAAAAGCTTGGATGGGAAGACAAGGAATCGGGGGAAGGAGCCGGGGAGGGGCCGCCTGGCTAGAGCAAGGGGTGGGGGTGGGAGGGGCACCCGGGCGAGGGTGGGGCTGGGGGCGCAGGAAGCAGGGCCAGTATCCCCTGGAGTCTTGTCCTTGTGAAACCTTGGAGAACGAGGATGCACCTGAGGTGGGAAAGTACTATTTTTTAAAGTTGCCTGAATATTGCCTATGGCTTTAAGGAAGCAATGGACCTCATCTTCGGGGCAGACGCTGGGCCAGTGGTTTGGGTGGGACAGGGGTCTTTTTGCTTCCGTAATTGCTACCGGCTGCCTGTCTGAGTCCCTCCCCACATTCATCCCCAAATCAGCGTGTTGACGTCTAATATCCAGGGGGGTGGGCCTTGAGGGTGGCTCGTCACTAGGAGGGGGAGTGTTTATGAAGGCATTGGTGTCCCTACAAGAAGAGGCTGGGAGACATGAGGACACTCCCCCACACCCGGGCACGGGGAGGACAGGAGGGGGCCCTCGCCAGCCCCTGGGTCTGCCGACACTTCCGGCCTCTGGGACCTGGTCTGTGGGGCTCTGTGGGAGCAGTCGAGCTCAGACAGTGACGGCCAGTCCCAGGTCCAACTCTGGAAGGCAGTGAGTCAGTATGTATGGACAGGGACGCAGAACGTTTCTGAGGACGTTGTTTGATGGAGAGATTTTAGTTCTCTCTGCCTCCTTGGGCTGTGCAAGGTAGAGGGGACACCGTCTGGGGAGAGACCTTGTCACGGCCGCCCCGTCTGCGGTATGCTGGTTGCTACAACGCTCCAGCAGCTGATGTGGCGCCCACACAGGTCGTTAGTGGTGAGTCAGAGGTGGGCTTTGACCCGTGGCCCCCAGGAACAGCGGCGTTGGAAAGCCAGGACCGAATCCCATGGTGCTGCCCTCTCCTCGGGCCGTTGGCTGAGGCCCTTGTTGCTACGGCCTGGGCTGGCTGCCTCTGTGAGACCCGGGAGGCGGTCTGTGTGGGGCAGGTCTCCACGGCAGAGACCTTGCGTTAGCTTCCTGAAACCGCCCCACGAACCACCGCAGTTCTGGAGGCACAAGTCCGAGATCAAGCGTTCAGCAGGGCCACGCTCCCTCCAAAGTCTCCATGGTGTCCTTCCTCGCCCCTTCCTGCTTCCAGGGCCCCCTGGAGTTCCTTGACTTGTGGCCACAGGGCTGCCGTCTCTGCCTTGGCCCTCACGTGCCTCGTCCTCTGTGTCTGTGTCCTCTTATAAGGACGCTCCATGGGTGTAGGGCCCACCCGATAATCCAGGATGACCCCCCCCCCCATCTCAAAATCCTTTCTCACATCTGCAAAGACCTCTTACCAAGTAGTCACATCCACAGGTGAGGGTGGGGGACTTTCGGGGAGAGGGACATTCAACCCACTACACTTGTTAAGCAAAAAGGGAATTTTTATAAATTATTAAATGCTCACGGAATCACCGGGAAGAGTGAGGAATCAGATATCTGGATGCAAATTGCAGGAAAAACTCCCAGAGCCACAGGTCACCAGGGGAGCCCCACCCTGTGATGACAAGGAAGCTGCACGGTCAGGGAGTCACCTGCTGACTCCGGAAGTTTCCACAGGAGCTGCCTGGAGCCACGCCAGCAAAATAGAGGCCCTTCCCGCCTCTCTCTAGCATGACCAAGCCCAAGCTCAAAGGATGAGGAGGCAGAACCCAGGTTACAGGCAGGTTCTAGATGCGAGAGGGTGAGGGGGACCTGACTGCCTTCCCAGCCTCAGCACCCCGGAAGGCGCTGGAGCGCAGGGGAGGCACGTGCCCCAGGACCCTCCCGTGGCTGTGTCAGCCCACGACTTAAAGTGGCCGGCGGGAGCAAGGCGGAGCCAGGGTGACAGCAAGATCGTGACAAACAGCAACCAGGGAGGGTTTCTGAAACTTGTAAGCCGGCCATTCACAAACCGTGGGATACGGAAGAATCACCCAGGGAGCTGGCTGAAGATCTCAGGGCACCTGCTTCCTGGAAATAATGACCTGCTGAAGGAATGAATGAGTCCATGGGAACCCGCTGTCGGGGAGCAAGGTTGGCCAAGGAGCAAAGCCCCCGGGGCTTCCCCCTCTAACCTCCACTTCACCCTCTGTGCCTCTGTGCCTACAACACACACCCTGAGCAAGGGTTCGCTTGTGCGGGGGATGGGACGCTGGGGACTCTGCCCGAGAGGACACAGGGACCTCAGCGGCTCTACAGAAGGAAGTCGCCTGCTTGTCTGGGGCCGGCTTTTTACGCAAGGTGACCCGGCAGCGGGCAAGCGCATCGCCACCCCTACCGCGCGAGTCTAGTGTGTGTGTTTGGACGGACACAAAGGAGAAGCAGTCCTGTCACTTCCGCGACTTTTAAATACAGAAACCTTGGATGGCGGGTAACCTGTTTTGCAAGTGTTCCGCAAGATGAGCAAACATTTCTAATGAATTTCTACTTGATAAACAAGCGATGTCTTGCAATACGAGTGGTACATTGTGCCAAACGTCACATGGTCACAACTGAGCCAACGAGTCTTGAACTTCACTTTGATATACGAGCGCTTTGGATTACAAGCCTGTTTCCAGAAGGAATTATGCTTGCAAACCAAGGTTTTACTGCATATTATATTTCCAAACTAATCCCCGACTGCTAGGAAAGAGCGTGCTGGAATTCTAAATGCCCCATGGGAGTTCCTTTGGGTAAAACACACCATCCCTTCTGGACGTGAGGCCTGAGACCACAGACCCCAGCACAGAGAAGCTGTTTCCACATCATCGTCACCAGAGGCAAGGACAAGGAGAGAAGGAAAGTGTCGGGGTCCAGGAGCTCCCAGGTGAAACTTCGCAGGGTGACACCAAAAAAATTCACAGAAGATCAGCACAGCCTACAGAAAAGAACTACTTTTAGACCCAAAATGGACATTGTGACTGGATGGAAATGAAGCATAGTATCTTTCTTAAGCGAACTAATTTATTCCAAGATGTGTGAATATAGGTTTCATGGCCTATTTTAAACAAGCTGTGAAATGTTTTAACAAATATTCGGAGATCTGTTTCATAACTTTTGGAATTTAATTTCTAAAATGTGTGCAATTGTAAAAACTAAAACTTCCTTGTATTTGTGTCCTTTGCCAGGAAATCCCAAATACGTGGGGTGATGACTGAAAGATAATCTCGCCTCACTCGGTCATCATCAGTAAACATTCAAATCTTCTTGGGGCACCTGGGTGGCTCAGTCAGTTAAGCAGCGACTTCAGCTCAGGTCATGATCTCGCGGTTCGTGGGTTGGAGCCCCGCATCGGGCTCTGTGCTGATGGCTCAGAGCCTGGAGCCTGCTTCGGAGTCTGTGTCTCCCTCTGTCTCTCTGCCCCTTCCCCATTCTCTCTCTCTCTCTCTCTCTCTCTCTCTCTCTCTGTCAAAAATAAATAAATAAACATTTCTTTAAAAAAACATTCAAATCATCCTTATTTATCATGTTAGTTTCCAAAACTGGCATTTTTGGTAAGTTCAAAGGAAAAACACGATGAGCCTTCAGTGTGTTAGTCCCGAAATGGCATTTTCCCACCTCAAAAGAGTCTCGTTTCCTGGATTTACTGTGTGTGCGCTCACTGGGGCTGCTGCCACCAAAAGCCACATACGGGACGTCACAGCAGAACTTGACTCCACGGACCTGGAGGCTGGAGTCCCAGATGGGTGTGGGCGGGGCGGGCTCTGTCTGCTCTAGCCGCTCCACCCGACTTTCTAGTAGTTTGTGGGTGACTTAGCCTGCCTGCTGCCGCCACAAAATACCACAGGCTGGTGTTTCTCACAGACACAATTTCTCACAGCTCTGGAGGCTGAAGTTCACGACTAGGTGCCTGCAAATGTGCTTTCTGGCAAGAGCCCCCTTCCCAGATTGCGGAGCGTGGCCTCCTCGCTGCACACTCACGTGGCAGAGAGAGAACCCTGGTGTCTCTTCCTCTTCCTGTGAGGACACCAATGCTAACCTTTTAAAGTCATTGAATCTGTATTACCTCCCTCTAGGCCCCGTCTCCAACAGTCACGTTAGGGGTTATGGCTTCAATACGTGAATTTGGGGGAGACACAGCTTAGCCCCTATCAGTGGGTGGTCTTGGGCCTTCCTGCCTTTCGTGAACACACTGTGATCTCTCTCTTCATGTTCACAAGTCGTGCTCCCTCTGTATCTGTGTCCATGTCCAAATTTTTTCTTCCTATACAGGTGCCAGCCACATTGGATTAGGGCCCATCCTAATGACCTTGTAACACCATCATCTGTAAAGGCCCTCTTTCCATATAAGATCACATCTTGAGGTCATGGGGGTTAGGACTTCAACATATGAATATAAGGGGACACAACTGAACCCATCACACCATGACTTTGAGTGGCCCACTCTGTGTGATCACCTCCTGTTCTCACACCGCAACCCTGCTCCTGTGTGACTCCAATTTGTACATGTGGTTTCCCATAGGAAACTCTGGTGGTTCTTAAGATGTTAAGAGTAAGTCAACGCCCTTAGCCCTGGCATCTAAGGTTCCATCTGGTGACCTTGGCAGCTGCTCCAGGAAGACTGGATACTGTAGAGAGAAGAGGCTTTGTTCCCGTGACACCCTGGCTCGTGTTCTTGGCCCTTTTCTTTATTATCTGTGCTTGGGGCTCAGCTGGGCCACAGAGCTCACTTTCTCAGTCCCAGCTGGCTCATGAATGAGGCTGTTTGGAGAATCACGATGAGAAAGCAGACAGCAGATCAGCCCTAGAGACAGGGGACGGACGTTCAGGCTCCAGCCCCACTAACTTCTGGCTGTGATCTGGGAGTGGTGGTCGTACCTCTCTGAGCCTCAGTTTCCTGATCTGTAATACACCCCTGCTCCCTCCCAGAGGGGTTATTAATGCACGTGAAACTCTTAGAGGGCACTAGTTCCCACCCCAAACTGCTCTGGTCTCCCCAACACGCCATATGCATTCCTACTCGTGCACCCATCACCTCTGGAGAAATCTCGTGGCAGCCCCACCCTTTCTTACCATGCAGGTCTCCTCTCAAAACCTATGCCCCTGACAGAGCTTCTTGGACAACCTAGTCTGGCTCTCCCCACCTCTCACTACCCTTCATTCCACTACATGGGGCCATTTTCTTCATTAGCATCTGAAAATCGCAGTTATTCTTTACATGTTTGTGGTGTACCTCCCCAGTAACACTTAGGTCTCCTGGAACTGGCTTCTTACCAGAATCCCTCACTGCCATTCACCCAGCACCCAGCAGAGCCCACGGTTGCCTCATTCTTTGCTGAATAAACGAATGAACGGAGCCAGGTGCACACGTGCTCTGAGAGCCTGGTGGCCCTGACTGTTCCATTAACCCCCACCAGTGACTCCATGTCCTTCCCTTCCTTCCTCTGAGGCTCTTTGAGCCTGAACTGTCCCATGTGGTTCTCTTTCCAACTAAACCCGAGTGCATGAGTCTAAGTGGGTTTCCTGCCTCTGAATCTTGATTGCTCGGTTCAACGGACCCAGAAAAGCCAAGGTAAGAGCTGTTAATAACAACGTTGCCGTGTTGCCTCTGCGTTCCTGGGGGCTCCGTGCTGTGCTCACCATGACTCCAGCAGGGGAGGGTGTGACATCGGTGCATGCTGGTCTCGGGACCCCGGCCCTGGCAGGAGCGGTGCCAGCCAGAAGGCAGAGCACAGAACTGTGTGCGGATCCAGGCGAGGTCACTCTGGGGCAGTGCAGGGACGGAGAGACCCTGAGCGCACCCAAGTTTTTCCCGCCGCTGCCCTGGTGCCCACCGCCTCCCTGTGGAGCTCACTCTACCCCAAAGGCAATTGGTGCCATCAGCCGCCCTTTGTTCCTGATGTTCCTTCCCCCCAATCACCCCCATCCTGCCAAACACCTGTACCAACTTCCCTCCCCTGGGTCTGGCTTGAGACCCACGTTCTAGAACATTCTCACACCCAGTGTCTCCCTCGGGCAGGCTGTCCATCGTGGATTGACCGCCTCCTGACTGATGTCTGAGCCTCCTCTCCCAGCAGGACTGCAGACCCTGGAGACCCACACACCCTTCGTAGCACAGAACGCACCAAGGCACGCCAGGCCGCGAAGCCTTCGCGGCCATGCACAGGCATCCTTCATAGTCGCGTCATTTCCTCCGACTCCTGTCTGATGCGTAATTCTCACCAGGGGTGAGTTACCCCTCCCTGAGGCTCCGCGTCCTGTCCCGCAGTGGATTCGCTCCTGCAGCCCGGCGATGAATACGGAAAAGCCTCGGCCCCGGGGCCTAATGACTTCAAGCTGCACATTGGAGAAATGAATTAGCACTTAAAGGCATATTAATCTATTCTGCGCGTTCCTCCTCTGGCCCCACGATGACGTCAGGGGCTCTGATCTGCAGCGGCTTGCAACCCTTCTCTCGACCTTCGCATAAATCAAAGCGCTGTAAGCCTCCCTCTGGAGAATAAAAGGAAATGCAATCCAAAATCTTTTGCAGGAAGGCCTGAAAACTGGGAGGCTGCTGAATTACACGTAATGGAGACATTTGGCCCTCTCTCCTCCCTCTCATGCTTGTTCTTTCAGGAGCCAGATCTTTCCAAAGGGAGAACCACGATGCTGGCATTGTTTGCAGAAAACCATTTCCTAATCAGCTTTTACTGAAAATAAAGAGAGACAGTCATGCAAACACATGATTTATTTTACGCCAAGACCACGCTCCCAGGGAAGCCCCCCAAGGAGCACACAAGCCCCTCTGGCGACCGGGGGACCCATCGGTTGTGTCCTGTTCCGCCTGATTCTGACCCTTCACTCATGCTCCTGCCGCTGAGTCAGTCTTGGTGAGACAGGAAACAGGCACGACTCCCTTCTGTACCCTTCCTTCCAGGCAGGTACCCCCCGGCCCAGGATCAGCATACCCGCTCCTCAGAGAACACAGTTTCCCCATGACACGTTCTCAGGGATGACAAAAGTGTTCACAGTGTCGTGTCTATGGCTCATCATGCTTTTTTGTTTGTTTGGTTGGTTTTTTGTTGTTTTTGTTGTTTGTTTTGTTTTAGGGAAGGGTTATTTGTTTTTGTTTTTGTTTTTGAGAGAGAGAGAGAGAGAGAGAGAGCAGGAGGGGGAAGAGGGAGAGGGAGAGACAGAATCTTAAGCAGACTCTGTGCTCAGCATGGAGCCAGATGCAGGCCTCGATCTCATAACCCTGAGATCATGACCAGAGCGGAAATCAAGAATCAGATGGTCAATGACTGAGCCAACCAGGCACCCCTCATCATGCTTTTAAATTTTTTTTTTTTAACGTTTATTGATTTTTGAGACAGAGAGAGACAGAGCATGAACGGGGGAGGGTCAGAGAGAGGGAGACACAGAATCTGAAACAGGCC
The DNA here is from genome assembly GCF_046562875.1 of Panthera onca. NCBI lineage: Eukaryota > Metazoa > Chordata > Mammalia > Carnivora > Felidae > Panthera > Panthera onca. The sequence continues at coordinate 5,139,381 of NC_138339.1, read as the reverse complement.
CCAGGCTCTGAGCTGTCAGCACAGAGCCCAACGCGGGGCTTGAACTCACGGACCGCGAGATCATGACCTGAGCCGAAGTCGGACGCTTAACCGACTGAGCCACCCAGGCGCCCCTCATCATGCTTTTAAACATACGTTAGCTTTCCAATACCCACCTGTCGTATTTCAATAAAACAAAACCATTTGCTTAACAGGAACTGACAAGTAGGCCCACAGTGAATTGTCAATGATTCGAGGCGTTTTGCCCAAATCTTCACACGGAGCTGTGGCCGTTTGTCGCTGTTTTTTATGCCCAGTTTTAGGACAGGTGGAATCTTGGTCCCTGGCTGGCTCCCTTCCCAGCCCACCCCGAGATCCAAAAGCCATATTTTAGAGGCTTTTCTCTGCATGGAGCCTTTTAAAGTTCAGGGTTAACACTGCCTTGAAGATAAATGTCTTCAGATTCTCCGTTCCTGGCAAAGTGAACTTTAAAATTCCTGAGACTGGTATTCCCCTAAAAGAATTCCACGTGGGCTATTGCCGGAGATAGAAAGAACCCAAACCCCCAGGTTAGGTCCCTCCCACAGGTCCCCAGCAGCCCCGCCCCTGGCTATGGTGGCTGCTGGCCTCTCCAGGTGTGGAGCACAGGCTTGTGGGCACAGGAGGAGAGCAGGGAGAGAACAGCACAAGAGAAGGGATGGGACAGGAGCCATCAAAGAGAGGGAGTGGTTTCCAGCGGCTTCTTGCTGGAAAATGCAGGCAGTGCTGACTCAGAACCTGAAGGGAGGGGAGCTCTGAGACCTCTGCCTCATCCCCTTCATCAGAGGCAGGAGACAGGGACTCAGGCGGGGACTGCAAAGCTTCCACCATCGAAATGAAAGTTGGGGTCGCTTCCCGGGTGTCAGAACCACCGCAGTAGCTCAAACCACCTCCCGGTCGTGCTCAGTGTGATCCCCTCTTTTATAGAATCACGTTAAATGTGTGGGGGCTCCCCCTCGCTCCTGCCCTGCCATCCTCCTATAACACAACCACCCCGCCAAGCCGAAGAAAATGAAAGTGAATTGCTAGGAGCAGCCTGGGTTGTCTATTTGCACATGAGCCTCAAATAAAGGCTATTCTCCTTGAATAAGCAGTGAATTAGTAAATGTCTTTCTCTCTCATAAACATTTGCTGAAAACAGCCGCTGGGTGATTGCATGAAGGATGCAGAACAGCTATTTTTAACTAACAAATGAGAACAGCAGCATCTAATTTTGGAGTCCTGCTCTGTGGTGCTGGGAGCTGGCTCTCTGGATGGGAAGGAACACAAAAGGGAAGTTGAGTCCAGCTTGGCCCCCACACGTTCTCCGACAGATGGCCGGTCTTGAGGCACGGGCCGGGGTCACTCGTCTCCTTAGTCCACAGGGCAGTGCTATTGGAAGATGCCCCCACCGCCACCACCTCTGTCCCAGGTGATCAGGAAAGGGAAATGTGCGTGTTGGAGGAACACCCACGTGCAGACACTCAGGGCGTCAACACAAGGGACACTGCAGGGGGTGGGGGAGGGGAAAGGCCAGGAGACCAAACTTCCTGGAAGAAATTAGCAACAAGCACAACATGGTAAGAAAATCGGCCCTCAAAATGCTTTAAAAGAATGATCTGACATTACTTTAAAAATATAAATAGACTGCATCACTAGTGCTGAAAATAATGAAAACTCATCCCCCAGAGACAAACCCCCACATCAGCGGTTGTCCAAGGAGCGCCATTAATATGCATTTTTCTGCCGCAGAGAGATGCCTGGCTTCCTCCTTCTGGCTGAGCCAAGGCTTTCTTCTCGGGGGAGGAGGAACCTTCTAGTCAAATTCACTGCAGCAACAGAGACGAGAGCAAGAAACAGAAGGAACTAAGATCTAGGGGGAAAAGGAAAACATTTTCCAGCCTGACCCTCTTACTAGGTCTCTCTTGGAATATTTTAGACCACCTGAATATCGTTAGCTCCATCTGCTAGCGAATCTGGAAGGAAACAGACAGGGAGATGCTGGGGGAATGGTGTCTGAGCGATATATTCAGGGAATGTGCCAGGACAGCTCTCCGTGCGGCTCTGGCATTTCTGTACGTGCCTTCCTTCCGGGCTGTCTGCTCAAGGGGGGGTGAGCAGCCTCCTGGTAATTGAGGCAGACCTCCTCCCAAGCAAAGGCCAGGCACCCTTATGGCCCGCCTTTTAAAGATGCAGGGCCCCAAGCTCAGCACCGTCCCCTGTAACACAACCTGCTGTGTGGCCCCTGTCGCGGGCCCTCTGCCTGCCCTGGGGAATTGGGGTGGGGGCGACGCAAAGGCACTGGTGCTCTGACGATTGCTCTCAGCCTGAGAAACAAACTGCTTTTTCACTAATCCAGGACTTCCACGTGATGCCCCAGCATCCACGACATCGCGGCCAGATGACAGCTTGCGGGCAGGACAAAACCTTGGACCGCCCAAAGTTCTCGCCACTGAATGTGGACAACTGTGGCTGGCAGTTTGGGGAAACGTGCTCTCGGGTGTGTAAGTGATGCTGTGAGATCAAAGATGCTCCCGGTGCCCTCCTTAAAATCCGCCTTCTCTTCTTTCTATAGAAATGGGACCGGGCACGTGGCTATCCAGTGCAAACACTACGTGTTCCCAGCTCCCCGTGCAGATACGTGGGCTCTCGTGACTGCGTCCCGGCCAGGGGAGCGTGAGCCAAGCACTGAGGGGCAGCTGCTAGGAGGGCTGGCATATACGACCACTTTCTCCACCCTTCTGCCTGGAACACGGATGTGATGGCTGGTGCTACATCCCGGCCCGTGAGCCCGAGGGCGTGTCGGCAGCGTGGAGGGGCAGGAGTCCAGGTGTCCGATACTACGAAGAGTCATACCTGGCCTGTGCTTACTTGTGAAATAGAAATAACTCTTGTCCAAGCGCCTGTCATTTGGGGTTTTCTGTTATCAGCAGCAGAATCATCCTACCTGATGCAGAAGTCAGGGCCAGAAGTGGGGTGCCGACCAGGAAAGCCCCAAAACGTGGAGCAGATGGCAGGTGCCATTCCGGCTTGCCCCAGCCAGGCTGAGAGACTGGTGATGCCTTCAGAGGCCACCTGCATCCACGCCATCTCCCTGCACACAGGGACAGCCGCGTCCCCCGCCTCCCCCAGATTTCGTTCAGGGTCAATTTTGAGAAGAGCAACTTTCAGGCTCCTACTGATGCTTTGAAAGGACTTACAAATGAACTAATCTAGAAACAGCTTTCATGAGTGTTTGGTACCCAGCCTGAGCCTCAATGGGGGGATGTGAAGCATCAGTCCTACTTGCGACTCTCGGAGCTACCCCACAGGTAACGGGACGGGCGGCCCATGTCTGACACCAGCTGGGCACACAAGGGCATGACTGGCCAGCTCGGTCCCCACAATCTCCCCCATGGGGAGCGAAATAGTGGATTCGTGACCCAAAGGAAAACCCTGGAATCTGAGAGTGGGTTTATTCAGGTGACATCAGTGCAGTGACATCATGGCGGTACCCGTTTATCACCCACTGGCTCATCCTGGTTCACCGTTGCCGAACGCAACGCCGTGTGCCGTCTGAATCTGGTCGTTCGCTCGCTCGCTCGCTCACTCAACACATTCTTACTGAGCACCTACGGGAGGCAGGCCCTGCTACACCCAGGGAGCGGACAGGTGAGTTTAGCAGGATTCACACCCTGAACCTGGGTACGGAATCTAGTGAGCTCCAGTCTCCCCCAGGGCCGAAGCGCAAACCTGAATATTCGGAGATAATCGCTTACGTTGAACAAAAAGGGATGGCGGTGAGGGTGGATCCTGGTGAGTTCGTGGGAGAGATTTCTAGACGTTACGGTTCAGAGTGAGTCCTGTTCCGTGACGACCATCACACCACACTGGTTCCCAAAACAAACCCATTTCTGTGCTCTGCTCCTCAGACAGAAAATGCCTATTGCATACCTTAAAACATAAACATTCCCACACATCGACCGGCTGGCAATCCAATCAGAAAATCACAAATGGTGAGTCTGTGTGATTAACCATTCGCAGTTTTATGATATTCCAGGTGTGAAAGCTTTAGCTGCAAGTAAGAGACAAATGCCACCCACTGTGCTGTTTAAAGATAGAGGGGGGCACCTGGGTGGCTCAGTCGGTCAAGCGTCCGACTTCAGCTCAGGTCACGATCTAGCGGTCCGTGAGTTCGAGCCCCGCGTCGGGCTCTGGGCTGATGGCTCAGAGCCTGGAGCCTGCTTCCGATTCTGTGTCTCCCTCTCTCTCTGCCCCTGCCCCGTTCATGCTCTGTCTTTCTCTGTCTCAAAAATAAATAAAAAACGTTAAAAAAAAAATTTTAAAGATAGAGGTTTCGGGGCGCCTGGGGGGCTCAGTCGGTGGAGCGTCTGACTTCCGCTCAGGTCATGATCTCGCAGTCTGTGGGTTCGAGCCCTGCGTCGGGTTCTGTGCTGACAACTCGGAGCCTGGAGCCTGCTAAGGATTCTGTGTCTCCCTCTCTCTCAGCCCCTCCCCTGCTCATGCTCCATCTCTCTCTCTCTCTCTCTCTCAAAAATAAACAAACATTAAAAATAATTAAAAATACAGAGGTTTCTGGTGAGGCTTGATCAGACTGTGGAAGAGCCCATGCCCCCATGCCAACACCTGTCTTTGACAGGGGACGGTGGTTATGTGAAATCGTACACAAAATACATGGGAACTTGCTGCACTATCTTTGCAACTTCTTGAGATTCTTAAACAATTTCAAAATGAACAGTATTTTTATTTTTTTATTTTTTTATTTTTTTATTTTTTTTATTTATTTTTGGGACAGAGAGAGACAGAGCATGAACGGGGGAGGGGCAGAGAGAGAGGGAGACACAGAATCGGAAGCGGGCTCCAGGCTCCGAGCCATCAGCCCAGAGCCTGACGCGGGGCTCGAACTCACGGACCGCGAGATCGTGACCTGGCTGAAGTCGGACGCTTAACTGACTGCGCCACCCAGGCGCCCCTGAACAGTATTTTTAAAAAGACCCACAGGTTTGTTAGTACCTGCGATTAGAAATCCAGAGCCGGCTAGTTGCCCCTGGGGGTTCAGGTGCCCTCAGCGCTGTCAGTGACCCAGGCCCCTTTCACCTCTGTATGTCTCCACCCTTGGCTCACTGGCCTTGGCCATCCTCCCAGGGCCTCACGGATGCTGGCTGGGGGCTGTGGCTCCTGTCTTCTTGCCAGTGTGGCAGCCAAGGAGAGGGCAAAGGGGAAGAACCACATATGCTGCTTCTATCGGGAAAGCAAAGTTTTGAAAATAAGCCCATGGGGCTCCTGGGTGGCTCAGTCTGTTAAGCGTCTAACTCTTAGTTTTGGCTCAGGTCACGATCTCACAGTTCGTGGGTTCAAGCCTGGCGTCGGGCTCTGTGTTAATGGTGTGGATCCTGCTTGGGATTGTCTCTTTCCCTCTCTCTCTGCCCCTCCTCTGCTCATGCATTCTCTCTCTCTCTCAAAAATAAATGAATAAACTTAAAAAAAAAAAAAAGAAAATATGCCCACAAGCCAACACTTCTCCCTTCAAAGTGTGGAGCCTTATCCCACTCCCCTTGACTGTGGGCCAGATTTAGTGCTCACTTTAAATGAACAGAGCACGGCATGGCAGTGTGGCCACCCCAATGACCCTGCCTCTTAGTATTCATGGCTGAGTATGACCCCCGTCCCCAGTGCGGCCACGACCTTCGACTTGTTCCTAACCAACACAACATGGCAGGTATCACTTCTGTGGCTGTGTCACAGAAAGTGCATTGGAGTTTTAACTTCCATCTTTAGACAGCTCTCTTACTGGCTCTCCCTGGCTGGCTGACAAAGTGGCCGTGTTGGAGAAGCCCACGTAGGAAAGAACTGAGGGCAGCCCCCAGCCGACAGTCCGCACCAGCTTGCCGACCAAGAGAACGGATCACCTTGGAAGCGGACCCTCTGGCCCCAGTCAAGTCTCCAGATGACCACAGCCCTGGCCACATTTTGACCGAAACCTCGTAAGAGATCCCAAGCCAGAACCACCCAAGGAAACCACTCTTAAGTTCCTCACTCACAGAAACTCTAAGAAAATAACTATTCACCATCCATTGAGCCACCGTGGTTTTGGGTAGTTTGTTACACACCATAGATAACCAATACAAGACCCAGCACAAGTCCTGTGGCCACAACTAGGTCACAGGCCCACAGGCACTTGGCAAAGAAGAATGGGATCACAATACCTGGCTTAGGCCAGTAATGATCCATCTCCTGGGATCCACCTTCCTCGAGATCAATGATCTTCGTACGTTACAGATCGAGGTTTGATTAGCAGAGAGGAAGTGGAGAAGGAGAGTGAGGATTAGCCTTTGATGAGCAGTAACGTTGCATCTGACACACGAATGCTGACTTATGGGTTAAAGATACAGGTTTGGCTACAAATTCACCCAATAAATCTAAAAAGAATAAAAATAAAATGTATGTAACAAATTCAGGGGGGGAAGACAGACTTAAAACAAAGAAACAAGAAAACCCTGGGATACTAAGGAGAACCATGGTCTTCCCTAGCTACCCCCTCCGTTCGGTGCACCGAGGGAACATGTTCACCTGGAATTAATGACATAATTTTGGCATCTCATCCTAATGGAATGTCTCAGTTGTTGGAAATGGCTGGACCTGTGTTTTACTATGACTGATTTGGGAACCCCAAAAAAGGAAAGGTTAAAGGAAGGTCAGCATCTGTGGAGAGGCATGTGGGGCAGCGGGCTGGTGGGTCTCTTCCATTCTGGCCAACCCGTCTGGTGAAGAGCATGAAATATCCCATAAGAATCATTTACAATGATTCCATGAGACATTATAGCACTTGAGCTCCAGTGACAAAAACATCAAGCAGAGACAAAAGGAGGGTTTTATATCTCAGTGGCCAAGGCTATGAAGCAATGAGGTGGGGGAAGGGTTTCTCTTTCTGAAGTCCTGGGTGGGGTGGAGGAGGGTAGTGCGATGGACAGGGGTAGGGGGGAGAGACCCAAAATCTTAGTCCAGTCACGCCTGAAGGCTGCATCTTGGAGCTGTTCAGCCCAAAGTGTCCCTGCATCCATGAGCAAGAGCCCAAAGTCACAGCCAATGTCAAGGAAGAACGTACTTCCAGGAACCTTTATTAAAATTCATTGCCACCTCTACTTCCTGCCTCACCCAAATGCCCGTGGATGTGAACATGCTCTGAATTCCTCTGTCAGCCACCAGCTCCACCGACTTTCCCTGGCTTAAAGCACACACACCAAATGCAAGCCACACAAATGCTTTCTTGAGGGGTAAGGATACAGATCTAGCTACAAATTCACCAAGTAACCACAGCGGGGACTCATGAGCATGTTCATCAAAACTTCTTTATGAAAAAAATCTGGTTCCCAAAACCATCAGGAAAATTATTTGATAATGAAAACTAACTTTCAAAAGCTGATCGTTTGGTGTAATACTATAAAAGGCAATTGTTTTAAGGGAGGAAAATAAAAATCTGCCAATAGAGGATAAATTTTCTAAAATGTTTATTTATTTTTGAGAAAGAGAACACAAGCAGGGGAGGGGCAGAGAGAGAGGGAGACACAGAATCCGAAGCAGGCTCCAGGCTCCGAGCTGTCAGCACAGAGCCCGACGCGGGGCTCGAACCATGAGATCATGACCTGAGCCAAAGTCAGACACTTAATCAACTGAGCCACCCAGGTGCCCCTACAGGACAGATTTAATAGGAAAAGTTATCTAAGAACTTTCTATGTTTACTACTAATTCTGACCCCTTATTCCTAAGAGAAATGAACAGTTGGGGACACATTTTCAGTAAAGTCTTTCTGAACAGTAATTTTGCAGGAGTGTTTGTGTTCATTTTAAGCCACTGAAAAGTGGCCAGAGATGGTCTTAAAACAAATCTGTGAAGAACTTTCAGGGTGGAAGCCTGGATCACTGGGGGCCAGCAAGCAGTGCCTTTAATAATCACCAATGGCAGGGGCGCCTGGGTGGCTCAGTTGGTTAAGTGTCTGACTTTGGCTCAGGTCATGATCTCACGGTTGGTGGGTTCGAGCCCCACGTGGGGCTCTGTGCTGACAGCTCGGAGCCTGGAGCCTGCTTCGGATTCTGTGTCTCCTCCTCTCTCTGCCCCTCCCCTGCTCATGCTCTGTCTCTCAATTATAAATACACTTTTAAAAAAATTAAAAAATAATTACCAACAGCAGCCAAGCTAAACCAACAAAGACTGGTTCGGTGCACAAATGTCAAGCTATGAAAATCTCCAGCTTCCAGAACAAAGGGATGAGATATTTCCTTAATGCTTTTATCAGCTCTAATTAATAATAGTGCTTGGCCTCAATGACTGAGAATCTTAACACACAGCAAACCTTCATGAGGCAGGAAAGTCACGATGCTCGTCTCTCAGTCCACCCTCCGAGGCAGCCTGCACGGAGCTGAAGTCAGAGAGACCCGGCACCACTCCGGAGAGGCCCCTGCAACATGGGACCACATTCCACCCCGTGGGCACCTGTGCTGGTGACCACGTGAACTCCTGGAGCTGAGCTCATCTGTTGCTCATTCAAACGAGTCCCAGAGGCCCTCACACAAGGAAAACTCGTTATCACAGAAAGGACCTGGTCTGCTACGAGAACCACCCAGAACAAGATGTGGGAAGTCACTTGGGTGCTCCGGGAGGCCAGGGGAGGCAGGTACTTGAGATCCCACATCCGGAGTTTGGAACCCTCCTCCAGGCAGGAGTAAGTGTCACTTCACTATGTCTTAAGACATTAACAAGCTTTCTGAGTCATTTTGTTTTTAATATAAATTTAAGGGGAGACTTGGTGACTCAATCGGTTAAGCACATGATTCTTGATTTCGGTTCGGGTCATGATCTCATAGTTTGAGGATTCAAGCTCTGCATCGAGCTCCGTGCTGACAGTTCAGACCCTGCTTGGGATTCTCTCTCTCTCTCTCTCTCTCTCTCTCTCTCTTTTAAACTTTTATTATTTTTTTAATTTTTTTTTTAAGTTTATTTATTTTTGAGACAGAGAGAGACAGAGCATGAACGGGGGAGGGGCAGAGAGAGAGGGAGACACAGAATCGGAAGCAGGCTCCAGGCTCTGAGCCATCAGCCCGGAGCCTGACGCGGGGCTCGAACTCGCGGACCGCGAGATCGTGACCTGAGCCGAAGTCGGACGCTTAACCGACTGAGCCACCCAGGCGCCCCTCTTTTAAACTTTTAAAAAATGTTAAAAAACATAAATCTAAGTGCTGCCAATTTTCAAGGATCTCTGCTAATGCTGAGGAAAGACGCACACATAACACAAAATAGCAGGTGCTAACAGGTTGTTTGTATCGGGCCTGGGAAAGCAATTTACAGTTACATTTGAATGAGAGCTAGCCCCACGCTCTGAGATGATGCCACGCTTCTGGCAAATGGTGAGGGTCCTGGGTGAGGAAGACAGCCCGCATGGCCGATAATCACCTCTTTAGCTGGACGGCGTCCGACAACTTGAACCGCAGGGACACGATGGTCCTGACCACTCACACGCCGACTCAGAGGGCTGAGCCTGGAGGAAGCGTGGACACAGCGGAATGGGGGTGAGCACACGGTCGGTTTGCACAGAAGGGGTATATGCACCTACGCCGTGCGTTTGAGTGGGCCCTCAAAGCCCCACCACCCAAGGAACCCTCTCATCTCTCCCCTTCGTCTTTGCCAAGGCATCTGCTCAGGGTACTCGCTCCGTCAAAACGCAGCATATAGAGACCCTACCTCCAGGCGTCCGCCCAGGACAGGACCTCATACCAGGACAGGACAAATGCTTCTGCAGACGTCATTCTCTGGCCTTTGACACCTTCCTGGTGGATTTGGTGCAAGGATGGGAACTGTTTTCTGAGAGCGCAGAGGTGTTGGTTGGCCTGAGTTTATTCCTCCAGTTCGGAGGCAGAGATGCTCTTGTCCAGGGAACAGCTCAGCCCAGCAGTGGGAGGGTTTGCTTTGAAATGACGGGCGCCAGAATCAAATGTCGATGTCCAGCCGGAGCCCTCTAGGTCCCACAGCCAAGTTCAGGAGAGAGCGGCCACATGCATGTGCTCATTCACACGGGCACAACCACACACACATGCATTAACACACACATATACACACACGCACGCTCACACACACATGGTCACACACTCTCCTGACCCATGACCTCGACTCTCCTGTGTTTGCTACACACTAATCACACTAGCTTCCTGTCTTCCTTCAGAACACAGGAGTGTGTCCACGGAGGGCCTTTGCACGAGCTTCTCCCCCACTTCTGCCAGGAGTTGGTTTCAGTGAGTCCTTCTCTGGCCCCGACAGGATCCGCGTGGGAACTCTGCCCACCCCGACTCCTGCCCCTCCTCCACTCCTTTCTCTTCCGCTCTTAGCAACACCCACACGCGCGTGTTGCACTAACGTGTACCCCACACCCCTCCCCAGTGAGAATGCAAGCCCCTTGTGGGCCGGGGCTTCTGGTCTGAACGCGAGAATTATTCACGACCGCGCCTACCCCAGCCCTAGACCCGCTGCGGCACGGGGTTAACTTATTTCCTCGTCACCCCAAATCCACACCTCCCTGCCCGCTTGGGACCCTGCGAACACCCCTTGTTGACCAGCTTTGTCAGCAGAGGGCGCCGGAGGGCCACTGCAGGAGCCAGAAGGGGCTCTCCGCATTCAGGCGGGCTTCCGCGGGCGGCCTTCCCGGTCCTGGCGAGCCCTTCTTGTCCTGACCGTGGCACGAGGGACCCTTCATGACGCCAACCCCCCCCCACACACTGAGCATCCCACAGCGGCTTCCTCGCGAACCTCTTCTGCACCCGGCACATGGCCTCCTGCTTGCTGTCCACACTGCAGCCCCCCCTCCCCCCGAAAACGTTTCCCCACCAGCGAGCCTCAGTCACACCCTCACAACAAGGTCAGCACCTTGGGCAGAGGGACCTTCTTCCAAACGTGTTCCTTCCTCGGGCGCTGGACGCCCTGCCCTGTGTCTGACAGGTTATCTCACCTGCAAATAGTCAATCCCCTGTTGCTGGTTCATATATATTTGTAAGTTTATTTATTTTGAGAGAGAGAGAGAGAGAGAGAGGGCAGGGGAGGGGCAGAATTCCCAGCAGGCTCTGTGCTGTCAGCGTGGAGTCTGACGCGGGACTCCCTCCCACGAACCGTGAGATCGTGACCTGAGCTGAAGTCGGACGCTCGGTCAGTTGAACCACCCTGGCGCCCTTGGTTAATATTTTTGCATTAAAAGTTTCCAGTTCAAACTGTTGTCTGTCCCCTTACCGGACCCTGCCTGACGCTCCAGGGTTTGGCACACAGTTGTTCTCATTAAGTATTTGCTTGGAAGAATGGATTGCCCACCTCCATCCACTTGAGACCATTACCATTTCAAGTTCACAGAGACCAGACTTACTGGGCTTCATTTACATCACGGGCAGGAGACAGCAGTCCGCGCCAACCCTCTCTGGTCCTCACGCAAGGTTGGCAGGCCCTTTGCTTCTCCTCTGATCCCTAGCATCCCTCTGGTCTTAGTATATACATATATATTTTTAATGTTTATTTATTTTGAGGAGAGGGAGACAGAGAGAGAGGGAAAGAGAGAGACAGAGAGATTGAGAGACAGACACAGAGCCCAAGAGGGGGAGAGGCAGAGAGAGAGGGAGGGAGACACAAAATCTGAAGCAGAATCCAGGCTCCAAGCTGTCAGCACAGAGCCCGATGTGGGGCTCAAACCCATAAACCACGAGATCATGACGTGAGCTAAGTCAGATGCTTAACCCACTGAGCCACCCAGGTACCCCTACAACTTTTTTTAAGGTATATATATATATATATATATATACTTTTTTTTTTTTAATGTTTATTTTATTTTTTTGAGAGAGCATGTGAGCAGGGAGAGAGGTGGGGGAATGGGGACAGAGGATCCAAAGAAGGCTCTGTGCTGACAGCCATGATCCAACGTGGGGCTCGAACTCACAAACTATGAGATCATGACCTGAGCCGAAGTCAGACGCTCAACCGAGTCACCCAGGTGATATTTTTAATTGTGGTAAAACTTATGTAACATGGGATTTACCATCTTAATCATTTTTAACTAATAAAGTAGTTTTCAGTATATTTACATATATTTACATTGTGGTGCAACCAATGTCCAAAACGCTTTCACCTCCCCCAGCTGAGACTCTGTCCCTGTGAAAGTCTAACTCCTTGTGCCCCTCCCCACAGACCCTGGAAGCCACTGATCTACTTTCTGTCTCTATGAATTTGACTCCCCCGGGTACCTCATATAAGTGGATTCATACAACATTTGCCTTTTTGTGACTGGCTTAGTTCTAGCACAATAGTCTCAAGATTCATCCAGCTTGTAGCAGGTGTCAGAACTTCCTTCCATTTCGGGGCGCCTGGGTGGCTCAGTCAGTTAAGCATCCAACTTCCACTCAGGTTGTGACCTCACAGCTTGTGAGTTCGAACCTCACATCAGGCTCCGGGCTGACAGTGCAGAGTCTGCTTGGGATTCTCTCCCTCCCTCTTTCTCTGCCCCCTCTCCCCACTCGCTCTTTCTCTCTCTTTCAAAATAAAGTTTTTTTTAAAAAAGAATTTGCTTCCATTTTAAGGTTATATAGTTAGAACTCATATTTTCATCTGCTCATCTATGGACAGACACTTGGGTTGCTTCAGCCTCTTGTCTATGTGAACAATGCTGTTACCAACAGGAGTGTCCAGAAGAGGAATGTCCAGACACGGGGTGGTATTTTTGTCCCCATTTTACAGTGAGACGATCTAGGCTCAGAAAGGTCAAACAAGTTCTCCAAGGTTCCGCACCTCAAGATGGCCCCGCTGGCTTCCAGCACATCCCCGTATCCCACACCGTGTTCGTACTCTGTGGCTCGGATGCGGAATAACGAGGGAGAAATCTAACGAAGCCGACCCTTCCCATACCTGCAGGATTTCAGCACGCACGCACCACCGGGGCAAGTTCTCCCCAAAGAAAATATACGAACCTAGGTGTGCCCACGACTACTGGTTGGTATGGGGGAAGGAACGGAGGGTAGAGACAGAATGTCTTTATTTTTATCAGAATGCATCCACAGTTCTCGAATGGCCCCACACGGGCAGCTGAGCCACATCTCTGCCCACAGCCATGAAATTGGGCAGATTTCTTTTCTACTCAGATGTTGGGCTCCAGCTTGTGTCTGGACCGCACCCCACCCCCCATGAGCAGCTCCAGGGCTGGGGCAGAGGTGTGGTGTGCGAGCACTGCTGCCCGGACTCACTCACACGAGCAATCCCCAACCCACCCTGACTTCAGCCAGCCCCGCGCCTCCTCCTCAGGCCACACCAACCAGATGACAGCAAGAGCCCCCATCCTGCCCCACGTGCATTCGCTTTCTCTATGTGACATCTCGTTCAGGCCATTCTTTTCAACCCGTCATATAGAGAATTGCCCATGGCCAAAAGCTTCTTAGGTCTCACCTGATGGTCCCTGCGTCATCAGGCTCTTACGTCTGAGCACCGGGAAATTGAATTTGAGACCTCGTATCCTGTCACGAGTAAAATGTTAGCTACAGGTGCTAATGCTCAGAGAAAGCAATGCATCCGGGGCTTGTTTGGTAATTTGTGGACAGGATTTTACAACATCCTTTTAAAGAAAATTTTCCAGCACTAGAACAGCCAAGGGACGAGTTATTGGAAAAGCAGCAGGTGAGGAGTTCAGAGAGTTCCAGGAGCTCACTAAACACACTCAAGGCCACATCCTGACGCATCCCCATCACATGATAACGTTGACGCACCTCTGTCTGTCTCGAGGGGTCTTGGACATAGTGTGGTCAAAGCAAAGACCGTCTCAGAAGGCAATGTTTCGTACAAATTTGGAGAATCAGGTCCAAATAGAAATAAGATGTTTTAAGTGACTTATAACAGGTCTTTGCAAACATACATCAGCTGTACCAGTGCCTGACAGGTGCCATCCGTGCAAAAGCCAAGATGTGCTGATTAAATCCCCCTCCCCAGTATAATAAAGGAAATTGAGTGACATTGACGGACAAACTTGACTCATCGAAGAGGAGAAACAACCAAATGGGAAGAAATGTAAAAGATCCCTTCTCCTCTTCTCCATGTTTGAAGCTGCTTTTGCTTGGAATTGATTTCATCTTCTCCCGACTCTTCGTACCCCCACGGTGGCTGCAGCCGACACTAGAAAGAGCTATGTGCCAACGTCCCTGGAATGCCCATAAATATCAGGGCTCCTGGCAAGTGACAGAACCCAGCATCAACAATGTCCCCAGAATGCCCATAAATATCGGGGCTCCTGGCAAGTGACAGAACCCGACATCAACTAGCCCAAGGCGCAAAGGGACACATCATCCTACCTACGTGAGGAGTCTAGGATAAATTTTCAGCGTAGCTGAATCCAGAGGATAAACAACATTGTCAGGGCGCTCTTTCTCCCTCGAAGATCTGCTGTCTCCACTCAGCTCTGTGTTTTGGTCTCGATGACTCTCACTACAATACAACAACGTCCAACTACTGGTAAGGATGCTTCTGACATTCCAGCTGCTAGATTCACAGCCACCACTTCCCATCCGATTCCAGCAAAAAGCCCAGAGACGTGCTTCGATCAGCCTGATTTTAGTAAAATGTCTCTCAGAGTGAATGATGTGGCTACTATAATTTTATTTCTCGGCCTGTATGTACTCAACACAATACCTGGGGTGGGGGAGGGGGGGTGTGATTGCCACGCCTACAGGACACGTGGGTGAGCAATGTCTCTGCCTCAGTGTCCTTGAACTTGTTCTGTGCTTCCAACAAAGGATGTGATGATTAAATGTATGTGTTAACGTGGGCTGGGCCAAGATGCCCAGACATTTAGCCAACCATTATCCTGGACGTTTCTATGAGGGTGTTTTTTGGATGAGATTAGCATTTAAATCGGTGGGCTTGGGGTAAGGCAGATTGCCCTCCATAATGTGGGTGGGCCTCCCCCAGTCAGTTGAAGGCACAAATGGAACAAGGCTTACCTCTCCCAGCAAGAAAGGGATTCTGCCTGCAAACAGCCCATGGACTTGACATGCTGAGCTGCAACTTTTCCCTAAGTTCTAGGGAATCCAAACTTGTGTGATCCAATTCATTAAAATATATGAATAAATAAATCTCTTTCTCTCTCCACACACACACCCACCCTGTTGGTTCTGTGTCTCGGGAGGACGCCGACTGATACAAGGGGGATGCTGAGAAGAGGGACAAAGAGGCACCTTTGGGAAGCACATTCGCTAAATCCTTTCTCAGAAGAGGAGAGGAAATAAGAGGATGTTTCCCCCAAACTCTCTCCGGGGCTCTGGTTAGCACCTCTCATATTGAAGACACTGACCACAAACAGCTTTCTTCTCCTCTCTTACAGCTATGTCACCGTCACGAGGTGAACGAGCCCGTGGCCACACGAGCGAATCCAGCAGGTCACCGCGGGCTACACTTTGAACTCCATTTTCATCTTGGGACCATTTTTTCTACCACCCCACACTAAACCACGTTGACCGTTGTCTTTTTTTCTTTTTAGTATCTATTCATTTTTGAGAGAGAGAGAGAGAGAGAGAGACAGAGCACAAGCAGGGGAGGGGCAGAGAGAGAGGGAGACCCAGAATCCGAAGCAGGCTCCGGGCTCTGAGCTGTCAGCACAGAGTCCAAGTTGGGGCTCAAACCCATGAACTGTGAGATCATGACCTGAGCTGAAGTCAGATGCTTAACCGACTGAGCCACCCAGGGGCCCCTGAAACCATTGTCTTATCCAGTGTTTTACCAGAAAAAAAAAAAAAAAAAAAACCACGATAAAAAACGCCTCTCCTTTTTGCCCTCTCCTTACACCCTATTCCTCTATTTGTATTGCCAGGGAAATGGGTTGCTGACCCCGAGTGACTTCCCTAAAGAGGGGACATCCGTTTATTTAGCATATGCACAGACACAACACTACGAAAGGAAAGATCCCTACTCTGCTCTCCCGCAGGGTCACCACCAAAACCAAACCCAAGCTAACCTGCGTCCCCTCTGATGAATGAAATATCCAAGAATCCTCTAACGTCCAGGAGGTTCTAGGCTATAAGGAAAACACAGCAGGAAATGCCAACAAGGCCCAGTGTTTCTGGTCTCCGTCAGTTGTGACTGACCCTGCAGCCGCCCACGGTGGGCAGACACTGATACCAACAACCCTCAACGCAGCGTCGATTTCCATCCTAGCCTGCCGTGACTCAGTTTCCCCATCCATGAGACAAAAACGTGAAGACAAAACTTCCCTCCCATTTCTTGCGAGGACCAGCACAAGCACCGACAAAACACTCCGTATACAAAAAGTATCTTCAATCACATATCAGACTGACGGACAACAGTGATCTCCAAGAGAATTAGCAGCACGACTAAAACTAAGCTTCTTTCTGCTTGCAGCCGCTCTCTTCAAAATAAGGAGGCTGGTGTTTCACAAAGGCTGTCTGTGGCCCCCTTCTATTATTACAGCTGAACGCCTTTAGATGTCGTTCTGCACCACTAAAAATAAAACTCACGTGGGACCTAGAAGAACCATTGCCAAATAATTAGAACCAAACTCAGGGTTTTTTGTATTTTTTTTAAGAGGGCCTATAAAACCATCTATAAATAGAAAGGCTTTCCTGTTATTTGTAATTACTGTATTTTAATGAAAACAACACTCCATTTGGCTGGGATTAGGAGGCTGCCTCCCAGGGCCTGCCGCCCCAAAGCCACAGATTAACACAGGGCCCACCCTTCCATAGGGAAGCCTGGCTCCAGCCAAAGGAATCCCAGGGTGGGGATGTCACTGTACCTGACGTATGTTTGTGGGTTCTCATTCCACATCAGTGATTCTAAAGCTGCCTACAGCACGTGCATATTTCTAGAAGTCAAATGAGGGCTTAATGCACTCATCGTTACAGTAAATATGATCCCCAGATCGCCTCTCCATGAGCTGGCGGAGGGAATATCCCTGGTGGCCTCTGGATGGATTCTGTAGCTCGTCTGTTTGCAGTCAGGCTGGTCTGAGAAGGCTGAGCCAGATCAGCCCCTGATAGCCTGGGCCTCCTGCTCTGCGCTGCCTCCGAGGAAGAGGGCTCACTCCTGCTTGTGCTGGCCCAGGGAGGACAGGGCTCCCACAATGTCCCTGTCAGGCCTGAGGACATCCATTCTGCTTCTTGCTGCAAAAGCTAACCTCCCTTGTCCCGACCCCAAACAGTTCTGTCACCTGATGGGAAGGCATGCCCGGAGCTTTGCCAAGCCACACTGACTACCCCGGGGGACGTGCGGGCTCAGTGTCCCCCATTTCCCATCTGCTCATCGGGCAGCAGAAAGTCATTGCTCTGCTAGTTCCCAGCTCTGTGAGCTCGAGAATATTCTTCAACCCCTCTCTGCCTCAGGGTCGTCATCTAGAAAATGGGAATGGAAATCGCACCAACTCATTGGGTGGTTGTGAGGACTGAGCGAGTTAATTCAGGTAAGGAGCCTAGAATAGCTCCTGGCATATAGTCAGCCCTGTGTAAGTCCTTAGCTGTGGCAATCACTAAGTATATAAATTAAAACAATGGTGGGTATCACAAGCCCACTGGGCTGATTGATTGCACACAGACATTATAAATCTGTTCTCCTCGATTATGTCCTGAGAGGAGAGAAGGATCCATAAAATGTGTAGGCACACATGTGTGTGTTCCTGTCGGTGCAGAATAAAGGAAAGAACTCGCGAGTGTTGTGATTCGCCTTATCGGTTTCCGGGTGGTGATTTTACATGTCTTGTCTCTATCTCGCAAGAAGCAGGCAGCAGAGCCATTCTTTAGTCCGTGTAACATAAAACAAGAAGTCCAAGAAGAACTCAAGAGCAGCCAGGTGTGTTCCTCCTGTCCTCCTGCACTGGGCCACCCTCTGGATGACGAGGACTCACCACAGTTCTCTCCTGATGGAGGGACCCCACTGCATGTCAGGACGGCTGTCGGCCACCAGCACCCTAGCTCAAAATGATGATTTTGACTAGAGGAACTCTAAAGCCCCATATTGGCATCTATATTTTATAGTGCAGAAGAAATGCTGGTCAAAGGAGGAGGAGGACAAGGAGAAGAAAGGGAAGAAAAAGACAAGAAGGAGAGGAAGAGAAGGAGGGGAGAGGAGAAGAAAGAAACAGAAACAACAGTCCGCTAGTCTATGACATTTATGTCAAAGGAACAAATAAGCAGAACTCTGAGAAAACAGGACCCGGTTATTTAGCAGCGAGTAGAATTTCTTAAGCATCATGGGAATCTTAAGCAAATTCCTTTGAGTTTTGTTTGTCGTCTGCTTAGATGAGAAGCAAAGCATTTTACAGTCCCATTCGTGGTGCTGACCAATAATTTTATAAAATGCAGAGTTCTACTCAGAATCCGTCAGGGCTCACTCTTCGCTGAAGCAGCTACATACAAGGGTCTGCTCTGATCCCTGTCACCTTGCTGTCCTTCCCCCAGAATGATCTGTTGCAGGTACGTGTCCCCTCTCTGGAAAGCCCAGGACCAGCACAGTGCCTGGACCCGTCCCCTGAACACAAGCAGGTGCCGCCACTCAGAGCGTGTGGCCTGAACTGGCTCCGCGAGCCTCCCCATCTCCACCGCGACAAGGTCAGGACCTTTCTCTGCGTTCCTTACGGTTCGGTCATCTGGACTGATGGGGGAAAACATGCCAAATAGTCCCAGAAACACAGGGAGTTCTACTTCACTTTTAGCTCCTTTGAGGGTTGCCACCCTCTGGCCTGCTGGTCCGTGGTCCTTGCCTGCCTGGGACGGGCAGCCCCAGTCAGGAGCCCAGGAGCCACACTCAAGTTCATCTCCATCTGACACAGAAGTCAGTGATCAGAGATAAAAATATTCAATAAAATAGATGAATTTACTTCCCATTTTTGAGAATCCAAATGCACTTGTTAAAACAAACTTAAAGGTAAATTAAGCCAAGGATACAATTCAATACAAAAGTCAGCCAACAACTCCCGTGGGCCCAATCCAGCCCATCGTCTGTTTTAATATGACCAGAGAGCTGAGAATAGCTTACATTTTTAAATGGTTTTAAAAAGTCAAATGTTGGGGTGCCTGGGTGGCTCAGTTGGTTGAGCGTCCGACTTCAGCTCAGGTCATGATCTCACAGCTCGTGAGTTTGAGCCCCGCATTGGGCTCTGTGCTGACAGCTCAGAGCGTGGAGCCTGCTGTCTCCCTCTCTTTCTGTCCCTAACCCACTTGCATTCTGTCTCTTTCTCTCTCAAAAATAAACATTAGAAAAAAAATTTTTTTTAAGTCCCATGTTTCATATTTTGTGACAAGTAAAATTACATGAAATTGAAATTTCAGTACCCATAAATAAAGTTTTATTGGAACACAGCCACACTATTTACTTATTTTTCTTTCTTTTTTTAAGTTTATTTATTTATTTTGAGATAGAGGGAGAGAGAGTGTGCAGGCATGCGTGTGGGCGTGCAATCAGGGGAGGGGCAGAGACAGAGGGAGAGAGAATCCCAAGCAGGCTCCACACTGTCAGTGCAGAGCCCGATGTGGAGCTCGATCCCACGAACTGTGAGATCATGACCTAAGCTGAAATCAAGAGTCAGATACATGCTTAACCGACAGAGCGACCCAGGTGCCCATATGGCCGCTTTTCTTTAAACTTTTTGCTCAGCTCTACTGAGGCGTAATTGACAAAATTGCAAGATATTTAAAGTACACAACGTGATGATTTGATATCCACGCCCATCGTGAAGGGTTCCCCTGCAGAGTGAATTAACACACATGCTATGACAGCAAGGCTGAGGCTGAGCCCTGATAGAGACCATCTAATGCCAAGCCCTGTACAAAAAAGTCTGCTGCCTCCGATTTCATTCGTTTTTACCTTGGTTCTTAACGTCCCTCTATCCGTTTTTGCCAACTGATAAAATTTCACAGGCTAAAGAACCGAAGGGTACCCTCCAGAGAACAGTTTAAAAGTAAGAACACCACAGGGCACTAGTTTCAAAAAACAAAGACATTCAGGCAAACTTACGGTCCTCACTCATCTAATTTCTAAGGAAGACTGATTTCCGGTGGAAACCAGAAGGGGAAATGTTAAACCATAAATTTTTTTGAGGAAACAAAAGATGGCAGCAAAGGACCTTCTTTCCTATGTCTTCATCCGTGTGGCCAGTATTTCGGGTTTTTAAACCCTTCCATCTTCTGCATAGACTCATGAAACCTCAGGAAGAAATATGATCAGATGTAAACTTTCTTTAAGAACCATAAAAATGTTCCTTGGATTTGTTACATTTTTTTCAGGCCCAGTGCTTAACAGATTGTTTTTATTTACCGCTCCAATTTTATTTATAGACATTACTCATCTAAAAACAAATCTTTGGCTTCTCCATTTTCAAAACATCCCCTAGAGGAAACACGTGTAATGAAAACGAGCTGTTTATCTTCTGCTCATTTATACACAAGTATATAACGTGCACGCATTTTTACCCAGCGCTTTCTGTGGCGTGCTGTTGTTATCGCCGTAAACTTTCAGGGGTCTGGACCAAGGAAACGGGGACGTGCTTGTCATCACCCTCCTAGAGTCAGTATGCATTTTGGATTATCTAGCAATTGAGGCTGTAAGAGGCTGGCCATTCCCATGGGACCCGAAGGTACGCGCTCCTACAAGACACAGAAGGGAAAGAGTAATTACCAAATCTAGCCTCACATGTTCAGTCACCACCACCAAAGTCAGAGTAATCACTTCCCTGGTAGTAATATGGTGATAGTTCCTCTTGTAGACAAGAATCTTAGGGAGCCCTGGAAAGATTCTATCAAATGCAATTGTGTTTGATTACGCTTTAAGGCTTTGACATGATATAGGGCCAACTGCGGACAGTTCTCTCACAAAACACCTGCAAGATCGATGTGTGATCCAAAAGCGATTCATCATCCTCCTAATGGTCCTTGGAGATGAAATTCAGAAGCAAGCAAGACCCCCTCGGTTCACTCTGGAATCCCTCTCCTTCCCTGGGCCACCTGGTCTGTTGGGGCACTGACCCTCTAACTCCTCCCCTCCCCTCCCCTCTGTCTCCATGGTTTCTGCTTGTTTACAGAACCCTACCCTGAAATCCCTCTTGAGCTTGCCACTGGAAGGAGTAACCTTCGATTATATGCAAAATTCAATTAAGCGAACCCTCTCACTGCATAAAGGAGGCCTCGTTGTGTGCCCAGAGTTGATGAGTGCCAATTTATGACTTTGTGTCATTCACATGAGAGAACCTATTTAAGCTGAAGTGTTAATGGAAGAGAATGAGTTCCCCATCCCCCCTCCTTCTCTGGGAACATTTCCCACGTAACAAGGGCCTCAGCATCCGTCATGGTTAGCAGCCCAGCAAGGACAGAGGGGACAGAGCCCCACAGCTCAGTGTGTGGGGCGGGTGGGGGGTGGACTGAAGGAGGACCAGCAGAAGCAGCCGCTGAGCCCAGAAGAGCCAGATGGTCTAGAAGAGACGCCCTCCTATGAGAAAGAGGGAACCACAGACAAGGAAGCACTCACACAACCATGCTGAGCCCCATTGCCAAGGGACAGGGGCAGCGCAGGCACGGTGGACAGCCTGGAGGCAGGGCACAGGCATGGCAGTGAGGAGTGCAGGAGCACAGGGCACCCCGGGGAGGGGACAACAGGTGCCCAGAGTCGGGGACCGCTTCCATCTGGAAGGCACGGCCATGATGCCCAAGCCCCCAGCGAGAAAAGCTGGAAGAGCTAAGTGGGCTGAGGTCGACGTCCGAGCCGGACAAAACTCACACCACAAAACCGCGTTGGGAAACAGACAGAACAGTCTAGTTCTTCCACCTGGAGCAGTGTTGTTTGTGAGGAATCAGAACAGAAGGAGGAGGAGGAAGCTTATAATTTCAAGTCTCCCCGGGATTCCCATTCAAGCCGGGGACACAGGATGCCGAGGGCACGGGCATTCTGGTGCAGTTACTCCAGGATCACAGTTGGCAAGTGAGGTGGGAGCCGTTGGTCTGCTTCCTGCTCCTGGCAGATCACGTCCAGGGACCAGAAAGCTGGCGAGGCCAGGAGCACGGGGCTCTCTCTGGGCATCCGATTTTATTTTATTTTATTTTATTTTATTTTATTTTATTTTATTTTATTTTATTTCATTTCATTTCATTTCATTTATTTTTTCATGTTTGTTTATTTATTTCGAGAGAGAGAGAGACAGAGAGTGTGAGCAGAGGAGTGACAGACAGGCTCTGAGCTGTCAGCACCGAGCCCGACACGGGCTCGAACCCACGAACCGCCATATCATGACCTGAGCTGGAGTCAGACGCTTAACCGCTTAACTGACAGAGCCACCCAGGCGCCCCTGGGCATCACGTTTTAAACACAATAAAAAAACAATTCACAGGAGAGTATTGTATCAAGGTGTCAGATCGAGACTCAGCTCTCTCCCATCACGCTTGCCCCAAATTCCTAGAAATGATTTAAAAAGCCCACATGCATTTTAAAACACAACACGCCCATTAGGCTTGTGACACGAAAAAGGAACACAGCTTCACCGATGAAGACACTGAGACTTTTAGGGTCTTACATCAGCTCACTTAAATACACTAAGAAAAACATAGTAACTTGAAACACTGTACTTTATAATAATGAAACCTAAAATATGTAACATTAGTTTAGCAGGTGGATGGCAAGAAAATTGATATTTAAGACTGGAGGAATATATCGATATTATCTTGCGGCACTGTATGTGGTAAGCCCTTGCCTTTTATCGCTTGGAAGGAGGGTCACGTGACAACGTGTCTCACAGTTGTGGAGAAGATGAACAGAGGTCAGGGGAACGTCCTGGCTGTAGCTTCTCTGGGAAGGCAATTTTGACAAGGGGATGAGTTCACGCATCTGAACGACTGTACAAGCAGGAACCGTAGGGAACGGACTCTAGGGGCCCCCAACCTTGCATCGCATGAGAAGAACCACATCGCTGCTTAGGCGAGGCTGACCCAGCTTCCATCAGACTGCTCATCAACAAGAAATAAAATGTCCTGGTGTTAAAACACGGGGACTATTTGTTACAGCTGCTAGCATGAATCACCCTCAGGCAATTTTCTAGTACTAGTCACAAGCGGTTAGAAAGTATATGGGGAAAAAGATCCCAGTCACAATAAAAAGAGAAAAGAAATAACCTAGGGATGCATCTAACAAGAAGTATGCAAGCATTATGTAAATACCTGTAAAAGTCACAGAATATTTAAAGAAAAGAGCAGTAAAATATTTTTGCAGAGTATTTTAAAAACTGAATAGATAGCTATAACACCAGAATAGACACAGAAATAATGTGAATTCTCCCCCAAACTGGTCTACAAATTCAATGCAATCTTGATCAAAATTGCAGCTGCGTTTTATTAGAACCTGATATGCTGATTCTCGTATTCACTTATCAGAGTAAATGAATGTTCCAGAACAACTAATTAATAACTATAATAAACTAATGAAGTTCTAACATAAAATGTATAATTAGGGAAACTAGTCAGGCCAGGTAGCAAAACATTCTGTCTTATTATAGAAATTAAAATAATGTGTTTGTGAAAGAATGAAAAATATATCAATAAAACTGAACAGAAAATCTAGAAATATCACTAATGTGACATTTCAAATCAGTGCAGAAAAAAATGCTCTCTTTGATATGGTACTAACGTCATTGGCCATCCATTTAGAAGAAAAATCAAATTAAATACAGATACCATTACCAAAACAGAAATTCTAAGTGAAATAATGAAAAGAAAATATCAGAACAATTTTATAATCTGATGGTGGGGAAGGGTTTTCTGAGCTAGCCATGAAACTCAGAAGTCATAAAGCAAACACTGACAGATTGACTACATGAAAACTTAAAACACACATGTGATCCAAAAAACAAACAAGACGGAAATTGGAAAAACAAGAGACCATGTTTGCAATATATGCGACAGGCTAGAGATTAGTATCTGGGATCCATGTTGGAAATCACTCACCCCTCAAGAAAATAAAAAATGACCCCAGAGGAAAAGGGGTAAAATTATGAACCAGTGAAAAAGAAGGAGTTCGGGCCGTGTGTTCTGACATGGAAATATTCTGAAGGTACAGTGATAGCTGAAACAGTCGTCAAGGGCTGCAGAATGCTAAGTGTGGGGGCGCCTGGGGGGCTCACTTGGTTGAGCATCCGACTTCAGCTCAGGTCATGATCTCGTGGTTCATGGGTTCAAGCCCTGTGTCGGGCTCTATGCTGACAGCTCAGAGCCTGGAGCCTGCTTCAGATTCCGCCTCTCCCTCTCTCTCTGCCCTTACCCCACTCATGCTCTGTCTCTCTCTCAAAAAATAAATAAACGTTAAAAAAAATTAAAAAGAAAATGGTGAGTGCAGTATAACTTTGCATTCTGTGTGTGTGTGTGTGTGTGTGTGTGTGTGTGCGCGTGTGCACGTATGTGTGGTGCACGTGCTTATGTCTGTGAAGGCACAGAAAGGATCTAGAAGGACACAGATAGGATTAGTAGTTGTGACTCCTTCTAGGAAGAACACTCTCGAGTGTTACCAGAAACAGACAATGTCTGTGCTTTATTCTGGAGCCTCTATATTATTTTTTTTAATGACATGGACGACTGTTACATATATATAAATATATTTTTAATACATTTTTTTCATGTTTATTTATTTTTGAGAGACAGAGTGTGAGCAAGAGAGGGGCGGAAAGAGAGGGAGACACAGAATCAGAGGCAGGCTCCAGGCTCCCAGCTGGCAGCCCCAGAGCCCGACACGGGGCTCGAGTCCACAAACCGTGAGATCGTGACCTGAGCCGAAGTCAGACGCTTAAGCGACAGAGCTGCCCAGGCGCCCCAAACTTTGTCGTTTAGAATAGTTTCAGGTTTGCAGCAAAATGAATGACAAGTACAGTGAGTCCCGGACTCCCCCTCCCCCACACATGCACAGCCTCCCCCACTATCAACCTCCCCCCACCAGAGTGGAACATTTGTAACAGTTGATGAACCTGCGTGGACACACCATCATCACCCAAAGTACTCGGTTTATGTCAGGGTTCACTCTCGGTATTGTACACTCTGTGGGTTTGGACAAATGTCAATGACTCGTATCCATCGCTAGGACATCACGTAGAGTATCTTCACTGCCCTAAAATCCTCTGCTCCACTGATTCATCCCTCCCTCTCTCCTCTTGTGACCACTGATCTTTTGACTGTCTCCACAGTTCTGCCTTTTCCACAGTGTCAACAAGGCTGGAATCATACAGTATGTAGCATAAATGCGTGTTTTAAGGTTTTCAAAAACACAGACATTGCCTGGAGTTGTGTCTGAGTGTAGAAGTACCGTGGAAAGCTGGTGAGGCTGGAGAAGGTCAGATGAACCCCAGGAAACACAGGATGGAACCTGAGCTAATGAGGCCCAGAGCAAGAAGGAAGAGATGTGTCCGTGCCGGAAAGAAGTTACAGCACAGTTAGACTAGGCCAAACGTAACGCTACATTATACACATAAAATAGAAACAATATGCACAAAGATTTTGAAGTGTAGAATTAACTGGGGAGGAAATGGAATCACTACTAAGTCAAGCTTCATAAAATCCCTGAATGCAAGGAAAATGTGCTATAAAATGATAAAAGATTTGATTAAAAAGGTAGACACAGAAAATAAACACAGGACATCCAGTAAATGGAAACTTTGGCATTCCTGCAAAAAGAACGCAGAATAAAAGCAGGTGAAATGTGCTTGACCAACACCAACACCAAGGTCCATCCCTGGTATGCTCTTAAACTTGACTGGTAAAATTCACTGTCCTTAGAGAGACCTCTAAAGTGACCACATACTGCACCTGAAGTCAACCTCCAGATTGTAAACCCAAGCGTAAAAATCTACTAATTTTTTTAAACGTAATTAGCCACCAAGGACTGTCTTGGGATGTTTTGATTATGTGAAACAAAATGTTGCCAAATCAGCTGTAACAAGATAGAGAGAGTGCTCTCTGAAATGCGGCAGCCCTGCTCCCCTCCAGGGACAGGACTGTCAGGACTAGATTTCCTGGAAGGAGAAAAGTGACAGGGGCTTCTGTGGTGCGACTGTGTACTTCTGGAAGACGGAAGGGTACTAACGGCACACAGTGAGGATGAAGAAAATGGAAGAGCTCCTGGGGGCCACCGTGGGCCTGCAGGTCCGGCCGGGATACAGCTGGCACACTGCGGGACAACTACAGAGGGAATTAACAGGAAATTACCATGGGGCAGGGAATTAATAGGGGCGCTGGTTACACGTGATGCAGGACAGAACCCAGAAAACAGCAGCAACAGACAGCGACGGCCATCCCTGGCCAGACGGCCAGTCGGAAGCCGTGCGTGGGTGAGCCCGTGGGATGGAAAGCTGGAGACACAGCAGGCCTCTCTGATGAAGGTGAGAGTCACAGCAGGGCGCAGCTCCTGCTGGAAACACTGCCTGAAGAGAGGCAGCAGGGCAACACCCAGGCTTCTTCTTCCAGCCTCTCCTCTATGGGCCGTTGGTCTACCCAAGCCGGAAGCCGGCAGACTGGGAGCCTTGGACAATGCGGCAGAGGGAAGGGGAGGAAAGAAGTTGCCCAACAGAGCACGAGACAGAGACAGCAGAGCACGAGAAGGCTGCACTCCTGGAGGCGAGCCTTCACCCAGGCCTCCCGGACTTTTGAGAAATCCCACAGAGATCCAGGTAGGCTTGGTCTGGTTGGATTTCCCAGGGAAGACAGCGTGCCTTCATGCCAGTCTAGGAGTGGCGGGGGCGAGGGCAGGTCAGGGGAAGAAGCGGCTTACACACAGCCGCATCTTCAGTGGTGACCCAGAAAGCCCTGAGAACACGGGCACGAACTTGCAGAGATGCTAGGAAGGACTCAGCCAAGGAGTGAGCTACGCCCACCTAAAACCCAGAGACAGTGATGCCCCAAGCCAAGGACAGCTGTGTCACTTGTGGGAGCCCCCAAATCAGGGTCTAAAAAGGTCTAAAAATTGGAGTAAGGCGCTTATTGGGCAATTACTAATAAAAACGTGGCTGGATTTCCTAAAGAATGTTTTCATCTCCCTGGGTCAACACTAACATCTTATTATTTCCCGGCCGCCAGACTGGGGTAATAAGGGTGGAGTGTCCAACCTCAATGATTTTCAGCCTTTCACTGCTCTGATCTCTGAATCATTGTCGTCTCGCAGATGTTACGGTGCGCTTCCCATC
The DNA here is from genome assembly GCF_046562875.1 of Panthera onca. Lineage (NCBI taxonomy): Eukaryota > Metazoa > Chordata > Mammalia > Carnivora > Felidae > Panthera > Panthera onca. The sequence goes on along the minus strand of NC_138339.1, from coordinate 5,112,176 downwards.
ACCACGCTGTGTCCCTGGTGCCGTTTGGTTGTGCTGCTGGCCGGCCGGCTGTGCTATGTTTGTATCACGTAGGGTCTGGGCCCCAGGCTGCCACGCTGTCAGAGGCCATGCTCGCCCACGTTCCAGGAAGTGCAGGCTTTTGTCAAGACCCTTACCTTTGGACAGGCCATGCCTGCCTGCAGCACCGATCCCACCTGACACCCAGGGTCGTAACGGCACGCACCCTCCCGTGTAGCTCAGGCCGTGCGGCCCCGTAGCAGACCCCAAGCCTCCTGGCCACGGAGCCACAGAAAGCGGGCCGTGGGGCACCTTCACATCAAGCAGGGCCGTCTGTGTTTTGCGTACTGAAACGAGCTTACCTCTGCTGAACGCGATCAGTTTCCCCTTCCTGATGACCAGGCTGAAGTTGGGCTGGCCGGGCATCGGGGAAGTCCGGACCCGTGTTTCACCTCAGACCCCTTGAGGCTTGCTATTATTTGAATCTTGCCAATACATCCTGCTTCATGTTCGCCTGAGTTCTGTTCAGGAAACAGTCTGAATCCTAACGAGATGTCCTAAAAAGATGAAAACAAAAAGCTCCAAGTAATACTCCCGGACCTAAAAGATGCGATGTAGACACTTCATCTCCTCAGTTCATAGGTCCTTAGAAACTTTCTGAAGGATTGCTTTACCCCCAAACCACAATTTTTTAAATTTTTTTTATGTTTCTTTATTTTTGAGAGAGAGACAGAGACAGAGAGAAACAAGCAGGGGCGGGGCAGAGAGAGGGAGACACAGAATCCGAAGCAGGATCCAGTCTCCGAGCTATCAGCACAGAGCCTGACACGGGGCTGGAACCCACGAACAGTGAGATCATGACCTGAGTCGAAGTTGGACACTCAACCGACTGAGCTCCCCAGGTGCCTCTCCCCCAAGCCACATTTTTAATGTTTCCCCCTGACAGGAAGAACCAAGCTTGTTTTGGAACACACACACACACACACACACACACACACACACACACATGTCTTACATGTGTATAGTTTGTGTAACCTCAAGATTTTTTGAAGAAATTTTTGAATAGCAAAAAATCGTACGGCACGTGATTGTTCAGCAACCGTTAACTAGAAAGTGTTGAGCACGTACTATGGCTTCGTGATGAGCAAGAACGTTTTCCAGACTTGCGTCAACAAGACTTGCCTCTGGGAAGTCACCAGAGAAAGCTTCCTTCCATGTTATGGCAATAGATGGTCATCAGAGTCCAGGGAAGTCAATACCAAGTGAAATCAGATTTGCCTTGCACTCATATCCCTCACTTTACTAAATAAATCCATGTTCCAAAATATTGGCATAAAGAAATTATTACAAATCCGCTAAATAAAGTAGGAAGTTTACCATTTACTAAAATAAATTCCTATACAAATTATTTCATAAGTCATAACAGCCACTCTCTGCTGTGTGTTTTGTTTGATATGGACTTTTTCAAAACACTTTGCGTGTTCTTAGGAATGAAATATCTAGGGGCGCCTGGGTGGCGCAGTCGGTTAAGCGTCCGACTTCAGCCAGGTCACGATCTCGCGGTCTGTGAGTTCGAGCCCCGCGTCAGGCTCTGGGCTGATGGCTCGGAGCCTGGAGCCTGTTTCCGATTCTGTGTCTCCCTCTCTCTCTGCCCCTCCCCCGTTCATACTCTGTCTCTCTCTGTCCCAAAAATAAATAAAAAACGTTGAAAAAAAAATTAAAAAAAAAAAAAAAAAAAAAAGGAATGAAATATCTAAATTTAGAGGAGAATTTAACCTACATTGTCTACCTTTAATTTTTACAACTGCTACACGGAAGAAACAATTTCCAGAGTGTAAAAACAACAACCCAAGTTTTTTATACCGTCTCTGTTCAGACAGCCAGTCTTTGAAGCCTGCCTGCCCGGTTGCCAGACTCAGCAACCAAGCTGTGCTTGGATAGTGGCGTCCTCTGGAGGCCAGTAAGAGAACTGTCACATTTTAAGTCCCACATCGCCAGGCTCTTGGAAGTCCTGAGTTATAATGACAATCATGAAAACACAGAGACTTTCCTTTCTCTTCTGCTGCTACTCACACCCGTGGTATTTTCACCTAAAGAAATAATTTTCTCACACTTTCATGAAAAAGGCTTCCTTTTTTTTTGTTTTTGTTTTTGTTTTTACTATTCTTATCTAAGGAGAATAAATTTTATTTGTACTTATGAACAAAAATTTTTTTTTAATTTTTTTAAAAATTTTTTTAAATATTTATTTATTTTTGAGACAGAGAGAGACAGAGCATGAATGGGGGAGGGGCAGAGAGAGAGGGAGACACAGAATCGGAAGCAGGCTCCAGGCTCTGGGCCATCAGCCCAGAGCCCGACGCAGGGCTCGAACCCACGGACTGTGAGATCGTGACCTGAGCTGAAGTCGGACACTTAACCGACTAAGCCACCCAGGCGCCCCTTAAATTTTTTAATGTTTATTTATTTTTGAGACAGAGAGAGAGACAGAGTGCGAATGGGAGAGGGGCAGAGAGAAAGGGAGACACAGAATCTGAAGCAGGCTCCGGGCTCTGAGCTGTCAGCACAGAGTCCGATGCAGGGCTCAAACTCACGAACGGCGAGATCGTGACCTGAGCCGAAGTCGGACGCTGAACCGACTGAGCCACCCACACTCCCCAAAGGAAGACTCTAATTATGCTTGGGATCTGTATCAAGGTAACAAAAATGGAGGCATTTGCAATTAAATCAAACAGCATGACTAACTGCTAGCCTTTGATTCTCCCTGCAAAGCCCATTCCCAGAAATTTCCCAAATTCCATTTTCTAAGCACCAGGAAGTTGGAGCTTTTTAAGAGGCCATTAAATTGTTGGTTACCTCCTGTGTTTGTGCATTAGTTCACTTATCAGTTCCTGTGGTTGTAGTAACTCTCTAGCACGTGACTGATTCGCAGATCAGTCAGAAGAAGGTAGGTCATGTGGCAGTTGCAAACGGATCTGGAAATCTCCGTGGCTTTGTGTATAAAGGTTCATTTGTCTCTCTCACAAAGCCCTCTGTGATTTCAGCCACTTTCTAGGGACTCTGACTTCGGTGACTCAGAGATCCAGGGGAACTGATTCTTACAGCCGGCACCTGGGTCCCTTGGTTTCCAGCTCACTGCATCAGTGGCAGAGAACCAGAGATCATGCACCTGCTCTTAAGTGCTTTAAAAGTCCAGAGGTGATGCTTATGATTTGGGACCACTGTCCAGAACTTACCACATGGCCCTACCTAAGGGAGGCTGGGAAATGTGGGTATCCTGTCGATAGTCACTGAGCACCACTACATGACATATTGCAAAAATACTTTAAGGTTACTATTTTTGAGGAGGAGCTCTAACCCAGAATTTCCACCCCACTTGTACACTATCCAGGAGAAAATGCAGCCTTCATCAGTAGTATACTGCTGTGTTAGTTCAGTAAATACAAAAGAGAAGGGAGGAGGCAGCTTCCTTCAAAATAAAGTCCTGGAGGAATAGTGTTAAGCTAGGTACCACGATAAACAGATCAGCTCAGACATTTGGGGCAGACAAGGTGTGACCAAGTAGAGAAGTAACAGGCCGTAATAAGCCAGCAGGCAAGAATTGGTGGTAATTCTTCACGGACCATACGCAACGTTACACAGTTATGAACGCAGAGGAGAGGAATTAAAAGAGGCTGAGAGCCTGACGCTCAGCCACTTGTAGGCTCAGTGGAGAAACAGCACCTCCCAGTGATGCTTCCTTGTACATCCTGCAGGACCTCCCGGGCACAGGAGTTCGGATCTCAGCTGTACTGCGATGGTTAAATTCTAGTGCGTTTCTGGGCACTTTAAATGGCTTCCAGAAGAACTGGTGAGCTATGAGCTTACATAACTGTCCAGCACGGATGACTTCTCAAGTAACTTTGGGAGCTGACCAGGGACGCTAAAAAGAGATGCAGTGAAACCACAGAATAATCCACACGGCCGGGATATTCCACAGGGGAGCCAGAAAAATAGGGCAGAAGAAGGAAGGTGGGTGATGAGCGAAGGAGGAAAGCAGGATTTGTGAGGATGGACGGCTCAGAAGGAAATCGCTTGTGTGCAGAGCCGACCGGCATGACCAAGTTCAAATGTGATGGGGAGATGTGAAGCATGATCTTCTGGTAGTTTACATGAGACACGAAACGAGTCCTAGTTCCTCCCTGCTTGTCATCCCCACAGACACGTGTACGTGCACACGGGGGCACACGCGCACGCACACACACAAATGAGTGTCAAGGACAAACATCTCTAACTAACCACGGGGTGCAGCGAGGAGGGAGCCGGGTAAGAAAGGAGAAAAGAAAAGCATCGCCTGATGTCTGGAACGGAGCCTGGCATTCACCACCAGGCGCGTCATTCCCATCAGACCTGATGCGACAGAGACCCAATCTCAGACAGGGGTCCTCTGAGACCAAGATGAAGTGAGACAGGGCATGTCCCTTCATAATTTTTGTCTAAGCTCAGACAAAAACAAGGTCCCCGTGCCGCCCACCGGGCACTAACACCCCGCTCTCAGTCACAGTGAATGGCGGCTACTTCTTCACAACTCCAGCTTTACCCCCCGCTGCAGTCTACCCTCCCTATTCGTACGATGTAGCGAGACACCCGTCATGGAATTTTCCCTGCTCTCTGATGGCCTCCGGGCTGGAGCAAACACCTGCTTTTTTAGATCCTGTCCCAAATCACATACCCAAAGTCCAAATCTTCTGTCCAGTTCTAACACCCTGCAACTGAGACACCCATCGAGTGTTCTCCTCTGCTTCACGGGCAGTAAATCCACGCTGTCAGCTACAGGTGCACTCCTGGTGGCCTCGGCTGGGCAGTGCGGACAGGGATGAAGCCATCCCAGCTGGACCGCGATAAACCAGATGAGGTGCAGGAAGGTGACTGCACAAACAGTAGGGGAGAGAGGAAGGAGGGAGTGGGAAGGAAGAAAGTAAGAAGCAGGGAGTTCATTGTTTCCAGGACGGCTTCTGCACAGCTGCCCATTACTCTGTCAGTGCACACCCATGCATGCACACACACACACACACACATACACACACACACATGTGCGCACACACACACACACAGCCCACGAGGAAGGGAGTGTATTTGGAAATAAAGAACTGATTCCTGCTTCTTGTCTGCAGCTCCAGAGTGTGGGCCCCACAGATGCATCCAGCCAGGCCGGGCAGGGGAGAGGGCAGAGAGCAGCTAAGATGGGCAGAAGCAGATGTGGCGGCAAATACAAATGAACGGCATGCCGTGAAACCTGTTTCTCTCCATACCATGGGGACAGCACATCAGAGAGCTGGAAAACTGCCCCCCAAGAGGCATCAAAGTGTTGTGGGAGCCTGGTTGTCAGAGTCCAGGGCTCAGGACCTGCTTCTGCTGGAAGAGTGGCCACACCCAAGGGTTCACCCCAGTCAGGGAGCTGTGAGAATGGCCTGGATTTGTAACAAACAGGACTGGCCTCTACTCCTGCTGGAGCCAAGAAAGCGACAGTGTCGGGCCAGTGCCAGAACCGTGTGGGGTCAGGATCAGCTGGTCCCCGTCGGGACCGTGCCTGGCGCTCAGGCCACCCTCGAGCTGACACCACCTCACTCTGGCCATGTGGCAGTGGACACTTGCAAGCTTCGTGGCTCCAAAAGAGAGAGGGGAGGGGAGAGAACCTTCTGTGAAGGGGGACGGCGCTGGGAGAGGGGACTCTGAGGAGCAACTGGGTGTAACGCAAGGAGCGCCCAGAAAAGGCTCACGATCATATCAGAAACGACTAGAGCATCTGCAACTCAACAGCAACAGAAACGTCTACAGATACAACAGAGAAACGGAAAGGGCATGCTACACACGTTTGTCTAACATGAAGGAAGGCAGCGAAGAAGGCTCAGAGGGGCAGAAACACCGTGAGACACACAGGAAAAAAACGTTGGCCATAACTGCAACCATTTCAATGGATTAAACTCTCCAACCAAAAGGCAGAGGTTGTCAGCGTGATAAGCAAGATCCAACCATCTCCTGCCCACAAGAGATACACGTTAGATTTAAAGATGCAAGTAGATTAAAAGTAAAAAGATGAAAACAAAATATTTATCATGAAAACAGTAACCAAAGGGAGCTGGAAATTTTGGGAACATCAGACAAAATGGACTTCAAGATGAGATATGTTAAAAGAGCCAAAAAAGGACATTTCGTGAAGATACAAGGATGACTCCATCAGGAATACCTAACGACTAGAAGTGTCTTTGCACGTAATAACAAAGCCCAAAAATACACAAAGGAAAAACTGTCAGATTAAAAGGAGAAATAAGCAATTCAAAATAAAATTGGAGACCATAATACTTCTCTCCAAAATTGATTAAAAAAAAAAAATCTACACAAAAATTCAGTGAATTATAGAAGAATTGAATAGCGCTATCAACCAGCTTGACGTAACTGACATATTTAGAATGTTCTGGTATATCCAATGCCAGAACACATGTATGAACACACATGAATTAATTTCCAGGATAGACCATATTCTAGGTCATGAATAGGAATTTTGAAAGATTGAAACTATATAATGAAATTAGAAATTAGAAATCAATGCAGAAAATGATGTGGGAAACCCCCAGATTGTTGGAAATTAAAGCACACCAAGTCTCCGACAGACCAAAGAAGCACTCACGAGGAAATGAAAGTATCTTGAACAGAAAGAAAATGAGCACAGATGCAAAACTCCTTAAGAAAATTGCAACGACCCAAACTTGGCACTAGATGAGAAGGGCTCCGTACCATGACCAAGTGGGGTTTATTCCAGGAGGGTGAGAATAGTGCCGCGTCTGAAAATCATGACTGTAACAAACCACATAAGGAGGATACAGAACAAAACTCACACGATCATCTCAGTAGATTTTGGGAAATTGTTTGACCAACTCCATCATCCGTGATATAAACTCTCCAAAGACAAGGAATATAAGGGAGGTTCCCCAATCTGACAAAGGAAATTCAGGGGAACCTTGGTTTGCGAGCACAATGCGTTCTGGAAACACGCGTGTACTCCACAGCACTCGAATATCAAAGCGAATTTCAAGAACCATTGGCTCAGTGTGACCATGGGGCATTCGGCGTCGTGTACTACTCCTACCAGAAGACATCGCTCGTATATCAACTTAAAATTTGTTAGCAATGTTTGCTCATCTTGTGCAACATTCACAGAACAAGTCACTGGCCATCCAAGGTTTTATCGTATACAAAAACCTACAGCTGACGTGACAGCTGATGATAAGACTGTATGCCTGGGGCGCCTGGGTGGCTCAGTCGGTTAAGCGTCCGACTCTTGGTTTTGGCTCACGTCGTGATCTCACGGTTTTGTGGGTTTGAGCCCCCCACTGGGCTCTGTGTTGACAGTGCAAAGCCTGCCTGGGATTCTCTCTCTCTCTCTCAAATAAATAAATTAAAACTTTTACTTTTCAGGACATATAGGTAAGACAGTAAAAATACAAGCTACAAATGGAGAGAAAGTATTTGCAAATGACGTATGTGATAAAGGACTTTTCTCAGACTGTATAAAGAACGATCACAACCCAGTAATAAGACAAGAGGTCCAATTTTTTGTAAATGGACAAAAGACTGGAAAAGACATTTCACCAAAGATCATGGACACCGTTAGCCGCCAGGGAAGTCAACATATTGACTTCATATTCCCATTATGAGATACTACATATTCCCATTAGAAAGACTGTAATCAAAACGATTAAAACTAGAAAGAAGTGCAGCAAGGATGTGGCGAACAAGGAGCCCTCATCACTTGCCAGGCGGAATGTAACGAAAACAGTTCAGTAGCTTCCTTAAAAGTTATACATACGACACAACCCAGCCACTCTACCCCTAGGTATCTATCTACCCAATGAAGACACAGACATATGCACACAGCGGCAGCATCCGTAACAGCCGGAAACTGTCTAACGTCCACCAGGAAGTAAATGAACACAGTGAGGTACGTCCGTACACTGGGGTTCCGCTCAGAGCTAAGGAAACAAACCTCTGCCACACCTCACACAAGGAGGGAGCTCGCGGCATTATGCTGAGTGAAAGGAGTCAGACACATAGAGCTCAGATGGCATGATTCCGATTATGCGAACGTGGCTAGAGAAGACAAAAACACGGAAACCGAGGGGCCCTAGCTGGCTGCAGCCAGGAGTGCGGGTGGGATACACCGAACTTTTGGGGGAGATGGAAGTGTCCTAAAACTGGATTGTGGTGATGGCTGCACAAGGGCGTATTACTAAAACACCACTGAACTGTGCATTTATGGTGCATGAATTGTGTTGTGTAAATTATAATTCAATAAGCTGTAAAAAAAAAAAAAACCTGCAGACAATGCTCATGCAGTCAAGGGTGTGTTATAAAAGGCTTTGAAGACTCATTAGATGGTTCCTTCTTAAGGAAATTATTGTTATTACTAAACTGGTGTCCAGGAAAGCTGAACGGTCTGTACCTATCAGTAAATTCATTTGCAAGACGTGCCTGTATCCTAACGTGTGTCTAGAGGAGGCATCTGTTCTGTTGCATCTATGGGCCAGCTGGGTCATGGGCCAGCTGGGTCATGAGCCAGCCGCTCAGCCACAGACCTAGATGGCAAGATTACATGTCACAGCTCTCGTGACGGGCAAGGTGGCATCTAAGGTGATCGGTGAGTCTTATTAGCAAAACGCTCTTTTCATCAGGTACTAAAACACATTTGCTTGGACATTGTCGTCTGGGCACCGAAAAGGGGCTGCGAAACACAAGATAAAGAGTATTTGCTCCAACTGTCACCAGGATGGGCCTGATAGCGTTGGCGCTGGGAACAAAGAACGGCCTGTGACAGCAGCCTCCTCTGAGCGTCAGACCAGGCTTCCTGCACACAACAGTGCCTCCTACTGCACATGCTTCTAATAACACTGATGATCACCGAGTGCTTCCTCCCAGAGATTTCAAGCCGTCACATGTGAATTACAGCCACCGTAGTGAAACCAGGCTCTTCCACATACTGGAAGATGGACGTAGAGGAGTACTGGCACATGTTTAACCACAGACGCCCCCGAGGAGAAAAAGGACCTAATTTGTAGCATTTGCTGATGGTCACGACACAACACTGCCACCACGGCCGATTCGAAGCTACTGATGTGATGCCACTGAATACAGAGTTGGAACAAGATATTCACAGTGGCCGTGAATGGTGCCAGCACACCTATGCCTAGGGACACAGGGACACAGACTCTAATTTTTTTTATTATTTTAAAACCTTTACTTTTGAGAGAGAGAGAGGCAGAGTGTGAGCAGGGGAGGGGCAGAGAGAGGGGGAGACGCAGAATCGGAAGCAGGCTCCAGGCTCTGAGCTGTCAGCGTAGAGCCCAACACAGGGCTGAGAGTCACAAACTGCGAGATCATGACCTGAGCTGAAGTCGGATCTTAACCGATTGAGCCACCAGGCGCCCCCAGAAACCTGAGACTTAACTAAGACAGCCAGGCCAGCTAGGGTTGCACAATTCAGCCACATCGCTCTTTGCAGACTGTGCCCTGAGCAGGCCCAATGTTGAGCTCAACGTCCTGAGACCTAACCAAAGGTTCTCACAGTTCTGAGGTTCTTGCAGTTGTAAGGTTTTTGAGTTGATCTTGCTACCAGACAGAAGCTCTGTTGTTGGAGAGCCTCACCCAGTTACAACGGATCCACTAGCCAGGGACTCTCATTTCTCCAAAGGCAGTACTGAGTTCCACGTCCTTGGGAGCAACCATCTGACAATGGCTAAGGAAGATCATGTTTTGTCTCTGAGCCAGGGGCACATGGCCAGGGCTTGGCCAGCAGCCAAGGGCTGTGGTAAACAGGTGGGGATTAAATGTCACTGTTGCTGATGCCCAGGATCAGAGATTCACACACTACACACCTGCTTATTGGTGCCACAAGGCTTCCAAGCTCCAAGACAGGAAAGATGAGCAAGTCTCAAAGTAAGACGGCCGTCACACAGGGCGTGGGGTTCACAAAATACCCGTCCCCACTCCCCCCAGGTCAGTGATGGCTCCTGCAGTCGTGGGGACCCCCAGTTAGGAATCTCGGATCTCTGCACATGAGTGATGGTGGGTCCAGACCTCAGACGGGCAGGCATCATCAATGCGCTTTTCCATTAGATTCTCAGGGTCGCTCAAAGGCTAGCAATGAGAGACACCGTCTCTGCAGAAATGACAGAAAAAAACCTCAAAACTTCCAGAGAATGAGGACACTTTATAACTTTGCTGTTCTGGCTTAGCTTAGAAAAACTAGCCATATTATTACCCTGTAAAGATGCTTTCAAATATAAAAGACATTTGTAAGCTAGATTTTGATTTTGAGCTTTCTCTATACCATATGAAGAAAAACTCCCGTCTTAAAACGATCGTTGCCAGAAAAGGTTCAAAATGGGGCCTGGGGGGTTGAAGGGATGGTCGCACTCAACAATTCGGTATTTATGTATCATCTGACATCTGCGAAGTGCTTTGCAACCAGCTTTTCTTATCTCACTCACAGGCTGTGCGGGCAGGTCAGCAATGGTCCCTCCTATCTTCTCAGAGAGGGAAGTAGGACAACGTGATCCTTAGATTAGTATGCAGTAATTCCAAATAAAGCTGACAATAAGTGACAACCATTTCATTCTATTCAGATTGCCACTTTTGAAAGTTGTTGATAGAAGGAAATTTTGTCCACTGCGTCAACAGAAGATAGTGTTTTTCTTCTTATCATATAGGAGCCAGACAATCAAAATTCATATCTAAAAATAGCACCACCAACAAAGGTCAAAAAGAGCTACTGCTTTAATTAGTACTTGGGGACACAGCTTTTGTTATTTAAAAACAGAGAGGGCACCTTGGACTTTGGCTCAGGTCATGATCTCACTGTTGGTGGGATCAAGCCCCGCATTGGGCTCTGTACTGACAGCTCGGAGCCTGGAGTCTGCTTCGGATTCTGTGTCTCCCTCTCTCTCTCTCTGCTCCTCCCCTGCTCGTTCTCTCTCTCTTTCTCTCTCAAAAGTAAATAAACATTAAAAACATAATAAAAAATAAAAACAGAAATAGAAAGTTGTGTGTGCATGTTCTCCATTCTGGAGAAACAGGCTTTAAGACCACAAACCATAATAAACACAAAAAATGTTTCAACTATCGCAAGTTACAGAGCAAGTGCATCAGCCATCAAGGAAGTTGTCCAGCTCTCCGTCCTACCAGAGAGCTGAGGGACTAACCAGCAGGAAGACACTCGTCTTTGCTACATTAACTGAGCCCCTGCCTTTAGCACCATTCGAGCTCATGCATGGCAAACCTTCCTGCTGACAGGGAAGGGAAGGACATCAATCAGTGACCCAACTTACATCTCATATACATATTTATGAGACCTGGGATAAGCTACACGGTGGTAGGCAACAGAAGAACCTAGTTTAGTCAGATGGACGGTGAAAGGCATTCCAAGAAAGTGACATTGAGCTGAAATCTAAAGGCTGAGTTAGTGTTAACAGGGAACAAAGGGAGGAGGAGAAGAGCATGTTCCAAGGCCCTGTGGTGGAGGCTGCATAATTTGCTGCAGGAATTAAAAAGAGGCCAAAGGTCCACAGCTTTGTAACAAAGGGGTGAGGACAGGAGAGAAAGGAGCTCTGATTCCAGAAGTTGAGAGGCAGTTCTGGGAGCCGATGACAGCCCACAGAGGCCAGGGCTTAGCAGGTTGGTTTCTGGAGCTGAGCTCAACTGCCACTTAGTAGCAAGCACCATTCACAAGTCCCATGGGACCTCTGTGCGGTTCCTCTCCTGTAATCTGGTTTCTGCCTTGCAAGGTTGTTGCAAAGATTCATTGCTCCGTTTCCTATAAAGCACTTTACACACAATTTGATCATTTTTATTTAAAGCCTTTCACTGACATCCTCTTACCTTTAGGCCACTGTTTCTTAGCCTAGATTCTGTGGGGCACTGCCTGGTACCACGCTCCAAGCAAGGGTACCCTGATTAAATGAGTTTGAGAAGCACTGTGCATCGGCAAAGTAAAGAATCCTCTGAAAGTCCCCCAGTTAAAAAAAAAAATTAACTTTCTCAACTGAGAGTGTACAACACGTGATGACCCCATGTCACTCACTTTTTGCTGGAGGCAGTGCTGTCACCTTTAATAACCAATGTCCCTAAGTCCACAAAAGTTGCATGGAGAAAATTGAGAGGCACCAGCCAAGATTGATTTTAGACTCTGGCTTGTGCATTTGCAAGGCTGCAGCAGAGAAATTTCCAGGTTGTCATTTAGAAAACAAACCATTTCAAAGCTCCTATTTATAACCCATTCTTAAGCAATCGTCACTTCTCAGAATCTTTTCCTGACCCATAGCTAAAGTTCTCAGTTTATTCAGAAGACGGCTTTCAGGGAACAGGTTTGTGTTACTAGAACAATATGACCCTGTTAGTAGCTTCATTTCACCGGAGGCTCAGTTTTCTCATCTGTATACTCTGGTGTCAGACGAGGTGATCTAAGAGCCCCTTGAACACAAGGATTATCTGATTCTCTGTTAAAATTTTTCCAGGTTGCATGTGTTATGTTCTTAGGTAATTAACTGAGACCAGTCCAGTCTCTAAATGAGTGGACAGACACACTTCCATCCACAAATGGACAAAACACTAGTGTGGTAGGGTCCCCTCCCTAAGGAAAGGGGGGGGGGGGGAAACAAACCTCAAAGCAACCTGGCTATATGCTCATGACCTTGTAACATGAGACCACTTAACCAGACTGCATTTTGTGTGTTACCATATACGGGAGACAAAGAAGTAGAAAATATATTTTTAAAAACTATGCCACTTGGTATTTGGGGCTCAGTTCTTCTGGTACGAACCCAGCTGAGCGGTGTCGGCAGGAATAAAGTTGCTTCCTGGAAAAAAAAAAAGCCTTGGGGTCATGACTCTCTGTGCGAGAATCCTGCTGTACTAGGTCTTTGACTCCCTGCCTTCCCATTATTTTGTCCATCTCAGCAGCACTGAAGAATTTCACCAAATGCACGATCATGATCACTTTCACAATTTTCTGTGTCGGTTTTTTAGAAACACATTAAATACAGAGAAGTGCAAGATGTAATACAAAATAAATAAGACATGAAAGCATAATATACAGCCTGGGGAATATAGTCAATAACATTGTGTTAACTTTGCAAGGTGACAGATGGTAACTGACACTTACTGTGGTGACCATTTCACAATGTATACAAATGTCGAGTTACTATGTTACACACCTGAAACTAACATAATAGCGTATGTCAATCATACCTCAAAAAATTAAAAACAAAAAAACCAAAAACAATAACATGAAGGAAAAGTACCCAAATGTTAACATCTGTTAAATCATGGATGACTATGCTTGTGTATTTTTCTCCATGCTTTTAAATCTTCTGGAATTTAAAAATTATGACCTTCAGTAAGTGATAAATTTCTGTTAATGGTGATCTCACCGAAGTCGGCTCATCTGTGCTCTTCATCATGTCCTCAAGGCGTAAATTTACAAATAGAAATATAATCTTGTTTCTTGCCCTGCAAAGTTCAGGTTTGGCCAATTATCTCCTAGATGCAAGCATTATTTACTTAATAGCAACCAGGAGTTAAACCATACCCAAGCTATCTACTTCCAAAATTAATTCCATAAGCTTAACTGTCAGCATCCCAGGAAGAGACATTTCTCCACCAACTTTATCCGAAAGGAAGACATACTTCATAACGGTCCACCTAAACCACCTTGAGAATGGTCACAAGCCAAAATGCCATTTTGTTTTTATTGATCATAAACATTCAAAGGTACACAGTAAAACATCTCAAACTCTGTCCAAACTATGGCAAACTTTGAATCAAGCTGGATTCTGGCTGAAGCCAGCGATGTTCACCTTTCTGGGAATATGCTCTTTGTAGCATTTAATTATATGCAAACAAATGAGGCTCTAATTAAAGGACTTCTTACATTTTTTCTTTGTGTAGAAGAAAACTTAGAAATTTTCAACCAAATGTGAACTAGCAGGACCCCAGGCTCACTTGGCTAAGATTAAGTTGGAGAGCCCTGGAAATAAAACACCAAGCAATGGAGGTTGGACAGTGCTGTTTTGAACTCTGGGGAGAGTGGATTGGGGCTGGGGCAGGGGCAGCCTGGGAGTTGAGGAAGGACTTAGGGGAGTTCAGCTTGCATGTGTCAGTCATTGTGTTGAAGCAGCAGCCACCCCCAAAACTGGGGCAGCTCTAGGCCATGGTCTGGAGGCCACAGGAGGAACTTCGGGACCAGGTGCTCTGTGCTTACAAGGAGTTGGCAACCTGAGTGGAGACAGACCGACTTCCTGCAGTAGCTGTCCATCTGCCCCCGGGCTGGTGAATTCCAATCACCTCCCGCCTGGGCCAGGGCAGTGAAGTCGGACCTTTCTCATACTCTCGGCTGATGGGGGGTGGGCAACACAGGGGGAAAGGCAATTTCAGGACGAAGAAGAAAAGAGGCAACACTGTTGATAGGCACGCCATCTTCTCAAGAAAAGCTTATTGGATGACAGACTCTGCCAGAAGCAGAAACATCAGACGAAGCATTTACAACTAGACCAATGGACATTTGAAAATAAATAGGCAATACGTTAGCAATACGAAACAGAAAGAAAAAAATCAGAGAACAGAAGAAACATCTTGTATGAATAGCTGAAACAGAGAATGGAATGACTAGGCAGAATAGCAGGATGGATGCAGCAGAGGAATAATAGAATAACAACTAGATGATAGAGTATTGCAAGAATACCAATCCCAGGAAGGCGAAATGACAGAATTAGAAAATGCAGAAAAATTGAAAGTGATATGGAGAAAAGAAAAAATGCACAGAAATCTAAACACAAGGAGGATTGGGGGGAAGGGCGGCGGGGGAGGGGGGGCGCTGGTAATTAAAATGAGATGAGTAAATGTTTGAAGCAATGTTCAAAAAAAAAAAAAAATTTTCCAGAATTAGAAAACAAAAATAAAGCAATGGTTCATATTGAAAGTTTTCATGGAGTACCAAAGAAGAAAATAAATTAAATATATGTTAATGAAATTTCAAAATATCAGATAAAAAGACAAACTTCAAAGCCTCCTGAAATAAAGAATATATCATATACAACTGGGGTGCCCGGATGGCTCAGTTGGTTGAGCGTCTGACTCTTTGATTTTGGCTCAGGTCATGACCTCAGGGTTGTGGGATTGAGCCCGTGTCAGGTTCTGTGTTGAGTGTGGAGCCTGTTTGAGATTCTCTCTCTCTGTCTCCCTCTGCCCCTCCCCCACTTGTGCACGCTCTCTCTCTCTCTCTCTCTAATAAAATTTTTTAAATATTAAAAAAAAAGAATTGTATCAACATCAGATTTTAGCAACAATGGATGCAAGAAAAAACCATGGAGTGTTTTCAAAATACTGAGTCTCCTAGATTGTTAAATCAGGTAAGACTATCAGGAGGCTTAGGGGCGCCTGGGTGGCTCAGTCAGTTGAACGTCCCACTCTTGATTTTGACTCACTTGATTTTGACCCTGATCCCAGGGCCGTGGGGTCGAGTCCTGAGTCAGGCTCTGTGTTGAACGTGGAGCCCGCTTGAGATTCTCTCTCCCTCTGCCCCTCCCCTACTCTCTTTCTTTCTCTCTTTCTGAAATAAGAATAATAGAAGAATATCATGAGGTTTATAAAATCTTGGAAATGTGGCTACCAGAGATCCAAGTTGATGAAGCTTCTAGATGAAGCACTTAAATAAGAGAAGAGACAAATCCAGGAGATGCTGCTAGTTATACACGATGATGTAAGAAATAAACTTGATCAAATACCGCGGTAAAGTTTGCTGTTATCTTTATTAAACCATCAGCAACAGGGGCGCCTGGGTGGCTCAGGTGGTTGAGCCACCGACTCTCGATTTCTGCTCAGGTCATGATCTCGGGGTCGTGGGATCAAGCCCCACATGGGGCTCTGGGCTGACAGTATGGAGCCTGCTTGGCATTCTCTCTCTCTCCCTCTCTCTCTGCCCCTCCCCTGCTCACTCTCTATCTCTCTCTCTTAAAAAATTAATAAACTTTAATAAATAATTAAGTAATCATTAGCAACAAAAAAGGTAAAATATGCCCCAAATTATACAGAATCAATAATGCAGATCCTCGCTGTTTAATACAAAAGCCACTCGCCATATGCAGCTATTTAAATTTGAGTTAAGTAAAATGAAATGAAATTTTAAAGTCCGTTCCTCCATGATACTACCACAATTCCTGTGATCAGCAGCCCTATTTGAGTGCACGCTACCCCATCAGGCAGCATCGACAGAGAACATTTCCAGCATCACAGAAAGTTCTGTTAGCCAGCCCTGAAATACACAGTATCGATATGATGCCGTGTCTGTAGGAAAGATGAGACCAGTGACTATGAGAGAGTTCGAGACTTCTAGTCTCATTACAGAAGAAATTAAAGTACCATTTTTTCAAATGTAGAAAGATTAAAAGTGCAGATAGGCTTTACATTAAGTTTCCCTCCCCCCAAAATATAATTAAATCACAATAATTAAAGTCTTGGCTTTCTTGCGTTGTTTTTATTCCTCGCTGATTTAAGCATTTTTCCAGAACAATTTCATTGGTTCCAAAAATAGCCCTTCTTGGGATAAAATATTACTTAATAAATTCTTGCATATAAAAAGGCCCCGCATCTTATAAATATTTCATACACGTTTGCCAGTTTAGTTGTTTTTCTAAAGATATTTTTTTATTATTCTTTCTTTGTTTAAAATGTCCCGAACCATGAATATATCACATCCTGGGACTGCAAGATAAGGAATGTTTTTCTCTAGTCACACTGTTCTCTACGCCTGGGTTCGCCCTACTGTATAACTCAACTCCTTGGCCTGTGGACAGCTGTCCTGCGGCCGTCAGGGCCTCGGGGCCGAGCTGTAAGGGTCTGAGTTTCTGCCTCAGGAAACCCTCAACTGAGGGCAAGCATCATATGAGCCTTGTTCCCAGATGTAGGTGGATTCAGGGAAAGGCGGGCTCCTGCGGGCTTAAGATGACAATTTGTGCTTTTCTCCTCACACAGAACTCATGTTTTATCCTCATGGAACTCATTTATTCAGCAACTAAATTTTGAGGATCAACCCAGCTTCCTGTCCTCCAAGAGGTGAGACAGGAGTCCGTGATGCCTCCACTAACAGCTTCAGAGGCCACTTTGAGCACGGGTGTCACGGCGGTGCACTGAGTTTCCAATTCCCCCCGTGACTGCGAGCTCCCTCCTCTCCCTTCCTTCCTCTAGCCTCCCCTTCTTAGGTGTCACAGTTCTTGCAAATCTCCCGGCAGAGTCTAACCAGGCGAGCCTATACGTGAGCACATATACCCTTTTTAGACTTTCAGACCTTGACCCTCACAGTTCAAGATGAGACCTATGTGCATCTGGAAGACTAACCATCACAGGCTCCTGTGATATTTTTCCCTGGGGACCAGGAGGCCTTTCCACTAAAAGTGCTTAGTGACCTCACTACAACCCCAGGGTGGGAGCAGCCAGTGCAGTGTGCCTTTCACGACAGGTGAGGCACAACATCTATCACCAAAGACTTGTCAACTAAGAAAACTAACACTTGCAAGGGCTAGTGTATCCTAGATGCTTGGTGTGTGTTAATTCAGTTAACTAGGAAACGAGGTGGCAGGCAGCACGATTGAGCCCTCAGTGAGTTCTAAGTAGTGTGTACCTGTTAATTAAATTAAATGACTTTCATAAAACTCACAAAACTCATGGAAGTTGTTACCACGTTCTGGCCCATTTCACAGATGGAAAGAGTCACCTTGCTGGGCATACGGCCCGTGAGCGGATGCAGGGACGTGCACCCAGGAAATCTGAGTCCAGGGCACATTCTCAAGACAGCCTCAAGCTATAGCACCAAGAAGATTGCTAAGATTTTGACTTAGAGTGCAATAACAACTACTGCGATACATAAATCCTGCCCTGTGCTTTTGGAGTGACAAAGTGGAAGCAGTCACTTCCAGCGGAGGGAATCAGGACACTTTAGGACGCATGGTCGGTGGCCCCAAGACAAGCGTGAGAGACAGAAGTAGAGAAATAACTTCCACTACATTGGACGGCCTGTGTGATCTCAGCACACGGGAACACCCCCAGATTGCCAGCTCTGCCTTCAGGCAGCACCACACCCCACCAGAACCCATCCTTGACACTCTCCTGCTCCCTCGGGGGACTTGGTGCACCCCTCGTTCCCCACCCGGAAGCCACCTCCCCTCGTTCCCCACCCGGAAGCCACCTCCCCTCGTTCCCCACCCGGAAGCCACCTCCCCTCGTTCCCCACCCGGAAGCCACCTCCCCTCGTTCCCCACCCGGAAGCCACCTCCCCTCGTTCCCCACCCGGAAGCCACCTCCCCTCGTTCCCCACCCGGAAGCCACCTCCCCTCGTTCCCCACCCGGAAGCCACCTCCCCTCGTTCCCCACCCGGAAGCCACCTCCCCTCGTTCCCCACCCGGAAGCCACCTCCCCTCGTTCCCCACCCGGAAGCCACCTCCCCTCGTTCCCCACCCGGAAGCCACCTCCCCTCGTTCCCCACCCGGAAGCCACCTCCCCTCGTTCCCCACCCGGAAGCCACCTCCCCTCGTTCCCCACCCGGAAGCCACCTCCCCTCGTTCCCCACCCGGAAGCCACCTCCCCTCGTTCCCCACCCGGAAGCCACTTCCCCTTGTTTCCCACCTGGAAGCCACTTCCACTATCAGATAAGGCCCCACTCCATCTGGCTCCTTCTCTACCACGCTAAAAACCTCTTCCTCAAAGTGTCTGCCCTCTTCACCAACAATCATACAGGGGGAAACAATACAAGACAAAACGAGTCTACATGTGCTCCTGGATTACAGAAATAATCAAAATAAGGCATTCAGTGGCTTAACGTCTGTAACTCAGATGGTGAGAGCAAGTCTTTCTTGAAGCATCATTGAAAAAATATCCAATTAACTTGACACGCGAGACTGGCACGTGTTGGTGGTTCCAGGACCAGCCAGCCTGAGGAAGGAAACATGAGAAAGAAAATGAACTCTGACTGAGTCAAAGCAAAAAGTGTGGGCAGATATGCATCTAGCTCTTTCTGTATATTCTCTAGGCTGATACTTACTCCCCCAACCTCGATCAATTACACCCCAAACCCCAGATCCCAGTAAAATCCCTCCTCCACATTCGTGCCTTCAAAGGGAAAATTTTAAAAGGGAACAAATCTGAAAGTAGCAGGAATCAAAGGGCTTGACCCTCACGGGATACTTCAGCCACACCATCACTTTACAATGAAGGCGAGAATCTTTAAGAAATGTGGCCCGAATTTGAGCCATATGGGTCTGAAAACTGGAGAATTGTGTCCTAATTCTAATAAAGTTAGTTTCATTTGTTCCATTCTTTTAAAGACTACCCAGCTTCACAAAGCAAATCCCAGCCCATGACCATTGAAAATGTGTTTAATGCGAGAGTTTTACAAGTACAAGTATGGAGTCCAAGGAATACTATACACTGTGGAGACTCACCAAACGATGGGAAAGTCAAAACGTGTGCCACTAACTTAGGAATGCATAGGTCACAGACCCTGCCCCGGCTCTCAGAATCCTAAAAGGAAGGAAGGACACATCACAAAAATCATTTTTAAAGCATTGGAAAGCTGCAGCATTAACACGGACTAAATGAACTGAAATCACAGAGAGAGGAAAATGGAGGACAAATGCCCACTTCTCCCTGGAAACAGCTTCCAGGTCTAGATACAAGCCCGGTCAGCAGACTTGGGCCAGGGAGTGGGTGCTGGCAGGAAAAGAGAATCCAGAAACACCCATCACTGGTGGTGAGGGGGCTACGGCGACAAATCATTCTGCAGGTGAGGGGTCCTAGTTTCTCCCACACAACGATGGCGGGCTTCTGTGGCTCGGGGGCCAGGGGAGGCAGGGCCTAAAGGGTGAGGCTAAAAGTTCCTGGAACCGAGAGTCAAATTCCATCCATCTCTAGGCAATTAGGAAGCAAAGACCCTCTGAGGGAAGGAGCTCGAAAAGAAAACAGGGTCAAGATGTAAGCCTGTGGTGAAGGGACACCAGGACCCACAGCTACTCTCCGGGCACTGGACAGATTCGGGCTCAGCTGGAGGCTGAGAATGAGGCTTGGCCATTGGCAAACACTGCTGCCAGGAAGCAGAAAAATTGGCAAAGATTTTGGTGCTCAAGAGGGACAAAGTTAGAGGCTGGGGAACACCAGACAGTCATTCACTCCGTCAGGACACTTGCCAAATTCTGGCTAGAGTCAACCTACCTCTGCTCCCAGGGCCTCAACTAAGAGCATGGGAAGCCTTTGCTTCCTCAGTTCTGAGGGTTTGTGGGTGATACAGTCCAGCTCTCCAAACCCCTGACCCCCTCCCCAGAAGCTCCAAAGCCCAGTCCTTGATTGGATCTGGGTAATCAGCCTCCTCTCTCAATCATCCCTTTCTCAGAGGAAGACAGAGAACTTTCTTTACTGGAAGATAACACAATAGGAATCTTTACAGTCTTTTGTATATAATATTTAGCGTACAAAAACTAATTACCAGCCATGTGAAAGGAGAATACAAAATGCTAAATAATTAAAAAAAAAAACAAACCAACAACAGAATGAGAGGCACCTCGGTGGCTCAGTCAGCTGAGCATCCAACTTCAGCTCAGGTCATGATCTCACAGCTCATGGGTTCGAGCCCCACATCGGGCTCTGTGCAAACAGTTCAGAGCCTGGAGCCTGCTTCGGATTCTGTGTCTCCCTCTTTCTCTACCTCTCCTCTGCTCACACTCTGTCTCTCAAAAATAAAGAAACATTAAAAAAATGTTTAAAATTTTTTAAAACAACAGAATTAAATTTTCAGATGACCCAGATACTGGAGATAGTAGACAACTGCTTAAAAATAACCGTGAGCAGGGGCGCCTGGGTGGCTCAGTCGGTTACGCGGCCGACTTCAGCTCAGGTCATGATCTCGCGGTCCGTGAGTTCGAGCCCCGCGTCGGGCTCTGTGCTGACAGCTCAGAGCCTGGAGCCTGTTTCAGATTCTGTGTCTCCCTCTCTCTGACCCTCCCCTGTTCATGCTCTGTCTCTCCTTGTCTCAAAAATAAATAAAACGTTAAAAAATAAATAAATAAATAAATAAATAACCGTGAGCCATATGCCCAAGAAAACAGAAGAGGGGATGCCTGGGGGGCTCAGTCAGTTAAGTGTCAGGCTCTTGGTTTCAGCTCAGGTCATGATCTCACAGTTTGTGAGTTCGAGCCCTACATCAGGCTCTGCACTGACTGTGCAGAGCCTGCTTGGGATTCTCTCTCTCCTTCTGTCTCTGCCCCTCCCCTGCTCACACACGTGCACTCTCACTCTCTGTCTCAAAATAAAATAAACTTAAAAAAAAAAGAAAACAGGAAATAAGAGACAGTATGAATGAAATGATGGCAAATTGCAATTGAAAATTGGAATTTAGTTTTAAAAATAATAGGTATTGCAGAATTTAAAGCCACAAAATCCAAAATTAAGAATTCAATGAATAGTTTTAACGGCAGTTGGGACACAGAAAATCTCCAGAATTCATGACCTGGAAGGCACCCAAACTGAAAGATCGGGATTAAAATGTAAGAAAAAATATTTTAAAAAATTAAGAGACACGTGTGATATACTCAAAAGCGCTAAATTAATATAATGGGATTACCAGAAAGACAGGGGAGAGAACGAAGGAGAAAGAACATTCAGAGAGATATGACCGAGAACCATCTGAACTGACAAAAGACATCAGCCCACACATTGGAGAAATGCAGTAAACTTCAAGCTAAACAAATAAACAGAATGCCACGGATGCGTCTCCTCAATGTCAGGCTGCTGAAAATCAAGGAAAAAAAGAAAACCTTAAAAGCAGCCAAAGAAATAATACTTTGCCTTCAAATAAGCAAAACTAAGACAAAAATCTGATGTCTCAAAAGAAATGGTAGACACAGAAAATAATGGGAAATTTATGATATTAAATGCAAGTATTAAAGGAAGAATAAAGGCTGAAAAATCAATTATTTAAGTTTCCATTGCAGGAACTGGGCAGAGGGGCGGGGAGTTGGGGGTGGGGAGAAAGGATTAAATTGCACTTATGAGGAAGAAAAATAGGGGCACCTTTGTGGCTCAGTCTTGATTTGGCTCAGGCCATGATCTCCCGGTTCATGAGTTCGAGCCCCAAATCGGGCTCTGTGCTGACAGCTCAGAGCCTGGAGCCTGACTCAGATTCTGTGTCTCCCTCTCTCTCTGCCCATCCCTTGCTTGCACTCTGTCTCTTTCAAAAATAAATAAAAACATTAAATTTTTTTTTCAAAAAGCAATCAGTCCAATTCATAATGTTATCATAAAATAAACTAAGGAGAAAAAATCATATTTTTAATTCAAGGGATGTAAACAGCAACATTTGATACAATTTAAGCTGATTTATGATTTTTAATAACTCAAACTAGCAATAGGGCCAAGATAGACGAGATTCTTCTGGGAGGCTGACAAAATCCTATTTCTTAATGTGGGTGATTGTTGCAAGGGTTTTTAATCTTCAAATAACTCACTAATCTAAAAATGTATTTTTAAAAAGGAAGAAGTTAGCAAGATACCCTGAATATCATGAATCCCATTAGGAACTTACTTTTTCCAAACTGTGCTGCGTGTCTCTTCCTGTGTTCAGAACTGAAGTTCATCCCTACACCCTACATGACCTTTAAATTTAAGTGAAACAACCCTTATGAAGTCTTGCTTTGCAAAAATGCTCAGCTACATGATTAACTAGTTTAGTAGGTGAAAAAAAAAAGTGTTACATCATTCAAGTGAGCGGCTGAACTGAAGAACCAATAAGATTTTCTTAAAGGATCAGAGATTCGCTTGGTTTTCTTTCTTTAATATTTTTTTTTATTTTTGAGAGACAGAGCGTGAGCAGGGGAGGGGCAGAGAGAGGGGGACACAGAATCTGAGTCAGGCTCCAGGCTCTGAGCTGTCAGCACAGAGCCCGGCCTGGGGCTCGAACCCACAAACCATGAGATCATGACCTGAGCTGAAGTCAGACGCTCCCAATGACGGAGCCACACAGGTACCCCAGAACCAAGAAGACATCAACGTGAATGTGGTATTTTCCACATGAGGCAGAACATCTCTTCACCTCCATGAAGTCAACGGAATATAATACTTATTTTTTCCCAGGGCAGCCACGAACCCGGAGGAACTTTGGAAAACACAGTCATTGGCTCTAATTACATAGTTCTCAGAAATCATCTGTGAACATTGGTGTTATTTTTCCAAAAGGCAAGGTTCAGCTTGAGCAGGAGCTCCGTGGGGTGGCCCAGGTGTACCTCAGGATGCACACCCACCGTTCAGGTGAGCTCCACACACGTGAGTATCTCCTGCCTCCATTCCATCTTTATACATCACTTACGGCTCCTCCCACTCACCCCCTGAGCCAGGAGGGTTGGGGACAAGCCACAGCAGTGCCTCATTTACAACTTGCCCAGCACAGATTGCATTTGTCCACTTCCTAGGTAGCACAACAGCGGCCAAGCACATCTTCAGAATCCAACAGCCCCGTTAGATCTGAATGCCAGGATCGTGGCATTCTGTACATTGCATCCAAACCAAATAGATTTCTTGCAGGCACATGTCCTGTGTCCCCTTCCTCCTAAACGGCCTCAACAGCATTTCAAAGTTTTGATGACACAGATCCAAGTTAATACCACTTGCTAAAAATCAGAGAGGAATGTAAGAATGTTCCTGGTAGCTTTAAAATAGCCCCAAACTGGAAACAGCCCAAGGGTACATCAAGAGGAAAGAAGAATGTGTTCTGCTGTATTCGGACAATGGAATATAACACGGCGTCTTTACCCATTCAGGCCAGTAACAGGACAGCAAAGACCAGGTGGCTTCAACGACAAGCACGCGTTTCTCACAGCTCCGGAGGCTGGAGGTCCGAGATCAAGGTGCCAGCAGATGGGGTGGTGATGCCCTGCTTCCAGGTTTGCAGATGGCTGACTTCTCCTTGTGTCCTCACGTGGTGGAGAGCCGAGGGAGAGCTCTGGTCCCTTCGTCCGCTGATAAGGGCACTGCTCCCAGTTATGAGGGCTCCACTCTTATAACCTAATCGTCTCTCAAAGCCCTACCTCCTGATACTATCATATTGGGGGTTTAGGCTTCAACATATGAATTTGGAGTGGGGGTGGGGGGGACACATTCAGTCCCCGGCACACAGGGATGAATAAAACCTGAGCCACAACATTATGGATGAATTTCAAAGACACAGTGGAGTGGAAGAAGCCAAATGGAAAAGAGAAGATCCTGTGTGATGCCACCGACCCCAAGTCCAAGACGAGGCAAAGCCAATCAATGATGCCAGAGGTCAAGACAGGCGTTACTCTTGGGGGACACAGGGTAGTGCCTGAAAAGGAGTACGAGGAGGCATTCCAGGGGGCTGGCAAACTCTGTGTCTTGCTCTGGCTGGTGGTTAGTTGCATGGATGGGTTCAGCCTCTGAAAATTCACATGGCTGCACATGCAATGGTGGGGGAAGTAAAAAATAATAATAATAAAATTTTAAAAATAAAAATAAAATAGGGGCACCTGGGTGGTTCAGTCAGTTGAGTGTCTGACTTCAGCTCAGGTCATGATCTCACGGTCCGTGAGTTCGAGCCCCGCGATGGGCTCTGTGCTGACAGCTCAGAGCCTGGAGCCTGTTTCGGATTCTGTGTCTCCCTCTCTCTCTGCCCCTCCCCTATTCATGCTTTGTCTCTCTCTGTCTCAAAAATAAATAAATGTTAAAAAAAAAATTAAAATAAAATAAAATAAAATAAAATAAAAAATAAATGAGCTCATCAGGAATTTTGAAATTCCTGATGGGAGCTGTAGGCACCCTGCTCCCTTCCCAGCTGCAGGTATAACACAGCCAAAATTACAATTACAATGCTATTTTGGGAAGCTTCTGTGGCCTCAAGCACCATTAGGGATCCCACAGCATTTGAACACAGGATCACAAAACCCTGGGACCAGCAGATCGAAGAGATCGTATAAGTCAAACCCTTCCTACGGTTTCAGAAGCCAACACACTGAAACTTCTGTGAATCCATAAATGTTATCTGGGGAAGCAACCCCTTCGGTTGCAGAGCCCATCCCTGGGTGGACACCAAAAATTCAGAGAACTTTAAAACGTGGACATCCCTGCTCAAACCCAACCCAATTAAATCCTGATCTCTGGGAACGAGGCCCCATCGTAATAGTTTCACAAGCTCCCAGGCGAGTGTCGGGAACGGCCAGGGGTGGAGAACGGCCACGCCAGACTCTCAGAGCATGGACACCTGAAGTTCACGTTCCATCCATCTACTCGGCCCCCCGCAGAGCCCTGAAGCAACGGGCCCTGGAGGGGTAATTCTGTCGGGCTTGTGGGGGGGTGGGGAAGAGGCAGAGCCCAGTGTGTGGGGATCCACACATCAGGCTCCCAGCGAAGGCACCACCCACAGCGCAGCCCGCCTGCACCCCCGACACCAGCTGCCCTGCAGCAGGAGCGAAGCGGCTCTGCTCTGGGTACGAGGGTTCCTGGCACTTCCTTGCGACTCATAGCCAGCGCGGTGCCTTACATAACCCAAGGAGCTGCTTTCTTAAAGTTCAAAGTCTAAATGGATCTGGCACCGCAAGAAATTTAGCACAAATTTGGTGAAGATCCGTAAGTCTCTCTTGCTCGAGGCAGGGCTCCAGGTCAGGTGTGCGCACACACCATGCACAAGATTCCCGAGCTGGCGGCTCCCACCCAAATATACCACCTCCGCCGAAACCCAGCTAGGCGACGTCTGGGCCCCTTCCCGGGAAGGGAGGGGCTGGCGCTGTCCCCAGACACCGTCTCGGGGTGTTCCCTACCTGCGCAAAGACTGCCGCCAGCAACACACTTGCACCCTCATAGGGCATGGGCCCCCCCACCCCCGACCGGGAGCCACGTTCTCTCGCAGAACTGGGGACACAGCCATCAGGTTTGTAACTGAGACTCTTGCAAAGCCATTGGCTAATAATAATGATGATGATAATGTTACCAAAGTCTAGACCCCACTGAGAAACTACCCAGAGATTAGTGGCAGCATGTGGGTTTGGAGTCAGATCTTTTGGGTTACGAAGATGGTGCATTTTCATGAATGTTCTGCTGCTTTCTACATCGTCTTTCATTAGAACTTTAAGAGACTGAAGATTCAGTTAACAGTGCCTTATTTAACTCATTCATTCCTTCCTTCTCCAACCGGCTTTCAATGAGCACCCATCGCATACGAAGCACTAAGGTGTTGGGGGTCACTTGACATAACAGCACCTACGTTTACCCCCTCAATTTGGAAAGAGACTACTAAACTGGGAGAGAGGGCCAGGAGTCAGGCTGACGATGAAAACACCACCCTGAGCACTGGGAAGGCTGGAGGAAGCAGGTGCGTCGGCAGAGGACGTCGGGAACTCTCTGAGCCTCTCCTGAGCAGAACTTAACCCAGATATGCACACCGCCCTTCCAGGACGCACCCCCCACCCCCCACCCCACGGAGGAGCAGTGGAGGAGAGACCTTCTCTGCAGATCCCGAGGAGAGAGAAAGCCAAGGCCAGGGGCTGCGGCATGCCCAAGGCCTCCCCTCCTCCCGGGGATGAGTCCGAGCCAGGAGGGAGCAGAGACATGAGGGGCGCTCACCAATGGAAGCTCCTCCAGGAGAGAGGGAAGGAGGCTGGGCACTCTCAACACGCACTGTGTGGTCAGGGTCCGGGTGAGGCTTTCCCCCCCGCCCCGCCCCAGCCCCCACAGCCGGGGCCTTGCCGGGAAGGCCACTACCTCCTCTCTATCCTCCCCACTCAGTCCGTCTCATTTGCAAGCATCCTTCCTCTGACTGCTGCCCTCAGCCCGCCCCCCTGCTTCTGTCTCCAGCAACGCTCCAGTCCTCCGACCCCTGCTTCCTCCGTGTCCAGTAAATGCTGGGACCCGTTATTCCCACTCCACGGAGGCGTGCTCACTTCATCAAAGTCACAAAACCGCAAGCAGGGTCCAACACGCCGGGTGTGTTCGGCGCCTCCACTCGCAGGGCTGAGTGTGGCGGGTCTCCCTGGCATTGGGCAAGCCTGCAATCAACCTGCTTTCCCGGCCTGCCCACGAGCTCAGCCCCCCGCAGGCTCCCTCCTCCTGACACTTCAGCCGAAGCTCTCGCTTGCTTATTTATTGTTGTTTGCCTGTCCTCCCCGCCTCCCCCCCCCCAACCCAAACTGGGGTCTCTATGGCTACCAGACAACAGGGAAGCATGCCCCACGTGCGAACGACCCCACAGGTAAGTTTGTGGTCAGACAGGGAATCTGTTCCATCGACAGTGAGGATGAGACCCGTGCTTCAGACACAGGGCGGGATTCCATGTCCCCTCACACCGTTCCTTGCCTGCCCCAAACCATTCCCACCTGCCTCCCCAGCAACTGACCCCCAGTTTGGTTCAGCCACCAGGCAGAGGTCCCTTCATGGCAGAGAAAGCGGGATCGTCCCTGACAAGCCGGAAGCAGGTGACCGATGCTGGCCAAGGAGACGTGAGGGGAGTCTGCTGGCAGAAGAGTCTCTGAAATACTTTCTCCTCCCCTGTAAAAGAGCCTGCCAGGAGAAAGCCTCCCCAGTCCAGCTGATTTTGCTCCCCTTTCTGGGGGCTGATTTCAGGGTGTCGTGGATTTGACTGTCAGGTCGCTCTCAGGATGGTCATGTCAACCTGGAACCTAGGCGTGCAGGAAGCACGCACAGGGTACCTGCTGATCTGTGAGCCAGGCACAGTGGAGAGAGACGGGTGGGGCCCTGAACTAGCCCAGAGGGTGGAATCAGGAGCGCTGAGGTCGGCACTCTGGGCCACGTCAGACCTCCCAGCCTCTGCCCGCACAGCCTCTTCCTCGTGCCTCACTTTCCCTGGGCAGCCTGCGCTGCACTGGGTCGCCATGCCTTTGCTACCCCAGTCCGGGGCATCGAAATCCACTTGTCCAGACTAGACTGCCATGGATTGGGGGCACTGAGTCAGTGCCACACGCAGTCCCCATCCCTGCTCCCTGCCACCTCCCTGTGGCCATGCTGCCCTGAGACCGCACATGACGTTTTAAGCCTCAATTATGAACAGGGGCTTGAATTGTTATTTGCAGAGCTTATCGGTTTCAGTGCTAGCTTGCAGTGACCCTAAGTCACGCTCAACTGGATGCCTTGGTTCTGACATGGTGCTTAAGCTAGTCCCCTGGCAGACCCAGGAGTGGGGAAGCAAGGGGGAGCGAGAGTTCTGCAGGTGCCAGGAAAGTGGGCCCTCAGCTAATGCAGGGGCTGAGGTGGAAAAGACCAGGAGGTGTTTCTGGGCAAAGTAAAACGGGCTTTATTTCCCACTGTAGCACTTGTTTTCCTCTGAAAGCCTGTGTCTCAGCCTTTGGGGGTGCAACACCACACAGTATCTGTCACAACCGCTCAACTCCATCACTGTGTCGTGAAAACAGCCCAAGACAATATGTAAGCAATAGGGTTGCGTTCCAGTACAAGCATATTTATAAAAACAGGCAGGGGCGCCTGGGTGGCTCAGCTGGTTGAGCGTCTGACTTTGGCTCAGGTCGTGATCTCTCAGTTCGTGAGTTCGAGCCCCTCGTCAGGCCCTGGGCTGACAGCTCAGAGCCTGGAAACTGCTTTGGATTCTGTGTCTCCCTCTCTCTCTGCCCCTCCCCTGCTCACATTCTGTCCCTCTCTCTCTCTCTCTCTCTCTCCCTCTTTCTCAAAAAATAAATAATCATGGGAGGAGCCAAGATGGCCAAACAGCATGGAAGTTTTTTGCATGTCTCGCATCCGTGAAATACGGCCAGACCAACACTAAACCATCCTGCACACCTAGAAAACAGATCTGAGGATTAACACAACAATCTGCACAACCTGAACCACAGAATTCAGCAGGTACGCGGCACGGAGAGCTGAACTTGGGGAGCAAGAAGGTGCAGGAAGGGAGGTGCTTCTGTGAGCGGAGACAGGACAGAGACTGGGGGGGCGGGGGAGAATACGGGAAAAGCACTCCCCCCAAAAGCAGCTGGAGAGAAAGTGGAAAAGTGGAAACAGCCGCAGGGACTGAACTAAAAAGGGAGAAGGGAGAAAGGCGAGGGTTCAAATTCCATTAAGACTGTAAACAAGGGGAGCGCAAGGGCTGCAACTCCGCAGCTCCCTACCTGGCGGTGCTCTGGTGGGAAGGGCGAGTCCCCGGGAGCCGAGTGGGGTCCGGGAGGTTCTCGGGCCACACGGGGAGAAGCGGTTCCACTGCCGGAAGGACAGTTGGTGGAGACTGTTGAAGCCCCCCGGTCCCGGCAGACCCCGGAAGGCGGCCACGTTCGCTGGTGCTGGAACAAGGTCGTTGAGGGTGAAGCCTGGTGCCAGGTGTGTGTTGCGATTTTCCATCATCCCTGAGATGCTGCTGCTACGCTGTCTCGTGAACTTCTTCGGGGGGGGGCGGGGGGGGGGCTGGCACCCGGCCGCAGTCTCGGGGCACCGGCAGCAGCAGGGTCCCGCGGGCGTTCCTGGGTGCGGCCGACCCTCTGCCATTGCTCATTCGGCCATTGCTCGGGGAGACCCTCCCGCAGAGGGGCGGAGCGGGTCAAGGCCGCGGTCCTTGGGGAGTAAGGGGCCGGGGAAAACAGCCGCGTCTGAGACAAAACTTGGGAGAGAGGTGCTGCCGGGGGCCTGGTCATGGGCGGTGAAACAGCGGGGAGCGGACGAGAGCTGAAGACGGAGGACGGGTGCGCGATTGCTGACCCGGGAGAACAGACCGGGTGGCTGGGCGACGCCATTTTCACCGTTCCCGCGCAGGCGCATACGCACCTACGAGCGCCCCAACACTCCACCCCAGGAGTCTACCAGCGCCATCTGGTGGAGAGCGGAGCGTTACACTGAGCCCCGCCCAACTGGGCCAACCTCGCTCTTCAAGAGCAGAAGTCTCACCGTCTGCTTAGTTTACAGACTATAAAGAGCTACATAGACTGACTTCTAGGGGAAACGAAGCAATTTCAGTTGTATTTCAGTCTGTTCACCAATCCAGCTATTCAATTCTCTTTCTTTTTTTTTTTTCTTTATTCTCTTTTTTGTTTCTTTTCTTTTTCTTGAATACAGAAAAACATTCATTTTTATTTTCAATTTTTATTAAAATATTTTCAAAATTTTTTTCTACTATATTTTTTTACTTTTGTGTAAATTTTTTCAAATTCTATTTTACTTCCATCATTTCATTTTAGTCGACTTCAGTGTATTCATTTTTTCAAATTTTCAGATGATTTCCTTTTTCTTTTTTTCCCCCTTTTTTCTCTAATCTATCAAGCGCCTTTCAGTACCCAGACTTAAACACACCTAGGATCTAGCATCATTTATTCGATTTTGAGTGTGTGTGTTTGTTTTTAATTATTTAATTTTAATGGTTTCTAATTTTAATTTTTTTTTACCTCATTAATTCCTTTTCTCCTTTCAAAATGACAAAACAAAGGAATTCATCCCACAATAAAGAGCAGGAAGAAATGACAGCCAGGGACTTAACCAACATAGATACAAGCAAGATGTCTGAACCAGAATTTAGAATCATGATAATAAGAATACTAACTGGAGTCCCTTTCTGGGGAGATAAAAGAAGTAAAAGCTAGTCAGAATAAAATAAAAAAATGCTATAACTGAGCTTATCTCCAATGGAGGCCACAGTGGCAAGGATGGATGAGGCAGAACAAAGAATCAGCAATACAGAGGACAAACTTGTGAAGAATAATGAAGCAGAAAAAAAGAGGGAAATTAAGGCAAAAGAGCACAATTTAAGAATTAGAGAAATCAGTGACTCCTTAAAAAGGAACAACCAGAATCATAGGGGTCCCAGAAGAGGAAGAGAGAGAAATAAGGGTAGAAGGGTTACATGAGCAAATCATAGCAGAAAACTTTCCTAACCTGGGAAAAGACACAGACATCAAAATCCAGGAACACAGAGGACTCCCATTAGATTCAACAAAAACCAACCATCAACAAGGCATATCATAGTTAAATTCACAAAATACTCAGGCAAGGAGAGAATCATGAAAGCAGCAAGGGAAAAAAAGTCCTTAACCTACAAGGGAAGACAGTTCAGGTTTGCAGCAGACCTATCCACAGAAACTTGGTAGGCCAAAAAGGAGTGGCAGGATATATTCAATGTGCTGAATCAGAAAAATAAGCATCCAACAATTCTCTATCCAGAAAGGCTGTCATTCAAAACAGAAGGAGAGATAAAAAGTTTCCCAGACAAACAAAAATTAAAGGAGTTTGTGACCATTAAACCAGCCCTGCAAGAAATTTTAAGGGGGACTCTCTGAGGGGAAAAATGATGAAATATAAATAAATAAATAAATAAATAAATAATTTTAAGGGGGACTCTCTGAGGGGAAAAATGATGAAATATAAATAAATAAATAAATAAATAAATAAATAAATAAACAAACAAATAAATAAATAAATACCAAAAGCAAGAAAGACTAGAAAGGACCAGAGAACACCACCAGAAACTCCAACTCTACGAGCATCAAAATGGCAATAAATTCATATCTTTCAGTACTCACTCTAAACGTCAGTGGACTCAATGTTCCAACCAAAAGACATAGGGTAACAGAATGGATAAGAAAACAAGATCCATCTATATGCTGTTTACAAGAGACCCACTTTAGACATAAAGACACCTTCAGATTGAAAATAAGGGGATGGAGAACCACCTATCATGGTCAACAAAAGAAAGCCGGAGTAGCCATACGTATATCAATCTAGACTTTAAAATAAAGACTGTATTAAGAGATGCAGAAGGGCATTATATCATAATCAAGGGGTCTATAGACCAAGAAGACCTAACAATTATAAACATTTATGCGCCAAATGTGGCAGCACCCAAATATATAAATCAGTTCATCACAAACATAAAGAAACTCATCGATAGTAATACCATAATAGTAGGAGACTTCAACACCCCTCTCACAGCAATGGACAGATCATCTAATCAAAAAATCAACAAGGAAACAATGGCTTTGAATGACACACTGGACCAGATGGACTTAACACATATATTCAGGACATTTCATCCTAAAGCAGCAGAATATACATTCTTCTCCAGTGCACATGCAACGTTCTCCAGAATAGACCATATACTGGGACACAAATCAGCCCTAAGTAAGTACAAAAAGATCGAGATCATACCGTGCATATTTTCAGACCACAACGCTATGAAACTCAAAATCAACCACACGAAAAAATTTGGAAAGGTAAGAAATACTTGGAGACTGAATAACATCCTACTAAAGAATGAATGGGCTAACCAAGCAGTTAAAGAGGAAATTAAAAAGTATATGGAAGTCAATGAAAATGATAGCACCACAACCCAAAACCTCTGGGACACAGCAAAGGCAGTCATAAGAGGAAAGTATATAGCAATCCAGGCCTTCCTAAAGAAGGAAGAAAGATCTCAGATACACAACCTAACCTTATGCCTTAAGGAGTGGAAAAAAATAAAACCCAAAACCAGCAGAAGACAGGAAATAATAGAGATTAGAGCAGAAATTAATGCTATAGAAATGAAAAAAAAAAACAAACAAACAAACAGTAGAACAGGTCAATGAAACCAGAAGCTGGTTCTCTGAAAGAATTAACAAAACTGATAAACCACTAGACAGTTTGATCAAAAAGAAAAAGGAAAGGACCCAAATAATAAAATCAAGAATGAAAGAGGAGAGACCACAACCAACACAACAGAAATAAAATAATAAGAGAATATTATGAGCAATTATATGCCAATAAAATGGGCAATCTGGAAGAAATGGACAAATTCCTAGAAACAAATTCACTACCAAAACTGAAATAGGAAGAAACAGAAAATTTGAACAGACCTATAACCAGTAAAGAAATAGAATTAGTAATCAAACATCTCCCAAAAAACAAGAGTCCCAGGCCAGATGGCTTTCCAGAGGAATTCTACCAAACATTTAAGGAAGAGTTAAACACCTATTCTCTTGAAACTGTTCCAAAACATAGAAATGGAAGGAAAACTTCCAAACTCATTCTATGAATCCAGCATTACCTTGATTCCAAAACCAGACAGAGACCCCACTAAAAAGGAGAACTGTAGACCAATTTCCCTGATGAACATGGATGCAAAAATCCTCAACAAGATATTAGCCAATCGGATCCAACAATACATTAAAAAAAAATTATTCACCACGACCAAGTGGGATTTATACCTGGGATGCAGGGCTGGTTCAATATCCTCAAAACAACCAATGTGATTCATCATATCAATAAAATAAAGGACAAGAACCATATGATCCTCTCAATAGATGCAGAGAAAGCATTTGACAAAATACAGCACCCTTTTTGGATAAAAACCCTCAAGAAAGTAGGGATAGGAGGAGCATACCTTGAGATCATGAAAGCCATATACAAAAGACCCAATGCTAATATCGTCCTCAATAGGGAAAAACTCATTGATAGTAACAGGGATGTCTACTCCTGCCACTGTTATTCAACATAGTATTGGAAGTCTTAGCCTCTGCAATCAGACAACACAAAGAAATAAAAGACATCCAAATAGGCCAGGAGGAGGTCAAACTTTCACTCTTTGCAGATGACATGATACTCTATATGGAAAACCCAAAAGATTCCACCAAAAAACTGCTAGAATTGATTCATGAATTCAGCAAAGTTGCAGGATATAAAATCAATTCACAGAAATTGGTTGCATTCCTATACACCGACAATGAAGCAACAGAAAGAGAAATGAAGGAATCGATCCCATTTACAATTGCACCAAAAACTATAAAATACCTAGGAATAAATCTAACCAAAGAGGTGAAAAATCTATACACTGAAAACTATAGAAAGCTTATGAAAGAAATTGAAGACACAAAAAAATGGAAAAAGATTCCATGCTCCTGGATAGGAAGAACAAATATTGTTAAAACGTCGATACTACCGAAAGCAATCTACATATTCAATGTGATCCCTATCAAAATAACACCAGCATTCTTCACAGAGCTAGAACAAATAATCCTAAAATTTGTATGGAACCAGAAAAGACCCTGAATAGCCAAAGCGATCTTGAAAGAGAAAACCAAAGAGGAGGCATCACAATCCCAGACTTCAAGCTATACTACAAAGCTGTAATCATCAAAACAATATGGTACTGGCATAAAAACAGACACTCAGATCAATGGAACAGAAGAGAGAACCCAGAGATGGACCCACAAATGTATGGCCAACTCATCTTTGACAAGGCAGGAAAGAATATCCAGTGGAATAAAGACAGTCCCTTCAGCAAGTGGTGCTGGGAAAACTGGACAGTGACATGCAGAAGAACGAACCTGGACCACTTTCTTACACCATCCACAAAAAGAAACTCAAAATGGATGAAAGACCTCAATGTAAGACAAGAAGCCATCAAAATCTGTGGGCATAACACTGCCGTGGGAGCGAGACAGCCCGTGGCCCAGAGGCAGTACCTGCTCTCAGTCTCTGCTGCTCCTACAGCCCTTCGAATTTTTGTCCTTTTTAGTGGCTCATCACTTTCTGCTTGTTAGAATTCATTGCCTGAGAGTTTCCCTGTTCCAATAAGCACGTGGCTTTTGTCTCCCCACTGGACTCTGACACCGATCTGTTCAGGGTGAGTTACATTACAGCCAGTTACTCATTAATACGAATAAAATTTGTAACTAAATATTTGAAATTTGGCTACAAAACTGGCGGGAAGTTTCTGAAGGTTACTTCCAAGAAACACTTTAGTGTTGAAGGTTAAACAAAACTTTGCCCCAAAATGTATTTTAAAAATGCCTTCCAAGAAGATGGCACCGATTCGCACTTTGACGGGTAGGAGACGTGAGGGTCCGTTAGGAAAATGTGTGCAGAGATGTTGGGATTATGTATCTTTGCCATATTGGTGGTGAGAATGGGGTCTCAGGAAAGGTGGGGTTTCATCCGATTTCTAGAGAGATTTCAGCTTTTCTGTGCTGACTGTTCCTTTACAAATCTGTTGTGGTTTCTTCGTCATATCGCCTTCCCTTCCCATGTTAGCTCATTAATTCACATGCACTGTCGTAACCAGTGGGTTTTGTCTTCAATTATCTTCTTGTATGCTTTTGGGGATGCTGTCTCTTTGCGCTTTCTTTTTGTTGGTGTTGTGTAATACTTCTCAGACCTTTCCATCACGAGCTACCTGAAAGCACATCCATTTTACATTTATTCTCAAAAGAATGATCTTTACATTCGAAAAAGCAGACATCGGGCTGGTATGATGTGGCCAGGATCACGTAAGCCAGGCCCCCGCCCCCCGGAAGGATAAGAAGTAGGAGCTTCAGCCCCACCCTGACCGATGCTCCAAGGTTCCCGCGATGTCTGCGGACTGTCACCTGTGTGGGACGTGCGTGATGCTCCCGTCTAGCCGGACTGGGCAGCGAGGGATTTACAATAAGGGGCCAGGTGGCCGTCAAAATCCCCAGGAGGGCAGAGAGCCAGGCTCGCGTGTTACACTCCAGGAACAGAGCGACAGGAGTCACGTTCAGGAGAATCGCCAGCACCCATGACAGGGGACTGGACACGGCCACAGAGGCCAGTGTCTCCGGGGCATACGCACCAGGCAGCAGCACCCTGGGTCCCTTCTTCCGGCTCATCGTCTGGCGAACCTAGGCCACCGGCATCACGCACGGAAGGGGTTTGCCACAGCACCCTGTCTACACGTTGAGTGACAGGGAAACGGTCACCGTCAGCTCCTTTGTCAAGAAGAGAGACATTCCAGGCTTGTCCCCAGATCTCCCTCTGCTGGGGTAGCAGGCTTGTCCTGTGAGCCAGGAAGCACCCCAGAGCTTTGTAAGGATGGACTGAAACTCCTCACCCAAATCCGCAGAGGCTAAGTACTGTGCTCACTTTACAGACAAGGAGTGCAGGTGGCACAGAGTGGTTTAGTAACCTGGCTGAGGTCACACAGGATACAAAGCAGGGCAGCTTTGTCTGCGGCCTGCATTCTTTCCCATTTGCACTCTCCAAATGTCGATCACGGTGACTTCACACTTGACATGACTTTGGTTTCGCCCAGCCCTTCTGATCACAAAACACTTCATGCTTCACGTGCTCAGCACAGAACACTTTACGTGCTCAGCAAAGGCTTGAAAAGTCGGTTAAAGAGGACTTCAGTGGCTCCCTCCCTGGGACAGGATGGGTTCCTGTTACAGGTGCATGCCCCGCCCCCACTTGGCCCCGCCCATCTGGGCGCAGGTGCACAAGCCTGAAGTGCCTTCACCCCCAGGTGCCTGGTCGCAGGTACCGGGGGAGATGTGGTCCAAGAGAAGAACTCTGGAAGTCGGTCCCCGGTGCCACCAGCGTGTCGCCAGGCCCGAGGCGAGCGTGCCCGGACTGGGTCTGCTCCCCGCCCGCTGGGGCCAGGGCTGGGGGGCAGACACTGGACCCCGGTAAATGAGAGCAGCGTCGCGGGGCCATCCATCCTCGTGGTTTTCGCTCCCGGCCACCCTGCTCCTACCCATGGGGCTGCCGGGGCTGGTGTGGAAGCTTCGGGACAAGGGGCAGATGGAGGGCGCCACCTGCCCGGCAGCTGGGAGCAGGTCCCCTCGTGCGGGAGGACTCCAGAAGGTGCGGAGCTGCCCGCCCACCCGGTCCCCTTCCTCTACCCCTCTCCCTCCTTTGCTGTGCGTTCTGGGGGGAAGGCGGAGGCCTCTCTGGGCAGTCAGACCCAGCCTGCGCTCTAGAAAGAAGGGAAGAAGGGGCTTCGGTGACTCCCTGAGGGCAACGGGGGGTGGGGCTGCTCACTTTTCATACACAAACATACTGTTGGTAGCGAGATAAATAAAACCTTTTGGCGCGGAGGGAAAGCATGTAAGCGCATGGCTGTCCTTGACACTATGTGGTTTTGTTGCAGGAATAATACAAGAATACGTTCACATGACTTAAAAAATAAAGCATCCAGCCACGCCCACTGTCTGGGGTGGGGGAGGCATCCATGGTGGGCTGCGCCCACCCCGTTCTGTTCTGTGCTTTGGGGGTCACACACACACACACACACACACACACGCACTAAACGCATCCTGGGTACTTTTCCTCGTTTCTAAGGGCCTGGAAGTATTTCCGGGGTTGGCTGCATCTCAGCTTATCTCACCACTGCCCCCTGGAGGCGCCTTTAGGTTGGATCCAGGGTTTTCCAGTTTTCAACGCAGGAGGATGGGCCACGGAACCGCCCCGGCCACTGGGTGGCGCCCTTGCCTCCTGGCTTTGGGAGGGGCAAGTCAGCCCCGGCGGAGGTGGCTTGTTCCCCTCCAGGATCCACCCGGGGGTGGGGGGGGCGGCACCTGCGGAGAAAGACCTCCCGCAGCCCAGCCCCCGGCCACCAGTCCCCTGCCCCCAGCGCTTCACGCAGGCGTTTGCTCCGGCTTCTTCCTGGACCCCCATTCCGTCAGATGGGTATTTCCTGTGTCTGTGCTCCACTCAACGTTTGCCAACCTTTTAGTTTGTGAAAAGCTTTACCTCTCAAGTAAGCAAACAGAGGGACACTCCTGGGAGGATTTCACAAGTGATGCTGCGTTTACACACGCTGTACAGGAGTCCCGAGCAGTCCTACACTCCTGGACCGAAGCCCCCTGTCGACTGGACACGTCAGCTTCATTTTTCCGAAACTTCTATTCTATAGCCAACAAGCATTGTTCTCTCTCTCTCTCTGTCAAATGTTTATTTATTTATTTTTGAGAGAGAGTGAGAGAGCGAGCAGGGGAGGGGCACAGAGAGAGGGAGACCGAGAATCCCAAGCAGGCTCCAGGCTCCGAGCTGTCAGCACAGAGCCCGACATGGGGCTCGATCTCACGGACCGTAAGATCCTGACCTGAGCTAGATCAACAGTCAGATGCTTAACCTGATCCACCCCGGGGCCCCCATCACTCTCTATCTTGCATCCAACACGGTCGCAAGTGACTGGTTTCCGTCAGCACTCTTCTTACAGAGAAGCCCGAATTCCGTTACCTCTAGGTAGGTACTCGATCCTTTTTGGAGGAGTTGTGGCAAGGACCCACTGGGTGCAGGGGGACCCACCTCACAAACTAGCCAGCTGCTCCCACACTCGTGACCCAAGGATCGTGCTTCAAGAAACTTCCCAACTGCTGTGTGCTGTGGACGGCAGTGAAGAGTTAAGTCACTGGCAGTAAATTTACACGTGAGAAGGATCCGTTGTCCGCACCACAGCACGATGAGAGGAGGGTTGCGGCACGAATGATGTAAGTAAGGAGGAGAGAGACCCTCCAAGGTTCTTGGGGGTGATGGCGTGAGAGCTGTGCCTCAAAGGAGGAGTAAGACATTTTGTCATCGAGATAAAATTCACCATCTTCGAGTGCACAGTTCAGTGGTTTTGATACTGGCCGTGTTGTTGTGCAAACACCCCAACCATCCAGTTCCCAAACATTCTCCCCCTCTCCCCACCTGCAGCCACTGCTCTGCTTTATGTCTATGGATTTGCGTATAAGGGAAGCGCAAACCCAAACCACAATGGGATACGGCTTCATACCCCCTAGGGTGGCTAGAATTGAAGATTCGAGTAATCACAAGTACCGGTGAGGATGGGGGGGAGCCAGCCCCTCCCACATCGCTGGTGGGAACGTCAAATGGTAAAGACAGTTTGGAAAGCAGCTTGGCCGTTCCTCGGTGAGTTACACACCGAGTCATCATATGATGCAGCATTTCACTCCCAGGTGTATACACAGGAGAAATGGAAGCTGATGTCCAGACAGAAACTTGCACGTGAATGTTCACGGCAGCATTGTTCGAAATGGCTAAAAAAAAGTGGGCATGACCCAAATATCCATCAGCCAATGAAGAGATGAATGAAATGTACATCCACAGTCCAGTGTCGCTCCACCAGGAAAAGGAATGAATTACTTCTCCCTTCTGCTCAGTGAAATAGGGCAGACACAGAAGGTGACGTCACTGCATGATTCCATGAATAGAAATAAGATGTCAGCAGGTGAAAGGGCGCCTGGGGGGCTCAGCTGGTTGAACATCCGACTTCGGGTCAGGTCACGATCTCGCAGTTCGTGGGCTCGAGCCCCATGTCCGGCTCTGTGCTGACAGTCTGGAGCGTCCTTCGGATTCTGTGCCTCCCTCTCTCTCTCTGCCCCTCTCCCGCTCATAGTCCGTCTCTCTCTCTCTCTCTCTCTCTCTCTCTCTCTCTCTCTCTCAAAAATAAACATTAAAAAAAATAATTAAAAAAAAAAGACATCAGCAGGAGAAGAGTGAGGGGACCCAGTGGGTAAGTAGGAACAGCAGAAAGAGCCACAGTGAACACTTACTCTGCACAGGAATTGCCTCCCATCCTCACCACAACGCACAAGGCAGATATTATTTTATCTCCATTTTACAGACGAGAAAGGTCCCAGGCTGAGACCTCACCTAGGAGACACGGTGGACCCCCAGCGGGCTGGCGGGCTCCAGAACTCAAGCCCTTCCCAAGCAGGAGCCCGAGTGAGGGCTCCACCTGCTGCCGAGGAGATGGGAAAGGAGCCCCTTCACCCTTGCCCTCAGTGTCTGCCCTCAAACGCCAGGCCAGCCTCCAGGCTGCATCTGACATCCACTGTGAACTCCCTCTCAGAGAGTAGGAGCACCGGACCCCCGCAGGGGCAGGGGAATGGTCCCTGAGCTTGAGCCCTACCCTGAAGACGCAGGCCCATTGTCCTGCTCCCCACGAGGCCGATGACACATCACAGCCTCAGCACCACTGGCGCCCAGAGGGATGCGCTGCTGAAGACGTGACCCCCTTCCCCCTCGCTGCCCCACAGCGCCCTGTGTCTTCCCCACGGTCAGCCCTCACCGCTGTGCGGTCCCTTCTTCGCCGGCATGAGGAGGCAACGTCTGCAGAAGCTGGGACCATGACCACGTCCGCCAACTTCATCTGCTTACCTCATCTGAAGGAGGGAGGGAGGGAGGGAGCATTACGGCTGTCTGTTTGTGTCCCCCAAAGCTCCTGTGTCAAAGCCCTAACCTCCAGTGGGATGGCATTAGGAGTGGGGCCTGTGGCAGGTGGTTAGGTTTGGAGGAGGGTGGAGCCCCCTCCAAAGGTCCAGCCCCCTTTGGTGGAGGGTGGAGGATTAGTGTCCTTTCTGTAGAAGAGGGAGACCGATCTCTCCCTTCGCAGGCATGCACCAAGGAAAAGCCCCATGAGGACAGTGAGAAGGCAGCCAGGCACCAGCCAGGAACCAAATCTGCTGGCACCCCGATCGTGGACCTCCAGCCTCCAGAACCGTGAGCAGTAAATGTCTGCCACGGAAGCCGCCCAGCCCGTGGCATCTGTCACAGTGGCCAAGCTGACGAGGCCTGGGGAGAGAAAGCAGTGGGTTGGGGTGTGGGGCTGAACTGTGTCCTCCAAAAATTCACATCCACCAGGAACCTCAGCGTAGGATGTTGATTGGAAATAGGGTCTTTGCGGATGTCATTGGGTAAATTAAAAGGAGGTCTTAACTGGATTAGGGGGGGGCCCTAACCCCAAACCGGTGTCTTGAGAAGGTGAGGGAAATGGACACAGACACGGACGCAGAGGGAAGGCGGCCATGGGGAGACGAAGGCAGTGATCGCAGCGAGGTGGCCACAAGTCAGGGCCCGCCAGGGACTGCCAGCCGCTGTGACGGGCTGGAAGAGTCCAGGCAGGGCGCTCCCCCGGAAACTTCTGAAAGACCACGGCCTCCCAGTTTGTGGCACTTTGTTAGGGCGGCCTGGGGACGCTAGGACAGCCTCTGGTGAGTTTCTATGCAGGACAGCCATGTGTGTCTGGGCTTTTCAGGCCCTGGGGCTTCAGCGCTTACGGAGCCCCGGCTGGGCCCACAGTACCCCTCCCAGCCCTGTGCACCTGCTGTGCTAAAGGGACAGAAGAGGCAAGCCAGGAGGCCTGGGGGCAGAGGCCGCTGAGCTGCAGGTGAGGGTCTCGGGGAAGGGGGGTCACGTACGTCTCCTACCTCCTCCTCCTCCCCACCAACCTGCCGATATTACCATCGCTATGTCCTGGGGCGTGACGGGCATTTAAACACATCAGCAGGAGCCAAATGCTCAGAGCGGTGCCTGGGGCACAGTGAGCCCCGTGTGGACCTCTAGTGTGTTGTGTGTATGTATGTATGTGCTTCTGGCTGGACAGCCTCTTCTCAGGGGCCTGAGAGCCCACACACGGCCGCCTCCTTTCAGCCACCGAGGAGCTCGTCCTCCAGAGCCGGGCCTGTGTAATCGCCTTCGATCAATACCAGCCAGGGGCCTACTCTCTTCCTTCACGTCAAGAAGGGAAAGGTCAAGTCAGGATGAAAAGGTTAAGTTGGAAAGAGCATCAGCGTTCCTGTCATTTTCTAGGTCAGGTGGGTTCCACTTGAAATCCTGTCAAACAGAAATTTAGCTGAAATTGTTTCAGGGAGAAAACGCGATTAGAAGAAGATAGAACCAACAGGGCCCGATCACAAGCCGCCGGGTGATTATCTGACGGGCTCTGCGTTGAGTTTGACTGTGTGTTTTCCTGCCCCCCACACGCTCACCCGCATAGGTGTGCACACACGTGTGCGTATAAGTGTGCACACACACGCATGCACGCCCGTATAGGTGAGTGCACACGTCCATACACGTCACTGACCATTAACACCCATTCCGTCAAATTACATCATTCGAGCCTTTCCCAGATGCAGTCTCTGAAGCAAGATGTTGTCCTGGGGCGGGGAGGGTGTTGGGCTGGGAAACAAGCATGCGATTCTTTTTTTTTTTAATTTTTAAAAAAATTTTCCAACGTTTATTTATTTTTGAGAGATACAGAGACAGAGTGCGAGCAGGGGAAGGGCAGAGAGAGAGGGAGACACAGAACGTGAAGCAGGCTCCGGGCTCCAAGCTGTCAGCACAGAGCGTGACGCGGGGCTCGAACCCACGGACCGTGAGATCATGACCTGAGCCGAAGTCGGATGCCCAACCGACGGAGCCCCCCCGGCACCCCCTGTGCAGTTCTTCTAAAGTCATCAATCTGCCTGCAAGAGTCAGGCCGGGGGCAGGTGGGCTTCATGCAGGTGACATTGGATGGGTCTTGGAGATTCAGTAGTGCTTCCAGGTGGACAAAGACAAGAGCTCCCAGCTGTTCCGGAGAGACCACGGGCCTGGGGGTGGGGTGGATGCCAGCATCCCCGCAGCCCTGCCCGGACCAGTGTAGGCACAGGCCAGTCACATCACCAGTTCTCACGGCCACAGCAAACCGCCATGCTTGGCCCTCTCAGCAAGTTGGGGCTCCCTCCCGTCACCACCCTTGGGAACACCAGGGACTGTGCCCATCCGTCCCCGGGCTGGCTGAGGAAAAGCTCTGAGAGCCCCGGCAGCTGTCCCTGGAGGCCTTAATGTTGTAGCTGCGCCAGAGGCACAGGAGCAGCCGGGGAACCAGGCACGGCTCACCTCCAACACCGCAAAGGGAGACGCCGCCCCCAGATAGCCGGGGCCCTCCCAGGACGGGGCTTGTGAACCCCCCACCACAAACCCCACCAAACCCCACGCGAACATCAAGTATCCGGGGCCCACGGCAGCGGAGCAGAACGTACCCATGAGCCTGTAGCCCTCAGCGTCAGGCTGCGCACTGACCAAAGTGAGGCGGGCCAAAGTCACGTGGGGCTCAGTCTCCAGCAGCCGTCCCCGGTGCAAGCAATCCCGGACCCTGACCCTGACCCTGACCCTGCCATGCCGAGCCCCCTGCCCACGCACGTGGGCACCAACCAAGAGTAACAGAAGAAAAGCAAGATGGCACCCCCCCACAGCGGAGTCCCGCCCTTGGAGGGGACGTGCGCCGTGGTCTGTTTCTTGGGGAGCGCGTGTTAGGAATGCTGACCAGTAGCAAGCGCCCTGTCACCACGCAAAAGCATTTCCAAGACCTCGGCTTGAACAGCTACTCTGGACACGTGGGTGATTCCCGCGTTCCCTGTCCAGGCCGCGGGGGGCAGCAGGACCGCCTCCTGAGACGGTGTGAGTGGCGGCCAGAGGCTCACCCCCCTCCGAGCCCCTCTGGTGTCTGTCCCCGTGCGCGTGCTGAGAGAGGTCGCAGATGTCACCACGTGGGACATCTGAGTGTGTGAGGACGACCCCCCCCCCCCCGAGGCCTGGAAGTGAGGCAGGAGCTGGGCCGTGTCCCTTCTGTCATCTCAGAGCCGCCTGAAGCCCGGCCCTCCCAAAGGAGGACGCGTGCTGGGTTGAACTCCTTGTGACGGCAGGCCAGGCCAGTTAGGTGCTCGGAGCTGTGAGTGATTTTTGTCCCCAGGGCTCTGGCCTCACTGCCCGGCACAACACGGTGCAACGTTCACCTAATTTAAGGAAGCGCACGGCAGCACTTTCTCTCACTCCTCGGGGAGGGCCCTGCGTCTCCCTGTGAACCAAGAGCGCGAGCAAAAGGACTTAAGGGCACAAGTGCCGGGCCCAGGGCCCTTCCTCCCGCCTCGGGAAGCCCGAGGGGTGACGTGTCAGCCCGCAGCTGCCGTAAAAGATGGTCACAGACGTGGTGGCTCAAAACGACACCGATCTTTCCCCACACGGTTTTGCAGGCCGGAAGTCCAAACTCAGTTCGCAGGTTAGCGCTGAGGCAGGGCCGGCTCCTTCTGAGGGGTCGGAGGTCACACCTGCCCCTCGACCCTTCCAGCTGCCCGTGGCTGCTGTCATTCCTCGGCCTGTGGCCACGTCACTCCGATCTCCGCTTCTATCACTGCGTTGGCTTCTCTTTCTCTGTCGTCAGAGCTCCCCCTACCTCCCCCCACCCCGTAGGGTACTTGTAATTATAGTCAGGGCTCACCCACATCATCCCAGGCAGTCTCCCCATTTTAAGCTCCTTAATTGACAACATCTGCAAAATCTCCCTTGCTGCACACGGCAACGTCACAGGCTCGGGGGATGAGGACACGGGCAGCTGCTGCGGGCCTGAACCCGCCCCCCCAAATCCCCCCCAAAATCTCCCACTGAAGCTCTAACCAGTACCTTGGACCATGACCTTATTTGGAAATAGAGCTGTTGTGGATGTAACTAGCTGATAGGACGTCACCCTGGAGCAGGGGAGGCCCCTCATCTGACAGGTGTCCTTATAAAAAGGGGAAATGTGGACACAGACTCGCACACACAGGGAGAAGGCCGTGTGCAGGTGCGGGCAGACAGGGTGATGTGTCCACAAGCCAAGGGGTGCCAGAGATGGCCAGGAAACCCTCAGAGACTAGGGGAGTAGCCTGGAATGCGTTCTCCCCCGGCGCCTTAGAAGGAAATAGCCCACTGACCCCTTGACCGTGGACTTCAGGCCTCCAGAACCGTGAGACAATGAAGGTCTGTCGTCTAGGCCGCCCGGTCTGTGATATTTTGTTACAGTGGCCCCAGGAAACTGACCTAACATCTTGGGGGCAGGACTCAGGCCAGCAGCCGAGCGGGTGACCTATGTGGTGACTTGAGGTGGGGCCCAGGGGAAGTGGGGTCAGGTGAGGTGGGGGAAGTGAGATGGGGCCCAGGTGGGGTGGGGGGAGGTGAGACGGGGGGAGAGGTGAGGCGGGGAGAGGTGAGGCAGGGGGAGGTGAGGGGGGCACGAGGCCACCTTGCTCTCCAGTTTTTCCTCCACAAGATGAGGAGCAAGAGCCGTGCACCCCAACCTCTGAGTCCACAAACTGCACCCCACCCACCTGGTCACCTGCTGTCAGCACTGCAAATGAGAGACCCCCCCCCCCCAGGAAGTTCCTGTGCGCGTGCCCATCACTACAAAGGAAGCCCGTGATGGTCTTGAGGACAGTGGGA
This sequence comes from Panthera onca, assembly GCF_046562875.1. Taxonomy (NCBI): domain Eukaryota; kingdom Metazoa; phylum Chordata; class Mammalia; order Carnivora; family Felidae; genus Panthera; species Panthera onca. The sequence continues at coordinate 5,067,365 of NC_138339.1, read as the reverse complement.
CCCCGCACATCCCCTCCGTCTCCCCCCGTCCCTGGAGCCTGGCCCTGCCCCCCAGCAGCAGCGGGACCAGGAACGCGACGCAGGAACGTGTTCCGTGCTGAATCCCCTCTGTTGCCCTCATCCTCAAGCCCCGTCTGCGAATAGCAGCCCCCGGAGTATTGTTGGGGTCCTCAAATCCCCCTCGGTTTCCGTGGTTTGCTAGAAAGACTCAGAGCACTCGGAAATGATGAGATACTGGGGTTTATGACGGCAGCAGGATACGGGCCGTAACCAGCAAAGCCTCGAAGGGCGAGCTCAGGACAGATGGTGCACAAGCTTCCAAGGGCCCGTTCCGGGGAGCTGTGCGGACAGCCCTGAATTCTCACAGCAGGGACGCGTGGCCACACACGTGGAGCACTGCCAGCCGGGGAAGCTCACCCAGAGCCTTGGGTCCAGGGATTTTGTGCGTGGCCGACCTCAATTCTCGGGCTTCAGCCCCTCTACAGGTCAAACCGAGGCAGTGGGCCCCGCGGCCCCCGTGAATCACGTTGCCAGCCTGACAGCTGTCAGGGCCCAGAGCCCCGGATAAACAGAGACGCTCTTGTCGGGCAGGACATCACAGGGGCTTAGAGGTGACCTCTGGGAACGGTTAGGGACCGCGCGTGTCTCTGCAGCATGCAGGGTGTGAACAAGTCAGGCCTGCTGAGTTAACACTTCCCCGCACGCTGCTCCAAGCCCAGTGCCTGCTGGTCACGCTGGGAGGCCCTGCCAGGCAGATTCCTTCTGGATTCCTTCTGGATTCTCTGAATCCAGCCGCCCGGACAAGACCCCATGCCTGGATCTCGCCGGATGTAACCGTCTGTGGACGTGAGTCAACGACTGCACTGCTAACCTGAGGGAATCTCACCGGATCCCTTCCTCCAGTTGGAAGAGAAGCCCTTCCCCGCCAAGGTCTCCACATCCGAGTCCACAGGCCCCATTTTTAGGGCCTTGAAGAGCAGTAGCACAAGGAGCAAAAAGGGAATTGGCTTCATAACTCTTGTGATTTCTCCAGTATTTATAACAAATCAGTTATAGATTTTTATAATAAATATAAGGGCGGCATAATGAATCTGTGAAGCTGTGGCCATAAAACCCACTGCCCTCCAGCGTGGAGTTTGCCGGTTCGAGCGGTAGAGTGGATTTGGAGTCCACAGAAGATATTCCTCACTCTTAGGATTTTGCAGATCTTTTTTCTTTTTCAGTTCTGGAAAAAAAGCGGCAGCCTGATTTCCCCGTACTTGTCTTTCACCACAGCACATGGTTTCCTTTCCAATATTAACTTATTTCACAGCCCACGTGGGGGGGGGGGGGGGGGCACCCACCCACCCTCAGGGGACCCTCTGGCCAGGGGTGAGTGAGCCCTGTGGCCAGGGAGGGAGGGAGGGGTGTGGAGGTTTGCAGGGCTGAGGGAGCCCGCCAGTGAGGCAAGGGCGCCCTCTCTCTTCCCTGCAGGGAGACAGCAGCCAGAACTTCTGGAAGGTCGGGGCAGCGGGGAGGGGGCAGGAGGGGGGGTAGACCGTGATGCCCACCTGACACCCCCTCGCCCCCCTAGCAGGTAGCAGCGGGCAGTGGGGGACACCTGTCGGCGGACACAGCCCATCCAGGAACCCGATACAGCCAAAACAAAGCGTCGGCCGTTACGTGGCTCCCTCCTGGCTTCAGCTTTCCTTCTTCCAGGGCAGACAGCGGCAGGCACACTATCGAAACTCTGAACTCCACCCTCTGGTCACAGCTAAAAGGAGGACTTGGTATTTTAAAAATCCTGGTTCAGGGGCCCCTGAGTGGCTCAGTCGGTTGGGCGTCCAACTTCGGCTCAGGTCACGATCTCAGGGTCTGTGAGTTCGAGCCCCTTGTGCTGACAGCTCAGAGCCTGGAGCCTGCTTCGGATTCTGGGTCTCCCTCTCTCTCTGCCCCTCCCCTGCTCAGGCTCTATCTGTCTTTCTCAAAAATAAACATTAAAAAAAATTAGAATAAAAATTCTGGTTCATATCTGGATTCCAATTTTCCTTAAAAGAAAAAAAAAAAAAGCACCTTGAGTCTTAAATCTACTTGCTGCTGCTTTTGGTAACGTGAAAAAAATTTTCGCTCACTAAAGCTTTGCTGTCTATTTGTTCCAGACTTTCTTTGGTATGTAATAACGGAAGCAAGGGAAGCGTGACCACGTCCCCATAATAGTTTTCAATTAGCAACAATCGCGCCTCGGATAACCTCATTGGCTACGATACTGCCACTGCGCAAAGCTACGTCCCCATAATAAACCAGTGAGCATCTCAGGCAATTTCTGGGTGGCGCCCAGCAGGGTGCTGATCCTGGGAGCAACATGCTCACAGGTGCGTGCACAACCCCCCCCACCCCCCACCTCCAGAAGGCTCGTGATCTATTAGGAAGATGAAATTGAAAAGGAAATGCCACTTTCTTGCCACGATATAGCAGATGTCAAAAGGAAGAGAAGATCAACTGGCCAGTGATGATTCCAGGACTGAACACCAGAAGAGACAAAAACAATCCTTCTGGACCCCTTCAGGTGGCTCTGGGGGGAGAAGGGACCCACGCGACGTGGGCGAAGGGGCCCGTCCCAGAAAGGGTGGACAGAGATCATGGAGGACGAGGTTGCCCCCGAGGACAGCCGACGTTCGCTCGGCACTCCAAGAGACATGGGACACACAGGTGGAGACCGAGGGTGTCAGGGCCTCCCGAACTCAGGCAGGACCCCCTTCCCGGCACCAGACCTATCCCTGGGGTCTTCTGAAACTTTGCAACGAGCTGAAAATCCAGGACACGAAGAGCGAGGGAGGCCAGCCCCGAACACCCCAACTGCTTTGATCTGTACTCCAGACAGAGTTCAGCAGCATTCATTATACCTTGATCTCTGTGGACCCCGCCCATCTGAGTTTCTCGAAAAGCGGCACATAGGGTGCTTAACCTCTCTGTGCCACGGTTTGTTCCTCTGGAGGTGGGAAGGACCCCTGCGCCCTGGCGGCAGTGGTGGTGACAGCGTGCCAGGCCCCTGAAGTCATTAGCTCACGTCCATGAATGGTCCAGGCCATGCCGACCCACCAAGTGCTCACGACGTCAGCCTCCTCTCAGCGTCAGGCCCACCCGCGTGGCCTTGGCCGGAGGCCCCGGTATCCCACACCTGCCTGTACCGGGAGAAGGGCCGAGGGAGAGGAGGAGGCGCCAGGGACAGAGGAAGACGGCAGAAGCTGCCAGAAGCCGGGCGAGTCAAGATGGAGCTACAACTACCAGCTGGGTTTGGAGCGTGCTTTTCCAGAGCCCGCCTTGGCGAGGACCCGCACGGTAAGTGTAAACGCCGACCGCGAAGGCCAAGGCGACGGCAAACCTCCACGTTTCACGAGCCAGGAGGCTTTAGCCTCACCATCGAAACACATCAAGCCGGGCGGCTCTCATCACTGGTTGCTGCGTGATGAGAATTTCCACCATCCGGGCCAGCTGTCCACAGGGAGCCACAGATCAGGCCACAGTCTGGAAGCTCAAGGGACTCAATGATGGAAGTGGAGGTTTTGCTGCCCAAACCGGGCAGTGGCTCTAAGCTCACCGGAGGGCCAGAAGGGTGGCCGCGCTGCTTGTGAAGAGCCCCCCCGCCCGCCGCCGTCAGGATGTGCCATCACTTCGGTCCCACCTCAGGTCTGCCTTGTGGCCCTGAGACCCCGCTCCCAGGGCCGGGGTTCAGTGTCCTCACCTAGGGCAGAGCTGCCCCGGCTGGGCTCCAGAGCCCTTCCGATTTCACAACCCTCTCGTGATTCCCCTGGAGCCGAGCACACAGCTGCCGGGTAGGCTTGGATTTGGCCACAGCCGTCCACACCTATCACCGTGGAGACACTCGGGACTTCGGGAGATTCAGGCAGGAAGAACTAAAATCTGCGAGCCACCCGCTTCTTACCAAAACTTTAAATGACCCACAAGAGAACCTTCGTGTGACGTGTAACGCTTGTCAGTGCCTCAAATGTCCGGGTTCAGAGGTCACGGACAGAGAGCGCAGCATCTGCAAGAACCCAAGTTGTGTTTATTGATCTTGCCCGCAATTCACTCCAGGGCCTCGTAAGTCATGGGCTGGCCCTTACCCGGGACCCACTGAAGCCGGGAGACTAAAGGTGCGTGGAACCGCCAGCTTTGTCCACGGTGCCTCGTGACAAATGACTTCTGAACTGCCCCACCCCACGGAGCTGTGGAAGCACAGCGAGGAAACCGAGTTTCAAGCCATCCTTGACAAGAATTAGCCCCAACTGTGGGGTGTTTGGGCTGTTGTGTGTTTCATCCTTTCTCGGGCAGCCTCCTCTGGTCATGTAAGTTACCCCACCACGGGCCTGGACTCTGCAACTTAGCAAATATCGACAGCACACCCTTCTCCTCTCCCAAGTTTCAGGAAGATCATCACAGGGCGAGGGCAACAAAACCGTGCACACGTGGGCTGGTCTGTCTGCATCACGGAGGTCCCACCTCCCGCGCTGCACACGGGAACGCCAGGAACCTGGGAGAGAGACAGCGAGGACACGAGGCCCCACAGCAACTCCAAGAGGCGGTCACGGAGCAGTGGCCACAAGGGAGCTAATTTGGAGTCGTGGGATGTCCCGCGGATGGAGTCACTGTCGTGACCTGCAGGTGACCGACCTGAAGCCGAGTCACAGGACAGTGGGTGCAGGTATCCCCAACTGGGGTGGGGTGGGGGTGCTTACGTTTCAGGTAACTGCAGTCTCCCCATCCCCCTCCCCGAGGCCCCGGGCTCACAGGCGTGACCTACTAACTGAGCGGGCTTCTCCCGGAGGCCGGGGGCTCCCGCAGATCGTGCCTTTCAGAGAACCGTGGGCAGAAACCCACAGGGGGTGTGGGGCCGCTGCCTTCCCACCCTGCCCAGTCCATCAGGTGGCCTTGCCGGTCCCATCCCACCTGCCCGTAGCTGCCCGCGGCCACCCCTGCTCACCTGGGCCACCTCGACGTCCTCCTCCTGCCCGCTCTCCGATGAGCGGCCACAGTGACTTAGAAGCCCTCCCACTTCCCGTCCGTCCCGGCTCACCTCCCTCTAGCCTCCGCTTCTGCACCTGCTCTGGGCCACCGGCCTCTTACAGCGCCACCAACGCGCCAGCTCCTTAACCCTAACCCTAACCCAGCTCAAGCCCTCACCTGGTCGGTCCTATTCGCAGACACACCTGTCACTCTGCCTCCAGCCACAACAGTGACATCTGGCACATCAGTTGCTTTCTGGGGCTTTATGCAGCCTTGCTGGAACTCAGGTGCACCTGCTTGGAGCACCCTCGAAATCTCTGTGGAAGGGAGGAGCGGATGAGCGAGGGTTGTACCAGGCTGTGGCTGAGGATTCTGGCACGCGCACTCCACGCAGGGGGGTGGTGAGGAGGAGGGGGGCTGCAGCTGACACTCGCTGCTCTGTAACAATTTTTAGATACTTCCTTGTAAGTTCTAAATGTGTCACATTTTAAGTTACATTCTGTTTGGCTGTCTCAAATGTGTTATTTTTGAGTGATATAATTTGACCTACGAGAGACGGAGACGGACGCGTTTCACTGGAAAGTCTTATTAGCACCCAGTGGTATCACACATCCCCTTGTCAGAAACGGCACGTCAATAGCGTCGTTTGAGTGGCGTTCCTGAACCCGCCGGGCTGGCGTGGAATGCGAGCGCAGACTGCCTTTCGGCCCCATTTCTTCTGCGCACAGCCTGGCACGTCAGCTGGATTCCAATTTCCTGAACCAGTGATAAAATAATTTTTCGCTGCTCTATTTAGAAACTTCAGGGATATGAACTTAGAGAAGCTCCCCCTCCTCTTGAAAGGAGAGCAAACGTTCAAACACAGACACCACCTGGTTTCCAAAGTTTATTAAAAATCAAAGAATAGAAAAACTTTACATAAAAATATGTCAATTTTAGCTTCCACATTGTTGTCCACACACAAAAAAAAATCGAAACATGATATCGTTTTGTTCAACCTGTAGCGCGTGACCACAGTGGTAGCCAGGCCAATTCATTCGGTTCACCATGACGGGGACGGGGTGTGGCGCCTGTGTCTACGAATCGAGCTTTAAAATGCACACCCCCCGGGGCCCTCGCCCCGCGGTGGCTCCTTGATGTAGGGTTACAGTCAATATTGCTAATGTGCGGAGATTAGTACAGGCCTACGTATCAGTTTTTATAAATATTTCTTTATCAATAGATTCACAATTTAAATATCTTTAAATATTTTTGATAACTTTCGATCAACAACAACTGCGGACATGTGCTACTCTGTTCTGGAATGCCGCCCCCCCCCCCCCCACCCCGACAGCCCACAGCCCCAGCTCTCGACGGCGCTGTGAGCCAGTCCTGGGTCCGAGGCCGGCCGCAACAATGCGGAGCCGCCCTCCCTGGGGCCCCACCACCAGGCCGCACTCCAGAGCGCCCACTCGGCACATCGATCAGGTGTCATGGCAGTAAGTCTCGCGACTCGACCTTCTCCACTAGTGGACTTCAAAGACCAGCCTACCTGTAGTGTTCAGCAGGGCCGGAACCCCCATTTTAGAACTGGGGGCTCAGACGGCCTCTGAGATGCAGCCAACAACACCCAGGACAACTGTGGTGCTCCGAAAACTCAGGGTTAGGCAGGACGGACATATTCTTGTTGAGAACAAGGCCAAGGACGGTGGCCGCCGCGGCAGACTGCGCCCGCGTACTACGCCTGTAGGCTTCTCCAGTCGGGCGCCAGCCGCCCCCGGCCCCACCCCTGGGCTGTGCTGTCCTGCAATACGTTAAAAATACTCCCCACGGTGCACTGAGCAGCTGAAGGACTCCTCATAGGTTTGCTCTTAACAGAACGAAGGCATACTGCTATACAGATTCCTCAATGGAATCAACATAATTCCTTTCTCCACATTCCTAAAACTGGGTACCATTGTCCGTACTGATATTCACCAGACCCGTCCTTACAGGCCACGTTACTAAAACTGACGGAAGCATCTCAAAGTTCACATTTGTTTTTTTAGGATTTTATAATGTGACAACCCTTTCTCCCCTTAGAAAGTTCTGGCACTTTAAATGCTGGATTTGTTGTCTACTTTAAAAGAACCAAAAACCAAAACGTTAAGCTCTGTGGTCAGAGCGAGACAACAGACGGGCCGGAGGGCAGGGCCGGCGGGCAGCTGGTCAGAGGGCTTGGGGGCCGAGCCGCTTCCGAGAACCGCCGGGGCCACTTGGCTCCCCCGCCGGGCGCCGAGAGGCCTCGCCCGCGTCTGACCAAAAGGAAAACACGAAAACAAACCCCGAGCCCCTCACTCGCGGTGTTGGTAACGGTGCTCATCAGACAACCAGCCGACACGATGAACCCAACTTAGAAAATGCGACTCGGGAAAGGACCTAAGCTTGTTTAAAAAAAACCTCCTCCCTTAAATATAACTTATGTGAAAATATGAATTAAATAAAAATATCTGAGTTATTGCACAAATCATAACTTTTCAGTATTTACATAGAAAAACAGTTCTGACACGGGACACGAAGCGTGAGGGCAGTGAGACGATGGCGGCCTCCCCGCCCCGCCCGCCGAGGAGGACACGAGACCGGGGTCGACCTCTGTCGCTCCGACAGACGCGCCCCGAAAACAGCCGCACCCGCTGCCGAGGAGCGCCGAGGCCGACGTCGCGTCCTGCAGGCCCCGTCCAGGCCCGCCTGGGCGCCGAGGGAGACGCCTGGGCAGGCGGAGGACAGCGTCCGCGCCGAGTAAGGCTTCACAGATGAGCACAGGGAGCTGTTCTTGAAGATGGACGCGACCACCACACGAGGAACATGCAGAGTGAGCGGCGGCGGGCGCCCCGAGGGGCCCGGCCCGCGTGCTGGATGCTGGTCTCAGTTCCCGGCCGGGCGCGAGGCCGCCCGGCGTGAGTCTGCGGAGAGCGGGGGCCGGGAGGCACCGTCGGGGCCATTATCTGCTCAGACTGACAGGCAGGCTGTCCCTCGTGTGTGTGTGTTTTTTCCTCCTCCAGCCGGTGCGGTTGTACTGGTGGTGGCCCCGGTTGCCCACGGGGGGCCGCACGCCTCCGCTGCCCACGGAGCCATACGTGCCGCCCTGGCCGTGGCTGTGCGAGCCTTTCATGGACAGTTTCATGCCACTGTGCTGCTGGAGAGACAGAGGGGACAGCAGGGTCACAGGCCGCCCCGGAGCCACCGGGCGCCACGGTCACGGGAGGCCCCCCACCCGGCTGCCACGGAGCGTCCCCGAGCCACGTCCCCCCTCCCCTCCCCTACACCGGAGACCCGGCCCAGCCCATGCACGGGGACGGCGCACACAGGCTGCCCACGGCAGCCACGCAGCAGTCTGGTCCCCGCTGCACACACAGTGTCCCCGTGACATTAAATGTGGAGGAGCTGAGAGAAAGTCGCCTCTCTTCCAGGTCACGTCGGCCACTGCACGTGAGGCGGGAAGTCCCACGCCCACTTGGCGACCCACCCGGGTCAAACCACACACATTCCCGCCCAAAGATGTTAGCGGCACACTTCCAACTGGTCCTATGTGTCCACAGAACTAAGGGCCCCCGGGTGTTGTTCCTCCGCTTTGGCTCTGAAATTCTGGAACACGTGCACGAGCTCTGTGCCCAGCAGGCTGGGGGCTTGAGCCCCCGGGGGTGTGACGCTGGACACGCTGTGGCCGGCGCTTGGTGCTCCTACACCCGAAGCTCCACGCAAAGCAGAGCGGAGGAAACGTGCCCGCGGTCAGGAGTGTCGCAGCAAACAAGCAGCAGGGGGTGGGAAGCAAAGCCAACGTGCGGCTCACGAAGGTGCCTCCCTTCTCGAAGTCGTCCCTTCACCCTGTTTCTAGCAGGGCAGCATGATGCCCGTGGGGTGCCATGAACACCCCTCGTGACAGGACGGGTAAATCCAGGAAGGAACGTCTATTACTCGGCCCCAAACAGAAAAACCAGTCAGGACTTAATGACCTAGCTCCAAAGAGCCAGACCTTAAGCATCAAAAATTCACTGGCAAAATACGATCAGATAAGCATCAGAGGAACTGACTGGAGTAATCGAGGGGAGTGTCCCCGTATCCTCAGAGACAGGGGACATTCGCTTGGGGACACCGCACCCTAATTCCCACGGGCAGACGCCCGCTCTCGGAAACACTCCGGCGCTTTGAGAGCACACGAAGTTGATAATGACCTGTCTTCCCATCACCCGAGTTTCTCACTGTGCAGCATCTGGAGAAGCCACAGGGGAACGGACAGGAGCGTCGCAGGGACCCCCGTGAAACCAGGTCAGACGCGGGCCCTCCCAGCGCACCCCGGCCCCTCTCCACCCCAGGGCGCACACACAAAGAAGGGGGGTGAGATCACACGGCGACACCTTGCGCTGGGCCACGCCAGCATTTGTTCGGGATTGTACCACTGGCTTCTTGAAATCCAAGGCATCTGGCATATAATTAACAAACGAACATGAAAACAAAATATTCCCCACTTCCAACCTTCTTTCCTTCCAACTTCAGTTTTATGCTAACAGGTTCAATCAAAGAATTATGGGAGATGCTTAAAACTATATTACACTTGAAAATATCTTAATACTTTTCTTTCATTACAAACAAAAGCAAACATGCATTTTGTTATGGATTATCAGAAAACAATTCCATCTTAAAGAACGTCCCTGTGGGGCAGTTAAACATCCAACTTGAGCGCAGGTCACGATCTGGTGGTTCACGAGTTCGAGCCCCACCGCTGGACTCTGTGCTGACAGCTCAGAGCCTGGAGCCTGCCTCGAATTCTGTCTCCCTCTCTCTCTGCCCCTCCCCCCCACTCGTTCTCCCTCTGTCTCTCAAAATAATCAAACTTAAAAGAATCATAAAAGTAAATAAATAGTAAAGAGCATCTCTGTGGAGCCCTGTCTCGGGCGGAGAGAGCATGGAGCCCCGGCCTGTCACAGACCCGCGTGGGTGGGCACCACCAGCAAGGGGGGCGGCCTACCTTGTGATACAGGTGAGGACTCGAGAGCGGGTTGGGAGATGCGGACGGAATGGCCGGGGAAGACATGTGGTGAACGGATTTCAACGCTGGAGCTCCTTCGACGCCAACCTGTCTGCAAGCGACAGGGGCCACCCCGAGGGTCGGTGGAGGTATCGTGAACCTGGTCTAGGAACAGAAGGAGCAGAGACATCAGCGAGGCACCGAGGTCAGAGGTCACGGTCCCAGTTGTCATGCTGAGCCCGAGAAGGGAGGGCGCTACTTTGGAACAGCACTTGGCAAACAGGTTCACGAACGTTCTTTGTGTTTTCCTATAACCTGACAAGACTTTGTTTTGCCGCAAGAATACCTCACATTCTGAAACAGCATTTGCAGTATGAAGTCTGCCCGGGAAGCCAAGTCATAAAAGCTTCGCTGTTCCTGGAAGACCAAACGCCAATGTAACAAACGAGTCATCAGAGTAACAACCACCGCTCGCATCTCTGGAAAGAGCTGAAGCAGAGTCCCCGCCCCAACACAGGCCCAGAGGCCGCGCGCTGGCCTGTGGAGGGGTGCTGGGGAAGGCCGGCCCCTCCCCGTCCTCTCCGGCCCCTGGACTGCTTCTGTTTCTGCACAGGGTGCCCCTGGGAACTCTCTCGGACCGTTGAGAAAGGCACTGCCCACATCTTAGAATCCTCTGTGTGCCCCACAGACCCCTGGGGACTGACTGCAGCCCCCACCCTGAACAGCGCCTGGAACAGGTTGCCGGGACAGGTGCTGGGGTGTCCCGGGTGGCACTCTGAGGCTGTGACACTCGCAGCCGCAGGGCGACAAGGGCACCGGACACAGGCAGTGGCCCTTCCTTACGCTCTACCGAACGGAGCTCCCCACGGGGGCCTGCAGCGCACACGGGCCCTCTCTCTCGTCCGTGGGGGCTCTGCCCCGCCCAGGAGCTGGCATCGCCGGGAAGAGCCCACCGGGTCTGACAGACTCATGCCCCAGCCCCACGTGCCCATTTCGTCTCGAGCGGGGGGACACCTCCATGGAGACAGCACGCACGAGATATTGCAGACAGGAGTGGTTTACTCAGTTACTCTGCTAGAAGTAATGTCTGAAGTTCAGAAAGAAAACGAAGTGGGCCTCAAGCTGTGGCTTAAAATCTGAACGACCGCAGCTTTAGGCTCACTCACTGTCAGCACGAGTGACAGAGCAGACCACGGCACCAGCACCCGGCCTTCGACCTATCCCCCAAACATTCCTGGACTTCCTGCCAGAATCACACGGTCGGCATTGGCTGGACCACCACACAGTGGCCGCACTGGCCTTTGGGGGACCGGGGGCCTCAGGCAAGGTCAGACCCGATGACTGATCCAGGAAGACCGTGGCCACTACCACACCCAGAGTTCGTGGCAGAATATACTTTGTTTTTAATTTTTTTTTAAGTTTATTTACCGAGAGAGAGAGTACGAACAGGGGAGGGCCAGAGAGAGGGAGGGAGAGAGAATCCCAAGCAGGCTCCACGCGGACAGTGTGGAGGCCGACGTGGGGCTCCAACTCACGAACCGTGAGATCGTGACCTGAGCCGAAATCAAAAGTCGGACGTTTAACCGACTGAGCCCCCCAGGCGCCCCCAGAATCCATGTTCATAGCACAGGAAACCGCCTCAGCATGACACCCCCACGCAGTTCCCGGGAGTTGTGGCGGGGCCCTACCGCCTGCCACCGTCGCCACCCCGTGTCACAGCACGCTGCCCTCGGCCTGCGGTCTGGGGCGCGTCCTGTGAGGACACCCTCCGGGGCAAAGCTCCAAGCAACAGAGCAATGAGCCCGTACGCTTGCGCCCACGTCCCTCTACGCTCACCTCATAACCCGCACTGTAGAGATGACCTTTCTTGAAAGGCAAATCCCTGTGTTGGGTTTCTCCACACACGTACTCAATTGTGTGTAATTGGGAAGAGCCACCAAATTTAGTGTTTTTTGAGATTACCTTTCAGACATCTAGTTTTGTCTAAATTAAAAAACAACAACAGAAAACATATTCTAACAGAAAAAGCCCTATAAATACTGCCTAATGAGTGACGTGAAAGAGTCGAAGTTTTTGGAGACTGGGAGAGGACGCCGAGACCACGGCCCCTCCCTGCCCAGGGGCAGCGCCAGACCCGCCAACGACAACAGTCGCACGCGGGGCTCAGAGGCGTCTTGAGACAGACGGTCGGCCCGCACCCCGTCAAGAGCCCTGTCAGGGTGGGAGACCAGCTGTCCCCCCAGTGCACGCCTGCCCAGAGTGGGCCTCGGGGACGCGCTCTGCCACAGAACGACCCAAGTCACACCCCGTCGATCCGCGAAAGACGAGGGGTCCTGCGAGGCAGAAACGTGCCTGCCGCAGAGCTCAGGAGTCGTTTACGCTTCAACAGCATCGGCCGGTCCCAGGGCCCGCCCCCAGGACGGGCGCCGGCCGGCCACGTACCTGAGTGTTAGTTGTCACGACCAGCGTTCTGGAGGTGGCGGGCTGGGGTTTGCCGCTCGTCATCGGCAAGGCGGTGGGCAGGCTGGCCAGCAGGGGAGTGGGCGCCTGCAGGCTGAACTGGTAGACGCTGGGCGTCGCGCAGGGCGGCGTGTCGGAATCCTGCAAGCAGGAACAACGGCGGGGAGCTGAAGACGGGCGCGCTGACGCGAAGGTCGGGAGCCCACGTGCCCATCGGCCCCCCGCCACAGGAGCCCGAGGCTGCCCAACGCGGCCTCCAGTCGTCTCCGGACGGAACAGCATTCGAGCTGCGCAGGAGACCCCTCGCGTCAACGTTTCGTCTCCAGGCGGCCTTTAAAAAACCACTCGAGGGCGTCCGCCCTAGCGACGACGTGTGGACGGCACGCCGGCTCCTGGGGCCCGCGGAGACTGGGGTCCCCGACTGGCGGCAGAGGCCCGCGGCAGAGCGGGGACCCGTCGGTGCGGTCTTGGGGTGCCCGCCACCCACACACGCACGGAGGGGAGAGGACCCCTGGGCTGCTAGAGTTCAAAGGCCGGCCAGAGACGTCTCCCGGCCGGCGCACTCACAATGTCGCTTCCCGACAGCGAGGACACGGAGGAGGTGGAGGAGCCGGACGAGAGCAGCTGGGGGCTGGGCAGAGACAGGGTCAGGCGCTGGCCGTAGGCGGACTCCGGGTCCCGGCGCTGCGGCTGGTCCCCGTCACACGCGCTGATTCGCTCCTTTATCTTAATTCTGTCGTCTGCGGGGGAGACAGGCCTGAGTGACCTCCCTGAGAGGACGGGGGGCGTGGGCCCACAGGTGCCGCTGGGCCCGGACCCGGTGCGAACGAGACCGAGCAATTCAATTCCTAACTTTATTCAATTTTCTTAGTTTTTAAAGCTGTGTGTTTCAGCACTGGGACGCCTTCAAATGTGCTTAGAACAAGGTGGCTACGGGAACGGTTTCCGGCTGTAAACCTTACGAAATCTGAACACGCAGCCCGTGTCTGGGGAGCGTGCGGTGTGCACGCGGGGTGTCACGGGCCCAGCAGCACGGGAGTAAAACCTCTCAAAAATGTTTTATACACGTCGCGTGTTGAACAGAAGTTGAATACAATACGTGAAAATGAATTTCACCTGTTTCTTTTCGCATTTTTAATGCAGTTACTACAAGAGACGCTACCAGTCCACGTGTGGCACACGTCCTGTGTCCAGGGGCCTACATCTCATGGCTGCAAACTCTTACGCTACAGAAGACGAGGCACTTTCTCAGTCTGACAGTTACCACGGAGGGACCGAGAGGCACTGCCACACGAGGTGCCAAAGTGCACGAGTGACAGACGCGAGCAGGGAAGTCTCACCAGGCTCGGGCGCGGGGGGAGCCTTGCCGCCCCACTTCTCCTTGATCCACCTCCGGTAGTCGATCACCTCCTGAGTGACCTTGATGATTCTTCCCAGAGTGCTGCAGGAGGACACGGCGGGGGGTGGTCAGCGGAGGGCGGCAGCTACTATGAGCCCACAAGCCCTTGCGACCGGCTATTCTCTATTTTTAACAACGTATCCCTTTGCTAAGTGAAAGATAGTAGGAAGAAAGCTAAAATAATTTTACAAAGTACATATGAATTCTGATGCTTGAGCCCAGATGTGCTTTGAGATCATAGCATAGAAATGGTGGGCTCGCTTGTACAGATGTCTTGGGGCCTACAGCTACCTACAAAAGACAGTTTCCAGGAGGTGTCTAAGCAGGGGAGTGCCCCCCGCCCCCACCCAGCACTCACAAAGGTCTGACATGGCGTTATCCCCTGCGGAGGCAGCCAGGGCCGAGACTCCCAGCACCCAGCACCGGGCCGAAAGCCCTGCCGGAGAGCACCATGCGCGGAATGAGGCTCGAAACCCTCGACAAGCCAATCACCGGTAGTGCCGGGCTTCAAACTCCCCGTCCGGCACAGTTTCCACGAGCACTGGCCAGCACCTCATTGTTCTTCCTTCCCACCGCCCCTTCACTCCATCCGCCCCCCCAGCTATGCCGCAGGCACGTCTCACAACCCGTAAGAGTCCTCTGAAATGGAGAGGCAAGAAAGAGCACGCACAGGGAGGAGGGCTGGGGCCTGTGCGCCCAGAGGCCCAGATGCACTCACTCAGAACTCAGTATGTGCATTTTGAAGACAGCCTCAAGGAAACGCATCACGTTCCCAAGTTTTAAAAAGCCAGAAATCACTTCCCCAAAATCAAACGCCCTGAAGAAACCGCCAAGTCCCCAAACAAGAAAGTTTCGGTGCCGAGCCACCCTGAACTCCCGCCCAGCCTTCCTCATCAGCATCTTCCTGGGCTACAAGGCGGGGGCACATCAAGCAATGACAGGGGCAGGCGGGGCCGGCTCCGCAGAGGCCGAGGCGTGTGGCCGCCACACCGCGGGGGCCACGAGCCCAGGACAGCGACAGGGGACTTGCGTTACCTTTCCGAGTCTCTGTTTGGATAGGACCTCGCGAGGGGCGACACGGCATGACTGAGAACAATGTAGGCATAGTCAAACACCTGCTTCACCTGCATGGCCCCATAGGAACTGCGGCCCACGTCATTTCCTGAAAGAGAGAGGCAGCTGTCAAACCCTGCCCAACATCCGGCCCTTGATCCAGATGTTTCCCGTCTTCTCCCGTGAGTCACTCTGCAGCGGGCCCTCCCCACTTCCGGACGCACCAGGAAGGCCGAGCCAGGCGCCTGCCAACACGCTGCCCGTCACTGGCGCCCATCTCCTGACGTTCGCGGGCTACGATCCGGGTCTACCTCCGTGCGATGTCATTCAGAGACAGAGTGACAGTCCGTGAAAAAGTCAGGCAGCTCCCCAGGTGGCAAAGACACCAGAGAGTCAAGGCAGCGACTGTGACCGACCACGGTGGTGCTGGCCAGGCGTGCACGAGGCGGGCGGCTGGCCCGAGACACAGCACTCCCATCAGCGCCACCAGGACCCGCGGGAGGCCGCCCTTCGGGGCAGAAGGCCGCAGGCCCAGACTCTCCCCCGGTGAGGACCGGCCGGGCGCAGGGCGCATGGAGCCAACAGGGAAGTCACCAAGTGAGCCACAGTCGAGGAACTTTTGTCACAGGACATTTTTGAATTTTAATCAGCATCCTTCACAATCCAAGTAAGCAGGACTTTTTTAGGAGACATTCTAAGTACTGGGATTTTTCCTTTTCCAGATTTGGTAATACAATCCAGTGATAACGCAGGCTTTCGTCTTTTAAGTACATTTAAGCAGATAGTGAAGACACTGGAAACACCTCCAACTTAACTGATTAGACACAGACAAACAGACGTGAAACGTGTTCCTACACTGCTGGGGAATCACTACAGAAAAAGCACGGCGTTAAGTCACGTCATTTATGAACGACAGAACAGTCAGCACGTTTCCTTTCAAGAGGCTGTTAAGAAGTAAATTTCACACTCCAGCAGCCCCGAAACAAAACAAAACAAAAAAACTGTTACACTTGAGGACATTAAAAAATATATAGTAACTGAACAAGAAATGCCAAATACAGATGTGAGAGACAAGCTGGGGAGAAATACAGGACAGCGTGATGACAAGGAAAGCTTCCCTAACACACGCGCGGGATCTCCCAGAACCACTCAGGTGAAGGGCAGTGTACCTGGAGCTGACATCCTGCCCCCCCACCTCCTCTGTCACCTGTCCGTCACTGATTTTATCACCAACAGTAAGACCTAATAGACGCTCGATAAACATTTGTGGAATTGATAAATAAAAATTGGGTCAACCTCACTAAACCACGAAAGAAATCTAAGTTCGGAGCACCTGGGTGGCTCAGTAGGGTGGGTGTCATGAGTGTCGGCTCAGGTCATGATCTCACGGTTCATGAGTCTGAGCCCCACGTCACGTTCTGTGTTGACAGCTTGGAGCCTGCTTCGGATTCTGTGTCTCCTTCTCTCTCTGCCCCTCCCCAACTTGTGCTCTATGTCTCTCAAAAAATAAATAAATGTTAAAAAAAAAAAAGAAAGAAAGAAAGAAAAAGAAATCTAAACTCAATGAAAATTTATACTACGTGGTTCTGTTAGACCAGCAAAGATTAAGAAGACTGTGCCTACGCTAACGGGGACATGAGCGCCATCAAATCCGCTCGTGGGAATAAAAGTGGAGAAAGAGGAGGCCGCCTCAGGACCGTCTGCGCAGCAATCCTTGGAGCAGAACACGCCTACGCACAGAGGAAAGGGGCCTGGGATGTGCTGTTAACTAGAACGACGAGTTGTAAAGCTGTGTGCATTATGGGGGCCACTTAATTAGTAAGATTACAATAATAAATGTTAATATCCGTGTAGGAAAAACCTGGAGGGATAACACGCCGAAACGGAAGGGGATTGCGGCACACTTTCATTTTCTGTGTGACCTGCTTCTCAGAAGTGAATGGTCTACGACGGATATGTGGATATGTTATACTTTACTAATCAGAAAAAATACACTTTTCTTAATTTTCACTTTCTACATTTTTCTGGTTAATCAAGGAATGGAAACAAAACTCCAACGTTGTAAGAACTAGAAGCATTAAACGAAAGAGTTCTGAAGGTATCCCGCTTAACTGTCAGCACAGTAGGAACCCGCCTGGAACCCAGTGCACTGCCCTTGGCTGCAGGGACTGTAGACACGCCCCCTCCCGGCCCCACCTGCCCCGGCCCCGGCCACGGCCACGGCCACGGCGTGCACTGGAGACACCAGCTAACTCAGAGCAAGGCGCCCTTACCTGGCAGCAGAGGGTCCTCAATGCACAGCATCGATGGTCTGTACCCACTGGTCATGGCTTTCATGATCTCTTCTTTGGCGATATAGGCACCTCCTTCTTTTATTCTAATACCAGTTTTCAAGTAATTAAAATTTCTTCCGTAGAGTTCAAAAAATTCTACAAGAAGCATTCCAAGGTTTTCATCAGCTCTCCGGGCATCAATTCTTGGATGCAACTGTAAAAGCAATATATCCACAATTTGGATTCAAGTCACTTTCTGAAAAGACTGCATGAAATCAGGAGACCTTCTGGTCTCTCCAAGGAAACGCCCTCCGGGGCACCTGCTCTCTCACCAGTTCTGTGAGGACGCTCCGAGCAGCAGAGGTTAGCAGGCCCTAACCGAGCCTGGAGAGCCTTCGTCAACAGAGAGAGTTCAGAAGAAATAAAACCTTCTCATCTCTGTTTTTTTATTACAGTTTAATTCTCCGAAATTCGTGACCCACAGAGCATCTTCCTACTAACGCAGACATGTGATTAACCACAGATTAGCAAATACCGATAAATACGCAGAGCGTCTTCTCCACAACGTAGAGTCCTCTGGCCGGTGAATGCAATGTTACAGACTCCATGCAACCTTAATTCCGTTATTCCAAAATACAACCCATAGAGGGCAGTGTCAGACCGGAGAGAGTCACAGCGTGACACACAACCAGAATGTGCGAAGATTAATTTTAACTGTGTACAGGTGATTAGTACTGTGTCATAACATTTACACCAAATTTACATCCCTGCTCGTCACACGGATTAGTGCCAGCCTCAGTTTGGTGCCCCATTTTCTGTAAGCGGGTGACAGACTTATTCTGAACCTAGGATGCAGCCTCTGGACACCCTCCTGCTTTAAGGGGCTCGGGAGGCAGGCCTGCGCTGCCCACAGTGACAGCCACAAGCCATGAGTGGCCATTCATAGTTAAATTAATTAAAACAGATTAATTGAAAACTCCATCGGCCTTGCTGGCCAGGCTGCGAGGGCTCAGTGGGCACGTGTGCTCATGGTGCCACTGCGGGACACGTGGGGCGTCACGCCGGCCGGGGCGGGCCTGGAGAATGACGGCCACGTCCGGGTGAAAGCCACGGTTCCTGGAAACTCACACAGGTCCCTGAGGAGAGACAGCTCCTGGCACCGACAGCTGTTTCCGGGGCTCACAAGAACTGAGGGTGTGCACGTGCCTGCACGTGCCAACGGCACAAGGGCAGCATTCGTGCTCCTGCCCACCCCCCCCTCCCCCCGCTTCTCTTCCTTCCTGCTTGCCCTCCAGTCAAAATCAAGTACCTGAGCGCCACCCAGTGCAAGGTTGGGGCTCTCACCTCTGTGGGCCGCGAAATGGACTCAGACGCTGCTAGGGGCCCAGGTTCGCGGCGCGATGCACCGGGCAGCAGGGGGCACGAGGCCAGTGGCAATCCCACGCACACCGCGTGTGGCCTTCTGCGGGGCCACAGGACTGCACCCGGGACCCCGTGGGGAATGTGCCAGGAGGCACTGAGCCCAGTGCCCGGCACCATAAAAACAGGCAGTAGCCATGACGACAAGCGACTGAAAATAGTTCCAATCAGGAAAACGGGAGGGAATCAGAATAGTACGTTGTACTTAGTTCAAAATAATGGGAAGAATGGGTCCAAGGGCAGCATCACGGAGGCCAAAGTGGAGGCAAAGCGCTGGGAGCAAACTGTAAGAAACCGTAAGAAAACAGGTGTGGAATCCCAGTCTCGCTCTTCTTAACGCATCTCCGGCAGAGACGTGCCCCAGGGTCAGAGGAGTCAGACTAACGAAAGGCGGTGTGACCATGCCTTGAGCCAGCAGTATGAACAATAAGGAGAAAAAGGGGCCAAACCTTGGATGTAAAATCCCAAGCACAATCACAGGTACAAAACTTAACGGCAAACAAGGAGGAGTAGCCCGGCACATTAAAATACACACGCAAGGCTTGTGTGACGAACAGAGAACCCTTCAAGAAAACGTAAACGGGGTCATCAAGGTTTCCATTCACTTAGAAACTGTCTTACATGGTAACAAGCGTAAGCACAGTTTATCGACGTCCCAGCATTGAACACTCGGGGAGGTTTTCTACTGACAGGCTGCTCCACGGTCCTCAACAAAACAAGGGCGATATAAAATTCAAGACAAAGTATTTGTGTCTTGTCGATCTGAGAAAAAAGACTCTCTTTTCAGCAACTTTTTCAATTGTATATGGTACCCAACTTTTTTCTGCGACAAATTTTTAGTAAGCCACAGTTAGTAACCAAGAAAACCAGCTTTTTATGGTCTATCGAGGCGCCAGAGCGTCCACACGTACGGAGCTCTCGAGTTCAGACTGGTGCACGCCTGACTGCTCTGACCAGACAAGCCCGCCCTCCCTGTAGCAGCTCAATCAATTAAAAAAATAACCTATAAAGGAGAAAAATGAAAGAAGCATTCATCAAAATAATTTTGTCTCGACAATCAGAGATTCATTTCTCCTGGACGGGAACACAGGAGTAAAGGGCAGCAAGGACCGTGGGAGCATGTGGAGCAGGGGCTCTGGAACATCACGGAAGCATCTACTCCTACGAAGTCTCAGTGTCAAGGTCTCTAGAGAGAACACACACTCACCTGTAGAAAGCTAATGGCCATTAAAATTAGGCTGTATGAGCTAATTCCACCTGTAAAAACTTCATTCAGGTCCCTCTGCAGGAGGAACTGTTTCAATACTAAAATCAAGTAAGGCAGCAATGAATATTTCTGTAAATTCCAAAAAAAAAAAAAGAAAAGAAAAGAAAAAAAAAGAGGGAGAGAGAGAGAGAGAGAGAGAGAGAGAGAGAGAGAAAATATTGGTTAGTTAATATACCTTTAAAGATTTCACATAGCCAATTTCACATAGTAGGAAAAAAGCTTAATCCTCTTGCCACTTGGAAGGCTCTGGGCCCGTCATCCTCAAATTTTAGGGGCCTGAGAATTCATTATGTGAGGGGCTTATTAAGACATGCCCCGCCCCCCACCAGGAGCCACATCCCAGGTTATGGTTCTGCAGGGATGAGGTAGGGACACTTGCATGAACAATCCCCAAAGAGGAGGTCAGGGAAGAATGAGTGTATTCCTTCAAATGATTTCCCATGGCCCGGCTTGCCCTGTGACAGGTGCAGGGTGGGGGGCGAGGAGGCGGAGAGGAGGGATGTGGCAGTGAGCCGGGAAGAACCCGGAAACAACACCCGAGGCACCCAGAGAGGACCGAGTGGGGTGTGTGTGTGTGTGTGCAGCTCGTGAGTCGGGAGGACAGGAGCAGAGGGCCACGGAGAGCAGGGTGAAGGGAACAAGGAAATGCAGAGGCTGGAGAAGCAGGGGGGTGAGGGGTGGGGGTGGTGGGGAG
Source organism: Panthera onca (assembly GCF_046562875.1). NCBI lineage: Eukaryota > Metazoa > Chordata > Mammalia > Carnivora > Felidae > Panthera > Panthera onca. The sequence continues at coordinate 5,046,833 of NC_138339.1, read as the reverse complement.
AGTGTGGAAGCTGCTGCTGTTTTTCACGTTCTGCTGTGGCAGAGGAAAGGGAAAAACTGAAGGACCAGGGTCCCTGGGCCTGCAGGAAGAGGCAGCGTCCAGACGGTGACACTGGGGTTGCCTCTGTGAGGGGCTTCACCTCTTTCCCTGTAACAGGGAGGAAAGACCGCCCGTCGCACTGGACCCCCACACCTGTTGGGCTCAGTGAACAAGTCGGCTACCCCGCCCTCAGGCACCGAGACAATCCAAAGTAAGCAAACTATGTCAGGACGTCTTCCACTTCCGATAAACTACCCTTGCAAATCAGGCACACTGAGCTCCAGGGATGGTCAGTTTGTAATAATGAGAAAGAACATTTTCACCAAGCTCTCTAAAATAACACTCTACTTCCTGGTCAGCGTGGAAAGTGAAAACTTACAAAAGAGCTACACAATTTCAAAGCATCTCTAGAAATAATATCGGAGATAAGTAATTCAACCGTATTGCCTTTATCATGAAGACCATCACAGAGTTTAAAGTGAGACGCTGACGTAACAAGGCCCGTTTTTACAGCGCTAACGCGGACGACAGCACCTTCATGTAATTCTTGATGAGCTCCGCTGCCCGGACCCCAGTCTCCATGTTAAAGCTGATGTCGACTTTAACTTCAGTCTCCTGGTCTGTGAGCTTTATTATCGGTACCTGCAGAGATTGGATTGTAAAAAAACAACTAGGTTCTACTGGCCAACATTCACCACAGTCTGATATCAAAATGTTTCCGAACTTGTACAGAGGGGTTTTCTTTTCTAACTCACAAAAGAGCTGAGAGATCATGAGTCCCAGGCTTTAAAGAAGAAAAGAGATTTTGCAGTGTGAACCTTGACCTCATGGGTCCCTGGAGTCCCAGACCCTCCTCCAAACCCCCCGACAACAGCCGGTGCTCACCTCTGCCCGGCCTTCCTGGCCGGACTCAGCATCAGTCATGGCCACTACCTGCGGGAAGGCTTGGGCTCCACAAGGAGAAGCCGGCTAAGTTCTTGTCCCGCCCCCGGGGGCACCTGGTGATGGGGCGAAACTCCAGGTCCCCAAATTATGTTTGCGAGAATTTCTGCAAACACTCAAAGGAACTCCAAAGCCAGCTTTTAAATTATGTTTCGTGCTGATGTTTCTCCAAACAATCCTACTTTGGGTTTTCACTAAGACAATTTAACTAAAAAACAAAACCAAAGCAAAACAAAAAAGCAAAACAAAACACAAAAACCACTTTCCTGAAAACCCAGAGTTAAGAAGCTAGACTGGAAACATTCTCATCATAAAGACGTGCAAGGTGCTCAAAACCTGCCTCCTGAGGGCTGCCCAAGCAGCCATACTGACCACACCCCTCCCCAACCCACCCCCCACAGAAAATGAATTGTGTACTTCCAGAACAAAAGGCAGCCTGGAAGCAACGAAAAAGCACTTTCCCTCACCAAAACGACTGGTCTAATTAAAGGTCTGGAGACAGGGTGCGCACCTCTTCTGGGCCCTGAAACGCACCTGGCAGGAAACTGCCAAGGCCACACACGTGACAGGGATGGGCCAGCGGGCGGTGACCGTGACTCCTGGAGACCAGCAAGGCCAGCAAGCATGGGCGGCTACAGCGAGTGTGGTCCAAGAGGGCAGAAAAACAAAATGCTTTCCCAAAGAACTTCCCAGACAGTGTTTCAGAAGGAGCCCACGCGTCCACAGCATAGTCAATTCCTCATGAACAATCCCTGCTCCCCATCACCGCTGGGCACGGCACCTCCTTGTCTACACTCACGGGACACTTTCCCAAAACCCCTCCCGGTGCTCGCCTGGCTTACACACACGCACCCACACACACACCCTCCTACACACGCACCCACACGCACACCCTCCTACACACGCACCCACACGCACACCCTCCTACACACGCACCCCCACGCACACCCTCCTACACACGCACACACACACACCCTCCTACACACGCACCCACACACACACCCTCCTACACACGCACACCCTCCTACACACGCACCCACACGCACACCCTCCTACACACGCACCCACACGCACACCCTCCTACACACGCACCCACACGCACACCCTCCTACACACGCACCCCCACGCACACCCTCCTACACACGCACCCACACGCACACCCTCCTACACACGCACACCCTCCTACACACGCACCCACACGCACACCCTCCTACACACGCACCCACACGCACACCCTCCTACACACGCACCCCCACGCACACCCTCCTACACACGCACCCCCACGCACACCCTCCTACACACGCACCCCCACGCACACCCTCCTACACACGCACCCCCACGCACACCCTCCTACACACGCACCCCCACGCACACCCTCCTACACACGCACCCCCACGCACACCCTCCTACACACGCACCCCCACGCACACCCTCCTACACACGCACCCCCACGCACACCCTCCTACACACGCACCCCCACGCACACCCTCCTACACACGCACCCCCACGCACACCCTCCTACACACGCACCCCCACGCACACCCTCCTACACACGCACCCCCACGCACACCCTCCTACACACGCACCCCCACGCACACCCTCCTACACACGCACCCCCACGCACACCCTCCTACACACGCACCCCCACGCACACCCTCCTACACACGCACCCACACGCACACCCTCCTACACACGCACCCCCACGCACACCCTCCTACACACGCACCCCCACGCACACCCTCCTACACACGCACACACACGCACACCCTCCTACACACGCACCCCCACGCACACCCTCCTACACACGCACCCACACGCACACCCTCCTACACACGCACCCCCACGCACACCCTCCTACACACGAACCCACACGCACACCCTCCTACACACGCACACACACGCACACCCTCCTACACACGCACCCACACGCACACCCTCCTACACACGCACCCACACGCACACCCTCCTACACACGCACCCACACGCACACCCTCCTACACACGCACCCACACGCACACCCTCCTACACACGCACCCACACGCACACCCTCCTACACACGCACCCACACGCACACCCTCCTACACACGCACCCACACGCACACCCTCCTACACACGCACCCACACGCACACCCTCCTACACACGCACCCACACGCACACCCTCCTACACACGCACCCACACGCACACCCTCCTACACACGCACCCACACGCACACCCTCCTACACACGCACCCACACGCACACCCTCCTACACACGCACCCACACGCACACCCTCCTACACACGCACACACACGCACACCCTCCTACACACGCACACACACGCACACCCTCCTACACACGCACCCACACGCACACCCTCCTACACACGCACCCACACGCACACCCTCCTACACACGCACCCACACGCACACCCTCCTACACACGCACCCACACGCACACCCTCCTACACACGCACCCACACGCACACCCTCCTACACACGCACCCACACGCACACCCTCCTACACACGCACCCACACACACACCCTCCTACACACGCACACACACACACCCTCCTGCACTCACAGATTCTAGAGATTAGCGACAATAGCACAATACTTATTTCTCGGTCGCTCAATACAGACAAGCTTCCTTCTTTTTTTTTTTTTTTTTTTTTTTTTTTTTTTTTTTTTTCAACGTTTTTAATTTATTTTTGGGACAGAGAGAGACAGAGCATGAATGGGGGAGGGGCAGAGAGAGAGGGAGACACAGAATCGGAAACAGGCTCCAGGCTCCGAGCCATCAGCCCAGAGCCTGACGCGGGGCTCGAACTCACGGACCGCAAGATCGTGACCTGGCTGAAGTCGGACGCTTAACCGACTGCGCCACCCAGGCGCCCCTAGACAAGCTTCCTTCTTAAACACCGCTCTCAGGCCGGCCTCCGGAGCCCGGGACGAGAAGCAGGTGAGGCCACGAGCAGAAAAGGCGGCCCGGCGTCAGCTCATGCTTAGAGAACCGAGCAGTGCTGGACCCGCGTGGCTCGGTTCCCCTGAAGTCTACACCGGGCCCCTGGCAGCAGAGGGAGAGGTGTGCACAGCAGCTCCTGTGACACCGACTGGACCGTCTGTCCGCCCCGTGCTCCGAGCCAAGGGCAAGCAGGGCCTTCTTCCTCTCCTCTGCATCTAACCCGGACACTGGTCAGAGACCACCGCCATCTTGTTCCCGTCAAGGACAAACGGCAGAGCCCCAGAGGGCAGGGCGGGGGGGCTCTGAGAGGCACCACGCGAGGGGCCAGTGAGAGTCGAGGGCCCGAGCAGTGTGTGCCCCGGACTTGGACTTGGGTAAACCTGGGTGAGTGCACGTCAGAGCACCTGCATCTTCCAACTTGTCCCCGAGATAAAAGGTCTCCACAGGTACGCGTCTGAACGATGAAAGGAGTGGGCAGGTTCTTGCTTAACTAGAAGCCGGCAAACGGTCACTGTCTTCTGTGTAACAAACGCCGTGTTTTAATCACTGGGCTACGGGAGCGAGACTGGGCAGCACAGGAACACGTCGGTTCCTTACGCATCCGGACGGAGGTTGGCCCCGGCCCAAGCAGGCACTTCAGCGCCAAGTACCGTGTGATGCTCTCACGACGTGCCGTGAGAATCGTGCTCGGCTGGTAGTCCTAGCTACTCGAACACGGGTGCATGTACACCGGACGTAGAGAACTCTTCAGAACCCTACGCAGTGACGCCCGTAAACAGCGTGAGCTCAAGACACAGGACAGTCACCGCAGCTGGCAGGTGTGCCCAAGCGCCAACCGGGGCTGAGGGGCCCGAGCCGCCCGCACTTACCGTCGCTTTGTCAAGGACTTTGATGGAGCACGGCTCAGCCACGTTGTGCTTCCGCAGGGCCTGCTCCAACAGCTGCAGAGGAGGGCGCTCCCATTTTCCAAAGACCACTAAGTCGATGTCGCTGGACAGAAGAACACGTGACCGTGAGCCACCCGCTCACATCAGTATGCAGTAACACGCGCACGTGGGGCACACACTCACAACTCCTTCGAGGGGCACACCCACCCCCACCGGGCACATCCCTCTGAGGGAGAGAGAAAACGCGGTGTGCGAGCTGCTGGTAACGTGTGGGCGGAGAGCCGAGAGGCGGGAAGAATCTCCCAGCATCCTCAGGTAAGTAAGGAGGGTGAAACGCTCCTCGGAGGTTTCCTGGCCCTCCGTCTACACTGTTGCCTACACTGCACCACTCTGGCTGACCTGTGGCTCCTGGGTACCCGGGATCTGTTCTGTTCCCTCCGGGCCCTGCCAGGGCTATCCCCAAATCCTGGGATTACAGCCCTGTTCAGTCTCCAAATGTTAACAGTGGGTTCGGAGAAAATAAGCTGTTAACGAAATACTGCACATAAAACTGATCTGGGTATCCAGATAGTTCTTGACGAGGAAATACTGAAGCACAACTTTAGGAGGCTACCTCGTTGGCTGCTTTTCAATTAAATACAAATACAAAATACTGCTTGAATAGAATTCTGCTGGAATCTTCACTGAAACATCAGATCAGCTTTCAAAAACACACCCAAAACTTTCAGAGTTTTCTCTACTGCGTTGTCTTCCCACGGCCCTCCCGCTCATCTTCACGTTCCTAACGGCCAGCATCTCTGCGACACCCCAAATCAAGCGCAAGAGGGGAAACGCAATCAGTTATTACAACACTAGATTAAATGTTATTTCCTGCCCTGTTCCCTCTGTGCTGCCGTCTCTTCCTCTAGCTTACGTTTCTAGCCTGGGATCTGAATACGAGGAGCCTGCGTTTAGCCCTGACCGCGCACTCAGATGTCGCCCGCCCCAGATGAGTGGCCGTCGGGCCGGCCTGTGCAGGGCAGCCTGGTACTCACCTCGTGGGAAGATAGAGGCCTGTACTAAAGCTGCCGAATATCTGTACCTGAAAGAAAAGAGTGGTCGTCTTACAGCACAGGCCAGTGCGAGCAGGCAGCCCTCCACCCCCCCCCCCACACCCCCCCGCAGAAGAATTTTTTAAAACTCAAAATTGAGAGATGAAACAATTACTGGCCTTTCCCACAAGTGCTCAGAGCAGAGGACTTTTCAGAGCTGCTTTCAAACCCTCCAACCCCAGGGCGCAGAGGTTGAAAGACAACCGTGTGGGAGGTCATCTTCCAAGAGGAAGGGAACGGAGTGGCCGCCCGTGCCCACGGGGACCCCCCCACCCTGCCGCGCCCTCCACCAGCCCGGCCATCAGGAGGGGGGCCAACAACAGGATGGGTGCCGTGGGCACAGGACGCTTGTGGAGTGAGGGCAAGGGGTCGGATTTCGGAGTCCGGAAGGTGCAAGGCGGGGGCCTGGGAACGTGCATTTCTAACAAACTCCTGGGTGATGCCTGCCACCCCCCCAGGGCCGCCCCTGGGGAAGCACGGCCCCGGGCAAGGAGAGCCCAGGCCCCGGCCTGACACAGAAGCACAGTGAACAGGGCACCCACATCAGCTGCTGGCCAGAGGTCCTTAACCACCGTTTCGATCCGTTTCACCACCTCCCGTCTCATGGCTGCTTCTTCAGGACAAGGGGACATGAAGTTATAAAAGTCAATTATTTCCTCATGAAGTCTGGTGGACAAAAGAGAAAACACACGCGTTATTGCTCTGAAAGTCAACCACATCCACTCTGCTGTTCGATCAACAGGACTCTGGAATAGCCGTTGGGCCCAGAGCACCCCGGCTCTTCTCCCCTCAGCAGGCACAGGACGGAATGAACACGCCGTGGGCGACGGCGGCCCGACACGCCTGGCCACCACGGGCGGACTTGGGGAAGTCTGCCAGGACACAGAGGCTTCCTCTCGGCCCTGCAGGACCCTCCAGAACAATCCCCGCGGGGACCACGTTCAGAAGCCGAGGGAAGCCCGTCCACAGAGCGCAGAGCGGGGCCGGCCTGGCATCCAGGCCTCCGATCCCACCGCACCCTGGGGACAAGAGCCCCCTCGCCCTTGCCACCACACTTGGGGGTACACCCCCCAAAGGCACCAGCCGACCAGGAGGCCCACAAGCAGACGCGGGTGCGGTGCCAGTGCGAGGCCCTCTCTCCCTAACAAAGATCTCCTTAAGTAGCGGCCGGAAAAGCCCATCCCGTGGCAGGCCCTGGCTCATGGAGCTCGGTTTCAGGGCCAAGGATCTACACGGAAGCCTCCTTCTGCAGGAGGGAGAGATGGTCATCCTCGGTCACTTTCAGGGATTAAATTATGGGGCAGGTGATCTAATCCTGGGAAGCAAAACAAATCCAATTCACCTACTTCCTCTCTAAGTCCAATCAGTGAACAAAGAAATGACAAAATAGAATCTGCTTGATAATAACATAACGTTAGTGCGACAGCTAGCAGAACAGTCCGCATGATAGAAGGCGACACTTCTCAACAGGACCTGTTAGTGTCACGTGACAAAGGCAAGGGGCATCACATCACCTCACGATTCCCATCAGCCCTCCTTGTCAAGGCGGCCCTCCACTCTCTCGCCTGGAGCTCTGCCCCGGCACCCCGAAATCCCTGTGCAGCGACCGTTCCTAACACTCAGCAGCCGGTTGACAGGCTCCTGGAGGCCGCTGAAAGCTCGCTGGGGGCTCTAGCTGGCAGTCGGCGATCCCCCACACCTCTGCCCTGGGTACATCTGCACTGGATGTAGGCCAGTTAGATTCAGGCCACCACTGGAGCTTAAAATCAGGCCTATCATGTTCAGCTTCGTAGGAAATCAAAAAACGAAAATCCCACCCAAGCACGCTGCTGCCTGAGCCAGCACAAGAGCACACGGGCTCCAGGGCCTCTCAGGACCCCTCTGATGACAGAGGTATGAAATTTGGAGGCAAAATTATAAAGACACAGATCTAGAAAAGTTAAATAGCTGACCGACCCAAGTCGCAGAAGGGGAATACCCAAGCTAGCATCTGGAATTCTATCCACATCCCACACGCCTAACCCATGAAAACATCTGGCAAACGGGGCGTGCCACTTTCCCAAAACGTCACTGCAGGCCGGCACCTGCAGGATAGAAGGCACCAGGACCGTCAACTTCCTTCTAAGCCGCATGCAACATCTCACAAGTGACAACGTGAGAATTTCAGCCCCCGACGTCCCAGGCCTCTGCCCTCATCACCCTCAAGGCTCCAGAAAAGGAAGGAGCAGGAGGGACCCCTCGCTGTCGTCTGCACAGACACCACCAGCGAGCGTCACACCGTGTCCGCTTTACCGCAGGTGCACTGACCGGCTGGAGACAGAAGACGGGGCTGCCTGGCGTCTCCCCTCCCACCCCCGCCCACATTTCAGGAGAGACGAAGGACGAGGTGGAGGCAGGCCCACGTTCACAGAGCTCGAAGTGGTTCCAGGTACAACATGAGGCCTCCCGGTCTCAGGGTCGCGTTCCGCCGAGAAGAGGAGATGCTCTGCCAACGCACCGACCTGAAATGCGGCTTACGTCGGGCCTAACTGGTAACAGCTGTGACAAGAGACCAGACAGCAAGAGGACTCCTGCTGTGCCTTCTGGGAATAAGAAGGGCACTCCCGGCGCACGCAGGGACTGGATGAGAAGCCCCCGCCGGCCCTTTCTGGAGGCAAGCAGGGTCGGCGAGCCACGGTGCGACTCCTGCGGCTGCGGGGACCACGGCGCTCTGGGCTGCGACGACACCGTGGGTGCAGACAGACAGGAAGCTGTAGCCATCACCACATGTGGGCAGACCCCGAGAGCCCCCTCGGCTGCTTGCTCTTACTCAGCAGGGTCCTTGCGGAGCCCTCCCTCAGCTGAGGAGGCGCCCAGGGCTGGGTGAGGAGGGTGGGGGAATCGAGCAGGGAGGGGACGACCGCCCAACCCCAACCCGAAAAGGACTGTGCCATCAGAGCAACTCAACAGACACCACAGGACAGGGGCGCCTGGGTGGCTCAGTCGGTTAAGCGTCCGACTTCAGCTCAGGTGGTGATCTCACGGTTTATGAGATGGAGCCCCGAGTCGGGCTCTGTGCTGACAGCTCGGAGCCCGCTCAGATCCTCTCTCCCTCATTCCCTCTGCCCCTCCCCCACTCTCTCTTTCTCAAAAATAAACATGAAAAGAAAAAAACAAAAAACACAGGACAAGGGGGGCAGCACACCTCTGCCCTCCCACCCCCCGCCTTCACTGCCCCCTCCGTCCTTCCCACGGCATGGCGAGGGCCTCCCCGCTCGCTGCCTGGCCTCCAGCACCCGAACAGTGCCGGTTCCTGGGGAGCATCTGACTGCAGTGTGTGGGATGAATCAAAGCAAGCTCTGACTAAATGAATGCTTCGCTTAGGACCTTGTCATTTAACATCTACATTCCCCATGAAATACACCCAAACTTAACATTCCAAACAGGGCTAAATGCAAGTTTGGATTATTTTATTCACGCCTAACATTACGCGTAGTTTTCATCACTTTAAGAAAGTGCGTCTTATGTTGTCGACAATTCACTTTCACAACGAAGTGTTATCAGCCACAGGCCCAACTGCAGGCATCACACACCCCACAGGTCAACTTATCAGTCTGTCACTCCCGACCCCGAACCCACCGGCACACTCACTTCTCCCAAGTGGTTCAGAGTTTCGTCCATCGTCATTTATGTCCACGCGATCACTTCCACACAGCAGCAAAAGCGAGGAGCCTCACTCTTCTCACACATCAAAACCTCAAAGGCATTGCACATCTGACAAGACATCTACATGAAACCACACTGAAGTCTCCGTGTCTGCGATTAGTCATGATCTCTTAGGGCTCAATGTCAGCCACCAGCATTCGGTCTCCAAATCTTCCATGGAAATTTCTGTGCTGTGACCATCATAGAAAAATCTCCTCTATAACGGATCACAGAGGGGGCATGTCAAAACCACCAGGACACTACAATTATTTAATGAGATTTCCTGGGAAGGTTTCTTAAGGGAAGAGAGGCCCATGTGATCGATTGCGAGAAAGGCCCCAGGTATGGAACAAGGAGGGCAGGTGAATGCAGTGGGCCAACCCCATGATCTAGACTGGACCACCAACACTCCATTACTTCTGTTCTCTGTAGCCAAACTGAATCCTGAACAGGCGCCTAAAAACAACGGTGTAAGAGTCCCACCTTGTTCTACACTTGAAAATGTAATACAGATGCAGAGTGGAACTTTTTAAGTGAAAAAAGTCAAACATGAGAAGGAAAAACCCACAAGGAACCATCACCAGCTTGGACTTGAAGACGGCCTTTCTACGCTCTCATACAAAACGACAACAATCACAACACAGAGACTGAAGAACTTCTCTCCAAAAACATGCTGACGGTAAACAAATTAAAAAGCGACCGGCAACTGCACATGGCAGAAATAGGACGAATCTGACTCTGCAGAAAGACCAGGCCCTGGCATACTCTGGGGTAAGCTGACAATTTATCAAAAGGCTGAGCCCAGTCATTCCACTTCCGGAAACCTGTGCTGAGACCCTGAACCCCCCCCCCCCCCCCAAGAATCTGCAGGGCCTGCTCAGTGCAGGACTGGGGCCATCAGACCTGGTCCCACAGGAGACGCTGTCCACTCATTAAGAACACAGAAGATGTGAGTGCCCCGGTGAGGAAGATCCCACGACAGCCTGCTGGTACAAAGACTGATAACAGACCCGGCCCCACTTGTGTCTGAGTGCCCGGCCCCTCCCTGTGTGCAGCACTAAGCACAGGACAAGGTCTAAAAGGCCACCTGCTGACGCTCACAGCGTTCCCACCCAGGAGACTCAGATGGGCTGGCGTGAGAACAGTCCACTTTCGAATCTCAAGACTTCTATGCAGATTGTTTTTTTTTTTTTTTTCAAGAACGTGCTCATCATACAAATTAAAAAATGAACACAAAAGAGTCAACTGCATTTTAGATGACCAGAGTGTGATTTTTAAGTTCTCTTTGCCTTGTGCATTTTCTAACGATGAATATAGATGCCCTGGAAAAAAAAAAGAGGGTATCGAGTCAGGCCTCCCACTGCCCCACACGAGGCAGTGGACTCCGGGAGAGGTCTCCCAGAGCAGACCGGCGAGGGGCGCGCAGGTACCAAGGCCGCCTCCGGGAAAGGAGGGGTACCTGCTCCCCACACAGCTGGCCGTGGAGATGGCACGTGCTGTGCGAGGGCCACTGAGCACCCGGGACATAGTGGCGCACGTGCACAACCGCGGACCCGGGGCTCTAATCTGCCTGAACGTAAATCTAAACAGCCACACGCGAACTAGCAGGCCTCTCGCGCGGCCCGGGTGGCCGCTTCCTGACTCCCCCCAAGACAGGCCAAATGAGACACGGGGCAGGCAGGGGCAGCCCCACTTAGGGCACACTTGTCGAGCTTTCCCAGAACTGCACGCACGGGCTCTGTCTCACCCCCCAGATCCTCCCTCTTCTCACCCTTGGAGGACCTGGCAGCCCCCGAAGGCAGAAGCGACCCCCCCACCCAAGGATCAGTCTCGCTTGCGGGGCCCCACCAGGCGCACACAACCCTGCAACCAGAGCCCAAGTTGACAAACACGCACTGTGGCAAATAATGCTGCAAAAGAACACAGGGAGGCACAGATCTTTTCCCAGCACCATCTTCGTTTCCTTTGGGTAAACACCCAGCAGAGGGATTGCTGGATCAGAGGGTAGTTCTGTATGTATTTAAGGAGCCCCCACGCTGCTCTCCACAGTAGCTGCACCAACTGACGTTCCCTCCGATGGTGCACAGGGTTCCCTTCCCTCCACGTTCGTGCCAACGCTGGTTATTTCTTGTGCTTTTGGTACCAGCCACTCTGACACGTGATATCTCGTGATGGTTTTGATTTGCATTTGGGCATCTCTTCGCGTGTCTGTGGCCGTCTGTACAGACAACACGTGGAGGCAGCTCAAGTGTCCCTGACAGACCAATGGACAAACATGTGGCGGACCTGCACAGCGGAATATTACTCGGCCACAGAAAAGAGCGACATCTTGCCATCTGGGACCACAGGATGGACCTGAAGGGCATGTTATGTGAAGTGAGTCAGATACAGACAAATAGCATATGATTTCACTTATATGTAGAACCTAAAAAATAAAACAAGCAAGCAAACAAACAACAGAAGTGGACTCCTAAACACACAGAACAGACCGGGGGCTGCCAGAAGGGAGGGGGGTGCGGGGATGGGCAGATAAGCGGAAAGGATGAAAAGAGGAAGACTTCCAACTCTAAAATTGGTCACGGAGATGAATGAACAGTACACCACAGGGACCAGAGTCGACGGTACCGTAATAACTGCACGTGGCAGATGGTGGCCACATCTGAGTCATGTAGGGGACTGGTGCATCAACGTTGTGTACCTGAAACTGACACTGCAAACCCACTCTACCTCGATTAAAAACAAACAAGACAAAGCAACTTCTAACAGGTCTTGGGACTCTCTCTTGCAAACTTTCTCCAAAACAGATGTTCTTAAATCTCAGGGCTAACAGTGGATAAGAGACAGTCATGTCTGTCAAAACTAAACATTGCAGTTCTTGATAGAATTTAGACACGTACTTACTGTTACATTTACAAAAGTGTGGTTTAACAGCTTAACAAGATGTTAGTAACAATGGTGCCTGATTACCGCATTTTCCAAAGACGCTGATCGAATTACAGAACTGGGCAGACTATTCTTCCCGTCTCACTGGAAGGCACTCTTTTCCCCCAACGTTCTAACATGCCTGGAACTGGGATGCAGTTTTCAATCAACGCCCGGGCATCAGATCAATTTTAAAATTAAACACTTTTCTTCCTTCGTGGTACACTTCACGATGGTGCATCTTTTTCGGGTCAGCTGATCTCTCCAGGAAGTTGTCTATATGAAGTTTATATTTCTGACCCACGAAAACAACTTCAAATGGGTCAGGGTTTTGCATACAATGGCATCAGGACCCAACGAAATGCGGGAACTAGAAGCTGACCACAAGGCGTCCAGTCCCGGGGAGGCAACAAGAGTAACAGCAAGGACCCCCGGGAACGTGACGCCTTCCCCGCCGCACTCTCCAGCCTCAGAGCCGTGCGCAAACCCGGGAGCCTCTGAGCAGCGCAAACTTCCTACTAAGCAGAGAAGCCAGGTGTACGCGCTGCTGGGGGCCGTGACACTGCTCTTCTGACTGCTCAGTGGTGGCGTCGCAGCCTCCTCGGAAGCGGGTCACCAATTTGGGCAGGCGCGGTGGGAAAGGAGGCCGCGAGCAGCGCGTGCGTCTCTGGGCGGTGGAACGCAGGTGCCCCAGCGAGGCGCCCGGCCCATTCGGGTCGGGGGCGCTCTGAGATCCCATGTGGAAGATCTCACCTTTGCACGTGGCACTCGCTGCAGAGAGCCCTGAACGATGCATTTTCTGGTATTTTAAGAAAGACGGGAATGGTGAGGGCAGAGTTTTCAGTAAATTTCAGTTTTAATCATGAAAGTACTCGACTTCTGAAGCACCATTTCCCAGCGTACTCTTAAACTAGGTATTAGAAAATACAGTTCTTTGAAAAACAAGACATTTCTCATCCACAGTTTGCTCTCTTCCAAGAGTCCAACCCCATTCAAAAGGTAATGACTGCTCAATTTCTAGTAGGTTTTGCAAATTCTGCTTTTAGTACCAAATATGAAGATCAGTAATGTTTCGGTATCTGTCTTAGCACCTGGTGTATGGTTGCTGTAAATATTTATGAAACCCAACTCCGTGAGCTATCTTGGAGGGTGAAATGTACTATTTGGTTAGCAAACCCAAACATCTGATTTAGCAGCTCCTGGGGCTACTGATGAACACAGACGACCACTGTGGGAGGACGTCTGATTTTAGAAGCTGAGCTGGCGGGCTTACATGGTTCCCAACTTCGTCTAATCTGCATCGAAGCCAGCGAGGAGGGCTGGCTGGTTCTGAAGGTGCTGCAAGGCGAGCACCCCCCTCCCCCGGGGAGGACTTGGTGCCCAGCCCCAGGCAGAGCCAGCTCTTACCCCCCCTCCCAGCCACGGGACCCTCTGCCAAGTGACCCAAAGGTGGCTTCTCTGTGCCCACCATGCAGGACGGGTAGGGGTGCTGCAGCAGGTAACGGACACAAAGACACAGGGGCCAGAAGCGAAGATGATCAAACGTATTGTAAGCAAGACACACGGGAAGAAAAGTGGCAAAGGAAACGTGCTGAACAGGTAACGATGCTGGCCCGGGAGGCGGGAAGCACAGGTGGGTTTGCCTGTTCCCCTAGATTTCAAATCCCGCGGTTTCTTCCAAGGAAAGCGATGGCCGGAGGTGAGGGTTTGGTCACCATCTCCTTAAGGGAAAAGGGATGCCAACGAACGTGCACAGGGCCTCGGACGCAGCCCCCAGATTTCGGCACCCGCCTCTCTAAATACGAGCTGTGCTCCACAGGGCCACCAGGGTGGATGTTCCTGGCTCACTGAAGTCTCAAACCCTAAACGCTGGTTCCCAGACCCCTCCCTGGTCCCCATGGTCCCTGTCGGTCCTGTTAGTCACACGTTCCAGTTCACCTTCACCATATGCCCCGTGAACCTGGTCAATTCCAAATGCTGGGGGAGAAGCACGCTTTCCATCACAAAGGAAAATGCAATAGAAAACACCAGAAATTGTGTGCGACTGTTAACTTATTCCCTCCTCTCCCCCACTTCCTCCAACTCTTCTTAAAACCTTCCAACAGCGTCAGTCAGAGCACCTGAGCGGCTCCATCGGTTAAGCGTCTGAATCTTGATTTTGGCTCAGATCACGATCCCACAGCTCCTGGGCTTGAGTCCTGCATCGGGCTCTGCGCTGAGCGCAGAGCCTGCGTGGGACTCTCTGCCCCACCCCCCACCCCACTGCGCACCAGCAAATGCTCTCTCTCAAAATAAATACATGAACTTAAACTGTAGCAAAACAAAAAACCTTTCAAAAGCCTTAAAAAGCCAGCGGTTTCTCATAAACTGGAGCTCCTTCCCCTTGACTCCACATGTTCACTGTCGACATTTTTGCCAAAACCACTGCCTTGATGAAACCATCTGGAGTTAACCTCTGGAGTCTGTCCATTTTAAAGCACGCGCCGATGAACCTGCAGGGGGACGAAGGACTCAGACTCCACCCCACTGCACACACGGCAGAGAGGGAGGTGCTGACTCAGATCCGAACTGAAAAGAATGGGCTGCTAAGCCAACGGCAAGTGCAGACTTCCACGAGGGAAAGGCTGAATCATTTCTATTTTCGGGGGTGAATGATCCTCTTTAAATTACCCATTTACGGATACGGTTAATGAACCAATTATGAATCATTTTTATTTATTTTTAATTATATTACAAGGCAATTAACATCTGCACCAAGTATTTAGAAAACCTTGAAGAAGGCTTTCAAAAATTTATTTGTTTTTTAAAATACAAGCTCACTGGGGTGCCCGGGTGGCTCAGTCGGTTGAGTGACCAATTTTGGCTCAGGTCATGATCTCACAGTGTGTGAGTTCGAGCCCCGCATCGGGCTGTATGCTGACAGCTCAGAGCCTGGAGCCTGCTTCGGATTCTGGGTCTCCCTCTCTCTCTCTGCCCCTCCCCCACCATGCTCTGTTGCTGTCTCAGAAATAAACATTAAAAAAATTTTAAAAATAAAATTAAATTAAATTAAATTAATAAAATAAGATAAAATAAAATAAAATAAAAAATAAAATAAAAAAAAATAAAATACAAGCTCAGAAGTGGAAGGAAACCACCGGAACTGCAGATGAGAACCCAGTGCTTCCAGGGCGTTCCTCTACTTCTGCCGTTGACGCGGCAGCTCCACGCCAGGCTCCCGTCAGCCTGCGTGAAGGGCCTGCCCCCCAGCACTCCCGCTCCAGAGACCCACCTGTGTACCCGTCTCTCCGCAGAAGGGCTTTGAACAAAGCTGACCTGCACGTGGTTTAACATGTGAGTGGAAGAGCGAGGCCCCTGGGAAGCTGCTACAAAGGGAGGGGGTCGAGAGCAACAGAGAGGAAGAGGAGGTACCTCCCTGGGGGAGGGCAGGCAGGATGGGCTGGGAGGGCACAGCTGCCGTGGGGCAGGCCACGGCCAACCCAGGTTGAAGAGGCTAAACCCAGCTAGCATTCACAAAACAGCCAGGTCAGAAGGGCGCTGCAGCTTTGGAATCATCAATGCTGTAACTCTGGTCCCGTGCACACTCAGCTCCCAATAAAAGTGCGCTTTCTATCCCCTTCCGTCCAAGACCCCTCCTGGGATCGTTCGGCCGACAGTGAGTCCTGGTGCAGGCAGATGTCTGAGGGCCTTTCAGAACCTAAGCTGAAGGCCAGCAAAGGAAATGAACCTCTTCTACCTTAGCAAAGCAAACCCAAGCACACTGCACATGCCAAGCAAAGGCCCTGGGGCCACTCAGACACCACAGATCCACAGCAGTCTTCTCTTCCCCTCACAACAGAAAGCAAGAACTCAGATACCAGAAGCTTATAATTAATCCATGACAAAAGTACTTAATTTAACGCATTTCTCCTGAACTCACTGCTAGAGAAGAAAGGATATTCTGACATGGCTTCTAGAAAGAGAACTCTAGTGAGGCACCCGGGAGCTTCCTACAGACCAGAGTGAATCTAACCCAGCATTTCACAAGCTGAGTCAATAGTAAGTCCAGTGGTGGGGTTAGTGCTACTCAGAACCATTTTGTATTATTACCCCCGAGAACCTATCCCATGCCACGGGTACCAGCTGGAGAAAACCCGTTTGCTTATTAGCACGTCCACAACTCGTAAGAGGCAAAAACGACCAAAGGGCTCAGTCTCCTGACACTGGTGCCCTACGGAGCCCACAGTGCGATCCACGACCTACAAGTCTAAGGACTAGCTCACAGCTAGGAGAGCTGCTGTGGGGCAAGGAGAGGCCAAGAAGGCACTCTGCTGAGCCACATACGCTGGCTTTCTCCTGCGCTGGCTCAGGCCATTGCCACCAAGACTTGCACAGCAGCCACGGCACAATCAGCAAGCACCGTGGCCACCTGTAGGGTGCTCAGGGGGAACCGTATGGCTGCGTCTAAAAGCCCAGATCCTGAGCCGTTTGCCAGCTCGAGTTGCTGCACAGTTTTTGAAATGAACACAGCTACACGTTCTGTCCTCTTTCCAGAGATCCCGACCCTCCATGAAGACAATCATCGTTTGAGGAAGATTAGTAAGAGTCTGAAAACGTTAATATTCCGGAATGCTACACAGTACTGTCTATGTTACCAGCATTTTCATGAGCCTCCCAGTCCTGAAAGCAAACACTGTCTTCTCTTTACAAATGAGAAAACTATTCGTTAGGCAGGTGGTAACCAGCCCAAGATCATGCAACCGAGACTCAGACCCAGAGCTGTGTAGTTTGAACTTCAGTATTTAGCCACAAAGCTGGGAAGCCACACTCAGGAGGTGACCCGACATACAGAAACCTGCGCAGAAACTTCTGCAACGTGGCTCCCTTTATAAAGAATGCAAAGTCATGACTATAACTCTACTCGGGGAATAACGTACATCCACATAACGTTTTTAAATTGTTTAAAAGAGCTTTCCAATGACCAAGGAAGCACTGATCGCGAATTAGATTTGAACGAATACAAAATGACACCTGTGCAATGTATTTAAAGTAGTACTAAAAACAGCAGAGAAACACGCTTGAGTGTCAGCAGGAAAATCATGGGTGACTTCTCTTCCCTATTGTCCAGGTCTCTTCAACAAGTACATTACTGCTCTCATAACCATAACCCACCAAAAACCATTGCATCAGCTTCGTGAACTGACACCACTCTACCTCCGAAGGTTCCAGGGCAGACATCCCTGTGCCTGTGGTAAGTCTTCTCTAAGACCCTGGTCTCCTGCCCCTACGTCTCGGGCACACCAGCAAGGGCGCGTCCTCCGGCCCTGTCAGCCCACGGGAGAGCCGTGCCCAGCGCCGCGACTCTCAAGGAGACTGCATGCCCGCTCAGCTCCGAGGCCCCTTCATTGCTAACATTCTGGTTCTGGAGCCAGCCAAGCCACTGGTTCGGGAAGCTACCGCGGACCGCAGCGTTCACCCCCCGCCCCCGCAACGCCCACCCGAGGACGGGGCTCCTGGAAACACTACCCTCACGATCCCAGAAAATCCTCCGCAGGTGCCGAAGGATGAACCCAGAGGAGACGTGTGCGAGGCTCTCTGGCCACCCCACACCGGGCACGGCTGACAGGCCCGCTCTGCTGGGCCAGCTCATCAAAGGCACTGCTGCCCCAGGGCTGCGCGTGGAGGGAGGTCCGAAGGCTACACATGGACTCGCGAGAAAAACCCCACAACTCCCCGGCCACACGCGTATCATCAGCTGACATGTGCCACCGGCTTGCTCTGTGCAGGCACCGCGGGACACGTTTCCTGAGCGCGAGCCGGGTAACCACCAGCATCACCCCGTCCGACGGGAGGCTCGGCAGTTCAACACCGCACCGGGGCTGCGCTCCTGCACAAAGAGCTGAGGCCGGTCAGCACCCGGTGGCCTCTGCTCCCGCTGTGCAAAGCGCTCCCTGGAGCCTCCCACTCAGCCGCCCTCCCGTGTGCTCCCTGCAGAATCTGGGACCCCCACCCTCCACCTCCACCTCCACCTCCACCCCCACCGGCTGCTTGCCTGGCCTTGACCACTCAGCAGGACCAGAGGCACGCACACTCTCGCTGCCGGTGCTGTTCTAAGGAGACAAGTCGTCCCGACGCCCCTGACGGAGGACGTGAGGTCACCTTCCCTGTCACCAAGACCGGAAAGGCACTGGGTAAGGCCTACATCCGGTTCCAAGCGGCCCCCCAGACAGGCACACGGCAGGCGCTCATCACCTGCCCGGCGCCAGGGCCGTGAGCCCCGTCCACCCCACACGCTGGTGCGTTCGCCTCCCGGGGACCTGCCAACGTCCGGTACCACGTGTGTCACAGTTCAACGTCCGCTCCCCAAAGGAGAAAAGCTCCCGAGACTCTCACTCACCGTATGCATACTGTCCAGACAGCCACGACTGCTCCCGTCCAGTTTACAGGACCGACTGTCAGGGGCCCACGCGGGACACCACAGCCTCTTTAAGGCTCGGGAGAGGGTTCAGCACTCAGCAACCTCCCAAGGTCCCACCAAGAGGACTGAAAACGTTTTTAAGAAAAAGCACAACAAGGGGCGCCTGGGGGGCTCAGTCGGTTAAGCGGCCAACTTCCGCTCAGGTCATGATCTCACGGTCCGTGAGTTCGAGCCCCGCGTCCGGCTCTGTGCTGACAGCTCAGAGCCTGGAGCCTGTTTCAGATTCTGTGTCTCCCTCTCTCTCTGACCCTCCCCCGCTCGTGCTCTGTCTCTCTCTGTCTCAAAAATAAACATTGAAAAAAATTTAAAAAAAAAAAAAAAAAGAAAAAGCACAACAGGACTGGAAAATTGCTGGGGAGGGGAGAGGAGGAGGGGGAGGGCTTAACGGATCCAAAGGTTTAAGGCAACACGAAGGGCAGAAAGCAGACGCAAGTCCTCCCTCTCCAGTTTCCTCCCGCAGACCTACGAGACAGCAGGCACTACCCTGCTGCTGGCTCTGAGTAGGCAGCACGACGAAGTAAGTAAGGCCCTTGCTCAAAGTCTGGGAGAGCGGAGAGGGCGAGGCGGAGAGGGCGACGCGGAGAGGGGAGGCAATAACCACACGCACAGCCCGGCCGTGCCCGTGCTGCCGGAGGCTGGGTGCCGAGGGGCCAGGGCCGGTGCTGGGCTCGCAGGGCCAGCAGCAGCCAGACCCCGCAGCTCAGGGGACAGCGTTCCGGGAGAAGGACGTGCGGCAGGGTCCCCGCGGCAAGGGTGAACTCAGGAGGCCTGGGGAAGTGGAGGAAGCCCAAGCCCGGGACACACGGGCAGCTCCCCTGGGCTGACTCCCGAGCAAACAAGACTGCGGGGGTGTCTTCACATGGGAAGAGGGCCCAAGAGGCCTGCAGAAGCCGGAGTCATTCAGGAAGACTCCAGCCCCCACAAAGGTGCCCGCCCAGTCCCCCAAGCCTCTCCTCTAGACCCGCAGGGCTGCTAGGTCCCGGAGAGGCCGGCCTCGGACACGGCCTTTCAAGCCTGAGCTGAAGCTTCTCAGTGAGATGGGAAGGGTACAGCAGGAACACACTTGTGCCACGTGGTCACAAAGGTGGCCTGTGGGGGGGGGGGGGAGGGGGAGGAAGAGAAAAGAGAAAAGAAACAACACAGCGAAAAGAAAAGCTAAAAGAAACGAAATGAAACACAACACAAAGGGAAGAGAGGAACCCAGTACGCCACGGAAGCAAGGAAGTCAGTTGGGAAGCAGGCACAAGCAGAGATCAGGACAAGTGTGCTCTGCAGCCTGGTTCCACAGAGAAGAAACCTCGGTAAGAACGTGCCCGGGAAGTCGGGGTTACCCGACTTCTGCTGACAAACAGCAGAGTGAGGGGAGGGAGTGGTCAGTGCTAAGCACACAGACTGGGAGCCGAAGCAACAGGAGCCTCGTTCCACAAGACGAGCGCAGGGTAGAAGGAAATGACTGCAGTCATCCGAGGGGAAAAGGTTCCGGGGGGAAAAGACACCCCGTCAACAGGAGGACGAGGCGTTCGCGGCACAGCCGGTCTCCCTAAAGTGAGGGCAGAGCCCGCTGTGCGGGTGCGACCGACGCTGGGACAGCCGCTGCACAGAGGACCGTGCCTAGGCGAGGGGAAGGCTTGGGACAGGCGACTGACAAACTGACCGACGCGAACCACCGTCACCCACGGGGGAGTCCGGCCTGCCTCCGATCTCGGACAGCACCCACAGCCAGACACACGCCCAGGTTGAGGCAGGGAGACTGGCACCGGGGCCCGCAGCGGGCCTCCGGGAACGTGGCCCCAGTGAGCTCCCCTTTAGAGACCTGAGCGCAGGCACATACCAGAGAGACACCAGAGGCTTCTGCGTGCAGAGCTGCTGAGTACGCGCAAGGGCTGCCGGGGGCCCCCGGTGCTCAGCGGAGCTCGGTGCGAGGACCAGGGGTGCCCCGGCCGGAGCAGAGCGAGGCCAGGGTCACGGCCAGAGGAGCAGGGTCTGCTCCTGCGACGCCGACGACAGCACCTGAAGGCGAGAAGGCACGGCTCCTGAGGGCTCTGCCAGCGAAGCCGCACCCTCGGTGAGGCCCACTGGAAACAGCGACCCCGCCGAGAACTCGGAGATCTTCAGGAACCCTGTAAGAGTCCTGGTGGTGAGCACCGAGTTGACATAAACACAAAACCAAGACTAATCGATTGTAAACTGTGGTTTCCGGTGTTCAGGCAGCACTGCAGAGTCACCAGGCACCCAGAAGGCCTGGGGTCAGAGGCCCTGCTGCTTTCCAGCTGGGAGACCTCGCGGGGCCCTGCGCTGTTCCACGTGAGACACGAGGATGCGCACGGTGCCCACCCCCCCCCACCCCCCCCACGTCACTGTCACGAAGATTTAATGAATCCAGACAAAGTACTTAGAATAGGATCTGGCACTCAGTAAAGGCTCAGTAAATGGTAGCGATTATAATTACAGAACAAAATACAAACGCTTAACTCATGATGACAAATAATGTAATGCAAATCAGGAGGTAAAGATGTATAAAAGGGCTCTTTTAGTCTGCTCAGGCTGCCGTAACAGGACACCACAGACCAGGCAATTTCAACAAGAGAAATGTATTTCTCACAGTCCTGGAGGCTGCAAGTCCAAGATCAGGGCGCCGGCGTGGGCAGGTTCCGGCGAGAGCCCTTTTCCCGGGGCGCACACGGCTGCCTTCTCACGGACAGGGCCTCGGAGCTCTCTGGCCTCTTGTCTCCCAGGCGCCAATCCCAGGGTGAGACCCCCACCCTCGTGACCTCATCTCAACCTCATCACCCCCTCAAGGGCCCCTTCCCCAAATACCACCACACTGGGGTTTGGAGCTTGGAGCTTCGACAACGTGGGAATTCAAGGGGGACGTGATTCAGTCTTCACAATCCCTCTCAGAAGCGAGTATTCCTGTCTGGTGCTCAACATTACTTTCACTTTCAGGCAGAATTGATACTGTAGTGAGAGTATTTAAAGAGACGTGAATGGCGATGCAACTATTTCTGTTGGTCAATCCACGTGTCCACCCGTGCGTGGCCTCAGAGAGACAGGTCCCCAAAGGCAGTCACCTAACTGCACTTTGCTTTTCTCCAGGTGGTGAAAGTCATGATTTTTAAGCTTTCTTTTTTTTAAGAAAACACACACACACACACAAATCCATTTAATAAAATAATACACTTATTTAAAAATCAGCAGAAAGCACTCTTGGAAACGCTCTCTAAAGCGCTTAGGGCACAGGGGCACCTGGGTGGCTCAGTCGGTTGGGCATCCAACTTCGGCTCAGCTCATGATCTCATGGTCCCTGAGTTCAAGCCCTGTGCCGGGCTCTGTGCTGACAGTTCAGAGCCTGGAGCCTGCTTCGGATTCTGTGTGTGTGTGTCTCTCTCTCTCTCTGCCCCTACCCAACTCGTGCTCTGTCTCTCTCAAAAATACACGATAAAAAAATATCAAAAAGAAAAAAAAGCAATCAGCACACAGACTGTAAGAGGCACAGCATCACATGTGGCAGTGGCATCGCTGGCCGCTTACAGGAGTCACTTCGAAATGCCGGGTGACGGCACCAGGACCCCACACTTGGTTTGTCCGAAACTACTTCGGGCTCCTCCTGGGGCGATCAAGGCACAGAGGCCCACCTTCGGGGTCCCTGCATCGTTCAGAGCCTGGGCAGAACTTCATGCTGCCACCTGCAAGCCAAGAGACCGGAATTTGACGTAATCATTTTCTTCCTACTGCTGGACCTCTTCGAACGATTCCCTCTTTGCTCTGCACGTCTAGTTGTTGACACGATGCACTGTGGACTCAGACTGTCTGGGACCCAAAACCAGCATGGCACCTGCCAGCTGTGTGAGCCAGGGGCCGCCCTGCCCGGAGCCACACCCTCCTCTCCTGGCCGAGGGCCACAGGAGCCGCTACACAAAGGGCTGAGAGGCAACGGGGCCAGTGATGATCATTACAGTGACAGGTGCTGTAGGCCATTGGCTAGACGGGAGCAAAGGGAAGACTGAAGTGCTCGCCTGTGAAGGAAGACTGGAGAACAGTGAGCCATCTTCCCCAACCACAAGCTTCTCACTTCTGCCCGTCTTTACCCAAACACAATCCCAAAAGGCCATTTTCACTCTTACCAATTTTGCAAGCTTCAGTTCATTCCAAACTTTAACCTGTGACAAATTCTCACCTGGAACTGGTCTCCGTTCCATGCTCTTGTTTATGTTGTGCTTGTGTGCAGACCTTGCATCTCTTGTGAGTCGGTCTCTGATAGAGCCACAAACTCTCTAGACAGACTCATCATCAGCTTTTCCCCAGGAGCTCACTTATAGCAAGACCTCGGGATGTCTGCATTTCACAAACCATGTAAGGTATCCTCTTCTGTATTTTGGATCACTCAGAGTTGTCCTTCAAGTTTTAGAAATCTCTGCTTAAACTTAGAGACGATGTCTATAACCAAGATAATTTACTGCATTGCCCTATGGCTCCCTTCTCTGCCAATTCACCAAGTCCTCTCATCTTGCTCCTAACCTGAGCACACCAGTTCCGCTCCCGGAGGGGCAGTGGGGAGGCCCGGGGGCTCTGTGGTCAAGCGGGCCCGCCATGGGGCTGCAGCTCTTCTGGTTTTCTAGGTGCACCCTGGACAAGGTGCCTCATCTACTAAAGCTTATTCTCTCTTTCAAATCAGCTCTTGTCATGGGGCGCCTGGGTGGCTTGGTCGGTTAAGCATCCGACTTCGGCTCAGGTCATGATCTCACGGTCCGTGAGTTCGAGCCCCACATCGGGCTCTGTGCTGACCGCTCAGAGCCTGCAGCCTGTTTCAGATTCTGTGTCTCCCTCTCTCTCTGCCCCTCCCCTGTTCATGCTCTGTCTCTCTCTGTCTCAAAAATAAATAAACGTTAAAAATAAATAAATAAATAATAAAATGAGCTCTTATCAAGAAGAACCAGGAGGAGGCAGTCCAAAAATGCTCACGGGTCCTGCTCTTGGCCTTCAGTTGTGTTCAGCTAAAACAGCAACTCATCACAGGCTCCAATTTCCTAGATGGCAGCTCGTAAGGAAGCTCCAGATGGGAGGAGTCCTGCTCCCTCCAGGTCGGTTCTGGAATGTCTGCAGAAGGCAGGAACCGCAGCTCCCAGGGCCGCAGGACTGGCTCCCTGTCCCTGAGCCTCCCCCACAGCATCTTTGTCATCATCTGCCGTGTCTCACAGCCCTCACAGGAGGACCTCGCCCTCCCTCTCCCCCGTGCCATCTTGCTCTTCAGGAA
This sequence comes from Panthera onca, assembly GCF_046562875.1. Taxonomy (NCBI): domain Eukaryota; kingdom Metazoa; phylum Chordata; class Mammalia; order Carnivora; family Felidae; genus Panthera; species Panthera onca. Next base: position 5,022,614 of record NC_138339.1, on the reverse strand, counting down.
AGCAAACACATTGGAGCCAGATCTGCAGGGTGAGCTGCGAACCGTCGCCCGCGAAGACGAAGATGTCTCCGTCATTCAGCGTTGCTTGCAGCTCCTGACGTCGACACTGGAACGATCGTGTTCGCCTGTCTAGGCGTTAGTTTTCTGTCTGCAAGGCAGGGGTGGTATTTCCCATTTCCTGGGCCTGCTCTCAGAACACAGGGAGGAGGCTCACGCAGAGAGCCGAGCCCCACGGAGCCTCCGTGGCCGCTGCGTGACAGGGAAGACGGGACCGTCCAGGTTCCGGCACGCGCCCGGCAGACGGGGTTTGACACCACCGCCCACGGGCCAGACTGGACGCTCTGAGCCACACGCAGTCGTTCCGTGTGGTACCCTGCCACGGACGGAGCCCAGGCTTCGTGTGCCACCGAAACAGCAGCCCTTTGAAGAGGATATACGCTAGGAATTCCGAAACGCGATTTCTAGAGCTTTCCCAGTGGGGACCGGCCGAGCACCACAGCTTTTGCTGTTGTTCAGGTTTGGGCTCATTTAGGCAGCGGCTACTGAATCAAACTTCGTGTTTCGAATAAAGAATCTAAAGTTACCCTAGTTCGGTGCCGTCCAAACACAAGGCTATCTAAGTTTTCATTAAAATTAAATGCAACTAAAACTCAGTCCCACAGTTGCATCAGCCACACTGCAAGTGCTCGAGGGTCACGCGTGGCTGGTGGCTACCGTACTGGACCACACAGACACAGAACTCCTCCATCTTCCCAGAACATCCCGCCGGACAGTCTGCTCTAAGTCGCAAGTTGCCTGCCCCTTCCTGCTGTGTGCACCACCACACCAGAACGGAAGTTAGAAGCTGCAAGGAGCTCACAGAAATAACACAACAGCCACTCCTACCACGCACACAGGACAAAAAACCCTCAAGGACTTCAAACAGGTGACATGCGGAGACAGACCTAAGAGATCAGGAGTGCCCTTAAAGCTCTGGAAAGACGCTTATTTAAAAACTGCAGAACGCATTACTTAGGCACAGTTTAAATTTTTAAACTCGGAGAAGAATTCCTTCAAAGGGAGAAGCGTCTTCACAGCATGGCAGGGGCCCCGGAGGACTTGGAACTTCAGGCTTCAGCAATTTCTCCGAGAAAGGCTTTGGCCGGAGCGGGGAACTTGTATTTTCAAACCCGGAGCGAAAGGCGTTTTCTGTCCAGTTGGCAACAAGCACCACCTAATTTTTGGTTTCCATTTCCTCAGAGAGAAGAAAACGGGAGGGAAGCAGCGGCCGTCCCCGTCTTCCACGTGACAGCTCACATGGCTCTTCCAAGGCCCTTTTATTCGGTCCGTCCTGCGAGGGCGATGTGGCAGACTGCACTTCAGAAATGGGGAAACTGAGGCTCAGCGGTCAAAACCCGACCTGGGAACGAGGCCCTGGGGTGCGGGACGCAGGCTAACTGAGCTCCAGGCCACAGGCCCGCCTCGGTGGTGGGAGACAGACTCCCGCCAAAGGGTTCAAAGCAAGAAGGAAACGATGTGATTCTGCGTTTCCCTTGGACTCCTGCATCCCAGCCACTCCTTCGGATCCACGGGATCGCAGAAACAGGAGGATCACACATGGAAAGATAAAAACTACCTACATCCACACGTTATCACTTGGGAAATGAACTCCAGTCTTAAACCACAGGGGAGCCTAAACGGTTCCACGGAGCGGCTGGTTTAGGAATTAAAAACGAGCACAGACCCACCATAAAAAGGCACGTCGCCAACAGTGAAAGACCTTCCTTGCACGGGAACCTGGGCACCTCCGAGACACTGCCATCGAGGCTGCCCTGTCAGTGGCTAACCTGTGCAGAGGCCTGCTGAGCCTGGAGACCCAGCCCTGCCTCGCCACCGGCCACCGACACACGGGAAGCAGGCCTCAGGAGCTCAGGACCCCTACGTTGATCACCGGGCACGTGCCAGGTGGCCGAAGGATGGGCAAGCTGTCTTTATACTCTTAGTGTTTCCTAACTTTTCAGGGTTAGGTATTAATTTTACAATAACAAAGAGAAACTGGCTAAATCTAAATGGATGCCTTTCAAATACAGGATTTTTTTTTAAAGCTTTCTGCTTTGTGTTCTACGTTGCAAGGTATTAAACTGGTTTAACCACGCTCTTTGGGATGACGAGCAGATAAACTGCAATCAATTTTATTTTAATGTTCTGCATTAATACAACTTCAGGGTGGCCATCAAATCTTCAAAAGTTCTAAGACAAACCATACGAGTTACCTTCAGCATTTGACTTCAACTATACAGCCCTGCCCCTCCTCATCCGTTCACCTAAGCGGGCAGATCCTGCCATTCATTCCCTCCCTCAGTCACCAGGCGCTCACTGGGCCGTGGCTGCCAGCGGGTACTGGCACTGGGAAGGCAGGCTGAGACCCGGGGCTGCAGGAGGACAGAGGTCAGCAGTGTCAGAGCAGAGGGAGTCGCAGGAAGGGACCAGGGAAGCACCGTGTGGGGTTTTCATGCTCCGCCTGGAGGCGGCACAGGGCTCTGAAGCCAGGGTCACCCCCACGAACTTGGGCCGCCGTCTAAGTGGTGTGGCGTCTTCTCAAAGCAAAGACGGACCGCTATGTATTTAGAAGTTCCAGAGACAGCTTGATGGATGACCTAGCACCCCTGACCCCCCCGCCCCAACCTCACCGCAGGAAGGACAGTTTTTCTAAGCGGGCCCACGCAGGATGCCTCCTGAACGGGCCGTCAGTCACTACAGCTCTTGTGCGTTCAGTCACACGGCTTCCATGCACACTTTTCTCTGATGACAGATTTTAAGAGAAGTTCACGTGAGAGAGGCACGGAAAGGCACTCAGAGCCAGTCACTCTGGTTGTCCGAGTTCAGTTGTGACAACCAAGCCCGAGGACAGGGACCAGAAATCTACCAGAGTCATCATGATGGGCTGGAGTCCAGTCAAGGGAGAGAAGAGCTGGCAAAGAAAACCACAACCTCCTTGTCACCTAAGGCAGGGAAGTCTACCTACAGGAGCACGCCTCCACACACGGCAGTCGGCCTCCAGAAGATTCCGGGCCCCAACCCCCAGAACCTGGGCTAAGACGACACCACCATCACTCCCGTGGTCCCACTGTATTATTACATGCCCTGAAAAGAGACAATCGCCTAGGTGGGCCTGATCTGAGCACACGAGCCCTTGAAGCACAGGGCTTCCTCCAGCGGGCAGAGACCTGGCCAGAGAGGTTCAAGGCACTGTTGCCAGTCGGAAGACGGAGGGACCTCACGTCAAGGAAGGCAGATGGCTTCGAGGAGCTGAGATAGGTCCCCAGCTGGCAGCTAGTGAGGAATCGGGGACCTCAGTCCTACAACAGCAAGGAACTGAATTCTGCCCGTATCAGGAATAAGTCTGCAAGAGGTCCCTGTGCTGCAGCTGAGAATACAGCAGCCTGCCTTCAGCCTGGGGAGAGCCTGAGCAAGAACCCGGCCCAGGCATCCCCCCACCTCTGACACGCAGAGTCTGAGGCACAGCAAACGAGTACTGGCGTAAGCCGCTAAGTCTGTGGTCACTTGTTACACGGGAAAAAAAACAACACTGCGCACGGGATTCTTAAAATAAGACACTTACTTTGCAGGGCAAATCCCACACCGTAGGGAAGACGCGCCCCTGACCACCCCACTTGAGACGTATACCTGCACGGGGGGCAACTGTCCCCGTTGCCGAGATCACCTGTCTGCCTTTATTCGGCCGCCCCGCTCCCTCAGCAGCCTTACGAAAAGAGAACCCCCTGACGGGCCGCCCAGAGCCTTCTGGAGGGGCCTCTCCAGAGCCACAGCCGGCAGCAGCTTCCAGGTGGCACTGCGGCTACACAATGTCCTATGGACGTAGTTAGCACGAGGCAGTTACCCCTCACCTGTTAGCCTGTGTTGTGGCGGCAGCGTCGAAATCCGGTTTCCCAACCTCTGCATCACAGGGTGTTCCGGTTTGTTGTATTTTTCACAACCCGCTTTTATTGCATAACTCAAAACCTAGATCCTAAACAATACCAGAGTATACCAAGGTATGGAAAATCCCATTTCCCAAGGATAACGATCATCCCTCCTTCCATCGGAGGTGTGGGACTCTCTTTAAAACAGGAACCCAAATTTCCTATGAAATAGCAACCAAAAGGAGGTTTGAGGCCTAACCTTGAAGTACAAATCTTAAAATTATGAGAACCCGATACTTTAAAACACTGACTTACAAACCATCGTCGAAGGCATTCAGTCCAGGCCGCGTTATTTCTAAGGCACGAACGGCACTGTGTCATTGCTTTCTGGTCACAAGCTCACAGCAGCAACACGGGGTCCCCATTCCCCCACTCAGACGTCCTCAGCAGGAGCGTTACCAAGGCCAGTTTTTGCAGAGGCATTTGTGAGCTCGATCTTCCCACGGGACTGCCCCATCCTTCTCTGGGGCGCCCGTCCTGCCCTCCGCCTCCTCCTGGGTGCCCCTCTCCCGTGTCCGCAGTCCTCACCCTGCCCGTGGGCATTTATCAGGGAGCAGGTGCAAGTGTGTCCAACCTCACCAGAGCGGCACCCTGCACGAGCTTCCCGACATCACTGTGCAGTGACAGCCGCCGGCAGGATGGGCTGGACCAGGCGATGCTATTACCAAGCGGGGAGGAATCCCGGGGTGGGGGCTCATCTCATGTGGCCGGTGCAGCAGGAACGTGTGCACCATGTGGTCGCTCCTATTTCCATCTATGGCCCTACACTTTTGGGGTCACAGGGGACAAGCATGAGGAAGGGAGGCCCATGTGCACCCCCATCACCTTCTAAAAATTTTTGTTAACTTTATTTATGGGGGGGGGGGGGGGGGCGGGGCAGAGGGCGCGAGAGAGAATCCCAAGCAGGCTCCACACTGTCAGCGCACAGCCTGACATGGGGCTCGAACCCAGGAACCCTGAGATCATGACCTGAGCCAAAATCAAGAAAATCAAATCAAAATCAAATGCTTAAGCAACTGAGCCACTGAGGCCCCCCACGCACCCATCACCTTCTGAGAAAGGTCTTGCACTAAGCTCTGCCATGCGTCGCTCGGGGTGTGCGGGCAAGGCACGCTAGGGTCTGCGGCGGCCCCGCGGGTCTCACCTGTGCCCTCCCACCGGGTCCCCGCAGGGCCATGCTGCGGGAGGGTGTGCCGGGCACTACATTCGGCATGCCAAGTCAGGCTGCAAGCACAGAGGGGGACGAGGGATGCCGGGAGCACCTCCAGGCTGGCTCTCAGAACAAAGAGAGCACGTGGAGTAACAAGGCCAGCGTGGCGACCACGTCCTCTGAGCAACATGTGTCCGTCCCTCACCAACTTCAGATCGAGAGCTGTTTTTCTCTGAGTGAATAGATGTCAAAAAATTAAACATTGCCGAGGACCCCGCAGAGAGGATGTGGCCCGAGCGAGGCACACCAGAGAAGACCTGCCGAGGTCCAAAGCCCTTGAGAAGCCTGGGCGGGGCGCAGGCCTGCAGGTGCCTGCCAGGAGCCGGAGGCTTTGCCTCGTTCCCCTGCGCTCTTCCCGGGACTTCCCAGGGCACCTGTCAGGAGATGGCCAAGTTCTGCGGTCCACGCTCCCGCCCTCTCACCCGGGCCTTCTCTTCGCCTTCAAGGAGGTTTCTGAAGGATTCAGGACCAAGCCGGGCAAAGTAACAACGCACTGCTGGGCCGGGGGTGAGGAGGGGAGGGCATGGGGAAAGGGAAGGGGCAGGGGCAGAGGCTGGGATGCGCAGGGCCCGTGAGCCTATCCACACACACCTGCATCTCCGAGTCAGAAGCCTGGGTAGAGAGCACAACTCACACCGCTCCCAAAACAAAAAGCTGGACGGTTCAGCCAAAACGCAGAACACGAACTAGAGCCATCCGGAGCGCTCCGGAACCAGTGTTTTGCCTTCCCCGCTTCGGAAGTTCCTGTACTGATCCCCGTGCCCTCCTCCACTCTCTTTCTTCACCTCACTCCAGGAGGAAAGCAGACTGGCAACCCCCCCAGGGCTGGGCCACCAGGTCAGGTTCCTAAGGGCAGAGCCCCCTCCCCAGAAAGGAACGAGCAGTGCAGGCTGCCTGCCACACGGGCTACCACGCAAAGGCCCGAACGGCCTTGGCTGATGCTACTCTGGCTCTCTCAGCACCGGGCTCCTGCTCACCCGTTCTCGGGGCCACAGACACGATCTTTCCAGCAATGCCTGTCCTGGGAACTCACAGGAAGCCTGAGCAGCTTCTCATCACCAAGGCTCCTTGCTACTGACCAGGCCGAGGGCTCTCTTTCTAAGCTACAGAAGAACCACGTCGTGGTGACCTTCCTCGTCGCCTGGAGGAAGCCGGTGCCCAGAGCCAAGTTCTCGACCAGTGCTACCTCTCGATGCCAAAAAGTTCTGTCGCGTAGGCCCAGCGAGCCTCGGGAGAAACCTCGCTGCAGGCACAGCTCAAGTGCTCCCGAGGTTTGCCATTCCTCTCCTCTGTCCCCCCTGAAACGGGGTCTGCTGGAAGCGTGCAGAGTAGCAGAGCAAGCAGGGGCACCGGCCCTCCCAGGCGCCTGGCAGGCAATCCCACAGGGTCGTCCTCCAGGCACAGATGGCAGGAAGCGGGGAGACCCAGAGTGGGGCACGCGACCCACAGAGGCAGGTAAGGAAGGGGGGCCAGCAAAACAGAAAACAGGAGCGTGACCACACGCATTGCTGCAGTGGCTCCCATTTAGGTAAGTCAGAATGCAGAGTTCCCGGGGGCTCCGGGGCCTACTCTTCAACCCTACACATGGCCTCTGCACAGGTCCAACAGGGCCAGCAGGGGTGAAGGGGCAGGACCGTCAGCAGGCCCCCAGACAGCAGGGCCTGGGAGGCATGCTGAGGGCTCAGGCTGAGGACGCGGGAGGTGCCATCACCCGATTCTACGCGGATGGGAGCCGACCAAAGCTGCTGACAGAGGCCATTATCCCACTGGCAGTCCTGGGAGAGGCCCAGAGGCCAGCAAGTGCCTGTCAGATGACCACGGGCCGCTGGAGCAATCTCGAGGAGAGGGGACCGCTCTGCAAAGGGTACAGAGAAGAAGGCGCAGAGGATCTACTGGAAGACAACACTGGGGACACAAAGGTGCCACCAGCGCTAGAAGCTCACGGAAGGAAGACACGGGACTTGGGACTGTCCGGGCCCCCAAATGCTCTCCCGGTGAAAAACACGCGTCTTCCTACTTTCCTGGGGCTAAGGCACGGGGTCGGTTCCAGCGACAGCACAGGCTGGAAGCCCGTGGCTCCTGTCCCCAACCCCACCCCACCAACTCAGGTCAAAGGCCAACGTCAAGAACCCACTGCGCGACACCTCTTCTTGGACAGCTCCCCAACGGCTCCTACTCGGGGCTGAGGCGCATGCTCTGGCTTCGGCCAATTTACGAAAGTAACACTTCTAACCCCAACCAGGTGAAACAGGCTGCTGGGCATGGAGCTTTTACCGTGGGCACCTCACAGACCTTAAAGGAGCACCAGCTTAAGTGTCTTCCAACTTGAATGAACAGATATGTTAAAAAAGAAGCAAGAAAAGAGAGAATTTCTTAAGAAGGAGCCTCAGTATCTAGCAATTGCAAGATTTATAGAACTCTAATATTTGTGAATACCCTAACAGCCTAGAAGATCCTTGACTGAGCGCCTTTTTAAATCAGGATGCGATGTGCAAGGAAAGTTGATGAGTTAAGTCTCGAAATACTGACATAAAACTTAGGTACAAATACTTCATTTCTAGGTGCTCAGAAGAGCACAGGAAGGCAAAGGAGCAGGGTAAGTGGTGTTCCCACCTGAGCAGCCTCACCTGGGACTGCTTCAACCCACACTCCCACCCCGGCCCACGCTTTTTTTTGTTTTTTGCTGGTTTGTTTGTTTTTAACCAGACCTTGCCATCTGTAATTGCACTAAACTTAGAACTTCTCCTCCTCTCCAGGCTGAGAAGAAAATATTTCAAGTAAAGATGGCATCTTCCAAAGAATATGTGCTACAAATGTTTTTATTCCCCTCAAATGCTATTAACTGGTTTTTAAAAACTACAAAAGAACTTTTATGTTATTTTCTGCGTAAAATTAAATCACAACAGGCAAGTCCTTATCCAAAAAAGTCACTTCTAAACTCACTGTTGGTTAAATTGTATCACTACCAAAGAAACCAATCATCCCTCAAAAGGATTTTCTCGGGGGGGGGGAAAAAAAGTTAGTATTTAACCAGTATTTGCCTTCAACTTGATTCAAGTTCCTGGCAATGCTGACACCGTCTGCAACTGACGTAAAACTCCACAGCTATCTGCACGCACCCCGCTTTGACCAAGGGTACCTAACATGGGTTGGGGAGAGGACGAAAGACGTATCCGTACCCCCTTCCAGGGGCACTCAAGAGGCTGAAAAGGAAAACCTCTGCACAAGTCGGGTTCGGGGGCCCCTTCCTCGCGCTTGTCAGTTTTAGGGCCCGAGCAGAGCCCTCGTTTACAAGAGGAATTTAATTGTTAATAGAACTAAACACCTCGGGGCACAGAGTGGAACCCGGGCCTCCCACAGCCACCCTCCGGACAAAGCGGGCCCCCCTGCCCTCCTCTCCCCTCCCCCCCAGCCCCGGTCCCCGCCGGCTCCGCACTCACCCCTGGATGCCCGGGCTGTACGCGCGGCTCTTCCACGGCGTGCCGGGCCGCGGCGCCTGGGGCCCGGGGCCGCCCCCTCCGCTCAGCGCGGCCGCGCGGCTGCCCGACAGCAGGTAGTTGAGGCCGTAGGTGCTGGCCTTGTTCTCGCGTTTCCGGCGGCCCGGGTGGAACTGGTGCTGCGGCGGGGAGCCGGCGGGCGCGGGACCGCGCGGCCCCGGGTGCCCGTTGGCCGCGCCCGGGGCGCTCGGCGGGCCGTCGGCGAAGTGGAAGAAGGCGCCGCCGCCGCGGCCGCCGCCCGCCCGGCCGAGCGAGGCGCTGCTCGAGGACGACGACGAGCAGCCGGGGCTCTCGGTGCCCGACTCGGCGTTGGACGAGGACGACGACGACGACGACAGCGACGGCGACTTGTGCAGGCGCCGGGCGCCCTCGGCCGCGGGCCCCAGCGCCGTCAGCAACGCGGGGGGCAGTGCGGTGGGGCCGGGCACGGGCGACGGGGGCGACGCGGCGGGCAGCGCGGGCCCGGCCAGGCCGCCGCCGCCGCCCAGCCCCGCCGCCCCCGCCGCGGCCGCCGTGTCCAGCGCGGGCGAGTTGAGGCAGAAGTAGGACGCGAAGCCCGAGCCGCCGCGGCCCACGCCCTGCGAGGTCTCCCAGATCTGCATCCACAGGGCATTGGCCGGCCCCTTCTGCTCGGGCTGGATCCAGGCCACGCGCGGATCCATCCACGCGCCGCCCCGCGGGCCCGCGCGCCCGCCCGCCCCGCCGCGGCCCCGCCCCCGCCGCGCCCCGAGCCCCGGCCGCGCCGCGCACGGACGGACGGACGGGCCGCGGGCGGACGGGAAGACGGGCGCGCGGGCCTGTGCCCCGGTTCCGGCCGGCTCGCGGCGGCGGCGGCGGCGGCGGCGGCGGCGTCTCCCGTCGGGGTCCCGGCGCGGCGCGGGGCGGGCCCGGGCAGGCCGCGGCGGGCGGCTCGGGCCTGTCGGGCTCCCTTCACGCGGCGCGGGGCGGGCGCGGGGGCCGCGGCGGCGGCGGCGTTCCACTCGGGCCGGGGGGAGAGGCCATCGGAGAGGGGCGGGCGGCCGGGCCGAGGGGGCGGGCCCAGGCGCCGCGCGGCCCGGGACCCGCGGGAGGGCCGCCGCCGTGCGCCGGGCCCTCGGTCACGCTCGCGCCGCTCGCTCCGTGCTCCTGCAGCGGTGGCGGCGGCGGCGAAAAGACACTCTCGGCGGCGACAGGGCGCGGGGGAAGGAGGGGGCGCCGCCGCCTCCGCTCCAATGAGGGGCGGGGAGGGAGCGGGGCGGGGAGGAAGCGCGGCCTCCCTCGTCGGGGCCGAGACGTCAGTGCGCACGCGCGGCTGATTTCAAATCCTCACTAGACACCGCCGCCTTGGTTACCGCGCCTGCGCACGAGGGCGCTCCTCCGTGAGGGTGGGGAGAGCAACGCGTCGGAAGGAGACGCGACTGGGAGGGGCTGGAGGGGCGGTGGCGGCGGTGGCGTGGGTCTCCCTAGACTAGACTTGGCTGCGGTGAGCGAGGGAGAAACGAGGAGGTCGCTGCGTCGCCTTTGGCAGGGCTACGTCTGCCGGCCCCACCTCCCGCCGCCGCGAGAAGGCCGAGGCGTGGAGACATGCGCGCTGTGGCCGGGGTCCCCGGCAGCCGCCCGGTCACGTTGCGCGTGCGCAAGGACGAGACGCCGCCGCCGCCGCCGCCTCCGCCGCCGCGGCTGGGTGGAAGTTTCCGCGCCGCCGGGCGGGGTCGGGGATCCCGCCCCGTGCCATGCCCTGGGGCTGCCCGCTGGCCGTGCGTGTGGGCCAGGCCAGCAAGGACCACGGATAGGCCGCTCTTTTAGAGAAAGGACAAAAATGCCCCGAGTCCCGTCCCGTGCATCCTCAGGCGCCCGTGTGCAGCCGGTCACGCTGCGGTCACTCGTGCCCGCCCACGTGTTCGCCGGCGGCCTGGGCAGCACTGCCTGCTAAGTCGCCGCCCCGGAGCAGGACTCTCCTTGGCAGGGTTTTTTTTTTTTTTTTTTTAAGGCTTTTCGGTTTCCTTTTAAAAATGATTTTCTATGAAGAAAATGAAGTTAAAACTTGCAAGCTAGCTTGCTGGTGCGATTCCCCGAGGCCGACTTGGCAGTGCTGCCTGCGTGCTTGGGTGTCTGGCCTCTAGGCCGGCACTGGGTTGGCAGGATTCCGTAGAGGTCCTGTCCGCTGTGCGAGTCCCGGGTGCCCGAGGATGCTCTAAGCCCGGTGTGACAATGGTATTGTTTGGAATGTGACGCTAACCACACGTTTTGTGAAGTCCAAGGCAAACGCCAGAGTGTCATTATGTAAGTCTGCGTGTAGCCACTGGAGGCCAGCCAGCGCGGACACCATGGCCCTTCCAGAGCCCCCCACACCCCCTGCGCCAGATCTGGTCCCCGCCCAGAGGATGCAAGCCCTGGCCGGGCAACTTCGAGGAAGCGCAGCGCTTGGGCTGCATTCCTTTGAAACATATTGAAACAAGGCCTTTTCAACATGCTCTCCTGCCTGGCCTCTGCCATAGGTGAGTACACGTTACTAAGCGCTGACACTTCAAACATCCTAACACGGTGAAAAATCCGTGGGTTGCCTACGGAGGCGTTTTGGCAAATGGTATAAATAATAAAAATGACTATTTTGGTTCAGACATTTTTCAGACAGTGTATATTGTACACGTGGAAATCACGACCAAGGATTAGAACGTGTGCGTTAAACAAACTGGAGAAACAAGTCGTTATTCTGGAACCCCTTGCTTCCAGGGCCTAGGGCCAAAATTCTTGGAGTCATCCCAGCTTCCTCTCTCCATAACCAACAAATTCTTCGCAGTTTACCTGCAAGAAATATCCAAATCCAACAGCTACCCCTTCCTCCCTCCCTGCTCTCACCTGTAGCCCCTTCAAGCCACGGCTATTTCTAGCATATTTTAGGCCAGTGCCTCCTTGCTAGTTTTCCACATTCCATTCTTGCCCTCTTTGGCATTTTTCTCCACAGAGCAGCTTGTGAGTGATCGTTTAAAAAGAAAAAAAAAAAAAAAGATTATGACGCTCTCTTGCTCAAAACCCTCCAGTGGCTTTCTTTCTCGAACTGAGGCTTACTGTGACCTATAAGTCCCTACCTTGTCTTGTTCTCATCCCTTTTTCTCTCATTTAGTCTTTCAGCTCTTCTCCTAACCCAGCCTGCTCCAAGCCACGAGCATTAGCAGACAGACTTGAGCCTCAGGACTTTTGCACTTGCTGCATCCACCTGGATTCTCCTCCCCCACGTCCACACCTGGCTCTCTCCTTCCCCACTGTCACAAACCTGATCCTCAGCACTCCCCCCGTCCATTCCCTGTTTTATTTTCCTCTTAGCATTCATCTCCATTGGTTTCCCAGGGCCACGAACATGACAAAATACCACACACTGGGTGACCTATAACAACAAATTTATTCTCCTACGGTTCTGGAGGCTAAATGCCCGCAATGGAGGCAGCAAGGCCAGGCTGCCACTGAGGTCTCTAGGGGAGGACCTGCTCCATGGCTTTCTCTTAGCTTCTGCTCTTTTCTTTGGCATTCTCTGGCTTATAGGTGCCCCACTCCGGGCTCTGCCTCCGTCATTGCGTGGCGTTTTCTGTGTCTATGTCTCCTCTTGTTAGATGCCGTTCGTACTGGATTAGGGCTCACCCTAATGACCTCATGTTACCTTGATTACATCTGCGGAGACCTTATTTCAAATAAGGCTAACATTCTACTGGAGGGTTAGGACTTGAAGTTCATCTTGGCGGGGTGAGGGGCACAGTTCAATCCACTATGCCATCTCGTGAATTTTACTTACCTTGTTTATTATCTATGTCCCTTCCCCCCATTAGAATCTAAGGCTCCACAAGGAGAGGGCTGTTTATCTGTGCTTTTCCCTGCTGTGTGCAAGCTTGAGGACTGTGATTGGCACATGGTAGGTCCTGGATGAACGCTGGTGAAATGGCCAACGGTCGGTTGACCAACTCAACAGGAATGAAAGCCTTTCCTGGCTTCCAGGATCTCTTCCACAGATTGTTGTTTACTCTTTTTTTTTTTTAAATTTTTTTTTTTTTTTCAACGTTTATTTTATTTTTGGGACAGAGAGAGACAGAGCATGAACGGGGGAGGGACAGAGAGAGAGGGAGACACAGAATCGGAAACAGGCTCCAGGCTCTGAGCCATCAGCCCAGAGCCCGACGCGGGGCTCGAACTCACGGACCGTGAGATCGTGACCTGGCTGAAGTCGGACGCTTAACCGACTGCGCCACCCAGGCGCCCCTGTTGTTTACTCTTTTTCAACGTTCTCAGTTTGTTTTCCCCGTGGCTGTCTGCTCTATGCTTGTATTTTGTCTCCAGCTGATCCCTCTAACTTTGGTTCATCAGCCATAGTTAACTTCCTATCATTAAATCCAGGGTTTCATTATTTACGTATCTGATCATGAGTTTTTATATAAATGAGAAGCAATAGATTTCTTTCTGTAAAACAAGAAATGGTACTAAGTCAGCTGCTAATGGTACTAAGTGACTCTGGGTAGGGGAGGTCTTGGTCATTGCTTATCAGTTTTCACAGATAAGCCATGCTTTTTTTTCTGTGGCCAAATTCAACTTTTCTCTGTCTCTCTCCTGATGTTAAAGGACAGGTAATGTTAGAGATTATACTGTGGTTTAGTGATTCATTCTCATGAACAAATGGTTTCCGAAGCAGACATTACCATGGACTTGCTGTGCCAGAATCAGATATGCTGGTTAAAATGCAGATATCTGGAGCTCACCCAATCTATGGAAAGTTTCTAAGAGTAAAGTCCAGGAATCTGTATAAGTAAATTCCCTGGCCAATTCGCAAGCACAGTGAAGTTGGGAAAACTCTGCCTAATTCAGGGTCCCTGAGCCCAATTGCTCACAGGAACTGAATAGGTTATAAAAAATAGCTGAAAAAAAATCTGGGTGTGCGTGTATTAGTCAGCTACTGCTGGGAGATAGACCACTCCCAAACACAGTGGCCTAAAATGAAGGTGTAGTGTGGCTCAGAAGTCTGCAGATCACCTGTGTGGTTCTACTGATCTGCTTCAGACACGGCTCAGCTTGGCTTACAGATCGCTTCCAGGCTGCGGTCCGTGGCCAGGTGAGCTGAAGCCGGCTGGTCTAGAGTGGCCACACTCACACGGCCGGCTGTTGGCTGTCTGGCTGTCTGGCGGGCAGCTGGGACACCAGGGTCAACTGGTGCATGTATCTCTCATTATCCAGCAGGCTAGCCCCGGCTTGTTCTCAGGGTGGCTGAACAGGGTTTCAGGAAAGCAAGCAGACATGCATGAATTACGAACTGGCATGCCTTCACTTCCTTCCTCATCATTCTGTGAGCTCGAGCAAGTGACGAGGCCTTGACAAGATTCAAGGGAGGGGAGGGTGTAGCCTCCACCTCTCGATGGAAGAAGCTGCAGAAGCTGCAGTCACATTGTGAGGGGCATGGGACGCTGGGAGGGGAATAATCAGGGCCCCGGTATGACGAGAGCCAGGAGCAGTAGGGACAGTAGGGTCCTAGAGAGCACCTGCCTGGAGTAAAGGGGTGTAAAGCCACTCCTCTGCAGCTGGCGGGAAGGCGGGAGCCACCCAAGGTGCCAGACGGCCATTCTCCTGAGAAACCAGCTGTGGCACCGCGAGCCTGAATTCTCCTGTCTTGAAATGTCAACCTCTAGGTGGATGCTGCTGGTTGCCCACACAAGTCTCTTGTCCCCACTGCCCCTTTCTGCTCCAGCCGGCAGAGCCCTGATTCTGCTCAGGTATTTTCATGGCCAGGCATGGGGGAAGGGTCTCTGTCACTGCTGGTGGTCTCATCCTCTCTGCCAGCACCAATGTAAGCACAATACCCGCCTCCGTTCTAGAGGAAAAGGCTGCCAGGACACTACACTCGTGGGAAAGCCTTCTGGATGAATAAAAAGAGACATAGCAGGGGACACTCCCTGCTTCACCCCTGGACAGGGTTGCACCTGCAGAGGACGCCTGGGACAACTGCAGCCACCTTGAGGCCAGAGGAGAGATGTGACCACCACCCCAGGAACCAGGCCGAACGAGGGAAAGACAGCCTGGACCGTGCCACCAGGCAGCAGAACGAGCTCCACCATGGGCCCCTGCAGATCCCTGGCATCGGAAGCGCTAGGCTCTCTGGTGACTTGTACCATTTTCTGGACACATCTCACTGCCACTTGCTACGGACAGCACCTTAAAGCAGCAGCCAGTTCAGAAAGTGCCAACACAACATGGAAAGCGGACAGTAGGAGGCGAGTTATGTCTGGCTGGTGAGTAATCTCCGATCCCCAGAAAGCACGTGATACGATGGGGTGGCCGGGCAGTGCCGTGCGCGTTCACGGAGACAGGCTTCCTTCGGAGAGCGACGTTCCTGCCCAGGTGGCTGCTGAGATTTTTGAGTTTCAAGCACCAGTGTCGCTCGTGAAAGGAAATCTTGGGAGTGAATTTTTTGGCAAAATGATCATCCTCTTATCCTTAATTAAGGAAAGTTGCAAACTTCAACAACAAGTGGAGAGCCCATACGTATTGAACTCCCGTGTGCTCCTTACCCAGCTTCAGTAACTCCAAGTCAAGGTCATACTTGTTCACCAGTGTCCTCACCTGCTTTCTCCTTCTCCAACTATTTTGAAGCCAATCCCAGATAATATTTCATCTCACCCATAAATAATTCAGTATGCGGGGGGGGTGCCTTTGTGGCTCAGTCAGTTGAGCGTCCAGCTTCGACTCAGGTCATGTTCCCGTGGCTTGTGAGTTCGAGCCCCACATCGGGCTCACTGCTGTCAGCACACAGCCCACCTTGGATCCTGTCTCCCTCTCTCTCTGCCCCTCCCCCATGCTTGCTCTCGTTCTCTCGCTCTCGGAAATAAAAACATTAAAAAATAATAATTCAGTATGCATCACTAACTTATAGTCATACGCGTTTTGAAACAGTACGATATTATCATATCAAAGCATGAATGATGTTTTACTTAATATCACCAAACATCTGATCTATAATAAGTATTTTTGATTATCATAAAATGTGTTATTGATATCTCAAAAAAGAGGTCTATAAATTGCAATTCATTGATTTGTGTCTTCTAATGCTTTTAATCTATGGTTTCTCCTATCTTTTGGGGGGGCAGGGGGGCAATCTGTTGTTGAAGAACAAATGGTTCGTTTGTTCCCACAGTCTGGATTTTGCCAATTATATCTCCCTGTGGTATCATTTAACACGTTTCCTGTCATCTGTATTTTTGTAAACTGGCCGTTGAATCTAAGGTCTTGATCGAATTCGGGTTCTGTCTTTTATCGGCAAGACAACTGCAGAAGTGATGCTGTGTCTCACCTGGAGGCCTACGGCATCTGGTGCTGTCTTTGGTGATGTGAGCATGAGCCCCTTTGCTGAGCACTGCCCCAAGCCCTGCTCCTCTGTCTCTGCAGTAGGAACCATCCCCTTTCAACAGCATGGGATCCCAGGACTGCCACTCTCCCGGGATTTGAGAAACCGATGCCCTGCAGATGGTCAGGTCAGTCTCCTGTCTTTCCAGATGAGGAGTCTGAGGCTTGCCTGCACAAAAGGCCCAATAGGGACGATTAGAGTTGGGGGCTCGGCAGAGC
Organism: Panthera onca; assembly: GCF_046562875.1. NCBI lineage: Eukaryota > Metazoa > Chordata > Mammalia > Carnivora > Felidae > Panthera > Panthera onca. The sequence continues at coordinate 5,006,373 of NC_138339.1, read as the reverse complement.
AAGTTGTACTAATTAGACCCCATAAAAATTAACTTTGTCATGTCACGCGGAGTATGACATAATCGAATGTGCAAGGATTGGGGAAATAGTCTGTTAGGGAATCTAGAAACAGGGAGCCCCAAATCATGCCTTGACTCTCTTGGACCAAGAAGACACTCCCTGACCGTGGTGGGCACAGCAGAAGGTGGGCTCTGTAGGAGGGGGAAGGTGTCAAAGGGCCCCACCTAAAGAAAAGGCGGGGAGTAACTCTGTGAGAAGGTGGATACGTTAATTAGCTTCACTGTAGTAATCGTGTTACTGTGTGTATCACATCACCATGTTGTATACCTTAAATACACACAATCTATTAAACTAATATGAAGGAGATTGAATTGTTTTTAATTCTCATAAATTAAAGCGTATTTTTAAAAGATTGGTTTGGGAAAGCAGAAAATGCATATTTCAAAATGCTTCAGGATTAATATTAAGTAGGTATAGAGTAGAGAATATTAGAAGTTTGTCAACACAGAACGTCCTCTGTAGTATCAGTTGGTGTGGAAAGTCCTGTTCCCTCAGAGTGTAAGATAAATGATGTATTATGTATGGTGTCTATTTTAAACATCTCAGTGATAAAAAATAAAGACTAAATTAGTGGTAAATACTTGGAGCCCATTTTTTAAAGTTTATTTATTTTGAGAGAGAGAGAGAGAAAGCATGAGTGGGGGAAGGACAGAGAGAGAGAGAGAGGGAGAATCCCAAGCAGGCTCTGCACTATCAGCACAGAGCCCGACCTGGGGCTTGAACTCACAAACCATGAGATCACGACCTGAGCAGAAGCTGGATGCTTGGGGCGCCTGGGTGGCTCAGTGGGGTTGGGTGTCCTACTTCAGCTCAGGTCATGATCTCACAGTCTGTGAGTTCAAGCCCTACTTCAGGCTCTGTGCTGACAGCTCGGAGCCTGGAGCCTGCTTCTGATTCTCTGTCTCCCTCTCTCCCTGCCCCTCCCCCACTCACACCCTGTCTTTCTCTTTCTCAAAAATAAAAATTTTTTTTTTTTTTTTAAATTTAGATGCTTAACCAACTGAGCCACCCAGATGCCCCAACAGGAGACATTTTTCGTTGTCACGACTGAGAAGTAGCTGTTGAGGCCCTTCTGTGTGTCAGGCACGCAGACAACCAAGGCAGAGTTTCTGTCCTAAGTGTTCTTGGTGCAGAAGACATGGTGACGTGCACAGTGTGTAGGTTCTTGGCCAGGGCGGGGTTGGGGGGTGGGGGTGGGGGGTGGGAAACCACCCGGTGGACGTTGCCAGACTGATCCTACAAGATGCGGAGGGGTTAAGCTGGCCGAGGGAAGTAGAAGGCAGAGAGATGGAAGGATGTTCCAGGATGAGGCTGGTGAGAGAAACAGCCCCCAGGGCAGAAATGCCCAGCGGTCCCGCGGCCGGGCCCCCGTGGGCGGTGCTGTAGACCCGACAGTCACAGGAAGTCCATTCGCCGCATCAGAGCCCCTGGAAGGCTGTGTCTGGAGGCGCCATTGAAAGATTTACACTGAGGAGCCGATGGACTGACTTGTGGCCTAAGAGGCTGAGTCTGCCTTAGCGGCTGGCATTGTGAGGCAGAGGTTGGAGGTGGAGGAGAGGTGTCTCCTAGACTCGGAGAGAAGCAGAGAGGCAGTGACGGGCACAGCATTAACTTCGGAGGGATTTCCAAGGGGAAGAGATTGGTCAAGCAGCCGCGGTTGGCAGAGGAAACAAGCTCACATCTCAGGGCCTGCCCGAGGCCGGCCGAGTTCCTTCTCACTCGCATGCGAGCCCAGTGTGAGTCTGTGATGGGGCCCGGCTGTGGCAGGGGGGGCCCACGCCACGCAGTCACTCGGGGACCCAGCCTCCTCCATCCAGAAGTTCTGCCGTTCCCGGGGCCTTGCGGTCCTCGACACAGTGCCAGCGGGAGAGGGACGAAATAGCATGAGAGATCCTGCGGGAGGCTGAGGGCCCAGGCCTGGGGAGCCCACCCGTAACTCCTGCCCGCATCCCGGCTGTCAGAACCGGGGCCGTGGCCCCATATCCTGTGAGGGAGTCTCGAAAATGGAGTGGAGCGGGGAGCCCAGAGCAGAAAGGAAACGGGTCTGGCCAACAGACAGCCCTGACTGCCACAGAATGTTTCAGGGGTAAAATCATCATCGGGCCGCGTAATTGATTCCACGTGGCGGAGCGGAGAGCCTCCGGGTTCCCACCAAGGGGCTTGGGGTGGATGCCTTGGGGGTGCACGCAGGAGCCCCTGCCTCAGCGGGTGACGCAATGGGTCCATTCTGAAAGCACCACAGGACACTTGACATGTGGCACGTGTTTTACTGTGTGACCTGTGTTCCACTTACACCAGTGTCTCCCAGTATGCGTATATAGACACATAGATAGAGACGAAGATGAATCTGGGAAGTAAAAAAACAACCTGAATGTGGAGCAGGAATGTTTGTTTTTCACCGTTTCATTCTTCCGTGCCGAAGGCCCCTTCACTTCATTATGCTCCTTGCTCCCTGCCTTTACTCTTTCCAAGAAGCACTTACTGTTATACGTACGTGGAGCGTGTGATGCCCCAGATCCCCTGCCCTCCTCCATCCCGACACCTGCAGCTGAGTCGCCCCCAGGCTGCCATGTCCCTCTCGCACTGAGCTCATCAGCAGCCTTGTCCAAACCTTGTCTTCATAACCCAAAGCGCCGTGAGCTGTGACTCTGTGCGGGGACGCCGTTGTGGGTAAATGAACCCGATGGTCCAGCTTAGGGAGTTTGCCGAAATTCCTGTTTTTGGACTTGAGTCAGGGCGTACAGCCCATTGCCAAACTCAGATCTGTCTCTTTGGTTAGGAGCAGGGACTGTGGAGCGAGTTTTCTTTGCAATGGCCGTACTGTTTCCTGACTGCGAGGTCTCGGGCAAGCTCATGAACCTCGGTGGCCTCAGTTTCCTCATCTGCAGAATGGGACAATAGTTGTAAGTTAAGCTTTGGATCGTGTGAAGGTTAAAAGGATCAGTGCACCTCAGGTGCTTGCCAGAGTCACCCATACACGGCACCTGCCAGACCTGTGCTCAGGATGTTATGCCTCCGAGATTCTTAGAGAAGCTGGAATTTCCCTTGCAATTTAGTCTCCTGCCGGTCTGTCCTCTAATGAGGGGGAGACGGGGCCGAGGGCACACGGCTCTTGGGCAGGCCCCAACTGCCCGTTGATGGAAGGGAACAGCTCACTGCTCCCCACCCTAATGAACTCATTAATTTTTCTATTTCTCTAACTGTTCTCCGTTCCCAGCCAAACCCTTGGGGTGAGTGTTTTGTTCTGTTGTGCAAACTGGGACTTGGGGGTGAAGAGGGGGGTAGGCTGAAGGCACCTCTCATTGCTAAACCACCGTTTGACTCAGGAGCTTCTGTAGCTGACATTTAACAACCAGAGATAAGAGGGGCCTCAAAACCCACAGATACGCCACCCCTCCGTCACAGGCCAGGACAAGAGGTGGGAACCACCTGGGAGTCTGTGCCAGGCAGTCGAAATGGGGTTTACGTTCTCTAACAGATCAATCTGTGTGTCTGTGAAAAGGTACCTGGGCTGGCGTGGGGGGGGGAGGGGCGCCAGTCTGGAGGCAGGGAACAAGTTCCTTGGGAAAAGGCAAGGGCACTGGTCGGAGGAGGCAGATTCAGCGGAGAGTCTGAGGGGAGAGTCATCAGGCTCAACTGGGGAGTGAGGCAGAGGGAAGGGCAAAGCATCGGACCCAGTTTGGTGGCCTGAGCAGTTGAAGAAGTCATCTTCTCCCCAGATGCAGCGCCTTTCGGGGAGCAGGAGGCGTTCCCTTTTGGAAAGGTCAGGTTTGAGGACAGGTCCCGGAGGCAGCGGGGCACACAAGTGCTGCATTTAGAAGAGAAGCTGGTCTGCAAAGGCGTGCCTGGGCACGAACCAGGCACTGCTGGCCTGTGAGGGGTGGGTGTGGCGTGAACCCAGGAGCGGGGTGCGGCCGGCCCCAGAGCGCAGGGCCAAGGTGCCTGCCGTTTGTCTTTGTGAATTAGCTGCATGGCATTTTAAACCTGTTTAAATTTCCGAGCAGCTTCAAGATGTGTGTTGTTATTTTTCAAGGCCCTATTCAATAAAATATTTGGATAATTACTACACTCGGGAAACTGGCTCAGGTCCACCAAGACCTAAAAATAGCGAGTTTGCGGACCTGTGGATTCTTTTCTCATGACAGCGAGGCCTCCGGGGCCCAGCCAGGAAGTGGGGGGGTGGGGGGGGGTGGCGCAGGGCCCCCTTAGAGGCACAGTCGGAGGCTGGACACAGAGACGTGCTGGCAGAGAGCTTTCCAGTGAATTCCGTGCCACCAGAAAAACAGATGGAGGCGATGACTGGGCTGTCTCCAGCCCACCAATCGGCTGTTGGTTGAGAAAAAGTGCTCATCGTAATGTCTCCTTCCTTCTGAATGTGAGGCACAGCAGGACGTTGGCCAGATCCCCGCCCCGGCAAAGGGGGGCCACGTGGCAGGTGGGAGAGGCAGAAGATGGACCCCGTCTGTAAGAAACACAGGGCAACACCCCAGAAAACGCGTGTGCGATCGGGGGAATGCATTTCCGAGGCTGTGAGTCAGTCGGGGATGCTACAGTGCTTCCTTAACAGATCAGTACTTGTGAAAAAGGCAGGAGTTTCCCCACCAGCAGAGAAAGGGCACATACCAATGTTTAAGAAAACGATAGAGGCCAGGACGCCATTCTCTGCCGTTGTCCATTCAAGTACATCCTTGAATTGGAGGAGTGTTCAGTTTCAGCCTGACCTCCTTGGGAATCGGACGGAGCCCTTCAGCCCCAGCCCCACACCTGCCGGCGGGAGGCGCCCGGTACGCATGGGCGACTTAGAGCCTCTGGCACCCTCCCCTATGAGTCACGGAGGGACAGGGGTGTCCTGAGACCCCTGCATCGCACAGGCAAGCAGCGATTGCGTGTAGGTCTTTTGGAAGCACTTGAGAAGCAAACATATGAAGGGGGAGGAGGAAGAAGAGAGAGGGAAACAAACCACAAGAGACTCTTAATGATGGAGAACAAACTGAGGGTTGACGGAGGGAGGTGGGCTAGATGGGGGGTGAGCACTGAGGAGGGCACTTGCTCGGATGAGTACTGGGTGTTGTCTGTAAGTGATGAATCACTGAATTCTATTCCTGAAACCAATACTGCACTGTATGTTAACTAAAAATTAAAAAAAAAAAAAAAAAAACTTTAAAAAATCCCAAACTAGCAGGTGATGGATACTGTTCACCTCCAAACACTCCGGACGGAAGACAGAACAAAGGAGTCTGAGGACAAAAATGTATCTGAATCTGTGAACATTTCAGGAGTATCCCCTCCAGGCCCAGGGTGCCTGTCGGCCTCTGAACCAGCCACCGTCTACAAGTCCTTGATAAGAGAGAGGTTTTCACACTGGTTTGGAAAAAGAAGTACTTATTAAGTAAAAACTAAACGACTGGAGTGGGTTGCTTAATTAGTCAAGTAATATTTATGAACTCAACAGAATCGCTAATCCGTTGGATTATCTGGGTGCTAAAACTTTCAGAGAAAATGTCAGTTACAGTAAAGGGAAATATTCAATTTATTTAGTCTTCACCTTTGGCTCAAGCAATATTTCCAAAATTCACTTCCGTTCCTTTTGTGATGGAATTCGTGCTTTCTCATTGGAACACTACATTTTATCATACAGTTTGAGTTGGCGAAGTTTTTTTTTTTTTCTCCTCCAAAGAAGCTGGCTCTTTTTAGGACAATGCTCTCAGCCTATTTTAGAGACACAGAACATAGTACATGTTTTCCACAGGGCACACAGCTGCTGGAGGGAGATGGGGGAAGCTTGCCCTTGTTCTTTACCACTGATTTCTAAGAACAAGTCAGTGAAACTTGAAGTGTCTTGGGAAATATACGCATAAATGCTGTGATTATGTTAGTAGTTAATAAAGGCTTGATTGGTGATGGACAGATGAATCCACCTCATGTCCAAACAACGAAATGACAAACCATGGGAGTGTTTTTCAAATTATCTTGGGGGAAGACAGAAAGTGCTGTTCCAAAAGCATCTTATTTGCAGAATGCCCAAAGCAAACAAAACATGCCAGCCAGGCAAAGGCATTTCCAGAATTCGAGATTCGAAAATAGCTGTGAACAATTATTGCCAACACAGGCACATTCTCCACGGTTGGTTTTTAAAAGGTAGAAAAGTTGAAATTCAACCTGGGACAGCTGAGGACCCAGTCTCCTGATGTTTAAAATGTGATGCATAATATCATGGGAAGAAAAAAAATATTTATAGTAAATGTAAGCCCAGCACTGGAAAATACGTTCTACATTTGTGAGGTTTTTTTTTTTCCTTGTATGATTGAATAATTTGAGAGAAAAGCCTGTCCACTGTTTTCAACTAGTAGGTCATGAAACATAAAACAACAGTTTGATGGGTTAGCATAATATTTTAAGAATGGTGGTCCAGGGTGCCTCCCTGGCTTAGTTGGTAGAACGTGCAGCTCTCGATATCGGGGTCATCGGGTTTGAGCCCCACGTTGGGTGTAGAGATTCCGTTAAAAAAATTTAAAGAATAAAAAAAATAAAACAAAGCCTAAACTTGAAGGCTAATGATCAACCAAAGCAAAGAGAAGAGCTATTTATGGGATACTTTTTCTGTGAGTCATGCTTAGCATTTCCTCCCCCAGTCAAATACATATATTTCCACCATCTGCCTTTGTATTTTACATTTAAATCTTCAGTGCATTTTGAATTGATTTTCCTATATGATGTGAGATAGGAAATCTAATTTACTTTTTTCAAGTAATTAGTCATTCCATCCAATATACTATTTCTATGATTATTGAGATAATGACATACTAAATTCTTACAAACGCTTGAGCGTGTTTCTGAAGTTTCTCTCTGCTCTGATCATTATTAGTTTGTCTGTTCCTTGACCAGAAAAATGCCATTTTAATTATTAGATTGTAAATTGAGATGTTTAATGTCTGGTAAGGAAGGGGGAGCTCCCGTCCTCCAAAATTGAATGTTATTTTATAAGAAACAAATTATCATGTTAATTTCAGTAAATGTATTATTGTTCTAGGTAAATCTTGGAATAATTTTTCAAGGTTAAAAAAAACTAATAGAATTCTATAAATGTGAACACATTAACTATTATGTTTTTAGATTCTATAAATTAGTTCTATTAAATCATATTAGGTATATATAAAAATAAATATAAGTCTTCCAACCCAGAAGAATTTTCTCTCTTCCCTTATTCGGGAATTTAATGTCTCTTAGTAGAATACGATTAGCGACTTCACAGAGACTGCGCATTCTTTTTAAGTTTATTGCTACTATCTTTATTCTTTTTATTAAAAATATATAGATGACTTTATTGTTGCATGTCAGAAGGATATTGATTTCTGTACATTGGATTGCTAACTGGCCCTTCCATTTGAGTTTGTGATTAATTAAAGTAGTTTTAATAGGTTGAATCCCTTGGGCTCTTCAGGTAGACAATCTGTCTGTAAAGACAGACAACACCGTTTACTACTTTGCAGTATATGCGGCTTCATGTTTTTCTCATCTTATTTCATTTTCTAAAATTTCAGATCAATGATGAACCACACCAGTGATGCAGGCGTTTTCCTTAGTCTTGATTTTAATGGGAGTGCTCATATTTTTTAATTGCTAAATATACTTTAATTGATAGTTTCCTGTAGGTTATTAGATTACTAAGAAAATAGCATTATATTCCTAGTTCTAGAAGCTTTTTTTAAATTTTAGCAATGAATATTATCAAATACCTTTCTTATATTTATCAAAAGAGCATAGAGCCTTTTCCCTTTGACCTATTTATTCATTCAAGAATTATAGAATGTCTGGAGCACCTGGGTGGCTCTGTTGGTTGAGCATCCGACTTCAACTCAGGTTATGATCTCACAGTCCGTGGGTTCAAGCCCCACATCAGGCTCATTGCTATCAACGCAGAGCCCGCTTTGGTTCCTCTGTCCTCCTCCCCTTTCCCCCTCCTCCATTCACACTTGCTCTCTGTCTCTCAAAAATGAATAAACATCTCCGTAAAAAAAAGAATTATAGAATGGCTTCATTTAGGTTAAAATTATTTTTACATTCCAGCAATAAGACATACTTTGGGTGGATTATTACTGGAATAGACTACTAGATGATATACATTAATGTTGTATTAAAGTTTTTGCATCTGTGAGATGCTTGTATAGTTTAAAGAGTGGCATTTGTTCCCTAAAGATTTCATGATAATGATTTGTAAAATTATGTGGCTACAACAATATTATTGAAGACAGATTTTTGATAACTTCTAAAATTGCAAGAGCTCTTTCCTGGTTTCCTATTTCTTATCAAATCCTCTTGAGTTATTTGCGTCTTTCTAGCAAAACATCAGTGTTTTCAACGTGAGAGAGCAAGAAGCGGCATTTCTATCCATTTCTTGTTTGTATTTCCGAACAGTTTCGCCTTTTGTTTTTAGGCACCGTTGTTTGGTAATCGAAGATTCGTTAAAGTCATATATCCATTCTGAACTGTATAATCTAACAGTGTAAAATGACTTCCTGTGCTCCATTCAATCCTTTTTGTCTTGTATGTAAGTCAGCGTTCTATCAGAAGAACAGAGCCACTGTTAGCACCAAGAGAATAAGGAACTTCTCCTAGGAATTAAGGCTTACAGGCGCGGGCGGAGCTCAGTTGAGTAGAGGTCTAGAAAGGGAAGGGGAGGATCAGAGAAGCTACGCACCAGCTCCCCTCAGGTGCCAGAGCTGGTGGACATAAGGGAGTTTGCAAGTCTAGCCTCCAGAGTGGGATCACAGAGGGTGGCGTCTGTGGTGAAACCTACGGAAACTTCTGCCTCAAGGGAGAGCCTGCCTCTGAGTAACCGCCACCTGTGCAGGTCCACACCAGGTGCCTGGTGGTGGCCTGCAGACAGGGTTGGTTAGCAGGGCCAGCAGTTAGGAGGATGCCTTGGACCCAGAGCAGGGGGGAGTGAAGAGAGCTGGGGTCTGCCACTCGTCTCTGCGTTTGCCTGTCATTGTAGCCAACCACGACAACCTGTTAGGTCTAATGACTTCTGCCTCTAAGGCTTAGGAATCCCACCTTCCAAATTTTGCGCATTTCTCCTTTCAACTCTAAACAGAACCATAGAGAAAAGGGGGTTCTGGGAAATGTAGTTTCATCAGGCCTGCACTCAGTTTATATAATACAAACCAACATACACTGAGTTATAGTTTGTCATTGGTATTTTCGTTTTGATATATTTTCCCAACATGCTCTGGAGGACGCTTTGATACTTGTTTAACTAGATTTTTTTTTTCTCTGATTTTAAAATACAAAGTTCTCTAACCAGTTTAAGAGTATTGCAAGAATGTGTAACTGGTATATTATTTTAAATGTTTATTTATTTTTGAGGGAGAGCAAGAGAGCACAAGAGAGCATGTGCATGGGGGAGGGGCAGAAAGAGAGCGGCACAGAGCCCGACACAAGGCTTGATCCCACGAACCATGAGATCATGACCTGAGCCAAAATCAAGAGTCAGACACTTAATCGACTGAGCCACTGAGGCACCCCAATGTGTAACCAATATTAATGTGGGGAAAATAAAATGATGCAAATATCTAATTAGCACAAAAGAAGGTGTGAAAGAGAAAAAAAGAACCTAAAGCAGGGGAATGGAATAAAAGGCAAGTTTAACACAACTCTCGTCACTAACTACATTAAACAGAAACAGTCTAGATATTCCGTGGAAAAGATGAAGTCTGCAACTCAAAGCTTTTAAAAGCCAACTGTATGCTGTTTACAAAATCAGACTAAATATCAAGACACAGAAAGGCTGAATGTATTAGGATGGAAAATGATATGGCAGGTAAAGCAAACAAAGTTGATATACGTACAGTGACATCAGACAGGGCCAACTCTAAGGCAAGAGTTGCTAGAGATAAACATCTGAACATGATAAAGGGGTCAGTCTACAAAGAAGATATCACAAATCTTAATCTATGCAACTAATAACAGAGCTTCAAAATATATGTAAAGCAAAATTGACAAGATATAGAGGATAGAGGAATTCACAATCATAATGGTAGATTTTAACACTTTCAAATGTGTTATAAAAAGAAAAAAAAACAAAACTTGAATAACACAAATAGCAAATTTGGCTTAATTGACATATGTAGAATCCTGCATTCTAAACCCACGACATGCACATTCTTTTAAATCGCATGTGAAGCATTTGCCAGAATTGATCATGGCTGGGCAATAAAACAAGCCTCCAAAAACTTTTCAAAAATGAAAATAATAAAGAGAATATTCTTCCCACAATGGAAGTATCATAGCGGGAGAAAAAAACTAGAAAATCTCCAACTGTTTGAAAATTAAACTATACAGTTTTAAATAATCCACAGGTAAAAGGAAAAATCAGAAAAGACATTAGAGAATATTTGGAAGTAGGTGATGATGAGGATATGACATATTAAAACTGTACTAGAAAGCTAAAGCTGAAAGCAAATTTCACAGCCTGAAATTCATATATTACAGAGAAGACAGGCTAAAAGTCAGCCATCTAAGCTTTCATCTCAAGAAACTGGAAAAAGAATAGCAAATCTACAATGTATAAGAAGGAATGAATAAAAACAAGGGCAGAGATTCATGAAATAGAAAGCAAATTTACAATAGAGAAAAAGCAAAAAGCATATTCTTATCCTCAATAAAATTGATGAAGAAAAAGGAAAAAGAAACAATTTCTATTTGGAAATTCAGGTTACTGAACACAAGGCCAATACACCAAAAAAAAAAAAAAAATCAATTGTATTTCTAAATATCAGCAGTAAACAAGGAGAACATGAAATTTCAAAACTGCGTCGTTTACAATAGTATAAAAATAAAATACCTACAAATAAAGATTTATCAAAATACGTGCAGGATTGGGGCGCCTGGGTGGCTCAGTCGGTTGAGCGTCCGACTTTGGCTCAGGTCATGATGTCACAGTTCGTGGGTTCGAGCCCCATATCGGGCTCTGTGCTGACAGCTCGGAGCCTGGAGCCTGCTTCAGATTCTGTGTCTCCCTCTCCCTCTGCCCTTCCCTACTCACGCTCTGTCTCTCTCTGTCTCTCAAAAATAAATAAATGTAAAAAAAAAAAATCTTTTTTTTAAATACGTGTAGGATCTTTACACTGAAAGGTACGAGGCATTCTTGGGAGAAAGAAAGGAGGATTCTGTGAGCGGAGGACATTCCATCTCCATAGATTGGAAAGCCAGCGTTGTAAGGATGCCAACTCTCTTGGATTGATCTGTGGGTTGAACCCAATCCTAAGCAAAATTCCAGCATCGTGAAGCTTGGCAAGCTGATTCCATAATGTATATGGAAATGCAAAATGCTAAAATAGCCAAGAGAATCTTAAATTAGAACAGAGTTGGCTTCCTTCTGCCGTTAGACACTTCCTTCGACTTCTAACCTATGAACATCGGCTTTTTTTGTAGGCATGACTCATAAAGAGCACATGCTTGTATTTTGTCTTAAGGAACTTTCTGGAAGTTTTCTTTCTTACTCTAGGGTATTACCCCATTTATATTTTTTTATTCTATTACTTATTTCTCTTGGTCTTTGGATTTGTCTTCCACTTCCTTGATATCCCTTATCTGTTTATTTATTTGTTAGTTTTTATTTGTTTCATTTATTTGTTTGCTGGTTTGGAGGAGGTGCTTTAGAAGCTCTGGTCTTTAAAAGTTTTATATCCTGGCTTTTGATTCTGGCAATGACTATACGGATTACTTTTAATATACGCTTATGAGCTAGCCTTCCCGAATTCAGAGTGAAGGTTTACATGTTACTTTATGATTTATCATCCATTTCTGGATGTCACCCGACCCCCCAAGTACACACAAGTGCACACATGCCCCCTACGCTGATTTTAACGCTATCTTCTACCCACTTTTGCACATTTTAAATATGATCTGGCATCTTGTATCCACTCATTTAATTTCACTGGTTTTTGCATTCTCAATCCTCTCTTTTAAGAACAAATGCATTATTTACATTCCGAGAGTCCTACATTCACTGCCAGCCCTGCGTCTAACTTTCTTTCCAGGCTCCAGCTTTTGCTTTACGTCTCAGCCGAGAGGCGCACATCCTCATCTAACTCACTCTGGTGCTTCGAGCCAGGAAAACTTGAACAAATCCCTCAGCAAAGCGTACTATGGGTCATTTAGCCCCCTTCCACTGGCTAAAGTTGCAAGTGGGATAAAGTAAAACTGACGTGCAATAATGGAAAATGTCTGAAAGCATTAAAAAAGGTTTTAAACGAGAAACATTTTGAAAGAAAACTAACGAGAGGAAACGTGTCCTTCCGGGCATCAAACAATAGTGTAAAAGGATCAGATTCCAACCCATTGGGTGTATTGGGTAGTTGAATACGCTCCAACAATAGGGTATTCTGCGACTCTTGTGTTTGGGGCACTAATAAGCAAAACAGGGAACACCCAAACAGACCCCAGTGGAGGTAAGATCTAGTGGATGAAAAGATGTGGTGTCTCAAACACTTGAGGAGAAGGTCAGGCACTGGCTTCTCCTAGAAAAGAAAAAAAGGTAACGTGGCTCGGAAGCAGACAGTTGTCAAATTTCATAAACATCGATGCAGGCAGCCCCGTGTTGGGTCCCTGAGAGGCTGGTGCATTAGCGAAATGACTGACACTTTTCCGAGCCTGTTGTGGTGTGGGTTCCCGCGCAAGAGTGTGTGTATGTGGGCGAATGTGTGTGAGTGTGCGTAGTGCGAGTGAGTGTGCGTGGGAATGCATACGTGTGAGCGAGTGTGCGGTGTGCGTGCGAGGGAGTGTGTGGTGTGTGGGTGTGTGTTGGGGCGCGGTTGTGTGTGGGAGGTGGGAAACGGCTCCGTCTCAGGAGCATCTGATTTTTATAAAGCGGAAACGGCAACAGTAGAGGGAAGTGATCGGGTGAGGCAGGTGGTCCTGACGGTTTTCCGCAAGGAAAACGGCATCCCCGAGGGCCTCCAACTCCACGATGGGAGCGTCCCCGTTCCCAGGTAAGAAAGCAAGCGAGGTTCGTGGGCCACTCTTCCCAGGAGTCCAGCCTCGGGCTGTCCGGGCCCAGGGCCCGCTTCTTGCCCACGGCAGCGTGGCCTCCGTGTTGCTGGTGTATTTCCCTGCCCCCGTGAGCCATCCGCCCCCCCTGCCCCAGGCGTGGCCCTCACTCGCCCTGCGCTGCTCACCCGTGCCGCGGGATGCCGCAGGGGACGGTACTTAAAGGTCAAGGCCACACTGTTCATCTCTTGCCTCCAGTCATCAGACTGTGCGCTCTCCTCTCAAGTGTGGCCACAGGGGATGGCAATTCTCTCGAACTTGGTTTTTCTGATCCTGTCTCGCCGAATGCTTTGTGGAGCCTGGATGGCGGCTCTACGGGGCGGGCTTTGCCGCTCACGGACTCAGCCTCACTGACCTTGCGCCGGAACACCTCACGGGATGCCTGAGACACTTCTGCTTTTCAGAACGGCCTTGTGAGAGCAGCAGGGAACAGCGTCCGGCTTAAATTTGGGACTCCCTGAGAAAAACAAATGTCCGGTATCCTACAAGAGATCTGGCATGTATTGGAATGCAATGTTGGTTGACCTTGGCTCTTCTCTTTATACACGCCAGGGCTTGGGCGGGGCAGCTGGGGACAGGACAGCCCAGAAAGGAGGTTTGGGTGTGGCCCTGGCCCTTTATACCAACCTCTTTCTGTCCGCTGGGATTCTGACCCCTAACCACCGTCAGGAACACCCGAGCCCTCATACCAGCCTTCCTCCCTCCATCAAGGCACGGGCCTGACACCCCGCTGGCTGACAGCAAGAGACAGAATGGCCAGAAAGACAGAGTGAGGCCTTTGCGCACTAGAAATTTAATTTGGTGGGAATAATTGGGCCAAGGAGTTGGAAGCGCTTGTCGGGCTGATCTGGCCTTGGGGGTAATGGGGGGAGGGCATAAGAGGCTGGTCTTGAGGACAGAAAGGAATTCCTATAAAAACTACCCGACCGAGAAAACATTCCAGGTCTCTAGCACTGTCAGATATAATAGCAGCCAGCTACCAGGAAGGCAAAGGCAACTTCTGGGGTTAAAACTATACCAGATAGTCCCTATATTTCTATCAAGCCCAACCCCTTCCTGGGTCCTACAGATCTGACCCAGGTCTCCCCCCAGCCCATCTAGTCCCTCGGACCCCACTGTACCCAACTGCAGCCGCTTTGGCCTCCTGGCAATGCCCGGAGCCCCTGGCCACTTCCTTCATCTGGAAGGCCCTCCACCCCCTGCCGTGTCTGACTCCCCACCTGTCCCACCTTCACCTTAGTGTCACCTTCTTGGAGAGGCGGTCACAGACGCCCCTCCTCATTTCCCCAACATCTAAAGAAGTGCTATGGGCTGAATGGTGTCCCTCCAAATTCCTATGTGAACCCTAACCCCAGGACCTCAGAATGTGACTGTCTTTGGAAGTAGGACCTTTAAAGAGGGGATTCAGTTAAAATGAGGCCATTGGAGTGGGCTCTAACCAAACAGAACTGGTATCCTTATATTTTTTTAATTTTTAAACACTTTATTTGAGAGAGAAAGAGCATGAGTGGGAGAGGGGCAGAGAGAGGGAGACACAGAATCGGAAGCAGGCTCCAGGCTCTGAGCTGTCAGCACAGAGCCCGACGCGGGGCTCGAACTCATGAATGAGGAGATCATGACCTGAGTGAAAGTCGGATGCGTAACTGACTGAGCCACCCAGGCCCCCCAGAACTGGTGTCCTGGACGCACAGAGAGACACCATGGATATCATCACAAAGGAAAGACCACATGTGGCCACAGTGCAAAGGCAGCCATCCGCACACCGAGGAGAGAAGCCTCAGGAGAAACGCCTTGTTCTTGGACTTCCAGTCTCCAGAACTGGTAGAACATAAATGAGGAGGAGAACACAAGTAACAAAAAAAGAATCGTCTTACATGTGGCTCACTGATGCACGTCTGAGACAGACAGATCATGGCATCCCTAAAGGGTCTTATGATTAATGTTTTACTAGATAACAAAGGGTAATCTTATCTTGACAATGGCCAGCCCTCTAAGATCCTGTAAACCTCACTTTCAGCAGACACAAATTCCTTAGAGACTTATGCTATCCCTAACCCCCACTAACTAAAAAGTATAGAATTGGTCAGTCCCACAATCCCCGGGCAGCTCTTCCTGCCCAGGGTCCTGTCCCTGTGCTATAACGAAAGCACCTTTTTGCACCAAAAACATCTCAAGAATTCTTTCTTGACTGTCCGCTCACTGACAATACGTCATATTTTGGTGCCCAACATGGGGTCTGTCTTCTCATCGGGACTCTGAGTCTTAGTGCAAACCCGGTGAGTACTTTCTCTTTTTACTTTCATACCAGGGCCTTTTCAGAGAGTGTGGTCTTACTGGAACACTTTCAAATCGATTGCTCGGGCTGCAATCCTGTAGCCCGTGGCTACTCTACAGGGGGCACAAAAACCTCCCTTTTGACCAGAAGTTAGTACCCTGGCCAGAATGGTAGTGAGACCCAGAAACATGATGCCTTCTCTTTATTTCTGTCCTTGTAAAAAGCTGCCTGTGTTGGGCAGGAGACAGCCACCTAAGTGACTAGCACGGCTTCCAGTTAAGACTTAGGTGTGAGGAGCGCCTTGGTGGCTCAGTTGGTTAAGCGTCCGACTTCGGCTCGGGTCATGATCTCGCGGTCCGTGAGTTCGAGCCCCACGTCAGGCTCTGTGCTGACAGCTCAGAGCCTGGAGTCTGTTTCAGATTCCGTGTTTCCCTCTCTCTGTCTCCCCTGTTCATGCTCTGTCTCTCTCTCTCTCTCTCTCAAAAATAAATAAACATAAAAAAAAAAAAAGACTTAGATGTGAGGTGTCCTCCTCATGGGTCTAATGTGATCCACTCCACATCCTTGGTCTAGTCACTTTGGGCCACAAGACCTCCACCCAGAGCCAGCTGAAACTAGGACCCGACCGAATTAAAACCCAACCAGGGGCATTTCCTAGGGAAGTCAGCTGTGACGACTGCGTGTGTTGGGATGTCACTTAGAATACGGCAGATTTCCGTCTCCACTGGTTTTCATCAGTGTCCCCTACTGACTACTTAAATTACAACATTGGGTAGTTTCCACTTGTAAAACTTTTCTAGTGTTTTCCATGGGTTAAAAACAGCATGTTATTTATGTCTGTTCACTGGCACCCATTTGTAGCCTAGGGGGCCATGGGGTACTGGAGGGATGCCATGATCCCTCCCAGAGGGCAAGGTTGTGTTCATAGTGATTTTGTTTGAGGAACGCCTCCAATCACTTTGACACTAGGAACCTCTGACATACCCTGTATAGGGTGCCACCTGAGAGTTGGCGGGGGGAGGGTGGATTTTTGGTAATAAGCCTTCCCTATTTTTCCAGGAACATGAGATCTTCTTCTTTAGTCCCCAGGGATGCTCCCTTGGGATGCGTTTTAACCCACTGGAATCAATTCGGATTGCAATATTTAAGAAAGAAAAGCCTGATCTTCTTATGTAACACCGTATGGCCTTGGTACTTCTTAGGAGATGAGGAAAAATGGCCCTTAATGGGACATTAAACTTCAGTATGATCTATCAGTTAGATCTCTTCTGCAGGAAACAGGGCAAATGGGCTGAGGTACCTATGTCCAGGCCTTGGTGGCTCTAGATCAGGACCCCGACCTGAGGGCTTCTTGCGGAATGTGATTGGCCACTAACCAGGCTCATAAACCCCTCCCGACATATCGGATGATGATTGTCTAAATGGGCCCATTCCTCCTAATAAGCCCAGGCTACCAGAGGGATCACAAGTCTCTCCAAAGAGAGAGGACGTTGATTCTGTCACTATCCCTTAATTTATCGAGGGTTTTCAACAAGTATCCATCATGTTTGATTGGACCTGACTAACTCACCGCTGCACCCCTGAGGAAGAGAACCATATCTGGGTAGGGGCTCCAGGGTCTGCTGACCAACAGGTGACAAGAGACAGGGGACGTTACCCGGTAGGGGGCGCTGCTGTCCCAATTGCAGAGCCACGTTGGACCTACCAGGAAAAGGGTTGAAGGAGATGGGCTCCTATGATCACTGGTCTGATAGAAGGAATGAAAAAAAAAAAAAAAAAAAAAAAAAGGATTCTTCAAACCTGTGAAATTCAACAAAATTCAGAAAGTCCTTTAAATTGCTGATCAAAATCCAGCTCTGTCTCAGGGTCGCTTAACAGAAGCTGTCTGTAAATACACAAACCTGGACCCGACTACACCTGAGGGAGTAACTATTTTAAACATGCACTTTATAAATCAGTAGGCACCTTACATCTGGTGAAAATGAACTAAAATGGCTTTGGGCCCTCAAACTCCCACTCAACACCTCCTGGAGGTGACTACAGGAGTTTTTAATAATAGATACGTGCTATTAAAACAGGAAAAGAATCAAAGGGCTAAGTTACAGGGTAAGATACACGTCCGAGTATTGGCTGCCGCTATTGTGGACTCTGTATAACACCAGGCTAGCCAGGGGCCAGAGAAAGGGCCGGCTCCGCATTAGAAGTCAGGTGAGAGCCCATGTTTCAGATGTGACCAGACTGGCATTGGAGCAGAGGATGTCCCTGGGCCTTGGAAGAGAGACTGCCCTCGTCTCCAGAGAGAGAGAGGGGGTCAGGCAATCACTTCCCTGCCTGAAGGCAGGAACTGGGGGATCTGGCATGACGCGGCCCTGAGGCTGGTCTGGCTTCCTTTGACATCAAGATGTCTGAGCCCCGGGTTACCCTGGATGTGGGAGGCAAGTTCATCAATTTCCTCTTCTTTTTTTGTTTTATATATGAAATTTATTGTCAAACTGCTTTCCATACAACACCCAGTGCTCGTCCCAACAGGTGCCCTCCTCAATGCTCATCACCCACCCTCCCCTCCCTCCCACCTCCCATCAACCCTCAATTTATTCTGTTTTTAAGAGTCTCTTATGGTTTGCCTTCCTCCCTAACTTTTTTTTCCCCCTTCCCCTCCCCCACGGTCTTCTGTTAAGTTTCTCAGGATCCACATAGGAGTGAAAACATATGGTACCTGTCTTTCTCTGGATGACTTATTTCACTTAGCATAACCCTCTCCAGTTCCAGCCACATTGCCACAGAAGGCCATATCTCATTCTTTCTCATTGCCACGTAGTATTCCATTGTGTATGTCAACCACAATTTCTTTATCAATTTTCTTACTGATGCAGGAATGGTTAGTCTTTTCTTATTCTGCACTCCGGTATTTGTCTTTCTCACCATAAGACTGTTGGCATAGAGGGAGGGGACTAAAACGTGCCCTCAGACAATGCCTTTGACTTGTAAATACAGAAGTCAGTTGGTTACTCATGTTCTTTGAGTCCTTCCATCTTGTCCCACTCCATTCCTTGGATAAGAGTTAATGTACAGTCTAGGAAGCAGGTTTGCTGTTACTAAAGAAGGGGACGGCTTATTCCCTTTAACACCTGGAGAATTGAAACCTTACCCTGATATCCCTTCTAATATCTGGAAGGAAGTAAATCTGCACGTCTGGGATTGCAGGGTCCCAGGACAGGCTCTAAAAGCCCAACCAGTTCAAGTGACCTTAAAGGGCCCAACCACTATACTTCATAAGAGACAGTATCCCTTAAAACCAGAGGCAAAAGCTGGGTTCCAATCGCTTATTGACAGGTTTCTCCAACTTGGTATTTTGAGGCCTCGTCAGTTTTCTTAGAACCCTGCCATTTTACCATTCCCAAATGGGGACTATCGACTGGTCCCAGATTTAAGAACCGTAAATGAAGCACCAGGGTCTCCCCATCCCACAGTGCCAAATCCGTGTACCATTCTCGCCCAGGTCCGTGGGGAGGCTAACTGGTTCACAGTACTTGATTTAAAAGATGCCTTCTTTTGCAGCCCTCTAAGTGAGAGAAGGCAGCCACTATTTGCCTTTGAATGGACCTCACCTTCAAGTCCACGGGCTGCTCAATGAACTTGGACAGTCTCGTGGCAGGGATTTAGACACAGTCTTCACTTATTCGGGGCTGCACTTAGTGAAGACCTCCGTGATGTGGCCTTGCCTTGAGCGACTATATAATTGAATTTGTGGATAATATTTTAATGTGTAGTCCCACAAAGGAAGCGTCTGGTAACAATTTTCTAACCTTACTTAATTTCTTGGCAGACAGAAGGTATCATGTCCCCCCTCCCCAAAAAAAAGCTCAAATATCTAAACAGAAAGTACAATATTTGGGATATAAACTAACACCAGGTCACCATACTCTATCGACTAATCGGAAAAAAGCTATATTAGATCTTGAGCTCCCAACTACAAAGACACAACTCCGCACTTTCCTGGGCATGGCAGGCGTTTGCCGCCTGTGGATTTTTGGATTTGGGCTCTTAGCCAAGCCATTGTATGATTCAGTGAAAGGCCCTGATAAAGAGCCTTTATTCTGGACTAACGCCCATCAGACAGCCTTCAAAACATTAAAAGCTAAGCTTTTATCAACACCAGATGTGGCCCTACCAAACTTAGAAAAAACCTTTTACTTTGTATGTAGCAGAGAAACAGGGTCAAGCTTTGGGAGTTCTTACCCAAAAATTAGGAAATGAAAAAAGACCAGCGGACTATTTCTCAAAGTCCCTCGACAGTGTAGCCCAAGGGTGACGGGCTTGTCTTTGCGCGGTGGCTGCCACAGCCCTCCTGAAAGAGGAAGCCTCGAAAGTGACCATGGGACGGTCCCTGACCGTGATGACGTCACGTCTGGTCCAAAGTGTTTTAGAAACTCAAGGCCACCAATGGATGACCCACGTGCTAAATGACCCACTGCTTCGCGGCAAGACTGTAAAAGAAGGCTGTGCTTTTAGACACACCTGAAGTGGTCCTCAAGACCTGTCAGGCTTTAAACCCGGCTTCCCTTATGCTGGGACCTGACCATAGTACGTCGACAGAACATAACTGTCCAGACGCTTTTGATCTTGTTCATTCCAGCAGATCAGACCTGAAAAGATTCTCCTATTGATGATGCAGATGACAATTGCTTTACTGATGGCAGCAGTTTCACGGTGAAGGGTAGGCTGTAGTCAGTCTAACCCAGACTATTGAGGTCAAAGCCCTCCCAGCAAATACGTCGGCCCAGAAAGCGGAGCGAAAATCCCTCGTTCGTGCTTTACAACTGGCAAAAGGCCTCAGGATTAATATCTATACTGACTGTAAATATGCCTTCCTAGCCCTACACACACACGGGGCAATTTGGAAAGAGAGAGGGTTATTATCACGTCATAACTCTCCCATTAAATACGGACCTGAACTAATAGCCCTTTTAGAGGCGGTACACATGCCTAAGAAGGTGGCTGTAGTTCACCCCAGGGGACATCATAAGGACATGTCTATGGAATCTAGAGGAAATAACCAAGTAGACCGTGCAGCCAGGCAAGCCACACGAAGCCTAGAAGACCTCGAACTTCTCTTCAAACGACAAGAAAGGTTGCGCTCGTCTTTCTCATTCTCTTTCCCCCCGTTTATACTGACGATTCCCTCTTACAATGGACACAACATTATGCCGAACTTCAAAGTCGAACAGTTGGCTAGATATGTGGAATTCTGCCTGCATCGAGCACATTCGGTCAGCCTTGGTGGGTCTCCTCGTTACCGCACACAGATTGGCGTTCCTTGTATGCCTGTGTCTCAGATGTGACGCGTGGCTCGAGGACCACTGTATTTCGTGATAGCTCTATCACAAAACAAAATGTTGCCCTCTGGCCTACCGTCAGTACCACCTGGAATCTCCCAGGCCCCAATCAGATCTCTTCATACCCTCAAACCTTAAGGTTCTGACTGACTTCAGTTGTCCACAAATGAATGGGCACAAGAGAGTGCCTAAATTACAGACCCCAACTAATCGGTATACACAGGAAGGCATGTATCAAATCTGGGACAAATGCATATGGCTCATCCCCACAATTGGACAGTTAAGTCAAAAAGCAATTCTATGCTGGGAACAGAGAAACCATACTTATGATACATGGGCAAACAGCACACGACGGTTAAGAAATATGTTCATAAATTATTATTCTTCAGGCCACTGATGGGTTTGCTACTGACTGGAGAAGGAGGCCCAGAATTAGGTGGCTGGTTCCTAATAGAACCCAATGGCTGTGCAACTCTAAGCTATGGGCATGGCTTCTTCCAGGCTGCAGAGGTCACTGCACTCTGGGTTTTGTGTGAAAAAATGGACACGCTGTTAAAACCATCCCAACGCAGCCAGCCTTCCAAGTTCAAAACAACCGTGGACATGTTCTACGTTTCATTGGTATGACCACCTAACATGCATCTTTGATCCCTATTTAGGACTAGAAGATGTCATTTGGCACATGGAAATCCTTAGTAAGCGCACAGTCAGAGCCCTACATGACTCCCAAAATAGCATGACCCTATTAGATACTGAAGTCACACACCTGCATAAAGAAATTCTATAAAACAGAACGGCACTGGAGGTTCTGACAGGAGCACAAGGAGGTATTTGCACCCTTTATTAAAATGGAATGTTGTGTATATATTCCAGATGATTGCAAAAATGTAACGGCGTGGCTAAAAAATATATGAATATTCAAATTGGTGCTTGAAATGATCCCTTCCTCTTCTTAAAAAATTAAACTCCTGGACTGGAGGGGGATTGTGATCATCAAAGATTTCTTAGTCGGGCTTCTTTTTCTCAAAATGATTTTAATCACCTTTTGATCTTTTTTTCCAACGTCTCTCTCACTGCCGTGACTTGAAGCCGACGGATGATCCTTTCTACTCAAGGAGACTCCTACATGTTGTCCACCTTGGATTCGGCAGCCCCTGCCTTTCGAAATCCCTACATACTGACCAATGTTGGCCTCTAGGAAGGGATGTCTCTACACCCCTCGTTCAAGACAAAGAAGTTACAGAAGATGAGACCTATCACCCTCGGCAACCTTAAAGATTGAAGAGTCAAAAATGTTCAGGAGGGGAATGCAGAGGAGAAGAAAAGCAAGGGAAATGTAACCAAAAAAAAAAAAAATCATCTTACACGTGGCTCACTGATGCACGTCTGAGACAGATAGAACATGGCATCCGTAGGCGGTCTCATGAGTAATGTTTTACTAGATAATAAACGGTAACCTTATCTTGATGATAGCCAGCCCTCTAAGGTCCTGTAAACCTCACTTTCAGCAGACACAAATTCCTTAGAGACATGCTACCCCTGACCCCCACCGACTAAAAAGCATAGAAGCAGCCAGTCCCGTGATCCCAGAGCAGCTCTTCCTGCCCAGGGTCCCGTCCCCGTGCTGTAATAAAGACAGCTTTTTTTGCACCAAAGACGTCTCAAGAATTCTTTCTGGACCGTTCGCTCACCGACCCCACGTGGATTAACATCTCTGTGCCCTGTCTGTGTGGCGGCCACACGGGCATCCATGCTGTTCCTCTTGCTGAGTCCCCGAGTTTCATTCACGTATAAATTAAACTTCTGAGCACACATTCGTTTCTGCGCTCACTTTCCCCTCCAAGAATGCCACTGAATAGGGGCCACTGCGGCGAAGAAGGCCTTCAATAAAGAACTGTGGTGTAGTAATGACTCATTAACTCCCCCTCAAGCGGAAAGGCTCACACCGTAAATGTACACTCGGGTGTCCCCCTGGGTTTGTCAGTTTGCTGGGTCCTAAACTTGCCTTGATGGATCTTTCAAAGGCACTTGGCTAATTTAGGTGGCCTCCAACCTGCTTCACGCCCATACTGGATTTTCAACCTTTTTGGAAAGGCTCGAGTTGCTTGTTGGGTTTTTAGTCATTTCCCCCCCAGCTTGCTGGGTTTTGAGGTGCCTTATAGATGGCGTGTAAATGAGTCTAAGTTGTCTTGAAGAGACTTTTATGAGATTTCCCAGAGATAACTTCTGAGAACCCTGATTCAGATGCACGGGGAATAGGAGAAGAGTAGGCAGATGGGAGTTTGTGACACTCAGCTCGGACCGTTTATATAATTCATGTCACAGAGAAAGTCTGAAGTCTTTCCTAACATGTCGTATTTCCCCACCATCATTTGGAACCTTAACAAATGGCCTCAGGTTATTTGTTTTTACAAAAGGGCTAAAGGATTTTCAAGACTGCTGGGGGTCACCTCTTCCAGGAAGCCTTCCCTGACCTTCTCAAAATGTAGGAATGTCCCTCCCCCCTTCCTCCCCTCTCCCCTCACCCCAAGCTCCCATGACCACCCACAGCTAACCTATCCCTCCCACAGTCAGCCTAGAGGCCACCCCCTTCTGACTTCTGGGTTTCTGGCTTCCTGGTCTCACATTCCAGGGCCAGCAGATACTCAATGAATATGAAGGTGGGAATAAATCCACTGTGAAAGGAAGGGTAAACATAGGTGGTGGGGGGGAGGGTTGAGGGCAGGAACCTGCCAGCCTGGGACCTCCCCAGGGATCTGACCCCAAGCACACAGCAGGCGGGAGCCCAGGAAGGCCTGTGTGACTTCATGGCAGCCCTGGGGGCTGTGGGGTGATCCCAGAGCAGCAGGCTGTGTGCCTTCTGTACTTCCCTCTGCTTGAGGAGGCGTGCCTGCCTCCCCAGGCAGCTTCCAACAGCCGAGGCCTGCCCCGCAGCGTTATAAACTCTTACAGTGGATCCCTCTTTTTTTTTTTTAAGTTTATTTATTTGGGAGAGTGAGAGAGAGCAAGGAAGGGACAAAGAGGGAGAGAGAGAGAGAGAGAGAGAGAGAGAGAGAGAACCCCAAGCAAGCTCTGTGCTGTCAGCATGGAGCCCAGCTCGGGGCTTGATCTCACGAACCACGAGATCATGACCTGAGCTGAAATCAAGAGTCGGACACTTACTGGACTGTGCCACCCAGGCGCCCCTAAGTGGGATCCCTCTTGATTAAAATTTAGGAATAGGCTATGGGCTTGTAAATGTTACTGGGATGGTTAGCTTTATGTGTTAACCTGGCTAGGCCACGGTGCCCGGTTGTTTGGGCAAACACTAATGCGGGCGTTCTTGTAAAGATGTTTTGTAGGTATTATTAACATTTATAATCGACCAACTTTAAGTCAGAGAGAACAAGTAATACCATGGGTGGGCCTCATCTAATCAGATGGAGACCTTAGAGCAAACACTGGAGTCTCTCAGAGAATAAGGAATTCTGCCTCAAGATGGAAACATCAACCTGCCTGAATCTCTAGCCTGCCTTCCTGCTGGTCTGCCCTACAGATTTTAGACTTGCCAGCTCCACAAAAATGCGAGCTAATTACTTGAAATAGATCCCTCTATTTCTATCTATTGATTGATCAATTGATCATCCATCCATCCATTCAATTGGTTCCATTTCTCTAGAAAACTCTGATTCATAAGATACGTATTAAAAGTGTTTTTGTTTCTGTTTTTTTTTTTTTTTTAGAGAGATTGAACGTGTGTGTGTGAGAGAGAGAAAGAATCCCAAGAGAGAGAGAGAGAGAATGAACTTTGAGATCGTGACCTGAGCCAAAGTCTGACGTTTAACCAACTGAACCACCCAGGCGCCCCTGAAAAGGTACATATTTAAACGTAATGTAGGTATTGAAACAAGCATGCCTGTATGTCTGTGATGTTCTGTTAAAGAAGGCACGCGGACCAGAGCTCATGTTCACTGAAGGCTGAATGAATACAGGAAGCAGACCTTGAACTGGGCTAAGCAGACCTTGAACTGGGCTAAGAGCCAGCCTCACCTGGGGTCCCCGTCTTGGGAGCTCAAACGCTGTCTTATTTAATCAGAGGAACTCTGCCAGGGAAGTTCGATTGTTCCCACTTTGCAGATGGGCAAACTGAGGCTTAGAGCAGTTAGGGACATGAAGAATCACACAGTTGGTGAGGGGGGTGCTGGGGGCCCGTCCAGAGCTCCAGCTCTTTCTGGAGCACGACGCAGGCCCCCGGGGGGAGGACAGGAGAGTGAGACAGGGATTCGAAGCTGGCCTGGAGGAGAGACCCTATACCTGGTGGCCGCCCCTCCCGAAGGGTCTTTGTCTCAGCCATCCTTGCCCACCATGCGGCCTGCTGCAGGACAGGTGTGGCCTGTGGCCATTTGGAGGGTAGCTGTACATGTGCCAGAGGGAGAAAGACAGGACCTGCATGCAACCAGGCACACAAGCACACACAGCAACTCAAGGGCCACACAAGCCCGTCCCACTGATCGGGCCTCTCACTATTTTGAAATGAATTAGCTACAATATTTCATCAGGTTAGAAATTTCCCCCGCCCCCACTTACCCCCCAATTACCCATATTGAAAATCCCGGAGTCTAGATCCCACGCAGTAAATTCAACATGGGCTATGCATATTAAAGAAATTCAAAAGCAACTTCTTTTGGAAAACACAGAATCACTTACTCCCTGAGAACAATCACTGTTTAATTTATTGTGAGTATGTGCCATGCTAGTTTATCTCGTTACAAAATACATCTTCCGCGTACTTTAAAATCCTTCTAGAAATGAAAAGTAAATGTAAGCTTTCCCTTTAAGGGCAGGTATGAAATAATTCACAGCAGATGGATGCCCCGGGCATATTATCAAATCCCGAGTGGTTTTTAATATTCTCTGTGTAGTTACGGAGGGTCTGTGATGGTCGCTGATTCATCTTACTCATCATTAATTTCGTAGTCTGTCTCCCATAGATCACGGGTCGAAAACTATGGCCCTTGCCCGCTCTAGACTTCTGTCTTTATAAGTAAAGTTTTATTGGGACACAGTCATGCCCGTTTGGCCCATATAGTTTCTGGCTGCTTTTGTGTTTTCACATTAGAGTTGACTCATTGTGACTGAGACGCTATGGCCCACAAAGCCAAAAATATTTTCCGTCTTGCCGTTCAGATAAAGCTTGCCCAACCCTGCCACGGGCGGTCAGAGGGTTTGCCTTTTCCCTCTACTTTATCTTCCTCTTTCATCGTAATGACTCCAAACATCTCTTTTTATTTAGTTTTCATAGAAAGCCCTCACTATTATTATGAATGACTCATCCTAAGATAGTCTTAATATTATGCATCATATTTTAATATTTAATTATCACATCTAAAACACAGTGTTCTCAGTTATATAAATATTGCTGAGTTTTGACTAGAGAAGAAAATTTACTTAAGGTGTCCGTTCTGGTAGGTTTCTATGTTCAAAATATAGAGGCACATGTTCAAGAACAAGCTGAAGGCAGACTTCCAAGCATAGCACACACGCCAGAGAGCGTATAAAACGCGGGGCAAACAGGAGGGCAAAAGAAAACTGGAGCCCGGCTTCTTCCTGGTGACTTCTCAATTGGGCTTAAACGAGGAACATTGTACTTAAAATGCACGGGCTGTTTTGTCAGCGATCTTCTTATACTCACCGAACAGGCAATATAATGGCAAGAATCTGCATTTTATTCCCGGAGGACTTTCATTTTTGGTCATGATGAATAGAAACGTGTGCTGCATGAACATTTGTACTTTTTCTGAATTGTTCCCCTCGGGTGGGAGTGGGGGTTGTTTTCCGCTGCTTTGTATCAATTTAAGGTATCGATTTGTTCTTTTCAAAAAATTGAAACGAGATAAAAAAAAAACTTCCTTAGTTATTTTCTTTTATGCGTAAAAGCATCTGTCTTAGTGACCACTGACAAATGAAAACACCATCTGACCTTTGAAATAAAATCCTCGCAGCCGGAGATCTGGTGGTAGGAACCCGCCGGAATGTTGCAAAGGTGGTAGGACCGCTGAGCGGGAGCTGGCAGGGCTGTGCACCTGCTGCCCCCGCCCTCCAGCCCGCAGACTCTCCAGTCCCCCGGCACTGCTCCCCCGGGGCTGGGTGCTCTGGGAGGGCTCTACGCAGGACACGAAGCCCCTGAGATCCGTCACCGGATGGAAGCTTCCGAGATTCGTTCTCCCCGACTTCTGCGACACCCTGTGCCCTCCCGGCCCTGTCCGCAGTCTACGCCCCAGTAATGGGTGTGCTGCAGCTGGCGTGGGGGTGGGCGGGGGCCCGGATGCTGTGGAGCTCTCCCCGCTGTCTTGGCACCTGTCTGTGCTGGCCTCCTGACCCCTCCCCATCACACACACACACACACAAACGTAATGTTCACATATGTGGACACACACATATGGGGTCAACCCTCAGTACTCATGGATTCCATATCCATGAATTCACCTACTTGCTAACATTGATAGTCCCTCCCCGCCAACCACCTGCAGCACTGCCGCGGCCATTCACAGACATGCACAGAGCGAGGATAAAAAGAATCACCCAACGTGCACGTCTCCTGCCGAGAGAGAACAGAACAACACTCTGCCTTCTTGGTCTCCCTGCCCCCAACTGCACACTGTAAATGAGAGTCCTTTAGGTGGCGTATGTAGGACCCCGTTTTCCTCACTTTGGGGCCTTTTGTGGATTTCCCCGTGTAAAGTGGCCCCGGCACATGCTGCCGCGCTGTCTAGTGACCCTAAGGGCAAGAGGGCTGTGATGCACCTCACGGAGGAGATCTGCACGTCCGATAACCCGGGTTCACGCATATGCTGGTGTACTATTGACAGTGAATCCAATGTGAAATGATCAATTATATGTATCAGGTAAGGCGTCTTCAATAATTCATTAATTAATCAATAATGAAACAAAATATTGTATTGATTGGTCGGTGAAAATGTCATGACGGGAGGCTCACGGGACGCTAACCCTGCACCTTCTCAAGGAGCGGTGGCTCAGGATTTGCCAACTTGACATTTGGGGCAGCTTCGCAGGCATAAGGAAAGAGGGTGGCGGGAACCGGCTGTATCTAATGTCGCAGAAATACGACGCGCAGCATGGCCTAGGTGTCGTCAGCTGTGGTAGCCGTTCTCCCACGATAACTGAGGCCACTGCACAGCGCCCCTGCTCACCTGAATCCCCGACCTCAACCCTCAGAGCCCCAAATGAAGAAGCTTACACATTTCTCCTTTTGTCTCGATTTTTTGTTTGTCCCAATTTGTCCCAGAAGTGCAGGCACATGTCAGGTCTCCAGCGCTTGTTTAATTGTGTTTTTACAATTTACAAGTGTCTCAAGGACATGGATTTTTGGGCCTGTGCAGTGTTTTTGAAATGTCTGAATTAGTTACATCTAAAAACTCCAGAGATTTCACATAAAATTCCGAGAGAATCATGCACATACCTGCTCCTCCCGTCTCCTCGTTACCAGTCTCCCAATCCTTCGCCTTTTGAGTCTCCGAGCGACCACACAGATCAGTAGTCACGCATAAACGAGTGTAGATCCGTCCCGGTCGTTCTCGGTCCGGGCAAAGTGGACGAGCGGATGAACTGCTTCACGCCCCGCCTTTCGGGAGCTCTCCCTCCAGCATGGTCTTCCTGGGACTTTCCTGACTGGAAAGTCAGTTGACATGCTTCAGGAGACCGCTTCCAGTCGGCTCCTCTGCGTCGTGCAGGACCATCCATAACGCACGCAGGACGGCCTCCCCCGGTCAACTGGAATACAGAGCTCCCCACAAGGAAAAGGAGGCAGCGTAGCAGGGACAGGTGTCAGACCCTGAACCTCGTGATCATGCAACTCGCTGGGGCCTTCTGTACCTGCTGGAGGCCAGTTACGTGGACGCCAACACCCGCCTGATGGTGAATGTTGCCACACTCAGCCCAGCCGGCTGGGTCAGGTAGCATCTAGTCCGTAATGGAAAGTTCGGGTTTTGCCGGTAGAATACCGAATCTTGACCATCTCTCAACCGGAGATAGGCTCTTGTTTTGGCTGGAGACGGCCTCTTTTCCCAACTCACCTCGCCGCTCTCCACGTCCAGGCTTACCCATGCCTCAGCTCCAAGGATAAATCTTGGCTGAACACAAAAAGGACTGCAGAAGCACCTGTCCAATCTCTGAGACTGAGTCACCCTTGACATCCATTTGAGTCAGGACTCATGCCCCATCCACGTTCACGGGCAGCTGGGGTCCAAGTCTGAGGCCTTGACTGAATAACCTGTACGTGGCTTTGATGGCTAGAGGGTTCCACCTGCCCCTCTGTCCACCTTTGCTATCCTACCGGCCTTCCCACCCCTCCCCCCACCCACCTCTTGCCAGAGGCCTTTTTGACAGAATTCCTGAATACCTGCTTCCGTTGTTCAATCTGATACCATGTCCTGCAATGTGTTTTTTAATTCTTTCACTTTGTCATGGGCTTAGATGAACACAGAGAAGTTGCAAAATGGTAGAGAGTACCTACTACACCCTTCATGCAGTCATCGCACTGGGAAAACAACACTAAATTACAGGTCTCGTGACTTTTTTTTTTAAAGTTTATTTATTTATTTTTAAGAGAGAGAGAGAGAGGGAGAGCATAAGCAGGGGAGAGGTGGGGGGAGGGGAGGGAGAATCCCAAGCAGGCTCTGCACTGACAGCAATGTTCGATCCCATGACCTTGGGGTCATGACCTGAGCCAAAACCAAGAGCCAGACGCTTAACCAACTAAGCCACCCACGTGCCTGAGGATCTTGTGAAATTTTACCAGAAATGTCCTTTTATTGCCCAGGATTCCACATCAGGTCTAATTTGTTGTGTCCTTAGTCTCTTCCAGCCCGTGACAGATCCTCAGGCTGTCCTTGTCTTCGGTGACGTCCATCCTGGTCCCCTCCAGTGAACTCACTTCAGCATCTGTCCTCACTGCAGCAGAAAGATGTGCAGAAGCATTTGTTGTTTCTTTATTTATTTTTTTAATGTTTATTTATTTTTGAGAGAGAGAGAGAGAGACAGAGTGTGAGTGAGGGAGGAGCAGAGCAGAGAGAGAGGGAGACACAGAACCCGAAGCAGGCTCCAGGCTCCGAGCCGTCAGCACAGAGCCCGATGTGGGACTCGAACCCACAAACCGCAAGATCACGACCTGAGCCAAAATCGGATGTGTAACCGACTGGAGCCACCCAGGCGCCCCTGTTGTTTATTTAAATAGCACAAGCCGACACAGGCTCGCATCATTTCTGCCCATCAGTTCTGGTCAGAACGAATCCTAGGTCATACCCACAGTCAGGAGAAAGGGCAACGTCGTTTACTGGATCCCAGGAGGAAAGTGAAGCAGCCTAATCAAGTGCTAGCTAGAATCGTCTCTGCCGCTGGACCCGTCGAGTCACCAAATTGCTTTCTTCTTCTTCTCACATAATAATACAACTTGCCCCCCTCTGCCCAAGGCAGAGAACGCAGACACCCATCCAGGATCTCTGAATGGATTCGGCCTCTTGGTGAAAAGCAGGAACAGCCCTGAGGTCCGGTCTCCTGTGACCTGAGAGATCACTGATCTGCCCCTGGCTTCCCTGATTTCTAATCAGCAGTGATGGATCAGGGCAGGGGACCCGCATGGAGGCCTCCCCCCTTGGAGAGAGGAAGTAGGGGCGTCTCCCCCCAGCACTGGCCCAGAGACGTGCTTCAGTCCTGCAGGACGGGTGTGCCGAAGTTCCTCTGCTCGGGATGCCGGGCCCCCCATGGTCCCGGCCCCCGACTTCACCCTCTGGGGGCTCCTTGGTGCTCCTTACTCTCTGCAGGGCCACATGGACTTCGGGTGGTGTCCTCCCCTTGTCCCCTTGTGGCAATACAGCTTTGGGAGCTCGCCTCCTGCTTAAGAGAGGCTGGGGACTCAAAGATTGTTTTCGAGTCCCAAACAATCAAAGGATTTTTTCTTTTTCTTTTGGTCCAGACACGCGTGGTCTTCTTGGCGGTGTGATCATCTCAAAAACTTAGTGACTTCTGATCTGTTTGTATCAGTACCACAACTCCACGTCCTTTCTTGGATGTCCTTCTGGAATCGATTCCACTCCTCTGAATCTGTCCCTCAACACGACGGCAGCCTCTCTGAGGCCCCAGGGCTGAGCGGGACGTCCACGCGCTTACCCACACCTCTGCTCCGCGTCACTTCATGTAGCTGAGACGGTTCCCTGGCACTCAATCAGTTCAAACTATTCTTCCTTCCCATACTTACCATTTGGGGACTAGAAGCAGGTTACCTTTGGCAACCCTACACGGCCAAGGATTTCTGGACTCCATCTATTACCTGTCATTTTCTGCTTAAAAACAGCCAGTTACTTCCTGAGCTCATCTCTTTCTGGCATTGCCTCTCCAAACAGAGCCAACTTCCAGTTAAAAGAGATTTCCAATGTTCCATTTTCCAGTGACTCCTCCCAGGAGCCTACAGTGATGGGTCTGCCTTCCAAGTCCCTGCGGACAACCGTTTTGCCGTGTCTTGTCAATACGTACCATAGATGTCCAGCCCTCCAGCTTGCCTAGGTCTTCCTCACCTCTTGCCCGATTGCTACGAAAATGGCCACATCTTTTTGTCTTAGCAGCAACCCCCTGCAAGATACCAGTCTCCATGCTATTAAATAAATCGTGCTAGTTGCTGGAAACAGCTCCCAAGTTGCAGAGGCACAGCAAAATAAATGTGCTTCCTGTCTTCCCCATGTCCTTTGAAGATTTTCCAGTGAGGGCACCTCCTTCAGACAACATCTCAGTGATCCAGGCTCTTTCTATCCTGGGATGCTGCCATTTCCAAAAAGTGGCTCCCGTTTTGCCACAGGAGAAGGAGGGAAAGGATCGGGGGTACGAGGCAGTTTATGGGGCCGGACGTATCAGATGTCACATCTACCTGCACTCCATCAGTCGGACTTAGTTTTACGGCCCCATCAGGTACACGGGGGCTGGTAAATGTCATCCTCTGGGGTGACCAGGAAGGTAGTTAAATGGTTGACAATAATTAGAATTCTTTCTGCTGCAAAGACCAATCTGAAGAGTCACCTGATTTCTCTGCAGAATCAGGCAGTTCCCCTCCACGTATGCTGTGTCTCGTACGTAACTTGCAACATGGCAACAAATTATTTTATTGTCTGTAGACCCGCCGGGTAATGAGGGCCTTGGGGTTAGGAACTGTCCCGAACACGTCTCCTAGCCCGTGAGCCTGGTGCTCTGGCCGGGCCTGGCACACGCGGGTGCTGAGAGAGCGTTTGTCAAGAGAAGGTCGAGACGGGAGGGAGGCCAGGCTAGGAGTAAATATTGAGAGGCTATCCTCTGTGTAGAGCAGGATGGGTTTTCTCCATCAGGAAGGGGGAAATCAAGGGTCGTTATCAGACATATTTTCTAATAAAAATGAAAGGAACGTCCTTCTCTCTTTAATTTATTCAAGTGGGCAAACTGTTTCCCCTTCTCATTCTTGGCATCTACTTGGTAATTTTGCATTTCCCAATGGATTAGTCTCCATGCAATGAAAGCTCTCAGTACGGGCTATTATTTCTATTTCTTTGAATAGTACCTCTTCTCCTATATTAAATTGTTACGTATAATAGAAAAAAAAAAAAGCCCAAAGATGTGGGCATCGGACATTCTCAGGACCCAAGTTGCCACTTAGTACCAGAGGGAGATGTGTGGGGAGTCTGTCCCCTGGAGATTTAGGACTGTGTCCCAAGACTTCTCTGTCCAAAGGGCTCAAGATAGAAACCCTTTCTGGTCAGGCAGAACTGAGTCCAATCAACCGATTGAAACACATAGACATGTGGAACAATAGCCCGTTTGTTTCCTGTTAATCTAAGAAACAAAGGACTCCTGATGAGGTTGCACAAAGGGATTCTGACCATCATCTGAAATGTCTCTGGGTCCTAAGCTGGGCTGTGTGAGTGTGGAGCTTCTCTGGGTCCTGGTCTGTCGTCCAGGGAGTCCATCACGAGCTGGGGATGTGCCAGGAGCTGATGGGTGGTGGCTGAATTGGGGTACCACATCTCGGGCACGCCCTCAGAGGTGTGAACAGCACAGGTTTATGTTTCTCTAAACAGAAATACAGCAGGATGGAAGTGTCTGCTTCTGAAATAATCAGAACATTGCAACAATTTTCTGACAGATAGATGTGAAGGGTCTTGAGGAAGGGCACCTTTTTATTTTTTGTAACTTTTTTTTTTTTTAATTTTTTTAATGTTTATTTATTTTTGAGAGAGAGAGAGAGAGAGACAGAGTGTGAGCCGGGGAAGGGCAGAGAGAGAGGGAGACACAGAATCCCAAGCAGGCTCCAGGCTCTGAGCTGTCAGCACAGAGCCCAACACGGCACTCGAAACTCACCGAGCCAGAGATCATGACCTGAGCCGAAGTCAGATGCTTAATCGACTGAGCCAGCCCGGCGCCCCAAGAAGGGCATCCTTTTATAACGTGCCCCAGAGTGCCACCTGAGATACAACCACGTGGGGCAGGCCCATCCCACCTTAGCTGTCCCTCCAGATGCTCTGGTTTGCAGAAGGGACCAGCTGTGCCAGTGGGTCCTGGGATCGACTCCTGGGAGGGCAGCCCCTGTTGGGAGTTCACACACCTGCCTGTGAGAAATCCGTCTGGCACAAGGGCTCTGTGAAGCGGCTCAGAGTCAAGTGTCCACTTTCCTGGCCGCCTTGAGCAGGAGGGCGCTGGAGCAGAGCCCCGTGAAAATCCGAGCCTCAGAAATTGGGTGGGAAGCGGGGTTCCCGTTTACCGTTCTTACTGTGCTCTCCCTGGACACAGATTCCCTCGTTAGTGACATCTTCCGTTAGCGTGGCACATTTGTAACAGCTGGAGATATTAATAGTGTAGTGATTTCCTCAAATGGAGGAAAACATAAATAGCATTTAAACTTAATAACTAAAGTAGATTAAAATTTAAGCGATAAACCTAACTATAATGAAATAACATTATGATAATCATCATTAGGAACCGAAGTCTGTGGTCTCCGTTAGCGTGCCTCCTTGGTGATGTCCACCCTGTGGGTTTGGACAAATGCATAATGGAGTGTATCATACAGAGTAGTTTCACTGTCCTAACAATCCTCTGGGCTCTGTCGCGTCATCCCTCTCCCCACCCCCAACCCCTGGCAACCACTGGTCTTTTTATCGTCTCCGTGGTTCCGCCTCGTCCAGGATGTCATGTAGTTGGGGTCATACAGCATAAACTCTTTCCATATTGGCTTCTTTCACACGGCAAATGGGTCAAGTTTCTTCCTTGCCTGTTTGTGGCTTCATAGCTCATTTCTTTTGATCTCTGTAAATATCACACTATCTGGATGGACCAGTGTCTTTATCCACTCACCTATTGGAAGGCATCTAAACTTTGACAGTTGTAAGTAAAGCGGCTAGAAGCGTTCATGTGCAGGGTTTGGGGTGGATGTAAATGTTCAGCTCATCTCAACCAGGTGAGTTGACACGCTGGATCATTTGGTAAGAATGGGGTCAGTTCTGTCTTCCGAAGTGGGTGCCCCATTCCCGTCAGTAATGTGCGAGAGTTCCTTGTGCTCCACACCCCGTCAGCATTTGGGGTTGTCAGGGTCTTGGATGTGGACTATTCTAATAGGCATGTAGTGGTACCTTGGGGTGGTTTTAATTTGATATTGAGTGTTTGTTCGTATGCCTGTTACCCAGGTATTGTTTTTTTCTTCTTCTTCTTCTTCTTCATGGGCCTAATGTAGATATTCCTTCTTGTAAGCAGAATAAATTGGCTTATCATTATGAGAGAAATATGTTTCTAGACTAATTGGGCCAAACCTTCTCTTAACACATCTTTCGAAAGTGATGGAGAGGGGCCCCTGGGTGGCTCAGTCAGTCACGCTTCTGACTCTTGATTATCAGCTCAGGTCATGATCTCATGGTCTTGAGATCGAGCCCAGTGTCAAGCTCTACTCTGAGGGTGGAGCCAGCTTGGGATTCTGCCTCTCTCTTTGCCCCTCCCCCACTCATACTCTTGCTCTCGTTCTCTCTCTCTCTCTTTCAAAATAAATATGCCTCTCTCTCTCTAAATAAGACCCCCTCCTTAGGGGGTCCCAGCTGGGAATGAAGTTTTCCCAGCCACGTGGAGCCTTTGAGAACAGATTTTGCCGCTTTGCAATGGAGCGAAAGCAACCAATCCAGACTGCTGACTGCTTTGCAAAGAGTAAGACACTAAGAGATGCGAGGTGTTTCCACAATCCTGCCTCTCACATGTGTATGTTAGGCCAGGCCAGCTGGATTTGAAGAGAGAAAGAAAATCACCATCTCACTGACAGAACCAGCTTGCTTTTAATGCTGTCAAACTGAAGAAGTTCAGTGTCTGTGCTTGCTCCAGCAAATTCTCCCTAAGCCACTAATTGTTAGGACGGTAACACCGAGGACCACCGAGTCAAGGACAGCGAGAGATGCACAGAGTGGTGGCTCTGTCTTCAGCGCCGTGGGCAGACAGTATTAATATACAGTCATCAGCAGGGATAGCAAACATCTACACATAAGAACGTGACGGCCCAGGACACCAGGGGGGCTCAGTCGCTTAAGCGTCAGACTCTTGGTTTCGGCTCGGTCATGATCTCACGGTTCGTGAGTTCAAGCTCCACGTTGGGCTCTGTGTGGTTGGGATTCTCTCTCCCTCTCTCCCTGCCCCTCCCCAACTCTCGTTCTCTGTTTCAGTCTAAATAAATAAATTAAAAAAAAAAAAAAAGAATATGATGGCCAGGAGTTTCGGTGTCCAGTTTGACCATGACCCTTGAGCTATTGCAATCTCCAGTTGGACACTGTCTGCTCTCGGGTCCACCTCTGGAGGTGGGGCTGCATGACAGCTGGGTGGCTGTGGGCCATGACACTTAACGGGACCCTGCAACAGTCAGCGGGCACGCAGCACTGGTCTTAGAGGCTTCGATGCTTTTTCTCCCTAAGCATTGGGAATTGATGAACGTTTCGCTTTCTGAAATGTCTCTTTAATTCATTGTTCCCGGGTATCCAGGCCAGACTCTTCCTAAACTCACCCACACTTGTGCAGCCTGACCACGAGCTTCCAACTGCTCGTTCCCGTCCTGGCCGCGCTCCGAGGAGCGTCGCTCTGAGCAAGATGGGAAGTGACGTGTCTTGTAACATCATCTGGGGTTTGTGGTCTGGGCCAAGGCCCCTTCACTGAGTGTGGTTTTCAGTCAGCTCTGAGCATCACACAAAGCCTTCCCACATATTCTCTCCAGCACACAGAGTTTTAACAATCCCGGTCATTCTTTCTTCTTCTTCTTCTTCTTTTTTTTAAATGTTATTTATTTTTGAGAGACAGAGAGAGAGAGAAAGAGATGGAGTGTGATTGGAGGAGGGGCAGAGAGAGAGAGAGGGGGAGACACAGAGTCCAAAGCAGGCTCCAGGCTCTGGGCTGTCAGCACAGAGCCTGATGTGGGGCTCAAACCCACAAACCGCGAGATCATGACCTGAGCCGAAGTCGGACGCTTAACCAACTGAGCCACCCAGGCGGCCCTTGGTCATTCTTTCTTAACCAGCTCTTCTGTAGATGCCGAAGAACCCATCTTTCCAGTGTAATCCATAAAGCCACCTGGTTTCCAGCATCTTCTTAAAGGAAGTGTAAAGTTGGAGAGGTCCCCTGGCAAAGGGACACTGTGGACAAGGCTGTCCTACCAGGAGGCCAGCATCTGCCTTCTGGGGACATAAATTCCATGTTCCCTTCCCAGTCAAGGCAGAAACAACACTCATCACAGGACTAGCTGCACGAAAGGTGAAGACACCCAGTCCCTCTGAGACCCTCCCTCAACCATCTATGCTCCAGCCCAGGTCTTGTTTCCTGCTTAGTGGGAGAAAGAGATCATCATTCTTTCAGAATGCAGGTGTCTAACTCCTCATGTTCCGCCCCACAGATAACTGTCCATCTGCCAGTAGATATCTAGACAGACCACTAAATGCAGAGGGATTTTTATATTGCCTATCGGATAGCTATTCATTTTAAGTAAAAACTGATTGCCTTAGTGGAACCAGGCATTGAAGAAATGACAACGTAATAGTTCATTTGTATCATCTTTGACAGAGATGTGGGGGTTTTTTATAAATGACAGGTGAGCATTCTGAAATATTATCGTTGGATTCCGTTAGTCAGCAGTGACAGAAATGTGACTTTCCGGCCCCATTGTCTTCAGGGAAAGGGGAGAATGTCATTTAAAAAATAAAGCCCGGGAAAGCCGTCTCCTTCCAACAGTTTCCAAACTGGTTCTCAGTCGATTGGTAGTGTTACTTAGACCCCATTCCTCCACGGTGAGGTCCTGAAAGTCCAGGAAAACTGGTTTGCTTACCTAGCAGTTCCGTTTTTTCTCTTTCTACGAACTGGGTGTTGAAATGACCCAAAGCAGCCAGAACAGTATGACCAGAATGTTCTACTGCCAGCGGGGTTGGGACAGACAGACAGACCAAAGGCCATCAAGGTCTGTTCTTTGCAAGGGAAAACTGATATCTTGACACATGGATATTCGTCTCAGCCATTTTGAGTTTCCCGTCCCTGGACAATTGTGGTTTTCAAAAAAAGCAAACCCTTATGTTCGTGGGCGTTGTAATTGTATTAGTTGTCTATTGTGGCATAATGATGGCACCACAAACGTAGAGGGGTCAAACCACACACATTCATGACCTCAGAGTATCTGAGGCTTGGGAGTCTAGGCACAGCTTAGCCGGGTCCTCTGCCCAGGGCCTCTCCAGGCTGTAGACAAGGTGTCAGTGGGGCTGGGGTCTCATCAGAGACTCGTCTGGGAAAGGATCTACTTCCAGGCCGGTGGCTGTGGGACTGAGGGCTTCTGTTTCCCGCTGGGTGTCTGCTGGCCGTGTGGCCTTCTCTGGGGGGCAGCTTCCAAAGTGACTTTGAAGAAGCCAGCTGGGGGGGGGGGCATCTCCTCACAAGACGGGTGTTACAGTCTTGTGTATCATAATCACATATGTGTAATTACAATCCTCCTAGCACCACTGCATGAGGAGACGTAACAGTTAGTTCCCTGTTATCTTGACAAGGAGGACAGGGGTACCCAGATATTTGGTTCAGCTTGATTCTGGGCATGTCTGTGAAGGTGTGTCTGGATGAGACAGTATTTGCTTTGATAGACTGAGCAAAGCAGGCGGTCCTCCCCAGTGCGGGGGGGGCCTCATCCAGTCCCGTGGAGGCCTGTGCAGAACAAAAGACAGAGTGAGAATGTCTTTCTCTCTGCCTTTTTCGAGCTGGGACATTGGCCCTCATGCTGTTGGCATTCCTGGTTCTTAGGCCTTTGGATTCAAACTACTTGGAACCACACCCACCGCTGACTTTCCTGTGTCCCGGTCTGCGAATGGCTGGTCGGCTGCGAATGACTTCTCGGCCTTCGTAATTGCGTAAGCCAATTCCATATACTAAGTTCTATACATATGATCCTAGTCGTCTGTGAGCCTAGCCTAGCCTGGTCACATGAGCCTAGCAGGAGGGAGGGACCGCGGGACTGTAGGTGCATCCTACAACCACACATCTTACAGAGCTATTAAATACTGTACTTCTGCAGGGAGAAATGTCATTTTCAGAGCACGAGACAAGGAGGTGAAGGTGCTCACTGTCCTAAGAAGGAATCTAGCTGAGACCAAGAGGCGGACAGGATCCTTCTCCCGAATGGGTGATTTCAACAGCATATGGGTGCAGAGTCGGAGGCTCCATATTGGTATTCTCCAACAAT
Organism: Panthera onca; assembly: GCF_046562875.1. Lineage (NCBI taxonomy): Eukaryota > Metazoa > Chordata > Mammalia > Carnivora > Felidae > Panthera > Panthera onca. The sequence continues at coordinate 4,967,912 of NC_138339.1, read as the reverse complement.
GCAGACGTTATTTTTTTAGTATTTATTAAATACGTCCATGTGCCCAACAGTGTCTGAGAGCTTTCCAAATGTTATTTTTTTTAAGTTTTTAATGTTTATTTATTTTTGAGAGAGAGAGAGAGTGTGTGAGCAGGGGAGGGGCAGAGAGAGAGAGGGAGACAGAATCCGAAGCAGGCTCCAGGCTCCGAGCTGTCAGCACAGAGCCCGACGCGGGGCTCGAACTCACGAACTGCGAGATCATGACCTGACCTGAAGTCAGACACTCAACCGACTGAGCCCCCCAGGCGCCCCTTTCCAAGTGTTATTTTACATAATGCTCACGCCTGTGCCAGGTGGCCAATGCTATTACCCTTTTTTGCAAACAAGGAAACGGAGGCAGAGGATTTGGATGATTTGTTCCAGGTCACATGGGTAGGAGACTGTGGAGCCAGGGTTCAGCCCGGTGTTTTCAACTGCTCTGCATGTCCTAACTGGTCTACACTAAGGTGGAGGTAGCCCGTGGCCCGGGGACACGTGTCCTCTAGTGAACAGGTTATCCGTGCCCCTAAAACTCACACTCACGGGGCAGGTTGGGACATGATGGAAGGAAGAGGCAGGGATCCGGGGGAGGAAGAGGCCTGGCATCAGGGCCGGGAGAGAGGCAGCTGAGCCTGAGCGAGGTCCTACCAGTGCTAGAAGCTGGGACCCACAGTGCACCAGGTGGCCCGAGACACCTGGACACCAGGTGGTGCATTCAGTGTGCGGCCTCGTGCTGCCTGCCTGGCACAGCGGGGGCAGCGACTCGTGGCCGGGGTGGGCTGGCCTGGCACCATCCCTTGTGACGAATTTGGTGAAAGTCTCCAAGGAGTGAGGCCTCAGACGGCCAGCACAGCTGGGTCCTCAAAGCAGCCACCACACGTCTCCAGAAAAGAAGCAAGATGTGACTTTCCCTCTTGTGAATTCTCCATCTAGTGGCATCGTATCTGATGTCTTTTTTCCCCCAACTGTTCTAAACAGTTTCTGAACAATGGATTTCTGAACAAGGGATTCGAATCTAAGTTTTGTAAAATCTTGATTCAAAGGAGGTGGGTTTTTTTATGTTTATTTATTTTTGAGAGAGACAGAGAAAGACAGACACGGAGTACAAGTGGGGAGGGGCAGAGAGAGACAAAGAATCCAAAGTAGGCTCCAGGCTCCAAGCTGACGGCACAGAGCCCAATGTGGGGATCGAACCCACAAACTGTGACATCATGACCTGAGCCGGAAGTCAGACGCTTAACCACCCAGGCACCTTGACTCAAATGAGTTTTTTAGAGCTAAAGTGCTTTCCCTGACTCCCAGCAGCGACTGCAAATCTCAGAGCGCAGGGTGCAAATGTGCCTCGGGGGTGGGCTTGGTCCACAGGACCCCCTCCTGCTCCCCTCCAGGCTGGCTAGGGGAGGGCGAGGCTTCCCCTCAGGAGCTGGCCCCTGACGTGCGGCCCCTCCTGCACTTCCCTTCCTGTAATGTAGGGTCCTACCCACCAGGATCAGCGATTCTCGAGATGGAATCGTGGGACAGCGTCCCAGAACCCAGAGCAGGAGATGCCCCTGGATCCAGTCAGTATGGAAGGACCTAGAAGGGTTTGAGGAAGAATGCACCGGGATGAAGCCTGTGCTTGCTACAAGCAGGACACAGGGAAGTGTGTCCCCAGGAGGGCGACAGTGGGAGAGGTCTGGAGTGCACTGATCAGGGTTTGGCCACCACAATGGCCTGGGATGGACCGTAAGCCCCTCACTTGGCCTCGTGTTTATTTCTGTCACTTTTTCCTACCGGTCATTATTTTAGCTACTTACTAGTTTCTTGCGTTTCATAGCACCTGGGCGGGGACTGCTTCAGCTGCCCATCCGTCGGAGCATCTCTGACGGCGCTTGGCACGTAGTCTGTGTTCAGTAAATAGTGCTGAGTGCAGTCCTGGCCCTGGAGAAGCGTCCCGTGAGGAGGACACGGGTCCAATGAGTCCCCTGCCTCGTTGCAGTTCAACTTCAACCAACATGGCCAGTGGGTGAAGTCCTCCCTAGAAGGCAGCCCACGGCACATCCCCAGAGAGCAGGTGACCTTGCCCAGCGGCCTTGCTGAGCGAGGAGCGAGGAGCGAGGACACGTGGTTTGGGTGAAAAGCAGGTAAAAGGTGGGAGGGCGGTCCCCGCCAGATGCTGCAAAGCCCAGTGGGGAGAAGCTTCGCAACGGAGCCCTCAGGGCACTGGAGGCAGATGCTACTGGTGACTGGTAGATGGTGACGACCTTGGGATGTCCTCCAACTTCCACCCCTTCCTGCCAGGCCAGTCCCTCCCCCCGCCCTGCAGCCCGTGCAACATCCCAACTACAAGGCTGACGTCACGGAGAAGCTGGGTTGCAGAGGACAAGCAGGGGAACCTGCCTCCTCCAACCCCGGGGACACCGAAGGGTGGAAGGAGGGGCTCTCCAGACCTCGGCCGGAAGCAGGAAGAGGGTCAGAACGGGTGGGAAAGTGCTTTTGCCTCCGCCCCAGCCCCAGGTGCTGCCACAGCAGAGTAATTTTGGCAGAGGAAGGCAGGTGTGGGGACACAGGAGCTCAGAGGGGCCTCCAGACTCAGGGGGGTGTCTCCAAAGGGAGCAGAGCGATGGGTGGGGCTCTTGGATGCACCCACTTCCCAGAGGGAGGCCTGGGGGCCACCACCCTGACAAGTAAGGCTGGGACACAGGTCCCTGAGGAGAGGCTGCAGCCCCAGCAGCAGGGCCGTCTTCCTACGGAGCAGCCTCCTGCCCAGCCGGCCCTGGGGGACAGGGCGCGGGGCCCACGGTGGGGTGGCGGACCTGTGTTCCCACACGGGAACTGACGAGGCAGTGGGTCCTCCCCGGGGGGAGTGGGAGGCCGCAGGGCCAGGAACCACTGAATCGTACTTAGTACAGCTTCTAAAGTCATGATTTCTTTGGTGATCTTGGACTTCATTATAGCCCAAGGAAACTGCAAATGTCATCCTTGGCAAAGCCAGTTGGGGCTGAGGGAGGGCTTTGAGAAGGAGGTCAAGTAACAGGAGAGAGGCAGATGTAGGGGCTCAAACTGGCCTAGGGAGAGGCTTTAGCTTCTAGAAGTTGCTTTTGCCCCACAGGGCCCCCTGACGGGACACTTCCACAGCCACCCCCATAGGCATCCACGACTGTCATAGGTCTGAAAATACACAGGCCGTTGTGTGTGGCAGCAGACGTGAATGGCCTTTAGCCAGAGGCAGAGAGCGGCACAGTGTTGCAGACTGTCCTCCTGAAAGCCACCAGCTCCCCGAGGGACGCTTCGGGACCCAGAGTCTCAGGCTTTGTTGCCATGTCCCCGCTCTCCCTGAAGCGTGGAGCTATTCGACCTTGGCCCTCTCGTCCAGCTGAGAGGCAAACTGGAAGTCGTTCTCTTCGTTTAACAATTTTGAGCCCGGACCATCATTCCAGGTTCCCTACCGGGTCTTCTCGTGGTCGGTGGCGGACAGTGGGTGTAACCGCGGAGGAGGCCGTGCAGTGCTCGCCTCGGATCCTTGGCGGCCGGCCTCCGGGGCCCTGACCAGCTCGTGTGAAGGGAACACTCTGGGTGGTTTACTGCTTAGGATGGCCGCTAGCACGCTCTTCAGGCAATAACTTGAGAAAATGCCAACGTTCGAGGTAAGTAATTAGCGTAGAACCAACCATTCAACGTCTGGACAATTTAGCATGTTGACAATCGACCTATTGGTTCTGCTGAATGTGTGTCTGACGGTCCATACACTCCCGTTACCGTCACATCTTCTGCAGATGCTGTGCTGTGTGTCAGAGGGTGACGGAGTGAGGGATTCTAAGGCACAGAGTGGAAACTAGGATAGGAAATTATTCAGGTCTCTTTCACCGTGATTGGGCAAAGGTCCATCTTTATGGGATGAGGCCACTTCTGGACTAGTTTTTTTTTTTTTCAATTTAAAAAAAGGCTTAAATTTTTGTTAATCAAAATTGATATTTTTTGTCAACAATATTTCCCTTTTTTTCTGGTCCAACCAGTGAAGGTTCACTTTGAGCAAACCTGTAGTTTTTAAACTATGTGATGTAAATGTAAAAATATTTAATGAAGTATTGTAACTTAGTATAGCATATATAACTATAGTATACACACAGAGTATAGTAGTATGAGTTATAGTATATACACAGCGTATACATGCTATATCCATAGTATAGTTCCTGTGTTACTGGGAAAATGTTCATACTTTGGTAACTGGCATATTTAGAATAAATTTTTATAGATTTCAACTTTTACCATCTGAGAGCTCTATGTAAAGCCAGCTACTGTAAGAGCCTGTGAACTCTCGGGTTATGACTCATCAAACGTCTTCCCTGCTTGACCAGCTGCAAGTTTCTCGAAAGAGTGAAGTGGGGCAAGGGTGTGGTAATGACTCTTGTGTGCACATTGCATTCTTTACAGTGTCGGGCCTTTGAAAGTGAAATTAGTTTTATTTATCCGAACTGAAATTTTACTTTCTTGTTAAATACAGAACTCTAAGTCTCAATGATGTTTTGCCTGTCGACTGGAACTGGAATATCTGACCGTATTACAGTCTACGCTCAGCATGTGACAAACCGTTTCCAAATCCTCTAATGACAGGCTTCTAATTCAGTATGCCACGGGATAAATACTGCATGCAGATCTTTGACACTGAAGGAGAAAACTTTCAGGAATTTTAAGTCCAGGGATGATGAATGTCAGAAACGTAATTTCTAAAATTGGTAGTGGTGCGTTTATTAAATTCAATTCACACCGTGAATGTCCTTCAAAGAACATGCAAAAAAAATGTTTTTTAATCCAATTATTGTTTATGACTAAAACCTAAGTTTCAACAGAAATCCAGCTAAACTTTGAAACTCAGAGTTAAAACATTAAGAAAATGTTCTGCTCTTGTGTATGGATAGATGATAATGTTGTAGACCAATAGCGTTTGCCGTTTGTGACCAAATAGTGGTAAAAAGTAAGGCCATGAATTACTGGGCTTTTGATTAGCATTAAAATTCTGAAAATTAAAAAAAAAAAAAAAGGTGAGAGGGAGAGAGAATGAAAAAATGAAAGGAAGGGCAAGAGAAGAGGAAAGAAGGGAAGGAAATCGGAATTTGGAAGTTCCCTCGAGTGGCCTCACTCTCTCACGTCCCCCCGTGATGCAAGGTGACGGTTTGGGCGGCTGGGGCCCCCCCGCCAGCACTTGGCCCCTTCATCTCAGCCCTTCTGCCACCTGTGTGGTACATGGTAACGGTTTTAACTTGCGTTTTCCTAGTGAGTAAAGAGGTTAAACGTCGTTTCCAGAACTTCTCAGTCGCAGGTGTATCTTCTTTAGTGAAACGTCTGTTCGAATGTTACGCTCATTTAAAAATACAGCCTTCAACTGCCAGCTCCCAAATGGGGTTCATATTCACCCCCTCCCACACTCTCTAGTTCCGATCCTCATTTTCTCTTATGGAGACTCCCTGCCCATCTCCCAGCCACGGCCCGGCCACCTGCACTGCGCCCCCGCCACGCTACCAGAAGAAGCACGTCCACGCGTGGGGCTCACGTCCTCCCGTGCAGGCATCGCCAGAGGGTGCCGAGCGACAGGGTCTTTCCATCGTCCTTCAGCTGCCACGTGGGCACCTTCTCGATCTGCTGCTCCCCTGTCCGTTTCACCCTGGCGCCCATCCCCTACCCCCTTCTCACTTTATTTTCACCAACATCAGCCTAAATGCAGCCCCGGGAAAGCCTCCTTGGAAGAGCAGGGGCTCTCCCACACTTTCGGCCCCTACAGGTATGACTTCCACCCAGACTGTTTCTCCTCGAGTCATACTGGAGCCACACTCTCTGAGCAGACTGGAGGTCCCTCTGCCCTCGTAATTTTCCATAACGCAAACATCCCATTGTATTCTCATGGTACGTCTGTCTCCACACTAGACCGCAGGTCTCCTGAGGACAAAACTGCGTTCTGCCTTTGACCTCTGTCATCTGATGCGAGCCTGATCACAGTGGGCCACGTATCGGGTGACCTGCCCCTGTGCTACTCCCCTGGGTACCAGGGCTCGGGGGATATAGTGTCGATCCTGTTAAACTGCCCCACCCAGTCTGCAGGAACTGTCATTGGACTGAACTCCCTATGTGACCCCCAGCCCCAGAATAACAGCTGATGACAGGAGAGAACATGGTAAGACTCTCGGTCCTAAGGACACAGTGGCAGCCACAGGTGCCTGCGTGGGGCACTCCAGGGCCCCACCCTGATGCACGACACATTTTCTCCCTTCCGATTTACATACTTTCCTCACAGTCTAGGCTCCACGGCCTTCTCTATATTCTTTTTATTTTCGTTAAGAAATAAACAATACATAAAACTACAAGGTATAACATAACCACCCAGTATAAATAGTAACATCCAAAAAACCAGATCTGATCTATTTGCTTCAGTTTTCTCAAACAAGAAGAAATGCCCATCACAGAACGTGACAATCGCCTAGATTCCCTCTTCAGTCCCCTCATCTTCAAGGACAACCACAGTCATGGGCTTAATGAGTCTCCAATCCATATTTTCATACTTTTACGACACTCGCTCTCTGCATGTGGTGTTGGTAGTGTTGCTTTGGGTTTCCTCACGATGGCAAACCCTATATTATTCTCCAGTGAACTGTTCTCCCTCTTGCTTCCTTCCTTCCTTCACCTGAAGGTCAACTTCAGACCTTCAACTGAAGGTCTTCGGTTCTGGTGAGCCCACCCTGTCTTGAGGGTCACCTCGAAGCAAACCTCTGATGAGCTTTTGTGGAGAGACGTGTCCGAAATCACCAGGCCAAAGAAATGCTGGGAAGGGTGCTGTTCTGTGACACCCACCGGTCTCATGTCGGGCTCCCACACCATCTCGTGTTTCTTGCTTCTTGGACTTTTGTGATTATTTTCTAGGATAGACTTGATTTCACCTTCTATCTCTTCTACCACATTTTTGTTCTCTCATTTCCGAGAGTCACTGTCCTTGGATAATTTTGCTTTCATGGCGGCCTGTTGTTAATGTGGGTATAATAAACTTAGATTTTTAAAAACAGCTTCATTGAGGTGTAATGGACATTCAATGAACCGCATGTATTTATAAAGCGTATAACGTGATGCATACAGATGTGAAACCATCGCACAAGCAAGATAAGGAGCATCAACCCCGAATGTGTCCTCTGGTCCTTTTGTAAAGCCCCCACCCGAGCCCCCACCCGCAGGCAAACGCTTCCCGTACCCAATACAGGGTGTGTTCTTTTTTGTCTCGCCCTTTTCCGTCAGCATGGTGACGCTGAGATGTTATTTTCCTGCTACTGTTCATAGTTTCTTCCTCTCTTCCTGCGCAGTAGTATTCCATCGTATGGATATACCACAAGACAGTCATTCATCTGCCTACGGACAATTGGGCTGTTTCCAGTTTGGGGCTGTTGCAAATAAAGCCGCTATGATCATTCACGTAAATGTCTCTGTATACATTATACGCTTTCATTTCTCTTGGGCAATTACCTAGGAGTGAAATATTTGGGTCATATAGCAAGTGTATGTCTAACTTTTAAAGGAACTGCCAGAGTGTTTTCACCATCTCACATTCCCACCAGCGAGTGTGTGTCAGTTTCAGAGTCTCTGCTTCCTCACCAAGCCTTCGTTGGTCGTTTTCTTCGATTTCAGTTATTCTAAGGGACGGGGGGCGTGGTGTGATTGGCGTTTCCCTAATGACTAGAGGTGGTAAGCGTCTTTGCACCTACTTACTGGCCCGCCGTCTGTATGTATTCTTTGATGAAGAGTCTGTTCAAATCTTTTGCCTGCGGTAAAGATTGTTCTGAAGTTTCTATTGTTGACATTTGAGAGTTCTTTGTGTATTTGGATGCAGAACTCTCACCGGACACGCGATTTGTCACTCACGCTAGCAGTCCATTCCTGAACATTGCTGGGTCACATTCCAGGGCACCGCGTCCTCTGGCCACTCACCTGCCGAGGCCCAGTCTCCCCTGATGTTACAACTTGTTTCTAGAACATTTCCCTTTTGCTTCTGGAATGATGTTTTCTTCAGAGGCATTTGCTTTTCTTCCACGATGTAACCTTTTCTAAGTATCTGGCGATCCCTGACCATCAGTGCACATTTCTGAAAAAGTTCCAGAAGAGCTGAGTGGGAGCCTGTGACTGCGGGGACCACGCCTCCTGAGGCAGAAGGTGGCCGGCTACCACACTGGTGGGTCCCTAAGAACTACAATGTGGATTTATTTTTTTCTGGGATGCCAACGTCTGCTTACTCTGGCTGTACCCAGAGAGCTAGTTTTTACTTAGCTCCTTCCCCGACCCTGCTCCCACTGCATTTGCCCCAGAAATGGGTGCAGAGCTCCTGGGGCTTATGTGCTGTTTGTGGGGAGCAAGAATGGAGAGGGCACTGTTGTCGGCTCTGAGTCCAGAGCCCAGATGCACAGGTGCACGGCCTCACTTCCAGGGGCACACCTCACCTCCCCCTCTGTCAGCCGTGGCAAGAGGACCTGCCATCTCAGCAGGGCACACCGTGGGCTCTCCAGCGCCACGGCCCCCTGCCCTGCTTTATCCCTCCCAGCCGTGGGCCCTTAGATTCCTTCACAGCGATTGTAACGGCTCAGGACCGGGAGGGGGAGGAAAGGCACGTGTTCAGTTCATCATTTTGAATTGAGAGAGTTTAAATGTACTCCTGAAAATATAAAAACCATTCCTAATGTTGCCTTTTTTAAAGTTTATTTGAGAGAGAGAGAGAGAGAGAGAGAGAATGCACGTGCACACACAAGCAGGGGGAGGGGCAGAGAGTGAGGGAGAGAGACAGAATCCCAAGCAGGCTCAGAACTGTCAGCGCGGAGCCTGATGCGAGACTTGAACTTGTTAACCGTGAGATGGTGACCTGAGCCGAAATCAAGAGTCAGACACGGGTGCCTCTTTAAAGGAAATATTTCTCTAAGTCACTATAGAAAATTTTTTAAAAAAGGAAGTTACAAATACTAAAAATAGAAAACACGATAAAAGGACATTTCAGTATCGCAGTTAATGAGAGAATCTGAGCCAGCTTATTCCACGGCCAAGTCTGTTTCTCGTGTTGTTAAAGAAAATGAAACAAATCTGAGTGCTTAGAAGGGCCGGGAAACGCCGGGTGAATGTGCCAACGAAAGCCGTAGCATGGCAGTATTCGGAGCAAAGCCGGATCCCAGGAGAGCAGCACTCAGTGGGAAGATTATCTCACATTGATAACAGGGTGGATGAAAAGTTTTGCAGAATGCCGGCAGCAAAACACAAAGCAAAAACTATTAGACACACAAGGGAAATCTGACACGGGAGAGAAATAAGGTTGCAGACAAGTTTAACAATGGGGTCAATATCTCTGAATTTACACACGACAGAACAAACAGCATCAGCTTTGGAGAACGGCCTTGTTATCAAGAGCTTGAGGCCACAGAAGGAAAACTCAAAATCTGCGCGGGAGAGATTTCACAGAAAATGATCTCTACTGTGTCCACATGTGTCAAAAAGAAGAAAAACCTTTCAATGAAATCTCTCAAACGGTTGAGAAGAAAAAAAGCACCCTTTCAAACCAAAATGAATTTCCTAGAAATAGTGAGATTGAGACAAACCTAACAAGTACAGCTGGAGACTATTTAGGGTCATAATTGTAGGAAGGTCATTAAACTCTAGGAAGTGCAGGGGCGCCTGGGGGGCTCAGTGGGTTAAGCAAACCACTTTGGCTCAAGTCATGATCTCACGTTTGTGAGTTCGAGCCCCGTCTCAGGTTCTATGCTGACAGCTCGGAACGTGGAGCCTGCTTCAGATTCTGTGTGTGTGTGTCTCTCTCTCTCAAAAGTAATTTAATGTGTTAAAAAAAAAACCCTGCAAAACCTTAGGAAGTGTCACGTAGCAGAAACACACAGCCTTAAAAGCTACAAATACACCTGCTAGGCAAACAGATGACTGAGGTAGTCCTCCAGAGCAGTTACGAGCACGATGAAAAGATTTCCCCTAAATTAGAGCAGTGAAGATAAGCAAATAGGAAGTCAGGAGACACAGAGGAAATCACCATCATAAAGGACACGCAGAGAACATTTAATGAAGAAAACCCACAAGATCAGCATCCCATGTGGGTGTGTTCTCAGTTCGCCTTCCCCCTCTGCACCTGACGGAAAGCCCTCTTTCTCATTTCTGATGTGTATGCAGTCCCCTTGAAAATCTCAAGAGAAATATTGCAGATTTTTTTTAAAGCAAAGAAACAATTCCATTGGCTCCAGTAGAAAACAGACCAATGACCAAGTAAGAAAATAAAAGAAACGTTCCAAACCGTAATCTCACAGAAAGGCACTGCTGTTAAAATCGCACAAGAATCCTGACGACCCCCTTTATTATTCAGCATTGTTCTCGAATTTCTTGTTACTATAGGAAGCAAGCGACAGCAGAAACAGCAGCCTCAAGTACCCCTAAACAAGAACGTGACAGGTTTGCGGATGGTGGGACGGTGACGCTCCAGAACCGGAGCTTAACCGGACAGAATGGCAGGGATGCACAAAATGCCCCCAGAGGCTGGGCTGGCAGGACAAACACGTGAACACCGATGGTGCTCATTTACCCTCGTTACAAAACGTGCTTGGGGACGCACTGTCATCCACAACGAGCAAACCGTCAGATACCGAAGAACTACCTGAACAGGCAGGCACGGCATTTACAGAGTGTCCCTCAGCTCCGCCGAGGACCGGAGACGCGTCTTCGTGTCTGACACGATGGAATGGGGACATCGAGGACAAGCAGGTGTCCGGGCTCAGCACAACGGTACGGCGTGAGTTTGTGGAGTGAAGGCGTGCCGATACACTGGAGTCACCCTGAACACAAAACGACTGGGCTTGAAGTAATTTTATGAATCTCCTTGTTATGATTAACACAGAAGTTGATGACAATTTGCTAAGTGGCAGTTTTTAGGAAATGGAGGGAGGGCGGAGAGACACGATGGAAGGTTTGTTCCTATCAACCGTCCACCCAGTGCGGGCGGGTGAAAGCATGAACCACACACCAAAGCCCGAGTCAGCCCAAGCATTCCTTCCCTCGGGCCGTTCACAAAAGGAGGAAAACATCACAGCGAGCTTCTCTGGCTCTCAGACTAGCATCCTCCTCCCGGCCGCGTGCGCCTGCCAGAGCACAGCGGCCCAAATCCATTGTGACTTGCTTGGACTTTTGAGTTTTCCCGAGGCGATCCAAAATATTTATTGCTTCGTGTTCTCAAGTAATTGGAAAAGGCTCAGAAAAAGGAACGAAGTGCAGTGAATACCGAAATTTCTCTTCAAAAACGTTCTGTCGCCAGTTACAATGAAGCATAGTTCTATCGGAGACGTTGGCTGCGTAATTCTGAAATCAAACGAAGACTCCGCAAATCACTAACACCGAGAACATGGCTTCTACATAAAACCTCGAGAGGGGCGAGACCGTGGCTGGGAAGGTCAGCCAGGAGAGGGGTCGGGGAGCCCGTGGGGGGCTCTGGGGCCGCGCATGCTCTGGACGCCCCCAGCCACCCACCTAGCAGGTCAACGGATCGGAGTGAACAGTCTCCTCCTTTCCTCCCCTGCTCCTGCAGATTCTGGCTCCACAGACGCGGTGGCCACTGAGGCACTGCTGCCACAGCCAGGAGGGGACCTCCGCCACGTGTCCCACCAGAGCTTCACAGAGTGGCCCAGAGATTTAGTAGCCTTCTGTTAGATTTCTTTTACAGATTCTCAGCCTCCTGAGATATCTTTTACATATCAGGCAGTATGTGGTCCATTTTATTCCTATGATTTACCTCCGCGGACCTCTCAAGGGCATCTAGAGTAAGACATTCTGTTTCAAGATACTGTTTTGGGGATACTGAGGGTACTGAGAAAAAAGTGCTTTAAAACTTGCTAGTTCTACCTGGAAGGAAGAAAAATCATCTTAAACCAGAGACTGCTGGTGCCTGTGGTGATCAGCACAAGGGGCTCCCTGCTCCCACCAGGGCCTCCAAAAGTCCTCTCGGTGGGGGACAGAGCGCCTTACCCCTTACATGAGTGCACACAGTCCCCTGCCCTGTAGTCTAGTTGCCCGGGGAGCCAGGATGCTGCAGGTGCCAGAGGCCTCTTGTCCAGGCCTCAGCTGGCCCCGTGTCTCCTCTGTCTGCCCCCTGGCCTCGCTGACCCAGCGGGGTGAGCAGGACCATGGAGACAGTTCTGCCTTTATCAGGGGAGGGGGCAACATCACCTCCGGCCTTGAACTGATGGTTGGAATGGGTAGTACAGGGGCAGTGACATGTTTCAGTCCACGGAGGCCGTCAGAAATGGCTCGTAATCCTGGTCTTATGCCCACTTAGCTGTATGCAGCCAAAAGAGGAGACTCCAAAATCCGAGAAATGGTCAGCTGGAATGACCCAGAGCTGCAGATTCTCGAGCCGGCATGCAGCCCACTACTCCAGCCTGCATTTCAGTCTCATTAGCTTGGTGTTAGGCAGCTTACGCACTTACCAGGAACACATTCCTAGAGCAAATCTTGAAACAGATGAAGGAACAGGAAAATGACAGAAAGCAATTCATTTACACGATCCCTAGAGAAACATCACTGAGATGCGGCAAGTCGGAGACCATCCACTGACAACAAATTTACAACAAAAACGGGATTATAATTTTCCTGAACTTTGGATAATCTTCAAATTTCTCAAGGTACCACCTAAAATCAGACACACACAAAAAAAAAAAACACACTAAGAAAAGGAAATGATTTTGTCACTTTTCATTATGCAGGAGTACAGAGATTTCTAAAAGTAGTAATAAAAAGTTCGGCATTTCAGGTACACAGTTTGATTCTGCCTGTGTCACGAAAGCAGGATTCTTGCTGGCCACGAAGGTTACTGGCGTGTGAGGGTGCCGATCAACGCAGCGGGGGGGCAAGGTCTGCAGACCCCGGAAGCATGCAGACTGGGGCAGAGGACCGGCACTTGTGGTGACTCAGCTTCCCGCAGGAAGTCTCCCCAGGAGAGGACGGTGCCTCCTCCAGACCGGGGTGGGGGAGATGTGCACCCAGCCACGCGCCCGGGGGCTCTCAGACAAAGCTGGGAGAACGAAACGGGACCCTGCTCTCGGAACAAACAGGTATTTTCAGTTTTGATATGAATGACACCAGCCAGGCTGACGCCCGTTGGTTCCGCGGTACTGGCTGGCTGGGGAGGGTGGCGGCTAAGTGGATGGAGTGAAAACTTCAAGTAACTTGAGGAGATGGAGAAATGGGCAGAAGAGAAGGAGTTTCCGTAAGCACAGCAGATTAACTCACGGTGGAAAGCGACTATTTGTTTACAGGGCAGAAACAGGTGGCAACAGCCAGCAGCCAGGGAATCGGCACAATCTGCCCGTTTCAGGTAAGTTTCACACTCCGTCTGCAAACGGGAGCCCCAGCGTGTCTGCCTGCTGGGTGCGCTTGCTTTCAACGGCCGGAAAGCCACCGAATGGGAAGCTGGTGGGTGGACTCTGGAGCAAGCGTCACTTCTGTCGTGAGGCCACGGTCACAGCCCTTCTCTTCCACATCAGTGACCTGCCTGGAGGCAAGGGCGCCTGCCTCTCAGCGTGGGACGCTCACGACTGCAACGCCAAGTACGAGGAAAGGTGCCACATGCTCTCTGGTTACAGAGGTTCATGCGGGCCTGTGCCACCGTTTGCACATGTCCCCCGCCCCCTCAAATTCATATGTTAAACACCTAGTGCCTAATACGTGGCAGTATTAGGGGGTGGGGCCTTTGGGAGGTGGAGCCTTCAGGAATGGGATCCTGTGCTCCGGTCGGATAAAAAAGCCCCCCCACCCCCCACCCCCATCACGTGAGGGCGCAGAGAGACGGTACCCTCCGCAACCCAGAGTGGCCTTCCCAGGCCACTCAGAGTGGCCAACCCAGAACTGCACCATCCTGGCCCCTGACCCCAGGCCTCTGGCCTCTAGATCTGCGAGAAATCTACGTTATTTAGAAGCCGAATGGACCAGGCCTGCCAGGACCCGGGACCTCCAGCAGCGCCACGCGCTGCGCACGGGAGCAAAGGGCCGTTCAAAATCCGCGAAACCAGGGCAGCGAGGCCCACGCGCGCCCACGGGATTGTCGCATGAGCGGCTGAGCTCCGTAGGACGTCGGACTGCGTCAGACTTTTCTCCCCCGATGAGGACGGACGGGTTTGTCAAATGTGTTAAATTCATCTCACAGAAACCATCATATAGAAATAAAATTTACTTTGTTAAAATGATTCAGCTTCTCTCCCAGCGTTCATCCCTGGGATCTTAAATCCACCTCGAGAGACTGTATCTTAAGATATATAGACGTGCGTACGTATCAGTCTTTTTAAAGGGAGGGCAGCACCATTTCTACTCTTTTTCTCCCTTGTTGTTCTGTCCCTAGAATCGAAGGTGTCGCTTAGGTGACACTGACATGAATTTTTTGTCTTGATTTTATTCTCGCTGAGCCTGAACTAGGGTGAAAAGTGAGGTGCCCCTGACGAAGGGATGCCCACTGCATCACATTTGGCGTCTACTAAGTTATTCTTTAAAGCATTGACTGTTTTTCCGGCTCACAAACAGCCAAAGTGTCCCCAAGCTCCTCTCGAAGAAGTCTTCCCCTGGTGGACACAGGCCACTGACAAGACAGCAAGCGTCCTGCAAGTGCTCACAAGTCATGTCTTCTGTTAAAGTCTGGTGATGGGAGCTGTGAGAGGGAGGAAGTCTTTCATAAACATATTCTGGTGTGTCCTTGTAAGTTTAGGTCATTATGCCATCTGTCATAGTGTCTTGAAGACGTGCTGACTTCATTTTTCTAAGTGACATTAAATTTAATGGCATGAGGGCACCTGGGCGGCTCAAAGTCCAACTTCGACTCAGGTCAGTCATGATCTCACAGCTCGTGGGTTCGAGCCCCGAGTTGGGCTCTGTGCTGACAGCTCGGAGCCTGGAGCCTGCTTTGGATTCTGTGCCTCCCTCTCTCTCTGTCCCTCCCCTGTTTGCAGTCTCTCTCTCTCTCTCTCAAAAATAAATAAACATTAAAAAAAAAAAAAAAACTTACTGGGGAAATACTGCATATTTCCTTATTTTATTTCAACAGAGTCCCTTCTCCAAGGCTGCCCTCGACGGCTGGCCTCCAACTTGCAGGACTTTGGTGTGAACAAGCAAACATCTGCACACAGGCTATCACACTTGGCGGGACACGGCAGAAGCTTGGGCACCAAGAACGTCGCTCCACTAATGAGCACGGCTGCTAGGGGCTGGCGGGGAAGAGAACGGTATGAAAACAGCCGTCTTCCTAATTCCTTGACATTCTGCCCTCAAAACAGTTTGCTAGCAACTCGGCACAGCTGACCCGATGCTTCCGACCTAGAGCTTAATTATCGGTAAATTATCTGTGAATTTAAATCCCTCACATCTAATTATAGAAATAAATTCGTTTAGTAAAATACTGCCTTGAGAACATTATAATAAATCAAATACAGTGCTAGGAAGGGCCCCATGGATTGTTTTCTTTTAGTTTAATTAGCTGGGTTCATTGGATTATTAAAGGAAAAAAAAAGGATAGCTTTTATTTTGTCCTCAGCTTATAAATCCAACATTTCTGAACATACTGCCACTAAGCTGAATTCATTAGTTTTTCAGCAATTAAAATCGGGTTTGCACTGACATCAATGTAAGTAGCGAATGAATGAAAAAGAGCCCTTTCAACTCATGAAGCTTTCCGCCAAGAATACATTTGGGTTTTTAGTACCCTAGACTTTCATTTGGAAAATGAAATGATTTATTTCTGTTTCTATATGTTTCCTATTCAAATGTTGAAGAGAGATTTTCCTGTTTTCATTTGAGAAAACATCTTTACAACTGACTTGGCATGCTCTTTGTTCAATCTTCCTCTGATCCAATTTCTTAAAATATCAGTATTATCTCATGTGCTTCTACTATTAGAAACTAGCCAATGTTTGCTTCTTACTGTCTAATGTAACAAACGTTCGAGAATAGCATCTTCCTCCAGAGGTGATGCTACTCATGAGAAGGTGGTCTCGGGCCCCTGCCAGAGGAGAAGGAGGGAGGGGAGGAGGGGGAGGAGGGGGGGAGGAGGAGGAGGGGGAGGAAGGGGAGGGGGAGGAGGAGGAGGGGGAGGAGAAGGGGAGGGGGAGCAAGGTTGGGAGGAGGGAGGAGGAGGGGGGAGGAGGGAGGAGGAGGGGGGAGGAGGGAGGAGGAGGGGGGAGGAGGGGGGAGGAGGGGGGAGGAGGGGGGAGGAAGAGAAGGAGGGAGAGGAGGAGGAAGGGAAAGGAGGAGGAAGGGAAGAGGAGGAAGGGGAGGAGGAGGAAGGAGGAGGGGAGGGGGGAAGAGGAGGAACAAGGAGGGGAGGAGGGGAGGAGGGGAGGAGGGGAGGAGGGGTCCCCAGCAACACAGGACCATCAGGCTGGGCCAAGATCCACTGAGTGTTGTGGTCACTGTTATTTTTCTACGAGATGCTTTTCTACGAAAGACGCATTCTGCATCAGCACGAGATCTGAAGGTATCCTGGTGTGGCATCATCGGCAGAGGAGGAAGGAGGGCTTCAAAACTCATACGTGTTGCCTTCAGTTCTGGCCCAATTGATTTTAAATGGCTGAAAGGCTGGTGTCCCATTTCCTGGGGCTTCTGTAACAAAGGACCACACCCTGGGGGGGCTTCAAGCAACAGGAATGTATTCTCTCCCAGGTCTGGAGGCCAGAAGTCTGAGGTGGAGCGGTGGGCAGGACTGTCCTCCCTCCCAAGCTCTGCCTCTTCCAGCTTCCGGCTTCTGGCAGCCTCAGTTCGTGGAGTCAGCGCATCCCCTGCCTGCACCCTCCCACGGCCGTCCACGTGTGTCTTCACGTGACCTCTTTGTGTGCGTGTCCTGACTTCCCTCCTGGTAAAGTCACCAGTCCTACTCCAGTGTCACCTCCCCTTAACGAATTACATCTGTGACGACCCCTATTGCCAAATAAGGTCACTCTCTCGTGGGGTTAGGATGGCAACCTATTTTGGGGAGGGAGACACACAGCTCAAGCCATCATAGAAAATCATCCTGTTTTCGGCCACTTTTCACAGTGTGTCCCCCTCCTGAGCCCTCCATGGTGGGGGCTCTTCTCTGCCCTCGTCCTTCTCAGCAGCTCTGGATGAAGACGGGTCCTGGGCCCAGGTCCCTGCTGACGGTATGGGGCACAACGGAGCACCTGGCCACGTGGGGTAGTGCTCCTACGATCTCAACTCGCATGCTTCTGGGGTAATGTCCACAAATATTAGCTAAACCGACAGTCCGGTTCTGCCCGTTCTCATCAGTGTCTCCGGTAATAATCCTCTGCATCTTTAAATACGTGGTGAGCCTGGAAAGAAACCTGGGAATTCTGACTCTAAAAAGTCTGTGTGTTTTCCACTATGCCATGATACCAATCTATTCTTCTGTTGGCTTTTTCCTTCTTCCTCATTCCCAAGCGGTGACAAACGCCATGAAGGAAGACAACATTGCATCTCTACGGATGCCTGCCAGCATCAAAGGCCTCCAGGAAATGTTTTTGGGTGAATGAAGCCAGGGAAGCAGGGCAGTGCCCTGTCTAGCTCGGAGGGCACGAGCGATCGACGTGGGCACCAGGGTGAGTGCCTGTGCCTATTTCCATCATCGCTGTGGCATCAGGGGAAGGCCCGAGATCTCTCCCTTCTAATCTTTTGTTTTGTTTTGTTGAGAGAGAGAGAGGGAGAGAGAGAAAGAACCTCAAGCAGGCTCCACACTCAGTGGAGAGCCGGACATGGGGCTCAATCCCATGACCCTGGGATCCTGACCTGACATCAAGAGTCGGATGCTCAACCAACTGAGCCAACCAGGCGCCCCCCGAGATGTCTCCCTTCCAAGAAGCCTGAGGCTTCGTTCACGGAGCCTCATCTCTTCACGTGTTGGACGGACAAGGTGCTCCCTAAGTCCACGTCAGCTTTAACAGCCTTGGACCGTTTTATATGCGTTCCTGTTGGTCAAATGGTGACAGGCCCTTCTGGGGACTGGATAGAGGTTATGGCCCTGCACTTTGGAAAACAACGTGATTTCGAGGGTGCACAGAGCCCGGGAGCCTGACAGGGACCATGGGGCTGCAGGGCACAGGACGCTTGTGTGAAGGAGCCGGGTGCATGGCCAAGTCAGGCTTCCTGAGCACGGCACTCCTCTGCGCCCTGTCCCTGGCGGTCAGCATTCTCCACCGTAAACCGCGGGTTCCCAGTCAGACCGCGGGTCCCCTGCCTGACATTTCACTTGACTATCAGGCCCAGTGGCAAAAATTCAAGGAGGCTCAGAGTAGGGGTGGAGCAAATAATGATGCTGACGTGTACCTGTCGGTCCCTCGGAACAGGTTACTCTTGGGACGTGTGCCTGGTTTTGTGCTTGGTCGGCTAACCCACGGTATACGCTAGGCTTTGGCAATTCAAATGCACATTAACATTTCAAAGATGGAACCTGAAAATTGTTAGAATGAGACCCGAGAACAGACGCAATGTGCCAAGAGTGTTTTAGAACTTACTGGTGATGCTGCTGTGCTCGGGAGACTAAAATACAGAAGGTAAAGGCCGCGAAGGCCCCGCCTTGAACGGACCAGCTGGCCAGGGCGTAGCCACACCACTCGACCACCTCCCCAAAGTAGTTGGCTGCTGTTACGTATTCAAATAAGCCTCCTGCAAAGACACACAGGCAAGTGGGGCGTTTCCGACAACGTGATACGTTACTGACCTACGAGGCAGCAGTGGATACGTACCTGGAGAACATAAATCCAACTCTGGGAAAAACAACTCAGAGAATTTGAGTGAATGAAACACCCAACATTACTAGTTTTACTGTCTCATATCACACTTTCTGGTGGCATAAACCTGTATGAATAGCTATGCATTTATCTGAATATAAAAAACTACCCTTTTAAAATCCCTTCACTAGTTCATGAATCACACTGGTAACACCCAAGTAAACACAGAGAACATAGGATAACAATTAACGAACAAGCTTAAGAAGACGGACCTGTACAGGGCCCTGGACCAAAAGTGGAAGAAAATAATAATTTTCAAGGGCAGATTCCTTCCTTCCGTCCTTCGTTCATTCCCTCCTCAATGTTCACAGACCCTTCAGTCTACATCACAGACCAGGCCCTGCTCTAGGTGCTCGGGGCGAACCGGGACAAGACCCTGCCTCCTGTTCTAGAACAGTAAACCCCAACGTGATGCACAAGGAAAGCGTGGCATACAGCGGGAGGTGGGCCGTGAGGAGGACCAGAGCAGGTGAGAGGGGCCAGAAGTCAGACTGGGGGTGGAGACAGTCCTGGTCATGGGCCCTTGGCATTTTAGTTTTACTTCCTGAGTATTTAACGTTTCTCAGTTTCAGAAGCTGTCTTGCTTTCTGTCTTGTATCTACTTAGTTCGTTCTATCGTATATTAGTCCTTTCCTCATAATTTCAATCCCTCTTAGTTATTAAACAATTAAGTAATCACTTTATGATCTTTTTCTATTAACTCTAAGATCTCGTGGTAGCACATGTTCTCGTGGGTTCTGCCACTTTTGAGTGTGGCCCTTACTGTGTGGCATGTGGTCCATCGGGCTCCCTGAGGCCTGGGTTAAAGGCAGGTCCCCTCAGGGATCTGGGCTTGTACAGGCTACGTGCATGAGGCACCACCTCCCTAGGGTCACATGGGTCCTAATTCACGGCTTGAGGTGCACGTTTGGGCCACAAACCTACGTGAGGGCCGCTGGTGGTTATGGACTCTCACGAGACGTGCCCTGGCCTCCAACATTCACCCAGGTTTCACCTTCTCGATGATTATTACTTCCTTTCCATCATCCTACCACGTGGATGCATTTTAAAAGATGGAAAAAAAAACACCTTTACCCAATGATTTTAATTGTTTGCGGAGAGAGGACTGGTTGTCTAGTCTATGCTGTTGCACAGATAGGACTAGTTTCCTTTTTCCTTAATAACCATTCAGTTAGCCGGAATCTGATAAAACAACGGTCACAGTGATTGCTATCAATAATTGTGACTCATGTCAAAAACCTGCGGCCAATACTATGCTTTAGTTATTGGATCCTGACAAAACTGCAACAGCAAGGCATTGTGTGAAATGACTTGAGAATCAGTTCTCCATTTTTCAGTACGTACCCCTTGGTATTTTATATCCAGTCTCCCCTGGTTTCCGGAGATTCCTCAGGATATGGTCGGAATGGATGTTTATCAGCATGCCTATTAACCATAAGCAGAAACCTAAAGATAAGAAAATACATAAGAGTATTATGACCAATAAACTACAAAATTCACAAACCCAAGCCTGAATGAACGGTGTTACTATAATCTGTTCTATTCATTATTAGCAAACCATGTTAGCCACAAAGGACAGTAAAAATCATTATAATTAATATGATGTTTCATTTAGAAAAATAATTTATACAGCACTGTTGTTAGGTCTGCTAAATAGAGTTCCGTTTTTCATTAAAAATTTTTTTTTAACATTTATTTATTTGTGAGAGACAGAGAGAGAGCAAGAGTTGGGAAGGGGCAGAGAGAGAGGGAGACACAGAATCCAAAGCAGACTCCGGGCTCTGAGCTGCCAGCACAGAGCCCGACGCGGGGCTCGAACTCAGGAACTGTGAGATCATGACCTGAGCCGAGGTCGGACCCTCAACCGACGGAGCCACCCAGGTGCCCCTAGAGCTCTGTTTTTCTAATACCACTACTGTGTAATCGAACCTGCCCTAAACACGTGGACCTCGTGACCCACGTCTAAGGGCTGGCATGCTTGGACATGACCTAGGACCCCGGCACAGGGCTCCTTTCCAGGGAGAGGTAGCGTCACCATCTGTGGGGCGGCCCACAAGATTCACTCGGTCCTCGCGGAAAACACGCGCGGTGTGGCCGGCCTCCTCGTGTGGCACACGCTGCCCCTGCCCCCCGACAGGCTAGCTGCACACGGGCTCCCGGGGTGGTGGTTCCCTGTAGCTCGTTTCCAGCACTCTGCTTTTCTTTCTCTATAGCCCTGTTGGAACAGGTTCCTGCACATCCACGGCCTCGCCTGCCACCCCCCTGCCCACTCGCCAGTCACACCCCCAGGTCTCCTCACGTGCCCCAGCTCCCCACACCATCCTCTGCTGCTGCCTCCACGGCTCTCCCTGGACATCCAGTAGCGTCCTGGGTGTTTCCTCGCTGGCTCTGAAAAGCCTTCAGAGGTTGTTCATCACTTAAAAAGGAGATTTATTGGGGCGCCTGGGTGGCTCAGTCGGTTAGGCATCTGAGTTCGGCTCAGGTCATGATCTCGCGGTCTGTGGGTTCAAGCCCCACGTCGGGCTCTGTGCTGACAGCTAGGAGCCCGGAGCCTGCTTTGGATTCTGCGTGTCCCTCTCTCTCTGCTCCTCCCTGACTCATGCTGTCTCTCTCTATCTCTCAAAAATAAAATAAAAACATTAAAAACAATTAAAAAAAAAGGAGATTTATTAGTATCACGTGTCTTCATTCCAACAAGAAGAGGTAAAATGCCCAATAGTGTTTTAGAAAAGGAATAACTTGGGGCGCCTGGGTGGCTCAGTCGGTTAAGCGGCCAACTTCGGCTCAGGTCACGATCTTGCGGTCCGTGAGTTCGAGCCCCGCGTCGGGCTCTGTGCTGACAGCTCAGAGCCTGGAGCCTGCTTCGGATTCTGTGTCTCCCTCTCTCTGACCCTCCCCCATTCATGCTCTGTTTCTCTCTGTCTCAAAAATAAACGTTAAAAAAAATTTTAGAAAAGGAATAACTTGACTTAGTTTGATCACCCTCTGACACTAGAGAAATGCAAAGGTGGGACGGTGCTTATTGGTGGAGTTCAAGTCATTGTCAAGGAAACATACGACTGGAGTAGCCTGGTCAGTAATGAGTCCCCAGTCATCCCAGTGGCATGGAATCATCTGTCAGTTACAACAGGGACACGTGACACATTCTGGTCCACAGCCAGGACCAGAACATTTCTGGAATTTTCTGGAAAATTTCTTCCTTCCAATTTCACCAATTGTAGGCAGGTTTTTCTACAGAGTTCATACCAAATTTTGCAGTATGTATCATAAGTCACTTACTAGATCCATAAATTTGTAGTCGATTCGATACCTGTCTTGCATTTCAGTATGTCACCTCCAGGTAACCTGTCCCGCAGTCTGTGGTTCCAGAAAGAATTATGTTCTCACAATTCCATGTTTGACTTTATTTCTCTTCTCGGAGATAAGCTCCCTTTATCACCCAGGTTGGTAAAGAAAGCTAGTATTTGCGCTCATCTAAGCTACACATTTAACTCTGCTTTTAGGAATCATGAAGTCTTCGTATGTAATCTTTTACGTTAACCACTTTCACTGCTCTGAAAAACTTTCTGTTAGGATATTACTATTATTGCTATTTGCTTAGTTCTTCATGGTAAGAATCATAAATGCTGCTAAATATTCACGTCATTTCATGTTTATCTCCTTACAAAAACTATAAACTCTATGAAATAAATATAACACCAAAAAAGTAGCCCTGTGTTTCCCAACCGGTATATATTTTTTTCATTTCTGATTCCTTCTGTTCAACGGTAGAGAAGCTGAGAGGTTTGCATACAATTTAGTGGAGTCTTTAATTTTAGACCAGCTTCGGCGACACCTGCAGGTGATGGGGTCTGTCTGCCCTGCTATTGCAAACGACACTGAAATTCACATACCAAGAGGATTCTTTGCTTTGCCGTGGTTCATCAAAAGTAGCCAAACAACTCATCACAGAAATGATTTGCGGGAAAAACTCAAATAAACGTTTAAAGCCCGTATCCCTTCGTTAAAACTTCCCTTCCCTTGTCCCTCACCGCCTGCTCTGGGGGCACCAGGACAGTGAAATGGTTGAACCCCGGGCTCCGCTATTTACTCAGTTTAGATCTTGAGCAGGTGTTTAGCCATCGGATCGTCCCTGTGCGTGTGAAAGGACCCTAATCTCTGCCCTTTCAGGAATGTGGGGTGGCAGGAAGCATGTGTGTGGCCCCTGGCAGAGAGCAGGATCTTCTCCACAGGGCGACCACAGCGACCACACCCCATTCTTCCTCCTTCTCTTGCTGGTTGGGGCAGACGGAAATCAGGTAGTCAAATGGCAGGTGAGGCAAGGAAGCATCTGGGGGCACTGCACCCACAACATAACGTGGGTCTGGCATTTCGTGGAGGCACAGGCTTGTGGAGCTGCCGAGCCCCTTGGGGACTCTCTTGCCCATCCTTCATCTGGGGGGGGGGGGTGGGGGGGGTGGGCACATGCCCACGGCCATGATGCCCAGGCATGATGAGCGAGAATTTCAACTCACAGAAAAAAATACGATCGAGAAACATAAACAGGCCTCGTCATCAACAAAGCAGCGCCCCAGCGTGAGGCTCTCCATGATCAGACATTCACGCAGACAGAGGCCAGCGGACAGGGGAAGGCCGTGTCACGGGGCTGGAGCCGGGAGCCACGGGGCGCTCTGAAACTTAGAAGCAATCTCCTTATACACAAGAGCCTCGAGAGGGCGTATTCTTTCACACGCTTGCAAATCTTTTTGACTGCTGCTGTTCTATTTTCCTTTTGGCTCAGAACTTATGAGGTTATAATTAGGACTTGAAAACGTACGGTAATTTACATTCACCGATAAGGACGGTAAAAAATTGAAAACTTCGAAAACCTACGAGTTTATTCAAGTTAGTATAATCAGAAAACTCTTCCTGCCTCGTTGGAAGGCGACCCGGTCTGACTTCTCGTGTTCTGGAGGAAACCGTGGGAGGCTTGATTTGACGACTCTGTTGGATGACATGGCCAGTTAGCGTCCACGCCCCACAGTCGTAGTCTGCTGTTCTCTCTGCTGGAGCCTGTTGCCCGCTGCTATTTTCAGGCTCACTTTAGGGACAGGTATCTGTGCTTTTAGTGCCAAGAGGGCGATGGTACCAGGCATTTGTGTCACATGCTGCTGCTGGGACCGCCTGACTCTCCCTCCGGCGCTCGGCCTTCCTGCCGCCAGGTCATGGACCGTCACAGACTTTTCTCTCACTCAACAAGTGTGGGCTTTCTATCTAGGAACCACTGGGACGTTATAATCCGAGTTATGACTCGAACCACGGAGTGCATCACCGGGGTGACACTCACCTAGTAGAAATCGGGGATCAGTGACCCAGTCATCCGCATACACCGCATACTGACTCAAATATCTGCTCTGCAAGTAGCCGTTATAGACACAGAACATGAACGCCAACGTACACGTGTACAGGGGCATCGGCTTTCCTCCTCGGATCAGAAGCGGGAAAATCAAGGACCTTAGGAAACATGAAACAGAAACAAATTTAAATAAAACACAGACCGATGGTCCAGAACATCATTTCCGCAATACTCTTTAAAGTCTTGGGTTTTTCATCTTGCTTCCTTCCTTGTACACAAGTCATCGTCAGTACTACTGGTCCTCGTTTACTGTGTTCAAAGCAGAATTGCTCAATCAAGAATTCACCATGTTCCAGTAATGCTCATCATGGTGTGCAAACTCAGGATTCTAATGATACAGGATGGGAAACAGACACGCTGAGAGAGAACCGAAGGCTTCCAGAGGCTCTCGGAATGTGCACGATCCTCCCTTGCTCTAGTCTGAGCAGTGGGGTGTGGGGACACCATCATGTCATCAGTCAGCACAGTGGCTGTATTCACTGAGCACTCACCACCTCACTCACAGCACTCAGAGACACCCGCACAGGAAACACCATTACACCTTCTTGGTGGGGGCGGGGGGGAGGGTAGGGAGATAGAACGGACTCACAGCGGTTAAGCAATCGGTCCAAGGTCACAGAGCTCAAGTGTAAACCCAGGTAACTCAAAGGCCACATTCCTCTGTTCCAGCACACTACTGAAAGTTTAGGGAGAGAAAACGTAAGGACAAGAAAGTGACCCTTGTGAAGAAAAGAGGAGGCGATGCTGGAGTGTGAATTCCTTCTGTAACATCAACACGTAATACACCGAAAGGGGCCGTCACTACACATCCCACGGGCCTTAAGAGGATAGTAAAGAACTGTCATCTACAACTTTATGCCAATAAATGTGACTATCTGGACAGCGTACACAAAATCCTTAAAAGGCACAGGCGACCAAAGCTGACCCAAGGAGAAATCGACAGGCTGAATAGCCATCTCTAAGGAAAGAAACGGAAGCAGAGTTAGGAAGTTCTAACAGGCACAACTGGAGTCAGGGGAGGGGGATGGCTTCGGAAAGGCACAGGGACATTGACGGGAAGGCAGCCGTTCTGTATCTTGAATGTGGCGGTGATTACACGCGGTGTACAATCCTCAAAATTGACCAAACCACAACATGGCCATGGTCACTTGCTTGGGTCCTGCCTGGGGCTGCTCACCAGCTAGGCCTGCAGACCCGGGGACGGGGGGAGGGGCTGGGGGGGCACGCGGTCTGTGGTGCGGCGTCTCGAGCCTCACCTGTCCGTGTCCCTGCCCGGAGCGCCGCAAACCCCCGTGTGGCGGCATTCTGAGTGCCGCCTGTGTCCCTGTACCGCACACCTTATTCTCTTACCAGCGCGCACGTGTCCCACACAGACAGGGAAGCGGGCCCTTCGTGCTCGGGACGCACGGTGGAGGGTGGCCAAGTTTATTACTGCTCTGGACAGCAAAGCGGTGTGTGGTTCGCGATGACACCTGGGCTCCTCCGGGAGACCACACCAGATGTTGGCACGACGGGACTAAGAGGTCACCGCCGCGTTGTCCCCGACACACGGGAAAGTGACGGTCAGAAAAAAACGGAGAATTGGAAACAGAAACGCGTGACACAATTTTACAGAAGAAATGCAAATGAGGCCGGAAGCACCGAAGCTGCCCGGTGCCCCTTCGGTTAGCCAAGGAAAGCCGCGTGCCAGCCCCGAGCTCACCGCCTGCGGCCAAGAAGCACGTTCAGATGGCAGAACGGCGTGCAGCGTGGGATCGCCCTTCGGTGAGGACGGCTGCTCCAGGAGTCTGGACGCCAGGAGTGAAGTTCAGCAAACTGTCCAAAATCAAGGCCAACGTTTGAGCGAGCCGTCTTCCTGGTCCCGGGTGTCGCCCACACCGCTGAGCGGTGGGGGCCGAGGCCGAGTTGACTCTAAATGGTCCTTCAGCAGCGACTGATGGTGACAGTGCCTCCGCCATTGAGGAAACACTGACTCGGTACAACCCGTGGTGGGATCTGCTAGGGTGTTGTAGCTGCTGGGGGTGGAAATGAACTTGGCAGACTTACACAGCCCGTGCCAAGGTCAGGTGTTGAAAGCCACCCTCTGGATCAGCAGGTACTTTGCCTCCCCCCTGCCTCCCGGCAAAATCTATTGCGTGTGACTGAATTAACAGTGCCAGCAGTGAACCTGATGGTCCCTCCCTGGACCTAACCACCATTTTCAGTTCAGAGCCAAGACTGAACGTTTTCTTTATGAGAAAAATGGCCCTCGACCACTATTACTGCGTTTCGAAGGGCTCTGGAAATGAGCCTTTTTTGCTGCAGAGTTGATAGTGTTCCTCAGGGAATTCGACCTAAAATTATAAGGCAAAATACCACTTTTGTGCAAAACCTATGCTATGTTAGTCACTTCAGCAAACACGGACGTTGTCTGAACCACAGGTCATGCCAGACTACTTTCTGTGCCGTTGGAATCAAAACCGGCAGTGAGATCTCCATTCTCACAGAGACTTGAAATGGATGTGATTTCTCAGCTCAAACCAGAGCTTAGAAATCCAGTGTGTTTTGAACATTTCAAAACGTATTTCACTGTATAATTGAGGAGCTGCCACCAGCCAAGTGGAAGAGACTCATCTACCATGTAATGACGCATGGAAGGGCAAACCTCGGCAGAAGAATCTAGAATTCGGAAGGACAACCCTCGGCAGAAGAGTCTAGAATTCGGAAGGACAACCCTCGGCAGAAGAGTCTAGAATTCGGAAGAACAACCCTCGGCAGAAGAGTCTAGAATTCGGAAGGACAACCCTCGGCAGAAGAGTCTAGAATTCGGAAGGACAACCCTCGGCAGAAGAGTCTAGAATTCGGAAGGACAACCCTCGGCAGAAGAGTCTAGAATTCCGGAGATGCCTTTCAAGCAATCTGAATACATTAAATTAAAATCAGAAACTTGTCGGGGCGCCTGGGTGGCTCAGTCAGGTAAGTGTGATTTCACCTCTTGATTTTGTCTCAGGTCAGGATCTCATGGTCATGGGATCGAGTCCCGTGTCGGGCTCCATGCTGAGCGTGGAACCTGCTTAAGATTCTCCCCCTCCCTCTCTCTATGCCCCTCTCCCCCCTGCTCGTGTGCACTCACTCTCTAAATAAATAAATACATAAATAAAGTGAGAAACTTGTGGACTGAAATTAATATTTGGTAGAACCCACACACGTGAAGACATTTTCAAAGCTAAAGTCTCATTGCCCATCAGCAGTAAGGGGTGAATGCTTACTGTGGGTATTGGGAAGCATGCACACTGACTCTGAGGCCAAAAAAGGGAATGTGACCCCTCCCCCCCCACCAAATAAAGAATTCCATGCTTCCCATCACACCTGTGTTACAAAAATTACACTAAGGTAACAGAGCGTGAATTTTATAAGTATACGTCTTGTGAAATATCTCTTTCTCAATACCCCTTACTTTGTCCCTTGGTCCATAAAGCTTAGAAAAAGCACTATCTGGCCCTTTCCACAAAAGCAGTTTTGACTTCCAACTGAAATGAAAATAGGAGTTACACTCTGGAAACGTCACTTTGCCTTCCTCAGAAAGCTCGCTTCCTCCACACCCCAGGACTCAGGTTGCAGGCAGCCAGCCCCTTGGGTCTGGGGTCCGTCTGGGCCACGAGGTGGGGACAGCACGCCTGTGTCCTCAGCTACGCAATGGGAGAGAGAGTCACACTGATCTGCTCCAGAGAGTGTCCTGGGGGAGCCCAGAAAGGACGTGCGTAAAGGACCCGGGGAGAGGATTCACTTCTCTCTAGTCTCAAAGAAGGTGAATTTCAGAAAAGTGGCAAGGACTGGAAATAGGGCCTCAGAAAGGTCGACACAGACCTCTCCTGTTTCTCTCTTATCTCTGCCCTTGAGGGAACAGCAGTGACCCGGACGTCCACAGGCCTGGCCATAAAACCACCGAGGTCAGGAGAACACGTTGGCTCAGGCGATGCGGCCTATGCTTTCAGACCTCAGGCGGGGAGATAACATCTTCCTTCCCCCCTCCCCCCACCTTCCAAAAGGCTCCGTGCACCAGCGTGGGTCAAGTGCTCCTGGCCCCGAGGTCTTCAGATGCAACACACCTTCCCAGGCGAACCACTCTGCTCAATCTTGGTAGTTTTTGGATTGTCTTTCTCCTTTTAGGCTATTCCTTTCAGCTTTACTTCTTTTGCCTTGGAAGTCCATGCAGCATGTCAGAAAGGGTTTCCTTTGTTTTAGTTTTTGTTTTAAATAAACGTTTATTCATTTTTGAAGTGGGGAGCAGAGGATCTGAAGCAGGCTCTGCACTGTCAGCACAGGGTCCGATGTGGGACTCGAACTCATGAACCTCAAGATCATGACCTGAGCCAAAGTCAGACCCTTAGCCGACTGAGCCACCCAGGGGCCCCTAAAGGGTTTCTTTGAACTGGGCCCACTAGGAACCAAAATGGTGGGTGGGTGCGGGGGCTTCTGGGCATGAATTTTATCCGAACCTTCATCTAGTCTCTAGAGGGACAAGGGCAAACCAAGGGTTGCAGTGGACCCGAGGCACTTGTCGCGAGCCGGTGCTCTGGAGCCCAGGCCGCCTCGGTGATGACAGGCCCGCGCGTCAATAGCCCTTCTCACGTGGTGTCTCATCTGCGCGCACAAGCACCCTTCCGCAAGGAACCGTGGGGAATGAACACTACCCCTCTTCGAGAAGAGGTGTGAAGTCAGAAATTGAAAATCCCCGAACACCGAAATCATCTGCAAGACAAACTGTGACGTGCTCAGACTTAAAAATACTTTATTTCGGTAATGTGTTACACAAATCCACGTTCGGTTCTGATAATGAGCTAAAGGATATGAAACGGTAAGGTCCCAGGGAGCTACAAAGAGATTCTGTTTTCCAACTCGTCAGATGGAGTGTGGGACTGAATCTGATGCTTTGTTCTCCACCATGTTACAATATCCTATTTATCTTCTTTCTTTCTGTCCCGTGTAAAAAAACAGTACTTACTTTCCATCAAGTTGTGTTTAGCCCCGGAAACGTGCACATCTCTGTGGCTGTCGGGCCACCAGGGCTGTGGGACACGTCTGACGAGGGGGTTGGACAGGGAGCTTTCAGAATCTGTGGGGCTCCTGTCTGTCTCCCACTTGGGCAAGTTTACAGGCTTGGGCACAGAGCATGATGTACGTGTTTCTCAATGTTCCCAGTGAAACGTTCCTAGTAACTCCTCAACCTATACAACGTGCTTTTTTTTTTTTTTAACTTTTCAAACCTGTTACTATTACCCTATTTAACAGATCGGGACCCGGGGGGCTCAGAGGAGCACGGTGACTTCGGTGACAGACCCACTCAGGCAATGTCACCTTCCCAGGTGTTCTATCTGCTGCATCCACAGGACACACTGAGAAGCAGGACTGGGGTGCCAGGGCCGTCCTTGCCTGGCCACCCCGCGGCACATGACATGGTTGTTTTCATTAAGTGTTTCTACTGAGCCAGAAGGACACTGCCGTTATTATACTGATTGACAAAGGGAGGGGGTAACAAGATTGTGTGTTTATGCCTGTATACATCCTTACTGCTTTGAAAAGACAACCCCAAACCTCCTAAAGACAATGGCAGATGGGGGAAAAGGATACACTAGAATTCTGTCAGCGTTTTAAGTGATGCAATTTCACGTGGTTTTTAATCGCTTCCTTCGATTCTAAGTCTTCTACAAGGAGCACATACTTCGACTACAGGTTTATTTGCATGTGATACCAGCATGGATTGCAAGTCCCGGCCCCTCATACGTATGGAACAGACCAGAAGAGTAAGAGGGAGAGAAGGCTTCCCAGGCTGAAGGTCTGTGATTGCCATCGGAAGAGCTCAGGGAGGATCGGGCAAAATTAACTACAAGTAGACACGCAGGGTGTCTGCAGGCAAGTTCCCGGATGTTAAGGAAAACAGAAAGTATTCTGTAAACACCTGGGAAGGGAAATGGATTACCAACAAGAACAAAGGTCACCAAAGCTAGCCCGTGTCACTGTGCTTGCTGCACAGTGGTGACCAGAGCTCCGTGCTCCTCGCCCTCTCAAGCCCTGTGCTGCATGGAGTGTTTTCTTGGGCTACGAGCCAGAGAGACTGAGGCCGTACGAAACCCAACTCACTGGTCAGTAACTCCACGCCCGTGTGCTAGGTGTGGTCTGCTCGGAGGGAGAAATACCTGAGGGGAAGCACCCTCATCAGACGTCAACACTTGGGCAACAACTTGGAATCACGATCCTTTAAACTTTTAAGGTACGATTTTCAGGTTTCTAAAATGTTAAATGTTTCTTTTAGGACATAGTTATTTACTATTTTAATAGTTTTAAAGTTTTATTGATTTGTTCATTTGGAGAGAGAGAATCCCAAGCAGACTCCGTGCTGCCAGCCGGGAGCCTGACAGGGGTCTCAAACCCACAAAACTTGAGAGCATGACCCGAGCCAAAATCAAGAGTCAGACGCTTAACCGA
Source organism: Panthera onca (assembly GCF_046562875.1). NCBI lineage: Eukaryota > Metazoa > Chordata > Mammalia > Carnivora > Felidae > Panthera > Panthera onca. The sequence goes on along the minus strand of NC_138339.1, from coordinate 4,937,252 downwards.
TGGAGCCACCGGGATGCCCCTGATTTTCAGGTTTCCGAATCCAGATATGAGCTGTGGGACCACGTAATTCACAAACTGAACTATGAGAATTATCTCCTAAAATGTTTTCCCACCAAACTGGAATAACAACATGTAGTTATTTTTGCAAAGAGAAACAGCATGTTCATCCAGCAAGTGATTGATTTAACACTCGAAATAAAAGCAATTGGACATCATGTCCCAGGTACAACAAAACACCCCTTTTGGTGATTTGGCAGCCATTTAGGTAACGGTCGACTTAATCATTTTAGACTGAGAATGGTTGTTAATTTTAATAACAGGCTGTCACCACTTTTTTTCTCAACAATTTGACGTCACTGAATTCTACAGCACCTCCAAGATGTGGATCAGTTCCTGTTTGGGTTTTTTTTTTTTTTTTTTCTCCCCTCTGTAACACTCTTTTGCAACAAACTGCACAGATCCCTATAAGGCCACATACTTAATTAAGCTCTGTGCGCTTTTAAGGCAAGGTTACAGACACGATGAATATTTCACTACCTGTAATTCTATACTTTTGTATAAAAGGTTTTTTTCTCTCAAATTATTTGCGTCCACAAGGCAAGGGCCAGGGGTTCGGTGTTTCCCCCACCTCCAGTGTTTCCTGACATCTTCTAACATCACACACACCATATGCCACATTTATTTACTTATTTTTTAAATGTGTATTTATTTTTGAGAAAGAAAGAGAGACAGAGTGCCAGCTGGAGAGGGCAGGGAGAGAGAGAGACACAGAATCTGAAGCAGGCTCCAGGCTCTGAGCTGTCAGCACAGAGCCTGACGCGGGGCTCGAACCCACAAACCATAAGATCATGACCTGAGCCAAAGCTGGATGCTTAACCGACTGAGTCACCCAGGTGCCCCACCATATGCCATATTTAAAAGTGAGGCTAGGGCCTGGCTCTCCCCAAGGGGCCACCAGCAGAACAGAACAGGAGAAAGGATGAGTCGATGTAGGTGAGATTCTTTGGGGATCACAATCAGGGGTTAACAAAAGAATCAAGGTCTGGCTGGGCACAGACCTTGGGGGAGGGTGTTAGGATGACGAGGGCCTTGTGGGCATCTGGAAGTCTGCCCTCCGGGGGCCATCCAGCTCTCTCCCTCTGCCTCAGGGTAAAGGTGGTCACTGGGGCCTCGGTGGTCACCAGCGCCATGTGCTCAAGTGGGACTTCCTGACAACAGTTAAATGGGCAAGCGAATGAATGAATCCAGCAACTCCCTCATTCACTAACTCACTACCTCGTGGGAAGCAGAAGGGAAGCGGAAGTTCATGAGCAAGGGCAGCCTTCAGCTCAGTGAATACTGAAAAAACCTACTTGGCAGGAGAGAGAGCAGCAGAACAGGAGGGCCGAGGGCAGTCTAGGGAGCCATACCGAGGGACTCTGCAGACGCACGGATGCTTGGTGAGTGACCGCAGGGAACCACTGCCAATGGCCAGCACGTGCTTGCCTGCAGGACCCCAGGCACCGCTCCACGCACAGTGGTGTGAGAAGATACCACCCAAGCCCTCAAGGACCCAGAAGCCCTGTGATCGGCGTGGGAGCTCAGTGCAGACGGGATTCAGGTGCACACTGTAACCATCCAGGGCTGTGGGACTGTGCTGTCTGCCATGGATTAAAAATGCGCCTACAAATGTCCTTTCCTGCCCATGGGGGAAGTGCTCAGGGCCCCGGGACGTTCTTTCCCACACCTATCCCCTCTTCCCCTCCTTCTCTGACTCTTCTGCCAAAAAGATCCTGTAGATTCTTCTGTCTTGCGTTCCTGCACTCCTTAAGGAAGTATCTTGTCTCTACATCCCCAGTAATGAGTATAGTGCCAGGTATGTTAATCAATCTTCAGAAACGTGTGCCGAATAAATGCATGAAGACACATGGGCTGCCCCTCTCCTGTAAGCAAACACCCCCTCTCCCACTGACAGTGGGAAAGCCTCTGCACCTGCCTTCGGTCCTCCCCACTCCTTCGAGTGGCTAGAACTTCCCTGGGGCAGGGCCCTGCCTCCCTCCTGGGTGATCTCAGAGCTCAGCATAGGGCCTCCTCAGCTCACAGAGTGTCTGGTCTTCCTCAGTCCTGTGTCCTGGGCAGGGCCCCGTGCAAATGGCGGGGTTGCACAAATGCTGGCTGGGTTGGCCGGATGCTTTACAACAAGTGCTAAATGCTGTTTGCGTTTCTGTTCGGAGCTCTCGCTTAGGTCAAATGACAGTTTAATAAATTAGTTGCTTGAGTAGAATGGAAAATGTTGATCTTCCCTATTTGTAAACAAATGTCCCAAAACCCACAGGTTATAGATGTACTATAACATGTAGGACTTGAAAATATGGGCTCTGTGCTGACAGGTCAGAGCCTGGAGCCTGCTTCAGAGTCTGTGTCTCCCTCTCTCTGCCCTTCCCTGGCTCGTGCTCTCTCTCGTGCTCTCTCTCTCTCTCAAATAAACTTAAAAACAAAGTTGGGGGCGGGGGGTCGGGGTGTGCTCAGGAGGCTCAGTCAGTTAAGCATCTGACTTCAGCTCAGGTCATGATCTCACTGCTCATGAGTTCGAGTCCCGCATTGGGCTTTTACTGACAGCTCAGAGCCTGGAGCCTGCTTAGGATTCCGTGTCTCCTTCTCTTTCTGCCCCTCCCCTGTTCATGCTCTGTCTCTGCCTCTTTCTCTCAAAAATAAATGAACTTTAGAAAGAAAAGAAAAAAAAAAAGAAAAAGAAATAGCTCAGCCGGTTAAAAACCCATGCCTGACCTAGCAAATTCTCTGGAGTCGTTTTTAAAACCACTGTTTTTGGAATCAGGGCTTAGTCTCAACACCCTCTTGTCCAATAGCCTCCGGTAAAACACCTGAATTCTGAGTCTCAGTGGCCTCCCCTATCTGAATGGTCTAGTCAAGCTCTGTCATGCTCAAGGTGACTCTGGCCCCGGGGGACGCTGCATTCAACCAGTCTCCCACTACAGTGAGCTCAGAAACAATTAAACATAACGTTTTAAGTTAAAAAGCTCAACACAGGCTTTCAAAGTTCTGTAAAGTGTTCCCTTTACACATTTTCAGTGTCACGTCTTCAGAAACTTCTTGTTGGTACTTGAGACTGGCCGCAGGCATCCACGAGCAATATCTGGAGTATATGTACATGTGCTCATCTGCACAGGGATATGGAACGGGGCTGCTAACTGTCTACTGAGCATTTAGATTTGCCAGCACTGTGCAGGCATTTTATGGAGTTGTCTTTATTTAAATGCACGCCGGTCCCGCGGGCTGGCACTATCACGGTGCCCATTTCATTGATGGGAAACCTGGTGCAGAACAGCTTTGTAACTTATCCCACGTCCCCCGGTGATGTGGTTGGGATTTGACCCGACCACATAGCAGTCTGACCCCAGAACTTGCTTTTGGCCATTAGAAAAATGGACAGACACGTGTTCCAGCATGTTTATGGAGAAACGTAGACAGACATGAGAACTGTACCGACGTTCAAATTGCAATAATGCTCAAACATGTTACAAAAGAAAACTAGCAGTCGGACGACAATTTTGCTTACGGGAATAATCGTGGAGAGTCAGGAACACAGGACTAAGAAAGCCTCTGTTGAACATTTGACTCTGCCTGTTTAAAGCACCTGCATAAACGCAGATGGGGAACACACTGAACCAGGGACTCCTGAAGCGAGAATAGTCCGGAAGAGGGGCACATACGGATGCTTCCTTTTTCCTATTTATCAAGTGGGTGTTGTGAGGTGGGACCCAAAATCAGAGAGGTCAAGTCAACTGCCCCCAGTTACAGAGTAAGTGAACCCAGCTCTCTCAGATGCCGAGAACATCCTTTTAAACTGTGCAGCTGTTTGAAGTCTGAATGAAAATTAAAAAAAAAAAAATTAATGTTTATTTTTGAGAGAGAGATATCGCGAGATCGCGAGTAGGGGACAGATAGGGAGAGGGGGAGACACGGAATCCGAAGCAGGCTCCAGGCTCTGAGCTGTCAGCACAGACACCAATGTGGGGCTCGAACTCATGGACCGTGATCATGACCTGAGCCGAAGTTGGACGCTCAACCGAGACACCCAGGTGCCCCTGAATGAAAAATTTTAAATTTTGAGTTGAAACTTTTGTTCAGCCATTTGTTTTAGCTGTGTAAAAGTCAACACTTAAGAGCTGGAAAGAGCCCCAACTTACTGGGAGACCTGAAGATTTCAGGCACAGCCATTTTAAATTACCAAAACATTTGGAAATCCCCTTAAAGATTTTATGTCTTTAAGGTCATTGGCTGGAAAGCTACTCCCACAGTCTTGGGACCCCTTGCACAATGTAGGGGTGAAGGTCTCTGCACATGATGCTTCAAGTGCATGCAGTCCATGTATGGTAAAGGGGGTATCACCAAGCATGCAGTTCTAGAAAACTAGGCTTCCAGCTTGCAGGTGATCACTTGGCTAGATAAAAACAGCTCCACCCACTACAATGAGACCAAAATGGAAAAAGCACAAAAAGGAGCCAAAAACCATTGCTTAAGATAATTTGAGGCCATCTGCGTTCACCTTTGGGTCAGAGAATCTCGTCTTCATAGAAGAGAACACGGACCAGTCTTACCGTGTAACACACCCATTTCTCGACCAAAGTTTTGCAAAACCAAAACCAAAACCAAAAAAGCCCTTCTCTTCTTTCCAGTCCTCTTCCCTTTCCAGTCCTCTCTACCCGTCTCCCCCACTCTCCCAGACTAACAGCGCTAAAGGAACCGTCCGCACTCACCGGGGAAGGAGCTGGAAGATGCGGGGTAGAGGGCGAGGGCAGCAGGGACGGAGAGGGGGTCCAGGCGCCCGAGAGGACACCGGGGAGGGGACAGCAGGGAGACGGCACGGGAGGGCGAGCGGAGAGGTACGGCAGGGAGGGTCGGGGAAGGAGGCACCGGGCGGAGGAAGGAAGGGACGGGGACCAGTGAGGAGGGGACCCCGGGAGAGGGCGCCGGGGCTGGCACAGGCGGCGAGCCGGGCGGAGGGGCGCGGGCCGGCCGGCGGTTACCGTTGCGCGTAGTGGACGAGGAACATGGCCAGGAGGACGCGGTTGGGCGCGTGGCGGAGGCGCTCGGCAGCCGTGCGGGCGCACACCCAGAGCGGCACGGCCAGCGAGGGCAGCTCCTGCAGCGCCCAGGCGGCCCGCGCCGGCACGCGGCAGGCGGGGCGCGGAGACGCGTAGCGCCCGTAGGCCGAGCGCACCAGCTTCAGCAGCACGGAGCCCAGCAAGCCCAGCGCGCACTCCAGGTAGGCGAGCGCGTCCAGGTGGGAGCCCTCGGCCGGCTCCATCGCGGGGGACAGCGGGCGCGCCCCATGGCCCGGCGTCCGCGCCGGGCAACTTATAGGGCGGCGGCGAGGGGGCGGGAGGTGCGGTTACCTGAGGCCGGCGCGGGCCGCAGACGCCGGGCGCCGAGCCCCACCTCCGCGCCCCGCGGCCGGGAGGGCAGGCGCCCTGCTCCGGCAGGTGGGACTGGACGCACCGCGCCCGAAAGGCCCCGCCCCCGCGGCCGGCTCCCCGCCCCTCGCCGCTCTGCGCACGCGCGACCGCGGGCTGTCCGCGGAGCTGCCGGAGCCGGGACTGGCACCCTGGGGGCTGCGGTTCGGAGGCGCCTCCCCCTCCCCCTAGCTCGCGGCTCTCCGGGAACCCGGGGCCCGGCGCTTTGCGCTTCGGCCCCGCAGGCCCCCGCAGGCCCGGGGGCGGTGCAGGCGCGGAGCCGGGGTCCTCGCGCGCCAGCCCGGAAGTCCGCGCGGCCGACGGTGGCGGGGCGCTGTGTGCGGGCGGCGTGCGCGGCCGCGTGGGCCATGGGGCGGCGGGCGCGGGGCCGGCGGCTCCAGCAGCGGCCGCAGGGAGCGGAGGACGGCGCCGAGGGCGGCGGGAAGCGCCGTGAGGCGGTAGGAGTCGGGGCGAGGGCGGGCCGGGTCCCCCGTCCGCCGCCCGGCCCCCGAGGCCTGCGGGACGGCGCGGGGCGGTTCCTCCGGCCCTGGGTAGACCCCTCTTTCGTTCCTCAGGGCTGGGAAGGCGGGTACCCCGAGATCGTCAAGGAGAACAAGCTCTTCGAGCACTACTACCAGGAGCTCAAGATCGTGCCCGAGGGAGAGTGGGACCAGTTCATGGAAGCGCTCAGGGAGCCCCTCCCCGCCACCCTACGAATTACTGGCTACAAGAGGTAAGGGGCCGCGCCCAGCCTTCCTGTGCCGGGGGAGTTGGGGCTGGCTAGAGACGCGGGCGCCCCCGTCACCCCGATAAGTGCTACGGTGCTGGAGAGCTGCTGCTCGTCGGCGCTGTGGACCCGAGGGTCTGCAAACGTAGCACGGAGGAGGGAGCACGAGGGTCGGACGGAGCAGGCCGAGGAGGTGTTGCAAGGTGGGAGGCTAGGATCAGACGTGAAAGTGCGATCCGAGAGGGATTCGCGAGCTGAGGACGCCTCCCCCTTTGCAACGCGTGAACGTTAGTGGCGTTCCAGAGTTTCCTGTGAAACTCCGCGTCTCTGTCCGTTGCATCTTTCCGAGAGGAGTTGCAAGCAAATGAGAACCTGTGGGAATGTTTAGGAGGGAAGGAATGCAGGTAATAGTCCCTTTGGCTTATCGGTTAGCCAAGGAGCAGCGCGGATTGTTTAAACTCTGAAGGAAGAGGAAAAGGGCAGGATGCAAGAATGTCTTCGGACCTAAGATGATTTTTGTTTTAAAACACTTGTCATCTTCGATTCATTCATAGTAGTCTTTCCGATGGGTTTGAAACTTATTTTTTTATTTTTTTTTTTAAATAGCCATGCAAAAGAGATTCTCCATTGCTTAAAGAACAAGTATTTCAAGGAACTGGAGGACCTGGAGGTGGACGGTCAGAAAGTTGAAGTTCCCCAGCCCCTGAGTTGGTAGGTGAAACAAGTCTTCATCCTGTTGGATGTTTCTTTGGGATTTTAGTCTTTGTCGTTTGGCAGCGTGTTTTCTGGGCAACGTGTTTGTTAGGAGCGTGCGAGAATCTGAATGTACTTTATAGACACCCTCATGTTCTTTTTACGCGGTACTTTTTATCCGTGTTACTTTATACTGGAGTATATAGCTTTTCACGCGTGATTTGCAGCTGTCCCGGAGTCATTCAGTTCAGTTAATTTTTCCAAGTGCATCAGCCTCTGTCCTTCCATGATGGACACTTCTACCTATTTTCACCTGCACCCCTTGTTTTCTCACGTCAGAACTGCTGCTGTGTGGTTTCTACCTTCAGCAGAAGGATACGGTCCATCTGACCAGGGTCGCCACGGACCAGTCCAGCTGATTGTGGATTTCCACTGTGTCCAGTGCTGGTGGGGACTCCTGCCCTCCGTGCAGACCCTTTCTTTACTTGTTCTGGAAGTATCCTGTGGGTTATTTGCTCCTCATGGCCTAGTTCAGGCCTCAGTGAAGTGAAGGCAGTCCCAAAGGTCTTGGAAGGCGCCTGGAGCAGTCACGCACAGACTCCAGAGGTGCCAAGCCCAGGGTAATCTGTAAACATAAAAGTCATTGAATTGTTACAGTTCCACATTTCGGATTATCAACCTTGAGGCATTGTGAGTCCTCCCAAAGCGATTTTAAACGATTGCTGTAAAAAGCTGAATTTTCTCTTGCAGGGGTCATACGGGTTTTCCGGTGGCCATATCCCAGATGTGTGCAGCACACACAGCTGGAGTGAATGCAGACTGGCCAGACGTTTAAGTCTGCATTCAGCCAGGCTCAAGAGCACATACGCCATTATAGAATGCACTTCTCGGATATGAAAATAAATCTACACTTTTAAGCCAAAAAAATACCGTGACGGATTGTGTACGAAGATTTTAAAAGCTCAAATGTTCTAATGCAGGAAATGACTCGAGTGGTTACGAGTTGCATGGCCCCCTGTACGGAGGTCATTAGAAAAGGAATGTTTTTCCAACTGCTGTACCTGTGACATTACTAGGTCACCTCGCCTTCGCGTAATCCAACTTCCTCTGCTGTCTTAGTAACCAGGTTACAGACTTAACTCCCCCCAGTGCCTTGGTTTGGAGATTGGACTGATGTTACTGGTGTTTGTAGCAGGGGCCATCTGATACTTTCAGAAGTGGGTTTAAGGTTGTGTTTGTGTACGTTTCTAATAGTTCTGCATGTGTTGACTGCTTCACATAATCACCTGAAAACATTTGTTCCTTCAGCCTTATATTTAAATTTTTTTTTTTTTTTTAACGTTATTTATTTTTGAGACAGAGACAGAGCGTGAACGCGGGAGGGTCAGAGAGAGGGAGACACAGAATCTGAAACAGGCTCCAGGCTCTGAGCTGTCAGCACAGAGCCCGATGCGGGGCTCGAACTCACGGACCGCGAGATCATGACCTGAGCCGAAGTCTGACGCTTAACCCACCGAGCCACCCAGGCGCCCCCAGCCTTGTATTTAGAAATGAAGTTTTTTGGAAGAGCAAGTCTGGCCCGTAGGAGGAGCTGAAAAGCGTGCATCCTGTAAGGGAAGAAGTGCTTCTGGGTGGGTCATTGTGGGACTTCTCTTCTGCAGGTTCCAAAAGATCTATGAGAATTAGTCTTGCTATTTTTATTGTTCACTGGAAACTACAGTTACAATTTTGTTTGATTAGCCCTTTTAACGTTTTTTTTTTTAACGTATACTCATTTTTGAGAGACAGAGTGCAAACAGAAGTGGGGCAGAGAGAGAGGGAGACACAGAATCTGAAACAGGATCCCAGGTTCTGAGCTCTCAGCACAGAGCCCGATGCGAGGCTTAAACTCACAGACCGTGAGATCGTGTCCTGAGCCACCCCAGTCGCCCTGCCCTTTTAACATTTGACAGACACTTTTCCATCTTGAGTGTTGAAGAATGGCGATGGGTACCTGAAAAGGCAGTTCTCCAACATCTGAGAAAGGCCCTGTGGGTTGTTTGGTTGAAGGATGAATGGGCGTGACTCTAGTAACTACCAGTCATTCTCCACTTTCATCTGAGCACACAGCTAAAGGGTGTAAACAACCCCAATACTGCCCTATTTGGGTTCTTTATGGTCAGCTTTTCCATGATCTGTGACAGTTACATGACAAGTGGTACTGTACAGACGTTCAGTCACAGTCACTCGTCAGGTGTAGGCTACCCATAGATCTCTCAGCAAGCAAGCAAAGACACTTCTGGTGGTTTTCTGTATGGTTCGAAAAACAAATAAGTCGTAAAATATTCTAAATTTTTCAGTATATGGTAGAATTAAATTTAGGAAAGCGTTTTGGGGAGTCATGATATTTTATTTTTTATTTTTATTAAAAAAATTTTTTTAATGTTTATTTATTTTTGAGACAAAGAGTGAGACAGAGTGAGCAGGGGAGGGTCAGAGAGAGGGAGACACAGAGTCGGAAGCAGGCTCCAGGCTCTGAGCTGTCAGCACAGAGCCCGATGCAGGGCTCGAAGTCATGGACCACGAGATCATGACCTGAGCTGAAGTCGGACGCCCGACCAACTGAGCCACCCAGGTGCCCCGGGGAGCCATGATATTTTAAATGATTTATTAACAAATTTATTTGAGAGAGAAAGAGACACAGGAGGGTCAGAGAGAGAGGGAGGGAGAGAATCCCAAGCAGGCTCCACACCGTCAGCGCAGAGCCCAACTCAGGGTTTGGACTCACAAACCATGAGATCGTGACCTGAGCCGAAACCCAAGAGTCGGGACGCTTGACCAACTGAACCACCAGGCACCCCAAGGGAGCCATGTTTTTCTTGAAGGAATATTAAGTATAGGACGCATAGCTCGGACTGATATCTTTTTTACCTTTTTGTAGACTCAGAACTGTAAGGAATTATCCCAAAGTATTTTTATAAAAGCCTCTTTTTGATGATCAGTTGTTGAGAATACACCTTATTGTCATTCTGTTTGTGTCCTTTTCAGTGTCCGGATTGAAGATGACTTCTCGTAAATGTTACTTTTCCCCCCGTAAGAATTCACGAGGCATAAAGATGACAGTGTTGCTTTTACTTTATCTTCAGAAGACACAACAAATTTCCAAATAGGACTTTAAAGACTGAGGAGTTACAGTCAAATTGCGTTAACTAAAAACTAATTAGTTCTTTAAAGATACTTTATTATGTTAAAATCTACAGAGGTTTTTTGTTTTTTGTTTTTTTTTTAATGGTTTTATTTGTTTTTGATAGTGTGCGGGAGAGGTTGCAGAGAGAGAGGGAGACAGAGAATCCGAAGCAGCTCCAGGGTCCAAGCTGTCAGCACAGAGCCGGATGCAGGGCTTGAACCCATGAACTGTGAGATCATAACCTGAGCCGAAGTCAGACGCTTAACCGACTGAGCCACCCTGGTGCCCCTTAAGTATTTTTTTTGTGACATTAGTAGCTTTCACGACCTTAACCACTTGGAGAAGAATTTTGACCTTAGTAAACTTAACGTTTTTTAACTATTAGAAATTCAGTCTAAAAGGCACGTAAGGAAATGTTTGCTCTGGCTATGTCTGGACTGTTGACCTATATTTGAAAATGAAAATTCAGCTATTGACGAATAATTATGGCGTGTGGCATTCAAATTTATGATGTGTTGGTGATTTGCTACGGCGGTCCCTTGCAAAATTCACTGTCGCTGATAGCAGGCAGTTCAGGGTTGCAAGGAATTATATGAAACGAAGTGTCTGGCTCTCCAGTTTTGGAAGGGTTGCGTTGGAACAGCAGATTTTGCAGACCCTGCAGGGGAAGGCACATTTGAATGTGTTCCGCGCTTCACCTCCAAGGAGGCCAAAGGGAAGAGTTAAGACTAAACGCTTTAATTGCCGAGTAAGTATGATTGTGTTTGGTTTTAGATTTTTGAAGCAGGTTAAATCCTGAAGAAGGAAGCAGGCATAGGAAATAGAGACAAGGTGCTGAGACATTTGGGGGGTGGCCACAGAGAGATTCAGCCAGCTTAATCTTCATTACCTGGTGGAAAGTACTTCTCAAGACACGTCCCGTAGTCTGACAGTTGGGTCGTGTCTTAAAATCTCAAGGCCTGAGTTTCTTTCAAGTAATCACTCTGCTTCATGGGAGTCAGATGTATTGTTTTGCCAGTGTTCTCATTTCACTTTCATGGCTGTCACCTTAGCTGCAACTGACACGTGGAAATATTGTCATCCTGGATTGTTAAATTGAGCTGGTTGTTCCCTTGAGACTGAGCTGTATGTACTAAGACCACAGTGAGACCACCGAGTACCATGTTGTGCATAGCTTGGGCCTGGGTCCTTGGAGCAAGGCTCTGTGTCACAGCAGTGTGCCTCCCGGAGCCGCTGGAGCTCAGTGATCAGGGCTGAGCCACGTTTGAAGAGGTCTGTGTCCTGGGGCGCCTGGGTGGCCCAGTCGGTTAAGCGTCTGACTGCGGCTCAGGTTGTGATCTCTCAGTTCGTGGGTTCAAGCCCCGCGTTGGGCTCTGTGCTGACAGCTCAGAGCCTGGAGTCTGCTTTGGATTCTATATCTCCTCTCTGTCCCTCCCCCGATCGCATGCACGCACACGGTGTCTCTCTCTCTCTCTCTCGCTAAAAAATAAACGTTAAAAAAAAAAGAGACCTATTAACCAGCGATGTCATCATCACAGAAAGTTTAAACGCGTGTATGGAAACGGCAGGATAAGTTTCTTCATTCTCAGGTGTGTGTAAATAACAGGCTGGCCGTGCTAGTCAACACGGTGGCGCTAAGGTTTTCTGGTGTGTAAGATAGTTGAGTACGATATCGGGCTGTTTTGTTTTAGACGTGGCGAGAGATACAGCGGGAAAGGTTGCAATTACGTGTTCGCCAGGCCTGCATTCTTTTTTTTTTTTTTTAATTTTTTTTAATGTTTATTTATTTTTGAGACAGAGAGAGACAGAGCATGAACGGGGGAGGGGCAGAGAGAGAGGGAGACACAGAATCGGAAGCGGGCTCCAGGCTCCGAGCCGTCAGCCCAGAGCCCGACGCGGGGCTGGAACTCGTGGACTGTGAGATCATGACCTGAGCTGAAGTCTTACGTTTAACCGACTGAACCACCCAGGCGCCCCTCCTTTTACACTTTTAAATACTGAGGACCCATAGGACTTTTGTTTATTTTTTATTTTATTTTTTATTTATTTTTTAATTTTTTTATTAATGTTTATTTTTGAGACAGAGAGAGGCAGAGCATGAGCGGGGGAGGGGCAGAGAGAGAGGGAGACACAGAATCGGAAGCGGGCTCCAGGCTCCGAGCCATCAGCCCAGAGCCTGACGCGGGGCTCGAACTCACGGACCGCGAGATCGTGACCTGGCTGAAGTCGGACGCCCAACCGACTGAGCCCCCCAGGCGCCCCCCTCAACTGCATTCTTTAACGGTGTGATGTGCGTTTCTTCAATTCGTTACGTCTCTTCCGACGGCCTCTCTACCGTCGTTAACGTCGGCAACAGAGAGCAGAGAAGCTCTTTGTCGTTTCCTCTTGCACATTCGTCATCATGGGTCCATGGTGATGTTGTACACGTCTCTCTCAAAACCGTCAGCTCTGCTGTTCCTGCCTGGGCCGTGATAAGGTTAGAGCCGGGCTCCCTATGGCCTAGGGGGCCCCGTGCCGTGCTCGCTGGCGGCCTGCGAAGACCACCGAAGTGAGGAACCGAGCAGAATTGGGTGTCTCTGGTCGCAGGATCTGTGTGAGCAAGGGGTTGTCAAGAGAGCACTTTGATAGATTTAAGCCGTAAATGCTTGCTTTTCCTTCTTTTTGTTTGGTCAGGTATCCAGAAGAACTGGCCTGGCACACAAACTTAAGTCGAAAAATCTTGAGAAAGTCTCCACAGTTGGAAAAGTTTCACCAGTTCCTGGTTAGCGAAACCGAATCTGTGAGTAGATTTCTTTACATCTGTTGGTTTCCTTAAAGCCTTAGCCGCACGTGACTGTCACGGGTATGTTTTCTCCGCACGCGTTCCTGGGAGCGATGAGGTAGATGGGGCACACGGAGAAGCGTGTTTGTCGCCGTTCGTTTCCAGTGATCCACACAGCTGCTCCCTGGTTTGGCTCGTGTCACGGTGGAACGTAGGGAGGACGTTAGGGAGGACGTCAGGGACGCTTGTCCGCTGGGCGCCCTGTCTTCCTGCCTCTCTAAGGTTTTGGCTGCCACCAAAGCGGACGGAGCATGGCCCTCCGCGCAGTAAGGTGTCCTTCTGGAGACAGCTGTCGGTCTGCTCTCGGTGTATCGTCTCTGTTCCTTCCTTGCTCCTGTCTGTACCCCACCTTTGCCCCAAAAAACAGGACCTGAATTTGACGACTCAGGTTCTCCTGTGTGATACCGTGCCCTCGCCCGGTCTCTTTGCCATCCCGAGTCCCTCGATTGTGGGTCAGTGTGTGGACTCACCCTCAGCATCAGACTTCCTCTCCCAAAGTAGCTGTGCCCCTCCTGCCCCACGTGATTAAACAGACACCCCTGGGTTTGGCTGTTGTAAGACGAGCTGCTTCCATCTTGTTTTTGGGAATCCTTACTCTCCTGTTTGAAACCAGGGTTCCCCCCTTCCTGTCCTCTAGTCTGCTTTCTCTAGCCAAGGAACCCTCTGTGTTTCCCCAGATGATGTTCAGTTTTGTTCATTCTGAGCTTCCGGGAACACTGGCAGGACCCCTGTGCTTCCCACGTGTCTCCCCTTGAAGCCGTGATCAGTCTAGAAGCTCTTCACCTTGCCCAGTCCTGACCTCTGCTCCACCTGTAGCTCTTAACTGCCACCCTGGCACTCTGTCCGAGGAGGTAACCCGCTGCCCAGGCTTGTGTTGGCCAGGCTTTCCCCCCACCCCCGTAAGGGAAAAAAACGGGTGCTGCCACACTGTTGGCCCTTTCCTTGCGTGGGTACAAGCAGGGACCTTCTGGCTCTACTTTTGACCTAGGTGGAATGTCAGGTGAGGAGAAACTCAACAGTTCCAGTGTGAACGTCAGCAGAGCAGAGGGTTTGTGGGGAGGTGGGTGTCGAGTGTGGTGGCGTGTACGGACCCAGTATAGATTTTGGGCCGGGAGTCCGTAGGGTGAGATTCTGCTGGGGTATTCAAAGCTGCCCGCAAACCCCTTCCAAACGTGTATGGAAGAAGTGACTGACTGCCAGGCTGTCTGGTCGGGGACTGTGTGTCCCCATACTACTCAGATGCTTTGAACGAAAACTTGGATGAGGACAGGGCAGGCTTATCAGTATCGTACGTATAACCTGGAGCCAGGAGTCCGCGTGTCTTGAGAGTCGATGGGGAGTCAGATCGTCTTCAGAGACCCCTTGCTGGCCAAAAGATCGGGTTCGGATGTGAGTCTGTATTGAGGTTCGGACAGATGCTAAGTGTGGGGTAAGTGAAGGCCGCCTGGATGGCTGTTCCGGTACAGAAGACCCAGGTTGTAATGGAGCCGAAGTCTCCCGGCAGCCAAAGTTTCACGGCTTCTTAAAGTACTGTTATCTTCGAGGCGTTCAGTCTTAAGGCTGTTAAAATAGAGTGGTGATTGAGGCGAGGGCTGGACTCCATCGTGAACGTTTGTCCGAACGTGGAGGGGTCGTCACAGGTCCCCTGAGCCACCAGCAAAGACCTAGAGGACCGTTGGCGTCGTGAGAATGGTACATCCTGTGTATCTTCGAGGCAGGGAGATGGGAGTGCTGGTCAGTGTGTCCATGTTTTTGAGGGGCAGTTCTCAGGAGTAGAAAGTAGACACGGGCTGTTCGTAAAACCAGATGAGGACTAAAATGGAAGGTGCAGGTTTAGCTGAGAGGGAAGGCCCTGCTGGGTGGCTCTCTGTCCTGTGCTCGCAGGGATCGCTCTCTCTGTTGCTGCCGGTGCCTTAGGGCCATTGTCCACCTTTGAGAGTTGCTCCCCCCAGCTTCCATTCTTGATGGCGTGTTGGGACCATGTCAGCTTAAATCCTCATTCTTTATAAAATTGAGTATTACACTTGCCTTTCTGATGTCCTAACGGTAAGTTTTGCCATAAACGGTCCTTCTTTGGCCTTGAAATAGCAACCATTTACCCACTAGTATGAAAATATGTCCTAATTACATCATGTGCTGTGTCATAGTATTAGCTGTTTTGTTTCACGTATGGTGAATAAATGGTCTTTTTCTGTTGCGTATGAAATAATGCCCAATATTGAAATTTTTCTGCCTTTTTAAACATTCTGATTTTTTTTTTTAATTTTCTAAGGGAAATATCAGTCGTCAAGAAGCCGTTAGCATGATTCCACCGCTGTTACTTAATGCTCACCCTCACCATAAGGTATTGTGGGTTAGAAAGTGCCTTTGTTTATTGACGCTTTTTTTTCTTCATATAATCTTTAGATTCTTTTTTCCCGTTTCCTTTTGATAGAGAATGCTGTGTATTTTGTTTCAGGTTCTGTTTTTGCATTTTTGTCTTATTTAAAATCTACAACCCATAACTTTTCTCCTGTTTTAAGATCTGCTCCCTCATTTACTTACTGCACTGTTTATCTTCAGTGGCCTTGACTGAGTCCATCAGCTTGAAGATCGTAATGCGCACGTACTGAGAACTTGTTACAGGCCAAGCGCTGCTCTGCGCTCTTCTTGTGGATTAATTCATTTTGTTATCTGCACGTCCCTGTGAGGGTAGATGCTGTCACTGTCCTGTTTTTCCAGATGAGGGGAAGGAGGCAAAGGAAAACCGAAGCAATTAGCTCAGGGTCCCGGGCCCGAAGGGGCCGGGCGGAGATTTGAGGCCGGGTAGTTCTGTCCCTCAGCAGGCTGTCAACAGAAGTGCTGCTTGCACTTTGTGGCCTTGTCCGTTCACCCCTGAATTTTTTGCTCCCACTGGTTTCTAGTGCTATTCTGTGCCTGTGATCCCCGGAGGTTCAGTATATCACATTGTAGATTCATTCGATAAAGAAACATATTTAGCTCTTAGAAATTAAAATACTAGAATGACTCATAAGATGGTTTTAAAATGAGTGTGGAGTATTTGATATCTTAAAGACGTCAGCCATTTCTTGCTTTTTCATAGATCTTAGATATGTGTGCAGCGCCCGGATCAAAGACCACACAGCTCATTGAGATGTTACACGCCGACATGAACGTCCCTTTCCCAGGTAGGCGCTGGGCTGCCCCACAGGGTCAGTGTGCTCCTGTGCTGGGGTAGGTGAGGTAGAGTGGTGACGTCACCTGTGGGTGGGGTCCTGAAGCCTCCTGTGACAAGGTGATGGCTTTCTGTCTCTGAAACATTTTGCACCAGTTCCCAAGCCACCGTGCTCTTATGTGGGGGTGGGACGGTGGCGTCACTTGAGAATTGTGTGTCCTCTGTGAAAGCAGGTGGCGTTTCTCCAATAACTCAGTAGTAGGTAGATTGCAGTTTGAGTTTCCGGTGGTAACATTATCACGTTGGGTTTTTGTTTCGGTGGGTTTTGTGATGACTCCCCGGCCGCACGAGAGGCCGTAGGGCGTAGTTAGGAGCCGCTATCAGCTGCCCGAGCTTCCCGCCCCCCCGCGGCATAGGTGACAGTGTTAGCCCTCGCGTGTCACGTGGGCGTCAGGCCCGGACTCGTGGCTGTTCTGAGCCCTCGGAGTGCTCAGGCCGTTGTAGCGTTGCTGGGGCTCCTTCCCCGCGGCTGAAGAATGCTGTTGTTACTCTCGTGCCGTTTTACGTCCCTCCCTCCCGGCCTTCCCCCTTTCGTGCAAGCCCCCTGCTCCCGCTCTGTTCTCGTGGGCCTGCTTGTTTAGCTTTGTCCTAGGCGTTCTCTTCTCTGACTAATCGCTTTGCTAAAAGGGCTTCCGATTCACAGGGTCTGCAGTGGGGACCCAGCATACAGGTGCAGTATTTTGAACAGTTGTCAGGTGATTCTTTTGTTTTCCACAGCTTTGTCTCTCCCCTCAGCCTCCATTTTAGTTGTTAGCGAAGATAATGGAAAAGATGCTTTTGGCATGATAACTGGTACAAAACGAATAGTTGTTGAATAAGCGGAAAAATAAATCTTGCGGTTTGGGAATCCAAGGTGACTGGAAAAAGCTACGCTGAGCCACCGTTTTGGACTGCTCAGATAATTCTGGCAAATCTTAAGCGTGGGTGTTACGTTTTGGTGGATTGCTGCTCCTCACCGGCCAACCAGGAGGTTGAGTACTGTAGAAAATTATCCTGCGGGTGCTACGTTTCGCCTGACGCTATCATTTCATGTTCTCAGAGGGGTTTGTCATTGCGAATGATGTGGACAACAAGCGTTGCTATCTGCTCGTGCACCAGGCCAAAAGGCTGAGCAGCCCCTGCATCATGGTGGTGAACCACGACGCGTCCAGCATACCTCGGCTCACAATAGATGTGAACGGGAAGAAAGAGATTCTCTTCTATGATCGCATTCTGTGTGATGTCCCTTGCAGGTATTTGTGTTATTAAGAGGCCAGAAAGCCGGAAATCCACTAAGGAGATCCCATGAGGTGTGGCCTACATTAACTTGCACGCGCGTGCGCACACACACACAACTGTAGGTGCCGTTCTCGGGGCAGCTGGGAGGAGCACGGAGACTCTGTGGCCCTGAACCGTATCCTCACGGTTTTAGTGATGGACAAGCACAGCAGAGATAGGGTCCCAAACAAAGAGGTACAAGGCGGGACGGTTGTACCGTCTCCGCAAGAGTTAAACTCCCCGAGAGAGTGACGGCGGTAACTCTCGCCGTGGTGGATGTCAGGAACGATTTGTTTGACCCCGTCACTCCTCTTCGCACGAGCGGTGACTACGTAAAGCAGTTCGTTGAGGAGCCACCCCTAATCAGGTTGGGTTTTCGTGGCAAGTGTGACGTCCTTCGGCACGCTGCAGTTCGGGAGTTGGCACCTTGGAGGAACCTACTGTTTTGCGTGTGTACAGTTGTGTTTGTGCACTGAAGCCATCTTTTAAGTTCCCAGAGGCAGTGATGTAGGTGTTTAAGACTCTGAACACGTGGATTTGTCTGTCGGAAAACTCCGTCGGCCCAGAACACAGTGTTTTGAGTACAATGGCCGATCTCAGACTCTCTCCTTGAAACCGCGGCAGACTGCCTGCCTGTGGCAGAGCTCGTTGTGAAAGCTGTGGTTGCACATACTGAGTGTGAGTGCGCTTTCAAATCCCGGAAAGGATGCCCCTGTGAAGGGAAATTTAACATGGGTCACGAGCCACAGTTGTCTGATTTTCCTTTGGGTCAGTGTTTTCCCATCCCTGTGCTCTTGTGATCAGACACCTAGAATTCCTTGGGGCACCTGGGTGGCTCAGTCAGTTAAGCGTCCACCTTCGGCTCAGGTCATGATCTTGCGGTCTCTGAGTTCGAGCCCCGCGTCGGGCTCTGTGCTGACAGCACGGAGCCTGGAGCCTGCTTCGGATTCTGTGTCTCCCTCTCTCTCTGCCCCTCCCCTGTTCACTCCCTGTCTGTTAATAATAAACATTAAAAAAAGAAAGAAAGAAAAGAAACCTAGAATTCCTGTCTCATGTCATCTTAGGAGAACGTGGTAACCTGAGCACTGAGGCGTAAGTTGAAGAAATCTCTAAACATTACGGCAGAATTTGAAGCCACCACTGTGCAGGCAAGGGATGTCATTTGAAAGCCATTAGATCTCTCGGGATGTTTTCTCCCCGCAGCCCCTTCCCCTCAAGACAGATACCTAGATGTCCAAGGGAGATTCAACTTTACACAGAAAGCCAGCAGCTCCAGGAATTACCCTGGGAAAAAATGGGTAGATAAAGTTAGATGTGGACAGGAAGATTAATTCATCAGGTCTGTATTGTAAAATTAACATAGAAGTAATTTCCATTAAATAAAAGTAGAAAATCAAAAATATTTAAGTGCTACGCAGAAAGCTCTTAATAAAGAAGTTCCATTGGCTTAATTGAATCCACTGTGGAAAATCCCTGTGAGTGTAAGTTTGTTGTTACTCATGTAAATCTGATTAAAATGCCACCGTTGATTCACCGAATTGTTAAGTAACAGGATCCACACGTCTTCTGTATATTCACGGTTCCACGTCCTGGTCTCAAAATTAGTTTTGCTAGTATTTCTGTCACACGGAAGTGTATGTTTACCTCTTTAAGTTTTGAATGAGGTTTTCTGTTCATATCTGTTGTTTCCTAACTTAATTGCAAATTCAAGTATAACTTAAAAGTTTAATGTATTTAGAGTGGCCCCGAAAGCAGAAATAGAAAGTTGATTGTAGTCTGTGAGAGTTGAGCTGTTCTGTTGGTGTTTATAATAACTGTTTATTATTTAGCTGTTATTATATAGATATACATATACATACATGTATACATGTACATATATATATACAAATATGCATATACATGTATGTACAGTTATATATATAATAACTGTATATTATTTAGCTGTTCTGTTGGTGTTTATAATAACAATAACCTGTTTTGTAATTTAGCTGGAGTAGGACATAATTGATAAATTCTAATCGTCTACCTGAACAGAGCTGTAAGTTCTTAAATATCTTCCTTTCCAGTGGGGATGGCACTATGAGAAAAAACATTGATGTTTGGAAAAAGTGGACGACCTTGAACAGCTTGCAGCTGCACGGGTGAGTCCGGCGTCGCACAGGCAGGGTCGGGAAGGGTTATCGCCCAGTTTCGTAACTCGGTGCCCGGATCTTGAGTTCACCGGACTCTAAGGGCCAATTAATGGTCATCTTTGAGAGAGTTTGCTTACGTATCAGAAGCGGTTGTTTTTGGAACATTTTCGGAGTAGTAAACTGAAGACCATATGCATTTCAGGTACACATTTGTTTAAAATGCTTTTTGGGACCATTTCCTGTAACATTTCAAACCTCTGTTTTCCACAAAATAACCTTTTACCTTAGTGTCTCACTCATCTTCTCTCTGCTTTCTGTTCTTTTGTGTTGAATTATTTTGCTTAACATTCTGATCTCAAATGTTCATTGACTGTCTTTAAAGAAAATTTGGAAAATCCTTAAAAGTAGAAGGAAAAAGAACATCTCATAAGTCAAAGATAACTTCTGTAATGTCTAACGCCTTTCAGTGGTTTTTCTGTGCGTAGGGATGTTAGCCACACCAGTTTGGATTATATTGTCTACAGGACTATGTCTTTTTTTCCTTTTAACATTAAAATTACACATTCGTAATTGTAGACTTGTGGGCGGTGTGCAGTGTCCTAATGAGTATTCACCGTAAATAATGCCGGCGGGAGATGTTTTTCTCTGTTAAATACTTTATCGCTTTTCTGAAGTAGGTATTAGGATTAGAAAGTGCTAAGGGACATGAGTTGTTCGTAGAAAGAAAAGTCGCATATCTGCACAGGTACGGAGGCCTCTTCATAGTGAAACTCCCGTGATACGTTGCTTTCAGTCATTAGCTTCGTGCTTTGCTCGTTGGCATGTTGGGAAAGGTGAACAGAATAGCAAACGTGTTGTTTATACGGACACATGCTGATTTGGTGAACACGAACCACCTCCTGTGGGTTTACTCTAACTTCATTTGCAGCCTTAAAGAGTTCTTTTCCTGGGGGTTGTTTCGTAATTTGTCGTAAGTCTGTCATGACAACGTGTAACGAACACGTGGTGTGGTAGGTGCCTGTGCTCTGTGGGCCGCACGGACACGTTCGGTCCCAGGGTGACCTGGTGTCCACCCTTAGCTTACAGCTGCGGATCGCCACGCGCGGTGCTGAGCAGCTGGTGGAGGGCGGTCGCATGGTATACTCCACGTGCTCGCTGAACCCCATCGAAGACGAGGCGGTCATAGCGTCTTTGCTGGAGAAAAGTGAAGGTAAGAGTCTATATTCTCGTGGACCGTACCCTGGGTGGGCATTTGCTAAATTACACTCTAAACCCTACGGTGAGGTGCCCTGACTTAAAAACACGCTTATGTGGCGGATGTGTCGTAGTTAATGAATTTCGAGGATTGTCCAGTTCATGTGTTTCGTTACCTCTCGAGTTTGAAAGATGATGTCCGTCCTTACCACGGTGGTTTTTTTGAAAGAATTGTAGTTGTGGTAAAACGCTCGCAACTTGAAGTTTTACCACCTTAACTGTTTCAAAGCCTACATTTCCGTCGCATTAGGAACACGTGGTCGCGTAGCCGGTCTCCAGAGCTCTTGGTCTTGCAAAACTGGAATTATGGACCCGTGAGACCAGTCCCCACTTTCCTGTTTGCTGTCTCGAGTCTGTCTAGGGATTGCTAGGGATCTCCCTGTGGGATCATGCTGTGTCTGTGACTGGCGTATCTCACCCAGCACACTGTCCTCAGGGTTCATCCACGCTGTAGCAGGTGACAGAATTCCCTTCCTTCAGCCTTCAAGGCTGAACATCTCCCACGTCAGGCCTACACCACATTTTGTTGACCCCGTTCATCTGTCCATGGACGCGAGTTGCTTCCTCGGTTTAGCTGTTGGGAACACTGCGTCTGTGACCCCGGCTGTACACGCTCAGGACCCTGCTTTCAGTTTTCTTGGTGAGTATCTTCTGGAATTGCTGGATGATGGTGGTTCACTGCTCAGTTTTGGAGGGCATTCCCGCCGACGGTGCACAGATCCCGACTTCTCCACGTCCTCACCAGCCCTTGTTATTTTCTGTGTTTGTGACGGTAGCCGTCCTAACGGGTGTGAGGTCTTACCACACTGCTGGATACGGACAAACTGGACAGGTGCATAAAATGTTTTTAAACCAGTTTTCACAACGTTTTGTCGTAAAATATTTCTTCCTTTGTGTAAGCTTTTACTGAAATGTTAGCTTTTCCCGTCATCTTGTCCTTAAAGGAAATAACGAGGAGTTTCAAACTAACTACGATCCAGAATAAGACACTTCCAAACTTACCACATGCACGTGTATGAAGTAGCTTGAAACCTGACTGAAAGCCAACTGTCTAGGCTTCCAGTTACCTTGTTCTCAGTGCCTGGTTGACCCGTGCCGTGGGGTCTGCCCTTAGTTGTTCACCCCTTCGGAGTCCTCTCGATTGGAATTTTTGTGTTGGGTTTAGTTTCCTCAAACCTGCACTAGAATTCAGTGTTTGCTTTTAACAAAGTGAGAATATTCAGATAGCGTAGTAGAAGTCAGGGCCGTGCTTTTGTGGGGGGTTCCGTACCGTTCCACCTCGGCCTTGAGGATTCTTTTGCTTCGTTTTTACGATCGTGTGCGTTTTCACAGCTTCCGTGGAGCTTTGTTGGACGTTCCCCTTCTGTGAGGCTGTCCAGTCTGTATCCACGATCTGTGGATGGAGGTTTATTTGAAAGGATCCCCGGAATGGCCCCGTCTTACAGCCTCTTGTAATGTTACCGTAGACACGATGTCCTCAAAGCTGGACCGATGCCCTGCTGGGCATTTTTAGGAAACTGGCTTGGGCCTGACACAGAACGTTTACAGATGTTCACAGTTCCCTTTATATGTTGCTTTCTGGTTCTGGGGTGTGTGTTAGACACGAGGGCACGAAGACCGTGTCCTCCAACTGGCGTGTGTGTGTCTAGAAGCCAGGGGTGGAGCGGGCACGGTTGCCGTGGGCTCCCCTGGGACACGGGTGGGACGCTGCCGCCGCCTCGTTTCTGAAGCTCCGTTTTGCTGTGACGCACACGCCTCAGCGTCCCCCGTTGTAAGGGTATGACTAGTGACCTCACACGCGCATAGTCCTCCCGCGGTCCAGTCCCCGGCCGTTTCGGTCCCCTGCCCCCCCCCCACCACGGAGAGCCGCCCGCGTGTGGTCACTGCCTGTGCGGCCCACACCCCTGACCCACTGAGCACTGAGGTGCTGTGTGTATGGAATTGCCCTCCCTGGGCATTTTGTAGAAATAAATCACACGGTGTGTGATCTCGTGCACCCGGTTGCTTTGGGTATAAGGTGAAGAGGTTTTATTTTTGGTCCCCAGGTGCCTTGGAGCTCGCTGACGTGTCTTCCGAGCTGCCGGGACTGAAATGGATGCCTGGAATCACACAGTGGAAGGTGATGTTTCTGGGAGGAGCCTGGTCGTGGGAGCACGTACCGCTGAGCAAGCAGGCGCTTTGAGAGCGTCCGTATTTGGGTGACTTCTATAAACGCTGCTTTTAGTTATGCGGTCAGTTTTGATGTAGAATTAACTTCAAAACTAGATATAATGACAAATGGTACACGATTATACAAGTATTTTTCTCTGGCAGTGGAAAAGTTTCCCTGTCTTTATTCTGCAGTTAGAAATCAGCTATTTATTCTTATCCCTGTAAGTGTAGCTGTGCTTTATTTTTATCATTGGCTGGGGTTCAAGCTTCATTTCCAATATGAAACAATTCACTTTTCAGTTTTGAACCAGAAACACTCTGAGGCTTGTTAAAAAAAAAAAAATCTACACGGAAAATGCTGTTTTATAAAATCATCGTGTTTTACGGACGAGATTATCACAATTTTACGTGCACACACAGTCTCAGCCTCGGAGAGAAATGAGACTCGCCATTTATCGTGTGGACAGCATTTACGTCAGCACCGTGTGATTTCTTACTGTTGGATAGTGCTGGTAATGCAGAATTCCGCCATCGTGTTCATAGGTGATGACAAAAGATGGACAGTGGTTTTCAGAGTGGGAGGCCGTTCCTCACGGCAGACACACCCAGATCCGGCCCACCATGTTCCCACCAAAGGACCCGGAGAGGTTACAGGCGATGCATCTGGAGCGGTGGTGGGTTTGTGGGGCTCTCAGAGGCTTGGGGAGGGGGGGACTTCGGGCCCCCGGCATTCCTGCGAGGCCTGGGCTGTGCCCGTGGCTGACCCCAGGCATGTGAACTTCCCAGCAAGAGAGAAGTTCTCATTTCCTGTTGGCTGCTGGCATTGAGCATTTATAAATAACGGAAGCGGAAAGAACTTACACGGTTGTGCTCTACAAACCGCACGAACTTTCTACACGTTACACGCTGGCCGTTCCACATGTGAGGGGGGTGTGAATATTTGCAGGGAGACGTGACTTCTCTGTCACAGATCACCTTTGCAGCTTTTGTCTTAGTACTAGAAGAATGTATTTTCTTTTTTTAATTTTTTTTTTTTAACATTTATTCGTCTTTGAGAGACAGAGCGTGAGTGGGGGAGGGGCAGAGAGAGAGGGAGACAAAGAATCTGCAGCAGGCTTCAGGCTCCGAGCTGTCAGCACAGAGCCAGATGTGGGGCTCGAACTCACAAACTGTGAGATTGTGACCTGAGCCGAAGTCGGACGCTCAACCGACTGAGCCACTCAGGTGCCCCTAAGAGAATGTATTTTCAGTTAAAAAGTTTTCACTGTGTTTTTTTTTTTTTTTTTTTAGTCTTAGAATATTACCACATCATCAGAATACTGGCGGGTTCTTTGTGGCAGTATTGGTGAAAAAGTCTTCAATGCCATGGAATAAGCGTCCACCAAAGGTAAGTGTCCTCTGAAGTGACGCAGCATATCACGAGCTCTTTTCGTGTGTTCAAGGCAGACGCTGACCATGGTCACTGGGATAGTTTTTGGGTGTGGAGAGCAGCTGTCCATGAGCGTGTGTGTGGCAGGCGCAGGGATTCATCTAAATTTTTACTTTGCAAAAAAGCGGCAGCGTCATAAAGGGATAGGTCCCTGGAGGAGGCAGAGTTGGGCAAATACGCTCCTTCTGCATCTGAAATGCAGATCGAAAAGACACCATGACTGCTCTGTGGCTCAGAGTGCGAGCCCCCCGAGCTGGCTGCGGTGCAGTGTCCCCCGAGAATCCGAGCCCCCCGAGCTGGCTGCGGTGCTGTGTCCCCAGAGGTTGCTTCCATTCGGCCTGTCGCAGGTTGATAGAGCTCTGCCAGCCTCAAGGCGGCCTGTCTTCAACGGTGGCCATGAGACTTTGTCCAGGCCTGGCTGAAAAGGAGATCGAGTAGGCCCGGCCTGTCTTCCTGAGTCCCCTGCCTCCTAGATGCTGTAGGAGGCCCCGAAACAGGGAGGTCGGTGAGAGGGCGGCCTTTCGAGTCTTGCTGCGTGGTGTCCACTCTTCTCTGTATCGACGTGACCTCTCTTTGTTAGTGCGTACCTCAGCCTGCGTCGTGTCAGAATGTAGCGGGAATCACAGTCTGAAGGTCAGCATTTCCTTCAGATCAGAGCTTACGGACGTGGACAAATGATGCTTAGCCTTCGGAGAAGCGGAGAGGAGACCGTCCCTGGGTCGTGGCTGATCCAGATGACCGTGTGCACGTAGAGCCCGGCACAGCGGGGAGCCCGCACCTCTGGGCACCACTGTGCTGCCCGAGTTAGAGGCTCGAGGGCAATGCTCGTGGAGCTCGTCTTCTGGACTCCAGGCCCCCCGAGTCCCGGGGCGGGAGCTCTGAGCACTGCCCTCTCAGACCTGGAGCGCCAGCTACACGTGTAACTTCCACATTCTTGCAGCCGCTTTGGGACGTGCAAAAACCAAAGCGAAATTGATTTTAGTAATATTTTATTTATCCCAGCGTAAAGGTTTATTCTGTGGTAATCATACAACAAACTATGAATGAATTATTTTACATGCTTTTGTGCGGTTTTTAAAACCGTGTGAACTTACACTCTGAGATGCCTCTTCCCTGCCCTGGTCACCTCTGAAGTGGTGCGAAAGTGCGCGTGGCCCACGGCCACGGCGCTGTGCAGGTGCAGGGCCTGTCGTGTGACACGGTACGTGGCCTCGCCACGTGCCGCGTGGACACTCTTGTGCCGGCGCAGCCTACGTGGATGGGCGTCGAACTCGCCTCCATTCCGCCTGCTCCGGCGTGGCGTCACTTGCTCGTTTAGCGTTACTGCTGTTTTCCTTTTCTGTTGTTTTTTCAGTTCCTTCTTCCTTTTCATTGAGTCGCTGTGTTTCGTTCACCTGCCCTGCACACGAGCACAGCTCAGCGCTGCTGGGGCCGTGCTGAGGACGCCGGTGCCTCGTCCTCAGGCGCCCCGGTGTAGAAGTGAGGCCCGTAAACACGGCTGGAATCCCAGCCAGGGCAGGTGTGCTGGCCAAGTGAGGCTCGACTCGAGCGTTGACAGTATGCAGAGGTGGCCCGTGGGGAAGGGGCACTTGAGACAGGCTGTGAAGGGCAGGGCCGCGTTTCCAGGAGCCCAACAGGGGTGGGCAGGGCATAGGCAGCCTGGGCAGGGGGTTTGGGTGGCTGTTTTTTTACTTTCTTTATTTTTTATTTTTTTTTAACGTTTATTTATTTTTGACAGAGAGAGACAGAGCATGAGTTGGGGAGGGGCAGAGAGAGAGGGAGACACAGAATCCGAAGCAGGCTCCAGGCTCTGGGCTGTCAGCACAGAACCTGACGCGGGGCTTGAACCCACGAACTGTGAGATAATGACCTGAGCTGAAGTCAGATGCTTAACCGACTGAGCTATCCGGGCACCCTTGTTTTTTACTTTTAAATTAAACATTTTTCTGGGAGGCAGTGTTGCACAGCAT
This sequence comes from Panthera onca, assembly GCF_046562875.1. Taxonomy (NCBI): domain Eukaryota; kingdom Metazoa; phylum Chordata; class Mammalia; order Carnivora; family Felidae; genus Panthera; species Panthera onca. The sequence goes on along the minus strand of NC_138339.1, from coordinate 4,910,985 downwards.
GAGTCCCACCAGCTCGTCTGCTTTAGAGCTTCGTGAATTTGGGGGGCATGTTTTTTAAATTATTTTATTTTTTTTAATGTTTTTGTTTATTTTTGAGAGACAGCAAGAGAGAGTGCGAGCAGAGGAGGGACAGAGAGAGGGAGACACAATACGAAGCAGGCTCCAGGCTCCCCAGTGTCAGCACAGAGCCTGATGCAGGGTTTGAACCCACAAACCATGAGATCACGACCTGAGCCCAAGTCAGAACTTCGAAAGAAACCATGCCCGTGAATTCTGTTCATCATAGCAAATAGATTTCAGATAGTTGCAAAAAATTCTCTTGTCTTTCACATATAAAATGCTGTAGAAAAACAGGATGCACCTCGGGTGCCGAGTCTTAGTTTTCCTGTGGCAGTGCAGAGTGGCTTGCCCTCGGAGTGTAAACACACTTGTTCCCGTTGCAGCTGCAGGGCGACCCCAGAGAGCCCGTGCGGTCGGGCCCCACGGACCCCGCCGAGCTGGAGAGTAAACCGGTCGGTGGAATTGACGACACAGAGATCACGGAAAGAGCTGAGAACGTAGAGAACAACGGAAGTAAGAAAGACGGAGTGTGTGGGTAAGAAAGAGGGCATCCGTCTGGTCCCTGACGTCCTCGTGTCTTCCCGGCCCCTTGGCTCACGTGGCCTCCTGGAGGTGGTGCAGTGTGGGCTCCGCTGTGCTTGACGGGGTGCGGGTCCCTGCAGAGCCTGTGTGCGGGGGGCCCGTGCTGCGCAGGCCGAGGAGGAGGGCTGGGCGGGGGGTGGAGAGTGGGCGGCTGGCGTCCGATGCTCCCCTCCGACCTGGGTGGTGTTTCTCCTGCCTCTGTCTTCAGCCCTCCTCCGTCCAAGAAGATGAAGTTGTTTGGGTTTAAAGAAGACCCGTTCGTGTTTATTCCTGAAGATGACCCGTTATTTCCACCGATCCAGTAAGAATTAATTCAGGCTTCTAAATTCTCATCATAAATGTGTAACTGATCGCATTTCATCGTGCCTTTTCTTTAGTCGTGTGTAGTATCTCCTTCCACGTAACCGCACGCTAGAGCCGGGTGAAATCCTAGGGAGTGTTCACTACGCACTTCAGTGTAAGCGGCTGGCGACCGAGAAGTGCCCGGGGCCGGGGGTCGGGGGGCACTGTGGGCCCCGAATGTCCGTGACCCAGCTAGGCTTCCAGATGGGGGGGGCTGCCTGCCTGGGCCCCCGTGTGGGAAGGGGAGAAGAGTGGGTCTGGGTGGGAGGTTGGGGACCCTGATTGGAAACCTCCAAGCGGAACAGAGAGGAAAGGTTGAGGGTAAACAGCTCCCGCCGTTCATCTTCCCGTCAGTATACATTTCCCACGGTGGGCACTTGTGCTGCATGTGGGTGATCGGTCCTCCTCTTGGGTCTGCCCCTTAGGGCGTTTCTCCAGTAGCAGAGGTGTTCTCTCAGGTCCTGGTCACTGGAGCAGCAGGTGACGGAGAGGCCTCGCACTTGTCTGCCCACGTCCCTGGCCTAGTTGTGCCGCAAGTAAAACTTGCCTGGGGTTTTGGGTGAACTCGATCGAGCTTAGGAGACGGGACCGCACAGCAGAGCGAGTGCCGTAAGCCACGGTCTTGAAACCGAATTCTGTCGGGGAAGAGCATCCTGCTTGGAGACCGTCTGTCACACTTGAACCGAACTCGTCAGCAGCTCTGTCTTGTGCGTAGGAAATTTTATGCATTGGATCCTTCGTTCCCAAAGATGAATTTGTTGACTCGAACCACAGAAGGGAAGAAAAGGCAACTCTACATGGTCTCCAAGGAGCTGAGGAACGTCCTGCTGAATAACAGCGAGAGGGTGAAGGTACGCCGTGCGTGGGACTGCCGGACGGCCCCGCTGGGTCCGCTTCCGGGGTGGCTCGCACAGGGGCCCTGAGCCCGGCCCAGCAGGTGCGGGCTGCGCTCGGTGGGTGTGTCCTCGGGACGGAACGGGGCGTCCACAGCTCCGGCTGCTGCTCCTGGGCGCTCTTGCTGTTACGGGCCCTTCTGTTCTCCTTCATTTCTCTGCCCCTAGGCCCTGCCTTCATTGCTCTGCTCTTTTCCCAACTGCTTCCTCCCTGGCAGATCTCCAGGTGTGGTCTGGAGGTGCATGACATCTAAATTGTTTCCGAACCAATGCTGAGACCTCATTTCCGCCCCTTCTACTCTGCTCGCTTGGGTGTCCCCTAGTGTTTTCCAGGGCGACGGCCTCCTTGCTCTTGACGGCCCATGGAATGTGTGTGTGCGTGTCCCTGCGTTTTCAGAGCTTTTCCTGGTTTTCATGTCTGTTGTGATTGTTAGTCAATCTAAGCCACCTAAAAGCAACACCATTTGAGAGCGTCAGGCTAGGAGAACCCCTGCTCCGACCCCACGACTTCCACAGCTTTGCCGTGCTCTGTCAGCACGTCCTCGCGGCTCTGCCTTGTGCTGGAAGGGAGTATTTTAATCGACTCTTTGGCTTTTGGTCATACGTGTTTCGTCTTGTGTCTTGACCGACAGGTTATAAACACTGGGATAAAAGTCTGGTGTCGGAATAACAGTGGCGAAGAGTTTGACTGTGCTTTTCGGTTAGCGCAGGAGGTAATTTGGGAAAGAGGCTTGGGTAGCAGCAGCCGTGAGCTGAGCTGCCGTGCTCTGTGGCAGACGGCTGTTGCTGAGCTAGTCCGATGGGTCCGGGCGAATAGAGCCCTGCCGGCTTCTTTGACTCCCCTGGGCGCGTTCGCTTACACCTTCTCCAGGGGCTGTGGTGAGGGGAGGGTTGGGCGTGGCATGTGGAAAGGCCCTGGGGACGGTGGGTGATTGTTACCGTTCATAATGGTGGCGTCTCTTTATTCCCCACAGGGAATATACACGTTGTATCCATTTATTAATTCAAGAATTATCACGGTGTCAATGGAAGATGTTAAAATTCTGTTAACCCAGGAAAACCCATTTTTTAGAAAACTTAGCAGTGAGACCTACAGCCAAGCCAAGGACTTGGGTAAGCAGTTTAACTTGCATAGAAGCATAATTTGCTCTTATAAAGACAGTGAGGATGTCGGTGTTCAAGCTGCTTAGATCTTCTTCCGTCTTACGTTTAATACAGTGTGGCTTTCTTTTCACTGTCATTTTCCAGAGGGCTCTGTGGAAATGGGATTGGTGTCTTAGCACCCGAGGGTCAGAGGCATCCGTTACATCGCCCTGCTTCCCCAGGCCTTCATGGGGGGAGGGAGGGCGCTCTGTGGGTGCTGGGGCCTGGCCGTCCTGTGCGGAGGCACAGGGCACTCACCAGCACAGGCCATCAGGTTCGTTTGGCATTGAATCAGCCAGCTCGAAGCAGGCTGCTTTCCTAGCCCGCCAAAAAGGGTTGTTGGTCATGTTGTTTGGGTATTTCATAAACTTTCCACTTCAAGTTATTGTGGTGATGTTTTCACCTAAGAATAAAAATAATCCCACCAGAGGTGCTAACTTTTCTTTTCATTCTTGTTGTTTATTACGTGTTCACTGTTTCTGGCTCAGTTTGCACACACACTGCACCCACGAAGTTACTGTGGTTCTGGGGTTCTGTGTTTTCTGTTCGGAACGGAAGGGCGTAAAACGTGCTGGGTGGACGCGATGGCCCGTGGTCTCGGGCGAGAGCCGCACCTGAAGTTGACGCGATCGCAGGGACGAGGGCACCGTCTTGTTTTCTTCTTCGTCTTCATCCTGCAGGGGGGTGGTGGCAGTCTCGTTGTTGACGGTTTTCACGCGTGTGTCATGCTGTTTCTGGAAGTTGGAGCAGTTACGTGTTTCGTCTCAAATTTTGAGGATTAACCCGTAGTTTTCCCCATCCCCCTGCTGCTGAGAGTGACGGAGAGGCTTCCCGGAAATGCCTGAGGGTCCCACCCGTCCTCCACCAGGCTGCGTGGACCGCCCACTCGGTGCCGGGCTTGCCAAAGGCTCTGCGTGTCCGGGTACAAAGAGTCCCCTTCTCCGCACGGAGGTCCTCGAGGCCAGGAGTGCAGGCTGTGTGTTGCTGGCCGTCCACAGAGCCAGACATACAGACGGCGTCCGTTGACCGGCAGCCTGGCCCACACTTGTCTGTCTCTTTTCCAGCCAAGGGGAGCATCGTCCTGAAGTACGAGCCGGACCCCACGTAAGTGCGGGAGCTCCTGTCAGCGGAGGGTGGGGGGGTCTGTGGGTGGCCGTGGGGCCTGTCGGGAACGTGCTCCTGAAGATGGCCTTGTGGGAACTTGAGGACAAGTGTTCCGGTACGTCATCTTCTCCTAGAACGTTCAGCTTCTACCTAGAGAATTAAACGTATAGAACTTTCTCCCTGTGCCTGGGAAATCTAGCTCTGATTTCTGTCTCCCGCAGAAGGAGCATACAGGTTGAACAGTCAGGAGACGTGAAGTCCTGTCTCTACCGAGGGGTCGGCCAGTGTCTGCGGGTTTCTTGTCACACGTCAGGCAGCGTTGTTTGAAGGCAGGGTGTGGGGTTTCGCTGAAGCAGACAGACAGCTCACTCACTGACTGCTGTTCCTTGGCGGCCCTCGGGTGCCCATGGACACTAGGTCCCGTGGGCAGCACTTGCTGGAAGCGGGGCGAGGAGCCCAGGGGGCGTGGCCAACGCGCCTCGCTAGGTAGAGGGGAGTGAGGATTTGCACCCAGGGCCGCTTTCTCAAGTAAAACCCCTCTTCCAGGAGGAGGAAGAACACGGGGCTGGAGAGGGGTTTGCAGGAGAGCTTAGGTGGGGCCACGGGCCGTGTTCGGGGAGGTGGTGTTTGGCCTGACTCTGGGTGGTGACGAGGCCGAGAAGCACCCGTCCTGGGGATGGAACAGGCCGGAAGGCAGCCTGGGTGGAGCTTGCAGAGGTGGGGCAGGCCCCAGCACCCTGCATGGTCTCCACGGCCTCCGGCTGCTGTGAAGACGGTGGCCCAAGCATGTGCGGCATCGGGCAGCAGGGGAGGTGGGAGGCGGGTGCCGGGGACCAAGGGTTGGTGCGTCTGGGGCTGGTGCGGACAAGGTGGGTTGTGGGGGCCAAGGCGTGGGAGCTCGTGGGTTGGCTTCTGGCTTTTGACGGGGCAGGTGTTGTCTGATGAAGGGGGAAGCGAGGGCAGAGCTCATCTGCTGGGTCGGAAGGTGCTGGAGACGCTGGCAGGCCGCCGCTCACACACTTTGGGAAGCGAGGGGACTCAGAGTCCCAGGTGTGGACCTTCGGGGCCCGAGCGTGTCGATGCCGCGTCCGCCACAAGCACGGTGCCAGAGCTCCGGGGGGCGGTGTAGACGGGAACCAGGGTTCGCGGGCTCTTGGGCCAGCATCCGAGGTCCGCATCTGTGAAACGGGGACAAAAGGGAGAGGCACGAAGCAGGACAGAGGAGACCCAGGCACACGCCGAGCCGCGGAGCGCCCGTGTCGACCTCACTTGCCAGGTGTCTTCTGTGCACGACGGAGACGGGCTTTCCTGGCGCAGCCGGGCCAGGAGGTGGTTTAGGTGGGGGACGCCTCGCCCGCTCCCGGACCCCCGGAAGGTCCACGGAAAGGAAAAAGGGCGGGCCAGCGGTGTCAGGAATAGGGGGCGGTTTCGCAGAACCGCTCAGACAAGGACCCGGATGTGGTCTTTAGCAGTAGTGACGCCAGGTGCTTCTCCCGTACTGACCTGTTGTAAGAGCGGAAAGACAGCTGCGGGGATTACTGGGGAGAAAGTACAGAAAAAGCAGGTGGGAGTTTGGGAATTCCGGTCGATTCCTCTCATCCTTCTTACCAACGTGCTGTCCACGTTTCCCCGCCCCCCACCACCCCCCTGGAGAGACGGACACGGGTGTCCTTCCCTCTCTTGGTAGTGGCTTGTGTCTCGTGTTGGTTCAGCCCCTTTTTCTGTTTGTTTGTTTTTATTTATTTTTCGATGTTAATTTTTGAGAGACAGAGCACGAGCAGGGGAGGGGCAGAGAGGGAGGGAGACACAGAATCCGAAGCAGGCTCCAGGCTCTGAGCTGTCAGCGCAGAGCCCGACGCGGGGCTCAAACTCACGGACCCGTCAGATCATGACCTGAGCCGAAGTCGGACGCTTAATCGACTAAGCCACCCAGGCGCCCCAATATTTATTTTTGAGAGAGAGAGAGAGTGAGCGAGCAGGGGAGGGGGAGAGAGAGAGGGAGACACAGAATCTGAAACAGGCTCCATGCTCTGAGCTGTCAGCCCAGAGCCCGACGCGGGGCTCGAACTCACGGACGGTGAGATCGTGACCTGAGCCGAAGTTGGATGCTCAACTGATCGAGCCACCCGGGAGCCTTCCTGTTTGCTTTTTTAACCTAGAGTGTGTTTCTCTCTCTGCCCACGTCACTGATGCCTGGCGTCACACGGCGGTGGGACGTGGGGTTAATGGAGCGGGGCTTTAGGAGCCACAAAACCAGACCAGAGTCTCGTTTGAAAGGCAGTGATGATTGCGTAGTGCTCGTCAGGGACACGGGGGCGGGACAGTCACTGCCACGTCAGCCGAGGAAAGGCCAGCGGGTGCATGGGGGCCCCACGCTGCTCTGCGGGGTTGGGGGGCCAAGGAGACTCGGGGTCACCTGGACCGAGGTAGGGGAAGCGCTGAGGGTGGCGAGGAAGGGCTGTGGGCTCCAGGCCCGGCTCTGCAACCTGCAAGGAGCCTCGTCTCCGACGATGGTCGGGGAGGCCCCAGGGAGCCGTGCCTGTTGTCGGTGGTGTGAGGTGTGACCCGTGTTCGCATTTGAGCAGCTGGAAGAATCTAGAGATTCTGGCATCGGAAGTGTGTGTGAACTCTGGATTTGGGGCTTACTCCACTGGGAGCTTGTAGAAAGAAAAACCGGCCAACGCGAGGATGTCGAGGATATTTAGGACGTGAGGAAGTTGCTGATCGGCCTTTGAGAAAACCTTCCGTAGGATCACAGACTAAAATGCCCCCCCGGGGTTTAGGCATGTTGTTTCTGGAGAGGCTGCGTGTTCCCCTCTCTAGATGAAGGTAGGACGCTTAACGCTCACGCACAGCCATCTTGTTCGTAGGAAACCGGACACCCTCCAGTGTCCCATCGTGTTATGTGGATGGCGGGGAAAGGCCTCCATTCGGACTTTTGTGCCCAAGAACGAACGGCTTCATTATCTCAGGATGATGGGGCTGGAGGTGCTGGCGGAGAAGAAGAAGGAAGGGGCCGTCCTGGCGCCTGAGAGCGCGGGTGGCTCGGGGCCGCCGGAGGCCGAGGAGGCCGGGGCCGAACACGACGTGGAGCCGGCCGCCAGCGCCAGCGTGGACGCGGCCCTGGGCCCCGACCCGGCCGAGGGCGCCCTGCCCCGGTGAGGAGGCCTCCACCTGGGTGCCCAGAGCCAAACCCGGAGCTTCTGACCCACAAAGTGCATACTTTTGAAAACTGGTGGAAATGATAGAACAGTCTGTAAATGACCTCAGTGCTGCTTTCATGATACTTTTTTAGCCCGTTTACGGTTTCTTTGGCAAAGCTGGTCCATGGTGCGTGTTTCAGGCGGTCGTAGACTCTCACCGTTAAGGTCTTAAACTTCTATCGAGAAACAAAACTGCCCTTGAAGGAATTTTCAGGTCCCTTTTGTTACGCCTCTATTGGGCTTAATTATTGTTTTAATTATTATTTATAGAAAGAATCTAACTCCTGAATCGTTGGAAGACCGTTTTGTAAACCTTAATAGCTGTGAAGTTGCACGTTAACAGTGTGACGTTCACATGCGGTGGGCTAATATCTGAAGCCTCAGATGACTTGTGTGCCTTCGTAATAAAAGTCAAATAAACTTTTCTCAGAGGAAGAGCTGTCTCGTGGGCTGTGGTACTATGAGAGTTTTGTGTGCTTTTATTGAATGGGGCATGTTGTGGTTTTAGTCTTTAAATGGGGTTGGGATCCTTGGAACGTTTAAATAAATCGTTGATGACGATGTGTATGTGCGAATGACCCATTTCAGTCTTCAGGAGGCGGAAGGAGTAAACTTCCTTTTGGGCAAATGGAAATGGTAGAATTCACGCACTCTTAGCTGGTCAAAGGACTTGTAGCATGAAGGTGTCACAAAGCGTTCCTGTGGGCTTCGCCCTCCTTGTGCCAGAGGGTCCAGTCAGTCGGGTCACAGGAGGTGTGGGCTTGGCCGGGGGCTCACCTGGGCCCCTGGGGCACCGTGGTTCCCAGCCTGCAGGTGATACACTTCAGGCAGGCGCTGCAGGGGACCCTTTCCCTCAGTCGCTTCCTGAGTTCCTGCCACGTGCCAGGCAAGGTCCTGGGGCTGGTGGCGAGGGTTTTCCAGAAGTGTGATGGTTGTGAGAAAGGAGAGTGCAGTGTGGAGAACCGTCAGGTCCCTGCCCCCTCGCTGGCCCAGTTGTTACCATCTTAGTTTATCAGAGCCCCTGCTGATTCCCCTCCCCCACCCACCTCTTTGAATCACAACTCCAAGACGAGGACCTTTTTTCTTTGTGGCAAATGACCCCGTGTCCTCCTGCGGCACCTGGTAGGTGGTTGCAGCATAAACGTTCGCGTTGACGTTGATGTCAGATGACCCTCAGTCCTGGGCCCCCGTCCCGCCTGTCGGCCCGGTCCAGCTGTCCCGCCTTTCGGGTCCCTTCCGATGCGGAGCGGCTGTCTGTCCTCCGTGATGGTGACATTTTCGGGGGTCACAGGTCAGTTACCTTGTGGACTGCTTCGGCTTTGGTCTGTGTCCTGTGTTCGGCAAGAATACTGCAGAGGAGCTCCGCTCGCTCACTGGGACGTGGGACGAGGCCCTCGTGGACTTGTCCGCCTCCTGGTGGGTTTCACGTGGTTTCCCGTGGTTTCCCGTGGTTCGCGTGGCGTGTGCTGGCCTCGTGTCTCCACGAGAAGGTCCCGCACTCTGCCGGGAGACGCCGCAGGACTGCGTGCACCTGTTCCGTACCAGGCTTCCCGCTGCAGCGTCTCCGGGCGGTCCGTCCCCCACCGCTCTGCCACGTTACTGGTTTGTCCTCAACATTCCCTGTTCCTCCTCCTCCTCCTCCGGTCACTTCACGTTCATTTATGTATATCCCTGATGTTGTTGCCCACCTTGTCCCCGAAATGGCTGCTGGGAGCCGCTTCCACTTGGTCCCCCTGGCCTTGCACACGCACCCGTCATGCTGCTTTCTCATACGGTGAGATGCCAGGTCCTGGAGTCACCCCTGGGGAGCCCCCGCTTTCATGGAGCACGGTGGTTGGAAACCAAGATCTGGAGGTAGGTGTGTGCATAGCTACTGAGGCGTCATTTCTTTTTTATTTAAAAAAAATTTTTTTTTTATATGTTTACTTGTTTTTGAGAGAGAGCGAGAGGGAGAGGAGCAGAGAGAGGGGAAGACGGAATCCGAAGCAGCCTCCAGGTTCTGAGCCGTCAGCACAGAGCCTGATGTGGGGCTTGAACTCACAGACTGTGACCTGAGCCAGAGTCAGATGCTCAACCGACGGAGAGCCTCCCAGGTGCCCCACGAGGGGTCATTTCTTACGAACCACACAGAACTAGGAATTAAATGTGTCTGTGGACACACGCCCTGCACGCATACAAACACACACACGTCACACCAGTACAGCAGATGTCAGCCCCCCCCCTCCCCGCCCCCCCGGGCTTCTACTGTCTGAGTGTGTCGCTCCCAGTGGAGACGCCCGGGGACCCAGGGCACCACAGCCCAGAGACACAAGGCCAGCTTCCTGCGGTATCTCTCTGGTGCCCCCTACAGACCCACTGCAGCGCGGAGCCAGCTGGCAAAGAGCATTTCAAGGGCGCAGACCTTTGGATGGAGGGCAGTGACTGGCGTAGAGCCCTGAGACCCAAAGTGATTACTAATTCGTGGCTCATTTAATCCAACAACCTAATAGAGGTGGAGGGGTGTGACTAACCTTACTTACAGGTAAGAAAACTGAAGCAGTAATGTCACAGGAGAAGTGACAAAAGACAGGAGTCCAATTTTTAAAGAAGTCTTGACCAGCAGAAGTAGAGCCAGTTGGGTCTGTACGTGGGGGTCTCTGCCTTGAATTACATCCCTTTTAACGGGCCGTCCGCAGTGCAGCAGCCACGCTGTCGTGACTTTCAAGATTTTAGCCGCTTTTCGAAATTGCCAGAAATGAAGGAATCTGCAGAGGGACAAGTGTCGTATTTATATGTGTATGGTTTTGTTTTGTTTTTTAATTAAGGCTATTTAAAATCTCTAAGTTTTTTTGGGTCGCATGTAAACTTCACTTTCATCAAAGCACAGAATAATTAGGGTCTGTCTGGGTTCAGATGTGAATTGAATCCACACGTACAATTTTGCTGCTTCCCAAACCCGAGGACAACTACACGAACGGAATTAAACGCAGGGAAGGGGAGTGCGGCACAGTGCGGTTCGGGAAGCTGGCAAGCAGATGGGCAGGTGGTTCCGCAGAAGCAAGGGCAGAACCCCGGAGAGGCGGTCCCTGCGTCCCACAGAGTTCTAAGTGTCAGACCCGGCCGGGTTTGCGAGCGGCCGGTTCCGGGGGTCCCTCCTCCGCGCTGCTGGCCTGGGGGCAAGCGGCTGTCTGCACGCCCCTCTTCCCTCGACTCCCAGCATGCTTGGGGCAGCCAGAACCTCGCTTTCCCAGCTGACATCATTGGAAGACGCTGTTCTGGAACCTGTCCAGCTCCAGAGAAAAGACCTAAAGATAGTGGCCCCCCTGCCGCATCTCTCAAGGTACAGCCTGTCACATCCCCGCAGAGAGGACGGGTTGTTCCAACTCAGTGTTGCTCATCCCGGATGGCACGGAGCCCCCCTCTTCATCAGGGCCAGACGGCCGGGATCGGGGACACCTGGCAACAGCTGCTGGCACTGAATACGGGGATCAGAGCAAACAGGGAAAAGCAGCTACGAAGAGGCACAGACGTGCAGGGAGCAGGAACGTTTTTAAAAATCATTGTTACTTAGGGGCGCCTGGGTGGCTCAGTCAATTAAGCATCCGACTTCAGCTCAGGTTATGATCTCGTGGTTCATGAGTTCAAGCCCCGCATCGGGCTCTGTGCTGACAGCTCGGAGCCTGGAGCCTGCAGCTTGCTCTGGATTCTGTGTCTCCCTCTCTCTCTGCCCCTCCCCTGCTCATTCTCTCTCTCTCTCGCTCTCTCTCTCTTTCACTCTCTCTAATATAAATAAACATTAAAAAATTTTTTTTTTTAATTTAAAATCCCTGTTACTGAAAAATAAGCTGGACGAAGCCTGATGAGACCCTTTAAAAAAAAAGGTGTTGCTGACATGAACAATTACACTGAAGGTTTTTCCTCCAATTTTAATCGACAATGTGGCAGCACGGCTTCTCCCGAAAGAAGGCATTGGCAGGTGGCAGATGTGGCTGAAGAAGGGCTCTCGTCCATGGACCGCCAGGTTGCGCAGGCCTGGGACGCCTCTGGATGGACCCACGGGCCAGGGGATCGCTGTTCTTGCAGGTGGGCCGGAGGACAGATTTTTCACTGAAGACCTTCTGTGCCCTTTGAACTTTGGAATCCCTATTGAGACGAATAAAAGAAAGTTCCTAAAAAAGGGCGGCAGATGTGCAACATGCGTCCCCAGTGCCATTCGCTGCGACGTCGTTTACGGTAGCAGAAAACCAGGAAGACCCTGGATTCCACGAGGGGCTCTGGTGAAATGAGCATGGCGTAGCCACCGCTGGGCACGTGCTAGAAATGAAGGGGTCGCCAAGAAACGTAAGAGACGAAGGCCGGGTGCGCGAAGTGTGTTTACTCCGCCGCCCTTTGTGTGAGCAGGAAGAAACACATGCTTACACACGCTCGAACTTCGGAAAGTGCGTCAGCCGACTCAGGAAGGGTACGGAAGAAGTTGACCGTTCTGGTTGCCTTGTGGGAGGGGATCTAGGTGGGCTGAGGCCCAAGGTCAGGATGGAGATTTTGAACACTGAACCATGGGAGTGTTGGACACACTCAGAAAATGAATTTAAGGGGGCGAGTGGGTGGCTCAGTTAAGTGAGTGTCCGACTTTGTTCGGCTCAGGTCATGAGCTCACAGTTTGTCGGTTCGAGCCCCGCGTCAGGCTCTGTGCTGACAGCTCAGAGCCTGAAGCCTGCTTCGGATTCTGTGTCCCCCTCTCTCGCTGCCCCTTCCCCGCTCTCTCGCTCTTTCAAGAGTAAACATTTAAAAATGTTTCTTTGTCAATAAATTTAAGTGGCGCAGAAAGGGTGCCATGCCTATGAGTCCAGAGGGCGCCTGTGACCCCGTGGGTCGTGTTTCACACCAGAAAATCCAATTACGTCGTCAGCACTTCTCGGGAAACACATCTCCAGCTGCCCTTCTGGGTATCTGTGGCACGTGGTGAGTGGCGTGGCGTGGAGGGTGGGCCCCTGGAGGCAGTCGTTCACATTGAATCCTGTCTCCGCCGCCCACCCCCGGGGGTAACCGCTTCCCAGACTGCCCCCCGTGATCCCGCCCCCGGCACCCCCTCTGTGTGCTCAGGCTGGACCTGGTGAGTGGCTTCCAAGTCAGGACAGATGGCACACGTACTTCTAACATCGAGTTTTAGAGGCGGTGGCTTCTGTCCTGCTAGAACTCTCCCTGGCGGAGTCCAGAGTCCCAAGACCATTCTTAGGTTCCATGGTTCCCCAGGACTCAGACTGTGGTTGGGCTCCCAGCCCTGATTCGTACCAGGAAGGAGTGCAGACTCAGAGGCAAGGGGGCGCGGGGTGACCTCCAGGAGAAACCAGGCCCCACGGTGCTAGAGCCCCGGCCCAGGGGAGCCGCGCAGCACACTCTTGGCTCACCCGGCAGGACGGGACGGCGTGTGTGAAATGTCTACCGGGGAAGCTCACGAGAGACTCCACACCGGGGCCGCACAGGCACGTGGAAAGCTCCAGAGCTCCACCAGGAAAGCAGGTGCCCTGTGTATCTTCAGCGTGAGCGGTTCAGGCACAGCGAACCCTCCTTATGCGTTAGGGTGGGGAGACACTCCCCAAATCCACATTTCCAGATGCCGACCAATGGCCGGCCTCGTACCGGCGCCTTCCGAGGATGGCGGTTTCGGCCCTGCTGTGCCGACCCTTCCCCGCACTGGCTCAGTCACCGATGGAGTGAGCGCCACGTGGAGAACAGGAACCGCTGAAGGCCCTTCCGTCCCTCCAGCCCTGTGCGCCTGAATCCTGCCCACAACCACGTACATGAGCTTGGAAGTGGGTCCTTCCCGAGCAGAGTCTTTGTTTTTTGTAGTTTTTTAAAAAATTTGAGTACAGTTGACACGCAATTCTCCATTAGTTTCAGGTGTATGACGTAGTGACGTGACAAGTTTATTCGTCGTGCGATGCTCCCCGCAAGCGTGACCGCCGTCTGTGCCCCTCCTTGAGAGACCCACAGCCTCGGGAGAGGCCTTGAAGCTGCAGACCCCCCCCCCCCCCACGCGAGCCACACCCAGATTCCTGGCCCACAGAATCTGAGACGAGATGGCCCAAGCCCCCAGATGCTGGGGTGACCGTCGTGCGGCCGTAGACGACAGACACAGTAGGTTACTGACTGTGTGACCCTGGGCAAGTTTCTTAATGTCACCAGACCTCCATTTCCTCGTCTGTGAAATGAGCATAGCGATAGCACCCTCCCGATCGGGGGTGCTGAGCGCTGACTTTGTGACCATGTGAGACATGCTGAGTGTAAACAGCCCTGGCCAGCAAGCCTTTCAAGGTGGAGCCTGGGCTTTTGGGCTCAGGCCTTGGTTCCTTTTGGGATTGAGTAAAACCTTTTGATCAAGGGAGACCGGTCATGCGGGTGAAGTGTGCAGCGGCTGAAATTGTGGGTTTTGCCCCCTCGGTCTGCTCCTGGGACGGTGCTGAGTCTCGGTGGTGCGGTCGGTCCCGACGGTGGGGCCCTTACAACCGAGCATCCGTGCGTGGTTCCTGTGCTCTCATTCTCCTTCCTTCGGTTTGGGGGCGGGGCGTTCAGGATGCATCTCCTAAACGGCCAGGGACGCACAGCCCAGGAGCTGGCCGCAGCAGCAAATACGGCCCCAGTCCCTGTCCCTCCCGCCCTCAGAGCCAAACTGCAGTAGTGAAGATTGCTTTAAACTAGTGGATGAAAAACTAGCAGAAACTGGTTAACGTTGGCCTCGCATTAAAAGTATCCAACCACCTGGGAAATAACGCAAATTTGTGTCCCGATTAGATTTTTTGTAAGATCGTTGTTGGCGTCTGGAGAAAGACTGCACTTTAAAAAAAAAACCTTTTTATGTTTGTTTATGTTTGAAGGGGGCGGGTGGACAGAGCATGAGCAGGGGAGGGGCAGAGAGAGAGGGAGACACAGAATCCGAAGGAGGCTCCAGGCTCCGAGCTGTCAGCAATGAGCCCGACACGAACTCATGGACCGCGAGGTCATGACCTGAGCCGAAATCAGACGCTCAACCGACTGAGCCACCCAGGCGCTCCTGGACTGCACTTTTTAAAGTAAAATGGTAATAAAGTTTCTAAGTAGTTCCACCGGTTTTAAACAATGACAACCACAAGAGGCCAGAGCGCACAGCAGAGGGGTCTGTTCAGTACCTGTGGACGGCTACGCTTTTTAATAATCAGTCATCTCTCACTGATAGCATTGGATCCATTTACATTTTGGGGCGGGGGGCTCTTCGAACTGTTAGACAAGCCACCCGTGCAGAAGAGACACAGTACATACAATGCGTGGCCATGCAGGCTTTTGCTCCCAGCATGTCCGGGACATCAAGTCTGGGTGGGTGAGGGAAGGCCAAGGTGAGCCGGACCGGCCTGCCTGGGAGGGAGGCCGGAGTTTGCATTAAGGCCGATTCAGCAGTGTTTTTGTTTCCGCAGGTTCCCTGGGAGACAGACCGTGGGCTGGAGAGTTGCATGCGGGAGGTCTGGCTCCGTCCCCTGGGGTTGGGTCACACACACACAGGTGCAGGCTCACATCTGCTCCGCCAGTGAGACCCGCTTGCCAACATGGCAGGAAGACCGACAGAGGCACTGTGCCTTCCCAAGGGCTGGAGGAAAGAGTCACAAAATTGTATGAGTCCAACCAAGGACGGGGGGGAGGGGAAGAAGTTAGAGATGAGGAAACATAATAAACAGAAAACGCAAAAAGATCAAAATAACAGAAACAGGACTGACTATACTAAGGTGGGGGGGAGGGGAAGAAGTTAGAGATTGAGGAAACATAATAAACAAAACGCAAATAGCTCAAAATAACAGAAACGGGACTGACTATACTAATGAGAGGTGCAGGTAGGTTTTTTTGGTTTTTTTGTGTGTTTTGAAGAGGTCGACTTGCAGAGGGCTTGGTATTTGAGGGGTTCCAGTCAATGGGCCGCCTCCAGCCCTATCCTCCTCCCCGAGGCCACCAGCAGGAAGACTGTCCTCCCAGGGAGGTGTCCCACACAGCACAGACACGGGTCAATGTTCCCCCTATTAGATGCTGACATCTGTACAGAACGTTCAGCTGCCATCTGTTTTCATTTGATAATAGAGCTTGGAGATTACTTCCTATCAGTACATCAGGAGCTCCAATCATTGTTTAAAACTTATTTTTCTATTTTTTAAAGTTTATTTTGAGAGAGAGAGAAAGAGTGGGGGAGGAGCAGAGTGAGAGACCGAAAGAATATTAAGCAGGCTCCGTGGTCAGCAAGGAGTTCGCCACGGGGCTTGAACCCAGGACCCGGGGATCATGACCTGAGCCAAAATGAAGAGTTGGACGCTCAACCTGCTGAGCCATTCAGATGCCCTAGGAGCTCCAATTCCTTTACCAGGTGCAGAGGGTCCTTTTAACCAGACCCTGTGAACAGACACTGGGGGTGGTTCCAGTGTTTTGCTACTACCCAAAAATCTGTAGTGAATAAACCGTATGTCTCATTTCCAATGTTGCACATGCACGTGGACTAGGATAATTCCTGGAAGTACTACTTGTTGGTCAAGGAGGATGTGCGTTTTTAATTGTAATAGGTATTACGTGTATCAATATTAATATCAAATAAAATTGAGTTTGTAGCAAGACATGTTAAATGGGAAAAACACGAATATAGGTTTTATACCAATGAATTGTAGAACATATTTTGTAAGAACATACGACATACTTTAACCTTAAAGCAAAATACTGAAAACAAATGTTACCAACAGAAGAAATTGGCAAGTCTACATTTATATTAAGAAATTTTGGGGAAAAGAAAATTTGGGGGGCGCCTGGGTGGTTCATTCGGTTAAGCATCCGACTTGGCTCAGGTCATGATCTCACGGTTGGTGGGTTCGAGCCCCGTGTCAGGCTCTGTGCTGACAGCTCAGAGCCTGGAGCCTGCTTCCGATTCTGTTTCCCTCTCTCTGCCCCTCCCCTGCTCACTCTCTGTCTGTCTCTTTCTCAAAAATAAACATTAAAAATTTTCTTTAAAAACAAGAAATTTTAATAACAGCATCAATCGGAAATTGACAGAATAGGATAAAGGGATGTGGGTATCAGTTAACAAATGCGAGTGAACACAAAGCAATGAAATAGAAAATATACTTAAGGTGATCAATAATTCGGAAGCTTTTGAAAAGACCAATAAAATAGACAAATCTCAGGTACCTACTCAAGAAAGAAAAAGACCATTACACCACTGGAGAGACTCTCAAGCTTACAAGAACACCACGTTGCCTTTCGTGCCAACAGTTTGAAAACAGCTGAAATAAAAACACCCAGGAAAGCATAAGTTACCAGCATTATTTCAAGAAGAGAAAAATGTCGGCAGGAATAATAACCATAGAAAGAAGAAACAGTCAGCTGGAGATGTGCCCACATCCACACCACCCCCAACGTGGACACCGGGCCCAGGGAGATTTTTGAGGTCGGCTTTGCCACATTTCCAGGAAAACACCTCTTTCCTATGTTAAATTCATTTTATAGAAAAAGTCAGAACGTTTCCCCCATTATTCCATGCTGGCATACCTGGGAGGCCCCCCACGGACAAGGGTCCATACAGAAAAGGAAACGTTGTTGCGAAACCACTCATGTAAGACTAAGTGAATATTAGCTAAACAGAAGGAGCAGGCAGTTGCAAAATGGATTCATCATTCATGGAATAAGAGGACTTCT
The DNA here is from genome assembly GCF_046562875.1 of Panthera onca. Taxonomy (NCBI): domain Eukaryota; kingdom Metazoa; phylum Chordata; class Mammalia; order Carnivora; family Felidae; genus Panthera; species Panthera onca. The sequence continues at coordinate 4,893,983 of NC_138339.1, read as the reverse complement.
AAACTTTATACGATGCCCTATCTTATTCCATATATCGTAGATAGTATTTATTATACATCCATGTTGTAAAATGCATCAGCTATGAACTTACATGGTTTAACACAATTACATAGGAATTATAAATATTAAGAGGATAAAGGAGAACAATTAAAACCTCGGTTTGATGAAATTCAAGACTCATCCCTTATTTTGAAAAACAACAGTAAGCTAAGAATGGAAGGGAAACCTGTTTAACTCGACGAAGGATATTTGTCAGAAATCCTGTGTCATACAACCTACCGAATAGTAAAATATTAGCGACAGACAGGAACCGGGTAACGCATACTGCTCACTTCACCTCAGCTAGTCCACACTGAAATGCCCGTCAGTGCAAGAGGACTACAAGAAGAGATCAGGTGTAGCAGGGAGAGAGCTGCGACTAATGCTGCCGTTCTGTGCAGGTCAGATCATTACCCATGGGTGAAAACCCCAGAGAATAAACAGGAAAGGTATACAAGCTCATACTAGTTTAGCAATTGAATGAAGATGAAAGACCAAGGTTTTTAACAAATTGACACATGGGGAGACAATATTCACCACCTACGTATATACACGTAGTAGATGACACATTGTGTCCATATGTAAATAGCCTCCACAAATCAATAAGATGAGCAGTTTGCAAGCAGACAAAGGATATGAAGAGGTAATTTGCAGAAGACCTACAGTAGACAGCCCTGCGCATAGGTTCCACTTTTCACTCATCAGAGTGACAAAAGTTTAAGGAGTAATAATATCCGGTGATGATGATGGTGTGAGAAAGTGGGCGGCTTCATTCATCACCATCTGTTTGGAAGGTGGGCTTTCCCCGTGCTCCTGGCTTCACTTCAGGGGAGGTGCCGTTTCTGATGCCACCGTCGTGCCGTCGGGTTAAGTGAACGTCTGAGCACGTGGGTCACCGTTGCTGTCTCTGGGGCTTGGGTCCCAGGAGCTGCCAAAAGCCAGGAGTCGGATGGATGGGGAGCCTCCTCCCCGCAGCCTCGTCCCTCTCACAGTGCCCAACAGCGGCCGAGCTCATCTGTGGGCTCGCTCATCTGTGGCCGAGCTCATTTAGTTTCCGTCCTGCTGGCTGTGACACCTTTGAAGGTGACAATCCCAGTGGAGTCCTTCACTAGCGTGAGACACGCAAAGGGTCAAAGCAGAAGCCGTATGGCTGTTCTCCAGTGTCGCCCGAAAGTCGGAGAGCGGAGAGGTCCCCACGCTCTTTGACCAGCTGAACTCCTGAGGCCGCGCCCGCTCACTGCAGACCTGTGCGAGCAGCATTGCACCTGTTCGTCGACATGCTGTCCATCGGCTAGTTCGTTTTGCTTCCCGTCAGCCCCCCTCCCTCCAGACAGCCAGCCCCACGAAGACAGTGCCTGGTGCCCAGGGGGCAGTCTGCGAGCCTCTGCTGAGCGAACGTTGGTGAATGAATACCCAGCGGCAGGTGCCCTGTGCGACGGCGGCCTCTCGTGGGGGACACTGAGTTCTCTGTCCTGGTGACAGGTGAGGTGTCTCAGCCTCAGGGGTACAGTGTGGAAGGGAGGAAGTGGGGGCAGTCTCTGCTTCGCCTGCCTCCTGTCACGAGACTCAGGGAGGGGGCGGAGCTTGTCTCAGGCCACCAGGCCACCTGCCCCGGGCCACCAGGTCCTCCTCCACTGCAGGAGCTGGCCCTGAATCAGGCAGTGCTTTGTGAAGCTTGTACCTGGCCGGTGATTCTCCACCTGGATCCCCCGCTTGTCTCCTTAGCCAGCAAGTGCCGAGTGCCCATCGCCTCATTTCAACAGAGAAACGTGCTCGGAGGTGGGCCCTGTTACCTGGCACGGTTCAGGATGAGGAAGCTCCCCAGGGGCGTGGTCTCCTGCCTCCCGAGGGCAACAGTGGGAACAGACACTCCTTTTGGAGACCTTTGGGCATGTAGTTGAAAAAAACCTATTTATTCAGCTTATGAATATGAATCGTACATTTGGAAGATGACACCCAAATGTTAAAAAAAACAAACATTAGTTGCAGGAAATGAAGCTCATTACAATCCTCTTGGCTTGTGTAGAAGACTTCCTCTTGCACCGAAAACCATGAAATACCTAGGAATAAATCTCACCAAAGAGGTGAAAAATCTATATACTGAAAACTAGAGAAAGCTGATGAAAGAAACTGAAGAAGACACAAAAAAATGGAAAAAGATTCCATGCTCCTGGATAGGAAGAACAAATATTGTTAAAATGTCGATACTACCCAAAGCAATCTACATATTCTAATGCAATCCCTATCAAAGTAACACCAGCATTCTTCACAGAGCTAGAAGCATCCAAAAATGTGTGTGGAACCAGAAAAGACCCCGAATAGCCAAAGCAATCTTGGAAAAGAAAACCAAAGCTGGAGGCATCACAATCCCGGGCTTTAAGCTATACTACAGAGCTGTAATCATCAAGACAGTATGGTACTGGCACAAGAACAGACACTCCTATCAATGGAACAGAATAGAGAACCCAGAGATGGACCCACAAATGTATGGCCAACTCATCTTTGACAGGAAAGAATATCCAATGGAATAAAGACAGTCTCTTCAGCAAGTGGTGCTGGGAAAACTGGACAGTGACATGCAGAAGAATGAACTTGGACCACTTTCTTACACCACACCCAAAAATAAACTCAAAATGGATGAAAGACCTCAGTGTAAGACAGGAAGCCATCGAAATCCTTGAGGAGAAAGCAGCCAAAAACCTCTTTGATCTTGGCTGCAACAACTTCTTAACACGTCTCTGGAGGCAAGGGAAACAAAAGCAAAAATGAACTACTGGGACCTCATCAAAATAAAATCTTCTACACAGTGAAGGAAACAATCAGCAAAACTAAAAGGCAACCGACAGAATAGGAAAGATATTTGCAAATGACATACCAGATAAAGGCTTAGTATCCAAAACCTATAAAGAACTTATCAAACTCAACACCCCAAAAACAAACAATCCAGTGGAGAAATGGACAAAAGACATGAACAGACACTTTTCCAAAGAAGACATCCAGATGGCCAACCGACACATGAAAAACTGCTCAACACCACTCATCATCAGGCAAATATAAATCAAAAGCACAATGAGATAACACCTCACACCTGTCAGAACGTCTAACACTAACAACTCAGGCAACAACAGATGTTGGCGAGGATGTGGAGAGAGAGGATCTCTTTTCCATTGTTGGTGGGAATGCAAACTGGTACAGCCACTCTGGAAAACAGTATGGAGGTTCCTCAAAGAACTAAAAATAGAACTACCCTACGACCCAACAATTGCACTACTAGGCATTTATCCACGGGATACAGGTGTGCTGTTTTGAAGGGGCACATGCAACCCCACGTTTACAGCAGCACTATCAACAGTAGCCAAAGTACGGAAAGAGCCCAAATGTCCATCGATGGATGAATGGAGAAAGAAGATGTGGTATATATACACAATGGAGTATTACTCGGCAATCAAAAAGAATGAAATCTTGCCATTTGCAACTACGTGGATGGAACCGGAGGGTATTATGCTAACTGAAATTAGTCAGAGAAAGACAACAATCATGTGACTTCACTCATATGAGGACTTTAAGAGACAAAACAGATGAACATAAGGCAAGGGAAACAAAAATAATATAAAAACAGGGAGGGGGACAAAACAGAAGAGACTCATAAACATGGAGAACAAACTGAGGGTTACTGGAAGGGGTGTGGGAGGGGGGATGGGCTAAAAGCGTAAGGGGCATTAAGGAATCTACTCCTGAATCATTGTTGCACTATATACTAACTTGGATGTAAATTAAAAAATAAATTATTAAAAGAAAACCGCTGCAAATCTAGCAGACAGGGAACACCTGTCTCTTTCCCGGTAATGTCGCAAAGGAGGAGGGAGAGGGGGAGGAGATGGAGATGATTCCCCTTCCACCCCCGGGCGGCTCCCCTCCAAACCTCAGGGGCCAAACCTCCAGGGCTGGGGCAGGGGACACAGGCCAGGCCTCCTCTGAAAGGGACAGTAGGGGTTCTTGGAGCCAGACGGCGGGGCCGGGCTGGGCCTGGGGTGGGGGGCTCCTGCACCCATGCCTGTCTCACGCTTTGTCATCTGGAGGGGGCACTGCGGCCACCGGCGTCTGAGTCCCGTGGAGCGGTCTGGGGTGTGGCTGGGACTGCCACCTTCACTGGCCTGCCCTCAGTCGGGGTGCGTGTGCAGCGGGACCAGAGACCCCCAATATCAGGAAGAAACGCACCGATACCAGCGGCTGCGGAAGGAAGTGTAGACTGCAGACCATCTGCGCCCCTGGACCCCGTGCCGGGACTTCAGTCTGGCTCTGGTCCCCATGTGTGCGGCCCTTAGGCTGTCAGCTGAGGGACGGCAGGGTGGCTGGGTGGGCTGAGGCAGAGGAAGGACTCACCTGCCAGGTGACCCTCGGCTGGCCCAGGACAGAGGGGGTGGTGGGAGCCGGCCGGGTCCCTGTGCCGCGGGATCGCGGTGCATTCCGTGGCTTCTTCCCGATGACCGGGCGGGATGAGCCTCCGGAGCCTGGGAGCGTGGGCTCCGCTCACAGGGACACCCTGGGGAAGGCCTGGGCACTGGGGATGGGGAGCTGGTAGGGGCCAGCTCGGCCCTAGGAGGCCACACGGGTACGTGGCCTTTCCACATGTTCTTGTGTGGCCCCCGATAAACGTGAATACGAAGATCAGACCAATGGGGGGGTGACAATGCCCCTGACCGTCCTCCTTCCCCGCGTGCCCCCCACCCCCTCACCTCCAGCCTTCCATCCCATTTTCAACTCTGCCTGGTGGGAACGGCACCAGGGATGCGCTGAGCAGGCTTCCCTCCGTCGCCTGACGTCCCCTGACCTGGCTCATAGCAACCAGCTCCGCGTGTGGGGGGTGGTTTGCTACCTTAACCAGAGGGGGGCCCTGGACCCACCCTCTAGTCCTGGCCCCAGTGAGTTACAGGGTGAAGCAGAAGGTCACACGGATCTATTTGAGGGCAGGCAGCAGAGGCTGCGACAGCATTGCTGTGATGTAGGGGCACTGGGAAGAGAATGGTCGCCATGGGGTGCACAACGAATGATTCCGTCTTCTAGACAAAGGCATGTCGCACACCAGGCACCAGCCACCTGCCTCCCCCGGGGGTTTCTCATAGACCAAATTAGGTGGCCGGTGGTCTGGATTCCACTCAGCTGCAAACAAGCACCAATTAATCCTCACGAGCCAAAAAGAGCTGCAGTGCCTCCATTCTGCACACCCCCTCTCCCCCCGAGGGCTGCGGGTGGGGGTGCAAGGTGTGCCCCCTCCTTCCCGAGCTCTCCGTCCTGTACCATTACGTGTCTCACTCTTCCGGGGAGAGCCACGGCCAGGACCAGCTTTCAGGAATGTGTTTTTCTAGTCCCCTGGAGTCACTGATGGCAGAGAACTCCCAGGCTGACCCCGCTGGCCGCGGTGGCCGCTCTAGCACCCAGGTGGCCAGGAGAGACGAGGCACAGCCACCACACGCATTTTGCTGCAGTGCCTTTCTAGAAACTGCTTTGGAAGGCAGGCAGTGTTTTCCCAAAGGAATAACATACGGCAGGAAATGGTTGGGGGGTGCCTGTTGTACCAAAGACCCGGCACCAAATCAATCATAGCTGAAACCAAAACACGTGTCATGAACACAGAAGCGAGGCGACAGTAAACGTCAGTAATGAAGGGAATGAACATCCGTATCCACGAAGACCCAGAATTTCAGAGCTCCGCTTCACCCTCCGCCCCCGCCTGTAGGTAAGGAAATGGTGTTCCCGATAGACAAGGGCTCTCATCCAAAGTCACAGAGCCGGACACAGCAGGGCAGGGGCCCGGGGACATGCGGGTGTCCTCCCCCAGGAATGGCACTTTCCACGCAGCACTGCCTTCTGAGTGAGGGGGTGCTGTGCCCAAGGTCAGGGGGCCCCCAGGCGACCAGCCGGTGCACCCCACACATGGAAACGTCGCCCCTAGGATCACACATCCCCACCTGCCTGAGACCTATATCCCGGCTCCGCGAAACGAGGAACCCTTCGCTGATCGTATTTCTTACACTTGGGTGTGGACGGGATTTGCGGTGGGGGAAGCGGGGAATTGCCTGGGCAGCCCTGTCTCCTCCACATCACCCAGAATGAGGAGGAACTGACGGCGTGTGAGGTCCCCGTTACTCCTTCGCTAGGATCGCGTCCAGTCCTGTATCTGCGCGCCCCGGACAGTCATACGGGCTGGCTCTCGGCCTCAGTTTCTCGTCTGTAACAGCAGGGCTCGCACGGCGCTACGGGGGCTGAGAGCTGAAAGCTTCCGGTGACTTCTCGCCCAGTGGTCTCGCACTTAGGGCGGGAGGCTGGAAGACGGGGCTCTTGCCCCCACACGTTCAGAGGGTGACTGAGGGCCCGCTGTGTGTGTCTGCGGTGCAGGGGGCAGCTTGCACACCAGCTCTCCTGATGCTAGGCAGCTCGCGAAGGCGGGAATGATGTCTGCTCTGCTGGGAACGTCAATTTGTGTTTGCGATGGGCAGTTTCACGTGACACCCTGGCCAAGGGACCACACCAAATCTAGGTATTGCCATGGCGCTGTTTTGTAGTCAAGGAGATTGCCCTCCATGGTGTGGGTGGGTCTCATCCAATCAGTTGAAGGCCTTACGAGCAGAACTGAGGTTTCCCTGAGAAAGAAGAGAGTCTGTCTCAAGACTGCTGCATCTGCCCCTGCCGAGGGTCTCCAGCCCGCCCTTCCTGCCGGCCTGCCCCACGGCTTCCACACGTGTCAGCCCCACGACCGACCGCAGGAGCCGTTCCTTTAAATTTCTCTCCCGCCCCCTCCCCTCCCTCTGCCCCTCTGTCGATGTTCTGCTGGTTTTCTTCCCCTGTCTGTCTGCAGGAAGCCTGGGTGACAGGCTGCCCTCCCAAACCCTGACCATTCAATTTTCATTTGTAATGCAGCATCCATCCTGTTTATTTCTGATAGGTTTTCCCCTCCAGATTGCTTTTGGAATCCCTTCAGAGGTGAGAAGTAGGGGGAAGGGGAATGTTTTTCCTTTTCACGGTTCTGTGAATCTGAAGCAGATTGAGGAGCAACTGAATGGAGAGAAAGAAACCGACAGGAGACCCTTGAAGGCCAAGGGGGCGAAAGAGATTAGTTTGAGAAGACGCTTTCTTTTCTAACGTCCGATGGCTGAGATCTATGAAAAAACAGTGCCTTTTGGGGTTAGCACTGGGCTCTTCATTTTGACTGATGCTTGTGAGGAACAACATAACTCTGCTTTGGGGAGGTTTGAAATAGCCTCTCCCCGTAGCTGAGGCTTAGGGCCCCCGGTCCACCTGCCTCGTTGTTCAGGGAGGGAGTGGGGGATGGCTTGTCCCCAGGGGGACATAATACTGATCCCAGGAGAGCCCTGGCCCCTCTGCTTTCCAGACCAGGAGGCAGCACCACACCAGGAGCACAGGTCAGGAAGCACAGGTTCCTAATCAGCCTGCGGGGGGCGGGGAGGGGGGGCACTCAGTCTGGAAACCACGGTGGACAAGCTTCTGGTTAGGTGCCAGCTTGCAGGCTCCATTGGCCACCACTGGCCCGTGCCCCTGCCCCAGCACGCTTTTTCTGTTGTTTTTTTTAACGTTTATTTTTTGAGAGGGAGAGAGAGAGAGAGCGAGCATGAGCAGGGGAGAGGCAGAGAGAGAGAGAGAGAGGGAGGGAGAGAGGATCCGAAGCAGGCTCCGTGCCGACAGCAGGGAGCACATTCGGCTTTCTCTGGCTGGTCCTAAGTAGGAAACAGCAAAAAAGAGAAAAGAAAAGAAAAGAAAAAAAAAAAAAGAAAAACCAAAACCTTATGGAAGCTGTCAGTTATTACCCAAGTGCTGTCCATTAGCTTCCTGGGTTGTCACTAGGGACACAGGCTGGCTCCCCGCAGGTCTGACCTAGAGAGCCGGGAGAGGCAGGGCTCCCAGCCCCGCGTGGCGACCGCACGTTTGCATCAAGTAATGATGCGCGTGGTTTAAAAATCCCATGTTGCCGAGGGCCTTGTCCCCAACACTCATCCTCTGCCCCCCTCTGAACTCAGCTTTTGCTTTTTCATTTACCTGGAAATTTTAATTGATACGTTAGCCTTTTGTCTCTCGATTCACCAATTTTTGTTGACTTTTTGTGATGGAAAATTTCGAGCATACATACGCGGGGAGGACGGTACCGTGACCTCCCCCACCCCCCCACGCAACAACCCAACAAGTGACATTTCGCCTCATCGTGTTATGTCCGCACACAGACCCTCCTTCCTGAGACGAACACATGTACACACACACCTGCCCCAGGTGATTTTAAAGCAAACCCAAGACGGTCTATCGTTTCATTCACAAATTTCCAGGAGAAACAGACGCATTTTTTTTCTTGCCACACCCTGATACCGTTTGCTCACCTAAAAAGTGCAAGGTGGGTAGAGTCGAATCCTGTCGTGCCCCAGTTAAAAAAAGCCAGCCAGGATCGCGGCGGCCTTCCGGGCTCACCGTGTTGTCACTGCACATTCCCAGGAGACCGTCAGCTCCGTGAGGGGCCGTGTCGATCTCGTGCACAGTCGTCTGTGTCTCCGTCACCTGCACTTGGGAGAGCTCCGGAAACCCTCATCGGATGACTGTGGACGTCCCGAAATAAGCCGTTTCCTCCCCGATTTCTCCCCAGACCGCATTACTGCTCCCTGCAGGACTTCGCTCCCTGCTCTAATAAGCTGAACACCCTTCAGTGGAATCAGCTGGCATTCCAATTTTTATCTTATTAGGACTCGTTCCCCAAATGATTATCCAACCTACTGGTTCTCCACCCTGGCCGCCCATTAGAATCACCTGAGCGGCCGCGAGACCGCCCTAGAGAATCGGATACTGTGGGTCTGGGCACGCGGAGCAGAGGCCGGGGGTTTCACAAGGGTCCTCAGTGGATCCACCGGGCGGCCTGGGTGGAGACCGCTGTCCCCGCATTCTCCAAGCAGTGACAGCGTCCGGGCCGCAGACCCGCCGACCAGCAGAAATATTGCTCGGGATGCCTGAAATCATCGGTTTGGCTCGGATTTTATTTTCAAGCCCAGGCAACAGCTGGAGCCAGGCTGTGAAGCCAGCCGGCACAGCTAATTGAAACCCACGAGGGGCTCTTTCCCGGGGAGATGAGCAGCTCCGACGGGCCCGCCCCACCGTCTGAGTCTTGTATTTGATGCTCCTGACGACTTCAAAGCAGGCTGGGCCCTTCAGAAAGGTAAAGGCTCATTTTTATGCCTTCTGCGTCCCTCAGTAGAGGTGCTACAGGCCATGCAGAGAACCTCAGCGGGCACCTGTCATCACCTGGTAATTGTAGGTTAAATCAGATTTAGTGGGATTTCCACGACACAATTCTGGGATGACCCCATGATCCCTGTCCCCTGGGGGGTATGCCCTTTAAGCGTCCCCTCTCCCTGGATTGCAGGCAGAACTGACAACTATGATGGGATATATCATGCCTGTGAGTAGGTTACTAGTCCGTTGACTTTGAATTAATCAAAAGGGAGCCAGTCCTGGTGGGCGGGCCTGGCCTAATCAGGTGAGCCTCACCAGGGACTGGGCCCTTCCTGGAGGGAGAGCTTGGAAGTTTGAAAGGCTTATGGAGGGAGGACCACGTGGCAAGAACCTGAGGGTGACCTAGAGACAGCTCACAAGACGACGGGGACCTCAGTACTATGACCACAAGGAAATCCGTCCTACCAACAACCTGAGGGACAGACGCTGGCAGTGGGTCCTTTCCCAGCTGAGCTTCCGGATAAGGACGTCGTTGGCTGAGACCCTGAGCAGGGGACCCAGCTAATGCATGTCAGACTCCATGGAAACCAGTGAGATAATACATTTGTGGGTTTTTGTTTGTTGGTTTAGGTTTATTTGTGTTATATATATATATATACACACACACACACACACACACACACATATATATGTATATGTATATATGTGTATATGTATATATGTGTATATGTATATATATATATGTATGTATATAATGTATCACTTAAATCAATTTTAAGCATACGATTCAGTGGCATTCAATTCATTCACAGTTCGGTGCAGCTATTTCCAGAAGTGTTTCACCTTCCCAAACTGAAACACTGTTCCCAGTAAACCCTAACGCCCTGTTTTCCCAGCAACCTCCTTTCTACTTTCGGCCTCTAGGAAATTGACTATTCTAGGTCCCTCCTCTAACTGGAATCTATGGAGTATTTGCCTCTTTTGGCTTAATTCAGCATAATGTCTTCAAGGTTCTCCCCATGTTGGAGCACGTGTCAGATTTTTCTTCCTTTTTATGGTTGGACGATATTGCATTTTACAGACGGACCCCCTGGTGTTTACCCACCTTCTGGCCATCGTGAATAACACCGCTGTGAACGAGGGTGACAAGAATGTGCTCTAGTTCCCAGGTTACGGAATGTGTTGTCATCTGTTACGCAGCCACAGAAAACCGACACAGAAAGGAAAGTCGATTCTAGAAGGAACTCTTCATGTCGTGTGTTGTATTTGTAGACCAGAAGCTTTGTAAATGTCCCAGGGCTTGTCTATAGTTGTCCTGCTGACCTTGCCAGCAGCCGCGGGTGGGGAGCATGAGCAGAAGTGGCCCCGTCCACCTCTGGCATGCTGGATCGCACGGTGTAAGTCTCGTGCAAACAGTCCTTCTGCAGCCAGCTCCCCTTCCTCGAGCCTCCCCCCGCCTCGTCCAGACCGGCATGTCCCTGTGACTCAGAGCCTTGTGCTGGGGACACGGTCGTCCTTGGTCAGTCAGGGCTCACGGCCGAGTGGGCTCCCGCCTGAGCCAGGACCTGCAGGAAAAGAAAGGGCAGCACGTGTGTCCCCCGGGCTGGAGCGCAAGAAGGCTGTGAGGCGACTGGCGGGCAGCTCTGTCTCTGGGGTGGCCCTAAAATCCCAGCCCTTCACTTCAGGGTGATTATGATGATATGTTTTTGAAAATAGTTCCTTTGAAACCCTTGGAAACAGCCAAGGGATAAACAGCATGCATTTTTGAATTTTCTTTAATGTTTATTTGTGTTTGAGAGACAGAGAGAGACAGAGCATAAGCAGGGGAGGGGCAGAGAGAGAGAGAGGGAGACACAGAATCCAAAGCAGGCTCTGGGCTCCCAGCTGTCAGCCCAGAGCCCGACGCGGGGCTCGGACACACGGACCGCGAGCTCATGACCTGAGCCGAAGTCGGACGCTCAACCGACTGAGCCACCCAGGCGCCCCACGTATTTTTAAATCAAATGGAGATCTTGTTTCTTGAAAGTATTCTACGGAACATATCACACTTGCAGGCTGATGGTCGTGACAGTTGGTGATGCTTCTAGAATGAGTTTGGAGGGTGTCCATGCATTTTAACTTAGACTGAAGGTCAGTCTACAGAGGTCATGCCCATGAGAAGGGAGACACTTTTAGGGTCACAGTTTTGTTTTCAGCTGCTGCCTGGCTGAAAAGGAGAAACGGGATGAAGGGCATGAACGTTGGTTTTGCGTCAAAGTCTCTCTCCCGTCTGGTTGGATGGGAGTACGTGATAAGCTGTTGATCCCCCCGGGCCAAGCGCTGGGCTCAGTCGGCAGGATCGGAGGAAGATCTCGTGGAGTTAGGGGGTGTGAGGGGTTGCTTGGAGGGGTTGTATGGACACAGAAGGGGAAGGAGGTGAGGGGGGAGCAGCGGGCCGCTTCAGAGCCTTGAACGCGCTCGCCTGCTCCGCGGGTCCCGGGAGGAGCAGGCGGTGTGCTGCCCTCGCCAGATGTATTTGAGCTGCAGTACTTTTGCTCGAAAGAACTTTTGCAGACAGCATCTCCCGGGAATAAAGTTCTAAGTTCTTGCCTTAGGACACGTGGTTGAGGGTAATGGGGAACCGGGGGGCTGGCATGGCCAGGCGGGCGGTTTAAATGGTCACCATGGCTGATTCGAACATGGAGGTTGATATGTGCCCCGAACCTCTGTGCCTCACACCCCTCCTGTACAAGGGGGGACGACGGTGGCCTCGCGGGTCAGAGAACTCAGTAGGTCAGCAGGTGCAAAGGCCCCGCCTGACACAGCCCGACTCAGAGCGAGCGCTCCATAAACCTGCCGGCCAGGGGTACATTCTGCAGAGAGCTGGAGAAAGGGGCTTCGTTTCGTCTCTGCAGTGAGCATTCACTCCTGTTTCTGTCCGTGCGCCCAGACTGTCTCCGTGTGCTGGCCAGGACGGTCACATCCAGGCTCGTGGTGATGGCTCGGTGACACTGACAGTGGAGGGCCCGCCACTGCCCACCGAGCCTCATGCTCGGAAGAGCCCTGGGTCCTGGTCCTCCCACATCCAGCTCCTCTATCTGACTTCCGAGGAGCCCATCGTCCCTGCTGCCACCAGCCTGCCTCCCTGCTGGCCCCCTGGACAGCCAAGGTCGGTCCACGCAGTCGCGCCCACCCAGAATGTCCCTGTTCCCCTCTGCCCCCAGAGCAATGCTGAGGTCTAATTGCACATCTTCAGGGATGCCTGGGTGGCTCAGTCGGTTGAGTGTCCAGCTCTTGGTTTTGGCTCAGGTCAGGATCTCATGGTTCGTGGGATTGACCCCCATGGTGGGCTCTTCTTTGCTGACAGCATGGAGCCTGCTTGGAATTCTCACTTTCTCTCTCTCTCTCTCTCTCTCTCTCTCTCTCTCTCTCAAAATAAATGAATAAAGTTGAAAAATTGCACATCTTCAGCAAGTCATAACACTTACTGGTTTATAGGGAACATTTGCTGAAAGTTTGTAATACAACAGGTACCTTGCTAAAAATTTCACTCTCAAATATTTGTGGTGGTTCAATTATGTCCCTGTTTACACATGACAGACTAAGGTTTGTGGAAGTTAGCAGTTTGCCTAAAGGGATGACACTGGATTCAAAAGATCACGTGGTCCTGACCGGTGTCCGAGTCCCTCCACGGAGACCAGGCACCCGGGCAAACGGGACTTCTGGGGAGGCGGAGGCAGGAGCACGTTCCTGGGGACAGCGAGGCAGGATCCCAGACAAGGGACAGCACCTGAATTTCCAGGTCCTACGTCCACACCGGCTTGACTTCGTTCACTTCTCCATGTCTGTGAAAGTCCCACACAAAACCCCCGCGCCCCAGACACTAGAGCTAACAGGAGCAAACTTTTCCTTGTAACAGAAAGGCCTTAAACAAAATCGGTGATTACGTACTGATCTCTTACTATATTTTGTATTTATTCTTTTCTTTTTGCATAAGAAATTTTTATGCATTTCAAACAAGCTAGGGGGAAAAACCCATAGAAGCAAACTAAAAACAATTCCTGCTTTCAACATAAATCAGTGGACGTGTGTATTTGTTGCTTTTTCTATGCAACTTTTTTCTGTACCTAAATATTTTCTGAAAATGTTATAACACCTACTGTTTTGTCATGTGCGTGAACTGTAGATCACTAGCAACTTTTAGAACTTTCTTTGGGGGGCTGCAGAGATTTCATCAGATAAACAAGCCACAGTTTATCTGACTATGTGTTGTTGAGTGTCTGTTGTGATCAGCACCCTCGTTAGCATGCAAAATATGCCAGCAGTTGGCAGATACTGGGTCGTAGATTGATTGATCCATTAATAAGATGGACATCTGTGGGACTGCTTCATGGAAAGAAAATTCAGATTCTTATTTCAAATTCTGGCTGCAGATTAGACTCACTAGTGGGGCTTTTAATAAATACTTGTCCCAACCCAGGAGATTGGAATTTAATTGGCCTGAGTGTGCCCATCATAGGTCTTTCTCTCTCTCTCTCTCTTTCTTTCTTTTCTTTCTTTCTTTCTTTCTTTCTTTCTTTCTTTCTTTCTCCTTTCTTTTTCTTTCTTTCTTTCTTTCTCCTTTCTCTTTCTTTCTTTCTTTCTTTCTTTCTTTCTTTCTTTCTTTCTTTCCTCCCTTCCTCCCTCCCTCCCTTTCTTCCTTCCTTCCTCCCTCCCTCCCTCCCTTCCTTCCTCCCTCCTTTCTTCCTTCCTCCCTCCCTTCCTTCCTTCCTTCCTTCCTTCCTTCCTTCCTTCCCTTCCTTCCTTCCTCCCTCCCACCCCCTCCCTCCTTTCTTTCTTTTCTTTCTTTCTTTCTTTCTTTCTTTCTTTCTTTCTTTCTTTTTCTTTCTTCCTTCCTTCCTTCCACCTTTCCTTTCCTTTCCTTTCCTTTCCTTTCCTTTCCTTTCCTTCCTTTTGTTGTTTGTTTTATAAAGCTCTTTCTAATTTGCAGCCAGGGTAGAGACACTGGAATAGGCAGCTGTTTTTCGTTTGTTTGTTTTGCTTTAATTAAAAAATTTAAAAATATTTTTTTCATCAGCAACTCCATGAGCACTGACTGATAACATAGGCAGTTTTTATAAAACAGTTGCATGTTCATATCTTAATAACTTGTGAAATGCTTCTCTTCTTTTTATCTTTTTTTTTTTAATGTCTATTTATTTTTGAGAGAGAGAGACAGAGTGTGAACAGGGGAGGGACAGAGAGAGAGGGAGACAGAATCCAAAGCAGGCTCCAGGCTCTGAGCTGTCAGCACAGAGCCCGACACGGGCCTCAAACTCATGAACCGTGAGATCATGACCTGAGCTGAAGCCTGACGTTCAACTGACTGAGCCACCCAGGCGCCCCAGCTCCTCTTCTTTTTAAACTCCTTCCCATCTTACTTACTGAGATGGCCAGGTTAACTTGAGGAGGTCAATCAGTGGAAACAAAATTTATCTGAGAGGGGTCCCTGGGTGGCTCAAGGGTGTAAGTGTCCTACTCTTGACTTTAGCTCAGGTTTTGACCTCATGGTTCATGAGTCTGAGCCCCACATCAGGCTCTGCACTGTCAGAGAGTGCAGGGGAGGGGCAGAGAGAGAGAGAGGGAGAGAGAGAGAGAGAGAGAGAGAGAGAGAGAGAGAACCCACAACAGGCTTCTTGCTGTCAGTGCAGAGCGTGATGTGGGGCTCAGACTCATGAACCATGAGATCATGACCTGAGCCAAAATCGAGAGTCTGATGCTTATCGGGCTGAGCCACCCAGGCACCCCCAAGCCATGACTATTCTAAAGAAGAAGGGGAGGAAGATTTGCCTAGCAGACACCTCGTCTTATCATACATAGCAGTAAGTAGTAATAAGGCAGTGTGCTTTTGGACTAAGCATAACAAATCAACCAATGGGATGTAATGAAGAACCACAGGTGCACGACCAGTTGGTACATGACAGAAATGAGATGGAACATCATTGGCTGAAGGGGAGACTGCTCAGTAAATGGAGCAGAAGAATTTGGTTTTCCTTTGTTCATACAGAAGACGGTAAAATGGGATTCCCCACCTCACATCATACCAAAAATTGAACGGTTCTTTGAGCTT
This sequence comes from Panthera onca, assembly GCF_046562875.1. Taxonomy (NCBI): domain Eukaryota; kingdom Metazoa; phylum Chordata; class Mammalia; order Carnivora; family Felidae; genus Panthera; species Panthera onca. The sequence continues at coordinate 4,878,631 of NC_138339.1, read as the reverse complement.
CCACAAGTTAATAAGAAAAGACAACTGAATTTTTAAGAATGAGCGAAAGACAGGAACAGGCATTTCAAAGATGAGGAAATATGTGGAACCAATAGGTGAAGAGGAGATGATAAACTTCATTAGAAATCAGAGGCATATGAGTCATGCAATGATCTGCGATTATACACCCTTGTTTGGTTAGCAAGATAATTAAGTCTGATTCTTGAAGTCCAAGTGTTGGAGAGGAAGTGAACTAAGACGATATTTTGTTCCTGTGGTGACTCTGTTTTACACCTGAAACAAATGTAACATTGTGTGTCAACTATACTCAAATAAAAAAGGTTTTAAACATTATATTTTTGTGGGAGTGCAAGTTGTTACAACCACTTTGGAAATCACTCTTGTAAATTGGAACATTAGCACACCTAATGGAATCTGGCAATTCCATTTCTAGGTATCTAGCTAAGACAAACACAGATGCATGTAAGAAGTTATGAACGAGAACATGCATAGCAGGGCTATTTGTAAAACAAAACTGGGAACATCCCAATGCCTATAAAAATTGGGGTCTATCCCCACAAGACAGTCCTCTATAGCAGTGAAAAGAAATGAACTGCAGTCATTGCCTCATTAAGAACACGGATAAGAGGGGCGCCTGGGTGGCTCAGTTGGTTGAGCATCCAACTCTTGATACATGATCTCACCATTCGTGGGATTGAGCCCCACTTCAGGCTCTGTGCTGACAGTGTGGAGCCTGCTTGGGATTCTCTCTCTCCCCCCCTCTCTCTGCCCTTTCCTCGCCTCTTTCTCTCAAAATAAATTTAAAAAATTAAAAAAAAAAAAAAAAAAGAACATGGATGGGAAAGCAAATCCTGAAAGGCTTTCTATAGTATGAGATCTTTTTTATACAGTATTTTTTGAGATTCTTTTTATATTATATGGTCTTAAAAATGTACAGCTGAATAAAATATGTTTAGGCCTCCATATGTATGTTATAACAGATTTTTCTTAAAGAAATGGTGAACCCCAAGTTCAAGGTGGGGGCTGCCTCTGGGGAGAGGCAGAGTGGTAATGAGAAGCATGCACGTGGAGGTATTTGTTATCTGCGGTGTCCTCAGCCTTGGGTTGGATGCTGAGTACAGAGGAGGGATGGTGGGACACAACAATCCAGGCCATGCGTGGACCAGTGCGGATATTGGAACCCAAATTTAGGTTCATTCACAGAACCCAATTCTGTGCCTCTGAGGTCCAATTTTTTTTTTTTTTTAGGTTTATGTATTTATTTTGAGAGAGACAGAGAGAAAGAGAGAGAGAATCCCAAGCAGACTCCACACCTGGCATACAGCCTGACTCAGAGCTCAAAGTCACAAACTGTGAGATCATGACCTGAGCCAAAATCAAGAGTTGGACGCTCAGCCAGCTGAGCCACCCAGGTGCCCATGAGGTCCAGTTTTTTTTTTTAAAAGGAGAAAATGAATCTTACTTGAATTGAGCTACTACACTTGTCAGGAAGCGCAGGAACAAACACACTGTTTATAAATCTGGTGGGTTGGTCTGTTTCCAAATCTACCTTCAATCTACCTTCTAAGATGGACAGATGTGGCTGATCAAAGGGTGTGTCGGGAACGATGGACAGGTCTGGAGACAGGATGCGATAAACATCTCCCAGACAATGTTGGTCATCCCCACCCCGTAAACGCTCACTGTGTTCTGGGCTGCTCGAGGATCCAGGTACAGAGTCTGCATGGAGCCACCAGGAAGCTGTCAGCAGCTTCCTCCGGAAATGTTTGGATTTTGTCTTTCTGGCACCGGGAAGTGGCATCGTGTTCCTGGGGGCTCGTGTGCGTGTGGTCCAGAGCCCGTGCTCTGTAAACAGTCACTGTTGGGAGAAGTCCCCGCTGACATGCAATGAGCTTCCTTCCAGCCACCGAACTGCCCCTTGCCAAGTTCTCTGCTCTTGGCCAATACACTCTGACCCTCTTTAAGTAGTGCGGGGTGACCGACTTTTTGTGGAGAAGCACTGACCTGCTTGGCGTCGGGGGGTCTTGTCCACAGTGATTCTGCCCATCTTCATTCGTGTTGCTGCTTTTCTCCCATGCCTCAGTCTAACTTCTGTCCTTGACTGAAGTTATTCAGTGATCAATTATTAAAGCAACCTGTCCGTGCTCAAACACCGGGTCTGTGAGCAAACAGTTTTATGTTGCTCAAAGAGAGAGCCTGGCAGAAAATACTGTATTAATGAGCAAGCTGAACAGATTCACGGAGGTATTTAGTATGTGTAGCCTTGAGGGCATGCATGGCAAATGGACTTTTTAAAATTTAAAGACCCCTTAAGTGATCCAGCTGCCTTCTGCCCAGGCACACGAGGTGGGTGATGCCTACTGGCATCTCTCAAAAGAGATTCAAAGGGATAAAAGAGAGGACTGAGGTTTTGCTAAGAAGTACGACTTGTTTGTGTTTAAGTGGGGTAGCTCAGCGCGCTTGCTCTAAGACGGCCAGGGGATGAGCTGTTACTACAGTTCCAGAATTCCTTCCTGGCTGGCTATTTGTTGCACTTACTATCGCTGAATGTCTCATCCTCCTAAAGTGAAAACAGCGGTTTTATTTATTCACGCTATTGCCCCTCTCTTCCCCTTCCTTCAGGGGCTTGGCTGGGCTCTGCAGGGTGGTTTTTGGGGGATGTTGCGTGACTGCACTCGGGGGGCGATTGGGGCGGGTGTCTACCAGCTGGTGGTCGATGCCAGCTTGGATCTCAGGGGGTGGGGGGCGGGCTGCTGGCCAGAGCACTTCCCTGCGGCCCCTCCAGGTGGCCCGGGCTTCCCCCAGCATGGTGGCTGGGTAGGACTAAGTCCCAAGACACAGAATTGAGAAGCTTCTCTTCTCGGGCCCTCGGCTGGACAGAAGTGGCACCAGGGGTCGTGCTCGGCTCCAGGGTGTGAACACACAGAGGAGGACCCATTTGCACAGGGGCTTGAGTTGGGGAAGGGTTTCAGAGGGAGGTGGCAGACGGGGGGGATGGGGGGACGACTTCCATCAGCTGAGTGCCCTGAATGCTGGCTCTGGGGTCCGGGAGCACGAGCAAAGCAGGAAACGGAGCTGGCTTCTGTCCCCCATCCTCTCCCTCCCCGCATCTGGGGACGGTGCCTCCCGGCTGGGCCAGCCGTGATGCAACAGAGCTGGTCCACGTGGCTGGCAGCTGGCAGCAGGGGCTGACCTTTGCAGAGAGGTCCCATGGCAGGGGGGGCGGGGGGGCTGCCATGGCTCAGCCGGGGCGGGGGTCAGCTGCAGCCCCAACTCTCCCTCTCGAGGCTGGCTCGCAGGTGCCTTCCTCCCGGCATCTGCACCCCACACGGGGAGTCTGGAGGCCCCCAGATCAACATTGAAAATGGTCGATTAGATCCGGGAGCCAAAGGGAAGGTAACAGACATTGGTGTTGGTGGCAGCACAAGGACAGAAGGAGGGCGGGCTCCCAGGGCTCCCTTCCTCCCCAGGCTCAGGAGCTCAGGGGCTCAGGGGCTCACTGGCTGCCATGGCTCTTGGGGGCTCCAGGCAGGGGGAGGGGGAGAGACTGGGGGAGAGGGAAGCAGGGTGGAGAAGTACAGGGGCGGGGTGCTGGGCGGAGTGGAGAGCAGGGCACCAGCGAGGAGGTGAGTGCAGGCGCCTGAGCTGGGGATTCAGACACCTGTGAGCACATCTGCCCGGGGGCTTCATCCAGACTGCAGTTCCCTCTGGGAAACCAATGCACCTGCTGCCCATCTGGGCAGGTTAGGGGGCAGCTCTCCGCAGGAGGCCCATCAGGCAAAGCCTCCGCCCCTCCGAGGCCTGGCCTGAGAGCTCACGGGTAGGATTTAGCCTGGGGCTGGATCCTCGGAGACTAAGCTCGCCCCACGAGGGGCCGAGGGACCGAGGGGCCGTAGCAGGTGGGAGGGGACCCCACGAGGGGCCGAGGGGCTGAGGGGCCGTAGCAGGTGGGAGGGGAGGGGCCTCAGCTCCGGGGTGGCAGCTGGGAGGAAGGAGGAGGGAGTGAACAAGACCCCTGGGTCCCGCCCTCCTCTGGGATGGGGTCCACAGCCCCTCTGTCCCTGGGATGTTATTCATCCCGTCCCCCCTACAAGCCTCCCCCCTACCAGAGCATGCCGCCTTGCTCCTGCTGTCCGAAATAGGCAAACAGCCTTCTTTCCCCACTTTGCAACCTGAGAACGTCGCCTGCACCCGCCGCCTGTCCTTCTCAGGCACGCCTTCTCCCCAACTGCTGCAGGCTCCCCGGGGGCCCCCGTTTCCTTCCAAGAGACCTTCTCCACGTTTGGGTCAGCGTTCATTCCCCACTTTCTTCCCAACGGAAACCCAGATCCAGGTGAGGCAACGCTGTCTCTGGAAAAACATGAAGGATCCCAGAGCCGCTTGCCGCTGAGTCGGGAGGGACGCTCGCACCCCTGCCCAGCCCTGCGGAGAAGAGGCAGAGCCTGCTGGGTGCCACCACCACCGCCACCAGCTCCGAGCGCCGTGGGGTCAGTGGGGGCAGAACACTCAGCTGGCAGGGGCCCCTCCCTGCCTGCGGACAGCCCCGTCCATGAAGCGGGGCACCCATCTTGGGGGGGGGGGTGATGGGGTCCCCGTAGCTGCTTGGTGGCATGTCGGGTGGACCGGCCGAGCCAAGGCACAATCCCCTGGGAACCCGGGCTTCCGGAGGCTTTGCTGGAGGGAAACCCTTGCAGGTGAGCTCCTGCGTCAGGTCTCTGCAGAGTCAAGGGCAGTGCCCGTGTCTTCTCTCCCAGGGACCCGGCACCCTCTGTCCACGTGAGCGCAGACCGGAGAGGTCAGACTCTAGACCCCGGACAGGTTTCGTGTTGGCCAGAGCCCCTGGGGCGGGAGGCAGGCTCCCCAAGGCTGAAGGTGAGAAACCATCATCCTGTGGCTTCGGGGGATTCAGACAGCTGGCGAGGCAAGCGTGGGGCCTTGTGCCCTCCCCGGTGCCCCTGGCTGCCCCTTTCTGCACTTGGCGGCATTGGCACTGTGGCCTCACGGGGACGGGCCTCTTCCATCTCAGGACAGCCCCAGCGGGAAGCCGGATGCAGCTTCCCTGGGGCCGGCAGGGCAGGGGAGGGGAGAGAGGGCTCTGGCCAGAAGCCCCCATCCCCCTTCTGGGGCTGACCCACAATGTCCCAAGAAGGCAAGGCACAGAGAGCTACGCGATGAGCCCGGTTGCAGGCTGGCTTCTCAACCTGCTAAGCTGGTGAGGGGCACTGTTACCCTGGGTGGCCGATCGGTGAGTCAGGGGAGGAAGTCACAGCCGGGACAGCTGTCCCTGCGGTCGGGGCTGCCTGCTGCGGCTCAGGGGGGCACGCGGGGGTCCCGCAGGCCCCAGGCAGCGTCCTCCCAGCTCCCTGTCCTCTCTCCTGCTCCCCCCCAGGATGAACAGCCGCTGGACGGGCTCTGGAAAGATCCACAGTGTTTTTGTTGGTTGGCAATCTGGTTTTCATTTCTCTTCTCTAATCTCCACACGAAAGAATTATTTTTGTCGGTTTTGTTTCCAGTTTTATTGAAATATAATTGGCATCTAACGTTGTATGAGACCAAGCTGTACAATATAATGATTTGCTGTTTGTGTATATGGTCACATGATCTCCCCCAAAAGTTGAGTTAACATCTGTCAGCACGCACAGTTATGCAATTTTTTTTCACCGATTTACAAATAGCTAACTAGTCACCAGGCTGATCATTATATCCCCAGGACTTATTTATCTTATAACTGGAAGTTTGTGCTTTGACCCACCCCTCCTCCCTCCTTCCCCCACCCCCAACTCTGGCAACCACCAACCTGTTCCCTGGATCTATGAGCTCATTTTTTGTTGTTTGTTTTGTTTTGTTAGATTCCACATATAAGTGAGATCACAGTATTTGTCTTTCTCTGTCTACTTATGTCACTTTGCATAATGCCCTCAGGGTCCATCCATGTTGTCACCAGTGGCAAGATTTCCTTCCTTCCTTCCTTCCTTCCTTTTCTCTTCTTTTCTTTCCTTTCTTTCTTTCTTACATTTATTTATTTTTGAGAGAGAGACAGTGTGAGCGAGGGAGGAGCAGAGCAGAGAGAGAGGGAGACACAGAATGCGAAGCAGGCTCCAGGCTCTGAGCTGTCAGCACAGAGCCTGATGTGGGGCTCGAACTCATGAACTGTGAGATTATGACCTGAGTTGAAGTCAGATGCTTGATCTGAACTACCCAGGCCCCAGATTTCTTTCTTTCTTATGGCTGAATGGCTTTACCCATTCGTCCATCCATCCATCCATCTAGCCACCCTTCTGTCCATACATCCACCTGTCCATCCATCCGTGGGACTTAGGTTGTTTTATGTCTTGGCTATTGTGAATAGCGCTGTGGCCATGGGGTCTCAGATATCTTTTCAAATTAGTGTTTCCTGTGCATAAGTACCCGGAAGTGGGAGGGAGGGCCAGATCAAGTGCTCTTTCTGTTTGTGATGTTTTCAGGACCCCCCACACCCCGCGCTGTTCCCCGGGGTGGCCGCACCAGTTTGCAAGCCCACCAACAGTTCAGGTCCCTTTCCTCCACATCCTTGCTTCCATCCTTTCCTGTGTCTGCTTCTTTCTTTGTTTCCATTCGTCACGCTGGGAATAGACAGGCAGCTGGCCTGCAGGCGAGGCCTCGAGTAGACGCCGTCTGCATGCCCCGCCTGAGATGCGATGCGTGAAGAGAAAACAAGGTGAGGACAAGGGTGCCTGCTTCTCTGGTTCCTGCAGTGTTGCTGTCCACAGCAAGGCGTCCCGGAGGTCGTGCTTACTGCCTGGTTCTTCCACTCCCGTAGTGTCAAAGGGGGCAGTACAGAAATAACAAGGTAACAGCTGGAGAAAGCCACGTGTGGACCTACTGTGATAAGAAAGGAAAAAGTGTGACTGGGGAAATGTTGGGGAAAAATCCCCTGCCTGCTCCAAGTGTCTGGTTTTGAATACAACTTTTCTGGGCTTTCCTCTGCTGCTCTTCTGCAAAATGGATCATCAGAGGTGGCCGGCCATAGCCTTGACAGAGGCATTTTATCAGCCCTCAGCGCATTTCAGACACGTGGCAGGTAGAAATGCTTCGCGGTAACTTTTTTTTTATTGCATTCACAGCACAAACGAGTCCCTGAAAGATCTGTTCTGTGACCTCCGCTGGTGGTGAGGGGGACGGGCTGGAAGACGGGATGGCTTGTTCCAGGTTGGGGAGCGAGCGGTGACCGCGGTGACAGTGACGAGGGCTTCGCTACCCTCAGGCGTCTAAATCTACCTGTCGCTTTCAAAACGCTTTCCTGCCCAAGCCTTGAGAACATCTCAGGCTAACGGGGAGCCGGTGAGATTCGTGCACTGGTTAAGGATGGGTGGCTTCTCTCATCTAGCTCTCGAAATGCCGAAATTCTGTGGCTGAAGGCTCAGCCTCACCTCTGCCTTCCCGCAGATGCGTGATTGTGTGTATCCGGGCCATGGGCTGACGAGCTCCCCATTTCCCGCCCTGGCTCTTCTGCTTTCTCCTCTGTCACTGAACACAGAGGGCTCGCAGCTTGGGGTGCCTCGGCCAGAAGATCAGCCCGTGTCTTCTTGCTTTGAGCAAATGGTTTTTATTATGTGCAACTGAGGAGCCAGCGAGGAGGTGGCTCCCAAAGCACTGCCTCCCCTTGGGGTTGGTGCCGGAAGCCTGTTCAGTACCCCTGGAAGCATGCATGTGCATTGGGGAATTACACATCTTTTTAAAACTTTGTTTCTTTACCTTCAAGTTAGTTTCAGGGGGAGATCCCAGTGAGTCATCTCTTACATACAGCACCCAGTGCTCATTCCAGCAAGTGCCCTCCTCAACGCCCAGCCCCCATCTAGCCCAGCCCCCTCACCTGCCTCCCCTCCAGGAACCCTCAGATCGTATTCTGTATTTAAGAGCCTCTTATGGTCTGCCTCCCTCTCTGTTTTTATCTTATTTTTCCTTCCCTTCCCCTACATTCACCTGCTGTGTTTCTTAAACTCTACGCATGAATGAAATTATATTTGTCTTTCTCTGCCTGATTTATTTCGCTTAGCCTAATACCCTCTATTCCATCCATGTCGTTGCAAATGGCAAGATTTCGTTCCTTTGGATCACCGAGTAGTGTTCCATTGTGTATATAAACCACATCTTCTTTATCCATTCCTCCATCGATGGACATTTGGGCTCTTTCCATCCTTTGGCTATTGTGGATAGTGCTGCTATAAACATGGGGGTGCATGTGTCCCTTCGAAAGAGCACGCCTGTATCCCGTGGATAAATGCCTAGTAGTGCCATTGCTGGGTCGTAGGGTAGTTCTATTTTTAACTTCCTGAGGAACCTCCATCCTGTTTTCCAGAGCGGCTGCCCCAGTTTGCATTCCCACCAACAGGAAAAAGCATTCCCCTTTCTCCGTATCCTCACATCTTCTATTTGTGTCCTATTGCTTAGGCACCTGCGTTAAATGTCCGCATGTGGTGCCTGCGTCCTGTGTTCAAACACTGGCAGGAAACTGTGTCCACAGGAGGAGATCTTGGTATTATCATGAGCTAAAGGTAAGTTCAGGACAACTCGGGGGGCTTCTGCACAGGTGCCCAGCTCCAAACCTGCTCAGACTGGCTCACGAAAGGGGCCACCAGGGGAAACACCTAGCTGGGGAGGAGGGGTGTCTCCCGGGCTGGAACTAGTGTTCCTGCAAAACAGAATGCATTCCTTCCCTGCTTTGGGGCCCTCCCTCCCCCCTCCTCCCTCCGTGGGTAGCTTCCTACCTCTGATTTGAGCAACTCCCTGTTGTAACATTACCCCCCTGCGCCTTATTTACTTTGGAGCCCAGCAGGCTACAGGCCCAAAGGGAGCTGGAGGAGACTGGAGACAAGATCAGGGCAGAGTCCTGTGACCCCAAGGCTGTGCCTACAGCCCGTGGGATCCCCTTACACCCTCGTCACCTCCCGTGTACAGTTTTTCACAGGATTCTGCCAATGCTTCCACTGAAATGACTTTTTTTTTTAAATTTTTTTTAAACGTTTATTTATTTTTGAGACAGAGAGAGACAGAGCATGAACGGGGGAGAGTCAGAGAGAGAGAGGGAGACACAGAATTGGAAACAGGCTCCAGGCTCCGAGCTGTCAGCACAGAGCCCGACGCGGGGCTCGAACTCACGAACCACGAGATCATGACCTGAGCCGAAGTCGGACACTTAACCGACCGAGCCACCCAGGCGCCACGTGACTTTTTTTTTTTTTACAACAGCCTCTTTCAGATATAATTCACATACCAGACGTCCACCATTTAACGTGTAAAGCTCACTGGTTTTAGTGTATTCAGGTATGTGCCCCCACAATCAATTCTAGACGATTTCATCACCTCCCAGAGAAACCCTAAAGCTTTTAGCTCTCACCTTCTTCTGGCCGGAGCAACTGCTAATCCCTTTTGTCCCCGTGGATTCCCCTGTTCTGGACATTTCACATAAAGGGAATCACATAATGTTTGTCTAAGCGCTTAGCGTAAAGTTTTCAAGGTTCCCCCACGTAGTAGCAGGTATCGGACTTCATTCCTTCTTATGGACAGATGCTGTCTCATCGTGTGGAGAGACCACATTCTGTGTGCGCGGGTTTTGGTGGGGACATAGTTTCTCAGTCCTCCGGGCACACACCCAGCTGTGGAGTTGCAGGGTCATAAAGCAACACCGGGTTTGACGGTCGCAAGAGCTACCAGTCGGTTACCCAAAGTGGCTGCTCCATTTTCCGCCCCCACCAGCAGCGTGCGAGGGTTCCAGTTTCGGGAGGAAGTGACTTTTATCCGCATCCGGGACTCATTCCCAGTGCCCATGTCTGCGTCAAGGTCTTCCAGCCTCATATACAGATGATTGCTGGAGCCACCTTGCTATCCTGGACTCCGCATGGTTCCCCCCCAGGCCATGACACCCGCTGGCCCGCCGTCCTGCCGCCCCACATTCCATCATTGGACCCCACGGGGTAAGACGGTGACCTACCAATCGTAGCCTCCATAATCTAGACCAGCTTGGCCAAGGTCCCTCCAAACCTTCCCTTCCCAGCCTGCCTCTTCCCCTGCATGAACCTTCACTTCGAGCCCCCTCCCCTTCACACCCACAGTGTCATACCTGTTGGGGGATCCCACCCCTGGGACTAGAAATTCCCAGCGTCTAGGAAGCTCCTTTGTTTCTTCTCCCGATCTCAACACCTGCCCCGCCCCAAAGTAATCATTCTCTTTGCCTCTAACAGTGTGAAGTATGCTGTCTTTACACTGTGTCTTCTGCTGTCCTCTGTCCTTGGCCACTAACCTGACTGATGGACATGTCACCCACTTCTCTATCAAAGGCCAGTTCCCTCTCTGTTCCAGGTCACACCGCCCTCATCCGCGAGACTTCACGAAACTGCCCACCATGATCCTGCTCTCCCTCGAAATTTCTACCCCACCATCACACCCTTAATTACGTGCCTCTAATACGCACAAAGTCTTACGGTGCTAAAATAGTTTTTGGTCTCCTGCATACGATGGGGAGGGACCCCCTTGCAGGTAGAGACTGCATCTTATAGAAACCTTCTCCTGTCACGGTGGCAAAAAGCGAATGTAGTTAGTCTGCAATGAATATTTATTGAGTTGAACTTCACTGAGATGAACTAAATGTCCTACGTAAGAGCCCCAGGGAGAGGGCACCGGAAGCTAATAAAATGGCTGGTAACTGATTTGGAAGAAATTCTAGGATGGGAATGACTGCATATTGGTGTGGGAAGGGGCTCAGATCTGAGTTTAACCCTCTTGTGTTCCGGGTAGGCTGAGCCCCGACTTGACGTCGGGCTTAGCCCAGGTTGCACAGCTGGGAATCGCAGCTCACTCACTGCCTTCTCCCCAGCAGGCACTCTGGAAGCCGTGCTGACCCCCGGCCTGGGAGCCAGGACCCTCTCCATCCGTGTGTCCTGCTCACCTTCGTACCCACGGCCCCTCCAGCAGCGGCAGGGCCAAGTACACGTTTGTGGGCTACTGCACAAGCTCAAGAAGTTAATCCAGGGGAAGGGCTTCAGCAGTATTGGCACCTGGTGTGCACCTGTTGAATGTGAGCTCCGACCGTGGGGAGCCCCTGGTCCCTTCTCTGCACTCTCTGCTACCCTTCCTCTTCCTGCCAAGAAGCCAAATCCATGTGGTGGTGGGTACAGCGTTGCGGTTGGCTTTCTTCGCCGTCTACCTGATGCTCCGTGCTGCTGAGATCCACGAGGTTTTGGGGCATTCATCGCTCCGCTGTGGAGGGGGACTTTTTGTAGAGGCTCCATGGCCTGTGGGGACAAGATTTCAGTTGCCTTGGTGCCTCTTAGGGCATGGTCACACGCTGAGAGCAGAGGCCATGGGGGCTAATGAGGAAGGAAGCTGGTGGGCCACTGCCCAATGGGGTGGCTTTTATAAAGTCCCCTCGTCCCTGTGACAGCAGGATGTACAAATTGTGTGGAGGAGCACAGGGCCAGGAGTCAGGGCCAGAGACCCCAGTCCAGCTGCCCGCTGGCAAGTCCTTGCCCTGCCCGAGCCCTGCTTTCTCCATCTGCACAATGGCCGGTGTTGGAGGCACATGTTAGAGCCCCTTTGGGAGCCTTTCAAACATACCTCGCCCCAGAGAGCCTTGCCTGATGGGCCTGGACAATGTCTGGAAATAAAGGCTCCCCTGTGCAGCCAGAGTCAAGAACCACAGGCCAGACAAGTCCGAGGGCTTTTCTAAATCCACAGCTAGACACTGTTTTATCTGGAAAAATAAACAGGTTCCCCAAAGAGCTGATCTTGTCTGGCGAGGGAGAAACATCAACAAGCTTATTTATTCAACAAATATTTGTCAGCCGTGTCCTGTGTGCAGAGCCCTGGGCTGGGTGCTGGTGGTGGGAAGCCGGAGGTGACAGCTCATGTTTATCCAGGGCTTTCTGAGTGCTGAGGGTTCTGCTAAGCACATCAGGGTATCGGTTCATCTCTCCTCCACAGTGCTGGCAGAGGAGCACTGGTCCCTCCCCATCACCACCTCCCTGAGGGTACATGTCCCTGCCGGAGAGTGGGAATCACACAGAGTTATAGGCCAGTTCTGCGTGGGCATATGGGTGTAACCACCGTGTCAGCAGCCTCGGGCTACCTGAGCATCTATCTCCTCTTTCCCTGACAAACATTTACAGTTTAGTATAAAGAAAAATATGATTCCAGAAGAGTTACCCAAATCTGCAGGGTGTGGAGCTTTCATTTTCCTAAGACCTGAACACTCCAATTTCCCTTATCATCCTGCAAGAAGGACAGTGTGATGGAGCTTAAGCAGTCTGGCAGAGAGCCATTGAACCCTCCCTTCTTCCACCTTTTTGTTTTATTCAGGCCCTCAAAGAATGGGATGATGCCCATCCACTTTGGGAAGGGCAAATTCTACAGATTCAAGTACCTTTTTCTTCTGGAAAGGCAGCAATAGGCACATCTAGAAATAAGACTCAAGCAGGTATCTGGGTATCCCATAATGTAGTCAAGTTGACCACAAAATTAACTATCACACCAACCATCCAATTATCCATCCATCCACCCATTTCTCCATCCATCCATCCACTCATCTCTTCATCCATCCACCCGTCTCTTCATCCATCCATCCATCCATCCATCCACTCATCTCTTCATCCATCCATCCACCCATCTCTTCATCCATCCATCCACCCGTCTCTTCATCCATCCATCCATCCATCCATCCACCCATCCACCCATCTCTTCATCCATCCATCCATCCATCCATCCACTCATCTCTTCATCCATCCATCCACCCATCTCTTCATCCATCCACCCATCCACCCATCTCTTCATCAATCCATCCATCCATCCACTCATCTCTTCATCCATCCACCCATCCACCCATCTCTTCATCCATCCATCCATCCATCCATCCATCCATCCATCCACCTGTCTCTTCATCCACCCATCCACCCATCTCTCCATCCATCCATCCATCCATCCACCCACCCACCCATCTCTTCATCCATCCATCCACCCGTCTCTTCATCCATCCATCCATCCACCCATCTCTTCATCCATCCACCCACCCCCCATCTCTTCATCCATCCATCCATCCATCCATCCACTCATCTCTTCATCCATCCACCCATCCACCCATCTCTTCATCCATCCATCCATCCATCCATCCACTCATCTCTTCATCCACCCATCCACCCACCTCTTCATGCATCCACCCACCCACCCATCTCTTCATCCATCCATCCATCCATCCACCCACCCACCCATCTCTTCATCCACCCATCCACCCATCCATCCCATCCCATCCAACAACTTTGTACTGGACACCTGATATGTGCCAGACATTATGCCAGGTACTTGGTAATAAACAGTGGACATGACAGACCAAGTCACAACCTTCATGACACTTAGAGAAAATGGTAGAAATGAACAGAGGTGAAGGATTATTATTCTTAGTCCTTCCTTTTCAAGTGGTGTGTAGAAAGAAGCCCAGAAAAAGTGTGTGACCTTCAAGAAGTAGGAGATGATAAAGCTGGAGAGAATGTACATGTCTTGACTCCATGCCTGGTGCCCTCAGAAGTCAGTGTGAACTCACTCTGCAGGTCTTAACTCAACCAAATTTCTTCTGAAGCCATGAAACAAAGAAATCGCTGATGCTCCGTATTAGTCAGAGTTCTCCAGAGAAATAGATCCAATAGGGTGTGGATAGATAGATAGATAGGTAGATGGGTTTATCATAAGTAATTGACTCACATGATTACAGAGGCAGGCAAGCCCCAACATCTGCAGGGTGAGTCATCAAGCTGGAGACTCAGGAAGAACTAGTGTTTCAGTTTGAGTGAAAGCCAGAGAAAGCTGATGTCCCAGTCCTAAGGCCCTCAAGCAGGAAAAATTCTCTCTTACTCAGGGGACGGTCGACCCTTGTGTTCTAGTCAGGCCTTCAACTGATTGAAGGAGGCCCACCCACAATAGGCATGGTGATCTGCTTTACTCAGTGTACTGTCTCAAATGTCAGTCCCATGCACATGCCCTCATAGACACAGCCAGAGTAATGTCTGACCAGATGTTTGAGCACCCCATCGCCCAGCCAAGTTGACAGGTAAAATTAGCTATCATCTGCTCTGAGGAGCTGCATACCTGTCCCACAAGAGCAAGTCATAGGCCTAAGAGACATTGTCGAAGATGGGAAAGTATTGGGAGCAGAGCTCGAGAGAAGAAGGTAAGTGGGTGCACGAAAAGCTGAACACATCCTGCTTCCCTTTCTGGCGGATGCTGCTGCGAGAGTCTGGGGTGGGGAGGAACCTGGTTTTCTTTTACATACGGAAGGGAGAAAAGTTTCACATCTCCCTCAAGTGCCCACGGGCTATTTTGTGTTGTTCATAAGCGAGTTTCTGTGGGGACCTCTGTATTTCTCTCCAGAGGAAGATAAATGATACACATTACATAGGGGAGAAAACAGCTCACATTTGCAGATTTCTTTTATTTATAAAATGTTTATTTATTTTGAGAGAGAGAGAGAATGCATGTGAGAGCAGGGGAGGGGCAGAGAGAGAGAGGGAGAGAGAGAATTCCAAGCAGGCTCTGTGATGTCAGCACAAAGCCCGACGAGAGGCTCGATCCCACGAACGGTGACCTCATGACCTGAGCCGAAATCGAGAGCCAGATGCTTAACCGACTGAGCCACCCAGGCGCCCCCTCATTCACAGACTTCTAACAAGTATCTGTTCTTCCAAGAGATTTGACCTGTTAGCATTGTTTTTTTTTTTTTTAAAGAACAGGTGAAAACTTTGCCCCCTGGTGACCCCAGTGGTGATTGCATCATCATTAAGCCAGCCCTAAATAAGAAGGTTGAAGATCAGTGAGCAGAGCAGAATGTCCGTGCCGTAGGACTGCCTCTCGATGGTGCCACCAGAGGCTCCGTGACACCTGGGGCGCTCGGTTCTCATTTGCACCCCCAGACTGAGAGACGAAGCCGGACAGAGGCCCTGGGCAGCACGAGGACCGCGGGTCGCGTCTGCAGGCTTGGGCACAGAGCCTGCTTGAGCTTCTCTCTCTCCCTGCCCCTCCCCTGCTCACTCTCTCAAAATAAATGAACCTTAAAAAATAATAAAAATAATGTGTTTTATTTAGTCAGATGTATCTAAAATATAATTTCAACACATAATCAATATCAAATTATTAAAGAAATGTATCACGTTCCTCTTGGCTGTCCGTGCTCAGTCTTGACATGTGGTGGGTCTTATGGACTCTAACCAGGTCTCAGTTTGGCAAGGCCGCATGTGGCCGTGCAGCCACCATATTGGCCGGTGCAGCTTAGACCAAGGTTGCAGGTGTTAAGTGGGCCAGTGGTGGATGAGGAGGTTGCCCAGGTCCTCAGAGCCCGAGGCGATCCCTCCCTGGGAGAGGCCCCCTGTCGTCCCTCCTCAGCCCTCCTGGTCTGGTGGCCCTTACCGCGCTGGGCACGGAAGCGTGGCTGAAAGGTCAACTTATACTTATTTTGCTACAATCAAATCAAAGTTGAAATAAAAGGGAGAAAAATCGGAATTGAAAAGGCAAAGCAGACGAAGCCACCCGAACGGCACTTCCAAAGCAGGGTAGGAATGCTTTGTCTGGGTCCCTCGGGAGGTGGGGGAAGGCGTTGAGGACACACGGAATGGACTTCCCCTGGGCAGGGCTGGGACCAGGGCACCGGGGTAAGGACGTGGGGGCGCCCACCCCGCTGGCCAGCGTGAGGGTCAGAGCGTCCGGCTCAGGACAGGCCGTGGAGCGTGGGGCACTCAGGGAGCGGGCCTTGTCAGTGCACTCATAGTGTCCACAGGGTGCTGTGACCCGACGCAATGCCGGAGGGCCATTCTTTGCTGTGCTTTATTTCCCTTGGCACCAAACGTTCCCAGGGCTCACCCTGACCTCGTTGCCTCGGCCTCAGCCTGTGTGCCGACTGAGTGGTTTGCCCCCAAATTCCTACATTGAAGTCCTGACGCCAGTGGGCCTGTAATTGGATGTGGGGCCTGGTAGGAGGTAATAAGGCTAAAGTGGGCTCTGAGGCCGGGGCCCTAATCCCGGGCCCCTAATCCCGTGTCCTCGTAAGAAGAGGAAGAGTCGGCAGGGACGTGTGCAGGGGAAAGGCCAGGTGAGGACACAGGGAGAAGACAGTCACTTGCGGGCCAAAGAAAGAGGCTGGACCTTGATCCCGGTCGTCCGGCCTCCAGACAGTGAGAAAATGAAAGTGTCTGCTCTTTAAGCCGCCTGGTCTGTGGTCGTCTGTTGCGGTGGCCAGCGAAGAAGCCCCCGAAGACAGCCGTCCCAAGACAGCGTCTTCTGGCTGGAAGCTCGCTCCCAGCCCTGGGCCGGTCTGGGGTGAAGCACGCGCCGTGTCTAAGGCCTCAGGCTCCCTCCTGGGTTCCAGACAGTCACATGACGCTCTCGGCTGTGTTTCTGGGTCCCACTGGGACCATGCAGGTGTCTGTGCACCCCCCCCCCCCCACTGGGACCATGCAGGTGTCTGTGCACCCCCCCCCCCCACTGGGACCATGCAGGTGTCTGTGCACCCCCCCCCCCCACTGGGACCATGCAGGTGTCTGTGCACCCCCCCCCCACTGGGACCATGCAGGTGTCTGTGCACCCCCCCCCCCACTGGGACCATGCAGGTGTCTGTGCACCCCCCCCCCCCACACTGGGACCATGCAGGTGTCTGTGCACCCCCCCCCCCCACTGGGACCATGCAGGTGTCTGTGCACCCCCCCCCCCACACTGGGACCATGCAGGTGTCTGTGCACCCCCCCCCCCACTGGGACCATGCAGGTGTCTGTGCACCCCCCCCCCCACACTGGGACCATGCAGGTGTCTGTGCACCCCCCCCCCCACTGGGACCATGCAGGTGTCTGTGCACCCCCCCCCCCACACTGGGACCATGCAGGTGTCTGTGCACCCCCCCCCCCACTGGGACCATGCAGGTGTCTGTGCACCCCCCCCCCCCACACTGGGACCATGCAGGTGTCTGTGCACCCCCCCCCCCACACTGGGACCATGCAGGTGTCTGTGCACCCCCCCCCCACTGGGACCATGCAGGTGTCTGTGCACCCCCCCCCCCACACTGGGACCATGCAGGTGTCTGTGCACCCCCCCCCCACACTGGGACCATGCAGGTGTCTGTGCACCCCCCCCCCCCACTGGGACCATGCAGGTGTCTGTGCACCCCCCCCCCCCACTGGGACCATGCAGGTGTCTGTGCACCCCCCCCCCCACTGGGACCATGCAGGTGTCTGTGCACCCCCCCCCCCACACTGGGACCATGCAGGTGTCTGTGCACCCCCCCCCCCACTGGGACCATGCAGGTGTCTGTGCACCCCCCCCCCCACACTGGGACCATGCAGGTGTCTGTGCACCCCCCCCCCACTGGGACCATGCAGGTGTCTGTGCACCCCCCCCCCCACACTGGGACCATGCAGGTGTCTGTGCACCCCCCCCCCCCCACTGGGACCATGCAGGTGTCTGTGCACCCCCCCCCCCACACTGGGACCATGCAGGTGTCTGTGCACCCCCCCCCCCACTGGGACCATGCAGGTGTCTGTGCACCCCCCCCCCCCACACTGGGACCATGCAGGTGTCTGTGCACCCCCCCCCCCACACTGGGACCATGCAGGTGTCTGTGCACCCCCCCCCCCACTGGGACCATGCAGGTGTCTGTGCACCCCCCCCCCCCACACTGGGACCATGCAGGTGTCTGTGCACCCCCCCCCCCACACTGGGACCATGCAGGTGTCTGTGCACCCCCCCCCCCCACGCCCCATCTCCTGCGTCAGCTGTGTCCTGGGACTTAGCTCCTGCTCCAAACGCCCACCGGGGTCTGCTCACGTCTACACCTGGACGTCCTGGGCCTCCTGCCTGAGCCCCGGGCCCATGGCGAGCCCCACCGTCTTTCGGAAGGAGGTGTCATCGTACTCGGCCGTCACCTCTGTCCTCCCGCGTCCCTACGCCCTGCTGTGCTGGTGAGCCCCGGCCCCACCGACAGCCTGCTTCCCTGCCCGTTGGTGACAGAGCCCTCGCATCCTGCAATCCCGGGATCCCTCCCTGCGGTGGCCCCGGGGTTCCCGGCCTCCTCTGCTGGTGACCCCGCCGCCATTCCCCAGCGTCCTCCTGTGGCCCTGTCCCCAGCCCCGTCCTGCAGGAGCCTGCCGTCTGTCCTCCTTGTCTACCCCGTGTGCCCCCACGTGCCTCTCACCGTGTCCAGTGGACAGATTTCCCTGCTTCACCTCTAGTGCGGTGAGTCCCCGGGCGTCCTGGCTGCGTGCGACGAGGCTCATCAAGGGCTTGTGTCCAAACGGACACCTCTGCGGACGGGAACCACCGGGTGTTCTGGCTCCGGGCGTCCTGACTTCTCTGGACTTGGGGTCCAGCCTTATTCGTTTCTTCTGAGATTTTCCTCATTGTCTTATGAGCGCAAACATGCACTGAAAAACACGCAAACACGTATTACAAACACGGCTTTTTAGGTGCGTTGGAGCGGGACAGTTTTCAGGGTCTGACCTCTCCTGGACGGTGCAATCAGAGAAGCATGGGGTCTGGAATTACAATCAACTCGCTTCGTGTGGTCATGGCCACGCAGACGTGGTGACAGCCCCTCCTGGACACACGTGGACCCATCCGCACGACAGCTGTCTGCGTCGGCCCACGGCAGCTAGGCTATCTTCCCGTTGGATGCGGTCTTTTTCTCAGGGAGTCACAGAGGAGGCCTGTCACCCGGGTCCTTGTCCTCCTAACGCAGGAGCCCCACTGGCGTCTGCTGGGCCCTGCCGTCCGAGCTTGCTGTGCCCTGAGAATCTGTGCCCTGCCTTCCCTCTGCCCTTTGTGCAGCCAGCTCTCCATCCAAACACCTGCAAACCCCTCGCATTCCACACGTAGTTTACGGCAGCCACGAGCCAACACGTTTGGGGCGGCCACACTCAGGGCACGAGTCCCCACCCCCCCCCCCCACTTCCGGAGGAAGAAACACGGTGAATGGCTAGGGAGCACTCGGGGACCCCGGAGGACGCTTCGGGCTGACATCCAACCAGTAATCGACCCTCGTGGGGGGAAGTCCGGCACTTAGGCTCCACGGGTGACAGTAGTATGCACTCTGCTGTCCCTAACCCTCCCCGCGGGACATCGTGAGAGACTCAGGAAGTATGCCGCGGGACGAGACATGCCATGCCGGCTCAGACTACCTCTAGACACATCGCCAGAGAGAGGCACGGAGGGCACGTTGTGCTGACGGGTGGCTGAATGACCGCGTGGGCCTTTGGTAAATCATTAGAAACGGTCACAGGCCAGCCTGGGGTCCAGAACTGTGCTCTGGGATTCCAGGGCGCCAGTTCCCCATGGAAAGTGAGTCGGTGTTTACTTACTCACTTCTGATGTTCCCAGATATCCTCTCCCACGGCTCCTGATTCTGGAAATTTCCCAGCATGACTCTGAGCAGACACATAGGTTCTTTAGGAGAGCTTTACTCCATCACCGTCCTTGTGAAATGGGTCCCGTTGAGAGGTCTGCAGGACAGAGGGACACAGGTGTAGACGTCCACAGGTGTGGACATGGGTGTAGACGCCCAGGTGTGGGGGGCTGCACTGGGCAGGGGAGGCCCGTGGTGGGGTGCCTGAGCTCAGGGACTGTAGGGCCACCGTGCTGTCCCTGAGCAGGAAGGGACCCAGCCTCAGGCTCCTGACTCCGCTGCTCTGCTCTTGGACGTGCCAGAGGAGTTGGGGTCCCGTCTCCCGCCAACTTCCAGGGCCGGGTCTCAGGATCCTCTGCGTGGGGAGCACCGAGGTGACCAGAAAGCAGGGCTTGTGCTGACTCTGGCTCGCTCTGCTGGGCGCTGTGCTCCTAGCTTCCTCAGGGGTCACCTGCCGCCCTGAGTCACCCCAACCACCTGCTGGGGGCTCTTGTGTTGCCTCCCAGCCCCCGTCCCTGCACAGGGGGCGGGATTGCGGCCGGGCTCCAGGCCTGGAGGTGGGGACAAGGGGCCGCCAGCCTGGGGGCTCCCTCAGACCGAGCACTGGGGCCTTTCCCAGGGAGGGGAGCCCCCTCCTTCCTGCGGTGCTAGGGAGCCAGGGCTCCGCTGTCAGCCCGGCAGAGGCCTGAGCAGGGGATGGGGGCAGAGCCAGGCCTCCTGTCCCACCGGGGCCCGTGCTGAGCCACTGTCAGGAGACCAACATGGTCACAGCGCCTCCTGAGAGCATCTGGTTTCTGCACATCATCCAGGATGCCCTGGGGGCGGGGGGGGGCAGGTGAAGCAAACTGCCAGATAAAACACGGGCCACTCAGGTAAATTCAAACTTCACATTAAAAAAAGTTTTGGGGGCACCTGGCTGGTCATTAGAGCATGGGACTCTTGATCTCCGGGTCGTGAGTTCAAGCCCCACATTGGGCACTAAGCCTATTTAAACACAATTTTAGTAAGTTCTTGGTATCAGTATTTCCTATGCAATATTGGGACATACTTACACTAAAAAATTATCCATTGCTATCTGAAATTAAACTTTAACTGGGCTTCCAGTGTTTTTATTTGCTGGATCTGCAACACTCCAGGGCTGGGAAACGTGTCCCTGTAGGAAGGGATGTGGTTCAATAATCCAGGGATCCTTTTCTCTTCCGACCTTCTGTAGGGCCAGCCCTCTCTGCGGCCCCATCAGAACCTGTGGGGATTCCCTTCCTCAGCCTCCGTTCATTCTCAGAACAGACACTGATTGAACACCTGCTGTGTGTTGGCAGGTGGGAGCCCCCACAGTCCCTGCCAGGGTGGACACGGTAGCCCCCAGGTCAGGTCCGATGATGGGGGGCGGGGGGCAGGTGCCGGATAGGCTGGGGCAGGAGAGCCTGGGTGTGGGGACAAGGGAAAGAAGGGCAGGACCAGCCGAACACCTGGAAGGTGTTAGGGACGGAAGGAACAGCCTGTGTTAGGGACAGAAGGAAGCCCTCACTAGGGACAGAAGGAAGCCTGTGCTAGGGACAGAAGGAAGTCCACATTAGGGACAGAAGGAAACCCACATTGGGGACAGAAGGAAGTCCATGTTGGGGACAGAAGGAAGCCCATGTTAGGGACAGAAGGAAACCTACATTGGGGACAGAAGGAAACCCACACTGGGGACAGAAGGAAGTCCATGTTGGGGACAGAAGAAAGCCCACGCAGGTAAAGAGGCAGAGAAGAGGTGAAGCTTAGGGAGTTATTCCTCCACGCTGGGCCCTGCTCTGGGCGCTTGGGGCGCACTGTGGGCACACCCCCATTCTAGAACCCCAGTGCGTGTGGTGAGGAGCACAGCAGCTGAGAGGGGGCCAGGGTGAGGCTGGGGTGGAGGTGGGTTGTGGCTACAGACAAGGGCTGAGAAGGGCCTCGCTGGGCAGATGAGGTTTGATCCAAGGCTTTGCAGGGCATGTCCTGGGGGCGTGGGCACCTCACAAGGAGGTCACGCCGTCCATGGTGACCCCTGTATCCAATCTGCTCCCCCACGCTTGGGCCTGTGCACTAACAGCTCAGGTGTCCCTCGACCCAGGTCCCGGAACTGTCCTTGGGCTCTCCTACCCCTTGCCCTGAATCTCTCCTGGGATCAGTCTCCCCTGCACGTCCCTGTTTCCTGGGAGCCCGGCTGGAGGACAAGATTATCCCAACACGCCTGGCCTGGGGACCACTCCATGCCTGGGCCGGGCTTGCAAACATCTGGGCCCTTCCTTGAGCTGTCAACA
This sequence comes from Panthera onca, assembly GCF_046562875.1. NCBI lineage: Eukaryota > Metazoa > Chordata > Mammalia > Carnivora > Felidae > Panthera > Panthera onca. The sequence goes on along the minus strand of NC_138339.1, from coordinate 4,856,944 downwards.
CTGCCCGGGACACCTGCGGGCACCTGCTGCTTACCCCCTCGCTCTGGTGGACCCGGGGGGGGGGGGGCGGGGCGCGGCGTGTGGTTTTCTGCTGAAACAATACCACAACCAGCGGATACAAACAACACCCCCTTGTTCTGGGAATCAGCAGTCCTGAAGTCTGGCCGTGGCAGGACTGTTACTTCTAGAGGCTCTAGGGGGAGCCCACTTCTTGCCTTTCCCGGGATCTGGAGGTCACCTGCCCTGCTCCGCCCGTGGCCGTTTCCTGTGTCACTCCTGCTTATGCCCCTGTCATCACATCTCCTCTGTGACACTCCCGCCCCCTCTCATAAAACCACACTTTGATCACACTGGATCCACCCGGATAATCCGGGATAATCTCTCTATCTGAAGTCCTTCACTGGATCACACCTGAAAAGTTGCTTTCGCCATGAAAATTCTCAGGGTAACAGATTTGAGGGGTTAGGATGGCCCCGTAGTATGGGTGTGCCCCCACCGCCCGCCCCATCCCAGCGCTGACCACAGGCTGTAAGCCGTGTCCTTACACGCTTCCTCATCGCTTAGGATGCGTCTCTTGGGCCAGCGGACGCATGGCTGGCCTGGGCCTTCAGGTGGTTAACCCCACACCTGTGTGAGGCAGGGGCTCTCCTGGATGAGTCTCGGGGGGCCGGGGGTCTCCCATCCTTGGCCCCCTTTATTTGCATGGTTCAGCCACAGTGCCTTAAATACACGGAAGGTCTTCCTTACCCTCCTTGCTCACCCAGATGCCCTCGTGGCGTCCTGACCACATAGTTTCCTATGTCTCCTCTCTCACCATTTTTTTTTTTTTTTTTTTGCCTTTACTGAAAATTTACAGGAAATCTATGGCTTTTCCCCCTACTGAAATGGGGGAAAAAAAATAAAAAGAACCCACACGAATAGAACATTAGGAAACTCAGGTGGGCAGTGGGGGCCTGTCCCGCAGGAACCTACGGCTTCCAGGCCCACGCAGCCTTGCTCTCCGCCGGGGCCCGTGTTCTGACGGCCCCTCTGGGCCAGTGCCAGGCACCCCAGCAAGGGCGGGAAGCTTTGCCCGGTGCACCTCCTGCTTCTGTCCAGCACTTAGAGTCACGGGGAAGGAAAGGAAGCTTTCGAGAGAAAGAAAATACAGTTCTCCACATGAGAGAGCAAGGAATTACAGGGTGGACTCTGGACGGCTATTTCCGCACGGGTCCTGCTTCCGTGGCTGCTTCGTGTCCAGTCTGTGGTCGGGAAATGCCAGCCTTCTGTGTCAGGCTTGCAGTCGAGAGGCGGTGGCCTCCCGTGGGCCGGTGGCCCCAGCAGACACCACTGGGTCACGAGGCCTTTGTGCCAAGTGCACCCCTGCCCCGGCCCCCCCCCCCCCCGAGGGGCATGGCCCCTGAGACCATGGCCCCTGAGACTCTGAGACCAGGGCATGGCCCCTGAGACCACTGGCTCCAGGGGAACCTGTCAGAACGAGCTCTAACTTGGGAGGCGCTGTTGTTCCCTCCTTATCTCAGTGAGAGAACGTGGTCCGACCACAGTCTCAGTGTTTCATTTAAGCCCGGCTGGATCAGCTTTGGGAAGACAAGTAATTAACATCGCCTAGAACCACCCACACGTTCACACATGCCGTTCAGAAACTGCCAGCCACAGGGGAGGGGGTTTCTCTCTCTTCCCCTGGTCTCTATTCCTGACCTCCCTCTAATTATAAAATGTTCTGTCTCTCTCATTAACCCTTCGCCAGGCCTCACAGCCCCGACCGTGCACAAGGCAGGCAGGGGACGCCGGATGACGGCCATCAGGATAATGAACATGAGGCTATTCAGTGTTGGGGCACATCCGTGTGGGTTCATCCTGGGACAAGTGAGAGTTTTCTGCTGGCGGAGAGAAGGTGACCAGGAGAATGCGAGGGAAAGGAGGGGACCTTCTCTCTGGGCTTCGAGCAGTGCCGCCTTTGGGGGTCCCAATGCGTTGAGGCCCGAGCGGTGGGTGGGCTTGCAGGGAGCTCAAGGGGCTTTCGGGCAAATTTGCTTCTCGGAGCGCAGCAGTGTTTCCCAGCAGGTGTTGGTGATGAATTTATAGAGTCGGCCGTTTTTCTTCCTGGAGGAGATTTACCTTTTTATAGCAAAATGAATCTCCCGTTTCTCCTTCTCCCGATGCTGTAATGTCCCCACGTTGTCGTCTGTTCACAGCCAGGTGGGTGGTAAGCAGCGGAGGCGACCGGCTGGGACTGCGGGGAGGCATCCGCAGGACCGCACGGCGAAACGGGTGCCATAGGCTGGTGACTCAGTGAACACCTCCCTACGGGTCCGCATGACTCAGAGCACTTTGATTTGGTGGAGGAAAAGCCAGTTAAAGGAAAGGCGCACTGAGACAGCTGGTGATTCACTCCCCCGAAGGAGTCAATGTGGGGCTTTCTAGTGAGATGAGCTGACCTCGAATCGCCTTCGGTGGATGCTTAGACCAAGCGGAACCACGTTGGGCTTTCCTCCTCCCTTCTCCCCAGAGTCTCCATTGCAGGAGCTGCGGGCCCACGTGTCCTTCCTATGGCAGGGCCGTGGGTGAACTGACGTGCTAAATGGGGCAGGTCACGGCCAGGTCTGCTCCTCAGCTCCAGCAGCGCCCGGATGCCCTGAGATGGACACGAGCCTGACCTTCCACTGCGGAGGCGTGATGCATATGGGGACGAGGCATGGACGGCAGTCTCTGGGGAAGGTGATCTGCAGGTCACAGAGTGGGGCGGGCTTGGCCCCAGAGCCAAAGGCCAGCAGAGCCAGGATATTGGCGTGAGTGCAAATTTCCACGTTGACAGTGACGTCTGGAGTGGGTTGAACGGTGGCCCCCCAAAAAGACATGTGCATGGCCTACCCCCTCATACCTGGGAACGTGACCTTATGTGGAAGCGTAGTTTGCAGACGTAATTAAGAATCTTGGGATGAGGCCATCATCTTGGATTATCAAGGTGAGCCCTACGTGCAATGCCCAGTGGTCTTACTAAGGAAAGGCAGGGGAAGACTTGACACAGAAGGAGGCAGGGATTCGAGGTCGCAGCTACAAGCCAAGGCACGCCAGGAGCTCCCGGAAGCTGGAAGAGGCAAGAGAGATCTCCCCTAGGGCCCTCAGAGGGAGCGTGGCCCTGGCAGCATCATGACCTTGGACTTGCGGCCTCGAGAACACCAAGGGTTAAATTTCTGCGGTTTTAGTCCACCCAGTTTGTGGTGATCCTTTGGGGCAGCCCCAGGAAACAAATGCAATGGCCAAGTGCCCAAAAGGACCCACAACTCCACATCAGGGCAAGGCCCACCCTCCTCTACCGGAACCTTCTCTTCACCACAGAGTTCCACGTCTCCGGGTGGGGGCAAAGCATCTGACTGGCATATTCGTTTTTTATTGCTGTGTGACTTTCAGCAGTGAAAATAGCAACACACATGTTGTCTCTCAACTCCCGTGGGTCAGGAGTCCAGGCTCGGGGCAGCAGGGTCCCTTGCTCAGCGTCTCACCAGTTTGTTGTCAACATGCCAGCTGGGCTGCCTGCCTTTCTGGAGGCTGGGGTCGTCCTCTGGGCTCAGGAAGTTATTGGCAGAATTTAGTCCCTTGCACCCGTAGGACTGGCCCGTTTCTTATTGGCGTCGGCTGGGGGCCTCTCTGGGCTCCCAGAGACCCTTGTGCCAACCCGCGTGGCCCCCGTGACTTGGCAGCTTAGTTCTTTAAGGCCAACAGGAGAATCTCTCTTTTCAGGGCAGGTCTAGACTCATCTCCCTCTTGCCCTTCAACATGACATAATCAGAGGCCATATCCCATTATCCTTCCATATTCCATCGGCCTGCCCCCATGATGGAAAGGGGATCGTACGAGAGTGTGACTCATTCGAGGGTCACTTTCAGGTGTGGCTGACTCCCCTGGGGCATCTTTATTCCTGGGGCTGCTCTCTGTAAGCCTTCAACTTTTTCAAGTTCTCTTCCTTCTGCTCCTGGAGTCCACTATCACACCGTTGTGACCTTTGCTCCTTAAGAAAGTACCAATGTCGGGGCGCCTGGGTGGCTCAGTTGGTTAAGCATCTGGCTCTTGATCTCCGCTCAGGCCTTGATCTCAGGGTTGCGAGTTCAGGCCTCGTGTTGGGCTCCGCACTGGGTGTGAAGTCTACTTAAAAAAATAGGGGTGCCTGGGTGCTCTTAGTAAGTGTCGGTTAAGTGTCTGACTCTACGAAGTCAGGATCTCACAGCTTCGTGGGTTCAAGCCCTGCACTGGGCAGTGAGGAGACTGCTTGGGATTCTCTCTCTCTCCTCACTCTCTGCCCCTCCCCGACTTGCACTGTCTGTCTCTCTCAAAATAAATAAATAAACTTCAAAACATAGGAACCACCAAATGTCACTAAAATCTTGGTACTTAAATATTTTTGGAGATTCAAAGAGAGAAGTTCAAAGGGAGAGCCTCTGGTGGGAGAGCATCAAATCACCTGCCAACCCACAAGTCCCAGATCAGGCAAAGTTCCGTCTGGAGGCTCTGAGGGACAATCCATCATATGCCTCCCTCCCAGGCTCTGTTTCTGTCTATCCTTGGTGCTCCCTGGTGTAGACTCATCCCTCCAATCTCTGCCTCCCTATTCACATCACCTTCCCTGTATCTCTGTGTTTCAATCTCCCTGTGCCTTTCTCCTGTAAGGATACGTGTCATTGGATTTGGGGCCCAGCCTGATTCCAGGACGATCTCATCTTAGGATCCTGGCCTAAATTACATCTGCAAAGACTTTTTGTTTTTCAAATAAGGTCGAGTTCACAGTTTCTGGGCTTAGGACTTGGACAGATTTTGGGGGGGACCACTATTCAACCCACTACTATATATATATATATATATATATATATATATATATATATATAATTTTTTCCTTCACATTCTAAGATGGTCCTAGTTATTGGATGAATTATGTGCCATGTGCATATGTAGATATATTTTACACTCGTAAGGCAACGTGACTAGAAGTAACAAGGCCCCCATCTCTGGTCCCAGATTTATAAGATACTGGATGAGGACCCTGGAGTCTGGATGTAACTTCCTGAGCTTTAAAACACCTCCTGAAAAAGGAGATCTCTGGGTTATAAAGAATCCTTTCACCACTTGAAGTTTTCTGAGTCACCTCGTTTGAAACCGTCTGTGTGCTGGGAAATGTTTGAACAGGCTCTGAGCTGAGGACCCAGCCTGGGACAGACGCAACCAAAGTAAATGACAGAGTTCTTTCCAGGGAGGCCCTTTCCAGTTCATTTGTTAAATAAACCTTTGGCATGAAAATTGGGAGTGGGGCCTTTGGTTTTATTGCCAACACTTTCTCCAGTCAACTTAGCCAACTCCAAGCTGTCATTTACTAGAAACAGCCTTTATTCCCACCGTTTGAACGTGGTGGGAAGGTCTGACCCTGGATGCCGTGGAGTCCAGGGGTCTGGGGACCAGGGACCGAGGACACAAGCTCAGTAGGTGACAGTAGGGACTCTAGTAGGGAGACTCTATTCACGGAAGAGGGAGGGAGGCAGCTTTGCCTGGAACTGTATCTTGTTTCGGAAGTTAATATGTTTTATGGGAAAGTAACAGCATAAAATGTAGAAACTACAGTAAAGTGGAAAGAAAACCCTCGAAACAATGAGAATAAGGCTGCATGAATCAGGCGTGTGTGTGTGTGTGTGTGTGTGTATGCATACACATGAATTTGGTAGTAGTTAAGAAGGACTGTCTAGTTAAGAGTGTTAAAAGGGGTAAACTTTGGAAAGTTGTAGCTAGAAATATTCCCTGGAGGTAGAGATCTAAAAGTTGGTTTAGGATTGACTTCATGTAATGTTTTAGTGACACAGGAAACTAATTGACCATGTTTAAGTGAAATCAGATTAGAAAAATCAATTACACTTTTCACGCCCGTTTCCTGTCTCCAAGCCTGGCGCAGAAAGGCTGTTAAATCTATCTCACAGCGTTCCCTATGGAGAGGACGTGAGAACATAGTTCTAAAAGGTCTTTGAGAAATTAAAAGCTTTGCAAATGTAGACATAGAAAAAAAAAAAAGGAATAGTTTCCTACGGAGAAGTTTATTATTGTTTAGAATTATTTAATTGGATTTAAGCTTCAAAATTATTTATTAGAAAATCTTTCATGACCCTCCCCAAAATCTTTAAAAATTGCTCTGGGATAGGGGTGCCTGGGTGGCTCAGTCAGTTAAGCGTCCGACTTCAGCTCAGGTCATGATCTCACAGTTCATGGGTTCAAGCCCCTCATCGGGCTCTGTGCTGATGGCTCAGAGCCTGGAGCCTGCTTTGGATTCTGTGTCTCCCTCTCTCTCTGCCCCTCCCCTACTTGCACTTTCTCTCTCTCTCTCTCTCTCTCTCTCTCAAAAATGAATAAACATTTTAAAAAATGCTCTGGGATACATTTAAACAAAAAAAAAAAAAATTGTGGCTTCAAAATGCACTGTATCCTGACCCCGTTGCCTCTCCGCTGGCCAGTGCCTGCATGGCTGTCCCTACACCTGTAGGCTGAAGAGACCAAGCTCCAGCCGTTTGACAAACAGACTGTGTGTACATCCACCTCATGGTCTCCTTCATGTCCCCGTGTCTAAGGCAAAATAACTTGTTTCCATTAACATGTCGCGTTCATTCTGGCAGGAACAGAGAGCTCTTTAAGACAAACAGACGAACAAAGCCGAGGTCCAGTGCACGCATCTTGTGCCTTTTGGCCACGCCCCTACCTACTGACTCAGAGCCCACACCTTAAATTCTTAGCGTCAAGGTCCAGGTGCAATCCTGTCGGGTCTTCAACTTGTGCCTTAAGAAACCTATGTCCCGGAACACAGACCACCCAATCTGCTGCAGTCAACTCTCCTACCCGGCTGGGCCCGAGTACGGTGCAGGGACAGTGTGCAATCTGTCCGACACTCACCTCCCTTGCCCCGGAGATATTCAGAGCCATCGCCCTGTGGAGGATGGATCTTCCACGCCTTCGCCCAAAAGGATGAAACTTCCAGGCCAGCCATGGACTTCATGCTTCCTATGTCATCACCTGCCTTGTCATAGCCACCCTCAACGGGACATAGTAATGTCCCAGGCTTAGTTAAGATAAATGGAGACTGAGGGGCGCCCGGGTGGCTCAGTCGGTTGAGCGTCCGACTTCGGCTCAGGTCATGATCTCACAGTCTGTGGGTTCGAGCCCCGTGTCGGGCTCTGTGCTGACAGCTCAGAGCCTGGAACCTGTTTCCAATCCTGTGTCTCCCTCTCTCTCTGCCCCTCCCCCACTCTCACTTTGTCTCACTCTGTCTCTCAAAAATAAATAAATATAAATAAAAAAAAGAAAGAAAGCGGAGACTAAGTGTCCAGGAGGGTACGATGCTCATCTGTACACAAGAACATGGGGAGGATTCAGGGCTGTCTGATTCCACAGCCCTCGCCTACTACCTACCCAACACTAAAACGATAACATTTTCAGGTTTTAATAGAAATATGTGCTCTCGGTTGAAAAATGATTTCAAATATTGACACAAGTCCTGGGAAATTCCTCTGATAAATAGCTTAAAATAAAAACCGAAAGCCAATTTACATACTAGTGTGAAACATTAGCTATAGTCGCTTTTAAATAGATTGAACTTAGGGTGTGTGAAAATCGTCACTTTCTAGAATTGCTACTCTATAACAGTTTTCCAGAGACGTAGCTCTGCAATTCAGTATTAGTTTAGGCCACAGTGTTGTGCTAAGTACACAATTTCAACTTTAATGGGACTCTTTGGCAAACATGTTCAACAATCTTCATAATGCAAATGGAAGCTGAAGGAGAAATTTAAACCACAGTGAGGCTTAATTAGATTTGGTTCAGTTACATTTCATTGATTTTTATAGAGAATGCTCGTGACATGTTTCAGAGTTTTGATTTAGCAAAGCACAAAAGATCAGAGGCCACCACATGACAGGAAGCCATCTGCAATGGGCCACATTGGACGATGCATACGGAATCCCAGAGAAACCGCAAGAAATACTGAACATAGGTAGACCACCCAAGGACTCAACAAACATTCCATGCAAAGACATTTATTGGTTTTAGGGTCTTGCTTTCCTGAGTCATTGTTTTCCCCATTAGAACAGTGCCTCTAGATTATTTGACTCATACCTTCACCCTTTTCCAAAAGCCAACATTTCTTTCCTACTTCCTGTTTCCTCCCCCTCCTTTTGAGGACCACAGAATTGGACAACTTTTTTAGAAAGAGTATTCACCAATGGCTCAGTGTGAAGCGTGAGGACAGTCTGAAAGTTTGCAGGAGCCCAAGATGTGTAGATCAGAATCCTACCATGGTCAAAACGGAGACAATGTGCAGGAAACAAAGTCAGTTTGGTGGAACAGGCAAGCAGGAGTAAACCAAGCACACCCAGCTACAGTGGTTCTATTTTTGCTCATTTACTGACATTACCAGCGATTGCCCAAGATCTAGAGATACAAAGTGATTATATGTCTACAAACCAGACAGCCACTTAACTTACCTCCAGTAGGAGAAATGAGGACGCACTCTCCTTTACTGTTGTTATTATTATTAGTAGTAGTAGTATTTTTTTTTTTAACTCTGTAGGAGAAACAGGCTTAGTATGCTGTGGGAAGCAGGGCAAGTATTTATTCTCTTAACACATAACTGCCTTACTGACCCAAGAGGATGACCTTGGAACCTGACTCTTCCCAGTGAATTCTGCCTTGAAATCAAACCTTCCTTCCCTTCATATCTACACTCTATTCAAGTACTCTGCCTTGGTTTTGTCTCTTTGGGCAGCACACTTTGCTCCTGTGTTTTTTCTGGAACCAAGGTAACATTGCTTATTGCCTTCCTGGATGTCAACAATGTTTGTTTGACTTTTCCAGCTTGTTGGCCACATCCTGTAGGTCAGATGGGCCCTGGGGTTGAGTAATCCTCAATAGTATGTAAACTGGAGGCTGTAAAAATCAGAAAGATAAGGTGGAACTTGACATAAAGCTAAGGAGTGGAGCTGTATATTACAATAATGTCTCTGGAGAGAAAAAGTATTGATTATGATCACACCGGCTGAGTGCCAAGCCAGAGCTCCCCAGAGCACTCATGAGGGCAAACTGCCTTCTCACCAACTTGCTTTCATCGTGTAATGGATCATTCTGGGTGTTTCCCAGCCAACCTGGAAGGCCTGTGGCTCTGTTGAGCCAACAGCAAGCTAAAAAGTGTGGCTTGAATGTGGGCCATGCGAATTGCCTCGTGGTCCATGGGAGGCATCATGGAGAATCAGAAAGCACCAGAAATATGGCGGCCTTGGCTTCAGTCCTCCAGCTGACTTTGGAAGAGCCACACAACCTCTCTGGGCCCGTTTCCTCCACTGCAGAGAGTCCTAAGATAGACTAGGTGGCATCCCGGATTCAATGGCTCAATCCTCACTGCAGCTGGGAAGCAAGGAGTGTCCCTCTAGAAATGAATTCCATTAATATTTTGCATGGGGTTAGAAGTGTTCAGATAAAACATTGAATTAATGTCTGGGGTGCCTGGGTGGCTCAGTTGGTTAAGTGTCTGAGTCTTGGCCTCAACTCAGGTCATGACCTCACGGTTCACGAGTTCAAGCCCTGCGTTGGGCTCTGCACTGACTGTGCAATGCTTGCTTGGGATTCTCTCTCCCTTTCTTTCTTCCCCTCCTGCATTTCTCTCTCTCTTCAAATAAATTAAAAAACTAAAACTAAATTTAAAACTCACCGAAATATAATTCTTAGGGAAGGGGCCAGCCCCCCATGCCATGTTAGGCTATAAATTTAGTCTACATCTTGCTTCTTGAAATCAGATCTATAGAGAGGACCCCTCCAGGGCCAGTGTGGAAGAACATCATGTCCTCTACAAGGGCATGTTCAGCCCTCCCCAACTCTTACACCTGTCCTTCTTCCCTCTTGCCCAGCCATCACTCACCCCTGACTTCTCTGTGGAGTCTTCCCTGGAAACTTCTGGGCCCGTCTACAACTTCTGCAAGGCAGTGTAGCATGTAGCTGTGTCTGGTCTCTACTCATTTGTTGGTGACTTCTGCATGTTTTTCTTGTCTTATGAGTTCCTCTAGGGAAGGAGACACGTCTAACAGCTGTCCCTTGCCTACTATGTCTGAGTGAGTGAAGAGATGGCCAGTAATTTCGGTTGATTGACTTCCAGTAGGAGATTGGGGACAGAAAACCAGATATGGTTACAAGTGAATTCTATTTGAATCATTGTAATTGTTCAATCTGAGCTTTTATCCAAGTATGTTCTAATTAAACCCAGTTGTTTAACACCAATTTCCCCACACTATCGAAGTGATACACAAAGTTCAGGTGACAGTTTCTGGTTTTTCCAAACACCTTCCCTCATGGCTTAGGTCAGTCCTCACAGTGACCCCATCGGAGTTTACAGCCCAGGAAACTGAGGCTCCAGCGGGTGGAATTATCTGCCAGCGTCAGTCACACCGACACGGGGGCCTCTGCCCTTCTGTTCTGGGTGTTTCTCATAGTCCTTAGATTTCCCTCTCAAAAAATAAGGTTGAATTTTGGTAGACAGAGTGAACTTGGGGAGCTAAAAATTGGGGTCTAAACCCTGTTTTTTCCCTGAGCAATGGATTTTAGAGACTGAATCTTCTGGGGTATGTGTGCACGTGTGTGTGTGTGTGTGTGTGTGCAACCAGGGCAATGACCTTGCTGCTCACATGGAACTTCCTGAGGCATAAGTAATTCTTGATCTTGCAAACAGCCAGTAAACCGTGTGCAGGTCTAATCCACAGCCCGTGGCCTGTGGTGCAGGGGACCCCCAAGGCGAACGGCAGTCAGCCCAGGAAAACCGCTGGCTGGGCAGGAGGAGACGTACGTGTGAGCTCATACTTTTTCTTTGTCTCTGTGGCCTCCGGGGGACATGAATATCTGTACACCTGTCCAATCATCTCCCTGCTGTCTGTCTGAAGAGGGATTTCTTGGCCTGTGCGGAAGGGTGACCCCAGCCAGCCGCTCGCTGAGTCTCGAGAGAGCCTTCCTCCCACCTGGGACCTGGAGACAGGCATCAAGTTCAGAGGGGGGAGGCAGCCTGGTGGTGGCAGGCAGGACCCTCATGCGGGGTCAGCGGGGCACGGCCAGGCTCCCCCGTCTGGCCAACGCTGCCTGGTCTGCCTACGATGCCCCAGTCACTGAAAAGGGAGTTCTTCCAACTAAGAGTGAAAGCAATAGTCATGTTTTCAGTGACTCTCCACTGCTTTCAAACCACAAAGTCTTACCAATTTAAGTGAAAAATGGCATTTCTTTCACTAAAGAGTATTTCTTCCATAGCTTCCAGTTTCTAACACACCCAATGGAAATAACATGCAAAGGAAATAAAATTCAGGGTGTGCAGAGGGCTAGACGTTGGGCTAAGTGTCTCCACCCCCCACCGCCCCCTGGCCCCGGTCGCTATTGGCAGTGACTGAGGCCACCCTCGGGTGGGAACCAGCCTCCTGACCGCACTCGGCTGCGGTATATACCCTGAAATGCTGTGGACCCGTTCTTCAGTCAGTTAGCAAACGGCACGGAAGTGACAGGCTCTAGATATAGGTTACATACTGCATAGACACACATTACATACACTGTGTGTATATACACATTATACTCTATGTATATCCAAATATATATACACCAGGTCTTAAAAGAAAGTTACCGTCCATGTCACATCAGAAGAGGAAAACATCTGGAAAGAAAGCGCGGGCACTTTCCCTGGCAAGCCGCTTCTGTCCCGCATCTGTGGTATCCACAGGTAATCCCATTACACAGGAGCCCAAAGGCTCAAGGTTGTGCGCCAAATGTCAGGTTTCCAGGACGGAGAATTCCCTGGAGAGGATCAGACGGAAGAACAGCTTCGGATCTTTGCCATCGCGTTTTGTGACTATGACTACTCAGAGGGAACATGAGCAGGCGGCCACGCATGCTCAACACAGTACCATCTTGGCCGGACAGAGGGCGCCGCGTGTGAATTACGGGCATAGGAGGAAGTGGCTTAAAAAAAAAACTAAGAGCAGCAAAAAGGGGGCGGATTTGGTGAACGGGCCAGTCGTGCTGGAAGCTGACCCCCGTCCTCTGAGGCCAGGTCTTTCAGACCCCTGACAACCCTGGACAAGTGAACAGGTCCCCGGGTTAGCCAAAACCGCCCACAGAATTTTAACCTAATCGGCAAAGATTTCTTGGCCTTCACACTGGTAAAATATAACTGGCAACGCTCGAGTTTGGTCAAATCAACCCTTAATGCTTCCTGTTAGCTTCTAACTGCTTCTCCTTTTGCAAAGGCCGCGGGTCCCTAAGACTCATTTTTTTTTTTTTTTAACCTCACCGTAGAATGCCATCGTGGCATTTCAAATATTAAATTTTAAAAACAGATCAAATATTTTAAGTGGAAGGACAGCCCCCAATGATTGGATTCTTGAGGCAGGGCATCAGGTATGCATGATTTTATTTAAAATGTGTCCAATAAGATTTTTCCACCTGGAATGAACATTTTAACCTCTCCCCACGTATTGTTATAAACAGTATTTCCTCATTTCATGGAACTTCTTAGAAAGTTCTAAGGAACTTAACAGAAGAGAAAAATGAACTGTGGGAGATTAAATAACAGGAAGTTGATATCACAGCGAGGGTGCTCGCGCATCACGCAGCCCGGCCCCCCCTCCCCTCCCCGGGACACACAAGTGACTTGAAGGGTGAGGAAACAGACCCAGTCATGCAAGTCCTCGTATGGTCACTTGGTACCCTTGGCGGTTCTCCGATTCCCTGTCACTAGCACAGATAATAAAATGAGTCAGATGACTTCAGTGAATGGGAAATTGTCTTTTGCTTTTGGTGGTGGGTTGACGAGCTGAGAGAAGATAGGAGCACGATGCAGCGTTGGAGGAACGTTCCGGAATACTGAAGAGGCTGTCCCAACGTCGGAGCCCCGGGGAGCGTGCACCCGGCATCTGAACCGTTGTGCGCCCACGGTGGCCACAGCACCCCTGCCTCTAGTCTCGGGGCGCTGCGGACAGGTGCACACCGCCGCGGAGGCAGAGAAAGCACATTCTCCCCGGGGGACATCTGTCATTTTCCATCTCTAGAACTTGGTGATATTAAGTTCGTGTTTTCAGGAGCCGAAGGTCATAGCACAAATGAGGTCTACATGTCGTCACACGGGGCCACAGAAAGACACGTCTCCAAGTTATGCTGACCTGTCGGGGAGAGAAACAGACACAGAGCACAGCGATGCGGGGCGTTCCTAGGAAACAAGAACGGTACCACGTACATGGAAGTGGGCGAGCAGCAGGCACTGGCTCTCCTGCCTGCTCTTCGGGGCCACTGTCTGGGAAGAAGCTAAGGGCAGTGCGAGGGGCAGGCACAGGGGCAGGCGGGCTGGGAGATGGCACCATCTCAACATGTGTTCTAAAGTGACTTCGAGATGGCCGCTCATTTACAATCGAAACCTAATCCCGAACAGCGTTCACTCCCTCGTTCTCCCTGTAAACACATCTGTTCATAAATAACTTAAACGTCTCCTTGGCATTCAGGATTCAGTTCCGGCTGCAGAGTAGAAAAGGGTGGGGGATGCTCGGCGTTGAGGAGGAGATGTCGGGAATTCGTGTGTGTGTGTGGACAGGTGGCTGAAGAGTCTACCGCACGTCGCCGGGGACATCAGCCGTCGGACACGGGCGGGGTGACCCAGCCGTACTTTTCATGCGTCTTCACCAAACTTTTAAAGGTAGCTTCGGCTTCCTTGCGGCTGAAGGACTTTTTTGATTTGCCGGCCTTTCTACAGATCCGTCCCTGCAAGAGAGGGAAAGGGAAACCAGGTTAGAACCCCTGCTCTGATCCCACAGGGGCTAACTTCTGCTACCTTCACCTGTGGGACCCCCAGATGGGTGCCAAGCAAGCGGGGTGCTGGGCTTGCAGGGAAGGAGGGGTGCCGCCCAGCTCCCCCTGATGCCTCATTTCCAGGCCCGGAAAGCACCTGCTGGCTCCTCTCCACCCGGCTCCCCGTGGCCCGGGAGGCCCCGGCCTGCACCAGACGAGCATCTGCAGAAGCCTTGGCTTGTCCCTCGGGTGAAAGGCAGCTCCCATGGCCTCTGCCTCCCACCGAGGACATGTTCCCTGTGACTTCCAGCCTCTCCTGTAACAGACTCATATTTGGATGTGTACACTTATGTATTCACACACACATTTTAAAACTCTGACTTTAAGGGGCACCTGGGTGGCTCAGTCAATTAAGCATCTGACTTTGGCTCAGGTCATGATATTGCGGATTGTGAGTTCAAGCCCCGTGTCGGGCTCTGTGCTGACAGCTCAGAGCCTGGAACCTGCTTCGGATTCTGTGTCTTCCTCTCTCTCTCTCTCTCTCTCTCTCTCTCTCTCTCTCTCTCTCCTGCCCCTCCCCCACTTTCACTCTGTCTCTCTCTCTCAAAAATAAATAAACATTAGAAAAAATTTAAAAAATAAAATAAAATAAATGAAAAAAAAAAAAAACAAAACTCTGACTCTTAAAAGTGAAGCCCAGGAACAATGAGTGAATTTCTTGTAATTCATGTCTCTTGGGAGCCATTTCAGGACAGGATGGTGGAGTCATTTTCCAGGAAGAGGAAGGCTGTCCTTGAGCCCCGAGAGGAGAATGATGAGAGGTAGGTGCCCCCTTACACAATCCCAGGGAGAGGCCCGACCCCTCACGGGGACCAGGTGTGTTCTGGCCAGAAAGGTGGGGCGTTGGCATCTGCAGTGGACAAGAAGGTCTAATCTACCTTAGAATGGGCACAGCAGGCTCTGGATCACGAGGGAGAAGGAACCCAAAGGCACTGCTGATGTGACCACCTCTCAGGTGGCCCCCTCCTTTCCAGAGAGCCCTGGGAGTGAGGTGTGCCTGGCATCATGGGGAATACTGAAGGGAAAGAGGAGCCTGGGCAACGGACCATCGGTCAGCAAGGCCTGTTGGGGCTCTTGTCCAGCTGCGCTGTCCTCCTTTACGCCTCACGGCCAGCAGGGACACCCCTGAGCCTCTCCTGGAAGATCTACGTGTCTTCCTAAGCGTTGCGTGTGCACATTTTGCAGGTGGGGTGGAAGAGATACCTCGGAAAGACCTGGTTGAGTTTCACCCACCAACAAGAGCATGCACACTATTTCCAACAATCTCCTGATGTTTATAAACCTTTACTAACAAGCCCCTCTGAGTGGACCCTCGGACGAGGCATCCGGGGCGGCAGCCACCCTGGCCCATGTGGCCACAGGCAGGTCAGGTCCACCCAATCTTAGCTGTCTTAACCCACTAATCATTCTGGTGGGAAGACGGCTGCACCGGCCTCGTAATTCACAGGGAAAATGGCACCCAATCACCAGCCTCTGGGAATGGAAGACTATTCTGTGCACTTAAATTCAGAGCATACGGTTCAACATCTGTCTTTCCAATGGTGGAGATGGAAACCAAAGCCCAGAGAAGGAGCCAGAAATCCGGGTACAGCTGGGCTCTGCCCCCTCTGGACACCTCTCTGGCAGAACTTGTCCGTATGCCCACCAAGGGCAAGGCCACCTCATCCAATCTGCTGCTTGGTTCCCATCACACAAGCTGCTGAAAGGGCAGAGGAGGACAGGAGGAGAAGAAGGCAGGAAATTGCCACTGACTGACTTCCTGAAAGTTCCCCATGTCTCTCCGGGATGTGGCTCCTGGTTTTAATTTTGGAACTTCCCACTTTTCTTATGTGGCATAGTTATAGCTGATAAAAAGGGACTGTGAAAAGCTAATACATTTATAATCATCATCATGATGGGTTGAGATCAAAGTCCAAGGTTGTTTCATTAAACACAAGCAAATGCACCTTTGCAGAAATGTCAGCATCAATTTCTACATGGAGTGGGAGCAAACGTCAGGCTGTATTCTTTTGCACAACACGCAGATTCTAGCCATCTCTTATCATTCTTGTCTATAACACCAGAAGTCCATGGCAAGGTTTGAGAATTCTGAACCCAAAGCAGCCAAATACAAGCTCTCGAATATCTTGGAATATTCTGTCACTCTTGGCACGAACATAGACTTTGTCTATTCCCTGTGAAAAGTCCCAACTGTTACAAAAAACAACAGACAAAACCCCAAATGAACAGACCGCTCTTTGTTTCCTTTTCTTCCCAGGAAATATTATGAACATAGAGCCCCAGCACTCAGTCAATTCAGCAACCAGGAAACAGAGTCTGTTGTCGGCCAGCCGGAGGTTTCCGGACCTTCGCTGCCCTCAACGGAGACCTCTCCCCTGGTCCGCTGTTTCTCACATCTTAGTTTACAGTTAACAGATCTCTTCTCATAGATGGCCTGTCCCCTTCTGATTGGCTGTTTACATATCACCCAGCGAGATACCGAGCTTGAGAAACACCACTTACGTTGCCTGGCCCTGCCAGGGTGGCTGAGCTGTTTTGCTGAGATGCCCCTGCGATGCCCCCTGGATCAAGAAGGGGGGACATTCCACATGCCTGAGCCCCCCACAGTCTGATGTGGAGCCGCCTTCCATTTTCCACTCCCCCCACCCCAGGTACCATCTCCTAGAGGGTGGACTGTGGGAAAACCTTCAGCTCAACCGCTCTGACCCTCTGTATTTTCCTCGATAAAGTGGGAACAATATTCGCCACACAGCATCATTATGAATGTCAGAGAAGATCCTGCATTTGGAAGCACTTCAGAAAAATGTAAATTGTGTCTTACCATTACTTAAGAGCTGTTTTTCTTATTGTCACAACATTCACATTTCTCCCTTGTCTGTTTCCATTTGCCTGATGACCAAAGAGTCCCTTCTGGAGAGTTTCCCTGAATAATTGCTGTTTCTCCTAAAATACCTCGACGTGTGTTTAGCTCAAAAAGACCTGGAGGGGAGTTTACGCAACCCAGTGTGATAGCTTTGCGCCATCATTAAGAGCTTAGGTACGTAACCTCCCTCTCTCCTGAGCCACAGACGGTAAATGCAGTTATGAGCAACCGTAGGATTTCCCCCCAACTGCCTTAAAAATCTCACCATAACACGGATGTCGAGCAGTGCTAATGAGAATACAGTTCTCTGGGACTGTGTGTGTCAAACAAATCTATGAGTTGATACTTTGGTTTGACTTTTTTTTTTTTGGCCACGGAGCTTTTGGGCTATCACAATCACAATAATTCAACGTGAAAAATTCTATATGGCTACACATTTCTATCTAGCTAATAAGCAACTCCAAACTCGGGTCCTCAGTTCAATCCCCTGATCCTACATGGTTTCCATTACCCCAATGAGCACATTGAATTTCAGTGTGACTTTTTCGCTTCTTTTTTCTAATTTTATTAATTTGATTTAGTTTTTAAATTTTTTTTGCTTGTTCTTGAGAGAGAGAGAGAGAGAGAGAGAAAGAGGGAAAGGGGCAGAAAGAGAGGGAGAGACAGAATCCAAAGCAGGCTCCAGGCTCTGAGCTGTCGGCACAGAACCCGAACCGTGAGATCATGACCTGAGCTGAAGTGGATGCCCAAACCAACTGAGCCACCCAGGCGTCCCTGTCACTTCTGCGTTTATTCCTTCATTATGTTGGGTGCAGGGCCTAAAAAGACAAAGTGATATGGCCCCTGCCTGTAGGGGCTGAGAGCCCATTATGGGGAGATAACGGGGGTGTGCTGTAGCTGCTGAGACAGAAGGCACATGTCAGGGCTCCCAGCCTCAGTACCATCGGCATCAGGGGCCCGATCATTCTGCTGAGGGTGGCCCCGTGCACTGTAGGATGTTTAGTTTAGCTGCGTTGCAGCTGGATGCAGCAGTGGCCCCCAAGCAGATGACAGGCAAATCGTCTCCAGTCACTGCCAAATGTCCCCTCAGAGGTAGAATCACACCCTTTGAGCACAGCTGGAGTACAGAATAAAGACGGCCCGGACCAAGGAGTCTGCTCATTTTCTATCTGTTTAGCCAAGGATTGCTACAAGTCCTCCCCAAGTTAGCAACTGCTAGTCACTGGGATCGCACAGCTTTCTAAGGTAGAAACGATTCTGGTCCTCGTAGGGGACCAGGTGGGATGGGGGGCGGGGCGGAGGGGAGAGGGGGGTAGTGCCGCTTGTCTGTGCCTCGAGAAAGACTTCTTCTGTGTTTGACAACAGTCGAGCTGACATATGGGTGGCAGGTGTTTTCCAGGCCATGGTGGCGAGGATAAGCAGAAGCTGAAACAGCCTAATGTATTCAGAGAACCGTGGAAAGACACTTGGTGAGTCTGGGGCATGGAGTGAGTGAGTCTGTGTGTGTGTGTGTGTGTGTGTGTGTGTGTGTGTGTGTGTGTGTGCTGGGGTGAGGGTACACAATTCAACAGACCTGGCTTCAAATCCCTGCTCCAACACTTCCTGGCTGTGTAACCCTGGGCGACTTACTTAACCTCTCTGAATCTCAGTTTCCTCATCTGTAAAGTAAGCATACGAATAGTGTTACGGGACACTGGATTTTTATCGGGGTTTCCTACGTTGAAACACGTGAAATGCTGGGCACAGTGCCAGGCACAGGTGGCCACAACAAACGGGGCTTTTGATTTTTGGAACTATCACAGAGGATCTTACCCCTTGACAATTACTTTCCTTCTGGCCTCTTGGAAAAACAAGACACACACGGGGGCGCCTGGGTGACTCAGTCGGTTAAGCGCGGCCCCTTGATTTTGACTCAGGTCATGATCTCACAGTTTGTGAGTTCGAGCCCCGCAATCGGGCTCTGTGCTGACAGTGTGGAGCCTGCTTGGCATTCTCATTCTCTCTCTCTCTGTCTCTCTCTCTCTGCCCCTCCCCTGCTCATGTGCATGCTCTCTCTCTCTAAGTAAGTAAACTTAAAAAAAAAAATTAAAAACAAAAGAACACACAAATTTCTGTCTTCCATATGGACATCACGATTTGGTTTCTTCTGTCACGGAATGTCTGTGGGCAAATCTAGTATTTCGCATTTATGTGGCTGATTTCCCAGCTTTTTTCAATATTGTCTGTTTTAACACTGTTGTCTCATGACAGTGCATGAGATAAATACACTCATTCTGCATTTCTCCCTTGATTAGGTTTTTCTTCTTACCGCTTTATTTTTCTTCACAAGCCTACTTTCGTGGTATTCCTGTGTTTCATTTGCCCGTGAATTACAGGCTTCCGCTCTTTTAAAAATAGAGTTTCCAGACTCCTCATGTGAAGTTTTGAGGTTCTTTCACTCATTTCCTGGGCTGAATTACAGAGTGGCCACTTGTTTTCAAAGTCTTTGAACGTGTAATTGTTAGTCTGAGAGCGCTCACAACCCCTAACCCCTCCGGCGCGGGTTTCCAACCCATGGGTGGGGGGAAGACACGCTCCCCAGATCTTTGGAAGGAGGTCCACCCTGGAAGGCAGCCACGAGTCCGCCGCTCTTTGGGGTCTAACGTGCAAAGCGGATCAACTCACAGAGTTCCAGAGCGCAGATAGGACCCTACAACAGACGAGGCAGCTTCAAAGACACGTTTTCAAATCGAAACAGTTACGCCAAGCCGCTGACCAGCGAGGGGGGGGACTTGAGCTGGATCCGGTCCAGCGAGGCGGCAAACAGCAGCTGGGGGCGGGGACACGCTGATGTGGTTCTGCAGCACTTTCCACGGGTCTGAGAGTGTGTGTGTGTGTGTGCGCGTGCCCGAGTGCACATGTGTGCCCGGGTGCACGTGTGTATGTGTGCACGAGCACGCACGCAGGTTCTCCCGTATGTGGCGTCTCCTGAGCGCGTGTACATTTGTGTGTGCGACTGTGTGTGATGGTCAAGCTGCACGGAGAGATGTGTGGGTCCCTGAAGTGAAATGACCACCAAGGGGACCGACAGCAGCCCTGAGGGAAGCCTCCTGGCTGAGCTGGGGAAGCCCCAGGCCGCCTGAGCCAGTCCGGAGGGTGGTCAGTTTATGGTGGGAGACCCCCGCCTGTCGGGGAGTCTGCCCAGCGCCAGCCAAGGCAGGGAGGGGAGTCTGGTCTGGGGCGGAGGCAGTGTGGGTAGGGGAGAGCGGTTAAGTCCAGCAAAGGACAGGACAGCAGGGCTTGGGGAAGGATGGTTATGGTGGCAGAGGAGGCCCAGGGCGTTTCAGGCTTCCGACCCGGGAGGAAACAGGTTTCCGGGATCAGCCCCTGAGTCCTCTGAGTCGGCGGGTTCGGAACACGCACCAGAAACGCAGCCACGCAGGGCTGAAGGGGGCCGTCGGATGTACTGCGTGGGGCTCTCACATCGCGGGCTCCAAATCACAGACATGGGGAGAGTCCACGGTGGGGAGAGAGGAGGGAGGGGACACAGTCACTGGCTCTTGAGTGAACTGCCCTCCCTGCGCCTCAGCCTCCACACCCGAGTCCTACGCACAGGGACACCTGCCACGGGGGTGAGTGAGCCTTTGGGGAAGGATAAAGGGGAACTGGTCCTTGTGCAGTGGCAAGATGTCTGACGGCGACTGGGGCACGGTGATGGCAGAGCCGATGGCACCGTCTTGGGGAGGGAGTGGGGAGGGGGCGGGTGTCAGGCAAGGGGGCATCGGGAAGCCACGGCTGGCGCTCAGGTGGCAGGTGAGCGCCGGGAGAGCACCTGCAGTGTGTGAGATGCTTCCTTGATTTGTCATCAGATCGGAGCTTGAAAAACTCCTTTTGGCCTCATGCTTTAGCAATCTCTGCACACGAAAACCCAACGAGCCTGGTTGTTAAGGACAGCTCAGCTATAAAAAAAGTTCCAAGAAAGCAACCTGTATTTCCCAAAGATTTATTAAGTGCCTGCCCCCCCAACAGATGTCGTGCAGGTTGCTGGAGATCCCAGACGGGGCCAGGTGAGCGAGAGGCGCAGGGCTTAACCCAGGAGCCTGGCGGGCACAGCCAGGACCACTGACTAGCTTTCCTGCGGAATTGACTCTCACCGGGGCCAAGTTTGAGAACACCGCCCAGGATACAAAGCCACTTCACTCAAGGAGGACTGTTTACTTCGTGGAACATTCTAGAATTTTCCACTGAGAAAGCTCAGGTAACCTATGCTCTATTACAGTTTCTAAACTATTTTCCCAATGGCTAGGTAACGAATGTCCTCAGATATCTTCTCTTAAATTTGTAAACACCTCAGGATATCAGAGCCAGGCGGCTTTTACATAAACTTGGGTAACATTCAGTAGCAATGAAACTGAAGCTACCTTATTTAACGTTATCATAAAATATCCTCAAGCCACTGGCAGCACCGAAGGCACAGCTTGCAAAACACAAGCATCTCCACATCCTCTACACTTTAAAGAAAGTTCTAGCAATTATTGAATCTTTTTTCTTTTTTGAGACAGATGGTATTTTCCTGGAAGAAGCAAGCAGAGAAAAATAATTTTTTTTCCTAAAAATTTAAATTATTTCAGATAATCATTTCAAAAAAAATTTTTTTTTGGCAATTCCACGAATGCTGATACTTCTGCTTAAGCAGCTGGGTCCCCGTGGGTTTCATTAGCGGCACTGGAACACAGGAAGTGACAGCTCGACATACTTATTGAAGGCGGTCACGGCGGCTGTGTGCCCGGCATCCTTCTCGGGATGGGGTCTGAACGCACGCATCAAACCCTCCCCGAAAGCCCACCAGGTAGGCTTCGCTATAATCAACTCTGATTTACAGATGAATAAGCAGACACGGCGAGGTCACGTAATGCGGTCAGAGTCACACAAGATTCCAGGGCCGTGCTGGAGGCCATGCTCTCAAGCCCAAGGCCAGGCCGGCCCGCAGGCACATGGAGGAGGGTTGCAGATACAGGAGAAAGGAAACACGACACTGACCATCTACTCCACGAAACGCCGCCCAGCCTGCCTTCTCCCGTGGGACTCAGGACGCGCCGAGGTCACTGAACGCCGCCACCGCCCTGCACCCTCTCTGTCGCATGGGGCTCCACCTCTGCCATCTCGCACGTACCAGACTTTTAAGCCCTGAGCTGGCCAGTGACCTAGACCCGTCTGGTCTTCCGGCCACAGCGCTGTGGACCCTGGCGCCCTCCTCGACTCCGGTCTGTGTGTGACCCGAGCAGGCAGGTCTTCCTTCGTGAGACACCTGCTTACTCACAGTTCCTGCTCCTCAAGACGATTGGCCACCGTAGCGTCCGCTGCTCCTGGACACAGAATGCAAACGGAGCCCGTGGACAGGCCAAGCCGAGGACCCCGTGTTCCGTTTGCAGCCGCTTCGTCAGCGTCTTCTACTTACGAGCTAAGCCCAGCTGCCTACGTGTGGGGTTCTGGGCCAGCCCCACAGCACATCTCTGTCTCTGGTATCAGGGTCAGACTCCCTGGATCTCCACACACTGGCCTGTCTCGGTTCACGGAAACCTTCCTCCCTGGGACCGGCTCCACTGGGACGAACAGGTGCGTGTTAACTCCATTAGCCTCGGCCACCTTCTTGCGCCGCATCCGTTCTGTGCTGAGTGACCGGCTGGCAGGAAAGGTGGCATTTTCCTGCGCAACTTGACCTCTCACGCCGGAATCCAGGCGCCCATCATCCCTACACACTGGGCCTTCCTTAGGGCACCGTATTTGCCCTTCTTCTTGGAGACACATTTAAAGAGGATGAGGGTCGAGGTTCTCGCCCACAGCGGCCACCGGTGCTTTCGTCTATCTGCTCGTTCTCGGTGGCTCGATCCTCGCTGCAGCCCTCCGTTCCGGGGCTGGGACTCCACTCACTCCGACTTGGGGCCACCCACCCAGTGCACGCGCCCCGATGCCCGAGGCTGCTTCAGTCTGCCCCACGGCCCTGATTTAAGGACCGCGTGCTGGGCACACGGAGCTTCTCTGCTGCTGTACGACGTGGGGGTGGGGGGCGCTTGGTAGGAGAGGCCGGGTCATCCTCTTCTCCAGGGAGGCGGGGCCCGTGGGCATTCGGGAACCAGCCGACGGCTGCCAGCGTGGCGAGGTGCCCCATCTGCCCGCCTTGTGCCCTCTGCCCCACAGAAGGCAGGTCTGCTGGCAGGGGTCACTCACCCGCCTCTGGCCAGGGGTCTGCCTGATGTCATGACCCTCCGTAACCAGCTCCACCCCCCACCCGCCCCCATCGATCAGGGTCGCGTGAAGAGTTCTGTCTCAGCACGGACGATAACAACGGCGATGCCACCGACGGGGACTCCAAAGACACGGAGGAGCCCGAGAACGTCACTGGAAAAACGTGACAGGAACTGTCACTGGGGATTAACCCGTCAAAACAGGGGGCGGCCGTGCTCCGCTCTCTGCACCTGCTGGCAGGGGCTCCGTGAGTCTCACAAAACCATCCCAAACTGGGCTCTACTGGACAAATGACGTCAAGAAGTAACCCAAGGCTGTCACAGGCAACCAAGGTAACTTACGCTTTGACTCGGGAGACGGTCTCCGGCTTCAGGAGGCACGTGTGTGTCTGCGGTTTATGGTGGCACGTCACAGCCTCACCACCCCCCCAGGCAGCGTAACTTGTAACGGCAGAGACCGCTCCTGCCCCATAACACAGGCGCCGCGGGACCTTCCCAGCTCGGAAGGAAATTCTGCCACGTGGACTAAATAAAGCCAACGAGACTTTGAAATCATTGGGAATCTTGAGATACAGTTTCTGGAAAAATTAAAGTGTGCAAAGGCCATGACTTGGGCTCCAATTCTCTAAACTGTCCGTGAGGACGGGCGGGGGCGGCGGGCATTTCCGAGTCCCCGGAGCTGGGGTCACTGGACTCCGGGGGAAGGGACTTGCTACCTGTCCCTAGAGGGGGCCACTCCTGCCCTGCGAACGGCACGTCCTCACCGGGGGCGACCAGCAGGCAGTGAAGACAGCTGTGGTTTGCCTTTACAATCCAAAGTACGTTTTCCTGCCGGGGAAATAGCTGGCACATAGGTATTGCTGATGCGGGAGCGGGTCTGTGACTCAGGCTGCCCGCCCCCCCCAGAGTCCCTGTCTCATGGGACCACCATGACGACCCAGCGCATCGAGGCCCCGCATGCAGGGGGCCCTACGACAGCAATGCCTGCTGGGCATCTCGGAGACCCAGAAGGATCCCTGATGTCGTCTTAAAATGGGCTGATTTCCCCTGTGGGAATGTCGGCCCTCCAAGGGCTGAAGACCTTCTTTTAAAAATACTCATTTAAGGGGCGCCTGGGTGGCTCAGTCGGTTAAGCGGCCGACTTTGGCTCAGGTCATGATCTCGCGGTCCATGAGTTCAAGCCCCGCATCGGGCTCTGTGCTGACAGCTCAGAGCCTGGAGCCTGTTTCGGATTCTGTGTCTCCCTCTCTCTGACCCTCCCCCGTTCATGCTCTGTCTCTCTCTGTCTCAAAAATAAATAAACGTTAAAAAAAAAAAATTTATAAAAAATACTCATTTATCTTTGGGAGAGCACAGGCAGGGCAGGGGCAGGGAGAAGGGGACAGAGGACCCGAAGCGGGCTCTGCGCCGACAGGCTGACAGCAGTGCGTCCGACGCGGGGCTCGAACTCATGAACCTCGAGATCATGACCTGAGGCGAAGTCAGATGTGCAACCCACGGAGCCACCCAGACGCCCCCAAGTGCTGGAGGACTTTTAACATCCACACACCTTAGAGTAGGCTTGAACCAGACTTGCTACGTTTGCCCTGAGAACACAATTTTGGTTGTTTCCTGCACCGGTTGTTAACGAGGCGCTAACGAGGTGCTCCCCTCCCACCGCCATTATTAGACGACCTGCTGCTGGAAAGAAGAGGAGGGTGAGGGAGACCGGCCCCCCTGAGATCTCCAGACGCTCAGCCACCACCTGAGCAGCCTGACTCCAGGCCCCTGGGGTGTTCCGACCACTGCCAATCGATGGCGGGTGATGAACTCATCCCCTAACTCAAGCAGTCCTCATGCACTTACTTCAAAAACGAAGAGTATTTTCATCAACCACACTTTTTGGAGGGGCTTGGTGAAATCCAGCACCCAGACCAGAGGCAGGCTCCGGAAAGCCTGTGCGTTTCCCGCGCCGTGGACACAAACCTGGCACACGTCAGCATTCTGTCCCCACGGCTGGACTCTACTGTTCCCTGTATTCCAGTCTGTCCCCCACCCCCACCTCCTGAGGCTCCCCGCCGGCTCCCACCCCTCATTACCTGACCCTGCCTTCCTACCCCCCACCTTCCACCGAACACTGGTCTCTCGTTCGGTTCAGCGCGCTCAGCATTCAGAGTCCGCTGGCAGGGTGCGACGCAGAACTGGATAGAAGGATTCCAACCATTCCAGGCCTGCACGCCATTGTCCCACCTTCCCTGACTTGCCGGTGTTATGCAGGTGATGGCCCCAGTGTAGATGAGACCCAACACACACGTTTTCTGTTTGCAAGAACACACAGGGCAAAGATAGGGCATAAAATACCTTAGCGTTGAGAAAGCAAGGAGTAGGGATCTTTCTGGAAAATGCAGTGTTCCGTTATCATAAAATAGTCTCAAGCCTGCAATCAAGAACGGAAGTTGGTCCTAAATTCCAATTTCTAGGCTCTGACTCAACCGCATAGAAAACCGAGGGACTGATTTTGGTTGACCTAATAAAAATTAAAAAGTGATGCTCTATAAGCAACTGGGATGGCTATTATTACTTTTAGGTCATTACTTTGGGGATGTTCTGATTTCCACTTTTATTGGTATAGTAGTGTTGCCACAGGATCTTCTCTTTCTGATAAAGTAAAAGTTACAATGAGTAAAGAATTCAATCAGTGATTTTTACATACCGTACATCACTGGGGATCTTCAAACAGTACATACTTTATTATTTTTTTTAATGTTTATTTTGGGAGAGAGAGGAAGAGAAAGAGAGAGAGGGCGCACATGGCGGAGGAGGGGCAGAGAGAGGGAGATAGAGGATCTGAAGCGGGCTCTGTGCTGAGAGCAGAGAGCCCAAGGCGGGACTTGAACCCATGAACCGCTAGATCACGACCACGGTGGAAACCAAGAGTCAGACGCTTACCCGACCGAGCCGCCCGGGTGCCCCTACGTACTTTGTACTACAATATAAGTAAAGTTTGTGCCAGCCACTGTTCTGAGGGCTTTACGTGTATAAAATCACTCAGTCCTCGCTAGAGAGGAACTGCGAGGGCTTCCCTTATGGTGGGGAAACCGAGGCAGAGTTCAACTGCCAAGGGCACACAGCAGGTAGGTGGTCAAACAGGAACCTGAACTCACAAGGTTGGTCCCCAGTGTCCATGCTCCTAGCCGCTCTGCCAACAGGTGACGGAAATATAAATACGGGGTGCCCCCTGAAGCAGCCCACACCCCAAACGTGCCCAGATCGTGCGTAGGTTTGCACGATATGGGTGCAGCTGAGCATTTCATAATCGTATTTAAATACTAAATAGATTTTTAGGCAATATATCCGTTTTCCCTTTTGGAAAAACAAAGGTCACGTTATTTATCTACACCGGACTATCAAGTCCTTTCTTAGATCCACCCCACGCCCCACCCAATTGGGATTACGTTTGCCTCATTTCCTCTTTTCCCCAAACAAGTTTTCTTCCTCTGTACCAGGGCACTGAGCGTTGGGGAAGAAAGAGACAGACCCTTCCGTGATGACGTGAACTCACCGCGTGGGGGTTGGTAGGTCTTGTCTTTCATCGAAACCCACAGGAATGCTGAGACCAGCAGCCACAGAGGACGCAACGCATCCTTGCTGCGGAACGAGCACCTTAAAGCACCAGCGGCAGGGGTTGCAACGGAGGCGGAATCGCCAGGCTCACCCGGGCAGCACCCGCGGTCGCTTCCACCCTACAGCGCCAGGCGAGGCAATTCTGCTTACAGCCCGAGGGCCGTCCCTGCAAAGCCTGCAACAGTCTCTACGTCCTTTTCAAATGACCTTTCTTCTCCTCTGCATCTGGCCCCATGGTGAGGCAGGCGGAGTAAGCATTGCCTTCCCTGACCCGGGAGCGGAAACAGGCTGGCTGGGGCGGGGGCGGGGAGCATGGTCACCCCACTAGCAAGTGCCGGGACACGACGGTTCCTACACACCCCTTCCGCATTATCCAACACGTGAAGCAGCAGCTTCCCAGATCCGACCAAACCCCGCCGGACTTTTAGGAACGGGACCAACGTGAACCTCCAATTTACACACGTCTGAATTTAGGGCATCAAGTTGAGCTGCGCAAACCACCTGCCGCTACGGGTCATGACGAAGACCTGAGGCTGTGGCAGCTCCCCCGTCACGTCGGGTGCCTGCGTCCTCATCCGCAAGGGTCGCGCCGCTATGCACCCAGCACCCCGTGGGTGCTCACGCACGCTTCCAGAGGAGCGAACGACCAAGCATGCGGAATTACCGACATCGACCTCAAGGCTGCTTTGTGTCCCAGCTAGAATTCCAAAGCAGAGGTAGTACCCACGTGTCGCCATTTCCCCAAAACGTGTCCCACTCAGTATTTTATACACGTTAGCTCATCTCCGCCTCACCCAGGAGGTGCCCTTGTTCCAACTTTGCAAGCGATCGGGTGGAGAACGAAGGGGCAAAGGACTCCTCCATGGCAGTAGCTGCAGTAAATGACAGGGTCCCCCAACAAGGCCAGCCTATTTCTGGAATTAGAGTTAGAACCCCATGATGCGAAACGTTGGGAAATGGTGCGCTCTGTAAACTATGACTGGATGTTCCCAAGACATACCAGCATCCGGTCGGCTCCAAGGATTGTAATAACTCCGCGTAAGCCAGGACATGCCAACCTTACCCGACGTGGATACCCCGTTCCCACCACAACACCCCTCGCCCACACTAGTCGTTAAGAACAGCCCAAGAACCAGTGCTCTGTGCTGGACAGGTGACCTTCGTGAAGTCACAGACTGTGGCGGTGGGTGGTGGCTAGAAACATCAGTGAGCACTCAACTTCCATCACAGCTGTCCAATAAGTGTCTTTAATAAGGTGAATGTGTTCAGAAAACCGGAATCTCAAGGTAAAGTCTCTCATGTTCACTGAAAACACCCCTTGCAACACGTTGTCCTGTTTGCGGTCAAAACTTTCGTGGGGGCCTGTCACGGAGCACGCTAACTAGATGTCAGGGGAGTTCGGAGCAAACCATCGACGCGCCCTTTCCCCGCGACACAACGTTGACCCCGGGCATGTTCGCAGTGATGTTTCAAATGGCAGAAGGACAATTTTTTCAACTGAATTTTCCCGGATTTGTTATTTGGGATTTACATTGGCTGGTGTTAAGATCTAAATACACAAATATCAAGCTTATCGTACCTTCATATTTGAGGTGGTAAAAATAATAGTTTGGCTCTGGTTTTGTCTGTCTGCTCTCACGATATTGTTAAGCTTTTCTGTGCCACCAGGATGCAGTGTTCTGCTGACCTCCTTATTTGTAGATGATACAACAGCCTACACAGAAAATCCTAAAGGCTTAGCTGTTTTTTAAACCACTTTATTGACGTATGATTGACATACAAAAAGCCATACATATTTAACGTGCACAACTTGGTGGGTTTCGGATGTGGCTGTTTTTGATGAACCTGATGTGGTAGACAGGTCAGTGCTTTACAAGCACAAGTGTGCTTCCCAGCTCCCACCACCAGCCCTCGGCCCTGTGGCCGGTGCCAGCCAGTGGACCGGGAGGAGAGGTAAAGCGTGTCCTTCCAGGTGGGGGCAGTTAGGAGCTGATGTGCTGGCCCATACTCGCCCCCTGTCCCTGTGACCTCTGGGGCCACATGCTCTAGACGGACACACTACAAGAAAGGGGGGGCCAAGCCACCCGAGACCGTGTGCAGGAAAAGCACGTTCACTGTGTCATGGTGAGATTTCAGGGGATGCTCTGTTGCAGAAAGTAAATCACCACGATGACAAAAACTCTTGACAAACCATTGAAAAAACTTACATGGGACGTTAATGATTCACCAAGAGCAAAGACGAGTAACGAAGAGGTGTTGTCCTCTCTGATGTTAGAGTAGGAGGCGGTTCGTAAAGATACTATAGTACCTACACAGGAGCAGGAAGATAAGTGAGTCATATTTACATGGGGACCTGTTGCAGGATAAAAGGAATAATAAAAGGCAGCAGAAGAGGGCCAGGTGGGTCAGTAGATGGGGCCAAGGAAACATGTTCATGACGCGGAGGGGAATGAAGGTGGACTTCTACGGAAAACAGAGAGAATTCCTGTAAGTTGACAAGAAAAAGCCAGGTAACCAGAAAGCCCAGAGAAGGGTAGGGAAAAAATATGAAGAGGTTATTCGAAGAAAAAATCTGAACGGCTGACGAGTTCAGGAGGCAATGTCCAAATGTATTAGCGAGAACTGTACTTTATCATTATTTTTTTTTAATGTTTGTTTTATTTTTTTTTTTTTTTAATTTTTTTTTCAACGTTTTTTATTTATTTTTGGGACAGAGAGAGGCAGAGCATGAACAGGGGAGGGGCAGAGAGAGAGGGAGACACAGAATCGGAAACAGGCTCCAGGCTCCGAGCCATCAGCCCAGAGCCCGACGCGGGGCTCGAACTCACAGACCGCGAGATCGTGACCTGGCTGAAGTCGGACGCTTAACCGACTGCGCCACCCAGGCGCCCCTTAATGTTTATTTTTGAGAGAGAGAGAGAGACAGAGTGTGAACAGGGGAGGGGCAGAGAGAGAAGGAGACACAGAATCCAAAGCAGGCTCCAGGCTCCGAGCTGTCAGCACAGAGCCTGACGCGGAACCGCGAGATCATGACCTGAGCTGAAGTTGGATGTTTAACGGACTGAGCTGCCCAGGTGCCCCAAGAACTGTACTTTAAAACAGAGATAAGAAACCACCCAAAACTCAGGATGGAGGATATTGCTGAGGGTGTTTGAGGAGGTGCATGGACTGGTCAGGGAAGCCATTCTGGAAGATTCTGGCAATACCCAGAAAAAGTCAGAATGCTTAGGTTTTATGCCAACAAGACACGCCTGGGCACAGCTCCCAGGAGAATCTGAAAACTCATTCCTAAGACGGCCAGTCTGAGGAGGTGAACTGCAGCATTTATGTGAGGATAAGAGCCAGAGAAGGCTGGGGTCTTCCCCCGAGAGGGGATGAGTAAAAGCGGTCGATCACACTGTGCACACAATGTGCGCAGCAGCAAATACAGGCGTGAGAGCAATGAGGAAAAATACAAAGGGTTACATCGGCGGCTCACTAAACCACCGAAAACACATATATGCCCAGAACGTTACACACTTTACAAGGATCCAAGCATCTTGAAGAACATCTACTAAAAGCTGAGGGGTTTCCACAGCTTGGGGGGCTGTGGGGAACCCACCTCTCTGCATCTGAGACAAAAGGAAAGTCAATAAAGATGAGGTAGGAGTTCACGTACCTATGTGAACATATACGTACGTACAAGAGTTTCATCGTTTTCCCATCTATCGATAGTAACAGGTTAGAAAACGTGAGGAAAGCAAGGCCCGTTGACACTATCAGCAAATACTCCATGACCCTGGGGCGGGCTGCCTCTACCAATGCCACCACGGTCCCCATCCCTGGTGTCCACGTCCTTTCCCTCGAGGGTGGACGGGACCTGTGACTTACGTCTAAGGAACAGTGTAGGGTGAAGTGCTGGGATGCATCTTCGGTCTGGGCCCCTCTCCTTCTCTCACGAGCCGCCATATTGTGAGCTGCCCCAGGAAGAGGCCTCCGGTCAACTGCCATCAAGGAACCCAACCCTGGCAGCACCACACGAAAGACCTTGGAAGCTGAGCTCCGCCACCTTTTGGCAGCCGCTCGAGGGGAGACCAGAGCCAGACGCGCCCGACCACAGAAACGGTGAGACAAGCACGCGCTTGTTGTCTCAGGCCACCAAATCTCGGGTTGATTTGTTAGGTAGCAATAGACCCCTGACAAAGATTGCTAGGACTCAGTTTGACGGCCAAGTTCCTAAGGAAAATAAGGCAGAGTGCAATCCAAGTACAAATGGGCAAAGGACAAAATAAACAATTCAAACGGCAAAGAAAAAGATCACGTGAAAGATGTGTCACGAACTGAATTTCATTCCCCTCCAACCCGTACACTGAAGCCTTTGTCTCTGCTGTGATTGTATTTGGAGACGGGGTCTGCAAGGAGGCGAGGAAGCTTTAACGAGGTCGCTAGGGTGGGTCCCCAAGCCGGGACGACTCACGTCCTTCTAGGAAGAGGAACAGACTCCAGAGCTGTGAGAAAATACATTGGTTTTTTTTTTTTTAAATATTTTTTTTAATGTTTATTTATTTTTGAGAGAGACAGAATGTGAGCAGGGGAGGGGCAGAGAGAGGGAGACACAGAATGTGAAGCAGGCTCCAGGCTCCGAGCTGTCAGCGCAGAGCCCGACGCGAGGCTCGAACTCATGAGCTGCAACATCATGACCTGAGCTGAAGTCAGACGCTTGACCGACTGAGCCACCCAGGTGCCCCAGAAAATACATTGCTGAAGCCGCCCGGGCTGTGGTGTCTGCTTTGGCCACCCAAGCAGTGCTGGTGCACAGAAGCAGACCTATAACTCAGTCCCCAACCAGGACAGCTCGCTCCTCACTGGTGCTATTGTCCTACGATGGCCACTGACCAATGCAGGGCTCACCGGAGCGTCCACGTGCAACGTCTCTCGTGTTCACTTTCACTGCCGAAGGGCATTTGACTCCTACTCAATAAATGCTGCTTAATTGAACCGCATTGGAGCAATCTACTTCCCTAAAAAATCATTATAATCGAGAAGGCAGATCAAAGTCGACAGACACAGAGAAAATCAGTTTCTTTTTCATTTAATTGCTTTTCTTCCCCATCAAATGCACGTAGTGGAAGAAAAAACCCTACAGACCATTTTAATTACAATACCGTGAGAGTCAGAGATAGCCTCCCGAAATTAAAACGTGAACATCTAAGGGTACAGTATGTGAATAAGAAAATTATATAAACACTTTGAATATGCCTTTTTATTTTATAAAAACCCTTGGAATACATATAATAAAGCACCTAGTCTTTTGGTATTTTGGGGGGCCCTGATGTTTGTGAAGTTTACGGAAAAGCCCTCTCATCACGGGACCTCCGGGGTGGGTGGGCATCTGTGGTCGGGCGTGGGCAAGATGCCGAAAGCCAGTGCCAGCTTTGAGTCTGGACGCACGGACATAAGGCGCTCATGACCGGGGAGCCGCAGGGAAGGCTCGGACCACACTGCCACCCTCTGTCAGTGCTGGTGACCCAGCCAGGCTGTTTGCTCCAGAGTCTACACTTCTGGGAAGACAAGGCAGGAGGGGTTAAGGGCGGACCGTAGCTGCACAAGAGGAGAGGCCACGTCTCCACACATCAAGTCTGTTATCTCTGCCAGGAGCCTTCCTGTGGGGGGGACCCCTGCCTGTTCCAGCGTCCTGGATGCAGACAACTGGAGGTATTTGGGCATATTTAAATGGATTCCTCTGCTCTGCAAAGTGCAAACGGCCCTCCCCCAAAACTCCGTGACGGATGTGGTGGACCACCAAAACCCGTGGCACCCTGGTTTCCACCAGTGATCGATAAAATTTACAACTAAGACTTGTTTTCTGACGGAACTGTAAATTCAATGAGTCAAATTACCGTACAAGTGAAACTGAGGGTTTTTGGAAAGCATCCTACATCGAAATTTGATAAGGATATCTAAAATGACAAAAGCAGCTTAAATTTTTTTTAATGTTTACTTATTTATTTATTTGTTTATTTTTGAAAGAGAGAGAGAGAGACAGAGTGCGAGTTGGGGAGGGGCAGAGAGAGAGGGAGACACAGAATCCGAAGCAGGCTCCGGGCTCTGAGCTATCAGCACAGAGCCCAACACGGGGCTCGAACCCACAAACCATGGGATCATGACCTGAGCCGAAGTCGGATGTTCAACCGACTGAGCCACTCAGGTGCCCCATAACTTCTTTTTTTAAAGTTTATTTTGAGAGAGGGAGAGAGAGGAGAGCATGAGCAGGGGAGGGGAAGAGACAGAGAGGGAGAGAGAGAGGGACAGAAGGAGAGAGAGAATCCCAAGCAGTCAGCGCAGAGCACAATGTGGGGCTTGAACTCATGAACCATGAGATCATGACCTGAGCCAAAACCACGAGTCTGACACTTAACTGTCTGAGCCACCCAGGTGCCCCAAAAGTAACTTTTGATCTTAAAAAATGCATCGACTTGGGTGTTTCGCCATAAAAACCAATTGGATTAAAACATATTCACTATCCTTTCGACCTTAGGCTGCCCACTACTGCTGAATTCTAGGACCACCGACCCTCCAGCGGGTGTTGGAAAAAAACCATCAACGGTCTGGTCCTCCTGGATTAGCCACACCACCGATGCCAGCCCCTGCATACCCGGTGTCCTCTCTCTCTGCGGCCCCAGGCAAATGCACGTTCTGGGCCTGGAAGTCTATAGCACAGTCTACACCGACACCCGCTTTGAAAGAAAGGCTCTGTCTGGGGCTCAGCTGTGTCCCCAATATGTATGCTGATGTTCTCGCCCCCAGGAGCTCCGAATCTGACTGTATTTGGAGACGGAATCTTTCCCGAAGCGATTAAGGTAAAATGAAGCCATCCGGGTGGGCCCTCGTCCAAGGTGACAGGTGTCCTTGTAAGAAGAGATCAGGACACAGACCGCACAGAGGGACGCCCATGTGAGGACACGGGGAGAAGAGGGCTTTGACAGTCTAGGAGAGGCCTCAGGGGAAACCAAACTCGCCCACGCGTAGAGCTCAGAGGTCCGGCCTCCCGAACTGTGAGGAAATAAATGTCTGCTGTTTAAGCCACCTGTCTGTGGTGCCTTGTGATCCCAGCATTCTCTGAATAATAATATAGCCGAATACAGCTCCGACCAGAAAAGTCACAGCTGAATGGAAGGGAATGGGGAGAGGAGAGAGAGAGGGAGGGCGAGAGAGAAGAGAGGAGAAGGGAAGGAGAGAGAGAGAGAGAAAGCAGAGAGAGAGGGAGGGAGGGAGAAAGGAGGAAGGGGGAGAGAGGAGGGAGAGTGGGAAGGACAGAGAGGGAGGGAGGGAGGGAGGGAGAGGAGTGACGGGGGAGGAGAGAGAGAGGGAAGGAGAGAGAGGGAGGAGAGAGGGGAAGGGAATGAGAGAGGGAAAGAAGAGAGGGAGGGAGGGAGGGAGGAAGAGAAAGGAGGAAGGGGGAGAGAGGAGGGAGAGAGGGAAGGACAGAGAGGGAGGGAGGGAGAGAGGGAGAGGAGTGACGGGGGGAGAGGAGAGAGAGGGAAGGAGAGAGAGGGAGAGGAGAGAGGGGGAGAGAGGAGAGAGAGGGAGAGAGAGGGAGTGAATTTACAGTGGCTCGGAAACTTCCAACAGGGACAAGGCCACGAAGAAATGAAGGAAAAGGTGTTTGCAGACAAGTATTCAAATCACACCCTTCACGATAAAACTGTGTAAAAACCGAACCCCAAACCGGGACACCATCAGTCGGCTGGGAAGTGGAACGGGGTCCCTCCCTCACCGTCTCTTGGAGCCCAGATTCGGCCTCTGTCAGGCGTCTGCCTCGTGCTTTCTGGCAAGTAGGAGGGTGACATTTCAAGGGCACATGATTAAAAACAAAAACAATAAATCTAGTTCTCGTTTGCTAAAACACCGTGACCGGTAGATTTCACGTTTAGAGAAAAAAAGAAAACACAAGTCATGTGGGATCCACACGGTGCTGGGGGTGAAATTATTTGGGTGCTTAGTGTCAACCGGCAATCGCCTTTTCGATTGAGTGTCGTTTTGTTGCTAAAAACGTCCACTGTCCCGACATTTACCGAGCACTCGACACCTGTCGTCTCTTTGATGATTCAGGATCCTGCAGTACCTGAAGGTCACCGCCTCAGTTATTCTGCCACAGTTGCGGGCTGACAGCCAGCTGCGAGGGCAGGGCTACCTTCGTGGGCCCCACGCGCCCCCACGGAGCCCCACCAAAATGCTCCCCCTGTGGGGAGGTGCTCCCCCTGTGGGGAGGCGCTCCCTTTATGGGGAGATGGTCCCCCTGAGGGGAGGCGCTCCCTTTATGGGGAGGTGGTCCCCCTGAGGGGAGGCGCTCCCTTTATGGGGAGATGGTTCCCCTGAGGGGAGGCGCTCCCTTTATGGGGAGATGCTCCCCCTGTGGGGATCACATGGTTCTCCAGGCTGGGAGACAGCAGGGACCCGTGAGGAAGCATGTGCCCCATGAGCTGGGAGCAGGAAGCTCTGGGCTTGCGCAGGGAAGGGAGCTGCTCAGCCAGAGTGCGGGGCAGGGGGAGAGCAGAGGCTGCAAGGAGGAGGTGAGGCGGAGAGGGGCCTGCATGGATGCTGGGATTCTCATGGGGCACTTGGCCTTGGGGTGCTAAGGGGCAAGGCAGCTCCTCCCGGGGCAGCTCGCTGAGTCCTCCCAGGGATGCCGAATGGACTCCTGTTCCAGCGTGTGAGGAGGGGGTGGGGGGCTGAAGGGACCC
The DNA here is from genome assembly GCF_046562875.1 of Panthera onca. Taxonomy (NCBI): domain Eukaryota; kingdom Metazoa; phylum Chordata; class Mammalia; order Carnivora; family Felidae; genus Panthera; species Panthera onca. Next base: position 4,821,653 of record NC_138339.1, on the reverse strand, counting down.
GCAGACTCACTGCCGAGACACTGAGCCCAGTCTCCCTAGAGTCAGGTGCTCACCGCCCTCCGGCCTCCCTGCTGTCCTGGGGCCCGAGCAGGTGGGGAGCAGAGGGAAGACGGGGGAGCGGAGGGGAGGGCGGGGGGTAGTGGGGAGGACAGGGGAGTGGAGGGAGGGCTACGCTAGGGCCTGAACGGCAGAGGGAGGCCACCGGTAGTGAGTGGGGAGGTGATAACACAAAAGGCGTGTTAGATAAATGTTCCGCACAGGAGAAACAAAAGAGTTTGAAAACGGGGAAATGATGAGTGGAGACTCCGTTTCCTCTGACGCCCGGTACGGGCTAACTCTGGAAGCATGTGTAGGTGGCCCATGGTGTGCTGGGAGCTGGTGTTGGGAGACGGGGTCTTGGCCCCCCACGCTGACCCCCAAGCAGGAAGTGAGCTGGCTCCTGTCCTCCGGCTGTGCCCCCCCCCCCCCCCGCCTCTGACTCTGACCTGACTCTGAGCCGCTGTGTGTTGGGTCCTTGAGCAGGGCGGGGGGTGGGCGCGGAGAAGCATCACAGAGCGCCCCACAGAGCAGGACTGTAGGGGCTGCAGGGTCTCCCATGGGCTTTCCTAGCACCTTCTCCTCCTGGACAGTGGCGGCCAAGGCTGACACTCGGTCACGGGACAGCAATTTGGTGAGTTCTATCTTGCTAATTTCCCGGTTTTCTGCTATGGCGTTAAAATAGCCACTCTTATTTAGACAGAACCTAAGTACTGTCTGCTACTCCGCTTTGCTCTGAAATTTCAGTGTCTTTGTTACGAGTCGAAGAAAACTAAGAAGGCGGTCACGTTGACTCAGTGACGGATTCTGGCATTGCCCCTCACGGGTCCTGGGTGAGGATGATGTCATTGATCCCTCGGAGGGGTGGCTTCTCCTCAGGACACCAGCACAGGTGGCCCTCAGAGCTCCGAATGCTTCCGGCTGCACCACGTATAAATATCCAGCACAGGCAACAGCCGCCCTCCAGTCCAAATAATCAACGTCCCAAATGTCATTGAGGCATTTGACATCCGAAGGGGGGGTGGGGGGGGGGACACCTGACGCCTCTGTGTGCACCTGGTGCAGTGCTGTGCAGCCCGCCAGGGAGCCCGGGACGGAGGCGGCCTTTCCGGACCCGCGGCTGCCAGGAGGGTGCCCGCTCTGAGCTCGGCGGGCGAGCGCGGGCAGGCTGAGCCTGCCTCTTTCCCGGGGACCTGCATACAGTGGCCCTGGCCCAGCTCTACCCGAGAAGGGCGGCCAGCAGTGGCGAGAACCACACGTTCGCGGATGCAACAGTGAAATCAGGTGCTTCCAACGAGGACTCTACGAACAGACAGACAGACAGCGAGTACGTGTGCTGGAAAGTTCTATGGGAATGGGCTGGAAACTACTTCTCATCTTTTTCCATTGACGGGAAAACAACTCACGCCTCTGACCTAGGACTTTTGGAATTTTGTCTGGTGCAGGATTTTCAATCTCCTGTAGCTTTGTTGTTCCCACCGAGGAATTTAAAACCATAATACACGCGAAGAGAATTTGCTTTAAATGGCAAAGAAATGCCAATGTTATCAAAGCTCAAGAAACGTCACTGACATCTTGGTGAGCTCATTCACTACGTCTACTTTTCCCAACCCTGCTTAATTATGTGATTCAACGAATTAAAAAAAAAAAAAACCTTAGACTCTTCTGGAAAAAGAGTCAGTGTAAAATCACAGCACAAATGTTGCGCGTAAACCTGGGCTTTGGGAAACCTGTGGATCAAGGCCCAGCTCCTGGCCCCTTGTGGCCTAAGGCCTGAAGCCCACGGACTGTGGGAGGGGGTACTGGCCACACAACAAGCCCACAAGCTTTACAACGTACACCAGCAAGGAGATAGGGTTTGCCCGCGCCGAGCAAACCCCACACTCCTCTTCATCCAAGTGGCTCTTTCTTTTCTCTGCAGTCATTCCCAAACCCGCATTCTTTCCCCAGACTTTCTTCACATTACCGTGTGATAAATTTAACATATGGTACGTGCGTAAGGTTTGCAAGAAATGGGTTTTAAAAGGTTTTAGTCCTCCAACCTCAGCGATGCTTTCTAGAATATTCTGAAATATTTTCTAGGATGCTACCTACCCGTAAGTGTTGTGACTTACTGGCTTCGAAGAACCGCAGAAACTAGCGAGATGCAGGTGATCCCCGCAGGTGATGGGAGAGAAGAAGATGGGATACAAAGTAGCGATATTCATGGGAACAACATAACGGGGAACAGGAAAGGAGGATACTCACTGGCCGACGACGACTGACCGGCCGACAACGACTGACCGGATGATTCAGAGAATCCTATGTCTGAAAGCAAAGATCGCCTATGAAAAATTCTCCCTTCGGGGCACCTGGGTGGCTTAGTCAGTTACGTGTCTGTTGATTTCAGCTCTGGTCGTGATCTCATGGTTTGTGAGTTCGAGCCCCACGTCAGCAAGCTCTGCAATGACAGCGTGGAGCCTGCTTGGGATTTCCCCTCTCTCTCGTTCTCTCTCTCTCTCTCTCTGCCCCACCCCTGCCCATGCTCTCTGTCTCTTAAAATAAATAAATACGTAACTTTAAAAAATTTTTTAAAAAGAAAAATTCTCCTTTCTTATCACTCAAACTATACCTGCCTTATCAGACCAGGTAGCATTACTGAATTATTTTTCTTAAGACCAAACGCATTAGAAAATAATAGCCTTTCCGGGTAGATGTAGGAGCCTGAATTTTCCTCAACCCTTTAGGCAACTTAATTTAATAGTCCAGTATGGAAGTTTCCACTGAATCTACGGGGCTGGGCCCACCGGGAGGAGGCCCATCGTGTCCTGAGTGCGTGCTGAGTGAGGGCACAGTCCTTTGTCCCTCAAGTCCTAGAGCCACTGCTTTGTGCCGGACCGTCTTCTAATAGTGGCCTCTCACACCCGGATCTTTGACAAGACCTACGTGATGATGCTACAAAATGAGACCACACGGAGGGAAGAAGATGCACCTCAGAATTCGAAGTCCCTAGTTCCCGCTGGAGAAGCAGAGGTCTGGTTCAATCCCGTCACGGACGGGCGCTCCAGAAAACAGACACCCGCCTCGCCCCTGCTGGCTGCCAGCCGAGCCCATTGTGCTCCTCGCGCCCGAAGCCCTGCCTGTCTTGGACCTCCAAAAAGCACGCACGTGAATGTGCTCTGACGTGGCAAAGCCACGTGCAAACCACGCTCTGGGCTGGGGGCTCCTGGCCCCCACCGGCCCACCCTGCATCGGCCGGCACCTGCTGGTGCCCTCCCGCCCTCCTCCTGCACTCATGCCTCTTAGAGACGGCTGCACCCTTCGTGTACCTCCTCCCGTGTCCGGGTTTGAGGGTCTCTCCCGATTGGGTGCTGACGCACACCCACTTCTGAGGTGGCACCACGGATCCCTTCGTCCACAGGCCTTAAAAGTTCAACAGTGTGGCCTGCCCTTGTGCCGTTTATGGCCTCGTCAAGGGCGATGACGTCGAGGGCTGCCTGACAGCAGGCGCACAGCCCGCTGGGCTCGACCTTCCCAGCAAAGCCTGCAGAGCCCAAGGCTTATCTGAACAGGGGACCAGCAAGCCCCAGAGACTCAGGGCTGTGCGGTCAGGGTCAAGGTGCAGACTGAAGTCCTTTAATATTTTTCTTAGGCTAGGGTGACTGAAATGATGTCAACCAAAAGATCTGATGACAGCTAGATAGTCTGCAGGAGAGAAAAAGAGACTCAAATGCGAAAACTCAGTCTGAGCAACGGTGAGTAGAACTGTTTCTTTTCTTTTTTAATATTTTTGTATATTTTTGAGAGACAGAGAGAGAGTGAGGGAGGGGCAGAGAGAGAGGGAGACACAGAATCCGAAGCAGGCTCCAGGCTCTGAGCTGTCAGCACAGAGCCCCATGCAGAGTTCGAACCCACAGACGGTGAGATCATGACCTGAGCCGAAGTCGGACGCTTAACCGACTGAGCCACCCAGACGCCCCAGAACTGTTTCCATTTGCTGGCTATGATGCTGAAAACATCGCCCACCGGAAGAGGCAGCTATGGCCCCAGCCACTGACGCCGGTCAACCGATTTAGATGTTACAAACTCCAACTTCACGTACAAGAGAATACCCCTCCCTAGGCTGCCGGGCCCAACGGGCTGAGAAACAGGAGGGCAGAGGATGCTTGAGCCTCTCATGACCTCAGAGGTTGAGTTTCAGATTTCAGTATGGCTCAACTGTGGGAAAATCACCACTCAGCCTATACACGCCAGAGGATCAGTGAACTCTAGGCCACCCCCTCTCCTCGTGGGAATGTTGCTCCTACCCACCCGAGTCTTAGGATTTGCACGGACCCTGGAGGCATCCAGGCACTCTCCAAGCAAACGCAGGAAGACCGGCCCTAGGTGTGGGGCCTGAGCTCAGGGTCCTAATGGAATGTGAGGCAGGAGCTGGTGTTCACTTTGATTAGCCTCCAATTGTCACAACGTCACGTATCAGCTCCCAGGTGTTCCTGAGAAAATGAAGGAAGTCCTACAGGTTGGAGCTTTCAACTAGATCTCCCTTGAATTCCACTCAAGGAAAGGACTTTCCTGGAGGTACTAGAAAGGCAATACCCGGGGCGCCTGGGTGGCTCAGTCGGTTAAGCGTCTGACTTCGGCTCAGGTCACGATCTCACGGTCTGTGAGTTCGAGCCCCGCGTCGGGCTCTGTGCTGACAGCTCAGAGCCTGGAGCCTGTTTCAGATTCTGTGTCTCCCTCTCTCTCTCTGACCCTCCCCCGTTCATGCTCTGTCTCTCTCTGTCTCAAAAATAAATAAACATTAAAAAAAAAAAAAAAAAAAAAAAGAAAGGCAATACCCGACCACAGTGAAATTCTCCTGACACTGGACTGAGACAATCCGGGTGATTATTTGGTTTCTAAGCCAGGTCTTCATCTTAAAAGAAAATGGGAACCCCAAAGTGTCCCAGTTATCATATTCCATAATGAATCAAAGCATCTCAGCCATAGTTAATGGCTAAACAAAGCCATTTGGTGTGCGCGGAGATAGGGTAAAAGTAAACATATTCAGTAACAATATTCTCACACGTAATTTTCTGACTTAGCAGCAGCAAAGAAAATTAAGCTAATGTAAAGATACGCTAACAAATAGGATTCCTGAGAGAGCAAAGTTGTAAAGGTGAAAAATAGCCTCTGATCTGTGGCTGGACTATACAGAGTCACGGTTACTGTCAGAAACCAGATCCTGGCAAAGTACAAGGACTTGACAATGCAAAGCCAACAGAGGCAGTGACACAGTAAGAGGCAGCGGCTCCGAGAGGGGAAAAAAGACAGGCTACCCTGAGACTTTTGTGAGTATTTGTAAGATCGTGGTCAGATATGAAAAAATTCGAGCCAACTGGATGTCAACATAGCCCTGAAATGCTAACAGCTATGAAAGCTTATCCCTTCGTGTAATGGATTTAAACGTGAGTCAGCTCTGGGTCTTTGGTGACAGTTTCCTTGTGTGTTTATTTCACTGCCTACTCTACTTCTTCGAAAGAAGGAACATCTATTGATGGCCCCCTCTGTGCGTGGCACTTGGAACATCACTTCCTTTGGGCGTCACGATTCACCTGTGGAATGGGATTACACTTTCCATCTTCGGGTGAGGTCCCTGAGGCTCAAGGAGGTGGCCACCTGCCCAGCAGGGAAGGAGGTTCCGGAAGACGGATGGTATCAGAGCCCTTCCCTCACCTTGATGTCCACGGCTTTATCCCAACAGGACGGTGGGAGAGCTGACTGTATGTTGGGACTTCTAAGCCTCATTCCCAGTGGTTCTGGCCACGAGCTGCATGATACACCTGTAGAGCTTTCCCAAGACAGCCGTCAACACTGACAGCCACGAACTACCTGGAGTTCTTAACTGGGGCCACGTATCCATGAGGGTACAAGGGTACAGAAGCTTGGATGGAAAACACGCCTTTATTTTCACTACCTCCTAACTGCCACTCAGGACATCGTTTAATTAGGATGGGAGGTAACAAACCACAGCCTTGACTCTGTCACCAACAGAAATTGAGATAAAAAAACCAAAATCACGTTACCTTTGGAATAGATATCTTGAAATGCCGTTAGTTACTACCTCCAATTAGAGGAGTCATCAGATCTGTCTTTAGATTTCCATATTAAACATGTTCATAAAGAGGTGCTTCTTAATTTCTATTTTAGTCCATCACTTTTAAAAATGTGGTAATTGTACTTAAATGTAATTGATTTCCTTTGAAATCCTATGAATTTTCTTTTGTGCATTAAAAAAATTGCCCCGAGGAGGGGTCCACAGGCCTCCCCAGATGCCAAGGGACCGTGTAGTCCTCAAGGTGGCCTTGTCAGGGTCAGAGGTGGCAGAAAGGGCTCCTGGGGGCTCCAGTTCTTCTCCGATGGATCTGGGAGAATAACCAATCTCTCCTAACCACAGAAAGGCAGATGCCAGGATCCCCCTTTAAATAAAATAACTTAAAAAAAAATCATCCTAATTCAATCCAGCAGAGTTCAAACTCACGTTTTGTTTTTTTTTTAGATTAGTTTGATTTATGAATTATAATAATTTCCTTTAAGCTTTAAATAATTTTACTGGTTGATCCTACTGTTGGAGAAACTGTTTTCGAAGAGCTCAGATTATGATGTTTCCTAATATACACTGCACACGTGATCAAAGAATAAACGAGCAGATCTGTGAGCCGGGGGATCTCTGTGGCCACTCTGGGCGGCTTCCTTCTGGGCTGGTGGAGGCCACTTCCCCAGGACCCTAACCCGTGTGATATGCTTCCCACCCCCCCCCTCCCCGGAGGGCCTGGAGGGGGCTCTCAGCCCAGGGACGTGTTCTCTGCATGCAAAGAAGCTTCCCTGAGAAACAGCCCCCTTGCACAAAGTGAGATTAAAGAAATGATTAATTTAGTAGTTTGATAACTTTTTAAAAAGTTTTACATTTTAAAGGCTTGTAATATTCCACTAGTTACAATTAATTTAAGCTTGTAACAAGATTCAGTTCCCAGTTTCTTCCATAATATTTCTCCTTTTCCCTGGCCTGGAAATAGAGTGAATTAGTGGATGTCATTATTGTGAAAGACCTCAACCCAGATTACTCCTTGCAGCAATTAATATTTATTTTGTACATTTACAACCAATTCCTGACTGGTGTCTCCTGGGGAGCAAAATGGGCACCCAGCCTGACACTCAAAATTCACCCTAATTCATATGTGTCAACAAGGTAAAAATAATTGTTTTAATAATTACGTGCGTGCAATGTCCCAATTTGTAAAATGGTAAAGGCTGCTTTTTATTATAACCTACAAATAATCAATTCTGCTACTCCATATTCTGATTTCTGGAAATGTATGATCTTCAAGATCAAAAGACAGAAAGCACCACCTTGATATTTTTCTGGAAATGTTTGCTTCGATTTCCAAGTAAGCTGAACACATTTCAATCCAAAGTGCAGTCGAATCCATTATAAGATAGTATTTCCTTACCTCTCTCATCAAAGAACTTTTAATTAAAAAAATATCTTGGGACTGCTTGCCAAATATTGTGATGGAGCAATGGCATTTTCCAGAACTTATTTTTAAAGTGGTAATTTTTTGGGGCGCCTGCGTGGCTCAGTCGGTTAAGCGGCCGACTTCAGCTCAGGTCATGATCTCACGGTCTGTGAGTTCAAGCCCTGCATCGGGCTCTGTGCTGACAGCTCAGAGCCCAGAGCCCGTTTCAGATTCTGTGTCTCCCTCTCTCTCTGACCCTCCCCTGTTCATGCTCTGTCTCTCTCTGTCTCAAAAATAAATAAACGTTAAAAAAAAAAATTTAAAAAAAAATAAAAATAAAGTGGTAATTTTTTTAAACCGGAGTAGCAATTATGTTCCAAAAGCATTTCTTTCTTGGGTTTTTCAGAAATTTTAAAATGCCTTTCCTTTTTCTGTGTAGAAGGAAGGCAACAACGATGGTCTTTCTCCTACAGTTTTGAAAGATGTAAAACATTCTCCTATTTCAGACAATTCGTACCGTGAGCGTATTTGGACCAACTTTGCTGGTAATTCAGTAGATTGGATACGTTATCCCTCCCTCGTGGATCAATTCTGAGCGTTGTAGCAAAACCAAGCTTGGTATCATTGCAAAAGCGTCTCTAAAAGGTGCACAGGGACCCATGGGGGACGACCAAACTGCACGTGTCACTTGGCCGGGATGGCTCCCACTTGCCAACCCAACAGCTCACTGAAAGCTGGCGGTCCTGGCACTGGACTACCTGATGCCAACTCAGCTTTCCCCTTCACTCGCCATCTGCCTTAGGCACAGGTTCAACCTCAGCGAGCCTCAGTCCCCTCCTCTGTAAAATGGGAAGAACAAATAGCACCTGACTCATGGGCTGTTGCAAGGATTTAATCCGATGGCCAACACAAGGCATCTGCACGGCAGCCTGTCCATGGTAAGCAGCCAACACACGTTCACCTCCTGTTGTGTTGCAAACAGGGGCAAAGCGAAAGGACTGTGATGTCTGCTGAGATAAGCACGTTGCGTGATGAACGATTTATTTGGCGCGCACGATGTGTCTGGTATCGTGCAACGGGAGTAATACGTGAACGCAGTGTAGCAGGATAAGAACAGAAATGAGTGCCTTCCGGAAAGTGTGAGTGCTTCGGAAGAGGGTTTTTTGCAGAGGAATTGGAGCATCGGGGTCGGCTGGACCTCACCTGGTGAATGTCGGGGGGGGGGGGGAGCCGGCCCAGGAGCCAAGCAAGGATGTATAGGACCACCAGCTGGGGCTGGGAGAGGCTGGTGGAGGACAGACCTCTAGGAGGCCACAGCAGGTAGGGAGGGTTTGAGGGGTATTCCATAAGGGGCGTCATGAAGGCTGTGGAAGACAGGCCTATGTCTTGGGGGAGCCAGGGAGGCGGCAGCAGGGAGGAAGGACGGGGACAGAGAGGCTGGACCAAGCATTGCAGGGGCCCAAGCAGGAGATGACAAGCATCTAATGAGGCAGGAGCGCAGGGCAGAGAAGAAAAGGCAGGGGGGAAAACACGAAAGGCAGAGTCCCAGCTCTCTGCTCCCTGCCCACGCCCAAGCCTGCGGCTGGGGAAGGGGCTCATCAGGTGACTTCTCGGCTCCCACAGCCACGCCCTGCTCTCCATTTCCCATCCTTTGCCACCTGTTAGGTCCCAAATCTGCTTCTTCCCCAAACTTTCTCAATCTGGGGTCCTGGGTCTCCCGACACTGCTTTCTCCCTCCTAGACTCACCGAAGTGGCCAGCCAGGAGGAAGACCAGGGATGACATGAAGAATGGGGAAGGGAAGCCTTGGGGACACCAAGAGTGACGTAGCTGCCATGGCCAAGTCAAAGTAGACCCTCAGTAGGTGGGTGCTGAGTGAACAAATGAATGAAGTATGATGATGAAAAATGAGCAAACAATCCTTTTAGCTTGCTGACTTACTGGGTAGGGAAGCGTAGACGTTACTGGAAACATTTCTGCCGTTACAATGACTCCTTTGTGTGTTTTGGGAATGCCTGATTGTCCCATTTACGGGCAATGAAACAGCATTCAGGAAAGCAGCGAGCCTGAGTGTTAGAGTCCCACCCACCTGTAGGGGACAATGCTCCTTCTGAGAACATCACACAGAACGTTCGAAGATCCCACTGACCCCAGGACCCCACCTCTCCCACATCCCCAGGGCACACATGGGCCACTGCCAGATGTCAGGGCCACGGATACCCAACAAAGGGGCGCTTATCCAAACAGCAACCAAGGTATGACTGTGGGGCTGCCTGACACGCCAAAGGCCAACGTGAATGGGTTTGTCATTGTCCCCACTGGGTACTTCTCCGTGGCAGGCACTCGACGCGTGTCTTAGGCACCACTGTATGCCCGGTAACTGTCTAGTACATAGTAGACACTCAATACCTGTGTCATGGGAACTGGTTGATTCCTACTAGTTACTTCTGGGTAGTCCGAGTGCCTGAGCCCTCACGGCTGTGTCTAATGGGTCAGTGAACTCTCTCGAGCACACTTCCTTTTCCAGGGGCCATGCTCCCCTCGGTTTAGGGAGGAAGGACATGGTTTTATGATGGCCTCCTCTACAAGAGGAGGGCTCCCAGGGGGCTCAGCCAGGGCGGACACAGGACAGTAAGTCCAACAAGGCAGGAGGGGAGAAGGTAAGACAGTTACCTCCACGGCCACGGACACTCCTGCTGTGGTCACTGGTAGGGAAATGCACGTGGACAAGGTGAGCAACTCGTGGCCCAGGGTGGCTTTTTCAATCCTGGCCACACATTAGAATCACCTTGGAGTTTTTCCAAGCCGTCCCCAGGGCCTGATTCTGAGGGGAGGGCTCCGGCACCAGAATCCTTGAAAGCCTCCCAGGGCATCCAATTTACCGAGGGAGCTGAGAACCACTGGCAGAGAAGAATGAAGCCCCACCTGCCCCCCTCCCTCTTTCTTGCCTCCCCATTACCTTAACAACCTGGCAAAGATCTCAGGTTCACGAGATCGGAAATGTGGCTCAAAGGACCCACTCTTAGTGGCTGCTTTAAAAACCAAACAAAACATGGAAGCCCTCTCGGAGGGTTTGTTAGCTGTCCCCAACGTACTGCTACCGAGGCCGCCTTACTTCTAAGCGTGGACTCTCACACGCCTGTCCCTAGGGATGAAAAAGGGCAGAGCTCTGGGTTGTGGGCCTCCGGCTTCAAAACAAACTTCGAATTGTTGTTACTTGTTGGCATTTTCCATCAACGAACGAAACCCCCCCAAAATTATCCTGTCCCTTAACGAGAAACACAGACCTGTCACATCCCTTCCCACAAGTCAGAAGCGTGCACAGAAACGCATTTACATTCTCTTCCTGCAAATTCAGATTCTCAAAAGTCCACAACTCAGGGTAAAGTGAGTCACTACTATTCTTAACTGCACCATCAGCCACGGCGCTGCGCACTCGCCAGGGATCCAGCTATGGGAGCCCGCCAACTTGGCATAGGGCTATTTTTAGGATACAGAGTCCCGTCTGTGTCCTCCTGCCCGTCCTACTTGATATCGGAACAAGCTATTTTTTCTTCAAACGGCCAAGCACATGGCTACCTCAAGCTGCAGAGTCATCCTGGGTGGGCAATTATCTCCGTCACCTACACTCGGCACAGGACAAAACGACAGAGTGACTCATTAGCACTCCCCACCAATCCATGCTGCTCGTGAACCCGTGGCTTTACCCGCCCCCTGGTTATCACTGTTTACACTCTACATACATACCCCCCCCCCAGCCCCCACTACTTCCCCCTATAAGGGCTACTGGCTCTATCCCAAGGTGGCCCTCCCGGGCCCTCCTCAGTGTGGCCTTGCGTTCACAGGAATCGGCCTCACCTACATTACTCTGCAAACCAGTAAAAGCCTCTAGAGACACGAGGTTGAACTGGTTATAAAATCCCCATTTGGGCTTGTTCTGGGTTGCTATCATGGCCCTACACAATTCCCATACTGACTCCTAATCCCAGGCACCTCGGAATGTGACTGTGTTTGGAGACAGGGTCTTTACAGAGGCAATCAAAGCCATCTGATGTCGTTAGGGTGGGCTCTCAGCCAATGTGACCGGTGTCCTTACGAAACGAGGACACAGATGTACACGGTGGGAGGAGCACGTGAAGACATAGGGAGAAGTCCGAGAGCCACGGAGAGCGGCCTGGAAAGTCTCCCACGCGGCCCCAGGAGAACCCCACCCTGCTCACACCTGATTTCAGACGTCTGCCTTCCAGAACGGCCAATGTCTGTTGTTCAGCGCCACCCTGCCCCCCCCCCCCCCCACCGCCCCGCAGTCCACGGTGCTTCCTGACAGCTGCCTGGCCAACAGTATAGGGCTTCAAACCCCGTGTGTTGATTACACCAGTTTAGAAACCACAGCACTTTAGGACCCAAAGAAACGGTGGTTGATCTTCATCACTCTTTCTGAGAAGACCTGGAGATTTTGCGGCCATACGTCAAACGCTATTCCAAGACTCCGCACTTCAGAAGAAGTTCTGAAGAAGGCTGTATTTGTGTGCGTGTGTGCGTGCACACACACAATTCGCAGTGGCACGATGCAGAGAGCTTTAAGTCCTAAGGTCGAGCTCAGAGATGCCCTGGATCATCGAACCGCTGAATTGCAGGGCGCTTTACTTTTTTCACCACGTTCCGACAAGTGGAGACACCTGCCAGCTTCCTTTGTTCAAAGAGCCCAGAAACTAACTCTGTTAGGCAAACATCACTGTCCTGGAATCGCTTCCCAGCTTGTGGTTCAAACACGAAGATCTGAGGCCGTGTCAGTCCCGCTGTTCTCATTCTTCTGCGGACGCCTGCCTGGGTATTCTGTTCTCTGCGGCCACAAACGATTATCACGCGGGTCACACCCAGCAGACCGCTGCCTGGAGGAGACGGCCAGGTGCTTAGACGGCCCCCAGTCAGACTCTGCCAGTCGTGACAGCCTTCACTACCGAGGATCCTCGGTTTCCAGAGCTTTGCCAATCATCGCGAGAATTGGAACAGGAGGTATCGACTTCCCCCGACTGTGCCGAGCTACGGTCTCCTCACCTGTACGGGGACCATGGAAACACTAGTGCCAACTGAGGTGACACAGCCTAAGTGTGAGCTGGCCCGGGGCTTAGCACAGAGCACCCCGTGAGGTTAGCTGCTGCTATTATCCTGAGCATCGCCTGCACGTTGGGCTGAGCTGTGTGGTTGGCTCTGGGAAAACAGAGGAGGAGTAAGGAACAGTCTTTGAAGTGCCATCTGGTTCCCTGCCCCTGGCAATGTCTAAGTGACTGGAAAAGGGGACACTCGGGAGGCAAAGTGATGTGCAAGCAGAAAGCTGAGTTGGAGCCTCCTCAAACGGCTTTTGGGGGCCCTTCTGCCCCAACGACTGCCAGGAGAGGGTCTCTATCGATCATTCAGTGATCCCAGGCTCCAAACCTGGTGTGTGAGCCAGGGAACTCCGAGTCGCTTCCCGACCAGGGCCCTCCAAGGCTGGTGCTAGTGAGCCTAGGTCTCCAGAGTCTGTACTCGGAAAGCTTGGCAAGGGGAGTCTTGTGTGTGAGGCCACCTGCTAGGTCTCACGCGGCAATGAACTTCCGGACCGTCTTACAGCTTCTGAAGGTCACAAATCCTACCCTGGAGCCAGGGAGCGTCTCTTTTGGTTCGGTAAATGATAAAGGATATAAATTATGATCCAACATTTTCATCCGTTCACTTTAAAAGTTTGGAAATTTTCCACTTCATTGCGGAAAACCAAAAGAATTAATGAAAATGTCTCCATTCGGTCAGAACAAGGCTTAGTTATAGACAATAAGCAAGCAGGGCATGTGTCTCACTGTGTCTGCGTAGAACACATCCTACAAGAAATGCACATCGATTTCACTTAAAACCACCACAATCCATAAAGCAGCACGCAAGACATCGGATAACGCGGGCCCACTAGGTAGAGGTCTCGTGACACGACTGAATTTATCGTATCCTGCGATAACCCCGAGCTTTTTATTTTATGCACAAAACCGTTCAGCAAACCTTTTCTTCACACTCCCGATGGAACCTTTAAAAGTGTCTTACGGTTTCTCCGAAGGTGCAGAAACAAAGCCAACTTAGTACACCCTCGATTTGGAAAGTTAAGCTGAGCAGTTATGCAAGTGGGAAAAAAGCCTTTCTTAACTTTGTCTCTTAAGACACACGAATCCAAAAAAGGAATGGCAACAGAGAGGGGGATTTAACTAGAGTAGAACGGTCCTTTCCTCTAAACTAATTATTGGTTCGGCCGTCCTGGCTGTCTTCGAATACCTCATCAGGTGTTTTGATGGCTTTGCCAAAGCCTGTTACCTTTCACCACGGAAAGAGTATTTGCACCGAGCAGTCTGTAAGCAGGGACCTCGAAACGGAAAGGCACACTAATGTTCAGGTCCCTGAAACACTGTTAGAATCCTTTTCCGCACAGGATCTTGAAACATCATGGCTTCGTTTCTCCTATTTGTATGTTGCATTCTGAATAGCTGAAGTGAATCCCCCTTTGGTGTCTTTTCGGGTGTTGAAGCCAGCACAGACAAGGCAAAGGTGTTGAGCTGGTGATTTGATACATTGCCGTGTTCTTGCCTTTAGTTCAGGTATTTTACACACTAGAATTTAGAATGGATAGGAATACAACAGGTTTGGTGGAGGGCCCTGAGTTCAATTAAGTGAGGTTTGAAATTAATCAGTAAAAATGTTGACAATTATTTTCAACAATGAAAGCAATAATCTTGCAACTTGCAAACTGTGTGTAAGGCTCAATTTGGTCATGAAGGGAAGGAACGTATACCCAAGGAACTTTAAGAGAAGTGCACGGGCATCGATGCAATTATTATGCACAACATTAATTTAAACGTGGAAACCACTTAATTTACAAAGATGTATCTCTTTTTAAGAAACGTCCTCACTTCCCATTTGAAATCTTTATTTTCTTGCACCTTTCAAAATGCAGGCTGTGGTCCAAGGGACCTCTAGGATCTCTTCCAAACCTAAAATGTCATGATTCTGTGGCTCTATAAGATGACATTCCTCTTCCCCTGATCCCCAAAGTCATCTCACCGTGGAGAATGAAAGTAAAGACTTCCAGAAAGTTCTGATTCACAATGATTTAAGAAACAGATAACAAAGGCCTTTTTTTTTTTTTTTTGCAGAATATTCTTCCACATCATTTGTATAAATTCTGTTGGAAAAATAAACTAAGGTGACCCCTCCCCCCACCCGCCCCACTCCTGTGGCTTGTATTTAAATCCCAGGCACCTTACATCAGAGCCAGCGCTGAACGGAAAGGAGTCAGTATGAACCTCTGACACGAAAGCATTACACCTCTCTCAGTTAAAGATGTCTCTCCAGAGCTGTCATATGCATCCTTTTCCTAACTCAGGAAATAAGTGGAACCGAATGAATCCCAGAAAAGACAGACCGGCAGGATGGTTACTTGGTAACAACAGACTAGGGGCAAGCAGGAAGTGCTCCTCCACTGGAGTCAGGACGCTATTTGAGTAGACTCCCAGGGGCTCTACCTCTGGTGAACTTGGCAGTGAACAAGCATTATTTGATTAGTGTGAAAAGATCCTGCCGTGAAAGGGACAGAGGCAGGTGACAGAGGACTGATGGTTTCTGATATGCTGGCTGTAGAATGAGCAAATCGAGGTCATTCGGGGTCTTCTAAACGAAACAACGATTCTCCATAATCTACAACTGCCCATACAAAAATACGGTCTTATCAACTGCTTCATATTGATTCGGGAAAATATCAATCAACTCGAGCATCATCAAGAGCATGCAGGGTGGCAAGATAAAACCATCATGCCCCTGTCTGGAGCCAGGTGGAAACACAGTTCAGAGAAGACGCATTCATTCTTTGCTCTGGGGTCCTCAGGCATGGAGCTGCCCGCCCCTACCCGCTGGGGGAGTTCACTACTTAGTTAAAAATCTTTAGCCCTGAGAAAGGATTTAACTTGCAGAGGCACGAGGAAACCCAGGGAAGAAACAGGTCTCGGAGAGACCCGGACCTTGAACACCTGCCCCAGAGGTGATGGTACCGGAAGTGGGCAGGTAGGCAGGCGCCAGGCATTTCCTTGACAGAGTCTGGCCTTGACACTTAAGGAACCACTCAAACCACACCTCGGCTGCTCCAGTGAAATTTCTCAAGAGCAGTATTTTCACCTCTGCTCTAGATGCCTGTCAGAAGGAGCCGGCAGAGCAGGGCTATAGGTTCACCAGCAGGCCAGCCCTCTGCAGGGCACCCCACACCCCTGCGGAGCACCCACCTGAGATGCTGCTGAGAAGACGTGTGTGTGTGTGTGTGTGTGTGTGTGTGTGTGTGTGTGTGTGTTGGGGGCAGAGCAGGGCGTTCAGGTCGTGAGGTACCCCTAAAGTTCCACCTTCAGGAGATTATGGGGTTTCCGAGAAGGGGAGAAACAGATGGGGGGGAAGGGAGTGAGAGGGGTCAGGGAGATGGAGGGGGGCTGGGAAGGAGGAAAGGGGGAGAAGGAGTAGGAGATGCGGCCTATGCACCGGGGCAAAGGGGGCAGGAGAGAGGTGGATGCGGAGTGGAGAAGGCCGCCAAGGGCAGGGGGCGGAGGGGTGGGGCGCGAGGGGCGACGGGGAGGGGTGAGGCGCAGCAGGAACGGGGTGGGGGGTGGAGGGAGAAAGGGAGCCGAGCCCCGGGCACGGGGGCGGGGGCGGGGAAGCGGGACGCAGGACGAACGGTGGTGGCGAGACGCGCAGAGCGAGCGAGCGAGCGCGCGCGAGCGCCCGCGGAGACCGGAGACCCGGAGGGACGGCGCTGGGCCCCCGCAGCGTCGCCCCGTCGGAGGCGGGTCTGGAAGCGGCCGCCCGGCGCCCCGCGCCCCCGCCCTCCCCGCCGGCCCGCCCGCCTTACCTGGCCCTTGACCAGGCTGGCGGCGAACTGGCGCATGACGGCCTCCACGGTGTAGGCGCTGGACCAGCCGCGCGGCGTGAGCAGCTCCATGCAGATGGCGCCGCCGTCCAGCACGTAGCCGTTCTCCAGGCGCGGGCTGAGCACCCGCATGAAGGGCGGCGAGAAGGGGAAGTTGTCGGGGAAGGTGAGGTTGAGCAGGATGAACTCGGTGTTGGTCTCCTTCATGTCCTGCCACAGCACCGAGTCCTTGTCTACCTGGTGCAGCTTCACGTTCCAGTCGAAGAGGCTCTCGTCCACCAGCTCCACCGAGATGAAGCGGTCGCTGAGGCGCGCGATGTCCTGCAGCTCCTTCATGAGCCGCCGGCTGCGCACCTGCGTGCAGTGCTGCTGGCGCGCCGCGGGCACCAGGCTGCCGCCCGCCGTCGCCGCCGCCGCCGCCGCCGCCGCCGGGCCCGGCCCCGCCCTGGCGCCCGCCGCCCGCTCCCGGGGGCCCCCGGCGCCCGCCGCCCCCGCCGCCCCCGCGGCCGGCTGCGGCGGCTTGTCGCGCGGGGCCGGCTCCGCCGCGCGCTTGCCCTTGCCCTTGCCGGGCCCGGGGCTCGCGTCGCCCGCGCCCCCGGGGTGCTGCTGCTGCTGCTGCTGCTGCTGCTGCTGCTTGTGGCCGCCGCTCTTGGCGCCGCCCTTGCCGCGCAGCGACGCGCTCTGCTGGCCGCCGCCGCCGCCGCCGCGGTGGTTGTGGTGGTGCTTGGGGTCCTCGGTGTCCCGGTTGTGCAGGCGGATGAGCCCGATTTTGCGGAGCAGCGTGGCCATTTTAGGCTCGGCGCCGGCGGGGGGCTCCCCTCGGCTCCTGCCCCCGGGGCCCGAGAGTCGGGGCGCGGGGGGCGCGGGGCGGCGGCGACGGACGAGCGCTCAGCGGGGCGCGGCGCGGGCCACCCCCGGCGCCGGCGGCCGTGGCGCAGCCGAGTGGGCAGCACGCGCGCTCGCCGGCCGCGGTGTCGCCGCTGTCATATGACGGGGCCCGCTCCGGCTCGGGCTCCGGCCGCCAGGCGAGGGGAGGCGTGGAGGGGACGCGGCAGCGGCTGGTCGTCCCCCCCGCCCCCTTCCCCGGCCGGTCCCTGGGCGCAGCCCCCGGGAGCCCGGCGTCCGCGGTCCTTTGTGCGCGGCCGCGGCCGGACCGGCCTGGAGTCCGAGCGCCGCGCCGGGGCGCGCAGAGCCGTCCGCAGCGCCCCGGAGGCAGCTAGGTGGCCGCGGGCTCGCGCCGTGCGCGCCCGCCGGACCGTGCCGCGCTGGCGGCTACCGCGGGGCCCCGGCCGCTGCCGCTCGCGTCGCCGCCGCCGCTGCGGCTGCTGACATTGCAGAGGCGGCTGCTCCGTCTGAGCCGAGCGCGGCGCGGAGGGGGCGGCCCTGCCGGCCGGGGGGGGGGGGGGCGCGCGCGGGGCGGAGCCGCGGGCTTGCCTGCGCCGAGCCGCCCCCGCCGCCCGCCCGCCCGCCGCCCGGCTCCCGCGGCGACACGCCACGGCCGCTGGGGGGAGACAGCGGCGCGCGGCGGGCTGGCCGGGCGCCGGGCGGCGGGGCAGCGGCGCGGGGCCGAGCGGCCCGCGGAAGCCGGGCGACGGCGGACAGCGGCGGGAGAGGGGGCGCGCGCGCGCGCGCCCGCGGGGGTCGCGGGGGTGTGGGGGCGGGGGCTCAGGGGCCTTCGGCCCGGGATGCGGGCTCGCCGCCGCCCCCCGGGAGCGAGCCTCCGACCTCGCTTAACCTCGTTAGCGCAATCCGGAGGGGAAGGGGTGTCGGGGAAGGGTACAAAGCAACCTGTTTTATTGGTCGCCTCGGACCAGATGGAGCCCAGTGTCCCACACAGCAGTCCCCGGCCGGCGGAGGCGGAGACTGGGGGACAGGCGGCGGGGACGCTTTCATGCAGACTGACCGAATGAAGGATCGGGGCCTGGCGGGGACGATGCGGGAAGCGTGCCCGCCGCAACCCCCCTAAAGACTAGCCCCCCTCCCCCGCGCCCCGAGTCACGACTTTAAAGGGTGAACGTTACGCAGAGTCACCCCCACCGGCCGGCCTGGCCTCCCTCCTGTCCGCCACTCCAGAGGGTTCTGAGTTCAGAAAGGAGGAGGAGGGGACTGCCGAGCACTGCCTTTCGAGTCGTCCCCCAAACTGGGCGGGGGCGGGGGAGGCATCCAGCGCCGCGCCCGCGGGTGCTGGAGACGCACGGCGCGCCCCTCTCCGCTCCGCCGGCCCGGAGTCCCCGGTAGCCGCCGCGGACCTCAGGTCCGCCCGCGGAAGGGAAGGGGATCCTCCTTCAATCTGGACACCTCCATCCCTCTTTTCCCTTTCTGCCTTTCACCCACTGAAACTTATAATTTTTATCGGGGGGAATTTCAAGCAAAAAGCTTGTTCGGTGCTCCGGAAGCTGGAAGAGCCCGAGAGCCCGGGACGCCCGGAGATGTGCAGGGAGCGCGCTGCCGCTCGCGTCCCAGTGTGTGCGGCCGGACTGCGCAGTGGTGAGAGGCGCGCCCATCTCCTTGAAACGGGGGAGAAATTACCCCCTAAACCTCAATCAGTGGCCAAGGACTCTAAACCGCACCTCTTTTCCCGACGTGACTTTCAACTTGGGCGTCTCTAAGTTCATCAGCAGGGCGCGTTCATTCTGGTGCCACAGTATGGTTTTGTTTTTTAAAGCATCTTTATCGTTTTCATTTCCTTTTTTCATTTCCAAATCGTTAAAGGTTTTCATGGCGTGAAAGAACTCTTCAGGCCTCAGGCCACCTGCGGAGACCAGTTGACACTGAATGGGTGTGGGGTTGGGCTTTCCGGGGTGGTCTCCGGGGGAAGGGAGGTGTTAGCTAGTCCTCAGCAGTTTGTGACAGTGAGCAGTGGGCACCTGCTCCCTGGGGCACAGACCCCCACCCCGGAGAGATGACGATAGGAAAGTGCATCTCCGGGAGGCTGTGTTCAGCTGGGTGGAACCGAGGGCCGTGCAGCGTGGCCCAGGCGAGACCAGTGACGGTGACCGAATGTCAGCCAGAACTGATGGAGGGTCTGTTGGTCCGGGTCTCACGGGCTTTTCTGCTGACCTCGTTTTGTCCAGCTGTGTTTTGTAAGGATAGGCCGAAAAGCAGGATGACGATGTCTGTTTGCAAAGTACCGTGTGTTCACTTCATCTACACGCGAGGGGTACACGCTGGATGGTAACGTTGGTGGGGATGGGCAGGCATTACAGGTTTTATCGTTTTGTGGCTTCTGAGCCCTCTCAGGTTTTACGTGACCCCTGGTGCCGGTGAAGAAACGGACTTTCAAAGAGGCTCAGTCCTGTGCTCTGACCTACCCCCTGGTCCTGTGCCTCCCAGCCCCAAGCTGCGGGTTGACCAGCTGCCCCTGACAGCACAGGGCACTGTCAGGACTCTGGGTTCGGTATCAGCCCCAACCCCCACCAGGAGGGGTGTGACCGTCAGTGCCACAGCCACCTGGCCTTGGGTGTGGCCTCAGAGAAATATCGGTGGCAACAATAGTGACCAGTTCTCCCTGAAGCAAGGAGGTCATCCACTGTGATTTGGGAATGATGTAGCTGAAATCCTAGGTACCTATTGTAAAACTATGTTCAGGTGGAATTATTACTGGGGTGGTCACATGACTTATTGTCTGGATGCAGATACTTTTTGAGAGTGTGTTGCTGGGACAAGAGGGCCGGTGAAGAACCCAGAGACACGCAAGGTGGAAGTCCTCTTACTTATGACCTCTCCCACAGACTTACCACGTCTCTGATCCACTCTTGAAAGCGCTGAAGTCAAATGTTGGTGAAAAAATGGAAACAACTTAGATTTACAATAAGAGGGGACGTGGTAAGTAAGTTATACCTAATCCACTTGAGGGTGTATTGGGCAGCGATAACACTTGCTATGCGGATTATATAACAAAATGAAAATACTTGTGATCTATGTAATAGTTGTAAGCGAGAAAGCAGAATCCAAAATTATATCCACGCTGTAGCTACAACTACGTAAAACTATGCGTAGGAAAAAAGACACGACAGAGAAAAATAATTTTAATGGTAACAATTATGATGTTAGCAGAGGTAGGTATTCTCAACTTCTTGTATCCTGGGTCCTCCAGTCCATGGATCCAAACATTCACGTCGGTGACGGGAAGGTAGGGGCAGAAGTGAGAAGAAAGACCCGTATGGTCTGTAAACCTCCCTCATTCTTTCATCCCAGAAGATTCTAGAAAGTTCTACGTCCCCAGAGAAACAAATGGATACCTACCGAGCCCAGCAATATAGAGAGGTTACCTTTCATTGATATAGTTTTTCTTTTTTTAAATTTGATTTTCAAATATTCTGAAAAGGACTCTATTGCAGCTATAGTGAAAATAAATGGTCAGCAAATTTGAAAATTAGCTGATTGAAGATTAAGTTTACATTGGGACAGTTGCATTGAGAGCATTTGGTGAAATAAAATAATCTCTAAGGACAGGAGTTCCCAGGTGGCTCAGTCTGTTGAGCATCTGACTCTTGATTTCGGCTCAGGTCACGATCCCAGTGTCATGGGATCGAGTGCCACATCAGGCTCCACACTGCGCATGGAGCCTGCATAAGATTCCCTCTCTCCCTCCCTCTGTACTTCTCCCCTGCTCTCTCTCTTTTTCTCTAAGAATTAAAAAAAAAAAAAAAAAAAAAAACTAAGGGAAAAAAAAAAGAATTAAAAAAAAAAAACGTGCTCCTCTGTCCTCAAGTAGTGATGGGGGGGGAGGCAGCTGGTTAGGGAATGTCTTCAGAGAGAGCCTTGCCAATCTACCCTGAAAGGAAGGGGAGGGAGGGAGGGAAGCTGGTTATCACAGTCCTTGATCTTCTGGGAACTGCACTCGACCTGCCATCAACTCTCCCATGAGCATTGGAATCAACGGTCCTAGAGGCCAGCGGTCTCCAGTCGCAGATTTTATAAAGATTCGGAAGTGGGGTTTGCTCATTTATCCTCTGCCTCAGATGACTACATCCCAGTTTTTCTAGTTGGTCCAATTTCTTCAGGAGCTCCAATCTTGCAGTCACCAAGGTTTCAACCAGACCACCTCAAAGTACCTGCCCCCAACTCATACATGTTATTCATTCTCTCGAGTGAAGCTGTTAAGATTACTATCAAAATTCAAAACCATTTCCTGCCAGACGAATACACTCTAAGTCGGCATAGCGGGGACCTCTGATGTCACCACCTCACGCGACAAGTTATGCCGTTCATTTATTGAGCGTCAAAGCTAACACTTTGATGGCACTTGCCACATCTCAGGTGCCACCCAAGCACTATATACATTCACTTAATTTTCATTAAGTTGGTACCTCCTAAGTAGGTGCTACAATTATCTTCACTATAGATGAGTAAGCCGAGGCATAGACGAATGAAGATGTCAGCCCATCTGACGTAACAGCAGAACTGGGGGTTAGAAGGTGGAGACCAAGGAGGGTTCATCCCGGGGAGGGGTGGGGAGCCGTCCAACCTTCAGAGAGGGCAGCAGCCACTCCTGGGGGGCTTCGGAGCTGAGAATCGATGGCTCCATTTTCATGGTTGTACATTGGCTGGAGCAGAAGGGTCCCCCTTGGGATGGTTCAGTGATTTAAGTTGGGGGTCACTCAGGCTCTGTAGCCTCCAAAACAAATTCCTGACCATCCTGGAGACTCTTCGCGTGACATCTGCACATTCCTTTCTGGTTGATCAACTCTCCTGTTGCTAAGCAAGGACTCTGACTTGCGCGCTTGTGTCCGATGGTGACCGCCCTTGCTTGGGGGGGTGTCCCCACAGAGCACATGTTCCGTGAGCATTCTTTACGATTTGCTGTCCTAGACTCATGGGGCCTCTCTTCAATGACCAACCCAGTCTGCTGTTTCCCATCCAAACCTAAGTCAGGACGGCAAGTGGGTTTTATGTCCTCGCCAACTTGGATCAGTTGGTAGAAGCTGCCAGCAGTGCTGTGGTGAGGACTCGAGTTGGGCTCAGACAGCACGGTCATCAATAAAGGTCGTCTGCCGTTAAGTGCCGGGCGGGTGGCATTCCAAGTACCAGGCTGTCAGACTCAACTACAAGGGCTCTGGAAGAAAACACCTTGGTTAAACGAATTCATATGAAATGTTAAGTCACGTATAGTTCCCTAAGAGTATTTATATTTTAAAAGAATATGTCTTGCATTAGAACACTGGCTGAAGTTGCTGTGACAAAAAGTAATCCAGAAGCTCAAATAAGAAGCTTATTTCTCTTGCATGCAATGGGACACGGCTTCCTTGGTGGCTTCAGTTGCTGCCTTTTCCTGGCTCTGGAAGTGACTGTCATTAAAGGTCCTGGAGGTTAGATACACCGCCTTCACGCGTATCCCCCCTTCCACCTGACTTCCACGCACTGGAAGGAGACGGGGAGGTCTGAACTCTGGGAGCCACTTCGAAGTCTTTAACCACAGGCACCTTCCTAGTTGGATTTTTAACAGCTCAGTTTTTGGAGAGTGAAACTGTAGAATGGAGATTTCGGATCACATGTGCCTGCAACCCTCTTGGATCCGACATGGTGTCTGTCCCCTTGGTGTGAGCCGGGCTCGGTTTGGTAGCAGCAGGAAGTGGGGGGTGAGTGTTGAAGACAAACTCTCTCATAAGGCAACTTCCTGGGGCAAGACTATTATGGGTCTTTGGGCAAAGGGAAGCTGATGTTCTCAACCAGGTGAGGAGACACCACGTCTGGCAAGGCGTCCTCAA
The DNA here is from genome assembly GCF_046562875.1 of Panthera onca. Taxonomy (NCBI): domain Eukaryota; kingdom Metazoa; phylum Chordata; class Mammalia; order Carnivora; family Felidae; genus Panthera; species Panthera onca. Next base: position 4,798,513 of record NC_138339.1, on the reverse strand, counting down.
GACCTGTAGCTTCTCGAAGCTTTCCGAGTCAACCCAATGGGCACATTTCAGTGCTCGGGGTGCTCGTCACCCCCCAGTCGATGCCCTAACTCTCACATCAGAGGACTGGCAAGCCTGTGGGTTCAAAGTACTAGGTAATTCTGCAACTCCGCGAACGAATTTGGGGATTGATTTTTGGTACCAGTCTTGCGGCCGTGAGACTTCCAGTAGCCCTCGAGGGCCATCGTGGAGTGTCCTGCCCGCTCTGACTCTTCTCGACCTCAGAGTTCCGATCCCCGAGCTTGCTGTTTTCCTTGTAGGACCTTTCCCAGGCAGTCAGGCGCAGCCGTCCCGCGCCCCCACCGCGTCTGCGTTCCTGCCCCGATGGCCAAGCACACACCAGCTTGCTGGCTTCCTTCTCAATGTGTCCTTCGTCCCAGGCCACGCGGGGTGCGATTACAGAACTGTGATCCCGCCGCTCCGCATAGCGACCAGTTTGCCAATTTCCACGGCATCGAGCCCGTCCCTGTCCTCAAGCCCAAAGCCGCTGATGGTCTGCCCAGTCTTCGAACCTGCTTCTGGTCCTCAGCCGTGTACTAATCGGGCTTTGATCAGGAACACAGAGCCACACTGTGTGTTTCCATGCAAGAGGGTCAATCTAGACAATCAGTGACAGGGGGGCTGAAGTGTTTGGGAACCAAAAGAAGAAAGGGGGTGCCGAAGGAGCCAAAAGAGACAGGGGGATTACCCTAAGGTGTCAGCCGCTCGCCTCCTGGAGCAGGAACGCAGGGGCCCCAAGTGAAGCCTCTGCTGGTGCAGAGGCGCCCCCCCACCTCGCCCCCAACCAGGGCTCTCGGTCCACAGCTGCTCGGCCTCTGCTGTCACTGCAGAGGGGTGGGGGGCTAGCGCAACACCCCGACCCCTGGGTTAATTCGGGATCTCCCAACATCAGGTGGTCTGGCCCAAAGGCGGTCAGTGGGCGCATCACCTGGAAGACCCGTCAGCACCATCACCGTGCCCATCTCTGCAGGGCTCCTCCTGGGCTGCGCTCCGCTTCCTGGGCAGGGGAGGGAGGGTCCGAGGGAGGGTTTGTAATTACCAAATGTAGATTCCTCTCCCTGGCGTTGAAGGAATGCTTGAGTGGTGACACGAGCCATGCACTCTTTTCTGAAGAGGAAGCGGCTTCGTGGTGAAGAGATTTCCAGAGATAATAATCTCATTTCTCCCGTCCTTTTCATCTTCGCTCGAGGCAAAGGCAGTTACTTTCTGGTTGTGTGCACGCGTGAGATGGCAGCTGGTATTGCGTGGCAAGGTGACGTCTCTATTCAATGTTACCTTAAATATTAGGTCTAAATATAGGTCCGAATATAGTATTCTCAGAAAGGAAAGGCAGTGCTGTTTCCTGGCACAGCTGAGGGGTGGTGAGTGGAATATTATAATTAGCTGAAACTGAGAACATGTATTATATTTATCTTATGCGTTTTCGAAGCAATAGGATGTAATGGGATCTTTTGAACCTCTTTACTGTTTATCTTACCAGCGGTGTGAGACAGCAAGTAAATGTCTTCTTGCCTCCTGTCAGCTTTAAAAAATACGATTAAAAATAAACCTTGCATATTTCATGCTCGAAAATAGCCTCTTATTTTGAAAATTATTTTATTTTATTTTTTCTTTATTCTTTTAAATTTGTTTAAATGTTTTTATTTATTTTTGAAGGAGAGAGAGAGAGAGAGAGACAGAGCATGAGCGGGGGAGGAACAGAGAGAGAGGGAGACACAGAATCCTAAGGAGGATCCAGGCTCCGAGCTGTCAGCACAGAGCCCGATGCGGGGCTCGAACCCACAAACCACGAGATCATGACCTGAGCTGAAGGTGGACGCTTCACCGACTGAGCCACCCAGGCGCCCCTGAAAATTATTTTAAATGGAAGATTGATTTACATACAGTGAAGGGCACAGATCTTAACCGCACAACTCAGCAGGTTTTGAAAAATGTATGCACCTGTGTAACTTACACACCAGTCAAGACATGGAATCATTCTGTCCCTCCAGAAAGTTCCTTTCTGGTCAAGTCCACCCTACCCCTCCACCAGAGGCACCCTCTGTTGTGCTTGGTTTTTTTTTTTTTTTTTTTTAATCACCATAAAGCAGTTTTACTTGCTCTTGAACTTCACATAAATGGAATTATACAGTATGCACCCTTTATATCTGGCTTCTGTAAATCAATGTAAAATCAATATATGATCTCATGGTGAGATTCGTCCATGTGGTGTGTGTGTGTTGGTAGTCTGTTGGGTTTTTTTTTTTCCCCAGATTCTTTCTTTTTTTTTTTTAATTTACATCCAAGTTAGGTAGCATATAGTGCCACAATGATTTCAGGAGTAGATTCCTTAATGCCCCTTACCCTTTTAGCCCATCTCCCCTCCCACAACCCCTCCAGGAACCCTCTGTTTGCTTTCCATATTCAAGAGTCTCTTATGTTCTGTCCCCCTCCCTGTTTTTATATTATTTTTGCTTCCCTTCCCTTGTGTTCATCTGTTCTGTGTCTTACAGACCTCATGTGAGTGAAGTCATATGATATTTGTCTTTCTCTGACTAATTTCACTTAACATAATACCCTCTAGTTCCATCCACGGGGTTACAAATGGCAAGATCTCATTCTTTTTGATTGCCGAGTAATACTCCATCGTATATATATTCCACATCTTCTTTATACATTCATCCATCGATGAACATCTGGGCTCTTCCCATAATTTGGTATTGTTGATGGTGCTGCTATAAACATTGGGGTGCATGTGCCCCTTCGAAACAGCACACCTGTATCCCTTGGATAAATACCTAGTAGTGCCATTGCTGGGATTGGTAGTCTCTTTTTATTGGTGGGTAGTGATAGTTTGTTTTATTGATACTCATTGTGTGAATATACCACAGTCTGTCTGTCTGTCTTCCTGCGGAAGGACACTTTGGTTGTTTCCAGTTTTGAGTATGGTGCGTATAGCTTCCAAGCACACTCACGTACACGTCTTTTGGGGCACGTATTTTTACTTCTTCCGGGACTATGACAAGAATGGAATGGCCGTGTCAAAGGCTAGGCATGTGTTTAACTTCACAAGAATCCTCTGAACGTTTTCCCAAGATGACTGTACCACTTAACACTCCCGCCTGTGTCACTGCCAGAAAACAAGAAAGAGGCTCACCTGTGGACATGAAATTTGGGGGAGCCCTTGAAAGGCGATAGCAGATTGGAGCAGATTGTGGGAGAAAATAGACCAGAGAATCCACAGCACAGAAACCCTTCCACCAAGGCCGGAGCTGTTTCTGAGTGAGCGGAGACACAGAACAGGAAACAGATTCCGGCAGTCACCAAGCTGATCCTGGCTGTGTCAACAGCAGGCAACGTTGGAAGATGTGTGCAAACGTAGGACAAAGTGTGGCTATAGCTAGAGACCCCATGACTGGTGGGAAACTGCTCACCTGGATGACCAGGACGAGTTCACTCCCTCTGGAGGCTACTCCTCACCCTCAATCATGGCAGACAAGAGATGCACAATCAGCCTCCCCCAGGACTTGGGCAGGAATTCCTGAGCAGACGCATATTCACAGTGAATAGAACACCACCAAAGGTTTGAGAGAAAGCAACCCTAAACAAAGAACGGACATCTGAAACAATGCTCAAAGAGCAAACACGGAGATTTTTATATATGCAACGAGTATCCTCAAAAGCAGTGTGAGATAAAATTTAGTGTGCTCTCTTTCAGTGGGTAGCCTTTCTGAATGCACTCTTGCTCAATGACTGGTATGTGTGCGGACGAATTAATCCAGGAATGAGTATTTAAAGAGAAAAGCCTGTGTCTGGATCACAGCAATCCCCACAGGTGATGCTGCCTCACCGGAAATGTATTTTTGCAGCTTTTCTTGTATAGAAACCCAGGCCCTAGGGGCAGGGAGGGGTGAGGGTCCCCCTTGAGATGCCATTTAATGGTTGTTGTCATAATGATACATGCCCCCCCCCCCCACTGTCTGTTGTATTTGCTTTTTGAAAGCAAGAGGATTGATTCTCAATGGGGTTCCGTGGGCGGCCAGCCTCTGAGAGCCCTCACCTTGCTTGGAGGGGTGTGACTTCACAAACTGTCACCTGATTCCACCACACTGGAACGTGATGTTGCTGGAATGCCTTGTCGCGATCGCTGTTGAACAGCCAAGACCAAGGCAAGGCCACGGGATCACCGGGCTCAGCTCTGCTCCCGGAATCCCTGGCAGGTTTAGGGGAATGGTTGTATCTGTAGTGTGTGACAAGAGCCGGTGACAGACACATCAGCTGACTGACGGCCCTGGCAGGGAAGTCTTTCCACCTCGGGGAAAGGGCTGAGGGTGGAGAGCAACACACTAGGTTCTAACTTAATTCAGACCAAGTGTGAACGAGGGACAAAGAGACGGGAAAAGCCAGCGTCCAGCGTCAGGGCGGCTTTGGTGGAAGACAAGAGGCTGTGACTAAGGCATATGGCGATTGCTGTCCCATCGTGATTCTAGAATCCTGATCCCACTACGATCCCATAGTATCCCAAAGTGCAAGAGTGTTTTTAGCCGGATGAAAGCAAGACATCCGGGGGGATGGTGCTGGTGGTTCGAGACTTCGTACATTTATTTCGGGAGCAAATGATAATTTTGGATTTCTGCTGCTGACTCTGAGCTGCCTCTACGCGGCTAAACCCGTGTTTGGATTTCCTTTTGTCCTTCATCTTGTTAAAAATGGAAATTTTAATTATAAGCATTTCTGCAGGAAATGCATGTGTTTTGGACACAGGGGATACGTGGGTGGGCTGTAACATACCCGGGCACACTGACAGACAAATCTATAGGAATCCGTTAGAAGCAGGTGGACCCTGTTAAGAAATGTCTACAATGTCCCACGTTCGTGTTTTGAAGGAGGGTGGTGGATTTTAGCGCATGATGATCTGTTCTCTTCGCCTCAGACTAAACCAGCTCCTGAGTCAACAGACAAGGCAAGACCAGCCCGTTCGGTGTTCTGGGGACAGGCGAGCGAGCAAGCCCAGGTAGCCGGGCTTTTCTGCGTGAGCGTGGGCGCCGCGTCTAAGTGGCCTTCCATGCCTTCCAACGCCTTTGGTTTGGGCCTGGATGGCTCCGGGACAGCTAACCCTTCGTGCCCAGAGGGTGGGTGACCGGTGAGGGTACACCCAGATGGAATTGGCATTTAACTCTGGAAGCGTTAAAGGCTTACCAAATAGCACTTGCCCTCGGTGCAAGCCCTACGTGCATCTGGTCTAATCTAGTCTCTCCTTTTCATTTTTCAGCAAATGCTAAATTGACTTCACTTCTATCTAATCAGCTTTGACCTACAGTGTTAAAATTCTGCCCTACATCGTCCTCCGCTAACGAAAGGTAACCCCCACTCTCCACCACAATATTTGTCTCCACGGAACGTTTCATTGGCAGGAAAGCATTATTCTGGGCTATGGCTGGGGCCCTCGATGTGAAGCCATCTTTTAAAGAAAGGGAATGATCCTGGAAGTCCTTGGGCATAACCAATACTTGGCTATCCCGAAGATGGCTGGAAGTCTCCCCTGCCTCCCTGCCTCCTCCTGGGACGAGGCCGAGCCTGGAGGCCACCTCCTTCCCAACCTGCCTGGCGTGCCTGTGGGCAGAAGAGCCAAGACAATCACTGCTGCCCTCTGCGTTCACAGGGGGCGGCGGGCAGAGACCTATGCCCCTCCCTCTGAAGCCATCGCTCTGCAATCTCATCATTTCTGAGACTATATCCTTTTCTCCTAGTGCTGCTTTTTCATTAAGTGCTAATATGTTTCTCGAAAAGAGATTTTAGTCAGAGTTAGCCTCTGCAGAATAAAAAATTAGGCAATTTAAGAAGATAGATATTACTTCCCCCCAAACAGATAACTTAAACAGATAAGCCACGAGTTGTACACATATATATGTATTATTTTAAAAAGCAATTACCATCTGCCTGATAGAGAAGAATAACTCTGTTGGAATGGAGGCTTATTGTGTTGCTTTATAATTAGGATGCCTCTGAACAGAATAATACCCTTATCAGAATTCATGAAGGACGCCGTCTAATATTTCCCTTTTGTTTTCAAACTCATTATGTAAACAACATTGTGGTTTGGGGACAGAAGAATGTAGAATGTTGTCTTGAAGGGCAGGGCATTTCTGTGAATATACTTGTATTTTCTGAGGAAGCGCTCAAGCTGAGGTGGGGACCCTGTTCCACGGGTATCATGTTATTCACATCAGATGTGAATAAACTACCTGCCTCGTCCGACGACCACGGGGCCAGTCCTGGGCTAACGGAGAGGCAGGCGGGGGCCAGCCCTGGTGTCCACCTGTGGCCCCCAGCGCCCCCGCCCTCCTGCAGAATTCCTCTACGTACTCGCCTTCGTCCATCTCCCCATCACCCCCTGCTCCTCTCTAACTACCCCCCCCACCGCCCACTCATGTTCTCTATGCTGGAAAATGACCTCCCCTTCACCCCGAGGGGCTCACTCCTCCCTGAGATGCCCTTAGCTCCCCTTCCTCAGTTACCTGTGGCCCCGCAGGAGTGCTAGTTATTTGAATTATTCAGCCACGTGTACGTGAGTGTGGGTCGGAGAAGAGCGAAGGCCATGTCCCTCCTCACCCCGAGACACACGTTCACAGATTTCCCCTGTACTTGGATAAATAAACCGTGTCCTCCCCTCCCAAATTCACAGGTCGAAGCGCTAACGAACCCCCAGGACCTCAGAAGGTGACTGTATTTGGAGCTGGGGCCTTTATAGAGGGAATTAAGGTAAAATGAGGTCATTCGGGTGGGTCCTCCTCCAGTACAACGGTGCCCTTACCAGAAGAGGAGATTAGGACTCAGACCCCACCCACCGAGGGAAGACCCCCGGGAAGACAAAAGAGAAGAAGACGGCCGTCCACAAGCCGAAGAGAGAAGCCTCAGAAGAAATCAACCCTGCTGACATCTCCGTCTTGGACTTCTATCCTCGGGAACTGTGACAAGATGGCACTTTGTTATGGCAGGACCTAGTGAACCAGCACGGCCTGCTGAAGGAGCCCACCCGGATGAGCCCGCGTCTGTGCGGTGCACGGGGAGGCATCGTGGCGTACGGGTCCCTTGTCTAGTCTGCATGGCTCTGCCTTCTACCTCCCACCTTCGTCTCCGGCCAGTTTGGGAAGCGCTGTGTCGTCAAGGCTTGCTTTTCAGCCGGCTAGAGCACAGACTGGAGCTGTCCTTAAAACACTATCATGCACAGCGAGTAGGTGCCCAGCGGCCTTTGAGACGTGTGCATGTGGAGCGATTTCCTGGCCATTCATTCTGCGCTTTATCTCAGGATCCCTCAGGCAGACACACGCTCGCACGCATGCACGCACGCACGCACTTAACCTCGACCCCCAGAGGGCTCGCTTGCTGTTTGTTTTGCTGGTACCACGGGCAACTTCCCCTCTGCTTGTCCCACCCAGGACGTGGTGCTGGAGTTCCGGGTGAGACCCCAGGTGGGACCTGGGACAGAAGGGGCAGGAGAGGGGAGCCGAGTCCTTCATCGCTCTGTTTGAAAGCACATCATTTTAATAGGTGGATTTGCTTATTCTTTTCTCCAACTGGGTTAAGAACTGCCCGGGAGCAGGGACCCCACCTCTTCTATAGCCCTCAACACCCAGCAGAGCACCCGGAACCATAGCGGCTCACGAAGGACCTCGGGATTGTGCTGGGAGAGGCTGTGTCCTTAGTGGAAAGTGTGAGGGGCAGAGACCTTCCTTCCCCTCCCTTCCCTGCCCTTCCCTCCACGCCCCTCCTTTGCCCTCCCTCCCTTCTCTCCCGAATACAGGCAATGCATCCAGTGAGATAAAAGAATTTTTGTTTCTTCCTTGTCCCTTCACACTGCTGTTGAGAGGTGCAAGGGCCAGGCCCCGAGGGCTCTGTCAGGGAAGGAAGTGGGGAGGACGTGGCCCAGCTGAGCCTGCGGGCACCTGTCAGGGTGGACAGGCTGGCATGTATGGGGCTCCTTGCTGGATGAGCCCCGGAGACACATCTAGTCCAACCCCCGATTTCAGAGACAGCCTCCTAAATGGCAAGGCCTCTTGGAAAGGCTTCGGAGGTGGGAACAAAAGCCATCCGGTGGGCCTCCGGTTAGCTGCCCCCCCCAGCCGTCCCCCGCCCCAGCCATCCTCCCCCCCCCCCCCCGGCTTCCACACATCTCCACAGACCCTCCAGCCTGGGAACCTCTCCAAGCCAATGCAGAAGGAAACGAGGAGCCAGCGCTGGCACGCGACCAGAGGGGGCTATTTTTAAAAGTAATACACAAAAGCTGTGCCTGTGACATAGAACTAGTCCGCGTGCAAAGCGGAAAATGTGACCCGTCTCCTGACGATACGCGGACGTCACAAAGTCTGAGGTCAGGGAGACGCGTGAAAGCTACTTATTTAAAGGTCGAAGATCTGCCGAATTTTGTAAAAGAGCAAAATTTAAAAAGATTCAGATTTGGAACTAGTATTAATATATCCAGATTTGAAATTGTGTTAAAATAGAAATACAGGAGTGGAGAAATCTGGAAACTATGCCTGAATACATTATCCCGTCTTCAAGGAGATTTCCCTGAACTGGTGGTTGAGGTGTGTTGATGTGTTCTTAAATTTTTTTTCTATTTATTTTTGGTAGAGAGAGGAGACACAGAATCCGAAACAGGCTCCAGGCTCCAGGCTGTAAGCACAGAGCCCAACGTGGGGCTCGAACTCACAAACTGAGATCCTGACCTGAGCCGAAGTCGGACACTCAACCGACTGAGCCACCCAGGCGCCCCATTTTTTTTTAATAGGTATGTTGATGTGTTCTTAATGTAACCACCCAAAGTCCTGTCCCTTCCTGAGCTGGCTTCATTTACTATGGGTTGAATCCATCCCCCTCCCCCCTCTCTCCTTCTCCCTCTCCTTCCTTCCTTCCCCCCCTTCCCCCACCCCTTCCTATCTCCCCCCCTTGCCCCTACCCTCTCTTGCCTCCCTTCCTCCCTCCTTCCTCTCTTTCTTTCTCTTAGCTAAGAACATCTAAATTTACAAATTGTAATTTTGACCCATTCGGTTTAATTTTGTCTTTGACCAGAGCAACAAGAATTTCAGATTAATTTGACAAGTGATTATTGATCGATTATTGAGCAAGAGACACAGGATTAGGCCTAGTCTTAAGGTTGTTTCTAGAAAGATAGTACTCTCCTTTCTTTTTAAAATAATTTTTTTAATGCTTATTTATCTTTGAGTGAGAAAGAGAGCACAAGCAGGAGAGGGGCAGAGAAAGAGGGAGACACAGAATCCGAAGCAGGCTCCAGGCCCTGAGCTGTCAGCCCAGAGCCCGACGCGGGGCTCGAACTCACAAACTGTGAGATCATGACCTGGGCCAAAGTCAGAAGTTTAACTGACTAAGCCACACAGGTGCCCCAGGACTGTCCTTTCTAATGTCAGTTTCAGAAACCACCAACAGCCTGCTTTCCCATGAGGGCACTTGTTGGGGTGAGCACTGGGTGTTATATAAGCTTATTTGACAATAAATTATATTAACAAAAAGAATGCCATTAATAATGTTATGAATGCATTTGTACAGCATCTTCTGGAGCTATATTTACTCTTAGCTTGTACTAAATTTTGTGAGTATTGAATTCTGTATATTTACTCCTGACCGTGTGAGGCCATCCCTCCTTCTTTCGGCCTTAAACTTGCATCTTTCATGCTTTGGGAAGGCCTTTTGATTTGATAAGCAGAAGTGTTTTGGTGGGTCGTCTGTTGGTTTGGGTCTATGGGCACCATCATAATTTAGGGCACATTATTTAACTTCTGTGAAACTTAACTTTCCTCTTCAATAGAATCAGGGCAGCTCCCTGCCCCCCAGTGACTGCCATGGGTATTAGATGTAACAAATTTTCCCAAACGGCTGGCACGTATCAGGCACACAGTAAATATCTGTGGCCCTCCCGGAGTGGTCCAAAGGATATTGGTAATGCTCCCCATTAGCTTTATTTTCATTTCGGGTGTCTCAGGCGTCATCGATTCAACCCAGGGTTTTTCAACTGTGATATGATTAACTTTCTGGGTCAAATCACTCTTCGTCAGGGGGCCATCCTGTGCGTTCTGGGGAGTCAAGCGGCATCCCTGGCCTCTGCCCACCAGCTGCCCGTGGCATCCTCATGACTCGGTTGTGAGAATGAGAAAGGTCTCTGGATGTTGCCAGATGTCCCCTGGGGGCAAAAGCTTCTATATTAAAGCTTCTATATTAAAATGTCATTTGATTCAAGATAGAGGCCTGTATATCAATAAATCCCTCCCTCCATCCATGCATTCGTCTGTCTGTCAAGGACCTTTAGGGGCAAGCTATCTAAAAAGGCAAAAGGCTAATTGTGTCTTAGGTTCAGAGAGATTTTAGGGTCTCCAATATAACATACTTAAAAAAAATTTTTTTTATTGTTTATTTATTTATTTATGAGAAAGAGAGAGAGAGAGAGAGAGAGAGCAGGGGAGGGGTAGAGAGAGAGGGAGACACAGAATCCGAATCAGGCTCCAGACTTTGAGCTGTCAGCACAGAGTCCAATGCGGGACCTGAACTCACGAACCACAAGACCTGAGCCAAATTCGGACGCTTAACCTACTGAGCCACCTAGGCGCCCCTATAATATGCTTTTAAAGATTTATATTTATGTGGTTATAAATACAATCGATTATATAATAATTAGAATAAAAAATTCCATTTTAGTGCAGTTATAATATGCAGATATGATGTATATCATACAATATAATTTATATATCACATACATCCATACATGAATATGTTGTCGCAAGTGACATAATTAGCATAAGATGCTCTAGGCATATGTTCCCCAGTAGAAGGGCATTAGGCACAGCACCGGCACATGTTAGGAAGAAGGAAAACATAATTCCTGTTCTCAAGGACATTTAACATTTTTTTAAATGTTTATTTACTTTTAAGAGTGAGAGTGACAGACTGTGAGCAGGGGAGGGGCAGAGAGACAGGGAGACACAGAATCCGAAGCAGGCTCCAGGCCCTGAGCTGTCAGCACAGAGCCCGACACAGGGCTCGAACCCATAGACTGTAAGATCGTGACCTGAGCTGAAGTTGGACGCTCAACCGACTGAGCCACCCAGGTGCCCCAGTGATAGTGAAAGTCGTCCTACACAGTAACCCTCCTCTCTCTTGTCTCCTGCACAGCAGTCACGACGGTTCTCAAAGGTAAGTGCCGGTCAAAATGTTTTTCTTTATGTTTTGTATTTTGTTTATTTTGTATTGTATGACAGCATTGTAATCATTTTTATGTGACTAGTTTGGGGTTGTGGAACGAATCATCTGAGTTTCCATTATTTCTTATGGGGAAATTCACTTTGATATACAAGTGCTTTGGATTACAAGCATGCTTCCAGAATGAATTATGCTCGCAAACCAAGGTTTTAGTGTATCTTTTGGGGGCACAATTCAACCCGTAACAGGTGAGAAAATAAAAATGGCACGCTTGTATGGAAGGTGTCAAACCCTGAATGAAAACAGCAAGAGAGGACGGTACTGAGAGTGAGCACGGTCTCGGGCGACCACGAGGGGACTCTGTTCTGTTAACTCGCTGGCGATCGCCAGCCTCTCCGTGTGCCATTTCTGTCCCATGAAATACAGTCCAACTCCCACGAGAGTGGTTTTCCACTTGTCAGTATGCCGTGAAGTCATGGACATAATTAAAATGGGCAGAATACGCGTGTCCCGATTTGTGGGGCAAAGCACACAGTCCGTCTCCCAAGTGGAGTTTTGTCGAGACTGGGAAGCGGGAAGGGGTCAAGGTGAGCAAGCCAAAATGATGAGAGAGAGAGAGAGAGGGAGAGATGACTTCATCTGGAGTTCTGACTCAGCCACATGCTCCCGAGTCAGAGTCTGGGCCGCGTGCGGTCCTGCGGAAGCCCGTTCCCCTGAGGTTCGTGTGACGTTGCTCTTGCCCTGGCAGTTGTCGTCACCGAGATGACAGAGTGAGTTTGCCCGCAGGAGTTGTGCAGGGTCACTGCTCGCTTCAAAGGCAAGAAGTCCCTTATTTAGAAAAAAAAAAAAATGGAAAGCAATCAGATACAGGATCTCCAAGAGCATAATAACGAGACTCAGAAAAATCACTACGGAGCCGACGGGCCGCGCTTGTCCCCTAAGTCGACAACACAAAATCATGGAAACCAGTTTCCCAATGACACATTTGTGACACACCAGGGCTTTCTGGTGTTCTCTAGGGTAGCGGTAGGGCTCTTAGATAGAAGAGCTAAATGAACGCCCATTTACTTTAATTACAAGGATAAGGAGAGGCGGCTGGAGGCCGCAGGCCGGCCTGGGAAAGTGCGTGGCCTTGGGAACGGGTCAGACCCCCAGCACCGAGCTGCGTGAGCCGCTTGTTTAAATGTCCTGTCCGCTACTTCCTCCAAGTGGGAGGAAATTCAGCCTGTTATTTGGCTGCGGAGAGATTACGTCGGAGGGTGTGGACAGACAGCTGTGCCGCAGCCTCATGACTGAAGCATCTCCGGAGGCCTCAGCTCCTCACATCCTCGGTGGGGGTTTCGTCTGTAACCTAGGAGTTTGCGGGAGGGGGCAGGCTCTGATCCAGTAGACTTGTCCTCATAAAAGGGGGAAACGTGGACACCTGGCCAGGCACAGAGGGACACGCCGTGGGGAGCAGCCTGGACCAGACTCTTCCCTAGCGCCTCCAATGGGAGCATGGCCCTGCCGACACCTTGACCTCGGACTAATGACCTGCAGAGGCGGGAGCAGTGGGTTTCTGCCGTCTCAGCTTCCCAGTTGCTGGCACTTTGCGGTGGCAGCCCCGGGAAACGAACGCACAGGGGCCGGAGAAAGCAGGGAAGGGGGCGCGGGTTTGGCCCCCGTTGCGAAGACGCGGGCTGTTTCCCTGGCTCGAGCCACATGGCGCCCCGCGCAAGCCAAGCGTCACTTCCCTGAACGCCACGGTCCTCGAGCCCCACTGAAGGCAGGGGCGGTCCACGCAAAGGGGCGCTTTTTAGCAGCTGCCTTGTTATTTCTCTATTAGTTAAATCTATAAAAAGACTAGAACATCTTGAAGATTGGGAAAGCGTCTGGGTGCAGCATAGCCAAGGGGCCCCACCCCCCAAAGAAGCGTTCTGAACGCATCTCTGACATCACAGCCTGTAACGGTGTATAATTATACGAGATATTATTAAATTGTAAAAGGCGGAGCAGGAAAAGCATGGGTTTGGGAAGCTTGGTCTCCTGCGGCCGTAACCACAAGCCTCTCGGATGACTGACACTGTGTTTACAGAGAGAATGTCGCGGGGGCTCTCTCCTGCCATCACCGTAATGTGAGACCCGTCGGAAAACATGCCGAGGTGACAAGCTGGCATCGAAAAGAACATCATCTTATCTGGTAGCTAATGTTTTATTTGCATTAGGATGTGATAAGATTAATTGTTCGGTTTTAATAAAGCTCACTGGAAACTTATATGATTCCTTCCTTCCTTCCCATTTTCTTCCATGACTCTCTTCTGGTGTCTGTAATATAATTATTCACAGGCTTCAGCTAATGATGGGTTTAGTTGAGCGAATCTGGGGTTTGAAAACATTGTGACTATGCAGAACCTGAACCTGTGGAATGAGAGCCGGTTTCTCGTCCTATTCTTGGGGGCAGGGTCACTGTGCGTGGACCTGGGCTGAGGGGGCTGTCCTGTGCATCTAGTGGCATCCCTGTCCCCATCCACCAGAAGCCAGCAGCGACGTGCCCTTGGTTGGGACAACCAGGTATTGCCAAGTGACCCTTGCTTCGTAGGGGACAAGGTTGCCCCTGGTTGAGAACCCCTGGTTATAGGGAGGGGATAAAGGATTGTACAAAAACAAGGTGTTGAGGTCCAGTGTGAGTGAAATCCTAACACCCAGAGCCGGAGGGCCAGGGAAACCAACGTGCCTGGGTAGTCCCACTCTCCCAAGTCAGCCCTCTTGCCGATTGTCCCAGGTTTACTGGATAAAATCAGACACGTGGCTGTTGATAAGGCAGATATGAATGCTGAGTCGGTCTGCTCAGGCCGCCCTAACAGTTTCACAGACAAGGGCAGGGTCAGCCACAAAGGTTTATGTTCTCGCTGTTCTGGAGGCTGCAAGTCTGAGGTCCAAGCTGGTTTCTGCAGAGCCCTCTTTCCTCAGCTTGCGGACGGCCACTGCCCTGCTGTGTCCTCACGCGGCCTTGCCTCCGTGTGCGGGGAGAGAGCTCTGGGGTCTCTTCCTCCTCCTGTAAGGACACCAGTCTTATTGGATTCGGCTCGCACCCTTACGACCTCATGTAACCTTAATCACCTCCGTGAAAGCCCCATCTCCAAATGCAGTCACGCTGGGGATTAGGGCAGCAACATATGAATTTGGGGAGACACAACTCAGTCCATACCAAATGCTAAGATTGTAATTCTGTCCAGAAAATTTCCGAGATGCAATCAACCACAGGCAATCAGGGGAAAGAGCCCCACCCTCTTTAAAGAAGGTCTGCTCCTTCTAACCCCCCTCCCCACCATGGTAGCATTTATTAAGATCTCGTTGGGGGATTTCTGACCCCTTCAACTGTGGCACGTTCCCTGCTTTATGTTCGACCCTCTGGAGCAAAAGGAATCCAAAATGGAACAAACCAGCCTCGACTAGCCCCACGCGTGCTGTGCAGCCAGCGCTCCTGAAAGGCAGCATCCCTTCCAGTGCCTGTGGGTGTCGAATTGCCCACCTTTCCGGAGAAGGCTGCGAAGGCGAGAGAAGGGATACACGCTCTGCTCTTTGCAGTAGGAGGAAATCACTGCTCATTCGAGGTCTGTGTCAGCTGCTGGGCCAAGCCCTGGGGGTACAAGAGGGGGCCACCTCGCTGGCTGAGTCCTCACCGGACAGAGAGGAACTAAAGCGCCCAGGAGTCAATGGCTGCAGACTCTTGAGTGACAAGGAGAAAAGTTCTATGGAGCCAGAAGGCCCTTGACCAGGGGTTTCGTTTCCCTTGGGGGAGGTCACAGAGGGCTTCCTGGAGGAAGGGACACAGTTGAGCTGAGATCCTTTTAAGTAAGATTTTGCACACTTGCTTTAGAAATGTAAATGGAGGCCTTGATTTCCTCTGGGTGATTCATATTTACCAGGGCATTTTAATTACAGTGAAACAGGCTACAGTAAAATGTAATTTGGGATTATTTATTTTAAAGATTTAATAAAATTGCCCTAATTATGAATGCCCCTGAATACAAACAGGGAACATTAAAAGGGAAAAGATGATACTTCTCCTCTTTATAGAAGCACGATACCACCACGGAATGAGCTTTGCAGAGAGGTCGAGCCAGCGGCTGACATCGGGAAGGCGTTGCTCACAGGGGTCTTTGGTTTGCTGTGAACCCAAAGTCCCAGGAGAGGTGTAAGAAGCGTCATTCAGGAAGGGTGGTCTGTGCACGGCAAAGAACCAAGCCATCCCAAAGTACTGGGAAGAGTGAACTCACCTTTAACCCTGGACTGAATTCCCAGCTGACAATTCTGGTCACCAATTCCAATGTGTGAAGGTTCCCCACCACCAAGCAATCTGGGACACCAGCTGGGTGTCCTGCAACTCAGTTCTGACACTGTTGACCTGGAGACACCAATCACAAGGGGAAATTGTCTCCTGGGCTTCTGATGGCCCCGCTGCGGATTGCAGACTCCCAAGACTGCCTCCTTGGGTTCCCCTTCTAGAGAGGCTCGCAGAACTCAGAGAAACATTTTTCTTACTAGACGACTGGTTTATTATAAAAAACACCTAACTCTGAACAGCCAGCTATGCTTAAGAGATGCAGAGGACAGGTGAAGGGAAAGGACGGAGAGCTTCCCTGCCCTCTCCAGGTGTGCCCCTCTCTCTAGACCTCCACGTGTTCACCAATCCGGAAACCCCCTGAACCCCATCCTTTTGGGTTTTTATGGAGGCTTCAGTGCACAGGCAGGATTCATTAGGTCATTTGCCGTTGGTGACTGAACTTGGTCTCCAGCCTCTTTCCCCTCCCCAGAGGTCAGGGGATGGGACTGAAAGTTCCAACCCTAGAATCATAGGGTTGGCTCTATTGACCACGGGGGGGGGGGGGGGGGCCCATCCCTCTGGTGCTTTCCAGAAGGCACATCATTAACATAACAAAAGACACCTTAATTGCTCTCAGCCTTTCAGGAAATTCCAAGGGTTTTAGGAGCTCTATGCCAGGAAAAGAGAAAAGACCAAAAACTTATTTCCTGTTATAAAAATTACAATATCACCCCACCCCAATCCCATCTGTGAGATCATTCAGTGCTTTGTTGGAGAGCAGCCCTGCCCAAATAAGAATGGAGTGTGGCTTCTTACCCCTTAATTCTTCACTTGGGTTGAACATTAGAATTACCTGAGAAATAATAATAATAATAATAATAATAATAATAATAATAATAATAAAATTAAAAAGCAATTTAGCAAGAATCTTGGAGACCTCACTAAATGATTCAGTGTGCAGCCAGAGCAGTGAACCCTGCTCTAGACTGATGCTCAGAGACCAACGAGTGTTTTGGACCTGCAAGACAGAGTGTTCCCCTAGTGCACGGAGTCGAAGAAAGACCGAGGCTCAGAGCTTCTGGATTGTTGTCACCCTTCACAGTCACCTGGAGGAGTGTTGAAAATCCCAGTGTCCGAGCCATATCCCATATTAACGGAATTATAACCTCTGGTGATAAAATGTGTTTTTGTTTTTGTTTTTTAACAGACAGCCCATTTGAGAACCAAGGTTGTAGACTAGGGATTCCTGAACTTGATCAGGTCATTGTCACGGTCCCCACTCCTGAGTTCCAGTTCTCTGAGTCTGGAGGAGGGGCAAGAATGTGCATTTCTAGTGAATCCCAGATGCCCCGGATGCCGTTGCATGACCTTGGAGAACTAAGTTCCGGGTCAAGCTAGACCTCCTGGTCTCTTCAGCCCGGCTTTGAGCTGGTTCTGATTGGCCCCGACCAAGGAGCCCACAACCATCCAAGTGGGCAGGTGTCCACAGTACCTCAGACTGGGTGGATGTATGGCCACCTGTGGACCCTGGTTAGTGGCTCCTCAGTGGTTTCAATCTGTCTTATCTGACATCAGTCGTGGGCTGTGACTGATGAGTGGCCAGAACCAACAGGATGTCAGCCAGACAACCACCTTCCAGCCATTGGGACAGGCATGGCCAGTATGAGAGAAAGTCAAGCCTTTCAAAGCCAGTGTGACTTACTCTGGATGTTTATGGCTGATGTCTCCTCCCCATCTCCCACCCCACCCCTTTAGACATGCCGAGAAAATTAAGCAAGGGTTAAGTTACTCAGGATAAGTAGAGATAAATTACTCAGCTGGTTAGTTTGACATTTAAAAAGCTATTTATAAAAATGATTATTTCTCAAGAAAATAAAAATAGTGAGAAACTCAAAATTGGCATTCCAGCCCAGGGAGATAATATTATGCAGAAGACATTTTGGGGTTTCCTTAGAACATATTTTGGGTTTATTCCGTGTTCTTTTTCATCACCAACATTCAGCTGTTCCTCAGGCACGAGTCCCCAATCCTAAAACTTTTTTTCACCTTGTCAATTAAAAAAAAAAAAAAAAAAAGCCTATTTGTTCGTTGTTATGTCCCCATCTCCCTCGGCACTGGCTGCTTCCAGGGGTAGTTGGCTCCCCTCGGCTGTGCCCAGGCACCGGCCAGTGGAGGAGGAACAGGCATCTGAGTGTTCTGAGTGGGGGTGTTTCATGGCGTTACACCGGAAGTTATGTGCTGCCGCACAAATGGGGAAACTTATTTTAGCTCTCGATTCGAGTAGGAGGTGACTCTTCTCCCGAAATCTCCTCGCGCCCTCCCTCCATCCTGTGCCCTGTGTCTTGTTGCAATCTGTCAAGGACATAGCCAGTGGGAATGTTCATCTTTCAAGGCGACCGCAGACATAGAATGCCCGGGGTAGGAGAGAGATTTGTAACATCACGTGGCTCCTTCCTGAGGTTCTCAAGTGAAGGCTGAGAGCCTCCGTGGCCAATAGACGTGGGGCTACTGGGCAGTAATGTCCTTCCAACCAGTCCAGACCACGTAATATGGTTCTCACTCCCGTCAAGACCCAATGAGACGCTATCCACCTTGATTTGGGGGCTCTTGTCAGTGCTTTGAGGATTCTTTTTTTTTTATGTTTATTTTTTTTTTTAAGAGAGAGAGAGAGTGTGTGAGCAGGGGAGGGGCAGAGAGAGAGAGACAGAGAGAGAGAGACAGTGTGTGGGTGGGTGGGGGAGGGGCATGGAGAGTGGGAGACACAGAATCCGAAGCAGGCTCCAGGCTCTGAGCTGTCAGCACAGAGCCCAACACGGGGCTCAAACCCACAAATGGTGAGATCATGACCTGAGCCAAAGTCAGACGCTTCACTGACTGAGCCACCTGGGCGTCCCGGTGCTTTAGGGAGTCTTACCAGCATCCATTCTGTATCATCCCCATTTGGCGTAAGCAGTGAGTATAGCCCATCGATATGTGGGCCAACATCCTTCACAGGTACTTTGACTGGGTTTCTAAGGTCCTGAGTTAAGGATTCCTTCTGGGTTTGTTACACATGGGGACCTTACCTGGGGTGCTCCTGCTTGACTATTATACCCCAGCTGGTTTGCTGGGGTTGCCTAACGACAGTGTCCGTCTGTGTTACACCTAATGTGGCAGATCCACATGCACCTGGAGAGCAGGTATAATAGGCTGACCCCCATGGTCACGGCCCCTTCCTGCTCGTGCCAGACTGTCCCTTTCCCTTGCCAGGAACACCGCAGTTCCGTATGCTAATGAGGATATTGCAAGATTCCAACCAGAATCTTTCTCTTTCATAAATGTTTGATTTTGGCATAAGTTTAGATTCATAGAAAAGCTGCAAACGTAGCACAGAGTCCTCACCCAGGGTCACGCAGGGCCAGCACGTGCAACGTCCTGAGAGCGAGCGCCTCCATAAATTTGCATCCAGATGCCTCTCTCACCTGCACCTGGTCCCCGCCCCGTTCCTGTGTCCCCCTCACCCGGTCCGCCCTGATGCCATCCTGCATGGCCGTGGTGTGTCGGAGATTCACGGCGCTGCATTGCTGCCGACCGGACACCAGCCTTTGTCTGGATTTCCCAAGTTCCCCCACGCGTGACCTTTCTGTGGTCCAGGACCCTGTCCCGGGAAGCACACTGCATGTAGCATCCTGCCTGCCCAGGTTCCTCTGGTCTGTGACGGTTTCTCAGTCTTTGTCATTTTTGACGGTTTTGAGGAGTGTTAGTCAGTGTTGTAGAATGTCCCACAATTTGGCTTCTCTGAGACTTTTCTCATGTTGACACAGGGGCTCAGGCACTTTCTGGAAAGAATACCAGGAAGGTGAAGTTCCCTTGGATGGCGTCGTATCAGGGGCACACGATGCGGACGTGACGTCACTGCGCGCGATCACCTTGACCGTTTGGTTCAGGTGGAGGGTCCGATGTACCGTTACTCACTCCTTTCTTTCCTCTGTCTTTTGGAAGTGAGTCACGAGGTCAAGCCCACACTCCAGGGGGATAAGGGTGGTGGTAAGCTCACCAGCTGGAGGGGGAAGTATTTATGCATATCATTTGGAATTCTACCTAGTCAGGGCCTTTCTGACATGTGAGTCCAACTGTTCCCTGAACTTACCCCTTTGCAAACGACAGATGACAAAGCCATCGGTGATTCACACAGCTCTCCATCAATAAGATTAATGACCACGATGGACTTTGGTATCGGTGTCCAGGGGGCCAGTGCCGTGGAGGTGACGTGGCACTTATGCTGATGGGGCTTCTCGCGGAGGCTAGCAGGGGATTCCGCGTGGGTCCAAGTGGATGGCCTGTTGACGTCACCCCTTTTTGGAGAACTGCACTGACCAACCTGTGGATAAAGTGCCCCAGCCAGGGACCTACCTACCACAAGGCCGGGGGACTGGGAACCTTCTCAACAATACACAGACAGCCGTAATTAACGGAGACATCGCAAGACAGCTTCCTCCAGGAAGGTGTAACTGACAACCTTCTCTTCCAAAGCTATAATTAAAGAAGCACATGAGAAACATTATCTTTCCCATCCTGCATATTCAAACTTATCTGTCACACACATATTGTTAAGCTCCTCTTAGGTCTCGGTTGTCACTTTCAAACGACTGCTTGAGCAGATCGTTTATTATGTCTTAACCCTTGAGTGCTCTTTATGAACAGAGCCTATGTCTCTCAAGGGCTGTCCAGGTCCTGGGTGTGTGCGGGTGACCATCCAAACTCACTCGACGTCTTTATCAATTGTTTCAGTCATGCACGTTGGGAGCAATCGCATTGAAAACCCAACCTTCTCGGTGCTTTTTTTTTCCTATTAAGTTTTCGCCCGGGAATATCGACGGTGCTATCAAAACCCGGGCCAGGGTCCAGAAGTTATAAACTGAGCTCTGCCCTGGGAGCTTAGGACTTTGTTACTCTGACTTAAGATCTCTTAATGGAGCGGACTTTTCTTGTGATCTTTACTTCCTGTTGAGCCTCTGGGGAGGAGACGAAGCACTTTGTACCTTTACGGGGTCCTGCGGGGCGTCTCGCAGGGGAAAAGGAAGCAAGGCGGGTACTTTCTTGGGAGAGTCCGCCCAGCACTGAGCTGCCATTTGCTCTTGTCCCTGTTTGTCGCAAGGCGGTGATGTCCTGAGGTCAGGAGGGAGGGTTTGTGCCTCGATGCTCCTTGGGGGCTGGCGACATCTGGACATTCTGTCATCATATATCCCTAAAGAGACCGACGCGGTGGGTCTGTTCCCTCCTGCTGGATCCACACTGCCAGTCTGGGCTAATGTTGTTTTTTCAAGTCAGCTTGCTCTGGAATTGGAATATTGAGAGAAGTCCCTCTGAGATGTGGTCACGTGAAACCCTCAAAGGGGCCACCCTGATGGCGAGAAGAAACACATCTGCCCGATGTCTGAAGTTAGAGTCCAGGGGTGGAGGGGCTTACTTATTTCATCCTCGGGACCTCATTACTCTCTTTTCCCGTTTTATGGGGGAGCCGGGGTGTAGCCTTCTTCCCTCCCACCTCCGTGACCATGACCGCTTTGTCCGGGAGACGGAGCAGAAAGGCAGCAGCCCGGGGGGGCGGGAGGGTGCAGGGCTGAGCCGGCTGGGAAATCTGTGCTCTGGATTTTATTGATTCCGCCACCTGAAAACACTCGCCCTTCTTCCGCATGACCACTGGCTCCTTCCCAAGGGTTTTCTGGGCTGACGTTAAAGTAAATGCTCTTTTCTTTCCAGACCCACGCCCTTCTTGAGAACAGAATCCCGTGAACACAGGTGGAAATGAAGGCCGGGGAGGGTTTACAAGATGCAGAGAACGCATGGGGCCCGTCACTCTGGTGTCCCGGGCTCCTGCCTGCCTTTGCTGTTGTCGGTTGTCACGTTGCAGCAGGTCACTGTCCAAAGAGCAGCTGGCTTTGGTTTGACCTGTGTTTTTCAAGGAAGCCCTGGCTTTGAACAGGCATTCCTGTAACCACTGGCACCGTGAGGGAGCAGGACGCAGGTGCCACACTGCCTCTTTGGGAGTGTCCTTGCCAAGGACTGAGGTGACCCCAGCGATGTGACCTCCAGGGGCGGGCCCCCAGCCCCAGGGAGCGGGCACGAGTTGTGTTTGTGCATGCCCGTTGTCACGGTTGGCGGTGACGGGGGCTGAGGAATCGGGTTTATTACAAAGTTGATTATGCTGCTTTCGGTGCTGGTGCCACACACGTAAGTCACATGTCAGCCTCAAATGCTGATAAGAATGTCCATGGGTCACACAGGAGGCTTTTTTTTTTTAATTGAACTTACTCACTTAAACAATGTTATCCACTTGTGTTATGTAACCGAACATGTGTATTAACACTTCCAGTATTTATAATTCGACGTCAACATCACAATTCAAGATAAAATATGACCCTGGGCTAGAGAAACACTGAAGCAGATGTGAATGCCTTCAAAAGATCTCTAAGGCACTTGTCACCGAGACATGCTGCGTTTTCAACCTTGGTGTGACCTGAAATACACTCAGCTCGTCGGTAAAGAACTCTGCAGGCCTCTGTTAAATGTTCTGCAGCCAGAGACAGAGAGACTTTAAATGGCTTGTTTTTGAGCCACATTCCAGAAATTTTTTTTTATTTGTGACATAGAAGCATGAAATCCTGAGGCTGTAACAATCCCTGGGCGTCTCCCCCGTCCCCTGCCCTGTGCCTCGTTTCACAAATGCACAACACAAAGCCCAAAGGAAGGCAGGTGACTCACCGAGGCCACAGCTAACGAGGGTGTTGGAAAGCACAGCGGTGGGGTCCCCATTTGTACAGGGAGCTGCTGGCCTCAGAAACGGCCTCTGGACGGTTTGGACCCCCCACCTCCACTCCCAAACCCTGGAACTCTCAAAGATCCTTTTCTTTTACCTGGAAATTTCTCTCTCACAGTTTGTCAATATCCAGCCGCGTCCTAAGAATGTTGGGCAGAAATAAATCTGCCAAAAGATCTGTTATCGCAAGCAGCTTTGCTCATTACCTTTCGCTAACGCAGTCCTGCTCTGAAACCACCTGTATCCGAATGGGACAATGGCAAGGTGCCCGGTGTCTGGAAATGGAACCTGATATGTGTGCACCAGATGGTTTGGGGAACAAATACTTGTCATTGAGATTCTGCACCTGATGAACAGTATTTTAAAATCAACAAAATTTTCAACTCATTTGCGGAACAAATGCCCCATGTAAACGTGCACCACAGAGTTCCATGAAAATACTCCAAAGGAAGGGTAATCTCCCCAAATTAAATTAAATTAAATTATATCCTGGAAGCATTGTCTTTTTTCCCCAGTGTATATCACTGAAAACCAAGTAGAGGAATGTTCGCAATAGAAGGTAGGATACATAAAGCGTCAGAATCTGGAGTACATTTCTGAGAAAAGAGTATGAAAATAATAATTTCTCAGAGCAGCAGGGTTGAGGACATGCCCATCTTTAAGATCTTAAGAAGCACTCCAAGTTACTTATCACTACCAGAATAATGGCAAAAATCATTAATTAACATCCTCTCCCACCAGCTGGTTGTATGACCTTGGTATTGCACTTTGGAAACTTCCTTGGGCTTCCTTTTCTTCATCTCTGAGATTAGAACTTAAATCAGTGACTATGAAGTCACTCCCATCTCTAAGATTGCACACCAGCAAGGAAAGCAGTCTGGTTTTACACATAATTTGAGGAATGTTGATATAAGGAAGCAAAGGGAAGCCGTAAGTAGCAGAGAATGCGTTTGAGGACAGTCTACATCCCCATTTTGATATAATTAAAGAGTTCTGTTTCATTTGGGTTCAAATCTTTTCATGCTAAGAGTGCTGTGGTTTTCGTCCCCATCAGGGATCCCCGTGAGGTTTCAGCTGCATCGTGAGCTGGGAAATCCAGACGGGCTTGCGGGCTGGGCTTGAATTCCACTGGTTTTGTTGACTGCAGAGAAATATCTGATTCAATTTCCTCCCCTCTTACTGTAAGGGATGTTGACGTGGTTGCTGGACATGCTGTACTTTCGTAAGGGTCAGATCCTCCTCTGTCTCCCAGGAAGACTACCCCATCACAAAAAGAATTTATTTCCTAGTTAGCAACAATAACGACAGCACACATAAAACAAGTCTCCATTACCTCATCGACATCCCTTTTTCCAAGTCGCATTATTTTCTGAAGACACTCACTGAAATGTCTGAAGAGAACTCCAGCTAGTTAGTTGTGGGAACTGGTTTCCCAAGCAGCAGACTCTGCCTTCTTGCATTTGGGGCCTATCCCCAGCATGAGGAAGTGCCCCCCACGTATAATGAGCTTCGAGGCAGCTTTGTACTTAATCGGGAATGGGTGAGTAGGGACCAAGTGATGTGGCAGCCTCTGCCAGTGGCTAGAAAGACCAAGGCAGATGAACAGGAAAAGGAAGAAACAGCACACACACATATATATTGCTTCTGCTAAGCAAGAAAAAGGTTTTACAGGAAGAGGGAGCAATCAGAGGATAAGGAAAAGCTTTTAAAGTGAAAAATAATTGTTGAGAAATTTCAAAAATCAGGGAAGGGTAGGGGGACAAAATAGAGATCATCTTGTCAGGAGAATAAGAAAAAAGAGATAAAATATATAAGAGAAAAAAAACCCCAAAAGACCTGAAGGAAGAATATATGAGGTTCAGTATGTGACTAGTAGGAATCAATAAAAGAAAATAGAGTGAAGTTATATGAAAAATAGAGATTGAGAATTGTCCAGAATAAAGACAGGAGTGTTCAGACTGAAGCAGCCCATTGGTTGGTTTCTCAGTGCCACGAGTGGGGAGACCTATCCCCAGACCCATTTTCAGGAAACCAAGGGTGCAGAAAAGTTCTTCCTAGGAACATAAACGGGTTTGAAATAAGATCTCTTCTTATCCATGGTGGATGCTAAAACACTACCAATCTGATGGAAGGTGACTGGAATTTCTCTACCCAGCCAAACTATCAAAGTAGAAAGTGAGAAGGCAGAGCGGAAAAAGTTGCAGATGTGGAAGGATTCCCAAATGTTATCTACCAGTGTTCTTTCACTGAGAGCTCCTTGAGCCTGAATCAAGCAGGGAAGGAAGACAGCAGGGCCAGAGGACACAGGGTCCTGCCCCCCAGCAGGGCAGCCCCAGGGCAGTCAGGAGCAGGAGGCTGAAGAGCCCCTGGAGGGTGTGCCTGGGCGGGAGGAGGATGTGACCACAGAGCTCGACTGCTGGAGAGTTTGAGGGAAACAAGAAGGGAAAAGACACAAAGAAGGCAAAGGGTTCAAAGGCGTTAGAAACTCCAGAGAGGGTGCAGTGAACAGTAGAGCAAAAAAGGATATCAAAGCACACCACCCGGCTGCATGTAAACATGATTTCTCAGTCTGGGGCAGATAATCACTGCTGCTGTATAACATTGGGAACCAACTCTGCAGATGAAGTCAATGAAGCCCCGAAGGGCTCCTGGGGTAGGGGACAAGCGGCCGCCGCCTCACAGAGTCCGGGTGAGTGGTTTGTACCAGACGGAGCATGAAGTGCGAGCAAATTCCTCAGGGTTACAAAGGAAACAATAGGAAAACTAAAAATAGTAATGCGCTTGGTTGGGAGCGGTGGTAAGGCAAACTTAAGCTAAACCCGCTGATCGCAGTGGAAAACACTGACACGTAACACTGAAGCTGACAAATGAAATAATGCCAAGCAGAGCACATTTCATAGAGATACGGGGGTAACGTCTAGAAGAGGGAAGGACCACAGGGAGGGGGTTGGGAAGCACGGGGCGGGGGACTGCCACTCTTTATAAGTCCGCTTGTACTATTTGAGTATTTTTTCTGTGCATTGCATTATTGGGTAGCAATCGTAAAAAAAAAAAAAAAAAGTGTGTTCAATAACTTAAAAAAACAAGAAGGCCTTTACCAGGTTGCCCTGGGTTGGGTAGGGGGGCAGATGTGGGATTATCTGCTCTGTACTAGAGATTCTGTTACGACCTGAGTTTTGGTCAGAATTTCATGTCCTGTTTCCAGCCCCCACACTGGGAGATTCCTAGCCTTTCTGACCCTCGCCCCCAGCCTCAGAGGCTTCGATTTTTAGTGTCTGATTGGGCTTGTCACCCTGTAGCTGAGTGAGGAAAAAGCTAACCCTAAAATTAAGGGTTATTTTTAATTAAGAAAATTAAGAAATAAAAGATTATTTCTCACACAAGTGTTCGGTGGCTTTCTCCACTCTGGACATCCCCACCAACACACACACACACACACACACACACACACACACACGCACGCACACACACACGCATTCCCATCTACATACATACATACTCTCTTGTACTGTCTCACACAGACTCACAGATACACACATGCATACACACACATTCATATATACACACATTCACACACCCTCACATCATGTCTCCACACGCACACACAGGTCATGGCCCTGAGGGGACTCTTCAGAACTGTGTCCGACTCACGTCCGAGGAAGCTGACACCAGGGCTCCCCGGGGCACCTGAATGCAGAACTCATCAGCTGTGAGTCCTACAGTCCCTGGGCTTACAAAGAGCTTCTGGCAAATCTGTGTGTGGAGACAACGCTGTTTACATTCAGAGGGATCCCATCAAGAAAGAAGACGTTACAGAGGAAAGAGAATAGAAAAATGAGGCCAAGAAGCTGCACAAGAAGTAATAATAAAAGGAAAAACAGATTTCCAAACTTAATGACAGGAACATATGTAAAAAAGCCTGCCATAGAGGGGTTCCTTAATACTGTTAACTTAAAAAAAGTCCCTGTCCCCAATTTAGAATCTATAAATAGTGTTAAGCTTTGAGAAGTGTTAATTCGCCCTCTCAAGAAATGGGAATTCATATGCTATTCCCAAAATATGGACTTTTAAAAGCCAGCAATGATTACAGAAGCCAAAATAAAATATATACCTTGGAATGGATTATCGATCAGAGTGGTTTATGAGTTAAGTACAAAAGTCCTTTGAGAATTTAGTGGCCAGGCATTTCTTAGTTCAATTTGCTGTCATGATTATGCAAAGAAATGTTATTTATACTTTCAATCAGAACCAAAGCTGGATAATTTCTGCAATGATAATGCTGGTGAAATATATTCTACTTAGATCAACAGACTGGAGATTAACATGTAAAGAGTGAAGGCTAAGAAATCACAGCTCCTGCGTGATGATGTTCTTGCCGTGAATATACATACATAATTCAGCAGAGCAGACACCACGAGTAGACCCATGACACTATTTTAATGATTTTTAAAAAGCAATTTTACATGGCTAACAAATTATTAGATCTTTATCCAAGATTTGGAGAAGGTATAGTATTGAAATGAGAGAATGGCCAACTCTTAACTACCAGGGCAGCTACGGCCGAATGTTTCCAGGCATTAGGAATATTGTCCAATGTGGGGAGGCAGCCCTGTCCATGTGGGGAGGGGACACTGTCCCATGTGGGGAGGAGGTGCTGTGAGCCAGCCTTAGTGCCCAGGGTACGTCTTGACTCCCACTGGTGAGAGCCAGGCAGTGAAGGACAGCAGGATGAATTGTCTCTTGGCGACTGGCATTTACTTCAGATAATAAGAATGCGTTGAAGTGATGGGAATAAAAAGTCATACAATGCAAACAAAATTAGTGAACATTTGAGTCTGGGCAAATCCCACATGCAGTCATGGCCTGGCCATCCTCACTTACAGGCAAGTGGACACAAGGCCCCACCTCGAGTGGGTTCCTTAAACTCTGATTGATGTTGGTCCAATGTCAGATGCCCAAATGCTCGAAGCTCCCACAGCGATGCTCCAAGTGAAATATCTCAGGTCAGAATTCCTGCCCATGGATTTTTCAACGCTTTCTGGAGACCCCACTTCCTCGAATTGCAGGGGTGCTGACAAGAGTGGTGATATTGGGGTCTCGGGGTAGCAGGGAATGAACTCAGGGCACAGTCAGGGACATCCTAAATGGTTTGGATATGGATGTGTTCTTCTCCCCTCTCACGGTGCTCTGCCGGGACCTGCTCCTGCTGGACAGAACCAACTGACCTTGAGGTGGCCCCAGACCTGCATCAACATTCAATTTTTCTGACTTTATAAAGGAACATGGCTGTGATGGTTAATTTTATGTGTCACCTCGGCTGCGCCAATGGTGCCCCGATATTCTGTCAAACACTATTCTAGGTGCTTCTGTGAGAACAGTTTTAGATGAAACGAACATCTAATTCAGTAGACCTTGAGTACCACAGGTTCAACAGACCTTGAGTACAACAGACCTTGAATACATCCATTATGTGGATAGGCTTGATCCAATCCATTGAAATCCTTAAGAGAAAAAGACTGTTTTCAGAAGAAGAGGGAATTCTGTCATCAAACAGCTGTTAGACCTAAACTACAGCACCAACGCTTCTCTGGTCTCCAGCCTACTGGTCTACCTGCAGATTTTGGACTTGCTAGCTTCTGCAATTACATGAGCCAATTCCTTAAAATAAACTCTGTCTATCTATCATCATCTATCACTCCAGCCATCCATCCTATCAATTCTATTTCTCTGGAGAGCCCTAATACAATGGGTACATAGGATATTATGTTAGGTCTGGTATAGTACCTGGGTGTCAACTTCATTTGTATTTTTTTTTAAGTTTATTTATTTATTTTGAGAGAGAGAAAGACCAAGTTGGGGGCGGTCAGAGAGAGAGGACAGAGTGAAAATCCCAAGTAGACTCTGACAGCACAGAGCCCCATATAGGGCTCGATCCCATGAACTATGAAATCATGACCTGAGCCAAAGTTGGATGCTCAACTGACTGAGCCACACAGGCACCCCCATTTGTATTTTTTAAGAGGAAATCTATAAACAACATACAAGCTCACTCATATTAAAAAAGATTATAACTGACCCTCCAACAGTTCAGATCCTGCTGCTAAATGAAATGACCACACCCTTAGGTTTTTAGGCACGTTAGGATTTGGAATTGTGTATGAGGAATGTGGGGCTGCATTCCTAGCTCACAGGTGATCCTCAAGAAATCTTTGTCATGTAGCCTAATTCCAGTTTTCAGGGGACAAAACTGAGGGTCAGAGAGGCTAAGTTCCTTGCCTTGGGTCCTAACTAGTAGATGGCAGGAGGCCCCAGGGCCCATGGCTCCCCCCCCCGCCCCTCCCCCAACCGTCTGCTGCCTCAGAACTGCAGCAAGGATGTCCTCCCACAGTCTGGATATTACCTCACAAAAGACCACCCCCCCCCCCCCAACCTGCTGATGAGAAGAATCTATAGCTAAGAGGTAAAGGATGTGGTCATGAGGAAGAGACTCTGTTGTGTATTATCCAACCTGAGGCACTTCTATCTGGGACCAGTGCTCAATTGAGTGAGACTTAGGTACAACCAGGGTAAACAGGGCTCTCCTGGACCAATGGGAAGGTCTGGTCCTTCCAACTTAGGGGGAATTAACAGGCATGTAGGGCCGTGGGGTGGATGGTATCCAATCTTGCAACAGTGACTGAGGACTAGTTGGAATATTGTTCCTAACCCTTAGCTCGTCTCTATAAAGAATGTCGCATCCCCCTCACCACCACATTTCCTCCCAGAGCAGCCTCCTGGGAGGCGTGTGCGCTCCCCTCACTGGGCTTGGCTGGGCTGTAAGATACTCTGGTCACTGGGATGTGAGTGACCAGACATTTGCTATGGCTGAGCAGAGGCTTCGCATGTGATCCTGTGGTGTGCCCAGGCTCTAGGGCTCCCGCCTTCCTCCCGTAGGAAGAGCACATCCCAGAATGCACTACCTTTTTAGCCCGGGTTCTGGAAGAAGACCGGAGTTGTGCCAAGCAGAGCCCAAAAGAGCCAAGTGAAGCCAAGTCATGGCTGCCCCGTCCCTGCCTTGTGTCTCATCAGCAGGAAATAACTGTTTCTGGCGCAAGCCATTGACATGTCAAGGCTGCTTATTGCCACGGCAAAAGCTGAAAAGTACAAATAATTTGGTTGCAAGTCTTATTTTTTCCTGGTTGTCGGCTGTTCTTTTTCCCGGGTAAACTCTGTCAGTGATCTCCTAGGAGTAATGAGGGGCTGATTATTGTCATGTACTGTACTCTCACATCCCCGAACTGGGCATTCTTTGTGTCTTACAGATGCCCGTGGATACAGGTGCAAGGGTCCTCTGCTGGAGACCTCCCCGTGGGGGCTCCACCGTGAATTTCCTCCAGCCGGTGAGCACAGAAAGTGACTGAATTCAGGGAGTGTGGTGCACGGAATCTACAGCTGGGCTGCAGAAGGAGCTTCTAGGCAGGAGTCCCAGAACCCGCTCCTGAGCCCAGAAGCCCCTGCTCTGTCTTGTTCTGGAAGGCTTGGCCGCTCCAGCTGATGCGGATGGCGTGGGAAGCTGTCCACAGCTCTAACGCTCTATCCCCGCTCAGGGCTGCCCTGCAGGGTGGATGCCACAGGCACGCCACCCTTCTCCCTGCTGAACTCCATTTCAAGTTGATCTCTTGTGTGACCTCTTTTCATGGGTGGGACGTTGTCTTCTGTGGACAAATCTGGGAATCGTTAAGTCCAGTTTTGCAGCCTCTCCGTGAGACGATGACAGACTACCCGTATAGATGTCCATCTCGTTTCTCTTTCTCTCGGTGTCTCTTCCTCTTCTACTCTCATTCTTTCTGTAATTACAAATGTAATTCATTCTTTCTGTAATTACAAATATGGAGGGCACCTTGACATGCCCAGCTAAGCCACTGCCTCCTTCTCTGCACTGCCAAGCACGAAGCATCTTGGATGAACAAGGCTCTAGCTATGTTTCTCAAGAGGGTACTGGTGGTATTCTGGGAGGAAAACCCTTCCTTGTGGGGGACAGTCTCACAGTTGTTAGCATCCTTGGTCCCCCACCTACTGTGTGCCCATAGTGTTTCCCTGGTAGCAGAATACTGCTCCCCCGCAAAGGTATCTCAAACTTGTATGTTAGGTTGTGTGGCGAGGGGGAATTAAGATAGCAGATGGGAACAGGGTTGCTCATCAGTGGATCTCACAGTTGGAGGAGTAGCTCAGATTCTCCAGGTGGGCTCAGTGGAATCACCGGGTTCTAAAACGTGAGAGCAGGAGGCAGGGGGCTCAGAGGCGTAGGAGATGTGAGGACAGAAACAGAGGTCAGTGTGACATAGCTGCTGGATCTGAGGCCGAGGGACAAGCTGTGAGCTCAAAAATGTGGACAGCCTCTGGGAGCTGGAAAAAGCAAGACTTCAAGTTCTGCCCTGGAGTGTCCGGGAGGAATGCAGCCCCTTAATGCCTAGGTTTTGGCCCCCTCAGGTTTGTGTCCGAGGGCTGCCCTCCAGAATTGAAGAGAACGAGTCTGCATGGTTCTGAGCCACTGTTTGTAGCAACAGGTTTCCAAACTGTCCCCGGTAAACAGCAGTCCTTGCAAGGAACCATTTTATTTGGTGTTGAGAAGGTAAAGTAGCAGGAAAAGCTTTCAAATTCCCTTGCAAATAGCTCCTTCCGCCGCCCCTCAGCCTGCCTCTCCCCTTAAAGTGCACACACGTCACTTCTCCCCCATGGGAAGGCTTTGCTCCGGGAGACCAGATGCCCCTGCTTCCCCAGGGCCCCAAAGACGAGACTTCTCAACCTTTAAAGAGTGAGTCTTTAACTCTTTCACAGGGATGGCAATAACGAATGTGAAGGCTTTGAAAGCTGGCCGAGTGTTGGGTTGGAACCGCTCCTTCTGACTCTCTAGACTTTTCCATCCCAAGACGCAAGAGAGATGACCAGCCCATAAGCTCAAGCAACAGACAGGTATTGTGTGCCAAGGATTTGCTAGACCTGTAAATGTGGACACGGGTATGCGGCCTACCTCCAAGCCTCATCTGAAGAAGACAGGTGGGCTGTGTACCCCCCATATCCTAGTCCACCACTGGTTAGCTTGCCCGCACCGATGCCGGATCTCAGGCCTCCTTCTCAGGGCTCCTCTGCTGGAGACTAGTGTATTACTGGGGTTTCTAGGGAGCAGCCCATGTGCACTGACAAATCCAAGACACCACTTGGCCCTCCTTCTCCGAGTATGGATGGCACCACTTACCAATCTTCCCCACTGGAATGCGAGTTAGCAGGGGGCAGGAACTTTGGCAGATGTGTTCCCCCAAAGTGTTCTGCCTTGCCCTGTGGTGAGAAAGGAGAATATGGCAAAAATGTATAAAGAATCTCATATCTCCCTGCCCATGATGATTAATTGTGTGTGTCAACCTGATGGCTAAGAGGTGCCCAGGTAGCTGGTAAGACATTATTTCTTGGTGTGCCTGTGAGGGTATCTCCAGAAGAGACGGGCATTTGAGTTGGTAGCCTGAGGGAAGACCACCCTCATCAATGTGGGTGGGTATCATCCAATCTGTTGAGGACCCGCATAGACCAAAAAAGGTAGAACAAGGGCAAATTTGTTCTCTGCTCGAGCTGAGACATCCACCTTCAGATCACTGCGATTAATAGGATGCCACATTACCCTACCTGTCCTAAAGATATTGACTTTTTTCTCTCTCTTATTCCAAAAGTCCAAGGTAAGTAGTCCAGTGTGGTGGGGCAGCTCTGCTCCACTGGGCATTCCAGGACTCATGCTCCTTCTGAGTCATCATTCCTCCATCCTCGAGGGCTCCAATGCCACTGGCGGCC
Organism: Panthera onca; assembly: GCF_046562875.1. Lineage (NCBI taxonomy): Eukaryota > Metazoa > Chordata > Mammalia > Carnivora > Felidae > Panthera > Panthera onca. Next base: position 4,766,360 of record NC_138339.1, on the reverse strand, counting down.
TGAGGCGATTTCCAGATGAATTCACTTTATTTATTAAAACAAAAATTTAGAGTTTATTTATTTATGAGAGATAGAGACAGTGCAAGTGGGGGAGGGGCAGAGAGAGAGGGAAACAGAATCTGAAGCAGGCTCCAGGCTCTGAGCTGTCAGCACAGAGCCCGACGTGGGGCTCGAACTCACAAACCGTGAGATCATGACCTGAGCCTAAGTCGGACACTTAACCGACCAAACCACCCGGGCACCCCCACCATTCACTTTAAATGGATTAAAATACAGTAATTTCAGTTCCTCGGCTGCACTAGTCACATTTCAAGTATCCAGCATTCACCATCTGGGTCAGCACAGATCTAGAGCTCACTTCCTTCCTTCCTTCCTTCTTTCTTCTGGTGTCAGACCCTCACCTTTCTGGATGGTTCTTCCAGCCTTTTCTGGTTCCCTCCTCATTTCCTCTCACAGATATTTCCCCTAAAAAAGTTCTTGCATGTTCAATCCCCTCTTGGGACCCTCTTCTCAGAAGACCTGTTTGAAGAGCAGTACTGCCACTTTTAGAAGGTTAAGGAGGTTAACAGGGGTCCTGCTGTCCCGGGCATTCACTCACCATGTCCGTTCAAACTTGTATCGACCCACATCGTGTCCTCTCTTAGCTCTATCTTCCATAGAAGAGAATTGTAAGATATTTTTACTTAGTTTCCTGACAAAATCTGCTTCCTATTTGCTTATTTCAGATGCTCTTTGCTGCTGGACAGCATCCCAGTTCTCGGTCTTTCTGGATCAGAACTGGAAGTAGGTATTTCAGGTCCACGTGCACTGTGACTTCCTGCCAGGCGAGACTTTGTTTTCTGGATCATCACAATTAGAAGAGCATCCTTGAGCACAACTCATTTCTCTCTGGGGCGTTTAAGACAAACTTGGACTTCAGCTGGATGTCATTAATTTTTACACAGGGCTATGAGACATCAGGCCTCCCAGGGGTGCTAGAAGAACTAGCAGGGTAAAAACAGGTACAAAGTCTTAACAGTTTATGTTCCTCTGTTTGTATGACTTGCTAAAGAGTTAGATGCCTCACTCTATCCATCCCTAATTCTGCAATGTTATCCTGCCCTCTCTTGAATTTGTGTCATGTTTTTCATAGAAACTTGATTATGAAAGTTAACTGCATGCTTGCATTTCCTGATTGGCTCATATGCCAATCTGTAGGCCATACGAGTATAATCTTATCTTGTTGCTTTTCAAATCTTGGTCACAGGTTGATTAGACAGAATTCTAGATAGATCCGCAAACATTGCATAGAAAAGAAAACAGAAGAACTATCTTAGGGTTTCTCAATAGTTCTTAGTGTGAAAACATGAGACAATTTCTATTTTTTATTGCACAAGGCATGCCCTCTCTTTGACATGTGAACCTAATAGAATGAATGGAGTATCTGATTGATTTCAACACTCATGCGCTAATGTGGAACTTGGGGGAAAAACAGTATCAGCATCCTCTACCAACTGGAATTATTCCGCCTCCCAATTTTGTATTTAGCGAAAACTTTCTGGCTCACATTTGGCCATGTATGGTTCAAATTATAGTAGCTTCCTCTTAGGGTTATGAAGAATAAATAAAATGATCTATATAAAATGCTCAGTAGAGTGCTAGATATTACCATTGTATGATCATGACCACCATCATCACCATCAAAACAACAGAGTTGCAAATCTTCCCTTCTGCTAGAACTGCTAATGTGCTGAAATCCACAAAATGAAAAGCAGAAACCACTTATTTCGCCCTCTCGGTACAATAGCTGCTTTTTTTTTTTTTAATTTAACTTAAGCTGAATCTGGTTCTCAGAATAAATTAGAGTGAATGGCAAAAAATGTCCCAAATGGCATCAGTAAGGGTCATGAGTGCTGATAGGGGAATAATGGGAACGAAAAAAAAAAGGACGAAAAACACAGCCTCCAGATCCCAAGGTCACGAAGTATTAGAAGTTAGGAAATTTCCCAGGGGCGGACCAAGTCAGCTTCAGAGGGAAAACAAATGGCCACGTGTACGGGCAGTAGCACTCTGTGGGTTTCTGCAGGCAGCGTCCTAACAGGTACATCTTCTGACTTGCTGGGATTTTCTGACTTAATTCCATTTACATCTGGAGCCTGGGGTGCTTCCGTTTCAAAACATTTCTTACCACAAATCAACAGCACTCAGGATGCTAAGTAAAAAAGCAGCCACTGTTTAGTTGTTTAAGGAGACAAGGGAAAATTTTGGTGCCGGGTTTCATGGGTTGGAGATGCTTTGGCTTCCAGCAGAGAACAGTAATCAACAGAACAGTAATTTTGGATTAAGTGATCCAGAAGAACTTTTATTTTATTTTATTTTATTTTGTTTTATTTTATTTTATTTTAGAGAGAGAGAGAGCATGCATGCATGAATGGGGGAGGGGGCAAAGGGAGAGAGAGAGATAGAATGAGAACCTTAAGCAGACTTTGTGCTCAGTGCAGAGCCCCCAAAGGGGCTCGATCCCATGACCCTGAGATCATGATCTGAGCCAAAATCCAGAGTGAGACACTCAACCGACTGAGCCACCCAGGTGCCCCTAGAAGTACTTTTTAACTCTCTTGTATTTAATGGACCTCAATGGTTCCATTTGGGATGGTTTTAAAAGTCTGACTTTACAACCTTCCATTTCTTTTTTTTTTAAGTTTATTTATTTATTTTGAGAGAGAGAGAGAGAACGGGGGAGGGGCAGAGAGAAAGAGAGAGAGAGAATCTCAAGCAGACTCTGCACTGTCAACACAGACCCCAATGAGAGCCTCGAACTCAAACTGTGAGATCATGACCTGAGCTGAAATCAAGAGTCAGAGGCTTAACCGGCTTAACCAGGGCACCTCACAACCTTCCATTCTTGCTCTCACTCTAGCCCATGAAAACAGGAGGAGAGGGGAAGGAGAAAAGTCTATGGGGATGAAATTGGTAATTGGCAGACTAATCACGGATCACAAAAGTGTCGGGACTGATAGCACGGTCTTACTCATCGCGATCTGGCCCTGAGTTAACCACCCTGTGGTCACAACACAGAAAGCTAGGGCTAGTGTTCCTGAACAAAAGAGGAAGGTGTTAGGGGTTGAATTTTTTCCCCCTCGCCCAAAGATACCTAACACCCAGTACCTCCGAATGTGACTTTATTTGGAATTAGGGTTCTTCCAGATGTAATCAAGTTAAAATAAGGTCATTTGGGTGGGCCCTAACCTGATCTGACTGGTGTCCTTATAAAAGGGGAAATTTGAACACAGACATACAGGGCAAGTGTTGTGTAAACATGAAAGCAGAGATTAGGGTGATGCTTCGATAAGCCACGGAATCCAAAGATTACCAGCAACCGCCAGAAGCCAGGAGAGAGGCATGGAACCATTCTTCTCACAGCCTCAGGACCCAACCCTTGCAACACCTTGATCTTGCACCTATAGACTCCAGAACTGTGAGGCAATACATTTTTCTTGTCTAAGCCCCCTGTCTATGATATTTTGTTACAGCAGTGCTAGGGAACTAATACAAAGGGTAGCATGATCACAAACTCGGGGCACCTTAATTAGGAAGGACCAGAATAGCAGAGCAGAATAGGAACCCCGCCTCAGGACAAAGCTGCTCTTAGAAGCTGGCCCCATGGGGGGCTATCGATGCAAAATTCAGCAGACAGCAGAAAGCACTCAGGAAGCGCTGGATAAAAGAACAGCGCAAATACAGGACAGGGGCGTGGCGGAGGGGCCAGAAGTTAAAACCACAGAAGCACAGATTTCTCTTAATTATTTGGAAAGCAAGTTGAGGTTCGGGTCTACCCAACAGGAGAGGGCATCTTCCTGAGGGGTCACAGCCATAACAGGAAAACAGGCGTTTGGTTTCCTTATGCCGATTTCTTGGTCTCCTTTTCCCTCGGCCTTCGGATGATCAAAAATCATTTACAGAGTTAGTTCGCCTATGTTTGGGACACTGGGGGATGTGTAAGTGTAGAATGCTTAAATACAGCTGAGGTGCTGAGGCATGAAACACCCAGGAGTGTTAAGGACAATTCAGGGGCCACACGGAAGTTCAGTGTCAGAAGAGGCAGACAGCGATCGCTTCGGCAACACATACGCTAAAACCGGAACGATTCGGAGAAGATCAGCATGGCCCCTGCTCGCGGATGGCATGCAGATTCCAGAAGCCTTCCACATTAAAAACAGAGGCTGATGACAGGGAGGCCACAAATGACAGCAAGGCTACGTCCATGGTTGCCGTGCAGTGGCCCAACTCCAGGGCGATGCTTAATAGTTGGGGCGACCTTGGACACCCTGGCTGTGTCCATAACTCTGATGGAAATGTTCCTGAAATTTCCTGGCTATGTCCGATGGCTTCAGGAAGTTTTTCAAGACTGTCCTTTCTTAGGTTTAGAAAGTTTCTTTCATTCTCCGGTTTCCCAGAAGTGTTTTTGTGCTTGTTTTTGTTTTTGTTGTTGTTGTTTTTTTAGATCATAAATCTGGTTGGATTTTTTCAAATGTCTATTTTTTTAAAAATCTACCTGACATGTGTTTCTCCTTCAGTCTTCAATGGACTTAGTTATATAATAGATGTTATGGTGGTGAACCTTTCCTGCAGTCCTAGGAAAGGCCCAATAGATCATTCTTTTTTTTCACTGTGAGGTGGGACAGGTTGTATTTTCCAAGAATGGGCTTCAGTAATATCTCCTACTTTACCTGCTCTTCCAACAGTATGATTTCTTGCCTCTTCCACTGATGGATCGCCTTCATGGTCCTTCCCTGGGAATCTAGCTATGCCACAGCTGTGGTGGAGGTGGCATAGTGGGACTTCTGAGGCTAGGTCATAAAAGGTTCTGCCCGCTTCTCCTGAGCTGTGTGCTCCCGGAACCCACTGGCATGATGTGAGGAAGCTCCAAAGCCCACAGAGAAGCACGGAGGTGAGCTGTGGTCTCTGGCTTACCGTCAGCTAAGCTCTCAGCTCACATCCAATACCAACGTGGTGGCCATGTGCGTGAGATCCCTCAGTCCCAGGTAAGCCAGCCCAGCCGATGTGACAAGGAACAGAGGCAAGCTGTGAATGCCATACACAGCCCACACCGCAGATTTGAGAGCAAGATAGAGGATGGTTGTATTTTAAGCCACTGAGTTTTAGGGAGGTTTGTTATGCAGAAATAAATGATAAGTGATACATAATAACTGATTTTCTGCTATTTTATTTAGGATTTTTGCATTTATTTTCAGAAGGAGAATTGACTGATATTTCTTCCTTTCTCCCTTCCTTCCTTCCTTCCTTCCTTCCTTTCCTTCCTTCTTTCCTTCCTTCCTTCCTTCCTCCCTTCCTCCCTCCCTCCCTTTCCTTCCTTCCTCCCTTCCTTCTCTCCTTTATTTCTTTCCACTGCCCTTGTTGTCTGCTTTTTAATATCAAAGTTATATAACCCTTTAAAAATGAGCTGGGATGTATTCCTTGTTTTTCTAGTCTTGGAGAGCATTCAGGTAACTTGGAAATTATTTTTCCTTCATGTTTGATTAAAAAGAGATGAACTAGTGTAAAAAGCTGTCTGGGCTTGATACTTTTCATTTCTTTGAAAGAGATTTTTTTTGTCTACTGGCCAGCTTATTGAAAGATTAGGATCTATTCTGATTTCCTATTAGGTCAAATTAGGTCAATTTTCATAAGTATCCTAGAAAATTGTGACATCCTCCAAGGTTTCAAAACAGGGACATATAAGTTTCATTGTAACTCAGTTATGTCCCCTCATTCATGTATAATATTGTTGATTTTCTGTCTCTTGGCCTCCCTGATGGGACTGGCTGGAAGTATGTCTATTTGATTTTTATTCATCTTTTCAGCTATAAGCTTTTTTTTTTTTTTTTACTGCTTATCTTTTGGCTTCTAGTGAAAGTAGAAAGAAAACGAATGAAATCGCTTTCATTTTCATCATTACCTGTCTTTATCACTCCTTTCCATATAATTTCTGGACTCATGATTTCTCTCTTCCTTTTTTTTGTTTTGTTTTGTTTTTTTTACTTTTTGAGTTGAACCCATAGCTTATTATTTCTGGGCAATTTCCCCTCAAAGTATAGCTTTAGAACCAAAGCAGACGTTTGATAAGAAAGGCTTGTCATTCAGTTCCAAATATTTTACACTTTCCCCTTTAACTAGAATTACCATGGCATGTATCAACCAGATGGAGACGTCTTTGGTGGTGAATGGAAGAGGTGCCATTAGCAATCACCAGGATGACAACCAACCAGTGGGTCTTGCCCATGCAAATTCAGATGTATGGACACCCATAGATTATTTCAGAGTGTGTTTTGGTTTTCAAGTGTGTGTGTGTGTGTGTGTATGTGTGTGTGTGTGTGTGTGTGTGTGTGTGTGTAAAGAGCAAAGAGCAAATAACTTCATTGATTTCTGTTATAATTACACTGAAGTCAGAAAGTCGGGTCTATGTAATAAAATTTGGAATTTGCTGAAACTTCCTTTGTGGTCTAGTGAATGGTCCCATTTTTATAAATATACCACATGTGCTTGGAAACAATTTGTTTTCAGGGTTCCCTGTTCTCACAGATCCCATTAATTAGCCCTCTTATTCAAATCCTCTCTCTCTCTATCTATATATCTACTTCATATATCATGTTCTGATAGAGGTATTCCAAATCTCCTGTTATGATTATGGATTTTCAATGATACCGCATTATTTATCGATTTTTGTGCTAGATATCATAAAGCTGTTTTGTTAGTTGCTTATAGATTCATATTACATCATCTTCGTGGTTTCTTCCCTTTGTCAGGAAAACGATCTTTCCACCTTTTATGAATTTTTGATTTTATATGCTTTCACAACTTTCATTTGGTTGCTGGCATATCTTACTGTATCCTGTCTCTTTCCTTCAACCTTTCTGTGCGTTTGTTTTAGGTGTGCCCTTGAAAAACCATGTACCTAGATTAAAACAGCAAGCATAACATCGGCAACGTACAGCACTTCCAATTTGAGAGTCTGTTTTAAAACTAAATAGTTAAATCTGCTTACATTTATCCTGATCACCAACACATTTGTCCTTCATTCTTTCACCTTATTGTAGCTTCTTTTCCATGTTTGTTCTTTGCTTCGCATATTCTCTTTTTCTTGCCTTCTATTGAATTGATCATGTGTTCCTAATTCCCTTTCACCTGACCAGGTTGGACATTAGATATTCTACTAAAGAGGGAACCTTAAATTTTTAAAATAAATACTGAACAAATTCTAATTTCCCATCAATATCTATCACTTTCTTATGAAATGGAGGACTGTTAACTTCGTATCCTGATCTCTCCCCAATCATCTTTTTCTTCTTTGACAAATACTTAATTTCTGCCTTGTCTGACAATCCCCCTGAGGTTAGTTGTTGTTGAATGGGGAGGGAAGTATTTTACCTAATATTTCTGTGTACTCAGAGCAGAACAGAGGCTTCCCATGTAAGTTTCGTACAGCACATCGATTGGAGTCCCTGATTTCAGTACGTTTGACAAATCAATTACCTTCACTGGGTGCCCATTTTTGGTCACACCTGGGAGAGAACATCTAGAAAAGGAGCTACCTCATTTTGCCTAAGACTCTAGGAACTGAAGAGTGAGGACGATGCATATTATGATATTTAGTAAAGGAGGAAATCACTGTAGTCTGAAGAGTCCAGAGCTAACCACGGTTAGTCCTAGAAGAATGGGCAGAAAAGTTTCTTAAGAACAAGAGGGATGCGATCAAGATGGAATTTCCTAAGATCAGTGAGCAGCAGCTTACCACAAGCTCCGTGCAGGAAGGGTTATTCTTTATAGATAGGGCAGTTTCATTAGAGCTGGCAGGAGTGGGGGAGGGCCTGCCTTCGGTAGGTGGCAGGAGTTAGGGAAGGAAGCGCTGAGTGGGAGGTGGTTGGACAGAAGAATTTCAGGAGGTGGATGCTAGCTGCACACGAGAGGAAGATGACTGGCCTCTGGTGGGACTGGCGGGAGTTAGTGCTGGAAGGCCTCAATTGTGACGCCAGGCTTTAGTCACCCTGAGCTGTCCTGGCTGCTCGTGTACTCATTTGGGGAAGGCAGATAGTTCGCTACTGGGAAAGTCGCAGGTCCAAAGCCCAGCATGAGCTGACTTTCAGTGCCAGGGCCAAGGCTGGGTGGCTCCAAGAGGGCCTGGGCCTGGCTGAGGGAGGCCAGCCTCCAGGGGAGCAGGTGGGGGTGGGGGGGGGGTGGGGTGCCTGCTGGACTCTGCAAATAAAGAAATGCAGGAGTGAGTGGTATCCGAGATCTTAAAGATGGTTATGTCAGGGTGCAGGATTTCAGGTGTCTTTCCCTCTTTCTTCATTATATTTTTTCCTGTATTGTTTTAATTATTTGCAATGAGTAATTTGTATATTCAGAAAACAAAAGTCATTTTCCTCGTGGGGATAAGCTACTGTTTCCAAGCACTGCCTGTTGCGCTCGGGGTCTTAAACCAGTCTAATTTCAAGCAGCTGTCTGCACTCAATATTCCAAGTTGATGGACGAGAACGAAGGCCCAGAGGCTAGCTTGCGCAGGGCTAGGGGAGGCAGAACGAGGTGTCGCAGGTCCCCAGGGCTAGCTCCTGGCGGGCCTCAGAGCAACAGGGCAGTCCTGAGGACTGACAACACCTGGGGACCCGGTTTAGCTGGAAGGGTCCCGCTCACCTGGGCGGCTCGGGGCTGCTGGGGCGGGGCTGAGCTGGCTTCCGTCCCGCCCTGCGCTCGAGCTCCGCCCCCGCACCCCGATCCCGGCCCAGACCACGCCCCCAACGCTCGCCCCGCCCACAGCCTAGGTCCCGCCCCCCCCGGCCGCGCGGGTAGCCCCTCAGATCCCGCCTCCTGCCGCTGGAGGAAACGGAAGTGGCGGCGGGCTCGGGCGGAAGCAGGAAGCGGCGGAGCAGGACCACGCGCGGGGCGGTGTTTGTTGTGGGGCCATGGCGGAGAAGTTCGACCACCTCGAGGAGCACCTGGAGAAGTTCGTGGAGAACATCCGGCAGCTCGGCATCATCGTCAGCGACTTCCAGCCCAGCAGCCAGGCCGGGCTCAACCAGAAGCTGTGAGTGGCGGCCCGAGTCCGCGGGCGTCTGCCGGGGCTGGCGGGGCGGCGTCTGCCGGGAGTCGCGCCGGGGAGCCGGGGAGCCGGGCCGCGGGGGAGCCGGGGCCTGGCCGGGAGCCGCCCCTCTCCGCCGTCGTCTGGGCCTGGTCTGGCTCCAGGCTGAGCGCCCGGGGCGGGCTCGCCGCCGCCTCTTGCCGGCCCTCCTCCCTCCCGCTCTGCTTTGCTGCAACCTTTTCTTGGGGGCCCATTTGGAGACGTCACCATGGGCAGACTGCAGTTTCTGGGCCTGATAATCAAAGCCTGTCCTCGAGCGCGTGTGACTCCTTCCTTTTCTCCTGGGCCCTCCTGGGGAGTTCTGTCCCCGTCCCCAGAGGGGAGGCGGACTTCACGGGGGAGTGCACCGGATTGAGCCCCGGAAGGAGAGGGATCTGAAACCACTTGCTGCGGAGGCCTGAATGTGGAGGAGTTGGATGGGGGAGGTGGTGAGGAAGGTTGCAGACCGTTTATTAACTTTTTTGGCAACAGCTCCGAGCTGGCCATGGTATTAGGCCCGGGGATGAACAAGAGGCAAATACGCGAACAGAGTGTCCTGATGAAGGGCTCGTCTTTATAGGGGGTACAGACATCCAACATAATTGCAACCCAGCGTTACAAACCCAGTGTGGAGGGACTAGCCTGGTAATCTCTGAAGCCTCCAAAAAGGAGGCTGAAATTGAACCAGCCAGGGATGGTTTTCTTACCCCCAGACTCAGAGGATGGGTTAAGTGGGAGTCCGCTGCCCCATGTGTTCTCTGAAATTGCACACAAAATCAGGTGGAAGTCAGGGTAATTGTTTTTGAGACAAGATTGATAGTTTTCATCAGATTCTCAAAAGGGTTGGTTTCTGTCCCCCCCGTATTGGCTGTTTCTACTTTAGAAAAGAAAGTCAAGGGTTGCCTGGGTGACTCAGTGGTTAAGCGTCTGCCTTCAGCTCAGGTCATGATCTCGCTGTTCATGAGTTCAAGCCTCACATCTGGCTCTGTGCTGTCTGCACAGAGCCTGCTTCAGATCCTCTGTCCCCTCCCTTTCTGCCCCTCCCCTGCGTGTGCTCACTCTCTCTCTCTCTCTCTCAAAAATAAATACATGAAAAAAGGAAGAAAGTCAGATACCTGAGGGTATTCTCCAACTCCAGAGCTTTCCTAGGAATTCTGTAGCTAAACAGAGCCATGCGCCTTGTTGGGGTAAGGAACTCTGTCCCCTGTGGAGTTCTAGTTGGCCGCCTGGGTGGTGTTCCTGCTGTCATGTGAATTAACCACATGGCCCACTTTTGTTTTTTCCCCCAGGAATTTTATCGTTACTGGCTTACAGGATATTGATAAGTGCAGGCAGCAGCTTCATGACATTACTGTGCCTTTAGAAGTTTTTGAGTAAGTATCATTCTTGATTTTCATTTGAGTAGAATTCTTGTTTAATGATGCTATAATGACTCCTTTAGCTACTGAAATTTAGCAATTTATAGGTGCTGGGGATAAGCCAGTGAAGATAGACGAAAATTACTTGCTTTCAGGGAGCCTGTGTTTTAATGGGATTAAAAACTCAAAAAAAAAAAAAAATCTACATATTGAAAAAGAGTTAACATGTGAGTAAAGGTTTATTAAATATGTGAAAAACACCATAGGCTCTCGAAAATCCATATCGCTTTTTTTCTTGAGGGATAAAAAGTTCTACTCGGGCTGTTATAAAAGAAAAAAGAAAAAACTATAGGCAGAAACAGCGTGAGAAGTAATTTGGTGTGATGTCTTTCAGGCTGCACTGGGAGTGCTAATTTTAGGAGATGGTAAATATCTGCTCTGGGGGGGGAAATAAAGGTCTTAGACCAAGTGAAATTGGGAAGGCTGTTCACTGTTTGCTGCCGGGAGAGCTGTGTGTGCCTGTCCTAGGCGTGGCCCAGAGAACGCCTCCAGGAAATAAAGTTACAGATTTGTTTAGTTCAGGTTTTATCACACTGATTTTACAGGTGAGAGAACTGGTAAGTAACTGCGCCGGGCTGTGTGGCTCCTAAGTGTCAGAGTTAAGAGAAAAATTCTGGACTTGTCCTTCCTCGCCCAGAGCTGATGTCTCTTGCCAGGCAGCATCTCTCTCCGGAGGCGGAGCCAGCATTGATGGCAAGAGCATGTCAGTCCTTTTGGCCTTAAAACTGCAAGTGTTGAGTCACTAGATTTCCTTGGACAGTTAAGGGAAATGTTACCATTTTAACATCGCGGAAAGGTCAGAGATGCAGGGCCTCGTGACAGCACAGCTCAGGAGCTGCCCACATAGACGGGACACACAGGCTGCACTCTTACTGCTCTTGGCCCTGTCCTTTCTCCCTGGCCATGGTGTTGCGTGTTCTTAGCATGTTCTGTGAGCCCATCGAGTTCTCCGCGTGCATGTGTTATGGCGTTAGGCTCCCAGACGGTGGCTGCCTGCCTGCCTGCCTGTCTGCCTGTGAATTGCAGGAACGTGGAGGCTAATTTGCTTTTCTTGAAGTGTCCTCATTAGTGCTGTTCTGGCCGTGAATGTGTGGGATGGATGTCAGGCCAGATGCCGGGTGACTGCCCCAGCCTTCCGAAGGGCCAGTGAGAGAAAGGGATGGGGACTGATTGTGTATGGGCAGCAGGCGGTGCGGCCTGGGCCGCCACGGCCACAGCCAGTGGGCAGAAGGGACGGTTGAGATTCATCCGGGGCGTTGGGACCGCGTTGGCCTCTGAGCTCCACCAGGTAGCAGGTGAGAACTGTCCGTCGACGTGCACGATGCAGGAGGAGTTTCCGGGGTCTCGGGCCTTTTTTAGCTCACGCTTCCAGACAGGCACCCTGACTGTGGCAGAGAGAAAACTGTAACCCGTGCTCCTCTCTCCGGGACTGGGGGTTGATGTGTCCGCGGGAGCGCACTTGGCCCTCGGGCCTGGAGAGAGAGCCCCATCCGAACGCTGTTGCTGTTGAGACAGTTACTTGTTTCGGACACTTAAGCCTTTCAGGTGTTTTTCTTCAGAATTGGATGTGTTTTGTTCAGAACTAACCCTAACTTGCCTTCTTTCATTCCATCATTTCAAAAACATTACAATAAAATGGAATTTCTAAAACATGTGATGTATTGATTTTTTTATCTGTCATAATTGAAGGCCAGTTTTTATGCCGTTAACAGTAACTGAACAGTGCTTTTGTTTTTTTTTTAATCTCTGAAGTGACAGTTTTTTGTTGGAGCGTAAACTGGACTTCGTGGCCGTGATTTCTTTTCCTTTGTAATGAGTAATTAGTGTAGCTGAAGGGTATGAAGGTCTGTAAGGTACGGAAGCGGGCACGTGGCCCACGGCTGGTAAACGTGGATATTCATCCAGCCAGTGCGCTTGGTGAAGTCTGCAGGGGAATGAAGGCATGTTGGGGACAAGTGTCAGAAATCTCAAAAACAGCTCTACAATTTAGAAACAATTGGAGAGCATCCCTCTGTTAAATTCATGTTACTTGGGTGTATTTAGGGAAGTAGTGTGTCAGGGCCCCCGCCCCCCAAAAGTGGTACAGCAGTTTGTGTGTAATCTTGGGGCCGGCAGGGCTGGGGCTGCCCCGTGCACAGCTCCCCGGCTGCTCCGGCAGTCCCCAGGCTCCTCTGCAAAGGGGTTCCCCAGGGACTGATGGGGTGCCCCCCCCTTCCCCCCCCCGCCCCGGAGTGGAGGCCACATATTGGCGAGAACCCCTCCCCTCCCCAGCCTGAAACCCTGGCTCACGTCGGTCCTCTCTTTGTCGAGAGCTGCCCGACCTTACAGGTTATCGTGAGGGTCAAGGGAACGGAAGTAGAGCGAACACTGAGGATGTGAAGCTCGCTTGGGTTGTAATTGGTCATTGCTTGGTTGCGTGAGTCAGTCGCGCTATTAGAAGTCATAGACCAAATCATCTATACTTGCGTGAATGGAAGAATTCTGATTCGCTTGGTTCCCGGGCACTGTTTCGTCCAAACAAGGCCGTGTGAAGTTGTATCGCGCTCGCTCCTTTCTGTCCCTGAGAAAACTGAGAATAGGTGTCAGCCAGGAGAACGTTAATGGAGGTGTTTGCTGTCTCCAGATACATAGATCAAGGACGAAACCCCCAACTCTACACCAAAGAGTGCCTGGAGAGGGCCCTGGCCAGGAATGAACAGGTGAAAGGCAAGATCGACACCATGAAGGTAAGGCGCTTGTGAGCACAAGCTAAGGTCCGAACGTGAAGAGATCCTTACAAAGCAGATTTGGCCAATAGACCTTGTTCCTTTCCACACGTGGTAAAACGTGCACTATTTCCCACGGTGGCACAGCTGAGATCTCTGTGTGTAACGGGCGGTAAGTGACACAGAGCAGTGGAGGGCCTGGTCGGGGCGGACGGGACGCAGCAGGTGGTGGCCTGCCTTTTAGGAGAGCCCGGCGAGTTCTCGCGACGGTTCCTTGTCGCTGGCCAGCCGTTGGCACAAGACCAACTGCAGGTTGTACTTTGCTGCTTTTTGATGCCGTCTGTTCTGCCACTTCCTGGAATGATGGTTCCGGGGCTTACAAGGTTCCGAAATCTTTATTCCCTGCTCCTTGTTCAGTGCTTGTCTCCAGCGCCTGGCTCCAGGCCCGTTCGTGCTGTGGCCCCTGTCCTCAGCGCTCCACAGAGCACTTCTCTGTGTGTTCTTTGCTTTGATGAGAACTAGAAAATTCCATGCATCTTGGACGTGAAATATGCGGGGCTTTTTTTTTTTCAATTTATATTGACTGAGTGGTGGTTCAGATTGGGGTGCGTGGTTCTTCCTTTCCCGCGCTGCGCCGTCCCCTCGTCGCCCATGCGTGCTGGCTTCGTGCTGTGAGCTCCCGCCTCCACCCACTCCTCACCCCTGCCTGGCTGCCCGGCCTCGTGTCCCCCTCCCTCCTGTTTCCTCTCGCGCGGCCTTCTCTGGAGCTCTGGCCTGTCCTCTGCACCCTCCGTCCTCGGGGCTCAGCCTGCGTCTCCTCCTCAGGCCTTGGGGACCAACCTTTCCATGGGGGCGCCTGAGGAGGAAGCCCCTCTTCCCTTCCTCTCCCATCTCGTCCGTGGCAGCCTGGGCTCCAGCACCTTGGGGACGAGCGTTGTGTCCCTGCTGGGGCCCAGCGCCCACTGAGTGCCAGGTCGATATCTCGTGTGTGCGGGGATGGCCACGCGGTGACCTCGGGGCTCGGGGCCCAGGGCTCTGTGGCTGAGCGCGGGGAAGGAGCAGAGAGGCCCTGCCTGGATGACCGTGACGACTTTGTCACCTGCTGCCCTGGGTCACCGGGCTTCCTAACGTCTCCCCCGGTGATCCGTCCTGGTGGCGGGTAGCCTGCCCTGCGCGTGGCACTGCTGTGAAGGTCTGTGTGGTGCCCGCAGCTTCCTTCCTGTTTTGTCAGTTCGGGGTGCGTTGCCCTTGAGCTCAGCGTCACCCTCGGGACATCAGGCCGTGGTGGCCGGTGCCCTTGTGAGCGAGCGGACGGGTTGTGGGCTGTGTGCGCTCGGCTCCCGCTTTGGCCTCGCCCTGGTCGACTCCAGCGCCGCGGGCAGTGCGGGGATCCCTGCGGGCGGTGACGCATGGGGACTGTGACCTTCAGCGCGCATCCGTCTCCATCATCGGAGATCTGTGCGGGTCTCGTGGCGCAGTTCCGTGGCCTTCGTCTGCCCCGCGGACCGTGTGTTCAACCTTGCCCGAGTTCCAGCTTAGACGGTGGTTGTGTTGAGGTGCGGTGTCCCTTGAGAACATGCGTGAGGTCTGCTCGTGTCTGTAGAGCTGCCTTTCAGTGTGACTCTCAGGGAGAGGCTTTCAGATGCTGGCAGGTACTTCGCTGCTTTTCAGACCGGATTAGAACGAGTGCGAGGCGGATAAGTAGGATCCAGAAGCCGCAGCATTTGCAGTAGAGAGGTTTCCAGGTGCTCCGAAAGCTTTGATCAAGCTGCTTGCACACAGCGAGTTTGACGTGGTTTGAGTTAATAATTGCTTAGTTAAATATTGTGTGAGGATTCCCGTTACGTGTGTTGTCTGCAAAAGTCATTTGCACATGTGTGGCTGGCACCTTACAGGAGGGGCTTTTCTGGTTGAAGTATTTATGTTGTGCTCGTGGATTCCTCTCTCAGGTAGTTCGTTAACGTACCTCTAACACAGTTCTAAGCTCGTAGGCATTGCTCGTAGCCGGGTCATGAGCAGGCAGTGTGGACGGCCGCTTACGCAAAGGGAAGGCACAGTTTCTGTTCTTTTGAGTTTGAGGCTTGGGGGGTGGGGAGTAAGTAGTCTGTGACTTGGGTGACGGGTCACCAACAAAGATACTTTGATGCTGTGTGTTTTTCTTCTTAGAAATTTAAAAGCCTGTTGATTCAAGAACTTTCTAAAGTATTCCCTGAAGACATGGCTAAGTATCGAAGCATCCGAGGGGAGGACCACCCCCCTTCCTAACTTCACCGCCCTGCTTTCTGAAGACCCTCCTGGTCTTGTGTGAGTCGCTGTGACCTTCAGGCAGGCTGGGACTGACCGCGGCACCAGTGCGGCTTTCCCGGGCCCGTCCTCCAGCCACCCTGTCCTCGTCCTTGGCCCTGGGGGACGGTGGGGCCCGGAGGGCCGGCAGAGCTGTGCTCCCGGCTGCCCCTCTGTCCCCGATGTGCGTCTGTTCGGTCCCTGAGCTTTCACATGGCTGGGGATCGTGAGTGCGATGCATTTAATTGTCCACAGCAGAGTAGTCTTGGGAATACTCGCTATAATAGTTAAATTAAGTTTTTAAAAATCCACCTGATGGTTTCTTTTCATGTGCTGTTTCTTTTCCATCTTACCATGGTTTCACACCTTAAAACAAAGAAAAATTGCTTTTATTTGAGCAATACTTTGAGTCGGTTTTGTGTTTTATGTTTTCAGTTATGGTGCATAAAGAACGTGTTCCGTGTGACTGTACATGGATTTCGATTAGACGTAAGCACATAATAAAGCCTTGAAGTATTTACGTGATGTAGTCCGTGCAGTGATTTGTATGATATTTTGTAGTGTATGTAGTACAGTATATCTTGTAAACCGTCAAGTATCGCTTCCCCCAAAGTGTGAGTAATATTCACACAATTTGTTCTCCAGGCAGAATTCTGGAGGCGCCTGGGGGCTCAGTCCGTTACGTGTCTGACTCTTGATTTTGGCTCCGGTCACGATCTCAGTGTTTGTGAGATTGAGCCCTGGGTCGGGCTCTGCGCTGACCGTGCAGGGCCTGCTTGGGATTCTCTCTCTCCCTTTCCCTCTGTGCCCCTCCCCTGTTCACCTGCACGCTCTCTCGCTCTCTCTCTCTCAAAATAAATAAACATTAAAAACTACAGAGCAGCTTTGTGATTTCCTGCAGCCGGTTTCCTAGAGGGTGTACCATCCTGAGGGAGGCGGGTTCACGGACACCAGTGAAATGGCCCAGGGCTGCGCCTTTCAGCCGCAGGATGTGCAGGTCCCGGGAGCCTGGTTCCTCGTAAACTCGGGCGATTCTCCTGGGGCAGGACAGCGGCCGTGAGGAGGGATCCTTGGAGTGGGATGAGCACCGAGCACAGGGACCTGCTCCGGAACGTCTGCCTGTGCCCTGGGAGTTTTGTGTGGCTGCCGAAACAGAGCGCCACAAACCGGGTGGCTTAAAACAATGGAGGTTTAGCTTCTGGTTCCAGAGACCGGAAATGAAGGTGTCGGCAGCGGGGGGGGGGGGGGGGGGGGGGGGGTCCTTCCTGCCTCCCGCGGGGTTCTGGTGGCTCCGGGTGCTCCTGAGGCAGCGCTGCCCCGATCTGTGCCTGTGTTCACGTGGCTCTGTCTTCTCCACGTGTCTCCCCCGTCTCTCCCAGTGACGTTTGTTGCTGGGCTTAGGTCCCACCTGGACAATCCAGGTCCAGAATCTTAATCGCACCTGCGAAGACTTTCAAAATAAGGTGACATTCACAGGGTCCAAGGGGACACACCTTTCTGGGGGCCACCACTCACCCACACGGTGTCCTGTTTGGCGGGTCCGGCCGTCAAGCGCCCTGGCTTTGCTGCTGGGGGGCTGCTGTGTCTGCACCCCCAGATCCGCTCAAAGCGGACTGCTGCCTGCGTGACTGCCTGATGAGCCCCTGTCACCCGGGGCCACGGGCCACAAGTTGAGTTTGAAGCTGCGGGCTGGTGAAGACGGTGAAGCTATGTGTGTCTACGTGGAGACAGAATGATACTTTTTCCTTCTTCTGTAAGCTCTTTTTCTACGTTTTGAAAGCAAATACTAAGTTGTGCAAAAAAGGAAGACACAGGCATTATGGTTTGGTGACGAGGAAGCAGCATTGTGGGTGACGGTGGTGGAAGTTACAGAGACCCAGATACAGGCACAGACACATGGATCCAGACAGACACACAGACACACACACACAGAAGCACGTACACACAGATCCAGACGGACGTGGCCACATGCATTGACACAGACACGTGGGTGCACACACACAGACACGTCAGTGACGACTGCATTACTGCAGGTGTGCTGGGGCCGGGGCGGGGGGTGCGAGGGAAGGCAGTGTGTGAAAAGGCAGTGACTGGAGCCCAGCTGCAGCTTGGGGGGAGCTTTGGGATCCTGGGGACGGAGCCTCCGGAAGGGCACTGCAGCCTCCGTGGCAGCCTTGGGGAGCCCTGTGTCACGCCCACGGGAGGAACGGTAGCGTGAAGTGACCAAAGCCACACTTCCTCATCTGGGTGCGGAGCCCGCCGGCCTTCTCCCGAGCGGAGGACGCGTCCTCTCTGGTGGCACGTGCCGTGCAAGCTCCCACCGGTCCTTTATGTGAGTACGGCCTCCCAAAGCAGACATTTAAAATGGGTTCCGATTTTTGGGTAAGTGCGCTGCAAACACAGAGTGACGGGACGCACGTGTCCATTTAATTGTAAGACACGTTGGAGGGCGCCTGGGTGGCCCAGTCGGTTAAGCGTCTGACTCTTGATTTCAGCTCAGGTCATGATCTCGGGTTTGTGAGATCCAGCCTCGCATTGGGCTCTGCTCTGACCCTGCAGAGCCTGCTCGGGTTTCCCTGTCTCCCTGGCTCTCTGCCCCTCCCCTGCCTGCAGTCTCTCCGTCCCTCTCAAAATAAAGAAACAAACTTAAACCACGTTGGAAGTACAGGCAGAGGACAGCTCTAAATCACCGGCCATCGTTTTGGGCTTTAGTTCCATCTGTGCACGGGATTTCATCCTGCCTCATCCACCAGTGACGGGAGGGGAGGGCCACCTGCATAGGAACCGTCTGGGTCACAAGCGGACTAAATGGTGGCACAGTGCCGTCCCAAGACTGACCTCTAATCTGGTGCTCAGGAGCAGAGGGCTTTATTACTGAACTGACGTGGTAGCAGCCTTGAGTGTCAGTGGGGCGGGAACGAGCCTCGTCGGGGGCCGGCTGACGACCGCCTGTGCTGTGGGGCTGGAGAAGGAGGGACGGGGCCAGCCCTGTCCTTCTGGTCTTTGCACTGGAGGGTTGGTTTTCACCACATGGACTCAGGAGCTGAACTTGGACTTAAAAATGATTCCTCCAAAGGAGGTGAAGTCTGTTTGGTTCGGGGTGTCCGAGATGAACCGCTTGGAGGCATTCTTGGGAACCCTGCCCCATCCCACCGGGAGCCTTGTGGAGGCCTGGGTGTGTGGGCACCCCTGTGGCCCTGCCCGCCCCACATCAGGCCTCCCCACGGTGCCAGGCGTTGAGGCAGACGGCTGGCCTCCAGACATACGCTGCGGAGGGGATCTGGCTGCCGCCGACTTTGGGAGCGCGAGAGCACGTGGTCACTGACCCCACGGAGAAAACGAAGCTGTTGCCCCTCCGAGTCTGCGTGGTGGCAGAGATGGCTGATGGGGATCAGTCACTGACTGTCCTGTCTCCTTTCACCTTCAGACCACATTCGCGAGGCCTCTCTTGTTCCCGCTGAGAGGGTTAGTGAACCTGGGACAGAAGATGTGTTCCTGGGGTCTCGTACCCCCCAGGGGGTCTGTGCTCAGAGGCCACCGGTGAGGGGACCAGTGTGCTGCAGGAGAGGTGCTGGGGACAGTGGGCGGGACTTGGCCGGGGCTCCCAGGGAGGAGTGAAGAGACGCGGTGGGGACGTGCCTGCCAGCCTGTGCAGCCAGTAATGCCTTCTGTTTGCAGGAACTCCAATTGCCTCGTGCACCTGGAACCCCCCCCAGGCCGGCCGGTGCCGCTCTCGCTGCTGGCATGGAGGGGAATGTGCTCGGACGGTTGTTCAGGAGGGGCGTGGGCAGGGCGGCGGGTGCCGGTCGTGGTCCGTGGTCCCCGATCCGTGCCACGCAGAAGGCACCGTCTGTCCTGGCTCTGGAAGAGCCACGCAGGGAGCAGGGACCTCAAGGAACCCCACCGGGGGTGTTCCAGGCCCAGATCTGCAATTCGGTGTAGATGGTGACCCCTAAGTCACAGAGGTAGCCAAAATAATAACCGTAGGATTCCCGTCGGTCTAACGATAGACGTGCAAATACGTGTGTGCCCGCCTGCGTTTCTGCACTGTGTAATGCATCATGGGCACCATGTGTATACAGACACACGCATGCATGTATGTATGCACGTCCATAGAGTCCCCACCCCCTCCAAATTCACATGTCCTAACCACCAGTGTGGCTGTATTTAGAGATGGGACCTCCGAGGACGTTAAGTACGGTTAAGTGAGGTCATGGTGTGGGGTCCTAATCAAATAGGATCGATGGCAGCAGAGGAAGAAGAGGAAGGACGCTGGTGGGCTTGAAAGTCCACGTGGGGACACGGCGGGGACAGGGGGCCGTCTACAACGCACCAGGACCCGACCTCGGCAGCCCCATTGCCGACCTCTAGCCTCCAGAGCCGTGAGGAGCGGATGCCAGAGGTTGAAGCCGTCCGTCTGTGGTGCTTTGTTGGCAGCAGCCGAGCTGGCTGGGACACACCTGTGTACTCTGTGCTTGGGACATGACAGCTTATCAATCTACAGACCGACCGACCGATAATGATCAGTCAATAAAGAGTCACGCACTTTTACGATTTCTCTGTTAAATTTTACTTAGTCTGATTGCTAGTCTCGGTTCCCAGAGCCACTGTCTGATTATTTTGCCCATCACACCCAGCTCGTCCACGCAGTGGGGTGCTTTACACTGGCTGGAGGAGGGGGAGGGGGGGAGGAGGAGGTGGAGGAGGGGGAAGGGGAGGGGGAGGAGGAGGCAGAGGAGGAGGCAGAGGAGGAGGAGGAGGAAGAGGGTGGTTGGGGGAGGAGGAGGGGGAAGGGGAGGAGGAGGAGGAGGGGGAAGGGGGGGACGAGGAGACAGAGGAGGAGGAGGAGGAGGAGGAGGAGGAAGAGGGTGGTTGGGGGAGGAGGAGGGGGAAGGGGAGGGGGAGGAGGAAGAAGAGGGAGGTGGGGGAGGAGGAGGGGGAAGGGGAAGAGGAGGGGGAAAGGAGGAGGAGGAGGAGGAAGAGGGTGGTTGGGGGAGGAGGAGGGGAAGGGGAGGGAGAGGAGGAGGAGAGGGAAGGGGAGGGGGACGAGGAGGAGGAGGAAGAGGGTGGTCCCATGGCATCTCCACCGAGGGCAACCACAGCCTGCTTGGAGAAGACAAGACTCAGGTCCTTTGTTATCTTCTTGGAGCTTTTCCAGCCTAGACATGCAGTCTGGGCAGAAGGGAGACAGACTGCTCCTCGAGGTGGGCACAGACCAATGGGGGGCACAAGAGCTGTCTTCTTTGCCATTTTTGGCGGGGGGGGGGGGGGCGCCGTTAGGATAATGAGGCTGGGAAGGGAGGCCAGCCTCGCTGTGCAGCTGAACACACACAGGCTGAGGAAACAAGGGATGTGCTGATGGAATATTTATTCCTGGCTTTATTTAGAGCATCGTCTGGTGCAGAATCAGAAATCCGCTAAGCAGCAGATAGGTGGGGCCGTCCCTCCCGTGTCCCGCCGCTGCTGGGACTTTGTGGGCTCTGGGGCTTTGTTTCCTCCCGCAGCCCTGACCCGTGTTCTGCTCCGGCCCCTGTAGTCCGGTCGTCAGGTTCTGTGGCCGAGTTACAGTCCGCGAGGCCTTTTACTGCCCGGTAAACGAAGGGACTCGTGTGCGAGAGAGGCAGGATTGTGAGAATCTCTCTTTCAGGAGGGCTTTCCCACCTTTCCATTTTTGTTGGGGAATGGTGTCTCACCTGGGCTGGGATTTCTCACTAGGACCCAGAGGCATTTACTTTGTCCACTGTCTTTTCAAGTTTCAAAGGCTTTTCGGGCATGAGCAATCTTAGAATAATGGCATCAATAATGTTTTAAAACTTACGATGTTGTATAACTTATCTTATTTGATAATTGCAATATACATTGAAAATAATTACGTACGCGTGTGCGTGTATAATTTCATTGCTTTCATTTTGTTACAGTTTTATTTGGTTGCCATCATTATTAGCCTCTATCACTCTTACAGGTGTGTAGGCAGCAAATTAGGGAAGGTTCAGCTAACAATTGTGAAAAAAGATGGGGCTTAGATTTCTTTCTCCCGTGGCAAGCGATTTGAAGTTGTCTGCCCAGAGCAGCTACAGCCCCTCCCAAGCATTAACCAGGCTCCACAGCGATACACCTTTGTCAGTGCCACTTGTAGCAGATGGTCTTGCCTTCACATCACAAGATGGCTGCTCTCCCTCCGGGCACAGCGACTGCATTCCAGGCAGGGAGAACGTAGAAGAGGAATGGGCGAAGGGTGACAGAAAGACCGCGACTGCAGAGGCCTCACCATTTCATTCTGGAGGAACTGTCTCCTTGAGGGGCTTGCACCGCGTCTCATTGGCCAGGATGGTGTCTCTTGGGCACCCCGAATCGCGAGGGTGGCGAGGGGATCTAGATCTTAGCTTTTACTGCCTGTAGGGCAGAGGCAGGCCAGGAGGGAGGGGACGAGGAAAGGGAGCTGTCAGGTGACCTACAGGGCCCCTTCTGGCACATTCAGGACATGAGACCTGGATTTCCAGGTAGCAGGTGCTGACGTCGATTCTTTCCCGCAGAAGCTCACTTGTAGGGGTAATTTAAGGCCAAAACCTTCAATTTCGTGGAAGTAAATTTAGATCCCAGATGCAGCGCTAGGAGTGTTTCAAGTTTAGTTTACTTGGCGCACACGTGGTGTCTTTTGTATTATGAGCCGAAGGTACAAAGCTACGTGTGGTCCCGCTGCGTGGACAGCGTGTGGAAGGAGAAGGGGCAGGACGCAGGGCCCTCCCCAGGCTCATCCCGGGCGCCGGGGGATAATCTGGACGCCAGAGATCAAGAGCAGGTGGAGCCTGTGACCCACTTCTCCTTTCGCCAGGGAGCTGAGTGGCCTCGGCAGTGCCTTGCCCCAGGTCCTTGTCACGCCTCTGACCCGGCTTCACCGTCGTCCCTGCCCGTGTGGTCCTTCTTAGTGGCTCCAGAGGCCGCCGCGGCCAGTGCTGGCTCTGGTCCTCCAAGGCCAGGTGGAGGAGCCCCGGGTCCCTGCGCTGCAAGAGCCTTGGGTGCCCCGTGGTTCTAAAGCTTCCTGCAGCTGGAGGGGGCGGGGGAGGGGAAGCGGGGGCCTGGGGAGCGCGGGGACAGCCATCGGCCTCTTCAGAGCCCGCTGCCCCACACGTTCCCCGCTTCTCCCCAACATCTGCCGTCACCTCTTCCACCTCCTTGTGTTCTCCCTTCTCCAGGCTGGGTTCCTGCAGGGTCTGCTGCCCCCCAGCCCCACCCCTGCCCCCCTTCTTCTGGAGAAGGCCCTGAGCTCCGTCCAGACCGTCTCAGCTGCCCTCCTAGGGAGGCGCCGAGTGTGAGATGCGCTGGGGATGAAGGAGAGACCGGTCTTTTCCGCCCCGTCCTCCCTTCCCGCCCTCTCTGTGTGCTACCCCAGGCGACACTGCAGGACCCTTCTGGTAACTGGGCGGAGCCCCATGTTCGGGGACCCGTGCACGTACTGTAGCCTGTGGGCATCCCGTGTGTGCCGAGGCATTTATGAATTTGCGAGTGCGTGTAGACGGGAGCGTTTAGTGTCCCAAAGGGATGCTAACGCGGTTGTCGGCGGATTTAATCAAAGGAAGCAGCTGGGGCCCCGGCAGAGAGCAGAACAAGAGATGGGCCTTTCGCGTAAACTGTCTTCTGACCTCTTTAAGTTCGAGATGGGAGTGGAAAGCCAAAGGCCCATCTTCAGAGTATATCCTGCCCCACGGTGAAGCCAGTGGTGTTGCAGGAGCAAATGGAGGCCGTCATTACTGTTATTAATAACCGTTTACTCACCGTGCACAGTGTGCAGCCAGGCTCTCCGCACAGAGCGTCGCGGCCTCCCCACGTAGAGAAGGCGGGCCACGCGGTATCGATCGGGACCGGGTTTTCTTCCTGCGTCTCGTGTTAAGCTTCAGCGGTCCTGTTGGTACAGATGTACAGCAAGCGAAATCAGAGAGCGTGCTTGGCGCTGTTATCTCACGTGCTCGTTTTCCACCTTGAAAAATGCAGACAGCACAGTGTGAATGGCATATGCCAGCCCCCAGCTTATTAAGTCCAGACACCTTCCCGGCAACCACAGGCGCTCTAAGTATACGTCCACGCTTCTGCTTATACGGAAGCACGTGTGGGTGGCTCAGTCAGTTAAGCGTCCGACTTCGGCTCAGGTCACAATCTCACGGGTCGTGACTTTGAGCCCCGCGAAGCGCTCCCTACTGTCGGCACAGAGCTCCCTTTGGATTCTCTGTCCCCACCCCCCCTCGCCCCGCTCGCGCTCTCTTTCTCTCTCTCAAAATAAACAAACTTCAAAAAATACAAACAGGATCATGTTATACACACTGTTCAGCCTCTCACTGTTTTTACTTACAGTATCTCTGGAGATGCCCTCCTGTCAGCATGTGTGGGGCCAGCTCAGGCTGGCACCAGAGCCTTGTCCCCCGGATGCGCTGTCCAGCACCCGCACTGTCTCCGTCGGGTGGTCCTTGGGCCCTTCTCTCTCAGCTCTAGCACAGATACCACAGGATGCACCTTTGTTCAGTACTGACGACATCGGAGGGTATCCCTTGAGATTAATTTCTTGGAGGGGAGTTGCACGTATATACATTTTCATAATTATTGCCAGATTGCTAGCCAGAGAGAGGCCCCGAGTAGGTCTCCCAGCGTGGAGCTCGGAAGCCCTGAGCCGGGACTGACCTCCGAGTTGCTGAGCACCAGTTCTCTGGACCCTCTGCACAGGCAGGCAGACCTCCAAAGCTCAAGGTTTTCTGGGTGTCCTTCCAGCGGTCGTGTATGTGTGCTGAGGTCATGTGCGTGCTCGCTCCCTTAATCCCCCAAATAGTCCGGAAAATCTCCCCGGGCTGGGACGTGTGGGTCCCGGGAGCACTGGAAGTGCTTGGGGAGGTGCAGGCCCCACAGCGATGGCCGTGTCCAGCCAAGGAAATCACAGATGTGTCCCCTTCTCGCCTTCCAGACACGGGCGTCCACGTTCATGCAGGAGGCCGGCTGGGGAGGAGGGATGCAGACCCCGAACAAGCCGGCCCCGACTCTTGTGTGGCTCGGAGGCCGTGGTTGGAACAAGGGGAAGGGTGGCTCTGTGTGCGCTTGGCTGGCTCATGCCAAGGTCAGTACGTCCGTTTCTGCTTTCAAATCGCTTCAGTGCACCCATGGTCAGAAACACAGTTTCCATCCCCTTCCAGGACCACGTACCCAAAGCCTCACAGAATCATACCTACTTTGGCCATACGTGTGAGCTTTGACCTACCCGATCCTCCCCCTCCCCTCCCTTCCCCTCCCCTCCTTTCTTTCTCCTTCTCTTCCCAGAAGCAATGGTGATTCACTAAACTGGGTTCACAGCCCATGGAGGGGCCCCTACCTGCCGAGGGAAAAGTATGCTCCCCCAGTGTTCTTGTGATGAGAGGCGCAGTGTTGATTCAAGCCACCCAAGGTTAAAAATGGCTGAATCTCACCGCTCTATTATCACTCCTCTGTCCTCACCCATGTCCGCCCCCGCCGTTTGGCCCTCCTCCGGCCAGCTGGCCGTGGCCGGGCGCCCTGCACGGGTCTGACGTGAAGGAGGCCCCGTGGGCCCAGAGTGACGCTCTCAGACCTGGTGGCTCCTTCCCCCACCTGTGTGACATCTGCAAGGGATGGGCTGTGGATCAGACGGTCACCCAGGGCACAGGTGAGAGGTCCGTGCGTGTGGAAGCCTTCTTCCCAGGAAGGGCGAGGAGGAGGAAGAGAAGGACACTGACACCGAAGGAAGGTTATTGTCACAACGGTTGTGTCCTCCCCACTTGGCCATGGAAGCGGATCCGGAGAAGCTGAGTCCCGGCCAAGGGCCCAGGCTGGCGGAACTGGCTGGGAGCTGGGCTGCCTTGCCCCAAGCTGGAGAGCCGGCTGCGGCTGTCCTTCCGTGGACAGCCCTTTTCCTCTGCAGCTGCTGGTGTGGCTCTGGCCGTGTAGTTAGTACGCGCCGGTCGGGCTGTGGACAGCCCAGGAACACGCCGTGCGCGTGGCCTTTCAGAGCGGCCTGCTGGCACCGCGGAGCCGGGAGAGGTCCATTTCTTTTGGGAGCAAAGCAGAGCCGATCTGTAACCACACACTTGGAAATGGGACACTGCCCTCTAAGGACACCTCAGTTGACCGGACGGCCGCCTGTCCCCGAAGATGTCCTCTGAGGTGGGCAGCCCACGACCGGCCTCCTGCAGCCCCTGTCCACTCCACCCTCTCGGCACATGGCTCCTACCCCTGGAGTGGCGGGGGGGGGGGTGGGGGGGTGGGTCATGGCAGATGGAGCCCTCGGGAACCGCTCGCTCAGACGGAGGAGGCTGAGGTCCAGTTGGGCTTTGCAAAAAGAGCTCTGGGATGGATGCTGGGATGTCGTCTCTCAAGACTGCTGTGAAGAGGTGAGCAATCCCAGCCGTAGGAGCGGAAGGTAAAGGAGTAGGACGGAGAGGGAGCAGGGAGAGGGACTGCTTCCGGTCCTGGGCCCGGCCCTCATGAGAGGCGAAACCCTGTGCTTACATCCCCAGGCTTTTGCGGGGCACGAGACGTGGAACGCCCTGCCACCGGACCAGCCACGAGCAAGCTTCTCAGCTCCCGTGTCTTCCTCGAGGGCCGTTAATGATACGGATCTGAGATACTTTGAGGTTCCCCTCTCAGTCGCTGCAGCTTGAACTACGTACGTCTTACCCGAAGCTCCTCTCAGTTCTCGAAACATCTGTTTGGTTTCAGCTGAAGACCAAATGTTGGAATTGTCCTTTTTCTTGATTTCTAGTGTCAGTGACCCCAGTGTGGCTCACTCCTCCCCCGTTTTCTTCCACCCACGCACCGTCTCACTGTGCCCTGGCTGCTGTCTTCCCAGCCAGGGCTAAAATGTTACAGATGGTCACCGTTGCCGGGGTCCCGCAAAGCCGTGATGCCTTCTAAACTCCGTATCTCTGATGGGCCGGGGTCCCTTTAGTTTTGAAGGAATCCATTCTCAAAACTTTGGAGATGGAAAGTTACTGGTACCTAGAGCTGGAAGAAGCCTGGGCCTTCAGGTGGTAGGTACCACGACTGCTTTTGCCGAGAACCCTCCGCAGAGGAGCGTCAGTGTCCCCAGGGCCTCTTTGTGAGCGCCAAGGGAAGAACTTGGTCCGTCCCCAGGCCACCCCCTCCTTCCACCTCTGAACGCTGGATTGTCAGAAAGTTCTCTTATGTGGTGACCAAGTGTGTTTGCCTGCAGCTTTCCTCTGGTGGTTTCAGTTTTGCTCTCCCTGGAACAAGATAGCCGTATGTCTACTGACATTTCCAATATAATGTATTTTGGGGTCTTCTCGGTAACTTTCCATTTGAGTGAACTTCTGTCTATCTATCCATCCATCCATCCATCCGTCTTTTATTTATCTACCCATCCATCCATCCATTCATCTGTTATCTATCATATGTCTATTTATCTATCTATCTATCCGTCCATTATCCATCCATTCATCCATCCATCCATCTGTCCATCTGTTATCTATCATCTATCAATTATCTATCAATCATCTATTATATATCGATAGGCTATCTATCATCTATCAATTGTCTATCATCTATCTATCTGTCCATTATTCATCCATCCATTCATCTATCCATCCATCTGTCCATCTGTTATCTATCGTCTATCAATTATCTATCAATCATCTATTATATATCGATGGGCTATCTATCATCTATCAATTGTTTACCCATCCATTATCCATCCATCCATTCATCCATCCATTTGTCCATCTGTTATCTATCACCTATCAATCATCTATCAATCATCTATTATATATCGATGGGCTATCTATCATCTATCAATCGTCTATCATCTCTCTCTCTCTCTCTCTCTCTCTCTCTCTGTCTGTCTGGTTGATACACCCTAAGATGACTCTCAATGAGTCACACTCGTGTATAATCCCCTCTCCCTTGAGTGCAGGTGGAACCTGTGAGTCCTAACCAATAGAGTGTAACCAAGGAGAGGACATGTGCCTTCCCAGACCACATAACATCATCTAACACGCCGTCTTAGCAGACTGGTGTGAAAGACATTCTTTCTTCCACTGGCCTTGACGATGCAGAGGGCCATGTTGTGACCTGCCTGTAGAACCGAGGTGGCCTCCAGTGACAGCCTGTAGGAGTCATAATGCTCAAGGAGATGGATTCTGGAGCTGGAGCTCTTAGCCAGTGTGTTCATAAACACAATGTGTTACGAGGTAGGACACCTGAATTATGACCGTTGTTTATCTCACTTGTCCGAGAGTCTGACACCGCGCTGCACAGACTTTAGCAGCAGACCATTCATGAGCTCATGCGGCAGGCGAGGAGCTGTGAATTTCTTCCCTTCGTGGGTGGGATGGAGCCCCCCCTGCACGCAAGGACTGTTTCTTGATAAAGAAGAGGCTGGGAGGAGACTCCGGAAGACCTCCCTGCCCTTCCTCTGTTGTGCTCCCTGGTGCGGGAGCCTGGTCCCTGCACCCTGCATCGCTCCAGACCCCTTGCTGGTGGATCGAGCTAGTGCTGCTTGTGGTGGATGAACGTCCACATCCCAACCCCCAGAACCTGGGAATGCTATCCTGTACGGCAAAGGGGACTTGGCAGCTGGGATTAGGTTAAGCATCATGAGATGGGGAGGCTGTCTGGATGATCCAGGTGGGCCCAAAGTAACAATAAGTGTCCTTATGGGGGAACGACAGGCAGGAGATCAGAAGCGGAAGTGGGAAAGTCACAACGGAGGTAAGAGGTTGGGGTGATGTGAGGGAGGGGCCACACACCAGACGATGTGGGTGGCCCCAGAAGCAGAAAAGACAGGAAAGGGATTCTCCCCTGGCACCTGCGGAAGGAACCCCCGGCGACTCCTTGACTTTAGCCCAGTGAGACCGATTTCAAAATTCTGGTCTCCAGCACTGTAAGAAAATACATTTGTGTTGTTTTCAGCGTGTGGTGATTTCTTACTGCAGCCACAGGAAACATGCAGCTGCCCTTTCTGCAAGAGGAATACCTCTCTTGCCTACCGCCACGGGGCTGATGGGGACCCTGTGTGGACGGAGCTCTCTCATCCGTGTTGGGCTGGGCCATGTGACTTGCGTCGTCCCATGAAGTGTGGGCCCTTCCAGGGCCCGGCACAGCCTCCTTGGTGGTCCTTGACCCGCCCTGACCCCCCTTGTCTGCCATGAGGACAGCACACCTGCTCTTCAGCCCAGACCCAGGTGTGATGGGCACTGGAGCAGAGTGAGAAACAGGCCTTCCTTGTGAGCCACCGAGGTGGTTTGTCCCTGTGCACAGCCAGGCTCCTGGCCTGGGTCGGCCCGTGGGCGGCATTGGAAGGAGGGTTGCAGCAGCCAGGGTGTCTTTGCTGCTTGTCAACCCCAGCAGGTGTCCCAGGACCCTCTCCCCTCCCTTCAGCCCCAACAGGTATCCCTGGACCCCCTCCCCTCTCCCCTCCCTTCAGCCCCAGCAGGTGTCCCAGGACCCTCTCCCCTCCCTTCAGCCCCAGCAGGTGTCCCAGGACCCTCTCCCTTCTCTCCTCTCTTCAACCCCAGAGTTGTCCCTGGACCCTCTCTCTTCTCTTCAGCCCCAGCAGGTGTCCTTGGACCCTCTCCCCTCCCTTCAGCCCCAACAGGTATCCCTGGACCCTCTCCCTGCTCCCCTCTCTTCAAGCCTAGAGTTGTCCCTGGACTCTCTCTCCTCTCTTCAGCCCCAGGAGGTGTCCCCGGACCCTCTCCCCTCTATTCAGCCCCAGAGCTGTCCCAGGACGCTCTCCTCTCCCTTCAGCCCCAGCAGGTGTCCCAGGACCCTCTCCCCTCCCTTCAGCCCCAACAGGTATCCCTGGACCCCCTCCCCTCTCCCCTCCCTTCAGCCCCAGCAGGTGTCCCAGGACCCTCTCCCCTCCCTTCAGCCCCAGCAGGTGTCCCAGGACCCTCTCCCTTCTCTCCTCTCTTCAACCCCAGAGTTGTCCCTGGACCCTCTCTCTTCTCTTCAGCCCCAGCAGGTGTCCTTGGACCCTCTCCCCTCCCTTCAGCCCCAACAGGTATCCCTGGACCCTCTCCCTGCTCCCCTCTCTTCAAGCCTAGAGTTGTCCCTGGACTCTCTCTCCTCTCTTCAGCCCCAGGAGGTGTCCCCGGACCCTCTCCCCTCTATTCAGCCCCAGAGCTGTCCCAGGACCCTCTCCTCTCCCTTCAGCCCCAGCAGGTGTCCCAGGACCCTCTCCTCTCCTTTCAGCCCCAACAGGTGTCCCAGGACCCTCTCCCCTCCCTTCAGCCCCAGCAGGTGTCCCAGGACCCTCTCCCCTCCCTTCAGCCCCAGCAGGTGTCCCAGGACCCTCTCCCCTCCCTTCAGCCCCAGGTGGTGTCCCTGGACCCTCTCCCCTCCCTTCAGCCCCAACAGGTATCCCTGCACCCTCTCCCCTCACCCTTCTCTTCAGCCCCAGCAGGTGTCCCAGGACCCTCTCCCCTCCCTTCAGCCCCAGCAGGTGTCCCAGGACCCTCTCCCCTCCCTTCAGCCCCAGGAGGTGTCCCTGGACCCTCTCCCCTCCCTTCAGCCCCAACAGGTATCCCTGGACCCTCTCCCCTCCCTTCAGCCCCAGCAGGTGTCCCAGAACCAGGACCCTCTCCCCTCCCTTCAGCCCCAGGAGGTGTCCCTGGACCCTCTCCCCTCTCCCCTCCCTTCAGCCCCAGCAGGTGTCCCTGGACCCTCTCCTCTCTCTTCAGCCCCAGGAGGTATTTCTGGCAGCTGCTATGTGCTGGCTGTGGTTCCAGCTTTTGCCTTGTGGCCCCTCCTGAGGACCCAGCTCCTGCAGGGGACCTGGCCTCTGGGCTCCACTAACCTCTGCCTCTCTCTGGTAGTCCTCCCATCCCGGGGGAGAGTTCTCCTGCTTTAGCCAATCCTTGGGTTGCCTCATGGTTTGGTTTTCTATCTCTTTTAACATCTTTGTAACCAGTTTCCCATATTAAATGTTGTCTATTGAACTGTCTGGTACGGTCCTTGTTTTTCTGGCTACGTAGAGCTGGAATAGCTGGAGAGTGAATTAGGAGAAAGACGACAGCTGTTGGCAAAGGAAACAGAACACGACATGCGGACGTGTTTTGGCGGTAGTAGGGAATATAAGAGATGCACGGACCCTTCCCCCTACGAAGTGCAATTTACAGATGCTTCATTCTTGCAGATGATGCTGAAACCCCTACTCTCTTTCTCAGGCAGACACATTCACGCACATGCACACGTGTGCGCGCATCTGTCTGTGGGGCCCCCAGCTGCACGTCCTTGGGGACGGGTAAAGCTTCCTGGGAAGCTGTGATCTAGAGGTTCTGGATGGAAGCATACGGGAAGAGAAAACACTGCATGTTTGCAAAAAATGGCAGCGATGATTCCCCTCCCTGTCTGCAGTGTGACGTCCGCTCTCTTCTGTCAGGAGGTACCGTCTGTTTTTCTCCTGCTTGAATCTGGGCCGATCTCACGACTTGCTCTGACCGACAGTCGGTAACGGACGTGGTGCCGTGTCAGTGCCAAGTGCGGGCTTCACGGGGCCGTGTGTGCTTCTGCGGTCTCCTGAGAACCCTGCCCGGCTGCCGTCGTGGGCAGGTCAGGGCTGGTGTGCAGGAGGATCAGAACCTCGTGGTGTAGACTGACCTACCCAGCGGAGGCCCCCTGGACCGGCCAGTCCCCAGCTGACCCGGAAGCCGAGCTCAGGTCCGTGAGAGAGCCCCGCTGAGCCCAGAGCTGCCCGCCGAGTCCAGGCCAGATGTCACTGAGGAGGAAGACTTGTAGAGCTGGCCCGGGGTCCCCGTGAGCACAAACACGGCACAGTACTCGGAGAGGAAGTTAAAAGCATAATCGTGTGCAGCCTGAGCCTGGTTCTGTGGACCTTTCCAGGTCTACTGGTGAGAGGCTCTGGGAGGAACAGCAGGCCCACAGATGGACCGGGATTTCAGCGCGCAGGGCCATTGCAGCTGGGTGAGAGGGGGGGCCCGCTGCTGCTCAGTGTCCTGGGACCCTTTCACCAAAGCCTCTCTTCACAGCAGAGAAGGAGTCCGGCCTGGATTCCTGGTCTGGAAGCAGGGATAGAAGATCTGCCTCAGGGGGCACCGGGGTGACTCAGTCCGTTAAGCCTCCGACTCTTGGTTTTGGCTCAGGTCTTGGTCTCGAGGTTTCTTGAGCTGATAGCCTGGAACCTGCTTGGGATTCTCTCTCCCCTCCTCTCCTCTCCTCCCCTCCCCTCCCCTCCCCTCCCCTCCTCTCTCTCTCTCTCAAAATAAATAAGCGAATTAAAAAAAAGACCTTCCACAGAACATTTTTTGAAAAATCATCACTCGTCTCACTTAAAGAATAATGAGTACTGTCTAGTTTAATAGGCTTGCATTTGCTCTAAATAAAAGAAGTTAAAATTTGTCTGCCTTGAGCAACATTGTTGGCACAGAAAGTGTTCCTTGTTTTACCCTGGTGCTTTTTGTCCCTTTGGTGTGCTCGTGGCCCCTGGTTGAAAAGCATGGTGGTGGGGTGGGCTGGGGAGGGTGTAGAATCGTGGGACAATTGGCTCCTAGGGTTTTAAACCCAGTTACCAGTTGGTTCTTGGACCCAGATCTGCATTTTCAGCAATGCCTGAGGGCCAAGTAGGCAAAGTGCCATTAATAGGTGCTTAATATGCACTAATTAGTACCCCTCTGCTGGGGAGAAAAGAAGTTTGCTAGAAGATGAAACGAACAAGGTACGTGTGAAACAAGGAACTCACGTCTAAGCGACTGTCCCGCATGGCTCTCCATGCAACGCGGGTCGTCTCTTCCGAGGGGAGCCCTTTGGAGGGAACGCTGGTCACATGTTCCTCCTGCTTCTGCTCCGGGGTCTTGTCACGGCCCGCCCTCCTTGCTTCTCCGCAGTCTCTGCCTTGGAGCACACGCCATTCCGATCCTGGCGGGTTCTTGTTCCCCTAGTGGTGAGTCGGCCTGGGACCAACATACCAGTTGCAGAAGCTTTCCAGTTTTTAATTGTGGATTTCAGAATTTCGGGATTGTTGGCTACTGTGTTTCTATTGCTCTCATTACTTGTTGATGATGCTGGCTTCTGCACAGAGCTGTGCAGTTGTCAGAGCGGGGGACTCTCGGTGATGATGAGGCCACAGAAGCCCTTCTTTCCTTGCCCTTCCAGGAACCCACTGGAAGAGCATAGGCTTGGAGAAGAGAAGAGGAACCCATGGGACACCAGCCAGGGGTAGGGAAGGTGCTGAGGGGCCGTGGGTTCCTCCTGACCCCCCCCCCCTCCCCCCGGGTCCAGGGCACAGTGGGAGCCCAGACTCACTGGACACCGGTGCAGGCTTGTCCCACACCACGGGTCACTGTTGATGGTGCTGTCCCTGCACCGAGGGTGATGCTGTAGGTCTTGAAGAGAAGAGGTAGGGACTACGCTTCCCAGAGACACCTCACAACACCTTCTGTAGCCAGAGACACCCTGGGACACGATGGCACGGGCTGGAAAGTCTTCCTGGCATGATCGACGGCCAGTTTATAAGCACTTGCGCGCAAATGTGTTTACGGAGCCGGGTATCCCTGCCGTGACAGCCCTCTGGTATTTACCAACTGGTGCCCTTACACAATTCGTATAAAATAATGCGTGGACGGGACAAGAACAACTGTGAGCACCACGGCGCCTCTTTATCAGAAAGTTTCCAATCCTGTCTCTCCGACTTCCTCTCCCCTGCCCTCTACCCAGGGCGCTGCCATTATTGTAGGGTTCCGGCCATAACGAGAAAATTCTTTCATTTAGAGATGAATTTTCAGGCCCCAAGATTATTGCTCTTACGGTACAACTATTGCTTTTGGGAGTGGCTGGCGAGTAATATTGTCAGATTTATTCTGAAACCAGAAATGAAGGTCAATTAAATGAACCTTATTATTAAAGAGTTCACTAATTATGCAGCGTTGCACGTTCATTAGCTGCCCCCTTTGACAAAGGTAATAATGATTTTGAAGCTACATACAGAGAGAGGCGGTATCCCATATATAATTGCATATGCATGAGGGAAAAAAAATCATTGATTTTCTTAGCGCCTTTAACCCGTTAGACGAGTGTGTGCCGACTTCAGGTGAGTGATGCCAGACTGGCACGTTCCCTTGGATGCTATTCTTTTCTCATGTGTTGACACATATGTTCACTACTTCCTGTCCCTCGTAACCTCTTGTACGTTAATGGCCGATTGATAATATGGCCCCCAAATATGAGTGCAAGGAGAGGTGAGAGCCGGCCAGGGTTTTCGCCTCCAGTCAGCCTCTGCCTCAGGAA
Organism: Panthera onca; assembly: GCF_046562875.1. NCBI lineage: Eukaryota > Metazoa > Chordata > Mammalia > Carnivora > Felidae > Panthera > Panthera onca. Next base: position 4,732,608 of record NC_138339.1, on the reverse strand, counting down.
GCCTGATGGTGCCAGGGCACCTCTGTCGCGTCTCAGAGCCAGCGTGCACGGTTCCCTGACCTGCCAGCGGGGACGGCCAGGCCCGTCCCCTCCTTCCAGGGGGCGAGGAGTGGTGTCCAGTGTGGGACACGCGTGGGGCACCAAGGTGAGGCTGAGCTTCTGGTGCGGGGCCCTTAAAGCCACGTCTGCCGCCTCCTTCTCTGCGGGTGACGGTGCCGTGTGGCTTCTCGCGGGGACAAGCACTTCTGGAGATAAAGGCGGGGCTGGAAAGGTGCATCCTTGACTCAGGGCCCTGGGGGCCCTTCTGCTGGCCACCCACCCACCTTCTCTTGCCTCAGCTGTTGGAAACTACATTAAAAGCTAGAGCGGGGTTCAGGTTCTGGGCGGTAGGTGTGGCAGTGGCTCTCCTGGGCCTTGGAGAGCCCCTCCGAGCCTCTGCTCCTTCTCTGGAAGGCGTCTGTGAACTAGCGATGGGAAGGTCAAGAGGTTGCCGCTGAAGGTCACGGAGAAGGGGAGTCTGGCCACTGTGAAGTTACCAGATCAGTCAGTGGGGAAGTGGGGTTCAGAGCGGTGTAAGTGGAAGTCACTTGAGATTTCTCCCCCAAAGCCCTCCTTTCATAGATCAGAAGGCTGGCTTGGGAGGCACAGAGTGGGGCCTGGAATCCGGGCCTTGGGGTCCCAGGCTGGCTTCCTACCACCCCTGTGGGTCGGCCTCTTCCGTGGGAGACAGAAGCTGGCTCCTCAGTCAGGGTCAAACAGCCACCCCCAGGCTCCTGTCGTTGGGTTCGGGGTAGGGGGGCAGTGGCGGTTTCCATGACCCTAAGGAAGTAGCAGCAGGTGGAACGTTACCTGTCCTGTGAGGACACAGAGGGGGCCTGCGCCCCGCTGGCGGCTGGAAGCCCCGAAGCCATGTGAAGCTGGGTTCCTGCTCTGGGGGCCCCTCTCTGGGACCACAGCCCTGCGTTGTTGTCCCCCAGGCTTGCCGCCAGGCGCAGCCCTCTTCTGCCTCTGCCTCCTGCGGCCTGCCAAGCAGCCGGTCTGTTAGGAGTTGAATCTGTCCCCCAAAAGTAGTGTGGAAGTCCTAGAGCCTGGCGAATGTGACCTTATTTGGAAAGAAGGTCTTTGCCGACATCATCAAGTTATGGTGATGAGGTAGGAGACTAGGCTGGTGCTCATCCCACAGGTGGTGTCCCCATAAGAAGAGGAATCCCAGGGTGGGCAAGCAGGGAGGGAAGGCCATGTGACGTCACGCAGGGAGACTGCCACGTGGCGGCAGAGGCAAGGACTGGAACACCGGGAACCTGGGCAAGCACCAGGGCCGCGAGGAGGGCGCGGATCAGACACTCCCCTGGAGCCCACAGAGGGAGCAAGGTCCTGCCACCACCCTGAGGACCCTGGCCTCCAGCCGCCCGGCCCCAGGGACGAGTGCGGGTTGTGAGCCTGCTCTGTCACCCCAGGCCCCCTTTGTCCCCGTGTCCCAGATCTCCCGTGCCACCCAGTCTGCAGGGCCACTCCGGTTCCATGTCACAAGCAGCTTGCACACACCTGCCGGCGCTGGGACGCCCGCAGCTGCCTTCTCGCCCTTGGCAGAGTTCCTGCCTCCACCCTGACAGCAGAGGGAGCTGAGTCCTGCTGTCCCCACCCATCTGCCCGCGGCAGAGGTGTCTGAACCCCGGTCACGGGGGCACTGCTCCTGGAGCGGCCCCCAGGTGGCCTCCAGGGCCCAAGGCTCTCAGTGAGCCTTTGTGCTAGGCGTCTGGTTAGCCATGCTCCGTGACCACAGGCCGGGAGAACTGGGGGGAAGGTTCAGTCTGCATGAGCTTTGCTCATCTTGGGAAGCTGTATTTTTGATGAGTTTCATAAAAGTAAATCAGTGACCTTTATGTTTAAGACTTTTTTTTTTTTTTTTTTTTTTTTGAATGACGCTGGTTATAAGTTCAGGGAGAAATAAATTGGTGTTACACATTTGTGCTTATGAGAGAAGCTTTTACTAAAAACTGCTAAAGGCAGTCCCCCCAGCATCCTGTCACTAACTAAAAAGCCTATTGAAATAGTATTGAAAGTCAAGTTGAGAAGCTTAGGAATGCAAAGAAATAAACTTCATTGTAGTAGTCAGATCTCCATTAGAAACAGATCAGTTGCAATGAAAGCCACTGAAAATGAAGTAACATCTATTCTACATTATCTCAGTTACAGTGCAGGGGTTCATATTCTGGGAAGACAAACCACTCAGCATGCGTTCTGAGACGACTTCTCTAGCTCACGGGGGAGGGGGGGTGTGGGGGTGGAGGTGGGGGGGCGGGGGAGGGGGGGGAAGGGGAGTGGGGGGGGCGCGCACTAGATGCAGGGAAGTGAGCGGATTATATTCCCCAGATGTTAGGGGCTGTTATTCTCGGTCTAATTTCTGTATTTTCTGGAACCTGTTTTTCCAGAATCTGAACAGAGTTAGCAATGTGAGCTGGGGGGCCTGTCTTCTGACGGCGTAGGAGAAGCCCGAGAATTGGTTCACGTGTTCACACATTCACTCATTGGCAAGCGATGATAACAAACACGTTGGCGATGCGTGGCCAGCCGCGACCAAGGACCTGGTTCCACCCCTGGAATTGCTCAGCATGATCAGAAGCTAAGAGACACATTCAGAAACAGTTCTTCTTCAGCCACGGTGCACGGGTCCTGATGTCACTACAAGTTGGGGTGGTCAAACCAAAAGCTGGTGTCCAGTGGGGACAGAGCCTCTTGCTGGGTGCCGATCGAACCAGACCAGACTGAGACGAGAATCTAACAAGGAAAGTCACTGTGATGCCCATTTTTACAAACAGGAGATTGAGGCCCAGAGAGGCTAAGGGTGAGGTGAGTGACCCTGGACTCTGGCCAGGCACAAGCCCCGCTCTCCAAGAGTTCGGTGGGAACACAAAGGCAGGAGGACACAGAGTGGTGGAGGAAAAGAAGGTTAGAAGAATTTTGTGCAGCATTTTGTGGTATGACATCAGAACTGCCACCCAATTTATTGAAACCGAATTGTACAATGCAAAGATAAAGGCTATAGAAAACAACAGTTCCATTTCACAGATGGGAAAGTGAGGTTATTGTTAGTTTTAGGTTCTGTTTAGTTGGAAGGTTTATTATGGAGTATCTCTCCATCTACCCATTCATATACTCACCTTCCTATCCATCCATCCACCCTTCCATCCACCATCCTGCCTATCCATCCATCCATCCATCCATCCATCCATCCTTCCTTCCTTCCTTCCTTCCATCCATCCACCTATCCATTCAGCCATTGTCCCATCCATCCATCCATCCATCCATCCATCCATCCATCCATCCTTCCATCCATCCACCTATCTATTCAGCCATTGTCCCATCCATCCATCCATCCATCCATCCATCCATCCATCCATCCATCCTTCCATCCATCCACCTATCTATTCAGCCATTGTCCCATCCATCCATCCATCCATCCATCCATCCATCCATCCATCCTTCCATCCATCCACCTATCCATTCAGCCATTGTCCCATCCATCCATCCATCCATCCATCCATCCATCCATCCATCCTTCCATCCATCCACCTATCCATTCAGCCATTGTCCCATCCATCCTGGTTTCAGTATTTTGCATGGGTGACAGACGCTGGCAGACAGGCGGGTTTCATATAGAACCTGGGGTTCTCCTTCAGTTGCCACATCTGCCATCCCCAGAACCAGTCTCTGTAAGGTGACAAAGCCTCTCTCCTGGCTCCCCAGGCCTTAGCACCCCCTCTCCTCTTTCTCAATTCCCTCAAGGGCATCCATTTCCTATAAGTGTCTTCCTTCCAACTCCCCAAGCCACATCCGGTCGCTCTCCTCCATTGGCCTCTGGGGCTCCTACTTGTGGGCCATGTGAGGCCCTGTGCTCAGCAGATCCCAGGGCATTCTTATTCCTCTGTCAGAACCAGCTGTAGGGACTGTAAGGCCATCTGTGTGCCCTGCCTCTCTCTCGGGTAGCATGCCAGTCAGGGCGTCTGGTTTCTTCATTCTTGCCATGTCTTTCTTGTTTGTGACTTCTTGATGTTCCTAGGCTCTGGTGCCAGGTTCTACCCCTGGACAGTGTGGCTCTTTGTGTCTATTTCATGGACAGTGGAGTAGATGTGGTATCATCACAGCCTTCTCCTACTCAGCGCCTGGAACCACGGTCACCTTCTAGCCTCTAGGATCTGAGCATGATAGGATCTGAGCATGATGCTCTTGGGGCCTTTGAAAATGATTTGCAGATTTCAACTCCTTTAATCCTCAGATTAAACTCACTCTGGAGTGAGTGTTTGCATCCTCCCGAAATTTGTAAGTTGGGACCCTGTCCCCAGTGTGATGGTTTTTGGAAGTGAGGATTTGGGGAGGAAGTAACAATCAGATTGGGTCATGAGGGTGGAGCCCCCATGATGGGATTAGAGCCCCCGTAAGGAGCTGGAGGGATCAGAGCTTTCTTTCTCAGCCAGGATACAGCCAGAGGCAGCCTTCTGCAGGCCAGGAAGTAGGTGCTCAGCAGACACCATATCTACAGGCTTCTTGACCTTGGACTGAGCCTTCAGAAGTGTGACAAATAAAGCTTGCTGTTTAAGCCCCCCAGTCTATGGTAGTTTGTTCCACCAGACCAGACTGAGACGAGAATCTAACAAGGAAAGTCACTGTGATACCCATTTTTACAAACAGGAGATTGAGGCCCAGAGAGGCTAAGTAACTTACCCAAACTACCCAGCTGGTAAGTGATAGAGCCCAGTCCAACCTGGTTTCAAACCACCAGGCATCTGATGCCCTTCGATGGCTCCCTTTCTTCCCAGAGGACGCCCCAGCCCAGGTGGCATTTTCCATCTCTGGAGCTCTGCCGCTGTCATTCTCATGCCCTCTCTTCTCCCCGCCTCTCCCCCATGCAGCACTATGCCATGCCCCCAGCCCCTCTGGGCATGACGCCTTACCTCGTCTTGCGAGCTACCTTCTCCTAAGACCATGTATGGAACAGGTTCTGAGCTTAGAAAGGCAGGGCGCTTGGATGTGGTCATTTATAATTTGTGTTCACAATTCCTCAGTCTACCAATCACAGTGCTCTGTAGATGGGAATAGTTCAGTATGCGTGGATTGTCTGGGGGAAAAGCTTGCTTCCTGCTGACTGCGCCAGAGGAGGGGTGAAGGCATAGTTACATGAGCAAAATGAAGTGGAAAATGAAGGCAATTATATAGATAATTCAAAAAGAAAAAAAAAAAGATATTTTGGGGGGAAGGAGGGGGGCTTAATTATGTGGATTTATCAGATGTGAGTTAAAAAATGTGTAATTACCCACACAATGGGCTGAGTGTTCCATTTCACTTTGAGTGGGTCAGAGGGAGGCTGAGTCTTTGTGTGTGGGACTCGGCTCGGAGGCGAACTCATCGTCAGGTCCTGGGAAGCCCAAGTAGCTTCTCTGGGCTCTGGTTTTCCTCTGTGACAGAGCTGGACCCAGCGATTAGCACAGCTGGTCTGAGTTACATCGTCTCCTCCTGTTAAATGTCCGTCTTAGTCCCTAATCCTCTGCGCCCGACACTTGGGCATTCGTCGTATACCCTGTTTACTCTAATGGATTCTTAGGAGTTTTGTCTCTGTGATGAGGTTACAAAATCTATTAAGCCCATCTCCTTCTGCAGAGCCTCTGATATAGTGGATCTGAGTTTGGCCCCAGAAGCAGTATTTCATGGAGGGCCTCAGGTGATTCAGTGGGGGTCCTGAGCCTTTGCGGTGGTTACAAATACACCTCTGCCGTGGGCTGTGGACACCTGGCTTTTCATCTTACCAAGGCAGTGATAGCTCGTCATTGACAACGATGAAGTTGACTCATCCCAACATCTTCCTCCAGGCCCAGGGACCTTGGCGATGGCCACAAAGGAAGCAGTATGGTGATCAGGTCTTCCTGTAAGACAGCTCTTTGAGTTGGTCCATGCCCTAAAGGAGAGATTTATAATAAAGCTCCAGCATATACTGACTTTAAGTGTTATGGCCAAAAATAGAATATTGATTTTTTTGAATCAACCTTTGAAAAGATTCCTTTTTTTAAAACAGCAGTTCAAAAGATGAGCACAGTCCTGTGAGAGACTGGAAAGTTGGAAGAAAAGTACAGAGCGTCAGTGCACCCACATGGGCTATTTTAGGCGTGAACTGCTCTCAGAGATGCTGTCAAAATATGGCATTGGCGCTCGTCCAATACTAGCACTTCCATTTGGCTATTAATCAGAAGCCCCAGGGGCGGGCAGGGCTTCAAACAGGCAAAAACTTGCAAGGTTGGAGATTCTGTTCGAACTTCCCCCGGCCAGCCAGCCTTGGAAACATCATGCGTCAGTCTGGCGAATCCCTGTTGGAAGATGGATCCAGGCTTGATTTGGAGATTTTGACACGGCCGTCAGTGAAACTCAGCGGTTTCCCCTGAAGCTTTCAGTGACCTTTGGCTTCATTCAAGCTGAGACACCAAAGGCCAAGGGAGAGGGGGTGGATCTGCAAACTCCTGAGTGGAGATTCCACAACGGAGATTCTGAGATCAGTCCATCCACCGCAGAACCGAACGGCGTCTCCTTTGCCTCTGCATCTTCCTTTCTCATAACGGAGGGGTGACGGTGGAGGCGGGGAACAGAGGCCCACAGACAAGGGTCAGGGAGAGGCCAGGAGGCACACGCAGACCCCGTCAAACCCACCCAGAGCTCCACAGAGCCCCGAAGGAGCCCCGAGCCCGTGTCTGCCGCCACGTTCCCGTAAATCTCCCGTTGAGATTTGGAGCTAGTGCTAAGCTGACGTTAAGTGCTTTCTGCTCTGAGCACAATTATGTACTTTGAATAACACTTTTGAATGTGAAAATGGGTTAGATCAAAACGTCAGAGTGTACCTGCGTCCCCGATGATCCTTTTTAACGTATCCGTGGTTTCTGACATTAAGGGGAAATGTGAATTTTGCTGCGTGCTTTTCTGTCTCTAGTCCGCAGCTTGCTTCTTCAGGCTGTAGATACGCATCAACAGGGAAACAACAGAAGAGCATCAAATATTAATTCTGAATCTGTATTAAAGTATAATAAGCAGCAGTAAGCATGTGTTAAGCTGTCAGGAGGCATGCTGGATTGAACAGCGTAAGCTGGGGCCGGATTCTTCATTATCCCGTGGACCAGGAGCCTCGCTAAGGATGTAATTTATTCTCTTCGAGGCCTTTGCTTTGGCGTCAAGATGTTTTCCTCAGGCTTTCCCGTGTGAATGATTTCCTCTTCTGGTTCTTCTCGGTAAAATATCTTTATTGCTGTTGTTTTTCGTGATGAAAAGTCCGTGTGTTTATCTTTAAGGATTTAAGTGATACAGAAATGAGTGGTAGGCGCAGCACTGAAACTGGAACGATACAGGGTGGATGAGCATGGCCTCGACACAAAGACGATGTGCCAACTCGTGACGCCTTCCGTATTCGAAAAGAAAAAAAAAAAAAAGAAATGAATAATAACAAATAGAAATTTCCAGAGGTTTACTTCTTGTTTGTAATTTAACAGTAATCTGTCCAGATATCTTTATATATATAGTATACACACTATTTTTATACATGTATATACCATTTGTTATTGACTTTAATTTTAATTGTATCATACTGAAGATATTATAGCTCTGTCTTTTTTTACTTAATAGTACGTATTTAACAACTTTCTGTGAATGTATATTATTTTTTATAGAAAAATATTATTATAAAAGATTAGCTAAAAATACGTTGTGATATTTCTTGGGAAACCATTAAAATGTGAATTGTCCCACATAGACCAATGGAATAGAACAGAGAACCCAGAATTGGACCCACAAATGTACGGCCGACTAACCTTTGACAAAGCAGGAAAGAGGATCCAGTGGGAAAAAGACCGTCTCTTTAGCAAATGGTGCTGGGAGAGCTGGACAGCAACATGAAGAAGAATGAAACTAGACCACTTTCTCACACCAGACACAAAAATAAACTCAAAATGGATAAAAGACCTAAATGTGAGACAGGAAACCATCAAAACCCTAGAGGAGAAGACAGGCAACAACCTCTTTGACCTCAGCCGCAGCAATTTCTTGCTCCACATGTCTCCAAAGGCAAAGGAAATAAAGACAAAAATTAACTATTGGGACCCCATCAAGATGAAAAAGCTTTTGTACAGCAAAGGAAACAATCAATAAAAGGCAACCGACAGAATGGGAGAAGATATTTGCAAATGACATAATCGGATAAAGGGTTAGTATCCGAAATCTATAAAGAACTTATCAGACTCAACACCCGAAAAACAAATAATCCAGTGAAGGAATGAGCAGAAGACATGAATAGACACTTTTCCAAAGAAGACATCCAGATGGCCAACAGACACGTGAAAAGATGCTCAACGTCACTCATCTTCAGGGAGATGAGAATCAAAACAATGAGATATCACCTCATGCCGTGAGAATGACTAAAATCAACAGAAGAACCACCAAGTATGAGAATGTGGAGAAAAAGGAACCCTCCTGCTCTGTTGGTGGGAATGCAGACTGGTGCAGCTACTCTGGAAAACAGTATGGAGGTTCCTCGAAAAATTAAAAATAGAATTAGCGTATGATCAAGTCATTTCACTGGTGGGTATTTACCCAAAGAACATGAAAATAGTAATTTGAAAAGATACATGCACCCCTATGTTTATTGCAGCGTTATTTACAATACTCAAATTATGGAAGCAGTCCATGTGTCCATCAATAAATGGATAAAGAAGATATATTACACACACACACGCAATGGAATATTACTTAGACATAAAAAAGCATGGATTTTTGGCATTTGCAACAACATGGTTGGATGGAGCTAGAGGGTATTATGCTACGTGAAATAAGTCAGTCAGAGAAAGACATATACCGTATGATTTCACTCAAATGTGGAATTTAGGAAGCAAAACAAATGAACAAAGGAAAAAAAGAAATAAGAAACCAGAATGTTCACTATAGAGAACACACTGATGGTTACCAGAGGGGATGTAGGTGGGGGATGGATGAAACAGGTGATGGGGATTAAGAGCACACTTACTTAGTGAACACTGGGTAATGTATAGAATTATTGAATCACTCTGTTGTACACCTGAAACTGATATAACACTGTATGTTAACTATGATGGAATTAAAAATTTTAAGCCTGAATTGGCAAGATTATATGATTACGTGGAGATACGATTGTCAATAAATGAAACACAAATACAATTATTCACAAACCAAATATCCAAACAAAATACGTTCCTTGTCTTGTTTAAGATGGATTTGTCTTGAAATTGCTTTGCTGGGAAAGATTCCCTTGGCTGTCTTCACAATGGGCTATCCATGTGGATTTTATTACTTACAATGACCCGGATGTGATTTTTTTTTTAATTTTTTTTTTTTTAAACGTTTATTTATTTTTGAGACAGAGAGAGACAGAGCATGAGCGGGGGAGGGGCAGAGAGAGAGAGGGAGACACAGAATCGGAAACAGGCTCCAGGCTCCGAGCCGTCAGCCCAGAGCCCGACGCGGGGCTCGAACTCACGGACCGCAAGATCACGACCTGAGCCGAAGTCGGACGCTTAACCGACCGAGCCACCCAGGCGCCCCGAGAAGGTTTTATTGGACATTGGTCTAGGGCATTCTCTGGGTGGCGCTCACCCACAGCTTGATAGCCCCTCTTTTTCCCTTCTTGGTTGCTCATTGTCTATTTCCTGTGCTCTCCACTCTTTGGCGGGGAATCGAGAACGCCGAGCCTTTGGCATCCCAGGTTCCCAAAAGAGTTCCCGCAAACTACCAGGACTTGGTGAATGTTCTCAATGAATTTTAAAGTTTCCTAATGGGATCCATGACACAATATTTTCTCTAACCGTTAATGTACTTTTTTTTTTTTTTAAAGTGCGCTATTGTAGGTGAATGTGGGAGTGGGGAGTTTGCCACACTGTGAAATCAAAAGCCAGGTCCAATGGTAGGATGAGGAATAAACTCACAGGGAGGAAAGACCTAGCACCTTCCATAAGGAGGGGCCATGCAATGTGGTAGGGCCAACAAAGTGCATGGGGTGACAACCAGGGAGAGTGGGGGTGACTCCAGTCCTATTTCTTCCCAGATGTGTGTCCCTGGCTACGTTATTCTATTTAGCTTAATCCTTGATATCCTTCAGAAGTAGATATTTTATATATGTGTATATATTTACAATGATATAAATAATTATATATTATATTAATAATATAATTAATATAATATACAATTAATATATAATATGTAGTGTATTTGTATAATTTTATATTTGTACAATTATTAATATAAGGTTCTATAAATATAAAGTTATATATATGTAACTTTATATATATAGATAAATAAGCTTTATATGTATATAAATATATACATCTATTAATGTATATATACAAATATTTCATAAGGGAAGGAGTTGAGTGTGAGGGATTATACGGAACTGGTGTGGTGTTTAGCCTAACAAGAGATGTTCAGTAAATGCTGGCTCCCTACGTAAACAATTCCGGGTTCTGCTGTGTGGTGCCTGTATAAACACGTGATGCATTACAATTCTAAGACGCGACTACGATAAGTGAAAGCCAGGTGATTTATGGAATTATAAAAATGCTTCTCCATAGAGGAATTCACCCCCGGGAATCTAACGGTAACACCACCTATCCCATTATAATGTGACCCCAATAGCAGAAAGCTCGAAAGCAGCTTTCAGTTGCCGCGTGGCCGGTGAGTGAAGAGCGTATGTTTCCCACCCTGTCACTTACCGGGTGGCCCTGTGTTCCGTGTGAGCTGGGCCGGTGGGGCAGTTCCTGTCCTGTGATCTGTGTTCCAGTCCTGGAGCACGGATGAGTCGGGGTCCTGACTTGGTGCTGCCTCACGCTGGGGTTCTTCCTGGCTTGCAGAAGTCCTTCCCAAGGGCGCTCATTATATTGATTTAAAGCCATATACGTGATTATTGAAAAGCAAAGTAAATGTTTACAGATATTCAAGCAATTTCTGTGGGTAACAATTAGCGACTTCTGTCTCGGGTTCAAAAAAATGTTAATTCCCCGCCCGCCTCGGGCCCCTGGCAAATCGATGAAAGCACCCCTACTTTTCTTGTTGACAGTTAATTAGCCTGACTTCTCTGGCAGCACTAACAGCAATCCTGGAGGCCTGATCGCACATTTTAGAAATGGGAAACCAGACCCAGAGAGGTTGACGTAGCTGCTCAGGGGACACAGCTTCCAAGGGGCTGTAAGTGCAGGTCCCCGGACCTCAGACCGCAGTGTTTCTGACCCCCACGATGACTTGCCAGCCACGTGTTCGTGTCCTGTGGCCGCTGTCACCAACTGCCACAGTTTGATTATCTCACCGCCCTCGAAGCCAGCAGGGCCATACCCTTCTGCAGGCTCCAGGGCAGAATCGGTCTCTTGCCTTTTCCCCGTCTGTAGTCCGTCTAGAGCTCCTGGGTTCTTCCTCCGGCTTCGCTGCCAGCTCCGTGGTCCGCTGTGCCTTTTTCCACGGTCACTCCCCCGCCCCCCGGCTCCGCTTCTGCCTGCCGCACCTTGGGGGACCCTCGTGTTACGCTGAGGCCTCCCAGGTGGTCCAAGATGTCCTCGCTAACTCAAGGCCAGCTTATCAGCAGCATTAATTCCATCCGTGACCTCAGTTCCCCTTTGCTGGACAGCCCGCCATACTCACAGCCCCCAGAGATTAGGACGCGAGTCAGCATTTGGGGGGTACCTTCTGCCCACGACTCTGTCTGGGGCATTGTTGGTGGGTGCTGAGTCGGAGAGGCGGGACGAGGACACCCGGGTTGCCCAGCAGCACTCACCCACCAGCGCGGGAAGGCTGTTTCCAGTGCGCTGGAGGAGGAGCAGAGGGGCACCTGGAGTCCAGGGGCCAGCTGGCTGGGCCCCCCATCCTGGGGCCGCTTCTCCTGAGCTCTGTGCGTGTGCGCGTGAGGGGCCCTCTCTGGGCCTCCCTCCCCCGTCTGTGAAATGGGGTCAGCAGTCCTGCCTTCTTGCCTCAGCGAGGCTGCTGTGCCCGTGAGGACCTGGGCGGGGGTGGGGGTCGGTATGGGATTGCCACATACACCTGGCTGTCCCCTCCTTCTGGTATCAGGGTCCTGGACCCTTTGTCCTTTGCTGGGGCACAGGATTCATTCTAGAAGGTGACATCTCAGGGCAGAACGTTTATTGCTTTCCCCTGCTTGAGCCCTGCTCTACAGATAGGGGCATCTCCCAAGGAGCTCCGGGCAGATGGCTGCATCAGACATGACTTCATCTTTCCTGGCCTCCATGCATAAGGCTCTCCTTGGGGGCGGAGGAAGGAGAAGGCTTGGCTGGCAGAGGTGGGGGCTGGGAAGGTGGTAAGGGGCTGGGTGAGGGGTGGGCTTCCCCACTGGGAACGACATGTGTCTTTTCTCCTCTCTGTCTCCACTCCTAGCACCCCCTCTCCTGAGGTGGTTCCCTGCCCCCCTGGGCTTTGTTCTAAACCTTCACAGGACTTCTGACACAGGCGGGGTCACCGCTGAACTTGGGTTCACACACAGCCCCATGCGGAGGCCCAGAGCGCCAGCTAACACAGCAGATTTGGTCCTTGTCCGCTTACTTGATGTTTCTGTGAACATGGGAAGTCCTCAACAACCCAGTGCAAAACACCACGCACGCGGGCCTGAGCCTTCGCATATCGCTGTTGAGAAACAGAGACCCAGTGTGCTTATGCTGTGTAGCCAGAATTCTAGGGCTGATGGCTGGCCCAGCCATGATTTGAACTCGGGATTTTTGCCTCCATGTGGAAGGTGTGTGCATTCACCAGGATTTTGGTATAAAGAAGAGAATGTTTCTTCCTGACTAGTTTTAGCCAGAATGGGTCTTCAGTCATTAGCAGAATCCACGAACGGGGTTGCAGGGCCCCAAACAGGAGCATTGTCCCCTGGCCTCCTGCAGAAGTGGTCTGAGGGACCAGCCGAAGCCGGGTCCCGGTTCCTTACAGCCCCAGCTCCTGGGTCCCTGGGAACTGAGCGTGGGGGCACCACCACGCTGGCTGGATTGCCTCCTGCCAAGCCTGCTTCCCAGTGACAGACACAAGGTTTCAACACAGAGCCCAACATGACCCTGCCTCCTGTTGGGGCCGGAGCCTGGGATCTGGCTTCTCATGAGGGGCTGAGTCTGCTTACATTCTAACTCCTGAAATGGGGGTGCTCAAGGTTGCCAGCACCCCCCCCCCCATCCAACCTCACCCCACAAGACAGGAGCTCACCTGGCGCATTTAGTCCTGGCCTATCCGGGCTGAATCCCAGGCAGGGTGCCTCCTGATGGACTCCTGGTCTCCCCTCCTACCTCTGCGAACAAAAGGTTTGAAGAAAACTTCCATTTGCTGCGCGTGGGGGACAAGCACTCAGTGCCTGTCGCTCACATCGTATTTGAATTTCACAAAAACAGGGAAAGTACATGTGTGAGACATTTTCTATTCAGTTTCCAAGTACTTTCTTAAGAGTGACTTCTGACAACTGTCATTAAAAGGAAATAGACACAGTATGAAAAAACCCCTGAAATCTCATAATATAAAAATTACTCGATTTCCTCTGCTTTGCAGCTGGTTTAGAAGGAAAAAAAAAAACAAACCACAGGCTCTTTTTCCTATTTCCAGGTAGTGTGGTCCTTGAATTCATATTACTTAGGTTGCGGGTGGTTTTAATGCTCAGTATGTCTAAGTGCCTAATGGAGACAATGATGAAAGCAAAGAAAAAACCTCCAGAGTCCACAGATTTCATTTGAAAACATTGTTGCTGCAGTAGGAACAATTATTTACCAGCTATAATTAAGGGCAGCTATTTCTTGTGCTGTGTCCATGAGAACAGTTCCCTCTCTCTTTCTCTCTCCCCCTCTCTCTCCATGTGCACCCAAGCTCTGCAAACCATAAATCATGATTCAGATCTTTCTGTATGAACAGCAGCCGCAGCCTCTCAGGAATCCCTGGTGAGCGTGCCTTTTGTTTCAGACTCCCTTGTCCTACATTTTCTCCCTCCCCCGTGGCACCCCCTCTGCATCCCATCACCTCGAGGGTGCTTCCCACGGTGGGGGGGCAGGGGAAGAGGTATGGGGGGGATGGGCTCCAGGGCAGAGCCCGTGGACGCATGGTGCTGGGGTGAGGCTCCCCTGCTCAAGTGCACGCAGCCATCTGATTTTCAGTATCACTGGGTCCTTTGTAATCTGAGTGTTTTGTTTTATGCCTTTTAGAACAACGTTCTGCACAGGGTTAATAGCTTCACCAGGCTGCTGGAGGGAGCACTGTTGGACAGAAGGGCGGGAAGCCTTGATGGAGAGGAGGCAGGGCTGCCCTCTGCCCATGCCAGGACCCTGCGGTGGCAGCACTGGGGCTCAGCGGGCAGCTGGGCTTGCCCTCTTCTCTGGTCCAGGCGCTCCTTACCCTTCCCAGTTCGGTAGACTTTGAGCACATCCCTACTGCAGTGCTTTCTGCTGGGGACCCTGAGAGAGAGAGCCAAGCTGGAAAATGCACTGTGGCTTCTCCCCAGGGACCGGACGCTATGGAGGGCAGCTGCACAGAGAGCAGGAGAGAGAGAGAGCGAGAGCAAGAGAGCACGCACAACTTCTGTGCGGAAGACAGAGATGAACATCACAGTAGCGATCCAAATTGTTCTGTAAAAGGGGACCTAGGAGTAAGAGAGGAGGAAGGGTTGCATTCCAATGTGGGAGGAGGCCGTCCGAGGGAGGTGGGGGTCTCGCCTTTGTGGAGGTCGATCTGTTTCATGGTAGGAGGGGAGGGCATTTCATATACAGGGGGATATGTAGGTTTAAAGGAGGAGCTGGTGTGTGCATGCACGTGTGTGTGTGGCAAAAAAGCCAATTGGTGGGAGATAAAGTGTGAAGACAGGGTAGGGGAAAGGCTGGGAGGGCAGGTTTCTGCTGCAGGAGGGGAAGACTGGAAGGTTGGAGGGCGGGGGCACTCTAGGACACGAATGGGGATGACAAAAGAGGGGGCTGCCTGCCCTGCAGAGCTGAGCTAACATGTCAAGTGCCCCTGGAGACGAGGGCTGAGACAGAGGAGGGTCTGAATGGCGCGGCCCTGTCCCTAGAGATGGCTCAGTGGCTGCCCGTTTTTTCACTCAGCGAACACCTGTCAAGTCCCTGCTAGGTGTCCGAAGTGCTCAGCGTGGGAGGTACTGAACCCCTTGCGGCCGTGGTGCCCAGATGCCGTGGCATGAGGCATCCAGAAAGCTTTAAGATCAGCGCCCTCCAGAGACACTCATGAGCACGTGCACGTGAACGCGGTGCCAAAATGCTCACAGGCTGTGCTGCGCATGTGCGGCCAAGCAGAAAGGCCTGGTGTCAGGAGGCATTAAGGAGGGAGTTTCCAGATGCCTCCTTAGCTTCTCAGCTCTGTCCTCTTGAGTTGTCCCTACAGCTCCCAGCCTCCCTGCATTTCGCAGAGTCCCAACCTGACAAGAGGGTAAGGACAGGGGCACCCGTGGCCCCCAGTTGCTGTGTCCCCAGGCGATGGGATCCTAGTGCGTGTGGGCACACACGTGCACAGACTCCTCCATGACGGGGCTGCAGCAGCACTGGAACACTTGAGGCTCCGACTGGGAAACTGTGAAGACCTCCCTTGGGGCGGGGGTGGGGAAGCGCTATGGAAAATGCTCAGGACTGACTCCAAGGTTCAGCCTAGAGGGTTCCCTGGGCTCCCTCTAGCCCACATGTGCATAATTACCCTGTGTTCCTGTGATAATCACACCTGCTTGTTTGTAAATGTTATCGTTGCAAAGTGACAGCTGGATGGAAAGGCCTGTAATTCTCAACAATAGTATTGAATGTTTGCCCATTCAGGGCAGTTAGCCTTTTGAGGGATGGGTGTGGGAGAGGGGTTCTACGGCCCCTCTCAGGGGGTGCCTGCTCTTCTCGCAGCTCACAGAATTCCAGCTCACTTAGTGTGTGTTAACAGATACCTATTTTAAGAAGAGGTAGAAAGGCCAAGCTGGTGTCAGTGACAAGGAAACAGGGAAGGACTGTTAATAAAACATCAGATGGGAGGTTGAGTACACCGGGAGGCTGAAACTCCCCTGAGCCTGAAGAGGATAGAGAAAGCGGAGAAAACAGCACAGAGAGTGACGACATGGAGGTTCGGGCTGCAACCAATCAGTTGAGCAGAAACGAGGAGGAGCCTGTTGTGAGGAATGTGTCTCAGCTGTGAGCTCCACCACCACCACCACTGACACAGAATCCACACAGGGCATCCTCTCCTCAGTGTTCAGAAAGAGAAGCTACTTTCTCCAGCTGTGGTCTCCTCTTTGTCACCACCACCAAGCCACGGGGACAGGCTTTTGGGAGGATTTGCATCTGTCTCCCGATACAAACTCGGGGCTGCTCTGGTTAACATTTGAGCATGGTCTAATGAAATGGGGTACCTGAGCTGAATGACAGTTTTAATTATGTTCAAAGTAGCTTTTAAAGAATAAATAAATGAATGCATAAAAGATACAACAAATAAACAATTGTGGAGGCTTGGAAACATTTTTCCAAAATTCCTTGACACGCTTTCAACAGAGGGATGGAGTTGCTGTCCCCACCTCTTGAATCTGGGTCTGTTCTGCTTGGCCAAGCAGTGGGGATGATGGCTGTCTCATTTCTCAGGCTTCAAGAAACTGGTAACTTCTGCTTTCCACCTCTTGGGACACAGAGTGTGGGACCCCAGCTGCCTTTCTGTGAGGCAGCTCAAGCCACCTTGTGTAGACGCCCACCGGGAGAGGATCCAGCAGCCAGCCCCGACTTGCCAGTTCTGTGATGCACCACCTTAAAAGCAGGTACAGATGAATTGTTCCAACTGATGCCATGTGGACAGCCAAGCTTCCCGGCTAAGCCCCTGCTCAGCAAAAGAGTGAACAAAAGAAATAGGTGTTGTTTTAAGACACTAAGCCTCGGCGTAATTCGTTCTGCATCAAGAAATCACTAAATCTGATTTATGAATAGATTTTATGCTATGAAATGGACTGTATGTAATACTCTAGAACTGTGGCTTGACTGTTTATTCACAGACACTATTCCTGAAGCACTGGCTGCATGGCCTTGGTGGACAGATGCAATCAGAGCTTAGAACGTCAGGCTCCTTACCTGCAGAGCGAACAGGTTCCATCTGCTGCTTATATCGGGAGCATGGGTTTCCATATGCAGAGTGGCAATGCCCTTGACAGAGAGCACTCCTCGACAAAGGTGGCTCCTTGTTTTCCTCCAACCCCATTCCCCACCCCTAGGGAATCGGTGGTTAATTTTTTGGCTTGTTTTCAGAACTGACCTAGACAGGTAACTTGGTGAGAGTCATTGTCTCAGAGAGGAAGGGAGTGCTCACATTCAGGGGTGGCAGAGAACTACAGTCTTTTGTAGTTTGGACTTTTTTCTTTAAACAATTTGCACAAACCACCTTTCAACAAGGAGATACAGGAATAAAAATATTTTTGGAGAAGTGGTCCAAAGGTCAAATAAAAAATGGATTTTCCGAAGCTAAGTGAATTTCCAAGAAGGGCAGGTCCCATGGCCAAACGTAGGTCTCAGGTTGTTTTTTTTTCCCACATTTGCTTGTTGAAGGGAGGGGCTTCATAAACAGGAACACTGGCTCTGAGGTGGGAAATGCGCAGTGTTCCCCTCCTCCCCCCACCTCCCAGGGCCTCTGTGGAGCTCATTCCGTGCTTGGCTGTGCATGGTCTGAACTGGGAGCATGCTTGTCCCTGTCAGCCTGTGGCCCAAACCTCACCTGTGGTGGGTGGGGCAGACACACCAGGAGTCAGACGCCCGTGGAAGCTTCTTGGAGCCAGCCTCCTGACCGGAGGGGCCACTTAGCTCCTTCTTCTGCAGAAAGCGGATAAAGACCTTAGTGACCATCCACTCTCAGCTCGCTCTCTCCTTCTGTGTCAGTCAATGCCAAGGTGAACACTGGGTCAGTGTTTTAGAACTGGATGGGGTCCTAGGTGGCAGGAGTAGCTTTCTGCCATTATCGTAGCTTGGATGGTTAATATTTCCTAAACCTTCTGGTTCACTGTCTTCTAGAGAGGACATTTTGAGCACCAAGTGCACTGCAGTCCTTTCTTCTGTGGGAGGGACTCATCAGTGTGCATCAGTGCTGGCTTCTAACTCTCCCCCATCCCACTGATGGGCATCTGCTGGTCCATGAATGGCTTTGTGGTGTGAACACTGGGGGTCATACAAGGTGTGGAGGGAGTTGTCTGATCTGTAAAGGTTGGAGCTGGGCTGGAATACATCGTTCCCCAAAGGATAATCTCAGGAATACCAGTGCCAGAGTATAGACAGAAGTTCTCAGGTGGACAGGCCCTGTCCTTTTGCTGCGGGACTTTTTAGAGCCTTTAAAGTACAGTGGCCTGTGATGTTCATGTTGTCCCAAACATTCATGATCTGTGCCTGAGTCTGATGTGAAAGACTGGGGGCCTCATGGGTATCAGTTGGGAAGCCCTAATCTCCAGGGTCTGAGGATGTTATTAAATTAAAAAAATTACAGAGAAGGACAGGTTTATATTTATCTTCTTTGTCCCTCCTCGTGGCTCTCCTATAAATGGTCTCTGGGGGTTCCTGCTCCTCACTTTCCATGCTACCCAGGCCTGGACTCTGCTTCCTACTGGCTTAGGGTTTCTTCTCTGCTAGAAGGACCCTAATCCTACTGACCTGTCCCTCCACCAGCCTCTTCATCGAACATTTTCCCCTAGTGTCTCATTGTCTCAGAGCCTGGCTCTGCCTGCTGATTTCTCCCTAAGACTTCAAAGATGTCCGTCACCATTGTGCTGGGGGGACTTTGATATCTCTGTGCCTGCTCTGGTGTTCATGGGGTCTACCCATGTGGACCCACTGAAGATCTGCAACCAGAGGCTTCAGCTTTTCTCTCCTTGGACCCAAGCATTTGGGAATTTAGGAGTCTTCTTTGGTAAAGAGCCAGATAGTCAATATTTTCAGCTTTGCTAGCCATCTGGTTTCTGTTGTAACTAGTCAGCTGCTACCACACTGTGGAGTGACAACAGGCAGTAGGTAAATGAGAGGGTGTGGCCACATGTGGCCTGAGTGCCATAGTTTTCCAATCCTTGCTCTAGAATATATCATGGGTGCCCTGGGAGCACTCCACTGTTCACCAAATTATTATCTTTCCTCTTAGCCACAGCCTGGATAACAAGCTATAGAACTTGATTTCCATTTTATTTCACCCAAGGATTGGAGCCTATGCCTGAACTCGAACCCCAAGGCATAGGGCCTTGATTCCTGGCTGGCTGTTGAGGGCCCGTGAGTGGAATTAGGGAGGAGATTTGAGTGCAGTATTCTGACTGTTAGGACTGTCCGTCAGTGGAAGCTCATTTGAGAGACCGTGAGTTGAGGGGTCAGTACCCTGACATGGAGGGTGGGAACACCCAGCAATGCTTTCAGGTTACTTTGTTCTGGAAATCAGAGGTGGGTTTTGATGGCCTCGAAGGCAATTCCAGCGCCTGACCTTCTGACGCGGATTCAGAGCCTGGCTTCTCTCCTCCCCACCCCTACGTCCTCCTGAGTGGATCCCTCCCTAGGCTGCAGCTGGGTGTGTGGCCGCTGTGGCTTCCCTTGCCCAGTGCTAACTTGCCTTACTTAATTCCCTCTGCCCAGATCAAATAGAAACAGATGCCTGTTAGAAAAATGAATTGAAGCTGGGAATATAATATTGAGTTATTGAGTTATTTTGATGGACTCCAAAGCCTGATGCAGTCACACCTGGCAGCCACAGCCTCCGCTTTGTCTGGCTGCTTATTAGCTTTGGAGTGAGCTATAGCAGAATCCCTTCTTGCTCCAGGGACTGCTTCTTGGCTCTGAGAGCCTGTCACCCTCTGCATCCCTAGCAAATGTTACATGTGAAGCAGGGTGGAGGCATACTGGGCACAGCTCTTTTGTTGCCCCTGCTGACACTTCATGGACCTTGTTTGTTCTGAAGTTGCTCTTCTGGCGCATCTAAGCATCTCAGCTGGTGGACATCAACAGATTGGATCCGAAGCACAACGTTGTCCCCGGAAGGGTGTCAGGACTGTGAAGGGTCTGAGTTTTTATCCTACTGGCAAGAGCACAAGTTAGCCTGGCACAGTTTCCTGGAGGCTGGAATAAGATACAACACTCCTGGCCTAGAGACAAAGGAGTTTATTAAACATGGTGGAGAAGTTCCCCTTGACTGCAAGCGCCATGGGCACGAGGCAAGTAACTCTGGATGGATGATGGATGCCTGTTCACACAGTAGGTGTTTTATACCTGAAGAACTTGAGCTTAGGGGGCCAGAATCTTTTAGTAATGGCAGTAAGCATGCCTGCTCTTTGGTACGGAGGGAGAGACTACTTCTATAGAGAGTTTCTCAACCTAGGCTTCATGAACATTGTGGGCTGGGTGATTCTCTGTTGGTGAGGACTTTCTTGTGCACTGTAAGATGTTTGCTTGGCAGCATTTCTGGCATCTACGTGCCACATGCCATTAGCATCCTTATCCCAATTGTGACAAGCAAACATACGTCCAGACATTGCCAAGTGTCCGCTGAGGGGCAACATTGCCCCTGATTGGGAATCACTGCTCTGTGGCATGTAAACCATGTTCTCACTATTTAAATATCCTTGAGAAGAATGGGCATTCTTAGAACAAAGGAAAGTCGGTGTCTCTGATCACAAAACAAGTAGAAACATGAGAGAGCCATAAAGAACTGTCTCTCAACGACAGGCAGGTGCATGTCATGTTACCTGGATGGGACTGGATGGCAGTGATCGTCAGCATCTGGTCTGTGGCCCAGAGGTGGACTGTAAGACACAGTTATGAGCTGTATACCCATCCTGAATGCAAGACATTTCTTTGCTCTTATGGATGAACGGAAAGGAATTCGGTAGACTTTTATTTTTACGTGTGATTAAGGCCTACTTATTAGTACCCTACTAAGTTATTAAGGGCCAATAAAATCTGGTGTCTCAATCAGAGAGGCATCGAATGACAACACTCCAAGTGTTGAAACTCAACCATCTGCTGAGTATTACCATCACAGAGTAAATGTCTAGGATATAAGAATGAGTCTGAATTTTGTTCACAATACGATCATTGTTATTTTTTGGTGGTCAGGTTTTAAGCTTGATAGATTGCTTTTGTGGTCATCCTACTGTGTACATTTGTGATGTGAAGTGTTCAATTGCTTTCTGCTGACAATGGTATAGTGGAAGTGTGATCAGTGTGAGGTTTTGCTGACCATAGCCACTGCCATGAAGGTGGTTTGGTGGCCCTGATGCTGAGGGTAGTGCCGCCTGCACTGTGTTTTATGATTCGAAATATAAATTTACACTTCCATTGAGTGACAGACTTTTAACATGAAGAAACCATTGGGGGATTTTAACTCCCAGCTTTATCTGTTATACTTGATTTTGAAAGTTGATCTTCAGATACTGACAATACATCTAAATAATGTGATTTGTCCACATTGCTGGCATTTTTGTGCTGACTGGATGTGATGGTAACCTGTGACTCATGTGACTGTCAAGCTGTCACGAGTGTAGGGGTCTAACAATGATACTGTAATAGGCATTTGGCTAATTTCCTTCTAGAGGCCAAACATGAGCTAAATAGTAGATTCTGGCCAAATGCTGAGGCTTCTACCTAGTCTAATGAGGACTAAGACAGCTTCTCCTGAGAAACCTGGCTGGTCCACCAACTGGGCACCATGACCAATCTCCCTCTGCAGGTGAGGTGGTCAAGACGGATGGTGCATTGAGTTGCTTGATGTCTCTCGAGTTGCTTGATGTTTTTACTGGCTGCTCTTCTTGACTTTGATGATAAAATACTATTTATTCAGATTTGTCTTTATTAATATAGGTTTTATTCCATACCTTTTTTTTTTTTTGTTAACCTGTCAGCATGTGGTGTTGCCATTTAATTTAGTTATATATTTTCTTTTCTTAAAACCCAATATGGAAACTTAAGGACACACACACTACAGTTTAAATAGTATTCCCTACTCTTCCCTTGATCATGGGGTGCCAAGACATTTGGTCAAACATTTTTCTGAATATGTCTGTGAGGGTGTTTTTGGATACGATGAACATTTGAATAGGTAGACTAAGTAAAACAGGTTGCCATCTCTAATGTGGGTGGCCCTTATCCAATCAACTGAGGGTCTGAATGGCACAAAACGACTGCATAAGAAGGAATTTCTTTCACCTTTCTGACTGAGCTGGACATTGGTTTTCTCCTGCTCGGGTATTGAAATTTACACCATTGGCTCTCCTTGTTCTCAGGCCTTCAGACTTGAACTAGAACTACAACACTGGGTCTCCTGTGGCTCCAGCTCGTTGACTACAGATGATGGGACTTCTCAGCTTCCATAATTGTATGAGCCATTTCTTTATCATAAATCAGTCTCTTTCTCTCTCTTGCTCATTTCCTCTATCTCTGTCTCATATTACTCTATTACAAGCAAATATCTGTATCAATATCATCTATGTCTATATCTCCTTTTGTTGGCTCAGTTCCTCTGGAGAACCCTGACTAATAAGAGGGACCATCTAGGGAAATAGAAGTGAGAGAGTGAGAATGTACTTCAGGGAAAGGAGAAACATCAACAAAGGTTTTCTTACTGTATGGATTACCACTGAGAAAGGCTGAATGTCAACCCACTGGAGGCTTGAGGAACCATGATTCACATTTCTTTCAGTGGAGGACAAGTGGCATGAGGACATTTTCCCATGGATTTGCATCTCCCGAGGATTGCCCTGGGACACGGATTTTCCAAACTTCCAAACTATGTCTGTCTGCATGTAACTTACCCAGCACATCTTGCAGCTTTGGGATGCAGAGAAACCGGATACTGAGATACTAGTGCTCTTAGCCTGGGAGCACTAGTAATGAGATGTAGAGCTGTCCAGAACCGTGGTGCTGAAGTTTCCTGGGCCAGAGGATCAATACCACACAGGTATAATAAAACTACCTGGTTACTTTTAAGATTATAGGGCATAGTTTTATAATATAATGGAAAGCTCCGTGAGGACATAGGGTTTTAAAAAAAAGTTTTGTTTATATATGTATCTCCTGTGCCTGATACATAAAGAAAACAATACATTTTTATTGAATGAATAAACATAAAATCAGATGTGTGAGCTCACATTATCCTCTTATAAAGCAAATAATAAGGCTTTTCTGTGTGTTGCCAAGAAGAAGTCTACTTCAGCAGTTTGTTTGTCTTTAGTTCTTCATCACTTGATTTTTTTTCTTTCTGAAGAGGAAAAGGGGTGGGAAAGATGGGCCACAGGTTCTTGTGCTCACCCAGAGCAACTACTCTAAGTCATTCCCACCAGCAGGACTACTGCTGAACTCCAACCAGACAGTCTTCGCCTGTAGGTGGTGATCTTGGAACCGGAGGCAATGAGATACAAGGACACAGGGGGGGTCATTGGAAAGTCCTAACCAAGGGCAATGGGGAACCACTTTATATATTAGGGTGACAAATGTTTGTTTGGATGCTCACCTTGCTATTTAATTTTTACAACCCAAATTTGTGATAATCAGCATCTTTAAGGTTTAATCAGAATATGAATTGGAGTGGCTTTGCCTTGTTTTCTATCTTCATTACTCTTTCTCCCTTGGGTCATCGATGGAAATCTTTCAGTGCACAGGCCAGTGGGATATGAATGCATCCTTTCCCAAGAAACGACTCTGTGTAAGCTTAAAAGAGCTTATTAAATTAGTATGTGAGATACGATTTCATCCACATAATAAAAGCTGCAGCTGCTTTTAAAGAAATGAAATTGTATTGCACATGGTGTTCAATCTTCAGCCCTACCCACACAGGTGCTCTGTTGGA
Source organism: Panthera onca (assembly GCF_046562875.1). NCBI lineage: Eukaryota > Metazoa > Chordata > Mammalia > Carnivora > Felidae > Panthera > Panthera onca. The sequence goes on along the minus strand of NC_138339.1, from coordinate 4,708,767 downwards.
GAGATGCATGGCTCCCAGAGGGCTTCTTCAGGGAGGGACATCAGCAAGGAGACAAATGAGCCTTCCTGCTTTTCATACTATACATGTTTGCTCTTCATTCGTGGAGGTTGGAAGTCATGGATTTCATTACTGCAGTGCATTGAGGGCCAGGGAAAAAAAAATCCAATTTGCTACTGCCTCAATGACTTTGTGTTTTAATCAAATGGATAAGAAAGAGTCATTAACTGATGCTCAGACTGATTAAAATTCCAGTGAGAAGGAAAAGAAATGAGATTGTGACACAGCCTTAGAAGGTCACTTGCTCCCTGGTAGTTCTGCGCCTATAAAGTCTCCCTTGTTCGTTGTTACCATTACTGAGCACCCTTAGCAGCTGTGGACAGTCGGGGTGGCATCCTGACCTTTGTCCCTTGGACAGTGGGGGTGGCAGTCCTGACCTCTGTCCCTGTGTCCAGGGTCTCTGGCTGTGAAGGAAGGTGCCTACCCTTCCTGGGATGATCCAGTGAGTGGACTATATAAATCCCCTTCAATATGGTGATAAAAAAAGTTTCCTTTTCCCTGCACTCATGAATCTTGATTTTAAATCACAGGAACTTTTTAAAGATGTGGCCACGGTACTGATTCCCTGTATCCTGCAGGGTCAGTGGAGGTGCGGAAGGCAGCAGCAAATGCATCTGAAAGCACTCTGAAAGCTCTCAAGTGCTACTCAAATTTAGATGCTTGTGATTATTGTTATTATTATTTTTATCTCTCTCATTACTATTGTTACTGCCACTGCTACTATGAAGTTTTAAGATTGCACAAATTTTCCACATGGCTTGTTTGCTTGACAGGCAGAGATCAGAGGGGCAGTTGGTGAATGGGAAGCTTTCCTATGGAAGAATTTCTCGCAGCTGTCTCTGGGTGTAGCCTCGGGGCCCAGGAGAATTCATCCATAGAAGGGAATGGATTCCTGAGCAATTTCACTGATGCCTCCATGAGGAGGTGAAACAGACACTTGTGCCTCAGAGCAAGCTGGTAGCCTGCTTTCTTTGTTCATTCCCTCATGCCCTCCTTCCTTATCCCATTAATAGTGAGTGGCTCCTATGTGTCAGGCACTGTTCTTCCTGAGAGTCACATTTCTCATGATCCAAGAGGGACAAGGAGGAGCACTCATTTCTCAGTGCGTAGCAAGAGCCTCCAAGGGCTGGTAAGATTGGCCACACTCACAGGGCAGTGCACTGAGGCACCTGAGCAGGCTGGGAAGTGGGCCAGACCCGTGGAGACGTGGAGGGGTGGGGGCAGACAATCTTTAGGGAGTAAGCAGGAAATGTATGACTAGAATCAATATCAGAGACAGTTTGCAGAGAGCATGGACAGTTTTTAAAAAGTAAAATAGAAACAGAGGGTATATATAATGGTCAAGCAAAATACACATTAGACTCAGAGGCCACGGTCAGTGGGAAAACCAAAATAGAGACCTATAGGGTGTAGTGTCCACAGACTTGCTGCCACTGAATAGTGAGCTGGGCTTAACTATGGAGAGCCCTCAAAAAACGAAAAATAGAAATACTAAGGGACCCAGCAATCCCACTTTTGGAAATACATTCAAAGGAAACAAAACCATTATCTTGAAGAGGTCTCTGCACCGCCGTAGCAGCATTATTCACAATAACTAAGACATGGGAACAGCCTAAGTGCCCGCCGATGGTTGAATCGATAAAATGTGCCATGTGCGCGCGCACACACACACACACACACTGGAATACTATTCAGCCATTAAAAAAATTGAGATCCAGAGCACCTGGGTGGCTCAGTCGGTTAAGCGTCCAACTTCGGCTCAGGTCATGATCTCACGATTTGTGAGTTTGAACCCCATGTCGGGCTCTGTGCTGACAGCTCAGAGCCTGGAGCCTGCTTCGGATTCTGTGTCTCCCTTTCTCTCTGCCCCTCCCCCACTCATGATCTGTCTCTCAAAAATGAATAAACGTTAAACAACAACAACAACAAAAAAAATCAAGATCCTGCCATTTGTGACAATGTGGATGGACCTTGAGGGTATTATGCTAAGTGAGGTAAGTGAGACAGAGAAAGACATACTGTATGATCTCACTTATAGGTGGATTAAAAAAAAAAAAAAAAGCGAAGTTCACAGCAAAAGAGATGAGTTTTGTGGTTACCAAAGGCGAGAGATGGGGAGGATTGGAGGCAGATGGCCAAAAGTGCTACCTTCCAGTTACAAGATAAGTAAGTTCTGGGGAGGCAGTGTGCGTCTTGATGACACATAGAGCTAACACTGCTGGATGGTGTATTTGAAAGCTGCTAAGAGAGGAGATGGTGAGTTCTCAAGGGAAAAAAAAAAAACACATTTTTCCATTTTCTTTTCCTTTTTTTTTTGTATCTATGTGAGATAATGGGTGTTAGCTAAACACTGTGGTGATCATTTCACAGTATATGCAACTCACTGTACTACCCATCGTAAACTTATACAGCACTGTATGTTGATTATATCTCAATAAAACTAAAAAAAAAAAGAAAAAAAAGCCCTGGGCTCAGAGCTCTGCAGGGGCCAGTGTGGAAAGGGACGAGCAGGTGAATATCTGGTCTCCATTTCCTGGGTCAGAGAAACAGCCTGTCCAACTCAGTAGTGTGGTTTAGACAAAAGCAACAGGGGCTTTTTCCCTTACCTGTTCGGATACCATCTTGGAAGTCTGTGAACTGACACTTCCACTGTCCCTACCGCTTCTGAGTCTGGAATCGTTCTTGGCTTGCAGTCTTCAGCTGAAACCCAAGTCAGGAGTTGTAATGTCCTGTAACAGGTAGAGGGACACTTCCTTTTGGAGGCTCCGAATCGCTTGTCTTCCTCAGGGAGGTTCTCATATTTCAGGATTTGATTTAAATAACCAAGGCTCATATCATAACTTTGCTAATTAAAGCAAAATCGATCCCTAACTAGAATCTTATTTTTATTTAATTTTTAAATGTTTATCTTTTTGAGAGAAAGGGAGAGACAGCACGTGAGCAGGGGAGGGGCAGAGAGAGAGAGGGAGACACAGAATCCAAAGCGGGCCCCAGGCTCCGAGCTGTCAGCACAGAGCCCGACGCGGGGCTTGAACTCACAAACCACAAGATCATGCCCTGAACCGAAGTCAGATGCTTAACCGACTGAGCCACGCAGGCACCCCTAGAATCTTATTTTTATTTTTATTTTTTATTTCTATTTATTTATGTATTTATTTATTTATTTTATTTATTTTTGAGACAGGGAGAGACAGAGCATGAACAGGGGAGGGTCAGAGAGAGGGAGACACAGAATCCAAAACAGGCTCCAGGCTCCGAGCTGTCAGCACAGAGCCCGACGCGGGGCTTGAACTCACAAACCACAAGATCATGACCTGAACCGAAGTCAGATGCTTAACCGACTGAGCCACTCAGGCACCCCTAGAATCTTATTTTTATTTTTATTTTTATTTCTATTTATTTATTTATTTATTTATTTATTTATTTATTTATTTATTTTATTTTATTTATTTTTGAGACAGGGAGAGACAGAGCATGAACAGGGGAGGGTCAGAGAGAGGGAGACACAGAATCCGAAACAGGCTCCAGGCTCCAAGCTGTCAGCACAGAGCCCGACGCGGGGCTTGAACTCACGGACCACGAGATCACGACCTGAGCCGAAGTCGGCCGCCCAACTGACTGAGCCACCCAGGCGCCCCTAGAATCTTATTTTTAAAAAACAACATAAGAACACTAAAATGATTGTGATGGTAACAGCCGTCAGGTGGGGAATCGGGCAGGGCCAGAATTCACTGAGCATGCTGAGTTAGCCCTTCTTGCCTCCATCTCCTCTCTACCAGCCACCTGCCAGGGGTGCCCTGGGACCAGTCCTTCTGGACTCAAAGCGGGGAGTTCGATTCTTATGAGGAGGAGGCAAAGAGCACATGGGAGAGAGAGTGCTGTTCCAGCCAGAGGGGTGTTCTGCTGTATTCTTGTCGCAGTGACAGAGTGTCTGTGGCCACCATGTTGCACAAGTGTTGTGTGGAGGGGAACAGCAGCTTCAGGCAGAGACACACTGTGTCAGAAGGGTGCCAAACCTCGGGACTGATAAAGTGTGGTTGTTATAGGGGCCCCCAGCTGGCTCAGTCCATTGAGCCTCTGGCTCTTGATTTTGGCCCAGGTTGTGATCTCGTGGTTCATGAGTTCGAGTCCCACATCAGCCTTTGCACTGACGGCATGGAGCCTGCTTGGGAGGCTCTCTCCCTCTCTCTGTGTGCCCTTCCCCCACCACTCGTGCTTGCTCTCTCTCTCAAAATAAATAAATAAACATTTAAAAAATGTGGTTGTTCTTCTGTTAATTTGTTCTAACAGTAATAATGGAACATAGCAAGCTCTCACATCACACCTACTCTGTGCCAGGCATTGTTTTATATCCTCATGTGATCGTTGATACAGCTTGCAAAACGCTGAGACTGCCACCTGTTTGCTTAATTCTCCATTCTCTGGGTGACGCATGGTGTGTTTTATTAAATGAAAATATTGTAGCTTTATTTTTATCCATTTTTCTCACGATTCGGGCTTCCATACCAACCTTAACACTAAAGCGTCTAATTCACCCAGGTAGAGAAAATTCGGGGCCTGTAGCTTCTGAGGAACCAATGACCCATATGTGTGATCCTTTCAGATCTGTCTCTTCTCTGGTTACCTGCAAGGCTGTGGATTTGGCCGTGAAGTAGAAGCCCGTTCCTGCAAGGATGAGTTGGAGTTTTGTTCTTTGAGACACCTCCAGTTTCTTTGAAAACTCCTCCAGAGCATCTTCAGAGCCTTGGGTTTTCTAGTGAAGTTATGGTGGGGGACATCTCAGGGGGTGGATCAGATGGAGCTGAGTAGGGAGAAGTGTCCTCGGCCCATTCACCATCCGGAGGATGGCGGGCCCGTTCATTATGTACCTTCTCTTCTTCCGAAGTCTGAGGTCAGAACTGTGGTAGCCATGTCAAGAGGAAACCACCCTGCTCTTGTCCCTGCAGCCACGTGGGGATGTAGCTGACTGTTCTCCCTCCTGGTCTGTCATGGTACGCAGTGTTCCAAGGAACCTTCTAGGATCTCGCAGGTGGCTTTGGTCAGCCGTGCAGAGAGTGGCTCCGTCTTTCAGGGGTAGACTCACAGGAGCCAAGCTAGCAAGACTGATGCGTGGAACCGGCAGCCTGATTTGTTTAATTGACAGTGAAAAGTCTGGCACAGCAGGTGCACAGCGTGGGTGGTTTGAAGTGGGTGTTTGCACACTGTGTATCCACAGGCGGTGGAATCCAAAGCTGGTTGGCTGAGTGGTTCCAAGGTGCCAGGCTTGGCATCCATTTCACAGTGGGTACCCTCTCACCACTGGGAGGGAGGCCAAACAACCTTCTAGTGGCCAGCTTCTCTCTGGGTCTCTTCCCTACCTGCCTTCTGGTTGGCGTCCCGTGTTTCTTCTCACATCTGCTCCCTTCTGCTGAGTTGGCTCCAGGAGGCCCGTGGCCCGAGAGCTTCTGCTCTTCAAGGTGATTCCCATCTCTCTGCTCTATTCGTTGCAGACATTACAGACTTCAGGGTAAGACCTCATGGGCCTTCCAATATCTCAGTTACTGGGAGACGTGTGAACCAGTCCTGGGGGTGAGGAGGTAAGGAAATGTGAACAGTGAAACGGTACGCTCCATTGGAATGCCATGGTGCGTATGTTGGTTCTTCACTGACAAATTTCCTTTCCCTGGTGATTTCCAGGCCTCCCTTGTGGTGCTATCTGAAAATAATCCTGCTCATCGCCAGCACGCATGGATGCCCTCATGTGTCAGAGGGCTGGAGGGCACAGGGGCTGCCGAGGAAAAGAACGCCAGTGTTCACAGTGAAGAGGTCGAGGCGTCACAGGAGGCAGCTCCAGGTTCTTGTCCCTGCCCTGTCCTGGCTGAGGCTGGTGATGAATGAGGGAGGGTCCTGGGGGTGGCAAGCAGGTGAACCAGTGTGACAGGATTAGCCTGGAGAAAGCTGACTATGTGTTGGAACTTCTCAGATGTGCTCAGGTGTTTGCTTGCCGTGATTAAAAACCCATTTTAATTGTTTTCTTTGATATGCTGCCATTCAGTCGCTGAGGTCATCTGACTTTAAGGGGATATATTTCTACCCTCATTGGATGCCTTCATAGAACTCATTTCATTTTCAGTTTAAAAGAGTGGTTCACACATGTTTTTTCCCCCCTTCTGAATTGTCTGTTGTGCAAAGGAAATTGGTTTACCCTGCTGTAAGGGAGGTGTGACTTTCAGTACCACCAGGGATATTTCTAGAGGGTGGCCCCAACTGACACCCTTGGTCCTCATTACTGTTAATTACAACATATCTGATGGGTTATTTCACATCTGTAGCACCTGTCATCCATAGCAGAGGTGATACGGTGTGTGTTTCACTTCTCCAGGGATGTGGGCACCTCTGTGCTTCTTTTTATTTCTTTTTATTATTTTTTTAAGTTTATTTTTTTTTATTTTGAGAGAGAGAAAGAGGTCACAAGCTGGGGAGGGTTAGATAGAAGGAGAGACAGAATCCCAAGCCATATATCCATATCTGTATCTACTTGTCTATTTATCTATCTTATTTATGTACCTGTCTATCTACCTATGTATTGTATGTATGTAGTATAGTATATGAATAGAGTAAATTCTCAGTTTTTGAGCTCAAATCTTTGGACGTTACTTTACATAGAGTGGTTATATGCTATGGGCTGAATTGTGTTCTCCCCAAATTCATACATTGGAACATCAACCACCATTGTCCCTGTATTTGGAGATAGAGCTTTTAGGAGGTAATTAAGTTTAAATAGGTCATCAAGGTGGGTGTCCTAATCCAATAAAATTGATGGCCTTATAAGAAGAGGAGGAGAAAGAGATCTCTGTTTCTCTCCCCACACCCATGCTCCAAGGAAGGACCACGGGAGGACACACGAGGAGGTGGCCATCTATGAGCCAAGAAGAGAGCCCTGGTCATACCAGCAAGCTGATGTCAGACTCCCCACCTTCAGAACTGTGAGCAGCAAATTTCTGTTGTTGCAGTCTGTGGTGTTTGTTACGGCTGCCTGAGCTGACTGATACACCACGGCTGGTAAATCATTCAACGTTCATTCAACAAGTGAGGACGCCATGCATGTGGGTGGAGGCCATTTATTCCCACCATTAGATTTTGGGAGTAACACTAGTGTTGAAACACAGTTTCTGAATTTCCTATTTATGTTTCTCTCCTGCCTTCGCGTCTGACCTTTGGCCATCACGGGCTCACAAATTGCTCAGAATCACAAGGTCTGCGATGAAGCCGTGGCAATAATTCAAAGGATTTGTTTTCCTACTCGGGCTCTATCCATCTGATTACATTGTAACCAATATTTGCTGCTGTCCCTGTGGACAGAATTTGTTCATAAACTACAAAGAAATTGCACAGCCATGGAAGAAATCAACTTGTTAAATGGGCTGTGGTTTTTCTCCCTAAGCAACAGAGAACCTGTAAAACACTGTTGTGCTAAAAACAAACAAACAAACAAACAAGAAAAAAGGAAAAAAAAAGAAAAGTAAAAGAAGCAGGGGAAGAGACCCCCAGACGCAGAAGAAACATTCTTGGAAACTAAGTTCTCAGACCATTCACGCGCCTCCCCTGCTTATTCTAATAGGGGCTATGGTGGTGTAACTCTCTTTCTTCCACTTGGGACATTTTTCAAGGACGTGTTGGTGAGGAAAAACAGCTCCATCAGCAGAGGCACGTGTGTGTCTGCTGGAATTGATCCATTCCGAAGGCAGCTAACTTGGTCAGCAGATCCCAGGAACCGGGGTACGTGTCAGGCTCCGGTCTGCTCACCCTCGTGTGTGAGCTGCTCTCTACCTTGAAGAGACAGACGTGGGTGCTTGCTTAGGTTGTCCCTCTGTGTCACGAAGTGACGGGGGGCACACATTTCCCCACAATGCTTTAGAAGAAATGAGTGGCCACGTGACCGGGATCCTCTAGCCAGGACTCGGCCACCCATGGGGTCCCCACCAGGAGGGCACCAGGTGTCCAGGCCAGCACAAACCGTCCCTGTCACCCGAGTGCACTTCCGTCTCCTGCACGAATGGAGTGACAACAGTACAGTAAGCTTCCCGACCTCTCTGCCATCAGTGCCCTGTGGCTCCTCGTAAACCTGTCCCTCCTACCGCCCTCACCCATCCCGGTAAATGCCACCCTGGACCGGTGCCACTGTCTGCCACTTGGGTTCTGGGTACCTAAAGGATAATACATACTGGCTTTAGAATATTTTCTTTTTGTCTCCTGGGACTCCATAGGAGCTGGGAAAGTCGTCGTCTCTGGTTTGGCTCAAAAAACAACATTCTGAAATTGTGAATAAACACAGAGAACGCTCCCTTCCACCCCTGCAACAAGCCACCGTCTCTTCCCCACTTCTGTTCCTTCCCAATGTCTCTTCCCCATTCTGTTCCTTCCCAATGCCTCTTCCCCACTTCTCTTCCTTCCCAGTGCCACAGCTGCTGTCTACACGTGATGCCACCGGGCCCAGGAAACACAAGGAGAGGGGGAAGACTCAGCTTGCTCCTGGGACCTTCCCTCCTGATGGTGCGATGTTTGCTCTGGTACGCCTTGGCCTTTGTCATTCTATGCCCATGCGCATGGCGCGTTCGTGGCGTGACCCAGCATTTCAGCACAGACGTAATTGCTCAACACCCATTTCACGACTGGCATCCACTGGCTGCACAAATATCATTTTAGATGCTAAATAATGTTTAGGGGCAAAGGGAAGTGAGGATATTCTTGGACAAAAGGGAATGCTCGTTATCCGTTATCCGCTGAATAGAAAAGGAACTAGAGAAGCCTGGAAAGAAAATCAGCTTTAATCCAATCACACACACACACACACACACACACACACACACACACACACGCACACATGCACGCAGAGTCTCACTGGAGTCTGGGCCGGCCATGCAGTTTCACCTGAAACACGGTTACCAAGACCTGCCTCCTCCTTCCTGCATCTGAGCGACTGGGTGCTGCTGGCCGTGCTGAGGCAGGGAGGGTGACGTGTGAAGGTGCCATACAAAGTGCCCCTCACACGTCCCTCTTGCTCAGAACCCCTCCTTGGCCTGCGTGCGGAGAGATCCAGAGATGAGAGGTTCACTTTTCTGTGCTCCACTGGGCCTTGTCTCTCTTGTGTCTGCTCTCTCCCAGAGCTCCCGAAAGTACCTTGACAGGCACTGCCCTCTCGTTAGGAGGAGTTACGAAATCCAGCGTGAAATCCCGAGCTTGGCCAGGAAACAAGAGACACAGGTCCTCGGCAGACTACCGCCCCCCACCCCTGCTCAGGACGTTGGAATTAAGAACTGCTCACAGTCCCTGACACCAGCGAAATACAACTCTGAGAGCTTTCTGGTAAAATGCAACATAATTCAGATGACTTTTGAATGTACGCAAGGCTTTCTTTTTCTCTGAAGTTATTTCTTTCAGGCAGAAAATTATTTTGTTAGCGTCTTGGGAGAAAGCAGGTGGAAGCGGCTAGATTAGAGCCCCTCTGTGCAAGCAAAATGATGTGCAGCAACACTGAAATTGCTTTATTCTTTCTCTGAAAACGGGGGGAATAAATCAGGGGGTCGTAAATTTGGAACAGTAATAGTGCAGCCACGACCTCGCCACAGCCAACACCGTCCTTTTCGGGGCTCCCAGAGACGTGGCTGACGATGGGGGAGGCGAGGTTGCAGGTGGCAGGCTCTCGGTCAGGGGCACGGGGCTGTCTGCTCAGGGGACAGGATGTTTTCTTCAAGCTCCCAGGGGAGAGCCACGTGTAAGTGTCAAAAGTGCGAGCCTGGCGTTTCCTCAAGTTCCACCCTGAGTTCCTGTATTTGGGTCACGGTCAGAAGGGAACAGAATCCAAGAGAGACAGGCTTGAGTTCGACAGACTTGCCAAGTGACTCTCCACAGAGCGGTCACCTTTTAATTGAAGACAGTGGCTGCCCAGTGGCAGAGGCTGGGTGAGCCCCTAAGGTGACTGCTGAGAGCCCCAGCATGCGGTGGTGACGTTAAGCCACCTCCATGCCATGTGATCAAGCGTCACCCTTCCTGGGCGTTCAGGTCCTATTAGTTCTGATCAGCCAAAGTGCTCTGGGTGGCTCATCACTTCACATTGAACTGTCCCCTGTGTCTTCATAAGACTTTCGTTTTCTTCTTAACTGCACAGCGGGTCCGTTTGTTTCTGTTTTGTTTTGCTTTGTGTTCGAAACAGCACGCAAAGCAGCGGGCAGTGGGAGGGAGAGGCAGGTAATGAGCTGTCTGTCAGGGAAGCACCCTGGTTGGGAATCCGGGTTTAAAGCACGGGGTGTGAGGATCTGGGTCCCCCTTCTTGCTGCTGCTGGAGTGGATGGCAAATCCTGGGATGTGGAACAATCGAGGGCAAGTGTGGGCTGAGGGGTTGTCGGCTGTGTCCCCTGAAGCCAGGGTCTATTTCTGGGTGGAGGGAGGCGTGACAGCCAGCCTTCCCAGGGCCCTCTCTTCAGAGTCTCCGCCTTGCCCATCTTGGGGGCGGAGCAAAGAGGAAGAGGACGGGGACGACGCCAGCTGCCGTAGCTGCAGTCTGGCTCAGGCTCAGAGCTCTGGGTGTCCCCGCACCCCTGCCCGGTGGAATAAAACCCACACCCCACTGGCCTGTGTTCCTCATTCCCTCTCAACACGAACATTCATGCCCAGGCCCCGGCAGGTGACAGGAGCAGGACACTACTTGGAAATCATACCTGACACGTGTTTGTCCTTGTGATTCCCTTTCACTCTAATTCGTCTGCCATTGACCTGGACAGTGAGTGAGGCCAAGGCTCGTGGCCTCAGGAAGGGAGGACACGCAGATTTACAATCGTGGCTTTGCGTTCAAGAGTTGTCTTCGGGGAACTCTAGCTGTAGAGTGCAAGAGGTTTTGAGGACAAGGATGGATTTTACGTGATTATTTACTTATTGGGTTTTGGGTTTTGAATGCCAAAGCTTGGCCTTCAGTATTGGGAGTGACGTCCAGAAGCCTCAGAGTATCAAGGCTCTGCCGTCTGCCACACAGACAGTGGGAGTGGGGGTGCTTGCGCAATTCCCCTGCATGGAGGGGGCACAGACCCTCAGGCCACAGGTGCTGTGGGCACCTGACCCTCCCTCCTGAAGGGGAAGTTCCCGTTGGAGAGGGGCATCCGTGCGGCACAACCACCACTGTATGAGGCAGATCTAAGCAGAGATGAATGACGTCACAAGCCCTATCCTTGACCCCACTCTTAAGCCCTCACACTGGGCACAGAGCAGGGTCTGAAGGTTCCCCACAAACATCCGTCGCCCCAGGAGAGACAGGTGCTGATGGAGAATGGCCAGTATCAGGCATGTGGGCTCAGGACCAGAGGCCATGGGAGCACCCACTATGGGAGCACCCGCTAATGTGGGAGTACTGGAGAGGGAGCAGAGCAGAGGCCATGGGAGCACCACTGTGTGCTCCCACCGTGGTGTAGAAGGCACTCTGCCGTGGATGCCAGCCAGGACACGAAATAGCCACAGATCAAGTTGTCCCTCTTCTTGGCACCACGACATCATTACAGAAGCCCAGGTGTCACGCACATAGGGAGGAAGGAGGTGTGGGTGGGGCCGGCTCTGCAGGTGCTCAGGACAAAGTGTCAAGGCCGCGGGGTCCATGATGGAGCTAGAACCACCCAGTTTTGAGCTTCCAAGTTTGTGACCACAAATTTCGACCTTGCCACTTTACTAGTTGGCACACAACTACCTTACCTGCCATTGGACGAGACTTTCAGTCAATCCTACAGTCTTCTGGGTCTGGCAGGAGAATTCTCAGTCAGGTTGATACATGATATATTTTGCATCAAGCACACCCACCGTGGACATCGGTGGTGCTCGGCTTATGGAAAAGCAAACGTAGGCCGAGGGAAGTATCTGAAGCTGGTTCTCGGTGGCTGTCCAGCAGGAACCGAACTGTAAGAAACACACTGTGTGCAGTGTTAGAGCCAGAGGTCTCGGGTACCATAGGGATGAGGGGCTTTGGCTGTGGAGAGTGGGGACGTCCACGAGTCTTCTGGAAGCAGGGCTGTAGGGCTTGACCGACACCCGCTTTGCCTTCTGGGTCCCACCAAGCACAGGCGCCGTACTTCTTGATTGGAGACAGTGGCCTTGCCTCCCGTCAGCCTCCCCCTCCCAGGGCTGTTCCAGTTGCTTCTTCTGACCACACAGGTCCTGTTCACGTGCCCGGGAAGGTCAGCCAAGCCTCCCCATGGCTGCCAGCTGGGCTGCTGGCCCTCTGTGACCTCGGGGGTAGCCTGGGCTCCCCTGCTCTTCATACTTGACTCCGTTCTTCCTTCTTCCCCTTTTCTGGCTGCCCCGTCCGCTGTCAGAGTGTGGGCTTCCCATCCTCTCTGTTCCTTTGCAGCCTGAACGCTGGTTCTGAGAATAGTCCTGGCTCAGGGCCTGGAAAAAATCACCGAGTCAGAACCTCAACAGAACAACTCACACGGCTGCTTAGCGAGCGTAAAGTTGGAGCCGAGAGAGCCGGATATTCTTACGGGTTGTCTCCGATGTGCTGTGGTAGCAAGATACAGTGCCCTTTCCAACTCTGGGGCTATTTGCAGAAGACGAACTGGGAGGGGGCATCTAAAATTGGGGCATCCGCCCTCCCTGATGGGGCCAGGAGAGCGTGAACACACACCTCCTTCCCCTGCCTCCTTATACAATATTCCGCCGCTCACCCCAGGCTGCGGCAGTCACAGCGCGTGCATTACGGGTTCAGGATCGCACTTCATCCATCCCCTTGGCATGACATCTTGAGGAGCCTTCATTGTATCAATGATGCATTCACAGATCTTATCCAACGGATTGCTTTTGGAAGATTTTTGCTGATGAGTGAATCTGACCTCCAGTGTCAGGTCCCGGATTTCCCGATGGGAAGTGAGACCCTGCTGACCCACATTCCCAACCTGGATGGGGACAGGTGGTCTGTTCCCCTTGGGTTCACGGACGCCACCCCTGCCCCTCTGCCCATCAGCTCCCAGTGCAAGTGTGACTTCCTCAGAGAGGTGGTCCCTGAGTCTTCTGACCAGGAAAGACCCTCTGATATTGACCCACACAGCACTGTCCCCCCCACCATAGTGCCCAGCCACCACAATTTTACCCACATTTTGGGTTTTTTTGGTTAATGTGTGTATTAATGTCCTAGGGCAGTTGTAACAAAGTACCACAAAATGGGTGACTTGGTACAACAGAAATTTATTGTCTCACGGTCACGGAGGCCAGAAGTCTGAAATCAAGGTATCAGCGAGGCTGTGCTCCCTCTGGAGGCATGAGGGAGGCATCTGTTCCAGGCATTTCTTCTGACTCCCTGTGACCTCAGGTGTCCCTGGCTTGGAGACGCATCATCCCACCCTCTGTCGACACACATGCTTCACACGGCACTTCTCTGTGTCCAAATCTCCCCTTTTATAAGGTCACCAGTCGTAGTGAATTTGGGCCCAAACCTAATGGACTTATTTTAAGTTGTTGATCTCGTAGAGATCCTATTTCCAGGTAAGATCACATGCTGAGGTACTGGTGGTTAGGATGTCAACATACGAACTTTTAGGGGACATGAGCCAGCCGATAGCAGTATGTTGCCTCCATGAAGGCAGGGAACTTGTTTGTTGTTATTTTCAGGGGAGCCCCCAAACCTAGCATGCTTTCTGGCCTAGAGGGAGTGCCTAACAGCTATAGCCGAATGTATGAATAAAAGAAAGAAAGAATGAATGAATGAAAGCTGATTACCTGAGATCACCCCCACTGCCCTCATGCACCTGCGGCAACCTTGAAAAGCAACTACTCACAGGTGTCTTGAGACAGCTCCAACCACACAAGAATCAGGTCTCATCCTATCTATCCTGCCTTTCGTTGTTAGAGAATCTGAGCTTGAGGGAAACCACAGTGAATTAGCTCTGCTCTCCTCCCCCCTGGATTCGTGAATAGTGGAGAGATGTAGAACAATAAATAGAAGGAGTTTGGCCTTGGTCAAGTATAGGTTTGGCAGATTTAGCAGATAAAAATGTAGGATGCGCACTTAAATGTGAATTTCCCAAATATTGCATAGGACACAGTTACACCAAAAAGATGCCTTATTTATCTGAAATCCAAGCTTAACTGGGCACCTTGTGGTTAGTCTGGCAACCCTGGCTGTGGTTGGCATCTTGGCGGTGCACTAGATTTTTGAAAATTATGAGAGATTCCTCTGGAGATCAGAGTAAGAGGTAGGAGAATGGGGACTCTGAGTGAGGAGAGGTGAGAAGGGCAGAGCTCCAGATGGATCTGCTGGGGCCAATTTCTTCTGTGTCCGGCTCCTCCTATTTAGGTATAAACAGCTCTAGAGAAGCTTCTCACTCACCACCTCCCCCTCTCCTTCATCCTGTTTCCTCTCTTTCTGCCTCTTCCTTGCTTCCTCTAAGGTAATAGTCCTCCTTGAGAGAGTTAAGTAGTGTGTACCTACACAGTGCTTACACTAAGTACTGCCTGAACAGTCGTAGGGGTTTCTGCTCCATTATCTCTGCAGGTAGCTGGCCCCATGTCAGAGGCTCAGGGCTCACCTGTGATTCCAGGGCATGTGCCCACATGAACAGACCTCTCATTGTTCAGGGGATACTGCAAATTCTCCAGACTCAAGGCTAATCTGGGTCTAAATATCCTCTCTGTCTCTTCCTAGCTAGGTAACTAGGCCTATTGTAGTTCTCATCTACAAAATGGCAATAGCAATACATCAACCTTGTATATTGCGAGGATTAAATCCAATAACCATATTAGGGTGCCGTGGATCTAACACATAATACACATTTAAAGATATTAACTATCATCAGCATCATCGTCACTTTACCCATATTACCCTTACGTCTCCCCCGCCCCTAAAAAGCTGATCTAGTTGTTTAAATCCTTATTTCACTGCTGTGGCGGGTGCAGTGCTTTCACCAACATTTTGATAAGTTCTCTGGAGGCATACCTCCTCAGGGCTGCCTTTGGTCCAGCAGGAACCTGCTTCTGCTGACTTAGTCGCGTGTAGCAATTATCTTAATCTGGGTAGCTTTGATCTGGACATGAAATTCATCACTCACCCAAGCATTTCGATATGTAGATGACTTTATAGAAACTTTGGGGGAGCATGAGAGTTATTATTGTACTAACACAAACTGAATTTTCCATAGTTGTATTCACAGATTTCTGCACTTTTTCAACTCAGCCCCCACTGTTCTGCCACATTGTCTCCAACCTTCACCTTTCCTGCTCTCTTTCTCTCACCCTGCGCCCCAACTTCCTCTTCATTTCTGCTGAATCTCTTCAAGACTTTGGCCCTCAAAGTCTTACGTTTCTTCCAAGCAGCTTATCAAAATTTTTTTCCTGAACACACTTTCCTTCCTAAGAGAGTCTGGTGCAGGCTACTCAAATGATAAGTTTTACTCAACTACAATTACTTTGAAACACTCAGGGAAGAGCTTGAGCTGCCTTCTTCTTTTTTTAAAATTTTTTTTTTCAACCTTTTTTATTTATTTTTGGGACAGAGAGAGACAGAGCATGAACGGGGGAGGGGCAGAGAGAGAGGGAGACACAGAATCGGAAACAGGCTCCAGGCTCCGAGCCATCAGCCCAGAGCCTGACGCGGGGCTCGAACTCACGGAGCGCGAGATCGTGACCTGGCTGAAGTCGGACGCTTAACCGACTGCGCCACCCAGGCGCCCCGAGCTGCCTTCTTCTAAGGCACATTCTCCCTTTTTGTCTGCAAGAACTATTCTATTTCACTTTCGCTTTCAACATATGGCCCAGAGTCCCTTGCATCTCAGAAACTCAGTGGCCTCTTTAAAGAAGATTCCAGAAACATCTTTCCCTATCTGGGTAGTTCAGTTATCCACACTGCATCATCTCTCATCTCTAATTACCGTCACACATTTTGAATTGCACTTCATGAATGAAAAGCAAGGGTAGAAAAGAATCCCATCCAAAAAAAAAAAAAAAAATCCTTCTCAAGACAAAGTTGGGAAAATGGAAAGGTTTAAATGCGTGCTGGCTGAGAAGCCAGCCTGAAGCAGCCATGGAGGATGGACTTCCCTCCATGAAGTGGCAGCTGGACGGGCTGCCTGGAAAGTTTCCTGTGATTTAGTTCTGAGGCTCACATGTCAGAGTTATTGTTGGAGATTGGATTTGCTTCTGCAGGAACAGCGAGGATTCAGGGCACTGGCGCTGAGCCCTATCGATCTGTTTGGGTGATGTTAGCTCCTGAAGCCAAGGGATGTTCTTGAGGCTCCAGCATGAAAATCGCTCATTTTGACACCTTGGAACCATCCCCCACCTTGCAGAAGTGTGTCCAAGAAAAATAATGACTCTTACGACTCTGAAGGAATATACCTTTGGGTCAACTGAGGTTTCCAAACTTCATTATTACTCTAATATTTTGACATTGAAGAATTGGATTCTAACGTTGGGCTTGGGATCAATGCCAGAGGACTCTAGAAAAGTTATAAATAAGGCTTTTATGGGGTTCATTTCTTTAATTAGGGAGGCTGTGTAATTCCCAGCTCGGCAGCACAGTAGATAGAGTTATGGTGAATTTTCACTTGGTGTGAAATCGACTGTGGCATTGCATTCCCACTAAATGCAGCTTGACGATTCAAGCAGAAGCTGGAGGCAAACGTATTCAGCCCATGTGGCAGAGGAAGGAGAGACGAAGGGAGAACACACAGTGTTGTGTGGGAGACCAGGTATTTCCTGTCTCCATTCTTTCTCTTCTTACCTGACTGGCTTCCACTCTCTTCCTTGTCCCTGATTCGCAGAGTCTGGGGCGAATTTAGGGCCCGGAGAATGCCCTGGGTGAACAAACTATATATAAGAGGCTTCCAGAAGGCTGGATCCAAAAGGGAAGGGATTGGCGGAATGTTCTCACGGAACCACTGAGCCCGGGAGAAGAGGGAAGCTGTCTAGGATGGGGCTGAGGTCAGGGCTGGGCAGCTGGCGTGCGTGATGCTTCTCTGCTTCCCCTTGAAGCATTGATGCTTCTCAGGTGTAGTGGGTTGAATGGTGTCCCTTCATCCCCCTCCACCCCCCCAAAAATGCATGGCCAACTAGAACCCCAGAATGTGATCTTATGTGAAATAAAAGTCTTTGCAGATGTAGCTAAGATCTCAAGATGAAATCACCCTGGATTAGAGTGGACCCTGAATCCAATGGAGGTGTCCTGAGAGTAAAGAGCAAGAGACATAGACAGGGAGGGGGAAGCCATGTGAAGACAGAGGCAGAAACTGGAGGGACACGTCTCGAAGCCAAGGGGCCCCAAGGGCTCCCAGTGACACCGGAAGCTACAGGACGGCATGGAGCAGAGTCCCCCCTCAGACCCTCCAAAAGGAACCCACCTTGTCAGCGCCTTGGTTTCAGACGCCTGGTTTCCAGAACTGTTAGAAAATAGATTTCTGTTGATTAAGCCACTCAGAGAGGGGAGCCTGGGGGCAGGAGAAACACCACTCACCAGCCACAGGACACCCTTGACGCCCCTGAAAGGCTCAGAGCCCAGTGTGGGTCTGGCTTGGGGCAAACTGAGTTTGGGTTTGTCCCTCTCGTCTCCCCCCTTCTCTCTCCTTTCCATGAAGGGCCCAAGCCCCAGAACTTGGCTCTCCTACTCCTCTTCACACCTTCAGGAAACCTAAATGGTCCTGGTCAAGTCCAGTGAGACATGTCTAGGATTATTGCTTTGATTCCGTTGTCAAGCTCTTGCTGAAAACATGATTTATTCATCTTTGTTAGAATAATTCAGTCCCATTCAGAGAATAGCTGAGTGACCACCCTCTCCCTAATACTTTTGTGGACATTATCGTGTGCCCTCCTCAGAACTCTGTGACATGGAATGACTTTTGTCCTTGCTTTGCAGTTGGCAGCGCATGGGGCAAGCCGGTGGTCAGGACACTCATGGTGAGGGTGGGGCCGGGATTTGAACCCAGGTCCACAGAGACTGGATCCAAGGTAGTTGCTTTCTCCTTCCACACAGAGCATTTCATTAATCCACAGGGCCTCTTAGAAATCACATTTCCTCGGCGATAAAATTATAAATGCTCGTTACTGAAAATTTGGAAAACATGGAAGGGTACAAAAAGACTATAAACACCAACTCTTCTCCCAACAGAGAAAAATCATTATTACACTTGAAATACTTAATTTTCTTCCAAACATCATATTATACCTTTGCAAAGCAGACACAGAGTCATTTCATGTAAGTTTATTTTTCACCCTCTCTCCTCCTTAACAATGTGTCGTGAGCGCACTGTGTCCTTCAGCACCGTTTGGAAATACCACGGCTGCATGGGATTCATCTTGAGGATAAATTGCGATGCTTCCAACCCAGGGTCATGCATTCAAACTTTGTCTAATTTTCCCTTTCAGAAGCAATCCCATTGTGATCATCTTTGTACATAAATGTGTGTCTGTGTTTTTGACTGTTTTCTTGGGAAAGGATCCCCCCCGAAAGGGTCATTTCAAAGTGTTTCCAAAGGCAGCTTTGGCTCCTGGCTACCACGTTGGTGCTTCTGGGGGTTCTTTATTTTTCAAAACAGAACATAAGGAGGTATTACGTCTTGAGATGCGGAGAGAAGCTCTGGTTAGAAGAAGGCTTAGTTGAAGGACATCTCTGTCGATGTGTCTGTTTACTGTCCTCTGGCATCAGATCTGGGTGACTTGGAGTCTCATTTCCTCATGCTTTTTGGAAGCTGGCAGAGAGGTGCTCTCACGGGTCTGGCAAGATGAACAAGGTACCGTGTCCTGAGAGCTCCAGAGGCCCACCTTTCCCCGACCAGGTTGCTTCCCACACTAGAGTGGCATAGATGTCCCCTGGTGAGAGCCGCATGGAGCTTCCTGGGTGGGTGGGTGAGGGGTGTCCCTGCCTACTGCATGGGAAGGGCACACCCTCTGCGGGTACTGAGCTCAAAGGATCACACGTGCTCTATCACTTCCTTGCTTGTCGATTTTCCAATAAACTGACATCAAATCCTGTCCTATATCCTGTGACATCAAATCCTGCCAATGGCATGACTTGGAGCCTCTTTTGAGCGACAGGGATGGTAACTTGGGTGGAGCTTTCTCAACTTATAAAGTACCAGGTAACCACCTCATATGGGGTGAGTGCTCGTGATTCCTCCCTGGTCCTCTGGGGACCACCTTTTGCTTTGTGACCTCCAGTGTCGGTGGAACAGCTGTTGGCTCTGGAACACTGAGAATGTCACTGGGCTCGTGGGGATGGTACCAGCGACCGGTCTGTGAGAATGGGACTGGCCACATGCACGTGCCGCTCACCGGGGAGTCATTAGTTAACATCAGTGAGTGCTGTTCTTATTCAAGGTCATGGCGCCGCATGAGAGATTTTATACACAGATAGACCAGATACACGATTGCATCTGAATTTCAATAGCAATGATACTAGAAGTAGTCATCATCTTGAGAATTTTCAAATTACAAAGATTGGAAAAGAGGAAAATAAAAATTTCCTTCCAGATAATGTAATTGTGTACATAAATAGATGGTTAGAATTTGTAATAAGGATAGCCAGGTTGATAATGTATAAAAAGTTTTTTGTTTTTTTTAATTGCTGTATATGAGCCACAGAGACAGGCTGGGTGCCCATTAAGCAGTCTGTTTTCTGGGATTGGGCTTTTGGAACTCTACTGCAAATGGGCAGGGGTGAAATGAGGGCTTCCCCTCTCTCCTCCCCACTCCTCACTCCTTCTGCTCCCTTTTCTGCTTCTTCTCCCCTCCTGCCCACCTTCCCACCGCTACCCCTCTCCCTTCTGTCCCCTCCTCCTGACCACAGTCTGGACCCCAGTGAGCAGAGCTGGTCTAACATGTGGCTTTGGGAGGTGATGCGTGGGCTTCTGAGAGACGAGACCTCTGTGCAAGGGTGTATGTACCCTCACCACCTGTTGCTGTGAATTCGCCCCTGGGGGTAAATCATGCTTGCTGATGAACTGCAATCGTGTGACCTAGGAGTACTAACCCAGTGGCTGGAAAGCACCCAGGAACACATGACACATTCACCTTGCTCAGGTCCTTATCTTCACAGGGGTTCCTGTCGTGGATACACATTCCTACATACAATGTAGCAGAAGGCCCACTTCAGTTATACTTCAGTGGGGATTGTGGAGATTAGTCTTAATTAATCTTATTTACCTTGAGGTCCTCTAAGGAGTGGTTTTAACTTCTACAAAAGAACAAGGACAGTACTTCTAATTGGGATAATCTTAGTGAAACAGTGTAAAAGAAATCCAAGATTACGTGAGTAATAATTCCATTAAAAGAGGCTTTCTATACATACAGGAAAGCATTATGCTGAAATTAGAACTTTCTTCCTAATTCTCTTGACTTTTAAATCTTTGAATTGTGCCTAAACATTACTTTATTGATGGTGGCATGCCTTAACGTAATAATGTTCTGTTGTAAAATAACCCTTTATAGGTGCAGAGTTTTAAACAGAGAAAGCATTCTTCAGATAATAGGCTTTTATAGGTATTTGAGCCTGTATCTTTGTAATAAAATGTACTTCATCCCCTAGACTGCACAATCTTTTTATGACGTCCATGGGGGTGTTCACAGGTATTCAATTAGCTGTCTCCCTCTCTGAGGGAGAAAGACATTGAGAATTACAGGAAAACAATAATAGCAGATAAGCTACGAAGATTCAAGTGTGGTTCACGTATATGAAGTTTGCTTGTTTGGACTTTTCTGAGCAGAAGTAGCACGCATAATGTTTCCCCGCTAGTGTCCCTAGGTGGCCGTGTACAATGGAGCTAGTTCACGGAAGTTACCCCTTCGTGGTGTTTTAGAGGGTTTGAATTCATGTTGTCTGCTCCTCTGGCAGAGGCCGAGCTGATCACCTCCACTGGCTGTGGTCTATGAATTTCAGCTACCCTCACTCTACCCTCTTTCTGTGTTTCCTGAATGTAATAGGATTGCGGGGATTATGACATACACATTCATTGGAGCCTGGCTTTTGGTGTCCATTTGGAATTATCAAGAAGCTTGGTCCATTAGAAAATATGCTGTCCATCGTATTGATTTAAGAAGAGGAATTGACGTGTGGTATTTTGTCCCACTGGAAATACGAGAAATGATTTCTTATGTTGTATTTAAAATTTTTTCGCCATGATCACCTGCTGAAATAATAAATTCAAAATTAAGTTGGTAGAAACCCTGCCTAAAATCGACAGATTTTTAAAAAAAAATTTTTAATGTTTATTTTTGAGAGAGAGAGAGAGAGAGAAAGAGAGAGCACGTGTTGGGGAGGGGCAGACACACACACACACACACACACACACACACACACACACACACACAGAATCTGAAGCAGGCTCCAGGCTCCGAGATGTCAGCACAGAGTCCGACGTGGGGCTCAAACTCACAAATTGTGAGATCGTGACCTGAGCCGAAGTTGGACGCTTAACTGACTGGGCCACCCAGGCACCCCAAAACTGACAGATTTTTTTAAGAAAAAGGGAGATTTGAGAAACCTAGTGTTCCTTGTTCTGGAAGGTTCTGTACCAGGCCAGTTTGGGAGGGTGGCTGTGCCTTCCTCCCGTCCCCTGCCCCTGTGGGGAATGGAGGGCATGGGGCCGCAGGTTATTTAAGGAAGGATGCTGACAGTTTGACTGTGACACACGCCTGTATCTTCTGTTCAGGGTACGATTAGAAAGAGCCCTGATTCTGGCAGGCTCCAGGTTGCAGGTGCGGACTTGTGTGTCCTGTCCTTTGCAGTATTTCTGGCCACAGCTGAGAGGAGTGAGGGACTGTTCAGGGATATCTGCTTATAGCACAGAGCAGAGCCTCAGATGTTGAATTTGCTTCTGAACATTTTACAAGGAGCCTGGCATACAGTGTCGACAAATATTTGCTGAATGAATAAATAAATTGTCTAGAGTGTCTCTCCTTTTTTTAACCCTTCATTCACTTAAAAAAAAAAACGTTTTTTCTCCTGAAGTAGAATGCACACACAGAGAAGTGCACAGCCATAAATGTGGCATTTAGGAGATGACACTGTGAAACATCCCCGTGTCACCTTGTCACCGGCCACCTAATTCAGAGAGAAGACTGTGTTGGTCCACTCAGGCTGCTATAAAAAAGTACCCGCCAGGTGGCTTATAAGCAACAGAAATGTATTTTTCCACGTCCTGGAGGGTGGAAGTCTGATTTCCTGGTACGAGTGTGGTACCAGGCGTTCCAGATCGCAGACTTAATCGCTCTGTCCTCACCTGGAAGAAGTGGGGAGGGGGCTCTCTGGGCCTCTTTTGTGAGCACACTAATCTCATTGGTCAGGGCTCCACCTTAGGAACCTCATCACCTCCCCAAAGCCCCACCCCCTAATTACATCACCTTGCTCATTTTCAACAGACGGGTTTTGGAGGGACGCAAACATGCAGATCATAGCAAGAATGTTTGCAGCCCTCCGGAAGCCCCTCTCCTCCTCCAGATCACTGCCCTTCCCCTCCCCTTAAAGACCATCAACATGCGGGACGCCTGGGTGGTTCAGTTGGGTCCCCCTCATGCTCTGTCTCTCTCTCTTTCTCTCTCTCTGTCAAAAATAAAATAAAAATTTTCAAAAAAAGACCATCAACATGCTGACTTTTGCCAGCTCCTCTTTGCGGGTACACCTGGCAGGCAGCACCCTGAGCCCACAGGCCGTTCTCGGTGAATGGAATCGATCAGTATGTTTCCCTCTGCGTCTGGCTTCTTCTGTTCCCTGCACGTGGGCGATGGTCACTTGCATTGTTGTGTGTGGTTCTTTAGCTTTCGTGGCTGTTTGGTATTCTGTTGTGTGACTGCACAACAAATTATTCAGCTATCGTGCTGTTAATGGACATCTGGGCTGTGGACATCACGGCTTTGGCTCGTATAAAGATCCCTCCCTAAGCGTCACTCTGTGTGGCCCCTCGTCACCTGTGTGTGTGGCTCTGTAGAGGGTACACCCAGGCAGTGCTGCCCCTGGATCAGGGCAAGAGGGCCCCGTGCTGGGCTGTGCATAGAATAACCACAGCAAACCACACATTTATTTAGGGACACACGGCATCTTTCCCATTCAGCACCTGTCCCTCTGTGCAGCGTGACCCTTAATCCCAGACCTCTTATCTGGTGACTGACACCATCAGGCCCCCACATAAACTTCCTCACATTGGATCTGTGTTTTAAGAGCAGAGAAAAGGCTCTGAGTGCCAGAAAGGGGGTGTGAGTTGTCCCAGGCTTTGCAGTGAGGATGCTGCTGAGGGGCTTGGCGGAGTGCAGGTGTAGTGAGCTATGATGGGAAGCATGATGGCAAATCTACTCATTGGCTTATGGAAGGATTTCAATGCAAGAATTCTGAGTAGCTTTATATGTATAAAACATTTAATAGGATTAAATTATAGTTTAGAAATTTATATAATTACAGCTTTATTTGTATAACTTGGATATAAAATTCTTGACTTTATTAATTATAATGTGTGTTTGACCTTTAATTTAAAAAATTAATTTAGGGGCACCTGGGTGGCTCAGTCGGTTACGTGTCTAACTCTTGGTTTTGGCTCAGGCCATGATCCCAGGATCGTGGGATAGAGCCCTGTGTCCGGCTCTGTGCTAACAGTGTGGAGCCTGCTTGGGATTCTCTGTCTCCCTCTCTCTCTCTCTCTCTGCCTTTCCTCTACTTTCTCTCTCTCTCTCTCTCTCTCTCTCTCTCTCTCAAAGTAAATAAATAAAAGTAAAAAATATTTTGAAAAATTAGTTTAAGTATTTTAGGAAAAGAACTCTTTGGGAAAATACAAGTATTTTAAAATTATAAATTCTTGGGGCGCCTGGGTGGCTCCGTCAGTTAAGCGTCTGACGTCGACTCACGTCATGGTCTCATGGTGCGTGAGTTCGAGCCCTGCGTTGGGCTCTGTGCTGACAGCTCAGAGCCTGGAGCCTGTTTCAGATTCTGTGTCTCCCCCTCTCTCTGCCCCTCTCTCTCTCCCTCTCTCAAAAATAAATAAACACTAAAAACATGTTTTTTAATTATAAATTCTTTAAGAAAAAAATTTTTGATGTTTATTTGTTTTTGCGAATAGGGGAGGGCAGAGAGAGAGAGAAACATAGAATCTGAAACAGGCTCCAGGCTCTGAGCTGTCAGCACAGAGCCCAATGTGGGGCTGGAATCCACGAACTGCAAGATCATGACCTGAGCCGAAGTCAGACGCTTAACAGACTGAGCCACCCAGGTGCCCCCAAATTATAAATTCTTAACATTATTTCAAAACATTTACAGACTTCCGTATTTCATGATTTAATTTATATTTTGGTGGCAGTTTATTCAAATGTATACATTCAAGTAACATTTTATTGTATATTTTAATCTGAAATACATATTATAAGGTAAAAAGTTACTTTAGATCATGGAGAATAAAATGTAAATTAATTTTTGTGTATTTGTGGAAACAGAATATGGAAACAGGGCTCAGAAATGAAAAGCTAAAAAAAGAAGTAAGTTTTTCAGAGGGTGCCCTGCTTAGATTGAAAATGTAATCTGGAAACAAGGAAATTAAGCAGACTTTTGTCAAGTGTGACTCACATGAAATTTACAAACAGGATATTATAAATTTTATAATTAGATTTAATTAATGAAACAATAATGAAAATGAGCATAAAGTTATTCTCACCAAATAGAAAAAGAGGTCAGATAAAAATCTCTTTTATTTGTTAGTAAGGGAAGATTGAAGTTTGTTTTGGATCAAACAATGGAAATGGAAAAGAGTAATTCTTATCAAATCTGCAACCAGAAGCCGCAGACAGAGCCCCGCCTGCTGCCGTGATGAGGTGACATTCACGACATTGGTAAATTGGGCAAGAACGTGGAGACCTCCGCACATCGTCTTGATAGTGTGTGAATGTTTCTAGCAAACAGTCTGATTCAAATTGACGAATCAGATTTTCCCTTCGGTAGGTCTGACAGAACACTTAGTATTTTACATCAAAATTAAATTATTTCTAGCGGAAAAAGAAAGTACAGAGACCAACTTTTATAGTTTAGGTTTAAAGGCAAAGTATTTTATTTTTGTGTGTGGTGTCAGAAAGTGGTCCAGTCTTTCCCGGTTATTGTGGAGCCAGTCACTGTGAGCAGAAGAGTCCCCCCAGGGCACCCTGTACCAGGTGACGTGGTGAGTCCCTCATGCCAACCAGCACAAGTACAGGAAGTTTTTGGAGATGGTGAAGCTGTAGGTCAGCTTGAAGAACTCTGACCCTCAGAAGAACAAACGCTTCTCAGGCATCATCAGGCTTAAGTCCATTCCCTGCCCTATGTTCTCTGTCTGTGTTTTGGGGGACCAGCGGCACTGCAATGAGGCCAAGGCTGTGGATATTCCCCACATGGACATCGGGACACCAACGAAACTCAGCAGAAATAAAAACTTAGTCAAGAAGCTGGATTAGAAGTATGATGCCGTTTTGGCTTCAGCAGATCCCACGAATCCTGGTCCAGGACTGAATAAGGCTGGCAAATTCCCCTCTTTGCTGACCTCCCATGAGAACATCATGGCCAAAGGAGATGAAGTGAAGTCCACGATCAAATCCCAGATGAAGAGGGTGCTGTATCTGGCCTTGGCCATTAGCCATGTGAAAATGACAGATGATGGGCTTGTGAACAACATCCAGTTAGCTGTGAATTGGTGAACGTCCGGGGTTTATACATCGAGAGCACCATGGGCAAGCCCCAACGCCTACACTAAGGCACAGCTTGATAATCCCTAGTGCTGTCAAACAAACAAACAAACAAACAAACAAACAAGTAAAGGAATAAATAACGTGGCCCAACTCTTTCGCATGTCGCTGTCCAGTTTTCCCAATACCATTTGTTGAAGAGATTGTCTTCTTCCCATTGGATATTCATTCATGCTTTGTGGAAGATGAGTTGACCATATAGTTCTGGGTCCATTTCTGGGGTTTCTATTCTGTTTGATTGATCTATGTGTCTGTTTTTGTGCCAGTACCATACTGTCTTGATGACTATAGCTTTGTAATATAACTTAGGTCTGGAATTGTCATGCCTTCAGCTTTGGTTTTCTTTTTCAAGACTTCTTTGTCTATCGGGGGTCGTTTTTGGTTCCATACACATTTTAGGATCGTTTGTTCTAGCTCTGTGAAAAATGCTGGTGGTATTTTGATAGAGACTGCGTTGAATGTGTAGTTTGTTTTGGGTAGTGTCAACGTTTTAACAATATAGGATCTTCCAATCCATGAGCATAGAAAGTTTTTCCATTTTTTTGCGTGTCTTCAGTTTCTCTCATAAGTGTTCTATAGTTTTCAGAGTACAGATCTTTTGCTTCTTTGACTGCGTTTATTCCTAGGTATCTTACGGTTTTTGGTGCAATTGTAAATGGTATCAGTTCCTTGATTTCTCTTTCTGCTTCACTATTGGTGTATAGAAATGCAACCGATTTCTGTACATTGATTTTGTATCCTGCAACTTTACTGAATTTGTATATCAGTTCTAGCAATTTTTTAGTGGAGTCTTTCGGATTTTCTATATAGAATATCATGTTGTCTGTGAATAGGGAAATTTTTACTGCTTCCTTGCCATTTTGGAGGCCTTTTATTTCTTTTTGTTGTCTGATTTCTGTGGCTAGGACTTCAGTACTATGTTAAAAAACAGTGTTGAATCACTAAATTGTACACCAGAAACTAATATTATACTGTACGTTAACAAAATTGAATTTAATAAAAAGTAAAAAAAAAAAAAAAAAAAAGAAAGGCAAAGTATTTTGTAACTTTTCTACTTTTTATGACTTAGCTTTTGCCACCATGTTATTTGTGGCTGGAAACATCCGAGTTCTTAATTATAAGAACACAAAACATTCCAGGGCTCCTGGGTGGCTCAGTTGGTTAAGTGACCCACTGTAGCTCAGGTCCTGATCTTGCGGTCCGTGAGTTTGAGCCCCGCGTCAGGCTCGGTGCTAACAGCCTGGAGCCTGCTCCTGATTCTGTGTCTCCCTTGCTCTCTGCCCCTCCCCCACTTATGCTCTGTCTCTCTCTCTCTGTCTCTCTCTCAAAAATAAACATTAAAAAAATTTTAAAAAAGAACACAAAACATCCCTTGCACATAAAAATCACACAAGTCTAATTACTACCATGAAAATAAATCTGTACAGCAAACAACCAAGAATCTTCAAGAAAGACACGTGAACATTGAAATACATGGAGGTGGTGTTTCTTAAAGAATATTCTGTCGGGGCGCCTGGGTGGCTCAGTCGGTTGAGCGACCGACTTCGGCTCAGGTCATGATCTCATGGTTTGTGAGTTCGAGCCCCACGTCAGGCTCTGTGCTGACAGCTCAGAGCCTGGAGCCTGCTTCTGACTCTGTGTCTCCCTCTCTCTCTGTCCCTCCCCTGCTCATGCTCTGTCTCTGTCTCAGAAATAAATAAATATAAAAAAAAATTAAAAAAAAAAGAATATTCTGTCCAATATTTAGCAAAAATGATAATGTTTTCTCTGTGTGATGCCACTAGTACAATATTTATAGAAAATGATAGACATTTCTTAGTTTTGTACATATGATTTCAAAATTAGATGATAGAATGGTTGAATGTGGAATATAGAAAAAAAATGAATGCATATGAACATGATCAAGGATGGAAAATTCAAGTGAGATCCATATTTTAATGGATAAAACAGTGAGAGAAAAAAATCATACATAAATGTTTAAAAAAGTAAACACTACTCACTTAAACTAGATTGTACCAAGGACAAATGTCCTGTCGAACAACTAACGTTTTTGGTATATGATGTTAATTATCATACAAAAGAAAACAGGGACTTCAAAAGGAGTGGTTATGTCATTGGTTTTATATCTGTTGTAAAATGTATAGGTTTTGACTTAGGTAAGGACAAGATAAATACTTTGAGTTTTGGGCATTGATTTAAAAGATAGTTGAGGGACTATGGTAAAGGCACTAAGACTATATTAGTCAAGAGGAGAGCTTACAAACCAGAATTTTAGCTGAAAATCCATTTGTTACTGGGAGTCATGACTCAATTATATCCATAGTGACATATTTGTAGCAATGAATGCAGTAATTATATATGCTATTTTCTTTATCTTCCCAAAGGTGGAATATCTTATCAAATTTGACCTTTCAATCATTCTCAAACACCTGAAGGGAATACCAAATAGATGCCGGTAGAGAAATCAGATTTTATTTTGACGAGATATAATATTTATTAGAAGAGTTAAGTAAAACAACAAATGACTCTCAACTAAAAATTAATATGGTCCTTAGCACACAAATCAAATAAATGTTGAATCTGCATCCTACACAGTCATGGGGTATGAACTCATGCTTGCTAATGATATGTAGCAAAAAGCATACACAAAATCCAAATCCATATTTAGGTATAAATAGTTTTGAAATGTTTTTGTTTAAAAAAGTGGACTTTGCTCATGTGATACATGCATGGAAGGTGCCAGTCCAACAAAACTTGAAAACTTAGAACCAAGAAATGAAAATGTTTGCATGCATATGAAAAAGAGTATGCATTTTTACGTGTATTTATTTTTGAGAGAGAGAGAGAGAGAGCACGAGAGAGAGCGGGAGAGGGCAGAGAGAGAGGGAGACACAGAATCCAAAGCAAGTTCTAGGCTCTGAGCAGTCAGCACCGAGCCCGACGTGGGGCTCGAACTCACAAACCGTGAGATCATAACCTAAGCTGAAGTCAGATGCTTAACCAGCTTAGCCACCCAGGCACCCTGAAGCAGAGTGTGTATTAATGATTCTAAAACTAATTATGCCCATTGTGACTTAGGACACAGTCTCAAATGAAGAGAGATTTGAGTAAATTAAGCTGTGTTCTGTCAATTTGGTTTTCTTTATAATGTTCCAGAATTGAACAATTTAAAAGAGCTTACACAATTGAGTTAAGTAAGAATTAAGTAGATAAAATAAATGAAAGATTAAGGAATTTCTCGACTGTATATTGTTATAGCTTATTTAAACAAACCAATACTGATGTTACCATTAATGCAAGCTCACGCTTTTTTCAGAATTTCTTAGTTTTTACCAAATGTTCCTTTTCTGTTCCAGGATCCCATTCAGGATACCACATTTCGTTTAGCTATCTTGCCTCCTTGGGCTCTGCTTTTTTTTCGGGCTTTCCTTGTTTTTGATGACCTTGACAGTTTTGAGGAATGCTGGTCAGGTATTTTGTAGAATGTCTTTGAACTGGGATTCGTTTAATATTTTTCTCACGATTAGACTGGGGTTATAGGTTTGGGGGAGAAAGACCACAGATGTCAAGTACCATTTGTACCCCATCATATCAAGGGAACATACTGTCAACATGACTTGTGACTGCTGATGTTAAGTTTGAGCACTTGGGGAGGTCATAATTTTGTTTCTTTAAAGTTACCCCTATCCCCGCGTACTCTCTCTATGTGAGGGAAGCCCATGCTTGAGTGGAGAGTTATGCTCTACCCCTTAGAAAACAGAGTTATCTATTTAAGTTGTTTGGAATTCTTGTGCATGGGACACTTTTCTATTCTCCTCCATTATTTATGTATTTGATCATTTTTTTTTTTTATATCAGTGTGGACTCATGGATATTTATTCTATACTTTGGGTCATTATCTAATACTACTTTACTCACTTTGTTGCTCAAATTGGTTCAGCTTTGACCATTGAGAGCTATTTTAATTGGCTCCAGTGACTTTTTGCTATACCCCCTGGACATAGGTTTTTTATATTTTTTTATTTCATTTTTTTAACATTTATGTATTTTTGAGAGACAAAGCATGAGCAGGGGAGGGTCAGAGAAGGAAGGAGACACAGAATCCCAGGCAGGCTCCAGGCTCTGAGCTGTCAGCTCAAACTCCTGGACTGTGAGATCATGACCTGAGCTGAAGTCGGATGCTTAACCAACTGAGCCACCCAGGTGTCCCACCCCGAGTCATAGTTTTAATTAATTAATTATATTATTATTTAACACTTCCTTGCCTCTTGTACTACAAGATGCTCAAGGCTCCTCTTGTGTATTTCTTGCCCCAGTCCTAGAATCAACCATTTCCTCCAAGGATCCCTGGGTCGTCTCATTACAGAATGGTATTGGAAATCAGGATGTGGTGCTGGATGTGTTTCTTCTTACAGGGTGGTGGTGTTCCTGGGTTCTGTCATCTGGCAGAGAAAGGAAACATATGTGAGAATATCAACTTGTGCATAAACACAGATCTGTAAATATTTCTTGGTGAAGCCATTTGCATCTATATTAAGCTAACCATGAGTGTATGTCTCAACTCTCAACTGTTATGACCTGGGTCATTCTAACATCCTAGATGAAGTTGGAAGCTTAACTGACTGAGCCACCCAGGTGCCCCATCTTTTATCCATTTTAAAAATTGGGTTATTTTCTAATTTTTGACTTTTAAGCTTCTTTGTGTATTTTCAGTAGAAGTCCTTTATCAGATAGTGTTTTGAAAATATTTCCTCCCAGCCAATGGTTTATATTTCTATGCACTTAATGTGTGTTTTTACACAGCAGAAGTTTTTAATTTTCATAAAGTCCAAGTTAAGAATTCAGTTTTTTCTTTCATGGATCATACTTTTTCTGTTGAATCTAAAACCTCATCATCAAATTCAAGTTTTCATGGTTTTTCGCCTAGAATCTCTTAGAAAAGTTTTATGATTTTGCATTTTTCATTTAGGGCTAATATGAGTTAATTATTGTTAAAGTTGTACGATCTCTGTTAGATTTTTTTCAATATTGACATCCAGTCGTTCTAGCATCATTTTTGAGCAAAACTATCTTTTTAATACTGAATTTCCCTTTCTTTTTTTGTCAAAAATCAGGTAACTATATTTTTGTAGCTCTATTTATTGTCTTTCTGTTCTGTTCCATTGACTTGTCTATTTTTTTATTAATACTATGCTGTCTTAACTTATGTGGTTTTATAGTAAATCTTGAAATCAAATAGTGTGAGTCCTCTAACCTCATTCTTCTTTTTTAGTATTGTATTGCCTATTCTAGTTTTTTTTGCCTTTTTCTATATACTTTGCAATTCGTTTGTTGATATTCCCAAAATAGTCTAGTGGGATTTTGATTGAAAGTAACTTGAATCTATGGATTGGGTTGGAAAGAATTGTCATCTTAATGATATTGAGACCTCCCATCAGGAACATGGGGTATCTCTCCATTTATTTTGATATTTTTTGATTTCCTTCATCAGTATTTTATAACTTTTTGCATGTAGGCCCTATATGTATTTTTGTTAATTTATACATAATTATTTAATTTTTTGTTGGTATTGTATTAGTTGGTGTTTATATTCATCAGGGTTTGTAGAACCAACAGGATGTGTGTGTCTATATCTATCTTCCTGTCTCTCTCTTTCTCTTTCTCTATCATCTCTCTATCAGTCTTCATCATTACCACCTATCTATATCTATTATCTATGTTTCTATGTATCTATCCGTCATCATCATCATCTACCTATTTTCCTATCATCTATTGAGAGAGGTTTATTTTGCGGAGTTGGCCCCTGTGATTGTAGAGGCTTATTAAGTCCAGAATCTGAAGGGTAGGCTGGCAGGCTGGGAGCCCAGGGAAGAGTTGCAGTTTGAGTCCAAAGGCAGTCCGCAGCTAGAGTTCCTTCTTCCTCAGAGAAGCCCAAACCATGTTCTATTAAAGCCTCAGCTAATTGGATGAGGCCCGCCCATTTTATGGAGGGTAATCTGCTTTGACTCAAAGTGCAATGACTTAAGTCTTAATGTCACCCCCAAAACACCTTCACAGAAACATCCAGCATAATGTTTTTCAAATATATAGACACTGTGGCTCAGCCAAGTGGACACGGAGTTAACCATCAGAGTGCTTTTAGATTTGAAACTAGTTGTTTATTGCCGGCTTATAAGAAAACAATCGACTTCTGTGTTTTAAGCATGTACTGTGAGACCTTGTTTAACTTGTGTATTTTTTTTTTTTAACATTTATTTATTTTTGAGACAGAGAGAGACAGAGCACGAACAGGGGAGGGGCAGAGAGAGAGGGAGACACAGAATCTGAAACAGGCTCCAGGCTCTGAGCTGTCAGCACAGAGCCCGACGCGGGGCTTGAACTCACAGACCACGAGATCATGACCTGAGCCGAAGTCGGACGCCCAACCGACTGAGCCACCCAGGTGCCCCTAACTTGTGTATTAATTCTAGGCCTGTTTTTGTTGTGCTTTTCTACATACACAGTTATGTCTGTAAATAAAGACAGTTTTACTTATTTGTTTCCAATCTGCATATGCATATTTCTTTGTCTTTCATTGTTGCACCAGCTAAAACTTCCAGCGCCATGCCGAACATGAATGGTGAGAGGACATCATTGCCTTGTTCCTGGTCCTAGGGGGAGAGTGTCTGGTCTCTCATCCTTAAGTAGGATGTTAGCTTTAGTTTCTTAATAGAGGTTCTTGATCAATTGGAGGATGTTCTTCTCTCTTCTTAGTTTGTTGATAATTTTACCATGAATAGGCATTGGATTTTGTTAAATTATGATCAAATGATTTTTCTTCTTTAGCATGTTCATATGAGAATTGTATTGATTCATTGATAGATTTTTGAATGTTGAACCAGACTCATATTGCCTACAATCAATCCCACTTGGTTTTGGTATATAGTTCTTTTTATACATTGATGGGTTTGATTAGCTAACATTTTGTTGAGCATTTTTGCATCTATATTCATAAGAAATATTTTTCTTAACTTTCTTTTTTAAAATGTTTTTGTCTGGTTTGGGTATTAAAGTAATGTTGATCTCATAGACAAGTTATGAAGTGTTCCTTCTGATTTTATTTTCTAGAAGATATTATGGAGAATTAGTATTATTTCTACCATAAATGTTTGGTAGAATTTACCAATGAAACCATCTGGAACCAGTGCTTTCTTTTTTGAAAGATTATTAGTTATTGATTCAATTTCTTTGGTAGATATAAGGATAATTATGTTGACTATTTCCCTTTGTGTGAGTTTTGTTATTTTGTGCCTCTCAAAAAATTCCTTCATTTCATCTAAGTTATCAAATTTTGGGGCAAAGAGTTGTTAATAGTATTCCTTTATTATCCTTTTAATGCCCAAGGAATCAGTCTTATATTGGTGACTTGAATTCTCTCTTTTCTCCCTCTCTTCCTCTCTCTTATCCTGGCTAAAGGTTTATCAATTTTATTTATCTTCTCAAAAAACCAGCTTTTTGATTCTTTGATTTTGGTTCATTGATGCTTTCTCTGAATCCCACAAATTTTGCTGAGCTGAATTCTCGTTTTTATTTAGTTTAAAATATTTTAAAATTTTTCTGAGACTTCTTTTTGGTCTATGGGCTTTTTATAAGTACGCTGTTTATTTGTTTGTTTGCTTATTTATTTATTTATTTATTTATTTTTCATAAAAGAATTAAGATTTTAATTTAAATTTAAGTACATATATTCTTTTTTCTGAACAAAGATGCATCTAGAAAGACATACATTTAGTTTGATATTATTTAAGTTGGGAAACTATATTTGCAACTCAAGAAAAATGCTTTTGTAAATAATGATAGAAACAAACCTTAAAATATAAGACTTACACATGCTTTTAAATTCATTTGTCAGGAGGGATACAGAACTGAAACCGTAAGATCTGCAAGATGAATATTTAGTGAGGGAGTCTCTTTTTTTTAATACATTCCAGAATTTTTACAATAAAAACCTAAAAAGTCAGGGAGATTGTTAGACCAATCTTGTCCAAACGTGTTATAAAATTATAACATCTTACATTATCTAATGTTTTCTTGCTGCCAGTCTTAATTTTAAGACCATAAGGTATAATCTGAAAAAATTTAAAAACAATTTCCAAAGTTTATCCAAAAAAAAAAAAAGAAAGAAAGAAAAAACAAACACCCTATCTCAGTGGCCAAGGTCAAATCCGATTATGGTATTTTAACCCATTAGCAAACCTGGTATCTTCAATAAGTATGCTGTTTAATTTCCAATTGTTTGGGGGAAATTTCCAGCTATCTTTCTGTTACTGATTTTTAATTTCATTTAATAGTAGTCTGAGAATATACTTTGTATGATTCCTATTTTTTTAAGTTTGTTAAGGTATTTTTCATGGCCAGAATGTGGCTTATCTTGGTGAATGTTTCCCATAAACTTGAAAAGAATGTGTGTTCTAGCATCACTGAATGAAGAATTCTAAAACATGTCAGTTAGATCAAATTGATTGATGGTGCTGTTCAGGCTGTCTATATATTTACTGATTTTCTGCCCACTTGATATATCAATTACAGGCAGGGGGTATTGAAGTCTCCAACTATAATAGTGAAGTTGACTATTTCTTCTTCCATTTCTATCATTTTTTTCCTCACATCTTTTGATGTTTTGTCATGTGGCATATTCATGCTTATCATTATGTCTTCCTAGAGAATTGGCTCCTTCCTCACTATTTAATGTCCTTCTTTATCTCTGTTAATCTTCTTTGTTCTGAGACCTACTTTCTCTGAAATTATTATAGCTATTCCAGCTTTTCTGCCTGTTCGTGTTAGCACGATATAACCTTCTCCATCCCTTCAATTTTAACTTGAGTCTTTCTTTATATTTTATGTAGGTTTTCTTTTTTGTCGACAATATAGAGTTGAGTTTTTTTTTTTAATTCCGTGTGAGAATCTCTGTCATTTAAGGAATTTCTGAAGCCATACACTTTTTTTTCTATTGTATTTATTTTTTCGTTTTCTTTTTCTTTTACTCATTTAGCCCATCCCCCCTTCCACAACCTGTCCAGCAACCCTCTGTTTGTTCTCTGTTAAGCGTCTGTTATGTTTTGTCCCCCTCCCTGTTTTTATATTACTTTTGTTTCCCTTCGCTTATATTCATCTGGTTAGTATCTTAAATTTGAGGCCATACACTTTAAAGTGATTATAGATATATTTGGATTTTTACTGTTTTCAACCATTTATTATTATTATTATTATTTCTTTTATTTCTTTCTTTTTCTGCCATCTCTAGTTTTAATTGAGCATTTTATTTCCTCTCTGGGCATGTCAGCGTGTTACTTCTTTTAATAATTTTTAGTGGCTGCCTTAGCATTTACAACATACATTAAAAATTTTTGTTTTACTTTATTGATTTATTATTTTTTTTTGAGAGACAGAAAGAGAGAGAGAGAGCGAGAGAGAGCGCAAGTGGGGGAGGGGCAGAGAGAGGGGGAGACACAGAATCTGAAGCAGGCTCCAGGCTCTGAGCTGTCAGCACAGAACCTGACGTGGGGCTTGAACTCATGAGCTGCGGGATCATGACCTGAGCTGAAGTCGGACGCTTAATTGACTGAGCCACCCAGGTGCCCCTCCAATATACATTTTTAAGTAAACTGAATCAATCTTCCAACAGCACTATAGCCTACCATGTATAGTGGAAATACTTCTATGTGTAGGACAGGTACTTTTATAGGTAGTGTAATTCCTCACGCCTACCCCTTGCTACACTCCTGTCACTTAAGTGCTGTAATCACAATACCAAATTACTCTTATTCCCTTAAGCAAAGAATTAACTTTCAGATCGATCAAAAATCAGAATAATAAAAATATTATACTGTCGTTTATTTCTTCTCAGATGCTCTTCCTTTTAAAACAATATAGACCCAAGTTTCTAGTCTATATTGTTTTCTTTCTTCCTAGAGAGAGAACTTCTTGTAACGTTTTTTCCAGCGCTGATCTCCTGACAATGAATTTCCTCAGTTTTTGTTTGTCTAGGAAAGTCTTCATTTTCCCTTTTCTTTTGAAGGATAATTTCCTTGAAGGACAGACTTCTAGGCTGGTTGGTTTTTTTTCTTCCAACCCTTGAAATAGCTCACTTCTGTTTTCTGATGAGAAGCACTGCAATTCTTATCCATGTTTTCGTAGAGACAAGACTTCCCCCTGCCTTCTTTCAAGATTTTCTCTTTGTCTTTGGTTCTATACAGGTTCAGTGTGGTACGTCAAGGTGTGTGTGTCTGTGTGTGTGTGCGTACACATGTATTTTGGTATTAGTACTGCGTGGTACTTTCAGAGTTTTCTCAATGTGTGGCTTGGTATTGACATTAATTTTGAAAACGTCTGAGCCATTATTACTTCATATATTTCTTCTGCCCAATTCTTTCTTCTCCTTTTGCTATTACAACTTTTGAAATTGTTTCAAAACTTTTGGATGTTCTTTTCTGGTTTGCATTTTTTTTTTTTAACTCTTTTCCTCTTTCAGTTTGGGAAGTTTCTATTGACATACTCTTTTTTATTTATTTTTTTACTTTATTTTTATTTTTTTATTAAAATTTTTTAAATGTTTATTTATTTTTGAGAGAGAGAGAGAGGAGAGAGCATGAGTGAACGAGGGGCAGAGAGAGAGAGACACACACACACAAATCCGATGCAGGCTCCAGGCTCCGAGCTATCAGCACAGAGCTCGATGAGGGTCTCGAACTCATGGACCATGAGATCACTACCTGAGCCGAAGTCAGTCGCTTAACTAACTGAGCCACCCAGGCGCCCCTCTGTTGACACATTCTTAAGCTCACTGATTGTTTCCTTGACTGTGTCTAGATTACTGATGAGCCCATCAACAGTGTTTTTTCATTTCTGTTACCGTGTTTCTGATTTCTAGCATTTCCTTTCAGTTCTTAGAATTTCCATCTCTCTGCTTACATTAGCCATTGTCTTAGTCTTTTCAGGCTGCTGAAACAAGATGCCGTGTATTGTGTGGCTTTTAAATAATAGAAATGCGTTTCTCACAGCTGTGGAAGCTGGGCATCTGAGATCAAGGCACCAGCAGATTCGGGGTCTGATGAGACCCTGCCCCCAGGATGGCATCTTTTTGCCATGACTTCATACAGTGGAAGGAGCAAGGGAGCTGTGTAAAGTCTCTCTTATTGGGGCAGCTCTGCCACTTGGGAGGGCTCTGCCTTCATGACCCGATCACCTTCCAGAGACCCCACCTCCAGACGCCATCACACGGAGGGTTAAGATCTCCACATAGGACTTTTGGGAGAGCACAAACATTCAGCCCATAGAATCATCCACTTCTGCCTGTTGTCTCTTTATCCACTTAACATCCTAATCAGAGTTGTTGAAACATGCTAATACTCAACATACGAATCACAGTTATTTAAAATTCTCTGGCTGCTAATTCCAACATCTTTGTCACATCTGAGTCTGATCGTGATGTTGCTCTCCTTGTTTCGACTACTTTCTCTCGCTCCTTTGCGTACCTTGCCTGTTTTTTGAAGGCTGGGTAACAGGAATGGAGGCAAATAGGTCTTGGGTGTGAAGGTTTATGTTAAACTGGTTAGGAGTTGGGCTTCTTTTTCCATGTTTGCTCTAAGTGTAGGTGCCAGGGTCTGAAAATTCCTCTAGTTTTGGTGTTTTTGTCTGTGCTGTTGTCTTTAGTGTCCCTTGGAACTCTTCCTGGGGTCTGTTTCGCAGTGGTCTTGGCTCTGTTCCGCTGTTCCGCTGGGGTCCCGGAGCGGTTGGGGGGAAGGCGTAGGGGATGGGGAGTGTTCACGTGTTGTGTGGTCTGCTTGGGTCTCAGTGACTCAGCCTGGGTCTAGGGGCTGTGACTTTCACCACTGTGTCTCCGTGGACGCATCCTTTCCCCCCACGGTTCTTCCTCGATTCCCTCATTTTGTTTTCTGGAAGTCTGGCCCTGTTGGCTGCTCTTCCCCCTCGTGAAGCAGAAAGGCTCGCAGGGGTCTGGAGCAGGATAGAAGCACCTGACCCATCTGGGATAAAGTTTTGGGGATGCATTGTCCCCTGGGGAGTACACCTTTGCCAGGGAGAAGGTCTGGGCATATTTCGTGATGATTATTCCTCCCTTCTCCCTGCCCTGGCGGGGGATCCTTCTCAGGGCCTCACCGTAAAAACCTGGTGTGGCTCCGGGTAGTAAAGCCCATGAGAGTGTGCTCCCCCCAGCCCCCAAGGTGTGGGTTCCGGGGATTTCTTACTCTTCTGGGAGTCCACACTTAGCCTCCAGCAGTTCAAATCGCCGTGTAAGCGTGTCTTCCGGCTGACGGCTCCAAGGGCTTCTCCTCCAGGCAAACAGATCTTGGTTGCCCATCTCTCCGGTTGTGACCGTCTCTCCAGATTTGGGGATGGTCCAATCAATTTTTCTTCCACCTCAATGTTTCTGTTAGGTCCAAGCAAAGTTTTTGGTTTTCAGCAAAGGAGAAAGTTGCACAGCTACGCCGAATTTGGGCTCCCTCTTACTCTGGATCTTAGGAGTGACAGAACTGAGAGCAGCCGCGTTTGTTTTGTTCCCACTCATCCTGGCCTTTAATCCTCCACGAGCTTCCTTTTGCTTCTGGGGCTGGTACCCATCTGTTTCCCCTCCCTAGTCCCTTGTCCCTTGTAGCCTTCCGGAAAGGGATATAAAAGTCATTCTTAATTGTAGTTCCAGGGTAGAAAAAGCTGATCTTGCATTAGTGTCTTAAAAATGGGAAAAGGGGACACACAGCACAGAGGTCTTTCTGAGGGGCAGCCACAGGACTTGGTGACCAGTGAGGTGGGAGGAGGGTGATTGGGGTGTAGGCAAAGCAGGAGAAAGGACTTTAGGCTGTTTGGGTGGACCGATCGTTGGTTAAGTATGCCCTGAACATATCTGATGAATTGGTAGATACTTCCACGATGACGGGAATATCAAGCGGGCAGCTGCAGCTAAAACAGAAGCATGGCCGTGATCACATCGGTGATTTTACAAGGTGACCTCAGCGGGGTGGAGAAAGGGCCCATCGAAGCAGGTCACTGGGAGATATTTTGCGAGCGGGTAGATGCCAGGCTTCTCTCGTCTCCCTTCTCCTTGACAGAGAACCAGGCAGGATGAGTCAGGTGTTGCTGAGACTGAGCAGGAGACACAAGGAACCAGCAGCAGAGTTGCTCATAGGTCTCGCTGCAATGCTTTGTGGGACAAAGAAACTCAATAATAAAAGCTTCACTTTCAAAATGCAGCAGGCTTCTCTTCGGAGAAATAGATGCTATTTCCTTTGTTTTCTTTCTTTCTCTTTTTATCCTGCACTAACAGGAAACAGAATTAAGGGTGAGCCTCGCGCCGCAGGCTGGGGTAATAGATACAGTTGTTCTCATGCCTGTGATCAAATATTGAAGGTGCACTTGGGGAAACTGATGCCAAGGTGGAAGCTGCAAATGAAACGTTCTGTGCCTCAGAATCAAGAGCAGGCTTTGAAATCCCAGACCCATCGCCCCGCTGCTACGTGAACTCTATTTTGGAATTGTGAGAAATCAATACGGAAAAGTATATACGCCGGAACAACGTTAAAAGATCTCTTCACTCCCCTGAAAACTCCAGACTTAAAGTGTTCCCACAGTTGGCGTGTGGTCTGGGGGCACTGCCGCGATCAAATCTGAACCACAAGACCCACACCCTCCTTTCTGAACCTCCAAGTCCTGTGCTGTGCGTGAGCGGTGTTGGTCCAGAATCCGCAGTCACTGGGGCTCATGGGAGCACGAAGGAGCAGGTCGAGTAAAAATTTGGACAAAAAAGTGAACCTCAGATTTTTATAAAAAGAACTCAGGCTTCCTACTTTTAAATATATGGATTAGCCCCAGCTGGCCAGAGAAAGTGCTTGACTTAATTACAGGGCTTGACTTAACGAGGAATAATTCTAATTCGTGTTCATATTTCGGTAACCCTGTTTACATTAATGGCCTGTTCAGATATGTCTGAGAACAATTGGCTTTCTTGAGTAGCAAGCTTTTCTTCATAATTTACACATTTTAGCTTAGACACTGCTTTTTCACAGGTCCCCAGGAAGTGACCTTTTGTGCCGGCCCTTTGCAGATGGCCGCTGGCAGTCCCATGCTCTGGATGGCGGGGACAGTGATGGATGAGCGTCAGCTCCCAGGACCCACTGCCAGAACCCCCAGAGGTGCCGTCTCACATGCTGATTAGCTAGACAAGTTTCCAGCTCCAGGAAGACCCTCCTGCCCAACTAGCCCCATGTACACAGTTAGCACTGACTGAGAGATAAATACACATCAGTCCCGTCGTCAGGCACCATGGGTCTAGCCGGTGGAGGGAGATTGTGCAGTCGAGGCAGTAGGACCCACGGCGCAAGTCAGCACAGGTTCTGTGCGGTGGGGGCCGTGGGGGGGGAGTCGTCAGTTCTGCCTTTGGTGGAAGCGGAGGCTCAGAAAAGTTACCTGGAAGTGACTTTTGGGTTGAATTATGAGAAAGGCGTTGGTTGAGAAACACCAGGCCCCAAGACGAAGGAGCGATGATGGCCCGGGACCATGGGCATGAAGCAGGTGCTGCCTTCGGGGAGCCTGTCAATAGCTTAGTGTGGTTGGATAGTGGTAGCATTTGCGTATGTGTGTTGGGGGGGGGCCCTTCATCAGGGATCGTGACGGGCGGGGAGCAGACAGACAGCAACAGGAGGATCACGGGGGGGTTTCAGTGCCACAGCAAACAATTCAGATTCTATTCTAGTGACCCTGGCAAGCGAGTTGATGGCCTTTCAACTTTGTAAAACGCTTTTCACTTGACGTAATTTTGGACTTCCGAGAGAGTTGCAAAGATAGCACTCAGTTCCCGCACACCCCTCCTCTGACTCCGTCTCATGTCCACATCTGTGTGAGGCTGGCACACGCAACAGAGACATTAACCCCGGTCTGATATTATTAGCTCAGCTACAGATGAGTCAGATTTCATCAGGTTCACACGTATGTCCTTTTCTGTAGCGGGATCCCGTGAGGGGCTCATGACCTTTTCGTCCTCGTGCTCCCCCGTCCTTCATAACTCGTTCATCTCCCTGACGTGTTTGGAGACTATTGGTCAGGTATTTCATAAAATGGCTTTCCCTCCCCTGCCCTCCCCTCCCCTCCCCTCCCCTCCCCTTCCCTTCCCTCCCCTCCCCTGCCCTCTCCTCTCCTCTCCTCCCCTCCCCTGCCCTCCCTTCCCCTCCCCTCCCCTCCCCTCCCCTCTCCTTTCCTTTCCTTCCTTCTTTCATTTTTGAGCACTTTCTTACCTCATGGCACCACAAAGTGCTCCAAACTCATGTCGCGTTGTGCTTCCTTTGCCCCTCGCTAACTTTGCTTTCTAAGCAGTGAGTGACATGACTGAAATCCCCTGACGTGACAAGATCCGTGTTGGAAAGATCCCCTATACAGAGGATGGACGGGTGTGGAAAGGTGCGACTGTGGCACTGATCGGGCTGGAGATGAAGAAGCTGAGGCCAAGTCAGTGGCATCAAGGGTGGAGGAACCGGGGGTGCTGGGAGGAGGGGAGGAAGTGGCTGTATGTGACGAGCAGGTTTCTGTGATGATGGGTGGACGCGTGGTTGGTTCCTGGGACAGGAAACACGGGAACGGGTTTGGCTTTGCTCTTTCGGCCTCCAGTGGCGGTGTCACCACACCCGTTTTCGGTGCTCTTCTTCTGGGCTCTTTCTGTGTTGTCTCCTCGGTTCTCTGGATCCTCTCCTTTCTTAGCACAACTTCCCTGAATTGCCTCACTTCTTGCAACTGGGATGCTCACGGCTCACGTAGCCCTTTGTGTCTGAGATTTGCAAGGATGACCTTCTTTCTTGCCCTGCCAGGCACCGTTGTAGGCAACGGGAGGCA
Organism: Panthera onca; assembly: GCF_046562875.1. Taxonomy (NCBI): domain Eukaryota; kingdom Metazoa; phylum Chordata; class Mammalia; order Carnivora; family Felidae; genus Panthera; species Panthera onca. The sequence continues at coordinate 4,667,151 of NC_138339.1, read as the reverse complement.
ACTATCACGGCCAGCTAACCACTCTCCTGAAGCTGGCAATTCTAGGACACGTAATAAACAAGTGAACCAATAAACAGCCCAGAGCGTTCTAGCTAGTGGAATAAGCGTGATGCCGGGCACACAGTGAAGTAATCTGATGGAAAGGGACTGAGGATGGGAGAGGGGTAACCTTGACTGAGAGGTCACTGCAAGTCCCATTAAAGAGGGGCATTTGAGCCAAGATCTGCAGGGAAGAGCCAGCCATATAACTATCCAAGGAAAGAACATTTCAGACAAGGGACTGGCTTGTGCACAGCCCCCAAGAAGAAGGTGAGACTGGGTGCACATTATAGGAACAGAGAGAAAATCCACGTGGCTGAAAAATGGTGGACCGGGTGGGAGACAGCAGGTGAGATCAGATTGGAGACGTTCCGGGTGGACTGGTTGGCCGTAGGAGGATGACGAGTTATATTTTAGGGGGAGGAGAAAGCCATCGAAGACTTCCACCTCAAGGAATAACCTGATCTGATCTATGTTTTTAAAAATTCTCTCTAGTGTCTGTGGCCCCGGGGTTGTAGGAAGGCAGCAGTGGGCACAGGGAGACAAGTCAGGTGAGAGAAGGGGAGGGATTTGAACAGGGGACAGAGATGGGCAGAGGGCACGCGGGAGACATGATGGCAGCATTTGCTGATGACGTGGGAGGAAGAACATCAAGGATGAAATCTAAGTTTTTGGCTTGAGCAACTGGGAACTGAGGACAGCTCACTGGGGGGCAGGCGTGGGAGGGGCAAGTCTGCAGTGAGGGGATTAAGCCTGTGGTCCTGGGCATGTTGTTTGTGATGCTGATTACGAGTCCTGGCAGGTGGGTTGAGAAGGCGGCCCTGGGTGTGGTGCTCGGGTGAAATATTGAGACTTGCCAGTCTGAGGGTGGGGTTCCAGGCCTTGGGCCTGGAAGGGGTCGTTGTGGGAGAAGGTACAGATGGAGAGCTTCACTTTTGGGCCTTCAGAAACCCCAGCCCCCAAACGATTGCTTTAGCCACACAAGGTGGTCAACTTCACTCACCTACAAATAAAACTACAAGGTCCTGATAATAAAGAGAATATGGTTAAGATGGGACAAAAAATGGAAATTAAGTAATTGCAACACCAAAGGCTAAGAAACAGCTGCCATGCCCATAGTCCGTTGCCTCGGGGACCAACGAGAACCTGCAGGGACTCTGGGCCTGTCCCTGTGACTGGGAGTCACGAGGGGAGCAGCAGGGGACAGAAGTAGAGCCATGCTATGCAGGAGATGCCCTCAATCTAACTTCTCCTAAGGAGAATATTTAAAATAAGATTCCTTGGTTTTGTCAAAGCAGGAAGGGTGACAGAGGAATCTAACAGGGGACAGGAGAGGGGGTCCTCGGGAAAACAGGCCAGGGGTCTGGGGCCAAGGCTCAGAGCCACCGCTGGGAGGTCTGGGCAGAGTCACTGGGGTGATGGTGGCTGAGGACTGGGTCAGTCTGGGCAACCAGAAAGTGAGGATTTAAGAGGGCAAGACTGGGGAGGTCCGCATAATATGCAGTTTGTCTGAGAAAGTCTCGGCGGGATCCTGTTCTTCTGAGGTCTTTGCTCCGCAATGGCCTATCCAAGGCAGGAATTAGGACCTCAAGAGGAGGCACACTAAAGATGAGCCATTCAAGGTGCACCAGAATGTGTAACGCGACATTAGGAAGGGATTGGATTGGCTCTGACGGACACCGTCCCGGGTAGGATTATCTAACCCAGGGACACGTGGGCATTGTTACTGTGAGCGGCAGATGCCTAACTTCCTGATTTCAGCTCTTCCGCGGTGGGATACTTCACCAGACAAAATCTAGTGGGATGTGCCTGAAAAACAAATGTTGGAGTTTGGAATGCTAAGAGAAGATGAAAGGAAGGAAGACACGGATTTCTGGAAAACGGTGCTAATTTTCCATTTCATGGGGAAGGCGAAAAATAAGCGAGGAAGCAAGTTGAAGTGTTAGAAACTCAGCTGAACTTTCCTGAAAATAGTGGCAAAGAGAAGAGGGAAATAAAACACAAGAGGCCTATCCTCCCCCCCCCCCCCCCCCCCCCATTTCAGGAACAGAACCGATGTCGAGACATGCTAAACAGAGCCACCGGGGAGCAGAGGAAGTGTCTCTAAGAGCACATGGCGTCTCTAGGCTTAGAGGGGGCAGATTCCAGAGACACTGATAACTGGTTCATGAGTCCACTGGGGGTGGTTCTTCAGCAGGAGCACAGCTGGGGATGAGGGGGAAGATGTCCAGTGGGGAGTGTTTCACAGTCTTCCAATTCCACGGCAGGAAGGGACGATGGCCATCACTGTGACCCAGCCGAACTCATAAGAGAAACCATTACATATGAGACAGAGCCCGTCATCGCTGGGACCCTGGGACGGGAAGGAGAGGGACGTCAGGAGGAAAATGGAGATTGAAAGCATTTGTATGTGCAGGAAGGGAAGGGGCCTCTCAAATGAGACCCAGAGATGGGTTCCCCACTGCTGCCAATTTCTAATCTTTGCAGAAGGGACATGTGTCTGAAATATGTCTGAGATGAAGAGACAGGACACATGTCCCCCGCTAAGTTTGGTAAATGCGGTGTCCAAAGCAAGCATGATAGAGGACTGTATTCATGCGGGCTCAGGTCACAGGGTGTAGACTCAGCATTCAGGGCTGGCTGCACGTGCCCTGTGCTCGGAAGGGCCCTGCACTTGTTCTGATGTGCTATGTGGTCACCGGTTTGGAATTATTAATCATTTCATATTTGAACGTGGGCTTTGTAAGTGAAATCTGATGGGACAGTGAAGCATGCATATGAACAGAGAAAATCTGTGCGGCGAGCACACCGTTCCCGGCCACCTTCATCACGTGTAATGTTGGCTGAGCCCACGAGGCCAGAATTCTCATGGACTCTCCATGGGTGGGGAGAATTTTCTGACTTTTCTGAATTTTCTGGTGTGCCACCAGTGCTGAGATGGTCGTATGGCTTTGATTAACTCTTTAGATTCTTAAAAAAAATTTTTTTAATGTTTATTTATTTTTGAGAGAGAGAAACACAGCACAAGCAGGGGAGGGGCAGAGAAGGAAGGAGACAGAATCCGAAGCAGGCTCCAGGCTCTGAGCTGTCAGCACAGAGCCCTACGCGGGGCTCGCACCCACAGACAGTGAGATCATGTCCTGAGCCGAAGTCGGACGCTCAACCTACTGACCCACCCAGGCGCCCCTCTTCAGATTCTTTAAAGAGTGAAGATTGTGAGCACATTGGGGTTGAACGGACCCAGTCTCTGAGGTCTTGAAGGACCCATGACAACTTTTAAGGCAAATGATTCAGGCCCGGCTTCTGGAAGGAGCCTGATGTTGCTGGCATTTGAGAGAGAATGGAGAAAACTAGAGTATTTTTTTTCCCCATTCTAATTTCTTTAAACTTAAGTGTTTCTTTAAAGTATTTCTTCAGCTTTGGGGCGCCTGGGTGGCGCAGTCGGTTAAGCGTCTGACATCAGCCAGGTCACGATCTCGCGGTCCGTGAGTTCGAGCCCCGCGTCAGGCTCTGGGCTGATGGCTCGGAGCCTGGAGCCTGTTTCCGATTTTGTGTCTCCCTCTCTCTCTGCCCCTCCCCCGTTCATGCTCTGTCTCTCTCTGTCCCAAAAATAAATAAAAAAAGTTGAAAAAAAAAAAAATTAAAAAAAAAAATAAAGTATTTCTTCAGCTTTTACAATTTTCCTTGGAGGTTAGGTTTTGGATTTTAATTCCTCTGGCTTAGAAATTTTTTATTTTCATTTCTCTGGATTTTAACTTAGGAGCGAAAGGGAATTGAATCTTGGGATGTTAATCCTGAGAAGTTAAGTGAGAGGGTCCGTGTTCAACTCGGAGGCATCTCTGGACTGCAGGTGTTTTATTATTATTACTTGTTGTCACTTTGCTCACCACACCGCCCGACCTCCCCCTGGTCTAACGCCAGCATCCCGTCCACCAGGCGCCCACACGGCACACAGCCACGCACGCGCTGTCTGCTCCGATCACACTGGGCCCCGCGATGCCCGAAGAGGCACACACTGTCCCCTCTGTCTGGACTATCTTTCCCTCCTCCTCTGGCTTGCAAAGTCAAAGTTTTTTGCCAGTATCCCTTCTTTCCTATGACTCGCTTCTTTGTGTCCACTCTCAGTCATTTTGCCGGTCTCCCCTGGGGGCAGGAAAGGGGAGTCCTGCTGTGGTGTGTCTACTCTGACCCCGCAGCTCTGCATTCCCTTGGCCTTGGGGTTGCCGGGGCCTGGCCTTCAACTCTGCCCTCGTCCAAGGTTGTGTAAGCTCTAGAGGAATGACGTGCATCACACGCACTGCTGGTTTCTTCGTTTACAGCGGGTCACCTGTCTCTTTAGATGCCACACATCTCCCGAGCTCTGACTACTTCAGTTCAGGCCCCTTTTCGGCATCAGCGTCTCTGCTCTCCTGGCAGCTGCTACTTGCTTTTCTGTCTCCTCTCTCCACGCTTCTCCACCTGCCGCGTGCTGGAGAAGACGGACCCACATGGACCAACTCTCCTCCGTCTTCCCGCTGGATTTGGCCGCTGGCGCTGGCAGATGCTCTTTAGGTTCCCACCTAGGAGGTCTCACTCAGCATCTCAGTTAACTTCTCTCTGGGTTTTGGAAGCACCCCAGCCCTTTGCCTCTGGGTCTAGTTGTTAGGGTCTCCTGGTGCTCCCAGGCTCAGGGTGTCGGGTCTTCCCCTGTTGGGTTTTCTTACCTCTGCCCACATCTCTGCAAATGCCTCCCTACCAGGCTTTCTTCAAGTACTTGTTGGCATGCTGTTGCTTGTGGGGACCCAGACTGACATAGTTGAGCAGCATAATCGTAATCATAAATTAATAATAATTATTAATATTTAACATAGTATTTCAGTAATTATTTATTATTATTATAGCAAAATGAGGTGGGTTCTCTTGAAGACTATTTCATCAAGACCTTTGTTTTAGTTTTCTATTGCTGCATGACACACCAAACTTAGTATTTGAGAACAACACCCATTTATCTTATGTCCTAGCTCTGTAGGTCTGAAGCCCAGACTCAGCTGGGTCCTCATGGAAAAAAAGAGCTGCCGACACATGCCAACACGTGGGCAGGGACTTGCTTCCAAGCTCATTCAGACTGATGGCAGAATCCGGTTGTTTGTGGTTGTGGGACTGAGGTCTCCATTCTCCTGCAGGCTGTTAGCTGGGGATTATCCACTCAGAGGCAGCGCTCATGTTCCTTTGTACTTGACCTCTCCGTCTTCAAAGTCAGCAGAGAAGAATTTCTCTTGCATCAAATCCCTTTCAACTTTGAACATCCTTCTCTAGGAAGAACCGTATCCATGTTAATGGCTCACTTGATTAGGTTAGTGGTGCCATTTCCACACCTCATCACTTGGCCACTGCCCCACCATAGTTACAGGGCCCTCCCAACTCAAGAGGAGGGGGTTCTGCAGGGCGTGTGTGAGCCATTGCTGGGTCATTTCAGAAATCTGCACACCACAGACTTGACGAATCATGATGGATCACCCAATTTCTCACTTCCCCAGTGGCAATAACATGTCTCCCTTGGATTTTGAGTCTTTTCCTTGGAAAGCTGTGGACAAACCCAGCTACCTTCTGGGTCTTTGTCCTAGCTTTTGTGTGCTCCTGGTTCCTATTTGGAGACTTACTGCCCTCGTAGGAGGTGTTTGGAAAGGAATAGGGTGGTTTTTATTTCCGTCACTACCGAGGGGCCTACCAGCAACCTGGTGGGCTTTGACCAGCGGTGCTGGACACACTCATGATGTGAGAGCCCCGCACAATACTTTCTCCTGCCCACGTGGTTTATCAGGAGAGAGCACTATACCACAGATTAGGTTTCTGCTTCCTCAACTGTAATTACATTCCAGCTGCTTCCAGAATATGTCCAGGTTATGCTTTGGGCAAAAACTTTTGCCTGCCTTTGTATGAAGTGACCATTTTTAGACAGCGTGTAAATGGGCTCTGGGAAACCGAGGGAAAACAAACAGCTCCTAAGTGACACCAGTAATAGAGGGCTGGAGCTTAGGCTGAGGAAGAGAAAATGATTCTGGAAGAGTTTTTCTATGGCTACTTGATGAAAGACCCATCACATCACTGTCAATACCAGGTCCTACAGGATGGATGTGGAGCCTGGAAAGACTGACCACTCCCCAAGTCAAAATAGCTCTGGCCGCATTATTTTGGGGGGTCCCCCAAATCCAGTGTCTCCCTAGGATCTGTCTCGCCTTTTCTACCGCTAGTTCCAGTGACCAACAACTATTTCTTGAGTTTATATCATGAACCAGGCACCGTCCTAATTACCTCTTGCTTAAGATTTGCCTTTTCGTCTTATTTAGTTTCTGTCTCCTATGCTAGGCCCACTCCAGTTAATTCTGTATTCTGAGAATCTCAAGTAATCATGTCAGGTTATTGACCAAAACCCTTTAGAACTTCTCCTGTGCCTTCTGTGGTTAAAATCCTAGAGGGCAAGACGCAGTCTTCTCCAGCATGATTCCAAACCACCTTTCATGTCCTCCCCGCAACTTCCAACCCACTGCCCTTCTGGAAGGATTAGCTTCCCTGAGTTTGCTTTCACCTTTACTGTGTTTAACCCATGTCTCCTTCCTAAAATGCGTCCCCTTTCCCCTAAAACATTCTACCCCTTGAAATAGAACTCATCCTACAAAACCTTGCTAAATAGTTTGTCGTTCATGAAACTTTGCATGTTTTTTTCTAAAGAGATAGAACTTGTTCCCCGTTAAAGTTTGAGGGGGGTTTTCCTCCCTCTGCTTTATGTTTCCTTTCCTGTGTCCTTATTCAGAAAGTGTTTGTTGAATTGAAGTCACTGTGTGGTTGCTATAGGTCTCTGACTGTTGAGTATCGCTGCGTACAGAAGAGGTGCCTTTCTTCTCTTGGGACTTTGAAAATAGGATGTGACACATATGTGGCATCAGTAGGTTAATATATGTAAGTGGCAACCCTCCCCTAGAATTGTCAGATTACAACCGCACGGCGCTTTCTCACGTGACATAGGGCTATTCACCCACAAACATGCTTTCAGATAGAATCTACGATTGTTGTGTTTTATGGCTCCTACAGCATTTTAGCCTAAGCTGTTTTGTTTGATGCTCTTAATACTATCCTATGAGGTTGTGTAATATAAATAATATGTAGGAATTGTATCTGTTGAAATAAATTTCCTACAGTCTCAATATCAATGGAAATATAAAACCTTTCTTATTATGCATTGTAAATAACACAAATGACATACAATATCATGGATGCTTACCACTGGCTTTTTTACTGACCACGGCTAACAGATCGATACACATACAGAGTCTGTATGTGTCACATAACGATGCGTGAGCTTTTACTCAACATATGTTTTTCCTAAAGTGAATGTGTCTTTGACCTTGGCTGTTTGCATTTGAGATAGGAGAAACCGATGGCTTCCATTTATTAGTGTTGTTTAGTGAATAGCATGGCTTTGGAGACCATTGACCCTTCATACTGTGGTCTTTAGCTCAGGAGAAATTGGTTTTTCCTGTATGTTATCAGCTAATATTACTGTAATTAAAGATTATTTTTTTCTCCATATCTCTATTTTATAAAGAGTGAAAAAGCAAAGCCTAAGAAACTGCCTGAGTTGCCACGTTAGGGGCAGGTGTTGGAGAATCTGGGAGAGCCACCACGGCAGTGACCCCCATTTGGGGGCCATAAGGGCTGAGAGAGATCTCTCGCAGCCCAGCTTTCTCATCAGGAAGCAGCTGGAGCAGAGGTGCCAAATTATTTTCTTCCAAAAAAGTATCCTTGTGTGCCAGATCCTATGCTGGGTGAAAGTTGTTCCAGGCTCCCCCTAGAGTGGTAACGAGTGGGGGATCTGCAAGAAATGAAGGCTTTGTCTGGCTCTTGCTCAGGGCAATTCTTCTCGTGCCCCAAGGCTGGGCTCTGAGCGTGTGGACTCCCACGTCTCCTGTTCCCTTTGTAGGTTGGTCTCTCCAGGAGGCTGACTCTGAGACAGAGTTCAGGGTGTAGGACATTTATTGAGGAGGTCCCTTGGGATCAACAGCTGTGGAAGGGTAAGGGGGGAAGTAGGATTGGGCAGAGGGAGAGCTGGGTTGAAATGCAGCCCGAGGATGGCCTTGGCCAGCTCCACCAGAGCTCTGAAGCAAAAATGGCCCATCACAGTTGTCTTGAATTAGCTAAAGTAGCCAGTCATTTATACCCTCGCCTCAACCAGGCATTAGATGTGATCCTGTTCTGGGGAAGGCATGATCTCGGGTGAGGAGATTGAGTATAGACCTTCATGTCCCCTGTGTATGAGCTAGGAAATGGTGCCCCTCTGGGAAGATGCAATTCCTCTGTGCAACAGTTGGGACCCTTACCAGTTTTTGGCCCTCACTTGTCCAGGAAAAGTGACTTTGGTAGGTTAGCCCCTTCTGGTGTCTCTGAGGTTCAGACCCCTGATAGGGGAATTGGAAATGTCTAGGGGTAGGATGGTCTTGGGGGACTTGTCCATAATCCTAAGCATCCCAACTCAGAAACCCAAGAGTAAAGGTATTGGAAGCCATGTCCTTGAGATATGTTTCTGAGAGCATCCCACCTCCTTGAGATTCAAATAGGCAATTTGCCGTCAGACTGGATCCCTTCTGCCTGGTGCATCAAGCCACATTTAAAGAGACCAGAAAGTCTTTTCATATTCCAAACAAAACTTATCAGTAAGATTCCAAAGGAGGTCAAAATGACTCTCTAATTGTTTAAACACAGAGCTGACACTATGTATAAGCAGAGTTTGAGATAATCATTATCTTTGCTAGCTCTCGGGGAACTTCTGCTGTCGACTTGCTGTTGCCTCCATCTGAATGAGTGACATTTACAACCTTTAAACACAGGAAGAGGAGCTGTACCTGCCTTCCGGGTGACGTGAAGGTCCATGGAAATGCCAATCACAAGTGGAATTACTTCCATCCTCTGGATTTTATTACCCTAGGTTAGCTTTCTATTTCCATTGAAAATATTCTAACACGAACTTCAGATTGATACCTCTTTCACAGAGCTTCCATGCAGAAGTACATTTTTAACTACTTGTTAGAAATGATCCCTCCATGCACCGTAGTGACATTGGATTAATCCAGGTTCACATGATACACACACACACACACACACACACACACACACACACACACAGACACACACACAGATTTAGAAACCAAATAAAACATATATGACTATGGCCACTTATATATGACCATAGAATTAATTGTGAGTAGTTAGAGTTGCAAGGTTCCTTTGAGACCCTTCTGTTTGAGATTATTTTAACAAACGGGGAAGAAGTAAGGACCTTGGAGATTAAACCATTACCGACAACCTCACGACTCTGTGTTCACCCGTTTCATAGAGCGTTTCACGTGCAGTAGATTCCTTTCTGGTGGCGAAGACGGCATTTCTTATTGTGCGTGATGACAGTGGTGGGGAGGAAACAGGAAGCGTGCAGTTTATGGTCGTGGCATCAGACAGTAGGGCTAACAGGTAGACTCGGCTACTCCCCTCTGCCTAGGGTTTTGTTCCCGTTGCACCATGGCATGTTTCAATTCCAGATTCCCCCAGTTGGAATGTTGAAACTGTCGTTGCAGAAATACCCTTGTTGTCCATAGCCCCCCACCCTGCTTTTGTGCAAGGCTGCGGTCATCGCTTGGGTGGTGAGCACACCTATACCTGAATTAGCTTTAGGCTGTAGGGGCTCTGGGGGGAGATAGCATTTCATTTATTAATTAGAGATAAGGCTTGGATTCTAGCCTTTTGGATGAAAACCGGACATTGTCTTTTGTATGTGCTCTTAAATGATAATTTTAGGAAACGGTGAAATAATGATTCTCAAAGACGTAAAATTAACACGCATCAAAGATTTTATTTCACTCCTTAATTAACGAGGGAATCAGTATGAGGTTCTAACTGGTAGGTAGTCAACTGTCAGTAATCAAGCGCCTCTCCACCAGACGCCAGTTGCTTCTTATGGGCGTGAATCACTAGCAGTGTCATTACTGTGTCACCTACATAGTTGTAGAGACAGGGAAAGGCGGAGATCACCTGGAAGGGCGCCCTGCACAGCAGTGCAGATTTGCTCATTTCGAAGTCTTTTACGCATTTTCCTGACACTATATTTTGAATGCTACCTTTGGACCCGGCTCTAATATTTCACAGAAAGTTTGCCAGTGAAGTTAAAATGCTTACGTTTTTCTACATTGAATTCATGTGGAGTTAACCTAGTAACAGAGTAATTGTTTTCACACAAATATTTTTGTTAGCGAAAATCATAACTTTTACTTCTTTCAACTGGATGTGTTTGGAATTAATTTTTAAAAAGTACATCTAGGTTAGGATAATATAGGAGTTTGGGATTTCCATTCCCAACCTGCACAGGTTTATTATTATTCATTTTATTTTATTATTTTATTTATTATTTTTGTTTCCCTTCCCTTATGTTCATCTGTTTTTCCTCTTAAAGTCCTCATATGAGTGAAGTCATCTGATTTTTGTCTTTCTCTGACTAATTTTGCTTAGCATAATACCCTCCAGTTCCATCCATGTAGTTGCAAATGGCAAGATTTCATTCTTTTTGATTGCCGAGTAATACTCCATTGTATATATATACCACATCTTCTTTATCCATTCATCCATCGATGGACATTTGGGCTCTTTCCATACTTTGGTTATTGTCGATAGTGCTGCTGTAAACATTGGGGTGCATGTGTCCCTTCGAAACAACATACCTGTATCCCCTGGATAAATACCTAGTAGTGCAATTGCACAGGAAATCCATTAAAGTCACTAATGGTGCATAGTAGGGAAACTTTGGGTGGAGGTCGTGAGAGTTGTATGTTTGTTTTTGAATGGCTGTATGACCTTAAACAGTTTTTTTTTTTTTTTTAATTTCACTGGACTTTGGCTTCTTCATCCATAAATAAGAGTGGTTTTTTTAAAGATTAATTAATTAATTTTTTAAAATTTACATCTGAATTAGTTAGCATATAGTGCAACAATGATTTCAGGAGTACATTCCTTAATGCCCCTTACCCATTTAGCCCATCCCCCCTCCCACACCCTCTTCTGTAACCCTCTGTTTGTTCTCCCTATTTATGAGTCTCTTCTGTTTTGTCCCCCTCCCTGTTTTTATATTATTTTTGTTTCCCTTCCCTTATGTTCCTCTGTTTTGTCTCTTAAAGTCCTCATATGAGTGAAGTCATATGATCTTTGTCTTTCTCTGACTGACTAATTTCGCTTAGCATATTACCCTCCAGTTCCATCCACGTAGTTGCAAATGGCAAGATTTCATTCTTTTTGATTGCTGAGTAATACTCCATTGTGTGGGTATATATATATATATATATATATATATATATATATATATATACCACGTCTTCTTTATCCATTCATCTGTCAATGGATATTTGGGCTCTTTCCATACTTTGACTATTGTCGATAGTGCTACTGTAAACATGGGGGTGCATGTGTCCCTTCGAAACAGCACACCTATATCCCTTGGATAAATACCTAGTAGTGCAGTTGCTGGGTCGTAGGGTAGTTCTGTTTTTAGTTTTTTGAGGAACCTCCATACTGTTTTCCATAGTGGCTGCACCAGCTTGCATTCCCAAGGAAGAGTGTTTTTAAACTCATGATTCTTTCAGCACAAGATTGAGTGATTCTCTCTACCATCTCCACTGTGAGTGCTGAATACTGGGTATGCTTCTCAGTGGATGTTACACAGTCCCAACCTGGGGTCATCAGAAGCATCTTAGAGCCCTGGCCCGGGGACCACTCCCCTCCCCAGCTCTGCTGGATCTTTCTTTCTCCCATCAAATTCTCACTTTTGCTTTTGAGAAAGACATAAATTTACTCACCAAGGTACTCCTCTTCTAGAACACTGAGAGCAAAATACTTAACCAGTGGACACCCTTTTTTCCATTTCTGTGAAAAATGTGAAATGCCAAATAACTCTGAAGTAGGAAACAAAAATAGTCCCTCACTGTGCCATTCACACCCTTCCAGATCATAGTTTCCTCAGCTGTCCAATCAGCAGATCTAAATCTTTCATATTTGCAAGTTTTTATTTCAATTCCAGTGAGTTAACATACAGTGTTACATTAGTCTCAGGTGTACAGTTTAGTGAGTTAACACCTCCATACAACACCCATTGTTCATCAGGACAAGTGCCTCTTTAATCCTTATCACCTGTGTCACCCCCTTACCCCTGTCCATCTCTCCTCTGGTGACCATCAGTTTGTTCTGTGCAGTTAAGAGTCTGTTTCTTGGTTTGCCTCTCTCTCTTTTTTTTCCTCTTTGCTCCTTTGTTTCTTAAATTCCACATAGGAGTGAAATCATATGGTATTTGTCTTTCTCTAACTTATTTCGCTTCGCATAATACATTCTAGCTCCAGCCATGTCATTGCAAAAGGCAAGATTTCATTCTTTTTTATGGCTGAGTAATATTCCATTGTGTGTATATTCCATATATATATATATATATATATATATATATATCTTCCTTATCCATCCATCAGTCGATGAATATACACCATGTCTTCCTTATCCATCAGTCGATGGACATTTGCATTGTTTCCATAATTTGGCTATTGTAGATAATGCTGCTATAAACATCAGGGGGTATGTATCTCTTTGAATTAGTATTTTTGTATTCTTTGGGTAAGTACCTAATAGTACAGTTGCTAGATCATAGGGTAGTTCTATCTTTAACTTTTTGAGGAACCTCCATACTGTTTTCCACGGTGGCTGCACCAGTTTGCTTTCCCACCAGCAGTGCAAGAGGGTTCCCCTTTTTCCACATCCTTGCCAACATCTGCTGTTTCTTGTGTTGTTGATTTTAGCCATTCCGAACCGGTGTGAGGTGGTATCTCATCGTGGTTTTGATTTGTATTTGCTGATGATGATGATATTGAGCATCACACTCTTTTCCAGGCTTCCTGGTAGGCACCGGACAACTGTTCTCTATTTTAAGCCCTCAGGATTCAGTTATTCCATTTTACAGAAGAGGAAAGTGATTTTCTTGGAGCTTAAGAGACCTGCCAGGACTGCACTCACAGGGTCCAGGTCAACTGCCAGACCAAGAATATGGGGAAAGGATGTGGAGGTGTTTGAGTTGGTGCTATGCCTGGTCACTTAAATTTTTAAAAACCTACTTTTCTTTCTGTTAAAAGAAATTTCTTGGATTGTTGGTCTGCCCTTGATAAGCTGCTTTTCTTTCTGTTAAATTAAAATAAAATTGAAAGCCAAGGTTAATTGAAGCTAGAGCTTTCTGAGAGATGCATTCCTGTTTCCATCTCTTGCTCTGAGCTGCTCTCCAGCTGGAGGAAGAGCTCAGGACCCCCAGGCACGGGGAGCGTATATGCCATGACTGATGGTTATATTGCCAAATAATTTAATTTTAAAAAATCCTTAAATGCTTAAAAATACTACTACCCCAATTAAAATTTGTGATACAGGCGGCTGATTGATGATCATCTCTTTTGCATCTTACATGTCCTACCTTGAATTATACAGATTATTAGCTTTTCCAAGCTTTCCAGATGTCACCTGCTGCTGCCAGGAAAGTAAACATTGATTACTCCACCCTGACCCTGAACTTGGTCATCAGTCTGGCGATCTCATGGGACGAGAAAAATATTTTCATATTTGGATTTGGAAAAAAGACGTGAGCAGAACACAAACATGTTTTTAATAAATTTTGAGCAGCAGGCTGTCTGCTTATAGAAAAAGTCTCTTTGTTGGGGCGCCCGGGTGGCTCAGTTGGTTGAACGTCTGACTTTGGCTCAGGTCACGATCTTGTGGTCTGTGAGTTCGAGCCCCGCGTCGGGCTCTGTGCTGACCGCTCGGAGCCTGGAGCCCGCTTCGGATTCTGTGTCTTCCTCTCTCTCTGCCCCTCCCCTGCTCATGCTCTGTGTCTCTCTCTCTGTCAAAAATAAATAAAACATTAAAAAAAAGTTTTAACAAATATTAAAAGAAAAAGTCTCTTTGTCAAAGGAAGAGAATATTTTATGAATTGCTCAAAAAGATGTGTTTGCAACCCTTTTTTTCTATAATGACATCATCCAGATTAGAATTATACCCCAAATGACTTTTCCCTCCATTTGAAGTATGAAATTAAATTAAAATTCATTTTATTTACTTTGAGAGAAAGAGAAAGAGAGGCAGAGAGAGAGAGAGAGAGAGAGAGAGAATTCCAAGCAGGCTCCACACTATTAGAGCAGAGCCCGAGGTGGGGCTCGATCTCACAAACCACGAGATCATGATCTGAGCTGAAGTTGGAGGCTTAACCGACTGAGCCACCCAGGTGCCCTGAAATTAAATTTTAAAAATTCACGTTAAGTAACTGGCTTTTAGAAAATAAAGTCAAAATGCAGAAGAATTGTTAAGGTACTCTAGTTTGACTGTTTCATTTTATACCCTGTCCTGGCTATTTTTTTCTGTGTGACCTTGGACAAGTTATTTAACTTCTCTGTGTCTCAGTTTTTTCATCTGAAAATGTCAATAGTAATAGTTCCTGACTCCCTGGGTTGCAAAAGTTAACATCACATAACAAATCAAAACATCACCAAAAAAAAAAAAAACAAAACAAACCCATAACAAATGCTCAATAGATATTTTTGGTAGTAATAGTCATTTCTTACTTATGGTAGATAAGGAGACCAGTCCTAGATTCAGGCAAATATGCTGGATAATGGTATTTAAGATTACAGAGCAAACAGATTCAGGGTTGTTTCTCAGCATAGTGTGCAGATGGCAAACCAGGCTACCATGGAATCAGAATCACATCACAGGTTTGGTGGAGTTCCAGCAGCTGCCTGTTTCCCTGGGGACTTTCCAGGGAGCAAGACAGAACTCCTGACCTCAAGTTACATCACGGCATCATCATCTCTGGACTGATCTGGTATGCCTGTTTTCCACAACTGTTTGGAAGTTACAAAGTTCGTACATAAGACTGTCAGGATAAATACTAGGAGTCCCTATGCTGGTGATTACAAATACAAAAAGCTTAGTTCCCAAATATTGCCAGTATGAGCACAGGTTGACAAAGATGTGGCCCTCCCTTTCTTAGAGTGGTCCTCCTCAGCTACAGCCGAAGTTAGGCCCCCTGTGCATCCAGAATGACTCGCTTAGTGAAGCCGAAGCCAAGTTGTAAATTATTTCTATAGTTTGGTAGTTTCGAGTATGGTCTTTTATTGATTTCTAATCACTCGTGAATAAAGAAATGTTGACCAAAAATTAAATTTACAAACAGCGCACTGATCGTAAACAAGATATTCAGACTAAAATGGTTTTTTAACTACCATCGGTGAATGGTTTACATTTTCCTTGTAGAGATCTTCTTAATCATCACCCTCATCATTTCTTTTCTTTTTTTTTTTTTTTTTTTTTTATTTTTATTTATTTTTTATTTTATTTTATTTTTTAATATATGAAATTTACTGTCAAATTGGTTTCCATACAACACCCAGTGCTCATCCCAAAAGGTGCCCTCCTCAATACCCATCACCCACCCTGCCCTCCCTATCATTTCTTTTCTTGATCTATTATTTATATTCACTGAACAGTGACTGTTTAGCTCCTATTGTATTTTTGTCCTTCGTTAGTGTTGGGACTATAACCGTGCTATCTTGGGTCCCCCGAGAAGCAGACACGAGATACGATGGCACATGTGAGAAGTTACCAGGACGATGCCCGTGAAGGAGAAAAGTGAGGAGCCCGAGGAGGCAGTGGGAGCCTTCAGACCGTGAGGCAGGCCTGACACCGGTGAACAGAGAGGAAAGGTTGAGCAGAAAAGCTCCACACCTCCATGCAGGTTGGAGAAGGATCTGACCAGTCTGTTGAGTTAGTTATTCTCTAGCCAAAGCTGCTCGAAGCAGGAGAACTCTGGTCTGGCAAGAGTGTGCAGGCAGTGGCCGAGAGCGTGTTCCGGCAGCATGGGCTTGGTGTGCATGCAGTGAAGGCTGCAGAGGGCTGTGCCTGAGCCTGTGAATCAGTATTGCTCCCCACAGCAGGAGCACAGAGCAGTGCGTTGGCATGGGGACCACGGTCTCCTGTTTCAAGAAGCTTGCAGCATGTTGGGATGTAGTGTCCTCCATAACCTCCATGGAGGCATGTCCAGGATACCTGTGTAGGCAAGTGGGAAATAACCATTTGCATGGCTTCTGGAACTAATTCTTGACCAATAGAGAGACCTGGTACAACAGCACACAATCATCATTGACAGTGTATGCTTGTTGAGGGCATATCTTGTCTTAGCACCAAGGGACACAATGGAGTGTTGCTTGATCGAGGTGGACGGCAAGCTGTCACCGCTAGCCTTCCCACGCAAAAACTCAGGTGCCTTTGAATCTGTCCACCTGTGGTCCCTTTGCTAGCTTCTGAGCTCTTTGAAGACAAAGATGACAGTTTAGTTTCTCTGTGTTCCCCACGCACAGTAACGTTTAGGCATTTAGCAGATTTGTTCTCATTGTCAATGAGCAACATGTTGAGACACTGATACGTCATTATCATGATCACCATTGCAGTTGTCCCAAACCCCGTCTCCATCCCATATCATCTCTCCCAGGGAATCCTTTTAAGGAACAAGAGAATCACTGTCTTGTGGGACAGCCACTCCCTGCCAAGGTGTCATTTGTAAGATAATGGCTGGCCTCCGGTAATGAAATAGAGGACAGACCTCCTTCCTTCCCTGGATCTCCTTGCTTGCTGACTTGTGCCTTTTCCGTTATTCCTGCCATTTGCCTCCAGACTTCTTCAGGTATGAAAGGTGTGTCTCCCCCAATGAAATCCCTACTTGAGAAAGAACTAGACGTCAAGCTTATGTGGAATTACTTCCCGGAATTGTAACTTCCAGGGCTGTTTGCCCTCTGGTAGGAGAGCGCCATGATCCACAATGAGGGAAAGACGAGCTAGAATTGAAATAGACTCACCTTCGTCCCCTCTGGGCTGTCCTCCTCTAGTTCATCCCTTTTCAATGTGGTTCACTTCGAGAATGTTTAGACATACAGAAAAATGTAGAGCACAATGTAAGGGACCACCGTGGACTGTGACTCAGCCACATGAAATCTTAATACTTCACCATGTTCGCTTCATTCCTTTACGGGCATAAAGTATCACAGGTGAGTCTTGTGAACGTTTGTCCTTGACTCTCTGCTGTCACTTATCACCCCTGGGCATGTTTTTATATTTTCCTATCAGACATGTGCCTCCATAAACGATGAGTCATCTTGTTTTGCATGTTCTTAAGCTTAAGCCACATGATGTTTTGTTTGCGTTCACTTTGAGGGTCCCCAGATCACCCGAGGTTCCGCGCTTCCATGGTGGAAGGATTCCATGGTGCTCGGGCTCCCCGCTGTGACTCGTTGCAGTGGGTCAGAGCTGCGAGGAGGGGGAACGCAGAGTGGGGTGAAGAACACAGTCAGAAAAGGGAAAGGCATGGGGGTGGGGGGTGGGGATGGGGGTGAGGTCAGGAGGAAACCAGGCAGGAGCTTCCTAGGGTTTTGCCCAGCAGCCACACAGAACACGCTTGTTCCTCTGTGTGTGAAGGGTTGTCCTCCAGGGAGTCTGACAGGGGCTCGGGCCCCAGGATTTTCATCGGGGGCTGCTCATGTTGGTGCCCCTGCCTGGCTCAGCACCTGGACTCCAGACGCCCCAAAGGAAAGCAAGTTCCAACACCAACTGCATTGTTTGCACACCTAGTGTTATCATGCCAAGCTTTTTTTTGTTATTTAGGGGATGGAGGGAACCCTCTTGAAATCTGATGCATCTTTCTAAGGACAACAGGCCCAGGCTGGCCGTGTTCATGCTTTTTTTGCACAACGTCCATATTGCAGCAGCTTTAAAAAAAAAAAAAATCAATATTATGGTTTTAAGATTCATCTACTTGATACATTAATTCCAGTTAACTTATTGAATTTTTATGGTATTCTATCGAACATTTAAATTATTCCGTTTTCCCAAGTTGCAAGTAATTGCAGTAACCATTCTTTTAAATGTCTTCTTGGACGTCTATGCAAGTATCTCTGGGCTCTGTGCACATCTTCAGCTTGCTGGGAGTGATCAAAGTACTTTCCAGACTGCTTGCCTTAGAATCCCACCAGAATGTGTGTGAACCCTCATTCCCTTGCCTCCTCACCAAAGCGTAGCACTGTCAGGATTTTCACTGAGCTGATTAGAACAAATGTTCTAATGAATGTTCCCTTCATTGCAGTGAGGGACATAGACACACACCTGGGTGGCACGGGGCGAACACGGCAAGGACTCGGAACTGCTAGAAGGCGGTCCATGCAAGCTCAGGACAGATAGAAGAGAGGAGCCAACTCTCCCCAGCCGTTCACATCTCTGGCAAGCATGCTTTGAGAAATACTGAAATAGCATTAAGGGAAGTTGCACTTCCTGATCTATTACTTTTATCTGTCATCAAATACTGCCAGTTTCTGGGTAAAAAATAATCAGGGTTCCTTCCTGTGATTCATATACCAGTCAGAAATTCTTGGCTTCCTAGAACTCCAATAAAAACTCTAAATAGCTCAGTAATAATTCTTAACAGTACTTTCTTTTTGGCTGAAGAACTCCAAGAGTACGGTCAGGCACAAAGGGAAATGTTTTCCACATCTCCATAAGGATTTCTAAAGGCTCCCTTCCCTGAATGTCCCGTGTCAGCAGGATGGGGGCGTGATGCCCACTCACACGCTTTGTGTATGCTCTGCAGCTCACCCTGGGGAGACTGAGTCCAGTAAATGAGGTGCTCACAGGCCAGTGGAAGGCAAAGCAGACCAGATCAGCTGTCCCCAAGCTGTCCTGCCCGGAGACCTGCATCGGACACAGAGAAGGTGAGGAGGTCCATGGTTTACAGGAGACCTTGCCACCAAAAATAGGAATTTATAACAATAGCAAAGGGTTTTATGGGCTGAGTCATGTCCTTCCAAAATGCATAGGTTGAAGTTCTAGCCCCCGTTTGCCTCAGAATGTGACTGTATTTGGAGACAAGGTTTTTATAGAGGGAATTAAGTTGAAACGAAGGCATTCATGTGGGCTCTACTCCAGTATGACCAGTGTCATACTGAAGAGGAGATCAGGACACAGAGGGAAGACGGAGTGACGACACGGGGAGAAGATGGCCACTATAGCCCGGGAGGAGGCATCAGAAGGAAGCAGTCCTTCCAGCATCTGGATCCTGGACTTCCAAGTCTTTAGAACTGTGAGAAAATAATACGTTTCTGTTGTTCAAGCCACTGAGTCTGTGGTACCCTGTTGCGGTGGCCCTGGGCGACTGATGGGGGACGCATGATGGAGAGGTGTTGAAGGCAGGAAGGAGCCAGCCTCAGAAAAGACATGCAGGGAGAGGGGAAGGTGTAGAGGGAGGAGAGTCTAGCTGGTATCTGTCTCCTTTGATGCTCCTCCCACCTCCCCCTCCCCATCTCTCGGTCATGCAGTGGAAAACGCGTGTTGGGGAAGCCCTGTGCTTCACAGGGTGGAGCTCTAGCCACCCAGGGAGAAGGCTTGCATTCTTCCCTCAGAGGCCCCCAGGGAAGGACTTGGGTGTGAGGTTGCCCCGAAAAAGCCAAGGTGCTGGGATGAGGAAGGTCAATGCTGGGGCAGCCATGAGGGTGAGCCGGCAGGGCCACCCTGGGGGCAGGAGAAGGTCCAGGAGGTCAGGGTTGGGCTGAGCAGATTACAAGGTGTTGGAGAGGGTGGTGGGGGTGACTCCCAGGGCTGGGGTGAGGACTTCACACTGCTGGCCAGGAGGAGCGAGCTGGGGTATGTTGCATGGGAGGTGGCCCCTGTGAGCATTGCCGAGATGCGTCAGGGGAGCCTGGCCCAGAGCACCCTCCGGCCTGCGGTTTTAATCTTTCTTCTTGGAGCGTGATCGAAGGCGCTGAGCAGCAGAATGGCACGTTCAGGGTCAGATCCCAGTTTGCTCTTTGGACCAACAGCTTCTGAATCAAGCGAGGCACTGGCTAAAAATTGGATTTATAGCCACACGCGAGACCTACTAAATCAGACTTCCTGGGGTGGAAGCCAGGAATCTAAATTTTTAACAAGCTCTCCAAGCAATTTGGAGACACACTGGGGATTAAGAATCATTGATCGGGTGTCTGGAGGAGTAACGTGGAAGTTGCTGGCAAAGACTTTGCCTGCCCCGTCTCTCCTCTCTTTGTTGCTTTCGACCTTACTCTAAGTAGAACAAGTCTTGGTTATTTTGCAAGGTTATATTCCCTGGCTATAGAAAGCCAGCACGTGTGTGTACGTGTGTGTGCATAAGACTGTTTGCTATGAAACCCTTGACAATCTGCTACGTGAAACCCACACTGCTTCCCTGGGGAGGCCAAAGGGAACAAAGCAAAGCAGCTCAAAGAAAAGGATCAGGAAGCAGAAGCAGTTTGGATTAACAAGACACTCAGCAAAGCTAATCTGTAACCCACTAAGGTCAAAATCAGGCAGGCAGGGCCCACTTTAGGGGCCTTTTCTCTTTTCCATGAGGAAGACAGGCAGCCCTCTTGTGGGCAGGGGCCGATTTCAAGTGGAACAAGGTCCCTTCCCCTGACTTTGCCGGGGATGAAGCCCTCGTTATTGGGCTTCTTGTTTAGGTGACGATCTCGGCACGAAGGCCATTCAGGAGATAGAGTGCATTGCTCACGATGTACAGCACCTTGTATGTCGCTTGGCGATACGTTGCCTCCATGGACGTTGCTTCCTTACCGACTTGAGGCATGTGCACCTATGACGTATGTTCTCTCCAGGGTCTGTTTATGAGGGGAGGTGGTCAGGGCTCAAGCAACGATGGAAGGAGGGTCCTGACAGTGGCACCTGGGATGATATAGGACTCAGGACCATGGGGAGGAACGTGTGAAGAAGAAGCTATTGCCGTTCTCTGGGCCAGTTCTAGTCCATCTTTGCAGGGTACTGTTATCTCTCACTGGACCACACACCTCTTACAATTCACTCTGCTTGTCAGAGGCTGTGTGTTGAACATGCGTCAGCTCAGTGCATTCCTTGGGCCATTTCTGCTCCTTGTTCAACAAAGATTACAAATAGATTAGGGAGGGGATCTGTGTCCACTGGGCTTGGTGGCTGTGACTTCCCACAGACATCTTTATGGCGTTCAGGAATGTACGTAAAGCTCACACTTTGGTGAGGAAAGACTCACTAATCAAACAATCACAGTGAAGAATATATTAGACATGCTCTTGGAAGAAACAGAAGACCCTGAGAATGTGTAGCCCAGAGCTGGAATCCCCTGTGAATAAGAGAAGGTCCAGTTATTGAGATGCCCACACTCTGGGAGACTACATTGGACCTGGGAATACCAATTAGGTGAAAGGAACGACCTTGTAGGACAGCAAGGTGTGTCTGGCAATAGTGAGCTGTGGGTCGATTTGACAGGCATTTGGCAGGTGAGAAAGACGGGAGTTGGTGTGGAGTTGACACTGGGAAAGGAGAGGGAGACACCAAAGGTCGTGCCGAGGTGGTGGCTTGTACAGTTGGTAAGTGGTTGGTGCCATTCTCTGAGGAGGGGAACGTTTGGGGCCATGCTCATGGTTGGGGGGAGCAAGGGTGGAGGTGATGAGTTCAGTGTCTGGTGGGTGATGAGTTGAGTTTGAGGTTACCTTGAGACATCCAAGTGAAGACACTGAGTGAGCACTTAGACGTGAAGGTCGAGAGCTCCATAGGCAGGTCTGTGCCTGGAGGGTTCACTTGGGGATCTTTGGGGTGTATTGCTGCCATGCTTAAAGTTGCCTCTGGTGTCTGCACCATTTATCAGCACCATGTCAACCGTTTTCGTCACCAGCTCCATTGCCCCCAGAAATTCTGTGAATGAGGGCCTAAGGAGGAGAGAGATACAATCTGATTTGTGTTTCTTAAAGACCACTCTGCCATGAGGAGGTGGACTGGACATAGACCAGTGCAAGTGGGGAGCCCACATATGATGCTATTCTGATCAACTGGGGGAGACATGTTGTAGGTGAGGACTCCTCGCCAGGATGGGGATAGGGAAGAAGATGGCTTTGGTTATATTTTGCAGGTGGAGCTGATAGGATTTGCTTGTGGGCGGGATGTAGGACGTGAGAAGAAGACAGAGGTCAAGAAGAATTCTTAGATGTTTTGTCTGAGCAACTAGGACAGTGGTGCTCCAATGCACACAGGTGCAGGAGACTGGAGGGGCAGCCATTGGGAAGGGGTGTGCCATGTTTGAGATGCCCACGTTTACATCAAGTGGGATGTTAGAGAGCTGGCTGGAGTCCATTACTGAGGAGGAAAGCCTGGCTCCTTGGGAAACCCAGGAAGCGAGGGACCTCTGAGGGAATAGAGGGTGCCAAAAATTGGGGTCCTAGTTGTTGAAGACTGTACATCCTCTGAGATGCTGCCTTTGGGACTGGGATGGGGGTGTGGGTCTCAGGTCCTAGCTCTCTCTCCCCTCCTTCCTGGCTCCATGCACACATAATTATTCAGATAAATGAGGTTGGAATGATTGCCAACGGAGACCTAAATACTTCCATTCATCCTGTTAATTCCTTCTTTCCTCTTCCTTCTAAGGTATCTGAGAGGGAGACCAAGGGCAAGAGAGGACTGGCCTTGTTATAACGGAGACCTAAATACTTCCATTCATCCTGTTAATTCTTCCTTTCCTCTTCCTTCTAAGGTATCTGAGAGGGAGACCAAGGGCAAGAGAGGACTGGCTTTGTCATAAGTGTCGGCACAGACGGGAGTGAAAACTTTGTACCAGAGCTCAGCGAATGGCCCTGCCACCCAAGTTGGCCTTATTTAACTGATTAAGGGACTTCCTGATCTTTGGAAAATCCTGGAGCTGGTGAAGACAACTTAATCTTTCTGTACCTTAAATAGTTGCCTCTTGGCTACTGTGGCCACCTGCTTTTCTTCTTGCTATTATCTCAAGAAATATTCTATTCTCTGTATGGACCACCCAACTTAACCACTCATACTGTCCTAACAACCAGTTTGATTCTGTCCCAGAACCCTGGACTTTACCTGCAGGACCCATGAGAGGACAGGGGCTCTGGGGAAAGTTCAGAGAGGTGGCAAATGTGTTCCTTCCCTAAGCTGTTTCTTTTCTGTTTTCAGGGACCTTAATGCACATGTTCTATCTGATCTTCTTTCTGGATCAAGGGTTTTTCTGTGTTGTGTACAAATGTAGTTACTTGTAAAACTGTGACCCAAGCTTACTGTAAAATACCTCTTAGTTCTCATGATAGTCAATATGTAGAAATGGCAGGAGTGGCCTGTGACCTTCCGGTTAGCTGTTGGCTGTGTTTTAATTGGTTGGGTTTCCAGATGTCAGATTTCTCTAGTGTCATGACATAACTTCCTTAGAGGGCTGGCTGCATGGCTCCCGCCTGCAGGGAGCCAAGCTGGGTTTGGTCTACATCATCCAAAGGCATGTTAGATTGTATATGTTCCTAGCAAATGGTTGACAGTTTCCAGTCCAGAAAACTTGCCAGCTGGGCCAAACCCTGATTCAACGTCTCCCTTTGAAGAGAACAAAACAAACCGTGAGATGGACGTCTACAGTCTGTCTATAGGAGTCTTCCTTGTGTGGCTGGGGCAGACTTGGAGTGTGGTCATCAAGGTCAGATGCTGGTCCTTCCAGGACCTGAAGAGCCTGTAGCCTTGGGGCTCTGGGCTGGGCAGTCTCTGATCGCTTCTAGGGAAGCCCCCTCCCTCCGTGTCTTGGTCGGCCACGTGGTCCTTCAGTAGCCCAAGGCCACTGCAGATGGGGAGAGTAAGTAACTAGCTCCAGGTGTCCGGGGCGCTGTGCAGCTTCTGGGGGGAGAGCTGTTAGGTACAAACCAGCACAACATGGGCATTTCTTCCAGTTTCTGGTCCTGACCTCCATCCAATCTCTGAGTCACTGGATTATCTTTCTTTAGTATTTTATTTTATTTTTATTTTTAAAATGCTTATTTATTTTTGAGAGAGAGAGAGAGAGCACAAGCAGGGGAGAGGCAGAGAGGGTGGGACAGAAGATCTGAAGCAGGTTCCTCATGGACATCAGAGAGGGAGATCATGATCTGTGCTGTCGGAAGATTAACCGACTGAGCCACCCAGGCACCCACTGGACTATTTTTAAAGCATTTTGGGGGAATACATCCAGGCATTTCACAGATGTGATGTAAAAATCTTCTCCCTTTCCTTCCCTACCCCCTCTTTTCTCCTTCTCTTTTTCTTCTTCCTCGTCTTCCTTCTATGGAATCATTTCCCTCTTCTCTCTGGCCACAAGTTCATCTATAGAATCCTTGAAATAAGGTCTCATGGTATTTGCAGTGCCATGAGGCTAGGTGACATAAATCAAATCAAATTGGGCTTGATTTTTTGCTGTACCTTTTGGGGACTTTTTCCTCCACTCTTGTCTCTGATCGATTTAAGACAAATGGTGCTATCTTTAATTTGCAAGTTCCCTACTTCAGCATTGCTCCCCTGATTGAATATCCTGTGACCTAATACTTCCCCTGAGAGGGGTTTCCCTTAAGGTCATTAACGCAATGATACCAAAAGTCATTTTCGAAATCAAATTTATTTCCATTGCTATAAATCTTCATTTTGATCCCCACAAGAGCTTACTTGAAATCTTTCATGGTCTGTTTCAAATTCAATTCGGTAGGATTTGACATAGTTTTCAAAGGCCCTCAGAATGGCAGGACCAAAACTTCGTTGGATATTGTTGTTGCCTGTGAAGTACACCCCTCCCCCCCACAACAGAATTATTTCTTGCATTATGTTCATTTACTTTCTGGATTAATTTTATGGTGGAAGAAGCTGACTGCTGATTTCTTCTGGGAAACACATAAGGAGTCCAGATTTTAATATATTCTTTCCTTCTGCCAAGAAAACTTCACGAAGCCTCAACTTTGTGAATATATATAACCCAGCTCTCAGAATTCATTTGTGCAGTAGTCTGAATTCAATCCATTAAGCTCCATCCTAAAGTCCCTGTGTATGCAAAATTCTCGCTGGGGTTTAAATTAATTGATAAATAGTTGCATCTTTAAGTTTCAGATTATTTTAGAAAGTGCATGGGTTGGCTGTAATTTCTAAGGTGGTTTGTGATGATTGGCTGTCTCCAACAAAGAGGCTTTCACCAGTTGTGGAAACCTTGCTTATTTATCTCCTCATTATGAGTAAAAATAGATACTAATAAAGCCACCAGCGAGATGACCCAAACCTTGTAGCAGCTAAAGAAATGACAATTCAGCTGTTAAAAGTTGCAGGGAATAATTAAGCTGGTCGCTGGGAGGCCTCTGTCTCCCGTAAAGAGACTAGAAGTGCAGGGCGGCTACCGGGGCCTCAGTTGGGAACGTCCCCAGCCAGTCTCTCTCGGGAGACTCTGTTCAGCTACTTTGGAGAGACCCCTTCTTCTGAATGGACTGATTCTGTCAAACCTCAACCATCGCAAGGTACAAGGTGCATGCCTAATGCTATTGGTTTTGGCACTGAGCAATCCTTGGATTCTTTCCTTATCAGGTGTAGTATCAGGTTTCCCATTCACTAAGTAATATTCATGCAAAGTCACAACCAGGAACGCTGGGGATTCACATGCAGCCACGGGTGGCCATGTGACAGCCTGCACTGATGGGGAGTGGGTGGAAGAGAGGCCTGCCCCTCTGGGTTTGGTCCTTCCTGAACTCAGAAGCCAGATCCTGTCCTGTCCCTTCCCACTCACTGGAATATAGGTGGGGGAGCCACAGAGCAGAAAGGACCTGGATTCCTGCATGAGCCCATGGCAGAGAGTGGCTCCCCCTGCCCAGGGCTGGGCACGACGCGATGGGTTCATGAGGAACTTCCTTTCAAACGTACTGCATTTTGGGATTTCGCAGGTTAGAACTTACAAACACTTACCCTGATGAACACACCGCATGAGTTCCCAAGGTCTCTGTAACAAAGCACCACAGACTGGGTGGCTTACCCAACAGAAATTTATTATCTCATAGTTCTGGAGACAAAAGGCAAACTCAAGGCGTCAGCAAGGCCATGACCTTCTGAAACCTGCCCGGGAGACTTCCTTGCCTCTCAGCGTCTGGGGGTCCACTGGAAGTCTTTGACGCTCCTTGGCTTGTAGATGGGTTGCTTTCATGTTCACCTGGTGCTTTTCCTGTGTCTCCATATTGTCCGCCCTCGATGCAGGTCAGCGCCTGTGTCCCAGTTTCCCCTTTTGATGAGGACACCCGTTGTATTGGTTTGGAGCCCAACCCTGATGACTTCATCTTAACCTGATTATCTCTGGAAAGACCTCATCTCCAAATATGGTCACATTCTGAGGCGCTGGGTGTTGGGACTCCTACGTATCTTTTTGGGAGACACAGTTCACCCGTGTTCACTGGGGCCTCACGGTGCTCTTGGCATCTCTCGGAGCATTGACACAGATTACCTTATTTCATTATCGTGGTGCCTTCGTGAAGAGAATAGTCTTGCTGCCCCTTTGTTGGGTGATGAAACAGGGATGCAGAAGTATGAGGTAACTCTCCAGGTCACACACATTCGACGTGAGTGCTGTGTGTGCAACCAGAACCCGCATCATGTGGTCTTGCCCATCTCTCAGAAAGGAGCTCTGGTCATCAGCAAGAAGAGAAACAGGTAGTTGAGGCTGTCCGTGGGGATCCTGCGACCCCCCTAATACTTCCTGATGACCTGAGGTGTGAGACTCCTCTGTTCCGAGAGGCTGTAGGGAGATTCTGATGCACTCGTGCTAATGGAGGTGAGTGGACCAGGAGCTCCTGTCTTTGGTCTTTTGGGAGCCTCAGGCAGGCCCCACTGAAGTTCCGCCCCATTCCTCCCAGCCAGTTCCCCCCAGATCCCCCCAGCCAGTTCTTGAGTCTGGCTGCTTCCCCGTGGGTGTGCGTTGCCTTTGTAAGTGGTGGGCTCTTATGTAACATCCGGCCTCTCCTTGTGGCCACCTCTGTTTCTGTTTCTCTGGGAGCTTCCCTTTCTGTTTTTGTGCAGTGCTCATGGGTTTCTAAAGGGTCAGAGTTCAGCTTTGGTGCAGGAATCCAGGCTCTTGGACCTACCTGGAAGTGAGTGTACCGTGTGGGGTGTGTAGTGTGAGCTGTGGCTAAAGAGTTCCGCTGGGGCTGGAGCACAGAGAGCTGCAATGCCAGTGGGCAGCTATGGGCCACTGGGGGCAAGGCCTTCACCCCCATGTTCTTAAGGCTACTCGGTATACTGGAGATGCTCAGCGTCCGCTTGCCCCACAACACACTGTAAAGATGACGTCTCCTGATTAAGGTCCAAGGGGAGGGTCTGTTCCATCCTTGCTTAGATGATGACCTTCTGCCATATCCTGAACCCCTTAGAGCTCATCATAAGTTGCCCACTGCCCCCACATACCACCTTCCAGCCTGTAAGCTTTTGAAAGCAGTTTCAATTACAAATGACATCAGATCTAAATCAGGATCTGAGGAGAGCAGCCTGCTTTTAATCAATCACTCCAGTTGACTGCTTTATGTGCCTACTGGCAAAAAATAGATCCAGTCCATTTAATAAGATTGCCCAGCCAAGGAGAGAGCCTGACCTGTGAGTTCCTCACTCGGGGGCAGCAGGCACCTGCAGGGTGGCAGGGAGTTCCCGGGGCTTCTCCACGGGGCTGTTTGTGACCATGGTTTCTGACTGACACCTCTCGTTTACAAGGTGACCCAAGCACAGAACCTTTTAATTAGCCCACAGATCCGGAGCGCTTTGTGTGGGTGACTGTCAGTTTCTTTGCCTTCCGCGGCCCTCTGTTGCCAAGGCAACACTCTCCCAACAGTGGATCAGGCTGCGGCAGGGCAGTGGAGAGGCAGGCAGCCCGGTGCCAGCTCCCAGCCAGATAGTAAATATTCGTGATAAGACCGCGAGGTTAAAAACTGCATTGCCGATGAGTTTTATTATTCAGGGTCAGCATTACGCAGTGCTGGGGGGGGTGGAGAAAGGAAGCTTGTTTGTCTGAAGGCTATAACACAGAAGCAAAAGTACCAAAGTCTAAAAAAATAACACAGAAAGTGTGAACACTTCTCAGCTGTTGTGTCTTGACTTGATTAATATCAAATATTTCCATGGAAGTACAAAGAATATGGGATTATCTTTCTTAACAAGTAATATCACTGTAATATTGTCTTGCCCATGTGTTTGTTTAATAACTGAGTCACAAGGGAATGTGCTTAAGAAGCTGAGATCCAGTCAACATGTAATAAATAGTCTGCTGGAAGTAGGGGCATATTCGAGCTGCCCTGGACTCGTGAATATGTTTATCCCTTCCTGTGAGGACATTTTGGGATGAACAAATCTGAGGGTAGATGCTATGTCTATTAAAAAACAAATACAACTGCTGATATTCACCCTGCAGATAGTTCCAGAAGAGAAGTAATGGGAACCAGTCACAGGCCAACTCAAGTAAGATCTTTCTCTCCCTTCTGATCACTTGGGTCTTCGATTCCTGGAGGGCTCTCAGGTTCTGGTTGGTTCCACTGCTGGTTGACAGGACAAGGCTGGTGCCAACGCCTGGTACAGTCTGGGCCACAGGGTGTGAAATTGGGCTTCTTTTCACCTAAAGATTTAGCCCTGGGAAGGGATCATAAATTGCCAGTTGGGTCCTTAGATCCTCATAGGAAAGTCATTCCATAGGAACGGGACTGCTTCAAGATAGAGGAAAGACTTACCAGATCAATACTTGTAGGAGTATTTCATTAAGTGTTAAATAACTATTGTAATTACATCACCTGCAGCTTACTTGATTATTTAATTCAGCCTGTTGAGGAATTAATTACTATTTAATCAGTGCTGTCATTTAGAGGACAGACATAATCACCGAGTTTCTGTGCTGGTAATGACACAGTACCATTCTTCTTCTCAGTCTGGTGTGGTCTAACAGCTGGAGGCGATATTCCCATCTGCTTGTTGGATCTTCTGGATCCAGATGAGTGTGGGCTGGGTGTTGACTGAGCACCTACAGGGAGCCACTCAAAAGTGTATCTGCAGGTCACAGGGTGACATCGCCTGTCCTGGTGCCATTTCTAGGCACTGGATGGAAGGGGCAGGAGCATCTTCGATAGTGAATGTCACAGCTGACACCCGCAGTTGGTCAAGGCTGCAGGAGACAGAAAAGCAAAGCCATATTTTAAAATTTCCAGTAGGCCAGTATTGCTTGAAAGGAAAAGCTGATAAATTGTAAAGCATCCGTTCTGTGAAAGAAACTGTCAAGGGAATGAGAAGGCAAGCCACAAATTAGAAGAAAATATTTGCAAAAGACACATATGATATATCCAAAATACACAAGAACTCGTAATATTAAACAATAAGAAAATGAACAGCCTATTAAAAAATGGGCAAAAGACCTGAACAGACACCTCACCAAAGAAGACATACAGATGGCTAATAAACATGTGAAAAGACAGCCCACATTATATGTCATCAGGGAAATGTAAACTCAAAGAGCAATGAGATACCACTGCACACCTATTAGAATGGCCAAAATCCAGAGCACTGACGACACCAAATGCTGGCGAGGATGTGGAGCAACAGGAACACTCACTCTTCGCTGGTGGGAATGCAACATGGTGCAGCCACTTTGGAAGACAGTTTGGCAGTTTCTTACAAACTGAACATACTCTTGCCATATGTTCCCGAATTTGTGGTCCTTGGTATCTACCCAAAGAAGCTGAAAATTTATGTCCACACAAAAACCTGCACATAAATGTTTATAGCAGTTTTATTCATAATTGCCAAAACTTGGAAATAACCAAGATGCCTTCAGTAGGTGAATGGATAAGCAAACTGTGATATATATAGACAATGGAATATTATTCAGTGCTAAAAATAAATGAGCTCTCAAGACATGAAAAGATGTGGGAGAGCCTTAAGGCTCTTCTAAGTGAAAGAAGCTAATCTGAAAAGGTCACATGCTGTCTGATTCCAACTCTATGACATTCTGGAAAAAACAAAACTATGAGACGGTAAAATTATTGCCAGGGGTTCGGGGTGGGGGGAACAGGAGAAGCACAGAAAATGTCTAAGGCAGTGAAACTACCCTGTAAGGTACTATAATGGTGGATATGCATCACTATATGTTTCTGAAACCCACAGAGGCACAACATCAAGAGAGAACCACATATAAACTGGGAACCCTGGGTAATAGCGGTGGGTCACTGTTCGTTGTTCCAACAGATGTGTCTGCTCTGGGGCACGATGTTGATAGTGGGGGAGCTTATACACATGCGGGGGTAAGGTATGTAGGAACTCCATACTTCCCACCCAATTGTTCTGTGAACCTAAAACTGCCCATAAAAATAAGGCTTATTAATTTAAAAAATAACACACAGGAGAAAAGTCGTGTCATTGAACAAAATTACAATGGAGACTTCAAGATGACTGAAGAATTGCCCTCTTTAATTGTGTATAGCTACATATTTGTGGCTCCTTGCACAGACCTGACTAAGGCTTTAACTCATCGTGTAAGATGGATGTATACACAGGTGAGAGCTGACTGGTGCAGCTGGCTTCTTTTCACTTCTTGTGAGGCAGCTAGAAAAATTCCAATGCTGGCTGGGGGCTCTGGCCAGATCATGATGGAGTTTCCAAGTGTTCTTGGGTTCTGTTGGCCAGCAAGATCTTGAAGAAATATTACCATGGAAGTTTCAAACTCTGAGAAAGGAGAACATCTTTCCACAGCATCTCCAAGCATCTGTCCTTGTGGGTAGTGAATGGTTTCTCCTGTGAGTGGCACGGGAGGCCCGCATTAAGTCAAGTGGCACCTAGAAAGTGCAAAGGAGGTTTTTATGTGGGAAAAATTTTCAGTTACATTCAATATGCAGCATCCTCAATTCACCCAATTATAATGGCTACAATTTATTGGGTGCCTCAGA
The DNA here is from genome assembly GCF_046562875.1 of Panthera onca. NCBI lineage: Eukaryota > Metazoa > Chordata > Mammalia > Carnivora > Felidae > Panthera > Panthera onca. Next base: position 4,636,252 of record NC_138339.1, on the reverse strand, counting down.
ATCCCTGTGCCAGGGATATTTTTTTATTACAACCATGTGGGAAAGTATCACCTTCCCTCTTGTAAATGAGGAAAGGGGGCTCAGAGAGGTTAAGTGACTTTCCCAAGGCCCTAGGTAAAGTGAGGATAAAGTGGGGATTCCAACTCTATGGGTAACTCCCAAGGCCCGTGTGATTTTCAGCATGCCTCCTGTAGTTTCCATCCCACTCTGACTCAGCACGGGAAAATTCCAGCCCAGCCACTCAGGGTTCTTTAAGCCACCTGGCAGATGTCATTGACCATCTTCCAAAAGGGCCTGCGTTAGCTATTCAAAGACTCTGTGGTGATGACACAAATTGGGATAGAGCCAAATGTTGAAGTCAAGGCTCTCTTTCCTTCACCTAAGAGATACTATGTGTTGCAAGTGGACGTTCTAGCCCTATTTCCTGGCACACGCAACTTGGTAAACAAATGTCTGATTCAGGACATCCTGGGATTCCTAACAACCCCCACAGCACTTGTCAGCATGCAGAGGATCTCCACTTAGGATGCTAGAATCTTGGAACGCACGTCACGCCGGAGATGGGTACACTATCTCTCTCCCAGAACAAGAGAGACCAATCGCTCAACAGCCCAGTTTATTTTCAGCAACTCCAAGTGTGAGGAAGCTAGCTCTTCGTTTTTGGTCAGCGAAGACTCCCATCCTTGTATGTCCTCTGATCAATGGCTGTTCTGCTTTTATAATCACATAGAATAATGCTGCTCTCCATTACCTAGCAGTCAGACGGCCATTTGGCCATAGGGTTCAAGACTTTCCTCAGGCTTCCTCGGCTATTTTCTCATGTGCTGAGGTGAACAGATAGATCACCATCCCAACTGGGCCTTGAACGAAGAACTCAATTTTGGTGACTATGGATAAGACTAGGTACCCTTTGTACAAGTTTTCTTGGAGTCCCGTAATTTCAACTCACTGTATGGACAAGACAAGCATGGGGAGGGTGGATATATGTACAAGCCAGGCAAACTCAAGGTCATCCTTCAGTCAAGAAGTGGGAGATCTTATTGCAGCCATCCCCAGCTGGCCCGTCCCCATGGCCTAGACTCTCCCTAAATTCCATGTCTGTTTTACTTCTTACTTTCTATCATTGTCCATTGCATCCCAGTGGGGACCATTACACAATCTCAACCTTGATGGGCCCTAAGTGGACAGGCTGACTTAACTCATGCAGACATTAGCAAGAATGTACAAAATTCTTAGTCCTCAGTTCACATTTTTAGGGGAATTCAACAAATCAACTGGTGTTCCCACTGTAATATCAAGGTACAGAAATGCTATGTGTGTATTGTCTCAGGAATTAAATCCAACTGCCCCCAACTTCTTTCACTGGGCCCCTTTTATCTCTAAACTGTGAAGAAATGTGAAATAACCATTCTACTTGACAGAGAATTGATTGGTTTTTGTAAAATATATTTTTCTTTTTTTTCTCAAAGTACACTCTGGAGGAAAGGTCGGGGGAGGAGGCGGGAATTCCATCTGCATTAGATCCCTCCTTAATACAGAGTATGGCTTGATCTGGGAGTTTTTTTGTAAGTACAATGTACTTTTAAAGGTGTCATTCACATTTTTTCCACGGGTGACCATCTGGTATTTGAATAGCACTTCTTAGTGGAGGTAGGAAAAAAGCTCTTTCTTTAAACAGCAAGATAAACAGCTGACTCATTCCTCACCTCTAATTGTAATTCGAAATACTGTATTTGTAGCACCTGACATCTTTTTGTTACTGCTTTAACTCTAAGATGAATGGGGCTGCTGCATTTGTACCGTTGAAGCCTGATGTCTTAGGAGGTCTGGATTCCAGAGTAGATGACAGATAGGTGGAGACGCTCATAAATGCATGTCATAAGTGCACTGGAAAAGATCGTAACAGGTGCGCAGTTTGTGGTGTTGCTTAAATGCAATCTAATTTCAAGATTCACATACTGGTATTTTCCAAAAAAGTTCAGAGGAAGAAAAGAGGCTTGCTGCACTGAGAACTTCAGAATGCATAAATTAGCAGGGGAACTACACAGGCAGGATCATTCCAAATGTATGATAATCTATATTTCAGCATTTATGGTCGCCTGGTATAAATGAGGGGTAATTTCATTTCTGCCATCCCTGCAGGAAAGCCGGACATGTTGTGGCATCTTCATTTGAAATGTGCAGGCTGTGTTCAACGGGACTTTTTACCCTAGATTTGTTAACCTATCATGATGACAATCTATAATGCAGACGGAGTTTTGGGTTTTGTAGCTGGGCACAGGGTGCAATGAGATCGAGCGTACATTTTCTTGGCATGGAGCATGAATTATGATTTCTCTAATGGGCTGCAGCTCCCTGTAAAATACTTCCTATTTATTGAAAGTAAATGTTAAATTGTTAACAGTGTATTTCTCTGCATTTTTCAAATTATTATTTTATGGCAAGAAATTGAAATATGGATTGCAGTCATAAGAGCCTTTATACTAAGCATCAATTCAAAATAGTTTGCTGCAGCGAGGCATGAATCAATTAATGCATGCACCTGGCAATCTCAAAGCCCCAAATTGTGGACAACCTGTTGGCTATAGCCTTTGACTTGGGCCACTAGCCCAAGACCTATTTGCTGAACTTGGTTGGGGGGATGGGCTGTGAACCCACATAGTGGCCACGTCCTACGTAAATGCAGTTGAACTCTGCATGGTGGCTGATAGAGGTGGGTGAGTATGTATGTGTGTGCATGTGCTATGTATGACAAGCCTGTGATTCATGTTTAATTTGACTCTGCAGTTTCCATGGCATCCTGTGATGCTTTTGTTTCTCTCTATGGAGATGAGCTACATTTGCTGCTGTCACTACTTTGAACCCTAACATCCAAGCTGCACAGACATGCACCCATGTATGAGAAGGGGGGTTTTGGTGAACCACACTGAAACTAGGGAAAAGGAGAGTGACAGGATTGCATGGGTAGCCTCAGGGGTGCAACAGAAGTCTAATACTGGAAATAACTGGCTAGGCAACTCCATGCACGTTGCCCATCTAAGTCCATCGAAGCTGAGTAGAACCGCAGATTAGTTTGCTTGGCCACCATAGGAAATCACACAGTTGGTGGTTGCTGACTATCCTTGGTGATACGTGGCATCCTTACTTGTGATTGCATCACTCCGATTTCTGCCTGAGTCTTTACATGGTGTTATCTGTGTGTGTGTGTGTGTGTGTGTGTGTGTGTGTGTGTGTCCAAATTTCCTCCTCCTTCTAGGAATAATCATTGAATTAGGGCCTACTCTAATCCACTATGACCTCATCATAACTTGATTACAGTGACTCCCTCGTCACCATCATTCTGGTCTCTGCTTCTATGAGTTTGACTATTTTAGATATCTCATCTAAGTGGAATCATGCAGTATTTGCCCTTCTTTGACTGGCTTGTTTCTCAGGATGATGTCTTTCAAGCTTATCCATGTTGCAAATGATAGGATTTCCTTTTTTAAGGCTGAATAATATCCTATTGTGTAGATACTACATTTTCTTTATTGATTCATCTGCCAATGACATTTGGGTTATTTCCATATCTTGCTTGTTGTGAGTAATTCTGCAATGACCATGGGAGTGAAGATAGCTCTTTAAGAGTCTGATTTCAGTTCTGTTGGGTCTATGCCCAGAAGACCAATGGAACAAATAAAGATCCAGAAATAAATGCATGCATATACGGTCAACTGATTTTCAACCAAGGTGCCCAAAATACATAATGGAGGAAGAACAGTATGTTCAAGAAAGAGTGTTGGGAAAACTAGATATCTAATGTGAAAGAATGAAATGAGATCCCTATATTACTCTATTAAAAAAAAACAAACAAAAAACTCCACCCCACCTCAAAATGGATTAAAGATGTAAATGAAAGACCTGAAACTAAAAATGTCAAGGAGAAAACATAGGAGAAAAGCTTCACGACACTGGGCTTGGCAATGACTTCTTGAATATGACACCAAAAGCACAAGCAATAAAATAAAAATTAGACAAGTGGAACTATGTTAACCCAAAAAGCCTCTGCACAGCAAAGGAAACAACAGAATAAAAAGGCAACATACAGAATGGGAGAAAATATTTATAAACTATGTATCTCATAAAGGATCAATTTCCAAAATATACAAGGAACTCTCGCAATTCAACAGTGAAAGAAATACAAAACCAAACCTCCAAAAATCTGATTTTGAAAATGGGCAAGGGACTTGAATAGATAGTTCTCCAAAGAAGACACCCAGAGGACCAAATGGTGAATGAAAAGATGCTCAGCATCACTCATCTTCAGGGAAATGCAAATCAAAACTACAACAAAATGTCACCTCATACCCATTAGGAAAGCTATTATAAAAAAAAAAAATAACAAAAATTGTCAAGGATGTAGAGAAATTGCACACGGTTGGTGGGAATGTCAAATTGTGAAGCTGCTATGGAAAACAATAAAAAGAGACCTCAAAAAATTAAAAATGTAACTAACTTATGAGCCAAGCAAAGTCAAGCCAAGGATTCACTAGCCTTGTCCACTTTCATCAAAATTGTAAATAGGCCAAGACTCTTTTTGCAAATAAGGTCAAATTCACAGGTTCCTGGAGACATTGATTTTGAAGAGATACCATTCAAACCACTACAGGCCACATATCTCGTTCTTGCCAATGGACTGAGGTGGAATTACTGTGTGTCACTTCTGAACTGAAACACTTAATAGTTGGTGCAAGTCTGTCCAGTGCCCTCTTGTTCTAAGCCCACTATGGAGGCTGCATGGTCCACCTGGGGCAATTATAGGATGGCAGAGCCTCTGCGGAAGAGAGTTACATAGGATGGTTGCCTGGACGTGCACTGGATATTTAACAATGGGTGAGAAACAAATCTGAGCTGAGTTAAGCCATCTGGGAGTACAGGGGCAATTCTTTAGGTTGATGAGGTTGAGGACCGTATGGAGCAGGTATGGCCCACCCTCTTCTTTCAGATCTGCATGCTTGAAGACCTATATCCTCTCCCCTCTCAGTCGTGGGCCAAGCTCAGGGCACAGGTTCTGTCTTTCCCAGAGGAGCTCTGTGTGGCCCATCCCTGCTAGTGATGATAGCTAGGTGAATCTGGGTAATTTTGAGACTAGAGATTAAGACCACTTGGTGAGATGACTGAAGCCATCGTCTTCAGTGCCCGCTTAATGATAAAAAAAAAAGCACTCTCTTCATTTCAATCATTTCTCCTGACATTTTCCCCTAGATGGTTTAGAATGTGGGTGAGGAGAAAAGGTTGACAGTCATTAGTCCTTCAAATCCTCCTGGAAACATTATATCCATAAAACCAATCCAAAGTCTTACAATAGAAATACTTAGAGTAATAAATCACTTTATTTTTTTTTTTAAGTTTTATTTATTTATTTTGAGAGAGAGGGAGTGAGCGAGCAGGGGAGGGGCAGAGACAAGGAGAAAGAGAGAATCCCAAGCAGACTTTCCTCACCATCAGCATGGAGCCTGATGCAGGACTTGAACTCACAAACCATGAAATCATGACCTGAGCCAAAACCAAGAGTCAGATGCTCAACCAACTGGGCCACCCAGGCACCCCAATAAATCACTTTTAGAGTATAAAATAATAATATTTTTTAAAATTTAAATTCAAGTTAGTTAACATACAGTGTAGTCTTGGCTTCAGGTGTAGAGCCCAGTGACTCATTTCTAACATGTGACTCGCAGTGCTCATCCCCAAAGTGCCCTCCTCAATACCCATCACCCATTTAACCCATCCTCTCACCTGCCTCCCCTCCAACAACCCTCACTTTGTTCTCTGTATTTAAGAGTCTCTTATGGTTTGCCTCCCTCTCTGTTTTTATCTTATTTTTCCTTCCCTTCCTAAATAATGATATTCATAGTGCTTATTGTGTGCTGGGCATTGTTCCAAGCACATTATGTCTGTCTGTCTTTCTCCATCCATCCCTCCTCATTTAATCTCCATGACAATCTTCAGGAGAAGATTCAGTTTCTGTCCTCATTTATTAAAGATGAGGGTACTGAAGCACAGAGTTGTAATCTTTCCATAGTAACTAGCTTCACAGTCTATATTTAACTCTCTTTTCTTCTAAATATGAATTGTTAGAATAAAAATTCCCATTGAATGACTAGACGAAATCAAGGAAATTGTCCACAACATAGAAGAAAGGACAAACAGGCGATGTTGCAGGTTTGTTCACATAGTCTTTCCCATCTTTAGATCCCGAAGTACTTCTTACCATTGTTCTTGTAACTCTCTAGTGCCACCTGTCACGTTTGAGTCTCTAGTCCATGTATGATGTGAAGTAGGGATCCAGTTTTAATTTTCACCATAGATTGAGCCAGGTTTACTGACAATCTTATTAATAATCTTTCTCCAGGATTCATGGGGCCATTACTATCTTATAAGTTCCCACATACGACCTCTTTGTTTTCTTTCCTTGGTCTTTTTTGCCTTTGATTGCACCATTAACTCAGGGTTATTATTACTAGATCTTCTTTAATGCCTTAATGGTTGCTCAAGATAATTCTTAGACACTTTATAACATTGTTGGTTGTGAGTCCTATTTTGTTTTAAATATATTTTGTTGGAGATGAATTAAATAATTTTTTAGATTTACCCTATATCTTGCCACCTTCCTGAATACTCTTATTTATTCTAATAGATTGTTAGTTATGTTGGCTTCTCTGGGTAGATGTTCATGGCTTCTTGAAATAATGGCAATTATATCTCTTCCTTCTTCATTCTTACATTTATTTATTTTTCTTCCTTATCAGGAACTATGTTCAACCGTAGAGATGACAGGGAGATTTTTTCCTGATCTTAAATAGAATGTTTATAGGGTTTTCCTTTCTATTTGTGTTTTTTGTTTGTTTGTTTTTTGTTAGATATTTTTATTGGGTAAGTGTTAATATGTGGTTATAATTATTCTTTGCTTGAATTGGGATACTCATGTGTTTTTTTTTCTCTTTTAGTCTATGGATGTTCTGCTAGTAACTTTTAAAATAGTGAACCATATTTGCATTCCTAGGATCAATTCTCCCTGCTTATGATGGTTTATTATCATTACTATACTCTTGGATTTGGTTAGCCACTATTTTATTTAGGGAAATTAAATCTAAATTCATAACTAAATGAGGCTATACATTTTATTACTTATACTGGTCACCTTAATTTTGGAGTGAATATATAAAATGAACTGCATGTTTAAAGCTTTGTATTTGTTTTGAAACAACTGTTTCTTGAAAGTTTGAGGCAACACACTTAGAAAGCTAAGCCTGTTTTGGTTTGGTGTGTGTGTGTGTGTGTGTGTGTGTGTGTGTGTGTGTGTGTGTTAAAGAGAGATCAATTTGCCTAATATTTATAGATTTATACAAGTTATCTCTTTTTCTTGTGCCAAGTGACATTTTATGTATTTCTAGGAATGTATCTATTTGCATTAAGTTTTCAAGCTTTTACTGCATAACTAGGTTTTCAAGTTTTTTGCTGCAAAAGTACTGACACTATTCTTATGTTATTGTTATTATTTTAAATTTCCATTGTATCTGTGATCATGTTCCCTTTTTTATTCTATGCTTTGCTTTTCCATGTTTTACCTTTTGCACTGTATCAGTTTTGTGAGTGGCCTATCTTAATAATCTTATATCAGTTCTTGATTGCATGTTCTTTTTAAATGATATTTCTGCCTCTGTGTCACTTCTTACCTTCCTGTGTATTTGTATTTCCCTGTCTTTTTTCCATCTCCTAGGTTAACACAAATGTTTTTGGGTGATACCCAACGAACAAGAAATTGAGTTAAATGTATATTATTGAGAATTTCCGAGGCAACCGATGGAAGAACCAGAGATCACTCTGTGGGATGACATTGGGAACACTATCTGACTTCATCCTCCAGCTCTACTGCCTCTGGCCATGTGATTTATACCAACAAGTGTCTCAGTGCCTCTCAGTCTACATTTCCTCATTTGGAAATAGGGCTATTAAGCAGATCAAACTAATTATCAGATCTTTTGGCTTAGAACAGTGCCTCAACATAATGATGGTCAGTAAGTGTTAGCCCATGATGATGACAGTGGTGATGATGGTGACGATTAGTACTATTAATCAGCTCTGAAACACCGGGGAGAGACGCTCCCTTCACCTCTCCCGGTGCACTCACCAGCATCCATGTTCTCCTCTTTCTAAGTCCACAACTAGACTGTATTTTCTTTTTCCAGATCTTGCATCTAAGTGTGGCCACACGACTAATTCTTATCAGTGGGGTGTGAGACAAAGTGAGATATGAAGTATCTAGGTCATGGCCATTAAGTGTAGGTGTGCCTTCTCTACGGGCCCACTTTCCCCACTCACCAGGTGAATGCAGGGGAGGACAAGGCCCTAGAAGTTAGCGGAAGATTTCATAGGAGTGTATGTCCCTGACTGCACGGAAGCCCTCTGCTCACACTTTATGGATGTGATAACAGCAAGAGGTTAACTGTCCTTGTGTGAAGCCACTGGGCTTTAAGGAAGAGGACCCTGGCAATATGAAGGAGCCTTCACAAGTCATCAGGCCCAGTCACGTCCCAAACTTGTTCTATATCAGTAACCTGTAGTGCTCAAAAACGAAATGAAACGAAACAAAGCCAGATTCCAGGCCTGATATCCAGACTTCTGAATTTCACAGTGTAAGATCCAAAAGTCTTTTTTTAAAGTTCCCTTGGAGAAGGGATACAGGAGTGCTGATGCATAGGGGCACTTGTACCCCAATGTTTATAGAAGCACTTTCAATAATAGCCAAATTATGGGAAGAGCCTAAATGTCTATCAACTGATGAATGGATAAAGAAATTGTGGTTTATATACACAATGGAATACTACTTGGCAATGAGAAAGAATGAAATATGGCCTTTTGTAGCAACGTGGATGGAACTGGAGAGTGTTAAGTGAAATAAGTCATGCAGAGAAAGACAGATACCATATGTTTTCACTCTTATGTGGATCCTGAGAAACTTAGCAGAAGACCATGGGGGAGGGGAAAGGAAAAAAAAAAGTTAGAGAAGGAGGGAGCCAAACAATAAGAGTCTCTTAAAAAACTGAGAATAAACTGAGGGTTGATGGGGGGTGGGAGGGAGAAGAAAGTGGGTGATGGGCATGGAGGAGGGCACCTGTTGGGATGAGCACTGGGTGTTGTATGGAAACCAATTTGACAATAAATCTCATATTAAAAAAAAATAAAGTTGCCATGGAGAAATCAATGAAATCAATTCACTGCATGATATTTGGGAATCACTGACTATACATCAACTTGAGGTGGAAGAGAATATCACCTATTCTGGGTTAATGGAGTGTGGTCTAAAATTCTCCTGAAGAGAAGATTCCACATTCTAAAGCATTTCTCTTTGTGTGTTTCCTCAAAACATCATGGTCTTTCATGAGTCAGTCTAGCCATGTGGCAAATTCCCTTCCCTCCATCAAGGGTTTGCTTAAACACTACCTTCTCAATGAAGTCCACTCTGACCACATTCCTTAATACTGTACCCAGGTCTCTGTTAAATGTTTACACTTTTCATTATTCCATTGCATTTTCACCTTCTTAGTATTTTATATAGATTCCTCATATATTATATCTCACCCTGGGAGGATAGGAGCTCCCCAAGCAAGAATTCCGAAGTGTTCACTGATGTATTCAAGTGCCTAGGACTCTGCTGTGCACATGGTAACTGTTTAGTGATATCTGTTGAATGGATAAGTATATGGCTCATGGCTCACATATGGCTTCTCCAAACCAAACTGAAGACCTGGCTAACATTTAAGGTGAAAATAGATTGGACTGTTTTTGAGTTTGGCTTTTTCCTTTCTCTATTTCCAGAGAGATATTTGGAGACTCAGGAATAAATCTGTCTGGTCTGGACTGAACACAATATTTCATTTTGGTTTTAACCTTCTCATTTGGGGAATAAGCTGGGTACATATTTTGGCAAGTTGGTGAAAGAAGCACATTTCTATATATTCTAGTGAATTTTTTAATGTATGTATTCCCCCCAGTGAATTCTGCAGTATTTGCATTTGGGGAAAAACATTTAGTATTTGGGGCACATGGCTGGCTCCGTGGTTGAGTTTCAGTGCTGAGTGTAGAGCCTGCTTAAGATTCTCTCTCTCTCTCTCTCTCTCTCTCTCTCTCTCTCTCTCTCTCTCTCTCTCCCCCCCCCTCTTTCTCTTCCTCTGCCCTCTCCCCTGCTCACATGCACACATTCTCTCTGTCTCTCTCTAAAATAAAGTAAAAAAGATAATATTTAAGCAACTAAAACGTAGAGCTTCTAAAACTTTGAACTGCTACTCATCTATACATTCAGGCATTTATTTATTTATTTATTTATTTATTTGAAATTTTAAAAAATATTTTTATTTATTTTTGAGAGAGAGACAGAGAGACAGAGAGAGCATGAGTAGGGAAGGGGCAGAGAGAGAGGGAGACACAGAATCTGAAGCAAGCTCCAGGCTCTGAGCTGACTGCACAGAACCTGACACTAGGCTTGAACTCATGAACCACAAGATCATGACCCAAGCCAAAGTCGGACACTTAACTGCTGAGCCACCCAGGCTCCCCATAGGCATTGATTTTTTGAAGAACCAGCTAGTCAAAGTGTTGGGCTGGGAGCTGAGGAAGTATCCCCACAGCTTATGAGCAAGTACACGTGTGTATGTATATGAGGAATTTTTTTAACAATACGGTTTTTTTTTTTTATTTCTATCAATGGGTTGGTTACATATGATCTTGAAAGCGCTCAAGGCACCTTGGTGGCTCAGTCGGTTGAGCATCCAACTTCGGCTCAAGTCACGATTTTGCAGTTTGTGAGTTCGAGCCCCACATTGGCCTCGCTGCTGTCAGCCTGCTTTGAATCCTCTGTCTTCTCCTCTCTCTGCTCCTCCCCCACTTGTGCTCTCTCTTTCAAAAAATAACTTAAAAATAACTTTAAAAAAAGTGCTCAAGAGTGTAAAGGGCAAATGGTTGCACAGAATTTTGGAAGGCATTCAAGATGTTTTACTGACCTGAAGTCAGACCTCCTAGGTTCAGTGAATGGTTTTATTGTGACATTTGTTGTGGCCAGAGTAAGTGCTGTGACCCCCTCAGAGACTTCTTCCTTGGGTGTCCTTTTCTGCTTCACACAGAAAGACAGGAGATGTGGTATCGGCTTTGTATTTCTAAGAGATGCATTTCAAGTATTTTATTATGTAGTACCCTAATCCTACAACAAAATCGGAGTGACAGTCCATGCAAACTTGCAAATAAGAAAATATTGTATGGGATAGTTATTAATAGAAAAAAAGAAACTAGGAATAAAAATATCTTTAATAAAGCAATCGTTCATAATTGAAAGATCTCCATGCACTAAGAACTCTCCTGATAACTTTGGTCACTTAACTGTTGTTCAGATTGACCTAAAATAACTCACCCATGCTAGGAAATGACACTTCAGACCATTTTAATATGGAAATATAACTGCTTTGGCATTCTTTTTTTCATGCATTAGAATGATGGAATGTTAATATTTGCCTTCATCTCTAGGAAGTTTTAAAAGTAAATCTATCTTGGGGTTCCTGGGTTGCTCAATCGGTTGAGTGTCCAACTCTTGATTTTGGCTCAGGTGAAGATCTCACGGTCATGGGATTGAGCCCAGTATCAGGGGTTTTAATATGGAAATATAACTGCTTTGGCATTCTTTTTCTCATGCATTAGAATGATGGAATATTAATATTTTCCTTTATCTCTAGGAAGTTTTAAAAGTAAACCTATCTTAGGGTTCCTGGGTGGCTCAGTCGGTTGAGTGTCCAACTCTTGATTTCGGCTCAGGTGAAGATCTCACAGTCATGGGATCGAGCCCAACATCAGGTGACATGCTGAGAGTGGACCTGCTTGAGATTCTCTCTCTCCCTCTGCCCCTTCCCCGGCTCACGCTCTTTCTTAAAAAAAAAAAAAAAAAAAAAAAAAAAGGGAAGGCTATTCTTGGTAGTGCTTTGGTTGTGAAAATTTTGGCCTTGGGTTAATGTTGCCGACCCCAGTTGGAGGTGTGGAAGACTGTGGGCAAAGCAGGAGCCAGGAGAAGGGAGTGAGAGTGAGTGTGGGGGTGAGAGGGACAGTTTCTCTTGGGCTGATCAGCCTGAGAAGGGAGAAGGGTGGTACCTCTTTGAGCCATCATGGAGCATTATGGGTCTCTCAACCTGGTCTCCAGTGTAACCACTCATACTCTGGCTGCAGGAACCATGTGCACTGGGATTTGCAGACTTTCCAATGACTTTGTGTCCCCAGTATGTCATGGAAGCACCCAAGCAACAGAGGTCTCAAGATATGTCTCAGATAGGGACAAAGGACATCCTTATGCTAACCAATATGGACTTGTGGCCAATAACCAAAGAGGTCACCCAAAGCCATGGCCAACCATGGTTTCCTGGAGGCAGAGTGACCAGGAGAGGGAAGGGTCCTGATGTTGACTGGGAAGGGATGTCCTCTGGCTTAGAGTGAGAAGTAACAAGATTTAAGAGACATTTTAAAAATGTTCTTTCTTAATCTCTTGAGTTTGTGGACTGAGATTAATATCTGCTGTCATTGAATCAAGACATCCCTTAGCATATCTAACAAAAAGAGCATCAGAGGCTGAGGCTTCCAAAAGAAAATTGAGAGAATCACTTGTATGCCATGAAGATCTATATGCCTCATTGCAACCTGGATGTATGGACGCATCCAGACTTTGGACATCAGGTCACATGAGAAGCACATCAAGAATTCTCATACTGCTCTGAGCAGACAAGAATTCATTGACATGAGCTGTGGGTGTGTTTCCTATGTGCACACTTTGCTTGTGGGTCTTATGGGTCTGGGCACCTCGCATGCGGGTGGGAAGCACCAGTTGTGTGATGTGATTTGGCACTTTTTAAAAAATTAATTTACTTAAATTCTAGTTAACATACTGAATAGTATTGGTTTCAGGAATAAAACCCAGTGATTCATCACTTATACATAGCACCCAGTGCTCATCCCAAGTGCCCTTCTTAATGCCTGTCACACATCTAGCCCATCCCCCCACCCGCCTCCCCTCCATCAACCTTCAGGTTGTTCTTGTATTTAAGAGTCTCTTATGGTTTTGTTTCTTAAATTCCACACATGAGCGGAATCATGTGATATTTGTCTTTCTCTGACTGACTTATTTTGCTTAGCATAATACACTCTAGTTCCATCCACGTTGTTGCAAATGGCAAGATTCCATTCTTTTTCATTGCCAAATAGTATTCCATTGTTTATATAAACCACATCTTCTTTACCCATTCATCAGTCAATGAACATTTGGGCTCTTGCCATGGTTTGGCTATTGTTGATAGCACTGCTATAAACATTAGGGTGCATGTGCCCCTTTGAATCAGCACTCCTGTATCCTTTGGATAAATACCTATTCATGCAATTGCTGGGTCATAGGGTAGTTCTATTTTTAATTTTTTGAGGAACCTCCGTACTGTTCTCCAGAGCGGCTGCCCCAGTTTGCATTCCCATCAACAGTGCAAGAGGGTTCCCGTTACTCCACCTCCTCGCCAACATCTGTTGTTTCCATTTGGCACTTATTCTTACAGACATTAAGACACAAGCACATTTGGACATTATTAAAAATATCTTGATTAGAAGGCACTGTTTAGTTTTTGTTTAACCTTACATGAATGGGGGCCTCAGGGAGGAAAGCAAGGCTCTTACAGGGTGCAATTTTTCGTACACGGATATATTACTGTTTTGCATAGAAATTCTCTTGCTCTACAAAGGCACATATACAAATGTAATTTTAAAACGATTTTTCCCCCACAAAGCACAATTCACATACCATGCAAAATTTCAAGTTTTCTTTCTTTTTTTTTTCTTTTTTTCTTTTTTTCCATCAAGTTCTTTGTTGCCTCACAGCCAGTGTTAGGTCAGGTCAAAACTCTACACAAAGCAAGTAATTTCTGAGGTTTTAAACATGAGAAGAAACCACCTGGAAGTGCATATATTTCACCCATAACAATTTTAGTTGATTATTGCAACTAAAGTTGGGAGCTAAGGGAAGAGAGAAATTCGAGATGGAAAAATTCTTTACTGAGAAATTAGCTGTGGAAGAATCTATCAAGCTGAGTGGTTGGTAGAATAAAAATCAGAGGCCATGCTTCTGTTGGGTTTGCCCAGTAGGGGGCTTTGGCAGGAGGTAAAGGTGAGTTCTTAGTGTCTTCTCTGTGAGATCCCCTACAGCCTGGCACCTGTTCCCTCCCCTCATCTCTGCAGGCCTGGGCTTGGCAAGACCTGCTTTCCTGAGCCCCGCCTTGTGGTGCTTCTATACCCAACCTTCGTAAATAATCCTCGGGGAAAGGAACTCTCCCCAAATGCTTCAGTTTCCAATGCACCATTGATTTCGTGTTGGAACGTGACAGAATGGAGCAAATGGAAGAAGTGGGAACTCAGTTCTCTGACAAGGGTCTCTAGGATCCGGGTTCCTGCCCACTGCTCCGCACTACCTCGGAAACCTTTCCGGGTTCCAGCCATGGAAACAGGCTTCTGGCCCTTTCACTGCCTGTGTTGTTTGCTGTGCTATTCCACGGACTTGGGGTTTCTTCTGGGGGGACAATGTAAATGTCACCAAAACAAAACAAAAATAATACTATCTGCAAATTCATATCCCTCGGTACATTTTTATTGGTACTTTAAGACCTAAAGGCTATCAGGTAAGTTGTTTGATGGAAAGCCTAAAACAAGGGAGTCAACTTTCCAGCTAATTTATGGGGGAACTTCATGCCAGACATAACGCACCCTCCAGATACAAAATATTCAGACAGGCAACATGCGAGTGGAAAGGCATGGTGATCATCAGAGTCTTAGCACGGAGACGTTACAAGCACGTACGGAGGAAAGGACTGTATTCGCAAATTAACCGTTGTGTGGATGGCTTTGGAAATAATTCTGGAGTGGCTGGTAAGAACAGCACAAGGTGTACCCAGCCTGCTCCAGCATCGACAGCTTCTTTAAAGAAATGACTCTTTTCCTCCTTTGGTACCTCCTGTGTTTTCTGCACTCATCAGGTGTTCTCCGCTCTGTCTCATTAAACTAATGACAACCATTAAGAGACAGATGTGACTGTACTAGTTATGGGGAGAAAAACAGAGCTCAGAGGTGAAATGACTCCTTCTGGGGCACAGAGCTGGAAGTGGGTGAGCCACCGTCAAATCTGGGTTTGCTGGGAGGATCTTAGAGTCTCATCTTCAGAAACAGAAGAAGGTGGGTTCTAGGAGAAATAAATATTTAAAGAAACCCACTATAAGACGGGTCATGATTATGTTGTTCTGCCATGGGCCAGATACCTTCCTGAAACCTAAAAGTGATAAAGAACTGGTAAAAACATAGTTCCTACAAAAGCTGTTAGGAGCTGGGCGCCCACCACCAGGTGCTTTAGCAGATGTCATGATGGAAAAGGGACATTAGAGCTCTCCAGCCATGAATGTGCTCATTTTCTGGCCACTTGCTCTTGCATGAGTCAAACATTCAGAAACCAGGGGTTGTGTGTTCATGTGCAATGATGTGTGGTGCTTATCCAAAGAAGCAGGAGGTTTGCTTTGCTTTGTACCTTAAAAACAATTGTGTGGGACAAATAACTTTATGGAAGAACACTCCATTGTTCCCGAGAAAAATTGGAGATGCTTACGGGCAGCACGTTTTCGTAGTTTTAACGGTTTATTGTTCTCCGCTGTCACCAGCGCATTCTTTCTTATCCATTAGTCCTTTTCACAGGTCTCTCTGTCTTGGTGCCCCTGACAGCCTGTGGATGTAAGTACCTATTTCATCTTCCCTGTAACTGCTTTTGTACGGGCCTAACTGCTGAAGTCTGTGCTTGTATTATCCTTCCTCCCTTTGGCATCAGTATCTCTTCCTGCCCTGGCTTGTTCCCATCAGACGAAGGCGATACTGTGCCCTTTCTCACCTTAAAGAAACACAGAAGATAAAAGAAAAACCGCCTGAGATTCTGCGTAACCTTCTCCTCCATCTGGCTTTGCTTCTCGTTAGAGCAAAAGCCTCCTCCACCTCCTGTAGGGTTTGACCCTCCTCCCGGTGCTCTCACCCTCCTCTTTCCAGCCCCACGGATCACCCCTTGGACTCTTCTCTATCTATCCTCACTCCTAGGTGTTCTCACCAATACCTCATTTTTAATGCCATAATATGCATCGGCATGTGACTGTCTCCTGCCTGCATGCCTGAGAGATGTTTTGATGTGACATGTCTGCAAAGGTTCTCATTACTTCCTGCTCCAAACCTGCTCTTCCCTCCATCTTCCCCACTCAGAGGAAGGCACCTCTGCTGGTGGCTGGAAGCTCAGGCCCAAGACCCTGGGTTCTCCTTGGTTCTCCTTCTCTCATACCTACTTCCAATTCATTAGCCTGGTCTTTCAGCCATAGTGTCAAAGTATACACAAATCGGAACCTGTCTGGCTCCCGCCATCCTGCCTACCCTGAGAGGACACACTGGCGTCTCTCACCGGGTTACCGTAATAGCCTCCTGTCTTACCTGCCTGCCTCTACACATACTTTCTGGGGATACCTTTTACAATGGCTCGAAGGGCCTTTAGAGATGGACGCTTCCTAGTTACTCCCTTGCTCAAGGCCTTCAACGCATTCTCAACACCTTCAGGATAAAGTCTACATCCACCGCCATGGCCTACAAGACTCGAACTAAGCCGGGCCCTGCCATGGACTTCACCAGTCTACTCACCCCAGCCGGCTCCCTCCCTCTGTCCATGCTGGCCTGCTGCAGGTCAGGAATTCACTGTGCTCCTCTCCTGTGCCAAGCTCTGTTCTAGGCTCTGGAGACAGGAGTTTAGATTTTAGTGGGGAAGACAGACACATCTACACACAGAGGGAGTGGGGTGTCTGCTGTGAAGGAAACAGCAGAAGACAAAGACCCAGAGAGATGGAAGAGGATATTTCAGATGAGATGAGATGCGGGCATCGGGGCACAGACCTGCTGGGAATGTGTGAGGAGCCCTGAGAAGACACGAGGGAGAGCCAATGCGGCGCGGGGGCCTAGTAAATGGGGCAGTTCTTTTCTCTACAGGCAGGTGGCACAGGGCTGTCCCTTTCAGATTGTGGAAAGCCCCACAGTTCTGGGGCAAAGTGTAGGGGAGAGAAAAAGAGGTTAAGGGAAGGAAACACTGGGTTATAGACGGTTTGTCGGGTGATGGGACAGACACACAAACAGACCGTAGCTTCACCCCTTGAGTGGATGATACTTTCTGCTTTGGGGAATAGACTGGAGTTTCACGAACCCATAGAACTCACAGC
Source organism: Panthera onca (assembly GCF_046562875.1). Classification (NCBI taxonomy): domain Eukaryota; kingdom Metazoa; phylum Chordata; class Mammalia; order Carnivora; family Felidae; genus Panthera; species Panthera onca. The sequence goes on along the minus strand of NC_138339.1, from coordinate 4,618,925 downwards.
AATTGGAAGGAATGGCTCCTCCGAGAGTCGGGATCATCGTCTGAAAGTGGTGGCGCTGATCATGCAATCTTCATGTATTTTTCAGGCATCCTACAGTTAGTAACTTTTCAGAAAAATTAAGTCTTATTTAATTCCATCCCTGACTCATGGATTTTGATTGCTCATTGTTATCAGAGCCTCATTTCATCCTCAACGGAATGCCAAAAATAGAGCAAACAGAATGGGTTTATTTGCTTCTCTTCAGTTTCATTCCCATGAAATTAAATAATGTCATCTGAAGCCAATCTACTTTCAAAGGGACTCTTCCAGATGAATAACGTTTTTGGATGTATTTGTTTCTTTTAAAATAATTTCTTAAACAAAAAACCACTTTGAGCTTTTATGTTTTACTTATAGGTGTTTTAAACATTTCTTTATAATGAGGTCATTAATTTTGATATACAATTACAATTTTTTATCTGTATCTAGGGCTTTTCCATTTGAATGTTAGTAGGCCTTACTATTTATTTTCGGGGGTGTGATTTAGAGAGAGTAGCTAAAAAAGAAAGGTTTATAAAATGTACAAGTCTGAAATATCATGCTCATCCATTCAGCATTGAGTGAGCAACTTTTGTGTTCCAGGCACTATTATAAACAGGAATCCTTGCTCAAATGGAGCTTATATGTTTTCTCTGCAAAATAATGCATTTATTTCTTGCACAGAAAGGTAATTAATAGATAGCTTAGATACATAGATAGGTAAATGTATGTATGTGTGTATGTATAGATGGATGGTGGATGGATAGATGGATGGATGGATGGACAGATGGATGACAGATGGGTCGTTGGATGGACAAATAAATATGTAGATTGGTAGGTAGGTAGGTAGATAGATAGATGGATAGATAGACTGACAGCCCTCATATATTCTTTTCACTTTCCACTGTTTTTATCACCCATAGTTTGATTCTTAACCCAAGGAAGAATTCTGTGCATTACACTGAGATGTACAAAGACATACACAGCTCAATTCAGTATGTGATTGGAGAAGCTACACAGGTCTACATAGGTGAGAATGCCCCATAGTCCCTTTGGGGACTGCCACCAGACACAGTCAGATTGGCAAGATTAGACAGGTGTGAGGCTGCATGCAAAACAAAGTGGGTCAGAGAAGGGCCCCCAAAAGTGGGCTTGAGTTCAAGGAAGTGGCATGTCACTGCACTTGAGTTTGGTGAGATGTGGCAAATAAGTGAATGTGAAATCTCTTTCAGCTGTAAGCATTTGCAGTGGGTTCAATACTGTCCCTCTAGAATTCACACCATCCTGGAACCTCAGTATATAACCTCACTGGAAATAGGGTCTTTTCAGGTATAAATAAGTATCTTGAGGTGCACTTATCTTGGACTTAAGGTGGGTCTTATGTCCAGTGGCTGGTGTCCTTATAATAAAAGAAAAGAACACACAGGAGGCAAAAAGAAGGCGATGTGTGGATGGGGAAGAGTGATGCAAGGGCATGCAAGCCCAGAGAGGCCACGGGTCCCCAGTGCCACCAGCAGCTGGAAGAGGCATGGAAGTTCATCCCCTCATGCCTTCTCAGGGAGCACATCCCTGCTGACCCCTAAATTCCCATTTCTGTCCCCTAGAACTGCGAGAGTAAAGACCTGATGTTTTAAGCCACTGGGTTTATGGTCATTTGTTACAGCAGTCCTAGGAAAATAATTCAGCATTGCAGAGAAGTAAGGCGCTGTTTTTCTCTTTCTGATTGAGCATGGAGAGGTACATTTTGAAGGGACGTTGAAAATTGAAAACTGGGAGCAGTAGGGTCTGTATTAGTTTCTCACAAATACGGTAGAGACCTGTCTGACCTTAGGGAAGATAGAACCTCTCAATGTCTCAATTTCCTTATCTGTTAACTGAGAAGAATAATAGTATCAAACTCCTATGGTCTGCCTCAGAGTCCACTCTCTAACCATTGTGCTGTGCCCCACTTCTCTCTGGTGGTCTCCAGTAGACCCACATGGTTATGGGGGTCAGTTTGCCAAAAGAAGGTGGATGCTCTTCCCATGAAAAGATAAACAAAGCATCAGATGTTAGCTAAATGCCATACATGTCAATTTTTTTGATAAACAAAATACTTAAAATGCATACTTAAAAATATAGTCATGTTAATAACAAAAATAAATTAGTAGTAATTGCTGTTTAAGTGAAGACACACAAATGTGTAGTTTATGAAAATATATCAATTTTAATTATTTACAGCTTTTACAAAATGGCCTACTTAATATAAACCTTTCTTAACTCTTTGTCCAAGTATATGTCACAGATACTCAAGTTGCCAGATTGAAAGCAGGAATTTGGGTAAATCCAGGATGGGCTAAAGCTTTTGGTGACCACAGGGAAGTGACCAGGAAGAAGAGGAGCTAGTGGTAAGGGGGTGGATGAGGGGCCTTACCTGTAAAAGTCAACCTAAAGAAGGCCAGAACAGGCATGTGTAAGTGTGGAATGGAAATTCAGATCTAAGGAGAAGAATGGGGTAGCCCTGTGTTTCCCCCCAGGAAGCTTCGTGTACAGTTAGCAGGTGTCATTCTATCTGATGGGCCGGTAGGTGAGTATGACTTACCATCATCTGACATCAATGAGGCACTCTGATTTTTTGTTTTTGTTTTATTTTGTTTGTTTCTACTACTCAAAAGCTAGAGGTGATCTAGAGTAGAATGGATTGTATGTTTCCACCAATGGGGAAAAGCGTGGTATTCCCAAGGCTTCCATACTGACCACAGGTGAAAAGTTGTTTGGCAGTCAAGTGGCCACATCCATTTCTGTGGGTAAGAAAGTTTGCTGCTAACACATCTGCTCTTGCTAAAGAAAGCCAGTGCTTTGATTTGGCTGCCTGAGGGATGCTAATAAATAATAGAATATGTCTCTCTTTTTCTTTTTTCTAATCACATTAAATAGACATCACGGAGTTGCCTGGAATCTGAGCTTCTCTTTGTTTTCTTGTCCTTCTTCTTTTATATTTTGATCTCGTTAAATAATTTTGAGCAGCCCCTGACCCACATGGCCACAGTCAAGAGAGATGCTGGGGATTTTCACTGATGTTTCAGGCTGCTTTCCTTTTAGAAGACTGATCTCCATTAGTGGAGAAGGGCTTTGTCTCAAGTCAAGTCTGCTCCCAAACAGTTATCAATACATTTTGTCTTGGATGTAGACATTGAAGCCTTTATTGATACTGATAGTATGTACAGATGGAATCGGTAAGTGAGCGAGTGAGTGTTGAGTGAATGGTCTCATCATTTTGAGCAAAAGGATAGAGAGAGAGGAACCAACTTGGAGGCAAGGAGGGGCCAACCTCCCAAAGCTCTCACAGGGTGGGTACACGGCCATGTCAGAATGAAGCACTGGGCAGGGTACGGGTGCAGACCCACGAGTGCCTACACCAGGGACTGGGTGAGCCATTTCCCCAGGAACATCTGGCCAAATGAATTCCTGAAAAAAAAAAAACCCACAATAATTTAGAAATCAAGAATAGAGAGGGATAGAACATAGATCCTGAGTAAACAGGCAGAAGTGTCTGCGATGGGCTCTTGTGACCTTTGCCATATATGGCATTTTTAGGGCACAGAAGTCAAATTGTTTTTAGACATAGCTCTGTTTCCCTTTATGGTTTCCAGTTGTAGCTGGAGAGCCTTCTTGATGCCTATGATCCCTAAACAGTGACTTAAGTTTTCTTTTAGTGCTTTTATTTTGGACCACATAGTCTAAATCTTGGGTTCATTTGGTTATCTGGGGAGGGAGAGGGATCTGCATCCATCAGGGTCCCTTAGTGAACAGACGACAGAGGTGCGGTGGGATTGAGACAGTCAGCGTGTGCTGCTCAGGACCCTGGGAAGGAAGAACACGGGAGCTGTTCTTGGCTTCTGCTCCACATTGGTGATGGCTAGAGCTACAGAAGGGGCCACAGTGTGGTGGAGGGTGGTGGGAACACACTCACAGCCAGGGCGATGTGCCTGGAGCAGGGAGACAGAAATACCTTGACGTTTCTCTGTTCCTAGTCCCAAATCTGTCAGTGACTCCCTGGCTGAACCTAATGTCCAGCCAGAGGTCAAGGCAGCCTTGAAGTGCTGTCTTCTGCCCCCGGAGCACAGCGCTGGGCAGAGGAGAGGTTGGTCGTGGGTGGAGGGGATACAAATAATCATAGTAACTGGTTTTCCACTACTTGTGAACTTGTCCCCAACATCCCTTTTGTTCTCTACCAATAAATTCGGGTGCTTGTTTTGTGTCTGTATATTTCACTAAAATGGCCAGAGCTGGACAGAATATCTGGTTAAAATTTGGAGAGTGTGAGTATTTGGGCTCTTCAACGAGTTTCCGGAAAACTATGATGAAGGCTGAGAGATGAGGCGATGGAAAATCCTATTGTTTTCAGGACAGCGTGCGTGTGTCCATTCATGAATGCATCCATTCATCACTGTGCTCTGATTCCACCTGGGCTCCTGCTGGCCTGAGTCAAGGGTGTGTGTGAGGCATTCTAGGGGGCGAGGCCCACGAGGAGGCTCAGAGCCTGAGCAGGATGTCCCTGGGGACGTTCCTGGTCACGGTGTCTGGAAACATTCACGAGGGGATGTGCGTGCCTTGGTACCTTGGAAGGACTCACATCACTCTTGCTCTGAGATCACACTTTGCTGGCAGATGCTGCTGTCCGCCTACGCATAGTTCCAGTTGTTTCTGCAGTGGGAGTGCTTTCTAAAGTGAAGGCGCACAGGGCTCCGGAGGCTTCAGTGGCCACAGCCGCGCCCTGGGGGACACCGAGGGGTGACTTGGGAAGGCACTGGCTGGGTTCCTCACGAGAAAAAAGTGAAGTGGAGATTCTGCAGCTGAGAGCTGATGTTAGCATAACCACCCTTCATGTTCTTTGAACATAATTGAAGGTCCACTCATTTTACTTAAAACAAAATCCCTAAATGCAAAATGAATGTTTTGGTAACATCTAGTTTAGAAACACGCATTTGTGTGCGGCTTCGAGCAGAGGATTCGATGAATAAATGGACGGGAATGAAAGAGCCTTGGCCTCCGTCCAAGCACAGACTAAAATTTAGCGGTCATATTTCCCCCTCTATTTTGTTTTTTAAAACCCTAAGCCACTTAGTATTTATTCACAATAGTTAGCTGTTAGTGTAGGCATTAATCGTATTAACCTAAGAAATTGTGTTTGAGTTGGAAAAGATTATTTAGAAATAGTTTGAAATTCATTCCCCGGAAAGGCAAGTTCAGAAAATAATTTCAAAAGTGAATCCCTTGGTTCTGGTTTGAATTATTATTCAACTAAGTTTTAGTTACTGCGTTAGAATTATTTTTAAAAATGGATAATTCATGCTCTAAATAAATCTAAGAAATGAGGCTGTACCATTTGTCTGTGGTTAAGGAGGATTTGTCTTGGGTCCAGAATGTTTACGTGGAGTGGGAGATTTCCTGGGGGAAATTTTGCAATGAGACTTTCTTCCTGGAGGGTAAGAGTTGGAAGGAACACAGGGCTAACGCTCCTCACAGGAGCCTCTCAGGTGACGATACCAAATGCCGAAACCAATGAGGCCGACCACAAAACCAGGGCTGGACAAAGAGAAAGTGAGTGTGTGTTCTTCCCTGCACATGAACAATGTGTTAGAGGAAACCTTTACAAATGGAATACATAGATTGCCAAATCACTCCGCCCACTTCCAAATCAGCAAATTGGGTTTTTCATAAATAGGAAAAATATCATGGGGGCCAATGGTACATTGGGATTCAGCCCAGAGAAGACGAAACCATCGCTTAATGTAAAATGCACAGACAGTTGCAGGAAACCATAAGTATTTGATCCACAAAAGAATACATCATGACTCTCATGTACGGAGACAATCATGATGGTGATGCAAAAGCCCCGATTTGATCAGATCGCGTGAAAATCTTGCCAGTTAAGGGTAAGAAAGGATAAAAACCAAAGTGATCAGGAATCTCAACTGGCCCGAGGGAAAAGCCAGGAGAGCCAGTCAAGGGTTTTGAGAAGCAAAAGCAGTCTGATCTCCTCTTTTCACGGAACAGCTCCTGAACAGGATGTACTCCCAGGACCCGGCTGGGCGCTGTGCGAGGAGGAAGCCGGGCAAACAGACCCAGGCGGAGCTGCTGCCCTGCTGCTCTCCCAGCTCCTGCCCTTCCTGGAAGGAGGACACCAAACAAGGACACCCCGCCAGCTCAGAGGAGCATGCCAGTCTGGTCCTGGAGGAGCAAGAGGGTGAAAGGACTGGTTCAGGTCAGGGACGGAGCAGCACAGGTCAAGGAGGTGCTCTGAGGATGAGGGGCCGCATTCCCTGGCAGGCATTCAATGCTTTTGTGAAAATCAATTTACTCCGTAGCGAGGAAGAACTCCCCACAGACCACCCCCTGCCTGGTGAGATTGTTAGCTCTGCATTTTCTGGATGGATTGATGCGGGTCCCCGGACTGGTCCGGAGTGTTCACACTGCTAAATCTTGACTCCAGGCATATGGCAGGGATGTCTCATCCTTTTGGGGGGAAGAAGTGAGGGTTCCCCTCCCTCCCCCGGCCTGCAGGGCTGCAGGAGGAGGGATGGGGAAGCAGACCATCCTAGGCTGCCCACACCTGGCCGAAAGCACGCGGGCAGCGAATGCAGTGTGTTCGTTTTCACAATTGCATACTGCACGCGGTGTATTTCAGATTCGAGTCCCAGCCCAGGCTGCACACACATGTCCTACTGGAAAGCTTCTCTTCTCATTTAAATGTCCAGGAAATGGCATTTCACAGGATTTTTAGAAAGGGTATTTATATGTAGTGCATGTTTACATGTCTCTTGCAAGAAAACAAATTGAAACAAACATTCCAATGGATCTAATCACTTATTAACTATTATCTCTGGGCCTTACTAATTTGACAACATATATATAAGTAACTCACTCTTCCCCGCTTTAATATCCTCTTATTTTCAAGGATGCTATGGACTGACTGTCCCTCAAGCATTCCTATGTTGAAGACCTATAGAGGAAGGGCCCCTCAGAGGTAATTAAGGCTTAATGAGGTCATAAGGGTTGGGTCCCTAAGCCAGTGGTATAGGTGGCCTTACAAAGAGAGGGGGAGAGAGCTCTGTCCCTTTCAGGGCTGGCCCAGAGAAGAGGCCGTGGGAGGCTGTCTGCAGGCAAGGAGAGGGCCCTCACCACCAACCCCCGCCCCACCTCCCCTGCCGCGCTGACACCCTGATCTTGGACATCCAGCTGCCAGAGCTGTGAGAACGTAAATTTCTGTGGTGTCAGCTGCCCTGTGTGTGAGACCAACGCAAAGCAGAACCTTGTTTGTCCTGGGCAGGCCGCTTCGATGTGATTCTGCAGACTCCAGGGCACTGGATTGCCGCCCATGATGCTGCCTGAGGGACCTCCCCGGACATGCCTCCCCCCGCCCCACTCCAGCTCTTTGGGAGGAGCCCGAAGAGCTCAGCTCGCCCTCCTCAGATCTGGTTTGCTCAGCCTGCTTCAGACAGGCACTTACTTCCCTAGCCTTCCATTAGTCGCATTTCTTCTTCTGGACCTGGTTTCTTTCTGTGCCATTTCCCGGAGCGCCCTGGGAAGGCCCTGCCCCATGAGTCCTGTGGGGCATACAGTTGACGCCGTGTAGATGCAGATCCGGGGTGGACTGAAACGCCGTGTTCCTCAAAGTGCTTTGAACAAAAAGCCTGTCGCTTTGCCCCGTGAGAGTGGTAAAAGCAAGAATGGAATTGAGGGCTATAACTTGATCCCTGTAACAGATTGCACTGGCCTGGAATGAAGCGAATTGAACGAGATGAAAAGATAGTGCCCCGAAGGTTTGAAGCTCCGAGAAAGAGAATGGACGCGGAGCCCCCCACGAGGCAGTAAATCCTCATGATCTTCTGGGAACGTTTGCATTCATGGGTTTGAGTTGAGGGACAACAGCCAGGTGAGTGGATGGAGGAGTGAGTATTTGGATGGGTTGGGAGAGGGCAACAGCTCCCTCGTCCCCAGGGCGAGGCTGCGGGTCACCGCCCGATGTAAAGACGGAGGGGCACCCGTGTAGCAGCATCAGACATCAGACAGCTGCTGGCCACCTTCTAACCCCACTGCCCAGTCACTGCAGGCTGCCCGGGGTGGATTCTCTTTCCAAAAGGACTTGAACATTGGCTGTGGAGCATCTGATATAAAAAATAAAATCGGGTACCTGGGTGGCTCAGTTGGTTCAGCGTCTGACTTTGGCTCAGGTCTTGATCTCGTGGTCCATGGGTTCGAGCCCCACGTCGGGTTCTGTGCTGACAGCTTGGAGCCTGGAGCCTGCTTCGGAGTCTGTGTCTCCCTCTCTCTCTCTCTCTCTCTCTCTCTCTCTCTCTCTGTCCCTCCCCTGCTCACACACAGTCTCTCTCTCTCTCTCAAATATAAATAAACATTAAAAAAATTAAATACAAAATGAAGCATACAAATCTACTCCCTTGCGACTGAGGTCTAGGGAAGAGTAAGCAGCAACAGGCATTTCTGCATGCCGGGTGCACTCACGTGCCCTGTTTCATGGGACCTAACAAACCAGGGAGGCCAAAGCTGTCGTCACCCAGATTTTAAAGACAAGGCAGTTGATAACCAGAGAAGTGAAATGGTGTGAACAAGGCCACATCACGAGTAACCGGCAGAGCTGGAGGTCCGGGGCCACTTGGCCTCAGAGCCCCCGCTCCTGGACACATCAGGGCAGCAAAGATGCCTGTTTGTGCCGATGGTGGGCACGGTCCCCAGTGATCCCCGACAGAGTGCTCCAAATAACCTTTCTTCTCGAGCACGTTCTGACTTCCCTACTCATTCCTTCTATGGCACTTTCTGGGAAAAGACCCACTGAAATGTTCTCACAGTTCTTTGTCCTCGTTTTTTTTTTTTTTTTTTTTTTTTCTTGGTCATGTGGACTACGATGTGGTGCCATGAAAGGATGATGTGGCTGCTTGAAAGGATGGCTTGATCTCCTTCCAGTTTTCCAGGCACCGCTCCTCTGCTCACATGAAAGAACATGAGCACATTCTGATGACCCACCATTGATCTCATGCTTGCTCGTCCTGAAGTCATGGCTGTGCAGCAGGGGTCCAACTGGAGGCCACGCGGCCACAGTCTGGGCTCCGCTGGCTGGGAGGGGTGTCGCCGGGGCTGCCCAGAGGACTGCGGAGTCTCCTGGGAGAGGAAATGCCTTGAGAGAAGAGAGATGTGGCTGCTCCAGGAGGAAGGCCTCTATCCCTTGAGGGGCTCTGACTCCACCTGGCTTTGTGACTCCAAAAAGCCCCTCTCTGGTTCCCCATGGACTCGGTCCAAAGAGGGTGGGGGCTCTTCGTGAGTAAGAGCTCTTTTATTAAAACAAGCGGCAAGGCTCAGGTTCGGGTAAGGCCAGCGAGGTGACCAGCACCCCATGCAAGAGGCAGCTTCCTTCTCTCAGAACTGACCTAGGCTTGTACTGCCCTGGGGTGGGGGGTCTCACTCACCTCCCACTAATACCTGCTGTTATGGGTTGACCTGTGTCCCTCCAAAAACAGTGTGCTGAAGTCCTAACCTCCAGTGCCTCATTGGTCCTGTACAAAGGTGAAAATGAGGCCAATGGGTGGTCTTAATCCAATATGATGGGTGTCCCTATGAAAAGGGGAGATTTGGACACAGATATGCACCCAGGAAGAACGCCACGTATAGGTGAAGCCAGAGATTAGGGAGATCTGGCGTCTATAAGGCAAGGAATCCGCAGGGATGGCTGGGGAGCACCTACAGGTGGAGAGAGTTCTGGAACACATGCTCCTCAGAGCCTCAGAAGGATCCGACAGTGTCCACCCCTTGATTTCCGACCCCTGTCCTCCCGAGCTGTGAGACGGTTCCCTCTGTTGTTTAAACAAGGCAGGAGCAGCACAGGGTGCCTGGCACTTCCAGACTCTGGAGGTCCCGGCGGGGTGGGCCAGGCGTGAGCCCGGCTGGGAGGAGGTTCAGTGGGCCAGTGGGGCCTGGAAGCCATAAAACGCGGCTCCCGTGTTACCCGGGCTCAGGGATGCAGGAGGCATCCAGGAGGGAGGGTGGCAGGAGGCCTGGTGGGCTGACCCCTTCCTGCTGGGCACCAACACACTAAGGGAAGCTGCTGCCACCTGAGGTCTTGAGGCTTTTAGGAACGGGGACCAGGGACGTGGACCAAAGTCAGAGACGTGAGCTTCCATGAGCTTCTAGAAACTCTGAAACCGTCACGTGGCCTCACTGGCACTGTTGACTCAACTACACCACATGGCCACTTGCCGGGTAACACCTCACAGTTTTAGGATGGGCTTGCTCCTCCTCGAGACCGGGTCTGAATGCTACCAAGGGACGCATCTTTGTGTCCTCAGATGGTAGTTAAATGTGACAGAAAGACTGAATCCTGACCAGCAGGGTGGCAGCCAGGCACGGCAGGCACAGTGGCTGCTGTGTCCGGCCAGGGCAGGCGGTGGTGGGGACGGCTGGGCAGAACTGGGTGCCAGCGTCCCAGCTGACATCCCCCCCCCCCCCAACCACGGAAGGCCTGCATCCCAGGTGCATGGTCGCTAGAGCCTGCCCACGGGCGCGGGGGAGACGAGGCAGGAACCCAGCATGGGTGCACGGGTCACCCGGCACCACACTTGAGAAACGGGGAAATCTCAGTTTTCGGGGCCGTGTGTTCAAGCTGCGGGGCACCTAGAAACAGTGTGGAGGCCCGTGTCACTTTGTAGCTTACAGCGAACCCCCCGTGTGAGGAGGCCGGGTCGTGCTGTGCTCAGTGACACGTCAGCACGTTCCGGAACGTGATAACTAGTTTCTGTGGCTCCACAAATGTAAAGGAATACCACTTGGATGCAACAAATCAGCTCAATCACTCCTTAAGCATGGGTTACTAAATTAGCACTTCACACTGGACTTTTACGTAAACCCTTGGTCAAGGTTTCAATTTCCCTACCAACCAACCGAGAACCTCCAAGATCTTCCCCTGTCGGGCCCTGCTGGAAAGGTGATAAATGATCCCTCCTGCTTGATTTAGCGCTGGCACCAGAGGCTCACCACTTCGATTTATCATCTGTCCCCTCCGTGCCAAACCTGACTTGTCCTTTGCCTCAGTGTTATTTCCCTCTGTGCTACCGGGGACGGCTTACGGCAGCGGACGGCTGGGCCGTGCTCAACCACGGTTGAAGATGAGACACGTGGACGTGGCCTGCTGGCTGCCCGGCGTGTGGCCTGCAAGCCGGGCTCCCGGGGCCTCAGAGACGCCCTCCTGGTTCTCAGCAGTAGCGAATGTGAGCGCGGAGAGCTTGCTTTGCAGGTTTTCCGGTGTCCTCTTTTTTCCCATCCACCCAGCCTGGCTGAGGCTTGAGAAAACTGGGGTCCTGCTGGCACTTACTGGAAGCGAAATGGGGAGACACGCCCCGCGGTGATGGGCAGCACGTCGGGGCTCCGGTGGAGGTTGGCCCCAGGGGGCCAGAAGAGGCAGGGCTTGGTATCACCTATAGCTGCAAAGCCAGGCGTCCGGGCCGGGGCTGGGGGGCTACGGGCTGGCAGGGAGCTTCGAGGAAGACTTTGGGCTGGTGGCACAGCCTCTCTGTTGGCAGATGTGTTCAGAGGCACCCAGCCCCTGGTGGCTGGGAGATGCAGGCAGACAGGTGTATCAGGAGCCGGGCAGAGCCCCGGGGCCTGGGCGAGGGTCTTTGTGTCTGTGCCTCTCAGGAGCCACTCTCATGTGGTCCCCTCCCAGCCACGAGCCAGTCTTCGTCACCGTTAGACGTCTGGGGCCCTTTGAGTGAATGGCCCCTTTCTGGGTGGCCCGGCCATCCCAGCTGGTTGTCCTCTCTTTCCGGCCTGCGGGCCTGGGCGTGACTGTGCTCCCCTCCCCCAGCCGCTGATCACGGCTCTCGGCAGGCACTGTGCCAAGCACTGGGGGGGACCTGAACCTGTACGCCGGCCTATCAGCACCTCGGCACCCCCAGACCCCTATCCCCGGGGACCAGACTGATGAGAGAGAGAGAGAGAGAGCGTTTGCACACTCCTGGGTCGGGACAGGCTGCACGGAGACAATGAGAATAACAGCCCCGTTGGGAGAGACGGTCTCTTGCACTCAGCCTTGTGACCCTCTCTTCAGCCACCTAAGAATGAGCCCTGGGCCTGGAGCACTTGTCATCCAGAGATAGAGCGCTCACCGTCACCGTGGTCACCGTGTTCGGAAGGAGTGTCTCCTGCTTCAGAATCTGCGTGGGCTCCTTTGCTCTGCACAGATGTGTGGGCCTCGCAGTACCTGGCCAACCTCACTGCCCCGTCTGTCCCCCGTGGGGTGGGAACAGGGTCCTCCTTCTGCCAGATGTCCTGCGTCGGCTACAGGAGGGACCTATGGGCTCTGGTGACCGGTCCCAGCGCTGAAGCTGGATCTCGCTGGCCCGTCTCCACATGGGCACAGTGTTGCTACACCCAGAGCTCGGCTGTGTGTTTTCCTCGGTGACTCCGATGTCTAGGGGCAGCGGGCAGATGTCGATGTCGAGGGGCATGCTCACCAGGAGGTGGAGCCAGTAGACGCCTCCTCCTTGACAAGGCCCCAGAGGTGTGCCGTGCCGTGCCCAGTGCTGGTGGCCTGGCTGGTGGCCCGGGGCACCGGCTTTCCAATCACAGAGAGCATGTGGCGCTCTGGTTCCCACCTGGCACCCAAGACTCCCCCTGCTCGGAAAAGCTTTCTGCGGTGCCTGCTCCCCTAAAGCATCTGATCAGTGCCCTCCTCCCGGCCCCCTCCGGCCGTGAATCCTGCCCTGCCCCTGCGAGTGTGGGGCAGGCCTTGGGGACAAAGCCCACAGACCTGAGTAGGGTGTGAGTATCTGACTAATGCCCTTGTGTAGACACCAGCAGGTAGCCTTGGAGCCCCCTAAATGCTTTCTTCTCCGCCATGATAAAAATGGCTTTCTTTTGCCATTCTGGAGAACATCATTGCTTCCTTCTTGTTGCAAAAGACAGGCAGCACTTGTCTTCTTAGATGTAGCTGACACAGGTGGAATCATTACCACCCCGAGAAGATCGTGACTGTCACAAAGGTGACTGTTCTTGCACATCCGTCGGCTGTGGGCATTTCTACATTGGCCTTAGAGCTGGAGAACCAGACAGCCTGGTTCCAGGGGCCCAGTATGGAAAGAAGGGTGTGAGCGGCTGGTCCTTGGTCAGGTCAACCACCCCCCGTCGGTCCTTCCTGCATCCCTCTGGTCCCCCACCCCCTTTCCCTGAGACCCCACCTGACTCCTCAGCATGTGAACACATAGAATAAGGACCTGGTGTCCCTTCACGATGGTGGGCGCTGAGCTGGGTACAGGCAAGCAAATGGCTTGAGAGGCTCCTGTGAGTGTCCAGCTGGCAAAGCCCCAGAATAGGAGCAGCTCCCCCTGGGGGCCCCAAGGGCCACCCACCCCCCACCGCCTTGCCCGATGCTCCCCAGGCAGCCATGTTGGTGAGTTCTGTGCTACCTGTGTCCTCTGTCAGGTCAAAGGGAGAGTGAGCATCCTTCTTCAACAGAACCTTTGCTAATGGGAAGCCATCTGTCTTGGCCCCGCCGGCAGAGGCACCTCCCCCCTATTAGCCACCAGAAATATTAGTCTTCATGTTCCAGCTCCTTGAGCTGCTGATGCATGGTTGTCCTCAGGTTGCCAGTCATGGCCAAGTCCTCCAGGGTTCAGACATGGGGGGAGGGGTGTCCAGGCAGCCTTGGGACTCATCCTCCCTAGGTTCAGACCCATCACAGTGTAGTTTTGCTTCAGGGCAGTGGTGTCTCTGTAAATCTAATAAAATCAGCTCCCAATAGAGACCAATATCCATAACGATCAAGTGTAATGTTACTGCTGCCTTGGGAGACAGACTCTGAGGGAGAGCTGTCTGCAGAGCTTTTGGCCCCCAGGAGTGATGCTCTCAGGAAGCAAGGACACGGGACTGGCTGGGGGAGGGGGCAGGTGCTGACTCACAGAGTGGGTCCCGCAGTGCCCCGTGTGGTCCCTCTGAATTGTCACAGAGGGAGGCGAGTGCATGTACCTCTATAACCTTGCAGCCACCTGATGTCACCGCTGGCCACCCCTGGGGTCAGGGACGCTAGCCCTGAGCAGAGCGGCTGTTCTCTGCAGCAAAGGGCAACACCCAGTGTGTTAAATTGCCAGCTGACTAGGGGCTTAAACAATAGACATTTATTGCTTCACAGAGTGTGGAGGCTGAAAGTCCAAGGTCAAAGCGTCAGCTGGGCTGGTTCCTTCTGTGACTGGGAGGGAGAGTCTGTTCCAGGTTTCTCTCCTTGGCTTGTAGACATCCTGTGTCTCCTCACATCTTTCCTCCCTGCGTGTCTGTCTCCAACCCCCAATTTTTCCTTTTCATAAGGATGCAGCCATATTGGATTAGGGCTATGATTGTGTGATTTATAATAAATATTTATTTGCTCTTTGTCTCTGGTTCTGGCACAGAGCTCCTAAAACCCTTGGAATTTCCTAAGTGCTGAGAGCAATAAAGGTGTCTTTATTGCAGGAGAACCAACCAGATGCTTAAAGTGTTGAAACTGTCGGTCCTACTACACCCTGACCTCTGGGGGAGAGGAGAAGGGCTGGAGGTTGAATCAATCACCAGTGTCCAATGATTTAATCAGTCATGTCTGTGTAATGAAACCTCCATAAAAACCCAGAAGGGTGGGGTTCAGAGAACTTCTGGGTTGATGAGCGTGTGGGGAGTGATGGCCCAGGGGGGTCACGGAGGCTACACTCTCTTTCCCATCCCCGGCTGCAGAGAGCAAGATGGAGTCACTCATGTCAAGCAGGGGCCTGTGTTTAGCAATGACGTAAGCGGTAACATCATTGTAGCTATCGGATTTCACCCAGACCAGCACCGGCTAATGATACCCCAGAACTGATAATAAATTAGAAGCAGAGGACCCCTCTGCAGGGGTCCAAGACTGGTTAAATATTTTAAAGAGGCAGGGTTTTTGCAGCAAACTGTCGGACTCCTCAGACATGTCCCCTCTATGTCTGACACTTCACCAAGGCCCAGCTGGTCCCCGAGCAGAACTGAGATCCTTCCCTGCTTGAACACGGTAAGCAGTAAGTGCTGGCCCGGACTGGACTGAGGCCTCATCCCAGCTGCGAACCCACAGACTGACTGTGTTGGTTCCTCGGCTTCCCACCCCGTCCTACCTGTTTGTCGTGAGACTTGTCTTGGGCTCTGCTTTGTGTGATGTGCCAGAAGCCAAGTTAATCATGTGGTGAGACGTCGCTGAGTCTGGAATCCTGAACCCACTTCATGAGTATGTTACCCTCGTTTTATGACTGAATAAAGCTCACGCTGTGGAGGGACCCCACTTGTGTGTGCGCCTTCATAGTGCGCTCGTGACTCTTGCCCTGTGCACCCCTTCCGTCTGGCTGTTCCAGAGTTACAGCCCTTCATAACACACCGGTAATCTCGTAAGTGACCGGTTTCCTGAGTTCTGTGAGCCACTCTTGCAAACTCTCAAACCCAAGGACGGGGTCGTAGGAATATCCAGTCTCTAGCTGGTCAGTCAGAGGCACAGGTGACAGCCAGGACCTGCGTTGGGGTCTGCTGTGGGTGGGGAAGGAGCAGTCCTGTGGGATCTGATGATCGTTCCTGGTAGATAGTGTCAGAATTGAGCTGAATCTTATGACACCCAGCCTGTGTTCCAGAATAGCTTGGATGTGTGGGGATAAAGACCAAAGTTGCAGTGGAAGTCAGAATTGTGGGGCCCATTCTCATGACCCCACTTCGAATTACCTCATTATGTCTGCAATAACCCTATTTCCACGTAAAGTCGTATTCTGAGGTGCTGAGATGTTGGAACCTCAACATGTGAATTTAACAGAAAACACACTTCAACCCCGAGCACTGAGGAAGGTCACAGCTGTGACTCTTTGGGAGGTGGCATTCCCAGCAGCTGGGCCAAGGGGTGTACTGGTCCCAAGGAGGACATCACAATATCCCCCTTTTCACCTTTGCTGAAAGCTTACAAAATTCCCAACTGGTCTACATTCAGGGTTTTTTAAGATTTTTTTGTTTTTAATTTTTCTATGAATATAATTTATTGTCAAATTGGCTTACATACAACACCCAGTGCTCATCCCAACAAGTGCCTCCTCAATGCCCGTCACCCATTCTCATTATGTGGCTGGAAGCTGGGAGCTTTGTCAAATTAAATAAACTGTGTCTGGCGATACATCTATATTATTGACATTTATCCTGTGGTCCAGAATAGATATACCATAAGACTGTGCATTAATTCAGTCAGTTCCAGATTTATTTGGATTCCTGAATTTTTCTTGTCTCCCGCCACCATTTGGGCTTTTTAGAATAATTTTTGGTCCTTCGCATCTTATAAAATTCCAAGCCATTTATTTTATAGTTTTCTCAAACGCACGAGACAATGATTTTTTACCTGATGTTGAAAAAATGACTTTTACCTTAAAAATGGATTTTTTACTTTGATAAAACCTCTGATGACTGTTCTCAGGCTATCTGCAAATCGTTGTCGTGTAAAATTTTCTGAGGCATCCCACTTAATACCAAGCTATTCTAGGACCTTGTTAACGGGAACATTGGGAGACGATGAAGGCACAGCCCCTGCTGGGAAATGTCACCCAAGCCAATGTAGTAATAAGTCATAATCCAGTGAAGGGCCGAGGACACCAGACGAAGAGCTAACAGGCACGGGTTCAAGTCCTGGCCTTCCACCCACTGGGGATCTGGGGCAAGATCTCCCCTTTCTGTCTGTTTGCACAGACCATTGTGGGGGCCGGGGAGTGGAGTGGGGTCTGCACTTACTGGAGGGATTTTCACACGCGGTCACCCAGCAGCACATGGGAAAAGCCAGTCCGCATGGCCAGTGCTGCGCGTCCCATCATGCCCCCCGGCGTGTTGTAGCTCCACCGGTGAACTTCGCCATGGCAGAGCTCCCTTTTCATTCCACCTCGCCACCACTCCTATGCCACAACTTCTGTGCTGCACACCCGGGGAGGCCGGGCCGCTTTCCTGAGGGACGTGGGCAGGTCTCGATGCTCTGCAAATCACCGATGCTTCCTTGCCAGTGATCTGATATCTCCCACCTGGCCGGAGTTTGCTCTCTCAGAACGTTCTGCTGACTTAGCAGACGTCCAAGTCAAAGAAATGAGTTTGGGGGGAGCCCTAAGCCCAGAAGTCTATAATAAATTATGGATGTTGCTGGAGGAGTGTCACCGGCAGCTGATGTGGCCTCTGAGCACCATTGGAAGATTGCGAAGCTATGACGGTGTGACCAGAACGGAAGGCTTAGGAGAGGTAGTTTGGCTTCAGGTGGCAAGACGGGACCTGAGCATGGCTGCGTCCTAAGAGGGGAGTTTGAGGTTCAGGACCAGAGTGGAAGCATATGGTGCCCACACGTGTAGCATGAGCTAGTGGAGGTGAGTGGGGGCTTCACAACTTTCCCCTGGACGCTCTTTTCTGGGACGAGAGCAGGAAACGTGGTCCGTGTACAGTTTCCCCCCCGCAACGTGAATTTATGCACATAGTTCGAATATTAATACAATTTACTGATAAGATATTAGCAGGTGCTTCTGTACATTTTAACAAGAAAAACGGAGGCAGTGACCGACATCTGCTGTGACTGTTGCTGCCTAAAAAGTCACATGCTCACCACCAACATCAGCGCATCTCTTGCGCAGCGAAAGTCTCCGTGTGGCACTGCACACCCGGCCCTGGGGCTGGTCTGTGAGAGCAGCTCGGTTCCTGCACGTCGATTCCTGCAGCGATTCCTGTCGTGGTTGTGACTTTGCAAAAGAGTGTTTCCGCACTGAGCAGAGCCTGGGCCCTAACGTACAGCTCCAGACTCTAACCCCCTTGCAAGGGAATGAATACAAGTGCAATTATACTCGGCACCAGACTTGGCAGAATACGCAGGGATTGTGTCGGCTTCCTGATGGCTCACCGATTAAAATCTCAATGAGTCTGGGGCAGGGTGACCCCTGCATCTAGTCTGGTACCCGGAAAGGGTCACTGTTGTCACCAGGTCTGCTGTCCTATCCCTGCATGTAGCAGCTTCAAGACGATCTACCACCACCTCCAAATGTGTACCGGTCAGTGCAAGCGTGGCTGTGTGGGAGGAATGGCCCCTGCTGGTAACGCAATCACGTTTTGGCTCCTTGCTGTCATGGGAACGCTGTGTGCCTGTGTGCCATCCGATCCTCGTGAAAGAGCTGCGGGGAGATCAGCGGCCAGGAGCCCTGTGGATGGAGAAGGAACTTGCCGCCAGCCAGGCGCCTGGCTTGTGGGGTGTCCTGGCTTGTATGTGGGGTGACAGCCTGGGAGGACAGTCGGTAGGACTAACCTCTGGTATTTTTTCTTTTCCACCATTTTTATTTTCAGTGAACAATGGAGTTATCTCAGGAGTGAAAATGTGAAATGGAAGGAAACCAACATTTCTTTAAAACATGTTTTTTAATGTTTATTTATTTTTGAGAGAAAGGGTGTGAGCCAGGATGGGGGAGAGAGAGAGGGAGAGAGAATCCCAAGCAGGTTCTGTGCTGTCAGTGCAGAGCCTGACGTGGGGCTCGATCCCATGAACCTCAAGATCATGACCTGAGCCCAAGTTGGCCTCTCAACCGGCTGAGCCACTGAGGCGCCCCTCTTCTTAAGATTTGATGTGAGATTGTAATCACAGGTCAAAGAAAAAACATGTAAAGGCGTCCAGCTGCCACCAGTTCTCTCCACAGCCGAGCTTTCCCTGTCTTTACCCATCAAACCACTCTTGCGTCTCCAATCATGCCTCTGACATATACTTGTAATGGCTTAGTCCCCAAAGGCATCTGGTGCCTGTGAGATCCAGATGGCACGAACTGTCATGGAAATCTTGGTGAATCCAACAAGAATGAAGATGCAGAGTGGCTTGCTCCTGTCACCTCTCCCGGGGCAGTGGGGCCACGGGTTGCCGGGAGGCCACAGCAGGAACAAGGCTTCTAGTGCTGGAGTGGCATGGTATCTCTGTCCTCCCTATGCTCTCTTTGAGGTCCTCTGCATGATGACCTCGCGGGTCCCCAGGGAGGCCTCCGTAGCCCTTTGGATCTTCAAAACTCTTCCTGGTGGGGCGGTTGATTCAGGGACAATTCAAACAATGTTTTCCGAAAAAGTTCTCTGAGCTACGAGCGGGACAAGGTGAGGCTGTAGGATGAGGAAGCTCACCCTTGCTCTTCCGGGGCTCAGAGCCCAAGGCCAGGATGCTGTACATCCCCATGTGGCCAGGGAGTGGGTGAACATGACCCCATACTGCCCCACCCTGGGATGCTGCACAAGCCTGGCTTGAAAGCTGACAAGCACCATTGCCACGCTCTGAAGGCAACATAGGTCTCATAGAGCATGCAGGGCCCGTGGGAGAAAGGAAGCATGAATAAGAGATGGGATGGAGTGGAGGCGAGCCTGTGCCGGCTCTAGCCATGTTAGTGGGTCTGCATCAGCCGCTAACAGGAACCTAAACACACGTGGTCTGCTCGACGAGCTATCCCTTCGGGAGCAGTGTGAGGGCTTAGAGCATCGACACCCAAAGAAGAACACACTCGAGACAAGTGGAAGGAAAGGACTCTGGTTGTATTTTAGTGGAAGTGATGTGAGGCTTACAGAAACTCACCCGGTGCAGGACTCATGGATGCATGAATAGAATAGCCGTGCCAGGTAACCAAGGCCGTCCTTGGGAGACTTCATTTCTTGGACAGAGAAAGAGTCAAAAATCCAGGTGCAAACAGGTACATAGAGTTCCCTTTCTAGATGCGGTGTGGTTTGGAAGGGCTGATGAGCTTTGTGACTCGGGAACCCGCTCATGGGGAAGGAAGGGACACGACTCCTGGTCTCTGCTCCCTTTGGATTGACATAAATGGTAGATATGAAGATGCTAGGGATCTCGATCCCTTTTGTGACAGCATGAGTGCAATTTTCTCAGTTTTGGCACGGGACATTGGGACAGCCTGGGGCATTCAGGAAAAGAAGTAACCATGGTTGTAGAGCAACATGGCTGCACCCTTCTCCAGCTGCCAGCTGTTGGTCAACTTGTTGGTGAGGCAATTACAGAAGATGTTCAGCCTTCACCAGACTGATTCATGTGGTTGAAAGAATTATCGCTTTCAATTGTTCTGTGACTTTGAGCTGGAAGATTGTAAGAAATATCTTAGGAAGAGGTATTTTCTTGAACACCAAAGAACATAGTGGAGAGAGCTAATGCTTTAAAAACTCATGATGGCAGGTGGATGCCAGATGCTGGTAGGTACCAGGCAGCTCACCATGGGGCCCGTGGTGACTTGGATTTGTGTGGTTGGATTTACAAATGGGAGCTGCCTCGTCATGCCAAGGGACTTTGCCGAATCAGACATGTCTCTTTGAAACTGGACGAGGTCACACCTTTCCCCTGCTTTCATAGTGATGTTATGAGAGAGATTACTAAATCTGCAGGCAGTTTGTGTGGTCCCAGGTCTGTCTCTTTTCTTGCTGGGACAATGCTGACTGACCTCACTGAGATTCACTTTCTTCTATGTCAGGCGAGAGGGATTATCACTACACTTACATTTAGGGTTGTTGCAGGATCCACCAAGAGAACTTTTTTTTTTTTAAGTTTGCTTATTTTTTTGAGAGAGAGAGAGAGTGGGGGAGGGGCAGAGAAAGAAGGAGAGAGAATCCCAAGCAGGCTCCATGCTGTCAGCCCAGAGCCTGATGCAGGGCTTGATCTCATCTCACAAATCATCAGAAATTAAAGTTGGACATTTAACCAACTGAGCCACCCAGGCGCACCCAAGAGAACATTTTTGAGAAGGTCTTTCATGAACTCTTTAGAATTTGACAGTGTGAGGTTTTACTTTGTCAGTCAGAGCTCGTCTGTGCCCCTGTGTCAGGATTTCATGTCCAAACCACTCGCTGCTTCTTGGGGCTCCATCTTTATCAGCATGAGCTGGAGTCATGTCAGATGGTTCCAGCTGAGAAGAGACCCATGCTGGTCACAGTTACTAGGGATGCACTGGTGTGGGCAGGGATGTCCTGCTCTGGAGACCTCTGGGATAGTAGCTCCATCAGGGTCTGGCCTCTTAGGACAGCAGTGGGCCCAAGAGACCTGGAGAGGGGGCCCACCCTCTAGGCACAGTGCCGAGTTCTTGGAATGAAAGCTCTTAGGTGCTGCTGATTCTCAAAGTACCCACTCCACTGAGAAGTCCACTGATTCCTTCTAGTTTTGCTATTGCTAAGGCCAAGGCTTTTGCTTTTGTTGAAATAGTAACTAAACTCTGTTTTCAGGAAAACAAGAGTTCACCACTTTGGCATCCCATCAGATGCTACCATTGTTTCCATATGGTAAATTCAGGAAAGTACTTTGGTGGGTGAGGGAGGGTTTGAAGGAGATGATCTCACTAGGACTGAAGTAATCCACAGACCAAAAATATAATCCATAGGTGAGGGGGGAGGAAGTTTATCTGAAGAGAAATATTCAGAAATAAGTGTTCCCTAGGACATGTCTTCATTCCAATTTCTAGAAAGAAAAATCGTTCACTAAAATAACTGTCTTTGGAATCTAGTAACCCAATATAAGCTGTAAATCCCAGACTAGCTTGTAGAATTGAGGTCCAATTCTGGACCTCAATGCTGTGATTCATAGCAACTGCAAAGAATATACACCATACATGATGTTGTGGTTTATAATAAATACATATTTGGTCTCTGTCCCAGTTCTGGCACAGAGCTCTTAAAACCCTTGGGACTTCCTAAGTGATTCAAGTGATGGAGGTGTCTTTTGTTATGTTAATGAGGCGACCTTTGGACCCCACCTAAGGTTGGGGCTCATTGAAACTTTCAGTCCCACCCACCCCTAGCCTCCAGGGAAGGAGGGGGTCTGCAGGTTGAATCTATCACCAATGGCCAGTGATTCAATCAAACATGCCTATGTAATGAGGCCTCCGTAAGATCCCAAAAGGACAGAGTTGGGAGAGCTTCATGTTTGGTGAACCCATGGAGATTTGGGGACAGTGGCATGTTCAGAGAGGGCATGGCAGCTCTGTGCCATTTGCCCATGCCTTACCCTATGTGTCCCTTCCATTTGGCTGTTCCTGAGTTACCTACTTTTATGATAAGCTGGTGCTCTAGTAAGTAAAATGTTTCTTTACTTACTAGAAACCAAATTAACCAAATTTAAGGAGAGGGTCATGGGAGCCTCCAGTCTGTAGCAGGTCAGTCAGAAGCACAGGTGGCCTGGGCTTGTGAATGGCATCTGAAATGTGTAAGTGGGGGCATCTCATAGGACTGAGCTTTCAACCTGTGGAATCTAATGCTCTCTCCGGGTTATGAATGCCAATTCAGAATTGAGCTGAATTGTAGGACACCTAACTAGTGTCTGAGAATCGCTTGTTGGTGTGGGAACCCCCCACATTTGGAACTGGGTGTAGAACTCTTTTGTCATGGAATCAAAGTAATTTGAGCTCCAATGTCTGGCAATCTCACCTACTAGCAGGTGGCTTCAATCAAATCATTTTGTTTGTCTGGGCTACTTTTCCAGCTTGGGCCAGGCTTGGCTGATCTTGGCTGGGCCACCCTGTGTGCACAGGCCAAAGACTCACCAGTGCATGAAGGCCTCTCCTGACACAGCTGACTTCCATCCACATGGTCTCTCGTCCTTGCCAAGCGAGCGTGGGCTTGCCCACTGAGTGTTTGTACAAGGACACAAGGCGCTGGGCACTAGGCTTGGGGCTGCTACATTTTGTTGCCCAAGAATATCACAAGGGTAGTTCAGATCCAAAGAGTAGGGAAATAAATTGCACTTAATGATGAAAAAAGTTGAAAAATCATATTGCAAAGGGCAAAGATATAGGCAAGGAGGAAACAGCCACTATTTTTACAAGCAACTTACTGCAAAAGGTAAAACCAAGTAAGCCAAGCTGAAAACCAAACCAAAACAAAAATTCAGGTCACCACTTAGACTTGGGAGGGAAAAACAGTCAAACTTGGCCATGCTTCATGAATCAGTGGCTCTGGATATAGTCTAACAGAACATCGACTACATACTTCCAGGGTTAAGATCTTAGGGGAGCTCCCTTGTCAAAGGTTTTGTTCTTGTATCTGTTCCCAGCAATGGCTTCTTGATAGCCCGTCACACACAGCGGGAGAGGAGTTTTTGGTGAAACTTTGTGGATGTTTTCTGAGGTTCAGGGGAAGTATAATCAGGCTTTACCTGAGTTCACATTTTTTTTGCTTGTTCTGCCAGTTTGGAATCATTCGATACCAGATGCTCCTTACCTCTCTCAATCGGCTTGGAGTTCAGTATGGCCTAGAGTTAACCTAAACGGCCCAGATTTGTTCCCATACAACCCCAGTGTGGGCTTAGCTTCTCCCTCGAGTTGTGAGGACTCGAGATCTCCTTGAAGACTCTGTTTATTCCATGATCATTCCTGACCTCTCCCAGGGGTCGCCTGTAGACCAGCTGTGGGGGATCACTAGTCTTTTAGAGGCATTTGATCTGAGCCAGCCCATGAGCCAATAGACCTTAGACGCCTCCTTTGGCACAGAACAAACCACCTGCAGAATGTTTGGGGGACACTCTCATCAGTCCATGATTTTGTGTCCCAGCTTCCTGGAATCCTGGGAAGAGCAGAACCTAACTTCTTGCTCCAGAGTTATAATTCTGTAAGTCATTGGCGGGATCTGAGAAGACCCTCTATTTAGGGAAGCCCAGATCTGGGCTGTAGAACTTAAGTTGGTATTCCCCACTTGCTTACAGCTGAGCTATACATTTGTATAAGGTCTTATGATGCAAAAAAGATAAGATAAAAGGAGCAAAGCTTTCCCTATCTGTATCAATACTGAGGCAAACTCTGCTTTTTCCTAATAAAATGCTAACATGATGAGTGGCTCTTGATAGAAGCAAATCTGCACACCTGGTGGGCGACTATTGAATGTAATCAGAGAGATTTGTTTGTACAAAACTAATAATTAATAGGGGCCCCTGGGTGGCTCCGCCGGTTAAGCATCCGACTAACTTCAGCTCAGGTCATGATCTCACAGCTCATGGGTTCGAGCCCTGCATCGGGCTCTGTGCTGACAGCTCAGAGTCTGGAGCCTGCTTCGGATTCTGTGTCTCCCTCTCTGCCCCTCCCCCGCTCATGCTCTGTCTCCCTCTCTCTCTCAAAAATAAATGAGCATTAAAAAAAAAAACCTAATAATTAATAGGAAATGTCTTCCTAACCTTTGTCACAAAATTGCAATGGATTAATAATAATAATAATAATCTTTAAAACCAGAAAGAGTATGGAGATACTTCCTTAAACCTGCGATTTTTTAAAAGACCAGAAAACTCGAGTTGAATGGCACTTTATCCGCTCCATGGAGGCCTCAGCAGCTTGCTCTAACACAGGAAAGCCTTTTCTCCCGGAGCCTGGGGGCCGCATGTTGTCTGGTGCTTCTCTGACTCTGCCTTGAACGAGGAGCTCGTTAACCTTCTGGCCGTAACTGTAAGCACAGAGGCGGGAGGCTTCGTTATCTGCTTTTCACAGATGGACCAGTCAGATCCCGGAATCGTCATACAGTAACTCTGCGGGTGGCCGTGGTGGTCTGCTGTCCAAGGTCAAAGTACGTCCCAGCCCCCTGTGATGAGGCCACCTGGGCCAGAGGGCTGAGGAAGAGTGGATGAGAGGCAGCTAGTGACCGAGTCTCAGAGGCCCCAATACCTGGCCCCCTTCTGGAGTC
Organism: Panthera onca; assembly: GCF_046562875.1. Lineage (NCBI taxonomy): Eukaryota > Metazoa > Chordata > Mammalia > Carnivora > Felidae > Panthera > Panthera onca. The sequence goes on along the minus strand of NC_138339.1, from coordinate 4,594,208 downwards.
CACTGGAGCCCCGAAGGCCACGGTGAGAACTGCCCCTTGGGAATGAAGACATCTGGTCCTGCTGCATACATCTCATCTTCTCTTTTTTAGTTTTTGTAAATGTTTATTTATTTTTGAGAGAGAGAGAAGCAGAGGGAGAGTGGGGGAGGGGCAGAGAGAGAAGGAGACATAGAATCCGAAGCAGGCTCCAGGCTGTCAGCACCGAGCCCGATGCGGGGCTTGAACTCACCAACTGTTGAGATCCTGACCCGAGCCGAAGTCAGATGTTTAACCGACTGAGCCATCCGGGCGCGCCAATAAATCTCATCTTTCAAAACGTAAGACTCCGGCAGTAGAAATTTTGATGAGATGTGGAGTAGGAATCTTGTTTTTTTTTACTTTTTAAGAAAGGAGGTGAGGGGTGCCTGCTTCTCAGTTTCCAAAGGACACCCCTCGATGCAGTGCCCAACAAATGCCCAGCCCCCACCCAGCAGCTGCCCAGGAGCTCGCCCCTTCCCAGGACCGGGTCCTGTTTGCTTCCCTCTATTGTTCCGGCGACCCCGGCACCCCCCACAGTGTGCTGATGGTGACCCCAGAACAGACCTAAGGAGGGGCACCAAATGGGGATGCAAAGCTCCTGGGGAGGGGTACGCGCCTCATTAAGCACGCAGGCTGCTTTCTGGGGCCTGAAGGCCTGACCTGGGGTATTGTGAGCCTGCACCTGTCGGGCCCACGAGATGCCCCGCACACCCTCGCTGCTCCCGCAGAGACAGTCATCTCTGTCTGTTGTTCGCACGCTGGGCCTGGCTCCTAATTAGGCCCCGGCCGAAACCGAATGAGAAGGTAAGCTCTCTCGGGCTGTGCTCGGGTGGCCCGTCCCGTCCTGCACAAAAGTCCAGCCTCGCAGCCTCCAGGGAGGAGTGAGAAACGAGAGCCAGACAAGCTGCCTTTGTCAGAAATCGTCCACAGTGACAGGCCACGGCAGGAGCCACGCTCTGCACCCATGCTTTTTATCTTGTAGGTTGTGGGTGGCTGAGAAGGAGCAGAGTGAGCTCAGGGCAAAAGGATTCCCGCCTCGAGGGCAGGGCCTTTCTGCCATCGCACGGGTGGCATTTGACCCGTTCCCGTCCGTCTCTCTAGCTACAGAGCTGGTGGGGTTTGGGAAACACAGCCCATCTATTTTCATAGACGGCAGGGTTTCAGTCCTGCATCCACTCTGTCTTTCTGCCATCAGACTGGCAGGCTGAGGGCCTGCACCAGCTCAGTGGTAAGAAATACAAAAAGAAGAGAAACATCCCCAGGAACGTGCCTCCATATCTGTAGTAATCTCCCTCCATCCCTTTCTCTCTCTCCCTCAATCACCAGCTCTCCCTGCAATCGTTTATAAACCGCTGGGGAGGAAAGGTTAGACAAGCTAAGTTCTGGGTCACACCATGAAGCACCCTCTCTACTGCTCACAGACTATTTCAGCTGGGTTTATCTGCTTTTCCCCAAATGGGTACATCGATGTGTTGGCAAATTATCACCAGTGGGACTCTGTTGGCTTCTTTGTGAACGGTGCCTCCTGTCTCGGAGCTGGGATGGTCGCGGAGGCTCTCTACCAGCCGCGGAGGGAGGGAGTGCTCCTACTGGGAGGTCCCACGGGTTGACCCAAGCAGGACGGAGCAGAGCAGAGAGCGCAAGCTGGAGGGAGCTGGGAGCTGGGAGCCGGCCACCAGTGCAGATGGTTTCTGCAGTATGGAAACCAGACGGTGAGGACCTCGCGAAGCCTCAGCGAGGAAATGATCTCTGGAGGCTGTCGGAGGATCCATGCAAGCCTGTCCTACGCATTCATTCATTTGCTCACTCACTCATTGCACACGCTTTCCCATTGAAGAGACACCATGCCCGCGTCATGGGATATGATGAAGGACTGGTTCCCGAGGGCTGTAGGCCCCCTGGGGTTGTTCCCCGATGGTCCCCTGATGGCCTTCAGCCCCTGCCAGCCCTCCAGTGTGGCCCCAGTGGCTGGGAGGTCACACTGGAAAAAGGCTCAGGAGAAACCTAATGCATGCCTGAGGCCTCGCATGACCCCAGCCCCTCTCTTTAGGGTTGAGTCTTCTCTTTCTTTGGCTCTCCTGCCTGTGGCTCTGCCCCTTACGTCACAGTGACTTCCAGGAGCCGGACTCCCACCAGTGAGGATTCTCCAGCTCCTCCTCCTCCCCAGGTGGGGGCAGACACAGGAGGGCTGCCTGGAGGAGGCTTTGGGGGCACCGGTGAGGGACGTCTTCCCTCCGAGGAGCCCAGGGGAGGCTCCGCCGTGGGGGCCGAGCTGAGCCGAGAGGAGGTCCCATCCTCGGCAAGAGGAGTCCGTCGGGCTGCCCCTCAGACACACAGTGTCCCCAGAGCTGCGGTCGTGGGATTAGATCAGAGAGGCCTCCTGGAGGCGCTTCTAAACAGGGAAATCTTCCTCAGGGCAAAGGCTGGGTGCTGTTATTTTGAGAGGCCCAAAGGGAAACCATGGGTGGTGGGTGGTTTTTCTCCTCTTGGTTCTACGATAGGGCGAGCCTGGCCTCCCTCCCGAGCGGTGTGTCTGCGCTGGGGGCAAGGCCACAAGAAGCCCAGATCTGTTATTCTTCTCAAATGTCTGGGACTGGACAGCGTAGTCATGACTCTGTTCGGCATGGAATATATGCCGCGTCCTTGGCACAGCGGACGATTCCCTTCCCCTTTCTTACGATGGCCGAGGACGCCCGTGGTGAAGGGACCGCTCTCGGCAGTCGGCACCTGTGAGAAGCCAGTTCGGAGTTTTGCATCAAAGAGCGACAAGGACGAGGTTGTTCCGTTCGGCAAATGAAAAAAGGGATTTTGCTGAATCTTGAGAGTTGGTGTGGAGCCCAGAGAGCGTCAATCAGAACTCCTGTCCCCAGGACCTAGAGACGGCTTCTCGCAGCCAGCAGGGGCGCGGGCCCGCTGGTGCCGTGTTAGTGCAGAGGTGCGTTTGGCAGAAACGGGTGCATTTCTTTGTGTTCAGTTGCGGCTCATGGTATTCAGTGAGGCGACAGCCGCCGGCTTCCAGGCTACCTGGGGTGGCAGCGGGGCTGAGCTGGGGCCCTGAGTGGATGCTCTGGGGGAGAGGAAGGGTCCCACTGCACTTGGGGCTCCCGTGCTAATGGGACCTTACCTCTTCCTTGTGCACACCAGCTGTGCATCTGCACCTGCCAGGGCCTCCAGGAGCGCGGGGAAGGGGCCTTAGCGCTCCGAGCTGCCTGAGCTGTGCTTTGGGGTGTGGGGAGGGGCATCTATGCACAGAGGGAAGGAATTTCGGCTCAGCAGATCCACAGAAAGAACTATATTCTTCCTTTAAATACTTCAAAATGTTGGGAGTGTTTTGGGGAGAGGTGGCAGTGAGAGAAAAAGGAACAGTGGCAAAGAAAAGGGGAATAAGGCCATGAAATGCCTCTTGTCGAGTGATAGGGAAAATAGAATAGACTTGGGACGGTATTTTGGGTTTCAGGTGGCTGTCAGGACCCATGTGACTTATAACGGGTGGAATCATTGCTGTCCAACAAATGGGAATTTCTACCCTTTTTGCCACAGAATGAGGATTTTTTTTTTTACTCCAAATATTTAACACATTGCATCGGCTAAGCATTCGTACTTCCGATAATGACTATAAAAACAGAAATATATTCTGACAGATCCTTGAATTGTTTAAATTACAGTGACTGTAGATAAGTAGCAGCTTCCCCACCCCCCACATTCTGCATCCAGAAAGAAGTCGTCGCTGCTTCTGTCCTTGAACTATTTCAGTTAATTACAAGAATGTGGAGGAAGCCCACCTCTCCGATTTGGTACTGTTAATTACAAAGGTATTCAATATGCCACGGCAAACGGCAGTATTTTTTCCCCGCCTTTTGTCAGGGGGCTCTGAGACGGCTTACAGACATGAACTCAGTTCTGTCCAGCCCTCGGCCATGCGGGGAGCTGGAAGAAAGGAGCTCCAGACTGACTGAGAAGGAGCTGGAAGAGGTAGGAGGAATAAGGAGTGTCCCTGTGGGTGCGGCCCCTCCGCAAGCATTCCAAGCCGAGGGTGCTGGTAACAAGCCTGGGGTGCGGGAAGCTTGCCTTTGTATCACCCATCAGGGCAGTGCTGTTAAACAATGTGATGCTGCATATCAGATGAGGGTGTCAATTCACCGATTTCCAAGCGTTTTCGGACCACCGCTCATATATAAATCTTTGCTGCATCAGACCTTCGCGGATGGCACCTAGTGGGACCTACATGCTGAGATTCCTGGTTTGCAGCTGTGTGTCCAGAAGTAAAAGTAACACAGCTGCATTTCATTCTTTTGAAATTCACCACTGCATTTATTCTAAAGCAAGTATATAATTAGATCCAATTTAGAGAATATATCAAGTGCTTTGTCATAGGAAAGGCGACAAGTGATAGAAACCCAACAGGACCAGGGGCGCCTGGGCGACTCAAGTCGGTTGAGCGTCCGACTTCGGCTCAGGTCATGATCTCACAGCTAGTGAGTTCGAGCACCACGTCAGGCTCTGTGCTGACAGCTTGGAGCCTGGAGACTGCTTCAGATTCTGTGTCTCCCTCTCTCTCTGCTCCTCCCCTGCTTACAGGCTGTTTCTCTGTCTCTCTCAAAAATAAATAAAACATTAAAAAAAAAAAGAAACCCGACAGGACCAGCTTACAATAAAGAGCGAATCATTGGAGGTATGTGAATGGGGTCTCAGACACCTGAGGAGCGACAGAGAAGTAGAATTAGAAAAGAAGCAGGAGCTTAGGGCCTGGGGGACCCAGCATCGAACCCACCAGGACTCTCTGTCTTCCAGCCCCTCCCATCCACTGCTGCCCTGGGGGCTGGTGTCTCTCCCTCCCACCCCAACCCTCTTGCTCCTTCTTCTCTCAGAACTTCTGTCTCTCTGCTCATCACGGCGGAGGGGAGCACCTGGCCTGCACATCTTACTATTTTAGCCACTGAGAGAGGCCACCAAGATGTGACCACTGGTCCGGATCAGAAAACCCAGAATGAAACTTGGGGGTGCCAGAGGTGGGCAGGGCACCCAGGTGTCCAGCGACTCCTACGAGAACCATCTGGGGAAGCGGGAGGAGGAGATCCCTCAGGGGGCTGCTGCCCTCAGAAGAAGGGGGTCCTGGATGATGAAGGTGAAGGCTGTTGTATGCATACCCGCCGTGGGGCTGAGCACAGTGTTGGGGCCAGCTGTAGAAGGGAGTGTGAGACACGGTCCATGCAGAAGAACTGAGGGGGGGTGTGGGCGAAGGGAGCCAGCAACTTGTATCTTTAATCCGTGACACCGCACTGAGCCTGGATGTGGGCTCCGTGAACACCTGTCACTCCAGTGAGTGAGTAAATACGTTTGTTCCAGGAATGAGTTAGTGTAAGATTCTCCCAGGTAACTAGAGCATCCACGGGGAAGTGAGAAACCTCCCGGGATGATCGACAGCATGAAGCAGTGGCAGCTCTGACACACTTTGGGGACAGAGGTTCCAGCACATCGACAGGGATGTGTGGTTTAAGAAAGGATAAGAGGAGGAGCGAAGTCTGACGTCGCCTGGAAAGGATGCGCAGCCAGGTTTGCTGGCGTTCGGGTGTGTGCAGGTAATGACATGGCCCAGTGTGCTCGGACAGTCGTCACGAAGCACCGAGTCCCGGCTGCTTCTGCACAGACCTTTACGTTCTCCTGGCCCTGGAGGCTGCAAGTCCCTGAGTGAGAAGTCTGCAGGGCTGGCTTCTCCTGGGTGCACAGATGGCCACCCTCTTGCTGCCTCCCCACAGGGTCTCCTCTCTGTGTGTCCAGCCCCTGAGTCTCCTCTGTGTGCCCTCTTCTTGCAAGGACACCAGTCACGCTGGAGTAGGGCCCTGCCCAAGAGCCTCATCTTGACAGAACTTCCTGGTTAAAGGCCCTGTCTCCAAATACACTCACCGTCTGAGGCACTCGGTGTCAGGGCTTCGACGTGTGAATTTGGGGAACACAACTCAGTCCAAAATATGATGGAACTGGATGTTTTTCTGGGGCCCCCTTCTACAGGTCTTTGGACATCCCGGTGGGGAGTTGGTCCTGTATCTCAATAAGCAGTTGCAATGAGACTTGGTCCCTAGGATAATGAGTGGGTCAATTGTAGATGGGGGGGGGGGGGTTCTGAAATGAGGGACAGATCGCAAGATGCTTCTGTCTTGCCCTCCCTGCGGCATTGCTGGACCGGAAGACACAGAGCTTCAAGCGAGCCTAGCAGAGCAATCTTCCCATTCGTGTGCTCTGTAGGACAACCTTGAATGGGGTCTGGTGACAATGCCGGTCTCTAGGATGCCCCCAGGGAGTGTCTGGGTGGAAGAGGAGAGCCATGTGCCCTAAAGGATGACCCAGGGCGTCTGTGAGGCAGGCCAACAGGTGCAGGGGCCACTGACACCAGAAGCAGGGATTTCATCTCTTAGATGTGAGCTTCGGGGTCAGAAAAAAGTTATAGCAGTTGCCAGTTTGGCTCCCAGGAAGACTGCCATGGGGCTGCATTTGGTTCTGGGGATCGGTGAGGCTGGGCTGTTTTGGGGGGGTGCCCAGCGGGGTTGTAAGAGCTGCCCCCCTACGCCACCGCCCTGCATTGCCTGCTCACCTCTGGCTTCTCACAGCTTGGTCAGGCGCCTCTCCTGTGCGACCCTCACACCCCTGCTCTGTCCCACCACTAAGGCAGCTACCCTCCCCATGCAGAAGGAAGTAACACTCCTGTTTACAGACTGGTTGGTGCAGAGCTGCAGTAAACCCAGCCCTGTTTCTGAGGGATGTGTAATTAGTGCCAATTTTCACAGGAAGCTTCTTAGAGCTGATTAAAGCACAGGAGGCGTTGGTGAGAATTACCAGGACTTTCCCTTCCCTCTCCCAGAGCTGCTCATTAGACCCGGGGAGGAACCGACTGCTGTCAGCATCCTTGATGTAAGACTTAGAGTTGGGGGCCACCGAGAGCCCTCTCGGCTTGCACGGATGGGGAAGTCACGAGGCTGACATTTGAACGCTCATATCCACTCTGCCATCCTCCTCACAGAACGCTGATCTTCACGCACCTGATGGCCAAACCCAGCCAAGGGCTCCCAGCTGGACTGCCTGTATTTTCTCTTCCATTTCCCCCAGGCACTGTGGTTTCCTGACCATCCAGAAACACTTGGACCTGCAGTATCATTTTAGGGAATTTGGTAATCTAGTAACACCCAAATAACATCTAAGATGGCTATAAAAATCGAAGAAATGAAAAATCGCGGAAATGAGCGGTGGAGCCTGTAATTAAAATAGGAAACATACATTCATCTAATATATTGACATGTGATTGAACTGAAAGGTAACAATGAAATATTTCCTCTTTTCTACTGCTGTCATTCTGCTAGTTAACAAATCTTAACTGGATACTGCCTGTGCACCAGCTCTGTAAGACCGGGGATCCATGAGCACAGAGAAGCACCAACACGCGTGTGACAGAGAATCACACGCACGAGAAAGTGGTCGGTGGTGTGGCCCAGCTGGTGTTGGCTGCAGGCATCCAGGGACACACATGGAGGGAAGAAGGAGGGAGGACACATCAGCCTGTGGGACCCTGTGAAGAGAGTGGCATTGATTTCTGGGAAGGGGGGTTGGGCTGTGGTTTCCTTCTGGTCATGGGGGAGATCAGCAGAGGAAAGGCAGAGCCTGGAACTCGGGGAATCCTGGGATCATCCAGTGGAGGAAGAGGTAAGGGGTCTGGATTACGGTGATGACAACAGGAGGCTTGGAGGGAAGGGACAGGTGGCATTCACTTCAAAGGGAGAGTCAATACTGTGCTTTGGGTATAGATTTTGTCTGTGTTTGTGGTAGAACCTCAAAGCTTCTGGAAACTTCTCTTGTGAGAGTTCACCAGCCTCCTCAGTGTTACTTTCCAATGGCCATTAGGACCTTCTTCTGTCTCCACTTTTCCCCTACATTTCATATTCTTGAGCTCGTGTGCCCCGCTTGTATGGTGACATTGGAATATAGAACCGAAAGAAAGGAGAGAGCAAGCAGGGACAGCATATTTGATGAATACAGTGATTTTTAAAATCACTCTGAGAAATTTAATAGAGGGGCTTTATTTTGGGAAGACAGTTCTTCTCTGAAGTATTGCATTCCCCCACACCTCTCCCCAATGTCATTTGAGTTTTTAGTCTTTCTTATCTGTCCCTTTTCTTTCCTTCGGATGATTTTCTTTATATGCCTCATAATCCTTACAACATAGTTATTTTAAGGATGGCAGGGTGGGTTGATTTATAGCTGTTATAAATTTCCTTAGCTATTTTTTATTTTTAAGTAATCTTCATGCCGAGTGCAGAGCCCTGAACCCAGTGCAAGGCTTGAACTCACGACCCTGAGATCAAGACCCGAGCTGAGATCAAGAATCTGATGCTTAACCAGCTGAGCCACCCAGACACCCCTCCACTGCTATTATGTGTAGAAATATGGCTTGTGAATATGAAAACTTCCAGAGAGTTCTGTGTATGTTGAGGAGGCTTGTTGACTAACAGGGATTACTTTCAAGTAAATGTGTAGATGGCTGATTTGGGGGAAGGTTTAATTCCCCTGTATGTCCATCTGTTCATCCATCCATCCATCCATCCATCCATCCATCCACCCATTCATCCATCCATCTGTCTATCCATCCATCCGTCTGTCCATCCATCCCTTCATCTATCCATTTATTCATCCATCTGTCCATCGATCCATCGATCCATCCACCCATCCATCCATCCATCCATCCATCCTTCCATCCATGCATCCTGATCCATCCATGCATCCATCCATCCTTCCTTCCATCCATCCATCCATCCTTCCATCCATGCATCCATCCATCCTTCCTTCCATCCATCCATCCATCCTTCCATCCATGCATCCATCCATCCTTCCTTCCATCCATCCATCCATCCTTCCATCCATGCATCCTGATCCATCCATGCATCCATCCATCCTTCCATCCATGCATCCATGTATCCATGCATCCATGCATCCATTCTTCCTTCCTTCCATCCATGCATCCATGCATCCATCCATCCATCCATCTGTGCATCTTTCCATCCATGCATCCATCCTTCCATCCATCCATCCTTCCATCCATCCATCCATCCATCCATCCATCCATCCATCCATCCATGCATCATGATCCATCCATGCATCCATGCATCCATCCTTCCATCCATCCATCCTTCCATCTGTGCATCCATCCATTCATCCATCCATCCATCCATCCATCCATCCATCCATGCTTCCATCCATCCATCCATCCATCCATCCTTCCTTCCTTCCATCCATGCATCTATCTTATCTACTTTGCCTGAAGGAGTCTGGAATGCTGGAGCTCTGTTTTCACCAACATCTGGGCAGAGAATGGGAGGGCCAACTCAGGCAGACATTTTACAGTTGGACTTTTGATTCTTCCCTCCTCTATCGCTTTTGTTGTGTTGTTGTTTTTCCTTCCATACCATCATTGCAGGATGCTTGCAACCTTTGGTCTAGAGCTTCTTCTAGGTTCTGAGCATGACACCATCTCCCTTTTCAGGGCAAAATGTGAAATCGGAAGCCAGACCTCCTGGGAACCCATCCTGGCTTCTGTGCTTGCTGGCCCCAGGACCTTGGGCAAGTTACACAACCCCTCTGTGCCCCCATCTTTTCAACCCTGATCTTTTGGGTTGTTTTGAGCACTGGATGTGGGAGTATGTGTCAAAGATCTGACTGTGCACGGACATGACCCTCACTTGATGTGTGCCACTAATGTGGTTGCTGCAGTCACTGCCATTAGTGCTCTTGTGACCCTTACCCTCTGCTTTATCCCCTCTCTGACTTTCAGGTCATGATGTTCTGTTTTGTGTTATCACTTTTTAAGCTTCCTGAAATGTGTTGGAATTTTTCATTTGTTGATGAGTTCCTTCCTGTTCTTTTTGCCGTTATGAGCTTATTCCTCTGCCTTCTTGTGTTCTCTCTCTCTCTCTCTGGTAATCATTTTACCCTAGCCTTATTGGTGTCTCAGCAGGAAGAAGAGAGGCAAATGTGGGTGCTTGAGTATCTTTTCTCTTCTTGTTTTTGAGAGTTCCCAATCACCTAAGATGACTGTGTCCATTCTATTTAAAAGACAAAACAGCTTTCCTTCATAGCAGGATGATGCCTAGGCACTGAGAGCTCTTTAATAACCAACCCCCTTACTCAGCAGTTCCAGAAGCACCCCTCACCCTGTGTGTCTGAGCTTTACGAAAACTATCGCTTTGTGTCAGCTGTTTCTACTGGGCCCACAGATGACTTATTTTACTGTGTCTCTCAGGGAGCCCAAAGTGTCTTATCCAGCACAGCCTTTCCATTACTAAGTTGAAGGCTATAGTACAACACCAGCTTCCCGCCACAAATAATACCTCCGCACAAAAGGGTAGCAGGTAACAAGTTGCCACTCACTCCGTGCATCGTGGGTGCCATTTGCAAATTTAGGAACCAGAAGCTTATTCCGTAGCTTTTAGCTGAGAAAGAAAAACAGCCATTCTTGCTGCTTATTCACTGAGCATTTGTGAGGTTTCGTAAAAGAAAAGCAGGTCAGGATCCGCTGACATGTAGCATCACACCGTAACCACACTGGATACAGAAATTCGCGAACGATCCTCACTTCATTCCCTGATAATGGCTGAGCCCCCTCAACCTTCCCCGTGGTCGCCTCAGCCCCGGGCAGAGGCCTCCCCCAGAACCTAGCTCCCAGGGAATGTGGCTGCTTGAGCTCTTCCTGTGGTGAGGCCCGTGGTCACCCAGGTCAGGATCGTGCTCTGTGTGTCAGCAGCAGGGTGTCTGCTCACATGCCGGGTTCCTCTGATCTCCCTGCCCACGATATTTTGAACAAATGTTTAATGTTTATTTATTCTCGAGAGAGACAGAGACAGAGACAGAGACAGAGACAGAGACAGAGCATGAACAGGGGAGGGGCAGAGAGAGAAGGAGACACAGAATCTGAAACAGGCTCCAGGCTCTGAGCTGTCAGCACAGAGCCCGATGTGGGCCTCAAACCCACGAACTGCGGGATCGTGACCTGAGCCGAAGTTGGACGCTCAGCTGACTGAGCCACTAGGCGCCCCCCTGTCCACGATATTTATATTTAAAAATGTTTACTGTACGTTGCCGGGGTCATCTCAGATTTGCTCCCGTGTATGCCTCCCGGGACGGGGACACCCCGACAACTGGGGACCATAGTCATTGGTGGTCTCTCCACATGGTCCCTCTAGCTTGGCCGCTGATTCCCCACCTTTGGAGGGCTCCAAAGCCCCTCTCGTGAGGGAGAGAGAGCAGATGAGAGAGAGGGAGAGGGAGCTGAGCACAGTCCATACCACCTCTGGGACCTGAAGTCCTCTGTGGGTTCCTGCCACATGTTTTCTGCTGCATCTGTGAAAACACAGCCAGGTACAGAGAGAAAGGAGACCGGACTCCAACTCTCAGTGAAGCAGGAGGTTCTGAAAGAGGTTGTATGATGAGAAAAGTTGCTGTGGTCATTTTTGGAAAATATAATCGGCTTACCTTGAGGTCTTTTCTCTCTCTCTCTCTCTCTCTCTCCCCCCCCCCCCATGTCTTTTTGACAAAGGTCATTTTTCTTTGAAAAGATATTGCCCTCTGCTATTTGTCATAACAGCATATGCCTTGGTCATCTGTCCCTCCCCCTGGATCCCCAGCCTCACGGGATTACATGGGTCCCTCTAGTACTGGAGTGACTCCAGGCAGCTCCCTGGGTCAGCGTCAGCTTTTCTGTCTCTAAAGGCAAGATGAAAATCCTGGTCTCAGCAGCTGGCAGGAAAGCCGGGTGGCATCCCAGGAGAGAACAGAAGTACCCCATGTGAACCTACAACCTGGATACTTCTTCAAGTTTCAACATACTTGGTAGAGGACTGTACTTTGCAACATTCTAGGTTGATCCACATGCTTTGAAGGTGCTGACTAAAAAATGTTCTGAAGGTGTTGACTCTCTGTGTGTCAATGGGATGAAAAATTAACAATCCCGGCAAGGAAAAGTTGGTCCTATGGCCTGTGTCCCTAAGTGCTTCCACAAGATGGACACCTGCTGTCCGTTGTCTGCTGTCACAGCTCATGCTGTGGACTCCGGGGACCATTTGGAAATCAGCCACTTGGAACGACAGAGTTGGTACAACCATCTGAAGGTTACTTCGCCCTGGTCTAGTTACCGTACCTGGGGCTTGAGCCCTTCGTAGCCTATGCTCCCAGCCTGTGGTTCCAGAAACCTCTCAGTCTCTCTGTGTTGATCTGTCCAGGGCCAGCGTCCTGGGGCTTTGCTGGGGTGAGTGGGAGGGAGAGGTGGTTGGGAGGTGTCAGGGAACAGCTGCAGGACGGGGCTGCCCCCGGGGAGGGGGAGAGGGTACTAAAGGGAGAAGAGGTGCCGAAATCCCCCCCGGGACAGGGAACAAGAGACGGCAACGCAGACAGTCTTCTGTGACCAGGGAGGGGACAGGCAACTCTCTTGCTGGGTGGCCACTGATGGCTGGTGGGCACCTGGTGACCCCCTTCCAGGAAGCAGGGTCCATGGGATGTGCCGTGGTCATTTTCCACCTACCCCACAGGAGAGGCATAGATGGGTGGCCGGGACCACCCAGCATCCCAGAGTTAAGGGACAGCCCTTGATTTGACGAGGAGAGTCAAGAGTGCGGTGGGACAGAGATTCCAACCCTGTCCTTGAGCTGGCCATACTGCCTAGTGGAGGGTCTTGGTGGGGGGGCCACCTCCCAGATGGAGTCCTAAAGGGCTGCCTGCAAAGGCGGGCCATCTTCCCCCCTCCGCCCCACCACTACTCCCTCAGGTGCAGGAAGGACACAAGCCTTCAGTTGCTGTCGAAGGGGCAGGTCCTTGCTGGCACCATCCTAAAAGTCCAGGGTCTCCTTGTGCCTTATAGGAAACTTCCGTGTCCAGTGTGGGGGCGGGGGGCTTGCTCAGCTCTCCAGGGGAGAGAGAACCTCTTCCTCTGGCTTGAGCTGTTCATTGCTAGCACTTTCTGTGGGACCTGTTCATTCTGCACAGGGAACTGCCCACCCCAGAGCAATTCCTGATTGTTTTTTCTTGTTTTGTTTTGTAAATTGTTTTTGACATTTATTTATTTTTGAGAGAGACAGAGCATGAATGGGGGAGGAGCAGACAGAGAGGGAGACACAGAATCCGAAGCGGGCTCCAGGCTCCAAGCTGTCAGCACAGAGCCCAACGCGGGCCTTGAACTCACGAGCCATGAGGTCATGACCTGAGCCGAAGTCGGACGCCCAACCGACTGAGCCACCCAGGTACTCCTGTTTTTTTTTTTTTTTTTTAAGTTTATTTGTTTAATTTTGAGAGAGACAGAGACAGCGTGAGTGGGGGAGGGACAGAGAGAGAGAGGGAGAGAGAGAATCCCAAGCAGGCTCCGTGCTGTCAGTGCAGAGGGGCAGGGAGAGGGCCAAGACTGAGCAGGGCTGAGGCCTCCTCAGAGAGCAGCAGGTGCACCCCACCCACTCCCCCGTTTTCTGCTGTTGGCCCCGAACACACTCGTATACTCTGAAGCCAGACGGCTGCAAGTTTTCAGAGAGAAAAGAACACTGCAGGCCTGGCGTTTCCTCTAGGCTCTAGAATGTACGTGTCCCTCACCATCTGGGGCTCAGGCCCAGCAGGACGTGCTCTGCCACCTGAGCCCAGAGTAGGGTCCAGGCAGGTAGGTGTCAGCAGCCAGGGGTGAGCACTCGGGGTCTTCTGGAAGCCAGGGAAACCACTGCCTTCTTCCTGTTCCAGAACATGTGGCCACGGCCCACCCCCCACCGTTTCCTCCCCAGGTCGTGAGCCCAGGGGAGAGGCCAAGAGGAGAGGCTGGAGGGGACCCCGCAGAGGGCTGTGGGAGGTGGGCCCGGGCAGGGGTGCCCAGCTGTTTGCCACATAGAGGAGGTGGCTTTGGGAGAGTGGGTTTAGAATCTGGTCAGATTCCACAGCTCATGCTGGGCAAGCTTCTGGGTCTCCGGGGTGGGGGAAGGGAGGTTCGAGCTCCTTCTCTCTCCCATCAGCAGGGTCCACAGGGGTCAGGGATCCACACCACCCATGAGCCTCAGAAAACCAGAGTTTTCTGCACGTGGAAGAAGCTTGTGACACGCCAGCACGTACAGTGCCTTCTGATAGTAGATTATCACCTCCTTCTAGGGGCTTCTCCAGTTCTGGAATCTGGTCCTGGACGCGGGATGGGTTTCTTTGCCTAGGACAGCATCTGCGCTTTTCAGAGTGAGCTGGCCACGCTGTACCCTGCATGCCAGGATGCCTCCCAGCAGCCCGTCCGGATTTCTGAGCCGGGCTCTGTCTACCCCTACCGCCGGGCAAGCGTGGGGGCTCCACACCCCGTGTCCATCTCAGGGTTCTGTCTTGTAGCGGATGGAGTTCCGAGGAAAGTAAATTGCATCCAGCAGGGAGAGAAGCATACCAAATGCGGGTGCCAGATTTCAGTTTTCTAACGGGCTCTGGAACCCCAGAATGGCGTAATCCTGCCCCGAATAGTAACTAATTAAAGACTAGATGCCCCTCTCCTCTAGTTAAACAAAAGGACCCTGGCAAGTAAGGAGGCTCTTGTCAGGGCAGGGGCCCCCGCAGGGGAGGACAGGCAGGCTCGGTTTGCATCAGAAGCTCCTTGTCAACCCCCGGGGGCTCCAGCACTGTGGGACAGCACGGGGACGTAGGGCAAGCGTCACCTCCCTGCCTGCAGACGTCACTGGGCACAGGCTAGAGGCCACAGCACCTGAGCCCATGTGCGACCCACAGATGGAGGCAGAGGTGGTTTAAAGACGTGGAAACAGGAGACACGGCCAGTCGATGAGGCCGCTGGGACCTCGGGGTCCAGGTCCTCAGGAGGAGAAGCAGAGGCAGCTGATGGGGACAGGAGCTGCTCAGAGCCATGGCCCCCGTGCTCACTGAGAGCACAGGATGGGGAGGAGGAGGAACACTTAGGGAGCAAAGCCGGGACAGGGTGTGGGTGGCCCTGGAGGGGACAGTGGTGGCTGCAGCTGGCCGTGCTGAGGGAGCAGCGTCACCTGTGAATCAGCATCCAAGCTGGATTTGAACCCAGCTCTTCCAGTTTCTGGCTCAGTTGTCCCTGGCAGGTGGCAGAACCATCCCCTGGCTCCGTCTGCTTGTCTGTAAATCGGGGGCATTGATAAGAACACGAGATAACTCTCTGAAGTAGATAAGGTCCGGCGAGGGCACCTGCTTGTGTGAGTCGTTCCATCCGTGACAGTGACCCATTACCCCCTGCTGCCCTTACTCCTTCCATTTCTACTGCGACTCCTGCCTCTCCCGGTGCATTCTGGGGACGTCCTGCCACCCAGACCCAGCAAATTAAAAAAAAAATTGTTTTTCCACCTTAGAAGATCTCCTGTCAATCTTCCGAAAGTCCCAGAGCTGGGCTCCTCCCCCCACCAGTGAAATCCCAGTCTCTGGGTTTGGGACTCACACATCAGGGGTTTTGAAGCTGATTCCAGGATGCACACAGGTTTGGGAACAGTTGTCTCAGGCGGCTTGTTAGAGCAGAGCAGAGAGCCGGCCGCTGGTATGTCCGTACGTGTTTGCTAGGACTGTTTTCCTGGTGCCTGGACCCGGCTAACCCCATTTCTCGATGTTCCACCCGACGTAGGCTGGCACCGGCGACCCGACGGCACCCTCCACCATGCAACAGGTGAAACTCAGGTCCTCATTGAACCGGAGCAGCATCTGTGGCCACGTTACACTCTCTTTACCCCAAAAGAGCGATTTTGTTCTCGTCCTTCTCCACGTCTTCCCCCCCAAGGAAGCCTCTGTTCCATCTGGATCCGAGGGTCACATAATCTCCTCCAGTACTGACCTTCCCACGAGAGTCTGAAGCTCCTTTAGATAACAGGGGATTCAAAAGAGAACAATTTCAAGATGGACTTACCAAGACCCGATGAGGGGCTGTCATTGCACGTTAATTCTAAACGCCTTGCCCCCTGTGCCTCGGGAGGGAATTCATCGCCCGTGGCGGCAGGGCTGAGCCATATTCCCAGGCGATCCGTTACCCTCCCGACCTGCCAGGGCGTCGTCTGTGTTGTTTTCTTCCAATGCCAGTGCCTCCTTCCATGCCAAGGCCGATCGTTTCCCTCCGGCTAGTTTGCCACATCTTCCTCCACATGAGATCTTCTCTCCTTTGTATCTGCCCATTTCTGAACTTTAGACTTCTCTGTTTTGTTACCAAACGAGAAATGGCCCTTGTCAGTGTCGTTTAGGTGAGTTTGGGGGTAGCAGTTGCAAATAGTCGGGTGCTGCCTGCCTTCCGTGTGGAGGCTCGGGGTCTGCTGGGGAGGGGGGGGTCCCAGTGCCGCACTTAGACATGGTTCCCAGGCTCACCCTGCGTGAAACTGACACATTAATGTCATCGCCCAGCATTAATATCTGAAAACACTGCAGGATCAAATGTGTTCTCTGCCCCCATCCAAGTTTTTTTTTTAATTTTTTAATGTTTATTTTTGAGAGAGAGAGACAGAGCATGAGCAGGGAAGGGGCAGAGAGAGAGGGAGACAGAGAATCCAAAGCAGGCTCCAGGCTCCGAGCTGTCAGCACAG
Source organism: Panthera onca (assembly GCF_046562875.1). Lineage (NCBI taxonomy): Eukaryota > Metazoa > Chordata > Mammalia > Carnivora > Felidae > Panthera > Panthera onca. Next base: position 4,577,619 of record NC_138339.1, on the reverse strand, counting down.
AGCCCGATGCGGGGCTCGAACCCACGGACTGTGAGATCATGACCTGAGCTGAAGTCAGACATTCAGCCACCTGAGCCACCCAGGCATCCCGTCCATCCAAGTTGCTTTCTATCTTAAGATCGCATACACACGTATCACCTTGTGTTTGTGCAACAACGCGCCCATCATTTCTCCCAGAGACCTGTACCCATCTTGCTCATTGTGGAGGCTCACGCCTCTGCACACGGGCATCTCGGGGGCTGCTGTTTTGTACTTGACCCTTTCACGCTGCCACCACGTGAATGCAGAGCCGGCATAGCTGTTCCCCTCGCCTCCCCGGCAAAGGCGACCATTCACGCTCTTGTCCGCGTTTGCTTCATTAGCCTCGCGTGTCCCTCTGCTTCAGAGCTGTGTCCACCGGGATCTGCACGTCCTGGGCTACAGCTTTGGACACCGTGGGAATGACCACCTCGTCCTCCTGGGAGGCGTGGGGGGCTTTCCTTACAGACAGATGCCTGGTCACTCTTCCTCACTTCTCGGCTCTTTGCATCTTTCTGCCCAGAGACCTAGAGACCCTGGTTAATCGTGCTCCGGAAAAGCAGCTGTCATTATTATAAAATAGAAAAAAAAAACCAAAAAACAAAAAACAAAAAACAACTAAGGAAGGGATCCTTAACAGTTGAGGGTGGTGGAGTGGGACGGGAGACCCGAGGGGCACTTTCCTGATGTGTAACATTGTGTCGGGACGCGTCACAAAAAGAAACCAAACACCCACACGACTTTGCCTTTGCGGGCGGGGGAAGGAAGAAGGAGGTTGGACGACACCAATGACGGCCTGCATGTTGCGGTGACTCCCTCTGCTTCACTTCAGAGAACCCCAAATAGCTCTCTGTTACTCCCCAAACCTTCACATGGTCAAGTTCCAACCCAGACGGTCTGTCCTCTGGGAATCTGGGCTTCAGTCAGGTGACAGGACCACACAGAGCTGCCGCCAGCCTGGCTCTTGAGCTCCAGAGTCTCTCTGGGCGGGAGGACCTGCGGTCCCTCTGTGGGTCCCCCTTCCACGATCCCTCGAGGCAGTACTGGCCCTGCCTCTGCCAGCATTTTCCATTTCCCCACTGCACTGACACGCTAGGTGATGGCTGTTAGGTCCCAGCCTTGTCTCTTCCCTGCCAGGCTCTCGCTCACAGCCTCCCTGTGTTAGGAGAAATGGGATCCCTTTTTTATTGGCACTGGCTGATGTCACCGGTGACACAACAGTATTTTAAGAGCAAGCCACAGGAAGCCATTCGTTACTTTCCACGGCTCTGGTTGGAAGTTAGCAGGGTTACATTTTATCCTCTCTATGTACTAGGTGCAGTCATAAACATTTCTGTTATGTAAACTCAAAGCACTGAAACATTTATGAATGTAACCATGCTAACAAATCCTCACAAATATCATTGTCTACTCACTATGCATTTAATAATTCTTTTCTCTATGGTAACGTTTTGGACCAGTCAAAAGAGGGAGAATTTGATGTTGGAAAAATGACACTATGAATAAGTCCCATCGATTTTTATTAGTTTGGTCTGGCACGGTTGACCACAGCCAAGATGTTTGAAAGGGGACCAGCCTGAAATGTGACAAAGGCGTAATTCAAAACTAGGACAGATCTTGACGAATCGTATGAAGAGAGGGGAGCAGAAGCACGGATGGCTCAAAACAATGAATAATAAAAATGCTTTTATGCTTCGAATTGAAATATTTATCTTGCGTCTGCAATCGGAGAGTGTTTCACACGCTGCTCTATTTACTGTGGCTTGTTGACTCCACTGTGACCACAGATGCTGAGGGGAGGGACGACCCGAGGATGTTGTGGGAATAATCTGGAGGGTGGATGATGCGTGTGTGGGACAGACGGCAGAACATAGTCGTGATGCTGGGACACGGCCGTGCCCTCCAGGTAGATCCGGGTGTCGTCCAGAACCACGCCCACTGCCCTCACACCTCCGGGACTTCTCTCTTGGTCAGTGGAACATTGGCATTCGCGATGTGGGCAAAGGCTTGGAAGATGCCGGTGCCACAGGGCTGGCTCCCCGGCCTTCTGTCATCGCCACGAGAGGAACATGCTGGGTCAGGAGGAGGAGCAGAGACACACATGGAATGGAGCCTGTGCTGTGCCCAGCTGGGACCCGCAGGAGTGTCGGTCAATAAATCCTTGTTGTTATAGGAGTTCAGATTTTTGTGCTGGCTGCACAGTATTATTACGGCTATAGATGCCTGATAATACCTACTCTCATTGGGTTTTCGCTTAAAAACAGACTAGGACACCGACCCAAACACCTCATTATCTTCCTTTCCTTCCCTCCTGCGTGCCCCCTCCTTTCTTCCAGTGCGTTAGGCACCCGAGATGGAGGGACGTATCATGAAAATGACCAACAGGAAACTTCTCCTGCCACGAGGAATAATACCTAGTCTTGCCGGATGTTGGAATCTGGGGATGGAGGGGACTTCCGAAGCGAGGGAGGCAGTGTAGGTGAGTGTACAGGTCTCAACTGGACATCACTCTGCTCTACCTATTGGCAGTGTAGACTCGAGCCAACTACTTGGTATCTCTAAGCCCCAATTTTCTCTTCTGTAAAATACCCTTAATTGTACTAATCTCACAGGCTTTTGCAAGAATTAAATGAGCCAAGGTAGATGCATATGAAATATTCAGCACTGACCTTGGCCTGTGGAAAGTGCTGGGCACGGCAGCTGGTAGTCATTACAGCAGGACCCGCCACCGCCAGAGAGGGTCCACCGGCTGAGCGTGTCCATTGTGTGGAAAGGAGGGAAACTGAGGCCTGGACTCGCTGAGGTTACCGAGCGTTGGGCATTTTTGTCTGACACTTCCTTGTCCTCTGTGAACTGTGGGACCTTGACTGGTTTCTTGTGTGATGGCAACTCTACGGCGTGTCCCCCTGAGCCCCCAGAATCACGTCAGTGTGGGCAAATCCCACAATCACTTTTGAATCCTGCACAGGTAATATTTCACAACAGGAGTCTGGAGGAGCACGCGTTTTCCAGCCCCGTTGGGTGGAGGGTAGATCGTCCCGGGGAATACCAGGATCCAGTCTGGCCTCTCAGGACGAAATGCAAATGAACTTGTACAGACCACCTGCTACCTTTCAGACATTAAAGTGCAAAAGAAGATGAGAACAGTCAGTGCACGAGCTCTGACTCTCAAGGAAGGTTTCTGGCTTCTCTGTGTGTGTTGAAGAAGCTACCTTGGTTTATGGTGACACTGGTAATAGTTATAAACGATGAACACTCTTGGTCTTGACTTAGGGAACATGGAAACAGCATTTAGGGCTTTACTTGATCTTTCTGTCGTTTTACTGACCCTTCTTGGTTTATCGGTACGAAGAGAGAACACGGTCCGCATTCAGTTCGTAAAGTTTCTCATCTTTGTTCACTACGCAACTAATGAACTCCATTTAACAGACATCAATAGAATCTTCCAATATTTAAGGCGAAACTTTCTCCATAGCATGAAAAGGGGCCATGAGATGTTCCCTGACCCCAAGGGGACTGTCCTGAGTCCTATGTTCCAGATTGAGTTTCCCAGGAAACGGCTCTGAAATGAAGATTTGTGTGCAGAAAGTTAATTGGGAAGTACTTTTGGGATCCACACCTGACAAAGAGGGAGGGCAGCAGGAATGGACAGAATGGGGAGCTGAGCTGTCTTGCGGTCCCAAGAAAGGCCTTAGCCAATCCTGTGGGGAGCTTTGGAACTAAGAAGTTCCTATTGGTGTGAGGGAGCTGGGCCTGTGCATGGCATATGACCTTGGGCGAGGCAGGTCTCTTCAACCAGGAGCCAATGCCAGAGTGCTTCTCAGCTGAGAGCTGCCAGCTGCCAGCACCACGGGGGTGAGGGTCGAGCTGTTCGCTGCAGCCCAGCCCATTATGGTGCATGCAGGAGTACTATAGGGTCTGCAAGAGAAACTCTAGGGGAACTCAAATCCAGAAAAGATCTTCCCAGGAAAGGTTGAGCTTCTGAGATGGGCCCAGCACCATGGAAACTATTTGCACATCGTATGCCCCTGGGGTGTGTGATCGGCTGGAGGTGTCAGAACTTCAAAGGCATGTGGGACAAGGTTGGGTAAAAGAAAGTGAGGTGCAGCCCAACTGTTCGGAAAGTGGAGGCGAGGAGATGGTGGAAAAGTGAGTGATGGTCGTGGAGAGCCAGGCTGAGACCAGGTTATGGAAAAGCGTAAGCAGTAGGCTCACCTTTTGGACTTCTTTCTCCAAAGTCTGCATATTTCTCATTGACTTGGACTGAAGCAACATGAGCAGAGCTGAGCCGCAGCCCCTGGAGAGGAGAGCGGTAGAGGGACTAGTTAACTGGTGGTTCTAGAAGCCCAGCTAAGAAGTACACCTAGTGAAACAGGGTAAAACAGACCTGGTCAGGCAGAAGCGTGCGCCGTGGCGGAGGGTCTCGAGGGCTAGACTGAGAGGTTCGGAGTTTATTTGACCCCAGAGGGACACTGTAAAGGTTTTGGGATCTGGAGGGCCACAAAAGAGCATGACCGAAAATGGTGTGGGGGAGAGAGTCCACACCTGTCAAAACAAGCTGGTCACAAAGCTCTAGAAGCATTCCAGTTATGGATCAACAAATGCTTCTCAAGACTCTGTGTCAGTTCCATGAGGGTATCGAAGAATGGGCCCCAGACCCTGGCCTTGACAGCAAATGCCATTTTATAAAGCGTTGTCACTGTGTCTCCTGAAGCCACGAAGAATTATAGACAAAATACGTGTGCGTTGCAGATAGATACGTCTCGTTTAAAACGAATCAGCAATGCAGTCCTGGCAGAATGACGGATTAGTGGCTTTTGTTTTGGAGACTGGTATTTTTTTTTTTTTTCACGTTGAGTATGGAAGAAAATATGATGAAATCCAATGAGATGGAAACAATGTGCTTTCCACTCATCTGAACACGGGGGCAGCCAATTTCAATTACCATCATTGATTAGAGTTAATCAATTAAATCATTAATTTCTTGAGTCATTGGCAATACAAAGCATGACAATGTATATTTGCCAAAATGATTTGCAATCTCCGTGAAAACAGTAATTCAGGAATTAAACACAAAGAAATTCGGTTAATTTTCATTGCTTTTACTTACCAAAGCAGTTAATTACAAAGATTAGTCAGAAATTGATACAAATCAAAGTATGAGCTGCAGTCAGGAAGCATAGGACAAAGTCATTGCTAAAAGGCGAAGTATTGGTATTAACAGTTAAGTAATTTATTTTATGCAAAACAAGAGTTTTCATACTGCCTGTCATGCAAATACTAGAAAGAATAGCTCATGATAATAATTGGAAAGCTCTTTGCGGATGCAAGCTTCCTTTTAAATACTTGAAAAAAGTTGGGGCGCCTGGGCGGCTTAGTCAGTTAGGCGTCTGACTTCTGCTTAGGTCATGATTTCATGGTTCATGGGTTCAAGCCCCCAGTCGGGCTCTGTGCTGACAGCTCAGAGCCTGGAGCCGGCTTCAGATTCTGTGTCTCCCTCTCTCTCTGCCCCTCCCCTGCTCCTGCTCTCTCTCTCTCTCTTCCTCAATAAATAATAAAATAAAATAAAGTAAAATAAAATAAAACGAAACATTAAAGAAATTTAAATACTTGAAAAAAGTAACAACAACCGAAGCAAAACTTTAAACCAAGACAAAACCATTGGTGCTATTAAATTAAAATTATCATTTAAATTACTTCCAATTGCACACACTTTATACGGTAAGCCCACCCACGTCAAGGAAGGGAGTTACTGAGTTACACAAGAAGGGAGTCTTAGGATCTCAGGGCTTCATCCTGCCCCAGGACCCTGGCTGTGAAGGGCTTGCACAGGATTCCGCAAGCCCAACCCCGGGAAAATGTGCTCAGCTCTGCACAAAGTATGGAAACTAACTGCAGGGCAGAACCATAAGCAGGCGGGGAGTGGAGGGGACTCTGCTTTAAGGCGGAAATGGCACTTGTGGGGTTAAGAAGTCCACGAACTTTCTGGTACAGGTGCATCACGATTGAAAGGAGAGGGACCCTTCCCTAGCTGAGGCAGAAAAATGAAAGCTTTAAAAAAGGAACACACATTTTTAACGTAAAAATTAAACACTGGGGCCAGTTCTAAGATGTTACAAACCAAATAAATAGAAATGATGGTTCTAAGTAACCAACCCCAGTGTTCTAAATATCTATATTTACCTAACATGTCTTTCCATGCCCCTGTGAGACAGGGATATCCCCAGTCTACAGATGAGAAGACTGAGGCATGGGGAGGAGGGTTGTTGTCCGGCCACAGAGCAGCAGCAGAGCTGTGATACCTTCCCAGTGGGGCTCCTGAACCGGGAGTTTAACCAGGACACTATTCAAAAAAATAAAAAGAGCTTTATAAATCACCGGAGAAAAGACAACGCAAAAGACAAATGGGCAAAAAGTTGAATAGCAAATCCGGAGAAGAGCAAGTCCGAACGGGCCATAAAGATGTGAAAGCTCAAATTCAGACATAAAATGTCTCCCGTGAATCAGCTCCTGTCCATCAGCCAAATGCCCCTTGGTGATCTGGGACAATGGCAGGCGGACACCCCCAAGACCCCCTGGCCGCAGCCCGTAGTTTTGGTGTCCTCAGAAGGACGCCCTATTGACCCTGTGGCCGCAGATCCCTGTGCCCTGCCCCCCGTGGCCTTGGTGGGCTGTCTGGTCTCTCTGGGCGCAGGAGGGGACCTGAAGCTCCAGGCCACTAACCAGAAAGGTTGGAGGCTCCCTCAGCAGAAAAGGCACCATGTTGGAAGAAGCACTGTTTCTCTGGGACGCTGAGGGCTGAGATGCACTTGAACTGGGTCAGGCTGGGACCCTAGAACGTGTGGGAAGATACGATATGCGTACGATTACTTAAAGCGCCAGAACATTCATATTTTTAAAGCTGCGGGTTTACTTTTTAATAACAGAAACTCCGGCTAGAAAATCGTGGAAATGCTGTAACTCCTAAAAAACGAAGTTTTGCTAAAAGTCATCCTGTCTTTTTCTTAGGCATTCCAAACATCAGATTCCTCCTCTTCTCAGAGGGCGGCTGTGTCTGAAATTTGAGACCTCTAGGCGTCCCGGCTCTGGAGATCCCGGGTGGACACAATCCAGAGAGGGGCAACAAGAGGAAGACAGCCCCACCTGTCGGCACAGCTCTCGGTGGGGCCGTGGGACGATGCCCATTGGTGGGGACAGGCGCCCGTCTGCTTGTACCCCTGCAGCCTGTACGAACAAGTCCACACACAGTCTTTCGAGGTCAGGCATAGATTTTCGGTCTAAATACTTATTTTGTGTGCAGGAAGAAATGATGCCTAATTAAGAAGGCGCCTCCCTCCCACTGCGTGGCTGCCAGAATAACAAAGTCACCCTAGCACCCCCATTTTCTGCTTCCTTTATCACCCAGCAAGGCCTGGCAGACTTCTCTAGTGAGCCTGCGTTCCGTGCCTGGAGAGCCATAAGGGATAAACCCAAGGCAGGAGGTACTGAATACGGCCTGTTACCCGTTTGTATATGTGGGCTGATTTCTTTAATAACAACAAAAAAAGCAGGGGCGTCTGGGTGGCTTGCTCGGTGAAGCGTCTGACTTCGGCTCAGGTCATGATCTCGTGGTTCGTGGGTTCGAGCCCCGTATCGGGATCTGTGCTGACAGCTCGGAGCCTGGAGCCCGCTTCCGATTCTGTGTCTCCCTCTCTCTCTCTGCCCCTCCCCAGCTCGTGCTTTGCCTCTCTCTCAAAAATAAATAAATATTCAAGAAAAAAAAAAAAGCAGAGTTTTACAACTAGATTTTCTTTTCACCTGGCACAAAGAATTCAGCCTGTTACTTAATGTACAAAAGACTGGCTGCAGGTGCTGGTGCACACACATAATTCGCACGCACACACACACACACACACACACACACACTTCCCCTTACTTTCCATGTCAGTTCTGATTCCAGACAGTGTAGCCTCTTCCTCCGCTGCTATGTGAATGTCCAACTAAAGGCATCCGACAGACATCACCTGCTCCTCTCCCAGGAGTGACCAGATGACCCTGGCCAACCTCTTTGAAAACGCAGTGCCACCCCCCCCCCCACCCCGCCCCCAGCCCTGCTCTTTCTCCTGAGCGGTTGGTTACCGGGCGGTGGGGAAGGGCCGACTGCATCTGCCACGTAAATCACATGCAAATGGAAGACAGGAGCTCAGAGTTACCACTGGGGACATAAAGGACCCGGGTGTATGTAATCAAGTATTTTACACTTTGTGCATGGGGGACATCTTTGGGGGTTTTCCCCGAGAAACACCAATGGGTCCTCTGCTTTCGAGATAAGGGGGGAAGTGCACTGCCTTCAACTCTCCTTTTGCTCTCCACTGGGGAATTTTGTAATTTGCAGTTTAGATGTAAATTCATGTAAATCAGCACTTATTTTCAGATGAAATCCTACCATTGAGAACAGTCTGGAGGCATTCTCCAATGCCAGCACACATTTGATCCCCATATAATTTCTTGGCATGTGGATTAAGCCTGCAATAAGGGTGGTAAGCTCACGATTGGGCACACAAGACAATTGACCCTTATTCTGCCATAAGGACAGGGAAATCGAATTGTAACGCCTTTTCCAGCATCTGAGACAAAGCAGGGCCGAGTGCCAGTTCAGCTAATTGGCTGGAACAAATTCCGTCCAGCACCGTCCTCGTGGGGTCAGTTGTATTCTCTTTTCGCCTTGGGTCCCGAGAAAGCGCTTCGTCCCTGGCCAGTTTATTGCCAGGCGATGTGTTTGGTTTCAGTAAAGCAAGAGAAGGTATGAAAGTCAACCCACAGTGACCACCCCTCGCAGGCAGACCTCGCCACAGGGCTGCGTCCTGGTGAATGAAGCGTGTATCATTCTGATGATCCCCTCGGTGTAGATAGGAAAGTCCCGATCGGAACGCCTGGCGAAGGAAGGCACTACAATACTCCAGTCTCTGGAAACAGAGATGCTGACAGGACATGCGGGGTTGCAGCTCTCACTGTGGATTGAGAAAATGAAGAGAAGGTAGGGAACGTCCTCCTGAAGGCTGAAGAGCACGAGATAGCTACAGACGCACTACATCGATTGGTCACGTGACACAGACCTGTCATTACATAGATTTAGATGAACTTCAGAAAAAAAGGCAGGAGCCTGAACTAGAAGAGGACATCGCTGGGAAAAGCGTTAGATCATGGGACAGAATATCCACGTGGACTGAGGGTCAAGAGGCTCCTTGGGTGTCTTTGGAAGGCGCGTGTGCTGGTGGTCACGCTGAGCAAGATGAGGCCGTGGTCAGAACAGGACGCTCACAGACGGTGCGGGGTCCTCGGTGAAACCCCGGGTGATGGAGTGAACTAGGCGGGGTCTCGGCGGGCTCTGCTGGGGCCAAGGGTATCCAGTAGACGGCACACCCTCTCTCAAGGATGCCAGGAGAAAGAATCCTAATGATCGTGAGAAGAGTCGTGACTTTTTTTTACCCCTTACGACTCCTATGAATCTATTGTTACGGTTAGACTGCTTTTGAAATTTGGAGGGAGAGCTCTTGCTGATTTTCTGCTTCGCTTCTGTTGTAGGCGGTTTGATTTCGCGGTGGGGGTGGGGCTGGCTTGAAGCTGAGAGTTCGCGGTCACCTTCAGCTGTCCTTCTGTCTAAGGACCTCTGCGAGGTGGCCGGCTGACCCCCCCCCCACCCCCCCACCCCCGGCTGTGGCAACAACCTCCGTGCACCTGTAGGGACCCACCAGCATCTCACAGGCCAGGAATCAGATGGGAGGGAAGGAGCAGGTGGGCCTTAATTAGCACCAAGAGTCGGCTCATTAGCAGTGAGGGGCGGCTGGCGGAAGCCAAGCAGGCAGCAGTCCCTTTAAAGGAGACAGACAAGGCATCAGTGACGAGTCGTTATTAAGAGGCAGACAGAAAGGCTGCAGCTAAATCATTATGCCCATTCCTGTAATGAGAGGCCACCAAATAGAAGCGCCCCACCCGAGAGTCCACAAATGGAGGGCAAGGGGCCACTGAGACGGGGAGGGTCCTGCAGAGAGCAGGGACAAGCCTTCGGCACTCGAAGGACGGGGAGTCTGAGGGAAAGACGGAGTAGGAAGATTGAGTCAAGGGACGCAATAGCCACTTTGGAGAATAAAAGGGGCTGCCATGCTGAGGATGGCGACCAGCTGTCCCTTCCTTCCAGTGAGGCTGCAACAAAGGCAGTGGGCGGCTGGGGTGGTGGCCAGAGGGGTGGCATGTGGGGGGAGAGGGGGAGGGCCTGCGGCGGGGGTGGTGAGATGCCAGCTATAGTTCTCAGGGTGGATTTGCAGACGAGCCTGCCCGATCTTGGGAAACACGGGAGGGCTCGCTGGTTTTACTGGCTGCACGCGGGGTGGGGCAGGGCACCCCCTGGAGGCCAAGGCCTGCACTGCTTGGGGGGGTGGGGGCCACAGGACCCATGGGAGGGAGGGGTGGTGGCTGTCGGAGGCCCCAGCGCTGGCACACCTGTGGGGGACAGGTGCATGGCGCAGACCTCCCCACGTCCCATTACAGGTCAAGACCTGACCTGATGCTGAGGTTTTCACCCGTGTTTGCACCTCCTTCCGGCCCTATTTCCAGAACAAGGTCCAGTTCAATTCACCCTGCCTGTTTCTACCAGCCCAACTGCCTGGGAACACACTGCCTCGTAAGTCTGCAGTAGGGTCAGCAGCCCACAGCAGAACAGAACAAACACCTCCGAGCGGAGACCCATTTTCAGAATCACTTTTGAAGGAGCAAGTGTGCACTTCGATTCCAGAGGTGCTGGCTACCGGTGTATCAGGAATCATCTCTCTCGACTCTTTTGAGAGCAGAGGCTGTACGTTCAGCTCCTGGGAAGCGGCAAAGCCTCTGGCTCAGAGAGGCTGTGATTAGTGGACGGTCCCTCCTGGGTCTTGCGAGCTTCTGCTTCCTCAAGGCACTCCTCCTGTCTCCGTACTTCTTGGCTTGGGGCGCTGTAATGGGAGGCGAAATTCACTTATTGAAGCCTTGCCGAGGATGGACAGAGTGTCAATGCAGCCAGGGCTTGCTTTTCTTCTGTCATCCGCCCAGAAATCCGTCTCTTTTCTGTGTTTGTCGCTAACAGCACCAGACCCGCTCAGTGACTCATCTCAGCCGTCCCCAGGCATGGTCGTGCTTGCTTCACGGACGGGACGGGAACAGTCAATAGATCCGTCCCTGAGCCGTGTGCAAGTAGATGACAGAAAGAACGTCCTAGCCAGCCAAATGCCTCATTGGCTTGAGATGATCTTGTTGGTTTTACTGGAAAAGGTGTGGGGTCTAGTATGTGGTGTGGCATCCGGGGAGAGATGGGCCTATGACCATGGTGGCTGACATCGCTCCATCGGTCCAAGAGCGGTAGGAGGAGCCTACTGCCCCATTTCACCTGAATCTTAGACCCATTGTGAGCACCTGCAAGTTTGTCCAGGAAAAGCACTTTGGTCGGTTGAAAAGTAAGATATAATTTACATATCATAAAATTCACCACTTAAAGCATTTTTTTAAGTATATTCATAAGGTTGTGCTACCGTAACTGTTAAATAATTGCAGAATGTTTTCATCACTCCCAAAAGAAATCTCATACCCCTTAGTGGTCACTTTCCCCTTCCTTACTCCCCAGCCCCTGGCGATCACTAATCCATTTGCTGTCTCTGTACATTTACCTATTCGGGGCATTTCATAGAAGTGCAATTGTACAATTGCACCTTTGTACAATTGTACAATGTATAACCTTTGGTATCTGGCATCTTTCATTTAGCATAATGCCTTCAAGCTTTTGATGGCTGAATAACACTCCATTTTAGAGATAGACCGCACTGTGTTTATCCATTTATCAACTCTTGGAAATTTGGATTGTTTCTATGGTTTGCCACCATTTGTTGGTTAAGAATAACATTGTTTTGAACGTACATGTAGAGGTTTTTGCATGAACACGTGTTTTCAATCCTCCTAGATGTATACCTAAGAGTGAAAATTGCTGGATCATAGGGTAATTCTAGGTTTAACTTCAGAAGAGCTGCCCGTTGTTTTCTCCAGTGGGTGCCCCCCTCCATGCTCCCAGCAGCGATGATGATGGTTCTCATTTCTCTACATCCTTGCCAACACTTCCTTTCCCCTTCTCAGATGATAGCCGTCCTAAGTGGATGTGAAATGGTATCTCATTTCGGCTTTGATCTGCATTTCCTTAACTGTTAATGGTGTTGAGCATAATTTTTGTGTACTTGTTGGCCATTTTGGAAAAATGTCTCCTTTGGGAAAATGCCTATTCAGAATCTTTGCCCATGTTTTCATTGGGCTGTCTTTTTTATCGTGGAGTTTTAAATGTTCTTTTTATATGTTGGATACATAACCCATATTGGATACATGATTTGAAAATATTTTCTCCCAACCTCTAGATTACCTTTTACTTCCGTGATAGTGTCCTTTGATATATATAAGGTTTTAATTTTGTTGAAAGCTTGGTCAATGTTCATCTTAGGTCTTACGTCAGGGTCAACTGGCTGGCTCAGTTGGAAGTGTGTGAGACTCTTGATCTTGGGGTCATGAGTTCGAGCCTCACGTTGGATGCAGAGATTAATTAAATAAATAAACTTAAAAAAAGGCCTAGGTCAGCGTTTCCGAACTTGTTTTCAATGTCAACCATTAAGAAGAAAATTCTGATTTATTTAATGAGATGAATTAAATATTGAGGAATGGATTTTGGTCAAGTAGCACTGAGCTTTGAAGGGCCACAAACCATTGCAACATATAAGATTTCTTTCCCTCCAACAATCAGTTTTTCCCTTGGGGAGCAACGTTGTCACCTCAGTTTCCCTGAGAATGCAGGAATTAGGTCAAAGCTATTGCTCTTTACCTAAACTTGGATGAGACTGGGAGAAGGACTTGAGCCCACCATCTGTGTGAGTTAACCTGCTCTTGTGCTCCAGAAATGGTCCCAGCCCAGAGATACTCTCTACCTCCTTAGGTCCTACACGATCCTTCTCAGCTAAACCTTTACAGGCTGAAAATAAAAGCACCAATGGTTTTGTTCTTCCCACGCAGTGCAGACTGGGACCTTGGGCTGCTAACAGTGCCTTAGGACATTTCCAACAATTGTTCAATTTACACAATCTATTGCTTATCATACAGTATGGGCTTATAGCTGGGTTTCTATCTGCCAGTTGTGGCTTGCTTGTATGTAACTGTTGAACTGATCATAGACATAAGACAGAAGTAATTTCTGTTGAACTGATCATAGACACATAGACACTTAGATGTTGCTAGGTGCCGATCTGAGATGTGACCAACTCTGAGCTAATAACTGAAATGAGTGTTGTGGATAATCTATGAATCTCTGTTTTTTACTTCTCTATCCCGATTCGTCAGATAATTAAGCACAGCCATCCCAGATAGCCCCTGTCATTGCAAAGCCTGCTGTTTTGCAGGAAGCATTTTGTTTCCAAAGAAAGAAGAAAGAAGGCAAAATTTGATGTAAGGTGTAGTTAAAACCCATCGTGGCTTCTTTGTCTCCTCCTCCTCCTTCGTCTCTTCTTCGCAGTTGTACCAAATAATGCTTTCTTTTCTAATTTTAAAAGTAGGCATCATCCTCGTCTAGAGAAGATTGAAAGATTAATGGCCTCAAACCGTTGTAAATCCTGCTTCTTTGTTGCACTTCTTAGTAGTTTGGGGGGCAACAAATACTTCAATTTTGAATCTCTCTGCACATCAGGAATCCGTTGGGTTTTCTTAAACAATTTCCTAAAACCTTTAATTATGTAGGGCAGGGCAATGTGCTCATCAGTCAGGTATGCATGCACAAGGTATGCAAATCCATAGCAAGAATGCTTTAAAACTAGTCCTCTCTATATGTGTCGAATGTGGTGTTCACAGGAACTCATAGCATATTTCCCCTTTTTTTTCATGGAAGGCAAGTTGCATCTGAATCTTTAGAAAAAATTGCCATTCCAGACTAAGTAAAAATTTTGGTATGAGATGATAGTTAAAAGCATAGATTCTTTATTAAATAATTATTCATCATCTATTATGCAGAAAATACCTTGTTGGGTATCGCTAAGGCTACCAAGTAACATGACCTTGTGTCTCTGACCACAGACAGCTCGTTATCTAGTGAGTCAGGATTAAAACACGCACAAGAAACTGCAACCAAACCACTATGTCACCAGTTTCGTCAGGAGAGATATGACCGAGTCTTGCATTTCAGATGAGGGCTAGTTCAGCTTGGGTGATGCACGGGCAGGTCACATTTCAATGAGATTCTAAAAAAATAAACAGAATTTAAGAAAACAAATGAGGGAGAACATTCAGGAGGTGTATACGCGAAGAGGTGGAGGGGCAGGAAAAGGAAGGAACAGCATCCAATGATGACTGATGACAACCCAGAACACACTTAAGGGACTAGGTGCGTGGGAGGATGCAGCCAGACTCGCCAGTGGCTGCTCTTGATCATTCCTGAGCACTGAAGTGATACAGTCACGTGAGAAGTGGTCTGAGAATGGATGAACCGGAGGCAGCGTGATGGTTTAGAAGCATCTCATGGGAGTTCAGGAGTGAGGTAGTGACTACGTGATGATCCAGAGTGGATGGTGGGAATGGAAAGGAAGGGATAGAAAATGCAGACTTATCCATACAAAGAAAACTTCCTAAGGCTTGGTGATTGATTTGCTGTAGAGGGAGGCAGGAAAGGAGAGGAAAGAAGAAGAACTTGAGGGTTTTATGTCTGCCTCATTAGAAACGTGATTAAATGTGAAGTCAGGAGGAGGATACAGTTTGAGAGAGAAATTTATTGTGTGTGTTTACAGATGGTGAGTTCCAGGAGCTAAAGGTACAATAAGCAGATTCGATGGGTGAGTGGTGAGAGATGGGTAACCAGCAAAATGGATGTAGGGAGTCGCCTTTCTGCAGGTGCAGTGAAAGCTACAAGTGGGAGTGAGATAGTGGGAAGGAAGATGGTGAAGAATAACAACTCTGGGAAATCTTGTTCTCCCAAAGGCAGTAGGACTCCCCTAAACTCTTCCCCGTGGAAGAGTTTGGGGAGAACCTGGGCATCTCATGGCACCTCCAGTTTACTGCCTACATTTTCTTTGAGGAGTTTTATAGTTTCAGGTCTTATATTTGAATCTTTAATCCATTTTGAGTTTATTTTTGTGTACGGTATAAAGAAGCTGTCTGGTTTCTGTCTTTTCCATGTAGCTGTCCAGTTTTCCAAACTGCTATTATAATTGACATTTTTAATATTTGTTTTGTAGCCTTTTGTTGTTGGTATATACAAATGAAATTTATTTGTATACGTTGGATTTGAGGAAACCTTCAATGTTGCTAAATCTTCCTTTTAATTCTAATGAAATTTTATGGGTTCTTTCTTCATAAAAAATCCATATCACCTCCAAAATCATATCACCTCTGTTTCCAGCTCTTGTATTTTCCCTTTCTTTGTTATTCTTGCCTTACTGGGTAGCCAGCATTCCAGCACAATGTTGAAAGGATCATGCAATACAAGCCATTCTTGTTTTGTTCCTGATCTCAAAAGATTACAACTTTTTGGCCATTAAATATGTTTTGCAAAAAAAAAAAAAAAATTTTGTAGAAGCTCTTTATGAGACTGAGAAGGATCTTTTTTATTCTTAATCTAATAGGAAATTTGTCATTTTTATCATGAAAAGTTTTATCAAATGCTATTTCTGCATCTGTGATTTTCATTCGTTCTGTTAACCCTTTCAGATTACACTGGCTGATTTTCCATAATCAAACCAACCTTGCCTTGTGGAGTTAAACATAATTTAGTAATAATTTTTATACTTTTTGCTGGATTCAGTCTGTCCCTAGTCTGTTTAGACTTTTTGCAAATATATTCAGTAGAGATTGGCCTGTGATTTTCTTTCACCATTTTTTCTTGTCAGACTCTACATCAATGCTATATTCACCTCAGAAAATGACACGAGACATTTCCTGTTCTTCAAGTGAATTTATTTACATTTTAATTTTTTTATGTCAGGAAGAAAATGGCCAGTTAAGACATTTGAACCTAGAGTTTTCCTTAGGAGGATATTTTGAACTCCTTATTATGGAAAACTTCTGTTTACATTTAATTCATTTACTGGGTTTACTGGTGTACTTGGATTTAAATGTAACATCTTTGTGATTTGGATTTCCCCCACCTGTCCTATATATCTTTTTCTCTTTTTATGACTTCTTTTAGATTAACAGAGTATTTTTCAAATCTGTCTTTCCTCTTCAGTGGTTTAAAGTCATGCACGTTGCTTTTACTCTCTTAATACTTATCCTAGAAATTGCACAATGCCTACTCAACTTATCACTTCTTTTTTTTTTTAATTTTTTTTAACGTTTATTTATTTTTGAGACAGAGAGAGAGAGCATGAACAGGGGAGGGTCAGAGAAAGAGGGAGACACAGAATCTGAAACAGGCTCCAGGCTCTGAGCTGTCAGCACAGAGCCCGACGCGGGGCTTGAACTCACGGACTGCGAGATCGTGACCGGAACCGAAGTCGGACACTTAACCGACTGAGCCACCCAGGTGCCCCTCAACTTATCACTTCTAAAATAATTACTTTTTTCCTCTTTTTGAACAATGGAAGGAATTTAGAACACTTTAACTTTTTTATCCTCTCCTGCTTTATTTACACCTATTGTTGTTTTTTAAGATTTTATTTTGTTTTAATTCTCCAGAGATGTCATATATATGTCGTAAATTTTATCAGGTTTATACATATGTTGCCACTTTTTCTGCTCTCATTTTATTCTTGTATTTCAAACCTTCTATCTGGGAAATTTTCACTCTATGTGAACTATACCCTTCATTTGTGTGCCATTTTCAGTGCTTTCACTTTGTGCTGTTGTGTAAGGAGCATTTATTTAGCCCTTGTTCTTGAAAGATGTATTCACTGGGTATAGAATCATTTCTCCCCCACTCATTGCAGAAGTCAGTTCTGTGTCTCTGGCTTTTAAGGCTCTTAGCAAGAAGTCAACTGTTATTCATTAGAAGGACTCTGTCTCTCTCTCTCTCTACACACACACACACACACACACACACACACACACATACACTGTGTGTATATACAGATGTTGTTTTTTTCTGTATGGTTTTAAGGCTTTACCTTCTTTGGGGTTTTTAAAGTTTCATTCTGATCTTAGTATGGATTTACATTTATTTTTCCTGCTTGAAATTGATGGCACTTTTGAACCTAAACAGGTAAATTATGACAAAAGCGCTCGTGAAGCTAGGGAGAGTTGTGGGAAGTGACATCACAAAGAAAGGAGCAGATTCATAAGGTGTGGGAGGAAGGGGCAGAAAATGGAAACGTGCCATCAGCACACGATGCTTAGATAAAGGAGCCAGGGTTGGGGTGGGGTGGGACTCAGGGCTGACAGTGGTCATACGTGAATGGAGCTCAGACATTGCATGAAACATGAATAAATGACCTTGCTTCTCAACATGTCACTGAATGCTGAGCACAGAGGTTTAAAAAGGAAAACCCCAGAGCACGAGATTTCTAATATTAATTCTTCAAGTTTGTAACCATGGTCAGAACTCTGAAGAATAAGCCTGTGAGGTCACAATGGTAATCTGAATTTTTCCTGAAAACAAAAAGAATTTGGCTTTTTTTCAGTTTTATCATATAATCTGTGCACATTAAAAAAAAACTAGTACAAAAATGAGAACATCAAATAAATGAAACCAATTTTCTTCCGCTTACATAAAATAGAGTCACCTTAAAACTCTTTACAATCATTAACAACCTTTGAGTCGTAATTTTTTTTTGAGAACACAAGTAATGAAAAGCAGATTTCATTCCAGTAGCGTAATGCCCTGATTAATTAATTATGCTCACAGACAGTGTGGTGAGCGGGTAGAGTGCCATCGATTTCCAGGATGTATACAAGGCGGCAAAAGTGTGTCCATGGGGAACAATTTTAATCCATCAATCCATACAGACCCCTTTGTTGCAGCCAACCCGCATCTGATTTCCCGGAATGTTGGCGTTCTGACCTGTGTTCATTTGTCTGCACTCTGATGATTGACTATTTTCCTACTTATTCTGGAAGAAATAAGAGGCTTGGGGCTTTCATAGTCTGTCAACTTTCTCCCTGTCGACTAGTCTTATCTCTTCATTCTTTTATATTTCCCAGGCCACTAGGAGACAAATCCACAGAAACCATTAGCTCTCAGACAAATGTTTCCAAACCTCGTTCTCCAGCATTGAGGGGGAGCTTGGGGACTCTTTCACCCGGAGACCCCAAGGCTGGCTCAGCTAACCAGGCTTGCAACATCCATTCTTCCCTCCTTTGTTGCTCTTCCTTGGGTTGACTTCTTTCTCCTGAAACTAGTCACTGTCAGAGAGGACGTTAATCCCACGTCCCTGATATTGGCTGACAAGGGGACCCTGTGTAGACCCAGACCCACCAGGAGCCACATTATAAGGCTTCCTTGTCAGAAGGGAATTCCACAGGGTCAGCTACCCACCCAGGCTTACATATGACACACACTTGTCTTTGTATGTATGTCTGTGTGCATGCATGCATGTGCAAATGTGCTTGTATGCATGTGAATGTACATACACGTACGTATGCTTGTGTGCATGTATGCACGCGTGCATTTGTCTGGCTGTCTATTTTGCAGTCAGGCAGCTGATGTGCACAGGATTAGCCTCCCATTTTCACCTGATCCTCTGTTAGATGACCAGAAGCACCAGGCAAGATTAGTGTCCAGCCATGGAAGACAATGGACTGAAGAAGGGCATGAATTTTCGGCACTTGCCCAGCTCATGGTGCAATGGATTGACCGTGTCCCCCCTAAATTCATATGCTGACCCCCTAATCCCAATGTGATAGTAGGATTACTGTCAGGAAGCAGGGCCTTTGGGGGGTGATTGGGTCATGAGGGTGGGGCCTTTACAAGTGGGATTAGTGTCCTGATCAGGGGAGACGTGACTCTCTCTGCTGTCCCCACCACATGAGGACAGTGAAGCCTGCAGCCAGAAGAGGGACATCGCCTGACCGCAGACCTCCAGACTCCCAGCCTCTGGAACTGTGAGAAATACATGTGTGTTATTCACAACTGTCCCAGCTCTGCTCCGGTGTGAAAATGGCCTGCGTGGACTGAGAAACGTAGTCATGGTTTAATCGGAGGGAGCTGCTCTCCCTACATGAGAGACAAGGACCCTGGTGCAGGTGGTCTCCATAGTTTTCTCTGGTGCTTACATGATACGATTTGAAAACTGTCAAATCAGAGTTCACATATCTGTATTTACCAACATGGCTTGTACAAATAGACCTGGATTTTATCTATCTATCTATCTATCTATCTATCTATCATCTCTCTCTCTATTTATAGTTTATTTATTTATTTTGAGAGAGAGACAGAGCATGCACACAAGTGGGGGAGAGGCAGAGAGAGAGAGAGAGAGAGAGAGAGAGAGAGAATCCCAAGCAGGCTCTGCACTGTCCATGCATAGCCGGACACAGGGCTCAAATCCACGAACTATGAGATCACGACCTGAGACGAAACCAAGAGTCGGATGCTCAACTGACTGAGCCACCCAGTCACCCCAATATACCTGGATTTTATATCAAAATTTCCTTCAGTGTCTCAAAGGAAGCTCAGAAGACAGGGAGGTGGTAGCTAAGCTGCCTGAAGGGCTCCTCCCCTCTGTCTACGTGTGTCGTTGCTGGGGGAGAAAGTGATAGAGCGGGACTCTGAGACCTGTTCTGCCCACCTCTGAAGCCAATATCCCTTCTTCTTGAATGTGGTCTGAGTACCAAGTCCGCATGCAGTGGGGGGGAAGGGTGCAGGGCTGTGCTCCCTGGGGATGAGGGTGATAGAATCAGGGGCCCAGCGATGACCCCAATGGAGTCTGGGTTTACGGATCCTGATGGAAGACCATGGGTGGTTGATGGTCTGGGTTTATGTCTTGAGACAGAAAGAAGCCAACGTTGGAAATTCTGTGGACTGTAGAGACTGAAGGTTCATTGCATTCAGAAGGCAGGAAATCAAGCAAAGCGTCCTCCTTCTCACCAGCCTCTGTTAGCGCCTCTCATTTTTCCTTTGTGGAAAGATAATGCTGTTTCATTCTTGTGGTTTATTATAAATGAGCAGGTCCCAGATAGACCCTGTCATGGTCCTGCAAAGTCAGAAAAGAAGGCTTAAGTGTCTCCAAGACTTATAACGTGTAGAAAACAATGAGAGAGTGTGGCAGTCACACAAAGCCCCTGTTTTAAGGTCGCTGGTACAGAACGAGAAAATAATTCTGGTGTTTCTTTGAATTCATTCTTGCATAGACGTTAAGGATGGCGTTATTATGAGTTCATTTATTATAAACTAGGGAGCCCAGGCAACAGAACAGAAGTGTAAGCAAAATATGATTTGATTTACAAACATTCAGCTTAAATATGTCAAGAAAATATCTGCTAACAGATCAGAGGTAAGGCTGCCCTAGCAAGATACCTGTGTTGGTAACATTCAGAAGCTGCACTTTTGTTTTGGAATGCTGGTATGCCCTCGCTTTTTACCAAAGAAAAGCCTTATGTAGTTGGCCTATTTAGTCCTTATGCCCTATCGTAAGAGCATTTCACCTTCTCCTCGATTTTTAACTTAATATGTTGCGATCTAAATCCGATTTTTCTGGTCTTTATTTCACTGAGAACAGCTAATTGACTTTGCTAGGGTTCTATGCCCCGTGTGGCCTTCATAGTTCTGGGGGCCAGTAGATTTCTAACTGCTATTCTTTTGTTAGGACATTTCCTCCATTCAGCCCTGCCATTGAAAATAGTCTGTGTGAGGGAGCACTGTCTACTTTTTACTTGTGATTCAAGGTTTGCTAAAGAGCCTGGTCACCGAGAAGATGGCTTTGCTTTTCTGCTTAATAAATTGCTGTCCTACCAGCATTAGTTCTTGGATTATGATTTAATTAATGCAAGCAGTTCACATCTATGCATTCTTTTTTCTTTTCAAGTATTTATTTATTTTGAGAGAGAGAGAGAGAGAGAGAGTGAGGGAGGGGCAGAGCGAGAGAGAGAGAGAGAGAAGGAAAGAGGGAATCCCAAGCAGGTTCCGTGCTGTCAGCGCAGAGCCCATTGAAGGGATTGATCTCATGAACCCCGAGATCATGACCTGAGCCAAAATCAAGAGTCGGATGCTTAACTGAGCCACCTGGGCACCCCTCATTTACCCATTCTTAAATATCTGTCTTGAGGGGAAGCAAATCAAATGGCCAAGATCTGAGTTTAGAGTGCTGAGATTCTCTCGCTGCATGCTGAGATTTTTCAGAATCTCGGTGGGTTGGTGATCAAGCTGCTGTCTCACCCTCTGGACTTGGCAGACTGGGGCTCTGTGAACTACACCCCTGCTCTGCCAGTGCTCCTTGTGAGGCTCAGCCAAACAGGATGCTAGGGGGAGACCTCAAGGCCGCAGGACAAAGGGGCTCAGCCCTCTTGGTTTGTCCATTCTGGCGAAAGGCCTGCACCATGGCTGTGCCTGTAGGTTCCAGTTTCTGGTTTCTACCCACATTCTCCAAACCAGACCCAGTGCACCCGTCAGAGGTAGAAACACCCCACTTCTAAAGTTTAAGTGTCAGTGTCACAAGGCCCCGCCTTCAAAGCTCCAGAGCTCTGCACACCCCTGGGCCCAAGTTCTCTATGCTCTCATCTGAGTCTCTAGATTCTAACAGTCTTTGTACAGTGTCCTCGGTTCCCTTGAGGGAAGTAGCTTCAGGATTCCTTGTCCGTAATAGGGTCTTCTCATATGTTCTCAGTGATGAATACCCTGCCAACTCATTCTTATATGAAATTGTCTCTGTTGAAGTAACTGATGTGGTTTCTAGATTCCTGAATGAACCCTGGCTATTCATGCCAAGTTCTTTATGTAAAACGGCAACAAAAATGGACACTTATTCAACTATGGGTTGAGTTGTGTCACCTCCAAATCCACATGTAGAAGTCCTAACCCCCTCAGAATGTGGACTTCCTTGGAAATAGGGTCATGGCAGATGTAATTGGCTAAGCTAAGCTGAGGTCAGGGTGGAGTACAGTGGGCCCTAATCCTCTAGGACTGGTGTCCGCATATGAAGAGGAGGTTAGGACACAGACATGAGTGGAGAACACCGTCTGATGACAGAGCAGAGACTGGAGTGATGTGTCTATGAGGCAAGAACAACCAAGGATTGGCAGATGTCATCAGAAGCAGGAGAGAGGCATGGAAGGACTCTGTCTGAGTCCTCAGAGGGAGCCAGTCCTGCCGACACTTTGATTTTGGATTTCTGGACCCCAGAACCGTGAGATGATAAATTTCTGTTGTGGTCAGCCCCTCACTCGTGGTCCTTTGTTACAGCAGCCATGGGAGGATGCCTACCTTCCAGACCTCTTGTGGGGGTAACAACTGTGGAGTGCCAGGCTCGGTGCCGGACATGTGCCCATTCTCACTAAAACTGTGAGATGAGCTGTTCTCATCACCAGTAATGTCGATTATAGCTCGTTCTCACAGGCTGTGCTTGGCTTGCTCTTGGTGACGAGCCCCACGGCAGGAGCAGGCTTTGGGGGTTATCCTGGGTGGCTCCTTAGTGATCGCCAAGCAGAGGGACCTCTCCCAGGGACCATCCCCGCTCCCACGCTTCCAGAGGAACAGTTGAGGCCAGTGTGACAGTGACACACACAGTGCACCTGCTCCCTCTGCACGGTCCCACATCCCTCACCCTCCCAGACCTGGGCTCCGAAACCACTGCACACATTCCCTGTCTCAAAGTCTGGCTCCCCGGCGAATCTGACACTTTAAAATACATACAAAGCCTGCATTTAGGTTTCACAGAATGAGATTTGCACAAGTATGGGGTCCATGGGTGGGGGAGGAGAACGGATTCTACAGAAATTCTTGTGATTTTATGTAATGGTTAGTTCACATAATGGCTCCACACTGTCTGTTCAGCAATATGAACAAATTGCTACCTCCGTTGTCCGCATGGCCCCGACTTTGGAAGTATTATGAATTCTATTTAAGAAACTGCAGATTCTCAGGCTGTGGTTCTTGGCTGATTTAAAAGTTATGTTCCCAGTTGTAAACTTGTCTGGAGATGGTCCCAGCTAGAATACATACCCCCCGATCTAAGACTGCACAATCCAAGGATATTCTGTCATTCAAAAGGGCTCAATGTTGTTTGTGAAAAATACAGATGACATTCTCTCTGGACAAAGGTAGTCCTTCTGGTTGTAGTAGGAGACAATCGAGTCTAAATGGCAAATGCTTAAAACACTCATGATTTTGTTCTTTTATTTGGTCTATTTTAAAGATGCATTTAAAGTAATTTGTGAATTAAAAAAGCATTCGAATAGTTTGGAGCTCCAGACTTCCTTCCTAATAGAATGCTTTCTCCTGCATAGCTTTGTGCTCACACTAATCCACAGGTACAATACTAGTGGTTATAAGTCAATGTAGCAATCGCTACCTTCCAGGAAGAAGTGTCGGGCATTCGCTGTTTACCATGCAGATGGGCTAATGAACAAAATCCGCAGACACTCATATCGTCCAAGACTGAGAAAACGAAGGGATTCTCAAATACTCTTGCTTCTCACCCAACTTTGTCTCGTTTCTCTCAAAACGGGATGCTAGAAATGCGTAAGAGTTTGAAGCATCGCGCAGGGCAGTGGCTTCTGAACCTTTCCAGTAGAACCTTTTCATTCTATCACCAATTTGGGGGGGATTCATGGGATGGTTGTACTTTTAATAAACACTAATGGAGGGAATACATTATGATAAAAGATTTTCAGTAACACCTTGAAAGAGTTTGTATTTTATCAATCACAGTAGCATCTGCATAGTTGAAAAATACAGTGTGTGTGTGTGTGTGTGTGTGTGTGTGTGTGTAAGTGTTTGTGTGTTTATTGGGTTCACTGAAAGTGCATAGTTGATGTGGGAACTCTCGCCCTTGGAATCCCAGGATTCTGAGGCTTCAGGATGAACAGGGAGGAGGGACTCTGGCTGTGCCATGTCCCAGCTCCTACTCACTGGTGAGGCAGGTGACTCGGACAATTCCACCTTTAAGGTTTTGCTCCTTCCTCCCCTGCAAAACAGAGAGCTGGCTTGACAAGATCTGTTCTTTCCAGTGTGACCTCCTATGGTCTCCTCTAAGTTTTAGGTGCACGGTCGTTTGCATGCAGTGATTTTCCAATGCCGAGGCACTGTTTCCACCTGCTGGGTGAATAGACTGCTGACCGCCCTCCTCTCCACCCCAGTATAACTAATGAACACACCAGCAGGGATCAGGAACTCCTGTGAACATTCAATTAACCAAGGAAGCTTCTGTCCACGTGGCAGTAATGGGCACTGCCTGGTCCCCAGGAGGGTCCTCGGCCCACAATACCTTGGCTTGGCTGGTGGTCATTGATGAGGCCATTAATCATCCATCCGTGCCGGCTCATTTTAGAACTCCTCTGGGAATCCATGGTCTTGCATTCTATTTCTCTGATTTCCTCCCTGCTCCGTGTATGCATTTGACCATCAAAGCTGCACCTCATTTGAGTCCAAGTTGTGATGTGATTTCCCTATTGTAGAGTAAGTTCAACGTCTCCGCTTCTTTTGGTTGTTGGCTTGTGGCTGTGGATCCTTTATGCAATCAGCGATGGCTGCAGTACAAGGAAGATTATAGGCACTTGCAACCCACGGTTTTTGTCTTAGGATATCTGGACATCATGGTCAGGGCAAAATATTCTTACCAGGTTCAGGCCAACACTGAAGAAATCTTATTGATGGAAGCATTCCATAGAGCTCACCTCCTCAACCTTGACCAAGTTTGCATGTAGTGCACTTTATGAGTTTTTCCAATGTTGTCTTTTTATTAACCTACACAATTTGTTTTTAGTAAAATTATTTATGCTGGGATAAATTTTATTCTGTGAAAATTTTATGTTGGAGGTTTGGTCCATCAGTAATTTATTTTATATGTGAAACTTACCCAATCAGATTTCTGTCTTTGAGAGTTACTGTTTGTGGCCATTATTTCTGCCAAGTTCAATTTTACAGATCTAAGTTTTATAAATAGTAATAATAATAGCAATAGTGATAGCAACAATAATTATAAATTGATTGAAATAAATTTTGTGCAATTTTTTTTGCTAACATAAAAGAAAATCTTTAGCAATCTTTTCAGATGTTAAAGACTTTCTTCCTTGACCAGGTGTAGGTAATTTTGTTACCAATTCAACTTTTCATATTTTTCTAGGCACATCTAGAATTTAAATGTATATTTAATGTATATTCAAGAAAATACACAGTAGCATCTAAAATAGGGTGGAAAGACATGAAAACATCTACAGACCAGTTTCACAAATATATGGAGGAACTGTATTCTAAAAGCTCCAAAAAACATTTGCTGAAAGAAATTACAGATAACTGTATAAGGATATGAACTATATTCGTGGGGCAGGAAATTAAATATTGCCAGCATGTTAGTTCTCTCCAAACTGATTTAAAAGTTTGTAGAATCCTCATCAAAATTTCAGCAGGATAAATGAATAATAAAATACATATTTATTTAATTTTAATCGTAATTACATCAAGTTCTTAGATTTTTGAGAGGAGAGCTGACAGCATACTATATTAAATCTTTTAATGCAAAAAAAGATGTAGCCTTCTATTTGTGTAAATATTCTTTCTTTTGTTTTTTGTTTTGTTTTGTCTTGTTTTGTTTTTCCACTGGCAGTTTTGTGGTTTTCTGCCTTGAGGTCTTATGTTCTGGAGACTATTGTAAATAATATCTTAAAATTTTTTTTTATTTTCTATTCATCTGCTGCTGGTTTAGTATCCAGCAAATTTACTAAGTTTGTTTACTAATTTTAACACTGTTTTTCTATAGATCCTTTTCTATTTTCTGTTTACAAAAGCACATCAACTCTGAATAATTGAAATGACAGCCTATTTCTTCTTCTTCAAACCTTATATTTATTTCCTTGTTTTTTATTTAACTTGTTAGAATTATAATAAAATATTTCATAGACATGGTGCAGTGAACATGATTGTTCTGTTTCTTATTGAAAGGATACATCTTTCAGTATTTTAGCACAAAGAACGGGTGTTGCTGGAGGCTTGTTGTAGATAATTTTTATCAAATTAAGGAAAGGTTCTTCTATTTTTGTTTTATCATTTTTTTTCACATTTTTATTTAAATTCTAGTTAGTTAACCTATAGTGTAATATTGTTTTCAGGAGGAGAATTTAGTGTGTTCTTCTATTTTTAGGATGCTAAGAGCTTTATCATAAACATATATTGAGTTTTACCAAGTGTTTTTTCTGCAACTACAGAAGTGATCGTTCATTTTTTTTTCTGTATTCTGTTCATTTTGTGAAATACATCAAAAACCTTTTCTTAGGCTAAATTAACCTAGCATTCTTGGATTAAACCAAACGTCGTTGTGAGCTTTTAATACATCACTATCATTTATTTGTTGAGATTTTATTTAGGATTTTCACATTTATGTTCAAGAAGAATTGTTCTTTAATTTTACTTTCTGCCATGTTCTGGTCAGAGATTGATATCAAAGTATGTGGGTTTCCTAAAGCAAACAGGTTTGCTCTCACATATTTGTTCTTTTTCTTAGTATTATTGCCAGAAATTCATTTTTATTATTAGAAAATCAATCTTTTGCTCTTGTGATTCTATTATGTTGATTTATGTTCTTATATTATCTTACCTTATCTAAATAATAATTTGCCTCTATATTTGGGCATTTAATTTGTTCATTTTTTAACATCTTGAAACAGATAATTACATTACTGATCTTCATCTGATTTTATTTTCCAAACCATGCATTTAAGCCCATAAATTTCCCTCTACATATAGCTTTTTATACATTTCTCAAGTCTTTGATGTGTTATGTATTTAATATCATTTTATAAAAAATAGGGTGCCTGGGTGGCTCAGTCAGTTGAATGTCAACTTTTCCCTTTTAATGTTTATTTATTTAAAAGAGAGAGAGAGGAACAGAGAGGAAAAGAAAGAGTACCAGCAGGCTCTGAGCTATCAGAGCAGAGCCCAGTGTGGGGCTCTATCTCACAAACTGTGAGATCATGACCTGAGCTGAAATCAAGAGTCACCTAACCTACTAAGCCACCAAGGTGCCCCAGAAAGTTTGACTCTTGATGTCGGCTCAGGTCATGATCCCAGGGTTGTGGGATAAGCCCTGCCATCAGACTCTGTTCTGAGTGTGGAGCCTGCTTAGGATTCTCTCTCTCTCTCTCTCTCTCTCTCCCTCTCTCTCTCTTTCTCTCTCTGCCCCTCCTCGGCTTGTGCTCTCTCTTTCTCTTTCTCTAAAAATTAAACAATTTTTTTTTTAAAAAAGGGAAAATTATTTCCAATTTCCACTTTGATTGCTTCTTTGATTTGTGGATTATGTCATGGAGCACTGCTCAAATTACAGACACGAGGAAATTTCTAGTTATATTTTTGTTGTTATATTCCAGTTTTATTCCAAAGTCATCAGCAAACATGTCTTGGATTCCTCCTTGGAAATTTATTGAAACTTGCCTTCTGATTCGATATATGGTCAACTCCCGTAAATGTTCTGGGTTTGCTTGAAAGCTAATGTGCGTATTTTATTGGGGTGTGTGTGTGTGTGTGTGTGTGCGTGTTATTGTTGGTTGTACTTGAGAAACAAATACAAAGGCTGACCCCAGTCAAAACCATATTCAGGAAGAGCAAACCATCATGTATGACATGGTGAGAACTATTTCAAAGCTGGAGTAATGCAGATAATGTGGCACAATGGACCAGAATGGAGAGAGCAGAGACAGACCCACATGCTTTATGACAAAGGTGACCATGAAATGTGGTGGAAGAAAGAATAGTCTCTTCAATAAGTGGTGTAGAGCAACTGAATATCCATATGGAAGGAAATGAAACGTGACTTCTAAATCAAACCTTATAGAAAAAAAATTACATGTGGTTCAAAGACCTAAAAGTGAAAGGTAAAATGATTCATCATGAGAAATAATACAGGGAAATACCCGTCCTTAGGGCAGGCAAATTTTCCAAACAGGATACTATAAGTACTAACCATTACATCGGAGATCAGTAGATAGTATTAAGTAAAGATTAAGAAGTTTTATTTACCAAAAGACACCAGTGAGAGAGTAGTAAAGAAAGACACAGGGGGAAGATATTTGAAAGACTTGGATCCAGAACATATAAAGAAATCTTACAAAGTAATAGGCCAAAGACAAATAACTCAAGTTATTGCGCACAAGTCTTGCACAGCCATTTATAAAGGGGTGACGGATATCTAAATGACTCTTGAGCTGCTAAGAAATTCATTTGGGAAAATGGACTGTAGACTCACAATTCGTATGCCACACTCCCCTGAAATGACTAAAATTAAAAATAAATCAATGAGACAATACTAAGTGTTGGCAAGGATGTAGGAAACGACACCATTCCTCGGATACCGGTGGTGGGAGTGGAAACTGTCACAAGAATTTGAACACTGGCTCCTTGAGAACATCTTTCAAAAGTAGGTAGGACATCTACCTGCACATGCCCCGTGACCCAGAGACATCTGAACCGCAGGGAAATCAACACAGCAGAAATGAGACTCTGTATGCACAGAAGACGTATCAAGGAATGTTCACAGCAGCCTTATAAATACCAGCTACAAACTGGAGACAAAGTCCACCAGCAGCAGATTGGATAATTCGTGCAGTATAATCTGAAACAGCAAAGCAGAGGAGGAAAGCACTGCTCTAGTCTCACCCAGAACACTGGATGACAAAATCAGACACAAAAGTCCACAAGGTGCATGAACCAATTTGTACTAATTAAAAAAAAAAAAGCAAAACAAGCAAAAAAAAAAAAAAAAACAAACCAAAAGGATGGGCTGGGAGGCAGCGAATGGTGATCTTTAGGGAGAGTAAGTCATGGCAGGGACACCTGGGCGGCTTTTGGGGTGCTGGCCATGTTGAGTATCTTGACTGGGGGTGGTGGTCACCTGGGGAAGGACTCCGTCTAAAGGCTTGTGCAACATCCACCTACGATCTGCTCACTTTTCGGCGGGTACTTTGTCCTTGAGTAAAAGTTTTATAGAGAAGCAAAAAGAAATGACATAAAAATATGAGCGGATAAAACGTGCAACGAGCTGTCACTTGCTGGAAGTCTCCCAGGAGCCACCAGCCCGTGGCCCCTCCACAAAACCTCTGTGCCCACTCCAGTTTACTCCAGAAATCCGATAAGCTGTTCCCTAAATCTACAATTCTCTTCCTCCCACTGTTTGCCTTTGAGGCCGACTCAGTGTTTGAGCCTCAGCTTAATATCAAATCCTACCGAAAAATTCCATAACGTCTTCCTGCGGGTTCCTCTTGTAGCTTCCCACAGGTTCATATCTTAGCTGTGCTACTGTTTTTATTTTATTTTATGACGCAAGGGGGGCCTTACCAGGGAGAGACCGCCCCTCCCAAGGCTGGCTAATTCTTAGAAATAGCAAATAACTCCCCTGTGAGTGTGCTTTTCATATGCAAACTACACCATCCAGAGCCCACAGTCCTAATTATCTTCTGTCTCCGAGGTTTATACTCAGGAGGCAATATTCCTCTGCTTAATCACCCCAGGGCCAGGTAGCCCACAACCGGGGACAGGCCGTAGACCCTGGAGCCCAGAGTGACTCAGGACAGACAGGATAGTAATTTGCCCCCAGAAACAACGTCTTCACAAGCAACACAGAGCAGAGGAGTAATGATTATGACCGCCAAAGCCGAAAGTTTCGGAAAAAAATAAGACCAACAGCATTATCCTATCGAATCTTGAATTAAAAGCTATTACAAGAGCGTCTGATTTTTTCCTCTTAAACTTCACATCAAAATGGCCTCTGATTTGTCAAGAATCAAATTCAGGAAATTCTAGATATCAGAGCTTTTTTCAGTTTGCAGGCTTTGGACCCTCTGAGAACAAAGGTTCAGTTTCCTTTCCATTGTGTCTCCAGAACCCAGCTTGATGCCTGCCGTGCTGTGGGTGCCGAGTGAGCTTGGACACAGAGGGTGCGGAGTAGGGTCCCGGGGAAGGTGTTCAGGAGAATCTGTCCAAGAAAATAAGTAATTGAGTCTGATGGAAGGTGGAGGAGTCAACAGGCAACTCTCCCCACCCCCACCTGTCTCTGTCTCCCTGTCCCTCTGTCTCTCTCACACACACACCTGTTTTGGATCCAGCTTCCAAGTCTCTCAGCCGCGAGCAATGAGCGGACCATCATGGTGGGGAGACCACCCAGAGCCTGGCCGTGCTGGCTGGGACCCTCGGGTTCGCTTCTTCGTTCCAGAGCAGTGACGCTGGAGTGGAAGCTGGCCTTTCCACGTAAACCGTCCAATCGTATTAAAAGCGACTCACATTTCCCTGCACCCCTGGGAATACGTCACAAACGTGCCACCGCCCCCGGGCAAGGCCGAGCCTCCTCTTTGTGGAGCTGAACCTACCTTTCACAAGTGTTAACAAGGGCAACCTGCAGGTCTCACCGGGGCCGTCCCTCTTGCCCAGAAATGGGCTGGGACATTCTCCCAATTCTATGATGCGGCTGTGTCTGAAGTCTCATTTTCACATTTAGAACAGAGAGAGGCCCTTGAGAAGATTGCGCACTTTTGCTCTGATTCTGCCGTTAAACCTACAGTGCGTGCGTCCTGCTGGCTTTCGATCGCAGAACTCTGCCCTGCCCAGAATGCCGCCCCCCCTGAAGAGGGGCCCGGTGCCCCACGAGGCCGTGTGATTCTGAGCAGCTGCTCGTCATAACCATAAATGGGGTGGCTGCCGGGGAACCAGGCCCTGGGCTCCTGTACGCACTGGCTTCCTCTCTGCTCCTCCGTGACTTGGTGTCACTGAAGGGACCTGGGTCAGGGGAGCGGAGCTGGAGTCCCACCTCCGTGTGACCGTGGGGCCCTCACTCACCCTCTCTGGGCACCGATCCCTCTGTCCCAGGCACCCGGCACTTTCTAGACAGGCTCTTTCCCTCGCCCCGTGTGAGGAGACCCGACAGGGGAGGAATGTCAGAAAGTCCCCATCACAGGGGCTTCCAGCTTCTCCGTGGGGGTGCATCTGGGCGGCTCGTGGGGGACCCAGCCAGTGATTCAGAGGGGACCCCCTCAGGGAGAAAGGGCTTGCTTCCCCCGGGATAGGCAGGTGAAAGATAATCATGGCACAAGGGATGGGCCAGGAGGCTCGGGATTCTGAGGGTCGGGCCCCAGCAGGTGCAAGGACAGCGGTGCTCTGCCTGTGGTTACTGACACTCTGGGATATCAGTGTCACGAGAGCCAGAGGAACACGAGTGCTTTCCAGGTAATTATGGGCAGAGACTCGCTAATCTCCTCATCTGTAATCTGAGGCAGGACGGACGGTTTCTGCCTTGCCGCTGTGATGCAGGCTCAGCGTATCTGGTGAGGCCACCAATCCAGGTGGGCAGGAGGGTTGGGGTGGAAGGGTGGGGGTGGGGGGGTGGGGATGTGGGAGTGGTGGGGGGGCTCGAGGTGGGGTGGGGGGATGTGGAGGGGTTGGAGGTGGGGATGTGGGGGGCTGGGGGGTTGGGGTGGGGAACTTGGAGGGTATAGCGGTGGGGTGCGTGGGGGTGGGGAGGTGGAGGTTGGGGGTTGGGGTGGGGAGGTGGGGGCAGGGCGGGACTGCCAGTCAGCACCGCCTCCTGCAGGTACCTGCTTGTCCGGAAGGACACCAGGGCCATGCCAACTAGTTGATGCGGGAAAAGGGGATTCCAGGGGGCTTGAGGGTGGCAGGGGGCTGCCTGTGGGTCGTGCGGGCGCCTCGTGGCTGACCATCTGGATTCCCTTCCGGAGCTGCTGCTGCCTCCATGTGGTCTCCGACATCACTCAGACTCTTGAACCCGTTGACTTTGCCCTTTGAACCTAATTCCCCGGGCACAGAGGTCTTGGTTTCTGAGGCAGAAGTGAAGTGAGGGGCACCTGGGTGGCTCAGCGGGTTAAGCTTCCGACTCTTGATCTTGGCTCAGGTCATGATGTCACGGTTCGTGAGTTCAAGCCCCGCATCGGGCTCTGTGCTGACAGTGCAGAACCTGTTTGGGATTCTCTCTCACGAAGATAAATACATACATAAACTGAAATAAAAAGTGAAGTGCAAAATGGGTCCTCTACTGACTGAACATTCGAGGATTTGCACGAAGCCTCTTTATTTGGTGCACGGCACATTTTGGGCTCTGCTCCTGAGACTCTACGCTGGATGTTGGTGCACGCGGTACAACACGCTTCCCTTGAGTGGGATTTGAGGGCAGGCCCGGTTGGGTAGAGCGGGACAGGGCTGCCAGCCCGCTGGTCCCGGGTCCCCCTCAGCTGCTGCTTCACTGCCAGTGAGACGCCTCCTCGACCTGGGTCTCAAGCTCTGGTCCTGAAGGATGGATATGGCGGTAGCTCCAGTCACGCACGACGGGGGTTCCAGACACTTTGTACAGGGTCAGGACCATACGATGATCGTGACTGGGGTGTATGTGTGCACGTGGGGAGGCGTGAGCTGTGTGAGCGTGTGCATGGGTGTTGTCGGTTGTGTGAGCGTGTGTGTGTCCGAGTGTGTGAGCATGAGTGTTTGTGCATGGGTGGGGGCAAGCACATGCGGGTGTGATGGTGTGACACGTGAGTGTGCACGAGTGTGTGGTGTGTTTGTGAGTGTGTGTCCACTGTGTTCTATGCAGTGCTGTTCCTGTGTTTGCCTGGGTGCCCCTTGATTGTTCATGATGTAATAGACACATCCCCTGAATTTTATAAGAATGTGAGTTTTGTTCCAGAAATGAAATAAATGGGAAGGAAAGACTCCATTGCCCAGCAAGCAAGGCACACGGGCCTCAAAGTGGGGGACCCCTTGCCGGCCACATCTGCCTCCAGGTCTTGGATTATTGCCATGTCTTGGATACATGCTTCTCATCCAGCCGCCTCCTCCTCCAACCAATAAATGACCCTAACTTTCCCAGGTGGAACAGGGAGTGTGGCCCAGGGCGTACCCTCACATCGCCCCAAATTCTCCTCGAGGTCCCTCATTGACACAATTCAAGGTACTGGGTGGATCCAAGTTTCTGCTTCCTTCACCAAATTGGATTCAATGTTTAGGTAGAGATGGCCAGACTCGACGGGACAGAGGATGCCCTGGAACTTTCCCTGCATGAGGTAATGGCAACAGCTAGTCGAGTCACTGCATTCTTCCCGAAGCGTGGTCTTGAGGGTGGCTCTAAGGGTCCCAGCACCAAGCAGAGCCAAGGAGACTTTCTGTTCTGAGTTCTGGAAGCCCTGAACAAACAAGAAGAAATGGGTTTTCTTTAAGAAACAGGCCAAAAATACAGATAATTTGGGAGGAGAGAGACAGTTCAAGGTTTGTTTTGTATGTTCTCGAAGCGGCTTTTATACCACATTTATTTCGAAATAGGAAGATCTCCAATCAGTAGGAAACAGTGGTACATTACTTACATTTAAAATATGTGAGGGCAAGAATTTTTGAAAAGACTTACGAATAGACTTTAGTTGACAAACAGAATGTCTGTTTTTTGTTTGGTTTTGCTTAACATCATACATTTTTAGTGTTAAATGCTTTTACTTAAAATGATCTCAAAGGATTTATCTAATGAGGATGCTCTCTTTTGCTTGAGTGGATGGTTAGGGCACAAGTCTAGAGTCCTTTTGTCTTGACATTGTGGACTGTTTTTTATGAAATGTGGATTTCTCCCCAGAGCCTGATGTGTTTAATTAATGAAGATGGTTGTGAACCAAATAATGGAGGGTAAACTCTTTCCTGAAAAGCACACGAGGTCAGCCACACTGATGTAGGCAGGAAAGGGGCCGTGGGCTCCCTTGAGAATTCAAACACCTGTCTCCAAATTAAAAAACAAAACAGAAAAGAACACTAGAGTCTACATCCTAGGTGACTGAAATGTCTACTCCACTTAACACATCCCATCATGGGGCGCCTGGGTGGCTCAGTCAGTTAAGCGTCTGACTCTTGAATTAGCTCAGGATATGATCTTGCAGTTGGTGAGTTTGAGCCTCGTGCTGGGCTCTGCACTGACGATGAGGAGCTTCCTTGGGATTTTCTAACTCTCTCTGTCTCTCCCCTGCTCTCACTCTCTCTCCCCCTGCTCAAAATAAATAAACTTGAAAAATAAAATTAAAAAACAAAGAAACAAACGAGCAAAAACCATCCCATCATGCTTGAGGATCATTATGGTAACACAAAGCTGGTCTCGTCATGTTACTTTTCCTAAGCATCCTATCGATGGAGCAATCAATAATAAAAATGGACACAACATATGAACGCGGTGTGCGTTAGTTTGCCTAGATGTAACTGGCTGCTCTGTGATTACTGAAACCAGGATATTTTGCTGAAGCCAATCTGATGAACAGAAATTCTCACGAAAGCATCTAGCCCTTGAGGGGCAAGCGGAAGCCGAGAGGCAAGTCCCACCTACTTACAGAACGTGGCTTTGTGTGTTTTGTTTTCTGTGAAGTTCAGCAGCAAACAGTTTAATCCTAAAGCAGAGCTTCCAGCCAGCTTCAGCGACCGGGAAATTCCATCTTTCACATTTGAAAGGAGTAGCGCATGTTAGGAGCCTTGGAGAGAACAGCATACGGGACGCGTGACTCAAGTGCGCCTTATCTCCACAACACCCCAAGTTCATCTTGTACGATTCTAGAGCCAAATCCCTTCCCTCCCCTCTGGGTCAGGCACCAGCCACATCAAAGGTGTTTCCCAGCCTAAATAAGTGAAGGCCTTCTGGAAGGCCCTCAGAGAAACACAGGCTGCTCTGAATTTCAAGAGTGGGAACAAACCTCCATGAATTAATGTTATCTCTTCGTTGCAGTGTGTGTACAGGGCACTAACGTGCAGACGCTCATCTGACATCTTAATGAGTCTGGAAAGAGAAGCATTCCCTGCGTCTCAGGTGTCGGTGTTCATGTACCCTGTTCTCTTGCAAATCGTGAGGTCATTCAGATTTTTTGGAAATAGTTGGTTCTTGCTTGTTAAATTCAGAAAATTGAAAAAAAGACAACCTCAAACTAATGTGCCTGACACATTTTGATTCCAAACGGGCCTAGGATCATCGTTCCGGTTGTCTTTCCTTCTGGACGATCCCGGCAAAGCTGGAGCTGGTGGTCCAGCTCTTTCTTTATGTAGAGGCGATCAGTTTTGTGGCCTTCCCTGTCCTGGCCAGGGCCCCACTCCACAGATCCCCCCCCTTGGGGCCATGGCCTTGAGTCCCTTGGGAAGGCGGTATATGCAGAGTCCCTAGTGGATTGCTGAGCACCTGGGCTGAGGAGAGGAGGGTCCTCGGACACACGCAGGGCCCCTGTTCCCGCCAGCTGTACTTGGCCTCCCCCGCCTCTCCAGCCTCACCCACTCTGGACAGAGAATAACCAGAGGAGGGAGGAGTCAGCATGCCCCTACATGTTCTGTCCCTCACAAAGAAGCCAGATTCCACTGAAAACTGTCCAGAGGACAGGATGCACCTTCACCTGCCCCAACTTCCAGGATGGAGATTGCCTCCAACTGGCAAACTCAAGTTTGCTTCCAAAGTGAGTGGACCCCCGCCTTCCCCAAGCCAGCTTTCCTGCCTTGCATGCCAAGCATTTGCTAATCCCGGACAGCCCTTCTCGGTGACATGGATGAGGGCTGTCCTCATGACATGACACATGAAGGGCTTCTTCCTAGCTCCCTTGTCCATTTACAAAATCATTGTTGGGGGCAATGAGGGGAGAGTTAGGGATGGGGTGTTTGGAGCCACAAAGGGCCCCTTCCAGAGGCCCAGGAGGGTGGGGCCATGTGTGGCTGCCGAGGAGGAAGGACAGTGAAACCCTCTCCAGCTTCCCCCCAGGTGACACACACACGTTTGGTGGGCACCAGCAGGGTGACACTAGTGTGGACTCACTGGCCCCCCAGCAGATACGCCCCTCGTTAGGCCTCTGGTAGAGAAAATAGTGGTGCTGGTTTCCTCTGCGCTCTTGTCAGCAGCCTGCACTCTGTTCTGATTTTTGCACCTTCCAAAGCCTTGGCTTGTCCTCGGGGGAGGGTCCTTATGCCAACCACACCGGCATCGCATCCCGACATCACAAGCCACAGCTGGGGGCCCTGGCTGTGGAGCAAGCTGCTCGATTCAGCATCCGCCCATTGGGGGCAAGCTGTTTTCCCTTTCCTTTTTAAGACGTAAATTACTCTTCTCTAATTCAGTGAACTTCTAAAAGTGATTCAGAGCAAATAACTGCAGCGAAAGCCGCGCAACTCTGCGATGCTCCCGAGTGCTCGCCGTGCCGTTTCCACATCAGGAAAGACACCCTGGATGGTCGAGGAGAGCCCAGCTTTACCTAAAGTAGCGAATACTGCATCACATCACTTAAGAGGTGGTAGAATTCTTCAGAAGGAAAATCTCTCCAAATTACTCTTTCATACCAATGAGGTAGGTTTCCACTCTGCAAAAGGTAGAAACAGAAGGAGGAGGGAAAATGTCAAAAGAGCAGAAGGTGAGCACCCCCCCCCCCAACTCCAAGGGACTCCAGTAGGTAGCTCAGTTTCTGCTGGAGGAAGAATCCAGAAACTCAAAGCAGCATCAGGGGCCTGAGGTCTGCAGAGGAGCTTGCCCCAGACTGAAGATGAGGAGGAAACAGAACAAGAAAGAGAGCACAGACCTTCGGCGCTTTATTCTGAGAACGAGAAAGCAGCCCCATGCACTTGACGTGACCTGATTGCCCAACCAGCCTGGGTGTTCCCCTGCTGGATATGGATCTTCCAGAAAGGCAGGATTAAAGAGGGCTGCTTTGTGACCACAATGGTGTCGGAACTAACAAGACCACTGCATAAGCACATCTGCGCACAGACACCAATGTGACCACTGTCCAACCATGGAGGTGGCCACAGAGCCCAGCCCGGGCTGATAGGTGTGGCTGAGGTTAAACAATTACAGGGTTAGCTGTGCTGTATCCCTTTTACCATCCATATAAGCTTTATTAAGGTGCCCTTTGTAGAATTACTTCATCCTGGCAGCATCCAATCCAGAACCAAGTCCAACTTTCGTGAAACTTCCCCAGAATCACCCAACAAATGCTCAAATCCTGTAAGTTCTTTCTAATCCCCTCTTTCTGAGAAACGCTCCAGTTCCCCATGGTGCACGTTCTCCCTCGTCACAAGTCCACAAACCCAACTCTGCTCATTCCTGACGAGTTTTGGCTGGAGAGCTCTCACAATCCATTTAACAAATATTCGCATGGCATCTGTTGCACGTCACACGTCGTGTCCGGCGCCCCATCTTGTCCAGACACGGTCCCATCATTGGTGGCTTGTGGTCTATTGGAAAGCATCAGCAAAGGGGAAGAGTGGAGGGGTAGAAGAGGCAGCAACGTGGGAAACGGACCTGGTCTGTCTGAGCTCTCAGAGACAGTGATGCCATTTCTGAAAGTTACACATGAGTACATGTGAGCTCGACAAGTAGTGCGGGGAGTGGTTCCCCAACAGGTGGGCCACCGATGGTCAGAGACTCAAAATAAGACGTCAGTTGGAGGTCGTACGTGAATATTGTACAGCTGGGTGTTAGAGGGTGAACACACAAGCCCACGAAGCAAGAGCTGGCATGAGAGCCACGGTCCCCGTGAGGCACTTCGCCTAGCACCATTGTAATTGATTTGTAGCCCAAAGACCCAATCATTTCTCCAAAGCAGATTTTTCCCAAGCTTGACTTCCTGGAATGGTCGGTCAAGTGTGATTGATCACCATCAATTGTTGATGTGCTAGCTCATTAACATTATGCTAGGTTCTTCCGGGGAATCCAGAAAAATCTGTGTACCTACAGGCAGTTTAAATGTCTGATCCAGTGGCATTATTCTCTCACCATCTGACTCCTTATCACCTTCTCAGGATCCACGTGCTTTTTTTTTAAATAACATACTTTCAAAAAATAAAGGACTACTCAAATGTCTTCCCATTTTTCTTTCATTCTAAGAATAGCAAATGTGGACCATGTTTCCTATGTGACAGACGTTGCCATAAACTCATTAATCCTCAAAGCAACCTAGGAAGTAGGTGTTACTATGTCCCCATTTTACAGGCGAGAAAACAGAGGCAAATGGAGGTTAAATAACTTACACAAGGTCACACTCTTGTGGCAAAGCAGGGACTTGCACTGGGCAGTGTAGCTGCAGAAGTCATGCTGCTGACACTAGTAACACCTGACACTTTATTTCACATCATCTGAGCACACACTGTACACACACAAGTTCAAGGATATTGAGGTAATGGTGTGAATCATGGCGCGATGGCCCCATCATGATGACTCACACCTGTGAGACCTCCGGAAATGCCATGCATCCAGTTGGCTTTCAGATGGCCCCGGACAACCAGACCAGGTTGAAGCGTTACAAACAACATCACGGTGTCGTGCTTGGTTGATGAAGTCCTCCTCTCCATCTTTAATCGAGGGCTGTAAGGGGGCAAGATTCCTGAGGCTCCTCCCCTCTGAGGCGGGTTGATCCTCCCCCACTCCTCCTCCATCTGCACATAGGAGAAGCATGGTGGAGCAAATTCACCTCAGCCTAATTCCCAGAAAGCTCAAAAACCTAGTACAAGAGATTTCTGTTTGAATCAAAATGCTCTAGGTACCAACACGTTCTTTGTACCAAATTATAGACCCGTTGCTTTTGACTTTCCCTTCTGATGCTGAATTTATTTTTTTCTGAATGCTGGACCTGAAGCCCATTACTAAGAAGTCAGCTTTCACCCATGTCCCTTGTGGAAACTCTGGTTTACAAATTATACGATAAATGGTAAGAAAAGGAGGAGAAATGAATGGTTGAAACAGGTGCACACGTGATCAAACGTGAATTTCACAGAATGCACTGAGTAAGAGAGTAAGATACTATGCCACCAAATGGAACCACTAATCTGCTGGAGACACTGGTCAGCTCTTGGCATCAGGCTCCAAAACCAATCCCAGCCCTAAACATGCCATATTAACAAAGGAATTTCATCCGCTGTATTTTCGACTTGAGTCTGACTTCCCAAGTTTCCGAGAGAATTATTACGATAACAGTTTGATAGCAAACACTTTAGGTGCAACTTCTGCATTGAGGAAAAAAAAAAATCTAAGCCAATTCAAAGGTGTAAAAATATCAGTCCACGAAATACAGGGTTTTATTAATTCAGTGGCATAATGTAAAGTTTGCCTAACACATCGTATACATGTGAAAAGCAATGAGGGAGGGAGACGCATTTCAAGAAGCCACTGAGGGTCGGGACCGTTTCTTGTGTCTCAGACATCGGATGTACCTGACACCTCCCTGGCCAGTACCTGCTTCTGGTCCCGAGAGCACAATTTTTCTTTTTCGTTTATTAGAACTGTTCTTTATGAATTGTACTCGACATCACGAAACAGGAGACTGGAACATATTTGTACCTCCCTTCCCTTTTCCTGCAGCTTTACAACAAACGGTGTGGCCAGCGCCTCCTGGCCCTGAATGCATGTGGAGAGTCTTTCGTTTTTTCCCTCCTGTTTATGGGCAGGGTGGTGACAAGACACCAGATCTTCTCCCGAGGCATCCCTGCTCCAGGCCTCTGGATATCCCAAAGCCCAATCTGATGACGTGCCTCTAAACATGAAAATCTTTCCAGGATAAGATCCAACCTCCTCAGCGAGGGGCCCCCCCCTTCTTCACGACCAGCTCCCCCGGCCTCTGGGGGCCTCCTCTCTCCCTGACCCTCTTGGAAGCTTCACCTCAGAACCGGCTCTGTTCTCTTCATCTTCGAAGTGCAACTCACTACACATCTTCCACATGCCTCCCCGACCCACCCTCCTGGCCAGGCGCCTATATATAGCTCGCTTCCTTTCGGGGCCTTCTTCCCCGGTGTAGCTGTTGGTTTTCTTCTGTGGCCCTTCCTAGACCTGGAGAGTCAGAATAGCACAGCCGATGCCCTGTATGTCTGCAGCTCCCTTCCCTGAGCTTGGCATGCACTGGGTGATCAGCAAGGCAGACCTGTGGGCAGTGGAACAGATCAAGTCACCAGCAAGGGACTGGTGACAGAAGACAGAGTGGCTTTGTGTTGTACGTGCCTTCAGAGACAGAGGGAGGGCCCCTTGCGGACATGTGAGTGGGAGCCCGGGGGAGTGTTCCTGCCCTCCATTAGCCCACGTTGCACTGCCCATGACCGGGAGGGCTCCCCACAAATGTCCCTCCTTGGTCCTCCTGTACCTTTCTCTTCAACTCCCTGCCCTTCTCTCTTCCAGGGGCCCGAAGCATTCAGGGAGGTTGGCTGGGAATTGAGGGAGGTTTAGAAAGACACACTAGGGAGGCACGTGACTGTTCTTCCCAGACCGGCATTTCGCGGACGCTGGCCCCAGGAGGCTGTGGGCAAAGCCGGCACCATGGGATTGGATCATGTCCAGGAAGAGTCCGCCCTGGCTGTCCATCCCAAAGGGCCGAGCAGAGCTGCAGAACTCAGGAGCCTCAGGAGCCCCTGGACCAGAGAGACCCGGCCAGAGCGGAAGGAAAGAGACCTCCGCGGTCCAGGTAAGCTGAAGGCTGTGTCTGTGGCTCTGGCCTCGGAGAGGGCCTTAATTTATTAGGAAACATTTACCCACACTTTCCACGTGCCGCAGTCCAGGGGCGTGGGAAACATCAGTGGATGAATCAGACAAAGGTCCCTGTCTTCTGGGGCCTTACGCCCCAGCAGAGAAACACAGACAAGTAAAGGAGACACAGTAAGTGAAAAAATTAGTCTGTATTAAAATTTTTTTTTGCATTTATTTATTTTTGAGAGACAGAGCACAAGTGGGGGAGGGGCAGAGAGAGGAGTCACAGAATCCGAAGCAGGCTCCAGGCTCCGAGCTGGCAGCACAGAGCCCGACGCGGGGCTCGAACTCACGAACTTCGAGATCATGACCTGAGCCGAAGTCGGACGCTTAACCGACTGAGCCACCCAGGCGTCCCCAAAATGAGTCTGTATTTTAGAAGATGATCAGTCCTATGGAAAAAGACAGAAGTACAGCAGAATCAAAGGGAGCTGACGCTTGGTACATAGGCACTCAGTGAGTACTCCCCGAGGAACGAACGAATGAATGAATGAATGAACCAATGCCCATGGGCTCGTCAAAGTTGCCTGACATTAAATGCACTGTCCTTACAAGCTTCTGCCTTTATCTACCTTTATTTGTGTCTCCAATGCCCAGAACAGAAGGGATTTAGTAAATGTCAGACAGATGGATTGGACTTGTGCTGTAGGCCCCAGAGGAGGGTTGTTTCATATTCTTAAGTGGACAATGAAGTCTAGACTCCGTCTGGAATTCTAAGTGTCCCCGGGGTCTGTCCTGATCAATTCAGGAGCCCCCGTGCCCCTAGCAGCTTGACGATAAAACACGGCCAGGCCACTATTGGGCACTTTGGATCACTCTCTTATTAA
This sequence comes from Panthera onca, assembly GCF_046562875.1. Taxonomy (NCBI): domain Eukaryota; kingdom Metazoa; phylum Chordata; class Mammalia; order Carnivora; family Felidae; genus Panthera; species Panthera onca. Next base: position 4,536,185 of record NC_138339.1, on the reverse strand, counting down.
TCCATTCCTTCCACCAATATTTATCATCTCCTTTGGGATTTCAGGCTAGCTCAGGCCCGTCTCTGCATGTATTTTGTCCTTGAAAAAGAATAAGGCAGGGGCTTTTCCAAGTGGTTCCAGTGATGGTTGGGTACAGGCAGAGGAAGTGGAGATAAATCCTTGCGATCCTACCCGGGGGACAAATTCGTAGCAGGATTAAGAAGAGATCATAGATGTCCTTCGAAAAGTGAGGTGTAGATAACTGTGGGAGATGATTATCTATGACTCCTTGCCGAACTCTCGAGGGCTCCCGAACTGCCTTTGCCTGGTTAGCTCTGCCTCTTAGCTGTTGCTGCAGGAGCCAGAGGATCTGGTACATGGCTGCTGTTTCTCACGACAGGATGTGGCTCAGATTGGTTTGCCCGAGGTCCCCAGACAGCTGGTGACAAGGACAGGCTTGGAACCCACAGTGCTGAGGGTAGACGAGGCCCCCAGAGAAGGTCCCACTGGAGACTGGAGGGCAGGCAGAGGGAACAGGCCTCAGTGTAGGGAGAAGGGGACAGATGGGGACCCCGCAAGTAGCCAGGGACTCCGAGTCCTGCATGCAGGATGCAGCGGAGAGCCCGCGGTGGGAGCTTGGGGTGGGGGCCGTGCCTGGCTGGGGGCCGGGCCCCAGTGGAGCTGATCCCCCCCCCTCGCTGAGGTCCTGGGGTCCAGCTGCCCAGCAGGTGAAACACCGGCCACTGAGATTCCCCTGACTCCTCTGAAAGTTCCAAGGGGAAGCCAAAGAAAGGATCCCTTGTGCCATTTACATTAAATGGGAAAGGGCTGCTTCTGACATCTTTCCACTGTCACCTATACACGTGTGTATGTGCAGAGATGTGCATATATGATATGCATACATATATAATACGTGATCCCTGTCTTCGTACAAAAAAATCCAGTCTGCTGTAGGATGTAAAGTTAAAACTGCTCTTTGTCCCCACTCCTTGGGCCCGGAGGAAAACCCTCCTAGGGGCGCCTGGCTGGCTCAGTCAGTTAAGTGTCCGATTTCAGCTCAGGTCATGATCTCACGCTTCATGGGTGCGAGCCCTGCATCGGGTTCTCTGCTGTGAGCGTGGAGCCTGCTTTGGATTCTCTGTCTCCCTCTCTCTGCCTCTCTCTCTCAAAAATAAATGAACATTAAAAAAAAAGAAGAATGTGAGGAAACTGTCCCTAACACTGATGTCACCTGAGACCTTTTTCTCTATGTGTCCAATTCCTGCCATTGGAATTTCTCTCCATAAAAATTTAAATACCCACAGGAAGTGCCCAGTAAATGGTGGGTCACAATGTTATAAGGATGCCAGCTGAGTCCATGGTGGGTGTGCAGCGGGACCCCATATGGGCCTGGGGTTAATACAAGGGGGCAGTTCTGTCGGAAATCTGAAATACACAGTTGTTCACAATGTGGACGAAGAGCCCTGGGGATGGGCACACATGTAGGGGGGGTCCCTTGCTGCCAGCACTGAGGAGCTGGCGTTTATCATGAAAGGACTTTATGTATCTACAGGGCTCCAGGACCTGAAGTGGGTCCTCCCCATCAATCACCTTCGGGTGGCAGATGGGGAAATGGGGACCAGGCAGGCTGGGAGCTCATGTAAGGTGGCCCACCCTGGGGCAGAGACAGAACCAGGAACCACCCACCTCTCTCCGTGCCTGGGGCCACTGACACCTTTTGGTCTCAGCGCTGTGGCCTTGGAAACGTGGCTGTACAAAATGGTCAAGAAGAAATGCCCTAGATCTATCCCATTCTAGCCAGGCGGGTGAGGGTTGGGGACATTCTGGTGGCTTTAGCTCTCTTTCCCTCTCTAATAGAGATGCTCTATTCTAGTGGGTTCCTTGGAAACAAGAGCCTAGTGCATCAGCATAGCACAGCAACATGGAGGACGTGCTTACTTTCTAGCTGGGATCCAGGCCCTGGCCCTGGAAAAGCTTGATTTGACCTAATGAGGAGGGAGACGAACATACGCTCTCCCCCTCCCAAAGCAACGGTGCGGCCTTGTTACAACCCAGGGAGTGATCACCACCAGCCAGGAAGAATGTCTGGCAGTTGCTACGCCATCAACCTTGAAATTGCTCACAACCAAAGGGCGTGAACTGCAGAGATAAAGCTGTCTGGAAACACGCATGGCCCCACGGATGGCTGCCTATTTAAACTTGTTGCAATTTTTAATTCTTTTTCTTTTCTTTTAGCTGTGTGTTGTTCCTAGCTAAGTGATCTGGATGAGTGCCAGACGCAGCGCTGCTTTGGGGGGAAGCAGGAAAGGCCACAAACTAAATGCTGCTGTTTGCAAAAAGCTTGCTGTGACCTGCCGTGTGGGTGCTGGCTGACCGTAGACTGAGTCCTGACACTGGGGTGAAGCCAGCCAGGCCCTGGCAGTTGGGTTCTCAGATGCTCCAGCCCTGAGCGGAAGGCTAGGAAGTATTATGGCTGTGCGTCACCTGCACACAACGTGGAGGTGGGCACAACCATGGTGGAAAGTGGATGTGGATTAGTTGAATTGTGGTAAACATCATGCCGGTAACCTGAGTCATTGGGCCGTCCTTCAGGCTGACCTCATAGATGGATGTCCCTGTCCTCAGCAGACCAAATGTCATCATATCTGAGGGGACTGCCCAACCTCACACACCCCTCCCTTGGGCCCCTCACCAAGCTTGGTTTCTCTTAGCTCTTACTGTTCATGAACGATCTATGATCTCTCCCCACTAGACTGTAAGTTCCTGAGAGGGGAACACCATGCCTGGTTATTCCATGGAACATAGGTCATGCATAGTTGGTGCTTAACAAATGAAGATTGGGTGAAGAACGCTCCAAGTCATGTACGAAATTCCCGCTCCTGTCTTGGCTACCATCTCGTTTGGGTCACAGAAGATCCTGTCTTCAATCCCCTGCTCCCCCTCAACTGTATGACCACACATGTCGAGCAGGTATCACTTGGCAGAACACAGGTCCAGGATGTAAGACAGTTAGCTCTGGTAAGAGTATTCCATTCTGCTCCCCTCCTTATTTGGGTATTTCCCAAGAAATGTCTCGGCAGTTTACAGCTGATGGCGCATGAATGTGGGGGTCTCTTAAGCTAAAAGGCTGACGGGGTGGCGTCTCTCTGGTACCGGGCGGGTCCATTGTTTCTCTTGGTCCAGCTCAGGAGCATGGCCTCAAGCCAAGAAGCGAGCAGGCTCCTTGAGGACAGAAGGCTAGAGAGACATAAGGTAAGTCTAGTCCGTTTCTCCACCACAGCACTATCGCCATTTTGAGCGGGTGACTCTGTGCTGTGGGACTGTCCTGTGTGTCGTGCAAAGTGTAGCAGCATCCCTGCCTCTCCCAAAGCAAATGGCAATGAAGTGTCTCCAGATACTGTCCAATGTCCCCTGGGGTAAAATAATGGCCGCTTGTGAACCAACACTTCAGTTATATGCATGAGTTAATGTTGATGGTGGGGTGGAGCCACTGAGCACCCTTCTTCCTGCCAATGCCCCCTATTTTTATGGGTCCAGCCCTCCTGCCAATGGGATTTTAAGAGCAAGAGTTAGGTTTATCTTTGGTGATTTGAAAATATTTAATAGGTTATTGTGATTCTTATATCAGAGCATTCTGGTTTTCTAAACTTTTTACAATTATTGTCCAAGCAACTTTCTTAGCCCAACTTGGGTCTGAGATGGTTAGCATGAGTGTGTCCATCATACGGATGGAAAAACCAAGTCCTGCAAGGGTCAAGAGGCAGTACTAAGGCTATGGCTCCAGGCTCCTATGGCACTGAGGTGGCTACAGCACCATAACACAATCCTTGTAGAGCCTAGTTCCACAGAACCATTAACCTTGTTTGCTTCTTCATTTCTTCTTTAACATCTGCATTATTTCATTGGAATCTCCTGCCAACAATTTAATTATTATCCCCTTGTTGCTTCTACAGATTGGCTACCTAATTAATAGCTGTGTTTCGGGAACACTGCCCCTGAAAAGGGTGTACTGAATCCAGGCCCCGCTGAAGGTTTGGATGGCATGCTTCTTCTATCCCTGAAATAAGCAATTGGATTCAACACGCCTGAATCTCAGAACCAGCTTGGGCAGAGAAAAGCCATTATCTTCAGGAAGGCTGCGGGTGCAGATGTGGGCTCGGGCAGGCGGAGCTGGACCCGGCCAGGAGAGGAGACGGTTAACACAAAATCCATATGGAGACCCGGCGAGGTGTTCCAGCTGTTGTAGGTTGGCAGAGATTCACAGCCAGCAATGAGCGAGGAAGTTTGGGGCCCTCGTGGGGCTCCTCTGGAAGGGTAATGACGTCCCTGCTCAGCTTGGGGTTTTACGTGCATCTGTTCGATGGGATGCGTGGGCACTGCCGTTGCCAGGCTGGAAAACAGTAACCCAGGCTGAAAACGTAATAGAACGCACCCTAGGAGAGAGGGTGATGGCTGGGTGTGAGAGCCACGGGGTTTTGCAACAGAGGAGAGGAGAGGGGAGCGCGTTGGAGACGGGAGAATGGATGATTGATGGCACATTAACGTATGCGCCAAGCTGAGGTCGCTGTTCGGGAGTCCTTGGAAGCGTGGTCTGACCGCCCAACTGTGGCTCCCACTGAGAAGCCCCTCTGCCCCCCCTGCCACACTGGCGGGGGGTGGGATGGGGAGGCTGGGTTTGGGGGGGAACTGCCGGCTCTGAGCGCATTCCGCCCACGCACCAGGGCAGGCACCCGGCCCGTGGCTCCCCCCCACCTTCAGTAACAGAGGCAGCTGCAGTGACCATCGTTTCTCAGGGACTGCTCACACGCTGATGTTATTTCATAAACATAGCAGCCCTCGCTGGCTTTTAGGTTAGGCCGCAACGTTCTTGCCCCAAATGGGCCCTACTGGGGAGCACATCATGTCCTCTGGAGCGTTTCCTGAGGTTGCCATAACAAAGTACTGCAGATGGGGTGACTTCAAACAACAGAAATGTATTCTGTCGCAGCTCTGGAGGCCGGCAGTCCCAACGTCACGGGGCCCGTTCCTTCCGCCCTGCGCTGCTGAGCCCCGTGATGAAGAAGGGTGTGAACTGGTCCCTGTGAGGAAGGCCCCTCGGTCTCCGTCGGTGGGCTTTCTTGTTTGAGGAAGGGGAGACGGGAGAATGGCTCACAGCGATGCAGGGCCTCAGTGAGGGGACGGCCTGGCTGTCTCAGTCCCGGGCCCCTGGACGCTTTCCTCCAGGTCTTGAGGTTGACTTCCCATGACAGTCACTGAGTGTGTCCCTGCGGAGGGGTTTCCAGAGTCTTGTCTCAGCATCTGTCACAGGTGATGGCACCTAGGTGTGCTTGGGCCGGCTCTGTGGGCTGGGCTTCTCGAGCAGCTTTCCTCCTACAACTGTTGCCCCACTGGACAGGTGAGAAAACCAAGGCCCAGGGAGCTCAGGAAGTTTGCTCCAGCTCAGTGGCAGAGCTAGTAAGTAGGTGAGCCAGGATGCAGCCCCAGGTGGTCAGCCCCTGAGCCCACTCTCCTCCCCTCCCCTCACACAGCCTCCAGCAAGGTGCAGGCTACTCTAGTGAGTGGATGTGCACCTGTGAGTGTGTCTGTGAGTGTGCATTTGCAAGTGTCTGTGAGTGTGCATCTATGTGCGTGTCTGTGAGTGTACATGAGTCTGAGTGTGAGCCTGTGAGACTGTGCCTCTGTGAGTGAGTGTGCATCTGTGTGTGTGTCTGTGAGCGTGTCTTCTGAGTCTCTCCATTCCTGCAGTCGTAGGCCATATTTCACATAGAGAGTAGACAGTGAAGGCTGAATCAAAATTAAGTCATTATCGTATGAATGAGGCTAGTTCTATAATTTATCATCGCCATAGATTTTCTATATTTCAAGGGAAGATAATAGAATTTTCTGCCTTAAGTATGAGATGGGAAATGTAAATCTTGGGTCGGGTGAAATGCACTTGCTGAGGAGTCTGGACAGGACGGGGGAAACCGCCATCTGTAGTCCCAGTGTTCCGCAGTTCTATTTTGGGTCTGGATGGAAGAAGATAATTTTGAACCTTCGTACCTTCTCACTTCTCCCTGAAGCTTCGGCTCCCAGGGTCCTGTGGCCTCAGACCATGGGGATGCCAATGCAGAGCAAGCATGGACTCATCAAGTTTCACCACAAATCCCACATCCCAGGAGCCCTTTTATAGGGTCTGTCTGCTGCCTCATGAGAGAAATCTCTCTCCACTCAGCCCCAACCTTATTTTCCTAAGTAGGTTTCTGTGAAAGAACTTTCCATGTGGTACTGCTTTGTCCAAGAAATTAGCCTTTAAGTGTTGGCATTTAGAACATTAAGGGGAAGGCAAAACTTGTGAAGAGTTAAGAAAACACGGATTCTACTCGGATTGAAACTTTAAAAGGCCATGCAGTAGGGTGGTCCATGGTGGGGTGACCCATGATTGGGGAGGCCCATATGGTGGGGATTGTTCATGGAGCAGAGAGTTCCATGGAGTGGAGAGGTCCATGGGGTAGAGAGGCCCATGGGACGGAGGTGATCCATAGGTGGGGAGGCTCATGGGGTGGGGGTTATCCATGATTGGGGAGGCCCATATAGTAGAGGTTGTCCATGCAATAGAGAGGTCTATGGGGTGGGGAGGTCCATATGATGGGAGAAGTCCATGGAGAGGGGAGGTTCATGGGGTGGGGAGGTCTATATGGTGGGGAGGTCTATATAGTAGAGAGGTTGAGGTAGTGGAGAGGTCCATGGGTGGGGTGGCTTATGTGGTAAGAAGGCCGTGAGATGGGGTGATCCTTTGCTGGCACTCTCTTTAATTCTCGATGTTTTCTAAAGCTCCAAGCAGGGAGTCATGGAAGAAGAAAGGGGTTTGGCAGGTGTTGGCTAGCATGTAGAAGGTGGGAGGGCAGAGTTGTCCTCTGTTTCCATTATCCTGGTCACCAAGGGACATATTTATTGACCAAGAAAGATGATCGGGGAAAATGGGAGCACTCGTCTTGCTCACTCTCAATCCAAATATAATTTATTAGGATTTATGATAAATTAAAAACCCTAATAATATTTAAGATTAAACATTAATTATTTACGTAGTATATTATTAATTTGGAAATCTGGGGGAAAACCACATTTATTCAAAAAACAAACAAGCAAGAAGAAAACCAAGAACAAACAAAAATCCACTGGAAATAATTACCGTTGACAGTCTGAAGTTTACTTTTCAAATGCTTTAGAATGTTATAAAAAACATGAGACCTTCTTTATTTTATTTTATTTTATTTTATTTTATTTATTTTATTTTGTGTGTGTGTATGTGAGAGAGAGAGAGAGAGAGGTGGAGGGGGAGAGAGAGCGAGACACAGAATCTGAAGCAGGCTCCAGGCTCTGAGCTGTCAGCATAGAGCCTGACATGGGGCTTGAACCCACGAACTGCAAGATCATGACCTGAGCCGAAGTCAGATGCTTAACCGACTGAGCCACACAGGTTCCCCAGGAAAGCATGAGAATTTCTGTTGACATCCCTCTTTGTAGATTTCATGTTAGTATTTATTTATAGCATATGTAACACATGACTACAGTAGTGCAAACACAAACACAACACACACATGTGCATTAGTGACACACGATCAAACACGTTTTCTCTATGTGGAATGTAAGCAAATAGTTTCTAAATACATAGTCTTGAGGAGGATTCAATTACATCATTAGACCTGTTTTCTCTTTTTTTTTAAAAAAATGATTATGTATGTATTTATTTTGCAAAGGGGAGGGGCAGGGAGAGAGAGAGAGGCCTAAGGTTTAGGCAGAGATTTGTCACATCACTTCCAAAACGTTGTTTTGGATAGAATGAATTACAGGCCAGCCCAGATTCATGGGGAAAAGACTACACAAGGGCGTGAATGTTGGGGAAGTGGTTGAACTGGGTCCATCTTTGGAGATCAGCTACCACAACTTGTAATCACTTGGATTCAAGGAAAACAGTGATGAATTAAGCCTCCGAGGATGACCAGGGCACATTTTACAGGAGGAAAACTGACAGGTTTATCTGTGCTCTATATAATCATTTAATGGATGGCTTCCAGATGCAGTAAGATTGTTTGTAACTGAATACCAGATTTTTATGATCAAAATGAAAAAGTGAGTTAAGGATGTTTTGGCAATCTGCTTCTATTCCGGACGCTTGTCTTTTAGGTCACAAATGGAAGACAGATCTCGTTAAGATCTTCTGTGGCTGGGGGCGCCTGGGTGGCGCAGTCGGTTAAGCGTCCGACTTCAGCCAGGTCACGATCTCGCGGTCCGTGAGTTCGAGCCCCGCGTCAGGCTCTGGGCTGACGGCTCGGAGCCTGGAGCCTGTTTCTGATTCTGTGTCTCCCTCTCTCTCTGCCCCTCCCCCGTTCATGCTCTGTCTCTCTCTGTCCCAAAAATAAATAAAAAATGTTGAAAAAAAAAAAATTTAAAAAAAAAAAAAAAAAAAAAAAAAAAGATCTTCTGTGGCTGGATTAGTGTTTTTCTCCCATTGACCTGTGAATACTTTGAAATATGTTCAGGGTGATTTATTGTTGTTTTGTTGCTGTCATGGATTCGTCCCATTTTTGACTTATGTCTGATTACCACCTACTAACTTTTAAGTCCATCCATGGGTTGCGGATAAAGTTGAGAAAGGGAAACCATGAAATTCTGTTTTATTTGTGTATGCTACAGTCATCCGTGAGTAGAGCTGGGAATCTATGTAGTATTCTTCTCAGGGACCAGATCTATTGAGACAGTAACTGAGTGTAGACGGGCTGAGGAAGTTTCTAGAAGCCCCAACCATGCCTTTCTCATTTGTACCCGAAGTGCGCACCATTTATGCACACCTGTATCAGCGTGGTCAGGCCACACAATGCTGGCAATCCATGCGCCAAGAGTGACCAGACTTCCTGCTTAAGGATGAGTTGACATATTGTAGTTCTTTTAAATTTCTGTTGAAACGCTATCTGGAATGAGATCATTAATAACAGTGCTATTAGCTGGCGGAAAGTTCCACTTGAATGAAGATCTGAAGTAGTTGTCCAATGTGTTACATTCATTTATCCATTTATTTTGCAGCCAGGAGACATTACTGTGACCTAGCAGAGGTCAGGCAGACACTGTGTCGGGTACAGAAGGGACAGCAGTGCAGCCCAGGGTTCAGAGAGGAGGCAGCTGTTAGACCCCTGGCCTTGGAGGAGAGCACACCTGGACAGGTGGACAGGGAGTGAGGTCTTATGAGGAGCACAGCGGCCTACAAGGTATTGCTTATTTTAGAGCAGGGAGTCAGCAGCCTTTTTCTGCAAAGGGCCAGATAGTAAATAGTTGGGGCTTTGCAGACCACGCAGTGTTACAACTGTCACCCCTCAGTGCTGACTTCTTGAACTCTGGTCCCTTCCTCTGTGTGTGTTGTAGTCTTTCCTTACTGACCATCTCTTTCGCTGGTATGGCTGACATGCCCTTTGACTTGGGTGTGTGAGGGGCTTGAGTAACAGTGTCCCTTCCCCTCTGTGTTCTAGATTCATTGATAAATAGTCTCAGGTGTCAGAAAGGGAAACAAAAATATTATTTAAGATAATGACAACTGCAGACATGTGTGCAGGGCTTGTAAAGGCCAGGAATTCTCCTCAATTACACATCACAGCAATGCCATGAATCCCATGTTACTGATGGGAACACCAGGGCCTGGTGACCGCATGGAGTAGATACGGTTATGGAACGCTTTTTGCCAATGGAGATACCTGGGTGTGCACAGGTGAGTGGCCCACACAAGGCTACACAGGTGCGCTGGGAGAGCTGTGGTGCAGAGTGATGCCAGGGTTCAAGGTCAGAGTGTGCCTTCCTCCTTTAACACTCCATTGCTCTGGCCCAGCCACCTATGGGCAGAGCACCTGGGGGAGGCTGTTCTCAAAAAACCAGCAGGGCATGTCCTGAGGTCGCTGGAGAAGAGAGGAGAATGCCAATCTCTCTCAGGCATGCAGGCATGCAGCTCTGGAAGAGTCCATGCTAAAGTGACAGGGTCAGGCATTGTAGTCACTACTCCAGATCAGCTGCCGGACAGGTCACCCTCATTTGTGGGGGCAAGTGAAGGGGAGAGAGTGAAGGGAAGCATGAGTTCTCTCCTCTGTGGATGTGGAGAAATGGGGCTAATTAATGTCAATCATGGATGGTTCCCACTAGAGCCCCATTTCTTGAGGGAGGTGTCCCTTTCACTCTACACCCACACGGCAAGATTAAGATTGAACAGAGTCAACAATGACGTCGGATGGAATAATGTCCAATGCCTTGGCAGGGGCACCCGGGTGACTCAGTGGGTTAAGACTCTTGATTTTGGCTCAGGTCATGATCTCACGGTTCTTGGGATTGAGTTCTGTGTCAGGCTCTGTGCTGACAGCACAGATCCTGCTTGGGGTTCTCTCTCTCCTTCTCTCTGCCCCTCCCCTACTCGTGTGCTCTCTCTCTCTCCCTCTCTCAAAATAAAGAAATAAACTTAACAAGGGGGGCGCCTGGTTCCGACTCTTGATTGCAGCTTAGGTTGTGATCCAGGGTCGTGGGATCAAGCCCCACATCTGGTCTTGAGTGTAAAGCCTGCTTAAGATTCTCTCTCTCTCTCTCTCTCTCTCTCTCAGGGCACTTGGGAGGCTCAGTCAGTTGAGTGTCTGACTCTTGATTTTGGCTCAGGTCATAATCTTGGAGCTTCATGGTTTCAAGCCCTGCATCAGGCTCTGTGCTAGCAGCATGGAGCCTGCTTGGGATTCTGTCTCTCTCTCTCTCTCTCTCTCTGTCCCTCCCCTGCTCACTCTGTGTCTGTCTCTCTCAAAATAAATAAACTTTGAAAAATAGTTTTAAAATTTCCCTCCCTCCCTCTCTCTCTCTTTCTCTCTCCACCCCTCTGCCCCATGCGCTCTCTGTCTAAAATAAAATTTTAAAAAATGTTAAAAAAAAAACAAAAAAAACGGGTGCCTGAGTGGCTCAGTTAGTTAAGCATCCGAGTTCTGCTCAGGTCATGATCTCACAGTTCATGGGATCAAGCCCCACATTGGGCTCTGTGCTGACAGCTCAGAGCCTGGAGCCTGCTTTGGATTCTGTCTCCCTCTCTCTCTGTCCCTCCCCCTACTCACACTCTGTCTCTCTCTCTCAAAAATAAACATTAAAAAATAAAAAGACACAAATGCTTAGAGCAGCATTGTTCATAATAGCAAAAACAAAACAAAAAAAAATAAACAAACCAACCTCAGCAAGTGTCCCATCTCTGAGATGTCACTCCCTGTGCTCAGACAACTGTGCTGTCATTGCCAGAAGATGCTCAGAGTCCCAGGCACAGGGGACAGAGGGTCATTAGGGAACTGCCCTCTCCAAATTTTAGCTTCCATTCGTGCTTTCTGAATTTTGAGCTGGGCTCCACAAATGGTTCCCAACTATTTTCTCCTGATTTTATTTTCTTGTAGACGCTACAGCCCACAGTCAGAACAGGAAGTCTTGACTTCCATAGAATATTTCTAGCGGTACCAGGTCTTGTTAAACTTGGACACGCTTTTCACATTGAACACTTTATAAACCTGGCGTTGGGGAACAGGATCAAGGCACGTAGTGTTGCAGAGGATTTAATTATTCTGTTCTGAGGTCGAAGGTTGTCCGTGAGATAGCTGAGTCCATGCGGATACGGGCTGCATTTGGAATTCTGCCGTAAATTCAAGAGTCATGCTTGCGATTTAAAAATACTCATTTTAGGGGCGCCTGGGTGGCTCAGTCGGTTGAGCATCCGACTTCAGCTCAGGTCACGATCTCACGGTCCGTGGGTTCGAGCCCCGCGTCGGGCTCTGGGCTGATGGCCCGGAGCCTGGAACCTGCTTCCGATTCTGTGTCTCCCTCTCTCTCTGCTCCTCCCCTGTTCATGTTCTGTCTCTGTCTCAAAAATAAATAAACGTTAAAAAAAAAATTTAAAAATACTCATTTTAATTCTTTTGTAACATAGCTCAAAGACATCAGGAAACAGAAGCATTTGGCATTTTAAAATGTGAGTCTGGCTTGTAGAGGCTTTTATTAAGGGTCTTTCAATAAGGTTTTGGAGGATTCCGAAAACAGGCGACAGCTCTCCTGAGCGATGCGCTGTGTATGGAACTCACGGAGGCATTGATGGACCAACCATGAGCCTGAAGCCCTAACAACCAACACCCTGCCTTCCAATCACTTCCAGCCCATGGAGAGATAACACACAAGCAAAAGTTGGCAACGACACGCCAGGTAGGTTACGGCAGATGCTGGCAAAACGTGGACACGCTGCCAGCACAGCCCTGGCAGCCACCTTGGGCCTCGTGGGAGGACGGCAGGCGTAGAGCACACACTTTTCTAGGGGCAGCCTGGTCATTCTCTGGCTGCAGTGACAGCTGACCGCACCAGTCAGACATCCACGTGGTCTAGCTCTCCGGGACAGGGAAGGCATCCATACGTGGGGGCCTGAGAAGCTTCTTCTTGGGCTTTTTCTTTCCCCAAGCGACTCATCCTTCCTTCTTTCCCCATGACGTTCGCAGTCCGTGGCTGATCTCCTCTGGACTACTTTTCACTTCCAGTGTGGGTTGTGGACCTTCCCTGAGGCTGGTGTCTCTGTGCGCTTATCAGAAACAAACACACAGCAAGGCTCTGAACCAAGGCAAAGCTTCCAGAATCATGTGGTTCACGATTTATCCTGAAGGCCCTCTGACTTCCTGATTTTTTTAAAAGAAGGAAAGCAAATCCCTCCTGTTGGTTGGATGGATGCCTGTGTGGTGTGTTGACCTTCCAGGCCTCTGTAAGGTGCCTGCTGTGGGTTCTGTGTTTGGATGTATCCCCCCGGTGCTGTGGCGGGGGGGGGTGGGTTTCATCACCTGCCCCACTGTCAGAGTGAGCACGGCTCCCTGGAAGCAGGGGTTCTGTCCATGGTTCCGGAGCTGTGGGTCAAGGGAAGGGAACATGGATGTTCTCACTGATATGACCAGATCTGTATGGGAAACGTTCCCATCCCTGACAACCTGCAGAAAGAACTTCATCTCGGAAGGGTAGACGTATTAGTTTCTTTGAAGGAAAACTGAACAGACTTTAAATTTCAATGTGATTCTTCAGAAGGATGTATTTTCCCCCCATTTTTTTTTTGATGGCACACATTACGTGATCGATTGTACCACAAAACCAGCAATCTTGAAGACACTCGGGGAGGAAATTATAAAAAAGAAAAGTCTCCCAGAACATGAGCAAAATGATTCATCAGCGGAACTTGACAGTTACTTTGTGGTGTCTTTTGTTCATCAACAGGATATTGTGCTTTAGAAATCAGTTACGCCCTGGCTGAGGTTTAGGCATATATTAAAGTAAATCAATGAAACTTCACTGGAGAGTGTTTTAATTGAACTTGGAAGCAAAGAACATATAAAGTTTGTAAGATATAGTAGACAGTGTGTGTCTTTCAAGGCACCAGGTGTTACTTGCAAATATTCCCCTGCCTGGAGCTAAACAGCACGCATGCAAATGTGGGTAATTTATCTAATAGAACAGTCGGACTAGAACAAGGCTGTCCATTTTGACGTAGCATGTGTGTCTGGGAGAAGACTTTCTGAAATGAATGCTAACCCACTCGCCGCTCCAAATTAGCCTTCTGCCTCTGCTCCAGAAGCTTTTCAATGGGCTGCACACAATAATGCAATTACAGTCGCCTGTCTTAACACAACAGCATCGTCACCAGCTTTGGGTGATGGCTTTTAATAGGAGTGGTGCAAGGGGCTGTTTTCACTCTCTTCACAGGGAACTCCTTATTTCTCACGCGTGCCCATTTATAAATGTCTGTCACGGGGTTTCAAGCCATTTACCGCTTACGCACTTGCTAATTGTCCCTTAGTCTTCTGTGGTTTTGAGCTGCAGACCCTTCACATCCATCTGTTCTAACTAAAATCTCTCCCATCCAATTGAAAGCCCCTCCGAATTACTTCCTGCCATTTCCCCCTAATTGTCACTGTGTGGAAACCTGGCTATCCATTCGAGGTATCTTTGTATCTTGGCTATCTGTCAGAGATCTCTTTTTTTCTGACATTACAGAAATAAGTTTCGGTGCTAATCACTCGGGAGCCTAAGCAAGCACAGGCTGGAAACGAGGACCAATAACAAGACATTTTCTCATGGAGCTTGCATTTTAAAGGAGGCAGAAAACCAATAAATATATGAGTATTTACAGTTCACTTGACTTTCCTATGTAGGCACCCATTGTATAGTAAATGTCCATATATGCATATAAATGACGTATATCGTATATAAATAACATCATTTAACCATTGATCCTTGAACCACACTGGTTTGAATGGGACAGGCCCACTTACATACAGACTTTTTTCAATAACTACAGTACAGTGCTGTAAATATATGTCTTTTCCTTGTGATTTTCTTAATAACACTTTCTTTTCTCTAGCTTACTTTTTAAAAAAAAATTTTTTTAACGTTTATTTATTTTTGAGACAGAGAGAGACAGAGCATGAACGGGGGAGGGTCAGAGAGAGAGGGAGACACAGAATCCGAAACAGGTCCAAGGTCTGAGCTGTCAGCACAGAGCCTGATGTGGGGCTCGAAATCACAGACCGCGAGATCATGACCTGAACCGAGGTTGGACGCCCAACCGACGGAGCCACCCAGGCGCCCCTCTCTAGCTTACTTTATTTTCAGAACGCAATACTTTTTTTTTTTTTTTTTTTACTGTATTCTTTTTCCTTTACGGTACTTACTTTTGGTTTGACTGTCGGGGGAGTTGGGGGGTCAGTGGCTCTAACCCCTGCGTTGTTCAGTGTCGACTGTATAGTGTAGTAAATGTACATGCGTGTGTTTGGGTCACAAAGACCTGGAGGCAGACACAGAGGTAGGTTTAGCAGATATTGGGGGTGTGGCGTGTCTGGTGGTGGTGAGTTCTATGACCTGAGCAAGGCCAGGTGACAGGGGTAGGAAGTGTGGGGGCGGGGAGAGTCTGTCCAGATTTTATCCCAGCGGAGCCCTGAGGGCAGTGAGGGAGGATCGCCGGGGACAGCTGTAGGCAGGGCGTTTCGGGCAGCGGACTCGCAGAAGCGTGCTCTTCACCTCCAAGGATGGAGGAGGCCAGCGTGAAACTTTCTGCACGTTGCTGTGTGATGTTGCTGTTGTCACAGAGAACAGGTTTCTAGGAGGCTCTCTGGAGTGTTCTCTGTGCAACCAAACCAAAGTGAGTGAGCCTGCCGTTGGGATTTGGGGCCCCAGGGCAGTCTGCACGGACAGGCCAGTGGGGCCCCCCCCTCTGCTGTGCTCTCCCCAGACTGAGCCGCACAGGGGAAGCCCCGGTGTCTGGACATCAGCCAGGTAAATCCCTTGTGTCTCTGGGTCTCAGCAGCTCTGTGGGCATAGAGCCTCACGCGCACGGTCAGACCAGGAGGGGAAACACTGCTCTGAGAGAAGTACGCAAAGTGATAAACTGTTAAACACAAAACAAAAAAACTGGCTAATGGTAGGAATTGCCACGTAATCATGTTTGTGTTTGGGGGGAGGTGTTTGTTTGTTTCTGAGAAACAAAATACCAGTTTTCAGTTATTAGAGCTATTTTGAATCTAGCCGTTCCCTAAATACATCTCATCACCTACCTGGACCGTCTGGGGTCGAATCAGACCAACTGTAGGGCCCCCCTGGCACCCCAGCCGTCCCCCTACCTGCTTCTCTGAGTCTGCAAAGTATCAGGGCAACAGAGGGTCCCCCTCCACGCAGACCTGCTTCCCGGCAGAGGGGGCGGCTGGGCCAACAGGAAGGATCTGTGGAAGAAGGACTGGGGTCGGTGGGCAGAGGGGAGCAGCTCCCCAGGAGGGGCGGAGAGAGGGAGTGGAGGTGGGTCGGAAATGCAGGGGCGTGTGTGGAAGTGATGGAGGATGACCTTGGCAGAGGGGCTGAGGGAAGGAGCAGGAGCAGAGAAGCTGGTGGAAGGGGGGGGCAGGTAAGAGAAGCTGGTGCTCCATGTGCGTGGGACTCGTTGCTGGGCACGCAAGGTCTGGAGTTTAGTGTGGCTTGATTTTACAGACCAGCTGTCTGGGGCTCAGTCGGGTGTGCCCATGTGCTCAAGGCTGCACACCCTGTTGTCGAGCCGGGTTTCCTGGCTTTGAAACCCACGCCGCCCCCCCCCCCCCCACCCCAGCCCTCCCGGGAGCTGGCTCCAGGCCCTCTAGGAAAGCCTGGCCACACAACCGCCAACGCAAGCTGGGCCACCCCTCGGTGGTGTTGTGTTCTTGCCAGCTGTTCTGTCGTGTGCTGTCCGCGCAGAACCCAGGCTTAGTTAGTCCCGGCCCGCAGGGATGGCCACGGCCTGAAGAGATTGATTTCTAATAAACACAGTAAGTTAACAACATAGATTAAAGTGCTTCTCACCTAATCATGCTGTTTCTTTAATTGTTGGGTCATTATTAAAACAGGTCATAAGTTTCGATCAAGCTGTAAAAGCACGGTGACCCACTTAAGAACAAGGCTTTTAAAAACAAGAATGAAGGGGCTCTGGGGGGCTCAGTTGGTTAAGCATCCGACTCTTGGTTTCGGCTCAGGTCAATGATCTCATGGCTCATGGGATTGAGCCCCAGGGTCTCGCTCTGTGCTGACAGCGTGGAGCCTGCTTGGGATTCTCTCTCCTTCTCTCTCTGCCCAACCCCCTACCCCCAAAACACAAAATTAATAAATAAACTAAAAAAAAACAACAACAACAAGATCTAAAGTCAACGCTTTACATATAACTTGCTGGATTTCTCATTTCCCCACTGTCACCAGCCTCTGATTCCTTCTGGACTCCCTGTGGCTCCCGGCGGAGCTTGGAACTCCCTTTGCGCCTCTTAGATTCCAGGCACGTCTGCCTAGCCAGCTGGGCTGCCCTGCCGTCCCTCTGCCTGGGGTTTCCTGCCTCCAGTGGTCTCTTCAGACATGTCCATGGGGCTCACTCCCTTGCTCCTTAGGATCTGCCCAAATTCAGCTTTTAGGGATGCCTCCCCAGTGACTCCATTTAAAATGTCACCCTCACCAGCATTCCCCATCTGCCTTTCCAGCTTTGTTCCTCTCCATCAGATAAACCAAACATTCTCCATATTAAAAAAAAATAACCAATTGAAATCGCACCATAAAATTAACCATTTCACAATGAGCCGTTCAGCGGCATTTAGCACGCTCACGATGTTGCACAACCACGACCTCTATCTCGTTTCCACACATTTCCATCATTCCCAAGTGAGACCCTTACCCATTAAAGCAGTTTTCCCCACTTCCTCCTCTTCTCCTGCTCCTGGCAAACTCCAGGGTACATTCTGACTCCGTGGATTTCCCTATTCTGGGTGTTTCACCTGCGTGGGACCATATGTACATGGCTTTTGGTTCTGGTGTCTTTCACTTAATATAATGTTTTTGAGGTTCATCCATGGTGCAGCAAGACTAGTGCTTTATTCCTTCTTAGAGCTGAACGATATCCCATTGTGTGGCAAGCCCCAGACTGGCTGATTCGTTCATGCATTGCTGGATGTGTCGGTTGTTTCTACCTGTTGGCGTTTGAGAAAAGTACTGTTATAAATGTGCGTGAGTAGGTGCTTGGGTTTTCGTTTCTTTGGGGCATGTGCATAGGAGTGGAATTGCAGGGTCCCTGACTACCACCCTGACCACAGGTTCCAAACCTTTCGGGCTACCCTTGCTCCTTCTGCCTCAAAACATGGCGACTCATCCTTTTGCCCAAATGGTACTTGTCTGCATCACATTTCACTTGCAGAGGATCCTGGCTCAACTTAGGAAGATGGCAGGGATCGATGCACTCAGTCATTTGTCAAGGTCTCTCCTGGGAACCTTTAGAAAAGCTCTTTGACACATAGACTCAAGCTCATTATCAGTGAGGTCCTTTTAAAATGAACGCCTCTCTTCTTTCTTTTTTTTAAATATAATTTATTGTCAAATTAGCTAATATATAGGGTGTACCGTGTGCTCTTGGTTTTTGGGGTAGATTCCTGTGGTTTACCACTGAGATACAACACCCAGTTGAGCGCCTGTCTTCTAAGTAGAGGAAAGAATATTCAAATAATGTTAAGAAATAGAAAATCACAGGATTAAAATAAGGACCCATGACTGCAAATTGCGACTCAGTTTATTTATTTTGTCCAACTCTTCCAGGGCAAAATGAAATATTGGGACTTCCAGGCAGATTTTCCCCTTCTTCTGCTGTTCATGGGGGCAGTTTTCAGAAATAGTGGCCATGAGGGATTAAGAAAAAGCTTACCAGTTCCTAAGTGTTTTGGGGAACTAACACTGGGAAGTTACTTTGATTTTAATATCTCACACAGAGCGTGTAGTACTGACGTGTTCCATGTCGTGCCCGAGGATCACCACCTTGACTATACATTGAGGTCACCTGGGGAGCTTCCCCCTGGCTGAAGCCTGGGTCCCACTCCCAGATATTCGACCTGAATTCTTCTAGGAGTGTGGCTGGGGTGTTTGTGTTTTCAAAAGTCTTTCCTTCCCTCCCAGCTACCCTCCAGTGCCCGTAATAGCCAGCTAGCATTTGTATGGTTACCTTGGAGATGTTCCGTGTGTGTGTGTGTGTGTGTGTGTGTGTGTGTGTAGTTTATTTCATGCTAACTTTGCAGCATGAAAGTCAAATTTTACATGAACATGTGGCAAAGGCGCATGTCATAAACACGTGTTCATTTTGTGTAGGCTAATTGGAGCGTCTAGAGCCTAGCTATTCAGCACGTGGGCCACACCCATCACCTGGGAAAGCTCATCAGAAACGCAGAATCTGAACAGAGAGGTGAGCCCAGTGGGGATGGAGTGGCCCGCACACCGGTGGCCGTGAGAGCCTCACTGCAGGACTGCTTGGCACACCGTGGGTGGGGCGTGCTCAGGACAATGTGTACTTGGACTTGGTTTCTGCGGTCATTCCACAAAGGCTGCAGAATATGGCAGACAGAGGGAGAGTGTGGCTGGTGTTTCCAAACACGTTTCAAAGTATAAGACTCATCAACCCAAGCCCCGTGCTCACTGTGGAAGACTCCAGCAAAACCCCGGATCTGGCTGAGGCTTCTCCTGACCCACGCGTCACAGACCGGGCCACTTTTTCTCCTGCCTGTGACCCCAACTCCCTCGGACGGTAGCCTGAGATAATTCACGAAGTGAAAACAACACACCTGCGAGACATCACCTTCCGAAGTAAGAACGGATGATGTCCCAAGCTGGGCCGCGTTTTACTGAATAATTCATGTCCTTGACGTGGTCATTGTCTCATAGACGGAGAAGGACCTCAGGACGGCCCTACCGCAGAGCGCAAGACTGGACAGGTTGTACATGTTGAGCAAATCCCCAAACTCACTTTCGGGCTTTCCCTCACTCAGAATGATGCCAGGGAGCTGCTTACTGTCAACCAACTCAGGGAGATTTCCTCCCCAGGATGCAGAGTTAGGGGTGTGCGTCAGACTCGCATGCAGACCTGTGGAGCGTTAGATGCCTCGTGTCACACTGTGTCATTTTCCTTTGTCGGAGAGGAGAAACAAAACACAGAAGGGGACTCGTTAACTCCATGTGTGCACTCCGGTCACACACTTGATAGATAATGATTGGCAAAAGGGATCTCGATAGAAGCTGATGCCTCAGAAGGAGGCACTCTCACCTCAGCGCATGGGGTTTAGAGGACTTACAGGGAAGATTTCCTCACACATAGAGTTATTAAACACCAGAATAGATTCTTAATTAACATTTTCTGGAAGTCTTTAAAAGGAGCATAGATTTTAATTTGCTTGGAACATTTTATTGGGATTCTTCCCAAAGGCAACAGGGTGCCTGCAATTGCATAGTTAAGCTCTTGTACATAAATGCATACTCAATGTATCCTTTGCATTCTGGAATTTTATTTATGAAACTGAGCTAGCAGGAAGGCCGTGGATGAATACACGGGATGTATGAAGGAATGGCAGGCAGGACATCTCAGTAGCTGTGTGGCTTTTGTTGCGAGGGCAGGGCTTGCAAAAAGATATAGAAAGGAGAATACTGATTTCCTCTGATGTTCCTAACAGTGTCTGTTCCAAACCTGTCCTTTCTGTGGAAGGAGGAAGAAAGAGGGAAGGAAAAGGGAGAAAAAGAGAGGGAAGGAATGTAGGAGAAAGGGAGGAAGGAAGGAAGGGAGGGAGGGAGGATAGAAAGACAGTGGAAAGGTAGAAACTCATATTTACTGAGCACTTACTCTCTACTAAGCCTGTTGGCATTTATTGTCTCTCCCTACCTCTCAGGGGATATATATTTGGGTTTTTCCCCATTAACAGAGTAGCAAATATAACATAAAGTCATTTGGATTCCAGCAACATGTTTTGTTTATTTGATATCAGGGATATAAAATGCCTTGAGAAAATAGCAAACGTATCGCTGCTTATGAAATGTCATCTTTTTTTCTTTTCTTGAGAAGAGATATTTTATTTTGATTTCCCCAAAGCAGTTCCTGTTTTCAAAGACCCTTGAGAATTATATCTATATATACTGACTTCCAGAAAAGATTAATAAGTAGAGGCATCCATGCAAAATCCATTTTACTAAAGGCCAGCGGTTATGTTAGAAACTACACAAAATGATCTTTCTTTTGTAGATAAGAAATACGGTTTTGAATCGATCCTAAAACAATCCCCGAAGTATTTGATCTCATAAAATCTTTGTAGTGTTATAATATACAAAGCCAGAGAAAGTCTTGTAAACTCAGCATCTAACGCTTTGCATTGATGCCTATGACTCAGTGAAACACACAGATTCCCGTGCTATGTGCACATGTGAATCAGAGGGAAGAATATTACCACCAGACCCTGTATGTGGGGCCCTCACTCTCACTGCCATTGTCGGCTTCTCTGTCAAGCACTCAGGCTTGGTTATGTAAGATGAAAATCACCAGGTGGGTTTGGGAGCAAAGGAAAGGTGGTACTCAGGAAAGGTGTTTCTCTGGTACTCTCGGGAGGTGACTCCTGAGTATTTATAGTCAGGTCTGTTGTACTAGGCTCCAGGGTTTTACCATAACAAAGTACTACAAAACAACAGAAATGTACCTTCTCACAGTTCTGGAGGCTGGGAGGCCAAGATCAAGGTGCCTGCAAGGCTGCTTCCTTCCCGGGCTGTGAGGGAGAATCGGCTCCAGGCAGGTCTCCAGGCTTCTGGGGGTTTGCTGGCCAGCCTTGGCTTTAATTTATTTATCATTTATTCCTGATTTATTTGAGAGGGGGTGGAGGGGCAGAAAGAGAGGGAGACAGAGGATCTGACGGGGGCTCCGTGCTGACAGCCCAGAGCTTGACGCGGGGCTTGAACCCACGAACCGCGAGATTATGACCCGAGCCGAAGGTAGACGTTCAGCTGACTGAGCCACTCAGGCGCCACATCCTTGGCTTTTCTTGGCTTCATCTTCACCTTTCATTCTCCCTGTGTGTCTGCGTCCGAATTTCCCCTTTTTACAAGGACACCAGTCACTGGATTAGAGGCCCATCCACTCCAATGTAATCTCATTTTAACGGATTACATCTGCAGCAACTCTGTGCCCAGGTAAGGTCCCATTCGGAAGCACTGGGCGCTGACATTCCTACAAACAGATCTGGTGACCAGAAGCACAACTGCACACATAATCCCGATGAAGAGCAGCCACTAACCTTACCAAACTGTCCCCTATCAGTAGAGCCTGGTGTCCACACAAGCCGTGTTTCAGAAAGGAGATTCTCAGCATTGACTGCATGTTCCATTTGCCTGGTGGGCTTTATTCTTGAGACAGAGAGAGACAAAGCATGAACGGGGGAGGGACAGAGAGAGAGGGAGGCACAGAATCTGAAGCAGGCTCCAGGCTCCCAGCTGTCCGCACAGAGCTTGAGGCGGGGCTTGAACTCACGGACCGTGAGATCATGACCTGAACCGAAGTCGGACGCTCAACCGACGGAGCCCCCCAGGCGCCCCTTGCCTGGTGGACTTTAAAACGCCCTGATTCTCAGGTTGAAGCTGAAATCAGTTAGATTATGGTCCTGCAAGGTGGTATTTCTTGAAGTATTTCCTTTTTGTTTTTTCCTTAAAGCTTGTCAAATATATAGCGAAGGCTGATGGCCATGAGTTTAGACTAAGCCTGTCAACCAGAGACTTTCCCAGCCTCATCCTTTTGGGACATGTTTACTGCTAAAAATTTATCAAAGAGATCTCTGATGCCAGGTCCCCGATGCCTGAGTTCTCCTTGGGTTTGGATCGAATATTACTTAGTATGCCATGTTTATTTTATCTATTTATTTAAAAACTTTTTTTTAACGTTTATTTATTTTTTGAGACAGAGACAGAGCATGAATGGGGGAGGGTCAGAGAGAAAGGGAGACACAGAATCCGAAACAGGCTCCAGGCTCTGAGCTGTCAGCACAGAGCCCGACGCGGGGCTCGAACCCGTGAGCTGTGAGATCATGACCTGAGCTGAAGTCGGACGCTCAACCGGCAGAGCCACCCAGACGCCCCAGTATGCCATGTTTAATATGCAACATGGTCTGGAGCCCAGGAGGTGCCAAAGCAGTGGAAAGAGCAGAGCAGGAGGACAGGCAGGGAAGGGGTCACTGACAAGCAGACCTGAGGACCAGAGGCCAAGGCGCTGGTGCGGCCTTAACATTTTCACGATCAGGACTTGGAGCGTTGGGGGGAGCTTAAAGCCGTTCAGCAGCTTCTGCGTAAGAAAGCAGGCATCTACACACTCCAAGAGGGAGAGAGATCTCAAACAGAGATGAGACGAATATGAGTCCAGGAAGGCGTGCACTTCTGTGAACTCAAGAATTGATTTCCCATGAAACTTTTCATTTCCTGATAATACTGTTTTCTTTTTTCTTTTCTCTTTTATCTGCAAAACAGGACCAAACTTATTCACACCATTAGCACGACACAGTAATCTCGTCCTCGGTCTCAGGTTGGCGAGACTGTCTTTGACCATTTCCTGACCTCAGTGGGATATCCAACCCACTCCCAACTTTACGACGTAAGACTGCAGCCGAGACTGGTCCTCAGGCGGACAGCTATTAGGTCAGCGGGGCTGGAGACACTTGACGAGAACACGGATGGCAGCCCTGCGGCACGCCTGCCCCTGCTGTGCCTGGCTCTTCCCTTGCAAAACTCCAGGAGCTTTCCTGGGAGGGTCTGATGGGATCCATGATCGGCTGATCTCGGGGTTGAGTTCAGGGAGGTCATTCATTCGGAAAACCCCGCGCATGGCTGGCTACCTGTGCAGCCGGTGTTACCTTTGGACAATCAGCACGCAAGGGAGCCGCTGAGAGAGTGTGCACGCTCTGGTGAGCTCACATTATGTGTCCACATCCTACAGATGCTGTGCGTGACTTACACGCATGTGCGTACATCTTATGTGTAGAGTTTGCATCCTGCACACGTGTGTACATGTCTTATATATAATGTGCATGTCCTATGTGTACATGTCTTGCATATATATGTGTATACGCACCCACACACACACACATTACGTGTAGCAGTCAGATTGAGCCACTGGTTTCCATAAAACATATCATCTGCTTTGGATTATTCGAACACACGAGCCATGTTTGCTGGGATTGCATCATTTGCAAGTCCTCCAGAGAAACACCAATATGATATAAAGGGATTGAACAATGGTGACTTTATGAACTTGAAGGACCCATAAGACAGATAGAAATAACTACTGCAGGTTGGAATTTTCGGCTGTGAGGAGAGCTTCACGTTTCTGCTGGGATGGTGATCATAGCATGGAATTCTAGGATAGTTGAGCGAAACCTTCCTTCCTTTCCTGTACGTCTGAAGAACACAACGGCTGCACTAAACGCTATGGGGCAGAGGCTTGCCGTGAAGGAGGAACATTTCTGCTCTCCTTTGTTTTCTTCAGCCACCTGCCCACGGAGGAGGGCTCGCTGGCGTAATAAAAGCCACTCCAGAGTAAGTGATTCATGCAACCTACCAGGTATCAACGCAGAAGCTGAGACTCTAGAAGCAGTTTGGGAAGAGCCGGCTTGATGAGAGCACGGAAAAGAGGAGAGAGAGCAAGGGACTTAAAACGACCGGGACGAATCCCGGGAGCAGCATTCATCCTCAGCCTGAACACAGTCTTGCACCGCCTTCGTCTAAGTCTGAGTCCCAAGCCACGGAGAGAAACCGCTGTGCTTCCTTCTGCCCTGCTTGCTCCTGTCTGGACGCCTCGGGGTCTGAGACGGAAAACCCTCTGCCAAGAGGGTTAAGTAAAAATGACTGTTTATGAGAACCTCATGCTATCAGCTCTTGTAAGTGTGGTCGAAAAGAAAGTGCAAGACTTTCCAGTAACTAAGAGTTTGGGGGTAGAATAATCTTGTCACGGGTTTCTCAGAGGGGAGACTCAAGGCCAAGTGTGCAGGCAAAATGGACACGGCTACTGCTTTGCCACGAGGCTTATGTCTGGTGGGGAGAGTCAAAGGCACTAATAAGGAGGAAGGACGAAAGGGCTTGGGAGAAGGACAGAAGGAGAGCCAGTGTGGGGCTGTCGCTCCACGTGGAGGGCCACGGATCGTTCCATATACATCAGTGCCCTGTCTCCAGGGCTGGCATCCTGTCCACGTCACATGATTCAAAGGCCCTCCCCTTGGGAATTTCAGTTCGTGTTTGGGGCAGGGGCCTCAGTGTCTCTAGGGAAATCCTGGGCTGGGAAGAGGGCCAGGGGCTGTGCCTAAGGGGAGTGGGGTTAGGAGGCTAAAGAAAGGGACCCCCAGATTGCATCCGTGAGTCTAGATGAGACCACGTCGCTTCAGTCCTTGTGAAGCTGGCTGCAAG
This sequence comes from Panthera onca, assembly GCF_046562875.1. Taxonomy (NCBI): domain Eukaryota; kingdom Metazoa; phylum Chordata; class Mammalia; order Carnivora; family Felidae; genus Panthera; species Panthera onca. Next base: position 4,511,420 of record NC_138339.1, on the reverse strand, counting down.
TGGCCAGGGCCATGGAGCCAGGAGGAACAGAAGCCACACAGAAGCACAGCTACAGAGACAGGAAGCATCTGTTTACACTTCCCAGTTACATCAATGCCTCCCATGTGCGACTGTCCTGGGTGACGTCCTACGCGTGTCCCGTGCCAACACGTAGGAAGCAGATCGCAGACGGTGGAAACCACCGGCCTGGGAGCAAACACCCGCAGGGAACATTGTGAGCAAAGCCTGTGCCCCAGGGCGGGGGATGTCAGGAGCAGGGGCCCGGAGCTGTGTGCGGTGGCCCAGGGTCACTTCTGCCCGCACTGTATTCTCTCTGATTTGTCCCAATCCTGGTGCTGAGGGAGGACTTCTGTAATGCGCACAATCGCCAGGGTGCTCTGGACGAGCCAGGGAGTGTGAGCGAGCTGAAGAAGGTCCAAGTCTTCTCTGGAGCAGGGAAGACTTCCCAGGCCTAAAACAAGGGAAAAGGGCCTGGAGCCTCAACGTCCTGGCTTCCTGGACCACCCCAAGGAGGACGATTCCGTGGTCCAAGAGCTTCTGCAGGAGCAGTCAGAGGACATTAGGAATAGGTATGCGAAGGGGGCCGTAGGAAGGCGCAGAGGATCTCCAATAGCTCCTTGGGCATCTTTGCTGTGAAGAAGGCGGCTGGTCTGGAATGCCGCCCTCGGACCAGGTCCCCTCCAAAACAGGGTCATTAAACTCTGGGATTTGTGTGGGGAGCACGTGCTGCCTTTGCGAGGCTCTGACCCTGGCGGGGGGTGGGGGGTGGACACGGCTGGCTTCCTGCCCTCCTGTCCCGGGACCAAGCGCACGGCCACATTCTCAAGGAGATGCCAGATTTGCCCGTCCCCGAGAGGATGTGCAGACCTCACGGGAAGAAGCACGAGCAGGCAGGCTCCCCCACGAGAACACACTCCCTCTTCAATCAGTTATTTAAAGACAGAAGCAAACGAGAAGCGTGCGAATAGCCCCGGGGCACACGCGTCACACGCGGACTCGCCCGGTGGAAGGCATCATGGGTCACACACTGGGCTAGGCTTCGTGTGAGGTCCTGCACTTCCCTTGTTTAAATTCCCCAAGCAGCGGTTCTGTGACACTGAGGTGCTGGCAACGTGATGGGGTCCAGTTGGCCCTTTGGCTCCAGGGACTTGATTTGTGAGCGCGCATAGCTGGTTGCTCTTCCGGCCCCTGCGAGGGTGTTGTGCACTGCCGGTCCCCACATGCGACAGGAGAGGGTCCGGAAGGGTCGGCTCACTTCCCCGTCACCCGCTGCATCAGGGACTCCGGCCACCCCCCCCCACCCGCCCCAGGCTGCCACTCCGAGAGGCCTTTCTGGCTGAGCTGCAGAGGGAGTCGGAGACACTTAACTTGGCAGCACGTCTGGATGAAGCCAACAGCTGAACGAGGAGGCCGCCCTGGGTCTGCCTCTCCTCGGGCCGGAAACGGCTGCTGACGCAGAGCTGCCTGGCCCGCAGGACAGCTTGTCTCCAAGAAGAAACAGAGATGTAGAGGACAAGGCGGAGGGACGGGCTGGCCAGCCCAGGATCAAAGCCGTGAACATTAAACTCAAACAGAAATTAGTCCCATTTGTGGCCACCCAGACTGGCCTGTAGAGGCCCCAGGACATGTGGAGCAGGAGGGGACGTGTGCACAAGCATGTGCGTGTGTGTGTGTGTGTGTCTCTGCATGTATGTGCACCTGTGCACCTGGGCATGTGTGTGTATGTATATGCACATGTACATGCCTGTGTGTGTGTGCATGTGTGAACCTGTACGTGCCTGTGCGTGTGTGCATGTGTGAACCTGTGCACGTGTGAACCTGTGTGTGCCTGTGCATGTGTGTGCACATGTGAACCGTACGTGCCTGTGCATGTATGTGCACGTGTGAACCTGTGTGTGCCTGTGCATGTGTGTGCATGTGTGAACCTGTGTGTGCCTGTGCATGTGTGTGCATGTGTGAACCTGTGTGTGCCTGTGCATGTGTGTGCACATGTATGTGCCTGTGCATGTGTGTGCATGTGAACCTGTAGATGCCTGTGCATGTGTGTGCACATATGAACCTGTGCGTGCCTGTGCATGTGTGTGCAAGTGTGAACCTGTGTGTGCCTGTGCATGTGTGTGCACGTGTGAACCTGTACGTGCCTGTGTGTGTGTGTGCATGTGTGAACCTGTGCATACCTGTGCATGTGTGTGCACCTGTGTCTGCCTGTGCATGTGTGTGCAAGTGTGAACCTGTACATGCCTGAGCATGTGTGTACATGCATGTGCCTGTGCATGTGTGCCCGTGTGAACCTGTACATGCCTGTGCATGTGTGTGCATGTGTGAACCTGTACATGCCTGTGCATGTGTGTGCACGTGTGAACCTGTGTGTGCCTGTGCATGTGTGTGCACGTGTGAACCTGTGTGTGCCTGTGCGTGTGTATGCATGTGTGAACCTGTGTGTGCCTGTGCCTGTGTGTGCACGTGCGCACAGGTGAGGAGGAAAGGCTGGAAGATGGAGGTATGCGGGGGAAGAGGAAGGCAGAAGGTATTTCAGGAAATGGAACAAAAGAAGGACTCATTTCCATTCTATTTTAAATGTTTGGTGGCCAACCACCTGGCTAGTTTGTAACATAAGGTCTCACTTCTTCAGAAAACAAGCATTTTACGGTCCTTCAATGTTCTTCCTTTGTAGTTCAGATTGACACGTTACACCCTGGGAAAATAACTTAATGATATGAAGACTTACAAAATTCACACTAAAACGCAAAGCCAAGCCAGCACATGCAAAACACAAGCGAGACCTCACCTGGGCTCTGTCACCAAAAGAATCCTTCCCTGCTGTGGTCTTTGGGGCCCGTTCCGAAGAGGGGACAGAGTGACAGTGAGGGGGCACTCCGCCTGCCCTGGTGTAGGTGAGAGTGGAGGGCTGGGGCGCCACACTCTGTACCTGCCTTCCGGGCTTCCTGCTTCTTTCCCTCCCACTCTCATTTCTCCTCTGTTTTTCTTGTTCAACTACAACCTAGGACCAGGACGGAGCTGCACACCCGCCAGTGTGATAAACAGCAGCTCTCCACTGTGACCCTCACAGCAGCTGGAACAGAGAAGCTTGTCACAAACTTCCACTGTGTTTATCTCGGCATTGCAGGATTTGGGCGTAATTTTGGGGTGTGCGGTAGCCTGCAAAAGTACAGTATTAATTGTCGTGGATCGTGAATTCGGATTTTGTCTTATAGCTTCATCTAACACAGACTCCAGTAGAGCCTTTGAACTACCCTGCTGGGGCGGTGTAAATGCAGTGTCCACCTTACCTGGTCAGATCCTGCTCCCAGGGATCCTTTCCTGGCTGCCCTCTGACCTTTCAGGAACGTGAGTCCATCTATGTGACTGCATCTGCTGTCGTACCTTCCAGATATGTTTCTGGGGTCACGTCAGAACATGTTCCGTGGATAAACCATTTCAACTCGGACATAATGACCCACACTGGAACAGGTGACACACGGTCCATTTCCAGAAAACACCAGCACTCTTTATAAAGGAGAGTCACTGAATTTCTAATGAAGCACAGGAGAAAGGGAGGGTCCCCAAAACAGATGTTACAAAAATAGCCTATGTCATTAAGATAGCAAAACAATATGAAAATGGGATGCACTTGAGACCAGCACATATTTCCATAATTTATGGAAATGGCTTTTTGCTACATTTAATGGCCATCAGGAGCTCCATTAAGAACATACTCCTCTCCTCCTTCCTTTATACCCTCAAATTAGAAATCACTATATCATTCCGTGGGGTTTTTTTGTTTTAATCTCATTTGATTTATTGAAATATAATCTGTGGTTTTCTTGGACTTGAGTTTGATAGCTACCCCAGGATTATACAGCAAGAGCAGCAAAGCCTCGGCTGGAATAAGTATCAAAAATTGTTGTCGACTTGTTGTGTTCATGGCATTCATCCTGCCAGGCTGCCTTCTTCCATGGACTCTTTCTCCAAGAGCTCACCTTTTCTCCCCAGTAGGGGTCGCTGCTTGGCAGAATCCACCAGTCCGGGCCTTTTCCAGTTGCCTCTTTGGCAGCCCCCACCCCCTGATTTAGCAGCCCCCACCCTGATTTAGCAGCCCCAGTATTTGCCAGGAACAGCAGTTCTAATCTTTTCCTCAAATGACTGTTTTGAAAGGAAAACAAATCCTGTGGGTGCAAAGGAAGGCAGCACTCCATGTAAATAATATGAGGGAGTGGTGATAAGAGGGTCAGCCTGGAGATGACTGCAGGCCAGTTGTTTTGTACAGTGACCTGGAGTTTGGCTTTGCTTAACGTTCCCTCATTTAGCTTCTTATGTTTTTGCAGCAACATTACAGAAGTGATGTTGTATCCTTCTCTGTGCATCATATCACGAGCCACAGGATGTCCCTTTGTCTCTTTGCTTGCAAAATTATCTTTGATTATGCCATTAGAGTGGTGTCCACCATGTTTTTCCATCATAGAATTATTATTTTTCCACTTGTAATTAAGAGAGAAGCTTTGGGACCATGAAAAAGTCCTGTTCTTTGTCAAACTTTCATCCAGTGACACTAGCAATCAATGATGTGGAGAGTGAGAACAGGAAACTGAAAACAGAAAAGCCACAGAAGCAATATTATATAAGACAGGACAGAATTCAATATTGAAGATTCTAAACAATATAGATGGATGTTGTACCTGTAACACAAGTCCCACATTACGAACAAAATACATCAGTGATAAACCTTAATACACCAAACAACATACCATCCAACCTGTAGAGACAGAAGCACAGACATGAGAGTACGATGAAAGACGTTGAGAAACATCATTCGATCAGACATTTCCCCTGGGAAAAAAAAAAGAAATAGATTAATTTGAAAAGTTAATTGAAAATTTGCAAATGTGTAAGTGAATAATAAATGGATAGAGAAATGAACCTTTTTTAGAGACTGTTTTGTATGTAGTGGATCACTTACAAAAATTGATATGTACTTAGCTACAAAAGCTAAACTCATTTTTAAAGGTAGAGTTTTGTAAGGCACCTGAGTGGCTCAGTTGGCTGAGTATTAGACTCTTGATCTCAGCTCTGGTCTCGATCTCAAGGTCAGGAGTTCAAGCCCTGTGTTAGGCTCCACTCTGGGCATGAAGCTTACTTAAAAAAAAATGGTAAGAGTTTTAGATTTGTTTGTTTGGGTTTTTGTGTTTTGTAGTTCACATGCTCTGATTATGAGCTAGTAAAAGTTAGGAATAAGTGATCAGAGAGAACAAAAATCTTTGACTATTTAGTTATTGAGATGCACTCTCTTAGATAACCCATGAATTCGACTGAAAACTGCAGAGCAAAATAGATGCTGTATATCAAGATCACTGTCATCAGTCAAGAAGAGAAACTACATATAAGGGATACTGGTACTCATTTGAATACATTAAGAAAAAAGCAAAAAAAAAAAAGAGCAAAAATTAAGGAAAAATAAATGTAACAGATGCTACATACAATTCAGTATAGAACGATAAAAACAGTAACTGGAATGAAAAAATAAATCCAAATCTGTTTTTTAAAGATCAACACGATAGATAAATGTTTCATTAGCTTCATTGAACACATGATTAGAATCCTAAGCATGAGCCCACCGGGGGAAAAATATCCATCACCCAAAATGAATGAGCAAGAAGGTGGGCAGCTAAGTGCATAGGTAATCTTAGAGCATCTCTCTACTCTCAAAATGACCTAAGCAACTAATGGATACTTTTAGATGATCTGACTGCAAATAGTGTGTAATCACATCTCAGGTTAGACAGACCACTGTTTCGAAAGCGGTGTTGGGGCCTTTGTATGTTGCGGAACAAATCAGTTTCCTCTGTCTACTTTTAGTTTGAAAAGATTCAGTCTCAACCTCTGTTCTCCCCTACCTCCTTGGCACACCGGGCACGTTCCAGCGCTCCCTCCTTCGCTTTCTTGGGCAACGTTGCACAGCCACCCCACGTGGGATGGACCCACATAGGACACATTTGTGCCTCAGTGAATCCACTCTGATGTTCTGGGCCCTGGTGTGAGGTCCGCTTGAAAGAATTCAGCTGTGATATTTCCATGACAGTATCATGCCAGGAAGTTCTTTTGGTGCCTCATGAATTGACTTAACACAGCTGTTTATTTTTGTCACGTTCTCGGAGTTGCAGTGTGGTCTATGCAAATTGCAAAACTGGGCAGAAACACGGCCCTTCCATTTCTGATGGATCAGGCCGGATCCTGAAGACAGGGTCAGGGAAGAGGCCAGCATGGGGACGGACACCGGCACAGAGCAGGTGTGGGTGCAGCACTGTGGGGTGCCTGGGGGTCCGGCCCTGAGTCTTTCAGGAACTCAAGAGGTAGAAGCATTCAATGATGAAAGCATGGACTTGGGGGCCAGAGTCTCTGGGCTTGAACCCCGGCCTCATTAGTCATCAGCTGGATAGCTTCAGTCAAATGAATTTTCATCTCTGGGCCTCGATTCTCCATCTGTAAAAAGGTCACAATAATGTTTTTCCGCATACGGTTTTCTTATATGGGGAGTGAGTGTGTTATGATGTCTACTACTTAGAACATTAACTGACATACAAGTTCTACATTTAGTTACAATTATCTCAAGCTAGACCATTCCTTGGGGGAGGATCATTTCAATTCATTTTTTTGGGATGGGAAGATAAGATATGGGAAACACTGAGTCTCAAATCAGGGTTTTTCTCATGATGATTATTATGAAGTGTGCATTTGTGGAACTAAACTTCCAGGAGTAACTGTGAGAATGGGGGGGGGGGCACGGTTACCTCCACAGAAGAAAAGAACAAAACTGGACAAAATATTAAAAATAACTATTTCAGGGGACTGAGAAATGACCAAAAGGAGACAATAATGAGGAACATTTTATATATGAAAGTAGAACAAAATATTCCAGAAAGAGTACATTCGGTAGGCAAAGCTGAAATAAATGTGATTTTTCCTTTTTAATTTCTTTAAAAGATATACTGGCCAGGGGCGGCTGGGTGGCTCAGTCGGTTGAGTGTCCGACTTCAGCTCAGGTCATGATCTCGCAGTTTGTGCGTTCGGGCCCCGCGTCGGGCTCTGTGCTGACAGCTTGGAGCCTGCAGCCCTGCTTCGAATTCTGTGTCTCCCTCTCTCTCTGCCCCTCCCCTGCTCATACTCTGCCTCTCTCTGTCTCTCAAAAATAAATAAATGGTAAAAATTGTTTTTTTAAGTATAAAAGTTATACGGCTGGTTAAAATAAACTCGTGACACTGTGGTTTTGGAACTATAATATAAACACATGAAATATGTGTGACAAGAAGGAGACGGTACATGGAGTTGTAATGCTGCTAAATTTCTATATTTGACCAGAAGTAAATTAATATTAACTTGGAGTAGATTGTGCAAAGGTAAAGATTTATATTGTACTACTAGAACAACCACTAAAAACCATATATAGTCATACAGCTAAAAAGTAAAAAGAGAAGCTTAAATGGTACTAAAAGTATCTGTTTAAAACAAAATAAATTAGTATTAGAGACAGACGAATCAAAGAGATGAGAAAACATGACAAGAACAGCAGATGTGAATTCACCATGTCAAGAATTATATTATATGTAAATGGAATAAACAATTGAATCAAAGTTGTAACTTACATGGAATGAGGAAGCACAGCATGATTACATGCTGCCTAAAAGAGATGTACTTTATTTATTAAAATTTTTTTTAATGTTTATTTATTTTTGAGAGCGAGAGACAGAAACAGAGACAGAGCATGAACAGGGGAGGGGCAGAGAGAGAGGGAGACACAGAATCGGAAGCAGGCTCCAGGCTCTGAGCTGTCAGCACAGAGCCGGATGTGGGGCTCAAACTCACGAACCAGGAGATCGTGACCCGAACCAAAGTTGGACGCTTAACCGACTGAGCCACCCAGGTGCCCCAAGAGATGTACTTTAAACTCCAGGACAGAGCTAGTATGAAGGTAAAGGATGCAAATGTATATTCCCTGTCAACAATAAGCTTAAGGGAAACAGACTGGCTATTTGTCAGAAAAAAACATACCTTATGTTAAAAACTAAAGAATAAAATAATCATTTCATAATGACAAAAGGCAACTAGGAAAGGGACATATAAAAATTATGAATGCTTACGCACCTAAAAACAGACCTTAACATATATAGCAAAAACTGGCAAAATTGAAAGAAAATGGAAATATCAACCCTTATAGTTGGAGATTGTAGCCAACTCGCTCAGTAACAAATCCCTAAGTATATAGACTTGAACGGCACTTTCAACCAATTTGACTTAACATCCATAAAACACTGTAAATACACTTTCGTAAATCAAAATAGTTGTATATACATGCTTTTCAAGTTTAACCGAAAATTTCTCTAGATAGACCTTGAGCTGGGCCACAAATGCCATCTCAGTGAACTAATCCATATGTCTAATGTTATGCCAATAATTGATTCTCTTGATTACTATAATTTTATAGCAAATTCGGAAGTCAGGAATACAAGTCCGCTGGTTATTCTTATATTTTAAAATTATTTTGTCATTCTAGGTTTTTTTTTTTTTTTTACATTTCCATATACGTCTGGAATGCGGTCATCAATTTCTATTAAGTGACTGGTGGGATTTTGGTAGATTACCTTGTAGCTATACATTGATCTGGAGAAAATTCCTATATTGACAATACTCAGTCTTCCAATCAAAGAAATTAATACATCTCTATTTTCTTCCTTTCTGATAGCAGTTTTGTGGATTAAAAAATTTTTTTAATTAATTTTCTTTATTTTTGAGAGGCAGAGAGAGAGGGAGACACAGAATCGGAAGCAGCTCCAGGCTCTGAGCTGTCAGCACAGAGCCCGACGCGGGGCTCAAACTCATGGACCGCAAGATCGTGACCTGAGCCCAAGTTGGACGCTGAACCGACTGAGCCACCCTAGTGCCCCCAGTAATCTTTAGAAGAAAATTGTTTTCCTCCGTGTCAGACGAGCTGCCTCTACTGTGTGCTTGTGGAAGGAAGGGTTCCCTGCTCAGGGCCGCATTGGGGACAGAGTGGCTCGTATTTCTGGCCCTCACAGCAAGGGCCGCTCTTTCTCCTTTTTGGCTTGTTATCTGATGTCTTTGCAGCTTGAACCTCGTAAGATAACTCTCCCTTTGGTTGAATCATTTGTAGTATTTCTTCAGGTGACAAAAAAAAAAAAAAAAAGATCTACGAGGAGTGTATTTGCAGGTTTCCCATCGTTCAGGCAAGTGACAGCTTCTTTTAAACAATCCGGGTGCTTTCCTCCACATCTGTCCCAGGAAGGAGCTGACTTGTTTGCTTCGCTTTGCTGGGACAGATGGACCTCCACGCTGAGGACACAGCCTGCTGTCTGCACATCGTTGGGGGCAGTGAGTCTGTGGGCAACTCACCTTCTGCCTCTTGTAACTGAAAATAGTTTTGTGTATTTTTCTCAAGTCTAATCGAGATTATGTTTGAGTTATGGGTTCCGGAGAAGTAGTTTTTATTTTCTTCTCCTTCCCTCAAAGCTTCTATATTGAACGTGTTTAACTTCTATAAACAACAACAACAAAAAGCATTTTTTGTTGTTTTTAAAGATAGCTTTGATGAGGTTAGGGACCTTGATCACTGATACGTAAGTTGAGGAATCGGAATGTGTTAAAATTGCACCTCGACACGGAGTTGGACAGATTAATTAAAGACATGTTAAGGCTAATTTCAATTTCTAATAACCTCAAGAAAAAAATAAGCAACATACACAAACTAGTAATTTTATGACATTTCAGAAAATCAGGAAAGTCAGGGACAAGGTGCTTTCTATAAATAAATAGGAGGGCTTTAAGTTTATATTGCTTTTATTTGCAAATTAATTTGAGTTTGATTATATTATGCAAATTGAAAATACAGGTAGAGCAGAGAGATTATATTCCTGGGTTCTTATCATCTAATAAATTGCTTCTAAATCCTCCCTAATGAATTTACGCCTTGCACCTGTACCATTTTTGAGTGCATTAGCATAAAAGTTTTACTTTAGAGTTTCCCGAGTGCTTGCAGTGGTGCGGGGCTGGCGGAGGGGACCACGGACCACGAGATCGTGACTCGAGCCGAAGCCGGACGCATAACTGAGCCACCCAGGTGCCCCCTTCTTGGCTTGTTTTCGAAGCTCTGCTTTCGGCCTCAGGCTCTGCGTGGGCCCTCAGTCCCCAGCCCACCTTTCAGTTCCTGGGATGGTGTGGGCGCAAACAGATGGAGGGTGAATACAGGGGTGTGATTCTGAGTGTGTGAAAGGCACATCCATGTTTATAAATGGAAACTAACAGGACCAAGTATCAGCCCCGGTTTGCACTTGATGAGACCCGAGGGAGGGGCGTCTGTTCGTGCTGACAGGTGAGGACCCTGTGGGTCCTGTTAGCCACAACTCTGGGCTGGGGGAGCTGTAGAAACGCCAGGAAGGAAGCCTCCAGCTCGGCAGCCCCTCCCTGGGAAACGGAAACTGTTAGGAGATCAGGAAGGGGAGGTGAGGAGGTAGAAGGGAGAGCTTTAGTGTCAGGTGAATTCTGTTTCCCTGGGGGCGTGGGCTGCCGGGGGTTGGGGGCACTTGACGGGACCTAGGACGATGCAGGGCTTCTGTGTTAGTGTTTCTGGTGGTTTTTCACTTCCAACACGTGTAGTTGGCTTCATCAATAAGCTAGGGTTCTTCTTTTTTAATAACTTTCTGGGAATTATTAACTCCAAATGTAATTTGCAAAGGTAGAGTTGTAACAGGAGTGATTTGTCAGCTGTTCCACATTTTCTCAGTTTGGGATTTTTTTTTTTTAAAGTTTATTTATTTATTTATTTTTGAGAGAGAGAGAAAGAGAGAGAGAGAGAGAGAAAGAGGGAGAGAGAATGAGAGAGAGAATCCCAAGCAGGCTCTAGGCTGTCAGCACAGAGCCCAATGCGGGGCTCGAATGCATGAGCCATGAGAACATGACCAGAAATCAGGAGTCAGACACTCAACTGACTGAGCCACCCAGGTGCCCCAAATGCTCTTTTTTTGTTTTTTGCAAGGAAGTCATCCATCATTTCCAGCAAGGCCTTGTAAGCCCTTCCCTTGTGGACCTGATGAGGTTCCTGCGGTCCAGGGTGCATCTGTCCTTACATCAATATCGAAACAAAGCAAAACACAGTAAAATGCACTGTGTCCTCTTGGCCAGGCAGCTAATTGCACACGGCTTTCCAGGTGACTTTCGTTTCCCTTCCCTCCCATGCTATCTGCTTGGCCAGGCTCACAGCTGAAGGGTCCTCTGGCCACAGAGGGGACTGCTCCGTCCCCTGAGTCACATGCATGTGGGTTCCTGGCCTTGGCAAGTTGCATAACCTCACAGAGCTTTGCTGTCCTGTTGTGTAAGCGGGAGGCAAGCCATGGCTGTGTCCCCAGCCCCGTGATAGATCACCGGGAACAGTGAGTGGCCCCATGAAGGTAATCCGTACCAGAAGTGTGTGTCTAACTCCAACCTCCTGCCCAAGCCGGGGACTTCGCTCACCTGCCAATGTGGCGGGGCTTCCTGAAGCTTTCCAAACAGATCAGATGGAATGTGTCCGAACGGCCTTGCCCCTCACCAGCCTGCTCCCGCCCTGCCCTCCTGGCTCCATGGCTTGTCGGCCGGGGCCCCCATCACAAGACACCACACACTGTCAAGCTTCGAAACACACCTCCGTCCCTGACAGTCCCGGGGGCTTCAAGTCCACGATCGGGGCACTGGCAGGTTTGGAAATGCTCCTCCTGGCTTCCGGAGGGCCGCTTTCTCCCTGTGTCCCCACCTGGCCTTTCCTGGGTGTGTGCACCGGGAGGGAGGGAGCTCTCCAGTCTCTTCTTATGAAGGCGCTGATCCGGTCAGGGCATTCTTCACCCTCATGAGCTCGTCTAACCTCCCAAAGACCCATCTTCCTGATAGCATCACCCTGGGGCTTGGGGTTTCGGCATATGAGTGGGGGGCTGACATTCAGTCCATGACATGCAGTTTGTGGACATGGTCCCCAGGAGCACCAGAAGACCCAAGGCAGGGGATCACCGCCCCTCGTGATCCCCTGTGTCCCCCAGGCCCCAGACTCTATCTGGGGACAGCACCACACCCCGCCCTTCTGGCCCGGAACCGCGGCCCCTTCTCCCTTCGCCGAGAACACTGCTGGCCTCCTTGCCAGACCTCTGGCCCTGCCTGCTACCAACTGGCTTGAGCCACTGCCACGGGCGCTGGCTGCTTCCTTGCGGCTGGCGGAAGAGAGCCGGACTTGAGACTGTTGAGTCAGCTTCTTCCAGGGATCCGGAGCCCCCGTGGCGCCCTTATACCTCAGGGCACAGGCAGCCACCCCGCTGAGGGAGCTGACCTCCATTAAGGCACCTGTGTCCACATAGGATGACTACTTTTGTACCTTCCTCCTCCCCTAGACTCCTTCAGGGCTGGGCCCCTGCCTCTGCAAACCCACCACCATCTCGGGTAACCGTTGATGAGTCCTCTCGGGTCCCTTTCCTGACTGCTCCTACGATAGCAGGGCACAAAGGTCGCATCTCATATATACAGATGAACAGCAGGGGCTCCTGGGGGGCTCAATTGGTTGGGCGTCCAACTCTTGATTTTGACTCAGGTCACGATCTCACTGTTCATGTGATTGAGCCCCGTGTCAGGTTCTGTGCTGACAGAGCGGACCCTGCTTGGGATTCTTTCTCTCTCTGGCCCTCCCCCACTCTCTCTCATTCTCTCTCAAAATAAATAAGTAAATAAACGTTGAAAAAAAGGATTAGGGGTGCCTGGGTGGCTCAGCGGGTTAAGCGGCCGATTTTGGCTCAGGTCATGATCTTGCGGTTAGTGAGTTTGAGCCCTGCATCGGGCTCTGTGCCGACAGTTCGGAGCCTGGAGCCTGCTTCGGATTAAGTGTCTCCCTCCCTCTCTCTCTGCTCTTTCCCCACTCACACCCTGTCTCTCTCTCTCTCCAAAAAATAAACATAAAAAAAAAAAAAAGTATTAATGGTGCATTTCCACACCGAAGGATCAGAAATGGGCATCTCAGAGCTTCTTGACCCGCGGTTGGGAGGGCTGGCTTGGATATGGGATTCACACCGCAGAGGACGGGCGGATTGCTTCTGGTGACTTACCCTCCCGGGAGCATTGGCAGCCTGAAAACAGGGCCAGCGCAGGAACCCTGGTGGCCTGTGAGCATATGCTGGCTGGCGGCAGGGACAGGGAGATTTACGCCAGACCCTAATATAAAGGATCCACTGAGATAAAACATCTAGACAGTTCAGAGCAATATTACGACATGCACTTTTCTTCACATATAGAATTGCAACCCTTCTGCAAATGTTTGTTTCTTCGGCCCCTGGGGCTATAGAAAAGAAATTTGATTTAAAAAAAAAAAAAAGAGGAGAAAAGGCCTTTTTCCGAGGAGCATGTGGAAACTCCAAATTAGCATATATTTGCAATCTTAGCCCTTCTGGGATGACTTTCAGGTTACGGTGTGTCAATCCCACCTGAAGAGGAAAGCCCAGGGTACCCATCATCCCCACGGGGAGGCGGTCTTGCGAGGAGGTCCTGGGGGCACAGCATCACTGCCGCTTCCAGGTCAGCATGCCGTGTCAAGGTCATGGTGGCTGTGAGGCTGGGCTGGGGACCAAGAGCATCTGCCAGCAAAACACGTTCCTAAGAGAAGAGCTACACCAGGCCATGGGCTGGGGGACCAAGCTGTAGCTGTTGGGACTGGTTGGGGGCACACCGCAGGGCTCCCAAGTTACAGCCCTGCCCTCCCATGGTTATTTTCTCCAGAAGGATGTGATAAGAATATGAGATGTGTATCTTTTTATGTCCATTTGCTTTCCCTTCTCCTCCTTCCAAACTCAGCTCCAGATCCCGTGGCAAACAAGCAGAAAACTGTTAGCCCACAATCCCTTGTGCCTTCAGGATGGACGGGATAGATGAACGTGATGTTTTTTTCAACCTTTGCAGGTAAACATGTTACTGGATAACATTTTTGAGCAAAGAGAAAAAAATGGCAGGCTATAGATTTATGCATCTTTTAACTATGAAACGGTTTTCCAACGGGAGCCTCCTTTTGAGGCTTTGATTTCAAGAGACTGGGGTGTGGCTGCAGGGCCCCAAAGTCCTCAACTCCCCATAGGGCTGAGTCTCAGCCTCCAGGGATGGCTTAGAGGGGGGGCAGCCGAGGGGGCGCCGGGGGCCGTGATGTCACGTAGGCAGAGTGCATTGCTCAGCGTGGTGTTGATTGCCCATCTGAATTCTGCACTTGAGTTTGAAACGGCTGGAATTCACTTGATGTGAGGTGGCAGGGCAGCAGACAGCGGCAGCGTGGTTCAGGGGAGGTGAGCCTGGAAGGGTCAGGAGCCAGGATAGGCCACCTGCGTCCCCCTCCCCGCAGCCACCCGCTCGCTGCCCGCCCTGAGTCAGCAAAGGCAAAGGAGAGAGGGAGCAGTAGTCCAACAGATCCTTTTCTATGTCTCCCCACTTAACTGCCCTCCACCGCCATTCACATCCTTGTATGCTAGTTTCTAGAATTTTCCACGAGGCGGTGTCTCTGTGGCGGAGTCCGGTGCTTCATATCGCTTTGCGTGTGTCTTGTCCCATCTCTATTCAGGACGGAGACAATGGCAGACAGCTTCTCAGCAAGAGACACAGCTTGCAATCCCGCAGAGCCGCGAACGTGAGATTGGAGACGTGTCTAGACAGCATATTTAGACAACCAGAAAGGAAACACAGATGTCCCCGGCTCCCGATACCAGTGCTACGTGGCTCTGTGCTCTCTGCTGCATCTCCCTTCTTGATCTCCCGGGACGAGAGCCACGATACCCAGCACGTTGGAGGCACTGGATTTCTCTGCTGATCAGAGGCGGCTCTCATCCCTCGCAGGACCCGCCCCGCTCCCGGGATTTAAAGGCCGTCTTCTCGTCAACCGGGCTGTTCCCGACATGTGCAAAAATCTCTCCCTTCTGGACCTCCCTGGCCAAGGACGACTTCCTTCTCTCGCCTCTTGGCAGCCCGTGCCGACCATGCCGCCCTGGGGATGGAGACCCGCAGAGAGGGGCATGCACTGAGGGTGAGCGGTGACTCCAAGGACATGCTACGTGGGATGGGAAAAGAGCCACGTCCTGCAAAATTGCACGAGCTACCAGGGCGCTGGCGGCCAAGATGGAGCCGCATGGAGGTTGGGTTGACTTGGAGCTGGTTGGGTTCCTGCAAAGGCCATGAGCGAGGAAGTCGATGGGCCCACAGCGGGACGAATCAGAGTCAGTCGCGCAGAGAGGGCCACATTAACCTCCTTCCTGGGTATTTTTACTCAGAGAGAACAAGTTTTCTCCAAGAAAAGCCCTGAGGACAAACCCCAAACCCAACAAATGGATACACCCCCGAGCGGCCTCCAGTCTGACAGCCATCGCCTTCTCAGCCACACGCTGCCTCCCATCTGTCCCTCCGCAGGCCCCCCCACGGCACCTGTAGCAGAACATCAAACCCCCGCAGTCACCAAACCCTGGATTCTTTGAGAAGGAACCCGTCCAACTTGGCTGAAACTCTTCCGTGGCTGGGGAGAGAGAACAACGCCAGAAATAGAAGTCTCGAGAACTTTGGGGGATAATAAGAAGGAGGGCTACAGATGGCGAGATATTTTTCAATCCTGTGATTAATTCTTAATGAACTTTTACATTCCCGCAAACAGAACTGAATCAGCTGGTAACTCCCTCCCAGAAGAGGGGCAGGACTTCAAAGGAAAGTTGCTTTTGGCTCACAGAACAAAACGGAGCAACAATTCAAAACAAATGTTAATACAAGCAGTTCTAACTCAGACGGAGATTGAGCTCCAAATGCTCATTTTTGGACATTTGTGAAGCACTGCGACCACTTCCTCTGAAAGCAGACACATCCATACATCAGAGCGGAGTGAGGGGGAAAATGGTCTGTGTCTTGTTCTGTCATGGTGTTTGAAATGCTCTGGGCGCCAGCCCAGGAGCGAACCCCCCTACACACACAGGGTTTTGTGGGGAGATCCCTGAGTTTGAGATCCAGTGGCCATGACCTTGTTTTCAAGTCGGAGAAAGCACAGCCTGCAGTGGTGTGGGGGGAGGAAGTCTTGGGCTGGCCGACCCCCTCTTGAAAGTTCTTCCCCCTGAAGGGATTCTGAACTGGGACGGGACAAAGCGGGAGGTTTTAGAGTGGGTTTTCCTGATGCCTGCTGAAAAGGTATTGTGTCCATTGAATTCAATGCTAGTAAGGCAAGGATTGCCTGTGGGGCAGAGCATTGCAGAGGATAGGACGGGGTCTCTGCTCCCCCATTGTCATCGCACCTGAATCCACCTGCCCTCCGGTGTTGGCTTTTGCATCCTGTTAGAAACTTGGATCTGCCATTTCTGTACTCACATAGCTCCGTTTCCTTTTCTTGTACTCAGCAACTCAGGTGCTCTGAGAAGAGAGTACTGTGGCGTGTCTAGGGTCTCATGGTCCAAAAGCTGAGGTTACTGCCAGAGACTATTACTACGGCGCCAGATAAAGGCGCTTGTCTTCAATACAAGTAGGAAAAGCAAGGAATTTAGGGCTGTGGAGGCTGGGATTTGCATTCTTGATCCCTGCTGAGGCCCTGGGACGCAGCTGTACGTCCACATTTCTCATTGGCCAGAAGGAGATAATAATACCTACCTCTCAGGGCTCATGTGGCTCTGAGACATCATTAAAAATTTATGTACCTAATAAACCAGCGTAAAGCTTTTATCAAGAAAACTTGATTATTTAAAACGCGATTGAAAGAGTACCTATTATATTAAGACTGCACTGAAGGGAACATTGGTTTCTAACAATATGACCTTCTAAACCCAAATGTGTAACAATTATGACAGTTGCTGCTTACAGAGAGCCTAAAAGTGGCTCTAAATGCTTTATATCAGCTAACTTCTCATTTCTTACACATCAAATGAGAAAGGGAATGTCCCATCCCGATTTACAAATGACATACCTGAAGCAAGGAAGTTAGGAAACTTTCGAAGCTTTCTACACATCCTGAGGGGTGAGACTGGGCTGGAGCCAAGGCTATAAGGCTCCAGAGTCCACCCTATTAGCTGCTATGCCATATTGTCTTGCAAATCAACTAGGAAACAGATAGACATGCCGTGATATATGTTGGAATGTATAGATAAGATATCGGGAAAGCAACAGAAATTTCCGGGGGTGCTGAAGTGTGGGGCCTGAGAAGAAAGGTACAAGCAGCATCTGTTGCTAAAGCTTCTAGAAAGGATGAGAAAAGGGGAGACCAGGCTGTGGGTGGGAGTGGAAGTCTGTGTAAGAAAAGCCATTGGTCTCCACAAGGTCTATGGCACCCAGTTAGGAGCCTCACAGTATTACATGGTCAGTAAAAGGGGGAGGAAGAAAAACCCGCTGATTAGTTCAGGAAGAAAACGAGCAGCCTTGCTTGCCTTGGTCTGGGCTTTGAGAGGAAAAGAAGTACTTCCAAAGAACAGTTAATGTGGGCCAGCCTACCCGATGAAATTTATATTACGTCTATCTGGAAGGTCCTGAACTGGCACACCAGTGGCACGCAGGCAGAATACCTCAGGCACAACCAAAAGGAAACACTGAAACCACGTCCTGGGGACTTACCTGCAACCTAGTCTGCCAAAGATTACCAGCTACAGCATCCACCCAAAATGAACCCATAGTTCACGCACTAAGGAAGAACCTGCCACGACAGGGGTCAGAGGACACGGTCAGTCACGTGAACTGTCCCAGAGCATCAGGTGGAAGACTGCCAGGGAGTGCCTGGGAGATGACAACATTAAAAATAACCCAAGACATGAAGAGAAGGACTCAGCGTGTAAGGAAGGTACAAGATACAACTGAATACAGGGCAGACGTGAAAATCACCCAATAACTGAAATGGAAAATTGAGGAAATGGGGAGACTGTACGAAGCAGAAGAGAGCTATAACGGACTGTAGGATTGCTCTAGGGACCTACTCAACTTTACCACAAGGCTTGTTTTAGGGACTAAGTGAAATGGTATTTACAAAATGCTTAGAAAATTATAATCACAGAATAACTCTTCTTAAATAAGATTTTTTAAGACAACACATATTATTATATATATGTGTGTAACTATATATATGTAACTATTAATAATTATGTATATCATAATTAAATAATTAATAAATAATTAGCAATGTTATGTTATATGGGTGATATATTATGTATCACCCATATAACATAACACTGTTAATTATTTATTAATTATTAAATATTAATATATACTTAGTATATATTACTTATAATATATGTATCATATATAATACATATAATAATTGTATATGTAATTTCCAAAAGGAAACACATATTTCTTAACAGAAATGAGGGACCAAATTATTGTTATATATTCCAAAAGGATTTCAAGAGAAGAAAACAGAGAGAGTGGAAGAGAAGAAACAGTCCAAGTGTAATGGCTGGAAATTTCTCAAAAATATCAATGAATCCAATAAATAAAAGATATGCACACTTAGACACATCATGATGAAGCTATGAACTCCAAAAAGAAAAAAAAAAAAGATCTTAAGTGTTTCCAGTGAAAAAAAAACAAAGTTACTTCCATAGTGAAAATTTGCCTGGCAAAGACTTCTCAATATCAACAATAGAAATCATGTGACAATGAAATAATCTATAAAGTATTAAAAGAAAATAACCTTCTGCTTAGAATTCTGTATCCAGCTGAAGTATTAGTATTATTTAATAATGAGTGTTAGATAATGCTCTTTTCAGACAAGGATTGAGGAAGTTCACCTCTATAACGCTCTGTAAAAGAGTAAGATTAAACACTGTAGAAGGAAGAAATGGAAGCCAGAATAAATTGTAGGGAGAATCGTTGGTCCATCTAAACGAGCATGATTGTTCTAAAGCAATAAAAATAATAACGATTAGATTATTCACGCTCTATGATGAAGAACAGGAAAGACAGGAGGGCAGTGGTCCAAAGTACTGTTAGATGGCAGATGAGAGGAACATAGAGGTCATGATTAATTTTACTTTTTTGGGTAAGTCAAATATATGTGGTAAAATCTTGAGTGTGATCACAAAAGGCCACGTGCCAGAGAATATGCCACGTCTAATGATTAAAGGAATACAGTGGAGTAAAAAGTATTTGATCAGTACAACAGGAAGAAAAGGAGAATAGAGAGCAAATTCACAGACACAACGGGAGATTTTAACACCCTTCTCAATTACAAGGATGTGGTAATTATATACGCTGTAATTGACAAGTTCAGTTGAATGAAACATACATAAAACCCTGTCCTCGCGTATAATTGTTTTGAGCACATATAGAACCATTGTAAAAACTGACCCCTTATGGATGACTGAATCTCATCAAATACTAAAGAATGTCTATCATAAAGGAGACATCTAAAGATGATGACATTTTAGAATAAGTTCAAGGAAAAAAATTTTGACAATATTGAGAGACAGAGAGAGATTCAGATGGTGAGACCCAGACTACTTACAAAGGAGTGGAGGCAGATCAACACCAAACTCATATGCAAGGATGGATGTTAGAGTGGCTGAGGAGTAAGATCCTCAAAGGTTTCCAACCTTTGGAAACTTGGGAAAAGTTACTTTAATGTTTATTTATTTATTTATTTATTTTGAGAGAGAGAGAGAGAGAGAGAGAGAGAGAGGGAGAGGGAGGAAGGAGAGGGAGAGGGAGAATATGAATGAGCACGAGCAGGGGAGGGGCAGAGAGAGAGAGGGAGAGAGAGAATCCCAAACATGTTCCACGCTGTCAACACAAGGTCCGATGTGAGGCTCAATCCCATGAACTGTGAGATCAGGATCTGAGCCGAAATCCAGGGTCAGACATTTAATGGACTGGGCCACCCAGGCACCCCAGGAAAATTACTTTAATCTCAGCATACTTCCTGCTAAAATCACATTTCAGGATAAGAGCTAAAAACACTTTGGAATGTACGGCCAACCTATAGAAGCTTCGCAAACCACACTCCCTCCCTGCAAGAGTTACTCTGAATTTACCATAGCGAAATACAAAATGAATACAAATAATGAGAGAATGTCAGACACAAGACACAAGGACATTGGTGTGGTTGAATAAAAGAGGACAATTAATACGTATCTGGCAGGAAATGCAGAGGATTCCATGGGAGAGGGGATGGGAGCAGCGAAGAGACATAAGTAGTGTGATCTGGTTCTTGCCTCGTCAGAGGGAGGAGGTGAAAGACAGACGTAGATAAAATGTTTATGGAACCGGCATCTAAGGGTAATCCAGAGATATGTAAATAGGATTTGTAAATTCAACACTACGTGAAGAAAAACTGGAAGAAAATCTGTGCTCCAAGTGAAAATAAAATTAACCGCACTGAGTCAGTTCTCCGTGAGTCAGAATAAACAGAGCTAACAGGAGAGTCACACGCACGAGAACTTCACTCTCAGAGAGAGTTCATAAAATATAAAATGTTTAAATTTATAGATATATTTTTTAAAGATTTTAAGTCATCTCTACACCCCAAATGGGCTCAAACTCAGAACCCCAAGATCAAAAGGCACACACTCCTCTGAATGAGCCAGCCAGGAGCCTCTTAAATATATCAATATTTTTAAAAAGCATAGACTTCGTGATGTAAGGTCAGGCCACAAAGGGAACAAAGAGTATTTTTAAAAAAAGAAAAAACAACTCTTCTAAAATTTAAAATACGATAATCCAAAAGAGTGAAGAACATACCGAACAATACGTTCGATCCATTTGAAGAGATGGGAATTAATTGGACAACAGATATGCCGAAATGAGCCAGAACGAGACACAGAAGGAGGGAGAGATGGATATTTACGAAAACAACTCAAATTCACTTAATGGCAGAAGGAGGTTTAACACATTTCTAGTGGAATTTGGGGTCAGAGTCAGTTTTCCAAGAAGCAGCAGCTAAGAATTTTTCTAGACCTGAAGAGGGGAGAAAAACCTATAGGACAAACGCAGACACAGAGAGAGATTACGTATAAAGGGATGACAATTTCACTGTCCTCAGGGTTTCATCAGTAGCAAAGCGCTGAGGGCGTAGATCTGCCAAATTAGGAACCAGAAAAGTCAAGACACAGAGAAATGATCCCTACCAGACTCTCACCGGGTGGCTTTTAGTAATTGAAGGAAATCAGTGATGAGGAAATGGAATTCTGAATGAGGCAAGTGGATGTTAGAAGCAACAGTGAGCAGTGAAACTGGCCGGGGATGTTAGTTCACCTAAACAGATGTCGACTGAAGGAAACGCCAGGGCGACTCAGTGCATAGAAGTTTGCAGGTATGACAGTGATCACTCAGAATAAAACCCACAATGCCCCACAGAGGCTGGTCCACGGCCACCTCGCTAACGTCACCACCTCCCCGCTGCTCCTCTCTGGCTTGCAGGGCTCTGGCCACACAGGTGTGTGTCCCTCAGAAGAGCTGTGGTCCTTTGTGCACGTTTCTTACACTCTCCAAGTTCCCGTTCGCTCAGTGACAAAGTGTGCGTAGTAACCACTGCTCACGGAATGTCCAGAGGATTAAACAGAGCTCTGGGAGCCTTTACAAAGCAAGGCTTGTACGTGGCAACTCGTCTGCATCTGACTTTCCGAATCCCTCCCTACCACCAATATCCAGCTGCCAGGAGGTGTGACAGCCCACAGAATCCCCTCCCCTGTCCTGCAGGGACCCAGTGCTGTCCAGCACACAGGGAACCAGGGAGAGAGCCCAGCCCGGTACCCGGCACAAAAGCCTTGCTTCAAGAACACCTGTCATCTGACCGTAATTTGGCTGGAGCACTCTCGGTACTAAGACGTTACCTGCAAGGCTGCTTTTGGCATCAAGCCCTCCCAATGCTTGGCATCAGATTCACACGTCCAGATGGTTTCTGTACAACGTTTATTCAGTAAAACGAGCCACGCCTCCAAACCCAAGTGTCTGGAGGCTGATGAGACGCCAGGAGGCTGATGAGATGCCAGCCTGGAGCACGGGAACCAGCTCGCGAGGAAGCAAACCAGCACCCCTCTCCTTCCTCTCTCTGGGTTTGCATCTTTTGCGTGTCCCTCTGCAGAGAGCGACAATGAGGGTGCAATTTCCCCACACACAGATGACTCCCTGGCACATGCTGTTCATTCAGCGCGCTCCCTCCTGTCGTGACACGGAGTTCGTCCCGCTGGGGACACGAACACCTTCGTAGAACAATGTCATGCTAACCTTGCTCTCTGAGGCTCCAATGAAATGATATATTCAGCACAGCCTTCCCAGTTTCAAAAAGAATCCTAAGCACTACAAGCAGTAATTGCAGATGCTGATTAACATTTATTAAAAGAGGAAAATTTTAACATGAAATAGAAAGGTGGAAAATAATACAGAAAAGGAGGGAGGTGACGAATACAGGAGCTGGCACAGGTAATGTGTAGGCAGGTGTGGACTTCCTTTCATTCTCTTTTGTGTTTGTATTGAATGTTTATGATGCCATAGAGGGTTAGACTCTGATGCAGGCACA
The DNA here is from genome assembly GCF_046562875.1 of Panthera onca. NCBI lineage: Eukaryota > Metazoa > Chordata > Mammalia > Carnivora > Felidae > Panthera > Panthera onca. The sequence continues at coordinate 4,488,904 of NC_138339.1, read as the reverse complement.
CACACACACACACACACACACACACACACACACACACACAACTGTGCTGAACAAAAGACAACGCATTCATAGGATGAAATTTTAACTTCCTCACACATGCAGCCACATCTTGGCCATTGTATGCTAATTTATAACTTTTGATTATTCAGTAGGATTGATGGAGACTCTGCCAGGAAAGAAAGACATTGTTAACAAAATAACTATGCAAATAAATTTGCAGGTTTAAGATAGCTATTTTTTTTTTCAGATTCTCTCCAGCATATTCAAATTACCCAGTTGCTCGTCAACAATTGATATATGCTAATTAAAAAATAAATCAAAGCTTTTTATGAAAGTATTAACCAATGTAATTTACATTTCTTTAAAAATATTCAATAGTTCAAACTCTCCGTCAATTTCTCTAATGAGATCTCACCGACTATAGTTGATTTATACACATGGACGCATGCGGACACCTACATGGGTGTGTAATCCATCAGCCGGGCGACTTCTCAGACCTCTAACTTGCAGTACATACTGGTCTCAACTTGAACAATTCTATTATCATTTCTTTTCCTCTGCTTTCTTGCTTTAGGCAGAATATCCCATAGCTATTATTTGGTTATAGGATACAAATGCTCTTTAGTTTTGAGTTTTTTTGACATATCGGAGGCAAACCTCTGCTTTAGTCTATACCTCAATGGTCTAGAACTTTGGATTTGACATCGTGAGAGAATTCAGGAATGCTATTGGAAAAATACCAATGAAAGACAGAATCGTTGAAGCAGGTGTATCACTGGAAGGTCCAGTGGTTTTCAACTGATGTAGGTCAGCTCTCCACGGAACAAACGTACCACTTAAATACGACGCAATCAGAAGGAAGCCCACAGCTTTAAGAGGTTGCGGCTTTGCCTCCTACCTGACCTCGATTCTCAATTTCCTAGGAAAACAATTCCTTGAAGTTCAAGCCGGTTGCTGAGCAATCTTCCTACAGCTTGAAATGACCATGCTGGCTTTGCCCATTTGTCCTTTTAAGATACTTGAATGGTCTGGGGGGAATTTTCAAGGTTAAGGCAGGCCCTTGACAGATGACTTTCATAGAAAGGAACGAGCCAGGAGCTTCTATTAGGTAAACAGAGGACTGAGTTGTAGGAGACACTTACTCACGATTTAAAGACTAGTAGTTCTGACTCAGATGCTCAAGGTTAAGATCCAACAAAAGTTTGAGACCCAGGGATGCACACAACAGACGTGAAGAGAAGACAGTGTGCCATGGGACCACAGAGAAGCAGATGCCGTAGAAAGGAAACATTTCCACAAGGAAACGCACCGCAGCGGGCGCTGTTCTTGGCTACTTAAAAAGGAATAAACCCCTGTGAGCCCGAGCGGTACAAATTGGAGGAAAGGGTGTGTGAGAAAGTGTGAGCTCAGTAGCACTGGTGCCTTTCTAGCAGTTTCCAACAGTACGTGATGGTTCTTGGTGAGATTTTCTGCACGACCATATCATGTTTCAGTTTGTAAAGCATTACCCGCACCACTTGCCCGCATCTCCGTGGTCAAGAGCGTGGCCGAGGTGGCCTTCGAGGGTTATTCTGAAGTCGCAGGAGGAACCACCACAGGACTGGAGGAAGACAGTTCAGGTGCCGTGAGGAACCAGGCGTCCCCGTGGAGTCAGAAAGTCCAGGTTTGCCACCTCTTTGGCCACCTACTGGCTGAATGTCTTAACTGCTGACTCAACTCAATAGCTACCGTCGGCCACCACATGGGAATGCTCCGGAGGGTCACAGCGGAACTGGGGGCTTGGAAAAATCACACAGCCTCTTGGGACCTCAGTCTCTTCATCTGACAAACGGAAATTAAATTACTGAATTTTCCAGGTAGCCGAAATTGGAATAAATGGCAGGTATGGTAAAATAATTCTGGTAGCTAATGAGAAATTGTTCTATGCCAGAAATTGTGCTAAATGCCTTATGGATTCTATCGTATTTAATATAAAACGGCCGTATGCAAACAGGAATGACCGGGGAAGCTTTGTGGGGCTGCCTGGCAAGGAGGTGCTGTGTCCACTTTCCACTTCTCCGGCACCTGTGTCCTTCCTGGCCCCTCAAGACGGGCAGCGACTGGTGCGGGTCCTGCCTGGGGCTCAGCATTCTGGCGCCTTCCGACGTCCTCCGGCCCAAGCAGGCCTCTGGGATGCCCAGAGAACGCAGGAGCCACGCACCTGCGTCGGGCTGCCTTCCAGGCCACACTGAGACAAGTGGCTAAAGTTTGCCTTAAGCCTTTTTCACGGCAAAGCACACAAGGTGCGTTCTACCACAATGACCGTTTCCGGGGGGGACACTGAGGCACGGAGAACTAGAGCAGTCTGCCCAAGGTCAGCCGCTGTGGCAGGGTGGAGTCCCCTCCCATCTCTCTCTGACCTTGTTCTTCAATGCTTGGGTGCTTCCTCCCTGCCCTTCCAAGGGTCATGTTTGCCTGAAGTGATGAAGCCACCCCGCCCTTCATTTGCTTCCAGAACCTCCCTCCACCTTCTGCCAGTACACACCACGCTCGCGCACACGCACACACACACACGGACCCACAAGCACACAATTACGCACATGTTCAGACACACTCAGGCACACGCAAGCACACACACCACACTCACACACGCAAGCACGCACAAGCACACAAACATACACCACACACACGTTCGCACACGTATAGACACAGACGTCACACACAAACACACATCATACCCACTCCTACGCACACATGCCCATAGACACATACACCACAAACACACACAGACGCGCACAGACACACGCACATGCAAATGCACCACATACTCGTACACACTCAGAGACACAGGTACGCACACACGCGAACACACTGTGGAAAGACACGAGCCTTCACACTCTCCAGAGAGCTTTGGGGCCGGGTACCCCCTCACCTCTCTTTTCCCCTCCTTGGTTGCCCTGGGCCCAAGCTGACCGGTCACTGTGGTACGTCAGCTGCAGCCCAGACACGGAGCCGGGTGGGGACCTCGTGCAGGTGACCGAGGCGGCCGGGTCCGGGCGGCGGGTGCGAAGGGCTTCATGCACACGTATCTCTGGTGTTTCCGCTAAGGTATTTTTCTGCCATATAATCTCCCCTCTCTCTCTCCTGCCTTAAATAATAACTTTTTAAAAAATGTTTAGTTTGAGAGGGAAAGCGCGCAAGTGGGGAGGGGCAAGGAGAGAGGCAGACAAAGAATCCCAAGCAGGCTCCGCTGTCAGTGCAGAGCCCGATGTGGGGCTCGATCTCACAAGCCATGAGATCATGACCTGAGCCGAAACCGAGAGCCGGGGGCTCAACCGACTGAGTCCCCCAGACGCCCCTCCCTTTGGTAATAACTTCGGATGGGGAATGGTCTTCATCCTTTCCTGAAACTTATTTTAATCTGAAATTAGTTTTCCTGAATTCTCAGAAGGAAACACGATTCAGGAATGATGTGAGGACTTGACTGGCCCCCTGTAGGCTGCGTCATGTAGTGATCCAAGAATGTGGCTTTTGGATCCAGGGGTCCTGGCTCTTTCCCCTCCCTGTCATGCAGCTGGCATCACTTTCTTTCTCTGGGTGTCCTTGTCCCACTCTGTTTATTCCCACAGTCGCCACTCCTCCGTGTGGGGCCCTGGCCAGGGGTCGGGAGCCCCTGGGGGCCGCCCTGCCTGTCTCGATGAGGCGACCTGCCCTTTGCCTCCACCCTGACAGACACAGACGAGGGGCGGGGCTTGGCTTGCTGGTCACTTACTGGGTCGCCCAAATTGCAGATGGGTTTATGGGAACAGGGGTTCGCGCTCTCTGGTCTGGCTCTCCAGTGGTTCCTCTGCATGTTGGGAGTTAGGACAGTAAAAGCTGAGGCTCAAACACCATGCCGGTGTCCTCCCAGGGTCCCCCCGCCCCCATGCCCTTTGGACGGTTTTCCCTTCCCGGTGCGCCTCCTCCCTTCATCCCGTCCCAGGCCCTGCAAGCAGAGCCGAGCTGACTCATGAGCTCCTGGGCCACACGGTGCCCCCCGGGTCTGCTCTGTTCCTGCCCTGCCTTCTCCTTCCTCAGAGCGGCTGCCCTGGCCCCTGTGTCAGGGAGCCCCTGCCTCACGCTCGGCCCTGCCTGAGAATCGGGGACACTCTTCCCCACACGCCTTCTGGTGCCAACGACGATGACATCCCACGCGTCCGGGGTCTTTCCCTTGCGGCCTCTGCCACCTCAAAGCCCCGCTCCCTGTCACCCTCTCTCCAAGCCTCCTGGGCACCGGCCCCACCTCGTCTGTGGAAGGCTCCTCTCTGCTGCCCCCTGCCACACATTTGCCATTGTCCTTCTACGTCAGGGGCTGCTGCCCAGCTGCTGTCCTGTCCCATGAATTCCACTCCTCGCCATCGTCTCACATGACCAGTCGTCAGGGGGAACTGTCAAGGCCTTGAGCCCATTACCCGCTTCTCACCTGGAGCTCCTGATGCCCATATCCATCCCAAGTCTCCACGTGGATGGCCCGCAAGTGTAAGGAAGTGAGCAGTCTACAGCTGGGTGTGGCCTCCCGTGTGTCCTCTGCGCTGAACATCGGTCCACTTGTACAAGCCAGGAAGCCAAGTCTTTCCTGGCCACCAACCTCCTCACCATCCGCATCCAGAGACGGCCCCACACGGCGGATCCTACCTCTGCGACCACATCCCTACCCTTCTCTTTTCCTCACCTTGTGTCAGGTGAACACAACCTCCTTCTGAGTATTGCAAAGCCTCCTGAGCGGCCTCTCTGTCCCTGCCTGGTCCTCTCCACCCACCCTAATGTCTCAACGTGCGCATTCTGTGGCAATCACGTTTCTCCAAAAACCCTCCGGTGCCTCCCCACAGCCTGTAAGGGTTGGCTCCTGCTTCCCTTCCCGGATTTTCCTCTCCACCTGCTCACATCTAACCCCTTTCCAGATGCCCCTTTCAAAATAATTCCCTTGGCCCCTTTCCCTTTAGAGTTTTCCACACATGACTACCAGGCTCTTCCAGGGCCCCCTCCCTGGCCTGGTCACCATGTAATGCATCAGGGGCCACCTGCCACCCCTCCCACAGCTCCCACCAGCCTCCCAGCCTCCCAGCCCACAGGAGTGGATAGCCCTCCAGCAGGATCCACGATACAGAAACCACCTGTTTATTCGTCTGTGTCCACGCAGGGTTTTGTACTCCTCATGGGTGTTCACTGACACGAATATATAATTAGAATAGCAAATTTTGCACATGTCATTTTAGCATGTGGATACAACCCCATCACCTGGGAGTATTGGCTTGCTCAGTCATTTTAAAGGAGAGTCAAGATGGAAAGATGACGCATCCATTAGAGCGTTTTAAAGTGGACACAGATGCTTGAGACTTTGTGCTCCATTTCGCATCCTTCGGAAATATTTGTATGTTCGCCATGGAATTTCCAGTTGTCTGTTTAGAATAAGTTTAACCACAGGCTTACTTTCTTGATGACCATATGGGGAAATATTAGAAAAAAATCATTGTCAAAAGTTATGAGCCTGTCATTTTGAAAAATGGTCAAATCCAAAGCCTTGAAGGTTGTATCAATGGAGGCTGAGTGTCTATTCATGTAAATTATGAAATTACATGTAATTATGAAATTACATGTAAATTCATGTACATTACTTTACAAGGGCATTTGGGGCTGATAAGACCACATCAGCAGTATTGGGTGCAGCAGTCAGGGTGTAGATTAGACTCTAAGTTCCCTTTAAACTTGAAGATTCTGGTATTTTCCATATAGAACACCTTTCGAGCACACCCACTCATGTGATACGAGAGAGAGAGAACTTCTGTATCTGTGAATATTAGACACTTCTTATGTGCCACATTAGGCCATCAGGGATCTGTTCAGGGGCCTTTGACGAATTGTTTCCCCCTGGCCCTCATCAACATGCTGCTTCGTCATATGGGCCCTCCAGCCAACTCCTTATGGACACAAACCTATAGCCCCGTGCCTCATGTGAGGGCCACGCATCTCATCTGACTCCTGCCTCAGCATTTCCTGGGATGTACTGAGTGCCCACACATGCCCAACCTGAACGTACAGGAGTAAGTAATGCCTTAGGGAGAGAATTGTCAGCAACGAGGGAGCAAGCTAGAGGATGTAGTCTTTCTCTTTTCCTTCCCCAGAAGGACTGTTCTGAAAATCAGTCATTTATACAGCCTCTGGAAAGAAAGCCCCACAGTTTGAGTAAATGGCTGGACATAATAAAAATGGCGTTTTGATGACACACTTTTGTATTGGCCCACTCCTCCTTCCTGGATTGCACTTGTTTTCAAGTAGTCACACAGGGTCCCTTTGTTTCAGGCTCTGTTGAAATGGAGATACGAAAACAAAACAACTAAAGGACACTGGGAATACAGAAGAGAAGATGAATAATCATGACTCGGAAGATTAGAAAGACTTCATAGAAAAGGATCAGAAACCAAGTTTACAGGCGCGAGTACATGTCAACGCCCAAGAAGCAAAGTCAAGGAGAATGGGAGTCTGAGAGTGGGTCTTGTGTGTCCAAGCCGGGCCTGCCTGAACATCAAGAACTTGGATGCCCCGTGAAGTGACTGGGTTCAGGTTGGCTGATCAGAAGCAGAGCTGATCTTACAGTTCCCCTGAGACCAAGTATTTCCTGATGCCCAGGGGGTATGTGGCCGCTCCCCCAGCACCAGCCTGTGACTGTTTGCGGGGCCAGTCAGATAATGGCAAACACTATACGCATGGGGTTTTATGATCCTCACAATGGCTAGAATCTTCCAGATTGGTTTCACCCCTTTTTAAGGCTTTCACATTCTTGAGCTTGGATCCGAGCAAGGGAGGTAAACGTGCACCTGGGTGTTTGAGTGCATTGCCCACCTAGAGGAAGGTGGGTTGGACACGAAGTTTCAATACAGGCTATCCTGTCCTAAAGCCCAGTTAAACTCTTCTTGTAAAAGTTGGCGTGGGGACTGGAGGCTGTCAAGCATCTATGGAGCCATTGAAGGTTTTCTGTCTGGGATTGCACCTGAGAGTCCAGGCCACCCTCACCAGAAGACAGACAAGAATGGTGAGCTTGGTGACCACAGTCACAAAGAGGGGGTATGAGCAGCTGTGGATGTTGGTCACCCACTGTGACCATCTCCCTGTTGGACTCCAGGTTAGAATTGTCCCTACAGAAAAGAGCAACCCGGGAGGCTCTTAAAACTCCTGCTCAGTCCTTCCAGTTTTGGAGACTACTGAAGGTAGGGATGTAATAGCTTCGGGCCATGTGGAAACAGAACTGAAATCAAAGACACGGCCTCTGGCCTTGGGGAGTTTCTAGGTGAAGAGGCAGCCATTCTTTTTGTTTTCAGGATGAAGTTGCTTTTCTTCTCTAGTCTCTGCTGTTGAATTATAAATAACAGGCATTGCTAGTGCACACTGAAAGCTTCCATAACTTCCTCAGATTCTCAAAGGGGTTTGTGACCTCTATAGGATGAAGATCCATTGATTTAGAAAAAATGACATTTCTTCATCCGACATGATTTTGATTTTCCCCTACACTGTAATTCAGAAGGAAACATCATGGCCCTATTCTACTGTCAATGTGCCTCTGCGTGTGTGTGTGTGTGTGTGTGTGTGTGTGCGCACGCGCACGCATGTATTTTTTAACAAAACTAATTTTATGCAAACCGAGAAGACAAGGTCTCCCCCAGGCTCGTGTCTGCCAAGTCACTGACATCAAAAGAAAATTATTTTTCTTGTCTAGCTATAAAACAAAGATTTAAGCTTATCCACACAGTTGGCTAACTTATTGAAATATTGAAATCAACAAGCCCAGGAAGAAAAAGGAAAGTCCCTGATTCAAGCGTGTTTTTTCCCTTGAGTAGGAGAAAATGGATGTGCAGGTAGCACGGGCTCCTTTGCAGTCAAAAGGGCAGCCGAGCCCGAGCGTGGGCTCGCTGTTCTTTCCACTTCCCTCCCTCTCGGGGTTATATGCCGCACTGTACCGTGACTGCAGCAGGCTGTAAATGATGTATGAAATTTCAGAAAAAAAATCCCATGCCAGGGCACTCAGCCAGACTCTGTATTCACAGCTATTTTTGCTACTGAGGCTCAGAGGTGGCTGGGAAAGCAAAGCCTACACGGAGAGAAACAACCACCAGGACACTCAGTGATGCTTTTAAAAAAATCAATGTTGCTCCTTCCTCCTTCCTCTTCCTTCCCCTCTCGTAGGAAGAGTGTCAAGCAAAATATTTCAACAGAAGCAAACATCTTAAAATAAACCAGCTCAGTCATTCTTTGAACCAGGTTCCAAACCAACATTTGACGGGGCCCGTCTCTACCTCCCTGGAAGGTAGGGTGGGAAGATGGCCCATCACGTACTCCCCTGCTCCCACATGTGGCCGAGACCAGGGCCAGTGGTCTATGAAAGTCGGTGATCATGATGCATTTCAATTAAGCATTTTCTTACAGTATGTCATGTGTAGGTATATTTATGAACTTAAGGTTTATAATCCATTGTATCATCGTCAATCAATGTCTCAAGACAGTATACAGACTTGGAGAAAGGTCATTAATTAACAATAGTGAAAATAAATCCATCTTTTTTTAAAGTTTATTTATTTATTTTGAGACAGAGAGAGAGAGAGAGCAAGCAGGGGAGGGACAGAGAGAGAGGGAGAGAGAGATAATCCCAAGTAGGCTCCATGCTGTCAGCACAGAGCCCCAACACAAGGCTTGAACTCATGAACCATGAGATCATGACCTGAGCTGAAATCAAAGTTGGACGCTTAACCGACTGAGCCACCCAGGTGCCCCAAATCCATCTTTAAAATACACTTCTTGATAAACTCAAGTGTTTTGGCCAACTTTACAGCTGCATATGTGGTCAGGTTATTTCATTCGACAAATAGGTATTTAATGATTATCTGTCTTCCCTCAGTAAAGGTAAGTTCCAGAAGAGTAGGGAACTGCGTTTGTGTTGAGAATCATACATAATTAAGAGGTGTGTGAGATGTAAAGGAATGGGGTGCCCTTTTAGTTAGTCATTCCAGGGAAGGCTTCAATAAGAGGGCGATATTTGTATCTAGTCTCGGAGGCCGTGAGAGACAGGACAAGGCAGACAGGCAGCCGGAGAGGGTTTCAGGCAGAGGGAGAAGACTTTTACAGAATAGCTCAGTTGACACAAACGTTTAAGGGTTAGCTTAGTTTTGCCCATTTCTCCTGTGTACTTAAGGGGACACTTCTTTGGGGGAACCTCCGAAGAGTGCAATGCTGAATCATAGGAGAGGTGTTAAGTTTAACTTCTTAAGAAGTTTCAAAGTGTTTCCCAAAGTGGCTTTATGCCCCGGTGGTGTGTGAAGGTTTCAGCGCCCTCACACGCTCCCCAACACCCGTCGGCCAGCTTTTAAACTCCTCAGCATTTGATAGTGGTATCTCATTGCCATCTTAATTCGCATTGCCTTCATGAATGGTGATGCTGAGCGTCTTTAACGTGCTTACTGGCCATCAGTATTTCTTTTTCAGTCACATACTGACCAAATGGACGTTCTAATCGTTTGCCAACTTTTTAGTTGGTTTGTTTATATGTGTATCGCTATGGTCTGAATGTTTCTGCCTCCCCCAAATTCATAGCCCCCAAAGGTGATGGTTTTCGAAGATGGGGCTTTTGAGAGGTGGTGAAGATGTGGGAATGAATGGGATCCATTCCATCATAACAGAGGCCCCAGGGAGCTCCCTCACTCCTTCCTCCAGGTGAGGACACAGAAGACACCCATCTCTAAATCAGGAAGTGGCCTCGCCAGACAGAAGAGTGTCTTCATCTTGGACTCCAGAACCTCACACTGTGAGAAATCACCTTCTGTGGTTTATAAGTCATGCCGTTTGGGTTATTTTGTTAACAGCAGCCTCAACACACTAAGGCACTTAGTCATTAGTTTTGAGTCCTCTTTATAAATCCTGGATAAATGTCGGTTTTCAGGTGTATGATTTGACAACATTTTCTCCCAGACCAGGGCTGGTCTCTTCATTCTCTAAACAGTCGTTCCAAAAGCAGACATTTTTAATTTTAATAAAGTCCAACTTAGCAGGGGTTTCCTCTGTGGATTTGCTTTTGAGGTATTAAAAAATCCTTGCCTAACTTAAGGTCACAAAAATGCACACTCTTCCATTGTCTTCCAGAAGTTTTCAAATTTTCAGTTTTATACTTAGGTCTATAGTCCATTTGGAGTTCACTTCTATATGTGGTGAAAGGTGTAGTTTGAGTTTCTTGGTTGTTTTTTTTTTTAAATATATGGATATCCAAATGTTTCAGCACTGTTTGCAAAAAGACTATTCCTAATGCATTGAATTGCATTTGTACCATTTTTGAATCAATTGTACAGATGTGTGCATTTACGTCTTCTATTTTGTTCCATTGATCAATTTGTCTATTTCTACACCAATACTACAGTCTCCTGGCAACTACCACTTTATTAGAAGTCATGAAACTAGGCTGTATTCACACTCTAAATCTGTTCTTTGTTAAAGTTATTTTGCCCACTTCTAGCATTTCCATGAGTTTTAGAATCAATTTGTCAATTTCTACCAAAAAAAAAAAAAACCAGGCAAATCAACATGTTAACAATAGTGAGTTTTTTGACTTTTGTACATGATATAGCTCTCTATTTACCTAGTTCTCCTTTAATTTCTGTCAGCAATATTTTGTTATTTTCAGTGTGCTGTTCTCTCATATCTTCGGACAGATTTATTCTTAATTATTCAATTTTTTGGTGCTATTGCTAATGTTTTTGTTGGCTTAATTTGAATTGCAAATTTATTTGTTGCAAACAGATATAAACAGGGTTGGCTTTAATATACTGATTTGAGGGGCGCCTGGGTGGCTCAGTCGGTTGAGCATCCGACTTCAGCTCATGTCACGATCTCACGGTCCGTGAGTTCGAGCCCCGCGTCGGGCTCTGGGCTGATGGCTCAGAGCCTGGAGCCTGCTTCCGATTCTGTGTCTCCCTCTCTCTCTGTCCCTCCCCCATTCATGCTCTGTCTCTCTCTGTCTCAAAAATAAATAAACGTTTAAAAAAAGTTTAAAAAAATATATTGATTTGTACGCTGTAGATTTGTTACACTCGTTATTGGTTCTAGTAGGTTTTTTTAAAAGAATTTTTTGGATCTCTTCCACAGACAATCATGTCATTCGTGATGGATGCTTTTTTCGTTTCTTCCCTCATATGGCTGTACTGGCAAGAACCTCCAACATAACATTGAACAGAAGTGGTGACAGCATTGCTCACATCTTGGCCTTGATCTTCCGGGGAGAGCATTCGGTCTTCTACCTTTAAGTGTGATGTTAACCAATTTTTCATGGGTGACCTTTATCAGTGTGAGGGAGATTCCTTTTATTCCTAGTGTATGGAGCATTTTTATCAGAAGTTTGCTTGAGTCCATCAAACGTTTTCCTGTGCCTGTTTAGAAAACCAGATGACTTTTCTTTTCTAGGTTGTTAATATGGTTAAGTTACATTGACTGGTTTTGGAATGTCGATCCAACCTTGCCTTCTTGAGAAAAACCCAACTTAGTCATGAGGAATGTTTAATATGTGATTTGGGTTCTCTTTGCTAAAATTCTGTTTAGAATTATGCGTCTATGTTCATGAGGGAGTATTGGTGAGTAGCTTTCTTTTTCTGTGATGTCTTTGTCTGCTTTTAGTATCAAAGTGATGCTGGCCTCGTAAAACGATTTGGGAACACTCCTCTCATTTTCAATTTCTGGAAGAGTTTGTGTGGAATTGGTACGGTTTCGTTCTTACATTTTTGGTGGAATTTACCAAGGAAACCTTTCAGGCCTAGAATTTTCTTTTTGGGAAAGTTTATGACAAATTAAAAAAAAAAATAAGGGATATGGCTCTGTTCAGATGACCTGTTTCTTCTTGAGTGAACTTTGATAACTGGTGTTTTTCAAGGACTTTGTCCATTTCATCTAAGTTTTCAAATTCATTGCCGTGAAGATATTTATCGTATATTCATAAACCTTTTAACAGCCATAGAACCAGTAGTGAGGTTGCCTCTTTAATTCCTGATATTGACAAAATCTACCTTCTCTCATTTTTTAATCAGTCTCCCTCCAGGTTCATCAGTTTTGCTGATATTCTCAAAAAACTAGCTATTGATTTCATTGATTTTCTCTCTTTTAAGTTTTCTATTTCCTTGAGTTTTCCTCTGATCTTTATTTTTTCTTTTCTTCTGCTTGTTTTGAATTTCATGTGCTCTTTCTTTTCTAGTTCCTCAAGGTGGAAACTTAAGTCAATTATTTGAGAATATATATTTTTTTCAGGCATCTACAGGTAGAGCTAAATGCGCCCTCCTCCAAACACTGCTTTGGCAGCATTCCACAAATTTTATTACAGAGTGTTTTCATTTTTCTTCAGTTTAAAATGTTCTCCGGCTTTCCTTTTGATTTTTCCTCTGATGCTCTCATATTATGCACTTTCCAAATATCCAGGGACTTTCCAGACAGCTCTCTGGTTTAGATTTCTAATGGAATTAGTTGTGGTCAGCAAATATACTTGTAAATTTGATGAGCTTTGTTTTACGACATTAAATATGGTCGATGTTGGTAAACAATTTTGTGGGCACTTGCAAGAGCATGTATTCTGCTCTTCGCTTGGTGGGGTTTTCTATAAATGCCAAGGAGGTCAATTTGGTTGATGGTGCTGTTTAAATCTTTTATATCCTTACTGATTTTCTGTTCACTTCATCAATTATTGAGAGAGGGAGATTGCCATATTTGAGTATAATGGCGGATTTATCTTTTTCTCCTATTTTTCAGTAATGTGGTATTTTCCTGATTCATTGCATGCCTGGGAATCTTTTACTGGCAGACAAGCTTTGAATTCTACCTTGTTGGCCCTCGGATAGTTTTGCATTTCCAGAAGTGTTCTTGAGCTTTGTTCTGAGGCGTAGTTAAGCCACTTGTAAGCAGTTTGATCCGTTTGGGTCTCGCTTTTAATATTTGTTAGGCAGGACAGAGCAGTGGTTGGTTCAGGGATGATCCTGTCTGTGGAGGCAAGACCCAGCTGAGAGTACTCTGCCCAGCATCTCGTGAACCGTGCAAACAGTAGCTGCTGCAGGGCTCAGCTCGCTTTTTTGCCTGCCTAACAAGGACAACCACCCTTCATTGCCTGACTTCCAGTGTCTTTAAAATCATCATGTCCTAAATCCTAAATTTTGTCCATTTTTTCCTTTCAAGGGAGAGGGTGTATTCAGACCCAGTGACTAATTCACGTTGGCTAGAAGCAGAAGTCAAGAACCTGTGTCCTTAGGGAGGTATGGATATGAGGTGTGGGATCCTGTCTGCCCATTGACATCTGCCAGAGAGTGACTGACAGGAGTGTTCTCTCTGGACCAACGACTACTGGGAACCACCTGGTATCTCTGTGCACGTACTCTAGAAGCCAGTTTCCTATTTTGTAAAATATAGCTACGTAAAATTGGGTAATACAATTCTTAAAACTACTTATTTTATTTATTTTTGGGAGAGCACGAGTGGGGGCAGGGCAGAGAGAGAGGGACAGAGGATCCAAAGTGGGCCCTGCATTGACAGGCTGACAGCAGTGAGCCTGACATGGGGCTTGAACTCACGAACTGTGAAGTCATGACCAGATCCCAAGTCGGACGCTCCACCAGCTGATCTGCCCAGGTGGTGCCCCAGGTAATAGGATTTTTAAATCTATTTACGTTGGTCCATTTAAGCTGCAAAGCAATCAAGTGAGGAACTGAATGAGGTGCCGCTTCCTGCGCTGTTGGGTCATGGCGCCTCTCAGGAAACACCCGTCCATCAGCAGCGACATGCACACAGATCAAGGGCGCAATTAGAGTGTTATTAAACATTAGGGACACGTACTTCCTTTCTCACTACAACTTAATACAAGCAGGAGCTCTTAAATTCCCATCTCATAGCCCAAGGCTCATTTTGCTCCCCGCCCCCGCCTCATCTTTGACCTTGAAAACCTTTCTGTGGAGGAACACCGACCATGGTCTTTTTCTCATATTGGTCCCCCAATCACATGCCTTGCACTTCCTAGCACATCAGTGATAAAACCATCGAAAATGAAATAGGTCTCATAGGGACCACTGGTAGCTGTTCAGGGTTCCAGTCGGTATTATGTCCATATTCGTATGTCCTGAGATACGGTGTCCTGTTTCTAACTCTGCCCGGGCATAGGGGAAATAGACATTGCATTTGTTCAGCTTCCCCATGGAGCAGGACCCACACCATTTCTTCACTTTGCTAGGCAAAGAGATGACTCACCTCTCCATAAAACACTTTCTTTGTTATCCCTAATTTTCACACATCAAGATGACGGACAACAAGATTCATTTTTATTCAAGATTCCCCCTTGACTCAGGATGGAATATTAACTCCCCACAAAAGCACCACCACACAGCTAAGATTTTACTTTTTCTCCATCAGAACACTATTTCAGGGCCTTGAATGGAAATACTGATGGTGTAATATAACCATTCTTCTACCAAAATTATTTCTTACAGCTTGTCAGAAGCAGTGTTGGCTAGATAATAAGTCCAACGCCTGTGTTAATTTCCTCTTAATAAATTCATGTGGGACTATTAGTAGCAGGAGTTCCCAACCCCATCTTTGTCTCCTCGAATTTTTAATGCTTGAATTCCTATCTTCAGACCCCATTTGTCACCAAGTAGTTAGCTTACTTGTTGGCATCTTCTGCCCCCAAGTTGAATTAATGAAACCTCTATTGTGGAAATGACCTTCAATCAGCACAGCTTCTCATTTCCCAACTTCTTATACTTTAATGGAACGTGCTTCCCACTCTTCCTGCCCGATGCTGTTAAATGTGTGTGGTCGGACACACAGAACAAAGGTAACTTAGAAGATGGGTATAGTTCCTCGGGTTACATTTTTAAAAAAATGAGATATGAACAGTAATCTCACTTTTTTTTTGTTACTGATTCTCCATTTTATGGGTATAGCACAATTGTTTGTCTGTTTTTCTCTCAGTGGACTTATGGATTTTTCCCCCAGTTTTTGTAGCTATCTATTTTTTTATACAAATCTTTTGTTGACATAAGTTTTCATCTTTTTTTCTCAAGTAATTACTTTGGAGTGGAATTGTCAGTCTTATTTTGCTCTTGAGTCCCCAGTTTGGACCTGGTTCAGTGGGGAAGCTCAGTGCTGCTCCACTCAATGTCAATAGAGACATCTTGAAACCTGGGTCACCTTGTGTTTCAGGGCTGAAGTTATCAGAAGGCTCATTCCCTTCTTACCTGGTGGTTGAGGTGGGCTGGCATCCAGGACCTTCACTGAGCCTGACATCCAGAACGCCTGTGTGTGGTTTCTACTTGAGGAGGCCTGGCTTCCTCGCAGGTTGGTGGCTGGTTCCAATAGCGAGCATTCAGGAGTACAAGGCAGAGTGCATGATATTTTTATGACATACTCAGAAGTCACATAGTGTTATTTCTGCCATATTTTATTGGTTGGGACAGTCACAAGGTTTCACACAGTTTCAAGAGTAGGAGAGCTAGGACATAGGCCCTACACTCAATGGGAATATTGTCAAAATTATGTCATAGGAATAATATGTGGGATGCAGTGTATTTTGTTGATCATTTTTGGAAAATACAATCTGCCATAAATGCTCAAGAGATGATCTCTTTCCCTAAGGCAATATGTACCCCCAAACTCAAAAACATTTATATCTTTTCTCTCAGTCATCTCACTTGGATATTATCCTAAGGGAATTAAGACCAAAACACTCACAGATTTACGTATAAAGATATTTGTGATAACACTTTGAACAATGGGAATATTTAGAAATCAATTAGAAAACATGTATATGCAAATATAGAAATAGAGTTATTTTACGTTGTGGTTTGAAGTATTCCTACAACTTCTTTGATGTTCTTCCTTATAAGAGATGGAACCTAATCCCCCTTTCTTTGAGTAAATAATGGGCCTAATGAATTATTTATACACAATATAATAAACAGTATGTCATCTGTGTGACTTTGGAAACTGTGTCATGAAAGTCACTGAGACTCACACCTTCTCTACCTTAGATCTCTCACTTTGTGGAAAGTCGCCTACATATTATGAAGAGAGGTCCACGTGGTGACCCATGTGAAAGTGCCATTAAAAAATTTTTTTTTCCAGCCTTCAGATGACCATCGCCCCACCTGCCATCTTGATTGCATTGTGACTGTAATGCTCTGTCTCCTGTATGGAGATGGTGAGCCAGAATCTGCTCCCAGATTCCTAAATCTCAGAAGCCATGTGAGATAGTAAATATTCTTTGAAGCTTCAAGTTTTTAAAGAATAATTTGTGACACACCAATAGATAACTAAGTTTTACAACATTCCACTCAACGGAATGCCGTGAGACCACTGAAAACCATTATTTTATAAGATTAGTCTATGATACGGAGATACATTCACAACACTACTAACAATACAAACTGACCAAGTCAATATATGCAGTATAATCACAATTTCTTTTTACAATGCAAATCTATACGGAGACAGAAAGATTAAAGGAAAAGAGCATTTAGTACTCGATGGGGATGATTACTATGGTAAAAAATTTATCCTTTATCACTTGGTCTGAGTTGAATCCCACTTACTAGTTGTGCGAACATAGGGCTGTATAACCAATTATTAAGTCTCTACACCTCAGTTTACTCATCTATATAATGCAACTCATATAATGTCACCTAATTAATAAGGCTTGGGGAGAAATAAATTAAAAATGTCTAAAAAGTACTCAGTGCCCAGATTGTGGCAAGTATGTAATGAATGTTAGATAATTTTCACTGTGACCACGAGTAATAAATAGTTCTTTCTGGAACTCACAACTTTTCTAAAATAGATTTGCATCATCTTTATGGCTGTAAAAGCGCTCTTTAACTCGGATTCCTATAATGGTAATTTTTTTAACCTTGTGTTTGAGGTACTCCCGCTCCTTCCTCCCTTTCCTTACAGAGTGGGGACATCTGAGGCATAGGAGAGGCTCAGACTAGAAGCACTAGAGGGTCCTCGCTGTGCTGTGACCCGAGTCTTTGACATGCAGGCAAGGAGCCGGAGAATCAGTCACACAGTTGGCTGTGAGTGGTGGCAGCCGAGGAGAGGAGTCAGCCTGGGCACAGCACAGTCCCGTCTGTGTTCCTGGGTAACGAGGCCCAGCAGATCTTTCTGGAAAGTGAAGACAGCCCAGCCCATGAAGCCTCTTGCCGCAAATCCCCCGGGCTGGTGGGGACATTTTTACAAAGGCAAGGCACCCCCCGTTTCAGAGATAATACCAAATTTAGTGGACTCTGTGTGCATAGTCCTGTAAACTTACATCAGTCTTTTTTTTATTTTAATTTTTTAAACATGTATTTATTTTTGAGAGAGAGAGAGAGAGACAGAGTGCGAGTAGGGGAGGGGCAGAGAGAGAGACGGGGACACAGAATCCGAAGCAGGCTCCAGGCTCTGAGCTGTCAGCACAGAGCCTGACACGAGGCTCGAACTCGTGGACCACGAGGTCACGACCTGAGCCGAAGTCGGACGCTTAACCGACCGAGCCCCCCAGGCATCCCAACTTACATCAGTACTTATTCTTTTTTTTTATTCTTCCATGTATAGGGGCCCCATGCCCATCAATATAGTTGTATAAAAGAGACACAGTGTCAGGCCTTCCTGTTTTGTCTTTTAACCAGACCTTAGATATCATGAAGGTGTGGATCACACTTACCCCTAGTTCTGTAAATCCAACTTTCCATAAATAATTTTAAAATGAAAGATTGAAAACACACAAAAATGAGCCTCATATTATAAGTATGGAGATACCCTCCCTGGGTTTCCTTGGGAAACACAGTTTCAGAAATTCAAGTTTAAAAACAAAAATAGGGGCGCCAGGATGGCTCAGTCTGTTAAGCGTCTGACTTCAGCTCAGGTCATGATCTCACAGACCGCGAGTTCGAGCCCCGCGTCGGGCTCTGTGCTGATGGCTCAGAGCCTGGAACCTGCTTCGGATTCTGTGTCTCCCTCCCTCTCTGCCCCTCCCCTGCTCATGCTCTGTCTCTCTCTGTCTCAAAAATAAATAAAAACATTAAGAAAATTAAAAAAAAAACAAAAACAAAAATAACTGGGCCAGGAGAATGAATAGTCATGGTTTTTTGATGATCGCTCTTCCCTCCGAAAGCAGCTATGCCACACATCTGTGGCATCTTGCCTTGTGTCCCCCTGTGAGCACGTTGGGATGATGGTCTGCTCTTCGGCAATAATGGGGACGTGATGGCATTCTTCTTGTCCACCGGAGAGTTAGCACAGAGTTCCGAACAGAGCCTCCCCAGTTGTGCCCAGATTTAAATTTATTCCTGCTTCTTCCTTTTGTTTATCCACTGAGTTCAAAATGCCTCTCCAGGGGCGCCTGGGTGGCGCAGTCGGTTAAGCGTCCGACTTCAGCCAGGTCACGATCTCGCGGTCTGTGAGTTCGAGCCCCGCGTCAGGCTCTGGGCTGATGGCTCGGAGCCTGGAGCCTGTTTCCGATTCTGTGTCTCCCTCTCTCTCTGCCCCTCCCCCGTTCATGCTCTGTCTCTCTCTGTCCCAAAAATAAATAAAAAACGTTGAAAAAAAAAAAAAATTTCAAAATGCCTCTCTGAAGTCAAAACACTCTGCATCAACAACTTTCCAGGATATTCCATTCCAGAAAACCTGTCAATAAACAAAAACCAAAAAGCTGACTTGTGAGATGCTCCTCTGAGTTTTAATGTCTATTAGTTACTACAGCTAGTGACTACTAACTAGTCTTACTAGTACCAGAGACTATTCCTTATTGCTGGGATCTTGTCTTGTCCCCCTTTACTCACTGGATCTTCTAGACCTCTTCAGGAGACCAGTTAACATCTTTTTTTTAAATCTGTCGTGCTGAGAATTTAATGTTTCTTTATAAAGAAACATTTTATAAAGATGCTTATTCTCAGCAATATTTCAAAGATTACTTGTTGTGATCAGCATCATATTATAAATTTATTTCCATGGACCAGGCTGCAGCCAATCTTGCCCAGACATCAAATGTTATCTCAGAATTTGCTCCTCTATTTTCAAGGCCCTTCTAGCGAGGTTCGTTCTGTCTTTCCTATTGGAAAAGAGAGACATGAGAGTGGTTTTCTTCTTCCAAGAGTCAAATCCCCTCTGGTTATGCCAACCTGTAGTTATTTTCCAGTGCTTCAAAAGTTGTCTATCGTGTTTTACACAAAGTTCATAATTGTCCTTGGCTGGAAAGTTAGTCCAACACAAGGAATTCCTCTAGGAAGGTGTTCTTTTTTTTTTTTTTTTAATGTTTTTATTTATTTTTGAGACAGAGAGAGACAGAGCATGAGCAGGGGGGCGGGCAGAGAGAGAGAGAGGGAGACACAGGATCCGAAACAGGCTCCAGGCTCTGAGCTGTCAGCACAGAGCCCGACGCGGGGCTCCAACTCACAGACTGTGAGATCATGGCCTGAGCCGAAGTTGGACGCTTAACCGACTGAGCCATCCAGGTGCCCCTCTAGGAAGGAGTTCTAAGAAGGGATTGAGAAGGCACATCTTAACATAGTTTCACATTTCTGTTTTAAAAATGTACCAATTGTATGGATGTGAGAAATATAGTCAATTCTCATTATTCACAGTCATTCTGTTCTGTAAATTTGGCATAAATACTGAATGAGTGAATACTGAGCATTGCTTCCTGGGCGCACACAGAGTTAGGTTCCTGTGAGCTGTATTTTCATCAATCGGCACACAATCTTTTTGTGTTTCTATTAACGATATCCTATTTGACGTACGGTGTTGATTCTTTAACATTAAACTCACGGCCAAAGCACTATAACCCATGTCTGAACAAAACTTACCTAATGTTATGTGTTTTCTCCATCATGCACATCACAGCCTCGTTGTGCTTGAGAATAGACAGGACTTCTGCATTATGCTTTGGGCTTATTTTAAACTGCAAAATCACTAACAAAAAGCAGAAAAACACAAAACCATGACACAAAATATATTACAAAAAGCACACCTGTTGTCAGTAGGAGAGTTAGAACCGGAAGGTGGAATGTTGTCTTGTCTGGCCACGAGAATGCTGAAAGTACTGATTTGGAAGTTATACATAAATTTTAGTAAGTTCAGTTTTTTATAGGCTTTATTTTCCCTTATGCTTCATTTTGTATAGTTGCTATTTCTATGTTCAGATTCATTGATTTTTTTTTACAGGACTTAATTTTGTGTTAATACCATCCAGTGAAGTTCCCCTAATACTCAAAGTAGAGGATTTTTTAACACATGGGACTTTTATGGATAGGACTTGTTTTCATCTCAATAAGTTACGTGAGTTTCTTCTTTATACCCTCAATTTTTCTTCTCATCGTATTCATGTTTTCTGAGCATAATATAAATACTGTCTTCAAGTCTTTTTGTGCTAATTTATAATCTCTCTTGTTTCTGGGTCTGTTTTTTTAGTTTTTTTTTTTTTTTAATGTTTATTCATTTTTTGAGAGAGAGAGACAGAGCATGATTGGGGGAGGGACAGGGAGAGAGGGAGACACAGAATCCGAAGCGGGCTCCAGGCTCTGAGCTGTCAGCGCAGAGCCTGACGTGGGGCCTGAACTCACGGAAGGCGAGATCATGACCTAAGCTCAAGTTGGACGCTTCACCGACTGAGTCACCCGGACACCCCCTGGGTCTGTTTTTATGGGCTCATTTTTCTCCTGGTAATGGGTGGGATAGTTCTGTACCTATTGTCTTTTCTAGTAATTTTTGGTTGGACTCACTTATAATTTTGAGCTCCCAGTATTGTTTTATTGCTTGAAAACGTGTTGGACTTGAGCTGGTATATAACCAGGGCACTTTACAACCTGTGGACCAGCTTGAACCTTTTGAAGCTTGGTTTTTAGAATTTTTTTGGACACACTTGGGGTAGATTTTACTCGAGGGCTGTTTGATCCCTAGTTCTCTGAGGGCGACTTCTGTATGCTTATTGATTTTCTGGGATCTCTACAACATGCCCAGTGTATTCAACAAGATAGCTGCAGACTGGCTGGTAGGAATGCAAATTCTCACCTCTGCCTGGGGATTTTTTTGGCTTACCTGGCAATATTTCTGAACCTGGAAGTAGTTCATTTTCCAGCCTCCTGGAGTTTCTTCTCTTCCTCCAAGGGCTATCCCTCTCTCTTCCACTGAGAAGAGTGTTCTGCCTGAGTTCCTCTACCCAGAGAGAATTCTAGAAATTGTCTGCAGGCATAATGTGATGACAAGCATTGCCTGTTTGTCTCCTTCTGTTAAGGGTCAGAGTTCTGTGCTGACTATCGTCAAATATCTTGGACGTATTTTGTCTAGTTCTTATTTCCAGTTGTTTATGGTGTGTGGGTACATCCCCCACCAGTTACCCTTCCAAGGTGGAAGCATACACCCCTTAGCAAATGTTTACTTTTCTTTCTCATCTTCAGATTTTTTATCCCACTTAGCATTGGTCTTTGTATAATATAATATTTAAATTTTATATATACTTTTTATTTTTATTTTTTGGATGACTACTTTTCCTCATACTCTTCACTAAATATGCTGGCATTTCTCCACTGAATTGCAAAGCTGCCTTGGCGATGTACCAGTTTTCACTAGACTTAATCCTTGACAATGTATTTGATGTTTTGTGAATAGCATTTTTCATAATTCGATTTTCTGTTTGTTGATGGTTATTTAGAACGCAGTCCATTTTCACATATTGATTTTACATCCAGCAACCTTCTGAATTTTCTTTAATTTCAATAAATTAGCTCTAGATTCTCTTGGGTTTCCTATGAACACAAATATATTGACTCTTCTATTCTTTAATATTTGCTTCCTTATTCTCACTTAATAGTGTTGTCTTGGGCACCCAGAAAAAAAAATTCAAAGAAAAATGTAGTGAGAATAAGCATTTGTTATTTCTCTAATATTAGGGAAAATTCTGTTGTCATTTCACAATCAAATGTGGTATTCATTATAGTTTTTTTAGCAAATACTGATTATAATAAGTAAAATTATGTTCTTTCTAGATTTTAGAAAAGCTTTATTTTGAATGTAATTGAATTTAATTAAATATAATTACTGTGTGCCTTAAATTAATTGTTTTCCATCTATGTTTTGAATTGCAGTTACAGATTTTATAATGTTGATTATCCTTATGTTCTTGGCATAAAACCAATATGTTCATGATGTATAATTTTTTTAATGTATCACTGGATTTAGCTTGCTGATATATTGAATATTGTTGCTTCTATGATCAACAGTGAAAGTAGTCTACAACATCCTTTTCTTATAATGTCCTTGTCCCTTTCTTATAATGCCCTTTCTTATAATGTCCCTTTCTTATAATGTCCTTGTCCCTACTTTGAACAATCTTATTATCAGATTTGAGACCAGCTATTTTATCCTTGGATACAGGATACAGGATGTAGTCCTTGGATTAACTTCTACAATGTTAGAATATCTGTTCTTGGAATCATTGGTAGAATTTTTACCTGAAGGCCTTTTTGTTTTGTTTTTAGTTTTTGGTGAAATTTTATTTTATTTTATTTTAAAGTTTATTTATTTATTTTGAGAGAGAGAGAGAGAGTGTGTAAGCGGGGTAGGGGCAGAGAGAGAGAAAGAGAATCCCAAGCAAGCTGGGCACACTGTCAGCACCGAGCCCCACGTGGGGCTCGATCTCACAAACCATGAGTTCATGACCTCAACCCAAATCAAGAGTCAGACACTCAACCCACTGAATCACCCAGGTGTCCCTTTGTCTCCTTGTAAAAATGCACTTACTTGTTTTATTAATTTCTGCTGGTATCTTATAACATTCCTTCTACTTTGTTCATGCTTATTCCTTTGCTTTTTTTTCTCTAATATATTGATTTCAATAATAATACTATGTATTTCCTGTCAATCTTCTTTGCTAATGTTAGTATAATTCTAAATGTCTTTATAACTCTTATTTTGGGAAGTAGTATTTTTATTATCATTTATGTCTAGGTGTATTCTAATTTTTATTTTTATTTATTTTTATTTTTTACTTTTTCTACATCCAATGTGGGGCTCAAACTTACTACCCCGAGATCAAGAGTCGTATATTCTACCAGCCAGGTGCCCTGTATTCTAATTTTTATTATACTTTCTTCTGTGAATCATAGGTTCTGCACAAGTTTGCTTTGAGATACCCTGACATACATTATTTTTTAAAATAGGTAACAATTTACTTGCACTCTGGTCAGAAGAAATAGTCTGTGAAACCCATGGTGATTTGTCTTAGGGTCTAGATAACAAAATCAATATTAACAAAAGTTCCAATATTAGTCAATGTTCCCAGGTGAAGTGTTCTATATATGTTTTTTTAAATCAAGATGTTTTATAATTGCAACATTAAAGTAGCCTAGATCCTATTTCTATTCCATATATTTATGTCATAGTTGCTGAAAGAGATTGTCCTAATGATCTCCCACAATAATAACACATTTTTCATTTCCATCTGTAATTGTCAGTGTTCATCTTCATATGTCCTGAAGCTCTGAGATACAGACACGCACACTGAATTTTACATGAAGATATTTAGAATTTTCCTGGGGAAACTTATCTATTGTCACTATGTTTATATTTTTATGTTTGATGATAATTTTGTCTTAAAACTCTACTTTGTTCTAAGTTAATACATGTTTTCTTTGCTTAATGCTCTTTTTGCTTTGGTTAAACTTGATTTTGACTTTGTTTATCCTTGTACTTTCAACAGCTCTGTGTTTTGCCTCATTCACATGTGGGTAAAAACTTGAATAGACATTTCTCCATGGAAAATATAAAAATAAGCATGTGAAAAGATGTTTGACATCAGTGATCATTAGGGACATGCATATCAAAACTACAATGAAACAAACAAACAAAAGCTACAATGAGATACCTCTTCACATCCGTTGGGCCGTCTACTAAAAAAAAAAGAAAACACAAGGTACTAAGTATCGATGAGGATGTGGAACAATTTGAAGCCTTGTGGACTGTTGGTGAGAATGCAAAGTGTACAGTGGCGGGGCAAATACTATGATGTTTCCTCAAAAAATAAAAATAGAATTATCATATGATTCAGCAATTCCATTTCTGGGTGTTTACCCCAACGAACTGACAATGAAGCTTTTTACAACATCAATGTTCATAACAGCACTGTTTACAGTAGCTAAAAGATAGAAGCAACCTAAATGTCCATCGAATGATGACTGGATGAGCAAAACGTGATGTGTACATTCAATGTGACATTATTGAGCCTTAAAATGAAGGAAATTCTGACCCATGGTCCAGCACGATGAACACTGAGGACGTTGTGAAATAAGCCCATTGTGGAAAGAAAAATACAATGTGATTCCACTTAGTCAAAATCGTGGATACAGAAAGCAAGCTGACAGAGGCTGTGGAAAGGAGAAATGGGAAGTTATTGTTTAATGGGAAGGGAGTTTCAGCTTTACAAGATAAAAAGAGTTCTGAAGACGGATGGCGGCAATGGCTGTCCAACATTATGAACTCAACTGTGCACTTACAAATGGTTACTATGATAAATATTATGTTATGTGTACTTCACAATAAAAAATGGGGAAAAGGGTGTGACATTTCCCAAACTGATTAATCACAGAAATGTCCCCCAGAATCGGCTGGGCTAGCGGCCCCCTAATGACCACAGGGAGCTCTGGCAAGGTTTGGAAATGGTGTTTGGACAGGGACACTAGAGCCTGACCCTAAAACCGGGTGGAAACAATTTCTCCTAAAAGCTCTCAAATGATCTCTTTAGTTCCGTTCAGAAGGTGACACCAATACATTTCGTGCTTTATGGGATTAGGGAGACATCCTCCCCACATCACCCTGATATACACACACACACACACACACACACACACACACACACACAGAGGGAGAGAGGGAGAGGGAGAGAGAGAGGAGAGAGAGAGATTACTTCCTTTCCAAAGCAAGAAGTATTACTTCTCTCTGGTTAGCTTACCTAGTGGGCCTTCAATTCCATGGGAGAGACAATGCTTCTCCCCACAGAGTCCAGAGAGATGGTTTAGAGAAGGCCCATCCTTCCTCAGGAACTTGATCTCCCCCACGTCAGGAGGCTCCATGGAGAAGTAAACACCTACACTGGATCGTTCCACCACTAGGGCACGTCCTAGAGGAGAGCTGGAGCCATGCTAGATGCCTAAATGCCATTCTTTAAGCCATTCTGAAGTGAATACTTGGACCACTTGGACCTTTTCGTATGCTAAGGTGTGCCAGGCAAAGGACACCTTCCTGCACATGGGACAGATGGACATAGGTGGCAATTGACATCTCGAAGGCCCATCAGACAGACGCGTGCATCATTTCTTCCTCCTCACCTTCCTCCCCCTCACTTGCACACACTGGGAGCCTCTGAGGGAATTGTCGTGGGAAGTAAATCCATGCTTCTTTGTTGAAGGGAGCAGAAAATTCAGGAACCAAAAGGGTAAAAACCCCAATGAAAGGAGCATGCACATCTGTTAGGAGAAATGAAACAACACACATCTCACCAAGGACAAGCATTTGGAAGGAGGAAAAGACAAAGGTTCAGTGGGAAGTGCTTGGAGTAACTGGAGGCAAAGCTTAGGGCAACTGCAATGACTCCAGTGGAGTAGACTTGGTCTGTCTTTGAATGTTGAAGAAGTGAGTTTCAGAAGGCGGAGAGTCAGGGCCAATGGCAAGCGTGCGGGGACATCTGCAGACTGATGCCCACGACGTGCGGATGGCAGAGAGGCTGCGGAGAGCAAGGGATTACACAGCGGGTTTCTATGCTGGAATCAAATAACTCTAATTGCATTTAACAGAAGATTTTAGCGTGGGTAGCAGAGGGTCAGTTAATAAGCCAGCTTACGGCCAAGAGCTGGGGTTTTATTAAATTTTAGAGGCAGTACGGAGACACTGTGAGACCCTGTCAAAAGAAGTCAAGATCAAAATGAGGCCGGTTGAAGATAATTCTTTCTGTCTCTGCCATGTCGATGGAGGTTCTGAAATACTAGAAACAGGAAAGGGCTTGAAAACTCTCTCTGGCAGGTGACAGGAGCTGGGAGTCAGGGAGAGGAGACTTGACCATGAGGGCGGACACGGATGGAGGAAGTTCAAAAACAAACAACCAAATAGACAAACAGAGCCAAGTGTGATGGGCCGAGGACAGAGAGAAATCACTCAAAGCCTCACGGGGGGAGAGAGAATGGTGACCTTCAGTGGAGACCTCCAAAGGGTGTGCAGGTCTCTGGCTACATGGCTGAAGTTTGTGGACGGGGAGACGACGTAGCCACGGGTTCGTCCACTCACTTAGTGTTACCGAGGGCCACGCGTTGCACTTAGAAGCAAAGTACAAGTATGTGCAACGAAAATTAGCCCGTGCCTTCCAGCCATTCATGGTCTAGAGGAACACACAGGCAGGTGACTGGCCTGTGACAGCAGGAGTCTACAGAGCTATGATACAGCTGAGGGCAGGGTCCCAGGGAACCTCTAGGAGCAGTGCCTTACCAGCTTGGGGATTGGGCTGGGGGAGGAATGGCTCCTTCAGGTGCTAGGAGTAAGGGACACCCTCTCTAGGGCGGTCGATGCCCGCGATTGTCGCTCTCAAGCAGGACTCTGACGCCGGTGCCTCAGGAAGGCAACGCTTTGCGTCTCCAGCAACATCCATGTCAAATGACCGGAACACGCATTTTCCACAGGTTGCCTTTTGACAAATGAGCCTAGAGACGTAGAGCCCAGAGGGTGCAGAGGGGCGAGCACGGTGTGTCGAGGAAAAGGGGGGCACGGCAGCACTAAAGCCAAAAGCCGGGCTTCCGGCCCTGGAAGGTTGAGATGCAGGACGCCATGTGTTCTGGTTAATAGGTTAATATTCTAAGCCTTTAGGTATCTCAGGATACCACATGACAGACACGATTTCATTCCTGATCCCTGCCCTGGGCGTCTGCTGACTCACGATGGGGTGCTGCTCCCCGCATCCTGAAGTTGTTTCTTCCCTTAGTGCTGCGGCCAAGACCCAAGACCACAATACAGATCTCGTGCAAATGCCACACACATTCACCCCACGGCCACACGGCGGGGCTCCCGCCTGGCGTCCCCTCCTCGCCTTTCCTCTCCTCCCGCGGGTCTGGTTCTCCACCAGAATTCAGGGACGTGGTTCCCCAGCTGCTCCTTTTCTGTTCAGAAAATCAGCCCTTCATTTCTTTCCTTTCCTAATTCATTACCATCTCGTTGAAAAATGAGCCAGATTGCCCCTCCCGTCCCTCTGCCTGTAGTTGCACGGAGTCTTTCTGATTCGGTTCTCTATCCCCTTCACGGGTATGTATTCTGAGCCCGTTACAGAAATTACTGAAGAGGAAGGGGTTGCTGGCTGACCTGGAAACAAGCACTATATCTACAAGCGAGCCACAGGGTAAGAATAAATGGTGAGAGATAGAAATGTCTGGAAATTGTTGGTGGCCCCTCTCTATTTTTAGTCCCTGGAGGCAGGGCTTGAGTCAAGGATTCAGGAGGAACAGTTTAAGTGGGAAAAGCAGGAGTCTCTGGTAGTGGCTGGGGACGTGGGCAAGGTAGAGGGGGACAGTCAGCAAACTGCATCATCGACGTTAACCCCACGGAGGCGCCCCGGGAAAAGTTGTGGGACAGACACCCGGGGTGATCCCGCTTATGGGGGGAAGACACCTGCCGGGCATCCACGGAGCCTCCTAGCAGCCTGAACTTGGGTATGTTCCCGAGGAGTGCTAATTCCTTGCACTTTGCTGTCTGTGTGCAGAGTGACTGTCCCTCCCTTTGGAAGGAGCTCCAGGTCCCTGAGATGCACACACTGTGGGAGCGGTACCAGGATGTGCGCCTCTGGACCCCGCTGAGCGCTGGCTGTGTGGTCACCATGCGCCGGGCCTGGGGGAAGGCTGGCCACCTTGCCTCTCCCTGCCCCTCCCTTAGCTGCTGGGGCTCCAGGCCAATCACCAGACATCCAGGGCCACAGGCTCCTTGCGGGAAGAGCCACACAGTCCTGCCACCTTTGAGCTTCGTGCAAATCCATGTAACAAAATGTACTTCTTCCTGGGTCTCTGAGTTCCTCTTCTCCAGCTCTCCTGGCTCAACGTCGGCCACGCTTTCAGAGCACGGAATTTGTATTCCCACACGCGGGAAACTGCCGCTGAAAGAACAAAAAAAAAAAGCAGAGAGAAGACAGGACCATCTCTTCCGCAGTCAAACGTTACCCCACCGCTCTGCAGACACATCTGCCCACCCACAGCTACCCTGTGGTCCCCTGGCCGTCCTCCAGCCTGAGTGCCCTTCCAGATCAGTGTCCCCTCTCACACCTGTGTTACTGACACCTGCTTGTCTACGGTCTCGGCCAGATGAGTTGTGGGCTGTTTTTAGAACCACAGCGTCTTTGCGGCGGGCCGGGTGTAGATGTGTGTGTCTTGTTGTCAGGCACCGGCCGGTCATGCGTCTTCCACACCACATCCCGAGACTTACCCTGCAAGATTCCAACACCCCATGAAAGGACATACTGTACAATGCAGTAAAAATGCCTTTTCTGTCCGGATTAAATGTGTCTACAATCTTGAAGCCGGAGGGAGAGGTGGCGTTTCCCCAAGCCCTTCTCTGTTCCCCCAGGGCACCAGCTACCCAGTGTTTCCAGCCTCCTCTGCATTTTGGTGTGAGTAGGGGACATAGTCCTGGCCAACAGAGCGCCGGAAAGTGACAGGTACCACTTCCAGGAATGACCCATAAATCTCCATCCCTAGGTGCCCCAAGGAGGACAGAGCCCCCAGATGGAAGGAAGCTGGGTACCAGCTCGCAGAAGCATCTGATTGGACTTCTGATGACTGAGAATCAACTTGAGTTAGGCCGCCAAGGGCTTGGGGTCCTTTCAGTTGCTGCGTTAGGGAGGGCCTGCAGGAAACAGATGGCATTCTTCTCTAAAGCGGTCCCCTCCTGGGAAAAGGCTGGCGTTTCACGACCCACTAGGAGGTCCCAATTGACCTGCATGTCTGCGGCAGCACTTTCTTCCCTTTGCAAATTCCCTAAATGAGAGGAAACTCTAAAACCTACCATCAGCAGGTTTTCCCTTTTCTTGAGTAATTTCTAGCTCTTAATCCTTCTTTTCAGGACCCATTTCTATTAAATGCAGCTATCCTCCTGTGTTCGTGCATTCTGCGGGCGCAGGCGCTAGGCCATCCATAGAGATGGGTAGTCCTACATTGCTGACTCTACCTACTGATTCCCCAGAATAGTGAGCATCTGTGCGTAGCTGTTAAATAATGCAATTAACAACCTGCCTTATGCCGGGCTCTGTGCTGAGCATCGTGCTACGTACTTGCAATTAAAATTCAAATAAAACGTAGTCTCTCACCTTCTGGAGTTTGCAGTCAATAGTACACAGCAAGAGGCTGTCGAAATCTTGAAAGTCGTCTCGCCCTGGTTCAGACCTGTCTGTGTTCCTGTCGGCTGCATAATAAAAGGGAGTTATATACATTCTTAGGGTTCTCAAGAATCCACAAAGAGTGAGCATTTGGGGGGAGAGCAATACTGTAGTCAATTGTCTTGTAGAATCGAATGACATCAAGTGGGCATACGCCCTGGCACATAGCAGGTGCTCAGTGCAGGGAAAGTACTATTTTCAGTGGTTGGGAAGTAGACAGGTATCCACTGATGTCTGCTGCGGGAGGATGAGTAGAGGGGGGCAAGTGTCCAGCCTGGAGGTCAGGAACCATCTGGAGAGAAATGGCAGCTGCATCGAGTTTAGGAGGTAAGCGTGAGTTAGCTGGACGGAGGAACAGGATGCGAAAGGTCTCCCTTTACAAAGGACAAGGGAAGGACGCGAATGCCCAGAAGCCACCATGGGGCTGACCACACCATCCCTGAGAAAGATCTGAGTAGATGTCACCTCCTTCAGCGCAGGGAGCAAGGGCGGATAAAGGCGGGGCAGGGGACAGGTAGGGATGCACCGAGCCAACCTGGCCGGGTAGTTAGCGTGTCACAAGGGCGCAGGTGCAGGGGATCCAACCGTAACACTGGTGGCACCTGCCCAGGGCCTGCAGGGGAGAAGGGTCCTTGCCCCCTCACCAAATATGGACCCCAGGCTGCAGGAGGACCCGCCCCACTGGAGGCTGGAGGAAAAGAGGTGGGACACACAGGCACCAAGGGGAAGCGAGGAGCAAACCAGGAGAAGGAAGTCTTGATGCCCCGGAGCACAGGACGTGTTCCTGGCTGGGTTAGTCTGCTTTTCAAATCCAGCAAGGGAAAATAAAAGGAAATTTCATGGAAGATTTACATGCTGATCGCTTTGAAGCTCGAGGCCCTTTTCATGCCTGAAGTTGTTCCATTTGGCGCCTGGAAGGCCAGAGATCCTGACTTTCCCTCCCCCTCTGCTTCCTGGCCCAGGACGCCTTCACCCCGCTGCTGCCCTGGGGCCCCTGAACCTCGGAGCACCTGTGGCTGCGAGGCTTGGACGCCACGGGGCCTCGTGGTCCTCTCCCTGCAGCCACTGCCAGGAAGACACCCCTCCCTGCAAAGAGGCACCACACACGTGCTTTGGAGCCTCTGGCCACAGTTGTTGGAAAGCAGTTTCCAGAAACTAGTTTTTTTTTTTTTCTCAATTACTTTTTACTTCGTGTTTGTTTGTTGTTAGGAAAATACATGCTTGAAACGTGACACTGGTTTCCCCGGGCCTCGATCTGCTGCCCCGCTGCCTTCCCCTGGGCCCCGAGACGCACAGTCATGGCCGGAGTGGCGAACATCAACGAGAAGCACCGAAAAGGTCCAAGCACCTTTCTGGATGCTTCCTTCTGATTACACTCTGTGTGGAAACGGCTCCTGGAGACTCCCCCGGAGACGGACTATGGGAAACCTTACCTGTCCTCAAATTCATGTCCTTGCCATGCCCTTTAAGGGACCATCCATCCCCTCTGTCCCTCAGACTCCTCTCCCTGTTTTTCTAAGTGCAGCTAGATATTGTGTAAACATGGCAACTGCTCTCATCTTGGACACCTGGGGTGAATTGTGCTCCGCTGTGCAGACCTGTGTCCCAGGACCCCAGACTGGAAGCCTTTTTCATGAGGAGGGGCTGCCTCCTACCTGTAGCGAGGGCTGACCTTGTCCTCTGCAGCCCCGGGGGACAGGAGGGAAGGAGCAGGAGGCCGGTATAATTGGACAGATCACTGGTGGTCTCAGAAGCAGGACCTAAAGCAGTCTGCAGTGACAATAAACTAGGATGGGACCTGTAATGAAGGTAGGAGTAGAGTCCAATATGAGCGAATGTTTAAATGCATGATCTGATTGCCAAATAGAGACGTGACCAGATTAATAATAACTCGAACAAGAGCAAAATCAATAATAAAAAATAAAAATAAAACAAATCATTAAAAAAATCATTACCAGGGCACCTGGGTGGCTTAGTTGGTTGAGTACCCAACTCTTGATTTCCGCTCAGGTTATGATTGATCACAGGGTGGTTGGATGCAGCTGCGAATGGGGCTCTGAGTTCATGGAGCCTGCTTGAGATTCTCTCTCTCTCTCTCTCTCTCTCTCTGCCTCTGCCCTTCCCCCACTCACGCTCTTTCTTTCTCTCCAAAAAAAAAAAAAAAAAATCACCATCAGAATTTACAACATTCTGAAAACCAACGTAATAGAGCAGGCGTCCCCCCAACACATGCACACGGGAGCTATGTTGATTTCCCATCGTGGCCGCCAAGGCATCCCCAGCATCAGGGACACGTCCAACCGTGGTTAGGGTGGTGAGCTTTGGAGACACGGTGTTACTCGCCTGCTGTGTGACCTCAGGGAAGCTACCTCATGTCGGTTCCCTGCTGCCGAGTGGGGGTAAGCATGGTGTGCAGTATACAGACTTGCAAGGATTATTGAGAGAAGGTGCACCAAGGGGTTGGCGGTGATATGGTGCAGGGGGAGGTGGCACGTGCTCAGACTGCTCTTGTCCCTCCTGACCTGGGCAGGTGCTTTGCTGCTCCGGGTCTCAGGCACCCCGTCTGCATGGAGGACCAGCATGACGTGAAGGTGGTGGACGAGGCATGGGCTTCGGGACAGATGGCTCCTTCAGGAACAGTTGTCTCTGGGCAGAGTCACTGACTACGTTCTCGGGCAAGTTCAGCAAACACGTTCCCAGCCCTGCCAGCTCCCCATGTGAATCCTTCACCACCACCCCCACCCCCCAGGCTGTCCCCTCCAACACCGTGGACGAGGCCCGGAGTCAGGGCAAGGCCAAATGGCAAAGTCCACAGTTTCAAGGTCTCAGGTGTGCCCTTATTTCTTCTCTCACCTTTCGTGGGTGTTTTGGAAAATTGCTGGAGCCCTTTGAGGCGCCCATGATGTCCCGGAGAGACGTCATGCTTCTCTGTTCCAGGTCCCAGGTGGGATCAGAGCACATGCGACCTGCATTTCCCTTCGGTGTCTTTGCCGACCTGGGATGCTTGCTTCCACACAGCCTAGTGCATGTGGTTGGCTCCCCTCCCTCTCAAACAGCCTTAGCCACTTAGTGAGCTGGTCTGGGGGCCCCAGCCCACA
The DNA here is from genome assembly GCF_046562875.1 of Panthera onca. Lineage (NCBI taxonomy): Eukaryota > Metazoa > Chordata > Mammalia > Carnivora > Felidae > Panthera > Panthera onca. Next base: position 4,456,363 of record NC_138339.1, on the reverse strand, counting down.
GGACCAGGATGAAACGGGGCATAAGGGTTTTCTGTCCGTGACCTTCTTCTCTTTGGTCACCCTGTTTTCCTTGCTTGGAGATCATTCCGTGCCCCAAGCCCCCGTCCTGGTAGGATTGAGATTCTTCCCCCTGTGTTAACCTGTTTTGGCCGGTGTTTGGATTCTCAGGGGCCTGCTGTGATGGATTCTTAAGATAAATATGGAGCCTGTTGGATCCTGGGAGCTTGCAGCCGATGGGTCTTCCTCTCCCCAAAAGGAAACGCATTGCACATCCACACGAACAATTGTAGTTCTAAACAGAAAAGTACTGGACTGAATGACCAGATATTAAAAAAACAAACCTCTCAGAATGTAGCCCATCTTATAAATGGCACCACGTCCTTCTATGAAGCTGAGGCATTCCAAGAATATTTCCACCTTTCAACCATGGAGAATCTGCCTTCTTGCCTTCTGGATCATACGTCACTTCTGGATCGTGGCAACAGAAAAGCATTTCCAGCTTTTGTGCCTCATTTGACAAGTCATTCCGTCACCCCCTCATCCCTCACTCCGGTAAAACAACTTTTCAGAAAACACGAAGGAATCTAGAGCTTTACTTTTTGTTAAAACAATAGTCGGGTCTCTTAGCTGTCCGTCAATGTCATCCCACATGGGACGCAGAGCTCGAAGCCACTTGGACCACATCACAGCAAAGCGGGTTAAGGATCACTCAGGGAGGGAGTAGACCCCGCTCTACTCACTACAAGCTCTAAGTAGAGCATGGAGGCCGCATTCAGCTAAGGATTAGGAAGGGCCTGGGGAAGACTGAGTCCGTGAGGCTGATGTGCCAGGGTAAGGCTGAGATATCCGATAGCTGCAAAAGCCACCCGCCTAAAGGCCAGGGTTCACACTTCCAGTATGCGGGAAGTCCCCTACCACAGGGTGGCAAGAAACAAGTTGTTCCTTACTGGGTGGAAGGTGGTAAATATGGGAGCACCTTGGTGTGTATGTGCCCATGTCAGTGGAGGGGACCATGCTGAGCGGTGAAACTCAAGAACTGTCTCTTGCTTTTGACTTTGTGGCGTGACCTTGTGCACATGATTGAATTTCTCCGTGGTTTCACTCCAGTTGCTGAACCCTACCTCGTTGCCCATTGAAGAGCTCTGGCCCAGGGCAACTGGGGGACAGCTTCAGCTGTGACATTGGACACACACTGTTGTCTTCAAGTGTGATTCAAGACTCATTAGGTCTGGGTCAATCTGACACCCGCCCGATCAGCGATCCTGGTTTGTAGAATAATCCCAAGTCGAGTTTCCCCATCATTCTTGGTCCTTCTGATTGTTTATCTCCATTTCCTTCAGTTTGTGTGGAAACTCTGTTCTTCGACTGAGACGCTCAGATGAATGAGGAGAACGGGGCTCGGAGTCAGACCCCGGGGCTGGCGTTCTTTGATTTCCAGTTAACCATCCCGCAATCTGTAAATACATAACGTGTATGATAATATTTGCCTTACAGTATCGTGTTGGAAAGTATGGTGGTGTTTGTTAAAACAGTTTACAAGTTCACGGTGATTCAGTACTACCGCCAATTGATATTCTTGTTTTATCTTTCACTTGACTTTCACCCTTTCGCAAACAACCCTTCCCCGAAGGCAAACAAAGAGCCATCCGTTTTTATGATTATAGAACTCCTTACTAAGGAAACATAACCTTGTACAGAGTGTTCGACGAAGGTATATTTTAATTTCGCCGCTGGATTTTGATTAAGCGCTAGCGGTCATGGCCACCCCCCTAAGTCCACCTTTATTTTTGTAATGTATCTAATGCGAAGAGAGCATTGCGTCGTCTGACGACTTTCCGCTTTCATTCTTCATTTTAATAGGCAGTAACGCATGCTAATATGTAGCAGAATTATAACGCATAGGGCTTGTATATTAAAAATGACTGTACGTGAAGTTATTTATGTACTTGTGACAGTTAATTTTATGTGTCAGCTTCCCTGGAATATGGGACACCCAAGTATTTGTCAAACATTATTCTGGAAGTGTCTGTGAGGGTGTTGTGGGTGAGATTAACATTTAAATCATTGAACTTTGAGTAAAGCAAGTTGCCCTCCATAATGTGGGTGGGCTTTGTCTGATCAGCTGAAGGCCTGAATAGAAGGAAAAGATCGGCCTCCCCTAAGACCTTGCTGTTGAATGTATTTGAGCCGAAAGAGTGAATTCTCCAGCAGATGGCTTCTGGACTTCATCTGCAATGCTGGCCTTCCCTTCGGAAGGCAGACTGCCTTTGGACTAGAGCTGAAACTTTGGCTCTCCTGTCTCCAGCCTATAAGCCTTTGAGCTGGAACTATGGTATCAGCTCTCCTGGGTCTCCAACCTCCTGGCCCATTCTGAGATTTTTGGATTTGCTAGTCTCCATAATCCCATCAGCCAATTCCTTATAATAAACAAACTAATTAATTATATTATTTATATATTATATATATTAAATACATGTTATGTATAGCCTTGTACATTATTTGTATGTAACATATATTATACACACATATACACAAATCTTATTGGTGATGTTTCTCTGGAGACCACTGACTATCTCAGAACCCATAACTCAGGGGAATCAAAAAATCACAAAACACGATTTATTCTTAGCCATCAGTAATTTCCGTGTGCCTCACCCCCTGTGTTATTCAGGAGCCTTGCAAAATGCAGTGCTGGGCCTGGTGCAGTGAAAACTCTCCACAGAGCAGTGCAGTGAGATATGCATGCAGAATTATGAACCGAATGACACTTTGGTGTATTTCTAAGGTCAGTAAGTGCATAAAAAATAGATGAGTGAGATGAGTGAGAATGCTGATTTTATCGATTTCAATTTCACTACGTGTTTTCCGTGAAGAATATCATGCATTCATACATAGGGGCACTTGTACCCCAATGTTTATAGCAGCACTTTCAACAATAGCCAAATTATGGAAAGAGCCTAAATGTCCATCAACTGACAGATGGATAAAGAAGTTGTGGTTTATATACACAATGGAATACTACCTGGCAATGAGACAGAATGAAATATGGTCTTTGGTAGCAACATGGATGGAACCGGAGGGTATTATGCTAAATGAAATAAGTCAGTCAGAGAAAGACAGGTACCATATGTTTTCACTCTAATGTGGATCCTGAGAAACTTAACAGAAGACCATGAGGGAGGGAAGGGAAAAAAAAAGTTAGAGAAGGAGGGAGCCAAACCATAAGAGACTCTTAAAAATGAGAATAAACGAGGGTTGATGGAGAGTGGAGGGGGGGAAGGTGGGTAATGGGTATTGAGGAGGGCACCTGTTGGGATGAACACTGGGTGTTGTGTGCAAACCAATTTGACAATAAATTTCATATTAAAAAAAAGAAGAATATCATGCATTCATAAAAGGAAGTTAATGTTGCATTTTGGCTTCCAACCATCTAAAGCAATCAGTTTTCTAGACATTTAAAACAAACAAAATAAAGAAAAACAGACTTGTTTTGGATGTTTCCAGAGGCTGCTGACAGATTGGCTTAAATCAGGATTATAGGTTCAGTGACAAAATTCTGATCCAGACTATCAAACTGGCATAATTGAGACAGTGGGGCAATGTATAAATATTATATGTCTTCACATATATACATGCAGGTGTATGTGACTTTTACATAAATATCTCCTGTATATAGGGAACAAACACGCCTCACTACAGACGTCTACCTCAGAGTGGGACGTGTCTGACTCCACATGGAATCTTCAATAGCTTGTACAGAGGAGATGCCTAGAAACAATTTTTTGAGAAGAGTGTCCATGCATTCCCCGTGTTTTTCAAATTTTTAAAAATTCTTTTTTTTTTAAGTTTATTTATTTCGAGAGAGCTCGAGTGCGTGTGAGCAGGGGAGAATCAGAAAGAGAGGGAGAGAATCCTAAGCAGGGTCCTTGTTGTCAGTGCAGAACCCAACACAGGACTCCATCCCGTGAACCGTGATGTCATGACCTGAGCCAGTCGGTGGCTCAGTCGGTTAAGCATCCGACTTCAGCTCAGGTCATGATCTCGCCATCTGTGGGTTTGAGTCTCGCATCGGGCTCTGTGCTGACAGCTCGGAGCCTGGAGCCTGTTACGGATTCTGTGTCTCCCTCTCTCTCCGCCCCTCCCCCACTCACGCGCGCGCGCGCGCGCTCTCTCTCTCTCTCTCTCTCTAAAAAAGGAATAAACCTTAAAAAAAAAAAAAGAGTTGGATGTTTAACCGACTGAGACACCCAGCCGCCCCCCAATTTTTTACCTTACTTATTAGGAAACAAAAAGATTTGAAGTGTGTATTGTAAAAATACGCTAACATGTTATAAAACCTATTTTGAATTTTTTTTAATGTTTATTTTTGAGAGACAAAGAGGCAGTGTGTGAGCGGGGGAGGGGCAGAGAGAGGGAGACACAGAATCTGAAGCAGCTCCAGGCTCTGAGCTGTCAGCACAGAGCCCCATGTGGGGCCTGAACTCATGAACCGTGAGATGGTGACCTGAGCCGAAGTCGGACACTCAAGCGACTGAGCCACCGAGGAGCCCCATATAAAATCGATTTTGGATTTGCTTAGTACAGCTGTATTTAGTAAGGAAAACAGATTCACTCTGAGGAGGAGTCCTTGACCCCACGTGGTGCACCTGACTCTGGCCGGCTGCACAACCAAAGACAATGAAGCAGACGGCAGAAAGCTGGGTACGTCCAGCTCCAGGAATGGGGAGCCACCTCCTAAATGCTGCCTTTGAGATGAGGAGCCGTGTCTGAAGCTGGAGTTGCCGCAGGGCAAGGTTACAGCCGGACTGGTGCGGCCCCAACTGGGCCAGTTCCCTTGCCCCGGGACAGACAAACCCGCATCATATGATACTTTTAGAAGGGGTCCTGGTGATCCAAAGGCTTGGAGGGAGAGAAAGCGGTTACATTCATTGCCAAGTCCATTTCTTCTCCATTAATGTAAACGGGTAGCCAGTTACTGCTGGGGACCATCCAGAGAACTTGCCAAGGCCGTAGCTGTTCGGGGGCTTGTCCTCCACGCTGCCTCAATTGCCCAGTCACAGACAATGGGTCAGTTTACACACAAAAAGTCTTGTCTATATGAAAAGAGCGTTACGTTTACAGATCGAGTTGGGGGAAACTGCTGTTTTTCTGATATTGAATTTCCTAATGCATTAATCTGATATATCTCTCTACTTATTTATATCACACTAGGTAGCTAGCTAATATGTTATGTTGGGTTTTTCACATATGTTTATGAGACAATTGATCTGTAATTTTCCTTTCTTGAAATACCCTTTATAGGATTTTTTTTTAATGTTTATTTCTTTTTGAGAGAGAGAGAGAGAGAGACAGAGGACAAGCTGAGGAGGGGCAGAGAGAGAGGGAGACACAGAATCAGAAGCAGGCTCCAGGCTCTGAGCTGTCAGCACAGAGCTCGACGCGGGGCTCCAACTCACAGACCGCGAGATCATGACCTGAGCCGAAGTCGGCCGCTTAACCGACTGAGCCACCCAGGTGCCCCTATCCTTGTCAGATTTTATTACCAAGTTTAGGCTAGCCTTCTACATTAATTGGATATTGTTTTCTCTTTTCTTCTTATCTGGAAGATGTTGTGCAAAGTTGGTGCCATTACATCTTATTTTTTTTAAATTCTATACTATTTAAAAAAATTTACTTATTTAAATTGAAGTCGGTTAACATACAGTGTAGTATTGGTTTCAGGAGCAGAACCCCGTGATTCGTCACTCACATACAACACCCAGCGCTCATCCCAACCAGTGTCCTCCTTAATGCCCGTCCCCCACCTAGCCCACCCCCCCACCTCCCCTCTAGCAACCCTCAATTTGTTCTCAGTATTTAAGAGTTGATTATGCTTGCCTCCCTCTTTGTTTTTATCCTATTTTTCCTTCCCTTCCTCTGTGTTCATCTGTTATGTTCCTGAAATGCTTTTAGAATATACCAAGGAAGTCAGCTGGGCCGAGAGTTCTTTTAGAGGGGATTTTAATTATGGATTAAAAGATAGAGGACTATTCTTATTTCTGTTTCCTCTTATGTTATTTCTTACAAATTGTGTGTTTTAAAAAATTCGTACCAATGTATTTGAAAAATTTATATTAAATGGACAAAACTATTACTATAATATTCTGTTTTTCTTTGACCTTGAGATATGCCAAGTTTTTCTTTCTTGATCCTGGTTTGCTCTCTGGAAACTTTGACAGTGTTGGTCTGCTCTGTTTTCCACTTGCTCCTTGGCCACCCCCTTTCAGAGATCCTGGCTGGATATCTGTGCCCTTTAACACCCCTCCTTGACAAGTTCCCAGTCCGATGTGGGTCTTTCTCAGCCTTGAAAGCCACCTAAAGCTACGCCTACTTTGAGTCTCCCTCCACTCTTACCCACCATTTGGCTTTTCTGTTCCTTGGGTTCAAATCACCGGGCCACTTTCACTAGTCAGCAAATGTCTTGAGGCAAAACACTGTCCTCAGTGTTGGGGTTACTCCTGCGTTTTCCTGCTTTCTCTGATCTTGTCTTTTGATGCCCTCAAAGTCTAGGAAGCTCTCTACCCTCTTTTAGGAGACTTCAAAGTATCCTCAGTTTATTAATGCAAATGAGGAAGAACCTTTAAATGATTCAACTGTCTCCTGCTATATAGGTTCTGGGTCATTGCAGTATCTTATCGTCATTGAAATCAGTCTGTACTATCACCATTACGCCATTTTCCCATTCTCAAAGGGTGAAGAAAGAAATATGTCTAGCCCATCACCGAGGAATTCAGGGCAAGTTGATGTTTTTATTTGTTTCAGATCTATGTGTTTAGTGGAGTTTATGAATAAATAGTGGTGAGGATGAATTTGGAAGAAAGTTGGGAGGGGCAGAGTAAAAAGATTATATTCACTTAGAAAAGTCTGTGATTTGGAGCCCGGAGATGGGGTTTTGGTTTATGGATAAAGTTTATGTCTGTTGGGAGAATTTTTCCCTCTAATTTCTACTTGGCTGTGTTAGTAATCTAAAAAGTATTTTGATCATTATGAAAGCAAAGAAGAAGGAGGCGTAACAGGAGGCAAATTGCTTTATTCACCCAATCCCACAGCACTTACTATGCTCACAATGATAATTATTCACATTTTTATGTGTTTTTCATGTTCCAAAGTGGCAGTTTACTTTTCTGGCAAGATGAGTGTTTTGGTTCGTGGAAACAGTACTGTAGCATGGGAATAAAAAAGAGCTACCAAGCGTGGGCTTCGAGAACCTAACATGAAGACCACCTCTCACATGGGTGACAAGGTTTTTAAAGAAACTTCCGTGTTGAGGGAGCAAGCTGGTGAACCACCAATGGACCACAAAGCAGACTGTTCAGAGCAAGTTGTATTGAGTAGGAATCAGAAGAGCTTTCTCAACTCCTGGTCATTCCACTCCACCTTCAGATAGGCTTCTCTCCCAACCTTTCCACGATTTAAGGTCAACCGTGATCTACGCGTCACAAACTCCACCCGTGTTGTCTGACTCCTGCAGCACCGGGAACGAGTGAACAGTATCTCCTTCTCAGACACACGCTCCTTGTTCACATCTTTCCTCAATGGCAGCTCCTTTACAGTCTTTTGTTGTTGTTGTTGTTGGCTTTTCCTCCCCTCCCAGGTTTGTAAATGTCTAAACGCCTCTGGAGTTAGCCCTCAACCCTCTGATCTTGTCTCTGCAATTCTCGCCTAAATGAGTTCATCTATCTTAGTGACTTTAAATATCACCAACTGTCACTCACTCCCGGGTTTGTGAGTCCTGTCAGGACCTTGCATCTGAGCTCCAGACTCCTCATCTGGCTGGAGCTATAATGAGATAACTGGACTTGTACTAATCATCAGACACTTTGAGTGTTTCCCATATGATTCCCCTGAGGCCCCTACAGAAGGACCTGGAAGTTGGAGCTGTCTTTCCGGGGCTCGCGATGGTCGTTTACTGAGCTCTGTCTCTTTCTCGAATCCTCGGCACACCCTCAAGAGGGGTGAGTGGTGGTGACTGCTTGCTGTTCACCAAAGCCCATCTCTTTCGTTGGTGGCATATACTAAATCCACAGCTTTCAGCCTCATGTACGATGAGGTGTGACCCGGGACCGGGTTCTGTCCAGCAGATGGACAACAGAAGGCACAGAGCTCAAGTGTGTAAGACGGTGCTGTGCTCTTAGACACGTAAGGCTCCGCAGCCATCTCCTTCACCCAGTAAATATTTATGGAGGATGCAATAAACAACTGTGCTAACTGCCGTTATTGGATGGGGCCCCCAGCATCTAAAGGGAACCGATCTATTCCTTGGAAGCAGCTTAGTCGTTAGGATCATCTATCTGACGACAAGGTGTCCCTGACGCTTCTATGTTGCATAAAGAATGCAGAGAATAAAAATGAAATAAAACGTTACATCAGTGTGTTCTTATTACAACGTATCTGTGGCAAGTTATTTTGTAGCGAAAGTTAGCTCGGTGTCCTCACAAAAGCACCAGCGAGCGTTTTACACTGAGGGTAAAAGTCTGGCTCTGACACTTCATGGCTCCTTAAACTTAGTTCCTTCTTTACCGTCTCTGAGCCACCCGTCTCTCCGTTGCCCCCGATTCGTGGAGTTTGCCTAGAAAAACCGCTCGTTTCACGCACTCACCATTCCCGCCACCCCGTCCCTAATATCTCGCTCTTCAGAGTGATCATTATGCCGAAATGTTAAACATGCGATCTTGGGTTGTGTACCCCTGAAGGGTAACTTCCAGCAAATACAGTATTTTCCGTGCTGTTTTATTTATTTTACTTTATTTTATTTTATTTTATTTTATTAACATTTATTTATTTTTGAGACAGAGAGAGACAGAACTTGAATGGGGGAGGGTCAGAGAGAGAGGGAGACACAGAATCTGAAACAGGCTCCAGGCTCTGAGCTGTCAGCACAGAGCCCGACGCGGGGCTCGAACTCACATACCGCGAGATCGTGACCTGAGCCGAAGTCGGACGCTTAACCGACTGAGCCACCCAGGCGCCCAAGTGTGCTGTTTTATTTTGAAATACAACAGAGTTCTGTGTTAATTTCTTCCCTGGAATTAAATACCATTATTTCAGAATGAAGTCCCCCAATGCTGCCCTCTTTCATGACACCGATCATTATAATTGAGAGCCAGGCTGTTTTGGGCCAAAATTACATAAACAGACAAGTTAGGCCAAGATCCCTTGACGTGCACGAAAATCATCACGTTTCCTTTTCTTACATGATATGGGTATCTGACCGACACAAAGATAAGACAATAAGCACCTCAAAAGTTAATGGAAGTTTGAGGCAGCCTGTCCCGGCTGTGGACGTCAATGGCTCTCGATGTCTCTGGTCAGGAAAGTGCAGCCCAGGTTGGTGTGGGTGTGTGAGTGGAGGTGGCGAGGGGGCGGGCAGTGTGGGGCGTTGATGACATGTGCTCATTGAACCCGGAAAGGAACACACCTGGCAGGTACTCGAATTTGACATCAGTGCCCCAACCGGGTCCTGAATCTTCATCATCCTCTGCTATTAATTAGTAAGTTCTCGCATGTGGGGGGATCGTACCTATCAGTGCCATTTTCACTAAAACGTAGGTCTCATTTTCCTTTGAGCAAAGGCCAAGTGGGCTCAGGGACACAGAGGAGCGTCAGGGGACAGAAAGACTGCTCCATTTGTGACGTAAAGAAAACGCCGGGCAATCACGGGGCACGAAGGAGTGGGACCCCGCCCCACACCAGCACCACCCTCTGGAACGTTTGCACCTTGGTGGATTGAAGAGCAAAGGTGTGGACATCGGTGGGACCGCCAGCCGTCTTGGTGCCCTACGCTTGGCTGAAACACAGGATTAGCTGCACAAATGCACGCGAGACCGGGGAGACCAGCCTGGAACAGAGGGAAAGGGCTCCTTTCTGAGGAGGAATCGGGATAACATAAGCTCCCAGGCCCGGGCCCCATCAGTCCTTCGTGTGTCTGGTCACGTCTCAGCTGCAAGGGCCTGGACGAGTTGCTAATCGTCTCCGAGTTTCAGTCTGTTCATCTTCAAAATGGGGGCAGTGGGACTTCCTCCAAAGGGTTGTGACGTGAGCCAGCAAATACAACATCCTGAGGTCCTAACATAGGACACGAGGCTGAAACACACACACACGCACACGCACACACACGTACATGTGTGTTATCGCTTCTGTGGGCCAGGGTCACGGGACGGCTATTGGTTCTTCAAGCCTAGCGAGAGAGTGAGGACGGGCCAGCCAGTGCGACCACATACATATGATGCAGTCACGGAAAGAGACCGTCCATCATGTTCTATGGTTAGGAGGTGCTCACAGGGTCACAGGCCCCTCCCGTACTCACAGGGGGCGGGGATTGCACGAAGGTGCGAGCGCCAGGAAACGGGGATCGGGGTCCCACCTTCCAGTCCTCCCACCACTGTTGGTGCTCCATATAGGGGGCCACGGCTGCTGAAATTTGTATTTCAAATGTCTGAGTTGGTATTAAACCGGGCAAGACAGCTACCCAGTCACACATTATAAGTGCGGCCAGGAAATGGTCAAATCCTACACGTTGCCAAGACTCACTGGCAAGTTCTACCAGAGAAAGGCTGTGTGTGTAAGTGTGAACATGGGTCCAGTAAGAAATGCAATGTATACGGCTAATAGAGATTATTCAGCCCCAAGGTTTTCCAACATAGGTCAAATAAAGTATTTTCTGAAGGTCCGGAGGAATGAATAAAAACCACTCACTTATGCAGTCTATGTGTGTCTTGTATATATTTATGTATGCATTATTTCATGAATTTCATGATATTACATAACAAGAAAACTACTAGGCACAAATGTACTTGGATGCTGGGAATGAGAAGCAGAGATCGCCCTGTTTCCCCTTCAGCACTAGGAAGGGGGTCCACGGACCCACCCAGATGACCTTTCTCTAAACCAGCCAGCTGGTCGCTTCCATCAGTCAGAGCTGCAGGGAACAGGCAGTTGCCCAAGGAGACGGTCATTCAAGTTTCCAGGACACGGAAATAGAGCGGGAGAGGACACGGTGTGGCTTCTCTGCCACCGACTTTCCTGGTGAATGTCAGATTTTATGCACACAGGGACACCCTTCTAAGAAGAAGGGGTGATCGATCAGGGGGCTCCTTTCCGGAGCCGGGGAGCCTCCTCTCTGGGAACGTAGGAACGCACATGGTCGTTTTAGGACCCAGCCCAGCGTTTTGGAACCCAGCCCGGTGCACCTGGACACATAAACGTTTCCAAACATCACAGAGACGCATCGCCTTGATTTTGAGGCGTCATCCAGCTCTTTGTGAGGGGAGAGGGGACGCGAGTGGTCCTAATGTGGCATGGAGCGGTGTAGACAGAAGCAAAAGGGTGGGTGGTCAGGGAGACCAGGAGCTGGTGTGGGGCTCCCCTCTCACTGGCTGGGTGACCCGAGGCTGGCCATTTACCTGACTGAACTAATTTATTTGCCCGAAGAAAGCTACTAATGCCCCCAGAGAGGATATTTGTAATGTTTTATAAAGGGCCATAGGAAGCCAAGTGATATATGAACCAAATATCCTATTTGTGTATCTATAGAAACATAAATCTGTGAATTTATGGGGCTGTATGGGCGTGTATGTCAAAAGATATATATGCACGTTTGGGGTATGTGCATGTGCATATACAGAGGACATACAGATGTGTGTATAATTTATCAGAGTGGATGTCTGTGTGCAAACAGATACACTTATATGCATGTGCATAGGTGGGATTTATGTTTGTGTATATGATAAAATTTGTGCGTGTACAGGGATACATATCTCTGGATACATAGAGATATAGTGTGTAGTGTATACAAAGAAATATAGAAATATATATGCGTATATATGAAAATACATGTATGTGTACATATGGGGATATTTGCCTGTATATGGGTGATATAGATAGAAGTATGGTTGCAATATAAGTTTAGATATAAAAACAGATATAGATGATATCTACATATATGTTTGTATATATACTGGAGTTTCTGGCTGCCTGTGTACAGATACATGAATGTGTCTACAGGGGATGTGCATATGTGTATAATGGGGATAGATGCCTATGTGTGTATAGAGATGCAAGTGTGTGCACATAGGAGGTGTATGCATGTGTTTACATGGGAAATGCGTACATGCATCTATCTCTGTCTGTATGGGAATATACATCTGGGGTGTGTGCATATATGGGGAGGTTTGCCTGTGCTCGTGAAGAGCGTGTATATGAATTCGTGCAAGTGTCTCATAATGGATATTATCATTGTTGGACTTGGACCTGCCTTGGAGAAAATGGAACTCTGGGGGCGACTGGGTGGCTCGGTCAGTTGAGCATCTGACTCTTGATTTCGGCTCAGGTCATGGGATTGAGCCCCGTGTCAGGCTCTGCGCTGGGTGTGGAGTCTGCCTGGGATTCTCTCTCTCTCTCTCTCTCTCTCTCTCTCCCTCTGCCCTGCTCCCCAATTTGCGCTCTCTCTCTTTCTAAAAGTAAAACAAAATGGTACTCTGTAAGACAAGTGACTCACCGCATGAGGTGGCTCCGTCAGTATTAATTACTTGACTATGTCTGAACTTGAAAATAAGACTATGAACAGGTGCAACAAGTGAGCAGGCTGTTGAAGTTGCTGGTAATGAAACGCTGGCTGCCCTAAGGCTGTGAGTATACATGGAGGGGAGGGTGCACACTGGGGATCCCCCGTAAGCACCTCAGTGGTGACAGCAGTTAGCAGTAAGCATTCGCTGGAGGACTGGGGGAGGTAGGAAGAGGGAGGTCAAGCTTGGCTTTGGGGTCCCTGCGAGAGACAGACTAGACGGCCAGGGACAGCTGGGGAGAGGGACAGGCAGGTTGCAATGGGTCCCGGTGCCTGAGCTGCACGTCAGAAAGCTGTGTGCGCGAGCCTGGGGCTCATGGCGGTCTGGGATGATGGAGGCCATGTTGGAATTCACTGAAGAGAGACAAGACCGTCTGGTGGCTGTGGCACAGGCCGTGGAGTCCTGGAATATGGCTTTGACTCCTCCCTTCTCCATGTGCTGCTTGCAGGACCTGAGCCTGCCTCTAACCTCTCTCTTCTCCGAGTTCCTAATTTTTAAAGTGATGAAAATAAGGGGGTCCTTATGAAGGCTGATTTAGGAGTTGACCCAGCTGAAGCACCGAGAACAGGGCTAGTACGAGGAAAAGCTCAGTTATGTGTAATGACGGCCAGCATTTATGTGATGCTCTTTCGTACGGTTTCAGCCAAACTCAGCTCTCAAGTGTCCCCGTGATTTTGACTTGTGGGGGTTAAAGACACAGGCATGAAACATTCCCACTGGGAGGCAGAAGCCAGTGAGAATAGCAAAAGGAAAAGGAAGAAACTGGGGATGACTCCTATGCTTGGAGGGCAGATAAAGAAATCTACAAGGAGAAAATGAGGCAGACCAGTGAGGGGGTGGGAGGTCTGGCATAAGAGGTGGCTGGAGGGCGGCGTCATCAGAGGCACTGGCCTCTGCCACAAGGGATCCTTGTCTCCGTCTCTGATGTGCTTTGACTAAGTGTTCCTCACACTTGAGCAGACATGCACATCCTATAAAATGCAGATTCTGGTTCAGTTAGTCTGGGTTGTGGCCAGAGATCCTTTCTGCATCTCTCACAGGCTCCCAGGAGATTCTAAAGCTGCTGGTCTGCAGACCTCGCGATGAGTAGCACGGATCGAATACTGGTGGTTGCTTTTTGTTTTGCTTTGTTTTACCAGAACGAATAATGGGTCACCCGCCACTCAGGTAGTACCTGTTTCTATGTAAGCTGCTCGTCTTTCTCCACCAGCAGGTAGGATCCCCAAGGGACTGCCCTTGCTCGCCTTTGTTCCTGGCCCCGGACCTAAGGAGCTCACCATAGGCATCTTGCTCTCTCTGGAGCAGTCCGCTCAGTCCTGGAACTAAGGCACAGAGAGCACGCTACGCTAAACATACCCTTAAAAACTATTCTAGACTGGGCCATGACGGGGCTTCCCTTGCCAACCACGCAGCCTGGAATTCCTGGTCTCAGGAACCGTAAACTGAACCCAACAATCCCCAGGGCTTTGGAGGTGAAAAAGTCAAGTATGTGCATTCTGCCTTTGAATTCTGTTCTCGAAGTCTCTACATCGTACACTGACTACATAGCCAGGTACCAGAGTCCTGGCAGGACATACATTATGAATGTAAAAGTCATAAAGGGAAATTTATAGATGGCTTCTGATGCACTTAAAATTAGCATTTGAAAATTGAGTCGGCATTCTGATTCCACCAAGGGTTGAGCGATTGCTTCCTGTATTAATTTGCTCTCCTACGGGCCACAGGCTATTGCTTTCAGGGCATGCATGTGGCAATTTGTCCACAGCCTCTTGCAAGAGACCCAAGTTTTCGATGCCTGATGCACCCTGCGTCACAGAATGGGAGGCTAGGAGTGGGCTTCGTGATGGAGAATAGGAGTCAAGACGTAATGAACGGTCCCTGGGGCTTTAGTGAAGGATCGAATCAGACTCTGAAGTCCTTCTTTAAGAAGCCCTCCTAAAGGAGAAGGCTCAGGACTCCCACTGATCCCTCATTTTGCCTGGCCTATAATTAATCATGTCCTAAGGAAAGGAAACCTAGATCCCACTTATTCTAAATTTGTGTAGTTAAAGCCCGCATAACTCCTAATACTATGGATTTAAAATTGGATTCCAGTGGTATAAATATGAATTGGTCTAAAATAGAACATCTTTTGCACAAAAATCTTCTCAAGCACTCTGACTTTTATGTTCTGCATCGATACAACTGACTCCTCCCCTTTGACTTTTTATATCTGAGCGTCTTACTGAAAACCATGTCTGATTTGCCCTACTTCTACCAACCAGAGGAATGAGGAGAGGCCTTTTTTTTTTTTTTTTTTAATTTTAGAGAGAGAATGTGTGTGAGCAGTGGAGGGGTAAAGATAGAGGGAGACAATCTTAAGCAGCCTCCATGCTTAGCTCAGAGCCTGACTCGGGGCTTGATTCCATGACCCTGGGATCATGACCTGAGCCAAAATCAAGAGTCTGATGCTCAACCGACTGAGCCACCCAGACGCCCTTGAAGGGGAGGTTTTTATTCCAGGGAGAGCCCAGAATAAAAACAATATGCCACTAAGAACTGAATTCAAAGTGTTGGCAGGTTTTGACCATGAATCATGAAATTCACACTCCCTAGAACCAAAGCCAAAAATGAGCCAAGATTTGTAAGGTGGAGGAGGGGAGGAGCCATAGGGACAACCCAGATGTCGGTCCTTCGTCCCAGAGGCTTTGATCTCGGGCAGCGGTGAAGATGCCCTCTCTGGTGCTGTCTTTGTCTCCCTTCTGACCCTCATCCTTCACTTCTCATCCACCCAACACCCTGGGCTCTGCCTACCCCCGCTGGTCTGCAGGGTCATGGAGAGGAAGCCACCATGAAGGTAAGGAAAACACCATTAAATGTTACTGTAATGGAGTCACGGGGTTAAGGAAGCTCACCTTTCTGTCTTTCCTCCTGGTTCCCATCCCTCCATTGCTGGACCTCTGTCTCCATTCCCTTCCCCTCTGCTTACTTCTCGGTCCACAGCTGGCTTTTAACTCCACCGTGGCACCGAAGTGGCCTCCAGTAAAGTCAATGGGGACTTGTAACTGTCAACCCCAATGGTGACCTTTCCGCCCTAGGCTTGCCGGTTCTTTGCCCTAGGGGACGCTGCTCCACACTCTGTCCTGGTTGGAAATCTCCACTCCTGCCACTCCCAAGACAACAACACTTTGTTCTTCTCCATCTTCCGACATTTTATCTTGCTTTCCCTGTGAACCTCTCTTCTTGAGACTTTAAAGGGCGGCATTCCCTTCCCTCTGTGCTCACTCAACAAGCTCACTCTGGGTAATCCCTCCCGCTTTCCAAGGCTTATAACTAAAGTCATAGTTAGTGTCACTGACTCTAAGTCTGGATCTGCGGCCCCCTCCTACAGAGTCATCTGTCCTGTCGCCCGATGGAACTTCGCTTCACTTGGGTAAAGCACAAGCTTCTCAAACTCGAAATGTCTGCCGCTGAGCCCATCTTCCTTCTCCCGTGGAGCTCTCTTCTGCTGTCCCCCATGGGCCACTGCCGTTAGCAGTCCGTGGCGCATCCCCAACCCATCTTTTCGCCTTCTCCTGTATGCGGCCAACACTTCTCACCAGTTTTACCCTTTATATATTCACCGCATTTCCCCTCTGCTGTCCCTACCTCTTTCGCGGCTCTGCCTCTCGAAGGGGCCTCGTCACTTGGCTTCTGCTGTCCCTTGTCAGGGCCGTCCCACCGAGGTCAGCTGCCAGGCAGATGCGACTAGACCAAACACCTGTACGTGTCACCCTCTAAACTATGACCGAGCAGTGGCTCTCTGTCCCCTGGAGGGCAGGTCTAGCTCTTCAGTCAGGGACTGTATTTCCATCTGCAGGCCCCGTCACTACCCCCCACTACTGCCGTCGATAGTGACTCTTACTGAGACATACCTTGTCGTCACCCCCAGAGCCACATTCAAGACTCGTTATGGCTGGTCATGGGAGGAAGCCGACGCAGCAGGCAGGTGCTGGCCACGGGCTGGTGCAGGACCGTCCAGGCAGCTTCCTGTGCCAACTGTCACCCTGCATGCTCCACACTGGGGACAACAGTCCTGGGGGGGGGGCTGAGCGACGTGCCCCCCAGGGCTCAGAGCCGGCTGCACTGGCACCCCCTGTCTGTCCCTTCTCACTCCTCTCCTGACCCTCGAGCACACTGGACGCCCTCAGGGCGCTTGCTGTTTCTTCAGTGCCTTTGTTATCATTTGAATTGCATTTCAAATATAGCTTTCGTTCTTGTCTCTCCCACTACCCTACAAGTTTGGTGACGGCAGGACGTGGATAATTGCCCACCATGACACGTACACTTCACGTGCGAGCGTGATTTCTGAAACTGGCGTCCCCAGTCATGTTTCGAGAATTAAAGCGTCATGCTGAGGAGGCTGAGATATTGGAGGACTCACGGGCAGCAGCCGTGATGGACGACAGGTAAGCCGGCCCCACACGGCCCGAGACCTGGGACTTGTCCCCGCCGGGCAGCACACTGCACGTGTGACCTGGAAATAATCCCCTTAAAACTTCCGAAGGTCCAGACGCAGCCAAAACTGCCTTCCCGCCGTGCCTCAGATTGACATGAGTATCAGATGGTGTTAGGACCTTAAAAGGGCTTTGTAAAGTATAAGGTGGTGCCTAATTTTAAGACATCATTAAAATACAACGAAGAATAGTGTTGGGCTTTTAATAGGACTGTGCTCTTGAGCGTTTCATTAACTCCACTTTGAAGAAGATGGTTTCAGGATTAAAGGTCTTTACTCGATCAGGAGGGATATTTGATCTCTTTCTTTCTCCCCTCCTCCCTCGCCTCCTGCTCCTCTTTCCCCCTCTTGCCCTTCCTCCTCTTCCCCCTCCTCCTCCTCCTCCCTCCACCCTCTCCTTCATCGACCTCCTCCTCCTTTCTCCTCCCTCCTCTCCTCCTCCCCTTCATCTCCCTCTTCTCTTTCTCCTTCTCCTTGTAGGGAAGGAAAAATTCTTCCTCTACCTTTCAAGGTCTTCAGCTGGAGGAAGAATTACGTTTACACGAGATAGGTTAACAGGAGAAGAATCCCCAAGTTTTATGATGTGCGCACCGAGGCCCAATAACGAAATTGAGACCAAAAGAAATGGCCAAGGCAGACAGGTTTTACACTTTTGAGACAAAGAGACAATAACTTTGTGAGCAATTAGCAGGATAAAGAAAACAGATGTTTGGAATCTTTAATTAGTAAGGAATTCTAAGCAGAATTTGAGCAGAGATAGCAGATGAGAAAAAAAGGCAACAAGATTTGTTTCTATGGCTTTCTCTGCTTAGAAGGTTTTATCTCTGGTGATAAGGATGTGTTTTTACTTCTCAGCACGGGGAGGGTACCATCCACAGGGGGATTTACTTCCTGCTCTCTGGGGCACAGAGGAGGGCCTGAATGTCCTTGCACCTGCTCTTTCTTAAGAACTTTTATTTAAAATAATCAAAATGCCACAGTGGGGAACATTTTGGGGTGGCCTGCCCTCGGTCTCTATGTCCTTTTCCTTCTTTTTCCTAAAATCATGTTTCTGTCTCTTAAATACAGAGAACAAACTGAGGGTGGATGGTGGGGGCGGGGGAGAGGGGAAAATGGGGGATGGGCATCGAGGAGGGCACCCGTTGGGGTGAGCACTGGGCGTTGTAAGTGATGCATCACGGGAGCTACCCCCCAAAACCAACAGCACACTGTATACGCTGTATGCTAGGCAACTTGACAATAAATTACATTAAAAATTAAATAAATATTTAAAAATAAGATGATAGAAAAAGAAAATAAAAAAGGGGAGACTAAAGAAGCAGAAAAAAAAATCGCGTTGCTGCCGGGTCTCATCCTAAAACACCCTCAAATATCCTCGCTACATCAGGGCGTGGATTGGGAACAAAACGATTGTGTTTTGGGCCGAGGTGACTTTTCTCCTGGATTCCACCCTCAGGCACATCTGAAGACCTCCCGCCCCACCGCTTCCTCTGGGCGCTGGACTGGACAGAGGGATGGGGGAGGGAGACTCTGCTCGCACCCAGGAAGGGCTGCGCTTGACGCAGGAGCGACGCGGTCCAGAAGGAAGCAGAGGAAGAGGGCTCTGTTGGGCACCGTGTTCTTAGTGAAGCGGGTTCCCTGGTGAACAGCGAAGGTCTGCCTAGCTCTGAGCTCGGCGCACCAGAGGGTGCAGATGCTTTCTGGGAGGTTCTGGTAGACAGTCGGTACAGGGAAGCCATTGCACGCGAATTTAAGGGTGAAATCCAGTATTTGTGGCTCTCTCGTTGGTACATAATCTATTTTACAGATGCTAATAGTGTCTCGGGTGTGCGGAAAAAGAAGTCTGTCTACAGATACAATTCCTACCTTTGAATCAAGGAAAACTGTGACTTTCTGGCTGAAGGGTGAAGAAGGAACCACAGGCATGTTAGCATGTCCGCTGCCCAGGGTGTTAGTTTAGGTTTCTTTTTTTTTTTTTTTTTTTTAACGTTTATTTATTTTTGAGACAGAGAGAGACAGAGCATGAACAGGGGAGGGGCAGAGAGAGAGGGAGACACAGAATCCGAAACAGGCTCCAGGCTCCGAGCCGTCAGCACAGAGCCCGACGCGGGGCTCGAACTCACGGACCGCGAGATCGTGACCTGAGCCGAAGTCGGACGCTTAACCGACTGAGCCACCCAGGCGCCCCTAGGTTTCCAGCATTAGAGTAATTCACTCTAACCACCTGCTTCTCTCCTTATTTCCCACAGAAGGGATGCCTACAGTCACTGGAAAAGGTCTGGGTAGCATCTTGGGCTTTGGTGGAGCGCCCAGTGTTTCTGTAACGTGAACTTTCCATCACAGACACATCATGCCGGGCGCTTCCGTGTTCAAGAAGATGGAATGCATTCCCCTGCTAATAAAACGTAATTCCACAAAAGCACTCATTGTACTCCTGGTCTGGTACGCCATATTTAGCTTCAGATGAATTCACTTTTCTTAGTGACTTTGTCTGGGGGAAGGGGATGGCAGGTCCCACTGGAACATCGTCTGTGAAAACTTGACTGTGGAAAGGGAAGTGCTCTCCGTGCATGGCAGGGGACATACTTTTCTCTCAGGAAGGTAAGGGCGACGTGGTCATGACTGAAGTGACATCGCCCAACTGAGGCGCTCGTCAGCAGCTGGTCACGAGCAGGTGAGGGCAGCAAAGTGGTGAACATTGGACAGTCCAACAACACTGCACATATGCACAGTAGACTCTCTCCCATTTCAAAGGAGCGCTGATTAAACATTTACCATCGACTGGGCACTGGGCCATAGGTCTACGTGAGGAAAATACAAAGATGTAATAAGTCTCACTTTCTAATTTCTAGAAACTCACAGCCAAGACAAATAAAAGATAAAAATTATACACACACACACACACAATATATGTTGTGTAATATATGACAATATTTCTATGTAAAATATTATGATATATGTACAAACACATGTCCTATTATGTAATACACAATATAGATGAAGTATGAATGATGGCTATTTTTTTAAATTTTATTTATTTATTTTGAGAGAGAGAAAGGAAGAGAGGGAGAGAGAGCAGGGGAAGGGCAGAGAGAGGGAGAGAGAGAATCCCAAGCAGGCCCCATGCTGTCAGTGCAGAGCCCAATGCAGGGCTCGAACCCACAAAGCGTGGGATCATGACCTGAGCCGAAACCAAGAACTGTATGCATAACCAACTGAACCACCCAGGTGCCCCGTGTTGGTTAATTTTACGTGTTGACATGGCTGGGCCCCGGTGCTCCGATATTTGATCAAACATTGTTCTGGATGGTGATATTATTATTATTATTTTCTGAGAGTGTGTTTTGGATGAGATGAACATTGACATTGGTGGATTTTGAGTAAAGCCGGCTCCTCTGTCTAATGCGGTGGGCCCTGTCTGATCAGTGGAAGGTCTGAACAGAAGAGAAAGTGTGTTCTCCTCTGAGCAAGAGCGAATTCTCCAGAAGGTGGCCTCTGGACTTCATCTCTCCCTGGTTCTACAGCAGACTGTCTTTGGACTAGAGCTGGAACCTCGGCTCTCCCGTCTCCAGCCCTGCTGGCTCACCCTGCCAGCCTCCGTAAACACGTGAGCCGATTCTTTCCAAAACATCTATATGTTCATCCTACCAACTCTGTTTCTCTGGGGAAGCCTGACTGATGCAATATGACAGCATTTGCTGGAGAAGGGAGTTTGCTGTGCAAACACAGAGAAGGAAGCATGTCTTTGTGTCCCTGCAGGGCTTTGTGGAAGTGTCTCTAATATGAGGGTCGGTGAGCTGGCTGGAAGGGGTGAGGCGAGATGAGCCTTCCAGCAGAGATGGAACCCGTGGCCTCTTGGCTCACTGGTTCGCTCCTCTGCCCTCCCATGTAGTCTTTTATTGGCTGAGGCCCAACAGTGTGTCCGTCCCTCCCACATGGCCTGGATTTCACCTGCCAGGGGCTGGTGGAGGACACAGCCCAGTACATGCACCCATTCTGGTTTAACGGGCATTTTTAGTTCCCAGCAAGCTTGCTCACAATCCCTCCCACTGAAAACCCTCCTCGTGGGGGGAGGTCGGCCAAGAGGGCAGAGAGGGGAGCCGGGGGACGGGCCCTGCTGTGTTTCCCAACCGAGCCCCCAAGAGGCCAAACCCTCCCAAGAAGGTGACGGCGTGTCCCCGCCGCCAGAGGACTCCTGAAGATATTCTTCAGTCTCTGTGTCACTAAGAAGGTGACAGTCACCCTGATCCTTGGCAAATCAAGGAGAAAGGGCCCAGGGGTGGGAGTCTGGCTCCCTGTAGCTACCAGGGGAGAACTGACTTCTTAACTGCTCCAAGAATGTCCTGACGTCTCCACCCTAGGGGAACTGATTTACAAGCAAATGGGTACTTTTTGCTAATATAGTTACAAATAAATTTAAAAGATCTCATCCATCTTCTGCTGTGTTTCCTAACGTGTAAAATTAGGAACCTCTGTTCTTGGACGTTGGCAGATTATTCCTTCCATGTCAGGGACTCTGTGTTCTCTGATTGGTACTCATGACTTTCCTGAAGGCTCTTGGGGGAGGGCCCTTCCTCTCCTTTCTCCTAGCTTCTAGTGTTTGCTGGCAATCCCGAGGTCCTTGGCCTACAGACACTTCGCTCGCATCTCTGCCTGCATCATCGCGTGGTGTTCTCCCTGTGGGAGTCTGTTTCTGTGGCTCCTCTCCTCTTCTTAGGACGCCAGTCCCTGGATTAGTGCCACCCTGAGGTGTTCCCTGGCCTCATCTCAACTTGATCCCATCTGCAGAGAACCCATTTTCAGATAAACCCACATCCACGGGTTCTTGGGATTGGGATTCCACTTATCTCTTGGGGGACACAATTCAGCCCGCACTGGCACCTCTGGGTCCCCCAAACAAGGTTAATGACCGAGGACTTGTCAGCCTGTCTTGTTCCCTCTCCCCCTCCCAACAAAGTGCTCTGTACATCTTAAAGTACATTCTACAGGTTTGCAAATGACCTTACCCAACCCTCTTGGAAAGGTTCCGCCGAGGAATTATTTGAAATTCAGATTTTTTTAAAATTCAGATTTATTAAAAAACCTCCTTTGTAGGAATCAGGATACAAAATCATTTTTCTCTGCTGTGTTTTTCCACACATCGTGATGGAGATGAAAAGGCAGTTTATTTCAAGTGAAGTCCGCGAAGCCAAGCGTGACCTCAACACTGTGCAAATATTCACCACCTCATTATGCACAGACTCCTCCAGTGCTCGATTTTCTTAAATAATTCTCGCAGTGCCCCAGTAGGTCAGAAAAGATCCTTATCTCATTACAACCGTTAGTTATTACAAAAAAATAAGCCAACAACAACAACACACCCTTTGGCTCCCCAAGTAGAAACCTATGTGAACAGGGGAAATGTAAATCTGAGGAGCGTAACGAAGGATCACAAAAGGTGATTTTGAAAATTTAAAGCTGAGAGCTGTGGTTCACGGTCCTCACCCAAATCTCAACAACTTTGCTTTCCGTCAGCGGCACGGAGCCTTGAAGATGGAGCTCCTATGGGCGCAAACACCCCAGAGCCCCACGCTCGGCTGACTCATTCGCCGGTGAAGGGCTGGTGGCCTTCTCCCAGCGGACCTCCAGGGGGACAGAACCGTGGGCGCTCGCTAACCTGCCTCCTGTGCATCTCCCTGCGGTAGATGCTGTAGTGATAGAGACAAGCCGTGCGTGGTGGCCAAGTCGTTTGCTGTGTCCTTACTTCACAAGCTGCCCTTGGGGACAGTATCTCGACATGACTACTGACCTTCTAATTCAAGCCTCACCTGGTTATTTTGCCTTGGCATGTTCCATCAATTCAGCGTCGATCCTTCCTACGCGTCTCTGGAAAATGAGAGTTATTTGACAAGAACAGAAGGAAAAGGAGAAGGCAAATGGTTTGCTTTGATAAATGAAACAAATAAAAGGATATGACTTGACATTCTTGCAAACCGATATTAATGGGGGCGCCTGGGTGGCTCAGTCAGTTGAGCATGCAACTCTTGATTTCGGCTCGGGTCTTGATCTCAGGGTTCCTGGGAGTTTATGGAATTTATGCATCTTAGAAAACCTGCAGACACAACTGGAAGAGACCATCTATTCTAACCCTCTTCCCATGTTTTTCTGAGCATTTAAAAAGCATTTATACACGTTTCCACACGCTCTTGTAGAAGACAAAGCATTCAACATTGTATAGCACCATCTCAGATTTTCCGTTGGGACCATATCTATTTTTAAGGAGGCCTCACTCCCAGCAAGGAGCCGAACCTAAGGTCTGAACTCACGACCCTGAGATCAAGACCTGATCTGAGACTGAGAGTCAGACACCCTACTGACTGAGCCACCCAGGTGCCCCAGGACTGTGCCTATTGTTTTTAAAACTGTGGATTGTGGCGTCTGGGTGGCTCAGTCGGTTGAGCATCTGACTCTGGCTCAGGTCATGATCTCACAGCTCGTGAGTTCGAGCCCCGCGTCAGGCTCTGTGCCGACAGCTCTGAGCCTGGAGCCTGCTTCGGATTCTGTGTCTCCTTCTCTCTCTGCCCCTCCCCACTCACACTCTGTCTCTCTCTGTCTCCAAAATAAATAAACATTAATAAAAAACGGTGGAGATGGGTCACTGACCAAACAGTTCTGAAAAAGAAACATAATTTTAGGCAAAAGTACATATTACAGGAGTTTAGTTTATTGGAAGTCTGGTATGTGCAGTGAGTCAGAAATAAGGGTAAAGCGTGAGAAAATCAAGCTGCTAGAACATGAATACAGATTTTTGCTATAAAAATTCTTTTATCAAGTGTTGAATTTTTAAATGTCGAATCATGCTTCCGGGAATCAGTGAGATAGCACATCAACTTTTGTTGAAGTCCGTGAGTGTGTGTTTGTACGTGTGACATTCCCTCTTATAAATAACACAAGAAAATGGAGTGGGTTACCTCACATCCCCTTTATCACAGATCCTGCCTGCAGCACAGACGGCCACCCCCCGGGGATGCTCTCCCGTTCTTGGGTTTGAATCAAAGGCAGTTGACAGTCTTCTTACATGTATGAAGCTTACTTCCGATATGGCGTTCCTTCCCAAATTCTCTCCTCTTGATCATGGCACACTGAATACCCAGGTATTGTGTGATCTCTTCCGCATTTCATCTCTATGTAAAGACACGAAAATAGTCAGCAAGATGGTCCACATCTCGCTCGACTCGCCTCAGGTCAGCATTACTTCATTTCTTCCTCAAAACTCTTCTCACATGTGTAGAAGGATACCGACCGCCCCACGCTCCTAGGGCATTCAAGGCTTTACTGTGACACCAGCACACGTGACTCCTCAGCACTCTGAAAGGCGCTTCTGCTGCAGATCAGAAACGGATAAGAACATTTCCTTGGGATGGACGAGCCGGAATTTGGGGCCTGGCTGTGTGCACCCCACGCCCTGCACCACTTCCTGTGAGCCGGTGACTACGCGGGCAGGTCCTCTCATCCCCAGTGTCTCAGGTCTCTTCATGAAAGTCGCGTGCAGCAGGCACACTGTGGATACGTTATCGCCATGTTGCCTTTGATCACGGAAGTGAGACAGTCAAACCAGGCTTGATCGCGTCACCCGACACGAATCCATTCCCCAGCACCTCGGGCTCAGTATACTTGCTGGAACGAATACACCACCTTAGATGACAATGACTCAGGGATTATCTCCACGCACGATCTCGAGTGAGACCCCCCTGCCAGCCACAGACCCAGGGCGGCGTCTGAACCCAAGCGCTTCCGGAATTAGCGCTCAAGCCTTTTGGGGGACAAATTCCATGCCCAAAGTTCCAGGGACATGTGTTCGCAGACCTTCCTCTTCCCAGTGTCGTTTAGGTTGTGTGACATTTGGAAGTTTCATGGCCTCTCTGGGTCTTATAACTTAATGTGAATTAAGGCAGGTACGTGTATCACACAATTGTTCTGAGCATAAAATAGAGGTTTGAGAGATGTCTTATCAACGTCAACTAGGAGATCACTGCTCTCCTGCTTCCTCTTTTTAAAATATTTTTAAGTTTATTTATTTATTTTGAGAGACAGACAGACAGACAGACAGACTACAAGCAGGGGAGGGGCAGAGAGAGAGGGAGACAAAGAATCCCAAGCAGGCTCCAGAGGGTCAGCCCAGAGCTCAATGCAGGGCTTGAACTCACAAACCGTGAGATCACGTCTGAGCTGAAACCAAGAGTTAGATGCTTAATTGATTGAGCCACCCAGGCGCCCCCGTTCCTTCCTTTTCGATTCCACTCAAAATTCTCCATCCAGGACCACAGGTCACGTCAGCCTTGGACGCAGAGGGAAGTGAAGTGAGCACCCGGTGTGTCCCCCACTTTCCTCCAGTCACTGTGAGGAGTTGTCCCATGGCCCTTTGGCTCTGGCACCGCTGTTGAGAGTGGCTGATGTTTGGCAGTTTCCAAGTGTTTCTCAAAAGTCAAGACAGGGGTGTGGACAATCACCATGGGCTCCACCAAGCCCCTGCCAGAAAATAGGAGGCTGGGAAAGAAGCCCAATGGGACAGACACCTGCTGACTAGTTACCCTCACTCTGACAAGAACCCCCCTCCAGAAGTCTGTATGGGGTTTTGAGTAACCAGGAACTGATCAATCAATCGATCTCTGTACCGTATGGAAACTTCCACTATTCCACAAAAAGTCTTCAAGACTCAAGACAGTGGAGACAAGTAAGTACATAAATATAACCTTTGATCTCAACTTAGAAAGTGGGGTCCTTGCGTGTCTCATCTAAGATCCGGCCACTTTTTGGAGGTGCCTGGCATCCTAGATGGGAGGTATGTACCGTGAGTGGGGGTACAAGTGTCATAGACCCCCGTGTGCCCTCCTCCTGGCAGCAAGAACACGCTTTAGACCCAGGGCCTCCTACAGGGCAGGGCACGTGGGATTCCACACGCTCCTGTGGAAAGGGGGGTGAGGTAGGGCCACTGTGTCAAGTGCCATTTTATCTCCTACTGCCCAACACTTGGGGTTTAAAATGGAACCGGGAGGCCCCTCGCTGGGTGGAAACGTGAACCCACTGGTCCAAACCACAAATATTCCAAGGACTCTGCGGGTGCCCCTGCGATGTGCTCTGGGAACTGGCGTTTGCTCCCCGAGAGCCTTAGCAGCCAATTATGTCCGGCCCAGATGCGCTCCTGCCATCGGCACTGACCCGGATTCTTTGTAAACAGCATATACAAGCCTTCCCCTTTCTCATTAAATCCCCCTGGCTTTTGTCCCCCCCCAGGGGACACAATGTGAGTTGCTGCCCAAACCGGTGCTCCCCGAACTTCACTTCTGAGACCCTCAAAGAAACGCTTTTGCTTTATTTCAGGTCTGCCTCTTCTGCATCGGGGCTCCCCGCCCCCAAGCTCGGGACCATTGTCCTGGGGCAGAGGCGTCGCTCTGTGGCGGTCACCCACGGTGGACGGAGAAGGGGAGAGCGATGTGTGCGTGTGAGCACGGCTGGTTGTGCTGTACCTGGATATTTCTCGCATCGACTGTCCCTTGCGTAGCGACAGGTGAACAGGGGTGTGTGGGGCACAAGCGGCCGGTCTTAGTGGACCAGGTCCTCGGACGCGGGCTTCACCCCCCACACTCCACGTCGGCGGCTCAGAGATGCACAGCGTCGTCCTTCTCAGCATTTTGGAAACCAGGCACGTCTTACTGGTGGATTCGTACACTTAATGGGGTTCTCTTCTGTTTGTACTCTGGAAAGCCGATAAAATGTTTCAGAATCACCGCCCTCTGAGAATCGACAAAATCGCGTTCCTACTGCTGAGCATGTCGCATCCTGCATTAGGAGAGAAAACGAATGCCAACGGATACAAAGTCTACTTACCCACAGGGAGAGGCTGAGTCCCACTCCAGGGATTCGGGCTGCATTGACCTCAGGGGAGGAGGCAGACTGCTCTCTCTCCCTGAACTCGGCTCAGGAAGCGCTGGGGAACGTGGAAGAAGGTTCCGGAAGATCAGGATCCTGAAGATCCAGCTCTTTTCGTGCCTCTGTGTCTTCAACAGGCCGCTTACAGTTCATTTCCATTCTATGCCAGCCTCTTCCTTTCTAAATGATAGAACTCGTTCAAGTGGCCACTTTCCTCTGGTTGGAGAGGCAAGTCACCTGCTTCGTGGCTAATGACACAACGGCTAACTTGATGTACAGCCCTTGTTTTCTTGTTTTGTTTTCTTTTTACAGTTGCCTTACAGATCGCTTTAGAACCAGTCACGCGACGGAGGGCTGCTGGATCGAGTTGAAAGTTCTTTATTCATGTTGCCAAGCTAGCTTTGAAAAATGATATGCTGATTATAAATACTTGCAGGGTGTGATTATACCAGCCTCACAATCAATTCATCAGCATTATTTATTTGGTTAATTTGAAAAGCCTAAAATGATAATAATAATAAAAAAAAAGAGAAAAGCATAAAATATTAAGGCGTGGTTTACTTCCGCCCTTCTTTGATTGTTCCTTGGTTCGAGTGTATTTCATGTATATTACTTTACTCCCTGTATTGGTGTTTACTTGGGAGGCACTAGGGAGATAAGATTGAGCAGAATAGATACAATTTTCACCTCTTGTGTCAGTTTGGTTCCTGTGGGAAGCAGAGGTCAGGATGGAGTCAGAAGTCAAAGGGTAAGGAGGGGAAGGTCTGTGAGGGACAGAGGGGGCCGGAGAGCCTCAAACCTCAGTAAGGACCCACACCTGTGGGAGGCAGGGGGGCAGGCAAAGAGGAGCCTCGGATGTCACTGCAGCCTTGAGGACAGCCAGTAGGGCGTCCCAGAGCAAAGGCTGACCTTTAGAAGAGATCTGTGTTGGGTCAGGGTCATGTGGTCCCTGCATGACAGCAGCCTGGGGGAGGGGGTGGTATGAAGGAGCCCCTGGGAGTCTATCTGCAGCGTCTGTCACAGAGGGGAAGGAAGTGCCTCCCTAGTAGCCAGTCTTCCTGGAGGCTTAATGCTAAAGGACGTTTGGCTTATTATAGGAACTCAACAAATATTAATCGGCTTGATTATTTACCGGGGTCTAATGGTCTCAGGGGAATTGCATCAGTTTCTATATCATATGGAATTTTCTGGAAATATTTTGTATATCTATCTCCAAACATGGCTATTTGGTTCTGTATTTTGAAAATTTGAAAACATTATCTGATATGTAAAGCATAAAGGCATATCTTCGGGGTCATATGTAATTATGTTCTTGGCAAAAAGTAACAGAACTGGTCCATGGATGCATTTTCCTTCCTTGAACAATTATTACAATGTGATGGCTGACACTACAGTCCCCTTTAAAGACCGCTCACCGTGTCACCACTTTTCTCTTTCCCTATATTATTACTATCATTGGGTTGATGAAGTGCCATGTCATTTTTCTATGGATCCAGGCCCATGTATATGATTCTGTGTGAGCCACCGTGGGCGTCGTGGTTTCTTTGGCCATTTGCCTATTGATGGGAAATTAGGTCATTCCCTATCTTTCAGCGATAAAAACTCAGTCGCAGAGCAACCCAGCCTTGATATCTCTCCCTACCCCCTTCTCCTCTTTATTTTTCTTAAAGAGTACTTATCACTTCCTGACCTTACAGCACATACGTATTTGTTCATTTGGTGATTGCCTATCTCCGCCCATTAGAATGCAAGTCCCCAGCCAGGCAGAGGGTTGAATGGTTTGTACTAAGAAAATAAATGGTTTGTATTGGCTGCCGGCAGCCAGACCGGGATGTTTCTAACTGAACCACGAATAATGCTCAACACGGCTACCCCATAACCCCGTGGGAATGACAGTGTTGAGTCAGCCCTGTAGCCTTAGGAATGGCCAAACATCCCCGTCATTCTGTCCCACCTTTCCGCCCATCGCTAGCGAAGGCTGCTCTGCTTTGGTTCTTCCTGCTCCAAGATAAAAATAGGTAAGATCCAAACCACCAAACTGCCTTTGTTTCACAACAGCATCCAACCCTTTCCCGCTTTCGCACAAGCCCAGACCCTGTAAGGGACCCCGTACAGCCTGCTCTGTGTACTGAGACTGGGGTGCTCCCGCATTTCTTTGGGGTGCCTTTTCCCTTGGCTCAGGAGGCCAAAAAGCAGGTGGTTTTAGCCCAGGTTCCCAGTGGCCTTTTATCATACTTAGCAGCACCCCGTGCTCAGGACAGTTCTAGGTACGTGCTTGGCACTTTGCAAATATTTTTAGGATGAATGAACAAAGAAGGATGTTAAAACTTCGGAGCCCTGTACAGGTTAGGGGCATCTCACATCTTAGGGAGTACTTCCAAATTGCCTTTCAAGGTGGCTGGCTATAAAGACGTCAGTGCTTAAGAATAATAATTTCCCTTCACGTCCACTGGCCCTCGTTATTTTAAGTGTTCTAGATTTTCCCGTCTAATGGGAACAAATAAATCTTGTTTTATTTACTTTTCCTAAGTTGAGAATCGTATGACCAGGTGGTTTTTGATCGCTTGTATTTCCCCTTATTTGAATCTCCAGTTCATAATCTTTCTTGTTTTTTTCCATTGTGTCCCTCCATCACTTTCTTACTGAAGTGTTTGTATTAATTCTGTCTTGTGACCCTTTGTACCATACAGCCACTGCAGATAAGTCAGTGTGTCACATGACTTTTATTTGTAATTTCTTTTGCTCTTTTCATTTATTTTTAAGCATTTATTTGTGACTCCAGGTTCCCAGAGATAAGAATTCTTGTGCGTGGTTTATTAAGAAAGTGCCCCCCTGGGGAAGGGGGACGGGACAGGGAAAGCGGCCGGGGGTGCCTGTGATTTCCAGCGGGGCCTGGCTCCTGCCGATTCCCCCTGGAGGTCTCGGAGCTCTAACCTCCTAGGCACCTGCTTGCCCTGAGTTGGGGGGCTGCCTGCTCACAGTGTTGCCAGATTAAGTCAGGCGCCCAGACATTTTCAGCTGCCTGCCTGTGCCGGGATCGCTGTTCAGGAGCCCAAGGAGGAGGGAGAGGATTCAAGGGCATCTGGGCAATTTGCTTTCTATTTCGGTGAAGTTTGCCAGGTGAGACTTTTTCTGACAGACCTCATCATTTATTCCAGGAACAGCTCCCAGTCATCCTTTGCCTTTGTGCTGCCCCCTTTGTGTATTGTCTGTCTGCTTAGCCATCGCACTTTAAATTCTTACAAACAACCGTCTGTTCTTCTGTCCTCTTGTCAGCTTTCCCGGGTGCGCAGTCCTGTTTCTGGGCTCAGGTCAGCATGGAGACGTCCTCCGCTCCCCCTCACAACCTGATGCACCCTTTCCTGATGAAAGACGGCCTACAGAAAGTGCTGGAACAATAGAGGAAGCCAAAATACTGCCAATCTTCCATTCTTTCCAAGGAGGATATTTTAAAATTGCTTCCGTCCAAACTGAACGCATTAAATTGTTCTGTGACATGGTTGAAATTGATTTGTCCTTATTAAATACACTTTGCATCCATGTTTAATTTTATATGAAATAAGCCAATACATTCATTTAAAATATTAATTTTTCCCTTTCTCTATTGTCCCAGGACAATTTTTATTTAAGGCCTTCACATTGAAACACTGTCCCCAGCGTCACAGGAAATATGGCTTGCGTCATCAGAAACAGATTTCCGGAACACATTGTATCAGTTCTATTTAAAGACTCTGCGAGCCTGCCTTTCAGAATTCGTTTATGGATGTTGACATGCCTCTATTTTACAAATAAGGAAATGAACTGCTTCAGAGAGGCACGGCTTGCCTGAGACTCAGCTCCCACATGCGCACTTGCTTCCCAGTCCTGGCCCCTTAGTTCTGCCACCACGTTCATGGCCACCCTGGTACCATCTCTTTGCTTCCTGGTCTTCTGTGGAAACACACTTCAACTGCGTCTTTTTTTTGATGAATTTGAAAACCCTTCCCTAATGTCCCATGAAAAATCATACCCAAACTAAGTGGAATCCATCTTTTAATCTGCTAAAAACTGACATTATCATAGGTTAGCCTTCCCACCTAGAAAGTGGGATGCGATCTCTGCATTCAAGGCTTTTATATTTGCCAGTAAACTTTGGTCACTTGCTGTATAAAGGTCATGCCTCCTTTCTTAAATTTGTTTCTAAATATTTTATGTTTTCGTTTCTACTGTAAATAGAAATTCCTTATAAATGATGCATTCCAGGTTACTGATGGTATGGAAGAATGTAATTGATTCTGGGTATATTTATTTTATCTCTTGCTAATTCATAAAATTTTTATTAGGTCTAAAGTTTCCTAACAGAAATATTTAAACTGTCCAAGGATAGGATTGTATTTATCACGACAGGGTTTTTTTTTTGTTTTTGTTTTTGTTTTTTTTTTTTACTTCAGGTTTTAATCTTACTTTTGTGTCTCGCAGCCACAGGAGCATAAATAAAACAGAAAAATAGACTGAGATCTACTGCAGTCCATTCCAGGGCCTGTAACATGTCAAGGGATCGAGGGATAACGCAGGGGTCTCACAACAGGGACTGGAATTCAGGCCTCCTGGGCATCAGAATCTGAACCCCAGTGTGATAGGGAGGAGAATGTCCCCCAACCATATACAGGTCCTAATACCCGGAGCCTGTGAAGGTTACCTTACACAGAAAAAGCTTCTTTGTAGATATGCTTCAGTTAGGGATCTTGAGACGAGGAGATTTTCCTGCATTTTCCTGATGGGCTCTAAATGTAATCAGAGGGATTGTGTCACTTTGGCATATTGATTATTATATATATATATATATATATATATATATATATATATATTTGAGAGAGAGAGAGCGAGCAAGTGCAAGCAGGGGAGGGGCAGAAGGAGAGGGAGAGGGAGAGAGAATCCCAAGCAGGCTCCATTGCCCAGCACAGAGCCTGACACCAGGCTCAATCTCACTACCATGAGATCACGACCTGAGCCAAAATCAAGAGTCAGACACTTCACTGACTGAGCCACCCGGGTGCCCTGGGATATCGATTACTTTAAATAAAAGTTACTTAAGAAACAGCAGGTGCAAAGACATGCAGGCCCTCCTCTGTGCCCCAAAAAGCAGGAAGTAAATCTCCTGTGTGGATGTTACCCTCCCTGTGCTGAGACGTAAAAACACATCTTTATCACCAGAGATAAAACCTTCTAAGCAGAGAAAGCCATAGAAACAAATCTTGTTACCTTTTTTTCTCATCTGCTACCTCTGCCCAAATTCTGCCTAGAATTCCTCTCTAATTAAAGATCCCAAACATCTGTTTTCTTTATTCTGTTAATTGCTCACAAAGTTATTGTCTCTTTGTCCCAAAAGTATAAAAACTGCCTGCCTGGCCATTTCTTTCCTTATTGGACCTCTGTGTGCACGTAATAAAACTTTAGAGTTTTCTCCTGTTAACCTATCTCATGTAAATGTAATTCTTCATCCAGCTGGAAGACCTTGAAGGGTAGAGGAAGAATTTTTCCCTCCCTGCAGATGTCGAAGAGGGTGGAAGGAGAGTTAACTGAGGACAGAAGAGAGGAAGTCTAGGTAATAAAAGCAGAAGGAAAGAGAGTGAACTGCGTTGCTGGCAAGATGGAGGGGATGGGGAGCCAGGCAATGCACGGAAAGTGCCTCCAGAGGTGGGAAGAGGCAGGGAAGTAGACTGTCACCTAGAGCATTGTGAAGGCACACACCAGCGTGATGCCTGGGGTCTCCCCATGAAACCCATTTTGGATTTGTGACTTCTGGAACTCCAAAAGCACAAATCTGTTCCAAGTCTTGAGTAACCTGTCACAGCTGCCACAGAAACGGACACGCAGAGAACTCAAGTCCCTGAACCTTTTCCTCAGGGCCTCCCTCCGGCTGCTCTGCTGCCCTCTGATCCTGCCGTCCATCCACACGTCCCACCCCTGGCCCCCAACTGGATTCGCCTGGCCAAAATTCTTCACTTACCTCCTGCCACCTCTTCAGCTTCTGGCCTTATTGTTAATTCAGCCACACGCACACACACACACATACACGATAAGAATTTGTTCCCACTCCATCTTAAGGCTGGCCTTAGGTTGACTGACAGCTTGCTGTCTTTGGGTTGGGTCTGAAGCCAACACCAGTCACTATGGCTCCTCCGCAACCAGGACTTCGCACACAACTAGTTTCTCATTTTGGAAGGAACTACGAGAGGGAAATCTACTTCTTGCCTACACTGCTCGCTTTTCATGGTTTATGTGCTAAGGAATTGTCCCAAACTTCCCCAAAACACTAAATAATGAGACCCAGAGAAGGAAGTTACAAACACCTGACTTAAACTGGTGTAAGTAACACCGGAAATTTCCTCCCTGGTAAATTCAGGGAGACGCCCAAAGAGCAGAGGACGGGGGTGAGATGTGTCTCAGGAGGAGGTCTGAGCTCTCCAGGAGGCCCCCCCTGCTTCTCCCTGATGTCACATCCTTGTTAACACGGTTCTTCACCTGGCCAGGCAACTTCGTCTCTGAAAGCCGTCCCCCCTTAATTTACACCTGCCATATTCAGCCACAGGAGAGAGACACCCTTTATGTCCAGTATCAGCTCCCAGATTTAAAAGAAGGACACGGACAAGGAGAGGGAGAGAGAGAGGGGACGGGAAAAACAATGGCCCGAAGGCTGAGGTCAAGGAGGAACACGGGTGGCTGTGAGAATGCCTGTGTGGGTGAGTGGGCATGCATGTGTGGGGGCGTGAGTATCTAGGAAGTTTCTAGTTACCAGAGACAGGCGTTGGCAGTTGTATCCCAGACATGCTCTTGGTTCAGTATCCTTGTTTCATCACTGTTTTTAAGACTCCTCTGGGGTGCCTGGGTGCTCAGTCAGTTAAGCATCTGACTCTTGATTTCAGTTCCGGTCATGATCCCAGGGTCATGGAATGGAACCCCTAGTCGGGCTCCACACTGAGCGTGAAGCCTGCTTAAGATTCTCTCTCTCTCTTCCTCTGCCCCTCTCCCTTGCTTGTGCTTTCTCTCTCTCTAAGAAAAACTTTTAAAAAAACTAAAAAAAAAAAAAAAAAAAGACTCCTTCTAATATATGTCGGTAGTAATTATAATAGTAATAACAGTCACCATATTAACAAACGCTTACATAAAGGTTTCTATAATAATATTGCTACCTACATGATGAAAGGATTGGGGCACAGAGAGGTTGAATGATCATCCCAACATCAACTTGTTTGCACTTGGTGAAGCCGGGATTTGAAGCCAGGCAGTCTGGTTCCTGAGCTTGTGCTCTCAGCTACTACACCAAGAGACACCCTCTATTAGGCCAGACACAGATTCCTCTCTTCCTATTCTAAGCAACGAAAATTTAAAAACATATTAAAAGATTTCCAATGGCTTTTATGGGATCTTATCTTGGGGGTGTGTATGAGGGTTCTCCTGAGAAAAAGAACCAATAAGATATACAGATATAGATACATTATATACACAATGGATTA
Source organism: Panthera onca (assembly GCF_046562875.1). Classification (NCBI taxonomy): domain Eukaryota; kingdom Metazoa; phylum Chordata; class Mammalia; order Carnivora; family Felidae; genus Panthera; species Panthera onca. Next base: position 4,421,882 of record NC_138339.1, on the reverse strand, counting down.
GTTGATATATAATATATATTTTATATGCAATATTATTATATATATAATATATATTATACATAACTATATACTATATATTACTATGTGTATACCTATATATATAAGATTAAAACAATTAATTTACGTAACCGTAGAGGATAAGGTCCGTGAATGCTTACCTCCTAAGGATTAGTTTGATCCAGGGAAATAACAGCTGAAGGAGTTGGAGACAGATGTTGACCTGGTGTCTTCATGAAGCGCCTCCAGATGTTTCTCCTAATGGAGAAGAGGTAGGCTGTGGCGCTTTCTGAGAGCTCAGAGCCTCTGGCACATCAGTAGGTCAAGAAAACAGCAAGGAAAGTAGAACAGGGTAGCAACGTAGCAATACTAAAAGAAAGCAGCAGCTTGGTGGATAAGCTTATTGAAGTCTTAAAATAACATAGTAGAATTTCCAAATGATCGATCCATCAGACCTCTGGATGTGCACAGGGTCCCAAAGAAATATTTGATTTGTGCCTAGCAGCACTATTCACGAAAGCTAAAAGGTAGAAGCGATCCAAATGCCCATCAGACAGATGAACGGATAAACCAAACGTGCTCTCCGCATACAACGGAATCTTCCTCAGCCATAAAAACAGTGGAAATTCGGACACAGCCAACAACCCGAATGAGTCTGGGAACATCACAGTAAGTGACATTGGGAGCGACAAAGCGATGAGTACAGTGTGATCCCACTGGTACGAGTGACCTGAGTGGTCAGATTCATAAAGACAGAAGGCAGAAAGGTGGCTGTGAGGAGCCGGGAATGGAGACTTAGCGTTTAGTGGGTCCCGACTTTGAATTTGGGAAGATAAAAAAAAAAAAAAAAAAAAAAAGTCTGGAGATGGAGAGAGGGGATAGTTGTACAATGACGTGAACACACTTCATCTGAATGAACTGTACGCTTGTTTTTTTTTTTATTTTAGAAAGAGAGAGAGAGAGTGAGAGAGAGAGAGCGAGAGAGCCCATGCAGGGGAGAGACAGAGGGAGAGAAAGAGAGAGAATTCCAAGCAGGCTCAGAGCAGAGCCCGACTCAGGGCTCAAACCCATGACCCTGGGATCATGACCTGAGCCGAAATCAAGAGTCGGATGCTCAAGTGACTGAGCCACCCGGGTGCCCCTGAACTGTATACTTAACTGCTCAAGATGATTTTAAAAAAACACCACTGTGGATTGCAAATTACGTTCCTTATTTACAGATGCAGAGACTGAGCGGAGAGTCTAGACGCACGGTCAACAGTAGGCTGGCTGCCCTTCCCCGTGGAACAGGAGGACACAGCTGATGAAGGAGGCCTGTGGGATGGAGGAGGGTCTCTGTTTAACGACACCTGTTCCTCAGGGGAATCTCGTAAGGGAAAGGGAGCTGCCCACAGACACCACCGAGCACCCGCTCCTTGTGGGTGTCTCAGTCGTAGATGCTAGGACGCAGATGTTGTGAGAAGCCAGAGGCGGCCGAGGGCTCGCCTGTCCTCGCCTCCCCATCGAAGGTCCTGCCTCGGCTTTCTCAAATTCTTCAGGACTGCAAACGTGAAGTGCTGAGAAGGTGAACGTTCGTGGGCCCTCCCGGCTGGGAGTTCATTTAAGCAGGTCTCAGCCCGTCTTGCCAAGGTACTGGCCCTTCCGGCCCGTCCCTCCAGCACCCAGAGCACAGACAGCCCTTCCCCTCTCATCCCGGCAAGGAAGGTGCCGGGGAAGGGTCATCCTGATCTGTCTGTCTGCTCAGAAACACTGCATTTTACCAGAAGTCCCCGAGAACAAGGTTGGAGGGAGTCCAGAAGCAAGACACCAACAGCCTGTGTGCCTTCAGTGAGGGTCCTTCCCACAAGGGATGTCTGCAGAAAGGGGCTTTACCAGAGTTCTGTAGCCTGAATGCTTGTGCCTTCCCCCAAACTTGTGTCTTAAATCCCAGCCCCCAAGGTGATGATATCAGGAGGTGGAGCCTTGGGGAGCCTAGGGGAGGGATCCCATGATGGCCCTTGCAAAAAAGAGACCCCAGCTGGGGCGCCTGGGTGGCTCAGTTGGTTGACCATCTGACTTCGGTTCAGGTCATGATCTCGCGGTTCGTGGGTTCGAGCCCCGTGTCAGTCCCTGTGCTGACGGCTCAGAGCCTGGAGCCTGCTTCAGATTCTGTGTCTCCCCCTCTCTCTGCCCCTCCCCCGCTCATGCTCTGTCTCTCTCTCTCTGTCAAAAATAAAGAAACATTTAAAAAAAATTAAAAAAAAAAAAAAGAGAGAGAGAGAGACCCCAGAGAGCTCCCTGCCCCCTCCGGCCATGTGAGGACACAGGGAAGATGGCATCTGTGAGGTAAGACGAGGGATCTCAGCAGACACCGGATCTGCTGGCACCTTGGTCACGGACTTCCCAGCCTCTAGGACTTTGGGAGGCAGATTTCTGTCATTCACAGGCCACCCAGTCTATGTAGTTTTGTTACGGCAGCCTGCGTGGGCTGAGACACAAGAGACGTTAGCTGTCCCTTCTTTGTGAAGTCGCCCAGGGCTCTCTCAGGGTTCCCCTGCCCTTTCTGCCCTCTCGGTGCCAGATTTAGTTCTGTTAGCATCCTCTGTATTTTCTCCTCTACCTCCCCAGACACCAGACTCACAGAACCTGCGGGCTGTGGAGTACGGCGAAAGCTTCTCTATTTCCCACTCATGAGACACAGTTTTGCCTGACTGGGAAGACAGCAGCAGCTTCCAAACAGGACCTCACCAGCCAATCGCTGACTCTGGGACCTTGCCCAGTCCTGCGCCTTTTTCCTCTTCTAGAACATTCACACAGCAGGGCAAGTAAAGGGAAGAGCGTGACACAAGAAAGAGCGGGACATTTTAGCTGTCGCCCTGAAATACCTCAGCCACGGAGGTCGCCCTTCCTCTCAGCAACGGGAACTGAGCTGTGACACTATTTTACATGTTTGCAGCTCTCACGTCTAATTTTGACACATATGGAGCTACAATAATCCAAACAAAAGTTTACAAGCTCTGAATAAGTTAGAGATTTTATGCTTCCCTCACCAAGGAAGCCTCTTTCTGGAATCGTTGAAACGCACCTTGAGCTCTTTCTTCAGGTTCCCGGCCAGACACAGGAAGGAGGCGTCGGAGCGGCCCGTTGGCGTCCATAGTTGTGGCCCCATCTCTCTCGGGGTCTTTCCGGGTAAAATGCGATCAAGTGTGTCCCAGCTGATGACAGAGGAATGATGACACCAGCGTCCTGTCAGCAATGAGGGCAGATGGTACAATATTGGCCCGTTCTGTCACTTGGCGCCTGTAAGCACCCGTGAGGCTTGGTACGAGTAGAATCTGGAAGAACACCACAGGGGAATGAATCTGAGGTGTTGATGTGATCATTGCTGGCGTGAGAAGGGAAGGCCCCCAAACTGGAGGGGGAGATAGGAAGGAAGAGGCCAGAAGGGGCAGGAGAGATGGGGTGCCCTCTCGATGAAGGCGCCCCTGGTCAGTATAAGCTGCTGCCTTTCCAGAAGAGCCTGGATCGCATTTCGGGCTGTGCGGTCCATGGCCAGTTTTGCTACCATGGGAGAAATCACCTGATTTTGGGCAGGGAGTGAGCAGTGGCGGCGGGCGGGGGGGGGGGGGGGGGGGCGGGGTGGCGGTGGTGCTGGCGCCGCGTGGCTCTCACGTGCAGAAGGAGAACAGGTGTTCTCCGTGGGACCAGAGAATTGAAAGAATGGCTTTCAAGTCCCAGACACAAGTGCAGGAGAAATTCAGGACACCTTAGGAAAGATAAAACTTCATCGCCTAGTGCTGTGAGGGTGGGGTTGGGCCACCATTTCAGAGCCCCTTGTAAGACAGAGCTGTGCCTACGTAGCTGGCGGGAAGGATGCGTGTTGCCTCTGCCGTGGGCCGTGTGCTTTCTATTTCAAGGCGATGCTATTTATCCCATTTTGGAGATGGGGTAAACGTTTTCGGAAGGCCCCAGGTGCCAAGTAAACTGGCACAGATTTAAGGAATGCTGTTGGGATAAAAGGCAGGCACCAAAGAAGCGTGCTGTCTGTCCCAGGTAAGTATCACCCGGAATGAGGGACTGAGCGAAACACGTGGGTCCCCTCCCCACTTGCTCCCTTCTACCGCCTATCGGGGCCGCTTCGTTAACCTGTCAGCTTGCTCTCCTGCTCTTAAAGTGATGTATGGGGGAAATTCTGTCTCTGCTAAATGAGACCCCTTTGCCATTACGAATAATATCACGGTGATTCAGAACATGAAGCCATTAGAACAGTAATAAAAAGAGAGACTGTCATTATTTCAACCACAGAGCAGAAAACGAGGGGACTTCCCGTGATTATGGACATTTGCAGCTGCGGGGCTCCCGCGAGGCGGGGAAATGCAGAGCAGTCGGCCCAGCGGGCTGCTGGTGTGGGACAGGCCACAGGGGCCAGCCAGGTAGGCGCTCCGTTGTCCTAAAATTTGGTGCAGGTGTGGTCTTCCCCCGATTGTTCTCCTGGACCTCCCTTGGTTGTTTGGGGAGGAGGGCACACTTCATCGCTACCTTTCGACTGCATTTCTGGCCATCGAGCCACCCGTGCTGTGATGCCTCCCTGTACCGGTCCAAACCCCGAGTCCTCCAAAGTATCCCTGTACGTTTATAATGCGCGTAACTAGTAGCTGTTATCAAGTTTGCTTAGCAACGCTCTGTTCACATTTCTATCATCAGGGTGCAATTTGGTACAGGAGACAGGTTCTCTTTTCATTAAAGCCACTGGTGGCCTCTGGTAGTTTTGTGACTTAAGAATACTGTTTAAAATCCAGCCTTATGACTGGGGTGCCTGGGTGGCTCAGTCGGTTATGCGTCCGACTGTGGCTCAGGTCATGATCTCACGGTTTGTGGGTTTGAGCCCCTCGTCGGGTTCTTTGCTGACAGCTCCGAGCCTGGAGCCTGCTTCGGATTCTGGGTCTTCCTCTCTCTCTGTCCTTTCCCCTACTTCACACTCTGTCTCTCTCTCCCTCTGAAAAATAAATAAACATTAAAAAAATTTTTTTAAATCCAGCATTGCATTAAAATATGCATCTGATAAGAGACGAACTTTTTTTTTTTTTCATTTAAACGTTAAAAGAAGAGGGGCTTCTGGGGGAATCAGCTGGTTAAGCCCCGACTCTTGATTTCTGCCCAAGTCATGACCCCAGGGTCGTGAGATTGATCCCCATGTCAGGCTCCAGTCTGCTTAGGATTCTCCTTCTCCTTCTCTCGGTGCCCCTCCCCCACTCACACTCTCAAACATAAAGATAGTAAAGGAAGAATCAACACCAATTCTTTATAAACTATTCCAAAAAATAGGGCATGGAGCATTTTTCAACCCATTCTCTGAGGCTGGTATTACCCTGATACCAAAATCAGAAAAAGACCTTAAAACGAAGAAGCTATAGACCAATATCTCTTATGAATGCAGTGCAGAATTCCTCAAGAAAACATGGCACACTGTCTCCAGGAAGACACCAGAAGGATCACACACGCTGATCGGTGGGGTGTCACCTGCAAATGTCAGGTTGGTTTAACATCCGAAAGTCAATTAATTTTGTCAATTAACAGAATAAAGACAAAACCCACAAGACTCTCTCAGCAGAGGCAGAAAAATCAGTTGATAAAAATTCAACAGCTCTTCTTGATAAAAACACTCAACAACTAAGAATCGAAGGGAAGTCTCAATCTGACCAAGGGCATCTAGGAAAAACTCCCATAACATCACATTTAACAACGAAGCACCGAATGCTTTCCCCTAAACCCAAACACGACATGCATCTTTGATCACATGACTTCAGTCCAGCGCTGTACTGGGCGCTCCAGTCACGGCAGTTACATAAGACAATTGCACATAAAGTTGGCAGATTAAACAGGAAAAAAAAATTATATCATCTCCCTTTGAAGATGATATAATATTGTACACACAACCTCTGAGAGAATCCACTAAAAATTATTGGAGTAAACACATTCACCAAGGTTGCACGTTACATATTCAATACACAAGAATCAATTTTATTTATATAAACTGTCAATAAAAAAACCTGAAAATAAAATTTGCAAAAACAATTCCATTTGTACTAGCATTAGAAAGAATAAAGTATTTAGAAAAATGTAGCAAAAGTAGTTCAAAACTTACAGCCTAAAAACTATAAAACCCTGTTGAAAGAAATTAAAGTAGACTTACATAAATGGAAAGATAAGCCATGTTCACCAATCAGATTTAACGTTATTAAGATGGCAGTATTTTCCAAATTGATCCATAGATTCAACACAATCCCTATTAAGATCTCAGCTGGCTTTCTTTTTTTTGCAGAACTTGACAAGCTGATCCTAAAATTCATACAGAAATTCAAGAAATTCAAGAATATCCAAAACAATCTGGGAAAAGAACACCTCCCAATTTCAAAACCTACTACAAAGCAAAAATAATGAAGATAGTGTGGTAATGGCATCATCACAGACTTCTAGATCAATGAAATAGAACTGAGCCCAGAAATAAACCTTAGCATTCTTGGTCAATAGACTTTTTACCAAGGGCACCAAGACAATTTAATGGGGGAAAGAATAGTCTTCAATAAATGGCTTTCAGGCAACTGGACATCCATACACAATAGAATGAATTTGGATCCCTCATACCTATACATAAGCACACATATATAAAAATTAACTCAAAGTGAATCAAAGTCCTTAATGTAAGAGTTAAAGCTATAAAACCCTTACGAGAAGCTCAGCCTTGGATTAGTTAGATATACCAGCCAAAACATAAGTAACAACAACAAAAATGAGATAAATTGAACTTTATAAAAATTTAAAACTTTTGTGCTTCAAAAGATATTATCAATAAGGTAAAAAAAAAAAAAAGATCCGGCAGAATGGGAGAAAATTTTTTGCAAATCATATTCTGTTAAGGAACTTGTACCCAATAACGTGTAAAAACACAACTCAAAAATAAAAAGACAAATAATCTGCTGTAGAAATGAACAAGGTACACAAATAGAAATTTCTCCAAAAACACAATACACAAATGACCAATAAGCACAGGAAAAGAGGCTCACCGTCATTGCCATCAGAGAAATACAAATAAAAACCACATTGAGATATCACTTTACAGCCACAAGAATGACTGCAATCAAAAAGACAGATAGTAACACGTGAGGATAGGGAGAGAGTGGAACCCTCCCACACTGCTGTTGGGAATGAACTATGGTGCGGTTTCTTTGGAAGACAGCCTGGCAGTTTCCTGAAATGCCCCTGATAGGTACGTACTTAATAAAAATGGAATTGTGTGTCCACTCAGAATCTGGTACGCCGATGTTCATTATTAACGACAGCCAAAAAGGGGCAGTAGACTGAGTGTCCAGCCACTGATGAAGTGAAACATAAACTATGGTACATGCAGACAACAGAACATTATGCCGCAATAAAATAAGGGAAGGGGTGATTCACGACAGTATAGGAACAAACCTCGAAAACACGCCGGATGGAAGAAGCTAGTTACAAAAGACCACATATTCCATGACTCTATTTCTGTAAAATTTCTGGAGTCTATTGTGATAAAAAGTAGATTAGTGGTTATCCACAGCGGGGTTAGGGGAATTTGGGAGTAATGGGGAATTCACTGGGGACGCAAAAGGCTCTTCTTTTGGGGGCGATAGAAATGTTCTAAAATGGTGGTGATGGTCACACCAGTCGAAATACACTACATACTCTTGAACTGTATGGTTTACTTTTATTTTTAGATTTTTATTGAGGTAAAATTGACATATATTAGTTTCATAATGATTTGATGTTTGTATGTATTGCAATATGACCACCATGGTAAGTATATTTAACATCTGTCACCAAAAATAGTTACGAAACGTTTTTTTCTTGTGATGAGAACTTTTTTCTCAATTCCAGTGTAGCTAATGCACAGTGTTATATTAGTTTCAAGCTTACAGTATAATAATTCAACAGTTCTATATGTTACTCAGGGCTCGTGATGGTAAGTCAACTCTTTCCTCTGCTCCCCTCTGGTAACCATCGGTTTGTTGTCTAGAGTTGAGTCTGTTTCTTTGTTTCTCTCCCTTTTTTTTTTTCCTTTGTTTTATTTCTTAAATTCCACATAGTGAGTGAAATCATATGGCATTTGTCTTTCTCTGACTGGCTTCTTTCGCTTAGCATAAGACCCTTTAGATCCAGTGATGAGATCTTTTAAGAACTACTCTTATAGCAGCCTTTAAATATGTATTACTGTATTATTAATTATAGTTGCCATGCTGTACATTATATCCTCTTGGCTTATTTCTTTTATAAGTGGAAGTTTCTGTCTTTATAGTTTATGCCTGCATATTTATCACTAGAACTTTATAATATTCCATTGTATATTATATATCCATTGTGTGTGTATATTGTATACATACATATATATATGTATATGTATATGTATATGTATATGTATATGTATATTGTATACATACGTTTCTTTTCTCTTTTCCATTCATCCATTGATGAATACTTAGGTCGTTCCCATGTGTTGGCTCTTGTGAATAATACTGCTATTACTATGGAGGTAGAGATGTCTTTTCGAGTTAGTGTTTTCTTCAGATAAATACCCAGGAGTAGAATTGCTCAATTACATCTGAAGCCTTTTTCGTTTTTGTCTGAAGGAAAAGAAAGCTCAGTGGACCAGTCCCCGCATACTCAGTGGCGGTAGGTCAGCTGCTATGGGAATGATTGGAAAGGCAGGGCAAATGTAAAAAAGAGTTCACACCCTCAGTTCACACCTTTGATTTGTAAGGGCAGCTCTGTTCCAGAACAAAATAAAATGAAGCTTGCTTTGCGAGACCCTAGGATCATTCTGAAGGTGCCAATTAAACCCCAGCGGGGGTCTGGGATGCTGGCTGACTTCTGTGGCACCTACAGCATCTGTGAAGACGTCCCCTCTCAAGTTTGGTTGGCCTGTGGTCTGCGAGGACCCTTTGGTTTGTGAGAGTCATTCCTGCCTGGTCCTAGTGTTCTAGAAAGATGAGGCCTGCATCTGTGTGTCTGGGAGCAGAGTGGACCAGGGTCCTGGGTTTAAGCAGTGATCCGGGTATCTGCGAACACAGCAGGGTCCCCGCAAACTTCTCTCGATTTGAAAATATTTGTGGCACGGCCTGAGTTCCTCCCTGAAAAGGAAAAGAAACTAAAAATGCACACTTTTGTTAGCTTTTGTATATCTGAATGCTTAAAAAAACCAAATGCTCGAACAGTTTCTAAACCCGGGTTTCTGAGCGTTTGGCACTTGATAAATTTACCTGACTGGCCATAGTTTGACCCCTGAGGGTGCTCCTTACATTGGAGGGCATGCTTCTCTTCTGAAACGCTGAGAACCCAGCCGTGTGTCACTTCATGCAGGCCACCTCCCGGGCCCTGGCTGAGGCTAGGATGGGGACCCAAGGAGCAGGTGAAGAAAACACAGTGATAGCAGATTCCTTTCCCATTCCCACGTGTACAGCAAGCAGCAAAGAAACAGGGATCAAAGATGCGCGTTTCCTAGATGCCTCGCAAATAGGGAAGAGAGCTCATTGGTCTTGAAAAAGCATCAAAGCCTAAACGTCCATCCACTGGCGAATGGATAAAGAAATTGTGGTTTATATACACAATGGAATACTACGTGGCAATTAGAAAGAATGAAATCTGGCCTTTTGTAGCAACGTGGATGGAACTGGAGAGTGTTGTGCTAAGTGAAATAAGTCAGACAGGGAAAGACAGATACCATATGTTTTCACTCTTAGGTGGATCCTGAGAAACTTGACAGAAGACCACGGAGGAGGGGAAGGAAAAAAAAAAGTTAGAGAGGGAGGGAGCCAAACCATAAGAGACTCTTAAAAACTGAGAACAAACTGAGGGTTGATGGGGGGTGGGGGATGGGCATCGAGAAGAGCACCCGTTGGGATGAGCACTGGGTGTTGTATGGAAACCAATTTGACAATAAATTTCATATTAAAAAAAAAAGAAGGAAAAAAAAAAAAAGAAAAAGCATCAGAGGACTGAAGCCTCGTGTTCAGCACCCAGAGGCAGTTCGGGGAAGGCCCGGTCTCTTCCCAAAGGCCTGGGGACTTCGGGAACGGTGGCCTTTCCACCGTCAACGGCTGTGCTGCTGGTCTATGCTACTAGTCCTGAACGCACAGTGGCTGGGGACTTTCGCAGAGGAAAAGAAAATAAAACGAAACATGACTCTAAACGTTCAGATGTTTAGGGGGGCTTATGAGCTAGAAGTTTCCCCAGGTGATAGAACAGTTATCTCACTACAAACCGAACTTGGAAACATGTTGCAGCCATAGTGGGAGGACCAGTTACCGCGGGGGGGGGGGGGGGGCGAAGCAGGAACGTTGTTAAGGAATCTTGCTCGGTCCCCTCATGATGTGGGGGGTGGGGATGTGGCTCGTGAGCTACTTGCTGGACAGAGCAACATCTCTTTTTGAGCACAGGAGCATATAAACACAGCTTTACGGCGCAGAGTTTTGAAAGCATGAAGCCTGCTAAAACTAGCAGTTTCTCCTCGTTTTTCCTGTGAAGAAAATAGACATTTGATTCATGCGTGTGTCCCTATCGCAGCCGCTTTGCTGAATTTTACTCTCTTCTTTGCACCATGGCTCTGTCTTCAACGCCCCTGTCTTAGACAAAACACCATACGCTGGTGGCTTTGAAAGAATTTATATCTCACAGGCTGGAAGTGCAAGATGAGGGCGTCGACAGAGCCCGTACAGGGTGAGGACTCCCTTTCTGCTTCACGGCTGTCTTCTCCCTACGTCCGCATCCACAAGATGGCAGAGGAGAGCCCTCTGGGGCCTCTTCCATCAGGACACGGATCCCACCCACAGGGGCTCCACCCTTGTGACCTAATCACCTCCAAAGACCCTGTTTCCAAATACCAGCGCTTGGGGGATTGGGTTGCAACGTTTGAATCGGGGGGACACCGACATTCAGCGCATAGCACACACTCACCTTTTTTTCCCGTCAGTGGGGCTTTCCGTGTACCGAAAGGATGGTCCTCAGGCTGATGGGGCGTGTGCTGTGTGGTTTTGGCTCCTGTAGACAGCCTGAGGGTACCTCAAGGAGGAAACAGGGCTGGGATCACATTGCAAAACCAAGTTCGTCTCTGTTCCTGTTTGCACCCCCTACAGCTGTTTTTCTGAAAGCTCGTATGTCATCGTCATTGCCAAGTGGAAAACTGGCTTTTCTCTACTACTCCTTAGTGTTCACACGGGAGTTTTCATCTCTGCTAATTGCAGATTAATAACGATCAATAATAGTACAAAGGGAAACATAATAAATGTGCACAGTGTTATATAGAATTTGCAAAGCAGTCTATGCAGCAAGCTTATCGTACAATAATGTTAGCTTCTCCCTGAAACAGAGGATCCGTAACGTTCTCACGAGAATCTTACCTTCAAGTGCAGGGGTTTCCTGATTCCTTTCCCTCAGAGACCCACCTGGGACAGGACCAGGCGGTGCATTTAGTGGAACAGAGGGCTGTGTTTCCATCCCAAAGAGTGGAGTCAGATCCAGAGCTCGCTGAAGCCAAGAATACGTCTCAGAGGACGGTCTGAGGAAACCCCTCAGGCTGGAACATTGCACATCAGTGTTTGTTTTTCCGTGCAGAGAAGATGCCTAAAGCATTGAAGAATTAAGAGCTCCAGAATCGGTGAATTTTCATGGGGTGGCTGAGCCGTCCTCACAGAGAAATCCCTTCTCTCCTTCCCACCACACATCTGCCCCTCAGGCGTCCACCCTGTGGCCTGCCCTCTGGTGGAAAGGACAGCACTTGAACTCAGGGTTCCTAGAACTCTGGAATTACGGCACTCTCGTTTTTCTATATTGTTGCCGTCTTCCTCGACAGTCTTCCCAATGCCCTTCTTGTTGAACTAAGTCATCATGAATCTGTCAAAAATGGGGATCGTGCTATGTCTGGCAACACAGCTGTCTTTGCACCTTTAAAAGGTGTTCTTTGCAGTGATTTTCACCCCCAAAGTGCAGGCAGAATGGGAGAGCGGGGAGGCAGCGTTATGCATCGTGTTGGTGATGTTCATAGGACACCTTCCAAGCAAAGTCCCTGTGGCCAGCCTGGGGTTTGTTGCTGAAGCTGCACAGCCAGTGCCCCGAGCTCCCGGGGTCCAGTGTCTCCTGAGAGCACTGCAGCCAACAGCTCAGGAAGCCAGTGGGACGGAGCGCTTGGCGTGATCCAAGACGTATGATGGGGCGGCCAGAACGCACACAGAAGGTGGGGCTAGGTCGTCTGAGTCTATACTCATGCCCTTGACTACTGGCATGGTGGAAAATGACAAGCTTCTGAGAAACTCACGTTTAAGCTGCTTTCAAGGAAATTTTAATGTCTCCGGTTTACTCCAGGCCAGGTGGCCAGTGGGCAAGTGGGCAGATTTCTTCTCTTTTCAGCTACGCTCCCAGGAAGATGCAACTAGATGAGGTAAATAGAAGAGTCCCGAATCACACTCCTCCCCCAAGCACCCTTCCCATTCCGGAGATGCACCCTCTACATTAGAGATTTGTGCCTTTGACAGTAACACATTTGATGATCACACCTAAAGTATTTCTTCCATCCATGCTCTTGTACTTTAGGATGATCTGTGGGGATGTAGGTTCTGTGAAGATAGCCCTATTTTCCATTGGGATCGGAGAGGCCAAGTTCAGGAGATTCCTAACTGTTTCACTAGACTAGTACATTGAGCAGGGAAGATAATTCTTTTACAGAACATTTAGTATCTGATAGGCCTACAGCAATCTTTATTTTTTTAATTCCAACTTAAAATACCATATTTTCGTATTTTTTAAAACAACTATTCCATCAAGAAAATGGTGCAACACTAGATGTATGAGTTACTTTAATTGGCCTTTGAATCCTGTACTCAGAGGGAGTCATCCATCACTTCCCCTCCCAGTTAGGGAACAGAAGGGGTCTCTCCGGAGGGTACAAGACACATCAAGCCTCTTCATTCTAGATCCATTCTTGGTGAGCAGATGTTCTGGTTGACCGTACCTGCTCCCGTGAAGTCACATACTGTCAGGTGTCATACTTGTCTAGGCTGTGTCTTTGGTGTCTCTTTGGACTTGGGAGGATAGACGTGGGAAGGACTGGGTCAAGGTGGAAGGGTGAGACAGTGCACTTGTGTATGTCTCATGTGTTTGGACATAAAGGAACTGCCTCCCTAAACTCAAAGTAGCCCACTTTCAGCTGCCCCTGATGAGACACTGCAGGGCTTTTTGTGATATATTGTGCCATCTTGGTCGGGAAGGGGCCACCAAGGCTGCCAAGGCAAGAACTTCTCAGCTACAGCCCATGAAGAACAATCCAGTGAGTTCTGCCACCTTCAAAGGGAATTTTGGAAGGGGTAGTAGATACTTTGCTGTATCTTTAATCAACACGTGCAGAACCGTATGTTCGTAGAAGCCAAAGACACCGAGAATTCCCGAGTTCAGTTGTCACATCGGAGAGCAATTGATTTTCACTGTTGAACATTATACTTCGCATGAAAAATACATATGTGAGTCTTAGATTTGGATTTGAACCAGGAGTCTCATTTCAAATGTGCTGTTCTATCATCAACACACCTTCCGGACATTTTGCTAACCCAGCGTGCTCTTGAACATTTTCCTTTCAAAGACCGTGCGGCCTCTGATCAGTTTTAAAATTAACCGTCCACATGGGGAGCTTCGGCATCCTGGGCACTCTCTTCTAGAATCCCAGTGGTTTGACGAAGTCCCTCTTACGAAGCGGAGCCCGGAATGACGAGGGCTCTGCTCCCAACAGTATCTGCTACCTCCCACCACACCTGCCAGTCGTGGGGCCCGTCGGATTGCACGCCGGTCAGCCCCTTGCTTTGAGCATCGTGCTGCCTGCCTTACCACAGGGGCTTCGCATCTGCCGCCCTCCACAGAAGCCTTCCTGCACACCTGACTTACCCACTTAGCTCAGCTCGATGGTCACAACACTCTCCTTGGATTCTCTCATTAGGCCAATCTCCCCTGTTTTACTCCATTCAGGCTGCTATCACAAAAACTATAGACAGGGTGGCCTATCCAAGACAGAGGTGTATTGCTCACGGCTGGAGGCTGGGAAGTCCAAGGCCAGGGAACCAGCCCACTTCTTGTGCCCCCATATGGCAGCAGGGGTGAAAGAGCTTTCTCAGACCTGTCATGGTGGCCCCACTTTCATGACTTTATCTAAAAGGAGCTTCCAATGGCCTTACCTTCAAACACTATCGTATTGGGTGTTAAGGCTTTACCGTATGAATTTTGGCAGCCCACAAACATCTGAGCCATAGCAGGTAAACAAGACAGTAGTTACTTTTTTTTTTTTTGAGAGCGAGAGGGACAGAGAGTGTGAGTGGGAGAGAGGCAGACAGAAAAGGAGAGAGAGAGAGAATCCTAAGCAGACTCCACCCTGTCTGTGGGGAACCCGATTTGGGGCTCAATCTCACAAGCTGTGAGGTCATGACCTGAGCCGAAATCTAGAGTCGGATGCTTAACCGACTGAGCCACCCAGGAGCCCCGGTAGACACTTTGAATGTTCACTCACTTAGTTCAGCAGAAGCTATCTCATGATTCTTGTTAAACTGTTACTAAACCCGTGTTTGTGCCTGAGGCTGACATTGGCCAGACCGTCACACCCTCCCAGACCCCACCTCCACCTTGTGATGGGTTTCTGCTTCCAGGATGGCTCTGTGAACACAGGACACTGGAGCGGCTACACAGGAAAGCAAGCAGGTGCTGGACGCCCGGCTGTAGTCCTGTGCCTACAAGGAACATATTTTCCCAATATGGTGTTTCGTTTCTGCTAATTCTGATAAATCTCCCCTTTTCTAAGGGTAAGAATTGCTTTCAGTTTTGGCAGCCACGAAACAGAGACTAAGGCTCCCTGCATGGGCAGGGAGCCAGAGGTGACACTTTTCATGCTGTGGCCTCTTTCCTTCTTGTGTCATTTAGAAGAGGCTTTCCCTGAGTTCACAGCCCCAAAAACTACATGCCCAGTTTTCCTAGGATCTAACTCCTATTTCCAGCTTCCTGCCAGTTGTGTTTTACTCATCTAGTCCATACAGGCCAGCAAGGAGAACAGACTTTTTACAAGTAATCACACGTGCCATCATCAAATGCGACAAGAGGAGTTAGTATATGGGTTACGTTGTCTTGTGTTCTCTTGAATGTCTAAAACCAGCTTGGCATCTGCTTCTCCGTAGACCCAGATTAACAAAAAAGTATAGACGTTCAGGTAGCACTTGAGACCATAAAAAGAGACAATATTGGTCCGTGTGAAGGTAGAGAAAAGAGCTCAGGTCCTTTTCTAAAAGAAGACCGAGCAAGAAATCAGGAATCCCAGGTAAGACAGAAAGCATGCCAAGTGCCAAGCTGGTTTATGCTGTAGAGAATTCCAGAAGACCTCAGGACCTGGAGGCAGCCCTGGTGCTTCTGAAGAGGAAGATGGGGATGATGGAAAATTTGCATCAGAGGCGGTTAGGTTCTTGGAGTCTCTCCCTCCTCTACCTCAGCAGAAGACTAGAGATTTCCCCTATGCCAGGCACAATCAGCAGTGAGCCTTACCGAAAACACAGAATCAAGTGAAGGCCACCACTGAGTGGGGAAGCCAGGCCTCTTGCATTCACCTGTCACCTGCCAGTGGCCCTTCTCATGTACTGAGGCAGGAGACGGGAAGACTTTTTCTAGGGAGACTGGCTCCTGCAACTGAAAGTCAAGGGTTCCTCAGTGCAGTTATTCTGCAACGGAGCCCAGCACTCTACAAACCGTGCCCATGCAGAGTGCCTCACTCTTAAACACGGCCAGCCAGCCACAGATGAAGATCTGTGTGGAGGGGCCTATCATGAAACACAGAGCTCAGAATAAGCAAACAGGAAAAGAAGGAACTTGGAGGCAACAGACAATGCCAAAAGGAGGGGGAAAGAACCTTGTAATAAAACCCATTATAGTTAGTGGGCTTTGAGAGATAAGAGGCTGCAAACATGAATCAAGCTGAGTATACCATAAAAAGGGGATATTCAGAGAGCAAAAACAATCTCTTGGATATTAAAAATGTTATGGTAGAAATAAAAAAGCAATTCAATTGGCTGGCCAGAAAAAAAAAAAATGAGTAAATTGGTCAAAAAGTAGAATAAGAAAGCAAAGAAATGAATAACCAAAGTGAAAGGGACAGAAAATTATAAGATTATATAACAGAAAGGTAATGCAGTTTCCAAGATGGATGGACCTAGGCCGCCAAATTGAAAGGTCCCATGGAGTTCCTAATATGAAAAGGAAGGCACGCCATCCTAAAGTTTCACAGCACTGATGATAAAGACATCAAAGAATGTAAAAAGGAAAAAATACAAATAAAGGAGGGATAATCAGGATGTGACTAACTGCAACAGTAGAGTCACAACATAATGAAAAGTTACTTTCAAATGTCTTTAAATTATTTCCAATTTAAAACTTGATGTTCAGTTGAATGATGAGGTATTTGGACTTGGAAAACATTGCCTTGAAGGATTTTTCTTAAAGTATAGTTGAGAAGATGCTCCATTAAAACTAGGGACTAATTTTGTTTTTTACCTTAAGTATAAAATGTTGAATACAGGAAACAATTTTCCAAAAAAAGAAAAGCAAAGACACTGTGAAGGGAAAGCACCATATTACACTGGGGGTAGAAAACAGCCCGGATGGAAGTTTCCAGAGGAGATACATCCAGAAAAGAAAAAAGAAAATGAGAAAGGAAATTGACAGATTACTTGATGTGTTTGAACCTAATGAGAAGGCATTCTACTTAGCAAGGAAAGCTTAAGGATCAATGACAGAAACTTAGAAAATCGAGGAATAGAAAAAAGCCTAAGGCAATTATGAACTCAACAGGAAACAAACAGCTGTCTAAGAGACAGGATGTAATCACAAAACAAAGTCTCAGATGTGAATTTTGACTTCCTGTTAGTAGTTTAAATAGTAAATATTTTGTTGGGAGTAGGGCCAGAGGGTGTAAGGGAGACCTAAAACCTCATCTTTGGTAGTAAATCAATAGTTCATAGCTCAAATGGAAAAGAATCAAGAAATAACTATGTATGTCAATATTTAAAAATATGATAACATTGTGGTCTTAAAATACCATTTTTCACATGGACAAATAGCAAGGAACTCAGTGGCAAATTTGAAAGTAGAAGCTCTCACTAGCCAAAGATGGGACATTTTGACCATCAATAGGGTATTAACTACAATGGATTGAAACATATAAAAGATGCTTACATCCTTGAGTTCATAAAGATTCTAAAAAGAAAATGCTGGAGCACCTGGGTGGCTTAGTCGGCTGAGCGCCTGACTCTTGATTTCAGCTCAGATTATGATCTCACCATTTGTGGGTTCAAGCCCCCTTCGGGCTCTGCACCGACAGCATGGAGCCTGCTTGGGATTCTCTCTCTCCCTCTCTTTCTGTCCCTCCCGCACTTGCTCTGTCTCTCAAAACAAATAAGTAAATGTTTTTTAAAAAGAAAATGCTAACTGATCGCTGTTGGAGGATGTTAAGGAGCTAACTCATTCTTTTGAAAACTGGTAAACCAAGGGGAATCAAACATCCATTCTGACTTTCCATGCAAGGTGTGTCAGTGGACTTCCAAGCAGTGGAGGGGAAAATTCTCTATATTGAAGCACTCTGGCTCATAAATGAAGACAGAATGATTGAGCTATAATATCATCATTTGTCATCCCTAAAAAATGAATAGATCAAATTATTGATCAGTGGCTGCTCACATAGCAAAATGAAAGACACCCGGACACTGTGTGCCTTCAGACTGAAGAATGGAGAGCCACCTTTGAAGTAGTCTTGTGGAGAAAAGAAAAATGAAACCTGAATGTGACCAAGTGTCTAGCTCCATTTATCAAGTGGTAGGAATACAGAGGACCCCGCTAAATGGTACCATGGGTTTCAATCAACAAAATCCAGAATCTGGGAAACTCTATAGGACAAATATCCTGATTTCTTTAATAAGTTGAGAAGAAACAGACAAGAGATGAAGAGAGAGTTTATAAATTAAAAGAGATTTTTTAAAAAAAATATTTATTTATTTTGAGAGACAGAGTGAGCAGAGGAGGGGCAGAGAGAGAGAGAGAGAGAGAGAGAGAGAGAGAGAATGAATTCCAAGTAGGCTTCATGCTGTCAGCACAGAGCCTAACGCGGGGCTTGAACTCACAAACAGTGAGATCACGACTCGAGCTGAAGTCACGAGTGGGGTGCTCCACCCACTGAGCCACCCAGGGTCCCCAAAAGAGACTTAAGAGACATTTCAACCACTCCCGCACCCTGAGTTGGAGGTCTTACCTCCCTCCCTTCAAGGTGGACATAGGAACCTCTGATAAGGTGCTCTCCATGCCTGCCCTCGAACCTACAAATCTTTCTGCCCTCACATGTTAACTAAGAGCTTGGATGGCACCCTTGCACATATTCTTAAGGACCTGATGTTCTTGACCGACGTCTCTGTCCTCATCACTCCTGTGTTCTCATCTCCCCACTGCCTCCTGGGGGAGCAGGTCTGCACAACAGCCCTCTCCGGACCCTCCTTCCCTTTTCGTCTTCCTTCTTGCTGTGTTTTCTCTCCAAATACAGTCCTTTCCCCACTACCCATCTGTATGCCGCTTCTGTCTTTATTCACCTTGAAACTGCTGCACGTTTTAATAATCAGCCCTCCAGAAATACTGACTCTGTTTTCACTGTGAGCACAATGCCTATCTTTTTAGGTCTAGCGAGTTTGAAGTGACAGGAAATGAAAATGAGGAAATAAAGGCTGGGAGGATGTAGAACTAGGGACACGTGTCTCTCTCTGTCTCTGTCTCTCTCCCTCTCTGTCTCCTGTACACACATACATTAGAAAAATTCCTCCGTGCACACAAATTATTCCATTGTAAACAGACCCCATCAACCCAAGCGCTAAGGGAATACGAAAATTATCAAGAGTTGCAGAGGCATGAGTACAGGGAAAGCGACTATTTAAAATACATTTGCCTAACTGTCTATCCCCAAATAATACAGGGACAAAAAAGTACCTGCAAACCATATACTTCAAACCAAAAGAGTAAGTAAACGAAAAGCTTCCTTTACAAAAGGATCAGAAAAAGATATTTTTGACAAAAGTGATTCCAATTAGATTTCATTTCTCACACTCAAATACTGCAGGAATAAGGAAAATGAGGCATCCATAGAACAGAATTCAAATCTCTTGATTTTCCTAAAGCATACATTTAAATTCATTGTTATGTTTCCTGGGAAATTTCCTCCTTCAGAATATTTAATTCAACAGAAAGTAAGCGCGTGCCTGAACTAACAGTGCATGTTAGTGAGGAAACAGAATTTACGCCGGTGACTTACATGAAGAATCGATAATGAAGGGACTCTAGGAAGCATGTGGGGGGTTAAGGGAGCAAATGGGCAGTGGTACATCCAGAAAGATCCGAAGCCCTTAGAGGAAGGACCACCCAGCAGGAGCTGTAGACACAGAGGACAGGCGTCTGCCCGAGATGCAGCTTGGAAAGTTGGAGCGGCAGGGGACAAACACTGATTGTCTCTCTTCTCACCATGGCCCTGCTTCCCCTTGACTGAATCCGATGAGGATCCTGGTCTGGGAGCCCAGGAAGTGGTCGTCTGCACCTGCCAGCCCCCGGGGCAAGAGCAGGGCAGAGACGCCCAGAAGAGCCAAATGGAGAGCAGGTTGGGAACTCGGTGATGAATAGACAGCATCCAAGGCTCCGCATCTTCTGTTCCAGTTACGTGTTTGTGGTTCTTTCTGGACACAGTCACCTCAAGGCAGCTGGCACTTGGTTGTGATACATCTTTCTTCCTTCACCGACTGTTATTATTATTATTTGAGCTTAATAACCCAGCTGGAAAATGCTGAGTGTTGCCAGTGTTTTTAGATTCCGTATCCAAACTCAGCAGCATTCTGGTTACATTTCTGGATGTCATTTAATACTTCCATTCTACAGGAAATCGAAGCCAGATTACCTGGGTGTAACACGAGCAGGTCTGTGTGGCAAAAATACATCGATTGTTCTGGCAGATCAACAGTTAATGAATGATTTTAGATATAATAAGACGCAGCCCTTTGACCATCAACGACCCCATCTGCTCTGTATGCCCTTCCCACCCCACAGAGCACACATGGGGCATGTAAAAACCCAGACTTAAGAAGTTATAGATGCTGAGCTAAACAGAGATTTGGAGACGGGGGATACGAGACCGCTCCTCTCCCCAGAGACCCAGACTGCGATCAGACCAGTGGTAGTAGTAAGGTTTATCATTAGGGTCCAAAATCTGTAAATTCTTGAATTTCCTGATGCAATGTCTTCTGTGCTTTATTATAAAAGGACACATGCGGCGCCTGGGTGGCTTAGTTGGTTGAGCGACTGACTTGATTTCAGCTCAGGTCATAATCCCAGGGTTGTGGGATCGACCCCCAATTGCTCTCTGTAAAACAAACAAGCATGCAGAAAATTTGACCCTTAAGAAATGCACATCTCCGCTGTGTATGAATTATAACCTAGTCCCTGCTTCCTGGCTGATAGTTGAAAAGATGATTAATCAATTTTGCCGGGGACGAAGAATCACATGCCTCCTCTCTCTCTTACACTTTCCTGATGAACAAAAGGATGGCTCGCTACACCTAGTTATTTGCCTCAACCCTGTCCACTCCCTCGTGTCCTCACGACATCTCCTCAATTATCCTACTGTTTGAATCGGCCTTGACTGGTCGAGGTGAGGCTGTGAAAGCTATTAAAATGTGTTTGCTTTACGTTCTCGATGTGATAGGAAGATATCGGAGCGTTTTCAGCAAAGGAACAACACTGATGTATGGTTTTAAAGTATCACTCTGGCTACGGTGTGGCGAACGGACAAGACAGGTTGGAGGGCATCGCGGTGGGGCCGCCCTGACATATTAGTGGGCTTCTTTGCTTGGTAGCGGTGATGGTAATCCATAGGAGCAGAGTTTGTATGTGCCTTCGAGACAGAGCCACCCAAATGTGCCGGTGGATTGGATGTGGGATCTCAGGAGTGAACAATATCCCCCAAGCTGTTTGCCCGAATAAGCCGAGGAATGAGCACATCGTTTGCTAAGGTGGGAAACTAAGGAGACGGGGGCATACGAGGTAGGAGGCGTCAAGAGTTTTGTTCCGGAAATTTTAAGTGGAGTCTTCCCTTTCGGGCATCCAGGTTGGTGATGTCAGGATGCATGAGGCTGGGGCTCGGGATGGAAGAGGTGCGTTTCAGGGTCCTCGGTTTGTGTAGTATTTAGGTAGTGGAACTAGAAAGGGACACCCGGGGGTGGTGGTGTGGGGGGGGGGGGGGAATGTACAAGGCAGACAGCAGCTGTAGGGAAGGAGCCCTGAAGGTCCCATAATTTAGAGACCAAAAATACAGGGGCAAGAGAGCCAAACGGTCTCAGAAGCAGCCTCCAGTGAGATAGAAAGGAACCTGTGTGAGTTTCATTTTTTCTTCACTCTAAAAATGGGCATTGCGCATCTCTAGAAGAGGGGATTACGAAACCTACCAGTGACTCAAATTATACGAAGCAAGTCCAGCAAAGGGATCTGGTACCTTCTGCCTGGAAATAGGTTTGTGTTTATCCGTGTGTGCACACGGGCGCACCCCCACACACACTCAGGCATGTCCTCACAGACACAGGGGAACACATCTATGAGCACATCTGTCCACCCGCGGTCACGTAGACACGGTGACACAGGATTCCTGGCAATCTATCCTAAAGATAACCAGTCTGTTCTACTTTTCTGGAGGATCAATTTGACATTTTAATCATGGGTAAAACTTCAACCAAATATGTCACTCTTGAATATTGTGACAAGGCCTTTCATCCTGTGCTGAGATTCTGGGAACCAGCCGCTCAACTGTAATTACATAAAACGAGGGGAAGAAAAGAAGTGCGTAACTGGCCGACCAAACAAGTAGCTGAAAGTGGGCCTTGGGCTTCTGAGAGCCTGCATCTTTGGGTCGACTGTCGGACAAATAGCACAAGAGTGACCATAGCTTTTATTATCCCACGGTTTCTGGGGGCCGGGGGTCTGCGTGTTGGGTGCCTCTGGTTCAAGGTCTTTCAAAGCCTCCAGCCAAGGTACAGCTGGGGGAGGCCCCACTTCCACCCTCTCTCTCTCTCTCCCATGACCTTTGGTGGCCTCAGGTCTGCACCCGCTGTGGGCCTGGGACCTCCGTTCCCTGCGCCCGGGCCTCTCCAGAGGGCAGCCGGCAACCTGGCCGCCGGCCGTCCTGCAAGTGTGTGCACGAGAGTCCCCGAGACCGGAGCCCGTGCCCGTGCAGCCTGCTGTTTTTGTTAGAAGCCCGACACTGGGTCAGGGCTGGGGAGGCCCCAGAGGGGAGAACACGGGGTGGGGGGCGGCCGATGGTCCAGGACGCTGTGCTTTTGACCCAGCCCTGAAGACCGTGTGCATTTGACGAGGCATCTGAAGCGTTTTGGATGGTCTCTAACCGTTTTTCGGCCCCGGCCCCGCACAGTGCACGCCGGGAAGCTGGCAGACGACGGGGAAACAGTCACGCCGTATCCCCGGCCGTGATGGTCTCATACATCCAGCCTTAGTGCAGCCCATTTGAACCGAGCCTCAGGGCGGGGAGCAGGGACCTGGCAGCGCGGGTTACTTTAACGACACTTTAAAGTAAGTCTCCGCCATCTGTTCTTTCCTAATTGCAAACCTACTCTCATGTGCGTTAAAAACAGCATTAAAAACGAGATTCTGGCAGAACGTTCTAGATGCTTGGCTAGCTCGTCCCCTTGGTTCTAAACGAATTTCTTCAGTGGCCATAGCTTGAAATCCAAGGCGTCCCCTCGGAGGTGAAGACACAAAAACCAGTCTGACTGTGTGTCCAGTACTCAAATGTGTGGGATTCACGTTTGAGGCTCCCTCTGTCTCTCCGTAATTGTATTATTGCAAACAAGAATTCTCTTTAAGAAGGATTTTACATTTCAAATTCCCCAACTGTCTTCAGTAATTTTAGCTTGCTTTAGGGATAAGGGGAGGATTTCAGCGGAAGCCCTTTAAACAGGAATTAAACTCATTTGCACAATTTAGACCTGCGGATCTCTCCTGAGCACGTCGAGGCATTTTACAGAATTTAGCACTGCAAATATTATTTTATTTCTCTGCTTCCCCTCCCTAAGGAATTATTCATCAAGATGAACTCTAAAACAAATCAAGAGATACCAAGAGATACATGGCTGTAAAAATAATCTGCTGATATTCAAAGACGGCAGGCAATTTTACCTCTAAAGGGTGGCAGCGTTTAAGGAAGGATACATGCCCCTCATCAGGACTACTGATGTTGCTGCCTCGGTGAGTAGCAATGCATTGTGGGCCTTCAGCATATTGACAACTTGCCAAACAGCCCCCGCCCCGCCCTTCCATGCTGTCAAAATCTGCCAGGCAGGCCTTCGACTCGCATTGAACACAGGGAAAAATGGCAAACACTGTCTCCATCCACTAAGTGCCAGGGATGGGCGCTTCCTGCAAGCCGCCACGGTTTTCCTGAACAAGTGGCATACGTGGGGTCATGCCTAGAGACACCAGTCACATACTTGGATGCCTTTTCTTAAGACACCAGACATTTCCGATCGGGAGACAGGTCAACGATGGGCACAGGAGGAGAGCATTGGGTCTGGGTGCAATGACGTTTAGGTTGCTCCCTGAGATCCATCAGCCTTTGAGATCTTTGATGTAGTAAGATTCATGGGGCGGCAGTTGGTCCCCTCCTGCACCAGCTCCCAAAGCAGAGGCGAAGAGTGCCAGAGACCCTTGAGGGGAACCATGGTGGAAGAAGAGGCCTCAGGTTTCTGTGCAAGCTCAAGGCGTTAATTGGAATGGATCTGTGTGTTCTCTGTTTGGTCTGGTTTGCACAGATTCCCTGCTCATTTTCTTAATATTTGCCTGAGGAGGGCCTGTCACCCAGTCACATCATCCTAAGGTTCTCAGCCTAGGGCATTTTGCCCGTGAGTACCTGTAGCATGGTCTGTGCTCCAAGATTCATATCCTGTCCTTTTCAACACTGCACCCAGACTGAGCTCTTACATAACTTCGGTTCTGCTTAACTCTGCTCAAGTCTGTTAAGAAAATAGTTTCACAAAAACTGCTGGTTACAGGCTTCTAATGTCCTGCCATTACAAGATGCTAGCATTTTAAAACATCAGTCTTCCAGTGCAGAGGAGAAACGCTAAACCAGTAAGTGCAGGACTGTCCAGAGAATGGTCCAAGGGCAGAACATTCCAGAGAGAGTTTATGGAACAGATGCTAACTGAAGGTGAAGGGGCCCTTATTTCAAAAATAAGTTGATGAGCTTCTCTGAGTGGTTTACTGTGGGCTTTCCTCATTCTCGGTGGTGGGAAAGGCTCTTCCCATTGGCTGGTCACGTTCTTACAGCGGAAACTGCATCTGGAAAATTGTGTTGTGTATTCTGGGGTTTGGGACTAGAAGAGAAGTAATAAGCACGGCAGAAATTCAGAGTGGAAAGGACACAGATGAGCACAAATTCCAAAACAGAAATTGTCGATGGAAAAAGCAAAACAAAACACAAAAAGCTGACAGCAGTGGAAGAAATGACACATGAAAATGTATGGAAACAACCAGCTGCGTTCTCTTTGGATCAAACATTATTATTTTAATGAGTTTTTTAGGCCTGTTTTTGTTTTCAGAATAATGAATGTTCTTTAGGTATTGGTGCAACTTTTTCTAAGTGTTTATTTAGCTTTTTCCCCCACTTTGGAGTCTTGGTGAAAGTTCACGCCACTCAGTCACTATTTGGAGCTTTGGTGTAAATGGTTTTAGGAGGGGGAGCCCTAGAGAGAACTGGGTTTGAGGACTCTTTATGATTCAAGGGTTGCCGGCATTGGGCACATTGCTGTGGGCCAGAGTCTTCTCACCTGATGCTCTGGGAGAAGTTCCACATCTCACACCCACATGGGACAGAGAGAACAGACCCGGACAAACTGCATAACTCATAAAACTATACCCAAACTACTATTACAGATGGTCATCGTGGGATCTGTCAGAATGCACAGAATGCCCCAAGTTGTGTGGATGTGAACTAACGAAATATCTGTGTTTCATCTTGTGTCCAGTGACAGCTGCACGTTGGCAAGGCTAAGAAGACATACCTGATGGGACTGTTGAGAGCTATCTAGGCTGCTTCAGCCTTTAAAACCATGAGTGGCTACACCAGATCCCATGTTCTGCACCCTTCTAGACACAAAGTGATTAACGATGTGTAAACAAAATCTCCTGTGCCATAATAACGTGTGCTGATGCCATTGGCCAATCTTCTGCCTTTAACTCTAAGGTGGAAACTGGTTCCTGGTCCTAAGCTTCTTATACTCTAGAGGAGAGAGCTTCCCCAGGCAGCTCGTATCCCATCTGCTGTAAGGAATACTGACCTTGTATTTTGCCTTCTACTGTTAGTTCATGAAGTGCCCTGAATCACCTGGAATGCACAAGCTGGCTCACGCCAGATTATAGTAGAGTGGCAAGAGCTACTTAAGAGCCCCCAGCCTCATCTGGGACAGAAATGGCCCCATAGTCCCACATCATTGTAGCTCCTGCCCTGTGTGATGATGTAGGAAGAAGACATACCCTATGCACTTCTCCGAGGCCCCAAGGGAGATGCATCATGTGCTGTCCAGCTGGTGAGAACTCCAGGTGGCATCTGTTTGTCACCAGCCTGATCGGTCTGCCTGTCCTTGGCCCTGAGAGCCAGGTGTCCCCACCTTTGGACAGACGCAGGAATTCCCGATCCTGTGGATTCCACTCCAGTTTGACCAAGTGGCTTTCCCCAAGGGGGAAGAACAAGAATGCACCCCATTTTCTTTATACTGGAATGACAACAGCTTACAAAAATGATGTGCTTGGTCCCACATCAACTTTCATTTTGTAGAAAATGGCTCCTTCAGGTGTTACATGTAACCCTACCTCGAGCTGGCACCACTAAATGGGTCACTGAATATCTGGGGTCAGAGAAGGATCAACTTGATTCTTTGTCCCAAAGCAGAGGGTCAGACCCTTCTTCTCTGGGGTGAATTGATTGCCAGGAGGCCCTCAGAGCCTCCAAGCAGCCGGCACTTACAAGGAATACCTTTCTGTTTCATAAATGAATGTAAGCACCATGATTTTACAGGGGCTTTCCTGGCATGTGCACGAATGACTGAGCCAGTGGACTTTTCCACTGACTTTTACTCAAGCATGCTGCATCACCCCCCCAAATTCCTTTTCAAATAGCTACCTCCATAATAGTGAGATCTACAGAGCCCAGATTCCTGAGTAAGGAGAGAAAATTTTAAGATGCTAGCAGAAAGATTATAATGTCATTTAGCACTTTTTTTTAAACATTGATTCAGTTTTGAGAGACAGAGAGAGACAGAGTGTGAGCGAGGGAGGGGCAGAGAGAGAGGGAGGGAGACACAGAATCCGAAGCAGGCTCCAGGCTCTGAGCCGTCAGCACAGAGCCTGACACGGGGCTCGAACTCACAGAGCGTGAGATCATGCCTTGAGCCAAAGTCGGACGTTAAATGACTAAGCCACCCAGGCACCCCTAGTCATGTAACATTTGAATAGCAAAATAAAACAGTTCTCATTTTCCTTGTTGAATGTGAATTGCCTCCCTCTTAGCCATAAATCATTCCCTCAGTTAAAGGTAAACATTTCGCCATTATCACGTGGAAGGTCCACGTAGAAAACACTCATGACGAATGGCGTACCACGTAAAAGATGCAGCTGTAGTGGAATTTGTTGCTACAGCTCCCACGGGTCAAACATAAACGTGAACACCGACAAGCTTTAAAACTTCCACAAGCCACGATGACAGATTTCTTTTAAAAATTAGACCAGCGATACAAGGCCAGAAATGTAAGATCTAGGGTGTGTTCGAGGAGGCTTTGGAACTTGCATCCTTCGGTTGCAAAATCTTTCCAACTGGGCGAGATAAGAGGGATGGCAGCGGGCTCAGAAGACGTTGGCGCTGTCGGGGGCGTAGAAATCGAAGGTGTTGTTGCTCCTTTGCTCTCATTTCATGCCTGGGCCACGTTCCAAATGACAGACACCTGGCGGAGGAGACCGGGAGACCGTTGAGGCACGGATTTAAAACAGCAAGTATCAACGCCTTCTGGAAGTCAGGAGGGCAAGGAAATAACTCTTCTGAAGTCTCACCGGAGGAGTTAAAAAGCCAGAGGAGTAAATTGCAACATACACCTGGCATGTGATGTTGGCAGCTCCTTCCAAACTGGAGAGAGGAGAAGAGTCATTTTACGAGACCACTCAGCTGGGTGAGAACCCTTTGAGGCTACTTCGACAACCTCCGGGGACGTAAATCGCATCACACGTGGAGATTTTAGAGGGATCTTTTCTAACGTCAAATAGTATGATAGGAGGGCCGGGATGACAACTGAGGGGGTGCTGGTGCCTCCGTGGGGACATGACCACCATAGGAATGCAGGTAAGTGTGGGAGCAGACAGAGAAAGCCGGGGGCCCATCCATCACGGCTCTATTCAGGTCTTGGAGGGACGGTTGTATAATTGGTTTACTTTTTCTTGCAGCAATCAGGCATGGAGCCTCCGCAGTGCACCGCGGGACCACACGCTTCTTTCACCCGCCGTGCCTCTGCCAAGCCACAATAATGGGAAACTATGATCACTTACGGGCTAAGTGAATGAGCTGTCTAGGCAGAAAGGTCAATTATGGTGCCCCCACCTTGCAACAGAATTTGCCAGGAGCTCTCACGACGGTGACAGACAAGGGTGACAAAATGCCTCTGGATGGAAACATGGAAAAGACAGCACGCAAAGAATGATACGCGCTGTGAAAACGCTCCTCAGGAAGACAGGTGATCTGTTAATCCCAATGTCACCGCGTTAGCACTGAAAACAGACTTTATCGTGACCTCTGCAACAGGAGAATGGACTATGTGGTGTGGAGGCGTTGGGTCTGGCACTTCTTTGCTTCCGTGCATCCTTCCAGTTCGACAGCCGGCTTGGATCTTAAACGCCTAAAGATCGCCTTGCGTCTGTAGTATCCTCGCAGCTGGTAGCATTATTTAAGATTTCTCTTACGGAGTTTGTGCGAAGTTGAAAGGAAAAAAAAATACCTGGGGCTTTAATTACGGGGAACACATTACGTAATCCCATATGAAGCTCAGGGATATTTTATTCTTATTTACAATTATAGGTGTTTCACTGCATTCATTTATGATGAGGGTTTTAGGACCGCTAACCGGGCTTGTCTTGCCATCAGCTCAGCCCTGACAAATCCCTGCGATGTCATCGCTAATTGTCCGCCTGACGACTAGCACACCGGGGGGTGAGGTCATCTGATCTGAGCTATCTATTTGCAGATTGTGCCTGTTGGTTGAGCAAAAATTATTTCTGAAACTGTCACTTACCAGAGCATACTTTTTGCATTTTAATAAACGTGGCTCAGAGAGCTGCCCGGAGCCTGTTTGGTTGATGCACCAGGCTCTTCCCTGCCAGCAATTATCACCGCAGAGGAGCTATTGACAGAGTCTGCACGTGGGACTGAAGCCATCAGTGTTTGGAAAAGTCTTTCCTGGGCCCGCGTCTCCCGACTGAGAAGCCCCGTCCGTGTTAAGGGGGCCGTGGGGCACTTACAAGCCTGTCTTTCCTGGGTTCTATACATGTATACTGTCCAGAACACTCGAAAGACATTTGGGTAAGCATCAGCCACAGCCATGTTTACATCGCTCGTATTACTATATGCCCTATTTTGGGCAAGGTTTCCACAGGCACAGACACTTTGGAGTTACAGACAGAATCTCCCAGATTCTGCCAACGATTTGTGCCAAAGTGATCATGATTATCCATCTCTGAGTATCAGCTCCTGCCAGCAACAATTAATGAGATGATTTCACTCATGATCTTTGAATACTATGAAATAAAAACAGAAGCAGGAATAAAAGAATGATGAGCCGGGGGCCTCATTACACAGGAAACAACAATTTTCGATTGTTAAGGAAAGACCATCCCAGCCAATGAAACCAGAAGAGGGTTCGGGCTTCTCTAATCTTTGGAAACAGAGGATCCAGCATGAAGTTGCCCAGATGAGCCCTGTGTCCATCAGCGTTAAGTCTTTCTGCCCCACCGCTGTGGTCCCCACTGAGTCAGACGTTCTGTGGTCGTTTCCCAGAGTGTCCTCTTGAGCCCTTGGTGGGCACTGCGCTCATGAGCAACGACGTGAAACCTTCCTTGGATGCTCTGTGCTGCTTCGTGCCATGCAAACCATGTTTCAAATAGGAAATCTTTCCCTTATGACAGAAGAACGATGGTTCACTGATTTTAGCTTCTTCTGGTGAGTGATCTACCACTGAAATAAATACAAGCAAGATGGTCAAGTTAAAATGCATTCTGGTTCCAGCAAGCCATTGAGATCCATGTGATGTTTGGGCAAGTCCCTTCTTTCCTCTGAGCTGCTCCCCCTTCTCGCTGATCATGGATGGCCTCCTGACTCTATGATTCCGTGATTCTCTGAATGTTAAAAAGGTAAACATTCTCTCTCTCTCTCTCTCTTTGCCCTCCTCCCCCACTTATGCTCTCTCTCTCTCTCTCTCTCTCTCTCTCTCTCATAAAAAAGGTGTGGGCGCCTGGGTGGCTCAGTCAATTGAATGTCCAACTCTTGATTTCAGCTTAGGTCATGATCCCAGGGTTGTGGGATCAAGCCCCACATCGGGCTCTAAGCTGAGCATGGAGACTGCTTAGGATTCTCTTTGTCTCTATCTCTGTCTCTCCCCCCACTGCCTCTCTCCCTCACTGTGCTCTGTCTCTCTAAACAAACAAGCAAACAAACAAACAAATAAATAAACAAGCAAATAAATGAATAAACAAGTAAATAAATAAATAAAACAAATAAGTAAATTAATAAATAAAACAAATAAATATAAAAATAAAAGGTAAACAAATTTCCTGAAAAACAAAAAGAAAGCCTGGGCAAAATACTTTCTATTGTATCATGGAGGCTATGTGATCTCTCTATTTTCACCGTGTTCATCTATTCATTATTTTATTATTTTTAATTTTTTTTTACAGTTATTTATTTTTGAGAGACAGAGAGAGACAGAGCATGAGCAGGGGAGGGGCAGAGAATCCAAAGCAAGGAGACATAGAATCTGAAGCAGGCTCCAGGCTCAGACTTGTCAGCACAGAGCCCGATGCAGGGCTCGAACTCATGGACTGTGAGATCATGACCCGAGCCGAAGTCGGACGCTTAACCGACGGAGCCACCCAGGTGCCCCTATTCATTATTTTAAATTACAACTAGATGGATCCTTAGCTAGCTAGGTGGATGAGTGGGCAGAAAGACAGACAGACCAACTGGGAGTGAGGCACATGGAGGGGGAATCTAGATGTCACAGGTAATGCAAACTGCACGCAAGGCATGGTCTCTATTTTAAGGAGCTCGGAGATGGAAGGAAAGACTTGGGCTGAAACTTCCATCTGGTCAATAATATTCATCAGCATGGAAGCAGGTGCATGAGCGCACGGTGTGGACCATGTGCTTGCAATGGGGCATCCGACGTGAGGGCAAGAACGGTGTGTGTTTTTATGGGCCGCCCTTCCACTCTGGTGGTTTTCACAGGCGGAGCCATTTTTCCTTTGTAAGAAGAGAAGGTTGTTTCTTACATAATTTCAAAGTAACTAAACTGTTTCGCAGATTTATCAAACTGTCCAATTGTATGTTAATTATTTAAAAAAATGATAAAAGCTTGAAGAGTTTAAGAAGGCAATTTAGTTTGTTTACCTGCCTCTAGGCAAGACTTCCACTTACTGACAGAGATAATTGGTATCCTGCCAAATGACTGTTTTTTTGGTCTCAGCAATTAATTTTTTCCCTAATTAGTGGTGTTAGGATAAGAGCTGTTTCTTATAATTAACGGGCAAAGTTGCTACTGAGATTGTTTTAATATCACATTCAGCACATGAACCTAGCAGGGCGGTTTAGCACCTTTCCTTGGGCTGTGACATTTCTTAAGTAGCCACTTACTTGGAGGGTTCCATCCCCGAGGTCGGCCGGTGCCCGTTTCAATGAGTGCTGCTGTGGACAATAATCATCTTAAATGTGCATGGTTCCGCTTCTCTGTTGTTAATTGGTGGCCTTTGGAAAGTCTCTCCTGCTCTTGTATCGTGAATGCTGCCATCAGCCAGGCCCAGAGGAGCAAACACAAGAAAGTGTGTTCTGGGAATCTGATCCAAGGCCAAGAAGTGGGCAAGGTGCAGCCAACGACAACAGGAACAATGTTGTACAAGCATCCTGGCTGGAGGTCTTCTAACGTGTTTTTCATGGCTGCAAACGTTGGTATTCTAGTTGTCTGACGTCAGCACAGGTTCATACATCTGACTCTGCAAAGAACTCTCGGTGCACGTTGACGTATCGAGATGATGCTTAAAGCCACGATGTGCTCAGCCAGCTCCGCCAAATGCCAGTTGCTCAGAAACTTCCACAGAAATTAGACGCGATTGGTGTTGGCTGTTGGTGAGTCATCGCTTACGCACAGCAGCCCACGCTCGTGTGCCAGTGCCCAGTGCTCTCCCCACCTGCTTGTGTGGCTCACAGAGCAGCTTTTGTCGAAACGTAAGTGCTTTATGGAGTCATTAAATGCAAGACCTTCTTAGGAACAAGTTTCTAGAGACTGAGTCAGACAGTCAATGTCATAATGTGTCTTTGAAGAAGGTCGTGCTGAAAGGAACTTCAAATACGCCAATTTGGTTTGCTAGCTGAGCAGAAGTTTAAGGCATTTCTCTCCTTCCTCTTGCTCCTCCCTCCCCCTTCTCCTCCTTCCCAACCCTCCTCCCCCTCCTCCTCTTCCTCCTCCTCCTCCTCCTTCTCCCCCTACATTCCTTCTTTAGATATAATGAAACAAATCCTTAATGATTATTGATGAACAAGATTCAGAATGAAGATTCGGCCAATATGTTTCACCAGGAGGTTTTAATGGAAACACTTTATCCTAGTTAATAATCCTCAGCAGCCAGGTTTGCTCTGGAAAGCAAACATTGAAGTCATAACAACAAGAAAAGAAACATATCCCCAAACCCTTGAGTCCAAACGGCAGAGATTTATGTCACTATTGTCCCTCTGTGGGGCTGGCTCGTGTTCCGCGGTGCATTTTCCCGTGAAAGGAAAATCACGAAGCCATTCAGTTCCTCCGGTGGCAGCTCGCAGACACTTAAATCTGATGACACAGAACAAATGTCCAAAAGGGATTCCAGTCGTGCAGATTAATTAAGGTGCAGACACGTCGAATGCAAACACCGTTCTCATGAGAAACAAAGCTGAATATAACCAGGTGTCATAAAGTAAGTCGCTCTTCCCCGGAGGAGGGAGAAGGGAGAAGGCGTCACTTCCCCATCGGGTGTGATGGAGGGTTTGTCCACATCCCATCGGAAGACAGGATTTGAGGATGGCTTTCCTCCAAAGATACAGTCAAAAAAAGCACCTTGTGACAAATAGCATGTAGTCGCTGCGTTTTCTAGCAAAAAGGGCTCCTAGATGAATTGATTTTTGAAGCCTATAAGGAATAGAGGAAGAGAAAACAAAGCACAAGTAGGATAATGGAGTCTAATGCTAACAGGTGGCGACTCACCATGAGGGTTTTCAGAGGAAGGAAGGGACCCGAGGAACACAGCCCTTGCAGGGCTGACTGTGGGTGTAGACCATGTGTGCTCATCCCAGGCCTCATAGTGTCCCTCGAGGGGATGAGTGATTCCACTCTTCTCCCCACAGCGACTCTCGGGGATGCCACTACACCTGTGCAGACCCTTGAGCCTGGTCCTCACTAAGTAGAGACCAGTTTTGGATTTGGAACGTCTTAGCGAGCTACAGTTCCCTGACCCAGGTAGTTTAGACACGTTATCTCCCTCCCATCCTGAACATGCAGCATTAGTGTCCTTAGGTTGTGAGAAAAGACCTTGCCCAAGAAGAAGGAGAAGTCCTGGGGCCAGGTCTCTAAGGACCCCGATGTTCCCACTGCACACACAGACCTCCCTGGGCTTGGGTCTAGCCTTTGGAACTCCATACAAACTTATCTCCACATTTTTTTAACGTTTTATTTCTTTTTGAGAGAGAGAGAGAGAGAGAGAGAGAGCAGGGGAGGGTCAGATAGAGGGAGACACAGGATCCTAAGCAGGCTCCAGGCTCTGAGATGTCAGCACAGAGCCCGACATGGGGCTTGAACCCAGAAACCATGAGATTTTGACCTGATCGGAAGTCAGATGCTTAATCGACTGAGTCATCCAGGCACCCCTCAAATTCTGGTTTTAAAAAGTGGAGATGAGGCACCTGGGTGGTTCAGTCAGTTGAGCATCCGACCTTGGTTCAGGTCAAAATCTCATGGTTCGTGGGTTCGAGTCTCTTGTCTGGCTCTGTGCTGACAGCCCAGAGCCTGGAACCTGCTTCGGATTCTGTGACTCTCTCACACTCTGACCCTCCCCCACTCGCACTCTGACTCTCTGTCTCTCTCTCTAAAAAATGAATAACATTAGAAAAAGTTTTAAACCAGAATTTGGAAGTTACATACACATATGCTATCAACACTTGTATATGCATGATGGCTTAGTGGATTGTGTACGAGACTTAATACAGAACAAACATATTTAATTGGAAATTAAAAGCCCAGAGTCTGGTCCTTCTTTTCAAACTAGATTTTGAGTCTTTATTTCCTAATAATTAAAATGAGAATGATATCTATTCTGGTTATGTGGGTGGTATTGTAGAAACTAAAGAGATTGTAGATGTGGATGTGCTAAATAGATGTGCAGAAGTATCAAGTGGAAAGGATTTTTTCCCCCTAATGTGGCCAGAGTTAAAGAGTCACAGAATCTAAGTACTGAGTGATAGCCAAAGTTATCTGGTTGAAAATCCCCTCAATCTAAGAAACTATTCTATAGAACCATTGATTCATCCATCCATCCATCCATCCATCCATCCATCCATCCATCCACCCATTCATCCACTCAATACCACATCCACAAATTACAAATGTTTATTAAGAATCTACTTTTCTCTAGACATGGTGCATTAGGCCTGGGTGTTCAGTATATAGCATGCATGATCTCTGCCCTTATGATTTTTGGTGAGGAAGAAAGATGGTAAATGATCACTTCGAAGAAAAAGGAGAGATTGGGAATAATGGCAGCACCCATTAATGGAAAGTATTGAAAATCATACCTGAACAGGGCTTAGGGACACCTCAGGCTAATGCCCACTGCTTTCAACTAATATCTATTACCAGTGAGTGTCGGAGGTCAGTCAAAATTAGGAAAAAGAGTGGATTATCCAATGTATGCTTTGAAATTTTAATTTTATAATTTAACTAAATATTAATAACCCTTCTAGGTAAAGTCTTTAGAAGATATGTTAAATATATAAGAATATTTTCAATTAGCATAAATTTACTTGCTTCTGGTATCGGTGTAAATATTAGCCTTAGAATCTTATGTATGTTATGAAATTCTTCGTATAGTAGGGAGAATAATGGGCCCCCAAGGATGTCCACAGTCTAATCCCAGGAACCTGAGGATATGCTACTTTACTTGGCAAACTAAATTTTGCAGATGAGATTAAGATGATGGGTCATGGGTCTTGAGATGGGGAGATTTTCTTGGATTAGTTGAGTGGATGAATTCTGATCACACCAACCCTCAAAAGCAGAGAAGCCGGAGAGATACAACACGAGGGGACCTCAGCCACTGTTGCTGGCTTTGAGGATGAAGGAGTGGGCCGTGATCTCTGGGACAAAGATTTGGAATGGCCCTCAGCTGACTGCAAGTATGAAGATGGGGACTTGAGTCCCACAGTCTCAAGACACTGAATTCTGCCAACAACACAAAGAAGTCTCCAGAAGCTGGGAAAGACCGGCAAGGAAGATAGGCTACTGACACCTTGACTTCAGCCCAGTGAAAGCCTTGTCGAACTCCTGACCTTCAGAATTATAAGATGATGCATTTGTGTTGTTTTAAATCTGTGGGGATTTATTATGGCAATGATGGAAATGTACTGGCTTAGAAATGTAATGAGTCAGTTTCTGTGCAGTACAGGCCTGGGGACCAGAAATACGATTTGAGTTTATCATATCAAATACCCTTTCCTCTCCCACCCACCTCCCAAAGTTTAATAGGGAGAGAGAGGTACACTATCAGCTACAGGACCTTCTGCCAGGGATTCCTTCATGGCCCAGGACAAAGAGTCCCCATCGCTGTTTGCTTGTGCCTATCACTCCTCTGTTTCCACTGAGATCTCAAAAGGGTTGATGCCATGGCCATTCCTACAACACATGGGAATTTTTCTCTGCAGAAAATGGCCGAACTTCGCTGAGGGGCTTTCATGCAATCCGGAACCCTTTGGTTTTGGAACTTACCTTTCCTTATTTACTTCCAAAGACTTCCATTTCCCCCCAGTAGCTAGTGCCGGGAATGTAAGTAACAGATTTCAACTTAACCCCCAGAAAGGACCACAATGACAAATGGCTTATGGGTCAAATTTGCAGCAGCAAGTGTGTTTGGGGAGCACCAGTACCGATGGAAAACCACCATGGCTCCAGAGTTTCAGGATTGAGAACAAATTGAAAACCATGGCTCCAGATATGGAATTTGCTGGCATTTCTCAGTGACAGCTTTGTGAGCCTTTCCAAGCCCTCCAATTATGTTGTGCAAAATATTGCCCTCACCTGCTCTAGCCACACCTGGACTGCTCTGGACGAGACTCGGTTCCTCTCCCATGAATCCCCCTGCTGCCTCTCCTGTGGCCTGTTTGTTCTGCTTTGCGGACTGTGTCTGGGTCATTTCTGTGGAAATGGTCACACCTGACCCCCTCACTCCTCTCTTCCAAACCCAGCTAAGACTCAGGGTGGAAATTTATAAGTGCAGGTTTTTACCAGTATTTACATCACACTAAATTAAAACCCCTATATTTCAAGCCAGCAGTCCCTTTTTTAAAAAAACTTTTGAGAGAGAGACAGAGAGAGAGAGAGAGAGAGAGAAGAGAATCTTAAGCAGACCCCATGCTCACTCAGTGTGGAGCCCGACCTGGGACTCGAAGTTGTGGACCACGAGATCATGACCTGAGCTGCAATCAAGAGTTGGATGTTCAACGGACTGAGACCCCCAGGCACCCCAAATCGGAAGTCCTTTTATCTATAAACTTTCAACTAGAAACTTTTCATTTATTTTTCTGATTTAGATTTCCTTTTATTTCTCTGTAAGTGCTCGTGGCAATAATTATTTAATACGTGTTTTCTCAAAATACATTGGTCAGCAAAATAACCAGGTCATTACATCCCCACCCTGGGGATGATGGTTCCCTGTCATCTTTACAAAGTTTCTCCTTCTGGATTCTGGGGACAGCTCCCCTTCCGGAGAGTCTGCCAGTTCAAGTTGCCCCCGAGCAAGGAGAAAGGAGTCCAGGGTGGTGCCTGTGGCAGTACAAGCACTGTGAAGGAGGGGTGGGGGTGAGCACCCAGTTCTGAGTGGAAATTGGGAAGTAAAAGGTAGAGCAGTTTTCAGATATCACCACTTCCTAGGGTGGGGTTGCCAGCGTGCAGGGGGAGCTGAAAGTCTCTGCTGTATATCAGGGAATGGGAGATAGTGTTGTTTGATGAACAAGAAACAGGAATGCAAATTCAGAGGTAGAACAAAGGTTTGACATTGGAGAGTTGTGTCAAAACTAACCGAATCACTTGCGTGGAAACCCACCAGAGAAGTTTTGAGAAGAATAAAAGGCTAGTCCCATTTTCCAAAAAATCCTATTGGTGGGGAGCACCGGGGTGACTGAGTCAGTTGAGCATCTGACTCTTGAGTTCAGCACAGGTCATGATCTCACAGTTCATGGGCTCGAGCCCTGCATCAGAGTCTGTGCTGAGCATGGAGTCTGCTCGGGGTTCTCTCTCTCCCTCTGCCCCTCATCTGGGCTCTCTCCCTCTCCCTCTCTCTTTCTCCCTCTCTCTTTCTCTCTCTCCCCCTCAAAAAAATCCTATTTCTGGGATTAAAAGGTACAAATGTCCAGTTATAAAAAATACTCATGAAGATGTAATGCACGACGTACGGAATATAGTCAATATTAGTGTAACAACTTCGCCTAGTGACAGATGGTAACTAGGCTTATCATGAGGATTGTTCTGGAATCTACAAAAATATTAAATTGCTAGGGGCACCTGGGTGGCTCAGTCGGTGAAGTGTCTGACTCTTGATTTCGGCTCAGGTCATGATCCCAGGGTTGTGGAATGGAGACTTGCGTCACGACCTGTGTGAGGGTGGAACCTGCTTAAGATTCTCTCTCTCTCTCTCTCTCTCTCTCTCTCTCTCTCTCCCCCCTCCCTTGCTCATGCACACTGTCTATCTCTAAAACTATATATATATATATATATATATATATTAAATTGCTATGATGTACACCAATAAGATATTATGTGTCAATTATACTTCAGTGAAAAATAGACAGATGATAGACAGATAGATAGATAGATAGATGATAGATATCCTATTGCCAAAAATGAGTTGGGGAAGAGAAAGTTAAGGCTTAATTGAATGTAAAAATTTCTAGTGTTCTTACGAATTTTCAGACTCTGAGTCTAGTACATGCTGAGTGTTTTCTGATATATGCAAATGTGATAAAGAAAACATGCACTCAAAAACAGGGATTTCCCCCTTTTCCAGAGTACCCATTAGTTCATTGCTTTAAACAGTGAGCTTACCCAGGTTATACAGAATGCAATTCCATTGTGGAGACACGCAACTACTGTGTAGGGAAGCCAGGGACACCTGCCCACAGGTAAGGGCTCCTCAGTAAAGAGTCTGTGACTTTTAAGGGAGTCTTGAAGCCAATCTAAGTAAAAGGGATGCCAACGCTAAATCTATGTTGTCCTGTAACCAAAAATAAGCCCTCTTTGGACAACGTTTTTTGGTGGGTGGGTGCGTGTGTGTGTGTGTGTGTGTGTGTGTGTGTGTGTGTTCATAATGGAAAGGGCAAGAGAGGGGCTGGTTGAGGGAGAAGAGGAACCAAGGGAAGTGAATGGCATCTATCTCTCCCTTGTCCACACATCTGCTCTGAGCCAGCCAGGAGCCCAGCCAGCATTCTGGAAGCCTCTGGGGGTGGGTTCCTCTCCTCCCCTGCCCTCCACCTGTCTGTTTATAACCTGTATTTCCTTCCAGGAGGGGCGGAATATACACATTTTGTTTCTAATCTAGATAGTTACTGTTTTCAGTAACTGAGTTCTAGAACATCACTTTTGCATCTTTTCTAAATCTGAGAGAGGGTGGATCTCTACGTTCCTATCTTAGAAATCACCCGAGCACAAACCAAGTCACTACCGTTTTGAAAATTCCACTACATGTCATCATGTAAATCATCAAATTTCATCAGTGAGTTTGGGTAACTCTTCCTTCCTCCCTTCACTGTACACTCCGTAAGGCAAGCAGATCCTGTGCTTATAATTTTCATCTAATTTCAATTTCAAAGAAATTACTGTTTCAATTCTGTTCCCAATTAAAACAGTTGGGGCCCACAGCCAATTCTGTGAGGCATCCAAAGGTTCCGCATTTCAGCATAAGTAGGTAGGAATGACAAATTGTTAACGTAAGTCCTAAGTGTCCATCCAGTGATTCGAGATTATTCTGAAATGAACTTTCATGAGAAAGGCGAAAAGAAGCAGAGCAAATAAGCGCGGCCCCCAAAAGTCAATGTTCCCAAATTCTGTCAGTTCTGTAACCCTCCTCCTTCCGGGTATGGCTGACTCAGCAAAATGATTACCTCAGTGATATTCTCTGGAGCGTTCCGCTGCTACCAAGGTGTATCAGAGTTGAAGAGTTCCCGAAGCAAGTGTTTGAGATGCAGAGAAACCATACGATTGCTGGTCCCTGTGCTGGTGGCCCCGCAAAGCACCTTCGACTTGATTCATTCAAGCCAGGATTCAAGAAGATACTGTGGAGGCATTTTGTACCCTTCCGGAGTGCACTGACCTATGCCAACAGTTCTGGAACCATGACACGTCAACGGAGCCATAGATCCATGTGGTCAGTTTGTAGACCTCACATGGCCATGAAAATCTACAGCTGTGAAGAAAAGAGAGACGTGAGTCAAAGGACTCAGATTTTCCTTTTGATATCAAAGCCAGTAATCTGTGTTTTTGTGTAAGGTATTCCAAATTCACCAAGGTCGTCAGTGCTCATTAATACATGGCATTGTAATGAAGTTAATGAGTTCGTTTTGAATTTCGCATTAGACTCAGGTTCAATAAATGACTATTTTGACCTCTTTTTTGAAAGGATAAAAAAATTAGATCAATAGATGAGCATCCATTTCAAAAAATACGCTAAAACTTAATTACTAAGTTCAAAATTTTTTTCTTAGTGGATGTTACTGGTTACTGCTTTTTGATTAGATTTCATCCATACAATGTGATCAAGTTTTCAGAAATTGCTTTTTTAAAAAAAGCCACTCCTTTCTATGCAATTACAGCTTCAAAAATATTTCTTATTGTTGGAAAACAGTCATATTTTAAAAACTGTTCCAAAGCTGCTGGTATTTTTGAAATTTACTTTGTAAATCAGGATCGATGATTAGCAATTTTTGCTGCCAAATATATCATTTATTTCAGTTTTGCAGGATGTGCTTGGACTTCTCCACCACACCCAGGAAGGCCCAGGCAGTCTGTTTTATTAACTTAAATAGGAACGTAAAGCCAATTTGGTTCATCAGCATTTGAGCCTGAAAATGGATCCTGTAACATTCCTCTCCCAAATAACCATCCTGAAGTCAGAGGAACATGCTTGCCCTATTTGAGCAATGCTCCTGTGTTTTTAAATCCAAACTGGGGCCTTGAGACCTGAGAAGTGTAAATGTTCCTGTGGCAACCCAAGACAGATGGCTCGGGAAACCCGGGGCTGATGAGCAGACATCCTCAATCACGTGGAAGAAAATCCACCGTCAAAACAATTGGTCTGGATCCCAGGGTTTGTACACGCCCTTTTCCTGTTGTTCTAGATTCCTTCTTGTTTTCAGTCCTTACTCCTGAATTTTTCTTGGGCCTGAGCTTACTTTCATCATTCTAACAAGTTCCTCATTTTCATTTTCTGGTCTTCCCTGTGCCTGGTTTTCTTCTCACTCATTTGGTTTACAATTTGCTTATAATATTCCACCTTCATCCATGATCGTTTTTTTTTAATCTCAGCTGG
The DNA here is from genome assembly GCF_046562875.1 of Panthera onca. NCBI lineage: Eukaryota > Metazoa > Chordata > Mammalia > Carnivora > Felidae > Panthera > Panthera onca. Next base: position 4,381,658 of record NC_138339.1, on the reverse strand, counting down.
TTCTACGTGGAACCTCTAGGTTTTACCCCAGTACACATCACAGGTAAAGCAGCCACCCAGCAGTCACCTACTCTTAAATCCTGGGAGGTTGTGCATTTCTCTTCTGATCCCCTTCTTGGTTCCAAAATCTGTCACATATGTGACAGATTCTGCATATAGACACAGAATTCACCAAAACTACTGGTTTAGTAAATAGAACCAGGGTATTGGGTTTACAGAAGCACAATCCATTTTCATTGCTGTAAGTGGGAAAATGGTAGTCTTCCCTGGAGTGGTTCATTTATTCTTTATTCATTCAGCTGTTCACCAAGTCACATATTCACTCAACAATCCATTCCAACACTCAATCATTTATTTATCCAGCCCTTACGTAGTTATTGAGTATCTACTGTTTATGTGGTGCCACCCTAGATCCTGGGGAGGCAGCAATGAATAAAGAAAATTTAAATCCTTATCACTATGCAGTTGACTATGTCAGAAGGTAATACGGGCAATGGAAAAGAAGGGGGCAGAAGTGTCTAGGAAGGAGGGGTGTTCAGCTTTTAAGAGGGTAGGCTGGGAAGGGCCCATAGAGAAGGCAAGCACTGTAAGTCAGAGGGGACAAGGCAGAACCAGCAAAGAACCCCGAGCAGGAAAGGACGGCCAGGAGATGGCAGAGTCCTGGAGCCAGAGGGGGACAGTCTCAGGAAGGAGCAGGGAGAGGCGGGGGGCAACTGGCCCTGTGCTGCCAGGTCAGGTGAGATGCTGGCTGTGCATGTGTGATGTGTAGAGAGCAGAGTTGTGGGTCAGAAGGATCTGTTCCGGAAGCCTGGGCACATCTCGGCATCTGTGCGCTCCCCTGAAACAGAGCTAATCCACCCCGCTGGGACCCACTACCAGTGCTTGCCAAGACTCCCAGTTCTCCGTTCCTGCTGCACCCCCACAGAGGGGAAGGATGCCCGTTTTGGCCCATGCGCTGTGTCACTTTGGGGAAGCGATTTCACGCTATTAGTGACTCCCCGTGTTCTTTCCTCTCTCTGTGGTGACCGGGAAGGCTGGTCCAGATGGAAGTGCCACGATGAGAGCAGCTGCGGACGTCAGTCTGACACATGGAGGAAGTGGCTTGGGCAGGCTGGCCGTGGACTGGGTGGGACCAGAAACAAACTGAGGTCTGGTGTTCGTCACCTTGGCAAACTCCGCCCCACCCTGACACGTACAATTTCTCACGGGATTGTCATCACATGGGGAAGAGCTTAGAAAGCCCCTGGTGCAGAGTCGTGGACAGTATCTTGTCCCTCAGGAGAGTTGAAGTCCAGACCACGTGGCTTTATTTAATAACCTGAGAGCCTTTCCGGGACCCTTGGTTCACTGACTCAATGAGCTTATCTGAGAAAGTGCCATTTGTTTTCCTCCTATTAGGGGACACTAACAAATACCAGCCGCCATGCTCTGGCAGGCTCAGCATGCTACTCCGTGGTGACCAGTCGCCCCGGGCGCACTCACCCACAGAGTCCGGGCCAGCTGGCGAGGATATGTCTCCCTCCCCTTTCCCTCTGTATCTCACCACTTGTAACTGACGGGCCGCCCCCAGCCCCCCTTTGCACACACGCACGCTCACACGCAGGCACACACACTGAATGCCGGTAACGCCCAGGACGCGCCACGTGAGCAAGGTCGCAGCTCTTTGCTGGCCTTGACCGGCCCTGCGGGGCAGAAGTGGCTCGGAGGGCTGACAATCCCCCACCCTGGATGTGCTCTGCTGCAGTTCGAGGGCTTGATGTGTCCAACAGTGTCCCCCAGAGCTCATGTCGCACAGGCTGCTGGCCGTTCCAGAGCCCCCCTGCCTCGATGCTGCTGGCTGGTCTCCAGGATGGCGGCTAGAGGCTCACGCTCGCACACAGAGCCTCTCTCCGCCTCCAGAGTGCTGCCCCAGTGCTTGATTTGTGTCCCTGCCGGTGGGTTCGGGGACCATTAAAGGCACAGCTGTTAGAGCAGAGAAGCCACGTGGCGACGCGTGTCCACATGTGCACGCGCGTGCATGCACGCGTGCATTTTCCACATGGGATGACTGGGCAGCTGCAGGAAACTATTCATGGGAGTGATTTGGCCCTTCAGTCACCGAGGCACCAAATACCCATAAAGGATCCAGGGTGTGTCTGAGCCACAGCAGAGACAAGGGCTATGCCGGCGGACAAGACGACACATCCTCGTGGCGGGTTGTGGTTCTCGTCTGCCTCCATCAGCCTCCACGAGACGCCTCCTCTCCGAGACAACACCCGACCTTTAACCAACCAAAGGACAAGGACGTGTGGTCACAGAGTGGCTGTGTCTCTCCTTTAGCCAAAGGGAAACGGCTCAAACAGCGACACGCACATAAGTGCATGCAAAGAGCACTAGTGGTTTCTGAGTATCTTTCATTGGCACACATGCCTCGTTTCTTCTTCTTCCATTTCTCATGCCCAACATGGGGTCTGGGAGCATTTTTCATTTTGAAATGGAAGCGGAAAAGTACTGACACGGCCCCAAGGTGATGCCGGGGAGGAAAGCTCCCAGGGAACAAGCCACGGGGACTTGTTCAAGCCACGTCCACAACTAACACGGTGAAAGGAAAGATACTCTGTTATCCAGGGAATTCTAGCACGCTGTACAGTGAACCCACATGACAACTCCTTGCTTCACCCACTCCCAAACCCCCGACCTCCAAACAGTTGTCCGGGCGACAGACCGAGACCTCGACAGGACAGCTCTCTACGGCAGCCTACAAAGGTTACAGTAGATTCAAGTGCACCTGCGTCCACACGGAAACGTGGTTTTTATTCCAGGGAATTTTTTTTTTTTTTGCTCAGGACATTTTATTTATTTCCATGTTTCCTTATTTTTTTCATCTGTTCGTTGCTCATTCAAACGTTCATTTTAATTCACATTTATCTGGTCGTTATTTTGTGCCAGGCAAACTATACTAAGTGCTTTTATACTTTAACTCTAAGAAGTAGGTATCTTGATACAAGAGAATAGTTAAGCTCAAAAAAGTTAACTAATGCCCTAACATCACACATCTGGTGATCACAGAGCTGAATATTGGCTCCAAGCCTGACTTCTGAAACTCTAACCGTTCCTCTGTATTGCCCCTTTCACCTCTCTCTGAACACATACGTTATTATAAATGACAAAAATCAGTCTTCCTTTTAGAAGATACCTAAGTTGTGAATGACTTGCTTCCTAGCTATGGCTCCTCCATTATAGAAAAAAAGCCTTGTATGTAAGTCAGGCAGAGAAAGACAAATATCATATGTTTTCACTCATATGTGAAATTTGAGAAACATAACAGAAGACCATGGGGGAAGGGGAGGGGAAAAAATAGTTACAAACAGAGAAGGAGGGAGGCAAACCATAAGAGACTCTTAAATACGGAGAACAAACTGAGGGTTGATGGGGGGTCGGGGAGGGGGGGAAGTGGGGGATGGGCATCGAGGAGGGCACCTGTTGGGACGAGCACTGGGTGTTGTATGGAAGCAATGAACCATGGGAATCTACCCCCAAAACCAAGAGCACCTTTACACACTGTATGTTAGCCAATTTGACAATAAATTATATTTAAAAAAAAATAAAAATAATAAATAATAAAAAAGGGAAGCAAAATAAAACAAGGTATGACTGTAGTTAAAAGTTGAAACCCACTCAAGTGTTCCAAAGTAGAGGGTTGGCAACATCCAGCATCCCCCACGAATATGATAGATTCAGTAGCTTCAAAATCATACTGCAGAAAAATGAAGGAACGACATTAAATGAATAAAGAAAATTATTAAATGGACATATAATCACAATTTTATGTGAAAAAAAAACACTCAGAGAATACTGAAGGGAACTCTACCTACCCTGACAATGATAGGTATTGCTGAAGGTATTTTTTTCTTTAACATTTGATATTTTTAAAAATACTTACTTTTCAGATTTCTAAACTAACATTTATTATTTAGGTAACTGGAAGATAAACTCTTAGTCTTACTAAAAAAGGAAAGGAGAGAGAGAGAGATGACATTTCTTGAATAAATCCATGTAAGATGACTCAATAATTTTTCCAACCTCCAGTGCCTCATCATTTTACAGACACATGATGTTACAACGATGCCAACAGCTATGCTGCAAATCTTATTCTGGGGAAATTTAATGGCAAGGGATGGAAAGAGGGGACAAGGATCAGAGGTAGACCAGTAAGCACATAGTGTTGCCATGTGACGATATGGTTATGACATATATTGAAGCTTCGACAGGATTCTAACTATGTTCCTCTGAGAAATGTTAAAAATAATTAAGGGGAAAGAGCTGTAAAAGGTGACCATGAATTGAGAAGTTAAGCATGCATAATCAAAAGATGGGTAGAAGCCATCAAAGAACAGAAGAGAGGTCACCCAAATGACATGGCCCCTTATTCTGAATGTCATGACCCTGAATCGTGGCACCTCGACCTGCCTTTCTGCTGACTTGCAGCATCTAAATTTATCGCTGTTTGGACTCTTCTAAATAACTACCAGCCAATCTCCCACCTCGCAGGGGGTGTGTGGGGACCCTTGAGTTAACATGTCTGAGGAGCTTAATTTTCTGGGGATGAAAGGATTCATATGAACATGAGATATTATCAAAGCTAAACATATTTTAAAGCCCCAGGACTCCCATTGAGTTCTTTCTCGGAGGCCTGCTGAATAGTTTAAATGGCTCCAACGTGACTTTGAAGTTTTATTAAAGATGACTGCAAGATCAAACGTGTAAAAGCCTAATGCATAGAGACAGCGGATCAGAGGGCAGGCTTGGCCAAGCCACACTGATGTGACATTGTTTTGATTCCTACAGATGCTTTTATAAACTTTTCTTGTAATTTTAAAAATTGAGATAACTGCCAAGATAGAAGAATAAAATATCATACACCTACCTTCTATTCTTGATAGCTGACATTTGTATATGCTTTGATTACACTCTATTTAAAGATCTACACTATTAAAGATACAGCTAAAGTCACAGCTAGTCCCCACCATGAGGAGTCCTGTGTACTCCAACTTCTGTGCTAAGAGTCCAGCATCATTAGAAGGAAAAAAGTGGGGCGCCTGGGTGGCCCAGTCGGTTGGGCATCTGACGTCAGCTCAGGTCACGATCTCACGGTTCGTGGGTTCGAGCCCCGCGTTGGGCTCTGTGCTGACAGCTCAGATCCTAGAACCTGCTTCGGATTCTGTGTCTCCCTCTCTCTCTCTCTGCCCCTCCCCCACTCATTCTCTCTCTCTCTCTCTCTCTCTCTCTCTCTCTCTCTGTCTCTGTCTCTCCCCCTCCCCTCTCTCTTTCTAAAATAAATAAACATTTTTTTAAAAGTATGCTAGTCTGGTTTTTATATTCACAGTTAATATATTGCATTCCCCAAATTACATACTATTTTGTGTTTGCTATTTTTTTGTTTCAAATTTTTACATAAATTCTGATTAATTGACACATAGTGCAATATCAGTTTCAGGAGTAGAATTTAGTGATTCATCACTTACGTACAACAGCCGGTGCTCATCATAACAAGTACCCTCCTTAATATTAGCTTGTGAGGACATGATACTATGCTTGATGTCCATTTGGCTTTTTTATTCTACATTTTGTTTCTGAGACATGTTTCTGAGACATTACTGACATGGAAAGATCAATATGATGTTTGAGTCCATGCATTATAACTGGTACCATGTTATTTATTCTGTATCCAGTTGATAGACATTTGGTTTGTCCCCAGACTTTGAGTCTTGTTTTTTTTTTTTAAGTTTATTTATTTTTGAGAGAGAGAGCGAGCGAGCATGAGGGGGGGAAGCTCAAAGAGAGAGGGAGGCCCAGAATCCCAAGCAGGTTCCAGGCTCCGAGCTGTCAGCACAGAGCCCGACGCGGGGCTCGAACCCGCAGACTGCGAGATCATGCCCTGGGCTGAAGTCCGGCGCCCAACCGATGAGCCACCCAGGCGCCCTCCCCAAACTTTGAGTCTTACCACTGGCGCTCAGTGAACCATCTTGTGGGCACCGCCGGTGGGCATGCGTGGGAATTCATCTAGGTTACACATCCAGAGGTGGGCTTGGTTGCCTGCAGGGCGTGCACACTGCTTAGTTTTCAGGACGCTCACACACAACGCCTGTGATCGCTGAGCTAGTTGGACACCCTGCGGGCAGAACAGAAAAAGCCCTTTCCCATGTTTTCCGGCCAACACCTTACTCCACTCCTTGCCCATCCCTCTTTCATAAAAGAGAAAAAGCACTTCCTTGCTGTTTTCATGTGCATTTCCCTGGTTATTCCTGAAGGTGAGCATCTTTTCACAAATAGGGTATATAGTCACATTTCTTCTATGAGTTATCTCTTCATTTCCTTTTCGTGTGGATTTCTAAGAGTTCCTTTCTTATGAATACTTCTCTTCCCTGCTACTTACGTTGGAATTATTCTCTCCTCAACTGTTCCTTGTGTTTTTTTTTTAAGTTTTTTTAACGTTTATTTATTTCTGAGACAGAGAGAGAAACAGAGCATGAGCAGGGGAGGGGCAGAGAGAGGGGGAGACACAGAATCTGAAATAGGCTGTAGGCTCTGAGCTGTCTGCACAGAGCCCGACACGGGGCTCGAACTCACGGACCGCAAGATCATGACCTGAGCTGAAGTCAGACCCTTAACCAACTGAGCCACCCAGGTGCCCCTGTGCCCTGTGTTTTAAACATTTACAGTGTCTTTTAAGATACCAGACTTTTACATCTTGAAAGAATCAAATTTACTTACGTTTTTTATTGGTCGGGCTTGTTCTTGTGTTGTTTGAATAATTAGAACAAACCATAGAAGGATAACTTCAAAACTGCCAGGACAGAGGAGGATCTTTCTTGAGTTCTTTGTCACCTTAGGTGTTCCTCCAACTGGGGTTAGCGGTGTATCGTGCAAATTAGGAATCTGCTTTCATTTTACTTTATTTTTCCAAATGGACCCTTGATGGTCTTGATTCACTGAACTAGTCTTTTTCCCACCGGCCTGGGGTGCCGTGTCCCCAAGGGCAAGGCTTTGTCACTGTGAGCCGTTCTGTTCCTTCCCCGGCACCACACGGTTCACTTCATTACAGTCCTTGCCAACAAGTCTTCACGTTTGCCCCGAGACTTCGTCTGCCAGTTGTCACTCTTCAAAAACATCTTATCCATATTATCTTCAAAACACCTTTAATTTTCCATATACTTTTCTTAATTAATTTGTAAGCTTTCACAGGACGATTACCGCAGGGCTCTTCATTGAAATTGCTTCAAACTTGCAGGCAAATTTGGAAAGAACTGACATATTTACAATACCGGACCTCCTCTCCTAAGAATAAGACACTTCTCAGAATTTATTTCTATCACCTTTTCATGTGTTGTTGTTGTTGTTGTTGTTGTTTGTAATTAGAGACTGGCCACCTGGTGTTATTTCTTATTTTATGTTTTATTCTTTTGTAAATTTTTTATTATTTATATAGGACACTTTATTATTTATATAGAAGTGTCCTGTATAAATTCCATGACAAAGTGTATTTGTTTTAGTCTTTTAGCAGCTACTCTTCTGTGTCAAAGAAGCCCCTCCACTCCTGGTTTGTTAGGGTTTGTTTGTTTCATGATGAAGGGCTGTTGACTTTTACGAAACATTTTTCCTGCGTCTAAGGTAAGAGGGTGATTCATTTCTCCTTTAATCTACTATTGTGGCAAGTTACGTTGGAATTTCTCTTTCTGTATTCGTTTAAATTATTTTTCCCCTTTTTAGCATAATGGTGAATACAGGCATTTCAAAAATGGGATGGTAAAAAAGAAAACAAAAGCTTATAGCAAAATGTAACACCTTCCTTAGGCCCTTTCTTATTCTATAAACAGTCACTTTTAAGTGTTTTTTTTTTTTAATATTTATTTATTTACTTTGAGAGGGAGAGAGAGAGTGTGTGCATGTGCTTGGCAAGTGCAGAGGGGGTGGGGGGGGAAGAGAAAATCCCAAGCAGGCTCCACACTGTCAGCACAGAGTCTGACAGGGGGCTTGAACCCAAGACCTATGAGGTCACGACCTGAGCTGAAACCAAGAGTCAGGCGCTTAACCAACTGAGCCACCCGGGTGCCCCTGAACTAATTTTTTAATTGACTTCTGATTTATATGTTTTTCAGGTCATTCCTTATTCCCTGAAATAATGAGATTTACTTTTTGGTGGGTCTTTTTTATTCAATTTACTGGGCTCACAGGAGAACCTTTTCAAACTATGGGCATTTTTTTTCTTCATCTTTTTGAAATCTAGCAATCCCATTTTGGACTCATGTATCAACCTTCACATTTCATTTACTCCTCCTATTTTCTCTTCTTTGTCATTTTTTTCCTGCTTGCTAAGAGCCATTCTGGAACGTCTTTATTGCTATATTTCTGCTATGAATATTTACTTTTCAAGAGCCTTCTCTTGTTTTCTGATCTTTCCTTTTTGGTGGCAACCTGTTCTTGTTTATGGATCAAACATCACTATGTTTGTTTTTTTTTAATTTTTTTAAATGTTTATTTATTTTTGACAGAGAGAGAGAGACAGAGCATGAGTGGGGGAAGGTCAGAGAGAGAGGGAGACATGGAATCCGAAGCAGGCTCCAGGCTCCGAGCTGTCAGCACAGAGCCCGACACAGGGCTCGAACTCACGGACCATGAGATCATGGCCTGAGCAGAAGTCGAACGCTTAACCGACTGAGCCACCCGGGTGCCCATGTTTTTTTCAGGATATTTACTATAGCCTCGTCTTTACTCTTCTGGCCTGCTTTGAGACTTGTCTTGTTCCTTTCATTACGTGGGTCTCCTCTCACTTTCCCCTTTATTTTGGCCTCTCTCCTTCATGCTAGAAGCTTTGACAAAGAGTGGTGCTCTCTAGATGTTGGCTCCTTGTTACCAGGGAGATATGAAAGTGGTGACTAGATTCACTGTCACACTCGACAACATGGATTTGTCCATTTACAGTATCCAAATACCATTTGGAGAGGGATTTCCCCCTCTTGGGGTTCATAGATGTCCCTGTAAAGCATTCTCCACTCTTTATTTGGGGACACCCCCATGGCCGCTCAGATCCGGGAAGCTGGGAACGGGAACTTGGTTCTCATGGTGAGAATTGTTCTTCTGTTCTGCTTTCATACCAGGGTCAGGGGTGCTTCCCTGCTTCCTCCTTTGCCACTGTAGGAATTTGGCTGCGGTTTTCTCTGAACTCCTCATCAGCTCAGTGCCCCTTACCTTTGTTTCAGAATTCTCACCCCCTCGTATTGTCTTTTCCCATCACTTTTTCCGTCATGGGGAAATACACTTTCCAGAACTTTACTTGCTCTTTAGTGGTGGTGCAGATGGGAGAGAAGATACAAACGTGTGGCTCAGTCACAAGGTTTGCCAGACATATTAATAGATTTTCTAATTTTTAACCATTCTTTGATTCCTCTTGTAAACTCCTGTTGGTGATGATATATATTTGTTACATGGTTTAATTCAACTTGCCAATATCTCATAAGGGGGTTTGCATCTATTTCAAAAGAGACTATGTTTTTTTTCTTATACTTTATGAATTGAAAATCAAGTTCTTTCCATATTTGTATTTGTAAATCCCTTCTCTGACAGTGAGGAACCTGGCTTCCATGATCCTCAATATGTTCATGTCCTTGATCATTCTTCTTGGTATGAAACCAACACAGTAGCCCCATGCAGGTGCCTCCCCCCTCCACTCCCTCCCGCACCCTCCCCCTTTCTCCCTGAAGTTGCCTCCCCCCTCCACTCCCGCCCATACCCTCCTCCTTCCTCCCTGCAGGTGCCTCCCCCCTCCACTCCCTCCCACACCCTCCTCCTTCCTCCCTGCAGGTGCCTCCCCCCTCCACTCCCTCCCGCACCCTCCCCCTTCCTCCCTGCAGGTGATTTCCCTCTCCACTCCCTCCCCGCCCCCTTCAGGGCCCCTCCATGCTATGCTCCTAACTGCACCAGACCAGCAACTCTGCTCCAAGTGGAAGCCAACCTCGCTTGGCCCCACCAAACGGCTTTTTGACAAAATTGCTTACAAAAGCAGAAAGGTTGCCTAAAATTTCTTTATTTAAGAAAAGGAAGTAGAAATAATTGACCCACTTTCCTCACAAGTTATAAAGGTAAAGGTAGGTGGGAAGTTTCTCCAAAGTCTTGCAGCAATCAGTGTTTTTGATGTAATTATAAACTTGCTCAGGCTGTCCACATTCTCCGTTCTGATGCTCCAGGCAAGAGGCATCGTAAAACCACTGAGTCAGGTTAAGAGAAAGATTTATTATTGGGGGAGGGGATAAATAAATGTATGCATATTATTCAGTGTACATATTATATATGTATTATTGTAAAACATATAAAAATATATTACTATTTAATTAGTTATTATTTTTAAGTTTATTTATTTTGAGAGAGAGAGAAAGAGAGAGAGATCAAGTGGGAGAGGAGCATAGAGAGAGAGAATCCCAAGCAGGCACTAACAGTGAGGAGCCCAACGGGGCTTGAACCCCCAGACTGTGAGATCATGACTTAAGCCAAAGTCAGACACTTAGCCGACTGAGCCACCCAGGCGCCCTGATAAGGTACATAAACTGTAATGCAGGTATTGAAACACGTGTACCTCTATATATGTGCTGTTCTGTTAAAGAAGGCAAGCTGACCAGAGCTCACGTTCACTGAAGGCTGAATGAATACAGGAAGCAGACCTTGAACTGGGCTAAGAGCCACCCTTGCCTGGGGTCCCCGTCTTGGGAGCTCAAACATTGTCTTATTTAATCAGAGGAACTCTGCCAGGCTAATTTGATTGTTCCTACTTTGCAGATGGGCAAACAGAGGCTTAGAGCAGTTAGGGACGTGAGATCATGACCCGAGCTGAGATCAAGAGTTGGATGTTTAACCGACTGAGCCACCCGGATGCCCCTAATTATTAATATTATGAAAGTATGTGTATATATATATATGTGTGTGTGTGTGTGTTTGTGTGTGTGTGTATAATATGACATATATATAACCAAAGGCCCTGAACAAACTCAAATGTGGCCCTCCCCCACTCCCAGTGTACCCAAGCAGTGTGACCTCACCAGCAATGAATGACACCCCTTCCCTTTATTTTCAGCCTTGGGATCGCAGAGCACTGATCCCACTAGGGTTCTAACACACAATGGCTATATCTCTCTGTTTTCTCAATGCTCTCAGTTTTAAAATGGGGAGTTGGCTGAGAGTTGACTATTATTATGCAAATTCATACCTTAATTGCATATGACAGTCCTCCTGGACTAAAGCCAATCTATTTCTTAGGGTGCTCAGCCACTGGAAATATGTTTTCCTAAACAGTTTTATCATTTTGGATCAGATTTCAATTTATTTTTTATCCTTCTGTTTCTTTTGGAGTTAGGTCTGTGTTTTGTTTTAATAATGCTGTAGTTGTTATGCATAAATTGTAGGCACTCTAAAAACGTAATTTAATTCATCCTCATGAGAGCCTGTGAATTGGTAGAACAATTTTTTAACGACTTTTATTTTTTTATTTTTATTAAAAATGCAGCAGTGCGTTATTAAACTTTTGTATACAAATGATACAAAGAAAAATTTAAAAATCCCTTTTTCCCTTCTTCCCAGAGATAATCAATTTAAATAACTTGACATATAACTTTACTTTTTTAAAATATAAGTATACACTTTATAACGTTTAGACTATGCTATACTTTAAACACACTTTGCTCTCTTCACTAATTATTATCAAATTAGCATTTGCTATGCCTATATTATTTCAAAATTATAAATAAGCAGAACATTTTACCCCATGGCTAGAATAAATTCTTTTTAACATTCTCCTGCTCTTGAACATTTGCCTTGTATCTAACTGATCGATATAATAGAGAAAAGCATGAATTCCGCATGTCTGTGTACTTATTTATTATGTTTCTAATTATTTCATAGAAAAAAAAATCTGAGAGGAAATTGCTATGTGGTCCTGTGCTGGCACCTGTCTGTTCTGTTTTCTCTGCACCTGCTAGGTTTCCTGACACATCGTAAGCCTAGAAAATGTTTGCCTAATGAATGAGTGACTGAATGGGAATCAGTGCATCCAAATCTGAGACTATTTAAAATCTCTTTCTATGCTGTCAAACTGTTTTCGTGGAAGATGACTCCAAATGACATTCCCCCTAGGTAGTATCAGCCAAAACAGGCCGTTTCAGGAGCTTAACACACAGAGAAGTTTCTTCTCCTGCCCGAGTTCCATGGCCACCGCAGGGTGGCGGTTACCCTGGTTATCATCATCCACAAAGAGCCCAAGATGCAGGTGACTGCATTGCAAATGTACCTCCACCCTTGGCTGGGGAAGGCGGTCATGCCATATGTTGCTGGGATCTGAGGCTCCACCCACACTGGACACACAGCCCTGATGTTCGCAAACCCTCCTTCAGAGTAAGCCGCCTGTCCATACTGACATTCAGGAGCAGAAAAAGTGTCCCAACGCTAAAAAACAGGAAAGATTTGGTAACGATGTTGATTATTACCACAAAGTGAGTAGTCTTTGCTGGTACTGATTTTTATCTTAAAATCTTTAATAAAGTGATAGACAAACGTTGCATCTGAGAGGCATTTAGAGCTCACTAATTACAAGTGAGCAGAGGCATTGTTGTATGTGCTTCACCCCTATTTTTATGACCTTTGGGACTTATATTTTCTCCAATATTAACAACAACGAACAAGTCATAAAGACCTCATAATGATTCTGGAACACTTAGAAGGCTGGACACTGTTCCACAAAGGTGTCCGTGCGTTATCAATTGATGTGTATGCCTTCTTGTGTATTTCAAGTATAAATTCTTTATCAAACATTGCAAATATTCACCCAAGGTGTTTTGGTCTTTTGATTTTGCCTATGATGTTGACAACCCGATGAAAAACTGCTATATCTAATCACACCAATTACTTTTCCCTCTTATATTTTCTTCTTTGGCTATTCACTGACAAATGCTTCCCCATCTCTAAATTAAATGTAAATTCATTTTAAAAATCATTGAGGGGTGCCTGGGTGAGTCAGTCAGTTAAGTGTTCAACTCTTGATTTCAGCTCGGGTCGTGATCTCACGGTTTCATGAGTTCGAGCCCTGCTCACACTCTCTGCATTGAACCTGCTTGAGATTCTCCCTCTCCCTCTCTCTCTGCCCTTCCCCCACTTGCACTCTGTCTCTCTCAAAATAAATAAACAAACTTTAAATAAATAAATAAATATCATTGAAAATACTTTCTCAATTATAAATAAATTCACATTCAGTCTCAAAATTTACTTTTTTCATCTATTTGGGATTCTGTTAAATGCATGGTGTGAAGTGACAATCTATGGAGGTTTTTCTGAACAGCCGAAATATATAAACAAGTGATCTAATATCCTAACGCTAGTGTCGCTAGTTCGCTAGTTCGCAAAAATTATGTAACAAGAGATTGTCATTTTCTCCAAGATTTGTGTTGAGCCCTTTCCTGTGTACTAAAATCTCCTGTATACTAGGCTCTCCTAATGCACTGATCTGATGTGTATGCACTATTATCAGATTGATGTGTGTCACTTTTAGGAGCAGTTGAAAAATAGGAAGGGACGAGTCCATGCCAGCCTCTGTCAGCTTGGCGAAAGTGATTTGTCTTCATTCCAAAGACAACAGCACATGACAGCGTCTTTTCAGGTAGCTAGATGGGACTGCTGGGGTAGAATTACAACAAACAGTTGTGAAATAGAGAAATAGATCATGTGGACAAACGAACGGATAAATGAATTCTCTCGCAGACAAATGCAAAAATGCTGTGGCAACAGATTGGTCTTAAAGGACGAGAAGGCATTTTCCAGGCAGTGAAATGTTAGGGAAGGCATTTTAAATCAAAGGCATATCTAGGATTGTAGGTGAGAGATGATCCTTATCTCTCTCTCTCTCTCTCTCACACACACACACACACACACACACACACAATTTCACTATCAGGATGATAGCTTGTGACCATTTGATGGACAATTTCTTTGCATTTGAGACTATGGAGTAGGGGGGATTGTGTGTTAAGGGTGACTGATGGGGGTACTTACGTATGGAAACCCCCTTACACTTTTCCCATCTGGCCCTATCTTCCGCTTCAGAGCTCCTCCAGGCTTTATGAGGGGATTGCTCTCTCCAGAGGATCACAGATGACTCGATGAGATTTCACACTGTCGGGCCTGAATTGATTTTGTAACAATCTGAGTCTTTGGATTAGATTTTGAATGAGAAGCTAGGTCAAGTTAACATTCTAAAAACATCATTTATTCTGTCTGCAGGAGAAGTTAAGTCAGTTTACAAGGAACGGCAAAATTGAAGAAAAAGTTGGGACCAGATTGTTTTGTTTCTGGCAAGGGTGTTCCAGGACTGCAAACAGTGTGGGTAAAAGGTAGGAGATGGGATGGATGAGGGCCAGGTAAGTGACAGGACTGGACAGACAAGCAGAGCAGATGGTGAGGGGCATTCTACACCTTGTGACTCACTTGACATTTTGCCATGGAAGAGTATTGAGCTACAGAGTAGTGTGATCAGGTGTGAGCGGAAAGAAGAACAGGAACATGGAGAATAATCCGGAACCAAAGAGACCAGTTTGGGAAAAAAATCTGTTGTGGTGTTCCAGGAGAAATGACTGCCAACTCAAATAGGGTAGCATTGGTAGGGATGGAGAAAAGTGAATCTGGTTCAAGAACATTAAGGAAATGGAATTTTCCAGAGTTGATTGGTGATTTGTGTGGGTGGCAAGAGAGAGAGAATGTCCCATCCAGGGTTGGCAGTTTGGAGTTCAGGAGCTCAGCAGTGGTAATGTCCAGTGGTCCTGTGCTTGTCTCTCTCCCCTCAGGAAGTTCTCAGAGGGAAAAGTGGACAGCTTAACTAACCAGACTGCACCAAGCAACTGGCAAATTGCCAGGGACTCTGTCCTTGTCTCCTTGTTCAGGGAGAAGTAGGCAGGAAGAGCTAAGAAGGAGTGAAAAGGTGGGTCCCCAGGGACAACAGCTCTGAGTGGCTGATGCTGGGCCCTGGTGGGCGGGGGGTGGGGGGGTGCCTGACCTCCGTGGAGGTGTGTCCCAACTGGCCAAGCTTGCCAAAACACCTGGATGCCACAGCCATTCACCCATGGTCTGGAGAAAACTCAACCACCATCCAGCCCCACCTGTACCATGGTCCCCAAACAGACTGCTCTGGGTACTTCTGAAATAGAAAAAAGAAGCTGAGAAACCTATGTCTGCTGATGCTCCCAGTTCAGGGAAAGCGACAGGATCTCATGCTTAAACATTTAGAACCAGAATGGGGACTGAACTCAGGGTCCTACATCCTGCCTGCATGCCCCTAAGGGGGTGTTGGCTCATCCATTGTAACCGCAGTCAAGGCTGTAAGTCAGTCTCTGCAAGGAAAGGAGCCATACTCAAGGTGGGACTACTTGTGGATACATAAGTCAGTTAAGGTAACCAACTAGGGATTTTGAGGTACCCTGCAATAACAACTACTGAAGGCCACGACTTGCCCCAGGCCTAAAGAGGCAGGGTAGGAGGAGTGCCACCTGAGGCAGATGAGAGCTGGTGCCATGGGGGGGGGGAGGGGTTCTCAACCCACAGGGGTGGGGCCAGGCCACAGCCACTGGGTCTGCAGCACAGCAGGTGGGAGACAGAGTGGCCCATCTGGCTGTCTTATGGATCTCAGTCTTCATTGATATCTCCATTGACAGAAGCCCGAGGGGGAGGGAGCTGGTAACTTCAGACCTTCATCTCCTTGGAGCCCAGGCAAGATGGAGGCAGGAGGGAACAATCCAGAAGGGGCAGATAGAAAGTGACCAGCACAGGGTTGTTAGTCCAAACAAATGTGCTGCTTCAAAAATGCACCTGACCGAGGACTAGACTCATTCTGCCTGCTGGTCCTTCTCTCCAAAGGAGAAGGGGTAAGTGGAGAGAGAGCAAAGGGCAGAAAAGGAGCAGAATATAAGGGCAATGGGTGAAGTTGGAAAGGGGGAGCAGCATGGAGGAGGCAGAATGGGGGCGCTGTCCTTGGTGCTGAGTGTTTTTCAGCCCAAGAATTCTGCTTGGCTCTGCACCCTGGCATCCAGAACGCGGCCTGCTCAGGGGACAATCTCCCTGAGCCTCCAAAGTGCCAGTGCATAAGCAGGCTTTACGTCTTTATTGGTCACTTGTGAGGGATGATCAGAAGGATGTTTATATCTAGACTGGCTGTTTGTCATATTGATCTGTTGCCATGGGGACAAGGGGACTGAATTCTCTTTAAAGGGAACAAAACTACTGCTTCTAATTCTGCAAGTAATAAGAGTCACATTCGAGCAAGATGGTGGAAAAGGTGTTTAATGCCATTCTCCAGGCTGGCCTGGCCCTATGTGCCACTGTCCCCACCAGCGTCTCCTCCCACAACAGAGAGGCCAGCTTCATGTGCCCAGGGTTTTCTTGCCACCTATCCCTCCCTGTTACTAAGTATGTGTCTGTCACGGGTGCCCTCAGACCTTATGTTAGCTGGGGACCAGCTGATGCTGCCCCCACCCTGATGGTCTGAGACTTCCAACCCACCTGTGAAACACACACCACCACCAACAACCCCCCCCCCCCCCACACACACACACAGAGGAAAATATCTGGAAATTACTCACATGATTCTGGTACCATCAGGAGCCACATAGTATGTGACATTGGGTCTCAAGCTGGAGAACTGTTAGAACTCTCTGCATCTTGCTAGGGCCTCGTTCTACCCCACGCACAGACTGGAACGGGTAGGAAGCTGACACAGTTTGTCACATACATATAATTTCTAGGTCCACATTAACCCATCTGATTTTTCTGACAAAGATATCTCAATTCAATGCCTGAGCTGAATTTAAGGGCATTCTGGTGACGCTGTATGTTTTATGGAAATGGCCTATGGTACCGGGGACTGAAATGTCACTGATTCAGAAGCCAGCCAAAGCCGTTTAGTGGATCTGTGTAGGCAGGATGAGTCATAACTCATAGTGAAAGCAAAGTGATGGAGGCATGTGTTCCTGTAGTAAACGCCTTCAAACAGCAGGCGAGGGGAGCATCCCACACAGAAGCTAAGGAGATGAGCTTGGCCACCTCCTTAGGAACCAGCATGGCATTAACCAGTCAGTGAAATGCTACATGATTCCTTTCTCTGTCTTCCTTCCTTTCCTTGAAGGGAAATCACAGTTTTAAGGAAAAGAGATGTTGAATACCTGTATTTATGTTGTCATTCCTTCCCAGTAATAGAGTGCCAACAGAGTGTAGAGATTGAGAATGAAATCTTTGTTCTTATAGGTAAGCACTTCTAAAACATCGACGTCTTCTCCCTAAATGTAAAAGTGAGTGTGCCTTTGATTTGGAGTACTCGAACAACACGCAAGGGCACACACATGTACACACATACACACACTTGGGCAGTTCTCCTGAATCCATGTTGCTCAGCAGTGACGGTTAACATTTTGTATGTTTACTTTTATCCCTTTATTGATAGGTGCATAGCGGTGAGAGATCAATTAGATGGAGAGAAGGATGACTGATGGATAGATAATGGAATGGATGGACAGGTGGGCAGATACAGAGGTGAATTTGGAGCACTGGTAAAGAAAAGGATGAAGTCATCTGCAAGAATTAAGGTGAAAACGATGCATTCCCTTTTTTAGTTAAGCACCTTAGTCTGGGCTTCCCCAGAAGCACACCTTGAGGCCAGGATTTGGATGAAAGTGGTTAATTCTGGAGGTGACTCCAGGAAGCACTGGTAAGAAAGTGGGGGAGCCCGAGCGGGCCACAGCTGTGGAAAACGGAGAGCCCACCCCCAGGGCACTTGGAGACTGTCGACTGGTGTGTGGGATGAGATGGTGTGTTTTTACCCATCCGTTCCCAGCCTTTGTTGCCTGGAGGCTGCCCCCAGGTGCACTGGCTTGCTGGCACTTTCCAACGGTCTCACGCTGCACACCTGCCACCAGAGAAAAGGGGTGGAGCCACAGGAACTTCAAGAGGAAGGGATCAGAAGGCACAGGTGTCCAGGAGTCTGGCAGGACTCCATCGGCCTCACGGCAGAGGCCCTCCTCTGCCTCCGTCCATGTCCAGATTGCCTCCGTCTGTTCCCCTGAAATGCCCTGAGACCTGCCCCTCCTCGGAACCCAGGTCAGCTGTTTACCATGTTTTACTTAGCATTTCCCAAGGTGTTACCCACAGGAATCCTACGAGAGCGTTTGAGAAAATGGGTGTCTGGGGATTGAATAAATTTTCTTATTCTGCCTTGTATGTATCCTTCTTAAAAAAAAATCTAAGCCACCTTTTTAAAAAATGTTTAATTTTATTTATCCCTATCATCGCAATATCCTTATTGTAAGTGATATAACAGTATAATATTAAAAGCCGTGGATCCCAGTTGAGGAAATGCCAGACAATTGTAATAGTTTAACTCGTACATCTGTGACTGTGTGCACTTTCAATTCACATGCCATAATTTTTATGCTGGCATTCATGCTTCACCAAGCCTGCTTTCCATCTTATAATTCCCTAATATCCCTTCAAATATCTTCTACTTTAGCTAAATTATACTCCGTTTCATTTCCCATTTGTTACCTATGATTTTCTGCATTCATTCATGGTTTATTATTCACTCATCGATACATTAATGAGCATGTTCTGACTCAAAATTATTCCAGGGTCTAAGAGAAGCAAAATATAATTTTGTTTTCAATTTTAAGAATGAGGATCGTTTAAAAACTCTTTTTTCATCATGGTAAGTGTAACCTTTAATCCCCAACACCCATTTTACCCCCTCGCCCCTGTCTGCCTCCCCTCTGGTAACCATCAGTTTGTTCTCTGTAGTTAAGAGTCTTTCTTGGTTTGCCTCTCTTTCCTTTTTTCCCTTTGCTCCTTTGTTTTGTTTCTTAAATTCTACATACAAGCGAGATCGTATGGTGCTTGTCTCTCTCGGACTACCTTATTTTGCTTGGTGTAATACTCTCTAGCTCTATCCATGTCATTGCAAATAGCAGGATTTCATTCTTTTTTATGCCTGAATAATATTCCATTAAATACTTACCACAGCCTCTTCATTCATTCATCTATCAATGGACACTTGAACCACTTCCATAATTTGGTTTTTGTAAATAAGGCAACTATAAACATCAGGGTGCACGTATCCCTTTGAATTAGTGTTTTTGTGTTTTGGGGGTAAATGCCCAGTAGGGTAATTACTGGATCATAGGGTAGTTCTATTTTTAATTTTTTGAGGAAGCTCCACACTGTTCTGCACAGTGTCTGTACCAGTTTGCATTCCCACCAACAGTGCAAGAGGGTTTCTTTTTCTTCACATCCTCATCAACACTTGTTTCTTGTGTTTTTGATTTTAGTCATTCTGGCAGGTGGGAGGTGGTATCTCATTGTGGTTTTGATTTGCATCTCCCTGATGATGAGTGATGTCGAGCATCTTTTCATGTGTCTGTTACCCATCTGGTTGTTTTCTTTGGTGAAATGTCTGTTCATGTCTTTTGCCTATTTTTAATTGAATTATTTGTTTTGGGGGTGTTGAGTTATAACTATCCCAGTGTCTAAAGGGAGTCAAATGAAAAACCTGACTCACCGTTTGTTAACATTTCTTTGTGCTCTGGCTAAACTTTGCGTTTCCATTCATCCGCTTGATCGTCAGGTGCCAATAGAACACAGATGAACCGCGCGTCACGTTTTTACTTGGAAGTCTCGTGCATATGGGGTCTTTATCCGCAGATCAGCCCCTTGGGGCAGTTGTATGTTCTGCCACTTTTGTGGAGTCAATGGCAGAGGAACACCTCACCCAATGTCTGTTGACCTGAATTGACTGAGATCTGCCTGAGGACATGGGGTCCAGAGTCTCCAGATGGAAGAAAGGTCACATGATTAAGGTGCCTGCCCCCACTTTGCTCGTGACGTCCTGGTTGGTGTTCCATGAAATACACTGCTTTTTAAACTGGGGGCTCAAAAGAGACTTTTAAAGGACCCATTAGTCTGGTAAGAAGTGCCCAGACTCTGTCGTCATGAGTAGGAACAGTGATGACAGAACAATTAGACAGAAGTCTCATTTCCATTTCTTGCACTCAGTTGGAAATGAAATGAATACGATATAATATACCCCAAAACTCAAGAGAGGTACTGACTCTCTGAGTCACTGAAAATGGCTTTCTAACAGATACGATCGTTTCTGTGCAGATGGTGGGGAAGATGAAGAAATGCTGAACATTTTCTCCCCGTGACAAACAGGCACACCTTCCGCGTGCATTTCTGATGTCACACTCAGGTCCAGCCTCTCCTTAATCTGCTGGGTCATAACACGGATCAACTCGGGGGAGGGAGGGTGCTCTGTAAGATCAGAAGAGAAGATTGCCAGGGAAGTACAAGACATCTTACAAACACACAAACAGCACGTGCTGGACCAGGCTGAGCACAGGTGTGAGCATGTGTTGAGTGGTGCCTTGTCCCAGCTTCTGTTACGGCACGTCAGGGGGTCACGAACCCTTTGTTCATTGTCCCGAGGGAAACAAGCACTTTGAAGGTCTCCCCAGGAAAGTGGGCAGGGGCTAGAGTTAGCTTACAAGGAAGGCGTCAGGTGACTTCTGCTTGGGGATCTTCCCATGGTGATTTGTTAGAGATGCTCCAAATGCAAATACCTTAAACAAAACCTTATCCACGGAGTTGGCTGGAACCAACAGCTCGTGAGAAGATGCCACGTTGAGTTGCTGGTGTTTTGTGAGACTTCTGGCTTCGGGATAGTCCCTGGGATAATTGTGAAGCTGGACTTATTTTCTTCTGAGTTTCTGACAAATCGCCCATCTGGCTATTATTCTATTTATATGTCTCTCACATCCCTTTCTCGAGAGATAAGGAATCTTGCTCTTCTCACGAAATGGACGGCTGCACAGGATCATAATGAGAAAGCTAATAAAGAAGGAATTTTTAGCAGGATAAGTGGCTTCTTGAATAAAGGATTCCTTTATTACTTCATGAATCATGGTTAAAAGCTAATGTCATGAGGCTGAGGAATTGTCTGCAGTGCAAAAAAAAAAAAAAAAAAAACCAGAAATAGGAAAAAAAGAGAACTTTGCAGACTGCTGGCTGTTGATGTAATTTATCAGAACTGAACCAAGAAACTGAAACTGCCGTGTTATCTTAGGGACTGAGAAACCCCAGGGCCCCCTGTGTGTCACTGGCATTGACACTTAAGTTCTAATGCCACCAGTGTGCTGTTTGTAGCATAGTTTTCGCTAAGAAGAAAGACAAAGCAATGCTGGGGTTATTAATCACATTCTTCATGTGATCCAATTACTAGGGACATGAGGATGGGAAAAACCAAGATAAGACAGAAAGAAGCAGTGGGTGAGGAGTCTGGGTCAGAAGAAAGAGGAATTATTGGTGAGGCAAAGGATGCGGGAGGGGTCACGCCCCCCCACCCCCACCCCCCCGCCATCAAGCCCCAGTGCTTCCATTCAGACTCTCCGCTCTCTGGAGTTTCCGATGCCCTGCACAAAGAAACCAGGAGGGGGGATTGCACACTTTCTGAGAAATGGGATCCACCAGGGCACCCACAGGGGCAGGGGGCACAAATCAGGGCTGCAGGTGTAGCTATGGCACCCCGTGGAAACTCCTACAAAATCCGGTGGTCCGTGGGAAGCCAGTTCTGCTACTCAGGGCCATAATTAGTCGTTCTCAAGACGAGCAGTCCACGGGGCTGCCTGGGCTCCATGGAGCATTCTCAGGGCACAGAACCGACTGGCACAGGCAAAAGGCAGGTGGCAGAGGGCACCAGCAGGGGCAGGGACAGGCACCTCCAGGAGCCACAGGCAAACTGCCACGGGCGCCCTCTGCTGATGGAAACAGGAGCCTGCTCTCCTCGGCTTCGAAGGGCCTGGCAGGCAGGACTCTCAGGTGTGAACAAGAGAGCCAGCAGAAGCAGGTGTCCCCGTGAGCTGCCGGGGAAACACGCACATTGCTGAACCGGTCTGTGTCTCTTCAGAGAGTAGCCCGGAGAGGGCACCTGAAGATTCTGTGGATGCTGACGATGTCAGAGGGGCCACGCAGGCTGGGAGGAGGGAGGGAGGAAGCCAGGGACGCTGCACAGTCCCTGACACCCTGCATGAGGATGAAATGACCTCACCTTCTCCAGGACAGCAACAGCAACGGGGAATCGAAGTTCATCAGAGAATCTTAAAAGCAGAAAAGCCAGGAAGGTGACCTGGGGGCCCTTAAATAAAGGACGTGCCTCTGGCTTTGGAACAGCCTCCCTGAACTGCGAGCCTGCGCACAGATGTGAGGGACAGACGGTCCCAGCAGTAACTTCGCAGGGGAAACGCGTCCACCACACTCCGCCTTGACCTCTGTGCTGCTTCCCCCGTCCACGTGTCCACCACGGCAGGTGGCAGGTCGTGCGTGGCCCCTGCTCTGCCCTGGACTGTAGACCCCACAGGCACAGGTGATGCACCCTGCACAGCCCCCCCCCGCCCCCGGGGCTTGGGGAGTGAGTACCTAAGAGGCCACACGATGAGGGGGAGACACGTAAAAGAATAGAGAATTTGTCCCACATAAGTCCCGCTAGAAATTCTCCCCGAGGACAAGCCTTGAGACAGAGCCCCACATCCCAGTGGATTTGCTTTGGAAGAAGAAGGAAGGGGGTGGGGGCGGGAAAGGGAGGGAAGTCTGCTTAGATAGCAACCCTCAAATCTTTTCAAGACATGGGAACCCCCGCCCTAGCCAGCTCCAGCATTAGCTGGGGGTGGAGTGAGATCTGTAAATCACGTGGGACACTGAGTCACAGCACAGATGTGCTTTCGCCCCCATTCTGTTCTCCCCCGTCTGTCTCCTGCTCCCACCTAAGTGATGACTCCGTGGGCCAGCAACGTGAGGCCCCCCCAGGTGAGAGTGTGGGGAGGCCCCCTCCTGAAGAGGGTCACTATCTAAGTCTTCACCTTTTCGTTTAAAGTTTTTTTTTTTTAATGTTTATTTATTTATTTTGAGAGCTAGAGCGTGAGCAAGTGGGGAAGGGGCAGAGAGAGAGAGAGAGAGAGAATTCCAAACAGGCTCCACCCTGTCAGCACAGAGCCTGACATGGGGCTCGATCCCACGAACCGTGAGATCATGACCTGAGCTGAAATCAAGAGTTGGATGCTCAACTTACTGAGCCACCCAGGTATCCCTGAGTCCTCACCTTTTAAGGTGTCTCCCTCAGGAGGCAGCTGGGAGTGCCATGGCATCTGGGTTTGGGCGCCCTATGGCCATGGCCTACAAGGCCCCCAGGGTGGAAGCTGAGAGTACAGGTGCACACGGGGCTTGGGGTCCTGGGCGACTCCCCTCCAGAAGCCCCTCTGGTGGCTCCAAGGGCCTGGCGGGCCGTTCTCACTACCAGGGCGATGGATGGACAAACCCATACAAAATCTTGCTCTGTCTCCAGGCTGGTCACAGTCTCATGACGTCCCCCATTCCAATAAGCCCTCCCAGACAGCCTACCCCTTCCCCAGCTCTGGAGACGCAGGACACTAGACAGCACCAGTCTTGTGATGCAAATGCCACTTCAGCCGGGACCCTGCCCGTGGCTTGAAGCCATCTGTTCCTGTCCGTCTGACTTCATCCCCACGTCTCTTCTGTGGCCTCGCTGCCTCCAAGGCGGTTTCTCGTCCTCGCAGATGGGAGACACCTTGAGAAGAGACTCAGTAATGAATCCTTTCTCCCTCTAATGCAGCTTGTTATTTAAAAGTACTAGAACACAATGATTCTTTTTTAACGAATAGATAATTAGAAGGGAAGCCAGTTCAGGCAACCTTACCGGAGGGATCTAGGATTTATTATTCTCCTCACAGGATATTAATATCAAACACTTACTGGTTCAGTAGGAGCCTGGATATGAATGATTAGGGAAGGGGAGTGAGGTAGGGGACAGAGAAGGAGAAGGAGGTAGAGGGAAAAGGGGGGGGTGTAATGGATCTGGGTGGATGCATCCGTACCCTCCAATTCAGTCTTCCCTACATAGATAGAAAAGTTGAAATTTCCTAAAACAACTAGAATGTGGTTTAGAATGTGGCTAGAATGTGGTTTATCCTTTGTGCTACACCATGGGGCAAACTCTTCGGATCCATTGGGGGGCAGTGGGGACAAATCCCGGTCTGCAGCGTCTATGTTGGAGCAGCGTTGGCCACTGGTGGTCACCACTTTCTTCCCAGGGAAGGTCCTGGAAGCTTAATTGGAGACCGTTGGCACACGGGATAGACTGGGATAAGTCAGCTGTTTGCTGGAAAGGGGTTCTAAGCTGGACCACGCCCCCCCAGCCCCGACTCCTACAATGAAACCGAGCAACCAGATACCCCAACCACACCCCATCCGCCCCCACCTCGGGGCCTGTTTGTTCAGCCCCTACTTGGGTGAGCAAAGACCTGCGTGGACGTGGGACCAGGAGAGGCCACGGCCCGTCGGACCCCTCTGCTTCCCGATCAGCTGCCGAAGACCCATCTGTACGCCCTTCACCAAAGAGCAGACAGAGATTTAGCACAGCAGAAGTAAATAATAGAAAACTTGACTTGAAAAGGGTACATTGTGACTTTTAGCCTCCACTAGGTGCCAGAAATGACATTTCTTCTTGAACCACTAACGCAGTTCAGTGCCAACATCACACATTTGTTCAGCATCTGCGGGGTAAACGCTCTGCGGTTCGTCAAACACCCAGGCCGTTTCGCCGCCAGCCCGGAACCCTTCCAAGCCAGCTGATGGTCACACACGAGCTGGGAGCGATTACTTTCCAAATGGAAGCCTGGCATGCCGAGCGTCCTCATGTACAGGCCGGGCCAAGCGTTAGGTGTCCTGTAATAATTATTTTCTATTTCTGGCCACTGCGGAGGTGGCTGCCTGTCGTTCTCGCTCAAACATATTGAAAGCATACATCCCATCCCATTACCGCTCCCCAAATTCAACATCTTGCAGGCTGGTTTTGCATCCGTTTGAATAAGGACTATAAACTTAAGTGTTGCTTCTTCACGCGATCCAAATTGTCAGATTCATCTCGGCTATACCTATCCTGGTTTTCCGCCTGACACTTTAGATCGGTGCAAAGATGCCGGTCTGTCCAATGGATCCAGTCTAAACTCCCAACTGGCACTCGGCACCTACCGCAGTGTGGCCAGACCTGTCGACACTGCTTGCACGTGACAGTCTGGCGCCGACTCTGCCAGGCTGCTCGCCTCTCCCTGGGTACACACCCCTGTTCCTTGGGGGCCTCGCTCCTTCTCTTCTGCCCGAGGACGGTGTGCCTGTGGAGCTTGGGGGGGCTGGCAGGGAGGATGTTAATGAAGCTTGCCTCCCCTTCTGGGAAACACACTTCTCAAGGCAGGGAGCCTAGCGCCTGCATCCCGTTGTATATATAGCACAGTGCTTCGCACGTAATAGACGCTCGCCAAATATTCACTGCCTGATTGCTGTTTGTTGCCCCAGTGACTACGCAGACGGACGGCTATCTTGGAGACAGTAAGCCTAATGAATAAATAAGCACATTGGGGTCACAATGATAAACATTTTCATTGATGCTGTCCTTAGTCACATTCGAGGAAAAGTACAAAGCTTTATCA
This sequence comes from Panthera onca, assembly GCF_046562875.1. Lineage (NCBI taxonomy): Eukaryota > Metazoa > Chordata > Mammalia > Carnivora > Felidae > Panthera > Panthera onca. Next base: position 4,356,060 of record NC_138339.1, on the reverse strand, counting down.
GACAATTGTTTGCAACAGAATTCATACCGCGTGACTTTTACGGCCATGACGGTTTTGTCCTAAAAGGCACAACCCGTAAGATTTGACATAGACCGAGATTTCTCCCTCAGAAGAAAACTACTGGGTACACTCTTATTCTGCAAAATAATTAGCCTAGCTTTTTTTTTATTAACAGTTACTTTTATATACTGAAGATATGATTGATATCCAAGATAAGATGTTTCTTTTCAATCAAGAGGACTCAAATTGTATAACCTGTTTTCTCGTTTAGTTTCTTGCTATTTAACATGAGCTACACTTTCTGCATGAAATCACACACACACACACACACACACACACACACACACAGTTTTCCCTATCCAGTGCATTAATGTTGAACAATTTTAATGCTTTGGGTTCTATTATTAATAATTTAAGCTTTCTGTGTTTAGCTCAAATTTTATTCCCACTTAGTGGGGGTCGGCCTTGTTGACTCAGTTAGGATATCTGAGATACTGGTAATTGCTATCTTTTCATTATCCAATCGATGAATACTAACTGCCGTGTGCCTCATGGCAGATAACACTGGACACTGGGATGTCCTTGTGAATTAACCAGACAAGGCCTTTGTGTGGAAGAAACAGATGATACGTAGCATAAATGAGGAGATGATACAGTAGCTCAAATGATGCGAATTTCGGAAAAAGAGCCCTGGAGAGGGTGCAGGCAGTGTTGGGGAGAGTGGCTGTAAATGTAAGTCAGTTGGTCACAGAAGGCGTCCTGAGAAAGGGGTATCTGAATAAATATGGGGAGCAGGTGAGCAAGAGACACATATGGGCACTGAGAATAACAGTGCAGGCCACGGAAACAATAAACCGCGTCACCTCGACACGACGCGACCAGAGTTTTCTGGCGGACATGGTAGCTTTCTCACCTGCTTTCCGCCAGGCACAGCCATCACCCACAGGTGCCCTGTTCATTGTCCTATTGTGGCCTCATGACACAGGCTCTAAAGGTCTGGGAGCCCCAGGACCACAACTGTGCTCAGTGGCTTTGCCGGGGGTTCCTTGGATGAGGGGGGTGGTGGGGTGGCAAGGTTAGCTCTTCCCTCACCACTGACCATTGTTCCCTCAGAGAACACCTAGGGACACCTTCGTCAGGGAGCATGTTGAGAGCCAGAGGCCTCATCTAGATTAGGACTCTTCCCTCTGATGGTGGCCAAAGCGAAGATTTTACTGCATCTCTTAAATGAGTTGGCTTTACTTCTCTTCAATATTTACGTGATTATAAACATTTACAATTATCCAGTTACATTCACTCTGAGATCTGAGGGGGCAAAATGCTGAACACAGCTGTAATCACCACACTTAGGCCTTGAAGATGTGTTCAAAGTTTATTCCTACTCTGTGAAAAGTAAAGTGAATCTATGATTCCATTCTAGTATCACCTGTACTAAAAAAAAATAAAGAAAGAAAAAAAGAAGGGTGCCGGGGTGGCTCAGTTGGTTGAGCCTCTGACTCTTGATTTCAGCTCAGGCCATGATCTCATGGTTTGTGAGTTCAAGCCCCAGGTTGGGCTCAGCGCTGACAGGGCGGAACATGTCTGGTGTTCTCTCTCTCCCTCTCTCTGTCCCTCCTCTGCTTGCACACTCTCTGTCTCTCTCTCCGTCTCTTAAAAGAAAAAAAAGTCATTCCAGGAGAGGGATCATAGACCCCATTACTGACACTGGCCCTACCTTTGTAACCACTGCCATTGTTAAAGGCTTTACATGATTATTGAACATGTCCTCCCCCACCCCCTCCTCTAGGGGACTCTGAGCGTTCACAGAAGCTTCAGTTCATAGTGTGGAGTGAAAAGTATCCCCAGGAGACCCTGAGAAAGAATGGGACAGTCAGACAGATTGTATCAAGATGGACGCAGGGTATTAAAGAAAAGCATGGGGGGAGGGGAAGAAAGGGAGATAAAGAGAGGAGAGAGGGAGGGAGGGAGGGAGGGAGACAGGAAGGGAGACAGGAAGGGAGGGAGGAAGAGGGAGAGACAGACAGAGGCAGAGAGAGAGAGAATAACAGAAGGCTCAGAGAGCCACCATAGCTCCGGATTCTGGAGAAATACTGATGCTCTCCAACATGTCAAGGGGGTAGACACCCCAAGGCCAGCCCATTCCTGAAGGGCAGGTGCTCTGACCACAGAGTGGCCACACACAGTCCCGAGCCCGTATGACTACGGGTCACTGCTGGGAAGAGGGGGATCTCTGGGGAATTCGCATGCCATAGCACGCCAACTACGTCGCTCTGATGAGCAGCAGGCTGCTTGTGTCAGTGGGCTGCCCTCACCTTCCAGCTGTTGTGACAGATGATTGGCAAAGGAGCGCTTGGGGACTTGTCCCCACTACCCGTTATGAATCCACGTAAAGCCATATTGAATTAAACATCTGTCGGCAACTAAGTCAGAGCCACCCAAACCCAGCCTCCTATGTCATCGATGTGTTTGCAGCTGGGACATAATGAAAATCTGGTGGTAAAACAAATGGAAAGATGCCTGACGCAGCGTGGCACAATTAGTCTAGGATTGTAGCTTTCAAAACCCAGAGAGTATGAGCAGTGGTTTGAGCTTGCCATGCTCTTTTCTTGAACGTGCGCGTCAGTGCTCACATGTCACGTTAAAGTCAGAGTAAAATATGGTATGGCGTGTAAACAATAGGAGCACAATAGATGCACAGGCTATAAACCCAACAAAATAAACTCGGTTTAGATGCCAAAGGTGTGTTGCAAAAGGAGAGGTGGAGAGAACACTTGGAAAGAAAAAGATTGCAAACGTGATGATGGTCTTCTCTCTGTGAAAGCAACATCTTCACTAGGGTATTTTCTTTTTTCCTTCAGTTTATTTATTTATTTTGAGAGAGAGCACACAAGCAGGGCAGGGGCAGAGAGAGACTGAGAGAGAGAGAGAATCCCAAGCAGGCTCCGCACTGTCAGCCCAGAGCCCGATGGAGGGCTCGAACTCACGAACTGCGAGATCATGACCTGAGCCGAGATCAAGAGTCAGACCCTTAACCGACTGAGCCACCCAAGTGTCCCTTCACTCAGGTATTTCCAGTTGCATCTACTGGTTGGCAAATTGCTGAGATCAACTATTGATTAAATATGTCAGCTGCAATAAAAACATTTGAATAATAAGGCACTAGATGATCTGGAGTCGTTTTCACGGAGAACAGAGGGGGAGGCTGGAAAGTACATTTTGCTGGGGGACCCTGGAGCTTTGAGATGGCGGTATGGGGCAGACAAGAGAGACGAAAGAGAGCAGACAGGTGAGCCCAGCACCTGGGGCTTTCTCCCTCCAGAAGCATGTGCTGGTTCTGGATAGCTGAGAGACTGAGAAACTGAACGGAGCTTTGGCATTGCCCTTGTGGGGCTAGGGGGACGAAGATGGGAGTTGGGGTCTGCTGTGGGGCCGGGGGGATGGCACTCAGGCATCCTTGGTGCGCCCAGTTGGAGGTGTGGATCCCGCCCAGACAGACTGCATGGACCCCCCCACCCTCGTCTCCATGGAGACGAACCTCCAGACTTAACCACTGCCTCCAGCAATGGTATCGGGATAAGATCAGCTTGGGTGTGCTCCCCTCGACGGGTGCGATGCTTTCTTTCACAGCATTCACCTCAAGTAGCTCGAAAAGTAACGCATGTTAAATCCAAATAAACGGAAGGAAAAAAAAATAACTAAGGGAAGAAGAAATTAATGACATTTGAAACCAACGTACATACAACCTAAATGACATGGACACATTTCCAGAAACATACAACTTACCAAATCATAAAATAAGAAATATTGAACCTTAATATCCCATAAAATCAAAAAGACTGAATTTAAAATCTTCATTTGAAAACACCGCAGTCTCTAATGTTTTACCTGTGGTGCCATCAATCATTGAAAGATGATGGAAATACCAGCATCAGTTTTATCTAAACACTTCCAAATCTGTTTCCAGAGCTAGAGAAACCAGCCCCACCCCTCTGGACTCCAGGGGCATTTTACAGGTGATGGGGTACAGCAGAGGCTGAACGAGGAGGGTGGAGATCTCCCCATGTGTCATAAAGCTTTGTGGGTGTCCTGTCGGCTGCTGGAGGTGAAATCCACATCAGATCCCAGGTAAAGAACTTACTGACTCCAAGGGGAAAAACTGCAGGCACACTCACAGAACGCCATGCTTTTGAGATGCCTGTGGTCTTGGCCCACGGGTGTCCTTGAACATCACACCACATCCCTTGGCCATCCTTCCTCAACCTTTCTGGACGGCCACGAAGAGATTTCAGTCAGTAAATGGTTGAAATATATCACTGACATTCCTTGTTGTTCAAGGTCAGCGCTGTATGAGTGAATACTGGGTGTTTGAGTTCAGCCTCGTGTAACAGGAACGGGTCCCCTGAGGACCCGGGCATGTGCCCCGTTCAGCGCATAATGGACGGGACGAATGCAAGGGCCCTTAATAATTGGGCGAGCTATGCTTTAATGCATTTACTTGTCTAAAGAGGGGGGGTCAGTTGGGCAACTTCGAAGGCGCTACAACAGGACTGCCAACAGGCTATGACATTCCCGCTCCTGCACACAGGGTTGCACAGCTGGAGATCAGACCAGGTGATGGGCAGAGGGACAGACGAGACAAGCCCTCCCAGGTGGGGCAGTCAGTGATGTGTGCGAGCCAGCGAGGCAAGAATGCGGAAAACAGAAGCTCCGCGCAGGGCGATGCACAGCAGTGACCTCCCAGCCCGGTGTCTTCCGGGGGCCAGGACAGCCCACAGAAGTGCCAGCGAAGAGGGAGCAGGGAGGCCACCTTGGCTGGCGTGCCGCCCTCTGACGGGGAGGGGGAGCCTCTGGCCGCGGACAGCGCGGCTGTCCCTTCGTGGCTCCCCGCCTGCTGCCATTAAATGGTGTCACCTCCTCTGTTCCGTTTGCAGGTGCTGTGAGCCTGCTCTCTGATGAGGCTTCCGATTCGCTTTCCTACGTGGGTCTACTCACAAGGAGAAAATGTGCCAGCTCTGCCAACGGGAATATTTCATTCGGAATAACAATGAGATCGTTCACATTGTAGAATTAGCCAACTGGTCTTCTCGTTTTCTCCGTCAGTCTCAAGGGCTTGGTTTACAGGGGCGTGATCCTGATGCGATGAACCTTCTCAGTGACCACAGGGTCATGTTCCTGGGTCTGCGTGCCCAGGTCAGACCCTAACCGGACACACCTTCACCAGGGTCACCCACGCTGGGGTGTGGGACACGACTCTGCACCGTCTCTCTGCCTTTGGCCGTGTTCTGGCTTCTCTGATTTGAGGGGCCAGCAAGAGTGAGTGTTACCAGCCGCGGGAGACCCTTCTGGGAGACACTAAACGGCAGGATGAAGGACAGCCCAGAGACATGTGTCATGCCAGGCATATTATTGATAAAACAAAAACCAAGCCATAAGGACTTCTTTATACCAGGAGAAAAAAGAATTCTGAAAGGTTTCCATGAAGCAAGAGATAATACATGCATTGTCATCAGAATTATTAATTAGGCTATACACTGCATCATGAATAATATCTTTACTTGGTGCCTCATACGCTGTTTTCTATCCGTGAGAGAAACGTATTTAAGAAATCTCCCCAAGTTCGTTGACTAAAGACCCCACCGCCCTCCTGATTTTTCCTACAGGAAAAACGAGCCCTTCAGTTGTGAATTTTCTGACCGGGGATGTTCAGCATTTCGGCCAAGGTGGGCAGAGAAGTTACACTGAACACCCACTGAATTCCTGACCAAATGTGATTGTTACTTTGCAGACATCAGAGGACTCCCTCCAAGTTAATTCAGTCCATACACATGCAAGGTAATCACCAAGGTTAAATGCTAACACATTGAACACATCCGGGCCGCTTTGACCTTTCTTTTATCCCAACCAAATAATGTCTCTCTGATTTTATCAGCTCAACATGTCAGTTGCTAGAGGCTTAATAGCCCTGTCCCTGGAGAGGGAAAAAAGGCACAACCACTCAAGAGTCCCAGTTGTCTGCGGAAAGAACAGGACACGGGGCCGAGCTGGTGTTTAGCTCTGACCTTTTTTAAAGCGGCAGAGAATGAAACCTCGCAAAACAGCTCTGCGCAAAAGTCGTCGGGGAAGGCGGTTGGGGCTACAGGACTCGCCAGGCTCTGCCCTCTCAGGGTGGCCCTACCTCTTCTCAAGATTTTTCCTCAACAGCCACCAAGCCCGTAACTGCAACCAGTCATTCATTCCGTGGTCTGTGCCGAAGTCCTTGCTGGATACCAGATTTGCAGGTGTGAACAGGCTCCCTTGTCCTTGTGAGAGCTGGGGGGGACGGTGGACGGGTTGGCTTAAAGAAGGCTTCTTGATGGGGGGGGTGGCGGCGGGCTGGGGAGTGAAGTGGGTGGAGAAACCGGCCAGGTGAGGCTGCCGAGGGTGGTTCAGGCTGTGACCTGGAATGGAAAGGACACGAAGTGTCAGAGGTGCTCAGAGAGTGCAAGGGGTCAGGGGGAAAGGACCTAGATGGGGTGGGGGAGGGGCGACTGGGAGGGGGGACGGGGGGAGGGCAAGAGAGGAAGCTGGTTCTCAGCAGATTTCAAACCACAAAAGTTCATTAAACTTTGTCCTTTAAACTGTGGGGAAACACTGAGAGTTTCGTTTTTGTCTTTCAAAGAGGGAGTGACAAGATCTAATGTGTATTTTGGAAAGGCCTTTGTAGGACCGGAGGAGAGACGTCTGGGGACAGACGAGAGCCAAAGTGGCCGGTCTACAGCAGTGAGGATGGAGAAAAGAGTGTTGGCAGAAATATTAGTGGTTGGGGGGGGACAGCTGCTGGGTGTGGGTTCCCGGCGTAAGCACCGGAAGAGAGGTGATGCTCCTCACAGAGCTCAGGGCCACGGAGGGGGCCGTCGGGAAGGCGTCAAGACACGTGCACCGGGGACTCTGGGGCCCATGAGTGTGAAGCTGAGCAGGCAGCCCCAGTCACAGAACTGGAGGAGCCCATCCGCCCACAGACGGGTGGGTGGGAAAGGCCGATGCAGAGCTCTGGGGTTCGGGAACTGTGACCAGGTGTGCCCCTGAGGAGGACTGCATTGAGAAGCGGGCACCACTCAACAAAGGGGGCTCATGGGATGAGGCAGGGTAGGGTGGGGGGTCAAGGGAGCAGCTCTCTAAACAAATTCCTGAAACGGGACCAGAGAGTGTTTAGTAGATCCAGCCATAAAGAAGGCATTGATGACCCAGGTAAGAAGGGATCCCCGGGCTAGACTGGGATCTAGCAAATGGCAGATTCCTGGTGAGGAGGGAGCCCGGCGATCAAGGATGATGGCCATGGGGGGCATAGCACTACAGGCTGGGGAAGACCCAGGCACCATGAAGTGCAGAGGGAAGGTTCCAGGAGCAAGGGAAGCACTGACCACTTGAGCAGGTGCGCTGATTAACGGAGAAAGCCTTGGAGGAACGGGTGGGCCATGGAAGCTTGGGTCACCCAAGCAGGAAGAATGGACAGGATGGTCACGGGAGCGGAAATGGACCTTCACTCCCTACGACACTCTCATGGAGTACATTTTCTGTTTTTAAAAACAGATACCTAGTAATAACGTGAAGTATGTGCCCAGATTCGCAGGTAAGTTTATAGCACGTAGCAGATGTGACAAAGGGTCAGCAGCGATTAAGTTTCATCAACCTTATTTTTACAATCCTAGGTTGTGTTTCTGCTGCCCCCTAAAGAAGCGAAGGGTCTGCACCAAGCTGACTTGGCCCATTTGGTCTCTGTCCCTCCCCACCGTCCCCCGCATTTAACTACCCAGCTTAGCCATGAACCCAGGAACGGAGGCACATAGCTCGAAGAAGGCACAGCAACAGGGGACGTGAAGAAGCAGAAATATGTACCTGGACCAAGCGTCAACAGCAGGAATCAGCTACTACTCCTGTCCCACCACCTGATCAAATCTTTCACCTTCTATCTGATTCACATCTACTCTTGATGCCACCATCTTGAACACTTGGTAGCAGCCTCCAATTCCCTTACGCTGTTTCTCAAATTAGTCTTCTTCTTCCATGTTCACAGCCACTGCCCTGATGTGGGACCCTATGGCTTGACACACGGACCGTTTGAGGGACCACCAGACTGGGTTCCTCCTTACGACCTTTCCCTCTCCTGGTTTCTGTACATCTCTGCAACGTGAATGTGGCCGGATCTCCTGTACGATTCAGTTGTGATATTTACACCACCGATGTTGCTGGTGAGTTTCTGATACGGCCAGGCGACATATCCCCACTAGGTTTTAACATCCTAGAGGGCTGGACGAGGGCTTCTGGTCATTTCTCCAATAGTTGAATGTGTCGATAAGTCATAGAATGCGTGAAATTACTTAGATTCCTTAAGGCATCAGTACCTTGCTGAGTATGAGTCAGGGGACGAACAGGTGTCCAACACGGTGCTCACGGAGGACCGGCTGATGCGCTGGTGGCTAGGAAGGGCGGCGGACAGAGGACTCGATGTCTGGCAGCGGGGACCAGCTCAGAGGCAAATTCAACCACCCTCCAACCTTTTCCAAGAGCCTGAAAACCCAAACCGCCTACAGACAGAGAAAGGACCGTGCAGGGCTGTTTTTGCCTGGTGTCCCAGGGTGGTGTCAGCATTTCTAGCTCCCAGCTTCTGGACACAAGGTAGGAGTGCAAGTTCATGCTCCCGTGAGCACGGACGGTCACAGGCTGGGGCACGGGGACTGTGAGAAGTCACGTGTGACACTTGTAGCCGATGTCATCGGCCCTAATCTCTCCCGTCTGCTGCAAGTGGGGGCTGCGTCCACCCAGGTGCCTGAGGGACCACAGTGGGCAGAACCCTCAGGGCAGGAGGTCTGAGCAAAACAGCGAGCTTTGTAGTAAACAAAGCCCCGTGGCTTGGGGTTGTTTCCATAAAGTAAGGTAACTCTAGTGACCACCACAGTTGCTGACTTTGTTTTTAGTTCCTTTTAGATGGGTTAACGGCCCCGTGTGAATCTTCCATATACTGTGCTTTTTTTTCTTTCCTCCCCCCACAAGGGAAGGACAAGGTTAAGCTGCTTTCTTAGTAAAATCATGTGCAGATTATTCATTAGCTGAGTCAATGGGCTGTTGATCCTTTGGGCTTTAGTTTTATACGTTGCACAGTACTGAGCTCTTACAACACTTGAACCATTATAATTCATTTAAAATGGGCAATGAAAGGATATTCCACGCGTAGAAAGTGAGGAATATGATTGTTGTTGTTTTCATAGAATATGAGCTAAGTAACCTAGGCACCCATGTGCCATCAGTGTAAACGGGACCACATCACTTGGTGTTAGTAAATATCTGGAGATTATTCCACTTCGTAACTGTTATGTGCAGGGACACAGTAAAGAAAGCCTTCCTGTCCACATGAGGCCGCTCCTGGTAGAACATGTCTTCCGGAGAGAAGGTCTTACCCACCCTGCAGTCCCAATGGATAGCACGGCAAATAGCACAGAGCAGGGGGAAAAAAAAATCTTAAATAATCAGCGTTTCCAAATCTATATTATCACCCTACTTATCTTAAAATATACAACAGCGTGCGTTAAGCACCTAAATAGATAAATCTGTATCAATATCTTTTGAATGAACAGACAGACCAAGGTAGAGAGGAAGACAGGTCTGTCAGTCTAAATGTACATCTCCTCGGGGCCCCTGGGTGGCTCAGTCGGTTAAGCATCCAACTCTTGGTTTCAGCTCCGCTCATGATTTTGCAGGTCATGAGATCGAGCCCCGTGTCGGGTTCTGCACTGACAGCATGGGGACTGCTTGGGCTTCTGTCTGTCTCCCTCTCTCTCTCTGTCCCTCCCCTGCAGGCGCTCGTTTTCTCTCTCTCCCTCAAAACAAATGAATAAACATTAAGAAAAATAAAGTACCTCTCCTCAAAGGAAATGGTGGAAAGCTTTGCTGGATGCCACATTTGCCCAATGGCCATCATGGCAGCTGGTGATACAGATGGGTTAAATTCTTCTGCTAAAAATTGTGGCATGCAAATTATATTCACATAGGGCATATATGTATTTTTTAATCAGAAAGAATAATACAAGCTGCCTGGCATTCAATGTTTGAAGTAGGACAGGAGTCTACACATGTATCAGTTTCTCAAGTCAAAAATTTAAAAGTCAAGAAAGTAGAAGGCCAGTGCTGTGTACAAGGAATTTCTCGCATAGTTTGAATAACTGGGTTGTAGAGAGTAATCTCGAGAGAAGCTTCAACCATTTATTTCTTCGTGCCATCAGCCGTGGCTCCAACGTGTATCGTCACCTGTTTGTTATGAGTTCCGTTCTGTTGTCTCCACAAGGTGTGGCCGTGGAATTTACACATTGCTGGAGGAAAGCTCTTTCGGCTCCATATGTAGGAGCATCCAACCAACGATTTGGAGAATTTTGTGTCTCATCCACCTGGAAGCTGGAGGTAAGCTGTTTCAAGGTTGGTAGTTCTGGCACGTTCGTGTCATCAAGGAGCAGGTAAGTTCCATCCCTCTGTTAGCCTCAGTGTATTGACTTTTTTCCCCCTCAGTTTATTTTTATTTATTTTGAGAGAGCTAGAGAGCAAGCAGGGGAGGGACAGAGAGAGAGGGAGACAGAATCCCAAGCAGGCTCTGCGCTGCCAGCCCAGAGCCCGAGACGAGGCTTGAACTCACAAACCGTGAGACTGTAACGTGAGCTGAAATCAAGAGTTGGACGCTGAGGGGCATCCTGGTGGCCCAGTCAGTTAGGCGTCTGACTTCGGCTCAGGTCATGATTTCACGGTTCGTGGGTTCAAGCCCCTCGTCGGACTCTGTGCTAACAGCTCGGAGCCTGGAGCCTGCTTCCGATTCTGTGTCTCCCTCTCTCTCTGCCCCAACCCTGCTCATGCTCTCTCTCTCTCTCTCTCCCAAAAATAAACAAACATTAAGAAAAAAAAAAAAAAGAGTTAGACGCTTAACCAACTGAGCCACCCAGGTGCCCCTCAGCTTATGGACTTTTACCCAGACTATTGAAACTTTAGTAGGACTGCAAAAGAAAACCATGGTTCCAAACACCGTGTCCTCCTCAAAGGGAGAAGGAGAATTTCTTCTCAAGCGTACTATTTATCAGGGAATTAGAGTTTTCCAGAAAGCCAACAGCGGTCTTAGCCATAAATTTCAAAGTGAAAGGAAAGACAAGCATTGTGCTAATTGTTCATCAATACTCAGCCAACGTTCCTGCCATGTATATGCACACACACACCCCTTTCGTGTACTCAAGGGGCTGGACGTCTAAAAGCTGCATTTCCGAAATTTCCTTCCGACTGGAGTCCTGGATGGTGAGCTGTCGGTGAGATCCTCTTGCAAGAAATGTCCAACTTAGAACTGAGGTAGGAGCCACCTGCCTGACATTGTGGCTGCCAGGGGACCGGCAGAAGTGGATAAATTCAGTGGCTGGAATCACATTCCAGGGTGTCGATGGCAGCAAGGGGAGATGAGGGCTGGGCAGTGCCAGGAATGACAGAGACAGCGGCGGCCCCCTGCCCCCCTCCTGGTTTCCCCTTGTGGGGTTGAAACCATCCATGGTTCCTCCCGCCCCCCACTACTCCGGCTCTTCTGATGACGCTAGAGCCTCTAGTTCCCGTGTTCAGTGACACTCGGCTTGCCGTGCCTCACGCGGACAGTGCCTTAGAGCGTTTTTCACGTTCTACCCCCACTTTTATATGGAGTGCGAGCGGGGGAGGGGCAGAGGGAGAGGGAGGCACAGAATCCGAAGCAGGCTCCAGGCTCCAAGATGTCAGCAGAAAGCCCGACGCGGGACTCGAACCCACGAACCAGGAGATCATGACCTGAGCTGAAGTCGGACGCTTAATCCACTGAGCCACCCAGGTGCCCCCAAAAAGTAACCTTTTAAAAACCTACTCTGAAAGTTTTCATTTTATAAAATTCAGCTTTGGTTGACAATTAGTTCTTTCCTCCTATAAGACATATTTCTGGAGGTGTCACGAATGCATTCAGGGGTGCTTTGGTGTCTCAGTCGGTTGAGCCTCCGAGTTTGGCTCAGGTCATTGATTTCAAGGTTCGTCAGTTCGAGCCCCACATCGGGCTCTCTGCTACCAGTGTGGAGCCTGTCCCCCTCTCTCTGCCCCTCCCCCACGTGCTCTCTCTCTCTCTCAAAAATAAATAAACATTTTTTTAAAAGAATGCATTCAAATACCTTTCATATGGTGTTCTACTATTTGGGGGAGATGATACATGAATTCTGACTTGTTACTTTTATTTACTTGGCAAGGCAATGGAGTCCAGTCTCCTTCCAGATTTGACCTTGGAAAAGTGCACGGAGAATCTCAGCCCCCTTCTTGGAGGATGATGTTGTAGGCAGGACCCCATGGCTGGGCCTTGACCTGTTTGCCAGCAGGTCTCACCCTCGACCCTTCCCTGCCCTGTCTGTAGCGCAGGGACATTTGCTCCCTGGACTGCCCATCCCCCACCCTGTGTCACCTGATTCTTACCGTCTTGGACCAGGGCTGGCCTGGAGGGAGATTGACAGTGGAGGAAGGGAAAAGGGTACCTACTTCCGTCTCCACTCCGTCCACGAGGGGTGCCATCTCCGCAATCTCATATTGTTCTCTCTAGCTCAGGCTCTTGCCAGAAAATTCCACCAGGGTTTTCTTTTCTGCGTCATGACCTCAGCCCCGGGCCCTGGGAGCACCACCCACTCCCAACATCCAGCCTGGCAAAGTTGCGTATTGATTCCTCCTCCTTACCTCGCGTTCCCGTGTAGTTTCTGAGCTCTCGCACTGCTGTGTAAACAATTCCCTAGATTATCTTCCCTGTGTTTCCAGTTGTAGAGCGGTTTCTCTTTCTGCGGTCCGGCCCTCTTGACGCCTGCCTCTTCTCCCCAGACACAGGCAGATGGAACTGGAAGTGCTTGGGAGTTGACGCTTCTTGGGGAGGAGGCAGGGTCAATAAAATAGAGACGCCTCAAATAGATCGCACAGACAAGGAGAGCTGGTTAATAAATAGCTCGACCTGAAGTTTAGAGCCAAAAAAGGTTGTTCACGTGGCCAGGGGAGACCAGAGCAAGCGACATCAGTCGAAACAGGCAAATGAGCGATTGTTGGCGCACTGCGAGGTGGTGGGATGCTGGTCCGTGACGGCTGCATAGAGGCAGCAGCCCGGCCTGTGGCAATGAGGCACCCACTTGTGCCCACCGTGGGCAGAATTTTCAAACATCCTCTAAGTGAGCAAAGTGGACATTGGGTCGGATGGCACCACGTTACCGTTCTCAGAAAACAACTTGGCCCTCTGTCTTTCACTGTACTTGAGCTATCACCCTTGAGGCACTGTGAGACTTCGGAGTATACCCCCAGAAATCAGAGCGCCGTAAAGCCATCTCTGTTATTACCCCGATGAGAGTTAGAAAGCCATTTTGTAAAACAAAGGAATACACTAAGAGTGAGTTTTTCTAGAAGAGAGGCGAGGAATCACGTGGAGCAGGTTATGTAGCTAATGGGGCGTGGTCTCAACAGGCGGTATCCGAGTGAACTTAGAAAAACAGTCGCAAACACGCCTTTTTCGTGATGATGTCCATGGCCTGTGGCCCATGCAGGAGACTGCTATACGAACCCCACACTGGATCTAGAGGGGATAAGAAAAGAGCTTAGTGGAAAGTTTGTCTTGGGCTCACTTCGGTAACGCATGTACAAAAATTGGAACTATTTGTTTTCTTTTCCCTTTTTTTTTTTTTTTGCATAGATCTTCTACAGCTGCTAGGTTTGACATTTCTCTTTTCAGATAGAAGAACTATTGCCAAATTGTCAATAACTAACATTCAATTCTCCAGAAGACCTAGAAATCGAGGGTTGATGGGGAGGGGGCGGGGAAGAGGGGAAAATGGGGGATGGGCATCAAGGCGGGCACTTGTTGGGATGAACACTGGGTGTCGTATGGAAGCAATGAATCAGGGGCATCTACCCCTGAAACCAAGAACACGCTGTATACACTGTATGTTAGCTAACTGGACAATAAATTATAATTTTAAAAAAAGAAATGGAAATTTTGGTGTGACCAATGTGACAGTTAAGCTGGCAGGCCACACAAACCCTTGGGTGAGTTTCTCTGTATCCTTTTTCTTGAAAACACTATCATAAATCGATAGTGATTGGGAATACATGGGTGTATATATGTATTATGTGTATTTATATGCATTTGTATACACATATACATACGTTATGTTTTGTATTATATTATACACATATGTTATCTTTTCACTCTTTCAAAGTACTCTTGAATGACCTGAATAGGATGGACAGGCCGTGTGGAATTTAATCAGGTTTCCTGAGCCCCCTTCCTCCGACTGAAAATACAGCCAATCAAATCCAATTGTTGGTGTCGCCATGAGTTTTGAGACTTTCCCTAGATGTTAGTTACTCTTCCTTTTCTTAATAGAGAGAGCATCTGAGACACACAATCATTCTCCTGCCTTATTTGCTTATAGTCTTTATTTCCAACCTCTGTAAAACCAAAAGGAAGCCGGGTTTCTCTGTAAACTTTTACCATCGGCGTGCTGGGGAACCAGACTCGTACACTTCATCATTATCCGGAACAGTTGCAAATCTTAAATGAACACGTCAATTATTCATGAGTCTAAGGTCCTGAATGCCAACTATAAATTATTAATCAGTAGATGTAAATATTTAAAAACCCTGGTGAGAAACACATTCTGTGAAAGCATTTCTGCAACAGAGTGGATAAACACCAATTTTTAAAGCAAAGGGTGGTGGTCACATAACAGCATTTATTCAAAACTCTGCACAATGGGGTTAAGCGCGTGATTCCAAAGCTCCTTGCATTCTGCCCTTACCGTGGTGTCTTCGGTGCCACGGCCAGTGCGCTGAACCTTTGCGGGAACCGAATCTATATCCAGTTGTTTGGATCTTGGATGGTCTGCGCCATTTCTTTTAATTTTTGTCTTGAATACAATTTTTACCTTGGGTTAAAATAACTGTGTTTTGGTTGACTTAGAGAGGTGCTTTCATTCTGTCCAACCTTTTCCCTGTTGAAGTGAAAATGTCTTTTTGTCTGTCTGTCCTTTTGCTGTTCCTTTTCCTCAGACCAATTTTGCTCCCCTCTCTCTGCCCTTCAATCCTACCGCGTCTTTAATTTTCAGCTCCTTGGCTCTGCCTTCTGTGAATATTTCTCTGTACTTCTCAGTGGGAATTAGCAGTTCCTTCCAATTATTTTCGTCCCCTTTGGCCTCCATGCCCCTGGTAGCACCCTGCGTGTGGGAGGAGCTTGGGTGGATGAAGGAACACGTTAATTTGCAGTTGATTGCGTTGGATTCAAGACGAGCTTTTGTCCTTCTTCTTTCAAGGAAGCAGCATATCCTAACGACTAAGAGCCCTGACGTCGAAGCCAGAATAGATGTGGGTGACTCTAGACTGTCCTCGTAAGGCCGTTGTGAGTTTTAAATGAAATAATAAGAGAGAAACACAGCACAGGGCTTGGGCCCCAGGAGTTACATGGGAAGTTGTAGTGATTGCTGTTCATGCATGTTTATTATAACTTCTGTGAAAGAACGTTTGTGGTGACAACAGGAATAATAGATATCCGTTGAGTCGCTTAGATCTCCGTCATTCTGGAGACCTCAGTTCTGCTGAGTTCCTCACCCCACTATGGTTTCCCCGCACAACACTGGCCTCCAGTTCAAGCCTAACTGATGTAGAACAGAAGTAGAACAGAATCCCAACCGAATTCCTCCAGTTGTAATCCCAACACGCCCCCGGCCAGCTCTGGAATTTCCGTGACAATGTTCTCATGGTTTCTCTCAATGACGAAAGATGTTTCTCAGTCTTACATGAGAAAAAAAACAAAAAAACAAACTCTGCACTTCAAGAAACCCCCCTGTTTCATGGAAAACAAAAAGGTCGAGTACAAATTAACTTTAAAAATATCGGTGGTTAAGCGGACAGTGTAGCCCAGTGGTTGGGAGGCCGACCCTGGGTCTGAATCTAAAGCCACCGCTCACCAGCTGGGTGACCCAGAGGGTCCCTGGTGCCTCGACGTCCTCACTGTGAACAATGGAAGCTAGTGTTTCTGATGGGTCAAACTCCCAGTTTCAAAGGGTAAGATTGGGCTTGAGTGGAATGCCCCGTGTTTGCAGCCTGCAAGCCAATGCCGTGGTAGTGGCATCCCCAGGGTCCCTCATCCTCCAGCTGAAGTAAATCTCGGGTTCCAGCTCATATTACATTTGGTCGAGTTGAGAATAAAACAACATCGTCTAATATTTAACTTAGAACTCAAAGTTTTCCACAACATTTCAAGTAAAATTGAAGATCCCCAAAGCCACCTACCCCTGGTCCATTTCCCAGTGGAGCTGACTTAATCGAAGCCCCACCAGCTCAAATTTGACTTTCACCCAAGGGCTGTACAAGACGGAACCCTATGGAGTAACCTTTGAATTTTACATCCAACTGTTAACTTGGAGGTCCTTTGAACTGACTGCTGAGGGCTCTACGGAGTACTCCCTAATGAATTTCCCTTGGAGGGTGAGGTCAAGAAACTTTAAAATTTGTGGATAGACTGATATACTTCCTAAAACTAGTTGATGCACACTCTGGGAGAGCTGGAGATACGTTTTCTGTTCTGTTCGCTGTAGCTCAATGTTCCCGGTTTCCCCCGAACTTACTTATTTCTCGACTTTGGTGTTATTTCCAACATGGTTGGACGTACACTACCTTCATTTTGTATTGATTACTTAACTCTTAATCTAATTCCCAAAGCAAGTGCCGTTAGGTCATTTTTTTAATATTTAATCTTTTCAAGCAGTCCAAGTATGTTGGACAATACACCTTATTGTAAGCCTGTTCCAGACTCTCTAGTACAGACAGGGTATAATTATGGAGAATAACACAGAGGGAATATTGAGGGCCACATGGCATGGAAAGCCAGAGCAATGTGCTGGCTCTGGATGCTAACGAGAGGAAAGGACCAGAATTATAATAAATGTCCCTGCTCTTGCTTAATATAGAGATTCTTGATTTAAGGATATTGATTCTGGGCTACCACCTGAGACTAAATAGCAAATGACATCTGATATATTAAGCTCCTGCCTCTCGACATGGCTAAGTAGCAGGTGCAGCTTTGAATCGATAGCTTATGTTCACACTGGAAACTGTTATAGCACTCGGCTGGCTGGGATGTCCTACGTGACAAGAAATAAACTTCTGTAATTCTGTCCCTTGTCCTCACCTTTGCTGCCATTGATGACCTTGGTCCCCAGAAATATGCCATAATTTACAGCCTGGTTAATACATAGATTAAAAAAAAAAAACAATAAAGCACATTGTCACAGTTTTTTTTGGGGGGGGGAGTGGGGGTAGGGCATGATTTCTACAAAGAGAAATCAAGTTAATAATATTTTTTCACAGGAAGACAAATATCACGAAATAATTGTCAAAGATTTGGCTGAAAGGGCAGATGGTAAGAACATATTTTTCTTAAGTGTGATATTAACCTGGAAAATGACCAATTCTGGAAAACAGAAGAGCGAGACCTGACTCCCTTCTGCCAGGCCAGGCTGCGGGAAGGTGAGGGAGGTGCCCTATGCACAGACAGTGGCCCCTGGGCTTCCGAAAAGAAAAACCACAGAAACATCTAGCTCAGCTCCCTCGGGCATGGATGCTTCACTCCTGGCCATTTGCAAGGCTGGCAAAATCAAAACGAATATTAATATTTATAAAGAAATGTTTTTAGTCAAGAAAGTAGGCTGTGAGGAAGATTTAGGGCATTTAAAAAACTACATTTGAGAGGCCACTTTGAATATAGATATTTATTCACTCCATGGAAGGAGGAGACCTGACCTGTTCCAGCGATGAGTACAGCAGGAGATGTTCTGGAACCTAGAGCAACCTATATGCAGAGGTCGTCCTTGGACATGTTGACTAGTAATTGCAACAAAGCACAGTATATATTGCCAGCTGTGGAGGGTGGGGAACTCACAGACGGCAGAAGAACCTCAGGACAAACTGTCCCTTTCCAGAATTTCTCCATGATGAATTCACAAGATGGCGGCTGGGGGATGATAAAAGGAACAAGACAATCCCTTTCTCTTTTTTCCTCTTTTTCACATAGCCTTTTCTGTCAATGCTAAAGTTCTTTTCAGTAAAAACGAGCCAACGACAACATCATCTGCAAAAGCATTGGCCGTCCTCCCCATTGTGGCCTGCTCCTTGCTCCCATGCATCTCTGCCAACAGGGACTCTGCTGCTAGTTGCTGGGGCCAAAAGTATTGGACCATCTCCTCTCTTTCTCTCGCCCTCTTTTTGAGGCCATTGGCAAGAAGAACATCTCTGTGTTCAAAGCACGACTAGCTTCTGGCCAGTGGTCACCTCCGGTTGCCTCTGTCTGCGTCTCCATCATCCCCTAATGGGACACTCATGTGGCCCTGCCTGCTTTTTGACCTCTGCACCTGCATGACCACGGGCTCTAAACACAGCCAGAGCTGTGCCCTCAAAATGGGGGTCAGATTCCATCACTCTTGGAGACACCCTGTCAACACTCCTGATCTCACATAGGGGAAAACTGGTGTCTTAGGTTGGCCAAGAAGTTCTACATCGAGAAGGTGACCCGGCCCCTGCTGCTGGCTCCTCTATATTTTCACCACCTCCTTCAGGTAGAGGCGTCCTCGTCTTCTCTGGCAGGCAGGCTTGCTATCTCAGGGCCCTTGCACCTGCTGTCCTTTACAGCTGGTGTGCGCCCCTCCCCACGTAGCTGTCTGTTGACGTGTGGCTGCCCCTGGGGAGGCCCTCCCTGGCCGTCCGAATGGAAGAGCAGCTCTCCCCAGCAACTGGTCTCTTCTCACTATTTTGTTCCTTGGCAGCTCCCGGCAGAGGACACATCTGCCGGCCGCCATTTGTTGTTGTTGAACAATCTCTCCCATGTAGACGGGAGTGCCCGGCACATGTAGGGAATTAAGCACTATGGATTCTGGGAACAAATAGAAGCAGATACTTTTCATAATGGCCTCCAGGCCATTTAGAGAAATGATCCATCAAGAACCTTGCAATGTGGCAACACAAAGTTATTACGTGTGTATATGTGTGTAGATATCCATATATCTATATATCTATATGTATCTATCTATCTATCTATATATATATATTCCTATATTTGCATATATTTAGATATAACTTTATGGTGCTAAATATCTGAAAAAAAGGATCATTTCCTGCTCTATATGTACATTTGACTCAAAACATATTATAAGCAATCCTTCAAGCATGTGTTGTCATTCTTCTTTAACAGACCTTAAAATCTTTCTCCATATCATCTACCTTTATTTCTTCTTGGGTCTTTTATTGGCTTTTGATGAACCTATTTGATTACATGTGTTCAACATATCAAATGTGTACAAACAATACGAGAGATACAGAATATTATCTTTGTACTTGCTCCTTCGTATTTTGCCAAATTCTATGCTCTGCCTTCTGAATGTCTTGCTATAAATTCAGAGAAACACAATGAAAACAACTCCTTCTCCTTCTTTGTGGCCTTTCCTATGAGAAGTCCCTTTAACATCCAGATTCTACTCATCCTACCATATCCACAAGCACATGGGTGAATGTGACAGGTGAGATCCCCACCTTAGGATCTAGAGGAAGAAGGTAGGCTTAGAACAAAGTGTGACAAGTGATAAGAAGGAAACGAGAACCTGAGCTAAGGAAGGAACATACCTTGGAGAGAAAGGGCCTGGGAGACTTTCTTGAGAGTGTTACATTGAAGCTGGGACTTGGGGCAGAGCAAGGGAAGGCCAGCTCAGAGGATGAAAGAGGGGTGGGAGCCCCTAAGGGAGAGGCAACCATATGCCTTGAGTCAAGACTGCACTCAGGAAGAACTTGGAACTGAGAAGAGACTCGGGATGTGAGACAGCTGAATGAGGAAGAAAATGGAATGAAATGGAAAAGGTAGGTTGGTGGCAATTCATCCAAATTCCTACGAAGATAAAATAAAATTCTATTTTATTCTAAGCACATTCCGAAGCCTTGGAAAAGTTTCAAGCAGGCAAGTGGAATGAGCGGGTTCATATTTCAAGAAGGTTGTCTGATATATGGCGAGTACATTGAAGGGAGCAAGAGGAAGTAGGTCCATTGTGAGAGCTTCTTTCAATCAGCCCAGGAAAAGTGGGGGTACGGGATTCGGGGAGGTGGAAGGATGTAAAATCGAACCGGAGAGGAAAGCCTGATGGCGTCATCAGCCACAGGATGTGGAGAATGGAGGGGAAAGGAGACAATCAGAAGAAAGTGGTGATGGAGCGGTCACGTGATTTCCAGACACGTGAAAGTCTGGAGAGGAGGTGTGTGCGGGAGAAACAGAGAGTTCAGTATTTGACCGATTAATGAGATGCCCATGTGAAGTTCAAACGGAGATGTCAAGAAGGTTCTGGAAGATCAGAGGAAAAATCTAGGATAGAGAATTTAAATCAAGTCACTGCCCTGGAGAGAGTAGTTAAACCCACAGCCATAGCAATCCAATGCAAGGGAAGTATGTGCACAGGACAGATACTAGAAGAACCCCACGGGGGCAAAGCGGGGCCCAGGGAGCCTAGAAGGGGGTGGCCACTGGGGTGGGAGGAACCCCCGGCTGCATCCTTACTGAGGTCAGGAGAGAGAGCATTTCTACAACAGTGGGGTCGTCAAACATTGCAAATAATGCTGGGAGGTTGCATGAGATGGGGTTGAGGGTGTTTGTGGGTTTGACAGCCGAGCAGTTGTTAATGACCTTGAAACTGCAGTCCGGGTGAGTGGGACCAGGGGGAGCCAGGTTGGGTGCAGAATGATGGAGGCTGAAGCCCATGGGCAGTAGGAGTAGACATCTCATTAGAAACATTTATGCATAGGGGTTCCTGGGTGGCTCAGTCGGTTAAGCGTCTGACTTCAGCTCAGCTCATGATCTCGCGGTCTGTGAGTTCGAATCCCACATCGGGCTCTGTGCTGACAGCTCAGAGCCTGGAGCCTGCCCCTCCGCTGCTCATGCTCTGTCTCTCTCTGTCTCTCAATAATAAATAAGCATTAAAAATTTTTAAAAATTAAAAAGAAACGTTTAGGCATAAAGGAGAGTGGAATTAGGGGGCAGTGGTTGAAAGCTGATACCAGATCAGGGAGATGGTGGAAGACAGAAATGCATATCCGATCATAGGAATGATTAAGGGCAGCACTGACGACACAGGAAAGATTGGAGTTAATTGAAGGAGCAATGGCTTTGAGAAATGGAGACCAAGTGGACTCTATTAGCACAAGTAAAGGGACCAGCCTTTGACACAGGAGATTAACAAGATGGACCAAATGCAGGTAGAACAACGTAAGGGGGGGAAATACGTATGTTTGAAAACAAGGCTATGTATTTTTCAGTGAAGCTTGTTCTAACAAACCTCCAACATGCCAGCGCCCACCTCAAGTGTGTGCATTCAGCCTCCAGCTCTCCCTGGAGCTCGACTGCCCAAATCACCCTTCAGCGATTTTCCTAGAACACCGCTACACCTCAGACTCCACGTTCCCAACATAGACCTTCTAATTCCCCATCGCTAAACCCAACCCTCCACCACACTGCCCCATCACCGTTCCTCAAGTGTCCAAGACGCCACAAAGTCATTACCATTGACCCGGACCCAACACTCACCCATGGTGTCGACCTTGTTCTGTGTTTTAATCCCTATGGGCGCGACTCCTGGCTTTCACCATCCCTTTGTAAACCTTGCATTTCATGGGCTGTGTCTCTGTGTTCTCATTCACAGACCCCTTGAGAAGTGACACACACAATTCAGTTTTTCATACATTTTTCAGGGAGATAAGGATGAAGGGGTTTCTTTGAAAACAAGATTATTGTTTTGACATTTTTAAAGAACAAAACAGTTAAGTGTCTTCAAAGAATTTTAAAAGGTGCTAAACAGTTAAATACCTATTCTTTTTGTAGCTTATATGCATTAAGCGTTTGGAATTTTAAAGAATGATAAATCATTTATAATTACATCATACAGCATACATTTTTTTTTTTCTGAGACCTCTATTGTGTTTACTTTTACCTACGTGGAAGAACAGAGTTCCTTCCTTCCGAGTTCCTGTCTCTGACTTTCTTCTATATCTTAGGGCACAGCAGGTCCGCGGGGAGCCGTCACCTCCACAGCAGAGCCCCCGAGAGGTCAGTCAGACAGAGACTGAGATTCGGCTTCTAGCACATTAAAGACAAGATTCAATAGTACACTGTTTACCTCTGAACATGAGATATTTCTGAAAGTGAAGTTCTAAAGAAGTTTGCTGCAACTTCAGATTTTGTAAAGTTACGGGTTCTTACAGAAAAACCCAACATTTTGGAAGAATTTCCTTTATGCTTCCTTGTTTTGTTCCTTGTATTTAAAACTTCCAGGGGCGTCTGGGTGGCTCAGTAGTTAAACATCTGCCTTCGGCTCAGGCCATGATCTCGGGGTTCATGGGTTCGAGCCCCGTGTCGGGCTCTGCACTGAACAGTGAGGAACCGCTTGGGATTCTCTCTCTCTCCCCCCTCTCTGCCCCTCCCCTGCTTGCACTTTCTCTCTCAAAATACATAAATAATCTTAAAAAATTTTTTTTAAATTTAAAATTTCTCTATGTGTTTATGTAACTTCTCTTTATAAAGTGTCTGTTTAAGTGGAAAGTAAAAAAAGATACAGTGGCTTCGTCACTACTTTAATAGTTAAAATTTGATTCCGGGGCACCTGGGTGGCTCAGTTGGTTAAGCGTCTGACTCTCCATCTCAGGTCAGGTCATGATCTCACAGTTTGTGGGTTCTGTCTGTGCAGAGCCTGCTTGGGATTGTCTCTGTCTCCTCTCTCTGCCCCTCCCCACCCTCTCTCTGTCTCTCTCAAAATAAATAAAAATAAACTTTAAGAAAAATAAAAAAATTAAATTTGATTCTGGCTTTTCACAAGGGTTACTAAAAGGGTATTAATAAATTCCTAATGAATATATTTTAGTTCTACCATTTGCTACTATTTGGTAATTCATACACTATAATCAGATGTAACTGGTATGAGTTCCATTTTTATGTGAAATGTTGATTTTCTTCGAGTTTATGAAGAGAATGAGTATATTCTTGCATGTTTACGGTATCTGTTGATGTCTGGGAAATGAGATTAAAACCTCCTATGACGGCTATGAGTTTGTCCATTTCTGTCTATTGTTTCCCATCAGATTGTACCTTATATACACGGATGTAAATTAGTTGCATGAAGCTCTGAGGCTTGTCCTTGGCTAGGGCTAAGTGGCAGGGTGTCAACCCAAATGCAGAAATGCAATTCAATTCATTACTCTGTGCCAACACGGTTCTGAGGGGTTGCCTGTGTTAGCTATTTAATCCTTACATGACATCACAGAGAAGGTGCTTTTATCATTTTGACTTTTCATCTGAGGAAATTAAGGCAGGGCAAACTCGACTGGCTTACTCTTGAAGACATAGGCAGGAAGACGCTGGACTGTCATTTACCAACCTTCGATCATTGACACCCCTCATTAATGACTGCATGCACACAGTTGTTGTGTGAAATATCAGGCTTAACTTCCATCAGACATTCCTCTGATGTGACAGTCAGCTCAGGGGAGAAACACTCAGGTGCGTTCATGAATTCTATGGAACCATGTAGTACATGTGTGTGCGCGCACACACACACACACACACACACACACACTATTTGATTATAGTGCCATGTTTTATATATTCTGATATATTTATATATGTATGTTTGTATGTACAAATATGTGTGTGTGTGTGTGTGTGTGTGTGTGTGTGTGCATAAAGATCCTGAATGTGGTCTTGGTAGGGAGCCAATGGATGTTCTTGTGACTTTCAAGCAGGACACATCACTCATCTTGGAGGAAGGTCTGTACCCAAAAAATGACGACAAATGTGACAGTGTAAGGCAGTCATAAAACATAAAAAACATCTCCTTGGCCATGCCAAGTCTTAATGTGTCACATAATTAAAGAACATTCACGCATCCCTTCTTTCATTCATTCGCATTCACAGATTTGGTTGACAAGTTCTCTGTCAAGCCCTTTGAACTGGGGACACAAAGTGAATGTGCTGGATGCCCATGATTGTGGGGGGGAGGGGGGTGACCATCCACACTACGTACAGGGAGGGTGTTCTAGTAAGTTCTATGCTCTCTCGTCCTCAGTAAGTCCCTCTCAGTGCTTTTCCATACTGCGTTCCTCCAAGGAGGGGATTCTAAAAGGCGATTGTAATGCTTATCAGGGGAAAGGCAGTGTTTGGGGGTGGGATGTGGGCAGTGAAGGCTACTGTTGGTGCTGTAATTTCCCGGGTTCTGATATAAAGACTGGAAATTGCACCATATAAAATGCTTTCACGAGTAATGCATCTTTTAAAGTTTGGATAAGTGCTATAAAAGAGGGTCCTTTCAGCAAGTTTTATGTCTGCTTTAAAAGAACTTTAATTGTATTTTTGAAAATAATCCCTTTGGGTTCTAGGCACCATAAAATCAAATGTCACTGAAATAATTTTGATGCGCTGACATATTTATTGACCAAGAAGGGGTTAACCGGGTCAAGCTCTGTTTGATGTTGCCAGAAACGTGTTGGATAATCGTGTGTTTGCATATATATGGCTCATAGATGAGAAGCACATTTTGCAAGTGAGCTTTACTAAAATATATGGCTGATAGTTTTGCATCGAATGTTGACTGTTCATTCTGAATTCCATTTTCATTACTGAAATGTTTATGTGCTGTGTACCCAGCTGTAAAGTGGCCCAAACTCTTCCCCCCCATGGATAGTGCCAGTGTTTATGTCACCACTAATAGCTTGAAGATAGCAGGGGAATGACATCTGCTTTCAGGCTTCTACACATTTAACAAAGAGAGAAACAAAACATCGTTTTCCTTTTTTTTTTTTTTTTTTTTTGGCAAAAGGAATGATAAAAGCATGGCAGTGCTTTTGAAATGTATCTGTTTCTTGATCACTCAACCGCTCTCGCCTCTCTCTTTGCCTGATCTCCCCAACATCAAAGACGAGAAAAAGTGACATAACGTTGACTGTAAATCCACGGCGCTATAAACCTCCCCTTACTCATCATACTAATTAAGCACCCGTTGTAATTTGAGCTGAATCCTACTTTCTGTTACATATATTGTCAGGAATAAAAACAGCTTTAAATTAAACAACGAGGATAAGGTTCCCACTTCCAACCATATCCCGTATTAAGCAAAAGAAGGTGGTTTTCAAATTATAATTCTTTCATGTATGTATAGTCAGCAGAATACTGGACACACTGTTGTCAATTCCGAATCAGCTTACTCTGTACATTAAAACAAAAAACAAAAGACAAAAAAACCAACTCTATTTTAAGTGGATTTCTGTGGTACAATACACGTGAAATTAACCATTTTCAAGTGTATACCTCAGTGGCCTTGAGTACGTTCGTAATGTTGTGTGATCATCACCACGGTCTACTTCCAGGACTTTTTCCATCACCCCAGTCAGAAACCCCATACCCATCAGTCGGTAACCCCACGTCCCCTCCCCTGGGCCCTGGCAACCACAAATTTCCTTTCCGTATCTATAGATTTGCTTCATCTGGATATTTCACATTAATGGAACGATACAATAGATGTTTTTGTGTGTCTGCCTTCTTTCATTCAGCATAGCAATTGCACTCCTAGGTATACACACAAAAGAATTGATCACAAGTGTCCAGATGAGCTCGTGTACCCCAATATTCGTAGCAGCACATAATAGCCAAAGAGTTGGAAACAACCTTGAAGTCGGTGGACGGATGGAGAAACAAAATATTATATATAAAAAGATGGGACATCATTCAGCCACAGGAATGAAGCATAATAAACATGACCACACGGCATGACCAGGAAAGCATCACCCAGACTCGATTTTATAGGTCAAAGTTTTCACAGACTAGGCTTCCCTCCCCATGGACTCAGGTTGACGACTCACAGCTGTCACTGGGAAGGGTGCCTGTTGGGGCGCATACTCTGTAACTGAACGCGTCATGGTGCCATTTTCCATCACTAGGCCACCCAAGGCCACCTCAGGCACCTCTGTGGGGCCCCGCGGTTGGTCCAAAGCAGCAGACAAACCACTGCAGGTAGGGCATTAGCAGAAGGAAGAGTTAATGAAGACACCACCCTCCCGCTGGCTGTGGAACTTGGGACGGATCACAGAAGGACTTGGCTTCGTCTACACGATGAGGGGCTGAGACCAGGTGACGGCAAACTCCCCCCTGCCTTGACATTCTGACGCAAAAAGCAAAGGAAAGACATAGCCTGACAAAGATCTGTGAAGTAAATGGAGGTTAGGAAGAGTGAGTGACAGGACCCCTTCAGAGACCCGCCTTGCTGGATTGAGTCCAATTTGTGTTAGAACCAAGTTGGCATCTTGCAGGGAACCAGGGTCTTGTGGCCACTTAGGCGGCGTGTCCGATGGGGCGTGCCTGACGGGGCGTGCACGGTGCAGGGGGCATACGTGATGGGAAACGGGCATGTCAGCAAAGCAACGGAGCCGACTGAGCGGGGACAAGGTGGTGGGCAATGACACATTTCCAGCACCTCACGCGTAACCTAACTTGCCTGGAGACATGTTGGGGGCCTGGGGGACGAGAGCAAAGCAAGGGTGAAGGTGATGCGTCCCCTCTAAGGAGCCGCTGGTCTCATCGGCGACACTGGCAGAGCCCAAAATGCCTGTTGTCTCTGGCTTCACGTGGTCTATTCCAGAACACAATGCAGATATGCACACACAGAGATACGTTCACACACAATGATGCGCACCAAACACACACACACACACACACACACACACACACGCACTCACACACACCCCTTTCAGCCACCATCAGCACCCTCGATCTAGACTTATCACAAACCTAAAACCATGGTTACCTTTTAACCGCCTATAATCGTATAAAATAGCCCTGATTTAAATATTGGAATCCAACAAAAATCACTGGTACAGTATCTTATTAAACATAAGCTTGGGGCGCCTGGCTGGCTCAGTCGGTTCAGCATCTGACTTCGGCTCAGTGCTTAATCTCACAGTTCGTGGGTTGGAGCCCCACGTCGGGCTCTGTGCTGACAGCTCAGAGCCTGGAGCCTGCTTCCGATTCTGTGTCTCCCTCTCTCTGTGCCTCTCGTGCTCACACTCTGTCTCTCTCTCAAATATAAATAAACATTTAAAAAAATTAAAAAGAAACAAAAACAAAACATAAGCTCAATATTACCCAGGAAATGGAAAAATAACAAAAACCTCAAATAACTTACACTTTAATGTAGGCCAAGAAAATAAAGATGTAACAATTTGGGAAGAGGAAGGAAAAGAATTCATTTCTTTTTTTTTTTTTTTAATGTTTATTTATTTTTGAGAGAGAGAGACGAAGTGCAAAAAGGGGAGGGGCAGAGAGAGAGGGAGACACAGAATCGGAAGCAGGCTTCAGGCTCTGAGCAGTCAGCACGGAGCCCTACGCAGGGCTTGAACTCATGAACTGTGAGATCATGACCTGAGCCGAAGTCAGACGCTTAACCGACTGAGCCACACAGAATTCATTTCATGTTCACAGTCTCCCCTTCGGGTCCCCAGCTGAGCAGAGAAGGGGTGCTTCCTCGGGAGGCTCTTGCGGCCAGCTGGGGAGGGGACGCCAGCATGGCCATGGCAGTTGAGAGTCCCTTCCACCACGATCTGCCACTCAGGTGGTCCCGGAAGAGAAGTCCCAAAGAGCTCCCAGGTTCCGAGTTGTCCCCCGAGGGTTAGTGACCGGGAGGGAGCAGACGTTCGGCCGGGCTGCTCGGCACAGAAGCATTTGTGAAACAGCAGGTGACTCAGCGGAGGACCCGCCGTCTTCCGCCCGTACCTTCTCTTCCGCAGGTGCTTCCAGGGCCGGTCCCGGCATCCCCTGGCTGGGACCCTGGGCACCCAGGCGGGTCTGCACATCCACATCAAAATCTGTGGAAGAATTCCCCGTGTGCCATACCTGGGGCCACAACTTAGATGGCAGCTGGGTAGAAGGATCCCTAGAGACATTGAGTGAAATGAGCCAGAAGACTCACAGATATGAGACAGGACCAGCCCACTTCTCCATTGGAATACCCACGTGGCCCTAGAACTCAGCGTCCCAGGGGCCTCTCCTCCACCAGCTGCCTGGTCGCTCTCTCCAGGGGGCTTCTTAGAGCATGGATGTAAGTGAGCGCTTCAGACTGGTCTGCACATGGCTCTGCCCACCCCACAGCTCCCTCCCCGTATCCTAGATGTTTCTCCCGCCCATCTGAGGGATTCCGAGGTAAGTAAGCAGACTGTTCTGCCCCCTCCTCACTCTTCTAATCCTGTTTGTCTGAGTCCCACTGTGTGCACAAAGCATCGCTCAGGGCTCATTAAGCAGAGGAGGGTCACGTCCCTGCCTGGAAGGCAGAGGGAATGGATGCCGTTGGTGCAGGCTGAACCTTTCACAAAATAAAAATAGCTCCCTATTGACACAGAAGCCCTTCTTTTTTTTAACGTTTAATTTTGAGAGAGAGAGACAGAGTGCGAGTAGGGGAGGGGCAGAGAGAGGGAGACACAGAATCCAGAGCGGGCTCCAGGCTCTGAGCCGCCGGCACAGAGCCCGACGCGGGGCTGGAACCCACGAACCGTGAGATCATGACCTGAGCTGAAGTCGGACGCTCGACCGACGGAGCCCCCCAGGTGCCCCCAACACAGAAGCCCTTCTAAGAGCACTTGCAGATGACCACACTCGCCCGTCTTTGTTCCTGTCGGTGGTGCAGTTTGGCGCACGCCCTGCCCACGCACGTACCTACACGCATCACTGACGCTGAGCTTCAGACAGAGGTCTGGTTTGTTACAGTCCAGAAGGAAACGGGTGCATTCCACCCCCCACACGCTGCCCCATCTCCTCGAGGCTCAGCAAATGCCGGTGAACGGCTCACTCCTGCGGCACACGCTCATCTGGGGACCCTGTCGACTTGGCGAATAGTAAGGAAGAACTTGAAATGTGAAATTCACGGGGAGAGAGAACACCCTTGGGGGCAGGTGTCTGTCCACCGATGCTGCAGGGGGAGGGCAGGGACGCTGCCTGCGGGGCTGAGAAAGAGGGGGCTTGGCAGGTGAGAGTCTCGGTGCCCCCGGGGTTACACTTCTTTGACCTCAATCTTGCCTGAAAGCAAACCTCCTCCGAAAGCAGGCCACTCGTGAAAACCGCCCCACGACACAGATGGACATAGGTTATCATCAAAACTTGGCGTTGATTCATTTTGCTATTGTTTTCCCTAATTATTCAAGGGAGTATGTTTACTGTAAAAAGATACTGAAAAACTCGGAAAAATTACAAAGAAAGCAAAAATCACCTTACCCCCACGTGATGACGTCATTTAACAAAGCAGACAGCTCCCCACAAGTTCAAGCTCACAGAAATATCCTGCGTGATGTTTAGCAGAAGCCGCACCAAAGTTCCCAACCCCAAGGAGTCAGAAGGTAGCTCTTGCTTGTTGAATATGATTTTTCCATAACACACACACACACAGACCTTCTGTGCTGAGACAGTCTCACTGCTGTGTTTTCACCGTTTTCTGAAAAGACGGTTACGCATAAAGGGCACGGGTGCCCGTGTAGTCTGCTGGTCACCAGTGAACATTTGCATATTTGTCAGTAAGTCTGCTCCCTGGGGGCCCCCGTATGCTTCCTGATGACCGCTTGTCCCTTGGGTTACCCTCATACAGTCAGTCATATCTGCAACTGACATGCGGGGAGCAAGGGAGGCGGGAGGGGGCCACGGGGATTCCATTTAACAGGGAACCGAGTCAGACCCGTGAAACCCAGGTCTTCCTGGGACCACTCGAGGTATCCGCTTCAATGCCACGTCTGTTAGCTTGATTTCAATGGCTGTGTTTATTCTATTTCTCCGTTGAGCAGGTACAGAATCTCAGAGAGTGGGTTTTCCTTGAGTTCTGGAAAGATGTGGTTGAGAATTGTTGACCTGCGGCTCCGTGGGGCAGCTTTCATGCTACGAGGACGATGCAGGCTGTTGGGTCGCCGTTACCCTGACGCCACTTCTGAACGGCACCTCCTTCATCACACAGTGAGATATCCCCCGGGGAACAGGTGTCCTGGGACTGACCACTCATGTCCCTGAGGCTTACAGGTGTCTTGCCCACAAAGACATGTCCGTGGGCATGTTGAAATAATGACATAGGCGACAGACACAGGGTGAGGCCTCACCGGACGAACAGTCTCAAACCCGAAGCAGGAGAAGCCGGCTGGCCTGGAAGGGGGCGAGACATGGGCTCACGTAGGGCCCTGCTCTCCGTGTGAGTCCTCCCAGGCAGGAAAAGTCACAAAATGCAGACAGCAAGTGTTGACTTATATGTGCTGGCCGTGAAGCAGGGCAAATTGAATAAGCCATGGGAGGCCTATGATCTTTTCCTAGCTAACTCTAAGAAGGGCCTGGAGATGCCCCCGCATCTAGAATTACATGCCACTAAACAGTGACTCCTACTTCATGTAAATGCTCTCAAGAAGCTTAATTTACTACAAGAAAAAAAAAAAGACTTATATTCATACCAGTGAAAGATCTTTTAATTAGTTCTGAGATGGTAACAGGGATTTTAGAAGCTTCTTTTCTATTTCCTGTTCTGTCTAAGCCTATTAATAAAAAACAGATACACACACACACACACACACACACACACGGATGGATAAATAGACTGATAAAAAGACAAGTAGATGGATGGATAGGTAGATAGATAATGGATGGATAGAGAATGGATGGATAGATAGAGCATAGGTCAAAGCTTCTTCTAAATGAATAATTGGCAGAATTTTGCAAACCAATCGATGATATCTGAATCCTTAGGGAATCTGTCCACGGACTGCTTTTAGCAGGATGGAGCTGGTTCACTAGGCTTGCTTACGGAAAAAAGACCTGGAAAGTGTGGGTTTATGGGGCATGGCTCCCTGGAAAATGTCATGGAAGTGGCAGAACTATCTGAGTATAAAATAGAAATGTTTCCTGACCAAATGCAACCTTTCTGATTACGAAATACAGCTCTATGTATTATTTAGGGGTTTCATCTATCTGGGAACAGTGAGCCATAAGCGAGGGCCCCAGACCTCTGCCTGCTCTGTCTCTGTCTTGTGATTACTTGTATCCTCGAAATTACTCAGAAAGCTTCACGCTGGGTAACATTGCTGATTCATGGGAGTTTAATTTCCAAAATGAGTTTTTGTGTTATCTCGAAACAGACAGTGATAACAATCACCAGTTAAGTACTTAGCCTGTGTTAAATTCTCACACAATAAATATTGTAAAAGAGGTTAAGCCCCCAAATAAAAACATGGCCCAATATCATCTCTATGAAATGAAAAAGGCATTTCAAATATTATGGTCTGTACATTTGCCAGTAACAGATGCGGTTGAGTTAAATGCCTCCTTCGAGCGTCTCGTGACGTTTCCTCTGTAAAATGTACATTCACCGGGTTTATTAATAACGGTGTCTGAAAGGCTGAGAACATGGTGGTTTCTCCATGCAACATATTGAGATACATTTAATTTCATTTGATTAATTGTTATAAGGCTAGTTTAAGTTTGTAATTGAAATATTATCTTCTTAATAAAAGAAAGGGTTTTTTTTTTTTTCATTCAGAATGATTAACACTTAAATGAAGCTAATACAAGCGATACTGTGGGATCCTGATGTGGGAGAAATGCTAATAAGGCTGCAATGAGCCAGGATCTCCTGTGTAAAGGAAGCAGAAACGAAGAGGAAGAAGGTGTCTCTCTCAGCCCCTTCCCTGGCCTTATCTCCCCTAAGCCTGGGCACGGTGGCCTCTGAGGGGCTGATGCTCCAGACTGTCCATCCAAACACGAGATGTGAATCGAGGCCAAGGACAGCTGGGAGGAGAGGAAGTTCCGGGGAGGGAGAGTGAAGGTCCTATTCCCGATGACCGCATCTGAGTCGGTCCCTACAGAGGCTGTGGGCTGGGCCTGTCTGTACCTGTGGGTCTGTAGCTGTACGTGACCTCCGGGGCAGGTTCTGGTCCAGTCATGGTGAAGTGTGGAAAAGCCAGCCCTAAGCCACCACGTCCCGCAGGATTGATAGCCAGGCCCTAGGGGACAACTAGGACACGATCTGTAGTCCTCTATGGACATTATGAGCCCTGGGAAGATGGTTTTGATTCTTCAGTCAATGAGGGTGCTGGCTCAACCTCGTTTTCGCAGGGCCTCACATGAGAGGCTCCTTGCTTGCCTGTACCCCTGGTACGCCCGTGGTTCTCTAAGGGCCTTTTGTGGGGTGGGCTATATCTCAGCACCAAGTGACAAAGCCACAGAGTCTGACAGTGCCTAGGAGAATCTGGATAAGGTCCTGCAGAGACACCTTATGCCCTTGCTTCCGTTCCACGCTCGGATTTTAAAACCCCAGGAGAGGGGCACCTGGCCGGCTCAGAGGAGCTCGTGACTCCTAACCTCGGGGTCGTGAGTTCGAGCCCCACATTCAGTGCATAGATCACTTGAATAAATAAAACTTTAAAAAATAATAATAAAATAAATAAAACCCCAGGAGAGAAATACAAGTTAATACATTCACAGCAACCTAAAGACACAGAACGCGGAAGCGGAGGGCTCGATGTGGGCAGGACGCCGCTCACTATTACACTGTTTCCATCACCGACAAAAATAGATTCAAGCAAATCCCATCCCAAGTCGTTAGCTGACAGTCCAAATCACACAGTTTGGTCATTTGTGATGGGTGTTCAAGCCGTCCCTTCGAATTACCCGGGCACTTCCATCAGTCTTACTAATTCAAGTTTTTGGGAAGATGAAAAAGAATCTTGAGTTTGTCGAGCAGTGGTAAAGAAAAACTACTCTGACACTTGTTAAAAATAGCCAAGACATTATTCAAGACCATCGCAATAGGGGGAGAGGAGTGGCTATGCTCCGGATTCAGCAAAGGCAACTGGGTGTTTACAGCCAAGGAGCAGAGTGAGGGGTCAGGGGGTGGGAAATTCCTAAGACAGGACCCTGATGGTAGGGGTCTCTTGCTAATTCAACTCAATAAGATTCTTGCTAAAGGTTTGCAGGGTGATCGGTTATCAGGGTGGGGGTTGTCTCTACACCGACTTAGCCAGATCTTTGCCGAAATTGGGTTATGCAAGGCAGGGAGCCAAGATAGAGACCTCAGAGGAGCCTGACTGAAGTTGGGTCAAGGAAGCAGTCTTTGTCACATGTTAGAAATGCAGCTAAGAACGCAAGGGCATAACCTGTGGGTCTGGCTTTGCTTCAGACTTTGGTCCTCCTCTGTCATTTCCACCTCTCACATTTTATAGGACCATGTCCATCGTTGCCATCAGAGTACCCCGCAGCCAGGCGAGGGAAACGGCATTGTCCTTTCCCGTCTCAGTGCCTGTCTGCCCACGCAGCTTCACCATGACGTCACCCCCAGCCAGTGCCCGCATGTGCCAGGAGCTCATGCTTCTCTGTTGAGCTGGTGATGAGTGGATAACTGAAGATCACGTGATTTGGGAGGGCATGGAGACTACTCCAGACACCTCTATACTGACACCGATTCTGAGCCATTATTATTAGGCTTGGGGGGAACTCGAACATACGACCACACTCAGTGACGCTTTGCAAACGAGGCCACTCGATCATACCAACATAAATAAGTCACCTCAGGGATTTTTCTGTGACCATTTTCTGCTCATCTTGCGCACCCTGCACCCTCAACCCCAAATAACCTCTCTCCACATGAGGAAAAAAAAATCACCAAACTTTAGTTCCAGAGCTTCTGAGGCTATCGATCTTTAATGTCCTACAGATTTTGCGACATAATCTCTTATCCTTCGTTGTCGTTGACTGTGTCTGTCTGGAGCTGTACGGATTGTCCTTGCAGAAGCTCGTTAGCTGTCCTGTCCTTCGATCTTGTGTCCCCGTGACCTGCTCACACACATCCCCTTGACAGAAGGTCTGGCTGTGAACTCGGTGCTTTTTTCCACTCCTGTACATCGTTTCAGCTACTTTTACTTTCCAGCTGTCCTGGGCTGTATTAGACGCCACGGAGAGAGCATTTTGGTTTCTGCCGCTCACAACGATTTCATTTCAACCCACGACGATTTTTGTCCGTGTTGGCAATGAATGTGCATTGATAAGAAAGAGCTGTAGAAATACACTAATTGAGTTATTAGTATATCCCGTGTGCTAGAAAAACCTCGTGCAGTTCCTACTCTACTATGTTAAACACCTGATTTGTCATCTTTCGTGATCACGTACTTGGATTAGCTCGGGTGTTTGGCTCTGCTGCTTAAAACGGATCGCACAGAAGCACTTGCCTGAACACCCGTGGGAATAGTTCATAAAACCCTGCACAGTAGAGACAGAAAGAGCTAGACTTTCATCTGCAATCTGTGCCATGGCCAAGGACGTCTGCCTGACATCCAAGGCAGATGTGTGGCGCCCCAAGGGGACAGAGACATTACGGCATCAGGTGCCTGGCCTCTGCCCTTACTGCTTCCCACCTGAACCCACGGAGGACAGTGTGAAAATGGATTCCGGTTCCTGAGCCTGAGAAATAATCAGCCAGACAAACTACACGCGAGTACCCCTGACATGGCCCGTCACTTCACTATTAGGTGCTGCTGCGAGATGTTTCAGATTACATTCTGGATTAAAACCAGGAATCCAACTATCCAAACTTCAGCCCTTCTTGTTTTAAAAGCAAAGATGTTTTCATCATTAAAAGAAAAGTACTGTGGTTTCTTTCCTTGAAAAAGAATTGCAGGATCTCTTATTAGAGGTGACGTAACTGCCTCGTGAATATTATTGAAGAGTATCAGGGTCCAGGATGACAATTACTAACATTGTAGGCCCCGGCTTGGAGCCATAGAGAAACACGCTCTGGTCAAATGGCAGGAATCCACACCGGCTAATAATCTTAGCAAACCTTGATTAAATGACCTAGATGCCTTACACACCTCGTTTCCTTTGACGTTTGTAACAGGTGTATGAGGTCATTACTAGCAACTGCTTTTCACAAAAGAAGAAAATGGGCCTCAGGGAAGTTCATTTGCCCACTGAGCGCTCTAGAAAGACAATGACCGGATACAGCCCCACATGAGCTGAGAAGCTCAGAGTTTGCAGTCGAGCGTTATTATCCTCTCACCTTTGAGCCCGTGACGATGCGACGACTGTCTTTGTACAAGATTACCCTGATCACCACCTTGTCAGAGCTCCTTAAGAACGAGTGTGCCTGAGGTGTGGTCATACAAGCATTTCGACAGCATTACTGAGCTCCTGTTAGGAGCTAGAGACATTCACATACCAGAGTTGTTGTATAAGGTTCTGAATATAGACACACGTGAGACAGTAATGATGCGTGATGTAAAAGCATAAAGTGCTATGGATTCCCAGAAGGGAGATAAGGGGTTAAGAGCAAAAGGGGGTGTGCAACATAGAAGGTGCCAATGGAGGCCAAGGGGAGCATTTATCATCAAGAGACAAGCAGAGACAGAGGCTGCCAGGAAAGAAAATAACGTGGCTTGCAAGGAGATACCAGGAAGTCCAATGTGTAGAAGGATCCCCCATGAAAAATTCATTTCAGAACCCTCAGGTATTTAAAAGAAGGAAATAAAAACTACCAGTTTCATGGTTAATGTAATCACGGTGGGTACATAGCAGTTTTCTTACATGATTTCTACCTTCTTGTGGTTCTGATGTATCTTCACGCATGGGTATTGCAATAGTAGGAAAAGCATGTTTTCACCAAGGAGACAGTAAGTTACAGGAAAACCTCACAGTATCATTTATTTGGGGGACGAGTGTTTTCCAGGTGACCTTGTTATTTTTATTGTACCTCAGGGTGCAAAGTGTAATTGTCTCCGAATGTGGGACGTGTTGTGAATGCCCGTGGACGATGGCAACAAGACAAGGGGTCACTCACGTTCTGCAGTCCCACATTGTGATCAACTGTCTGCCTCTGTATCGGTTAGCTATTGCTGCATAACAACCACCTACCTACCAAACCAGTGCTTTAGAACAGGAGATATGTACCATTGCTCACATGTCTGTGGGCCTTCTAGGGTTCTGCTGATCTACACTGGGCTTGGCGGGATGGCTGCACTTCACACAGCGGATCTGTGAGCGAGATGTACCCCCACGCCTTCCCCTGGAGCCAAAGCTGAGAGGCCACCAGTTACCCATGGAAGCTGTCCTCGTGGCAACAGCAGAGGCAGCATGGTGAGTGGAAATGTGTGAGGCATCCTGTGCTTAGAACTGTAACGCGGTCACTTCTGCTGAAATGCCATCAGCCAAAGCAAAGCACGTGGCCGAGTCCCTGCCAAGAGACAGGGAAATACATGCTGTCCGTGATGAGGCCATGGAGGGTAGATATGGATGACGAATTTGGGGCATAATGCAGTCTACCGTAGCTTTTAGGCTGTGGCTTCGACGGTGCCATTTTCTGATTTTCTGATTGTATTTGGCTAGTTTATGGTTTGTTTTACTTCCACTGTGATTGACTAGTTACAAAAGATGTTGATTAGTATATAAACACAGCCTTATATGGTTTAAGAAGGTAGATCTATACAACTTTAAGACAAAGAATTACCTTCTTTCATGAGGCTCTGTAAAACCTAGGATTGTCGTTGTTTGTTAGAATTATTTTTATTGTAACTGTCAGTTTATCTACTGAAATCAAACATGAAAAAGCATCTAATTCACCACTGATCTGTTTTTCTTTTAATACCTTTAAGTTTCAGGGAGGCTTCTTTCTCTGAGGTTATAAAATTTGTCAATGTTCCCACCCTGCCCAGAAGTGACAATACTTGCTAGCATAAGTCCAGGGTTCCATGGATCATAGAAGGTACCATCCAGCATTCCTGGGACATCTCTGCTAACATCCTGTCCACATCTGAAGAGCAGTCCTTGTTCTGGAGTTGTAGGCTTTTCATAATTACTTACAGGAGGGTTCTGGCACAGTCATGGTTAAAATTACATTCTGATTGAAAGGAGAAAAGCTTAGTGTTGACCTATGTAAATAACTACGTGATCATGAAAAGTAAAGAGATTTAGAAAAATTGTTTGCATTATACATAACCATTGGCATCATTTTTTGTAAAAGCCTGTAGACACAGACAATTACTATCTATAATTATCTTCTAGTGGAATTGTTATACTTAAGCATACTAACAATGTATTAGCTTATTATTTCATACAAAGAATTTCATAAGATTTCTTTTCTCAGTTCTGAAGGATTAGCTTGAACAATATATTCTTTAAAGAACGTTTCATTTCAGTTTGTACCACCAAGGTCCATTTAATTTAGTGTTAGAGACAGAGAAAAAAGAGGACTTCTCATATGCTTATTAAAAACAATTTTAATCCCAGTTAAATCCATTCTTTTAAGTCCATTTCATCCTGTATAATTTTTTTTTATAGTGATGACTCTGTGTTAAACAGATGACTTTCATAAGCCGTCTGTTTCTGGAATGAGTCCTGGGAGTTCTCACTTGTCCCTGGATACGACATAAAGAGGTTTGTTCCCTGGGACAATGTCAGCTTTCCCATGAAGTCTGCATCCTTAAGTACAGTCACTGTAATACGAAGGGTCAAGAGCCCCCTTTAGTCATTTACTATGGTTCTTTTGATGTTTCTTCAGAAGATTCAAGATCCAGTTATCACACGTGGCCAAGGCCTTCAGGCAAGTGTAAGGAAATAAGAAACCACCTGTTGACAGGGCTCAGCAAGGTGGGATGAGTCTGGTAAACTGACTACAAGCAACCCCAGTTGACCCTTAAACAGGGTTACTACACCAGTCTGCTTATACCTACACGTTTTCCAGGAAATACAGGGTAGGACTGGCAATGTATTTTCTCTTCTTTATTATTTTCTTTTTTTTAATTGTTTTTAAACATTTATTTATTTTCAAGAGACAGAGAGACACAATGCGAGGAGGGAAGTGCAGAGAGAGAGGGAGACAGAACCCAAAGCAGGCTCCAGGCTCCGAGCTGTCAGCGCAGAGCCCAACGGAGGGCTCGAACCCACCAACAGTGAGATCATGACCTGAGCTGAAGTCGGACGCTTAACCGACTGAACCACCCGGACGCCCCTTCTTTATTGTTTTCTTAATAACATTTTATTTTCTCTAGATTACTGTAAGAACACAGTATATAATCCTTAAAACATACCAAGTATGCATTAGTCAATTGTTTATGTTATCGGTAAGGCATCTCTGATCAATAGTAGGCTATTAGTTACATTTTGGAGGACTCAAAAGTGACACAGAGATTTTCAACTGCACGGGGGTTGGTGCCCTTAACTCCTGCGTTGTTTAGGGGTCGACTGTGTATCCAAATGGAGGAGAGGGGTTACTCCTTTGAAGGACATGCTTAATGGAATGGTAAGAAATAAATAAAAAGAACATCTAAGATGATGAGTCTATCAAGGTCAGTGAGGACACTGGAGATAGTGAGTCTGTGGAGGTCAGTGAGGACACTGGCAGATCTCCAGAAATTTAATGTATCCCATCCATCCTGTCTGATTGCCCGCCACTGACAGGTGCACGTGACTATCCAGGCTGCAAAAACACAGGCTGAAATACCTTCATGTTAATGACTTTTATTTTGCTCCAGGTATGTTAGAGAGTAGGTTCCAGCTGATGTGCCTGTTCTCCTAGTGCTGGTTCAGTGGCCAGGAGAGCTGCAACAAGGGAACGGGGAGGAGTAAAACTCCGGAGGATGGCAAGCCAGCCCAGTTATTCCTAGTGCCGTCCTTTTATAAAGTAAAGGAGTTGATCTTTACTGGGACCCAGCCGCCATCAGGAAAAGCCCTGAAGAGAATTAAAATAAAAAAGACTTCTTGAAAGCTTTCTTATTCCAAAGTTGGGGCATAAATTTGGAGAAGTCAGTAAATAAACCTAAGTCATTAATACTTAGAGGCCAGAAGTAAAGTCTCAGTCTCGAATGAAAGAAAACAAAACAGAACACTAGAGCAGGTAACCATCAGTATTAGGGATTTAGCTTTTTGTAACAACAACAATAATAATAGCAACTTTGGATCAAAAATAATTCGTGACATCACAGAAAAGGGGAAAAGTTAACATAATTTGGTGCTAATAAAGGATTCTTTACCAAGGTGGAGAATAACACTTCTAGTTCCTATCTAGAGCAGAACGTATATTAACATACTCAAAGGTCAAATGGCCATTTAGCAGAAAGGAAATCCAAATTTAATTTTTCTTTTTCTATGCCATTTGTGCGATAATTTGCAGGCAAGTTTTTACAAGCCTTTTTCTCATTTTATAATTACACTCACGGACAGCAAACTTTGTCAAAACTTTAACACACCTCACTGCTCCTTTTAAATGTATTAGTCGTGGGGCGCCTGGTTGACTCAGTCGGTTAAGCATCCGACTTCGGCTCAGGTCATGATCTCACACTCTGTGAGTTCGAGCCCCACGTCGGGCTCTGTGCTGACAGCTCAGAGCCTGGAGCCTGCTTCCGATTCTGTGTCTCCCTCTCTCTGACTCTCCCTCGTTCATGCTCTGTCTTTCTCTGTCTCAAAAATAAATAAACATTAAAAAAAAAATAAATGTATTAGTCGCAAGTAGCATAAACCAAAACTCACTTCCCTTTATGTTTTTTACACTTATGTTACACTCTCAGATATGTCTTTTGTTAGCTTCTGTCCCATCCTGGCACAACAAGACATACTTTAAGACAGATTTCGATGGATTTCACCTTGATAAACAGACATAAACGTGCCCAATGTCTTCTGTAAATATCCCCCTGAGTCACTGTCTTCTTACCCATGACATTCTATATAGCTCACAGGAACAAATTTTCTTTAAACAGTATCTGTTAATACAATTCAATGTATTTTAATGTATGATTTTCACATATAATTTGAAATATTTCATGGACAGAAAGATATGATCAATATTTAAAAAACAAGCTAAGTATTCAGAAGCACAAATTAATTGGGATTTTTTTTTTAATTTTTTGTTTTTACTGTTTATTTTTGAGAGAGGGAGAGACAGAGTGGGAGCCAGGGAGGGGCAGAGAGAGAGAGGGAGACACAGAATCCGAAGCAGGCTCCAGGCTCTGAGCTGTCAGCACAGAGCCCGACACAGGGCTTGAACTCACAGACCGCAAGATCGTGACCTGAGCTGAAGTCAGACGCTCAACCGACTGAGCCACCCAGGTGCCCCAATAATTGGGATTTTAATGAGAAATCTTTATCTTGCATCAGCTAGAATATTTTGGTAACATTATATTTTATGCTATGATAAAACAGATGGGAGAGATATAAAACAATATTAAAGCTGAAATTATCAAAGTAGTCCAATTTGCCTGTGGATTCACCTTGATAAAAAATATTACCTGACCTTTCCCACTTTTATGCACCAAATATTCAAAATGCTTCAAATTTTGCTTAAACTGGTACTGAGGTTCTCCCAACTATTTTTTTTCCATGTCATCAAATTTGCTTTTTTTTTTTTTCTTTTTACCTTATCATTTGGCATCTTAATCATCAAGACCACTAGCTTATCTCATGGCTAAACATTGTTTCCTTCTGATTTAAGTAAATATCTAAAATGTCAAAAGTCGACAGCTTGAGGCGTTTGAGGTCCAACTCTTTTGTTAATTTTTGGAAATTCTTGAGGTCACTTAAATTTCTATAAAGGCTTAAAAGTATATCTAAAACAAATCAGAAGAGTTCTGTTGAATTTATGAAAACGTATCGTCTTTTTTTCCCCCTGAAGTTAGAAGACGTCAATGTGTTTGCTCAGAAATACAAACACATCTCATACAAATACAGTCGAAGAATGCGGTCCAAACCTGGGCAGGCGATGGAACAGAAAGAGGTATTTATAGGTCAATGTGTCAAAACTGAGCTACGTTTTGCCAGGGGTCCGACTAGGCTGTGGTTTAAGTTAGTGGTGCCGATTTAAAGTCTGTCTGCACCTCGTGGTCAGTCCTTGCGCCTCCCCTCCACAGGCTGCCGTGCTCATCTGAGTGTTGATTTGGGGCTTCCGTGTGCTCTGTCACAGGAGAGAGGGGGTCACTCCTCACTCGGCACGCTGTGGGGTTCTCGGGAAGCCAGGAGGTCCTGGACGCACCTGCACTGTCTTCTGCTGCCCCCACGTCCACAGTCAGCCCTGTGGTTGCAAACACACTAAGGAAAACACTCTCCTGGTTCCCCTTGTTCTGCAAGCCACTTAAGCACCCTTTCCCTTTATTAGTAAATATGGCTTTGTGAGGTGTGTGTCACACACAGAATGACACATGCCTGTGACCAGTTCCCCTGCAATGTTGCTCACGTGTGTGTGTGCGTGTGCGTGTGTGTGTGTGTGTGTGTGTGTGTACTGGAAGAGAGGGGAGACAGCGTGCACATGCTTGCTGGCCAAAGGAGCAAAGGGTTTATGGGTATAATCACATCATTTTAATAAAGGAGACGAGGGATTGTTTTAATTCTCTTTACTTCCCACTTAGATCATCAAAAAGACAAGAAGCTTCCGCATCGCTCTGGTCACAGGTCAAGAGAAACGCAGACCCACAGAGTCATTATGTTCTTTACCCCCACAGATCTCCCGGCGCTGTGCCCCCTTCCAGATGGAATAAAAGTTTTTTCTTTTTGGGTGACTTCGGATCATGGTGGCGTCTGCCCCTCCCTCTCTCTCACACGCAATAAATAAATAAACTTAAAAAAAGAAAAGAAAAGAAAAGAAAAGAAAAGAAAAGAAAAGAAAAGAAAAGAAAAGGTGTTTCTCTAACCCATAGAGTAAAAGAGATTCCCTGGACCCCAGTGAATTTTTGTATTGACTTCTTGAGATGCCAAGGTGTTTGCTGATAAAGTCAATCAAATAATTTGAAATCTCTGTGCATTTTGCCTTACACGGATATTATCTAAATCCGAGGGCTCCATTTATTTGGGAAACGACATGCCGTCAGAACAAACAGGAGTAATGATGGCATTGAGTGGATTCATTGTTTAATTCCATCAATATCCTCCTCGATCGAGAAGAAAAAAATCAGTGTTTAAATTTAACTCCCATAATCTTGATTTATGATGCTCCTTGGCCCTGAAGAGAGGGAATTCATGCCATTTATGAACGTAGCCTCCACACGTAAATAATTGCTGTTTACGCGGAGGGGTGTCCAGGGAAATCTGAAGACTGATTTGCCCTGGTCTGTTCTGAAGACTGAGGTAGCAGCAGTATTAATTAGAGACAAAAAACTGATTTTGGTGAACGTGTTGCAAATCCATTAATTCATGGACAATTTCAGCCCCTGGATGTACCTTCTGCCTTTGTGGGTCCCAGGAGGTGGGAGCCTGTTCCC
The DNA here is from genome assembly GCF_046562875.1 of Panthera onca. NCBI lineage: Eukaryota > Metazoa > Chordata > Mammalia > Carnivora > Felidae > Panthera > Panthera onca. Next base: position 4,313,721 of record NC_138339.1, on the reverse strand, counting down.
TTCACTCCAAAATAATCTTGTCACTTACAACTTAGAAGGCAAATTGTAGGAGACAAGGTGTGTCTCTGCATCACGGGGCTCAGTGTATGAATACAGGATTATCTCTAAGAGCCACCAAGACCTCTGGGATACTCGGTGATGTTTTATTTATAAGCCTATCACTGTCAATATCAACAAAGCCTAATGGAACGGAGCACGGAAATGCCATTTCTGCATGGGGGGTTGCAGAGGCCTGGGGGGCTGTTTGGGGGTTGCAGAGGCCTGGGCACCCGCACACGCAGCTCTCCAGGCTAACATTAAGGAACGCTGGTGAGTTTGCTCTCAGGGCCGGGAGAGCCATGGGCCTGCGTCCCCGCACATGCAGGAGGGTTTCCATTCGACAGCTCCCGGACGTCTGTCGAGGACACTCGCGGTGCAAACACTGAGCCTGTCCAGTTCTGCGTCTGGAGAGTCTAAAACAGGGCGTTGCACTCACTCTCCCATCACACGTTCATGATGTTAGAGATTCCATTTGGAAGATCAAATCACAAAGCTTTAGACGCCGCTTCGTCTTCACGGGGCGAAGTCCTTCGGGCACTGACTTTGGGAAGCTGACCACACGAGGGACCCTCAAGGAAGCACCCGAGCCCCGTGTCTCCGCCCTGTGGTGCCAGGATGTGGCAAAGACGTTAAGCTGTGAGAAAGCATCGCCCAGCTCACCAGGGCTGGCCGAGAGGGCGGTGGGCACCACTGTCTGGGTGCTGTGGCATCCGTGTGAGCTCGGGGAGAAGGCAGCCACGGTAGGGGCCCGAGCCCAAGGTGGCAGTCTCGTGACATTTAGCTGCTTTCAGAGCCCCTAGTGGTGCATGACCCACCCCCACCCCTGCCTCCTCCTGCCCCCCGTTTGACCCCCTCCTGTGCAAGACGTCTTCGGGGCGCCTAACACTAAGCTTCAGGGCCTGTGTTTTCAGCCCCGGGTGTTCAACACCCTGTTCAGGGCCTAACATAGAGGAGGCTCCCCCTGCAGCTCAGGGGTCAGTAGGACCTTTAGCCTGATGGTGCCCTGAGGCTGAAAAAACTGGGTGGAAGGAGGTGAGGAGGCCAGGGAGGGAAGGAGAGAGGGGGGGTGGGGAGGGGCAGAGAGGGGGAGAGAAGGGGATCAGGGGACGGGGGAGAGGGGGAGGAGGAGGGGAGAGGGGAAGGGAGGGAAGGGAGGAAAGGGGGAAAGAAGGAGAGGGAGGGGGGGAGAAGGGGAGGGGGAGGGGAGGGGAGAAAGCAGAGAAGGGGGAGGTAAAAGAGGGAGGGAGGTGATAGGGGTAGAGAGGGGGAAGGAGGGAGAGAGGGGGAGGGGAGAGAAGAGGAGAAAGGAGGGAAGGAGGAAGTGAGAGGGGGAGGGAGGTGATGGGGCAGGGAGGGGGAGAGAGGGAGAGAGGGAGGGAAGGGGAAGGAGGGGAACTACATGGAAACCAAGGCTGACCCTGATCTCCCCATGTGACACTCAGCTGGTCCTGTTTCGGAGATTTCTGCTCACTGAGCTCCCGGAGCGCATCGGTGCTGTCATCGGTGACCCTCAGCTGACCAAAGCCAAGGTCACACAGCCAGAGCCACAGACACACGAAAAGCTGGAGAAGGACGAACAGGAGTCCGTGGGGGGATGTTCTGGTGAAGAAAGTGCTCTTCCGGGGAGGAGCCCGACGGACAGAGGGAGCGAGTCTGATGTCCTCCGTCCACCTGCCTAGTCTCCACCCAGTGGGGGAAGCGGGGGCACAGCAGAGTGGGGGGTCCATCCCAGCTCACCGAAGGCCCTGCCCTTTTTACGGAAAACAAAGGAACTGGAAGAGCTGCTCCATTGGTCTTAAAAATTGCACAAGTCCCGAAGAGTTCCCATAAATTTCACTACCGTGTCGCTGATTCTGACTCTTTAACTGCAGACCGCTGGCCTGTGGACCTTGCAGCGCTGACCTGGAGCCCTAATCAGCTCGTCACCAGGTCCAGCGCACAAGCGAACCTCGCAGGGACCCCGGGACAATGCGGTCCCCACGCCGGGTAACCCCTGAGAGTCCGGGTTTATAGGAAGTCCCCACACGATGCTGAGCGTGTTCCCCACTTCGAGTAGCTTCTAGACAGAGGCTCCCCCAGGGTCCTTGGGTTTCCCACCTGGAGCCCGCACTCACCGGCTGGTGGCCTCGGCAAATCACCCAACTCCCGTGCGCCCTGACTCCTCCCCTCGGGTACAGAGGTGACGTCCCAAGTCTGTAGGAAGATTGGGTGTGAGCATGGCGTTCCGTCCAGTTCTCAGCACGTAGAAGGGGGGCAGACGGTCCGCTGTCCTCCTCGTTCTGGTCGACGCGCTTCGGAACTGCTACGGAGGCCCCTGTGCATCGGGAGGTGGCCTCACGAGCTGGGATGCAGGGAGAGGACCCCTCGGGGGAAGCTCACCTTCCTAGGTCCTGGGGCCCCTGGCCACTTCGAAACCAGGTAAGTGAGTCACCAAAGACGGAATTAAAGCTTCCTTCCCCCTCCTGACCTCCCTCCTGGGTCTTCCTGAGGATGCTTTCCAAGCAGACGACACACACACGTCTCTTAGGCATAGCAAAAACAAAGGGACCTTGTGAGAACGACAACTCTCGGTCCTTCGTACGGAGACTGGTTAAGCTGGTGGTTAGGCTGACATTTTTTATCGTAATATTCGGAGAATACTGTTTACTGAGCTTATCTCTGAATTTAGGGGATATGTGTCTTGTTAAAGCATGCGTGCCAACTGTTCTCGGACACAAATAAGGGAATATTGAGTGGTTATCATGTCTCTGCATATTAAAATTGTAACTATAGGGGCCCCTGGGGGTGGCTCAGTTAAGCATCCGACTTTCGCTCCAGTCATGATCTCATGGTGCATGAGTTCAAGCCCCACGTCGGGCTCTGTGCTGAGGGCTTGGAGCCCAGTGCCTGCTTCAGATACTGTGTCCCCCTCTCTCTCTGCCCCTCCCCTGCTCTCTCTTCTCTCAAAAATAAACATTCAAAAAAAATTATAACTATAAAGCTATCTTGGTAATCTTTGTAACAAGTAACATCTATCATGAACAGCAATTTCCGAGGATTGTTTTTGTCACTGTTTCCAAGAGAGGTGCTTCATGCTATTAAAGATTGCTGTGGGGGCACCTGGGTGGCTCAGTCAGTTGAGCGTCTGATTTTGGCTCAGGTCCTGATCTCGTGGTTCATGAGTTCAAACCCCACATAGGGCTCTGTGCTGACAGCATGGAAGTTGCTTCGTATCCTCTGTCCCCCACTCCCTGCCCCTCCCTCCCTCTCTCTCTCTCTCTCTCTCTCTGTCTCTCTCTCTCTCTCAAATCAAAAATAAACATTTAAAGATCGCTGTGCCTGGAGGTAGGGAAGAAAGGGGAGAACCTTAGCAATCACCTGACTTACTGTCCTTCTTTCTATGACAGATTTAAAAATGGGGCCAATACCTTCATTATCTTGTTCAAAGTCACCGGATTTGGGCCTCTTTTCAATGTATTTTAAAATGCACGTGCAGAAATGCAGCAAGCATGAGTCTAGAGGGGATCATTAACTTTCAAGAAGCCATCTCAACAAAAATGCCTGATTTTTGAAGTGAGTGGCTCCGACCAGGGTGACAGGAAGACTGGTCTTTGTGTTGAGATAACATGTAACATATTTGCACTACTTTGCGCCCTTTCCCCTGTTGCCCAAGAAAAGGCACTGCACCCCTGGCTTGGGGGGAGACGAATCATGGAAGGGTTCAGGACAGTGGCTGGCGTGCAGCAAAGTCCCCCGAAGCCACGTGGATCCAGGGAATCTGCAAAACCTCCCTTCTCGGCAGGCGCCGCGTTTAGTCAGTGCAGATCCCGACGGGCTCAGAGAGAAGCATCTGGCCCATTTTTTTTCCACCGGCGACCTGGCAGGAATGATAGGCGAGGAGGTGGTGACTTTCTTGCTGACCAAAACCCCATTAGTCTAGACACTGAACATGTTTCAAGACTGGCTGAGGGCAGTGAGAGGTCTCGTTGGTGCCCGGGATGTTGCCCAGCCCACTGGCGTGTGTTCTAGGCCTTCCTTGCAGGGGCCGGTAATGAGGAACAGCAAGCAGACCGCCATATTGAATTTAGGTGATGCAGTTGGCAGACATCAGCAAGACCACTAATCAGCAGTAAGATGCAAAAAGACCTGGGGGGACAGGGAGCCCCGCTAAGGGTCTTGGGGAAAGTCAACCAAATGTAAGTGGGAAGACCCAAAGGTCAACATGTTTAATTGGTTCAAGAGAGAAGGCACAGTCAGATCTAGTTTCCAGAGAAATCATTGTTCCCGGGAGAGATTAAATTCAACTGAACTCCTCCCTCATTACCACCAGGGAGGGAAAGTGCCCTGTTCAGACCCTACATGTCCCAGCGTCTTGCCACGTTAAAGTGTCACAATCTGGGTGGCTGACAATGTTGGAGATTTACTGCCTCACAGTTCTGGAGGCCAGGAGCCCAAGATCAAGGTGTCGGCAGGCTGTGTGCCTGCCCCCCACGCCCCCCACCCCCACCCCCCGCCCAGGCACTGGGTAGACTCCTTCCTCATCCATTCTTAGGCTCTGATCATGGCCGCCGGTCCTGGGCCCTCCTTGCGTGCAGCCACATCACAGCCCTCACCTTCATCTTCCAGTCCCTCCTCAGCCCTCCACATCGTCCCCCTACAGGGACACCAGGGCCGTAGCATTTCAGGTGCACTGCACTCCAGGAAGACGTCCTCTTTAGTTTCATCCACAGCGATCCTATAAGATCACATGCTGGGTGCTAGAGGTAAGGGTCTGACACATCCTTTGGGGGATCCCACTCAACCCACAGCCCCAAGCAAGGACAACGCATCTCTGCGATGTGAGCACATTGCCTGTCTTGGGCTTTCCTGTGTCAGCTTGGGCTGCACTCGCTCTGTCTTCTTTCCTGGAAACTCTCCAGTATGTGTACTCCAGGGGGGCCCGGTGAGAAACATTTTTGAGTGTGTGCATGGTCACCATCTGACCACTGCTGTAAGAAATTCACCATCTCAGCAGGTCTTGGGATCCCGGAAGTTTCCATGACATCTCTTTGTCAGCAGACAATTGGGTCAGGACCAGCAAGTTAGAAATTACAAGGTGGGGCCTGGGGATATGAACCCGGCTCTGAGTTCCCAGGAAGGAGAAGTTCTATGATCAGATTCCATACGGGTGTGGATGTATGTGTGTGTGTGTGTGTGTGTGTGTGTGTGTGCAGATGCAGGCTGGAGAGAGACAAGCAGGATACAGTTAAATAAGCGACTTGGTATGTGCAAACCTATCTGAGCTTGCAGGAAAATCTCATTTACTGTAGGCTTGCTCCTTTTTTTTTTTTTTTTAACAATACGATGGACTATATACTCCCTATGTTATACTTTTCATCCCCATGACTTATTTTATAACTGGAAGTTTTGGGTTGCCTGGGTGGCTCAGTCTGGTGAGCGCCCGACTTCGGCTCTGGTCATGATCTCGCGGTCTGTGAGTTTGAGCCCCACGTCGGGCTCTGTGCTGACAGCTCAGAGCCTGGAGCCTGCTTCTGATTCTCTGTCTCCCTTTCTCTGCCCCTCCTCTTCTCATGCTCTCTCTCTCTCTCTCTCTCAGAAATCAATAAACATTAAAAAAAATTTATAACTGCAAGTTTATATCCTTTAATCCCCTCCACCTGTTTCTCCCACCCCTAACCCCTCCTTCAATCCCCAGTGCCCCTCTGGCAATCATCAGTTTGTTCTCTGTATTTATGACTCTGTTTCAGGTTTTTTGTTTGTTTGTGTGTTTTGTTTTGTTAGATTCCACATATAAGTGACATCACGCAGTATTTTAATTTCTCTGTCCGACTTATTTCTGTCAGCGTGATACACTCACGGTCCATCCAGAGAGCCCCCTAAACGTCCAGGGTGTTAGAACATGGGAGGGCACAGCCACCATACAAGGGTCCCTGTGTTGATAGGACACACAGGAGAGACAGACACAGTGGCTACTTATCCCGTGAACCCTGACTCTAGCGTCCACCTCCTCCGGCCGTGGGACATCCCAGGGGAAGGGGTGCTTGTGCGGCAGAGGCCTAGTCCCTCCTCCTGGGCCCCTCTGACCCTCCCCTCTCCCAGGATCCTGATACCTGGAAGCTCCCTGGAGGACCGGGCTGGCCGGAGGCTTCTTCCCTCAGAATGGTAACCGCAGCCCCGAGGGTCTCTCCGCATCCGGAGGGGAAACTTACAACGCAGTGTATGTGTGTGTGTGGGGGGGTGTCACCGTGGAAAATGACGTCCTCCGTGTTCCCTGGGGTCTGTGGCTGGAGTACAACCCACACTTCACGCACTGACTGTTCGGGAAAGGTGTGACCTTTCACTGTGGCCCCGTCACCTAGCCTGACACTCAGGCCCCTCCTTTTTTTTTATTAATATTTTGAGTCACTTTAGGTTTGTTTCATTTTTGTTTTCTTTTGTATTCCAACCCGTCAGATTGTTTTTCTCCCTAATGCGTACGCACACCCCAGGCTGTTTATCTGATGAGACTGCTGCCCTCAGGAGTGTAGGCATCCACAGACATCCACACGGGGTCCAAACAGCCACGTGTGCAGGGACACTGCACACATCTCCCTTGGAGCAGGTGTGGGGACCTCACTGGTAAGGGGGACGATTCTCTTGTCCCAGAACTAGACTCCCAGACAAGAGCGCCCCATGGTGGATAGAACTATAGCCTAGGGGTATTTTACTTGGTTACATTGATGGTATTAGGAGCATTTAAAATGCATTCAGGGTCAACAAACTTTGAAATGATACTTCATTGTTAGCAAAGCACCTAAAGGAAACAGATCAAAAGGTATTCGTGGATCCTAAACCTTAAGGGAAACTTACCACATTCCCACTTGGAGCGGACTTGAATTGTCCATCTTATTCCCTCCGGAAGAAATCTAGTACTGATGTTTCTGAATTACTTCCGGGGTAGAAGACATCCCTAGACTTAATTTGCCAAAGCCCCCGGTGAGGCCAGAAGCATTGGAAGGTTTCCGGGGCTTCAGATCAATGATGTCAAGGACTGGTAGGCGGCACGGGGCTGTGTTTGCCAGACCCTAACTGTCTTCTTTTCCACCCACTTTTAGACTTGAAGTTGTGTCTGCTCAGTGGCAGATGTCCCACAAACCTCTCATAATCCCCTAAATATATACAAAATTAAGGTTTTATTTTAAGCCTGTTTTAAAGGTAACTGTCTCTTGGGGCACCTGTGTGGCTCAGTCGGTTAAGCATCCGACTTTGGCTCAGGTCATGATCTCATGGTGTGTGAGTCTGAGCCCCGTTTCGGGCTCTCTACTGTCAGCACAGAACCCGCTTGGAATCCTCTGTCCCCCTCTCTCTCTGCCCCACCCCTGCTCATGCTCTCTCTGTCTCTCTCTCTCTCTCTCTTTCTTCCAAAAATGAATAAGCATGTATTTCTTTTTAAAAAGGTAACTCTCCCTCATCCACGCGCTTACTCCTTGTCAATCTGCTCACCACCTGAAGACCAAGGGTGCCAGGAGTGGATTTCTTTATATTCATCAGCGGCCCATAAGTGGTTATTTTATTGTGAGGCTCATGACTGCAATTTTATTTCAAATACGTGAAAAATGATCTTAAGAGAAAAGAGCACTGGACTCGGTTTTGGAAAATAATTTAGTGCTGTCTGCCATTGGCTGTGCTTCTCGCTAGGACATAATTAAAAGGCAAAGAGAAATCCATCCAGAAGAGCATCGTCAGGGCGCTGCAGCCACCGGTAAGGAGAGCAAATTAAAAAAAATTTTTTTTAATGTTTATTTATTTTTGAGACAGAGAGAGACAGAGCATGAACGGGGGAGGGTCAGAGAGAGAGGGAGACACAGAATCTGAAGCAGGCTCCAGGCTCTGAGCTGTCAGCACAGAGCCCGACGCGGGGCTCGAACTCACGGACCGTGAGATCATGACCTGAGCTGAAGTCGGACGCCCAACCAACTGAGCCACGCAGGCGCCCCAAAAATGCACCCTTTTTCTGAAGCTGGATACTGTCGAAAAGCCCCGCCTGACACCTGACCTCCCTGTATTTTTACCGAACTTTCGTGCCTCAGTTTTCTCGCTGCCGCTGTTCCAGCTGTTGGGAATCTCGTGTTTTCTCTTGCTGACGCCGCACATTATGGAAGCTCCGGTTCAGATGTCTTCTTGAGAAGATGACCCACAGAATGAGGCCTTCTCCGCTCTGCTCCCCATGGACCTGGCTCACCACAGAGCTCCAGGCTGCTCAGCGTCCTGTCTCACGGCTGGAATCCTATCGTGCAGACTCGAATGGAGGAGACATATGACACTTCAGAGACTCTACTGGGCTTTCTTTCGGAATTAAATAGGAAATGCCTTTGTAGCTATGATGCGATTCATTTATCCTACCTATTACTCCACTAGAACACGACTCTGTAAAGAAAGAGATGTGCCTTCATTTTGTATCTTCTTCTGGTCCCACCCAGTACTCATCTGTGCATGAGTTTGAGTAATAAATAAGTCCTCAATAGCTGTGGAGTTGTTTTAGCTTAAGTAGCTTTGCTCACGGTTTTTGTTTTCCATACAGGGTATTCTTTTCTGCCAAAACAATGCCCCCACCCCCTCTCAGAGATGTCCATCCCTAATCCCTGGGATCTGTGAGCATGTCACCTTACATGGCAATGGGAACCTTGTAGATGTGATTAAGATGACCAACTTTGAGATGGGGAGATTATCCTGGATTATCCCACGGGGCTTAAGCTAATCATACCAGCTCTTAATATCAGAGAACGTTTCCTGGCTCTGGTCAGAGATGGATTTAGTGACGGAGGAAGGTCAGAGAGATGTAACATGAGGACTTGACTCATCATGGCTGATTCCGAAGACAGAAGAGGGGAGCAGGATACAAGGAATGCGTCTAGAAGCTAGGAAGGTCAAGGAATGGATTTTTCCCGTATTAGTTTTCCAGGATTGTTACAACAAATAACCATAAATGCGGGTGACTTAAAAATAACTGAAAATTATTGTCTCACAGTTCAAGAGGCTGAGAGTTCACATTCAAGATGTTGGCAGGGCCATCCCTTCTTTGAAGCCTCCAGGAGAGGATCCTTTCTTGCCTCTTCCAGCTGTTGGTGATTGATGGTGTAGGGGTCAAGGGCAGTCCGCCCTAGGATGGGCCACTCTGATGTGCTGATGATGCCAAGTTGAAAATAATCAAGGTCTAAAAGGTTCAGGAAGACACTGTGCACAACTGCCTAGAAAATTTTAGATAGAGCACTTGTTCTGTAAAGAGATCCATCACCATAGGTAACTACAATGTACTATGAACTAGGGATGAAGGACAAGGAGGAACCCAGCAAAGCCTGTTTCCTCAAGGACCTCGATGTCCCACTGTTTCTCAGTAGCCCAGCACACGTTTGTGTACCAAACATTCACTCTATTTCTTCTTCTTGTGAGTTGCATTCCTTCCCTTTGAAGTCCCAGGCCCCTGCCCCTTCTCCTTAATTCAGGATGACATATATACATCATTTAGCCTGATGATCTTCGGAATTTGTGTCTATGTGGGCTCCCCGTACATACAAAATTAAATTTTATTTTCTCCTGTTAATCTGTCTCCTGTCAATTTGACTCTTAATCCAGCTAGATGAACCTTGAAGGACATCGGAGATTTTTCCTCCCCAGCTCTGGTGGTCCTTGACATCCCTTGGTGCGTAGAGGCATTTCTTCCTCACAACGTGTTCTCCCTGCGTCTCTCTATGTCTCCGTGTCAGCCTCTTTTAAGATCATCAAACACTGTGTTATGGCCCATGCCAACCCAGTATGATATCACCTTCATTTCACTAATTACATCTACAAAGACCCTATTTCCAGAAGGGTCACATTCTGAGGTTCCAAGCAGACATCAATTTTGAAGGGATACCATTCAATGGCAGATAGTCCTTTAGAGCCTTCCGAAGGAACACGGCCCTGACAATATTTTATTTTCATCCAGTAAGAACCATTTTGTATTTCATCTTCCATAGCTGCAAAACAAACGAACAAAAATGTGTGTTTTGCTCAAGTCGCTACATTCATGGAAATTTGTGCCGGCAGCCATAGGAACCTAGACCATCCAGGCTGAGGTCACCAATTCTCCTTATTACCAACCACACACATCCCGCACTCTCTCCATTCACCAAGGACAACGCATTCTTAACTACGACAGAGTAACGGTAAGTCACTGCCAGTGATCTCTTTAATAAATTGCAGTAAAGGGCGCCACAAAGTTCTCCCGAGTTCTCCTGCACTTTCTGTCAGTGTTAAAGTATACACAACCGTGTCGTTACCCTAAGAGCATTGCTTTGAGACCATAAAACTGGCTATAAACCTGTGCCATCCCTGGAACATCTCGGAGCTGATATACTGAGCTCCTCGGCTCTGATTCTCCCATACTCTGTCCTTCATCACAACCCCTCAGATCCTGGGGAACAATGACAGCAAACAGAGATTTTTCTTTTTTCACAGGCAAATCTGAGACATTCAGACACTAAGGCTGAGCTACCAGGGGCCGTAATAGATGCAAATTCTATATATCTTTAAAAGAAACAGTCACTCATTTATCAACACCGCTCTAAAAATACCATCAAATCCTGCCCAGTCTTTTCCATTTGAGCTGCTCCTAGTTCAACCAAGGGATTAAAAAAAAAAAGGCAGCAAATAAAACACAGCTATGGGAGGGGGACACAGGGACCCCAGGCCTGGGAAAGTCCTAATTTTTTAAAAATGTTTTCTAAGTTTATTTATGTTGAGAGAGAGAGAGAGGGAGAGAGCATGCAAGCAGGAGAGGAGCAGAGAGAGAGGAGGAGAGAGAATCCCAAGCAGGCTCCACACTGTCAGCCAGATGCCACGAACCGTGAGATCATGACCTGAGCTGAAACCAGGAGCTGGACGCTCAACCAACCGAGCCCCCCAGGCGCCCCTGGGAAAGTGCTAATTTGAGAGGCATGGTCACACTGTCATGATAGGCCATTCGGATCACTGCAGTCCCCAAAACCGCCTGAGAACACAGAACTGAGTCTTTTAGCAGATGGCCAAGTCCTATCAATTTGTCTGTTTGCCCAATAACATAACAATCCGTACCGCGAGCTCATGGTAACTTCCCGAAGTTAGAATTCTCATCTCACGTTGTGTGCTTGAGATGAGAGGATTAGGATATGGGATCATAATACATTCTTTCAATATAGAATGTTTACCCTCTAAAACACAGTAGCTCTCTGTCAGAAATCAGGGGAAATTCCTGGGGAGGAATTTGGAAAGCCTGGTCCTGTTCGGAGCTTAGTGCATTTTTGTCTCAGAAATTTTGACTCATATACATAACTGTATATATTTGTGTGTATGTGTGTGTGTGTATGTGTGTGTTTTAGACACACACATACACACACACACACACACACAGGAAATACACACAGGATACGCCCCACACACGTATACGAGAAGACCACGTGCCTGTATATATTTTCTGACACACATCACAGAAAATGGCATTGCGTAAATTCTACGCTGTATGTGTGTGTTTGGGGTCAATGAATTTCTATATTAAGCCCTGCAAATGAGATCAGGACTCTTAGCAGATTAGCAAAGGCAGAGCAGTGGATAAATTTCGTCTTTGACACAGTCTCCTGGGAAGCTTCTCAGCAGTTTAATATGAAATGGGGAGCAAGATAATTTCCGAAGCGAACCCCATCTGCCCGTGTGTCCTTACCAAAGCGTGCGATGAGATTCGTCCCTGGTAGATTAATGGTCCGGTTCGTTTTATTGTGTAGAAGGAAATGAGACAAATAATAATGGGCCACATTCAGGCTGCAGTGTCACCGGGGAGGGTGCAGATGCTTCCCCTTCCCCTGGGAGAACGGGGTGCCGGGCTTGGCCGCAGCTCCCGAGAGTCCCCGGCCCCAGAAGGCCTTACTGGGCGGGGGTCTCCCTAAAGCAAGAGCTGTTGTAAAACTAACATCTAGTGCCAAGTGCAAAATGTACATCAGCACCCGCGCCTGGAGGCTGTAAGTGGAAAACCAGGTGACAGAAATTAATGTCCCCGCGCCTGCCTGTCTCGAAGCTAGTTAGCAGGCTGAAAGACTGCCAGGTTTTCCCTTTGGGCTAAGACTCCAGCCAGGTTAGCCGATGTCTCTGGCTGGGCCCCTCCGAATTTCCAGGGCGGCAGCCTTATCCGCGGTGCCACGTGACGGGAAAACAACGTGATGGTGGCATCCACCACGTCCCACGGTCAAAGGCCCGGTGAGCCCGCCCGGACCGTGTGTCCGGCTCAGAGCCCGGAGGGCCGACCTGGCCAGGGCGAGGGGGCCCGGTCCGAACGCGGTGTTTGCTCTGCCCTTTATACGTGGCGTTGACAACCTTGGAGATATTTGGGGAGTCTTTTCCTCCCGCTGCACACAGACATGCCATTGTTTTCTCAAAGCATTCCCTGATTATTTCCCCAGACTCTTTGTTAGTGAGTTCCCTGCGTGCAGTCACGGGAAAACACGGTAACGACCGTACATCTCTCTGCCCATGTCACGTGAAGTCTTACTATCATAGCATCCGTATCTCAAACAGAAAAATAAAGAGCCCCTCCTCCCCCCTCAGTAAATCAGAATGTCACGTCGGGGCCCCACGGCTCAGGTCTTTGGGAGAAGAAGGAGGCCATCGAGAAGGACCCCGTTGTCTGGGTCACGGAGCAAGGTGGCGTGGGGGGGTGCGGGGGGCAGTGACACTCTTCTCTCATTTCTCAGCCTGTGGGAGGCCCAGGTAAGGGGAGCGTCCCCAGACTTTACCTCTGGCCAGGTAACCTGGTGGTCTGCCTTTTTCACACTCCACGATGTGCAATTACCGCCACATAGATTTTGTTAACCAAAATTGATTTTAATTTGCTTTTACAGCAGCTGGGCCCAGCAGGCTGAGAGTGTACCCATTAGAACAGGCTTGTCAGAAGAGGGTTGGGAAACAGGTCTTTAAAATAACAGTCGCGGGGCGCCTGGGTGGCTTGGTCGGTTAATCGTCCGACTTCGGCTCAGGTCATGATCTCACGGTCCGTGAGTTCGAGCCCCTCGTCGGGCTCTGTGCTGACAGCTCAGAGCCTGGAGCCCGTTTCAGATTCTGTGTCTTCCTCTCTCTCTGCTCCTCCCCTGTTCATGCTCTGTCTCTCTCTGTCTCAAAAATAAATAAATGTTAAAAAAAATTAAAAAAAAAATAACAGTCGCTAATATTAATCCCAGCCTTGCAGCACAGCCCAGGTATTGGTTTTCTCGATCACCGTGGAAGCCACGGGGAAGTGGCAAGAAAACAGGTCCCCCTTTATTTTCTGACCGAGAGAGAGGACCCCAGCAGGGTGAGGTGGCCCTGCAGAGTTTCTGGGGCTGGACACTGGGGTCCACCCAAGAAGTCGCGCCACCTGGTGCGAGCCCCCTTCCGCGAATATTCGTGGGGTCCAGCCCCTACCCTCAGAGCCCCGCTTCTCCCATCTGTGGGAACGCCGGCCACAGCTTCCGGGCTGTAAGTTCAACTTTGACATCACTCAGTCCTTTGATTCTGCTTTTTAAAAAGGTAACACAGTGTATAAAAGAGCCCCTGCACTTAAATAATTTGTGGACGGGAACGCAAAATGAGAAGACCCTGAATTTGTGCTCACAGAGTGGACCACATCTGCTCCCAGGAAAACAAAGGGCTGTAAATACCAATATGAGACAAGAATCCCAGCCTCTCCTCCCCCGCTGGGGTATTTCAGACCCAGGGATTTAATGGTTGGCAAGACCAAGTTCTGGTAATTAGTCCTTTACCCATGGAAGACGGAGGCTTTATTATTTGCAAGCCTTTAATGTCTAATTATTTACAGAACATTTAGTCAGAGGCGGAGAGACCATGAAAGAGACACATGACCTTCAGTCTCCTTGTAAAGCAGACTTCCTGGGGGGCGGGGGGGAGGGGGTTGCTGAAACAGACCTGCTCACAGGAAATCCCAGTGGTTTTTCTTTCAAACAAGTGCACAGCATCGAACTTAATTATCTCCCAGCCAGGGTGCAGGGGGATCCTGGGGGAGGGTCCCCGGGCATGACTGTTTCTCAGTGTTACCTTTGCTGTTGCTGACAAGTACCAATTAAAGGACACAAAGAAAACGTGTATTTTCAGGTTGGGGAGCTAATGTGGGCCAGACCCAGCTACTTTCAGCTGAGCGCATGCGCTCTCGATGTGTGGGACGGAAGGGCGCCTGAGAACAGGCCGTCGCATCTCTCCATCCTCCAAGTTGCTTCCACGTGTGCGAAGCTAGAACAGGGAAGGTTAGGAGACAGGTGTGATCACGAATATTCTTTATCAGCTTTATCGACTTGTAACTCACATGCCGTACGATTCACTCGTGGAAAGCGTGCAAATTCAGCGACCCTTGGTAACTCCGCAGGTGGGTGCCACCGTCACCGGAGTCAGTTCTAGAACGTTTCTGCCACCCCAGAAAGAATGCTGTACCCTTTGGTTACGACCCCTCCCCCTGCCCCCTCCCTCGCCAACCACCGGCTTGTTTCACGTCTCTACAGATCTGCCTATTCTGGACCTTTCGTCCAGCGGACGCACATACTCTGTGTTCTCTGCACCTGGCTTCTTTCACTCAGCACCACGTTTTCAGGGTCCGTCGTGTTGTGCCACGTCGGTCTGTCGGCGCTCCGTGCCCTGTTGTGGCAGAACAGCGTCCTGTTGCCTTCAAACCTCCGCACACGGGCCTGGCATTCGAGTCCTTCGGAGCAGCGCAGAATCACTACAAGCAGAGCCCATCGCCATCCGGGGACAGTCACGTGGCTCACACGACGGGGTGGACCAAGTGGTCCCTCCACTGCACATAAAGGGCTACCCCTGCAGCGCCCACACATGACCTGGACTTGCCGGGTTACCGATTTTTCCGCTGAGTGTCTCCGGGAGGTATGGCCCGGGGAGCCCTTCTCTTCCCAGCTGAGCCAAGTCGTGTGACAGGGCCGCCGGTTCGTCCCTTCAGCTCTACAAACCTCGTCTATAAAAATGCTGCAGCAAAAATAAAATAGCACAATGACTGATACCAGGTAACTGCCCGTCCCTGTGAGTTCTCTCCCTCCCTCCCCTCCCTTCCCCTCTTTCCTTGCTTCCTTGCTTCCTTGCTTCCTTCCTTCCTTCAGGCTCCTCCCTCCCTTCCTTCTTCCTTCCTTCCTTCCTTCCTTCCTTCCTTCCTTCCTTCTTTCCTTCCTTCCTTCCTTCCTTTTGGCTCTTCCTTCCTTTCCTTTCTTCCTTCCTTCCTTTCCTTTCTTCCTTCCTTTCTTCCTTCCTTCCTTCCTTCCTTTCCTTCCTTCCTTCCTTCCTTTCGGCTCTTCCTTCCTTTCCTTTCTTCCTTCTTTCCTTCCTTCCTTCCTTCCTTCTTTCCTTCCTTCTTTCCTTCCTTCTTTCCTTTTTTCTTTCCTTCCTTCCTTCCTTCCTTCCTTTCGGCTCTTCCTTCCTTTCCTTCCTTCCTTCCTTCTTCCTTCCTTCCTTCCTTCCTTCCTTCCTTCCTTCTTTCCTTCCTTCCTTCCTTTCGGCTCTTCCTTCCTTTCCTTTCTTCCTTCTTTCCTTCCTTCTTTCCTTCCTTCCTTCCTTCTTTCCTTTCAGCTCTTCCTTCCTTTCAGCCCTTCCTTCCTTCCTTCCTTCCTTCCTTCCTTCCGGCTCTTCCTTCCTTCCCTTCCTTCCTTCCTTCCTTCTTTCCTTCCTTCCTTCCTTCCTTCCTCCCTTCCTTCCTTCCTTCCTCCCTAGGTGAATGTGACATCCCAGTGACCAATCAACTTATTCAGCTCACTCAATGGAAAGAAGAAAAGTTGGGACTTGCCCTCTGACGTTTTAATTAAAATTCTAATGATCTGTTTTGCCACACCAGAGTTGGGCTTGGATGACGTTTTTATTGGTTGGAAACATGAAATATGAGAAAATGTAGGACTCTGGTGGACTGCTAATTAAATGTATTCATGAAGTTTTTTTTTCTTAAATACAGAGATGAGTTTCTTACCTTGTAATACTAAAATGTTGGTGAGTTCGTTGTTTTGTGATTATTATCATGGTCATACTGCCAGTCTCATTTTGGTAATAGTTCTGTAAAATGCAAAATTTCTGGCATCCGCTGACCTAGACGGCAGGGATTGATAAATTTTGCCTGTAAAGGGCCAGATAGTAAATAGTGTCATTTTGGCAGGCCGTGTGGACTCTGTTGCAACTACACAACGCTGCTCTTGTAGACAAAAGTAGATGTGGACAATGGTTAGGCAATAGGTGTGAGTGGTCAGACTTTGCCCACCCCCGACCCAGAGGCTCATCAGAATGCCATGCCAACCTCTGGACACACAGAAGTGGCCACTTAGAGTAAGGACACCACCCTCTCTGTAGGGGATGCGGAAAGGACAACAGATGTAACATCCGCTTAGTCATTACTGATGATTTTCTTGAAGCTGAATGACAAGGGTGATGGGTGGTGTCCCACGTGAGGATGATGGTTGATAAGTGACTCACTAAGACTGGCCCCAAAGAGAGACAAGAACATCCAGTAGATCATGGCTGGACCCGTGGCTTCCTGCCAGGAAGAGCCACACCAAGTGACTTGAGTGGAGCACAGAGTCCTCCGGATAAGGAAGGACAGCAATGTTCTGAGGCACGCTCAGAGGTGGGAGAGAAACAGGAGAGGGAAAGACCCCGGATAAAGGTGGGGAAGACCCAGTCAGGGGAGCGGCCATGTGCGAAGGGAACAGGCCCACAGAACCCTATCCTCACCGGCTAGTGTTGGTGGGGTGAAACTCTAACTCTCCATGAGCTCGCAGGAGCAGGGGGACCCCTAGTGAGGGCTGTTTTTGGCAGCCGTGTAGAGTTTTGTGACCTTTGCTGTGGGACACCTACTGTTTGCTCATCATTTCACTCATAACACATTCTGGTCAATATTCTTTCAGGCGGACTGGTTTGCTTGGGTTCGGTTGGAGGTTCAAGGTTGCAGACATAATACCCACATTACTTGTACCATAAACTGAGCACATATCTATTGGGCACCTCCTACTGCTAGACACTATTCTAGTATTCGATTTCCTGACGTGAGGATTGCATACACAGAAAGACATAGTAATAAATACAAGTCACGGCAATAAGATCCTACCAGATCTGTCCGTCTGGACGATTGCGTCTTGAAGGTAAATGCCATGATCAAACTGGCATCTAAGGAAAAGAGGCTGGAGGCTTGGTGTGTTGGTTAGCCACTGCTGTATCACAAATTGTCCTAAAACTTAGAGGCTTAAACAGGTAACCCCCACACTTTCTGTAGGTCAGGAATCTGGGATTGGTTTAACTAGGTGGTCCTGGCTAAGGTTCTTTTGTGGGGTTCTGTTTGATCTATGGACTGGAGTCATCTCGGGATTCAGCAGGGACTGCTTCCAAATCCACACATGTGAGCATTGGCAGGGCTCAGTTTGCTGATGGCTGTAAGTCAGAGACTTCAGTTCCTCGCCACGTGGGTCTCTCCCAGGGCTGTTCACATACAACATGACAGCTGGCCTTCCCAGAGTGAGCCAGCTAAGAGAGAAGGAGAGAGAGAGTGCTGCTGGGAAAGTTAAGTCATTTTATGACCAAACTTGGGAAGGGACATCATTGCCTCTGCCATACGGTCCCAGCCTCACAGACCAGCCCTGGTAGGATACGGAAGAGGGCTTCACAAGGATGTGACAGCAAGGAGGTGAGATTCACTGCGGATCATCTTGAAGGCTGCTTACCACACCCAGGTTAGCATCAGAATGAACCCATCTCTAGGCAGTGTCCAGGCCCAACTGTAGGAAAGTATCCTGATGCTTGAGAACGGATCAAGATGGGTCCATGTCGCTGGGAACAGGGACAATGTATCAGCTGTGGGCAATCCCAAAGGCCGAACTGAAGGGCAGCCCATCATCTCTCTGCTCCTTGGAGGAGGTAGCATGAAGCCGCACACACCAACATTGACGTACAATAAGAACATTCACTCTTTTTTGGCAACTGAGAAAACAGCCACGAGCATGTGGGCTATGTGTGGCAAGGAAGGGAAACTGGTAAGAAGAACAAAATTGGAGAGATGGAAAACAATCTTTTTGGAAACTCTAAGACATTGGTACGGGTAGAAAAAATAACATGCATCACCCATAAACAATGTAGACAACGTAACATAACATAAGAGATACTACTTTGGAAAGCTCACTACATCACAAAAGTGAATGTGTCCCTGTGTCAGACAAAGTCACTGGCTTTTTGATCATGAATGTCTGAATAATCACACTCCCTAAGACCCACGGGTGTGTCTGTGGGAACAGATCGGAAGTGAGCCTGTTCCCAGGCACCCCGCCCCCCCACCCATGAGTTATCTCCTGCTGAGCAAAATGGCCACTGTCCCCAGCCGGGTGCCTTCGTCTCCCTCTGATTCTTTCTATGGGGAGATGAGCGGGGGATACACACTTTACCAGGAGGAAAATGGGGACGTGCTTCCTCTGAGGGCCACATATGCTATCTGGTGAGTGAAAAGTTGCCAGAGCAGCACGAGGAAGCCACGTGCATCAGTGGGTCACGTTCACTAATAGGTCCCCGCAGATGATGCTCAGCAGGAAAGCCCAGCATAAGCAGCAGGCGAGAGGCCAGGAGAAATCCCTGGGATTCTGGGGGTCCAGGAAGATCTCTGCGGACGCCAGAGCCACTGCTACCCGAACTTGAAATTGCGGTATGAAAGAGCCGCTCGTGGGAAAGGCGAGGGAGGGCCTCAGGTGCTCTCAACTCGCTGTGCACTTAAAATCATGGCCGATCCTGACTTTAGGGAATTTACTTGATCCCCTTAGCATGCAACTCAAAGTTCTGAAAAGTTCCCCATGTTAGAAATTGGTTCAACTTAACCCAGTGTCTATTTCCTTGCCTGTTTTTGTCAGAAGTGGCCATTCTCAGCCATTAAAATCTGCCGTCAGGGCCTGGAAGTAGGGCTTACAAAAACATTATGACTTTCAATGGAGACGAAAATGGGGTGGAAAACTTTGGGGGTCCCCAGGAGAAAGCACTGTGAGTGGAAGATAAAGAGGCTCCAGGCACTTAGGGACAAGATGGGGACCCCCAGAGGGATGTAGGGAAAGTCCTTCCTAAAAAGAGACACCATTTACTCTCCATTGGTCTGTATCACGTAAAGCTAAGATTCCTAAATTTTGGTGTATCTTCTAATTACCCAGAGGGACTTAAAAAAATGTCAAGACTCTACCCCTGGAGACTAACTGGGTTGGGAAAGGGCCCAAGTATGTGCACTTTCAACAGATGCCCCAGGTGTTTAAGTATGGAGGCCAAGGGTCCCATCTGGGGAAATACGATATGAGAAAACACGTGGGTGAGTTGGATGGGGAGTGGTGGTCAAAGATGCTCCATGGGACGGTGATCAGAAAGGGCTGTGCTTAGCCAGTGAGTTACAGAATTTGGATCAGTCTCAGTCATCACACCTTGAGTCAGGTCCAAGGACTGTTGTTAAAACACTCAGGAGCATTTCTGGACGATCCAGGCCAAGGCACGTTCTGCCATCCTCTTTGTCATGTGCATCCTCGAGATGTGAGAACCGGGTCTCTGGGAGCACCTGTGATGAGTAAAGTGCTCACGCTCATGGCTCACCTTCTTTGTAATTAGACACATTCTTAATCCCTAAGTGTTTTACAAAAACCTTTCCAGTGTGAAATTGTGAAACAGTGTTTTGGCATTTGCTCTGGACACATTTGCACCCCTTCAATGGTAACTGTTAATTAAGCAAGAGAGGAAAATCCCAAAGACTATCTGAGGAAGAATTCTGTTGGAATTCATGTAAAGTAGCATAAAGAATCACCTTCTCTTTGTCATAAATAAAAGGAAAGGAAAGGAAAGGAAAGGAAAGGAAAGGAAGTGAAATAATAAAATAAAATAAAATAAAATAAATAAAATAAAAACATAAAATAAAAATAAAATAAAATAAAATAATAAAATAAAATAAAATAAAATAAAAAATAAAGTAAAATAAATAAAATAAAAAATAAAAACAAAATAAAATAAAATAAAATAAAATATTGTAGATCCCAAGAAAGCGAAAAACAGCCTTGCTGGCAGCTGAGTCGTGATGTTCCTAAGTGAGCGTAAACAATGATCTGAAAATATAAATAATGTGTGGACAGGGCCCCTCTGAGACCGCATAGGGAACGAGACAGAGACAAATGCCTCTCTCCTACATGAAACCTCTCTTCACTTCCTCTCCTGACATGAGTGATTCTTACCAGTGAAAGCTCTGGTCTCCCTTCTCTTAGATAAAACGTAAGATACCCAATCGCCAAGTTATCTCCACTTCTTGACAATATTCAATTCAGAATTCCTTGTCACTTTCCTAAACCCTCCTCAGAATCACCTAGAGCAAGCCCAAATCCTGTACGTCCCTCCTAACTCTTTCTTACTGATGTCCAGCAAGCTCCGTGACCCTAACGTTCAGCTCTAGGTGCATGAACCTGGTGGTACTTGGGCCATGGGCTTTAACAAGGGGGGCTCCACTGAGATTTGACCATGGTCCCTGCTGCCATAGACCAGAGCCCTTGACTTGGTAACCAGGGGGCATTTGAAAACCCTGGAGTTTCCACGGGTTCAGAACCACCTTGCTTGCAATGATGAAGTCAGTGTCATCCGAAATATGAGCCCCACATCCTTCATGGACCCCCTGAGTTTGGGTTTTATTTTGGTCCCTAGGCTCCTAACCCCCTAACACAGGGCACTCTTGTAACCTAGTTAGCCAGCCTCTGGTATGTTGATGAAGGCATGGACCCAATATTTCCATCACTTGAGCCTGCCTTGAGGTAGGGTGTGTTTGGAAGTCTTCTCAAATCAGCAGCTGTGAACACATGGTTTGTCTTTTCAAAACTTTATAAGGACATTCTTGCCATCTTGTCCCTGTGTACCATGAGCTGCTCTGCTTAGTTACATTTGCATGAAACTGGGGTTTGTGAAGCCTTAGTTGGTGATGACTGCTCTTCGGACAAATTCTAGAACGCATCTGGTTGCAGATGCATTATTTGCACTGACCAGTGCTGCATGAGGTCCTTGCAGGCTGAGTCTATACCTACACATCAGTCTACAGTAGATATCAGCTGTTTCATGCCCTTATGTTACTTGACACATGCACGCATCTCTCTAGAAGGCCTATTACATGAAATACAAGTTGGAGTTACGGTGCCCGCTTTGGGGAACATTTGACGTGAATAAACAACTTGTTTGTTTGAGAGAAAACTAGGACTGAATTTAAAAACAATGTCTCAAGTATCCTACAAACTAGATGCAATTTCGATTCTAGAATCACTTCCAAAAGGATTTTGTAAGTAATACCAATAAACAATGCGCAGAACTCGCAACTCCTACCTCCCTATTCGTACACTTTTTTATTTCCCCGTCTCCTTCTCGTGAGCCATTCATATGATCTTAATGTCCATAAAATTGAAACCTCCATGTGAAAAATGTTCCAGTATTTCCCGATCCATGAACTTCACACCATGTCTGTTTTCATCCCTGGGCTGTTACTAAAGATCTCTGAATCCAAGGATCCTATGGAGAGGGAGACAGAAGAATTCAGACTTGTCTTGGGCACATAGCCTTCCCTTATCACTACCAGTTAGATATTTATTTGGTGAGACCAGAAAACACAAACACTTGACTTCAAATGGTTAGTCGGCATGACCCTGAAGGAATTTAAAGATTAATGAATCAGTAAATAAAGTTAGGAGCTACCATATTGGGAAAGGCAGGTGACCCTCATTATCATGCTGAGCTAGAGTTTCTGCTCAAGAGAGCTTCCAGGAGAGTGAGATCAGGGAGCCATCGAGATGCCTCTTAGTGCCTCTGTGCCCCACGGGGACAGTGGATGGGCACGTTGCAGCAGCCCCAGCTAGGGAGGGAAAAGCGATCAAGGGTCACACCCCTCAAGACAGGAGGTGCGGATCCAAAATTGAGGGAGTCTAGAATGGGTGGTGGAGAAAGGAGCCGACAAATTTCGGTGACTGTGGGAGACCACCCACGGCAGCGGAGACTGTAGCTTCTCCCCCTTTAGGTCTTTCCCTTTTATTGTGGCAACATGCACATGACACAAAATTTACCATTTAGCTGTCTGAAGTGTTTAGCGCGTCCACATTGCCTTGCAGCCGTCACCGCCATCCCCCTCCAGAGCTCTGATCTACTCAAACCCCAAATCCGTGACATGGCTCCCAGCTCCTCAGTCCCTGGCAAGCACGATTCTATTCTCCGTGTCTATGGTTTTTACCACTCTACGTACCTCACTGACATAGACTCAGACAGTGTTTGTCTTTGTGGGACCGGCTTGTTTCACTGAGAATAGTGTCCCCAAGTCAGGTCTCATCCCTGGATGGATTCTAGGAGCAGGAAATGGACAGTTCCCATGCAAGCTCTCAGGGTCCCGCCGCAGGAGCCTGCGACACCTCTTTGCCTCCGTTCTGTCTGTGCGTGTGTTTGTTTTATTTGGTGGTGTTAGTTTTGGTTTGCTTTGCCTTGCTTGCTAGTGTTTTGGAATGGCAGTGTAATTTTTTCAGTGTGAGCAGGGCCGCCTGGAAATGTTGGGAGAAAATTCTTGTGGGGGAACCTGGAACCGAAGGGGAACAAGGAAGTGGAAACCCGCCACAGTGTCCCCTTCTCCAGAAGGAGAACTCCGAGGTACGTCTACATCAGTCTCGTGCATCTGCAGCGCGTCCGCGCCCAGCCCTGCCGTGGTTGCAGCCCTAGCAGCACACGGACCGTCCTCCTTCTAGTTCATCACCCACTTCCTGTCATTTCCCCCCCAAACAAACCACCTGTGCTCAGGCCCTAATCTCAGGTTCTGCTTTAGGATGAACCCCAAAGAAGAAGATGGCCAAAATCCCCACCCGTTCCTATGACTGGGTAAGAATGGCCAAAATATTTTATGTATAGAAGACACAACAGCCAACATTCGATATTAGCTTGTTGGTGTACTAACCCTCCAGAATTTAGAGCTTTTAATCTTTTTTTTTGTTTTTAAATTTTTTTTTTCAACGTTTTTTATTTATTTTTTGGGACAGAGAGAGACAGAGCATGAATGGGGGAGGGTCAGAGAGAGAGGGAGACACAGAATCGGAAACAGGCTCCAGGCTCTGAGCCATCAGCCCAGAGCCTGACGCGGGGCTCGAACTCACGGACCACGAGATCGTGACCTGGCTGAAGTCGGACGCTTAACCGACTGCGCCACCCAGGCGCCCCTAATCTTTTTTTTTGAATAGAGCTCTCCTGGGTCATTACACAGAAGAAATCATGCTTTTCCTTAAGCTTTTCCTCTCTCAAGCTGGGGAGATGAAGTAGCAGAAAAATTAGAAATTTAACAAATGGGGGCGCCTGGGGGGGGCCCAGTCGGTTGAGCGTCTGACTTCCACTCGGGTCACGATCTCGCGGTTCATGAGTTCGAGCCCCACGTGGGCTCTGTGCTGACAGCCTGGAGCCTGCTTCTGATTCTGTGTCTCCCTCTCTCTGCCCCTCCCTTGCTCATGTGCTGTCTCTGTCTCAAAAACAAATAAAAACGTTAAAAATGTTTTAAAAAAATAAATCTAACAAAGAACGATGTCCATCTTTACTCATTACCAGCCACATAAAAGTAGATAGCAGCAGACTTCATGTTTGTGATGACCGGGTTTTACTGCTGTTTCTGAATTCATGACACAGACACAA
The DNA here is from genome assembly GCF_046562875.1 of Panthera onca. NCBI lineage: Eukaryota > Metazoa > Chordata > Mammalia > Carnivora > Felidae > Panthera > Panthera onca. The sequence goes on along the minus strand of NC_138339.1, from coordinate 4,290,003 downwards.
CCTTGAGACTTGCCTAAATCAGAAATGTATCAAATGTACAGAGTCACTGGGGTATTTTTTGGTCCCGCTGTAATTGCTCACCGGTTGATATTTCACATCTAATTAGCTTGGTTTCTTTCAGAGTTGTAGGAACCTCTGAGCAGTCATACACGCTGGAAAACTTATTTATTATGTGATTCTACATTTTGAAATGAAAAGGTCATATGATAAAAATGGTTGATCTTAATAAGCTCTGCTTAATTTCATATTTCATCATCTTTGCGATACCCCAGGAGAGAACGCCAAGGAAGCTCTTAATGGTTATGATTGCGATGATTTACGCCTTAAATTATAATGATTCTCTTCATTTTAGACAACTTATTTGACAGGTTCATAATGGGGGCATTTTTTTTTTAAGAATACTGGGAGTTTTAATAACCTAGGTTCGTTTCAGCCTATTCCTGTGTTTTGTACCAAATCATGATAACAAAGTAATAGTCGATGCTTTTTTTTCTTTTGGTTTCCCCCAAATTCCTATGTTGAAGCCCCGACTCCTCAATGTGACTGTATTTGGAGCTTTAAAGAGATAATTAAGGTTAAAGAAGGTCATCAGAGTGGGGTCCTAATCTGATAAGACTGCTGTCCTTATAAAAAGAGAAAGACATCAGAGCTCTAGGGATCTCTCTTTCTCCTCCACCCCCCACTCTCTCCCACGTACACAGAGAAACCATGTGAGGACAGAAAGAAGCAGCCCTCACCAGCAACCAACCCTTTTCACACCTTGATCTTGGACTTCCAGTCTCCAGGACGGTGAGAAAATCCCTGTTGTGTAAGCCGCCCAGCCTGTGGTGTTCTGTCATGGCAGCCTGAGCCGGCTAAGGCACCGTCACTCCTGGGCTGTGTCTTCCTGGGTATAGTTACTCTTATCCGCCTCTTATACACCCCGAAGTGCTAGGGCGATGTCTTCAATGTGGCAGATCGTTGGCAGATGCATATTTATTGCATTCAGATCCATGTGAGAAATGTCTAAGGAGACTATGCGGAAACGTGAACTCCATACCTTGGGGATGAGGAAGTCACAGACCTCACTGTCAGAGGCCTTGCTCCCCAAAATGAGTGAATGTGGGGCTCAGGTATTTGTCACACACACAGCACACAGCCAGGGCAGGGCACCAGAGAATAGACAGAAGGATCTGCTTATTTTGTGGTGGGATTTCTCTTTGAGGTCCAAACGTTTTAATAGTATTGATTACCTTAGGGGCTCCTGAGTGGATCAGTCGGTTGGGTGTCCCACTTTGGCTCAGGTCATGATCTCACAGTCCATAGGTTTGAGGCCAAATCGGGCTCTCAGCTCTCAGCACAGACCCTTCTTCAGATCCTCTGTCCCCCTCTCTCTCTGCCCCTCCCCCGTTTGCTCTCTCTCTCTCAAAAATAAAATAAACATTAAAAAAATAATGTTGATTACATCTATGTTTCCATCGGTCCTGCTATCACAAGAGAAAGTCAATCTGCATATCAGACAAAGGGCTCGTATCCAAAATCTATAAAGAACTCACCAAACTCCACACCCGAATAACAAATAATCCAGTGAAGAAATGGGCAGAAGACATGAATAGATGCTTCTCTAAAGAAGACATCCAGATGGCCAACAGGCACATGAAAAGATGCTCAATGTCACTCATCATCAGGGAAATAAAATGAAAACCACACTCAGATACCACCTCACGCCAGTCAGAGTGGCTGAAATGAACACATCGGGAGACTATATTGTTGGTCTCCCATTGTTGCATTGTTGGTGGGAATGCAAACTGGTGAAGCCGCTCTGGAAAACAGTGTGGAGGTTCCTCCAAAAATTAAAAATAGATCTACCCTATGACCCAGCAATAGCACTGCTAGGAATCTACCCAAGGGGTACAGGAGTGCTGATGCATAGGGGCACTTGTACCCCAATGTTTATATCAGCACTCTCAACAATAGCCAAATTGTGGAAAAAGCCTAAATGTCCATCAACTGAAGAATGGATAAAGAAGATGTGGTTTATATATACAATGGAATACTACTTGGCAATAAGAAAGAATGAAATCTGGCCTTTTGCAGCAACGTGGATGGAACTGGAAAGTATTATGCTAAGTAAAATAAGTCAGGCAGAGAAAGACAGATACCATATGCTTTCACTCTTATGTGGATCCTGAGAAACTTACCAGAAGACCATGGGGGAGGGGAAGGAAGAAAAAAAGTTAGAGAGGGAGGGAGCCAAACCTTAAGAGACTCTTAACAAACTGAGAATAAACTGAAGGTTGATGGGGGGTGGGAGGGAGGGGAGGGTGGGTGATGGGCATTAAGGAGGGCACTTGTTGGGATGAGCACTGGGTGTTGTATGGAAACCAATTTGACAATAAATTTCATATTTAAAAAACAAAGAATCATAGCAAGAAATGAGTGGTGGTCTGAGGTGATGGGGTTTGCCTAATTTGGGGAACTCTTGATAGTAGTGAGGACCATTTTTAAAGGGGGAGGGGATGGGTGCAGAGCTTAGCTATAAGGTGACTGAGGTCAAAGACTACAAAAGCCAAATTTCTGATCTTCTGTTGCCGTGGTAATATTCGTTGTGATGTCCAGCTATGACGGCACTCTGTCTGAAAAGACAAGGGAAAGGAAAGTGTAAATAAAATTCAGTGACAAATTTCTAAAAAAAAGAGAGAAAGTCAATCTGATCCAGTCAGTGCCAGGGATGATGTCAGGAGTGGCCTCCCCCATCTCACTGTCCCTCTGCCATATCCACCCATGGTCCTCGTTCCTCAGACAACCCACTGGCATTGTGCTCGACCCCAACATCTGGGCTCTGGGCATTGAGGGGGACGTACCCTCCCTTTGTACCTCCCTCCCATCAAAGTACCACAGGCTCGGCCCTGCCATCCACCCTCCACCCCCGTCCAGGCCTCGCTCCCAGTGGAACAGGGTGGGACACAGGAAAAATCCTGTGATATTGAATTAGTAGCCACTTCGGAGCCTTGAGAGTGAAAGGCTCTGTACACGACCGTGCATGGAACACCTCAGTGGTGGGCAAACGTAAAACATACCAATTCGTACCTCATCTGAAACTGTCCCTTCCTTTGCCCCACATGTCCACTGGGCCCCATCTGAATGTCATCTCTTCAAATGCTGAAACAGGAAGACATCTGTGTCCCCACATTGTCTACAATATCTTCACCACCACCTAAGAGGCAGATTTTCTCAGCTCTCCGAAGCTGTGTTAAACATTATCTGGATTTGACTCCCAAGGAAACACTTTGGGCAGGTCTGAGTATCTAACTCCTATGCCTCCTTAACCTGGAAGACATCTAGAAATGATGTCACTAATACTTTAAAGAAGTTATTGGAGTTGAACTTAGGTCCAATCAGGGTACCACACTGGCACAGCCATTGCCTTAGCCTTCCCTGGGATCACGTGACAGCATACTCAGGACCCAGAGAAGGAAAGAAAGAAACAACGCAAAAGAAATAAAAAGGAGAGTGCCATTTCACAGCAGAAATACGGAAGTAAAAAACCTACAGAAGGTAAAGGTGAACAGCTGCGGCCTGGCCCCGTGGTGGAACCCTACTTCAGGTGGGATGCAGTAAATTAATGATCTCTTCGGGTCCCCATTCGGAAACGTAGAGCGCAGTCTGGAAGAGGAACCGAAGGCGAGACTCTTTGGCCCGATGATAAGGGGATAGTAACTTTGCGTTTCCAGGATTGATGAGCCTCCAGAGGGGTGAGGGCATGAGAGGGAAGGGCTCAGAAGGGCTGGGGAGAGAGAGGACCCTAAACTCACCCAAGAGACACTGTCAGGGAAAGAACTTACACCTGCCGGGGGGAACAGTGCGTTTCCAAGGAGCAAGACACAGGGCCGGTAGCTGTAACTGTCCATCACGCAAAGCCATGTTCTTCCCAGAATCGTCCTCTGCTGGCCCTGAAAGGCCCTCGCAATTTCTACACGTACAACCTTTTGTTGCCAGTGCTTTAGAGCAATGACAGGAGACAGACCTTGTCCAGTGTAGAGCAGAGGCTGAGACCAAGAGAAAGCAGATGCATGAGGGACATGAGGACAGGTGAACAGACAGGCGAGAGACATTGGGGCCCTCAGACAGAGCACAGGAAGGTCACTGGGAATTCCCAAGGGGACGGTATTCACTTCCTATGGTAGCTGTAACAAATTACCACGAATTTAAACACACATTTATTATCTTGCGATTCTGGAGGTCAGAAGTCTCACTGGGCTGCAAATCAGGAGGGTGGCAAGGCTATGTTCTTTCTTGAGTCTTTGTGGGGAGAATTCACTCCTTGTCTTTTCTGTCTTCTAGAGATGCCCACATTTGTTGTCATGATCATGTCGGCAAGGTCCCTTTGGCTCTACAAATTAACATATTTACAGGCTCCTTTTTTTTTTTTTTTGAGAGACAGTATGCACACAGGGGAGGAGCAGAGGGAGAGGAAGAGAGAATCACAAGCAGTCTCTACACTCAGCTTGGAAACCCAACAGGGTTTCATCTCACAAACCTCAGACCATGACCTGAGCCTGACCTCGCTCAAGAGTCAGACCCGCAACCGACTCAGCCACCCAGGCACCCTTCACTGGCTCTTAGGATAGAATGTGGACATCTTTAGGGGCCTTTGTTTGGCCAACCACATAGAACTTCCCAAAGTGCATGAAATCAGGGTGATAGGCATCCGATTTGATTAAAGATCGATTTAACTGGGGTTTCTGGGTGGCTCAGTTGGCGAAGCGTCCGACTTCGGCTCAGGTCATGATCTCACGGTCCGTGAGTTCGATCCCCGCATCAGGCTCTGTGCTGACAGCTCGGAGCCTGGAGCCTGCTTCGGATTCTGTGTTTCCCCGTCTCTCTGCCCCTCCCCAGCTGGCTCTCTCTCTCTCTCTCTCTCTCTCTCTCTCTCACTGAAAAATAAATAAACATAAAAAACTTTTTTAAAAAGATCGATTTAACTTATCTGAGTTACAATAAGATGTGCAGCATTAAACTGGCATTGTCCTTTTAGAGGATCCAAAGAACGTGTTATGTGAATGGGGCTCACTTGTAAGCTCTGTGTGCCACGCTAAAACTTACCAAGCATATTTACACCTGAGAGCAAATTGTACTCTTGTAATAATTCTCAGACATCACCATCGTTCCTGATGCAAGCGTGCCCAAGGCTATGAGATCGGAAAAAATTGCTTTCTTAGAGGCATTCTATGGAAGTAAATGAAATTTAAGAAGGGCAAATCAAAGTTTACATTTGTCCATATAGCTATTCACTTTCTATGTGCATATTCTTTTTCGTATATGCGCATATAATTTACATATTTACATACCATTTGCATACTATTATCTTAGAAATTAGTTATAGTCTATGTGTCCCATTAAAATCGTGCCGTGTATACTTATGTGCAGGATGTCCCCACACACCGTAGTCACTAACCCTGGTGGCAGCTTACGTGCTTCATCCGTGCACTTACACACAACCCCCTCGGCTTCTTGTTTCTCTCATATAACAGTGCTCCGTGAAAATTCCATCAGGCCAAGGAAGAACTTTTATGGACCACATACTGTTTCTTGTTCATTTGTTTCTTTTTTATGTCTTCCACTTCTCTGCTTAGATTTTTTTTTTTATCCTTCCACTTGTTTTAACAATGCTTGCCATTCTCGGAGCATTTTATAATAGTTGCTTTAAAAATCAGTCATTGACGGATATTTTTAAACATGTGTTCCAAAATGGAACGTGTTCCAAAATAGACACGATGTCTATTGAGTGCCTCTTTCCGTGTAGTTGATACATGTCTGGTTCTTCACGTGCTGAGTAATTTTGGATTGCATTCTGGACACTCTGAATATTATGTTATTAGACTTTTGAGTCTTTTTTTTTTTTTTTTTTTTTTTAATTTTTTTTTTTCAACGTTTTTTATTTATTTTTGGGACAGAGAGAGACATAGCATGAACGGGGGAGGGGCAGAGAGAGAGGGAGACACAGAATCAGAAACAGGCTCCAGGCTCTGAGCCATCAGCCCAGAGCCTGACGCGGGGCTCGAACTCATGGACCGTGAGATCGTGACCTGGCTGAAGTCGGACGCTTAACCGACTGCGCCACCCAGGCGCCCCAGACTTTTGAGTCTTTTTTAAAGCCTATCGAAAATGTTGACATAGCCTCTTATTAAAAATGATTGAAGAAGACAGCTCAGTGACACAAACAAACTTCAGGCGACACTTCATGGAGTGGGCCATCTCCATTCGGAGCACTGAAAAGTGGGGCAGAAGGAAGGAAGCTTTTACAGGAGAAAGAATAAGGAACAAGGAAGTAAGTACTGAGCCCAGAGCTGGCTTGGCAGCTGGGGACTGGCTGAATGAATATTACAGTAAAACCTTGCTTTGTGAGCACAGTCGTCCCGGAAACATGCTTATAATCGAAAGCACTTGTATATCAAAGCATATTTCCCCATAAGAAATAACAGACACTCAGGTGATTTGCTCCACAACCCCAAAATACTCATATGAAGATGATTATAATACTGTAATTTAATACAAAATAATCAAGAAAATACAAAATATAAAGAAAAATAAACAAATTAACCTGCACTTACCTTTGAAAACCTTCAAGGCTAGTGTGAGAGAGACAAGAGAAGAGGGTTATTGTGTGGGACGACTTTCACTATTTCCTTCTTGACTTCCACCATAATCATCATCTTCTGCTTACCCCCTTTCTTTTCAACCTTTTTCTGCATGGGGGCCATTGTATACACTCCCACGGATGTTGACTACCGTATAGTATTAACAAACTCTTCTCGTAGACTGCACGTAATGGAACTGGCAATAAGGCAGCAGAGGAAAGGGTCTATATCTACAGGCATCCTAACCTAGAATGGAGCAAAGCATTCCTAAGCTTACTCTTGTATGGAAAAGCAAAGGACTGCCGTCCATAGTGCTTTGAAGTGACAAAAACACACTAGTGCCAGTTGTAGGCACCTTCCAACGTTCTGAAAAATCACTGATTTTACCAAACACCACAGCCTGAGACTGAACATCTGAGCATGGGAGACAATCACCCACAATTCCACAGAGAGAGAGAGAGAGAAGAAACTTTGGCTCAGATTGGCTCCGTGTGATCACGTGATATTAGGGGTCACATACTACTCTTTGCGAGAGATCGCTCATTCATCAAGTTAAAATTTATATGCAATGTTTGCTCGTCTTGTGGAACACTCGCAGAACAAGTTACTCGCAATCCGAGGTTTTACTGTACTGTGTTTCTGGTCAAGGAAAGCATTTACAGGGACACGAAAGTTTTCTAAGTGTTCGTTTGCTGACATAACACTGTGGGCAGGGCTAAATTTCTTCTAACCGTGTTCTAGTAGGCTGTCCATCACATCCAGTCTTCTGGGGGGCCTGGTTTGGGTGTCTATTCCATTCTTACAGCCTGTGTCAGGCTGTTAAGATCTGAAGCCATGTGCGTAAATGACACCGAGTCTAGAACCTAAGCAGGGGCCTAACCCTTAGTTCAGTTCCTAGACTCTCTTGTGTGCCGTTTAGGTAAGACGTGTGCATGTGTGCCTTGAGGCTGGGCCCTGGAATAAGTGAACCGCTCATGAGGCTGCTTTTCCAAGGTCTTCTCTCTGCACAATCTTCTCAGTTCTTTTAGTTCCTTAAAGCTCTCCTTTGGATTCCTGAAAACACAGAGTTTATTGATCCTACTGTGCTGCGTACTTACCAAGATGGTGCCCACAATGAAGGCCAAGTGATGCAAGGACCTAAAACAAGGAAACGGACATTCACAGCACCTCCCGAAGGTTAGAATTCCTCTGACCAATGAGGACGATGCTCTCCTTCGTAGATTAGGCACCTGTGGGTCCCCTGCTGTTGTTACTTCAGACGCCTTTGGTGCTCCTCGAGCGTGAACTGAAGAGTTTATCCTGGAGGTCTCTCCCTTCTTGGTCCACCCTGATGTCTATGGCTGGGCTTCTGACTACAAGAAATAAAGATCTTGTCATCAGTTTAACGGAACTCCAAATTCCAGTCTTCTTCCCCAATCTGCCTGGTACTATTTACCTTCTGGAGTTCTCGGAGAGCTGACCCCAGTGCTCTGTCCGGTCTCATGGCTGCCCTCACTGGGGCCAGTGGGGTGGAGTGCACCTGCTCCTGTCACCTGCGACTAGATCCCTGCCTCGTCTCATCATCCCAATCTTGCATCTTGGGACTCAAATAATCCTGTCTTTTCACTGGAAATGAACTTGACCGAGTTTTTCATACATATTATTTAACAAGTTTCTCATATGGTACTCCACATATGAGTACTCATACTCAGATGATTATTCTGCAGTTTTTACAGACAAAGAAATTCAGACAAAGAGCCTGAGCCACAGAGCTGACGTGCAGCGGAAGAGACTCAAACCTGCACCTTCAAATCCTAACTTAGCAATTTCAGGGCCGCTTCTGGAATTCTTTATCAGCTGGGACACCCGTTATTATGGGACTAAGATTTTCCTCCTGGGACAAGAAACCACAGGTTTTGCATAAAACAGAATTGTCTTCCCCCAGACTTGAATTAAGATGATAATGATGATTTTAGTGCAAACTGAATAAAGTCCAAACAAGTCATAACTTGTGGGGAAATGCCTGTGTGTATAATCTCCCCCAAACCTATTGATATACCCACCAAGGTACAAGGATAACCACTATTGCACCCTACTTCCCAGATCTTGATATTTATGTATTTATTTTTCATATGTCAGTATAGCTTTTCCTTAGGGAACGTTATAATGAGTTGTAGCAAGATCTCAGGTTGGGTTTATCAAACTGTATCTCCCTAACAGAAAATACTGTTTTATTTCCTTGGGGTCTGATGAAAAAAAAAAAAAGAGAAACGAGATCTTTTATTTTTCCCTTATAAAAAAAACATTAATGAGATGGCTAATTGTAATTATATAACCTCAGAAACGGAATACTGAAATCAAAGAATACTTATTTTCTAATTTTTGTATATACATCCACCTTGCTAAGTCTCCTCTTTTCATATTGAGAAAGAGAAATTTTCCATTTTTCTCCTAAAGTTGAAAATGGAAATTCTTGTTTTCAAAACTCTGAAAATGAAAGCTCTCTCGCCAGAACTCCCCTGATGAAATTTGCTGGAGGCATCTGGTGTCTCTGAATTTTAATAATCCCTTTATAGAAAAGTTTTCGTTTTTATCACCCACACTGAATGTGAGCATTTGTTTTCAATCTCCCGTCTTCCTCCATGAAATCAGAATAATAAACCCGGCATCTCTGCCTTCAGCCCGAGGCTTCGAGAGGTATGCCCAGCAAACCCTCCACATCCTTTGATAAACACTCCCAGGAGGCCTCCTGCGAGCCTTAGAAGCTGCCAGGGTAGCCTTTCCGACAGGGTGAAACTGAAAAACGTATCAGAGGAGGAAAAGGAGGCAATTTGGCACACAGTTATGTGATGGAATATCAGATTTGACACCAGAGGGAAGAGAGCTCGAGGGGGTTCAGAAGAATCTTTGTCCTGAGTAAACCTCCTGTTCTTAAACATAAGAAATGAGAAACAGTCCATCCCCTTTGCCCTTGACTTGTTTGGGGACAAGCGTCATCCTCACCTTGGTGGCACAGATCGTCTCCCGGGAGAGAGGCAGGCAGTGGCCGGCTTTCCCCCCGCCGCCTTTTCACCCTGGTGGCACCGTGTCTCCGGCCCCTTCCAGAAAACCTCCTGGTAAGAGCCAGCGTGAGGGGTTTGGGGTAAAACTATTCATGTAGATATATTTCTCGATGGTTGTGTTCTCCATCGTAAGTTCCTATTTCTGCTTACTAGACAATATGGTTGTCATGACAAAATAAAATACACATGGCAATGGAATTGCTGGCCATCTAGCAGATGTGAGTAGTTACCATTATACTGGCACCTTAATTCTGGTAAGTTAGAAAAGAAAAGGAGGGGTGCCTGGGTGGCTCAGTCCGTTAAGCTGTTAAGCATCCGACTCTTGATTTCTGCTCAGGTCATGATCTCACTGTTCTTGAGATGATTCATGAGTTATAAGCCCCGTGTCAGGCTCTGTGCTGCCAACGTGGAGCCTGTTTGGGATTCTCTCTCCCCCTCCTCTCTCTCTGCCCCTCCCCTGCTCATGCTATCTCTCTTTCTCTCAAAATACATAAATGAACATTAAAAAAAGAAAAAGAAAATGCATCGGAGTGCCAAACTAGATGTCTCCAAAGTCCTTTCTAACATTACGTGATTCTAAAAAACTATTAAGAGTGATATCTAATCCAAATTATATTATATACAACCAAATATTATATTTATGAATATTTTATGTGTGACTTCATACACATGTAGTACCACATTATCTATATAAATACATATATATGTGTGTAGATACGTGTGTGTGTAGCTATAATTGCATGAGTACTTTTATAACGTTTGATGACCGTAAAATTATTCTGAATGGTTTTTTTTCTAAGCACTTAAAACACTTACTCCTTGAATTCCATTGAGGTCGAGACACTACATTGGTACCCTGGCATTTCATTGAATAAAGAATCTATTCAGCCAAGAAAAGCGTTGGCCTGGTCAAATTATAGCTTCCCAATCACTGGAACTTAAATGCTGACATTTAACTGAATTGTTAACCAAATTTCATTTAAAAAAAAAGGAGCAATTAAGGGAAATAACCCAGACTTCTGTTTAAACATTCAAAATGCAGTACTCCTTTTTACTGAGCCCTCATGACGAAGCAGGTGGATTGGGGAGGAGTCCATGCCTCTCACCTTGGATGTCATCACACTGCTGTGCACTGAGACCGGTACACTTGTTTTTGCAGGTGCCAAGGACGCTGATATGTGCAGCAAGTCCTGGGAAAGTTTTGGGGTGCTTTGGGGTGGGGGGGACGGAGCTAGGGCCGGTACAGTCCGCATGCGGTCCTGTCAGTCCAAATGGTCAGTCATTTGTTGGTGGTGTTATTCTGAACATTACAGGACAATCTCATTTTGCCTTGATTATTATAAAGTTCCTATAGGTTGATTATAGAGAACACGGAAGTAAAAGAAAAATAATTAACTGATCCACATCTCACTGTCTTGACAAGCCATTGGTGAGGATTTGATGACTGGGTACATTTCTTACAAGTGGATTTCTATGAAAATATAGAATATATTTTCACACATATATCTACAAATATATCTCCACACATGGGCGCGTATATGTACATATGAATGTATATGTACACACAGAGAGATATTTATGTTTTGAAAGTGAAGTTTATATAAGTTGGTACTCTGTGTCTGTGTGTGTGTGTTTTCACATCTGTACCATAAATATTTCCTGTGTGAGCAGCAGGAGAATAGCAGACTCTGAAATGCAGGAATGCAGCCTGGACAGGAGGCTGTGAGTCACTGACGCCATGGGCATGGGTTCAACGTCTCAGGAAGAGGACCATGTGTAGGTCAATCAACTGCGGCAGACCATTAAAGAGCTCCTACTTCTTTGTATCCTTCTCTGCATCCCCCCGTGGCTCCTGGGTTAAAGCCAGGGTGGTCAGCAAGGAGTGAGTCCATTACAAGGATCTGCAGACTTAGAGTAGAGACTCCTAAACATGTAAGTTAGCTCATCTCGAAGGTACTGTCTTTATCAAAATTAAGCCCAGCGCATGTTTTCATCACACAGCTGCATCATCCTTCCATGTTCCGCTGATAGCCATTAGTAGATCTTAAGGCTGTCAGGCTGCACAGGAGGGGCACAGGCGGAGCTCCTCGATGCAGAGCAAAGCTCTTCCACTGCCATTGTCCGATGAACTTCTGGAGTAGGAGGCAGAAAATCATAAAAGGCATGTAGGAAGGAAGACGACTGATCAAATAGCTTGTACTGACACGGGAGAATTCTCAAGGGGACCCAAGAATCCATAGAACAAAGAGAAAAATCACTCCTATTAGAGACATCACCACAAATATTTTACTTTCCAAAACAAACAAACAAACAAACAAACACACAAACAAAACAGAGCTTAGAACGCAGTAAAGCAAAGGCTGAGCCTCAGAAACTCTTGCACATTTATTCCTCCCAGCCCCCTGGCTGCCCCGGTTCATGTGCCCCTGAGTGTATAGCAGATGATAGGGTCTTCTCCTTGGAGCAGGCTTATTAAAATCCAGCACACTGAATGGCTCTCACTGTGGAGCCCCATGAACAGGAACACATGAGCATCTCCCAGGTGAGGCTGCTGCTACCACGGTGTCATCCAAGTGGGTGCCACGTGCCCAAGTGTTCTCCCACCCATACCCACGGGAGGCGCCATCTTCCCTTGAAAAATACATCCTTGTTGCTCTCATCCCATTTCCACTGTTGTCAGTGGACTGGATATCCCATCTCCATGTGTGCGTTGCCCATCCGGATCTTTTCTGCTATTGCTGTCTATATGTTCTACTCTTCCACCTGTGGGGTGGTCTTTTTTATAAACTTCTCATAGAAAGAATAGTAATAACTATCTTCTGGACGCTTACTATGACCTGGTCATAGTGGCAAGGATTTTATAGACATTACTTAACTGGATGCCCAACACGATCCAGTGAAACAGAATAATCGTCACTTCCCCATTTTGCAGATGCACACGCTAAGGCACGAGGAAGCTCAGTTATTTGACCAAGAGCACACGGTTAAAGGCACAGTACCTGGCAACTAGGATAGTAGGTCCTCACTAAGCGGTAGCTAATATGCTGTCCTGTATTACTGTATTACTGTTTCCCCTCCCTCCCTCCCTCTGTCTCCTACTCCTGCCCTCTAATTTTCGAAGAGAGAAGTTTAAGTACCCAAGAAAATTGAGCAGAGGTTGAAGAGCATTCCCATATCTCCCTGTCAACAGCCCCCCCCGCCCAGTATACATTTGTTATAATCAATGAACCTGCACCGACACACCATAATCACCCAGAGTCCATAGGTTACATTAGGGTTCACCGTTGTACTCTTGGGCTTGTACATTCTATGGGTTTGGACAAACATTTACCAACATGTATCTATCATTACAGTGCCACACAGAGTTTTTCACTGACCTAAAAATCCTCTGAGATCTGCTATTCATCCCTCACTCCTCCCAACCCCAGGCAACCACTGATCTTTTTGCTATCTCCATAGTTTTATCTTTTCCAAAATGTCATGGAGTTGGAATCACACAGGATGTAACCTTTTCAGATTGGCTTCTTTCACTCATAATGCATTTAAGTTCCCTCTATGACTTTTTCTGCCCTGATGGTGCATTTCTTTTTAGTGCTGAATAATATTCCATAGTCAGGATGTGAGAGTTTATTTATCCATTTACTGAAGGACTTCTTGGTTGCGTCTGAGTTTTGGTGATTATGAATAAAGCTGCTATAATCATGGGTGTGCAGGGCTTTTTTTTTTTTCAGGTTGTGTGGGTAGACATAAGTTTTCAACTCATTTGTTCGTTTGGATAAGTACCGAGGAGGATGACTGCTGGATCATAGGGTAAGAGTATGTTCAGTTTTGTAAGAAACTACCAACTGTCTTCCAAAGTGGTGGCACCGTGTTGCATTCCCAGCAGCGAAGAGTGAGAGTTCCTGTTGCTCCACATCTGTGCCAGCATTTGACGTCATCAGAGTTTTGTATTTCGGCCAATCTCCTTGGTGCGTAGTGGTATCCCATGGTTGTTAAAACCTCAGTGCCCTAATGACATCAGATGGTGAGTATCTTTTCATATGGTCACTACCATTTGCATACCTTCTTTTTTTTAATGTTTATTTATTTTTGAGAGAGAGACAGAGCATGAGCAGGGGACAGGCAGAGAGAGAGGAAGACACAGAATCTGAAGCAGGATCCAGGCTCCGAGCTGTCAGCACAGAGCCCAATGCGGGGCTCGAACTCACGGACTGTGAGATCATGACCAGAGTCGAAGTCAGATGCTCAACCGACTGAGCCACCCAGGCACCCCTGCATACCTTCTTTAGTGAGGTGTCTGTTCAACGCTTTTGCCCATTTTTAAAAATCAGGTGGTTTGTTTTTATTGTTTAATTTTAAGAGTTCTTTGTATATTTTGGATAAAAGTCTCTTGTTGTGTGTCTTTTGCAAATATTTTCTCCCCCTCTTTGGCTTGCTTTTAATTCTCTGTGGCCATTTTCTCAAGGTGGAAGCTTTTAATGTGAATGAAGTCCAACTTACCGGACATTCCTTTCATGGATCGTACCTTTCCAGTTGTATCCAGAAAAGTATCTCCAAGCCCCAGGTCATCTGGATTTCCCCTACGCTGTCTCCCTGAGTTTTATAGTGTGGGGTTTTGCATTTTGATCTATGATCCATCTTGATTTAACTTTTGTCAATGGTCTGTGTCTAGATTTGCTTTTTTTTTTTTTTTTTTTTTTGTATGTGGATGTCTAGTTTTTCTGCACCATTTGTTGAAGATACTGTCTTTGCCCCATTATGTTACCTTTGCTCCCTTGTCAAAGATCAGGCGCATTTATCTATGTGGGTCTGACTTGCCTTTTTAAAGGGATTTTAGGAGCACTTTATACATTATGACCATTAACCGCTTGTCGAGTGCACATGTGGCAAACGTCTTCCAGACTGTCGCTTGTTTTAATTTTGTTAATGGGGACTTGTGGACAGAAGATCTTAACTTCTAACTGCATAATCTGTTACTTCTTTCTTTTACATCTCTGGGCTTTCTGCCTTGCATAGAAAGGTGGAAGTTATAAAAATATTATTTTATTTTTTTTCTTCTGACCATCTCATCATGTTCTTTTTATATTATGCTAATCTACATGGTTGTCATCTTGTGTATGATAAAAAGTAGGAAGGATCCAAACTTAATTTTGCCCACATTGATAGTCCATTTTTCTAAAAGATATAAGACATAGTCTGCATTTTCCCTGCTCCGTTGCAATGAAATTTTTAACCATATACTTATAAAAAGGGTAAGATCTTCTTCGCTGATGCCCATCGCGGGTTTTAATGTTTTTTGCCTGCCGAATACATGGTGCAGCCAGCTTTTCGAGGTCCTTGAGAAGCACCATGCTGCCTCACGAGGTGTTGCATTGATTTATAGACTGACTTGAGAAGCTGACATGTGCACTGGCCAAGTGCCCACAGCGGGCCTCCGCAGTGACTCACACCCCTCTCCTCCTTTGTTAGAGACTTCACGTGCATTTCTCAGATATTTGGGGGATTATTTCTCCACTCTTATTTCAGTGGAATTACGACACTTCTGTGATAAAGTGTTTTAATTTCTTATTCTGGTGCAGAGACAAGTCATTGTTTACAGTCTTCACCACTGGCTGCTTTGCTGAGTCTGTAGAGTGCTTTCTGCTCACCCTCCTGGATTTCCTGGGCCTCTAATTACACAGTTGGTAAATGTCGCTTTTCTCTAACTTATTTATCTCTATGCTCATCACAATGGCTAGAATGTCCAGGTCAGTGGTGACCACGAGCACGGGGAGCAGAAATCCTTGGCACACACAAGAACTTGAGGGAAACGCATCTCTTCTTGCACACGCGGAATAGTTCGTGTGGGATTCTAGCCGACAGCCTGTGTTGATGTGAAGAACTCTTCCTCTACTCTCTCCCTGCCAGGTGTTCCAGAAGGAACAGCGGTGAATGTTATCCCATGCTATCTCAGCATCTGAGATAATCGTATGTACATAAATTTTCTATCTGAATATGCTAACGTAATTATTTCAATAATACACTGCCCCACCCTTTGATAACCTTGAAAGGTAACTATTGTCCCACCTCCTCCTGCACATCATCAGAGAAGGTCATTAGCTCGCCCATGATAGCCACTATCACGTGGCAGAGTAGGGATCAAAGAATTTCGTCTGGCCCCAAAGCTCACGACCCGGTCTAGGGTTAAAGTATTCTTCGAACCCTCCCTTCGGACTGTGCACACCATTCGCTTCTGAGAGGGGAGCAGGGCAGGGGAACATATGTATACGACGTGTCCCCAGAGAGAGCCTGTGTGCTGCCCTGCGCACGGTCCCACTCGGAGGTCCCGGGAGAGGAGTGGTTGGGGGTGAGTTGGGAAGCAAGGCTTCCCCAGCCGCCACCACCATGTGCAGATTGCCAGCGGTGCCCCCTGTCCCACACTGACAGCCTGTCAAGGCCACCACTGCCTCCCCTGGGGGAAACACGGGAAGACGACATCCCACCTCTGGCCAAGGGTGGCGGGTTCCCCTGACTCTTCTCTGCTGGGGGCGAGGCCGCAGTGTCTCTGCTAAGCCGAGGCCCTGAGACACACTTTGTCATGAGCCCACACCGCCTTCGGGTTGGCGACCGACTCCACGCTGTAGGACCCCCAGGCCCGGAGCCGGCTCCTCCTGGGTACGGTTTCTGCCATTCCTGACAAGCGGCGCACCAGCTGGGCCCGGACCCCCCGGCTTCACCCCCTCAGTTTGTCTGTTCACCAACCCCCGGCCCTCCGCCTGCACCGGGGCAGCCTGAGCGGGCAAACACACGAGCATGTGCTCTCCGCCCATGACAGGAGCACCTCCCACGTCCTCCCACCCGGGGGGCAGACCCGGCAAAGCAACGGGGCATCTGTGCACCGTCTCCACGTCTGGAAGGCTCCACGGGCTCTCGTCCTCGGAGTCAGTCCGGCACAGAAGCCCTCCTGTCTTCAAGGGCACATACAACCCACATGCTGCAAAACAGGTTTCACATTTGTGGCCCAGATTAGCATTTTCTATCGTTCCCCAGGCCACATTCCACATCCACACAGACTAAAGAACGTAGGAGAAAAACACCTGTAGAGACCTGCACACACACACACGCGCACAGGCACACGAGCAGTAAGACCCAGTGTCTCTGAGCTTGGGCAAACCGAGTGAGCGTAAGTTTCCTTTGTTTGTCATATTAATTTCCGTGCGGTCGAGAGGCTGCGCTGGCGGCTCTCCCTTCTCCTAGCTTGATTTTTATTTATTGCTTTTCCATCTGGTTGCAATTGGGTGTAGGGGCATGATCACATTCATTATCGTGCCAGGAGCCGTAGCACATGCCACGTGTCCCCGCCCAGCGCGGTCGTGTGCCAGAGAGATGTGGCGGGAGCAGAGATTTATTGACACGGTGTTCTTTAATTATCTCGATGGCCTTTTGCAAAATGAGGAAGGAAGACTTCCAGGCAGCCACCTCGGTCTTCAGGCAACGTTTCCTAGTCACCGCGCGTCTGGTTCTCGCCTTCATTTTTGTGAGGTTGGCTCTCCTGGGTTTTCCTGGGAAAATGCAATTCCTCAGGATTATGAGCTTGACTATGAGCTGTCGCCTCCCGCGCAGCAGACAGCTGCCTCGGCACTTTCAAATGTGCCGGCCGCCGGGTGCCAGGGCTCACCTCCCAAACGCCCAGCACTCGGATGTCCAACACTGTCCTTATAGAGCGTATGATGCGGTGCTGACTTCCAGGATACAAAGTGAAGATTCCTATTTTGCCACCTTGAGCGGTCCCAGCAGAACTAGTCCATCGGTCTGCGCCCCATCTTCCCCTCCCTGGATTCCCAGTGCTCTGAGATGACGTCTCTGGCATTCCGAAAGTCATCAATCCTAGCGTAGAGCCAGAGCACCCAGACGAAGCCATGCTGCCTTGCTTGGGCAGGCCGGCTCTGCTCCCGGACCCCACGCTCAGCCCTGCTGTTGTCGCCTTTGATTCTCCCCCACCATTCAGCCTCGGCGGAGTCTGCCCTGCTGAACCCCAGCCCTGGAACCCTGCCCCACCCCCCGCACCCTGACCAGATGCCTTCCTCACTCCTCCTCCAAGGCTGCTGGGGCGCTGCTGGACATGCCCCAGATCTGAAGGCGATTTCGCGACGGACCACCTTGGGCAGCGAAACTTCACTCCTGAACCAATGCAAGGCACCTTCCCCGCTCAGCCTGCGGCTTCCTGGGAGAGCAAAGTGCCCTGCGTGGGGACTGAGGGCAGGAAGGGGACAGACGGCCGGGTGACGTGAAGGGAACGACCTAAGACCACCTCCCCAAAGTGCAAAGCTCACCTGGAAGGCAAATCACTTTTCAGTGATTAATTCCTGCCCCCCACGGAGACAGTTCCAATGTCCTCGCGCCCTGTGTGAGCCTCTACAGGAAGCCTGAGCCACAACCGCTACAGAGGGCCTTGTGTCTTCCTCTGAAAATGCCATCTTCCTGGACCGTCTCCTGTTTTCTCAGCTTTAGACTCAGAGGCTTCCGGCTACAAAGTACCCAGCATGCATTGGTGGGATTCTCTGAATCATGGCACCCAGGAGAGAGGGAGTCTATGTCCAGTCTTCAAACACCAGCCCAGCAGACTTCCTTCTACAATGTTCTGCTCCTCGTTCATGCAACACCACCACACCCCCTCCCCCATGAGCAAAATCATCCTTTTTGATGCTTAGGAACTTAGTGAGAAGTGGACATCATTAGCAGTGGTGGCCTTGCCCTCCCGCTCTCCATCTTGTTATGTCAAGACGGAAGCTCTCCCCGGGTGGGAAGCCAGCACCCCAACATCACAAGCTGGTCCCAAATATCGCAGGCTGTCCCCCAAGATCACAGGCTGGTCCCCAAAATCACTCCCAACATCACAGGCTGGCCCCCAACATCTCAGGCTGGCCCCCAACATCACAGGCTGGCCCCCAACATTGCCCCCAACATCGCAGGCTGGCCCCCAACATCACAGGCTGGTCCCAAACATCGCAGGCTGGCCCCAAGATCACAGGCTGGTCCCCAACATCACCCCTAACATCACAGGCTGACCCCCAACATGGCAGGCTGGCCCCCAACATCACAGGCTGGCCCCCAACATCGCAGGCTGGCCCGCAACATCACAGGCTGGTCCCCAACATTGCCCCCAATATCACAGGCTGGCCCCCAACATCACAGGCTGGTCCCCAACATCACAGACTGACCCCCAACATCGCAGGCTGGCCCCCAACATCGCAGGCTGGCCCCCAACATCACAGGCTGGCCCCCAACATCGCAGGCTGGCCCCCAACATCATCCCCAAAATCACAGGCTGGCCCCAAACATCGCAGGCTGGCCCCCAACATCGCAGGCTGGCCCGCAACATCACAGGCTGGCCTGCACCATCACAGGCTGGTCCCCAACATTGACCCTAACATCACAGGCTGGCCCCCAACATCGCAGGCTGGTTTCCTGCAGCATTCCATGAGGTGGCATAGGACCAAGGGCCAAATGATCCTTTCACCTTCCAGGTGACCACCCCCACCCCTGCTAAGGAAGCTCAGCCTCCCCCAGACTCCCCATGCCCAGGCTGGCCTTCCTAAACCTCATTCCTGGGGGATTTAGGACATGCTACGGCACAGTCTAGCGACATCGCTCCACTTTATTCTTCCTAGCCTCAAACTTTTTGTTTTCCTTTCTTGCTCCCCCGATGTATTCTTTAGAAAATGACGAGCCAGATGAGCCGACCAGCCTCATCCGTCTCTGTTTTTAGATCCTGGAACCTTTTTCTCCCTCTTCCCTTCACGGTGTCCCCGCCCACTATGTGCAGAGGGAGAGACGACTATTCCTGCCCCCGGCCGTCAGCTGGGAGGCAGGCTGCACCCCTCAAGGAAATCGGCCTGCTCATATTGTTGGGGAAGGACCCCTCTTTGGCTGTAGACAGTGATCACCGAGCCAACTGCAGGATGTAATTTGGGAAAAACCCATAACCATGTTTTTGTTTCATCCTGGATGTTTGCCCACTAATAAAAATGCTGCCTAAGCAAGAGTGTGGGGCTAAATATAAGTCCGATCTGTGCACTGGGGAAACAGCCAATCCAGGCAGCTTGGCACACGGTCTGCTTCTTAGTTTTTACAAAAATAATGTTTTGAGCTATTTTCCTCATTATTAATTTATAGAAGAATCATGAAGAGAAAATTCACGAAGACCAGCATTGTCAGAGGTGGAAAAGACCTTTAAAAGTCTTTACTTCTGTTTGCATTGACTTACGGAGGCAGGGAGCAGGGGGCACGAGCTGGGGAGAAAGTGACTGCATTCGGATCACCAGCACTGGGCCACAGCATCAACCCAGGACAGAGTCCCTGGCCCCAGCCTGGGGTCTGTCCCCATACATAGCTGCTCTTTGGGCCATTGACTGTGGTTTTATGGACCTTGCTTCTCAGATGTGAGCTTGCATATAGTTTTTACCATTTAATTTATTTTAGTGCTTACTTATGTTTGAGAGAGAGAGACAGAGCGTGAGCGGGGGAGGGGCAGAGAGAGAGGGAGACACGGAATCCGAAGCAGGCTCCAGGCTCCGAGCTGTCAGCACAGAGCCCGACACGGGGCTCGAACTCACAGACCGCGAGATCATGACCTGAGCCGGAGTCAGACGCTTAGCCGACTGAGGCGCTCAGGCGCCCGGATAGTTTTTACTATTTGAAAATAAATCATGAGATATAGGGGTACAGATGATCTTTGCATGCTCCTTTGTTCTTAGCGAATTCAAATATTATTAAATACTTGAAAGGCAAAGTGTGAAATTTTAAGGGAAAAAACGGTAAAACATTTAAAACAAGGTTAAAAGTTAAGCACAGTTGGTGGAAATCTTCACTGTATCTCTTATTCTTTGTATGCGGGGGAACTCCAAAGAGTGTCTTTGATGGGTCCTAACGCCCTTCTGTCTCCCCACAAGGCCGTCAGTGTGGGGGATGCGGTGGCCCAGTAAGCAAGCCCCCCCCCCCCCCCCAGTGTCTGGCGGGTCTGGGAGCCGAAGAGACTCCATTGTTTTAGGTGTGAGAGATACACATGCATATTGGGCAGTAACATTTGGAGGAATGAATAAATCCTCATCGTTTGGTGTTTACCGCTTTCTGAAGGAAGCCTTTATCCCTGCGGTTCGAAATGTTTCATTAATAAAATCTAGCTATTAAAAACAGTCTCTTTCGGTAGAAAGAGATTACTCTTTATGTGAATCAATTGCTTTCTCTTCATGCTAAAAAGTCACCTTGGGAAAGAATGGAAGGAATTTTCGCAAGATGGGGGGAGGGGGGCGGACAGAAAGGCGGAGAACTAAACTCTTTCCGTTGCTGAGAAAGAACGCCCCCTAAGACCAGGGTTCCTGTGGTCAGTCCTGTCAGTCCATCAGGACACGCTGATGCCCCTTCCGCCGGCCACTGTGCCCTGACGTCGTGGGGACTGGATACACGGAGGGTCACTGCTAGGCGGGAGTTGACGGATGTCCCCTCGGCTGGCCACCTCCTTTTAAATCGTCCCAGGGGCTCCTGGGCATCATTGATGGGGATGGATGATGGATGGAGAGCGTGGCACGGCGATGCCTGCTAGGCCTTCGGGTCCCGTTAGGGCACGACTTGTGGGTCAGACTGGGGCTTCTCCGCACACCCCGCAGGCCACCCCGATGAGAGGCAGGGACGCGGAAGGTGAGGAACCACGCTCTCTGCTGCATCTCCCACCACAACCCAACCGTCCGTGTCTTTCTGTGGGAGTTCTCCCCCACCCCCACCCCCACGCCCCACCAAGTCCAGCCAACGCTTCTGCCCGAGGACCCTCCCCACGCTCCGGCTGCCCAGTTCCGAGGCGCCCCGTTTGTCCTTGAGTGCCCCCCGCTGCCTCTTAACTGATCCTTCCGCCTCCAGACTCTCTCCAGACTCAGCGCAGCCTGGCTCTGTGCACAGCTCGCATTTTATTTTCTTCTAAAGCACTTCTAAACCGCTCCCAACCAATTTACATCACAGTACACAGAGCGGGCCTGGGGATTGTGACGGTTAACAGGACAGATGAAAATGCCCTACTCCCTGCAGAGGAACTTCAGTACAGGGAGTAAACGAACATTAAAGTACACCCCCCCCCCCAGTCTAAGATTCTGGGAGATGGAAAATACAACCTAAATGCCAGTGAACTGCACATTGAGCTCTAGAAGGGTGACCGAGACCTGTATTGGGCTATTACCCACACGCTGCCTGTAAAGAAATACTTAGCACTGCTGTTGGCCGAATGCCGAGCTTGCAGGAGGGGGTTCTGCAGCATTCTGAAATGTTCCACCATGTCCAGAGTGATGCCACCCACACGCTCAGGGAGGGGCAGAGATAACCCTCGAACTGGGGGGGGGGGCTCTCGGTGCTGCTAGTTCATTGAGCGCCTACAAAGCTCTCCCTGCGTTCTTCAAGAAGGAACGGTGTGAGCTCGTTGGACGATCCCTCGTCTTGACTCGGGCAGGTTTTCCTTGATGAAGGGGCACCGAGCCCAGGGCCCTTCTCTGTGCATTTACGGCTAATCTGGAAGGGAAAAGGCCAGAGAGTTACTATGGAAACCACAACTGGTGGAGCGGACAACACCTCTAATCCGGAGACGTGGATGAACCGGAGAACCGGAGAAAATACCCCTTGGCAAATACACACCAGCCGGAGTTTGGAGTCCTGGCCCGGACACCCCTCGCCTTCGTCCTCCAGCGCTGTCTCCGCTACAGCCGCGATTTCCTCTTGCCTGGGTCCCTGCCTGCTGCCAGCAACCACCGTTGCCATCTCCCAGCCACATTCTTCCAAAACCTGCACAGTACTTACAACCGAAAATCTTCCCAAGTACTCCGTCCCCCACTCCTCTCTGCAGAGCCTTGCACCGACCACTTCCCTCTCGTTTTTTTTTTTTAATTTTTTAACCTTTATTTATTTTTGAGAGACAGAAACAGAGTGCAAGCCGGGTAAGGTCAGAGAGAGAGGAAGACACTGAATCCGAAGCAGGCTCTGAAGTGTTAGCACAGAGCCCGACGTGGGGCTCAAACCCACAAACCATGAGATCAAGACCTGAGCCGAAGCTGGACACTGAAGCGACTGAGCCACCCAGGCGCCCTGCACAGACCACTTCTCGAGCATCGTCCCTCTCGCCTCCATAACACCCCCCACTCCCCCGGGAGTACAGGTCTTCTTCATGCAACTCACCCACAATGCCTCAGGGCATCTGCACACAGGACCCCCTAACCTACGGCACCCCCAGGGCCGAGCCGCGGTTTCCTATTTTGTTCTTCTCTATACTCTTGGCTCCTCGCAGATTCCTGCCAGTGGGGTGTGGGAAGCCCGGAGGCACAGAACTGTGAGAAGCCCAGTGATCAGGCTAAAAACAGGCAGATGGGAGGGTTTGGCTCCACCGAGAGAAAGTGCCTGGCATTCTGGTGTCGTAGGACAGGTAAGAGAAGGTAGAGCCTTTCCAACAAGGTCGGTGTTTAGTATAAAACAGGGACCACACTGGGGTGTTATAGTTTCGTGCTTGATGACTGCAGTGACCGTCCAGCAGGTGTCCTTCTCCCTCACCGGACTGAACTTGAGACAGCAAAGACCTTAATCCTCCTTATCTTCAGGGCACAAGGTCTGGTGCACAGCACATGACCGACGATTGCTTTACTGACTCCTCTGCTGTGCTGTAGGCATTGTGATTTTATATAGCAAATTCAGCGAGACTCTATAATTGGTGCAGGGACTTGAATCCAAAGTCTTCTCCTAAAAGTGAACCTTATTTTTTTTTATTATTTTTTTAATGTTTATTTATTTTTGAGACAGAGAGAGACAGAGCATGAACGGGGGAGGGTCAGAGAGAGAGGGAGACACAGAATCTGAGGCAGGCTCCAGGCTCTGAGCTATCAGCCCAGAGCCCGACGCGGGGCTCGAACTCACGGACCGCGAGATCATGACGCCAGCCCAAGTCGGACGCTTAACCGACTGAGCCACCCAGGCGCCCCCTAAAAGTGAACTTTAAATGTGGAGGCGTGAATCATTCCCACTGCTCAGAGCCGCTCACGTGTGACGTGAGACAGACAGAGAAGGAGTCACCACGACAAGACACAGGTGTTCCCCAGGTGCTGGGCCGGCAGATGCAGCTTCCACGGTGCTGTGCTGAGATTCCAAAACCTCCGAGGGGGGAGACCGGGGTAAAGACGGACTGCCCTGAGTCATTCGGCAGGTGTGTCCTTCGTAGTGCGGGTATAATGGTAATGAGACAGAGCGTGCGCACAGCTAGCTTATTAGCATACACTTTTATTCTAGTCAGGACTGGAACAATTAATCACACCAGCTCTAAGCCAGACTTCCAATTTCCATGGTGCTATCTATTAATTTTAAATGAATGCTGTGCCCTTTGTGAACGAGCTTGTGGTGCTTCATAATAAGAAAATAAACATAAGTACATAATGTAAGAACATTCTTGACATCCTTTTTTTTTTTTTTTTTTTTTTTTAAATGACGCCAACGTGGAACTCTGGTTTCAGTGTGAGAGCCGAGCTGTAGCCGAGAGCCCTGTGTCCCTGTGTGAGATGGGCTCTGGGGGGAAGACAGCCCATGCCCAGCCGGCCGAGTTCTGGGATCTTGGGTCATCTGGTCTGACCCCCGGCCCCCTCCTTCATTCTGTTAGTCAGAGACAAGCACGAATGACTGTCCCCGACTGTGGGTTTTCTGTAAGAAGGGGGGAGGGGTAACACATCAATCGGGCTTCTGGTACCAGCCGATGGCATACTCCAATGGGGAGGTTTGAGGAATGATTCTTCAAAGGACTGTTTACTGAGCCGTGGGGGCAGGATGTAGGGCACGCCCAATGGGTAGTGCTCTATGCTCGGATGGGGTGAAGGCACAGGGTCGTTGGGATGCCAGACACAGAGAAGCAGATGGAAAAGGACCATGGGAAGAGCTGAGACCTTCACTGGTGAGTCACAGACAGCCCGTGACAATCCTGTGGTCAAGATAAACACACTGACCTAACCCTGCTCCCTTCTCCTAGCGTGACCCGTTGTCTCACTGGATGAAGATAAATTAAAGAAGCCCTAACCGACACAGCTCATACGGGTCAGGCTTCCAGGGCAAATGGCAGACATCCAGCAGGACGATTTACACACAGGGGCGCCTGGGGGGCTCAGTCGGTGAAGCGTCCGACTCCTGGTTTCAGCTCAGGTCATGATCTCAAGTTTTGTGAGTTCAAACCCCATGTCGGGCTCTGCACTCATAGTACGGAGCCTGCTTGGGGTTCCCTCTCTCCCTCTCTCTCTCCCCTGCTGTCACGGCTAAGATGTTTTATCACATCTCTTTAAAGAACATGTAAGGGAATCAGCATGGAAAATCCCAAACCATATAATCAGGGAATAATGCATTTGAATGCTTACTTTGAAGTTCCTGAGATCAGAAATATACTGGTGTTTAATTGTGATAGAGCCTATTTTTTTTAACTACACTAAAAAGCTTTATAGACTATAAAATAAAAGAAATGCGACCTTATAAAGAAAAAGTCATCTAGGACAAGCATTGCCTCAATGAGTGCCTTCAAGGTGCCACAGTCTCTCATTTGAAGGTCTTTAAGAATCACAGAATCACCGAATGTATTTAGAATCACAGAAATACCCAAGCTCCCTGTCCGGGGGCTGGTATCCTGATGTCCCTAATCTCTAGCTGGCCTTTCCTTTCTACAGGTAAAGAACAAGAAGAGTGGTGCGGGTGCCATGGTGGGGGCTGGGATAATGGATCGTTTTCAATGGGATGTGTTTATTTCAATAGGGCCCAGCTCTTATTTTAAATTACTGTCTACCAAAGTACAGCGAATATGCCTGTGTATCAGCCACATGCCCACTGAAACGACAAAGCTATCTACAATGTCTGACGTTTATATCACCTTACTGCACGGCGCCTCCTGCCTGAGAGGAGGGAGGAAGAGACCATTCATGAAGGATTCGTTTGTCTCATCTGCATATGCAGATTCGTTGCCTATATTCAGGTAACAAATTGCCCCAATCTCCACAGCTTAAGACAACAACATTTTATTTTTCATTTTTACATTTTCTTGGCTTTATTGAGGTACCACTGATACATGAAAATGTGCGTAGCTTGAACACATACATCTTGATGACTCCGGAGATCTGCGAACACCATGATGCCATGACCACAACTAAGATGTGAAACGCGTCTGTCACTTCCAAACAACGGTCTTGTGTTCTTCGGTGTGTGTGCTTTTAATTTGGGAAGAACACTCAATGTGGGATTTAGCCTCTTCGTGTGTTTTAAAGTGCACGATACTATGTTAAGGAGACCGTGTACCATCCACAGTCTCTGGGTCAGGAGTTGGAAGACAGCTCATGAACTTGGTCCTCTGCTGAGGGCCTCACAAGGTGACAATACTCTGCCCAAGGATGACTTCTCATCTGGAGCTCAAGTGGGGAAGGCTTCGCCTCCCTGCTCCCTGAGGATGCTGGCAAACTTCATTTCTTGAAGCTGGAGGACTGAAGTCCTGGCCTCCCACTGGCTATCAGAGGCCGCCCCCACCAACCTGCACCGTGGCCGCTTCTGTCTTCAACCGGCACAGGAGAACTTCTCCAGAGGAGCCTGCTCAGACAGCCTTAGATAATGTCATGTGATCCCAGAAGTGACCTTTGCCATATCCGGCTGTTAAGAAGCAAGCTACAGGGGCGCCTGGGTGGCTCAGTCGGTTAAGCATCCCACTTCGGCTCAGGTCATGATCTCGCAGTTCTTGAGTTCGAGCCCCGTGTCGGCTCTCTGCTGACAGCCAGGAACCTGGAGCCTGCTTTGGATTCTGTGTTTCCCTCTCTCTCTGTCCCTCCCTTTTTTGTTCTCTCTCTCTCTCTCTCTCTCTCTCTCTCTCTCTCTCAAAAATAATGAATAGACATTAAAAATTTTTTTAAAAAAATCAAGGCACAGGAACTTACTACTCAAGGGTGTACCTACCTTTCTTCAGAGGATGAGGGGCCTCCTTAAAAGTCTAGCTGCTTCTAAAAACCCTCCAGTACAGACCCCTGTTAGGCAAATAACCACCACCCTCCTGCTCTGTGTGATTCATTTCCACACATTTTCCTGAAGGTAAGGAGTATTTGTACGAGGGGCTTTTGTGGGGAGCATGTTAATGTAACGTGAACCCTGTAAGAGAGGCTGATATCACACATATCGTGCACACGTGCATCCACACACACGCACATGCTAGCATGAAGATACACACACACACACACACACACGCATCCCAGATTCCGTATATTATGACAAGGTGCTACAAATGTTATAGGTAGTTATAATGCTGGAGGAGCCCCATTTGGACAGGAATGAGCCCATTCTCATACCCCAGCCGTGCTCAGTCACTGGCTAGGAGCAGCTCAGGCCCCGGAAGGGCGGGGTCTGGGGCTGTCAGCCAGCCCTGCTTCCTGCAGCAAGTTCTTGAAGGTCTGCGGGTGGCCCCCTATGGCCGTTAGTGGGGGACAGAGCCCGAACTCAAAGGCCACATCTCCGATTGCAGACAAACAGGATTATTGCTCTACACAAACTATTCCTTTAGACATTCCACTAGAATATTGAAAACACACTTCAATTTTCAAAGATTTAACTAGGCAAGTGTTTAAGGCTTTGATTTATGAAATTGACATGGTACCTCCCTTTTATTTTCAAACTTCCCAGAACTGAGACCCTCAGGGAGGGAGAGGTCGTTACTTTGTTTCCAAGGCTACAGGCACCGGCAAGCCCGACAAGACTTCCAGGGGAAATAAAAGCATGGGGAAACAGAATGAGAGAGACCTATACACATATACATGATGGATGATATGTATCTATGCTCAGTTTATACGTACATATACCCACATGTCTCTATATATGTGCATACATGTATTTTGGATTTTTTTAAATTTTAGATTAGAAGCAAGAGGAATGGAATAAAACAGCCACAAATGCCCCCAAATTGCCCTTCTACGGATACCCGTTTCATAGATAGAACAGCCTACAATGAGTTCTTCTTTCATCTAAAGGAATAATGGCAAAAATCATGTACAAAAGCACAATGCTAAAGGCAAGCCATAATCATTTGCAACTGAAAATTTTTAGCTAAAAAAGCCACCACCTGAATCTTCCATTTTCTCAAAAGCAGTTGAGCGTTCTGCTTGGAGCAGCCAGCGGGCACGGTCCCACGTAACCCTCACAACGACTGTGAGCAGCAGGTGCCGTTAATGTCCTCATGCCAGGAGTTGGGACTCAAGGCTCACACAGATGATGCCAACTTCCCCCCTCCTATTTTAATCCAATTTCTTTGCAAGTACATAAGCTAATAAAAACAAGGGTTTTGCAGCATGGAGACTGGATAGAAGGATCTAAAATGCTGGCACTTTTCCAGGCAGTATTCCAAAATCAAATTTGGAAACAACCCGAGAGAGGCTGGACCGAACGCTACGGGTGATTTGCTGCATGCACCGTCTTTTGCCTTCCACTTGAGTTAGGGAGGGATCCTTGCACACCCGAGCAGGACGCAGCAACAGATCAGGGCTCGGCATGGTTAGTTGTGCGATGCTTTTTGCCTCGTTTAAGAACCACTGGGGGAGGGGCACCTGGGTGGTCAGTTGGTTGAGCGTCCGACAAGGCTCAGGTCATGATCTTGTGGTTCGTGGGCTCAAGCCCTGCATCAGGCTCTGTGCTGACAGCTCAGAGCTCGGAGCCTGCTTCAGATTCTGGGTCTCCCTCTCTGGCTGCCCCTCTCCCAGTCATTCCCTCTCTCTCTCTCTCTCTCTCTCTGTCTGTCAAAATAAATAAACACTAAACAAACAAACAAAAAACAAAAAACAACTACCAGGGGAAAAGTAAGCCTGCTTCTTTCGGGAACCGTCTACACTTAGATGGAGGGATCACCGTGGGAAGAACTTTCTCTCACACGGTGTCCGTGCAGGACCCTATGCCAGAAGGAGAAAGCGCAGCCTGGTGCAGCCTTGCCAGTCAGATGGCAAGTCAGACCGAACCCAACCCCACCGGTGGAGCTGGCATCACACACGAATGCCCGCTGTGCTGTTACTTCAGCTCTGTGCAGGCAGAACGCGGAACCTGGTCCTGGGACACATCACGGGAGCCGCGCTTCGAGTTGGTTTCTAATATGCTAAGTCTGGCCGACATCAAGGGGGTCAGCGTGATGGGGTGAGAACGACAGGACCATATGGCTCCAGATCATTGACACCTGACTCACTTCTTCCAGATGCCAGTTTAAGGCAGCGTCCTGATCATCTCCGAATGATAAACAAAACCCAAAGGGCCAAGTGCCAGAGGCGTGACGCTGGTTTACGCTATTTTAAACCCCAAAGACACTTGGCTCCTCCTTTCTGGAGTGGGATAAGCCACGGTTGATGGAAGCAGGCTCTGAATCCAGATGCTGATCTTCAATCTAAAGATTCTAAGTCTGGGGGCGCCTGGGTGGCTCCGTTGGTTGAGCATCTGGCTTCGGCTCAGGTCATGATCTCGCGGTTTGTGAGTTCGAGCCCCACGTCGGGCTGTGTGCTGGAGATGTAATTGACACGTGACGTTGTGTAAGTTTAAGGTGTACAACGTAATGATTTGACACATGTGTTGTGGTGATCACCACAATAAGGTGAGTTAACACATCATCCCATCTGACGTAACGTTATTTCTATCTCCTCACATAAGGATCCTTATTTTTTGCGTGTGTCATAAGAACATTTAAGATCTACACTCTTAGCAAATTTCAAGTACACAATACGGTATTATTAACAATGGTCACCAGGCTGTGTATTCGATCCCCAAAACTTACATAAGTAGACATTTGTACCTTTGGATTAACATCTTCTCATTTGCCCCACCTCCTACCCCCAGCCCCCAGCAACCACCAATCTTCTCTATGTTTCTATGAGTCCAGCTTTTATATATCCCACATATAAGCAAGATCATACGATATTTGTCTTTCTCTGTGTGACTTATTTCACTTAACATAATGTCTTCAAGTTTCATCCATCTTATCACAAATGACAGGATTTCCTTCTTTTTTTATGGCTGAGTAACTTTCCATTGTATTTATAGAATCCATTTTCTTTATCCATTCATCCATCAATGGACACTGAGGTTGTTTTCAAGTCTTGTTTGTGAATGAACATGGGGGTGTGTATATCTCTTTGAAACAGTGATTTCACTTCCTTTGGCTATATATACAGAAGTGGGTTGCTAGATCACATGGGAGTTCTGTTTTTAATTTTTTGAGGAAGCTCCATATTCTTTTCCATAGTGGCTACACCAGTTTGCATTCCCACCAACAGTGCACAAGGCGTCTCCTTTTTCCATATCTTCACCAATACCTGTTATCACTTATCTTTTTGATAAGAGTTGTGTGTGAAGTGACATCTCACAGGTGTGAAGTGATGTCTCCTTATCGTTTTGATTCGCATTTTCCTGAAGATTAGTGGTGTTAAGCACCCTTATATATACCCGTTGGCCAGTTCTGTGCCCTCTTTAGAAAGCTTTCTATTCAGGTTGCTCATCTATTTTGTAACTGAATTCTTCGCTCTTTTTTTTGCTGTTGAGTTATAGGAGTTACTTCTATATTTTGGATGTTAACCTCTTATCAGATATATGGCTTGCAGATATCTTCTCCTATTCCATAGGCTGTTTTTTCATTGTGTTGACTGTTTCGTTTGCTGTGCAGAAGCTTTTTAATTTTATGCAGTCCACTTGTTTGCTCCTGTTGTTTGTGCTTTGGGATTCATGTCCAAAAAGTCATTGCTAAGACCAATGTCAAGGAATTTTCTCCATATGTTTTCATCTAGGCGTTTTAAGGTTTCGGGTATTATATTTATCTTTACTCCATTTCAAGTAAATTCTTGTGAGTCGTGTAAGATAATGGCCCAATTTCCTTTTTTGTAACATGAGACTATCCAGTTTTCTCAACACCATTTATCGAAGAGACTATTTTCCCCCCATTAAGTATTCTTGGTTTTCTAGTCAGATATTATTCGACCGTTTACATGTGGGTTTATTTCTGCTCTCACTTCTGTTCCTTTCTTCTATGTATCTGTTTTTGTGCCAGCACCATAGTGTTTTGCTTACTATAGCTTTGTAATGTAGTTGAAATCGGGGAGCATGATGTTTTCAACTTTGTCCTTCTTTTCAGTCCTGCTTTGTTACTTAGTGTCTTTTGGTGTTCATATGAATTTTACGATTGTTTGTTCTATTTCTGTGAAAAATGCCGTTGGAATTTTGGTTGGGTTTGCACTGAATTCATCAATGGCTTTGAGTAGTAGGAGCATATTAACAATGTTAATACTTCCAATCCATGAACATAGGATATCTTTCCATTTATTTGTGTCTTCTTCCATTTCTGTCATCAGTGTCTTATAGTTTTCAATGTACAGATCTTTCACCACTTTGGTAAAATTTACTCCTATGTAATCCAGTTTTTTCAATAATATCATAAATGGAATTTTTTATTTCTTTCTCAGATAGTTTGTTATTAGTGTATAGAAACACATTGACCTTTGTATGCTGCTTTTACATATATCCTGAAATTTACTGAATTCTATATCAGTTCTAACAGTTTTGTTAGTGGAATCTTGAGCATTTTCTCTGCATAAGATTGTGTCATCTGCAAACAGAGACCATTTTACTTCTTCTTTTCTGATTTAGATGCTTTTATTTCTTTTTCTTGTCTAATTTCTCTGGCTAGGATGTCCAGTACTTTCTTGAGGAAAAGGGATAAGAGCAGATACGCTTTCTTGTTCCTGATCTTAGAAGAAAGGCTTTCCAACTTTCATTGTTGAGTTTGATGTTATATATGAGTTTATTCTTTTGATGTATGTTCCTTCTGTCTCCTATGTGTTAAGAGTTTTTGTCATAAATCATGCCAAATTTTGTCAGATGCTTTTTCTTCATCTATAGAAATGGTCATGTGGTTCTTTCATTTTGTTAATATAGTGCATCACATGTATTGATGTGCATACATCGAACCATGCTTGCATCCTAGGGATAAATCCCACTTGATCATAGTGTACGATTCTTGTAATATGCTACGGAATTTCGTTCACTATATATTTTTGTTGAGAACTTTTGCATCTATATCTGGCATGTGTTTTTGTTTGTTTGTCTTTGTAATGTCCTTCACTGGTTTGGCATCGAGGAAGCCTCCATTTCCTTGGGGTTTCTTACTGGAAAGTTATTGTGTTCCTTTTGTGGTGTCACATTTCCTTGATTTTTCATGTTGTGGTAAGTCTTACGTTGCAGTCTTCACATTTGAAGAAGTAGCCACCTCCTCCAGTCTTTCCTGACTGGCTCAAAAGGGAAATACCTTCTGTGAGCTCTGCTGGGGATTCTGAGGCTTTCTCATCTTCTTTCTGTGGCTGTATCTGCTCCCCACTTCTCTTTTTCTCTTGGCTTGGGGGAGGATTTCTTAAGATTGTATGCTTTCTCTCAATCCTACAAAGCCAGGCTGTGTGCTGACAACTTCCCATTTGCTTTCCCTGGGATGGTGCTAAATGGTTAACTCTATGTGTTTTCTACCAATCCCACCAAGTCAGACTGCTCTTGTGCAAAACTCACTATCACCATCATCAGGGGTACATCCATGGAATGGAGGTATGTGTGGGTGAGGCACGCAGAGTAATCAGGGGAATTTGCATTGAGCCAACCCAGCAGCTCATGCTCAGGCTTCCTGATGGAACCCACAAAACGATTAGTAGGATCAGCGTTCCTTTGATGTCCTCCAGGACCCTAAGCTACTCCGCATGACTCAGTCGCACAGCACAGCTCAGTAACCTGGATGGGGCAGAGCTCCACACAGGTACTCATTCACACACTCATTTTCCACCAGAAGACAAATCATGAGCTGAGAAAGCTCTGTTGGCACTGAGCTGTGCTGCCTTGGAGGGAAGCAGTGATGTGGATGAAATGAAAATATTCTTCTTACCCTCTTCAATGTGTCCAATTGGGGTTTTTCTGTTTTGTTTCGGGGTCTTCTTTGGGGGGGGTTGTGTGCGTTTTTTTCCTCCAATGTAAGGGTGGAACATCTCTGCTGGAACTTCCACAAAATCACTCCCATCCATTGTGATGGTCAAGATCAGTGTTCTTTATGGGGAAGACCGTAGAAAACTGCTATTGCACCATTTTGATGACAGTGGTCTTGAAGAAATCAGAGGTATTTTTTATCACGACTGAGAACCCGAGAGCCAAGCCAATCTCACTAATCAGCCAGTCAAACGAGAACAAAAAGAACCATAACGAAAGAAGCTACAGGTGCATAAAGTGATCTAAAAAGATTTAACAGTAATAATCAGCCAAGAAAAGCATGGGTTTTTACAGGCATCACCGGCCTTTAGTTGTTAGGAGGAGGAAGATCTCAAAAGTAGGAACAGGGCCGAAGAGAAAGATCAAGAAGGAAACAACAATCTAACGTCTGATACTGAAGGTGGGACAGGATGTTACAGGTCCTCTCAATTCTAAAAACATCAGATTATATGCATGTCTTGTAAAATAATCAGTGAACGGTGTCTGAAAAAGAACACTGGGGTCACAAGGTCTGCTGACCTGTGGGGTCAGACTCAGCTTCCAGAAAAGCCTCTTTCCCTCCCACTCCCCACACCCAGATGCACCCCTGGGTCCTGAGGATGAGACGGGTGCATTCCTTGCCTCCCGAGCCTCTGTCACCAGGGTCCGTGGTGCATGAAACCATTTGTGTTTTATTTTAGGTCAAAGTATATTGTCATCTGCAGGAATTGTTTGCATAGCACATACTCTTAACATCATCTAAAATGATTAGTGAACACTTACTTTCCTATAATTCTTAAGTATTGCCACCACCATTCTTCCTAAAAAGGTGAGGTGAACTGGGAACCAGTGTGAATTTTGTCTGTCTACGGGTTTTTGCTACCCTTACCTTCCGTGAACAACATAGGCTTTCCTACGATTAAGTTACACAGCTGCCCCTTGAACAAACACACTGCCAACGCTCGGGTCCATGTCCCCCATGAGTGTTTTCAATAAACACAGTACAGGACTATATATGGATTTTATTTTCCTTATGATTTTCTCTTTTTAACTTTATTTATTTATTTTGAGAGACAGAGAGAGAGCATGAGAGAGCAGAGTCGGGGCAGAGAGAGAGAGAGAGAGAGAGAAAGAATCCTAAGCGGGCTCCCCGATCTCAGTGCAGAGGACAACATGGGGCTTGAACTCATGAACCGTGAGATCACAAGCTGAAGGGAAGTCAAGAATCAGATGCCCAACCGGCTGAGCTCCCCAGGCGCTCCCCCCTTATAATTTTCTTAATAACATATTCTTTTCTCTGGCATATAGTTTATCATAAGAGTATAATATATAACACATATAATGTACAGAATATGTGTTAATTGACCAAAGGCTTCTGGTCAACAGCAGGCTATAAGTAGTGGTTAGCAGCTGAGTTTTGGGGAAGTCAAAAGCCACGTGTGAATTTTCTACCACATGGGAGCTGACATCCCAACTACACAGTTGTTCGGGGATCCACTGTATTTCAAGTTCTATGTTCACAAAAGTTGTCAGAACAAAAGGAAGGTGGGCTTTCAGGAGGTCCCCAAAATGTTAGGGGATGTCTTCGTATTTCAAATCTGTACCGCGTGACAAAAGGTGGCATGCGTGGAAGGGAAAGCCACAGTTCGGGGACGGCCAACGCCACTTATCCTGACAAAGGCCAACTTGTTAGCATTTCAGCACCAGAGACAAGCCTTGTGATAGCAGGGTGAAATCTCCCCGGGGAACCCCTCTCTTTATAAACTAAGTAGAAAATGGTATCTTTTTCACACTGGGGTGTCTCAGGTGAAGGCTTGTTTCCACAAATATCTCGAAGGCCTTTCCATCTTGCAACGGTCATCCACTCTGCAAGATAAGCAGTCTTTCTATAGGGATGGCAGGCTTTCCCGGCGCTCGCTTCCGGAGGAAGTACTCATTTGGCTCCTGGCATGATCTTCTTCAGTTTTGTCTGCACGAGGAGGAAGTTCAGGCAGGCAGGAAGCCATTCTTCGGTTTTCAAGACTATTCGGTTTCCAGGCAGGCCGGGCGCTAACCCGGAGTGTTCCCCCGGGGTGCTCACTGCAGACCAAACTCCGGGTAAGTCAGCCCGCTGTGCCTTACCTGAGTCAAGCAGAGGGCAAGTTAACCATCTAATTGGGATCCAGGCCCTGCATCTGGCGGGATCCCGCGGGGCTGTCCCCGGAGGGCCCCGTTTCTAAAACCAGTCATCAGGCAGGTGCCGGCCTGGAGGGGTCGGGACGGTGACCTCTGAACGGTGAGCCGGGCCACCTGCCTTCAGGCTCTTCCTGCAAGGACCACAGCACGGAGGCGCCTGCAGGTCCCTGGGTGCTCTCGCCACCCCGCCGTCTCCCGCTCCCCTTGCACCGCAGAGTGAAACGTTCCTGACTCGGAAGGAACCCACGTGAGCCACGCCCACGGTGCATGCGCTCCGAGAGGTGGTCCCAGAAGCAGACGGGGGAGCACGCGGGGGGCGGCAGGGGTGAGGCCGCCGAGAGCTGGATGGGGCAGGGGGGTGGGGGGGCTCCTCACCCAAGGGGGCCTGCAGGCTTAGGGCCCCTGCCCTGTGCTGAGTTGTGAACCACACCCCCAGCGCTCACTGATGCAGGAGCCGAGTCTGTGCGCAGACAGGGACACAGAGATCACACACACACACACCACAGAGCCCATATTCCATGCATCACACACGCAATCACTTGAGATGACCTTAGAAACGAAAGTTCTCATGCACATGAGGAAAAGCAGGGCCATGAAGGTTGAGGAAGGAGTCATTCCAGAGAAAGAACAGTCCTCCAGATGAAGGAACCGTGTCCAAAAATCCATGATAAGAATCATACAACAAAAGGCTAACATAAAACAACCAGAGATTTTTTTTAAGTCAATTAGAAGTCTCAAAAATAAAGTATCAACGGGAAAAATACTGGAAAATAGAAAAAAGTCTTTAGAGAATGAAAAAGCAGTACCGAAGTCTGGAACCTGAACAACGAGACATAAAGAGGGAAAATAGGAACTTGATCCTCAAATGATGAAAGAAGAACTGAGAAGCTCCAACATTCACGTGGAATGGGGACCAGGCAGCCTGGGGGTGCCAGGGGCTTAGAAACTCCCTCGGGGGAGGGCGACGGGCGTTCAGCCGCCACAAGCGCATCTTCAGCGCCCAACAGGGTGGATTTTACAAAAAATCTGTTTCTAGTTACATCCTGAGGAAACCGAAGAGTATCAAGGGCAGAAAGAAACTTACAAAAGCTTCCAGGGAAAGAGAAGCGAAATTAACCCAGTAAAGACTGATAAGCCCTTAAACCAGCGTTAAAACCACCAGCTGGAAAAATCCCTCAGGGGACGGAGATCAGCTCCTGAAGCGCTTGGTCCGTGCAGGTAACACGGTTGCTGGTGATCTGAGCACAGCGGTCGCACCAAGAAAGACTGTTCCCGGCACAGCGTCACGTTGCTCAGAACCACACGCTCTTGTCCCAGCGTGGCCGAGTCCTGCCCCCCTTTTGCTCTGCCTACACATCACCGTCCGCCAAGTTGGTATTGGCACACGGACGCCCCTCGCGTTCCTGTTCCCCACGACCCGGCACCCACACCTGTGACCACCGAGCCTCCCTTCTCGGCCCGAAGTCCCGCTCAGAAAGCTCTTCGGGCTGCAGGAGGAGGTTGCGTTAGTTGGCTTGCTGCTTCGTAATTTCCGGGTGCCATTTGCATCCGCCGTGTCGTATTTACACGCTGCTTTTCGATTTATTTGCATGTCGCAGTGCTACGTGTCTTCCGTGTGGGGCAAAGTTACATGACTTGCGCTGTTCACAACTACGTTGCTATTGTGTTGCGAGAAAACCCTCTAGTTGTTCATGAGATGTTAAAAAAAAAAAAAAAACTACGGAAATGATTTTAAAACTATTTTCTAGCAGGCACAAACCACCAGGGGGTTGGGGGTATAAATCCAAACGTGCGGTAGCACCAGTCGAGGACGCGGGGGGCGGGCGTGATTGTTGGCTGGGAAGCACCAAACCCGTTCTACCTTTTCGATGCAGAACAATGAAACACAGCCCCTGCCTTCCGAAAGCGCAGGGGCGAGTTAGATTTGGGTCACGAGAGGCGCCAGGATTTGTCAACTGTCATTTAGTTCTCGCTGCCACAATGCTGTGTTCACTTTCTGATTGAAGAGCGTGTTGTGCGGGCACAAAAGCAGGGGGTCTACAGAAAGCTCGGGGAAGGGTCCCACGTGGCTGGGTCTCTTCGGCATGACCCTGTCCTGCCCACTCCTCATCCGTTCCCGTAGGCCAGGCCTACCTATTCTTGGGGTGCATGTTGATTGCACCCCCAGAGCCGAAGCACCCCAGCCTCGGTTAGAAACCCAGGCAGACTCAAGCCGGGAGGCAAGAGGTCCTACGGGCCAGCAATCCGTAACCAGCTAACTGTGCAGACCCAGCCCGCTCCAGACAGCTAAGGAAAGACTCCTTGTTTATCTGTGAGGGGCTCAGACCACCCCCCCGGGGTCCCACTCCCTCTTCCTAAATGATGAGCTGGATTCCTTGTGCCCACTGACCGAGCCGCACAAAATACTTGACTTGTGCCAACATCTCTCCCTCCTGCCGGCCTCCGAATTTGGACCCGCCAAGGCTGAGCCAGCAGACAACCTTTCCCAAGAACCTCGACCTTCAAGGAAGGGCGTTCCTCCGTCAGCTGTCCGACAGGCCACCCACGCCCCACACCCGATTCTGGGTAGCCCCGTCCACGCCTCCCTGGAAAGAGAACTCCTTCCTGGGGCACCTGGGTGGCTCCGTCAGTTGAGCGTCCGACTTTAGCTCAGGCGATGATCTCCCGGTTCGTGAGTTCGAGCCCCGTGTCGGGCTCTGTGCTGTCAACGCGGACCCCATTTCAGATCCTCTGCCTCCCTCTCTCTCTGCCCCTGGCCTGCGCTCTCTCAAAACTAAATACACATTAAAAAATACTTTAGTAAAAAAAGAGAGAGAACTCCTTCCTGCCTGACCTCTGGGGTAGTCACAGATCTCAGGGTCGGGATGATCTTGCTACAGCCAGGTCTCTGCCCCTTACCTCAAGAGTCCCTTTGAGCACAGGCCCTTTGAGCACACCCCTAGGTCCAGATTTGTTTTCATCTGACATCATGTACGCAGATCTTTAAAGCCTGGGCTCTGGGTGTGCTATTGCGATTTATAAGAAATATGTATTTGCTCTTCATCCCCAATTCTGACAGTTTCCTAAGTGGTGAGAGCAATGAAGGTGACTTTTAGTGTGTTCAGGAGGTGACTTTTGGACCCCTACCTAAGGATGGGGGGCTGGTTACCTAGAGAAACAGAGAGGGTTGGAATTTTCAGTCCCACCCACCCCCATGACCTCCTGGGAAGGATGAGAACCTGAAGGTTGGATCAATCACCAATGGCCAAGGATTCGATCAACCATGCCTCTGTAATGAAGCCTCCATAAAAACCCAAAAGGACGAGTTTCGAGAGAGCCTCCAGATCGGTGAACGCGGGGAGATTTGGGGAGGGTGGGCCCTGGAGAAGGCCTGGGAGCTCTGAGCTCCTCTGCATATCTTCTATCTGGCTGTTCCTGAGTCATATCCTTTTATAGTAACCAGTAGCCCGGTAAATAAAATATTTCTCTGCACTCTGTGAGCCACGGCAGCAAATTAAACCTCGGAAAGGGGCAGCAGGAACCTCTGATTTACAGCCAGTTGGTCAGAAGTGCAGGCGACAACATTTACAACACCCTGCTGGCGTCCAGGAATTGCCGCTTGGGGTGGGGAAGTCTCCACACACGCGCACGTGGGGACTGCGTTCAGGAAACGTGCACTGGGTCTAAGCTTTTGTTTCTGCAATTGCAACACGGATACACATCCTGTCCTGAAACCCCTAGCGGGCGGCCGGCACCTCCTGCGCAGACATGACTGGCTTCGCCCGTGGAAACTGCAAGGTTGCTGATCTCGGCCGGCCTCTGACTCGGGGCCCGGGTGCACCCACGGGGGCGGTCTCCTATAGTGCTGGATGCCATTCATTCATTCGTTCATTCATTCGATAAACACTCACTAAATCACGTGGGCCCGTTCATGCGGCTGGACAGGGCTTCCCCCTTCCCCCAGTGCGTCCAGCTGTGGACATTTCTCGTTCCCTCCCTCAGCCCCGTGGGCAGGTCTTGTCTCAAGGTCAGGCCCCTTAGACTCTTCGTAATGTCACTGTACCTCAAAATATGGAAAAACCATACCTTGTAATTCTTTTAGTCAAAAATAAGAGAAAATACTGAGCAAGGTACGTTCACAAAACCCAAGGACGGCAAAATATTTCGCGGGGCTTCTAACATTAAAACAGATAATAAACAAAGTAATTGCCTTTCCTTAAATAAATGGATTTAAAAATTTGGTCTATGTATGTGATGAACCATTATACAACATTTAAACAAGCAATCTAGATCTTAATGAATCAATACAGTTAGATCTAAAAAAAAATGCTGAGTTTAATGTTTTGGCTTGAATTGCTTTGAGAATTACAAATATTAAATTTCCAATAGATTGGCCTATCTCCCAGATTCCGAACTATGAAGCAAGTAAGATATGTTGGCTGCAACTTTTCCCTAAGATTAATCTTTTGTGAATAATTTGAATTAAACTGTCTATATCAGGATGTTCACTACCCTTCTGGCACAGCAAACATCTCCTAACTAATTTCTTTGTGCTCAGAATCCATGCCCAAACTTTGTTGGAATAATTTTATTTGGAAACCTAAGGTCGTCCCTGGAGAAGCTTGGAAACCTTAGGGCTTCTCATGAAGCACTCACGAGAAATTCTTTTCTCCTTGGAGTTTTTCTCCAATAACTAACCTCGACCTGGGCTTGCGTGGGTAGAGGACACGTCACCTCATCTGTAACGATTTCAAACACGGGATTCCAGATGCCGACTCCAGAGTAGAGGACTCAGCAACCGCCCGGCACAAACCGTCATTTTCTCTTGGTTACGAGAGTCACACTCAAGTGCTCAGGAACCATAGCCATTCTGTGTTGGAAACGTCAGGTGACATGTCTCAGACTGCCATCTGAGATGCATCACCCTCTTAGTGACAAGCTGCTCCCGGGAGAAAGAAGTGCATGGTGGGGAGAGAGCACAGGTGCTGAGCCAGGCATGTGGCAGCCGTGAGTTCTGACCGTCCTGCTTGCAAGCTTGGTGGCCGTGGCCGACTCCCCTAAAAACGTGGTTCTCACCACTTCTCCTCCATCTGCCAGAAGCTCGAGGTTACGTCCTTGTGGCATCATTATCCTGCGGGGAGATGACATGAGATGACACATCTTGAAACCCGGGTTTCAAGAAGGCTGAGGGCATGACTTCCGTGAAAGTCACCGTCGTCCAAAGCAGGGGAAACACCTGTGCTGGCTTTGATTCCAGGGCCCCCAGGCAGGTGTGATCTCAGTGCAGGACCCATTACAAGACTGTAATCTTGCCTTCCACCACATGAAATAGGCATGAATATTTTGTAAACCCAGAGTAAAGTGTCCTTAAAGACCTGAAAAATGGCAAGCCCCAGAAAATTGCTAGTTACTTGTAACTAAGCGGTAGAAATGGGAGTCGAGCTGCAGCCTGAGAAAAACTGCCCCGGGAACAGACACCGGGATGAGAACCTGTGTGTCACTGAGATTCCAGGAAGTTTGTGCCTGATGATCACAGTGAAGCTTTACTAACACAGACATTGGTATCTCAAATAGACATTCAGGGCCCATGAGAACAAGTCCCGAGTGAAAAACTGTGCACCTGGGCCACCTTCTGTTGGCACGATTGTTAAACGGCTTCTCTTACGGAGAAGAACCAGGATGAAACCGGGATGTGACCCCATATGCAAACCTGACTTATAACAATGGACCCGGGTTTCAAGAAGGCACCTATGTGTAGGCTGAGTTGTCTGCCAAAACCAACCAATCAGGACGAGGTCCTTCCAACCAGTCAGGACAAAGCACTGTTTTTCCCTTCCCTCATTAGCATATTGGACCAGAACCTCGAACTTGAGCGGGAACTTCCTCTGTTAGAAGCAGAGCCTCCCCTTGCACTGGGGGCCCAGCCTAACGGCTCTCCCTTGGTGTTGTGTCTCCTCCCTCCAGCTCAAGTTGCAGCCCCAATAAAGCCTTGCCTGTGCCTTTGACTTTGGGGGCCAGCCTGGTTTCCATCATTGGCCCAAGAACCTGACTCTGGTAACCTTAAGTTGGGGTGTTGGGTGTTTCCCTAATAAACACGGAAACTACATGGCGTTGATGTGAGGGCTGCAGAGCAGGAAGTAAGATAACTAATATGAGAGGCTGGAAGATGGTCATCCTCGTTACATGGTGACAAACATTTCTCCAGACCATTATCTCTGATAACTTGAAGGCAGGTAATTACTGATGAATGCACCCGTGTCTCTGGGCAGACACTGTGTTAGGGTGAGTTCATTGTTAGTATTCTATTTCATAAGAACCTATGGGAAAGTTCGATCTCTGAAAAGAACTGTCTAGTTTCAAGCAGAGTTAGAGGGAATAGGTGGAATCCCAAAATTTCAGAATCTGAAGATTTGGAAAATAAGACGATGCTGATGTGTGTTTACACGGACGCGCCAAGCACAGCTCACCTTCGCGCCACACTCAAGGCATGAGAGGCAGAGCTACGGGGTAGATGGATGAGCTTCCGGGGGTCTTGCTGCATTTGCAATGTGTTGAGTAGACAGGCTACCGGATACCCATTTCCCATATTTCGAGAAATAGTGTTTTCCTCTCTCCAGATTCGCAGAGATTTCTGATTCCGAGAAGTGATAACAAGGAGCTGTTCCATAGGAACTTACAGAGGGCTGTATCCACCTTGATTCTGTAGCCCGGGTGCCACCAGAGGGGCCGTGACAGACGCTGCTGGACAGCCCAGCTGCTCTCACACTACAGGTCGCTGACTTCATTTCTTTGTCTAGCCTGGCAGTGCTCCCAGAAGATCCTTCTAGTGTCGGTCTCTTATGTCAATATACAAGTGGTCTCTTGCTTCTCCATTGACACCTCTGAAGTCAAGAATTATGGAAATGTTCAAAGCAGGTAATATATGGTTGGTTTCTCACTGTTCGAGTGGAAGGCTGACGATAAGGGAAGGGAGGAGTGATCCAGGTGGTTAAGGGTTGCAGCTGGAGAAATCAACATAAACTCACATCTAGCTTAATATAGAGGCATGGCAACGTGTAGAAATATTTATAGATACGCACATGTACCTGTTAGCACACACATACATTTCCTTGATATGTCAGCTGATTAAGGACAGGAAAACACTGGCAGAGAAGAGTGCATCAAGCACCCGGACCTTGATTTCCAACACCACTCTCCGGTGACAGGAACACGGGCTCCAAGAGAAATGGCTGATTCTAAGACTAAACAGAAAATACGGAAGGTGAAGCGAGAGCATCTTACGTTGCCCTGCAGTAGGGAAGTCTGAACACGTGCATGCACAGACACACACACACACACACACACACACACACACACACGCACACTGATGGGACTTTGTCAAATACAGGTTCCAACTGAAAAACTCCCAATGCCCAAAGCAAGAAGAACAATTTGAGTAACAAAATAAATAGAGTAGTATTGTTTCATGGAATAAATATCCATGAGTCCACAGTGATGTAAATAAATAATTGAATAAATAGGGGAAGAAAAGAGATAAATCTGGGCAAAATCATTGTAAATACCACATATAGACACCCTGCCCTCACGGAGGGGGAACTAGGTGTCCACGCCTCAGGGATAGGCTACACAGTGTGACTTCCTTCCATAGAGTATAGTGTAGAAAGGCAAAAGAGCACCTGCACATTGGGGACACCTGACCAGTGTCACATCAGCCATGTCATCAAGGCCAACATCACCAGTGGTAAGTTGTGTGGGTAGCATGTAGCCTTGATGAGACGTGATGGGAGCCACACTTCACCCGTGTGGTCTTCCTGCCAAAAGGCATGACCCCAGGCCAATCATGCAAGGGCATCAGACGAATCCCTCTTGGGGGAGTTTCTACAAACTAGCTGACCAGTAGCCTTCAGAATTGTCAAGGTCATCAAAAACAAGGAAAGTCTGGGAAAGTGTCACAGCCTGGAAGATCCTGAAGAGACATCACAACTAAATGACATCCTGGAGGGGACCCTGGGAGAGAAAAAGGACATTAGGACACACAAATGAAGTGTGGACTCCAGTTAATAATCATGCATCGGTAACGGTTCATTGACTGTAACAAAGGTCCCACACTAACGCAAGACAGGAGCTCCCTGTACTACGTTCATAAGTGTTTTCTGTAAATCTAAAACTTTCCTCAAATAGAATGCCTATTAAAACTTTTCTAAAATAGGAAGCTTATTATATAACAATGAAGCAATCACGAGGTGAGCATCTCATTTTGTTGACACTTAGGAAGTTAAAGGGACCAAAGCAAAGCAAATATTTCCCGATTCTGCCCAGGGAGGCTGGATTTGGAGGAACAGGGAACAGGAAGTGAAAATGCAGAAGCACTGTTAGCATTTCAAGCAAGGAATTTACTGTCAGGAAGTTCATTCGGGGTGATGCCAGTCTCTCCAGCAGAGGGAAAGAAAGGCAGCGGAGGGTCCCAAACACTTCAGGGCAGGTGCCTACGCGAAATGTTAAAAGGCAGACGATGGTGGAGTCTGCCCATGACTTGAGCAGAAGCATCACATTAAAGACACCGTTCCAAGCACAGCCGTGCCCTTGGGGGCTGTACAACCTCAAGCAAAGAGCATGCAATACGTTGTTATGAGTTGAAGTGTGTCTCCCAAAGGCTGTCGAAGTTGTAATCCCCAGTACCTGGGAGTCTGACTTATCTGGAAAGAGCCTTTGCAGGTGGTCATGTGGAGATGAGGTCATCATAGCTGTTTGATTCCAACAGAGCCGATGCGAGAAGGGAAGATTGGGACACAGACACTCACACGGGAGACGCCATGTGAGGACTGAAGTCACGCCGCCCCAACCAAGGGACACAAAGGCTGCCATCAAGCCACCAGGAGCTGGAGAGGGGGCCTGGGTCAGTGTATCCCTCGCAGCCCCAGGAGGAATCAGCTCTGCCTTG
This sequence comes from Panthera onca, assembly GCF_046562875.1. Classification (NCBI taxonomy): domain Eukaryota; kingdom Metazoa; phylum Chordata; class Mammalia; order Carnivora; family Felidae; genus Panthera; species Panthera onca. Next base: position 4,246,228 of record NC_138339.1, on the reverse strand, counting down.
ATTTTGGACTTCTGGCCACCAGAACTGGGGGACAGGAAACTTGTGTTGATTAAGTCGTTAAGTTTCTGGTACTTTGTTAGAGCTGCCCTAGCAAGCGCACGCACACTCATTTTTCTTTCTCTTTCTCTCTTTTTTAAGCATGGCTTTGCCCATTGCTTGGTACATGCTTCACAACTATTCACTTCTGGGGTCTCATATATGAAGAAGGGACACCACCTACCGTTTCCAGTCTAGACTCGGGCTGCCTACTCTTGTCCATTTTCAGCTCCTCCCAAGCAGCACATGACTAGATACTCTCTCTTACCCCTTTCACCCCAAGCCTTACTTGAGCAAACTTTTTACTCACTAAGAAACCTTTGCTTTAATATTGTCTTGTTTCTAAATTTTGCTTTGCAAGGCTTTTTTGCATCAATTATGTATGTTTAACATATTATTTCCTTATTTATGTTACATTACATGTTCATTTCAGCGTGGAAGGAAAATGTAATTTGCATCTGAGTTTGCACGGTATCCCCGTGTACTGCAAACAAATGCACCATCTACTGAGTTCATTAAACGCTCAATAATTAGGTAACTGGTATTTTAAATTATTTATACTGTAGAGAAACCAGTGCAGGACTGTTAAAAAATGTGTTAAGCATATTTGGGCTAAAAAAGGGACAGCCTCGGTGCCTCTGTGACACATCGTTTTTGTCCTCTTATAGCTAAACTGCTGTCCCACAGAAGTCTTATGAGTCAGCAGCTGCAGTGGCACTTAAAGCATCTGTGGCAGGTGGGGATGCTGAAAGCAGACTATGATACATCCCAACAAATGAGTCACAGTGCAGACCTTAGGTTTCTGGAACAAAGACTCAAAAACATTCTGCTTTTAAGCCATGTCTCCCCACTTGCTATTGAATCCTCTGGGTCACCAAGGCTTAGGATTGAGTGTGAGCGGCAGAAAAATCCATCATCTAGTGGAAAAGGCAGATAAAATAACAAAGCGTGATCAAATCGTTGAACCAAACTTAAATTGCCTGATCATCTTGCTTAGAGTCTCATGGAACTTGTTCCTATTACCTCCTATCCTAAGACCTCACACAGAGTTCTCTTTCATCAATAGATTACAGATGAAAAATGACAATCAAGTCTATAAATCCCAGACTTGATTATCTTTCTTTTTGTTAGAATAATTTTTATGATAGGGGCGTCTGGGTGGCTCCGTCGTTTAAGCGTCCGACTTCGGCTCAGGTCATGATCTCACAGTCTGTGGGTTCGAGCCCCACATCGGGCTCTGTGCTGATGGCTCGGAGCCTGGAGCCTGCTTCGGATTCTGTGTCTCCTTCTCTCTCTGCCCCTCCTCTGCCTGTGCTCTCACTCTGTTTCTCAAAAATAAATGTAAAAACAAAAGAAAATTTTAATAAATTTTTATGATATAATGGCCTCAATCCATGGTTAACAGCTGGAACATCGTGGCATTACACAGGGATGTCCATAAATGATCAGAGTTGAAAGCAAATACTCCTCATGGCCAGAACTTAAACAATGTAAGTATGGCCCACTTTTTCTAGACCAAAACCCAGCAGAAGAAGTTTTCTTCACTGATTTGCAAGCTCTGGTCAGTGGGTTTGCTGGATGGTCAGAGACTTGGAATAAACAGGACTCAAAGCTTACAGAATAGGTAGATGGAAGGATGGTGTAGAACGGGCACAGGCTGTGAGGATGTTTGCAAACAATGTGAATGCCTACCAGAGGGCATCTCTGCAGAGGAGGCTGGCAAACCAGGTGGATAAAATGACTTGTTCCATCAGGTGTCTTCCTCCCCCAGCCACACTGGTGCCAGATGAAATGTCACGGCATTTGCTACGAAGCAACACGTGGGCTCAACAACATGGAACGCCGTCACCAGTTCCAGTCTGGCTCCGGTTGCTGTTGAGTTCCTACCCTGCCAACAGAACCGCGGGCCAAGTTGGTTGGACGAAATGCTTTCCATCATAGAAGGGGTAATAATTTGTCCTTCCAGCATAGACACGAATTTTGGATGTGGACATGACTTTGTGACCTGTAATGCCTCTGCCAGCCCCAATATCCGTGGATGTGTGGGATGCCCAATTCACTGTTGTGGTAACTCACCATCACGGCTCCTAATAGAACAACAAATGTCACAACAAAAGACATACAGTAATGGACTTGTGTCCCTGGAATTTTCTGGTTTTAGTATATAACCCATCATTGAGAAGCAGATGGTCAGATAAAATAGTAAACTGATCTAACTCTTTAGTTGTGGTTCCAGTTAAGAAACAATAACCTAAACATCTGGGGACTGTCGTAGAGGAAGCCATATATATATATATATATATATATATATATATATATATAATATATTTTATAAAGTATTATATATTACCTAAATATTTAATTTATATAATTATAAATTATTATAATTGTAAATACTTTAAATTTAAATTAAATTTAATATTATTTAAATAAATAGTATTTAATAACTATTTAAATAAATATTTAAATAAATTTAAATATTATAATTATAAATATTATATAAATTATAATTATAACTATAGTTAATTAAAATTATATATATTATATAAAGATAAATATTATTTATAGAAAATTTATAAATATTATATATTTATTTATGTATATATATATATATATATTTTTTTTTTTTTTTTTTTTTTAATCCAGTGAACATAAAGTGTTGTTTCTCTCATGGGCAGTATGGACTAATCCTGAAATCCAAGAGGTGGAAACTGATGTTCTCTCTTACAATCCTGTCTCACTCGTACACGTAGCAACATGCTTGCAGAATCTTTTCCCCTGTGCTCCCCTCTCTAAGCCTCACTGAATTAGGGCAGGGACAGGTTTAGGGTAAGACAAGGAAGACAGTTGCCTCAACCGTCAAGTTGAAAGGGCACCATGGGACGGATGCCTGGATGGCTCAGTTGGTTAAGCATCTGACTCTTGATTTTGGCTCAGACCACAATCTCACGATTTGTGGGTTTGAGCCTTGCGTCGGGCTCTGCGCTGAAAGCACAGAGTCTGCTTGGGATTCTCTCTCCCTCTCTACCTGCCCCTCCCCTGTTCTCTCTCTCTCTCTTTCTCAAAATAAATAAGCGTTTAAAAGTAAAGTTAAGACAATAAAATAAAATTTAAAGGTCACCCCAAATTCAGTCATCAGGATAGATTACATTCTAATGTAATATTTAAAAGAATAAATGTTAATGCAAAACATCTCTGATGAACAAAATGTCAGAAATTTCAATAAAGATAGGGTTAGCAACCTGAAGTTAATTCAACCTTATTTAAGATTGTCACTTGGTGAAGAGACAGTGTTAAATATGGCAATTCTCTCAGTTGAAATAAGGGAAATGAAAAAGATGACACTGGAGATATTATCGATGAGCTTTTCTATTAAAGCCAGAAAAGTAGTGTTGTAATGAATTCTGCTTTTGATATAAGTAAAATATACAAATTTCGTACTGTAAGTTTCAATACACCTACTTTCAAATTTTCAATAGCTTTTAAGCATTTTAATGCACACAAAAAAACTAACCACCAAAACAAAATACATAAAATCATGTATATATAAGGGCCCACATTTTTCCTTTTGCCTCAGGCTCCAATATGCCTTTGCTAATGTCAGATCTTGTCTTCATTTCAAATGTTGATAATTTTTCTCATCGTGAATTTTTTTGCATTGATTTTGATTTTGTAAATATTGCATTAAAATATTATTTATAGATTTCGGTGCCCCTTAAACGTCGTGCCTGGAGCAAATGCTTCACTTGTTTCCCTGAATGCCAATCCTCAGTCTTAGTTCCTACGTTGGGATTTTCCAGAGAAACAGATAAACAGCCTGTTGCCATCTTTTTTACATAAGTATTTGGCCATTACGAAAGTTCAGGAACCCCAAGATCTGCCGTTGACAAGCTGGAGACCCAGAGGAGCTGATGGTGTAGCTCCCGTCTGAAAGCTGGTGGACTGGAGACCCGAGAAGAACCAATGTTTGGGTTCGAGTCAGAAGGCTAGATAAAGACCCAGGTGTCAGCTCGAGGTGGACACACAGGCAGAATTCCCCCGTTATGCACAGGCCGGTCAGCCTTTTTTGTTCTGTTCAGGTCATCCAATCGACTGGATGAGGCCCATCCAAGTTAGAGAAGGCAACCATACTGCACTCTGAAACCCCTTCTCACACTTTCTCACCCATTTCCTCTTATGTGTTGTAGGTGGAGACACTGGACAAGGACAAGAAAGCCATGTCCTTCCTGGCTCAAGCCCCCCTAAGCGTCTCCCCACCTACTTCCCAGGGCAGCCATGGCTCAAGGCTCTCACTTCCTTGGGCACTAACTCCCACGACCAGCTGCACATCACACTCCTGGTGTTTTGGGGTCTACATATGGTGACTCACTCTCAGATCTAAATCCAGCTGTCCCTTAGTTCTGACGTCTGAGCACCAGCCTTGTGGGGGTCCCCCCCCAAGCACCAACCTTCAAAGTTGATCATCCCATTTCTTCCTTGTGTTTCCCCGAACTGTGGAGGTGTTAGCAGCTTCCTTCACTCACTAATAAATGGGTTACACAAACTCTGGATGTGTTAGGTGCTTCTGAGATTCACCAACACCCAGGCTACTCCTTTTTACCTTTTCAGATGTTCAGCATCTGTATAAACGGTTACCTGTGTCCTCTCTGTTGGAGACAGCCCCCATGGTTTCTGTTTTCCCAACAGTCCCCTCAGGGATTCAGCTCCTCCGGGGAAGTCCACACTCTGGTATTCAGAATATTCCTCTAGCACACCTTGCAAGTCTTAGAACTGAAGCCAGTTCCTTCTGAGACAGACTGTGACCCACCAGAGAAGTGCAGAAAAATGAGCATGGGTTCTGCAAGGCCTTCACTAACTGTGAAGGGGTAAGAAATAATAAAATGAAGACACTGGATTGTGCTGCGCCCAAGTCTGGCAGAAACCACAGAATGCGTTCTAACATTTCAGCAGTGAGGGGATGGTCTGCAAGAGAAAAAAGTCAGGGTTTGATTTTACGGAGTAGATTAATTACCTTGACTTTCAGAGAATCACCTGGAAAGGGGGAGGCATGGAAAGTGATTTTTAGCCTGCTATATGGGACTCTGACTTTCTAAAGAAAATAAAACTCTTCCTGGAGAAAAAGGATCCCCAACATAGATAAATAGCTTCAGAATTTCAGGAGGCCCACTGGGACCAAACCCCAAGAACTGGCTTCCAAAGTCAGGGACTCAGGGCCCTGTCTTCAAGGCCACCCCTCAGCCTGCACTGCACCTAATGTCCTATAGCTTATTAAGACTTTTAGAGCTGAAAGCCTACCACCAAGTGACAATCTGGCTAAGAAAATGCTGGTCTGAACAGCCATCGTACAAGAATGTTCTGAAACAAGAACTGCTTTTTTTTTTTTTAAGTAAATTCATCCAAATAGAGATAGTCCCTCTCTCCTTTCATCGGAGGAAATTTCCCCCAAAATAGAACAGCATGTGACATAACTACGTTCCCCAGGACGGAACGAAGAATAAAGTTGTGGGTGATGACGGAGTGATACAGGTAAGTTGTCGCAGTCAACCTCAGCACGTCAAGTGCAATTTTGGCGTCTGTCTTGGGAATGACGGGTGACTGTGTCAGCGACACCAGGCACTGCCTCCATCTTACAGAAATACAACCCTCCTTGGACAGCAACTGATGCCAGGAATCCTGGAGGTCTCGAAAATGGAACGCTGGGCGTTGCTGGTGTGGATTTCTTCGCGTCTGATGTCTCATGCCGAGCACCCCCGAGACCTACACGAATCACACTGAGCAGCTCAGGCAAGCCAACAAGCTCAGGGTGCACAAGCCTGAGCCACGTGCACCTGACCGGCCGGGGCTTTGGCGAGGCGTTATTGGGGCGTACGGGCGCAGGTAGCTCTGACGTCCCGCAAATGCGTCTTCTTCATACCGTCCAATCTCTGAAATAGACAAGACGATCAGTTCGCAGCGGTGATGCCGTCTGGTGCCCTGCAGCCGTTCCTCATAATTCAGATGCTGCGGCGTGCGGGCAATTTGCCACCCCGGTGGCTCACGGTTATCTTTGTCTTCCGCACACTTGATTATGTTTAAAATGTGTTCATTTTTTTCAGGATCTGATAGGATCCTCAAAGTGACATTTGATTGTTTTTTTCGATTAAATATAACTCATTGTCTAACTGGTCTCCATCCAACACCCAGTGCTCATCCCGACAGCTGCCCTCCTCCGTGCCCATCACCCACTTTCCCCTCTCCCCCGCCCCCCCCACCAACCCTCAGTTTGTTTTCAGTGTTTAAGAGTGACATTTGAGAACTGTCAGGGACATTTAACACCTCACCCCGTGGTTACTCACAACGGTGCTAGGTTCTGTGAGGACCATGCAGCAGGGCGAGTTACCACCTCCCGATTTATTGGGATCCTATCAATTCGGTTTTCTTAAAGGGAATTTAAGACCTGAATTTGCACGTTCACATGCGCGTTTGCCAAAGAAAACAAGCCTCCCTTGACCACTGATATGTAAAGACAACCGCAAGGCTCTTCTTTCAAAAAAAAAAAAAAAAGATTTTAAGGCACGGAGCCTCAAATCTTACTTTATGAAATTTGTCATTTTATAATCATAGGAAATACGTTTATTTTCCCTTGGGGTTACTTTATTCTTTCCTCACTGTCATCTGGTCTCCCAAGTGGATTTTTTTTTTTTGTTTTCCTCGTAGAACAGCAGGTTTGAAAAGTCTAGAACCCAAGGCGCACTGAGTCTGTGCTGCTCGGAGGGAGGACTCAGGCCGCGGACAGGTACGCCCCAATGCCACTCATGGCTCAACATGACACGTGGGGCGTGTCACCGAGCCCCAAGATTTCGACAATGACTTTAGTGCCACCGAATCATCTCAACATAGTGTATAATAAAGGACCGCTTTCTGGCCTGGACAAAAAAATGTCAGATATATTTTTGCCCATTTTACAATGACGCCCAGAGTCACCCTTAACTTCTTTAAGTTAAAAATTCCAGGAAAAAAAATGCTCTAAGCTTGTTTCTTCCTTCCAATGCTCCTCAGATTTAGACAGATTCATTTCCTAGTCTCCTTTGAGAATACTTACTTGTGTGGTGCTAAGATTTGTTTTGTATAAAACGTGGCTCATTTTCTGATGACTAGTTGAGGGTTATGTGGCCCCAACATAGATGATCCCCCCCCACCACAGGTACAGTGAACACGAATTATCTCCGAATCTTGCACTAGCTCGGGGAACGCAGTGTTTGAGGGGACAGACAACGGCCAACACCTGGTAGAAATGAATGTCTGCCATAGCAAAGACAATCATGTACCATAAGGTGCTCCAAGGGGGTTCCCCAAAATACTTGGGGAGGACACTCTACGAAACCAGGATTCTTCATCATCAAGTTGCAGAGAAGCCAGTGAAATCCAAGTTAATATAGGCATGGCCATGCCATAGGTCTCCCAAGGCTATTGTGGTCTTGGGGACACTGGCCATCCTTATATAAGACAAATGGGATTTATTACAATTGAAAGCCAAGGCCCACCTGGATGGCTCAGTCGGTTAAACGTCCAACTTCGGCTCAGGTCATGATCTCACAGTTCATGAGTTCGAACCCCACATCGGGCTCTGTGCTGACAGCTCAGAGCCCGGAGCCTCTTCGGATCTTCTGTCCCCTTCTCTCTCTGCCCCTCCCCAACTCTCTCTCTCTCTCAAAAATAAATAAAAATTTAAAAAATTAAGAATTAAAAACCAATTATTTTCAAACGCCAGATACATTTATATTGATTGTGCGGTTGGAGTTCGAGTTGAAAGGTGGCAGGCCCTCTCCAGGGACACAAGCAACAAGAGGGATTTGGAGGCAAAAAGAAAGGGCGCCCAAGCAAGGACAGGTCCCAAGAGTGCAGGCAGGGAGTGAGCAATACACCATCAAGTCTGGTCCTATATGATCCAAATCTCTCCTGATGTGCCTCCTTCTGGGACTTCCTGGAGCTTTCCTGGGTTATCTCTGAGAATAATTGCTTTCTGTGGCCAGAAAAACACACAACGCCTCTGTGGAATAAGTCACCTTGCTGTGCTCCAGACAACAGGTAAGGGAGAGTAGAAATGTACAAGCTGGTGGGAAGGTCACACAGGAAATCAGGAGCTTGTGGCAGGCACTCAGCAAGGCCCAGAAGTCCCGCTGTGTCTGAGAAATCAGAGCAGTTTACCAGTTCAGAAAACCGTCACTGAAAAAGAGAAAGAAAAGTATTTTTCAGATTTCCATTTACGGCTGTAAAATACGAGACAGGTCTCTACCAATTGCTATGTGGCTGTTCTAAAACAGCATGTTTATTGGAAAACAGCAACAATTAAACAGGGAGACAATAAAAGGAGACAAGAAAGCAAACAAGCTATTAATTCCTGGCTCAAATGGATGCTGTTTTGTACCGGAGGGTCAGCGAGCCATAGCAACACCATTTACCCGGAGCCTTGATTTTCAGCAACGTCGATTTTGTGTCAGCATGTAGCTGTGATGAGAGCCCATGGATAGAAACTTTTCGAACCACTTCACATTGGAAAATTGTACGTGAAATATATAGGCCTTTTTTTGTTTATCTTTCTCGTCTGTGCACAGTGCTCACGCGTATCTCACGCACGATGCTTTCTGGGGGGCCACGGGGCTGTGGGTGTGCCGTGTCACAAATTAGCCACAAACTTAACCACTAAAGACAACCCTTATATGTTACAGGTCTGGAGGGCAGAAATCTGGTGCAGGTCTCAGCAGCCTAAATCCTTTATGTGTCAGGAGGTGGTGGTCCTTCCTGTTGGTCTAGGGAAGAATCTGTTTCCTGAGGGCAGAATTCAACACCTCCAGAAAGGGCTGGGGCCCCTGTGTCAGCTGAAGGCTGTTTTCAGCCTCCAGGAGCCATCTGCAATCCTTGGCTGCGACCCCTTCCTCCGCATTCATGTCAGCAAAGGTGTGTTGAACCTTTCACAGGCTTCAGAGCCTGCTGAAGCCTCTCCTGCTGGTACATCCCTTTGGTAAGTCTTCTGCTTCCTTTCCCCATGTTCCAAGGCTTCCATGATGATACTGAGACCGCCGATAATCAGGATAATCTCCCTATTTTCAGATCTGTAACCTTAATTCCATCTGCAAAGTTCGTCTGGACATACCATATTCATGGATCCCAGGGATGAGGATATGGGCATCTGGGGGCATTATTCACCCTGCCGTACTTTCCAGATGAAAGCAGCATTTGTGAGACCCAATTGTGTCAGAATTCACAAACGTGTCCTTCCATGCTCTTTCATATCTCTCCTTTCTGCCCGTAAGAAATAACAGCAAAGATGAAGGGACAGAACTTGCTGATGTACGGGTGCTTAGGGACAGCTACACAGCATCCACATAGACCCTTTCTCCGTCAGATCCTTCACTAGCTAAAAACGACTCTGGGCTATCAATACTCTCCTACCTGAAGTGTCTCCCCGATTCAGAGCAGAAAACTGCTGACTTGTCAGAGAACTTGGCTTTCGGTGGAACAGACTTCTGTCTCAGGGACACTGAGCATGGAGAGGTTTTTGCTGATCCTCGATTTTTGGTGACTGGATAAAGCTGTCCATTATGTCATCTGCACCTCATTTCCCCATCGGTGACCATTTATTTACAGAAATTATCATGAGTATCATCATGGGAAAAGTCATTTACACCAGGAAGATAAAGCTTTGGGTTGGTGTTTTGGTTCAGAAGGTCCAGGATGCATTTTTCATGCCCAGTTATAGTCAGTTGAGGACAGTGACGGTAACCCAAGAGCATCAGGGAAGAGAGGAATCACTCATGTTCTGGGATGAACTGCGAATACAGTAAGGTGGAGAGGGCGAGGACAACGTCGTCAATCACTTTGTGCTTGCAGTCTGCATGCTTATAAGACCAACACACATCAAGGCAGCATCTTCTAACCCAATAAGAGAGCTGAAGTCTTTCCCATTTCTCTGATCATTGGGAAAGATAATGGAAATTAGGGGTTGCAAGTAAAGCTAAGAAGGGACACCTGGGTGGCTCAGTCAGTTAAGCATCCGACTTGATTTCGGCTCAGGTCATGACAGTGCAGAGCCTGCTTGGGATTCTCTCTCCCTCTCTCTCTGTCCCCCTTCTGCTCATACACTTGCTCTCTCTCTATCAAAAATAAATAAACTTTGGGGGAAAAAGAAAGAAAGTAAAGCTGGGAAAAGCTTTAGGCCCTCTAGAAAAGGAACCAGGAGACTTCAATCAGGAAGGACCACAGAAAAACAATATCAGGTGGCTCAGGAGAGACCTGAACATAGAAAGTTCTACTAAAACAAGGGTATTTTATTATTTTTATTATTTTTTAATGTTTATTTACTTTTGAGAGAGAGAGAGAGAGAGAGAGAGAGAGAGAATCCAAAGCAGAGTCCAGGCTCTGAGCTGCCAACAAATAGCCTGATGCAGGGCTTAAACTCAGGGACTATGAGATCGTGACCTGAGCTGAAGTCAGATGTCCAGCTGACTGAGTCACCCAGGTGCCCCTAAAGCAAGGGTATTTTAGACCCCACTCTTGAAAAATTACAAGGCAAGATCGCTGCCCCCAGTGCAGAGCCCCTGAGCTGTGTGATTAGACAAGGTCTTGGGGGCAGAAGCCTATCTCCACAGGCCAGATTACATTTCTCTTCCCTCCCACATGCCCTACAATAGGACAGGCACAAGCTTCCTCTCTGGGAAAGAACACCTTCCCTGAGCACACACACACACACACACACACACACACACACACCTGGATCTCCTCAAGGTGAAGAGAGTCAAGGGGTACATCACTTCTGTGCTATTCTTGCCAAAAATGCAGAACCTCGGTCTAACCATGAGATACCATCAGGCAAACCCGAATCAAGGAACCTTCTACAAAGTGTCTGACCGGCAAGATTGCGGAAGATGTACTATGGAAACAACCTGGTGCAAAGGGGCAGGGTGATGCTCCATAGGGCAGGCACGTGGACGGATAGAAATCTTGCCCCCAAAGCTGCTTCTATGTTGTTTTGTCACACGGACTTGTCTTGGTAGATCAGCCGGGGAGCTAAAACCGGCTGCAGAGAACTGCCGATGTGAAAAACTCAGATCGCGTGTTGCAGGTATAAGCACTGTAGAGTTCAAAGAAGAGGAAGGACCGGTTATACCCAGCTGCTAGATTAGAAATGCGGGTGGATGTTGGGGCATGTGCAGAAGGCTTTTTGAAGGAGAAAGCAAATCTGAGCGTGCCCGGAGACATGAATGGTATGGACTTGGGGAGGAACAAGGATGCTGACACAGGCAGCCTGGATGTGTGGAGGGCAGCTCCCGACTCTGCAGAACTATTTGCAAGCCTTCCGAAGACGGCAGCGTCTCCTAGGCTCCTGAGCTCTCATACCATGAGCAAGGTGGTCGTCTCTGAGTTAATAATTCCTAGCTCTGAGTCATGTATTGGTGTCCCACAGCCGCTCACGTTATCCGATTACGTCACACCCGTGAAGTCAAAAGTCCAAAGTGAGTCTTCAGGGCCGAAATCACCGTGTGGGCAGGGCTGGTCCCGAGGCTCCAGGGGGAGAATCTAATGTCGCCTCGGCTGGCTCCTCAGGGCCACCCACCTCCTTGGCTCCTGGGGCGCCGCTCCAATCTCAGCCTCGTTGTCCATCGCTGTGCCTCCCACACCGACTCCCTGGCCGCCCTTTTATAAGCCACCCAGATAAGCCAGGACAATTGTGAGCCGCGAGGGTGACACGGGTGGAGGAGAACTGGAGAGGACCTCAGGACGAGTAGGTGAGGTAGACTTTTCATAATCACAATTAGCCAGGAACAAACTGACGGCATTTTCAGTTGGTGCCAGTGTAAGAAAAGACAGGTTTACGAGCAAATGAATGTTCAGTCCTGCTGAGCGGGGAGTGAGGGAGAAAGGAAACACAAGCCGGGGGCCGCTCCAGGCCTGGCAACCCCACACTGGGGACAAGCGGGAGGGGCTGGGGAAGCTCCTTTGCCACCTGGAAGCCACTGCATTATTTCCCTCCCTGCCCCGGTTGTCTGGGATGTTGACTTGCACACACTTTGATCAGCAAATGAGTCTTTCAAGAAAGCTTTGTCAGTAGAGAATAGGTTATGAAAAAGTTACATGTACACAATAACAAAAATCAGAAAAATTTGTTACAAAGGCTGTAAAAAAACCAAGCACACATCGATCTTCCGAAATAACAGCACCTTTATCTGTACTCAGTACAATGCATTTCCTTTTCCTCGTCTTACGCAAACGACACCCAACCCGTGCTCTCGCTGGAGTTACTTGGAAATGTCAAATCAAAGCACCGTGGGATCATGCGGCGGGCATTCATCGGCTTTATTTGGTTCAAATACTTCAAAAAGGAAATGTGGTCCCTTGCAACAGGCGCCTAAATTGGTCCCTGATTGCATATTCAGATGGAAGATCAACAGGTCCATGAAAATCTTCATGTGAAAACCCAACAGGCAGAATTGCAGGGAAGAATCCTTCTTCCGTCTCTTGAAAGCAAGCACGGTGAATTCAACTCATTTACTCCAGAAAGGACTCAGCCAGGTTTTTCCTCCATGCATTGTGTTCTTGGGAATATGTTTATATGCTGATTAACTTTTCTCTCCAATGTTCTTATGCTGTTCATGTCTTCACAAGACTTCTGGGTAGAAGTAAGGCTGAAAAGGTACAAGAAGCACCATTTGGGGGAATTTGGCAAAGAAGTTATGATCGAAGTGTTCGTCTTCTTCACTTTCAATATAAATGGAATACGCGAGCGGTATATTGAGCCAGACACATGACGATATCGAGACAGAATCTCTTTTTTGCTTGGGAAGTGAGTAAAATTGTCCTGTCTTTCCGTCCCTTGTCACTCCCAGCCCAGACAGTGCCTCCAAACCTTCTACGTGGCCACCCCCGTGGGCTCCTGAGACAGTGTGTTTGTGTCCAATGGCCTCACCATCTCCGCCTGTGACAATAGTCTTGGCACCCTGGCTCAGCGAGAAACGTATTGTCTAAAACATTTGAAAACTCATTTTATTTAATTATTATATTTTGCCTCCTGTATGCACTCAATGTAACTCACAGTCCACCCCCCCCCCCCCCAACCAGGCACGTGGTAAGAACAAAGGCTCTCAGAGGGAGTCTAATCTGGAACAAAAATGAAAGAAACGGAAACAAGAATGGAGCTCACCTTGCTGGAACAAACCCTTCTCCATTAAATCGCACTCAATACAAACAGAGGGACATAAAAATACGAGGCGTTCTACTAGCAGGCGCCTACATTCAGACACCTCCTAACACTCCCCAGTTCCTTCCCTGCCTTTCCTTTCCGCACTAAGAGCAGTTTCCAGACGTCAAAACAGCAGTAGCAAAATATCTCACTTCAACATGAAAGGAAACTATTTCTCAAAGGCAATCAGAGCCAGTTGTGTTTTCCTCTTTCGTCTACAGAATAAAAGCACTCTGAGTGGGCGGGAGACTGTGCTGGGTCCCAGACTGCACACCTCTGAGTCCCTCTCTCTGGAGACGATGGGGACTCAGAGCCAGGGAAGGCCTGGTGAGCAGGACACAGGACGTGTAGCTTCATCCTCGGAGAGGCTTGGGGGAAACCCATGCCATCCGCTCTGCAGGGGTCTAGAAAGTCCCGGGGCTTCTGCAGCTGGTGGGGATACAGCAGCCTTGGTGACGCGGGTCCCATGGGGTCCTGCAAAGCCACGCTGGGAAGAGTCCTGTGCGGTTTTCGGCTCTGCTGTGGCCATCTTCATAATCTTTAACAGTAGGGACAAGAGCCCTGCATGCAAGAACTTGGCGTGCTGGGGCCCCACAAATCGTGCAGCCGGCCCTCACCCCTGGTCTATTGCCACCTCTGAAACCTATTTTTACTTCCATCTTAAAAAAAAATAGTTCCTATCATTTAATCTAAAATATTCAAACTGCATTTTCACTATCAAATTATTCTTGAGTGGAAAAACTAATTAAAACAACTATATATAGGGGCACCTGAGTGGCTCAGTCGGTGAAGCGTCCGACTTCGGCTCAGGTCACGATCTCGCGGTCTGTGAGTTCGAGCCCCGCGTCGGGCTCTGTGCCGACAGCTCGGAGCCTGGAGCCTGCTTCCGATTCTGCGTCTCCCTCTCTCCTGTGTGGAGCATCTGGAAGTCTGCTGGATAGAAGGCGGTCACAGATCCACCTGTCATGCGGGAGAGAGGAGCTGTCCAGGACGGCGGCTTTGCAACTTTCATTGGCCGCAAGTCTCACGTGAGGAATACGTGTCCCGTTTCAATCTAGGGCACGCTCACACACACACAGCACCACAACACGTTTTCACGCAACAGGGAACCACTCCTATGTTGAAGCACTATCCCCAGGTCCTGAGGATCTGGATGCGTTTCTAGACAGGCCATTTAGAGAGGTGGTACTGTGAGGTTGTTAGGGTAGGGCACTGACCCAAGAGGACTGCTGTCCTTCCAGGAAAAGGAAGACACACCAGGGACACACATGCACAGAGAAAGGCCATGTGTGGACACAGGGAGAAGAAGGCCATCTGCAAGCCAAGGACAGAGGCCTCAGAAGGAACCAACTCTGCCAGACCGTGATCTGGGGCCTCGAGCCTCCAGAACCGGGAGAAACAAATGTCTGCTGTGTGAGTCCCCCGGCTGTGGAACTTCGTAATGGCAGCCTGAGCCAACGGGGACAAGGACCTTTAGTTCAAGATGGCCACCTGAACACAGCTGTTCATCTTCACCCCTCCCATCGCCCTCCTAGACGACAATAAAGGAGTTAAAATGGATAAACTACAAGAAACAAGAGCTGAGAAGCAGAGGGCTGAACGAATCTGCCTCAGAAACCAGAACAGGTGAGTCCCCATCCCTAAGTGAGCACCACAAGTCACTCTGTGCCACAGTGGTCAAAACCGCGTAGTTAGTATTCTCAGAAATAAAGGAAGACGTGGCATCAGTTACCACAAGTAGCAACATAATATCCCCTAGCGTGAAGGTAAGATCACTCATGAACTACACCTTAGCTGTGGGTGGAGGTTCAGACTGTTTTCCAGGGTTTTTTGATACTCAAAAAATGTAATGGTTCTTTAAAAATGGGGTTGCTGGGGCCAGGGTACGTGTTTGTAACATTTTTCAGGGGTACATTTCAAAACGCTGTAGAAATTCTCATCTCCACCAGAAACAACTGCTGGGTTTGTCTCTCTAAATCCTCATCCAGACTCATGTAGAGAAGCAAGGACCAGTTCTGATGTGGCATCATCAGTGGAGAGCATCACCCTGAAAGGGAACTGCAGAAGAGTTCTGCTCGTTCTTTCTTTCTTTTCTTTCTTTCTTTCTTTCTTTCTTTCTTTCTTTCTTTCTCTTTCCTTCCTTCCTTCTTTTTCTTTTCTTTCTTTCCCTCCCTCCCCCTTCCTTCCTTCTTTCCTTTCTTTCCCTTTTCTCCCTTTCTCTCTCTCTCTCTCTCTTCCTTCCTTCCATCCTTCCTTCCCTCCTTCCTTCCATCCTTCCTTCCTTCCTTCCTTCCTTCCTTTTTCTTCCTTCCTTCCTTCCTTCCTTCCTTCCTTCCTTCCTTCCTTTTTCTTCCTTCCTTCCTTCCTTCCTTCCTTCCTTCCTTTCTTCTTTTGAAGAGAATATTTAAAGAAGAGTGCTACTTCTAGGAACATGTACAGGAGGTGATATTTTACAACTAAAGATAAAAACTGGTAGAATTACTTCACTTCTGTAATTGAAACATAGTTGAGGTACAATGTTATATTAGTTTCAGGTAAACAATGCAGTGATGCTACAATTTTACACATCACTCAGTGCTCATGCACCCTCTGTCCCGATGCACCTTTATTACAATATTATTGACTGTATTCCCTATGTTGTACTTTTCACCCCCCCACCCCCACCCCCGTGACTTACTTATTCTAGAACTGGAAGTTTGTATCTTTTAATCTCCTTCACCCATTTTGTCCATCCCACCACCTCCTCCCCTCTGGCAACCACCAGCTTGTTCTTTGTATTTGTAAGTCTTTGTGTGTGTTTGTTTCTTTGTTTTGTTTTGTTTTTAGATTCCACATGTAAGGGAAATCATGCAGTATTCGCCTTTCTCTGTCTGACTTATTTCATTTAGCTTAATACCTTCTAGGTCCATCCATATTACGGGACCTTCATAGGCACATATTAGCACAAGTAAGAACACTCGACCTTGGTTTTGATAAGCAAACCTTTCCCATTCAATGCACCTGCCCAGGAAATGCTATATATAGATAGAGAACAAAGCAGAGTGGGTTGTGTGTTATGCAAACAACAAGGATCACTCCCTCACATAAGGTACTTTCTTATGATTTGTTACCTGGATGTGCTGTGACTCTCTATGGTTGAGATACACCCATGAATGCCTAGGAGTGTGAGTGTGTGTGTGTGTGTGTGTGTGTGTGTGTGTGTGTGTGTAGGCTCTAGAAAGGCTATTCTGCAGGGATGTATCTTCACTTTGGGAGCCGTAACAGAAGACTGTTATTTATCTTGAAAAAAAACAAAGACGATTTTCAGAAGGGAACACTCAAAGCTACCACGTCAGTTGCCAATACGACGAGGCAGGTGCTTCGGACGGCTTGTGGACTCATCTTTACAGCCCAAGGCCCTGGCTCTTACCGACAGGCTCACTAGGGTTTGGAACCCCAGGCAGAGAGGGTATGGGAAGGCTTATCTCGCCAGATCCACCCAGCCATGCGTCTGGCGCTAGTCCAGAGTCTATCAAATCTCAAGCTTCCAGAAGCTCGGTCTCAGTGTGTGTAAATCTGATGTTTATTAAACGAGGATTCACAAATTCAGATTTGCTGAGGGTACATTTCACTCACAAATTCTCTTCTCCAAATGACGCTGTTTGCTTCTAAATGAGTTTGTGGAAGGGGTGGGGTGTAGGGTTGACCTAAAAGCTATGTAGGTACCATAACTCTCAGAGTTTATGCCTTTAGTTCTTTAATTCAAACACGCCAGAGGACTGTGTGTTGTTCCTTCAGTGCGCACTATGGGTGACTGACCCTGGGCAAGCCACCGCCATGGGCGCCGCCACCAGCTGAGCCCCCGAGATCGAGTGGACCTCAGGCTGTCACCTGTGCTCCCTTCAAACCTGTACCTTCTTTCTTCTAGTCTGTGTTTTGCTTCCCATCAACACATCCCTTCTTTCTAGAATCTTCCCTGTCTTTGTATGTAGATGAACTAAATTTTAACGTATCGAATTCGGTAAACTGGGACTTGCTATGCTCCATTACTAATTTGAAAACCAGACAAGGAGGATTCCTCTATCTCTCACTTAAGCAGCAAACGGAACTAAATTACTTTTTTACGTATGTCATGAAGCAGTTGTGTGGGTGGGTAATGACCTTCAACCAAAGGAAGCTTCCTCATTCTTACAGAATGTCTACTTCTTGGATTAAGTACTTTTCAACCATACAAGAGGCTCCAGTTACGTTTGAAGCATCTCTTTGCCCCGAGAACTGGGCAGCCTCACCCGTGTTTCTGTGGCCTCCATCAGGGCATTTTCCGGCCCGTGGAAGACAGTTGTTTATTATGGGGTGAAGCACATGCAAACGTTGCTGTGGTTTTTATTTGAGTTGGGCGACAAAGCCCCATTTTAAAATTCACTTTTGCCGTGAACTAGAGTTAGAAGCAGAAAGAAAAAAAAAGCATTCAACGCTTCAAATAATTCTTTTCTGTTGCATAACTAGTCGAGGGCTGTCTGTGTTCACTGCAGTTCAAGGCTCAAGGATGAAAGCTTCCCCTGAAAAAGCAGTTATTGCCTTATGTTGTGAAATACAAATCTATCAGATACCAATTCTATTTCCAATGCGCTTTCTCATAGGAGACGAGAGTAAATGCGAGAAATCAAAACACAGATTTTCCCCATTTCTCTCAAAATGATGGATGCTATCAGCACATACACACGCAAGAAAGGAATCTAGTTCTAATTGCCATTTCTTGATATTTTCACATAGCGCCGGAAAAAAACCCACTGTGTTAGAGCTGATAAAAATCAGTTTCCCCTGAAGTCTTTTATTTTTAACTTCTTTCTTTCTTTTTTTTTTTTCTGGCAGAAAGGGCCGTGAGCCACGGGATCGTGGGGCTCACTGAGCCTCGGGCAAGGGCCTGACTGTGCAGGAACCAGAGTCTTCCAGCCTCCCTCCTGATTAGTAAATTGCACGCACCTCAAGGAGGACAAAACACTGTCGATGCAAAACTTTCAAGAGCGAAAGAGAATCTAAGAGCGATTTAATTTGGGGAAACAGAACATAATGAGGCTCAAACAACCTAATTTATCCCTAAAGCAGATAAAGTAATTTTGAGGTTTGTCTTCCACAGTCAGCCAAGCGTTGGAGTGGTTGTTTTATGATTTTCAATGTGAAAACCATGTGATCTGATTATGCGTTCCAGAAGCCCAGCAGCCAGGCAAAAACTTGGTTCCGATCCAGGGCAGAGCTAAATTTGCTGAGAGCTGTCTGAGATCTCCCATTTGCCAGACTCAAAACAATCTTTCAAAGATGAAGCTTCAGAAACACCCGTTGGTCTGAGTGGCCTGCATTGGAGCAGTCTGCAACACGGAGGACTGTGTGGTGCCGGCGTCCTGCTCCCCATGGGGGGAGGGGGAGGAGAGGCCCACCCTGTGATCAGAATCAGGTTGGAGCGATTATCAGCAGTTCTGGGGCCGGAAGAGATGTCTGCCTCAGGGCATCACTGGTGCTGTTTGCAGACTCCAGCTGCCTGGGGGCCTGCTTAAGCTCTGCAAACAGCCTCAGAAGTGGGCTTGGGAGCTTCCTCAGCGGCTGCTGGCTGTCAGTTAGTTCCCTCTCAGGAACTGCTGCAAGGACAGAAGCGGGCAAATAAGAGACAAGTGGTTCCCTTTCAGTAGCCAGGCTCTCTGGTCAAATGACAGGTCTACATATTCAGGGCAAGCCGCTCTAGTTTTACATGCAGACATTTCTAGAAGAGTTATTACTTCTCCAAGACATTCGGAGATTTACTTGCGTGTGTGTATTTTCGATTAGCATTGTCATAAGTGCACAGAAATACTGCAGTACCACAGAGAGCGGTAGATCATCCCCCAAAGAGCCACTATCTGGTAGAGAAATGGAATCCAGATGTGCCCTCCCAACGGCCACCTGCCCTCCTTCGGAAGGATCACCATTGTCCTGACTTTCATCGCCACGGATTAACTCTGCCGGTTTTGAAACTTGGTATAATTGGAATCATGTAATGTGTAGGCTCTGCTCAGCATTACATTTGTGAAGTTCATCCGTGTTGCATGTAACGCCTTATTAATTTCCATTGCTTCGTACTCTTCCTTTGTGTAAACAGAACGGTTTCTTCACCCGTTGTGGTTTTTCACGGTTTGGGGCTATCCCAGATAATGCTGCCATGAACGTGACATACGGGTACGTGGGCACACTGTTGGGCGTTGTTACTTACCTGATGCTATGTGCCAAATCTTTCCCAAAATGAGTGTGCTGGACAAAGTCCCTTGGTATTTCTCCGTGATTCCAATGGGTCGGGAGCTTTGGGAGGGCAGTTGTTACCTGCGGTCTGTCCTGTGCTTGGGGTCAGATGTCAGTCGGGACTGCAGACGTCTGAGTCACGACTCCCATGGCCCGTGGATGGGCTGTCCCTGGGAGAACTGGTGCCTCTCTCCCTGGGTGTCTCCATGAAGCTGCTGGAGTAGGCTCCCACATGGTTTCCCCAGAGTGAGCCAGGACAGCAGGGGTTCCCTGGGTCTCTTTCTGGTTTCTCCTGTGCCTCTTGGTTCTTACTCACCCAAGTCTGCCCCCTGCTGGGCCTGATGACGGCTTGCTGAGGGCCGGACACCGAGTAGGGACGTCCGCGGAAATATCTGAGTCTCTCGTGTGCTCATGTTCCTCTAACGAAGACCAGCTTCTCGTGACCTGGAAGGCGTTCAGGTGATGAGCAGGTCACTTCCATCTGAATTGGATTACGCTGAAAGACACCAGGGTCCTTGTTTTCTGGTTCTGGGGTCCTTTCTGAGAATTTGACAAGTTTACAAGGACACCTCTTTTGAAGGCCTTGAATACCAAGTCCTGCCCCTCTCCATGTCTCCCTGCCTGAAGCTGCCTCCAGATCAGCAAATGTCTGAAGGACGCCGAAGGTCATGCTCACCTGACTGCGTTCCCTCTCCTCGACGACTTGGCCTCTCGACTCTGTGATTCCTTAGTCACTCTAAACCCCACATTTTGGACCAGCGGCCAACCTTGGCTCAGGCTCCCAAACACTCGTTTGCTGCTTTTTTGCTCAAATATTTATCTCTGGGCCCTGCAATGCTTATGAGTTAACAAACGTCTTAAAGAGTAAAGTATCACATAATCCTGGACTCCTCTCAGGGATTTCCTCTGGGACACTCTTGTAATTTCCAGCTGCACAAGTAGTTCTCTGAGGGTTATTTCTCAGGATTTTCTAGTTGTTTCCAGTAGTGGGTGGATCTAAGAGTTTCTTACGCCATCATCAGAAGCAGAGCCTATCCAGGTTCTAAGCCATGCATTTGGGATGCTGGAGCATTCAAAGAGAAGAAGAATCGTAAGTGTTGTGGTAGGTGAAATAATGCTGCCCCCAAAGGTGTCCCCACCCTAATCCCAAGAGCCTGTTACATTACATGACAAAGAGGAGTTAAGGCAACGGATGGAATGAAGGTTGATTATCAGTTGATCTAAAGACAGGAAGATTAACCTGAATTACCCACTGGATCCAATACAATCAACAGGGTCCCTATAAGTAGGAGAAGGAGACAGAAGAGAAGTCAAAGTGACAGAGACATCTGAAGATGCTCAGTCTGGCTTTACAGATGGAGAAGAGGGTCATGGGCCAAGGGGTGCAGGTGGTTTCTAGAAGCCAGAAGAGGCAAAGGGGCAGGTTTTCCCTGTGGCCTCCAGAAGGATCACAGTCTTGCCACCATCTTGGTTTTAGCCTAGTCAATTTCTGACGTCCTGAACTGTAAGGTAATAAATTTATGTTGTTCTCAACCACAGTTTTGTGGTAATGGGTTACAGCAGCAATAGGAAACTAATGTAAGTGTGCCCCATCATATATTATTAAATGTAGCTTTTGGGGCGCTTGTGTGGCTCAATCAGTTAAGCGTCCAACTTCAGCTCAGGTCATGATCTCACGGTCCATGAGTTCGAGCCCCGCGTCGGGCTCTGTGCTGACGGCTCAGAGCCCGGAGCCTGCTTCAGATTCTGTGTCTCCCTTTCTCTGCCCCTCCCCCACTCACACTCTCTTTCTCAAAAATAAATAAATATTAAATCTTTTTTTTTTTTTTTAATTTAAACGTAGCTTTCTAAATTTCTCCAAGAAAACTGTGACTGAGCTCCAAATTACACAGCAAAGTACATGGCAGGGCATCCCAGCTGGTCAATTAAAATCAGCTTCATATTTATGCAGTGCTGGGCGACACTATAAACATGACAGAATGAACAAAGAAATAAAGCTTTTCGTAAAATTTCACCAGTGTGTAACATCAGATGTCCAGATCACCTGGATGGAGGGCAGCGTAGGGAAAGTGTGTTCCCTGAGTCGGACATCGCCTCCTCGGGGTCACTCTTTTACAGGTTCCGCTGGAAACCCCCACCCTTGCCCTGTGCCTGGCATGCAAAGGCAGTGAACCCCAATGGCCCACACTTCCAAATCCCCTCTGCTCCATAGATCTCTAAAAGGCGGGCACTGGGTCTTATCTGTTGCAGCGTTTCGACCGTAGTAAGAACAACAGAATGGATAATTAATCGATATTGGTTGAAGCGAATTTAATTAAGAGACGTGGAATGGATTCAGGAGCTGAAGACCTCACGGGGAAAACTGGCAGGGAAGCTTAGTAATGTTTTGTGTTCACCACAATCAATAACAAAGACAGAAGCTAAATGAAAACAATGCTGGTTATAGTCTGCTTTGAAAGCATCAATACTCAGCAAGTTATATTTATTATGTTTACAATTCCCTTTTTTTTTTTTACAAAATGCTTTGCACACCCCATGCCACTTGCCGTGACCCTCTCCGAATGTCAGGGCCCACATCTGCCCACCACCCCCCCCACTCGTCTCTTCCCATGGGCTGAAGTATAATCTGGAAATGCTGAAATGCAAATTTGGGGACGCTCTTGAAAATGTGGCGGGAGAAATTCACACAATAGCCATATGCATCTACTTGATATGTGTTCTAAGACCTATTTCCTACTGTAATTTTAGAGCAGTTCAGGAGGAAAAGGAGAAAACTGTAGCATTCATGATGATGTTATTTCCAACAGAATGAAGCGAAGGAAGAGAGGGAGACATTAGAGCCTTAAGGCCAAGTGTCTGATGAGGAGTTGGGGACCAAGGATATTCAGTGACAACTGGGGATCACTGGCAGAAAGTAAGAGATCAGAATCAAGTGAGAACACACGCAGGGGTTACCGGAATCAGGACAAGAGTTGGCCACAAAGTGGGTGAAGACAAGACCCAGAGACCACACAGGACCGCCCACCGCCTAGCGCGGCAGGGGAAGCTGGGGGGCTGCGTGGGACAGAGAAAGGCAGGAGAAGCAGGGAGCAGCACCTATAATTCCAACCTGGGTTCCAAGAACACTGCCTGCTTTTCCTGTCTCCTAGGAGGAGGGATTAAAGTTGATCCTGATAAAGGGGAGGGAGCAGGTACCTGGGAACACCTGGAGAAGTGACACGTTCCGGGGAAGGGACTGAAACTGCAGATCAGGGAGCAATGGGCAGCGCAGGGGGGGTCTGGGGTGACCTTACAGAGAATGACCTGTGAACAGCCCCTGGGCTGCCCGCTGCCATTGAGGAATCTGAACCACGCCACACTGTCTTTTTTTAGGACAATAAAGATCTCAGTTGCACAAACAGAAAGACATCTAAATGTATTTGAATGTAAGCAACAGAAAGTCATTTTGCTAAGACAGAAAGCAGGAAGCAAATAACAAAGTTCTTCGGCCAGACTTAAAATAAAGTGAATGTTGTTCAGATATCTTTTTTCCCATTAAACATTTGGACATTAAGTTTCCACTAATTTAGCAGACAGATGTAAAAGAGTATGGTAAAATCCGACAGATCTCAGGTCCCTAAAAATATCTCTGAATAAAACAAGCAGAAAGTCTCTGAAGCAGAAATCGGGGTCAGCAATATTTACGGGTTAGTGCTCACGATCTTTTTAATAGGACCGCTTCTGGGCTGGCTTAGCATTCATTACTACGGTTCCATCAAAACAGGCCCAAATAATTGCATCCGGAGATAGACCCGAAACTATTTTGCTTTCTTAGACCCTATTCATTTTGAAATTAATGTGTAGTAAATGAAAGCAATTTGTATTAATGGATGCTCCGTCCGTAATTTATTTTTGTCAGCTCTTTTCTCAAATTAAATGTTCTTAGCAAATTTGCCTTCCTAGCATGAGCATTATAATAGGCAACTCCAAACTACAGTGATTGGAAACCAGATCTATTTAATAGCCAACGTTTGGCGGCCAAGTTTAGCTTGGTGTTATTTGCACAGCTGAAATTAGGGACATGAGCTGTACCCCTAATCTTCTCCCTTGTCCATTCCTGTTTTTCTACCTGTGAAAGGCAGCGAGGCAAGCAGGTCTGATTCTGGATGGGACAGCCCCAAAGAAGAGGGCTTTTTCTTCTCAATATGCAATGTTAATTGACAATTGACCCCTCTCCCGGCATGCTCTTGGTCACACGGACAAATTGTCTCCATGCGTGGAGCATACGCGGGGACTTTGTAATATCCGTGTTTCTTTCCCACTGTGGGAATCATACTGGTTTTCTGCACTTAATGACTGAGACAGAACCAGAATTTAGGTTTAATTTTGTACTTCATCTGAAGAGCATCTATTAAACAAACTTGTAGTGGAAATAATATTTCAAGCAAATACTCAAAAGTGTTTAGACGAACACTGCTTTTGAGCACCTTCAAGGGTCTAGAAGCATCTATTGACTTGTAAATACCTGGATACTGACTGGAAGTCACTCTTGTTTCTTTATTAAGACATTTCCTTATGAACCCCTTTTAAAAAGATAAATTGTTCAAGGATGGCTCCGTTGAGTATCTCCACATGTCAAAGTAACAAAATAATTTTCCTTGAGAATTTTCCATAATCCCATTTCTGGCCAGATAAAACTGGGGTCATCTAACAAATATGCATTCAATCATTCCAGGGGCGCCTGGGTGGCTCAGTGGGTTAAGCGTCCGACTTCGGCTCAGGTCATGATCTCACGGTTCATGAGTTCGAGCCCCGCGTCGGGCTCTGTGCTGACAGCTCGGTGCCTGGAGCCTGCTTCGGATCCTGTATCTCCCTCTCTCTCTGCCCCTCTCCCTCCCCTGCTCATGCTCTGTCTCTCTCTCTCTCTCTTTCTCAAAAATAAATATTTAAAAATTAAAATAAATAAATAAATCATTCCATAAACGCGTGTTGAGGACCAGTGCCCGGTACTGGGGCAAACGGTAAGGGACATATTTATTGCCTTTATCTTTTTTTTTTTTTTTTTTTATTGCCTTTATCTTTATCGGACTGGTGGTAATTAAGTGTGAACACGTAAAGGCTCCAGTGGGGATCCAGAGAGGCAAGTCCGAACTATGTCTGCTGTCTTAAGGAGTCCATAATCTATGAGGGACAAGAAAGCCACATGCACAAATATCTAGAATATGAGTTATACCTTATTTTTTGCAAATATATTTCTCTAATAGTACCTCCGAGGACTTTCTGCATATCAAGTCCTGAGATCCTTGCCCAGTCCAGGTGAGCTGGGTAATGTTAGTATCTTCATTTTTCAATATACGGTACCAGAGGCCAGAGAGTTCAGGAAATGTGAGAGCGGGGTCCAGTGCAGGTGTTGGCCAGCCTGTCTTCATGCAGCAAATGCAGATTGCAGAGGTTTTCAGACTCAGAACTCTCTTGGGACCTCTTCCTCTGTTAACATGAACTGGAGAGCCCCTGACTTCAGTTGGGCAAGTAAAGCCAATTTAAACTTTGCCAAGAAAATGCACATGATTAAAATCGATCTAGATTTTAACTACTACTGCTACGAATTGCTACTTATGAGTTATTAACACCGGGACCTTTTAAAGATACACATTTATACATTTTAAAATTGAAAAGTAAAACCATTACAGGTTAACATGTATAATGTGTTTCTGTGAAGAATGCCTGTATTTTCCAAAATACCAAAAAATCAGTCAAAAAATGGAATCATTTCACATTTTTCCAATTTCTTTATTGTCCAGCATCATGAAGACAGCGGGGATTCTCATTTCTGCATTTAACTTGTTGCATTGCCACAAATCATGCAGGCTCTAAATATTTCCACTGCATACTTTTAAGAGTTTTTTTTTTAAGTTTTTATTTATTTATATGTTTTAGTAATCCCTACACCCAACGTGGGTCTTGCACTCACAACCCTGACATCAAGAGTCACATGCTCTTCCGAAGGAGCCAGCCAGGCACCCCTAAAAGAATGAGTTTTTTTTTTTTCTTCCAAGATTTTATTTCAATTCAATTTAGTTAGAGGCATCCTGGTGGCTCAGTCAGTTAAGCGTCCAACTTCGGCCGTGAGTTCAAGCCCCGCATCGGGCTCTGCACTGACAGCTCAGAGCCTGGAGCCTGCTTCCAATCCTGTGACTCTCTCTCTGTCTCTGCCCCTCCCCTGCTTGTGCTCTATCTCTCTCTCTCTCAAAAATAAAAAAAAAAAAAAACATTAAAAAATTTTTAAAATTTCAAGCTCGTTAACACACAGTGTAGTCTTGGCTTCAGGAGTAGAACCCAGTGGTTCATCACTTACATACGACACCCAGTGCTCGTGCCCACAGGTGTCCTCCTCAATGCCCATCCCCCATCTAGCCCACAGCCCGCCCACCTCCTTCCAACAACCCTCAGTTTGTTCCCTATAGTTAAGAGTCTCTTATGGTTTGCCTCCCCTTCTGTTTTTATCTTATTTTATTTTTCTTCCCCTTCCTCGATGTTCATCTGTTTTGTTTCTTAAATCCCACATCTGAGTGAAATCATATGATATTTGTCTTTCTCTTACTGACTTATTTAGCTTAGCATAACATACTCTAATTCCATCCAGGTTGTTGCAAATGGGAAGACTTCATTCTTTTTGATCACAGAGTAATATTCCGTTGTATAAATACACCACATCTTCTCTATCCATTCATCCGTTGATGAACTTTTGGACTCTTTCCATAACTTGGCTATTGTCGATGGTGCCGCTAAGAATATAGTTGTTGTTTTTTTTTTAAATTTTTTTTTAACGTTTATTTTATTTTTGAGACGGGGGAGACAGCATGAACGGGGGAGGGTCAGAGAGAGAGGGAGACACAGAATCGGAAACAGGCTCCAGGCTCTGAGCCATCAGCCCAGAGCCTGACGCGGGGCTCGAACTCACAGACTGCGAGATCATGACCTGAGCCGAAGTCGGATGCTTAACCGACTGAGCCACCCAGGCGCCCCAAGAATATAGTTTTTAAAAAGCAAACGACATCTCAGTATTTTTATGGAAATGGTTCTGACCTTCCAGTTCCCTGAGACGTTCTCAGGGTGGATTCACCGGCCACATTTTGAAAACTACTCATTTATTGATTTTTGCCATACTTTAGGCTCTGTGCATGGGGAATTGAAGAATCTTAGAGACATCAAAAATCCCAAAGGCAGTGAAAGATGATTGCTGTGGGATTTCATTTTGTCTCAATGCTTTATGACAAAAATTTTCAAACAGATAGTGTGGTTGACTGGATTTTAGCATGAATGCCCATATACCCATCACCCAGGTTCTACCATTAATATTTTGCTGTACCTACTTTTTCACATGGATAGCCCATCAATCCATACCTCCCTCCATCCACCACACTGTTTTATCTTCGATGTATTTTAAAATCTATCGCATATATTGGCCCACTTCCCGCTAAAAAACTTCATATCTATGAGGTTAACGAGACTCAGCATCTATGGACATGTTCGCTTCTTTCAAGGTGATTTTTACCTGTCATGAATTGGGCAGGTGTTAAGTTCACATCTACTGCATTTTGACAAATGCACACATCTCCGTAACCCAACCCTCTGTCAAGACACAGAGCATTCCCGTCACCCAGAAAGCCCCGATGTTGCCCCTCAGCCAACCACAAATTCATCCCCGCAGATTGGATTCTGATGTTTTCTACCACAGGCCAGCTTTGCCGGCTCTAGGACTTCGCCAAGTCCGCGCTCTTTCGTGAGACTTCTTTCGCCCTATATGACGTTGGTGGCCACCGACCCATGTCATGGCACCCAGCACTACTTGCCCTTCCATACCGCTGAGTACAATTTTATTGTATGAATGTACCAGAATTTGTGTCTGCCTTCTTCCACGGATGGTCCCTTACGTCATTCCCAGTTCTTGTCCGTTTCGAATAAACGTTTTTGTGCACGTGTTTTTGTAAACATACACCCTCGTGTCCCTTGGGCGAATGCCTAGTTATGGAATGACTGGGAAGGTCTAGTGGGATAAGAAAGCTGCCACAGCTTTCCTGAAATGGTTCTAAGGGGGTTGCGCCATTTCATTTCCCCGTCAATAATATGCGAGATTGTTGATTCGTTCCGAGTCCTCACCAATATTTGCTGTTTTGCGTCTTTCAAAAATTTTGGCATTTCTAGTAAGTATGAGGTGGTCTCATGTCTCCCTGAAGTTTTAATTTTCAATTTCCTGATGACTAACGATATTGAAGACTTTTCACGTATTCATTGGCCATTTAGCCATGGGGATTTCTGATTTGCTTCCTTCTGCCTGGGGGAATCAGGGAAGGCTTCATGGAAAAGGCCAAAAAGGCTTCGCAGGAGAAATCAACCAGGAAGCCATACGGTGGAGGAAGACAAGGCAGAAGTGGTAAAGCCCCAGGGTGTCTAGGGAAAGGAGAGGAATTCAGATTTGCCTGGAGAGTCAGGCTGCATGTCCCTTAGCAGACAGTCACATGGAAGGCCGTGAAGGGTAGCTGGTGGTCTACACGAGGTCATGGAGGGTATCAAGAAGCTTAATTTTGTTCATTCAGAGTTAACAAAAATTTTGAGAAGAAATCTGGGTATTGTTATCCCCGATCAGCTCACCTGTGGTTGGGGGGGCAAGAAATGGAGAGGAGAAAACATCTTCTGAAAGAGTGACGCAGAGAGAGCTCAGGTGGGAAGGGGTCAGGAGAGAAGGGAAAGGAAAAGCTGTGCGGAGTGGAGCTGGTGGGACCGGGTGGTTGTGCAGGAAGCCCGGGTCTGGAGAGAGGCCAGCAGGGGGAGGGATGCAGGGTCCAGACTCAGATCCCCTAGAGGCCTCCCGCTAATTAGCATAACCATGAATGCCCAGCACCTTTCACTTTCCATGAGACCACAGATTTCTTCCCTCCTGTGTGATACCTCCTCCTGTGTTATTCTGCTTCCTTCCCTCAAGGCTGCCTGTGAAACGGGGCACATTGACAACATTGACACCCCCGGGGAGAGCAGCGGAAGAGCTTTGCCACGTGATGCTAATTAACAAAATAACCAGGTAATCCACCAAGGCTGGATGGGTTCCCATTACCCATCTAGGCGATCAGAACTGCCAAACACACTTTTATTCAATATGGGAGAAGCTCGCACGTAAAAGAAACTGATGTCGTCTCTGTGGATTGTACCTCAGGCTTGTATTGAAACAGAGCTTCTCAGAAAAATAAGATAAATAACCTTGAAAATCTTAGGTCAGAGCACACCGGAGAGAATTCTGAAGGGAAATACGGACGATGCCTCAAATACCTCGTCCGTTACTAGCGATCTCTGAGAGCAGGGTGCTCTACACGTCCAGGTCGTACTGTGACGCGGAATTCTCTGGAAAAACAGAGGTCAGTTAGCATTTACCGGGAGATACCGACTGAGCGTCAGAGTTAGGCAAACAGGGTCTGCACAATATTTATTTGGCAACCAATATTTCTTCTCTGTGGAAGAAAAAAAAAAGGTAGAGAGGGAGGGAGCCAAACCATAAGAGACTCTTAAAAACTGAGAACAATCTGAGGGTTGAGGGGGGGTGGGAGGGAGGGGAGTGTGGGTGAAGGGCATCGAGGAGGGCACCTGTTGGGAGGAGCGCTGGGTGTTTATGGAAACCAATCTGACAATAAATTTCATATTAAAAAAAGAAAAAAAGGAGGGAGCTAAGCACTTGGGCGTCGCTGCAGGTAAAGATGACTTTGCACCTCAGTCCAGGAGTCCGTGGCACCCACCCCTGGGTCTGCGGCACTGACGTGGCCTCGCCTCTCTGCCCAGTGTGGCGGATGAGTCACCAGGAACCACACGACCTTCCTCTCTTCGCTCATTCTGCTGTGGCGTCTTGTCTTCAGCGGCATAATTACCCAGGGACCGATTGTGTGACCTTCCACCTTCCGTGCAAATGAAAAAGATGTGTTTTTCCCAGGAAGCCTGACTTGCCAAATACAGCTGGCGTCACTGCTTTAGGGTCCTATAATGAGAGAGACTGGCCTCGAGCTCAAAGACAAAGCATCTTTAATTGCATCACCTTCCCCTGGTTCTCTGCTGCTAAGCTTCCGTACGGGGGGCCCGATAAAAGCTCTTGAAATAATTGCTACTTAAATTTGTATTCAAGCAATCTCGGAATAATTAAGACTGTAAGTGTCTACATACTTCAATGACTTAGACCTTCTGAATGTCAGAACTTGAAGCATGAAGATATAAAAATTACTTTTATCTGCCTTTTCACAAAGTTACTTATCCTATCCAGGAGATATTTATTGAGATTCAACTATATCAGCTATGTGCTGGGTACTCCTCCTGGCAATGGGGACAGCGGATTAGGAAAGTCAGACTAGATCTTTATTCTCGTGGACCTTACGGTTCCTGTGGGGAAAGATACATAATAAACAAAAGTGTGATAAATACGTTCAAATACAAGCCCACGACTGTGTGGATTGAGTCGAGCAGGATGCCTCATCCCAGTCCTGGTATTGCAGAACGGGAGGTCTGTGTCACCTGTTGTCAGTCCCCGTGTCTTACAGGCATCTCCAGAACTCATGTGGGAGAGGGGAGTGAGGCTGGTTCATCAGAATCCGTGATTCGTTTCCTGATAGAGATGCCATCAGCTTGGCTTAGCCTTGCAAGTTGCCAAGAACGGTGGACAAGCGGGATTTTGACACGTTCTCTTTATTACCTTTCCATAATGGAAGATCACTAGGTATTTAAAGTAATTATTTTATCAAAGAGAATCTTTTTTATCTGCTTGGAAAATACTGTTTGTCAAGTCAGAGATCACTGGGAAAACAGAGACTATTTACATGGATTGCATTGTAATGTGATTTTTCCAAGACACGTTTTATTTATACCTTGATTAGTAGCCATTCACACTGGAGCATCGGGGCTCTGAATCCTGGTCTAAATTGAGGGAGATCTTGTAAACTACCTGGAAAGCCAGTCTGATCCACTTATTTTAACGTATTTTAAAAGTAGACAGTAACTGAGAAAAATGGAAAGTATTCTGGAATTCACTTTGGGGTGAATAGTGGAGGAGAAATAATCCACTTTAGGTCTAAAGGGATCTCAACTGTGAAGGTGACTTAAACCATTTCATACGTTAAATCCCTGATAATCTTAATGTTCTTCGACTTCACAATCCTGTTACAAGCCTATTCCATCTACTTGTGAAATCTCTCCCGTTTCCTGGAGTCATGGATGCATGCTTATCTGTCTAATAAGATCAAAGAATTATTATTATCTTTATAGTAATCAACTGAATGCCTAGTCATTCCTTAATGCTAAATAAAACTTAAAACTATTATGTGTCTTCAAGATCGTACGTTATTCATTAAAGCCACCATCAATAAAGGCTTTGCTTGAAATTTGTCTTTTAAAATCCATATAAAAATAAGTGTTTTGAGCAGTTAGCCTTCCAATACTTTTGTTTCTTACCTAAATGAAACAGCCATTTGGAACAATAATCCCGGGCAGGAATGAGGGTGGAGGAAAGGTTCAGTGCAAGAAGCCGGCGGGGAAGAGGGCTCAGCTCTTGTGGTGATACGAAGGCACGGAAACAGTGGGCAGAGACACCACTGAGAGAACAGGACGAGGAAATGGTGCCGTCTTTTCACCCTGGGATCTTCGTCCACTCCCTATTTTATTTTCTCTGAAGTTCTATCTGGCTGCAAAATGTGGAAATTGAGCAGTTGGAGGCTCCCAAGTCAATGTTATTTTACTACGAACGTACTCATGAATCATCCTGGACCACGGGGCTCTCACAACCAGAAATGAAATCCACAGCCCAGGCCTGGGACCGAGCCATGCCGGGTAGACCAGACGTCCCCTGCCGCACATCGCAGTCTTGATCAACCCCACGGAGGGGCACACTTCTAGAAACATCTGCCATCTAATCTCAAGCGTCCTGTGTTGCATTTCCTCTGGCCCTCATCCTTAAGGTACAAGGATCGATTCCTTTCTTCATTAAATCTTGAACTGCATTACTCCAAATTGTAGTCCTCAGTAAATTGTACTCGAACTCTACCCATTTTCATTCTTTCTCTGTCTCTTTCCTTCATTTCTTTTTTTCTGTCTTTCACTCTCTCCTTCCTTCCTTCCTTCCTTCCTTCCTTTCTTCCACCTGTCTGCCTGCCTGCCTAAATATATTCCTTTCTCTTTTGGAAATACTTTGTAGGATTTCATCATAGCCTCAGAAATATTGTAAAAATCATGAAATGACTGATTGACTCACAAGCCCAGAGTCAACCATGTTCTTCAAGCGGCGGAGCTGTAAAGGCACTGACAAGGTACGGAGGTCATCATTACCTTGTTCCTTTACTTTTTGTTTTCTGGCTGCAGTAATTCCGACTCCACCCTGCAATGTCCTGTGCGATTCGTGGCTGTTTCATCCAGTGATGCTTGTACTTGTAAGGGCACGTGTTCTATGCCACACAGCTTAAACAATTCGGTCCAAGAGACGTGTGTTCAGTATGCAGCAGGCATTGAGGCGAACCTGTGGGAGCTAGCAATCCACAAAGCAGGAGCAGAGGAGAAGGAAGAGACAAGAATAAGCAGTAAGTGTAGCAATGAAGGGAGAGCCCGGGGGCTAAGGGAAGGATGCCTTGGGGCGTTTCAGGAGCTCAGCCTTTGGAAAGGCTGACTGGTTCACAGGGGGCACTGATCTGTAACTCAGGAAATGCAGCGGTAAGCAGAAGAAAGGATGAGGGCAAAGACTGGTACTGAGAAAGGAATATATTTAGGCAGGCAGGCAGAGGAGTGGAAGGAAGGGAGGGAGGGAGGGAGGGAGGGAGGAAGAAAGGAAGGGAGGGAGGGAAGGAGGGAGGGAGGGAAGGAGGGAGGGAGGAGGGGAGGGAGGAAGGGAGGAAGGAAGGAAGGGAAGGGAAGGAGGGAGGAAGGAAGGAAGGAAGGAAGGGAGGGAGGGAGGGGAGAGAGAGTTAAAGACAGAAAAAAAGAAATGAAGGAAAGGGAGAGAGGAAGAATGAAAATGGATAGACTTTGAGTACAACTTACCGAGGACTACAATTTGGAGTAATGCTTCTCCAGTTAGGGAAGCAGCGTCTCAGGGCAGCCAAGCGCCTGAGTTAGACTGTGGCCCGGGGTCTAGGTCTTAATATCAGCCTAATATCTCAAGCAAGCGTGAAAACAAACCAAATGCGCGAACATGATATACAAACATCCCTTAGGGCATTACTAATGCTAGTTGGCTGAACATATGATGGAAACAGAAAGTTTGTACTTCGGGCACCAGAATAACAAAGTGATTTAAAAATTTGTATCTGCCTACCTAAACACAAAACTGTAATATATTTCAATATAATTTTATCCTGACATATTTTACATGAGAAAAAAGTCCTTGTGACAACCCAGTGGGTGGGAAAGGTCCTTCTGATGCTCATGCACTTGAGGCTGTTTCTTAAACAGCAGAGACTCTCCCCCAAGGCACATTAACCTCAGGGCCTTTGCACTTACTGTGCTCTCTGCATGAAAGGCTCTTGACCAAGCTGGCCACATCGCTCGTTCTCCCTCTTTCTAGGGAGGCCATCCTCGGTCACCCCACCTAAAATGCCAGCCCTCATCCAGTGCTTCTCTTCATCTTTCCCTGCTTTATTTTGTCCTTTGCACTTATCATATTCTATTTATCGTCCTTGTTGTCCGTCTCACCCCACCAGAATGGAAGCTCCACAGAAGCAGAAACTTTTATCTGTTTGGTTCTTTGTTGTATTTCTAGCGCCTTGAACAGTCCCTGACATGTAGTGAATGTTCAAACAAGATTTGTTTACATGAATACATCTGAGAAGAAAGCTGGTTTTCAAAAACACAGGACCTGAGTTGGGCTCCCGGATTTTCTACTTACTCCTTCTGTGAATGTAGATACATCACTTAAACAAGCTCTCTGACCCCTCAGTGTTCTCATCTGTAACATGGGCTAATAAAACCCTCCTCTCCGTGTTGCAAAGAGGAATAAAGCGTGGGGGGAGAATTGTTATGGACGTGGATGGTGAGCCCATGATACACGTCACTACACATCTCGTCTTTCCCAAAGGGCCCCACCTGACACACAGGCGTTCCCATCCAGGGATCCAACACATGCTAGCAAAGGTCCAGAAAAAAGTGATGTTAAAAAAAAAGCACCTAAAAGTACGAGTTCCACAAACGAACAAGGTGCACAGTGTAAGCCCAGGGTGAGCTCAGTGGTGTTGCTCAGGCACGAGGTTCTTCCCTCCAAACGTACCAACAAACCATCCAAGGAAGAAGAGACCGGGCATCCCCAAGGGTGTCTACTCTGTTTGGAAATCCCCATGCCCCGAAATGTTACTGTGTAAACACACGCATTGTGACTCAACAGCAGCATCCGAAAGCCAGGCCCGTGGGCCTTAATGCCACCCTGCTTCTCCGAGGGACCGGGCACCGTCTGCCTCTCCACCCACTCTTCTCCCTCTAACACAATCAGCTTCTCCCCGGTCCAGTCTCCTCGGCTGTATAACTGATCACCAAGCGGTGACACCATCTCGTTTATGGAGGAGGACCCCCCAGTGCAGGTAGAGCGACCCACTGCCCGCCGACCTCACTGCCTTGGGAGGCGGAACCTAATGGGATCCACTTGGGATCCACCTAATGGAGCATGGCTGCCTTCCCAGAATCCTTCTCTCTTGCAAACCACAAACGACAGGCAATGTTCTAGTTTGAAGAGAGCACCATTTTTATCGTATCTGTACACCTGCTGTCATCAACCTGATTGTGCAACAGCCACCAGCACTCAAGATTTCCTGCACAATGGGAAGATTATTGATATCAGCTTTTATGTGACACTCCAGCCGGCCGAAACGGTCTGAAGTAATACCCCCTTGGCTAGGACCCACCAGACTCCAGGTAAAGAGAGCACATTTCCATCCTCTTGGGTAATTAGCAGGAACATGTCAGGATTCGGTGAACTTGCCTCAAAGGATGTTCTCGTGTCAGCCTGTGCCGCTGGTTGGGACAGAAATAAACTGGGTGCAACTTGCAGGCCACCTTAACAGAACTTCAGGATGATATTCTATCAGATTTACCTCCCGTTGTATTTATTAGACAATCTAAAACGACCCAACCATTTATAAGTAGTTTACAGAAATCGTCAGCACGAGGGTCTGGATATACGAGCAACATAACTTACTTTCATGCCCGTGGTCCATCGGAAGCGTGAGATGGAACCAAGATACCGCTGTCTTTCCACTGGTTTGCCGTGACCTGAACCACAGTGGCAAGTGATGTCATCCGACCCATCTTTCCCATCCGTCGCCTCTGTTCCACAGAGAGCCTTGATCAAAATATAGGTTGCCCAAAAATTGCCCAAGGGGGGTTGAAACCTATCTTGTACCAATAATGTCTTACCTCTTGAGCTGAGGGAAGTCATCGGTGAGTCACAAAACTGAGACTTGATATTTCTGATTCATATTCTGCTATTTCCACTGACAATTTTAAGGGAAGAAAGGAATTTTCAGTAGATGTTCAGCTGTCTGGTATTTGAAACGTAAAAAATACCTGAAGGTTTTTAGTTCTGACTCAGTAACTAATTTTTGAAATGACAACAACACCTTGACATGTATCAAATGGTTAACTATTATTTTAAAGATAAATACAGAATATTTTTACATAGGCTATTTGTCTTCTTATTACTAAGTTCTGAGAGTTCTTTATATATCCTAGATATGAGTCTTGTATCAGATATGTGATTGCAAATAATTTCTCCCTGTGATTTTTATTCTTATTCTCTAAAGAGTGTTTTTGAAAAAGCAAAAGACTTGGAGCACCTGGGTGGCTCAGTCAATTAAGCATCTGACTTTGGCTCAGGCCATGATGTCAAGGTTCATGGGTTCGAACCCTGCGTTGGGCTCTGTGCTGACAGCTCAGAGCCTGGAACCTGCTTCGGATTCTGTGTCTCCCTCTCTCTCTGAACCTTCCCTTCTCGCATTCTGTCTCTCTTTCTCTCTCAAATATACGTTTAAAATGTTAATTGAAAAAGCAAAGGAGTTTCATTTTATATAATACAATTTATTAATTTGTCCTTTTGGGGATCACGCTTTTGTTGTCTAAGGAATCTTGCCTAATCCATGACCACAAGGCTTTCTCCAATGTTTTCTTCTAGGCGCTTTATTGGTTTCGATTTACATTTATGTTTATGATCTATTTAGAATTAATTTGGGGTATGGCACAAGATATCAAAGGAAGGTCTTTCTTCTTCTTTTTCTTTTGTATATACGTGTATCGCCATATGTTTAAGAGTATCTTTCTTCCACTGACCCAACAATGCACCTTTGTTGGAATTCAGTTGTCCATATACATGTGGGTGTGTTTCTGCACTCTGCTTTATTCCATTGATCTATTTATTTATCTTTACACTAACACCACACTGTCTTGATTATTGTAGCTTTATAATGAGTCTTCAAAAAAGACAGTCTAGCCCTCCAGCTTTGTTCTTCTTTTTAAAACTTGCATTTGCTATTTTTTCAGCATTTTTGTATTTATTTATTTTCTTATTGAAGTGTAGTTGACATACAACATTATATTAGTTTTATGCATACAACATAGTGGTTCAGCATCTGTATATATTAGGAAGTGATCATGGTGATAAATGCAGTTACCATCTGTCACTGTACAAAACTGTGACATATTTGCTGTTCTATTTTTTCATAATTGCTATTCTAGATCCTTTGAAGTTTCAAGTGAAAGTGAGAATCCGTTTATCAATTTCTACAAACTGAAGGGATGCTTAGATTTTTAT
The DNA here is from genome assembly GCF_046562875.1 of Panthera onca. Classification (NCBI taxonomy): domain Eukaryota; kingdom Metazoa; phylum Chordata; class Mammalia; order Carnivora; family Felidae; genus Panthera; species Panthera onca. The sequence continues at coordinate 4,209,944 of NC_138339.1, read as the reverse complement.
TGGAATTAAGTGGAATTGGGGAGATAGTTTCTGATCCATGAACATGGTCTATCTATCCATTTATTTAGGGCTCTTAGAATTTCCATGAAACATGTTTTATAGTGTTCAGTATACACATCTCTCACATCTTTGCTAAGATCTTTCCCAAAATGTTTCACATTTCCAATGCTATTGTAAATACTTTGTTTTTATTTCAAAATCCAATTGTTCAATTCAAGAATATGGAAATAATAATGGATTTTCATGTACTGATCTTTTTTCCTACAACCTTGTTAAGCCCATTTGTTAGTTCTAGAAGTTTTCTGATAGAGTCCATGGGATTTTCTACATAGAAAATCATGTCATTCAGGAATATAGACAGTTTACTTCTTCCTTTATGATTAGAATGTGTTTATTTCTCTTTTGTGCACTGTCGTGCTGGTTTCACCTCCAGTGCAATGTTGAATAGAAATGGCAGAGACGACATCCCATTTCTGCCACTCAACTTTGGTGGAAAGCGTCCAGTCTTTCCCCACGAAATATGATGTTTCTTCATAGGTACATTTTATCAAGTTGAGGGATTTCTTTCAATTCCTAGTTTGCTGAAAGTTTTTTTCTTTTTAATCAGGAGTAGATGTTAAATTTTGCTAAATGATTTTTCTGTATCTTTTGGGGTTATCATTGAGCCTTTCTTTCTTAGTTGATCAACATGACGACTGATGTTGAACAAACCTTGCATTCTGGAATAAACCCTGCTTGCTTGTGATGCATTATTATTTTTAATATTCTATTTGATTCGCTAAAGTATTTTCTAGAATGTTTACATCTATGCTCATGCATGATATTCATCTGTAGCTTTCTCTTCTTGTAACATCTCTGTCTGGTTTTGGTGTCATGATAATGCTGCTGCCGTGCAATGAGCTGAGAAATATTCTCTTCTTAAAATATTTGATAAACTCTTCCCCAAATGATCTATGGAGGGGCAATGAACATATGAAAACATGCTCAACATCATTGGCCATTAGAAAAGTGCAAACACATTAAAACCACAATGAAATGTCATTACACCTATAATAAAATAGCTAATGTTACACAAAAAAAGTGACCATACCAAAATTTTGGCAAGGATGTGGGGCAACTGGAACTCTCATTCACTGCTATTAGAAATGTAAAATGTAAAAACAAAAAAATTGTAAAATGTTATGACCACCTTGGACACAAATGTGGCCGAGTCTTCAAAGGTATAATACAACTAGCATATGACCCAGCCATTCTACTACAAGAGAGTTGAAACCATACATTCCTACAAAGACTTGTACAGAGATGTTGATACTGGCTTTTTTTTAACTTAGCAGAGACTGGAAACAACTCAACTACTCATCAATAGGTGAATGGATATACGAGCTGCTACATCCCTACAATGATGTTCTACCGAGCCACGAAAAGAATGAACCACTAATACGTGCCACAAGTGGGAATAATCTCAACATGCCTGTTTTGAGTGAAAGAACCCAGACAAAAGCAGTACACATACTATTTATGATTCCATTTATGCAGAACTGTAAGAAAACGCAAACTTATCTGGAGTAAAAGAGGGACAGAAAGCAGAGGAGTGGGGCAGAGTCTGGAAGGGAGAGATTGCGTGAGGAATCCAGCAATGATCAATATGTTCCTTTCCGGGCTGGGGTTAGAGTTTTACAAGTGTATCCATACATCAAAACTTGATCAAACTGTGCACCTTAAACATATACAGTCAGATGAATGTCAGCGATACCTTATAGTGCTCTTAACCATAAATAAATACTGTATATAAAAATTTAATTTTGTATAATATCTGTAATTCTTTGCCGAGCAAATTTAATGTGTACTTATTGTAGATTTGGGAAAAATTAAGAAAGCGCAAGGAAGAAAATGAAAATAATCAATCATTAAGCATCTCCAAAATAACCATCTTTAAAAAATTCTACTTTCTTTTCTTTGCTTGTATATACAATTTTTTCCTACAACTTTAATACTCTTATGTAACCTGCTCTTTTAATTTAATAAATTAAGCTAAGCATTTCACCACATCATTAAATCTCCTACAATGCAGTTTTTAATGAGTTCATAATGTACTGCTATTCATTAAGCCAATGTCTTGTTAGATCTAGAAGTTGTTTCTAATTTCTGCTTTTAAAAATACTATAACAAACATCTTTACATATATGATTTGGAACGTCTCTATTTTATAGAATACTACTTAAAAACTTATTTTATGTTTAGTAAAAGAATAATTGCTTAGTCAAAATATGTACAAGGTTTTATAAGTCTCTTTGTCCAGGGTGCCAAATTTCAGGAGGGTTTATTTTTAACAGGATTTGTACTTCTCCTTATTAAAAATCAGTGCATACTCATCATTTTATATATATTCAGTGTCACACACATATCCAGGAAAAAAACAAAAATTTCTTTTTTCGAAAAAGAAAATAAAATAGTTGATTTAGGTGTGTTTTATTATTTACTGAAAATCAAGACAGCATGTTAGAAAACTCAACTAGTTTTTAAGAGCTGCGTATCATAGATCCAAATACCAAGTAGTTTCAAGATCTAGTTGGCATTCTTATTGCTACTTAAAATATATATATATATATATGTATATATATATATATATATATATATATTTAATGTTTATTTTTGAGAGAGAATGAGGGAAAGGCAGAGTGCGAACAGGGGAGGGGCAGAGAGAGAGGGAGACACAGAGTCTGAAGCAGGCTCCAGGCTCTGAGCTGTCAGCATGGGGGGTGGGGCTCGAACTCAAGGAGCAGAAATCATGACCTGGGCTGAAGTTGGCCACTTAACCAACTGAGCCACCCAGGCACCCCATCTTATTCCTATTTTTTTAATTGCTGTAAAACACTCAAAAGGCTCACACTGTTAGCGTGTCTTTCATTAGAGGTGTCTACTGACCAGGGGACAGGGACAGTGACGTCATTTCCTTTAGTCAGCTGTGATTTTCTCAGGACTGGCAGGAAGTGATAATTGAGCCTCACTGAGCGTTAGCAAAGACAGCGGCCGAACACGCAAATAAATTAGCGTCAAGGTCTCAGGCCAAGGTGCTAATTGACTCGGGCATTTCTTCTAAACTTGATCCCTCAGACCTGACTTCACCTGGCTACACACTCAGATTCGGCTCAGGTGGAGCCCCTGCCTCCAGGAGAAGGGAAAGAAGTCACAGGGCCCCTCTCTTCTCCTTGAACACCTGCACTCACGCTTAATTTAGTGCCTTTGTTTCATCTGCCAAGACTCTGAGGGAGGGGAGGAGGTGCAGGAGGCAGAAGGGCAAGTCAACCAGGTCTCACGTGGCCATCTGTCCCACCTGTTGCCATGGCTCTGGCTTTCTAGAAGATGCTGTGAGTGCCATTAGAGTAGGCTGAGAGGAGTGTGCCTCGGGAGTCCGGCAGCATCCGGCATGCAGCATGCACATTGGGTCCTCCTGGTGACCTGGCCTCCTTGGCTGCCTGTCCCTGCCCAAACAAGGTTGCCCACCAGGGCCCCCAGTGATCTAAGAGCCTTGACCAACCTCAACCTCCTCTACTCTTCTGGAACATACTCGTCAGAACCTGGGCTGCACAGAGTGTTGGTCTGTCGTGCATGGGTGCCTCTGAATGGTCCGACCAGCGACCAGAAATTACTTCAGGGTCCATTTGTGCATGCAATCTGATTCACACCTGATCACTGCAGAGGATGGTCTATGACAGAAGGCAGGAAGAACTGAGGAGGGGGCTCCCAGAAGACCCTTTATGGGGTACAGTGAAAGCAGTCGTCCATAACTAACCCCACGGTGACATAAGATACCTGCTCTCCTTCTGCCACCTGGAGTGGGGAGCGAAGTTGAGTACCGATACGGGGTGGGGGGGTCCCAGGTGGGATCCTGCGGGGGCTCAAGGTGGGTGCTCCCTGCCCTTGGTGCAACCGAGAATGTCCTTGGGGGAGTCAACATGCCAGACAGGGAGACTATCTGTCAAGGCTGTGTCTTAATAGCCAGAGAGCACCTGCTTGCTGCTCTGCAGGAGCCAGAGGAAGGAGGGCGGAACTTGTGCATTTTCTCCCGGCCAGGCTCAGGATGTCTATCTCCAGGTACAGATGCTCGGCGTATGTAGATTCTCTCTCCGAGGAACGGCCACTTTCCTGATGCTGGTGCAGAGATGTGCGTTTACATTTCCCGTTCCCTGCAGTCCCACTTGGATATAGACCCAGGATGCTGTGTGCAATTAGGCAGAAGAAAACAAGCCCACTTTGCCCCTTTCTTTCAAGCTGTGTATTTAACCTTTCTATTGAGCACTCAGAAGGGCTGTGATTTTCCTTTTTTTTTTTTTTTTTTTTTTTTCTTTCTTTTTGGATCATTCTGCTCTGGTTGAGCTCATTTAACAACTTTATCGGAATCTTTTATTGAAGGTGAATTAGACTGGATGCTTATGCAACTGTAATAGCCCTGAATCAGGTTTTTCTAAATTTACACTTGAAAAGATGTACAGAAATTCCTTGCAGCTCTATAGAAGGTTCCCATTGTATGAGCCATGCAATTACAACAGGACCTGATTTGAGAGGAAACCCAGAGACAGCAGTGGAGAAGGACCGTATGTCTGAAAAGACAAAAAGAAAGAGGTAGTGGGTAATTTCAACAGAGCAAATTTCCCGGCTCCCGGACACACTTGAATGGTGTAAAACCAGGCCATTGCCGTCCTTAGGTCCGCAAGCTCTGCTCCCACCAACCTCCAGGGAGCCCTATTCATCTTGCTCAGGAGAAGGCAGGTTGGATTGCTCAGGTCTGAACTGGAGCACAATGGCCGACGATCAATGTCTAAACCTCCAGTACTTGACCTGGACTCGACCTGGAGGGCTTCTTGGTCGACACCATCCATAGCATTCAGCCCAGCATGGCCGTGATAACTGAGCTGAAACAGATCCAGCGTTGGGTGCCATCCGTGATTATCCTGGCTGAGAAGTTGGTCGGTGTCAGCCCCTGCCTGGGTCCCTCGGCCTCTGAGGGGTCCCGGCCACAGCTTACCCGCCTGGGTCAGTCCTGCCTATACCACTTCAGACCCTGCAGAGCTTTGATTGGATTTGTACCTGAAATTTATCACAGGCACAGCAAGAGACTGGCCACTTCCTCTTTTCTTACGTGTTGCCTCGTTTCCCAGCCTAGAGCTCTGGTCCTAGAGATTTGAGAGTCTACATTTAATGACCTGCCTTCCTGCACCCCGGAACCCTTCCCAAAGCCCCGGAACTGGCACGCTCCCCACAACCCCACCTATGGGCAGATGAGCTCTTTCCACCTGCCTGGCCTGATTTCCAGGTTGGATTCTAGGCAGCATATAGTTCTGTAATGGAGCCCTTGCTTCTGGGACCTCCTGGGACCAGCCAGCAACACCTAATCATTGTTTCTGCCATATCTGTGCCTTCATCTCCCCTGGTACCTGCTGTTAAAGGCAGGCTCCAGGCCATGCATCCCTTCCCTGCCATCCCAGGCTGCTCCCTCCAATGGCCTTGCTGAGGAGGGAAGGGCCTTACCTCTAGTGCCTATGGGAAGCCGGCAATAATTGTACCTACGGGAAAAGATGTAACCCTACGACATCCGAGGGACACGTACTGATGACGCTTTGGGAAACAGCGAGCCTTGCTTTGTTTCTCTGTTTCCAGATTAAAGATAAGCCACTAGAGAAAATCAATCTGGTGGGAAGGGTGTTTCTGGTCTACTGATGGAAGGCGTAGGGGATCCATTCTGCATCTCTCATCTGTGAAGTGATACACAAATAAAACTGTGTGTCAATTAAAATGCCACTGGATGAGCCTCAAGTCAGGAACAACTCAGGAACCCCCAGAGTCAGCCAAGTAGCCGTGGACCTACTCTGTGCACGGTCTCCTCTCTTGGCTTCCCCAACACTGCTCACTCTCATTCTCAACCCCAACTCTCTCCTTTTTCTGGCTCCTTTTCCTCTGTCCACCCTCCAGTGTCTTCTTCCTCAACCTTGACTGCCTTCTCCGTCTACACCTAAGGATCGCCCATTCCTACTCCCTCACAGCCTTCCTTGGCTCTAGCTCTGGATTTGGGGCTCCCATGTGAATATTCCCCCAACAGCACCCAAACCAATTCCAGTATCTGCCACCATGTGGCCGGTTGCTCTTCTCTCCATCAGGTCAGTGGTCCCCACATCCCTTTAAGCACAGGAAGCTGACCGCTTGCCATACCCCTCCTCCCCTTCTCCCACATTGGGTTGGTAACAAAACCTGGCTAGTTCTCCCTGTAAGATGTCTCCCCATGGTCTCCTCCCTTTCTGTCCGGGTCTTGGATCAGATGCTTGCTCGTAACATGTCACTTTAATTACTACACCGGCCTTAAATGGATCCCCAGCCTCTACTCCACTGCTATAAACTTCCACCAGAATAATTTTCCCAACATGTAAACATGCCATGTCCATACCCGAAAGTGCCCAGAGAACCTCCTTCCTGTGCTTCAGAATGAAATGCATGTTCGTGGGCATGGCCTTGAAAACCCTTTGCGGGGCCCTGGCATATTCCTCTCCAACTCCCCAATTAAAAATGCTTTTTTTAAATTAAATAAACTTTTTATTTTAGAATAGTTTTAGAATTACTGGAAAGTTGTGAAGAATGCCGTGGGTACAGCCTTCACCCAGCTGCCTGCTTTGCGCCTTATGCCTGCTTTGCCAAGGCACTTTGGGAAAAAGCAAAGTCAACATAGCTACCTTATTTTACCTTAACCTCAGACTTTATTGGGACTTCCGGTTTCTCCCCCTTTCTGTTCCAGGCTCCCATCAGGGCTCCCACTGACCTGCCACATTTCTCCAGTGTCCCATCACATCCTTGTGGTTCATAACCTAACAGTCTGGAGGGGATTGGTCAAGGATTCTGTAGTGTCCTATATGGGCTTCCTGAGGTTTCCTCGTTAGACTGGGATGATGGATTTGGGGGAAGGACAGCACAGGGTGAAATGCCTGCCTTGCCACTTGACACAACAGATGTGTGATGTTCACATGTCAATCTTCATCAGGTCAGGTGGTTTCAGCCAGGATTCTCTACTGCAAGTCACTATCTTTCCCTTCCAGACTCCATTTTTGGGATATGATACAGCCTCCAGTCCAAGATCATGGCCTATAAAGATGCTGAATCGACAGCAGACATCAAACTCCTTGCCTTTGTGGGGAAGAAGTTGTGCCCCTGCTCTGATTTCCATGAGGACTGCTCCCCACCCCTCAAGGACTCTCCATCATGGCAGACAGGACATGGCCAACTATGGCGTCTGCTTAACTTGGCCCTTCTTCACCTTCTTTTGGAGGTGGAATGTGCAGAAAAACCGTGTGCTACTCCCTCTCCAGGTCCAAGCTAACAGGGACTACGTCTCTACAAAGGGGGAGGTCCCCATAATTCCAGGCCCATTGCTGGGAAGACCTTGTTGCTGCGTGCATGGGGGAAATAGAGCTGGCAACGGGGTCACTTCCGACTCCCCCTTTTGGCTCTCCTCCCTCTTAGCTCTAAACTCAGGCAGGAAAGCAGAGGTGGGGGGGGGGGTTAGTATCCCTCAGAGCCTAACCACCTTTCTGGACCCAACAGTTCTCCTTTTGGGAGTTGTTCTAGGGAAACAGGAGGGACTGAGATAGAAAGTTCGTGTTCAAGAATGCCTACTTCCGGTGTTATTCATAGGATGTAAAATGTGGAGGCACCTCTTGTCCTCCATGCTATACATGTGGCAAATTACTAGATCCTGGACTCTGTGCCCTTATGTGGCTCTGGTCTGCCACTCTTTCTACTGATGGCCCCTTTAAGGCTCACCATCCTTGTCCTTTCCCTGGGTTCCTCTGGGATCCCCGACTCTATTTCCCCCCTCTGTCCATGCTGCCCCCTTCCGGCACAGGGACCTTCTTGAGCTCATCTAGTTTCCCACCTGCCCTGTGGCACACCTTCAAGTCTCCCCATTGTCTGAACTCGACAGAGTCTAAACCCCTCGGCCCGGCTGACATGGCCCTCCCTGACTCAGCCACAGGGTAAGACAAGCCAAACACCTATTTTTCCACTATCTCTTGTGACTAGGAATTGCAGGAAAGCGTTGCTAATGATACTTTTCACATTAATGATTGATTGTAGGTTCCTCTGTATATTTTCCTATTATATTTCCCATAAATCTTCCACTATGAGCTTTGTAGTAATTGCCTTTATACTAATGTAAAGAAAACATTTTTTAAATTTAAATTAAATTTAGTTAACATACTTTTGGTTTAGGAGGAGAACCCAGTGATTCATCTTTTGCATGTGAAATCATTTTTTTAAAGAGTTAATATGACCTACTTGGAGGGAATATAAGGCATTCTGGACTTCATCACTTAAAAATGTTTTTGAGGGGCGCCTGGGTGGCTCAGTCGGTTGAGCATCTGACTTTGGTTTGGGTCATAATCTCATGGTCGGTGAGTTCGAGCCCTACGTCGGGCTCTGTGCTGGCAGCTCGGAGCCTGGAGCCTGCTTCCGATTCTGTGTCTCCCTCTGTCTCTGCCCCTCCCCTGCTCACACTCTGTTTCTGTCTCTCTCTCCTTCAAAAATAAATTTAAAAATTTTTTTAAATTAAAAAAAAGAAAAGAAAAAACAGGGGTGCCTGGGTGGCTCAGTCGGCTGAGCGTCCGACTTCAGCTCAGGTCATGATCTCACAGTTTGTGGGTCCGAGCCCCTCATCGGGCTCTGTGCTGATGGCTCAGAGCCTGGAGCCTGCTTCCGATTCTGTGTCTCCCTCTCTCTCTGCCCCTCCTCTGCTCACACTCTGTTTCTGTCTCTCTCTCAAAAATAAATAAACATTAAAGAAACATTTAAAAAAATAAAAATGTTTTTGAAGTCTAATTAACAATACGGGGTCAGATTAGATTCAGGGGTACGATGTAGTGATTCAACAGTTCTATCCACTTCTCAGTGCTTGTCATGATCAGTGAACTCATGACCCCCCCCCCCGATTCACCCATCCCCCCACCCACCTCCCCTCTGACTTAAACACATTTTAATGGTAAAAACAAACACCTTGCCTTAGCAGCTGAGTTGGAGCCCAAAGTCCAAGGGGTAATTACGGAAAGTATGTGGTTGCTGTTTCACCTGCAAATGTGATACCTGACAGAGAGTGGTTCAGGTTTTGTCCTCTCAGATGGCATTGGTGCCCTGCGCACCCAAAGTGTCCTCCTGCCCATCCACTTTCGTGATAAAGTGGTGCAGGGGCACCATCACCCTTCCCTCTCAGTGCCTCTTGGTTGTACTTCGCTCTGTTGCTTTTAGCTCTGCTCCCAAGGGGCTTCCGAGATGGCCAGCCATTGCCTGTGGTGCTCTGAGCTCGTCTGCACCCACAAGGTCCCCCCTCTGACTTCCTGCTCTGTCTGCTGCCCTTGGAAGAGCCCTGCATCTGGAGATGGATGCCCCTGGCTCGTGGCCGCTTCTCTGACAGCCTGCCTGGGACACAGGTCGGCGGTGAGCAGGGCCCCACGGGAACTTGAACAGAGGCTCTGTCTGCTCCTCACGGTAAACCAGCCTACACAGCCTCTCCACCCCATCAAGGGGCGGGGTAGCTGGAAAAGAGACGCCACATAGAAAGGCGACAAGGAATGTGACGGGGCGGATTTCTGGGTCTGGTAAAAGCCAGTTCCAGACTGAGACCGGATCGTTGATGGCAGCCATCTGGGTCTTGACTGCACCGTGGTGCCGCTGTCCTCACTGGGCTGAAGGGCAAAGGAGCCACTAGCCACTTGGGGCTGTTCGTATTTAAAGAAAATTAAATAAATGTAAAACGTAGTTCTGTATAAGTTTTCTATTGCTGCTCTAACAAATTACCCCAAACTCAGTGGATAAAACAACACATTTGCATGAATGTACTAGTCTGGAGGTCAGAGGCCCACCCCAGACCTCACAGCACTGCAAGCCTTTGTGGAGGTTCTGGGAGAGATTTCCTTCCTGACCTCTTCCAGCTTCTGGAGGCCCTCTCACCCGGCCCCACGCTGACAGCCTCCTCCGTCCCCCTTGCACATTGAAGGACCCTCGTGATTGCATCGGGTCCACCTGGAGAATCCAGGACCATCTGCCACGATGAGGTCAGTTCATTAGCAACTTTTATTCCATCAGCTTCCTCAATCTACCTTCACCACGCAGCTCATGTCTTCACCAGCCGTTAGGACAGGTGCAGCTCTGGGAAAGTCACTACTCTGCCCTCCACAAATTCCCAGCCAGGAGCCACACTTTGACGGCTCAAAGCACGAGTGGGTAGCAGGCACCAGGTTGACCGAAGCCATCGTGTGCCTCTCCATTATTACAGAAAGCTCTAACGGACACCCCCAAGTAACTCTTGCAAAACGCCCCACCTCTGCCCCCCCAGGCCTGCAGAAACCACCTTGCTCTTCTGGAGGCAACAGTGCATTTGCCGGCTTGCTGTGGGTGGGGCTAGAGGGTCTGCAGGAGGAGAGGCCCTCCAGGCGCTCAAAGCAGGCTGAGCCAGGGAAGGGATCGGTGCCAGGAAGAGAGCTGACCCCATTCTCCTCTTTAATCTTAGAAGTTTCTGTCTCAATGGTTAAATTTAGCTTGAAGAATAACAGAGGGAGACCACTGACATTGTGCCTGGACCCACAGGACGGATTCTGAAGATGTCATGGCAGGAAGCATCCCAAGTCCCCAGATAGTGCTCGGAATATACTAACATCTGTGAAAACTACGAAATTTTAAGAACTTGTCTCATTTGTCTTCGTCTCTGAGACTACTTCTCTGATTATGAACTTTATTTGTCATTATAAATAAAACTTTGGTCACATTTGAGTCTGAGCTGAGGACGCTTGTCCTTCACGGTGGCTGAAAGGACATGTTTTCAGTCCTGCGCTTCTGGTCCGGGGGAAAGAGATGATGAGATCATGGGATCAGAAACTGTTGAGTCTAATTAGCATATGGCTAGTCGCACCAGCACTGACCTGGTCTGCCCAGCACCAACCATGCAGACCGGACGTGCTGATTACACCAGGCAAAAAGGGACATGGGCTCCTAGGTCCCTGAGCTTGCGGGTCACAAAGGTAGAGGCTCTTCAATTCTGAAAAAGCACCAACATCTTCGCAGCCCTTCGGGTGGGGACCCCTCTGCCCAAGAGGAGAAGCGAGGAGCCGGCCGGAGCCCCCCACCCCTGCGGCTCTGAAAAGGGACTGGTAGACATTAGGGAGAAACCCAGAGGGACGGCGAAGGAGCGACAGAGCGGCCGCTCGTGAAGCCCACACACGGATCGGCCACATGTCACTTCCAAGAAAGGGAAGCCTGGAAGAAGACACGACACCAGAGCCATCGCGCTGAGCAGCGGCCGGAGGATGTGCACAAACCATCACCAGCCGGGACCACGCTGAGGGGCTCCCTGGCGTGAGCCCCGACTGCAGACGAGGCTGCGAAGATTTCTCGACCTCTGACCCTTAAAAGAAAAAAGAAGCAAAGTTCTCTGTCTCAAAGGCATTAGGAGCAGGGCAACTTCAAACAGGTAACCGAATTCCTTCTCCTGTCTTCAGAGGAAGGGTAGACCGAACCGCCGAACGTTCACTGAACAGGCCGCTCAGGGAATCCGGGTAAAAGTCGGAGACGTGGCTTTATTTCTATCACCTCCAGGTCCCCGTACAGCAGAACGCATCTCCCAAGCTCTAGCAAGGTTTCACATCCTGCACAGAGGACCCGAGGCGACGGGTGCAAAATTCGCAGACCGCCGTGAACAAATCCATCGCTTCCATCGGAAAAGCACTTCTCGGGGTGGATGTATTGCGATATCTCTGCATTTCATCCTGGTGTCAACAGGTATCACGCACCTGACAGCCCTCCGATGCAAGTCTAGGGCGTCCGGCTGGAGCTGGGCTCCCAGCCACTGCCTTCTGCCCCACACGGCCTGCACTTTACCAGGCTTGACTGTGTTCGGGTGTGAGGTGTCTTCCAGGAGACCTTGTCCCTCTTCATGAGTGAATGCAACCTTGCTGTGCAGCACAGAAGTGGGGCACCCAGGACCCTCTCTCTCAGAGGAAGGGGAACAGCTCGGTGATGGCGTGGCCTGGGGAGGAAGGCGGGGAAGCAGTATGGGCCCTGTGCCAGGTGAGAAGCGGGGGCAGGGGAGCCCGTGGGGGAGACGCTACATCACAAGGAGTGTGGACCCGGGGGTCTCCCAGGTGGTCTCACGGCCCCATGCTGTCGGCTTTACTGCTTGTGAGGCTGGAGCCCATGTGGCCAAGGCTGGGGGCCAGACCTGGGCCTGGGCCGGGGGGCGGGGCACTCACCTGGTGGATGAAGTCTGCTCGCTCAGTGGGGTCCAAGAGCATGGAGAGAGCGGGAGCGAGGCCAAGGTGGAGAAGACGCCTGCTGGGGAGGGGGATGCAGAACACCGCCCTCAGCCCCTGTCCCAGCGCCCTGTCCCACTGTTCATCATAGTGACAAAGACCCTTCTTGAACCAACTCTAGACAGGCTCCTCTGAGCCCCCTTCTCACTGGAGCCTCATCCCCGAGCCTCGACCTGCCCAGCCCGCTTTTAGGCAGAATCCCACTAAGTCCGTTGAGCAGGAATCCCTCACCGTTGATACCTGATCGGGTCCCTCAACAACGCTTGAGGTGTTTGGGTCCTCGGCTTGCCTTTGGCAAGAGTCCCGTTAGGCCTGTCTAGCAAGAATCCCCCACCCTTGATGTCCCCTCTTAGTACGTGTCCATCCCTGGCCCTCACTGTCCCCTGGCGGTGAATTCCCAGCTGCCCCTGTTGTATCTGCAGGAGGGCCCATCTTACTGAAGCCCCCAGGTACTGAGTAAGCATCATCCAGGTACTTACTGAAGTAAGTACATCCCCCAGGTACTGAGTAAGCACTGTCTCTACTGCCGGTAGCCGGTGTCTGCTTCATCCTCTCGCCTCCACAGCCTCTCTGCCCTCAGTGTCTCCTGCTGCATGGACAGAGGCAGCCTGGGGTGGGGGCAGGCTCGGGCGGGAAGACGCCACCAGTCTTCCTGAACCTTCCCGTTCCCGAATCTGCTTCCCCTGGGGACCCGTGTTCCAAGTCCTAACCTGGTGTCCATCCTACTCCTGCCTGTGTTTGCAAACCCTTAAATAGCCTTCTGTTCTCTGCCCCTTACTGATAGTCTATGCGACTGAAACTCAAATGCGAATCATCTATTGCCTCTTATTGAACAAGGTTCATTGTCTTTGTTCTATATGAAACTGCTGTTTACATTTCGGTGGTTCTGGTTCTCAGGGAAAAAGCCTCAAATAACAACACTAAACAGCCCCTAACGTATATTTGGTCTCCAGCTGATCTTTTTAAAAATGCAGATCTGTGTCACTACCTTGGAAAAGGCAAAGAAGGAGGACAAATAAAGTTGTGTTCTAAGCGACACACAGAAAGTAACCTGAGGCCTGACCCTTGCAAGCATACGAGCTAAGCTTGTCACCACATGTAAAAATGACCCTCTCTTTTAAAGAGGCCCGTAATCCAAGGGCGCCTGGGGGGGCTCAGTCAGTTGGACGTCCGACTCTTGATTTCAGCTCAGGTCATGCTCTCACGGTTCATGAAATGGAGCCCCAGGTCGGACTTTGCACTGACAGCAAGAAGCCTGCTTGAGATTCTCTGCCCCTCCCCTGTTCGTGCACACACACACACACACTCTCTCTCTCTCAAAATAAATAAGCATTTTTTTTAAAAGGTGTCTGCAATCCGAATGCTTAAAGCACACAGCATATTCATGATGAGAACAAATGTGTCCCCTTCAGCAAACATGACAGTGAACACTGTCTGACTTCAGAGGCAAGCTGTCGGTGGAGTGCAGACAACCACCAAAAAAGATGTAACAGGTGTAAATGAGGAAAAAAAAGACCAAACGCTGCCCATCCCATGAATATTACCACGCTCAGGATGGTACATATCATTAGGAACAATTATCGTGCTCTATTACAGGCAGAGATTGAAATGTGCCATAGAACAGGAAAAAGAACTAGGGAATTCAGACAGCACATGAGGAGATGAGGAAAAAGAAATAAAAATAAGAAAACTCCAGACCCTCATGTATTACCAGGAGAATTTCAGTTAAAAGAGAAAATCAAGAGCTTTCAAACATCAGCTTGCTAGCTGCATATCAAGAAGGGTATTAACATATTTTCATTGAGACTGTGCTCTGTGCCTCATGCAAAGTACCCATTCTTGAGAAAGTGACACCCTTGAACAGAGTCATAATAACAAGTCAGTTGTACGCTAAATAAAATATTAACAAATGGTTAAGCACGTAGGCTTAAGAACAGTGATGTATGAAGTGCCCACCCGGAGACCATAGATTTCTTTAAAAACGTATATAATACACAGAATATCACAACACTGTCTACACTTCAATACTGCTCTGACGCTTAGCTTAAAATTATGCAGAATCGCTATTTCTTTATGTTGCTGAGACAGCACCAGCCTTTTTTGATTCCTTTTCTTTTTTTTACACCGCCAGCCTTTTTCAGATTTTCTAGTGGAAGGCTCAAGTAGCTGAGGTTGACCTCTAGAAGTCTTTACCCAGTTCCGGTAATGTGTCAGTTTCTACGGTGATTCCAAAAGACGTGAAAGCACCGTTTTCAGAGTCTGTGACCGATCTGATCGTTATCAGCAGAGAGGGACATCAGAGATGACATCACCAGTTGGTTTATGGAAGGCCGTAGGGAGCGGGATGTGGTGGTGTGCTCGCACTGGTGGGAAAGGCAGTAGCCCCTGCAGGACAGGTCAGCGGACCCCTTGTGGAGCTGCAGTGGGAAATCAGTCTTGAGTGATGATGTGGGATTTCAGCGGAAGGAAGGAATGGCTCGCAGGCAGTGTGTGTGTGTGTGTGTGTGTGTGTGTGTGTGTGTGTGCGCGCGCGCGAACGCACGCACACGGAGGGGTTGTGTTACTGGGCAAGGATGTCATGAAAGACTTGAGCTGATTCCAGACTCAAGTTGGACAGCAGCATGAGAGAAGAAGGAATTGCCTACTGGAATTCCAAAGCAGACTCAAGGGGCCCCCCTATTTGAAACAGGTGGGAGTGAGGGATACTCTATGCAGCCAAGCAGGACGTCAAACTGTAAAACCGTGAAACTGAGGGAGGGGGTCCCGCAGACCAGCAAGTCCCTCTACCTGGGCAAGAATTTGAGAGTCAAAACCAAACTAGTCCAGGCTGGGTCTATTAGTCAGTCCAGTTAAACATTCTTGAGTAGAACAAGGAAGTTGGGGTGGAGCCAGGAACCAGGGTCCTCTTGCAGGGTGGGGAACAAGAGCACCTTCGAGAAACTATAGAGGGTTTAGTAAGTCAAAGTGCCAGGCTGTGACAATGCAGATGGGGGCACGCAGGTGAGTGTGGCTCCGGCAATCCTTACGGTGAAGGCGGGGGGGGGGGGGGGGGGTGGGTCAGGCCAGTGGAACACAGTGGCTGGAGCCATGGCGTTTGGATATTGGCATACATGCAACCTAAAACAGGTAGGGACTTCTGGAGAAGCATCCACGGCAAACAAAGAAACTTCTGAGAAGCATCCCATCCACGGGGAGAATGGATGATCAGAGAACTCACCCTGGAATAAGCATTTTGCTAAATCCAGGTCAGTTGAAAGGGACGGGATAGTGTCACTGGCCTGGAGTTGGACTTGAGTCCTGCCATTTACTCGTGTTGAATTTCTACAAGTTCTATGGCTTCTGTGCTTCCATTTGTTGGGAACAATAATACTCCCACTCACAGTGATATTGTGAGGATTAGCGTCTTTTTATTTGCACCATGTCCAGCCCACAATCCAGGCTCAGTAAGTTCAGCTGTTAATGAAAATATAGCATAGAAAGAAAATCAGATCATAAGCAGGACAGAGGCTGTCCAGGGTGTCCAGATAACTGAGCTCAGCTGAGCCAACCCACATTCACCCCCAGGGTCGGCGCTGGCCTTCGTGTGCACCCAGATTCTTCCTCCACTGCAGGATCGGCCGCGGAATTAGCGGGGCTCAGTGCAGGGCCTCTTGTTCAAAATTATGGAGAACTTCAAGACAGCGCAGAGACAAGTCCAGGTAGATATACAGAGTAACAGTAAACGGACGAAACTCAACAGTGACAATTAGAGATTACGGGGTTGAATTTTGAAATCCAAGTACATGTTACATCTAAAGGACACATCTGAACTTACAGACCCAGAAAGGGCGGAAGTAAAACTACAGGAAGGTGTAAATACGCAAATGCTAATCATAAGAGCGCTGAGCTCACTGTTTTGATAGCAATTAAAACTTTAAGGCGAAAAGCATTTTAGGCCCAGAGAAGGTCACTACAAAATAATTTTGTAAATCAGTTCAATGAGAGCAGGTAAAAATTCTAACCTCTGTGAAGCTTGTAAAATGTTCCTAAATATTTAAATAAAGTATTGACAGATATACAGGGAGGAAATGAAAATCTACCCATATGGTGTGGTCTTTCAACACTGTTCTCAATTACCGTTAGCTGAAACAGGGAGAAATTACCAAAAGTACAGAGAAGGGTTGAACAACACAGTTGATGGATAATTTTTATTTTTTTCAACTTTTTTTTTTTATGAAAGAGAGAGAGAGCACAAGCAGGGGAGGGGCAGAGAGAGAGGAGACACAGAATCCGAAGCAGGCTTCAGGCCCGACGCGGGGCTCGAACTCATGCTCCTCAAGATCATGCCCTGAGCCAGAGTCAGACACTTAACCGACTGAGCCACCCAAGGGCCCCGAATTGATGGATAATTTTATGTCAACCTACCTGGGCTAAGGGATGCTGGAGAGCTGGTAGAACATCATCTCTGCGTGTGCCTGTGCAGGTGCCTCTGGAGGACCTTAGCACTGACTCAACAGACTGGGCAAAGATCTGCCCTCAGCAGCATGGGCACGCACCATCCAACCCAGGGAGGCCAGAATGGAACAGGAAGTAGAGGAAGGCTGAATTCTGTCTTTCCTGCAGCTGTGACATCCATCTTGTCCTGCCCTTTAACATCAGACATTTTGGTTCTTGGGCTTTCGACTCAGGGACCCATACGATCAGCTTCCCCTTCCCTGTTCTCAGGTCTTCAGGACTCACACTTGGCCACACCACCGGCTTTCCCGTGTCTCCAGCTTGCAGACAACAGACTGAGGGACTGCTCAACGCCCATAACCGCGTGAGCCAATTCCGATAGTAATTCTCCCTTTGTACATATCAACGTATCCCCTATTGGTTCTGTTTCTCTGAAAACCCCTGACTGATACGCCAATTAAGCAGCACGTTTTAGTGGACTTTATAGAATTCTACACCTTACAATTAAAGAATCACATTGATCTCCAACGCACGGGACATTTACAAAAATTGGCCATGCACAGAGGCATAAAACAAGTCGCCCCAGAGCTCAAATAATTTGTGTTGGGCAGATCATGTTGCAATTGATCTAGAAGTCAACAAGGAAAGGAAAGGAAAAGGCCTGCACATACTCAAAAGATCAAAGGCCTACTTAAAGGTTTTTTAAAGTTTTTAAATTTATTTTGAAAGAGAGAGAGAATGAGCAGAGAGGGGCAGAGAGAGAGAAAGAAAGAGAGAGAGAGAAAAAGAGAGAGAGAGAGAGAATCCATGCTGAGCATGGAGCCCAATGTGAGGCTCCAACTCATGAACTGTGAGTGAGATCATGACCTGAACCTAATACAGGAGTTGGACTCTTAACTGACTGAGCCACCCAGGTGCCCCCAAAAACCCACTTTTAAATGACTCATGGGTCAAAGGAGAAATGGAATTTAGAAACATTGAGAAAGGAATGACAATGAAAATACTTCATGAAAACATGCGAGATGAGAATAAGGTAACATAAACAAGATTTTACTCTTACCCTCTTTTACTAAAAAGAAGGCGGTCTGGATACTAAGGAGTTAAGCATCCAACTTTAAGAGTTAGGAAGTGAATCATTGAACAGGCCCAAATAAAGCAAATGTGAGGAGATAATAATGTGGGGACAGAAATCAATTAAATAGTCAACAGGGAAGAGAGAGCCAAACGTTGATTTTGGGGAAGGTTAATAAAATGGATAAACGCCTAGTAAGACTGATTAAGAAAATAAGAGAAAAGGCAAAGATAAGCCATCTGAGGAAGGAAAGTGGACATAACTCCACATTCAACACAGATTAAAATAAGATATACAGAACTTCACACCAACAAATTTGGAAACTTCAAATGGAAAAATTACAGAAAAATGTAACTTGGCAAAACCGAATCTAGACAAAAGTCTGAAAGCATCAAGAATACCAAATAAACTTAAGTAGTAGTTAAAAATGTTCCTACAGAGAAAATACCAGGCCCACGTGGTGTTACAAGAAAGTCCTCCCAGACTTTTAATCTTATGCAAATTCTCCCAGAGCATAGGAAAAAAAAATATTCCCCAAGTATTCATGAGACTGTATATCTTGACAGTGAATTTAGAACAGGAACAGTGCATTAAAAGAAAGCAAACACAAGAAGAAAAAAATGACAGGCCAAACTCACTCCCAAGCCCTGTTTCAATATCCTTTAAATAAAATATTAGCAAACTGAGTCCGGTAGTATATAAAAAATGATAATCCGTAGGTATACAGGGCATCTTCTGCAGCAATTGAAGTAGGATTTGATATTAGAAAGCCTATAAATATTGCTGATAACATTAACAGATTAAAGGACCAAACTGAATGATTTTCTCAATAAATTGGAAAAACCATGCATTTTCTTATGAGAATAACACCTACTGATTCACCTTTTTAATCCACGTGTTTTTGAGGTTGTTAGATTTAATACATAAGCAAGTATCGTAGGAATTGGGGTAAGGATTACTAGAATCCCGTTTGTGTTTATATGTTATTGATGTAAAATATTTTCATAAAAGCAATGCCCAGTGCAAAGCAGATGAGTAAGTCGAAATCAATTCTCTGTCTTTGAGACACAGGGATTCTGCTGGCCATACCGTCCTACACCCAAGGACCCACCTGGTCCATGCAGTCTGTGCCCCACACCCACCCTTGACCCACACCCAGTGCCCTGCATGTACTTTCATGCCCACCCCGTACCACTGGCCTGCCCATTTCCTGCCAGAGCTGGAGCCCATGGGATCACAACTCCCTGCAAGGTTACTTCTGTCTCAGTCATACCTGTAATGAGGACGGTCACGATGCAGTTAAAGGCTCTCAGCTCTGCCCTCCTGTGCCAGGACATATGGGAGAAACCTTACCTCCCTGCTCCAGGGTACCATTCAAGAGAGTCCCTCTCCTCTCCTGAATCACAGGAACTCGCCGTGGGGTGTCGCTGGGAACATCCAATTGTGTGGTTTATGAACTAAGACAACCCCCAAGTCAGGCCGGGCAGTGGGTCCCCAAGGCACATGATCTGCCCCAACAGAAGCCCAGAAGCTGCTTTCCAAGTGGAGAATGTCAGCAGGAGGGGGCATAGCCTTGACCCGAAACTCTGGGATCTAAGCGGAGGTCTCTCCCGAGGCCCCGTGCAGTACCTCTGTCCGCCAACAATGTCCGGTTGGCTGGCCAGTTCTGTGCCGGTACAGGAGGGCCCTCAACGGCAGGACCTGTTCCCCCTCCACGGCCTGCTCGGAGCTGGTGGGGAAGACAGCCAACCAAACAGGAAATAAGCGACGCATGCCAAAGGTCTGATGGTAGTAAGTTCTGTGCCCAGAAAGGACAAAACAAGGCAGCAGATCAGAGAGGACTGGGGAGGATGGAGTGTTGGACAAGGTGAGTGGGCACAGAGGCCCGGCCTGAACGAAGGTTTGAGTTCAGTGGAGGGACAGGCTGTGGGTGTCAGGGAAGGAGTGTGTTGAAGAAAGGAAAGAGAACTCTCTAAGTTGGCAAGAATTCGCTGATGGGACCGGCAGGAAATGGCGAGCTGTTCCCCCAGCCTCCCTCCCCACCCTCCTGAGTTTCTGAGCCCCCTGGCAAACCTTTTTTTTTTTTAACGATGGCCCCAAAGCTTCAAGTTTTCATGTAGACCCAATGTAGGATGTAGATTTTATATCATAATAAACCAAAGTTGCCATATTTGACTTCTTTCCTAGAAAAGTGTAAATCCTCAATTAAAGCATTTTACATTTAAATGTATGTAAAGGAAGGAGCTTTCTCTAAAAGCCTTTCTATTCCTTTAAGCAACATTTTAGGGATAGCCATTATGATGTTGTGACTTCTCGTTTGCGCTTTGAATGGTAACAGGAACGATTTCTTGTCCTGATTCTCTCTGAGCACTCACCGTTGCCTCTATACCCACAGCTGCAATAGCTGAAACAGAGAAGAAGAAAACCTGGGGGGCACCTGGGGGGCTCACATGGTTGAGGATCCTACTCTTGATTTCAGCCCATGATCCCAGGGTCGTGGGATCAAGCCCCATGTAGGGCTCCGTGCTCAGCATGGAGCCTGCTTGGCATTCTCTCTCTCCTTCTGCCCTACTTGCCCTCTCTTTCTGTCTCCTTCTCTCTTTCTCTTAAATAAGTAAATAAATATTTAAAAAAAAAGAAAAGGGGCACCTGGGAGGCTCAGTTGGTTAAGCATCCAACTTTGGCTCGGGTCATGATCTCATGGTCTGTGGGTTCGAGCCCCGCCTCAGGCTCTGTGCTGACAGCTCAGAGCCTGGAGCCTGCTTTGGATTCTGTGTCTCTCTCTCTCTGTCCCTCCACCTCTGGCACTCCGTCTCTCTCTGTCTCAAAAATAAATAAACATTAAAAAATGTAAAAAAAAAAAAAAAAGAAAAGAAAAGAAAAGAAAACCTGAAAAGACACTTTGGACTCAAATATGATGAGAAAAGATCTAAGGAATAAAAGCGCAGTTCAGTGATGGCGGCCCGAGCCATGGCCTTCAGTCCAGAAGCAGAATGTAGCCCCTGATACCCAGCTCTTGAAGAATAAAGGAAACCCCAAATGCTGTTGGAAACTGAACCCCCTTTCAGTCAGCAGTGGGGCAAAAGAGTAGGAGGGCAGAGATACAGGCTTGAGATCAAATTAAACCCTGAGACCTCTGCTCAGTGGCTGGGTCTGGTCCATCCCAGCACCCCCAGCTAGCAGCTACTTGGTGCTTCTACACGCCTGACTCTACTCCAGGGCAGAGGTGTCTCAGTATCTGCAGTGAAAGGAGAGCTGGAGGCAGGCTGAGGGAGGGGAGAGGGTAGGGAGGGGCAGGGGCAGGAGAAGAGCAGACAGGGGAAGGGAGGGAGGATAGCAGAGTGGGAAGGAGAGAGAGGGCACATAAATAACCCCAAAGCATCCACTCTGAATGATCTCACAAACCAAAACACGGGAAGAAATTTTTCGCTAAGAAACACAGCCCACAAAATCAACAATTGGAAAATGCCTTCTCTCAAAACAGAATGGATGTGCGAGTGCTCTGACCAGGACTGCAAGTATGAGGACGCTGCTCAGCGAGTCATTTTGGAAGTCCATCTTTGAAAATTACAAGAAATTATGAAACAGTAACAGAGACACAATTGAAGAGACAGGTGGGTAAAAATCTGGTTGGAACTATTAGAAATTAAACATACAGACACCGACATAAAGCAAAATCGGTCAAACATTGTACAACCAGACACAGTGAAAGAGAGAATCAGAGAACTGGAACACAGGGCTGAGAACCTGGTGTGGAGTGAGGCTTAGAGAGGCAGGAGTCAGGAGAATAAGCGCATGTGTGTGCGTGCGTGCGTGCGTGTGTGTGTGTGTGTGTGTGTGTGTTTGTGGTTAAGAAGCCTGGAGGATAGGGGCGCCTGGGTGGCTCAGTGGGTTAAGTGTCTGACTCTTGATTTCGGTTTAGGTCCATGATCCCATGGTTCCTGAGATCGAGCCCCGTCTCAGGCTCCACACTGACAGCACAGAGCCTGCTGGGATTCTCTCTCTCTGCACCCCTCCACCGCTCGTGCTTCTCAAAACAAATAAATAAATTTAACAAAAGAAACCTGGAGGACACAGTGGGAAGCTTCCAGTTTGATGCAGTACATGCTACTGAAGAAGCATGTTGAGGGAACAGCAGGGAAGCATCCTGCTGAGGATTTGCCTGAGTCGAAGAAAGTCAAGGGTCTTCGAACGAAGAGAATGCTCTGACTCTTGGCTGAGAAGCATATATAGTTGATATATATCATATGAACTACATGTACAATATATAAAATGTATATACTTGTGTATAATACATGTGAATGTATCTAATATGGGTATATATTATATATGCATTATGAGTATAATATATGAGCATATGTTACATATACTAAAATAAAATATATAACAAATATTAGAATTCATAATTAGTATATAATAGTATATTTATAGTCACATCTGCCTACACATATATATATATATATATATATATATATATATATGTTTATTTGTTAGAAAGATTATTTTTATTTTTTGTGCATAAAATAAACAGGTTC
Organism: Panthera onca; assembly: GCF_046562875.1. Taxonomy (NCBI): domain Eukaryota; kingdom Metazoa; phylum Chordata; class Mammalia; order Carnivora; family Felidae; genus Panthera; species Panthera onca. The sequence continues at coordinate 4,187,565 of NC_138339.1, read as the reverse complement.
CCTTAATTTAGTGAAATGTCTTTTTGTATTTTAGTTAACATACAGTGTAATATTGGCTTCAGGAGTAGAATTCAGTGACTCATCACTTACATACAACACCCAGTGCTCTTCCCAATTAGTGCCCTCCTCAATGCCCATCCCCCGTCTAGCCCCTCCCCACCCACCTCCCTCCGACAACCCACAGTTTGTTCTCTATCACTGAGTTGCTTAAGGCATGTTTCTCCCTCTTGTTTTTTCTTTACCCCTTTCCCATATGTTCATCTGTTTTCTTTCTTAAATTCCACACATGTATGAGATCATATGGTATTTTTCTTTCTCTGACTGACTTATTTCACTTAGTATAAAACACTTTAGCTCCATCCATGTTGTTGCAAATGGCCAAGTTTCATTTTTTGATGGCTGAGTAATATTCCTGTGTGTGTGTGTGTGTGTGTGTGTGTGTGTGTGTTTGTATACACCACATCTTCTTTATGCATTCATCAATCGATGGACATTTGGGCTGTCTCCAGTTTGGCTATTGTTGCTACTGCTGCTATACACATCAGGGTGCATGTACCCCTTCGAGTCAGTATTTTTGTATCCTTTGGGTAAGTACCTAGATGTGCGATTACTAGATTGTAGGGCAGTTCTGTTTTTAACTTTTTGAGGAACCTCCACACTGTTCGCCAGTGGCCGCACCCATTTGCCTTTCCACCAACAGTGCGTCCTCCCCCTTTTTCTGCATCCTCGCCAACACTTGTTGCTTCTTGTGTGGTTAATTTCAGGTGTCAGGTGGTATACATGAATTCAGCAAAGTCACAGTCTATAAAATCAATGTGCAAAATTCTGTGGTATTTCTATACAGCAATAATGAAGCAGCAGAAAAAGAAATCAAGGAATCAATTCCATTTGCAATCGCACCAAAAACAGTAAGATACTTAGGATGAAACCTAACCAAGGAGGTAACAGATCTGTACTCTGAAAACTATAGAAAGTTTATGAAAGAAATCGAAGAAGACACAAAGAAATAGAAAAGCCTTCCATGTTCATGGATTGGAAGAAGAGTTTTTAAATGTCTATACTACCCAAAGCAAATCTACATATTTAATGCAATCCCTATCAAAATAGCACCATTTTCTGCAGATCTAGGAAAATGCTAAAAGTTGTACGGAAGCAGAAAATAGCCTGAATAGTCAAAGCAATTCTGAAAAAGAAAAACAAAGCCAGAGGCATGACAATTCCAGACCTCGAGCTATATTACAAAGCTTTGATCAAGACAGTATGGTATTGGCACAGAAACAGATATGTAGATCAATGGAACAGAATAGAAAGCCCAGAAATGGACCCCCAACTATTTGGTCAACTAATCTTCTCAATGCAGGAAAGAATATCCAATGGGAAAAAGACACTCTGGTCAAAAAAACGGTGTTGGGAAAACTGGACAGCAGAAAAATGAAGCTGGACCACTTTCTCATTCCATATGCAAAATTCAAAATGGATAAAAACCTAAATGTGAGCCAAGAAATCATCAAAATCCTAGAGGAGAACACAGGTAGCAACCCCTTTGACCTTGGCCGTAGCAACTTCTTATTAGACATGTCTCCAGAGGCAAGGGAAACAAAAGCAAAAATGAACCACTGGGGACCTCATCACAATAAAAGCTTCTGCACAGTGAAGGAAACAATCAACAAAACTAAAAGGCAACCAATAGAATGGGAGAAGATACTTGCAAATGACACATCAGATAAAGGGTTAGTATCCAAAATCTATAAAGAACTTACCAAACTCCACACCCGAAAAACAAATAATCCAATGAAGAAATGGGCAAAAGACATGAATAGACACTTCTCCAAAGAAGACATCCGGACGGCTGACAGACACATGAAAAGATGCTCAACATCACTCATCATCAGGGAAATACAAATCAAAATACAATCTATATTTATCATTATTAATGAGAGTACATATTTGTTAATATTTATATAATTCATAATTTATTATAAGCATCATATAATTTATAATAATGCATATTAATGAATCATTTTTTGTCTTTGTGTGCAATCTTTATTCCAAATGTTTGTTAAAATACCATCAGGCTATCCGTCAGGACAAGAGCAAAGAGCACCCCTTGCGGAAACTTAGGAACTTTGTACAGAACTTGACAGAACAGAGGACAATGCTTTGGCTGAAGCCTGACTGCTGACCAGAGAATGGAGTTCTGAGTGGACTCAACAAAGAAAAGCAAATCGAGAAGGAAAGTTGCCCATCTGAATGAAGCTTCACCTGCCAGCAGGGCAAGTCTCGTGATGGTCACAGATCAGAGGCTCTGTGTTTGGAAAGTTCTAGTACAGCACAGGGGTCCCATGCCTATCTGGCTCCACCCCGGCTGAGGTGCCATTAGGTCAACGTCACTCAAATTCCTGGCCAGCCAAATGCCCACAGCAAAAAGTCCCAGACTGAGGATCAATTTCCTCTGGAAAGCATTGCTATCAGTGGAGAAGCAGAAGATGCCCTGACACCCATCTCACACATCATCCAGAATGTCGGGAGCTTCGTCTGCCAGGCCATCAGCGTTCACGCTGACCCCACGGGGACCCACAGCAGCACCCTTGGCGTCCACGAGGCCTCCCTATTCTAGTCATATTTTGAAGAGTTACTGTAAGATACAAAGATAAATAGATTAGCAGTAGAATATTAATAACAAATTGGGGGGTTAAAAAATTAAGAATGAAACTCCAAAGCACACTAAACACCATGGAGAGAGCACATCCACGATGTGGCAGTTAATGGATGCTAACGAAGGTCCATATTGCATTCAGGGGTGAGCCGAACCGACAGATGATTCGTTGTTCTTATATACATATATACAGCGCAAAAATCAAAGGCAGCAAGTAAAAAAACAGGAAAGTGTAGCTACAATATTAGGAGACCCAAAATCTTTATCCACGAAACACAATGTTTTCCTCTGACTGGAAAGGAGCAGACGGTTCAGCAAAGTTGCCGTACAAAGTGTAAGCATGCAGAAACCAGTTGTACTTCTGTTTTTACCAATAGCAACCAATTACCCAATGAAATAGAGAGATTATGCTCACACCAGGGCTCTAGGAAACGATCCAGCCGATAGTGTGCCAGACTTTCGCGGTTCTGAGAGGCCGCCTTTCCAGCCGTCACTATAGTTCAGGGATATTTGCAGAATCTCAGACTCTCCAAGTATGTCGGGGGGGGGGGTGTCCCTGGAGGGGGGGGTGTACCTGTGTTCAGAACGAAGACTGATCAGCCACATTCTCTGATGTTCTAGAAGCTTCCAGAGCTGACGGCGCAGGGGAGGGGAGGAGATGGCACCTCCCCTTCAGGGTTACCCTCAGCTAGCTGGCTACAACATGCAAACGGGCATCAGAGAGAGAGGATCTTTGTGGCGAGCTGCCCTTCTCCCTGCTGGGACGCTGGAGCATTTACATTTCAAACAGAATACTCTGTATTAGTACTTGACTTTCCAAAGTAGGACTTAGGGGTGAATTTGCCCTTGAAAATAAAGTGGTCATCACCTTATGCAAGGACAGCAGCATTCCTTTATCTCCCTATTTTCTTCTCAAATGTTATGAAATATTAAAAGCTGAAATATTGCAGATCGTTGCCAATTCCGTGGATCAGGAAGATGATGAGACAGAAAGCAAGAAATGGGAAGAAGGAGCCTGTCTCTGGCTGGGTTTTCTCTTCAGTTTCATTTTACGAGGCAAAAATCTAAGCTAACAGACTTTCTGGTTCAAAGTCAGGATGCCTGATGATGCAATCAGACCTTGGCATTTTTACTTTCACCTTGGCCAGGTCTTCACAGGCTCACACCAGGTGAATTGGTGATGGACAGCATGGAGTTCTCAGAACGATGGAACCTTGACCGTTGTTGCACTGGCATCGGGTGAACAATCCCTTCCCCTGGGGGGCGGGGGTGGTTCAGGATGTTCCTCAGGTCCTCCCGCCCAGGGCCTGTGGGAAGGGAGGAGGTAATTTCACCCTAAGCCTTGCTAGTGCTCTTCTGAGCCAGGGCCTCAGCAACCTGTGTAAGCTGGCCATCTGCACCATGATCTGGGTCACAGAGCCCACTGTCTTGGCATACAGCCAGACGTGGTCTGTTTTCGCTACATTCCTTCTTGGAGCTTGAGTCTTCTAATGAAAAGGGATCATTTCAGAGGTTGACAATGCCCCATACTATAACATTTGCTGGTGATGCAGACGTGAATAGGACAGCCGTGGCCTCCTGCTCAGCACATGGAGGAAAGCATAAATACGTGCCCAGATTGCAGCACTGTGCTATGAGAAGCATGTTCAAAGGCCATGGGGCCCCAGAAGGGCAAGTCTGGTCTGCTTAGGGAGCCGGTGGGTCTCCCCAGAAGGATGAGCTAGTGGGAAAAGAGTAAGAAGCCATTTTGACAGCGGTTTACCACGTGCATTCCCTCACTTATTCATCATCCGCTTAAAAGCACTAAGAGCCTACCCTGTGCCAGGCATGGTGCTAAGTGCTCACATGGGGGAGGAGGACAGACAAACCCCATGTCTGCATAGGCATTTCAGCCAGGGTCCCAGCTGTTGAACTATCGTTTTCCAAAGCAATGGAAATGTTCCAGTTAAGTGGGGGTCAAGCCGGGGCACTGGGTGTCTCAGTCGGTTAAGCGTCTGACTTCGGCTCAGGTCACGATCTCACAGTTCATGAGTTCGAGCCCCACATCGGGTTTTGTGCTGACAGCTCAGATCCTGGAGCCTGTTTCAGATCCTGTGTCTCCCTCTCTCTCTGCTTGCACTGTGTCTTTCTCTCTCTCTCAAAAATAAATAAACATTAAGTAAGTAAGTAAGTAAGTAAAAGGGAGTCAAGCTGGCCAGTCTGGATAATTTACCAGCATGACTACTAACAGTTACAGACCGAAGCCTGTTGGGTAAAATAGGAAGCCATCATCCTACACCTTCCAGGCGGAGGGAAGACCAATGCAAACCCCGTGACTAGAATGAGTTTGGCATGTTTGAGAAAAACTTGGGAAAAAGAGTTTATGTCTGAAAGAAAAAGGAAGTGCTAATGTCTTAATACACGCCATCCAAGTCTGTACAAAGAAATGATCTAAAAGAAAATAGGAATATAAGTAGTTCATAGAGGAGAAAACACAATGGGAAGACAAAACGTGAAAAGATGTTCCGAAAATGAATTATCAGAGGGAATCAAATGAAAATTAGGGTGTTTCTTTTACCACCAAATTAGCAGTTTGGGTTATATTTTAATTAAATGCCTATTTTGACTTCACGGAAGTTTTTAATATTGTGTTGAAATTCTAGATGCCTTTACCTGGATTGTGCTATGTTTGTAAACATAGACACGTAGAGACAGAGACAGAGAGACAGGGGAGTGGGGTAGGAAATGAGGGAGGGAGAGAGGGAATTTACAAATATTATATTATAATTGACAATAGTTTTAATAAATTGAAAACCAGACTATCAAAAGGCTGAAAAATTTACTTCCAAATATTTTTATGAAATACAAATTGTTAAAATATTTTTAGGTTAATCTGAGATATTTTTCAATATTTTTTAAATTTGGGGGATTTGGGAACCATGAGAATGCATTATTTGCTCATATAGATTACTAAAAAATATCTTATATATTTTTTAAAAATAAAAACAAACTGGGACGTCTGGGTGGCTCAGTCAGTTAAGCGTCCTACTTCAGCTCAAGTCGTGATCTCATGGTTAGTGGGTTCGAGCTCCACATTGGGCTCTGTGCTGAGAGCTCAGAGTCTGGAGTCTGCTTCAGATTCTGTGTGTGTGTGTGTGTGTCTCTCTCTCTGTCTCTCTCTGCCCCTCCTGAACTCACACTCGCTCTCTCAAAAATAAATAAACGTTAATAAAAATTAATTAATTAAATAAAATAAAAACAAACTGTTACAGCAAAAAAAATAATACAGATACACTTTCTACAGCTGCACTTCTGGTATTTTATTTAAAATAATATCAACATATTTTCCCAAAAATAAATGCACAAAGATTTCATCAACCGATGTGCTAATAGCAAAAGTCTAGAAACAACCTGAATGTTCACCAGGAATCGGGGCTAAAATACACCAGGGTAGTTTAGTTGACTGTTTCCTTTGCTGTGCAGAAGCTTTTAATCTTCATGAGGTCCCAATGGTTCATTTTTGCTTTTATTTCCTTTGCCTTCAGAGACATGTCAAGTAAGAAGTTGCTGAGGTCAAAGAGGTTGTGGAACTTGAGAAACACAACAGATGAACATAGTGGAAGGGAAGGCAAAATAAGAAAAAAACAGAGAGGGAGGCACACCATGAGAGATTCTTAAATACAGAGAACAGACTGAGGGTGGATGGGAATAAGGGTTGGGAGAGGGGAAAATGGGGGATGGGCATCGAGGAGGGCACTTACTGGGATGAGCACTGGGTGCTGTGTGTAAGCAATGAATCACTGGGTTCTACTCCCGGAGCCAAGACCACACTGTATGTTAACCAAGTTGAGAATAAAGAAATAAACATACACCAGAGAATCCAAATGACAATAAGATACCACTTCACGCCTACCAGGGTGGCTACAATTTTTAAAAAAGAAATGAAAAATACTAAGTGTTAGCAAGGCTGTGGGGAAATTAGAACCCTTGTACATTAGTGCTGGAAACGTAGAATGCTGTGCGGCGGCCGTGGAGACAGAGTTTGACAGCTCCTCAAATGGTTAAACACAGAGACAGCGTGTTTAACCACCAATCCACCCGTAGGTATAGACCCAAAAGAACTGAAAACAGGTATTCAAACAAATAACGTGTACATGAATGATCATAGCGACACTGTTCAATAGCCAAAAGGTGTAAATAACCCAAATGTGCATCGGGTGATCAATAAATAAACAGAGAGTGGCAAATCCATCCTGTCAGAGGTGGAACTGTGCCCACCTCCCGCCAATTCATGTCGGGGTCCTAACCCCAGTACGTTAGAAGCTGACCTTATTTGGAAATAGGGCCATTGCAGATGTAATTAGTTAAGGTGAGGTCATGTTAGAGTAGGGTGGGTCTCTAACCCAAGAGGACTGGCATCCGTATAAAAAAGGGACATTTGGAGACAGATATACACACAGGAAGACACCACGTAAAGATGGTTGTACCTGCTGCCATGAGTGAGGAGCACCAGAGACTTCTGGAAAACCCCCAGCAGCTCAGAAGGGGCCTTGGAACAGCCTCAGATGGAACCAACCCTCCCTCATCCTGAGCTTGCACTTCTGGCCTCCAGAGCGCTGAGACTATAAATGTCTGTTATTTAAGCCATCAGTTTGTGATATTTCGTTATGGTGGCCCTAGGAAGCTGATACACGTACAATAGGATATTGTATTTTTGAGAGAGAGAGAGACAGACAGACAGACAGACAGCTGGAACAGGGGAGGGGCAGATGGAGAGGGAAACATGGAATCTGAAGCAGGCTCCAGGCTCTGGGCTGTCAGCACAGAGTAGGTAAATCCATAGAGATAAAAAGCTGGTTCCTGCTGGCTTCGGGCTTTGGGGAGGACAGAATGGGGAGTAAACTACTTAAATGGGTTTGAGGATTTCTATTTTGATGATAAAAGTGCTTTTTGGAGCTAGATAGAGCAAGGGTTGTACAGTGTGTGAATATAAGAAACGCCACTGAATCTTTCACTTTAAAATGGCTCACTTCATGTTATGTGAATTGCACTTAAAGCACACACGCACACACTCACTATAGTAGGCTCCTGATTTCAAAGAAGACTGGTCATTTGGAAAAGGGTTGAAAAAGTCGGAGGGTATCCACATGTCCCAATATGTAGAAATGCAGCGACTGTTTAAGAGCAAGGTTAAGCCAACTGGCTATTACGATGCTACCAACGAAGAGCCCGTGCCTGTGTGTGAGGATGTGGTCGTGCATCCATACACATACCCGTTTAGATACATTTATTCGGGGATGCCTCGGTGGCTCAGTCGGTTGAGCGTCCGACTTGGGCTCAGGTCACAATCTCACGGCTTGTGAGTTCGAGCCCCTCGTTGGGCTCTGTGTTGACAGCTCACAGCCTGGAACCTGCTTCGGATTCTGTGTCTCCCTCTCTCTCTGCCCCTCTCCCCTGCTCACGCTCTGTCTCTTTCTCTCTTTCTCTCTCAAAACTAAATAAGCATTAAATAAATAAATAAATAAATAAATAAATAAATAAATAAAATCAGAAGAGTCTTGAGCGAACACCCCACGTTGTTCCAAAGATGCATTTTGTCCCCTGTTCAAGTAAGCCAATGAACGGTATATAAACAAACCCCCAAGAATTAGAAATTAGTATTTATCACTTGTCACCGCAGTGTCATCTGTGAACTCTCTCCCAGGCAGGAGCCAAGCCATCAGCTTTATGGTGTCATCAGCTTCCTGGTTACACGTCAGGAAGGTTCTGCAGGCTCTGGCTGTAAACCACATGGGACCCCTCGCTGGAGAGTGAGTGTGAGGTGAATATTCCTTCCATCTGGCCACTCCAAAGCCTTTTAATTACCAGGAGCCACACTGCAGGACTGACAGAGGAGCCCCAGTCAAGAGGTTCTGGCTCCCAGTGTGCATTGTGTGGTCAAACTAAAACCGCCCATCTCTGCCACAAGGTGTGGTGTTAGCTCTGAGGAGCAAGGCGGAACACAGCAGGAGCGATGGCCACTGTCGGCAGAGATGACCCCGCTGTCCCAGGCAATCCACCCGGCCACGGAGAGCACCACTGTGCCATGTCTGAGTGCTGGGCTCACTGTTCCGGTCGGAAATGGGCAGTCACGGACCTCATAGGCCACACGGAGAGCCAGAATCCTGGCCCTGGGGCCTGGGATTCCAGTGTACTCTTTCTCATTTGTTTTTTAGATATTTATCTCATCTCATCTCATCTCATCTCATCTCATCTCATCTCATCTCTTCTCATCTCAGAGAGACAGCAAGAGCAGGGTAGAGGGGCAGAAGGTGAGGGAGAGAGAATCTGAAGCAGGGTCCACACTCAATCCCAGGACCCTGGGGTCATGACCTGAGCTGAAATCCAGAGTCGGACTCACAAGCGACCGAGCACCCCAGGAGCCCCCAGTGTACTCTCTTTCCGCCCCATGATTCCAGTGGGTACGAGGCCCTGTTCGAAGAACTTCGGTTTGCCCAAGCCTCCCAGCCCTTTCTAAACTTCTGGTCTGCCGTAATTGCTTTCTGATTAAATAATAACTAATTACTGCTTATTGTCCCCTCCCTATGTGCCTGACCTCCCGTGAGGTGGGTGGTGCTGATGAGGGGGTGATGCGTGAGGAAGGAATGTGATGTCAAGTTTAGTGAGCGGAGATGAAAGCAGTTACTCAACCCTGGGCACCTGCCTACGTCAGCTGGGTCCTGAGAAGAGGAACAGAAAGTGGGGTGGGGGACATTCATGGAAGTACAAGATGGAGTGCAAGCAGGGTGGTGGCCCAGCCGACATGAGGGCTGGGGACAGAGGTGACGTCAGCCCCCCAGAGCCCAGTGGACTTGACTTTGGGCTGAGCCGCTCCACCGAGACCCCACGCCCGGGCCTGAAGCTGACAATGGTCTCCTCAGTCGAGTCCCCGACAAAGTCAGCGGACGCTGGGGGCTCTGTGGCAAGGGAACAAGTGATGCCATACAAAGAAACTCCGAGGCTCCTGCTGGCAACGCTCGGTGTCCCTGTGGGCAGTCATGTGGTGCTGCGTCTGTCTCTGCTCTCTGTCCACGCTCGTCCGCTCGCCGGGGCCGCACTTGAAGGGGTGACTGCTGGCACTCTGGGGGCTCTTGTGAAACCCAAGCCCGAGACAGACGCTGCCCGGCGAGTCTGCTGTGTCCCCGCACCCTTTCGGCTCACAGGGCGGGAAAAACAGGCATCTAGAAACACGTCCTCACAGACTGAGGCGTCAAGATGCCATGTCACAGATGACGAGGCACAGAGAGGTTACTCCGGCCACCGTCACCCAGGAAGGAGGCAGGGCTGGGGCACTACAGGACGCATGCTCTTAGCAAGCAGCTTATCTCAAACAACAATGACAGCAAGTGCGTCCAGACTGTTGTAAGACAGGCCCCGTTCTTAGCTCATTAACATACGACCCCATTTCCCGACAGGCTTCTGAGGGGACTGTGGTTGTCACAGCACTCTGAACCGTTTCACAGATGTGGAATTAAACCACCTGCCCAGCGGCGCACGCGGCCCCTTAGGGAAGAAGTTTGACACTGGAAGATTAAGGGCTCAGCCCTGCAGCGACAGTGAAGGTAGGTATTTCTGTCTTTATGAGTCACTCCCTGGCACAGTCTACCCGGGAGGGTCTCCAGGACTCTGTGGTGTGATCAGCCCTGCCCCAGCCTTCCAGATCCTTCCATGTGCAGTGATCCTGGAGCTCACCACCCACACAAGCACAAGAAGTCCTCTGCACAGAGAGGACACTTACGAATCTGTCCTGGCCCGTTCCTGCCACTGTCCTGCTCACAACCGCGTCGGACAGCCGGCAGTGGGTCAGGACAGAGGGCATGCGCTCCCCGGAGGATGTCCTGTGCCTTCCTGTTCCTGGGCCATCAGCAGCACCGACAGGACCTGGGGTCGTGCCTCTTCTCCCTCTGCTGTGTGGCCTCTCTCCTGCCCACACCCTTAGTTAGGTGTCAGGTTGGTGGGATTTTCAGTGACCATGCTCCCTCTTCCTTCTTTCCATTCCTTTTCCAACAGTGTGTCCCAAAGCCGCACTGAGACCATCTGGGCTGTCCCTTGTGATAACTGCACTTTCCATGGGGCTTATGCTGGCTTTCGCCGGGGCAGGGCAGGGGGCCCTCCTGGGGGCCGCTCCCCTCTTCTTCTATAGCTGCGTTCGAGGCAGGAAAGATGCTCTTGCCATTGTCCCCAGGACACCCCCCCCACCCCCCCCACACCCCCCCCCCCCCCTGCCGAGTGCAGGAAACCCCGCCTAGTGCTCACAGGTCATCACTAACATTTGATGCCTTGGCTGCCTTGCTCAGCCCTGAATGGAAGGACTTTTGCATATAAAGTGCTTATGGGTAAGGATTTGGCCATTATCTCCTTACATTAAACAGCCAAAGAAGTACAATCCTATCATCTCTGTGCCTTGTTTTACTTTTTGCCTGCAATGATTTTACAGTAAATTAATCATAACCTGCTGTAATCTATTTATAAAATGGGAGAAATGAATTATAACAATGGAGAATACATAGAACCTGCCTCTTACGTATCCTTCGAAGGGAGGCTTTGTCATCCAATGAAGACATTAACATAATCTCATTACATTTATTGCTGACAAGGATAAACTATCCGGAAGAAAACCTGTCTAAGCAGGTGCCCAGTAATAGAAGTCGCTGCCGGGAGAGTAAGCATAGACGTTGCAGGCACGGATCTGACAGGCCGGTGGCTGAGCTCGCCGAAGTCAAATATTGGAAGTTTGTGGTGGCTCCTTCTTTTTACTCCGCTCTCTCATTCTCTATGGATTATCTTCATGGTGTCTTTGGAAAATCAATCCCTGCTTGACTGAGAACAGGGTTGTGTTGCTGGAGGGGGCGGGGGGAGGGCGGCTGCCTTTCACTTTGTACCTGATTTTAAAAGGATGAGTGGGGGAGCACCAGGGAGGCTCGGTAGGTTACGCGTGCAACTTCGGCTCAGGTCATGATCTCGTGGTTCGTGGGTTCGAGCCTCTCTGACAGCTCAGAGCCTACAGAGCCTGCTTCGGATTCTGTGTCTCCGTCACTCTCTGCCCCCCCCTCCCTCGCTCATGTTCTGTCTGTCTCTCAAAAATAATAAACATCAAAAAAGATGCCGTGCTTTCAAAGGATGAGGCTGGGCACTTCTCATCCGAGGGGAGAGGGAGCACCGAGCTCCGTATCAGAAGCACGGGGCGGCCTTGGGCAAACGTGTCCATGGTCCACGGGGTCTCCCCAGCTGTGCCCCTGAAGACCACCGTGACCTGAGATATAAAATATAACAGGTGACTGACATCAGATCTCCTGTCCAGAATCATGGAGATGACAGTATTTGCCACCCACACTCCCCCTGAGGATACAGGAGGAATTAACAAGACAGTTTGTGCAATGGCGGTTCCTTCCATGGCGCGGGGCAATGCTGCTTAAAACGGAAGAACTGGTGCCAGACATTGCCAGGGCCCCATCCATGCTGTGCTCGCTCCGGGTTATGGCTCTACCCTTAGTTGTGCTAATCTCTGGGAACATAGGGGAGAAATGGCCCGTCTTTATCCATCCCGATGAGAAGCCATTTGCACAAGATCAATGAGTTCTGCTGAGCCAAAACAGTACCGAGATGCACCAAATAAGCCTTCTTTGGAGGGTCCTTAAATAGCCTGAGTTTGTGTTCTGAGAAGGCACTGGTCTGCCTTGGTCTCCCCTGTCCCACACATGCCCCCTACTGTGCGTCAGAATGAGGGACTTTAGAAAAAGAGAAAGAGAGGGCTTTCGTCCATCCAGTCTGGCCAGTGCAGGCAGCCAATCGTGACAAGCACAGAATCCAGGTAAAAACACTGTACTCGCAACTTCACAGAGTCCCCTGTCCCCTCGCCTACCTTTCCGCCAGGACAAGCCTCTATTTTGGAGAAAATAGGGAGCCACCACTGGGAAAGATTATTGATTTTTGGTTTAGTGATTTGTTAACTATTGGGCTCTTTAGGTGTTTTGGGGCAGGGAGAAACATAAATGTCTGATGAAATGATCATGGAGCCCAGTCTACAGGAGAGGAAAAGGTGGGGAGCGGACCAGATACGCAGGTGCATACAGGGTTCTCTGTGCCCCTGATGTCACAAGCTCTCCCGCCTTTGGGGAAAAGAGAATCAGAATCCCTGGGAGGAGGCATATGAACTCCAAGCCCCAAGTTTTCCAACTGGAAAGGAAATGGCACGTGCTCATACCTCCAGCCACAGAAATTCTAATTTACAAGTCAGCAGGTCCTGCTGAGGCAGACCATATACATCCCCAGGCGCAGTGAGTTTGCAGTGATCCCCTCTGGTCTTATGCCTTATCTCGAGGCGACATGCCTGATTACCGAGAACTTTCTCCAGGTCAGGTGCCACATGGAGTGTTCAGTTCACGCTGTCTCATGCGTGCATTGTGGAGACCCAGACGCAGAGATGCGTGGCTCACAAGGGCTGTAGTGGGGGTTGAATCGGACCCATGTGATTCTAACAACCAAATAAACTCTTCCAGACTGCCTGTAGATGGATGGGGAGGCGGGCTCAGGTTGTTTGCTTCCTCTGAGATCAGGAGCTGCAACCTTCTTCCTTCGTCAGCTTCTGCTCTCTGTCCGAGTTTCTGCCCTGACTATTGGCACCTTACACTTCCGACCTCAATCAACCCCTTCCTCTTATAATGAGGTCCCAAGTCTCACCAACGTTCTCCAAGGTTATATTTGCACTAATTTACTGAGGTCAGTTCTCCTTATGAGGGTGGTATTTATTAGTATGATTTTTTTCCCCTGAGAAGAACTTTATGGTTAACTCTAATTAGAAAGAAATACATGCTTATTGTAAAAAAAAATTTTGGAAAATATACACAAAGAATAAAGAGAATAAAATTCACACACACATACATACACTCTCATGTTCATATACACACACACACACACACTAGTACTCACTTAAACACACCCACGTGCACTCTCACACTCACATCCACACTCATACAGTGACACACACATACACACTCAGGCATAGTTATGAACGGGATCATGTCATAATCTTGTGTTGGTGTCGGTCTTTAGTCCATTCTTTCTTTTTTTGTAAATTCTTTTAATCTTTATTTATTTTTGAGAGAAAGAGAGAGACAGAGTGCAAGCAAGGGAGAGGCAGAGACAGAGGGAGACACAGAATCAGAGGCAGCCTCCAGGCTTCAAGCTGTCAGCACAGAGCCTGACACGGGGCTCAAACTCACAAACTGTGAGTTCATGACCTGAGCCAAAAGCAGGAGTCAGATGTTCAACCGACCGAGCCGCCCAGGCACCCCTCTACGGAAAAGAGCATTAGCCCTATTCCTCTAAGACAGTGATATATTGCAAATGTTTCCCCTGGTTTTTCGAGCATTTCCTGATTTGTTTATGGCGAGGCTCTCGCTTCTAGTCTGGATGGAGTACCAGGCACTGGATTTACTGTCCAGCCTGAGGGGAAGAGTATATTAAGAACGGTTTTTAAATCCTGGACCTGAGGCAACCCAGAGCGGGGATGTCCATGAAACATAACATAAACGGGGTGAGCCCTGCGATGGCTCAGTTTCTGCACCAAGACGGTAGTGCAGGGTGGGGACCCAGGCAGAGCCCTAGCCAGGGAGACTGGGGAGCTCAAGCAAGCCAGGACTGCTGGAGTTTGTGGGCAGCACACCGCGGAGGGCAGAACTGGAGGTCTGCAGAGGGTCGGCTCCGTCAGTCGAAGAGCGATCAGCACTTGTGTGTGAGGAAACTACCAGAAAGAAAGGGCAAAGGATCTACAGGATCCGGGAAAACACACCCAGGTCTCTCACAGGCTGGGTACCAGCCAGAGGGGGACATCTCATCGTTCACGGGACATCCGTCAGAGCACTGAGAAGGGCCACGCTAAGCTCAGGGGAGGGAAATCAACCCCGGACTAAGCGTCGTGCTGGTCGCAACGAAGTCAGCTTCTAGGCAAGCCCCCAAAAGGGACACGCTGGGCCTGGCTACCTCTATGTCTCCAAGAACACGGGTCAAGAGTACTTACAAGGAGGCAAAACGAGCCAGCACCCAAGGTGAAATTTCCACCTGGCATCCAATCAAAAACCAGCAAGCCTGCAAAGAAGTAGGACAATACAAATCGCGAGGAGAGAAGTCAGCCAGAAAGGCACAGATAACAGAGTAGGTAGACACAGATAGTCGGGGTAGTTGTGTGACTGTGCACCATATGGCTGGAGCCTAAGGGAATGATTGAGCAAGTTGAGGAGAGGCAGGAAGTTATTAAAAACACCCCAATCAAGCCTCTGAATATTTTCCAACGTTGATGAAAACCGCAAACCCACAGATCCAAGAAGCAAATTTTAAAAGCAGCCAGAGGGAATAAGGCACTTTATGTACAGAGGCACAACAACAAAAAAGGCTGACAGATTTCCTTTCAGAAACTGCAAAGTGGAAAGCAGAGGGAAGCATCTTTCAAGTTCTAAAAGAAAATTGTCAACTTCGAATTCTTTACTCCCTGGAAACACCTTGCAAAAATTGTGGAGAAATAAGGGCTTTTTCAGATACACACACCCTGAATGAAGGCATCACCAGAAAACTCACACTGCAAGAAACGTTGTCCTTCAAGCAAAGAAAAACGAGGCCACCTGGGAACCTGGGTCTACACAAAGGCACGAACATCAGAAATGGTAATGACATGGGTAAATACAACGATTATTTTCTTATTTATTAGTTACGTCTCTCAACAAGATAACTGATTACTTAAAGGAAAAGTGGGTACAGTGTACTGTGGGGGTTATACCATTATGTAGACGTAAAATCTATCCAAAGACAGCTCAGACTCCAGTAGAGGAGAGACCGAAGGGTTCTGTGTAAGGCAGTGCAGGGTTACTTCAACTTTGACTTGAGGTAAGCTATGTTCCTTTCTCTTTTCATTCTTGCCTCATTTCAAATTAAACAAATATTTCATTATGTTTTCCTCTAGTGTCGTGTCAGTTACATATTCTTTTAGCCGCAACCCAAAGGCTAAACTAGGCATGCCTGGCTTACATAATTTAATTCAGATCCTTATTGTCACTGCTTTCCTGGTATGGGAATTCAGGGCTAAGAATTTAGCGATCCGCTCACTTTCCCAACATTCCGTGTTATTGCTGTCCTGCGTTTCGATTACACATGGGTTTTATCCCATCAGATTGCATTATTCTCAATTATACCATCGATATCCATTTATATGTTTATTACTCTCCTAATTCACCCTTACTATTCTTCTGCATTTCTTTCTGAGCTTCCCAGCTTCCACCTGTGATAAGTGTCCTTCTCTGTGAAGAATTGCCTTTAGAATTTCTTCTAGTGAGTATCTGCAGGTAATTACTTCTCTTTGTTCTGTTGACATGAACGTATATTTACTTGGCCTCCTTTTTAAAGGGTGTGGTCGCCTGGTAGATGATTCTATGTTGGCATTTTATTTCAGCACTTCCAAGATACAGATGTATTTCCATTGTCTTCTGGTTCCAAATACTCCCGTTGAAAGTCAGCTTTTAGTTGTACTGTTGTTCCTGTGAAGGTGTCTTATTTTTCCCTTCTGGCAGCTTGTTACGTCCTGTCCTTGCCTTTTTTTTTTTTTTTCCTTAACTATGATACATCCAGATGTTTGGTTGTTTTGTTTCTTTTGCTTTGGTTTTCATTTTGATGTTTTGGTGGAGATTCTTAAATCTGTGGGCTGGTGTATTTTATCAGTTTGAGAACAAATAATGCTTCCTCCCCTTTTACAAATGCTTTTCTGGGATCTCAATTATATATTGAATAAATACTTAAAAAATTGTTATAGTCCTTGTGCTCTTTCCTGCATTTTATGTTTTTTCTTCCCTTTCTAGCAATCATTTTAAGATACCTTTTGCTTTTGTTGTTCCCAAACCAGCAATAACACTTAAATGTAGAGATACGTATGGAGTTTGAGTGTCTCCATTCAAGCACACGATCTTCTACTGGTGGTTAAATGAAGTGCCTCCCTCCCTTCGTCTCCTTTTCTGTTGGGGAAGGCATTGGTGCGTCATATGTTTCTGTGCCCCCCGTGTCTTTCTATGAATCTTTGTGTCACCTCTTGCTCCCTCTGCTCCCTGGAAGTAATTTTCAGTATTTCCCCACCCAGCTGGGCTTCCTCCCCTAGACCATGTCTCCCTTCTTCTCTTTCGACAAAGCATCAGGACAGGATCCAGTGTTCGTGTCCTGATTCTGGCCGTTTATGTGAAGTCTGTAGTGTTCCTATATTCTAAGTATACCATAGGCATGTGTTATGAGTGATGTTGTTTGATTTTCTTGTGGAATTGTATTATTTTATTTGTTTTTGTTTTTGTTTTTGTTTTTTGAGAGAGAGAGAGATGGAGAGGGACAGAGAGAGAGGGAGAGAGAGAAAAGACAGAGCATGGGTTGGTGGGGGGGGGGGGGGCAGAAAGAGAGGGAGACACAGAATCCAAAGCGGGCTCCCGGCTCTGAGTTTTCAACATGGAGTCCCACGCAGGGCTCAAACTCACAAACCATCTGCGCTGAAGTCGGACACTCAACCGACTGAGCCACCCAGGTGCCCCAGTGTTATTCTGTCTGAAAGTGTATGGACAGATTTGGATTTCCCTGCCACCAACCTTCTATGGGCTCTCTTCAACCAGACATTCAAGGTGGTGGTTGGGATTTATATCAAATAGAAATATCTAAACTTATTTATGTGCAAATATTCCTTTTATAAAGTATTGCTGTTTCATTCTTCTGATTGTTACTATGTTTTTGATCTCAAAAGAACATGCATCCTTCTCCCTCAAAACTCTCTAGTCAAGGGCGAGTCACTGGTCAACAGCCTGTGTTTTATGTGCCCTTTTCTCAAACACAACTCCCTATACATGATCCACACCTCAGACTCAGGTATGTATTCTAATCTCAATTTGTGGAACAGCTTGTTTAAATGCTAATTCTTGGGCTGTATCTCCAGAGATTATGATTCAGGGAGGCTGTTGTGGGGGCCGAGAATGTCTGAATTTCTAATGAGCATCCCACATGATTCTGACTCAGGCAGCCCTGGGACTATCTTTCTAAAAGCAACTGACACGGACGTAATTCATGGGCCCATCATCAGGGAGGGAAGATCCCAGCTGGATGAGATTTGGGCCGGGGCTGCTGAGAAAATCTCACGGCAGTGGGAGCCAGGGCACCAAATAGGCAAGAAGGCTGAGGGCATCGACGAGGAGCTATATGTTCAGAAGCATAATTTTGCAGACACCTAGTTCTCCAAGGAACATAGGCAGGTTCTTTATATATATCTTTACAACATATCATCTCTTTTCTTGAAGGTCATAACCCATGGTTGAAAGACACTCACCCAGAACCCAGGTATAACGCTGATAACAGGTGGGCCTAGACACAGGAGAAACAATAGGAGAAAATCACTAAATCAGAGACTGTGGATTAGAACAGAGTTAATATCAAGTCCAGTCAAGTTCTCCTGATTAGCAAGGTTTGGTCGGAAGCCAAGAATGTCCTTGAGACCCAGGACAGAAGAGACTCCCTCTGTAGCTGCAGAGAGACTGCCCAAGGAGGACATGATAGCTTTCTCTAGAAATAAAGAAAGAATTCTTTCTAACCCATTTGTCTTTGCAAAAGGATGGTCCTTTCATAACCTTCTGGTATTGCCATTAAACTTCAAAACAGGAATGACCAAAAATGTTTGTGTAGAGATAGGAAGTATCAGAAAAAAAAAACAACAAAAAAAAAAACAAACAAAATGGGCTGGTGATCTTGAGTGGGGGAAACACCTTGTGAGTAAAAATACTCCTCCTTGGAGAGCAAAGAATTCCATGCCTTCCTTTCTTATTCCACAGAAATGAAATCTGTGTGGGTCGGCCAGATGTTCCAGTTTTCCAAGCTCCTGCCTCTAGACCCTGAGCCTGTTATTATCAGTGCAGTGTGTCTGAAACTTTCTGTCCACTCTACACAGTTCCATTAGTGAGTATGCTAATTTCACTTATCCATTGTAGGTTGCAAAGCATTGCCTAAGACCAGGGTCTTGCCTACTAGGCATGGGATGGGGGGCTTAACAGTTTTGCGGATGGTTAATAAAACCAATAGCCCTTAAACGGCACTGCTACTATCTGGGGAAAAAATTACAAAAAAAGTACCTTCATTGGCAGTTGATGAAAATCTCTCAAGCTTTTGCCATTTATGTGTAATGTGAAGTGTGCTTGCTAAATCAATCAGGGTCTTTTAAAGAGAAATGAAGGAATTATGCCCACGTTATTTGAACACATTTGTAAAACAGCTCATGGACCTCTGTTTGTTCATTCACTTTACCAAGAAGTTAAATTTTACATAGCTCTTAGGTTTGGGGGAAAGTTTTCACCTTAGAACTGAATTTCCTAAGTTCCAGGAACAATTTTGATTTAACTGAAATTAGCTTTTATTGCATTACGATGTCACCTTTGGTCTTCCCTTGGTCATTTCTCTCCGGGATTTGATTCACTTTCTTTACAAAGGAACTTTTCTCTAAAAAAAAAAAAAAACAAAACCCAAACCAACAAAAAACGAAACAAAACAAAACAAAAAAACAGGGTCAAAATTTTCGATCAGTAGGAAAATCTAAACTTTACTTAATTGTACCCCAGCTATTGTTACAGCTCGGTGATAGAATGAAAAAACAGCAGAGTTAGTTATTTATAGTGCAAAAATCTCAGCATGCTCTGAATATTTTAATGAGTTACTCCTCCCAGAGGCAGTATAAGATTGTATTTTCTTTTTGATGCTTCAAATACAGAAAAGGGCAGTGTGTCCCAGGGAGGACAAGAGACCTGAGCCCAAATCCGGGGGACCCGCGTTCACAGTTCATCTCTGAGTCTTGAGATTAACTTCCTGGCATGTTGGTTCCTGGAGAAGATAATAGCTCTGAACGTTGTCACTGTTCAAGACAAATTAGGCCCAGCTTAGTCCCAATTTCAGCTATAAAAAGCTGACAGCAAGCAGTATTTGTATGTGGTTAACTAGTAATTTTCGTAATGCTGCTTTGCATTGCTATTCAGGGCGCTATAATTAATACCATTGTGGTATATTAGTTTTAACTCATATCTCACTTCAAGCAAAAACTTGGCAGCCATATTAGGAGTATAAAAATAAGGAAAGGGATAGACTATTTTTAGAATGCCAAGAAATTTTAAATCAAATTCTGGAATGATTATGTAAAATATGTGGCAGCAGTCAAGACCACCAGAGCATTATGAGCTCAGGGAGTCATTGCCCGCATACCTGAGCTCACTTGGAGGCCAAGACCAGTGAAAACAACCTGGGACAACAGCACGTAGACTAGACTTGTCTATGAGGGATACAGTTTCGCAGACTGTCCAGATGAGCACTGAGGGAGGTCCCTGAAAGGCCACTATTACCCAAAGACACAGGGTGTGTAGTGGGAGGAAGCGTGCACATTACTTAGTGAGCAATTTTCCACATCATCTGTCTTTTTACATAAGGAAAATGGAACATGGAAAGGTTAAATGAATTATTAAAGTATATAGGTGGGCATGTGATTGGCTGGGATGGAATCACCTAAAGCAACACCTGACACATGGTAGGCACTCAAAAATTATTGATGGAATGACTGGGTAGGAAATAAGTCCAGAAAGCTCTAGAAAGACTGACTGGGTCTTTGTTTTTTTCTGGAATGAGCGAAAGGTTAGCCTCTCGTGGATTAGGCTAAGATTAAGGTAGGTTCTAAGGACAACCCAGTATCCAACTATGTCCAGATGCTCTTTGGTGGGGACCCAGATGTAGGCACAAACACAAAATTGGTATCTATCTCCTTGGGTTTTTCCCAGGAACCATTGCTACTCCTAAAATTGTGCCAGAGGAGAGTAGGAGAGAGGATGGGAGGGAGGGAAGGAGAGAGAGAGAATCCTTCATTTGGCCTTCCACATTGCTCTGGCCAGCTGCATGCAGGCTTGTTGGGATGCCTGGCTGCCGTTCTTAGCTGAGCCCTGTCCTAAATGTGATGTATGCTAAAATGGAGTAAAAATGAGAGACCGGAGCATTTTCATTTATGAAACCCAAGCACTCTTAAGAAGAAATCATTTCTTTGTATCCACGGCAAAACACATCTTACCTAAACAACAGCCAAGCTTCATGTTTCTCTTGGCCAGATGGATTTTATGTAGCATCTGTGGATAATTCTGTTAGTAGATATCGACCCCTCCATCTGGATGAAGCTTAATTATTACCAAATCTAGTTACAGAATGATAGAAAGACAAAGAGGACCAAAGGGAGAAAGGGAATAGTTCACGTCGCACATTTTTGAATTTCATTTTTTTTTCAATAACGATATGGCTCAGTAAGAAAATAAAACCAGATTCAAACCAGGTGGATTAAGTGGAAGAGTCTTGAAACTAAACACAACATGACTTCTTCTTCCAAAGAACAACGTGTTATCTCTGAAGCAGGTGGTATATTTGGTTGAGATTCTAGCATCCTCCATGTGTGTCCAGAATGCATGAGACTCTTTCTGAACCCGTACTAAAAGATATTTTGTTTTTCAATGTGAAAAAGCTTTCTCTCTCCTTTTTTTTTTGTTTTGTTTTTCTAAGCCAGGAATAAGTTCCCAAACCCTCAGTCGTGCCCATTGTTGGAATACATTTTCTTCACACACACAAACACACGCACACACACATGCACACAATTCATTTACTTCATCTGATCAACCTTGCTGGTATTGACCTTTGGGGTCCAAGAGCTCTTTGTCGTGGGGATGTCGGGTGCCTTGTAGAATGTTTACCAGCACCTGTTTCCCTGCCCACTGTGTGCCAGGATCACCCTGCAGTTGTGACACCAAAAGTGTCTCCAAGCACTGCCAGCTGCCTCTGGGTGGCCAAATCTAGTCTGGCTGAGCACCCTTGCTCTAAACCAATGTTTGTAACAAGAGATCATTTAGATTCAAGCTCTCCCTCTGCTCCTGGGGAAACCTAAGGCCCCAAAGTCCCCGCTGTGTCCGTGTCCCCCGCCCCAATGGCAGAGGGTTATCTCCAGCCCATTACGCAAACTTCTGGCCCATGACTTCATCCACCATGTTATTACTAGAGTGATTCGTCACAGGCTGCTCCTCCTTTTCCTCAAAGGTAAATCTCCAGAGGCCAACACTATATAAGAAATCATCGTATTTGAGTTGATGTGATCAGTGCTGTCATTCACCAAGAGCCACTGCCTTGATTCGGCCCCAGTACCGTGGGCCACGCGTTTACTGATAAACATATTCATAAATGTGTTCTCACCACAGCATGCCGTGCAAAGCTGGTTACCCCAGATGCCAACAAAACTGAGGATCAGAAAGGGGAGTAACTTGCCCAAGGGAACACAGGTCACAAATCTGAGCCAGACATCGAGGCTGCGTTCCAATGTCAAGCCCTTGCTTTGTTGTGCGTGTCGTGATGGTAAATGCTGTTATCTGTCCCAAGCCCTGCAGAGAGGGCCCTGGGCGGCACCCCTGGAATGCAGGCACTCCGGGATCCCTGAGCTTTAGAGCCCAGAGCAGAGCTTCAACTGGTGGTATTTTTCCTGCATTCGTCCCTATGCTCCTCGTTGGGCTCAGACTTCTACTGCCTTAGAGAAGGTCGTTTTGATTTCGGGTACCCACTTTCCTCCATATTCTATGCTCCTTAGAGGATTGTTGAGTACCCACTGATAACTGACAGGTGGAATCCCCCAAGCCCCCCAGATGTGCCTGGGAGGCAGGCATGACTGGGAAACCCAGGGGGCCTAGCTGCCCTTGAACTGCCCACCCCCATGGCCCTGCAGGGAGAGAGACACAGGGTCAGGAGCTCAGATCCCGGGGGCTCAGGGTCACAGGGAAACCCCAGGTTAAGGAGGGCTCCCCATTCTGCCTCCAGTCTGCGGCATGCAGCATTGTCTCTCAGTCCTTTTTGCCAGCCACTTAAAAAAAGAGAAGGAAAACTTTGTTGTTTTCCAGCTCTCTCCCGGGAGGCGCAGAGCCAGGCCCTATATGGTGGAAAATAAACTCCCACACAAAGCATATGCTGTGTCTTCCTGTGGCGGCTGCGGGGCTTTGTTTTGACAGTGTGCACACCAGGGAGAGAAAGAGCGAGCAGGGCAGAGCAGCCGGGTGCCTGGGGGACACTTTCCAAAGAGCCTGGACCACCCCGCCCTGCGCTTCACCTCCCTGAGGGTGGGAAGGCCCTGCTGTCATCCCAGTGTCGGGGGCAGGGGGTGGTGAGTGCACCCCTCACCCTTGCTTTCAGGGGATGCTTCAAGATGCTCTCTCTCTGTCTCTCTCTTTCTCTCTCTCTCTCTCTCACATACACACACACACACACACACACACACACACACACACTCCTAGATACTATATCACAGTACACATGCCCTGCCCCTTGCCTGTTTAGGCAAAACTTTGAACCAACGACTAATGACCAAAGCATATCACACACATTGTGCACCAAGATACACAAGACTAATAAAAAAGGAGCCAGGAACCAATGTGAGGAGAAGCCGTGCAGGTCTTCTGAAAACAGTAAGACAGAACCAGACCCATGGCCTCTGCTGTCATGGGGGCTGGAGGGGGAGATCTGCCCGACCCCCTCGTCACGTGGCCCTGGACACTTGGTGATTCTGGGTCCCAGGAGATGTTGTGAACCAGAAGGCAGGAACTGCTCACTGGGATTTCTCCCCAGTGGATGCTTCCAACAGTCCGATCACAACTTTTAATTCCTTTCATGAGCAAAAAAAAAAAAAAAGCCTTCTTGTTTATGTGTCGGCATGAACTAGGAAAGAAAGGTCCATGGCCAACGCTGTGTCCGAACAGGTGTCACTGTTCAGGAAAATGAGCACATAACCCCAGGTCTAAGGTTCAGGTGAGAGATCCGGGTGATCTCTTCCTTTCCCCTCTGATTCATCCGCTGATGTTTCAAGGTATGCTCCCTTCTTACATGACGGGTTTGCTCATATAAATGGCAGAGGTGGGCGGAGGGAAACAGAATAATGGGAGTTTAAAAATACAGTGTGACAAAATTATCGTGTAAGTCAAAAATGTGCCTGGGTGTAATTTAGGAGGAGAGTTTCACTTATACACACATTTCCAAAGTGCCTCTATTTTTAGACTGTCTTCACTGTGAAATGAAGCACCCTGGGTCCCCCAAGCATTGTTAAATACAAACATTCCTACAAAACTGAGAAAGTCACCATGGCCCATACTTGGGGAGAAGGGAAATCCCCCCAGAAGTGCCTTTCAAGGCTTCTCACCACCAAGTAGGACTCACTAAAATGACAGAAACAGAGAAACTCCAAATGAGTTTCGCATGTAGGTGAGAGAATGGGCTGGGTGAACTTCGATGCAAGATGGGGCTCAAGGGAAAATGTGGGTGATGTCCCTGCCCTCTCTCTTGGTGGGTTAGGGCTCTGAGCATCCCTGTCCCCCTGGCTTGTTCCACAGCAAATGCATGCCACCCAAGCTTCCCGGCCCTCCGTGCTGCTCAGCAACCTTTAATCCACCCTGTACCGAATTTCTAGAACACTGTTCCCATGGATGCTGTGTACATCACCCTCTCACACCCTCCCTACCCCCATCCACTATGGCCTCATCCTCCAACAGACTTGGGAGCTACTCCAAAGGAGCATCGGTAGGAATTGTCTTGCTTCTCTTCAGCTGTAAACACGATTCTGTTCCCATCCTCCTTCCTTTTCACCCATCTGGTCCCCTCTCTGCAAAGTCAAGTCCATCCTTCTAGGACTTGATC
Source organism: Panthera onca (assembly GCF_046562875.1). Taxonomy (NCBI): domain Eukaryota; kingdom Metazoa; phylum Chordata; class Mammalia; order Carnivora; family Felidae; genus Panthera; species Panthera onca. The sequence continues at coordinate 4,163,153 of NC_138339.1, read as the reverse complement.
CAGCCAATTGTCCTCTTTCTCTCTTTGGTATTTTCATCCTCTCTCTTAACAAAGAATTGATTCTCTTGCTTTGCAAATACGCTCAAGTCTTCACATCTTTTGAGTCAAAAGCCACTCTCTCATCTTTGCCATGGTCCTTGAGTTTTACCAGAAGCGGTTTATCACCAGCTGAAAGCTCTCTCCTTGACCCCACCTGCTGGCCCAGCCTCATCTTCATCCTCACGTTTAGTTACAAGAGTATGGGTCAGCCATGGTCCAGTTGAGAGAACAGCAAGAATGACAGTTATCTTAGCAGTGAGAATTGAATATGGGGAATTGATGATTAGGTTCTGGGGGCTGTGAAGGCAGACAGTCACCGTGGTGGTGACTGTAGAGTCAGCCAGCACTCCCCAGGGCTTCAGAAACAGAAGGAAGAAGGTGACCTTATTAGGTCTCTGGGGAAAGGGTAACTGGTACCACAGAACCTTGGAAGGAGACTCATGGCTTGGATTGTGGGAGAAACTGGAAAGTGAGTTCAACTGCATGCATGCACGAGTGCAGGTTGCTGGTGAGAATATCAGCACAGACACATAACAAACCCTTCCTCCTCTTCCAGCCCTCCAGTCTGCTTCTTGTCCTCTGGGCAGAGCCCGAGAAGGAGCACCTGGCACAGAAGAAATGTTTACAGAGGAAGAAGGTGGTTTTGAAGCCGAGGACAACAGCTCCATCACAGTCCACACTTTGCCTACTTCTTGGCTTCCATACACACCTTTTTTCACACCCCTGAACCAGGATACGCACCACTGACAACTTATGCCTTCTCCCAACAGAACCGAAATATCCTCCACTCAAGTGAAGACCCTCTTTCCCAAAAGAGGAAGATACAAAATCCCACAAGTATTTCGTTCTTCTCTGGGTGCCAGCCACGCAGACATCTCTGGGAAATTAGAATTATTCAAATTCTGCTTGAGTCCTACCTGAATATCCTCTTACCTAAAGACTGAATTGATTAATGATTAATCAACTGATTAATGAACTGATCAGTTGGAAAATGAATCATTGATTAATGGTGAGTAAATAAAATAAGAAAAGAAGGAAGGAAGAGAGAAGAAACGAGTTATCGCACACATCTCATCAGAAGGACCTAGAAGGAAGACATGGGTCGTGGACGCTGTGCATGTTTCAGAAGCTTGCCTGCCACTGCAGTGGACACATGTGGTTTCCTTCTTCTCACACCCTGTCTTCATGGCCAGAGCCACCATCATTCCTGAGGGTCTGTGGCACACTGTGTGGCCCCCCACCTCTGCCGTGGCTTCCCACCAACATTTCCTATGGGAAAATAAATACTACGGGGTGTCTCAGAGGGTCTCCCGGGCTGCAGACTTCACCTGCCCCACCTCCTGATGTCCCCTGATGGTCACGATCCCCCTCTCCAGATAGTAGGTGGCTCCAGTTAGGTTCAGGGTCTGAAGACTCCAAATGCCAGCCGTGGCCTCAACTTCCAGAGCCGGGAACATTCGGGGTCTAGGACTGCAAACCAGCAGAGGAAACATTGCGGGGGCAGGAGGCAAACACCCTGATTGTGGCTCCCAAAGGTCATAGTGACAGCACTCGCTCCCTCGGCCACCCCTTAATCCCCAGGCCCAGGGTTTTGGCCATGGGTGGGACAGTGCCATCCATGTGTCTCTAATTCAAAGTGTACATAGTGAGAGGGAGTCCAGTCATTTCTGAGCGTGGTGTCCCACACGTCACTGTAACGGTGTTCCCATGCGACCATCCCTACGTGCTGTGGGCAGGGGATTCTCAAGGAGGGTATGGGTGCTGTGAGCGAATGCCTTCAGCCCACCCTGCTGCTGTTTCTCTCATGCTATGATGTCAGGTTTGGGGCCAGAGCAGTGCTGTCCTGAAAGCCCCGATGGGGAAGAAAGGCAACCTTTGTCTCCTGTTACCCTCATTCCTCCACCGGCCTAAAGTCGTGTGGGTCTGTTACCTTCACTTGACTGCAACCTTTCTCTGCAGGGTTTCAGTTCACCCAGAATTGCTAAATTGTCCCTCTTCAGGGCCATTTGCCCTGTAACCCCTGCCTCCTTGGCCCTCCCACCATCATGTTCCGTTAGCCCTGTGGCATGCGGGCCACTGTTAGGGGTCTCTCCTGGCTCCTTCTCTCCTGACATCTGTTAGGGACACTACAGATAGAGACTGGGTGCTGACGAAGCCATGGGTATATGAAGAGATGGTCAAGAAAGAGAATACAAATCAGAAGAATCTAAAAATCTCTATTGTTGCCAGTGGAGACCTAAGGTCAAGTCTGGGCATCTACATCTACATTTGGATATGAGCTTAAAAGAGAGAGAAGGAGAGGGAAAGGGAAAGAGAGAGAGAGAGAGAGAGATCAGAATCCTTGGATCCTGATGTCCTCAAAAGGGATAAGAAAGGAAAAAGAGAATCTTCAATGTTCATAAAATCATGATGAGTAGATTTCACAAATAGCAATAAAAAATGAAAAGTATGACCATTGCAACTTAGGATCTGGCTTGTTGTAGCTTCTTTTTTTATTTTGACTGAAATCTCAGAGATGCCTTTCCCTCCTGCCGAGCCTGAGTACTCGGGATGGCACCGTAGGACGATGTACAAAGAGTAGCCATCGATCTGACAGACATCAACACAGTCCCAGCAGAGAGCAGGAGGACGTGTCTCTGAGAAGAGAGAGGGTCGGGAGACAGCACCACTCAGTCTGTTTGGGCCTCGTTCTTTCAGAGAGAGGGTGTCTCGAAGGCGGGCAGGACTCCAGCACTGCCCTAAATGGTGTGTCCTTGTCGAGCACGGAGGCTCAAGGACACGCAGCCTCCTTCTCATTAGGAACCACGTGGGACTCATTTAGGAAGGGTAGCTGTGCACGGGGATGAAAGAGACTGCGGGTAAATAGTAGGGGACCCTGTGGCGAGAAGAGCTATGGCACTGAAGCTGTGTTATTGAGGGTCCTTCCCCCCCCCCCCACAAACATTAGAGCGACATCAGAACCGGCCTGTACCAATTTGGCCTCGGAGCCCACATCCCGATAAGCTCCGTGTTCCCTTGTAAGCCTATACCCCAAACGGATGTCGTGCCTCCAAATTAATGAGTCCTATCGGATTAACTGACACAGTTTCCTCAAACCTGAGATAGGACCGAGTGCCTGTGGGGCGCAGAGAAGCCAGAGGTGGGCCCAGCAGAGAGCTTTGCAAGGCAAGCAGGCTGTGGTCCTCAACCAAGTGGTTTCCTGCTTTTACAGACGTGAATGAGGGCGCCTCTTTATATGGGATCTGCTTGGGAAATAAATATAAAATCCATTATTATTTGTTACTAAAGGGAGGCCCAGGAAGATTAATGCATCTGGGCAGGCTAGGAATCGAGCCAAGGTCGCAGCATACCGGTCCCTACACCACAAGCACTAGGTGCTTGCCTCCTGTCTGCACTGCCCCTGGGCATCTGGCCAGCTCCCATAGATCGCTGCCTCCTGGCTGATCTGTGGGGCCTGGGGACAGGACCTGCTGTCCTCTCTGCTCCCAAGCACACAGGGTAGGCTGTTCAGTGCTGGCGATCTCCCTCAGGCAGGCCTGGCCATCCACCCCTTTCATAACAGAGCAGGATAAAGAGGCCTGAGGTAGCCCAGGGCTCAGGCTACCACAACCGGAAAAACCAGTTGTCAAGATGGTCCCTTTACAGAGCTCGGAGAGCCGACTGGTAGAAGGCTCTGGCATCCTTGATGGGAGTAAAGACCTACGAGCGAGCGTCACTGTTTCTGATGGCCTGGAAAGTGCCGTTCTCTGGGTTTCTTTTACTCTTCACTTCCTAGACGGAGTGAAACCCCATTAGGTAATCCCCCTAAACCCCAGTGAAAATGTGAGGCATAGAACAGGGCTCTGCTAGAAGATTCCAACTAATGTGAATGGCCTTGCTGTTTTCTTCCTCTGGCTGCTCCCTGCAAGATTTATTCTGCTTGTCTGGTCTCCCTGGGAGCACAGGCTGCCAGATGCCTGACGGGACCTGAGTTGCAACTGCAGTAAAATACATCATCACTGTCCCCGAAACAAAGCGAATCCACACCCCGGCTGCCACCAGTGCCCAGAGCCAAGGGCAGCCAAGGATGCCACATGATCTCACCCTTGCCCCCTCCTTCTCTTCGAAGTTTGAATTCACTGGGTGCTTCGGGGCCTCAGGAAGGTCTGGGACGAGGCCTTGGGTCATTTTCATCCACACGCTAAACGAGCATTCCCACGGCACCGGCCCGCAGGGCAACAACCCGTCGCATGAACAGCTCATCGAAGGTGCCCAATAGGATGTGTGACTCAGCCTTGTGTTTCCTTTCGGAAAGTGTAGACTTCATACATCCTCCATGGACAGTCTCAACTACAGTGTCTGTGCTTCCCTGTGGCCAGTTAGGAACCTTACACAGACGTGCTCCTGAGCCTGGGAGAACCGACCACTTAGGTGAATTATAAAAACAAACACACAAACAAACCAGAATACTCGATCTTCATTGCTATCACAAAGACATATACGCACAAGACCCAGAATTAAATTTCCCCGTAATCAGAAGACACAGGACTGGCAGCCTGGACCAAATATGCAGGAAAAGACCACAGCCCCTGGGTGGGGCTCCCAGGCACAGTTGCGTATCTGTTTAGGACGGGAGGGGGCTTGTACCCTAACAAAGCAGAGGCCTGCAGCCCCACTGCTGGAGAAAAAGGTCTCCAAAGTTCAACGTTGGGGAGCCCCGGTGGGTCTGTGTACAAGGCCATGGGCTCTGTAATCATGGCATGCTCTGAAGCTCATGGAGAGATAAACGGAGGATGAAGGAAGTCACGGATTGTCGGTCCTCGGTGGGCGAAGGCACCCCTGACCTGAGCATCGGCACCATAGGACAGTCCTGACGGGAGACGCAGGTGAAGGTCCACACTGGGGAGATGTGAGAGCCAAGGTCAAGCTAAACCAGCCAGAGGGTCAGCTCTGGGGAAACGGCAGAACTGTGGGAGAAACTTGTTCTGCCCTGAGCTGCCCTCCCCAACCCAGCCCTGTACCCCAGCTTCCCGCCCCGCGTGCACCCTGCTCCGTGGCCCCGGCAAGTGTCCAGAAGATATCAGGGGACAGTATGACCCTCCCATCCCACCGCTGGGATGGGAGCCCCATAGCTGTCCTCACTGCTGGAGAGCAGGGACTCAGGAAGAATGGGGAGACGGGAGGAAGGAAGGAAAAGGACACAGTAAGAGAAGCAGCTGGGAAAGAAGATTCGATGTGGCTCAGCCCTCAGGCCCCAGGCCCCTCCCGAGCACACCTGCCCCAGCTCGCGGGGACAGGCGACAGGGCGCAGGGCACAGGCTGGCCTGGTCGTGTCTCCGTGCCTTTACGCTAGATGTTCCGGCTGGAAAATTGTCCCGTAGGCTGGTGGGTGAAGGGCTGTCAGAAGCACAGACGCACCATGCAGGGTGGAGTCAGCAGAGGCTGTGTGACGGCCCAGGAATGTTCCTCCGGGCCCCCCACAAGTCGAGGATGGCTGTCCAGAGGGCAGCGCCTTGTGTCTGTCTGTCTGTCTGTCCTTCTCCCTCTTAGGAGGGGATGGCCTCTGCACATCCGTCCCCAGGGCCCCTAGGCATCAGCACCGGACCACCCCTCCCTCCCTTGCACTGTCTCAGTCCCGGGGGAGCTGGGACCGGGGGCAGCCATAGTGGAGACAGTCCCGTGGTGCCAGAATAGACACAGACTCAGAGGGACAGAGGAGGAAGAAGGGGCCACTGGGCCCGGGCTCTGCACCTGTACCTCTGGCCAGGCTGCGCCTCACCGCTGCTCCCGCACACCCGGAAAGACGCTCCCTGCCTCCCCCTTACCTCCCCTTGCCTCCCTCCCTGCCTGCCCCCTGCCTCCCCCTTACCTCCCCAGCCTCCCCCCTGCCTGCCCCCTGACTCCCTCCCTGCCTCCCCGCTGTCTGCTCCCTGACTCCCTCCCTGCTTGCTCCCTGCCTCCCTCCCTGCTTCCCCCTTACCTCCCCTTGCCTCCCTCCTGCCTGCCCCCTGCCTCCCTCCCTGCCTCTCCTGTCTGCTCCCTGCCTGCCCCCTGCCTCCCCCTTACCTCCAGCCTCCCCCCTGCCTGCCCCCTGCCTCCTTCCCTGCCTCCCCGCTGTCTTGCTCCCTGACTCCCTCCCTGCTTGCTCCCTGCCTCCCTCTCTGGCTCCCCACTGCCTCCCTCCCTGCCTCCCCATTGCTTCCCCCTGCCTCCCTCTCTGCCTGCTCCCTGCTTCCCTCTCTGCCTCCCCACTGCCTTCCCCCTGCCTCCCTCCCTGCCTCTCCCCTGCCTGCTCCCTGCCTCCCTCCCTGCCTTTCCCCTGCCTGCTCCCTGCCTCCTTCCCTGCCTCCACCCTGACTCCTTCCCTGCTTGCTCCCTGCCTTCCTCTCTGGCTCCCTACTGCCTGCCCCCTACCTCTATCCCTGCCTCCCTCCCTGCTTGCCCTCTGTCTCCTGCCTCCTCCTCTGTCTCCCCCCTCCTGCCTCCCTCCCTGCCTCTCCCCTGCCTGCCCCCTGCCTCCCTCCCTGCCTACACTGAAGGTGTGGGCAAGGAAATTAGAGCCAGCTCCTAAGAGCAGCGAGGAGGGTGGCAGCATTGTGGCAGGAGAGCAAGTGGAGCGGCAGAGACGACCGCAGCCATCTCTGGAGAATTCCATCTGCCGCAAGGGTTAAAATGTGAAACAATAGGGAGCATCGAATCGACTAGACACAGCCTTTACACCAAGCTTATCTTTAAAGACAAAGACACGACCTGCACATGCTGTGTATTTCCTCCTTTAGAATAATTCTGACACCTCGTGTGCAGACACATTTACTGTGTCCCCAGCGTCCCCTCGCTGCACGACGCTTCTGACCCCCCTGCCGCTGTCTCTGGGCCGTGGAGCCATTTCGGGCCAACACCACAAGGGCAAAGGGACTGTGTCGGTTCCACGCGAAGCGTTCCGAGCGTCAAAACCTCCCGCTCTCCCTCCGGCCGCGGCCACGGAGGTGTATTTCCTCCACGTGTGCGATGCCCACATCAGAGCCTCAGTCAGCACACGCCCCACAGTCTTTCCACCATCATCGTACCGTTTTGCACAGTATCTGTGATGTGGGCAAGATACAAGTCACTGCATTAAATTAGTATAACCTGAGGGTTTATCTGCCACCGCACATAGCATCATGCCACTGCAGAAATTTTAAAAAGGTACAAAAGCAGAGAGCCGCTGAGACGGAACCCTCAAAAGTGCGACCCTGGCTCAGTGGCACAGCAGTGTGGGGCCAGGCGCCGATTCCAGAAGGAAAAGGATGGAGACCCATCTACATCATAAAATGGAAAAGTGCTAACGTGTACTAGTTATTACTTGGGTCCAGAAAGGTATCACAAGAAAGGTAAATGAGCTCAGAAAGGAGTTAGCTAGTCTGTAAGCACAGATGAAAGAGAATCGTGGGAGTCCAGAATTTGGGGCCCTTGCCACGTTGGGTGACCTAATTACTTCTAGATTCTGAAGAGCAAAATATGGGGCTTCAAAAAGACTTTGAAAGAGGAAAATCTAACACAGCTTCAAAGTAGCCTCCCTTAGGGAAGGGAGTTTATGGGGATGATACAGCAAAGAAATACGGCACGTGTGAGATCGGTGCCCTAACCAGGACACCTCCTTGGCCAAAACTTCCTTCCTTCTCTGAACCCTCTTCTCAGCCAGAGCTTGTCCGCGTGCTGTAGAGACAGCTTAGGGAGAATCGCCCACCCCGATACCTAACCAGTTCCTGTTGGCGGTTTTCCGTGCATGGACGCTCTTCTGAAAGCCATTCGCTTTAAACGCCCAGATGTCCTCACCATGTGTCCAGCTGTGCTCAGTCCCTCCCCTACCGCAGGGTCCGGAATCAGTTCTTCCTCGCCTGTTTAAGTCTGCCCGGGGCAATCCTTCTTTAACAGCCTAGAACAGAACTGTCTGCTTACAGAAAGCAGACCAGCTGTCCACCAGGCTTTGACAGGAATTATGTCACCCTGTGAACCCCAACCCTGGCCTCAAGAAGCATGTGAATGTTAGAAACCTGGGGTCCAACACTTTGAAAGCTGGAAGTGGGATCACCAAGTTGTCCTCCTCTCCATATATTCCCCAAAGCCCACGTCTGATTTTCTAGGATTTCAGGGTTAATTTATTACCTAGTGCATGTTAGCATTACCTGAATAAACACGTGTTTATTTATATGTGCATACTTATATTTATATATGTCATTTGAAAACCGTTTGGGTACATAAACTTATTGAGAGTTATGTGAGATGTTACCATGCTATCAAATAGCCTGAGTTAGTGTATGTGTATGTACGTGTACATGTGTGTATGTGCAGGTGTGTGTTGGGGTGTGAGAGGGAAGTAGGCTATGGATTTAGATTATACTTGGAACAAGTTTCCCTTAAACTTGGGGCACCTGGGGGGCTCAGCCAGTTAAGTGTCCGACTCTTGATTTCAGCTCAGGTCACGATGTCACGGTTTGTGAGTTCAAACCCTGCATCGGGCTCTGTGTTGACAGCATGGAGCCTGCTTGAGATTCTCTCTCTCCCTCTCTCTCTCTTTCCTTCCTCTGTGAGCTCTCTCTCTCTCTAAACAAATAAATAAGCATTTAAAAAAAGAATCTGATACACTACACTCAGTGCTCTTCAAGTATGATGATCACAAAATCATCAGTGGACATAAAGTAATGAAAAAGAATAATTAAAAGGCATCAGACACTTTAGTGTGTCGCTTGATCTCCGGAGTGCATCTGCCAGTTCGTCTTGCCTCCACCCGCAAAGCGTCTGGCACACATCCTTCCCAAGGGGGCGCTCTCCCCCCCGTCAGCCCAGAGCCGCCAGGCTTCCCTCCTGTGTCTTCCCTCCTCGTGCCTCTGGTTCACTCAACAAATATGCGTTAGCGCCCTCCGCGTGTCAGGCACAGGGACCCGACGGTGACTCAAATCCATCGCTCTCACTGTGCTGCCGAGGCGGGGTCTAGAATACAGACGGACATGAATCAAATGCTCTCATGAAGGTCTCAATTCATTGGTGTCACGTGCTCCTATGATGAGGCAGATGAGGTCAGCAGGTGCCAGATCTGCGAAGTTGGAATATGGGGTAGACGTGACCATATGTCCCAGCCGGGAGGGAAGGTCCTGATTATTGCCTTCCCATCTGATTCGGTATTTGTCTCAAATTTTTCAGATCTTAGCAAAGTATCATTATTGCTGCTTGTACCAAAATAAAGTCACCTGGGTTCGGTGGAGCTCTTTTACACGTTTCAGCCGCAAGCACGATCCAGTCTAACAGCACGTGAGAGTCGTGTGACCTTCCTTTCAAGGGCAGCATCCAGGGCACCTGCTAATACAAATGCTTAGACGCTACCAGCTGTAAGCAGCCAAGTCCCTCCTCTCTCAAGTCAGAACGGGAGCATTTTTTAAACCTGCTTCTCCTGCCATCTATTGATTTACTAGCCAGTTTTGTCACATGCTTGCTGAAGCCTGTAAGATGCATCCTGTCACCACCAACAAGGTTAGGGGTAAATGTGGGAAATCACAGACTAGGGGTTCGGGAAACGGAGGCAGAATCGTACGACCCAGAGCGTCATCGTGCTCTTGCCGCTGTGGCTTCCTAATATGTTATCAAAATCTATAATTGCCTGTTTATGTTATTTGACCTTTTCTCATTAAACATGTTTGTCAGCAGTGACCCAACAACTGAAAGTGTGTGTTGGTGAGAAATCACTCCTTTTTTTAGGACTGTTGGTGATAAATTTGTAACCTTGCATGACTTATCAGCCACTATTTGCCACATGCCCTGCTTGGGAAGGACGTGGTGACATCACAGCCCACATAAACATCAAAGACACAAACCCACAGGGAACTATCCGTGATTTTAACAAGGTGACTTTGGAAGGTGCCAATTTCACATAACCAGCTGCAGAAGGTGAAGTCACGTTTCGCTCTGACTCGCTGAACTTTAAATCAAATGGCTGTTTTCTGAATTAATTGTGTCCATTTTCAACTCCAAGTTTTCTTGTGCGTGGACAGAAAGTGAAGAAACATCTATTAATAGGTTGGTTCCATAACAGAAAATCTTCAGAAACAGTTAAATGACAGATTAGTGTCAGTGTCATCAGATGCTCCAAATAGAAACCCAGATAATTACAATAATTGTTAAATATTTTATGCAATTCATGGAATCAGAGAAAAGCTTTCAGAAGTTCGTCTCGATGGAGGTGAAACATTATCGTTAACGTTCTTGTATATTCAACACTGAGCACAGAATTATTTGCTTTGTGTAGTGATGTGAACATAAATTTTGATGTGGAGCAAAATATTATGGCAAAAGCAAAGTTCTTACTGGAATAAAATTCTATGAACCAGAATTTCTCTTCAAATTGATTATGGTGCATCCATAATTCATAACTGCATTCAAACCAGCTGAGAGATTCCACTAGTCAAAATAGGAGCTTCATTATTAGATGTACACATTTTTAACATAGGCACAGAGTCACTAAACCATGTATGTTTTGTTTAAGGATGATGATAAATGTAAAAACGTGTGCGACACATAGTACTGAACAAGCCAACATTCAGGGAAATATAAAAAATGTTGGCCTCTACATTATGCCGTACTAAAATGTTAATTCAAGATCCTCGTGGATCGGAATATATAGCTAACACCATAAAGCTTCTAGCACAAAATGTAAGCTTTTATCTTCATAGTAACTTATGGACATAAAACACTAGCCAGAAAAGGGAAAAACTGTAAGTTGGGCTTTATCAATTCTATACACTCGTGCTGCTCAGAAGACACAGAAAAGGCAAGACACAGGCAGGTGGAAATATCCATAACGAATATATGTGACAAAAGACAGTATCCACAGTGGAACTTTTAAAACTCTGACCAGTCAATAGTAAAAACAAACAACTCAATCTTAAAAGGAGACAAAAGATTTGAACCCACTACTCACCAAAGAAAAATCTGCCGGGCTGTAAAATCGTGAAAGAGAACACCCCATCCTTACTTAGCAGGGATAGGCCTGTTCAAATCACGTTCAAGTCATGCCCTGGTCACCCACCAGAATGTCGGTAGTTAAAATGACCGACAATAGCAGGTGTTCTGGTGAATTCAGAGAAACCCGCTCTCTGCTACATTACAAACCGAGGGCACTTTGAAAGATAAATTGGCAGTTTCTCATATAAGTTAAACACAATCTGGGGGCGCCTGGGTGGCTCGGTTGGTTAAGATCTGACTTGCGCTCAGGTCATGATCTCAAGGTCTGTGGGTTCGAGCCCCGTGTTGGGCTCTGCACGGACAGCTCAGAGCCTGGAGCCTGCTTCGGATTCTGTGTCTCCCTCTCTCTCTTCTCCCTGCCCCCTCACCTTGCACTCTTTCTCACTCTCAAAAGTAAATAAACATTAAAAAAAATTTTTTTTAAACACATATTTTGACCATGCAATTCCGCGATCCCACCCCAAAGCATGCATATAAAAGGAATGAATGAATGTGGCCAGAAATGACTCAGGGTTGTATTCATATCAGCCACCCAATGGAAACCACCCAACAGGCACCACAGGAGACTGGAGGAAACGTTATGCTAAGACAAAGAAGCCAGACGTAAAAGAAGGCTCACTATGACTTAGGATTCCATTTATGTGAAGTTGAATAGCAGGCAAGCTAACTCACAGTGACAGCAGAGCTGTGGTGGTCTCTGGGGACCAGACAAGGCAAGGCACAGGCAGGCGGAAATATCCACAATGAATATATCTGACAAAAGACGGTATCCAGAATGGAACTTTTAAAACTCTTAATAAATCAATAGTAAAAGCAAACGAGCTAATCTTCACCTGGATTGCCTGGAAAGCAGCCAGAGGGAATTTTTTCGGATGAGGGAGATGTTCTCTGTCTGACTGAGATGTTGGTTACACAGGAGTCTATACCTTTGTCAACTCTTATCAAAAATATAAGCTTATAATTTGTACCTTTTACTCTAATTTATACCTCAATAAGAAAACGAGAACATCAATTTAAGGCATGTGGTATGCTTTAGGCTGAATGTTTGCACACCCCCACCCCATTCATATGTTGGAACCTAATCCCCATTGCGATGGTGTTAAGAGGTAAGGCCTTTGGGAGGGGACTGGGTCATGGGGGTGGGGCCCCCACTATGGGGTCAGTGTGCTTATAAAAGAGACGACGGAGACCTCCTTCCCCATTTCTGCCACGTGAGGACACAGTGGGAAGACAGCCAGCTATGAGCCAGGAAGCAGGAGCTCTCCACACACCGAATCTTCCGGTCCCTTGACCGTAGACTCCCAGCCTCCAGAAATGTGAAAAATAAATGTCTGTTGTTGATAAGCCACTCGTTCTGTGGCGTTCCATTCTGGCAGCCCAAATAGACGAAGACAGGCTATATTAGTTTCCTGTTGTTCCTGCAATAAACTACCACAAATTCAGTGACTTAAAGCGACGCAGATTTATTCTCTCTCGGTGCTGGAGGTCAGAAGTCTGAAATGGGTCTCCCTGGGCTAAAAATCGGGCTGCTGTCAGACCCGCGTTTCTTCCAGGAGACTCTAGGGAAGAATGCATTTTCTTCTAGCTTTGAGAGGCTACCTGCACCTCTTGGCTCCCAGTCCCTTCCTCCATCTTCAAAGCCAGCAATCACCGCAGAGCATTCCACCCACGGCATCGCTTCAACTGTGCGTCTTCTGCCCCTGTCATCCACACGTAAGGACATTTGTGATCACACCGGGCCCGTGGCAACATTCGGGATGAGCTCCCAACATTCAGGTCAGCTGGTGAGCAACCTTAGTCCCATCTGCGCCTTAATCCTATTCACATATAATGTACCATATTCGCAAATTCCAGACATCAGGACGTGAACGTCTTTCGGGGCCCTCCTTCTGCACACCGTGTAGGAATAAAGGCCCCGTAAAGGACACCGTTGTTGACTAGAAGAGGTGTGGGCTGTGAAGGGTGGGAGTGGAGGAGATATTCTAAATCTTTGTCTGAGTGGTATTTATACAGGTATGTTAATTCACAAAAATTCATGGAGATCAAGCTGTACGTGTAAAATGTATGCGCTTTATATACATGTCAATAAAAACTTGTCCAAAAAAAACCCCACCTGTGCCTTTGAAGCACATAAATCACCAGTATCCTGCCAAAAGATGGAGTGTTCTGAAGTCGTCCGAACAAAACTGGAAAATTCCAAATCTGAGTGCTCAGAAATGTAGGGCAAGGAAACTTCAGGTTTTGAAGCCTTTAGCAGATGTACATCATCTAACACATTGCTAGCAAAGAGAACGACGATGAAATTTGGCCACAAAGAGGGAATAAGCAACTAAACAGATGAAAAGATAAGAGTTTCTATAATGTTCCAAGGAGAATTTTGAAATTTTCTGTCTCAGCTTTTGTGCAGGGTTTTTTGGTGGAATGCCAATGTCTAATTGCATAAATATATAACTGGCAGCAGAATGGGATGCGGTGGAGACCTGCGATTTCTGACATCAAAATTTGGGGCAATTTTGAAAATTCATACATAGAGACCATTTTAATACTTTTTGTCTTTAGAAAAAATATTTGTCAAAGAATAGAGCTCTGAATGGAGAAACAGTATTAGAAGCCATGAAGCCATTTGTCCTGAAATATTTATGTACTTCAAAGTAAAAATCAGAATCCCCTCCTCTGCTGGGGTGCCTGGGTGGTTCAGTCAGTTGCGTCGGACTCTTGATTTCCACTCAGGTCATGATCTCACAGTTCCCGGGATGAAGCCCCGTGTCAGTGGGGGAGAGAGCCACACTGTCCAGTGGGGAGCCTGCTAGGGATTTTCTCTCTCTCTCTCTCTCTCTCTCAAAATAAATAAACATTAAAAAAATTATTCCCTCCTTTGTTGAGTGATTTGCTTTGAGTTCACCAGGTATGTCCGCATCTGTAAGAAGATTTTCTCAGTTAAAACTGCAATGAGTTCAAATTTATTAACCAAGAAACGTACCTGTGTAGACACTTACATCTAATATTTTTTAAATTTTTAACAAATAAGACCATATTAAAAATATGGTGTATGGAGAGGTATTAGTGACCTAATACTAGTAATAAATATGCTAAATAACTAATACATTTGGTGCATATATACCAAAAATAATGATTCTGCTGGCATTATTTTAGTGTTGAGTTTAAAATCTTCCTTTAGCATCATGTTTAGACAATTTTAATGGTTTTTTAATAAGATTATTTTAGAGGCCCACTAATACAATAAAATCAGGTGTCGTTCAGCAAATAGGTGTTTTAAAAATTACACAGGTCAGGGTTGCCTGGGTGTCTCAGTCGATTAAGCATCCAGCTCTTGATTTTGGCTTGTGTCATGATCTCGCGGTTCGTGAGTTTGAGCCCTGCATTGGGCTGTGCGCTGGAGGTGGGGAGACTGCTTGGGATTCTCTCTCACTCTCCCTCTCTCTCTCCCTCTCTCTCCCGTTCCGCCCCTCCCCTGCTTGCTCTCTCCACTCTCTCTCTGAAAATAAACTTTTAAAAAATTACATAAGTTTAATTATTTAAATTATTTTTCTCCTGTCTCGTACTTCACGAACTGTCCCAGATTGGTTGGCAAATTTAATGGTCAAACTACCGTTTTGCAAACATCGCTAAGGTACGTTTAGGAAACAGATGATGACCACGTTTTTGAGGTGCCGACCCCAAGCTTGGAGCCGGTGGGGTGGGGGAGGGGGGGTTGCTACGAGGCCCATTCATTGCTGCAGGCTGGGTCCCCGGAAGCCAGCTCAGGACCCAGGTTAGCACACCAGTGGCTTTAATAAGTGGCTAATGTGGCGCTCCTACAATCACGACCCACGGGAAGCATCAGGCTGAGGAGGAAACCCGGATGTGATGTGGCCCCTGTGGAAGCCCAGCCCCCCCACCCCAAGGGGAATCCTGAGCTGGCGGTGGGCATCACAGTTGCCGTGGCCACAGGAAGGGGTGTGACCTTGAACGGGACAGCTCTCTCTGCTGCAGCAGTCCCCAGACGGGCTGTCTCCAGCAGCACGCCCGGCACCTGGGGAGGGAGGTCTTCATTCCAGACGGTGGCTCTGGGCACCATGTCGCAGCATCCCCCAGGGCTCATCCAGAGATGCCACCTCCAGATGCACGGGCTGTGCGCCCCTCACGGAACTCAGGTCTGGGGCTGGAGGAGCTGGGTTTTCTTATTCACACGGGCATCTCCTGTCACCCAGTGGCAGCTCTATTTCCACTTGTGGAGAAGGTAGTAGAAACAACAGATGGCCCGGTTCTCCCAGGTGAGGCCGTGTTCCCTTGTTCATCTGCCTGGAAGACACCCAGACAGAAGCCTGGGTTTGCACGCGTCCTGACGGAGAGAAAGAGCTCCAGGTCGCATGGTCAAGGAGACAGGAAAGCTTCCAGCCTGCCTGTCTCTGAGCACCCCTTTCCTCAGCCCTGGAGCCTTTGCAAAGACACGGGAAGGTGGAAAGGGGGGTCGCACGGAGCCACAAGACCCCCCTCCACCCCATGGGCTTTCGCCCAGAGCCAGGTCAGGACTGCGAACTGATGCTGGCCACAGTTCCGTGGATGCTTACTTCTGGTTCTTCACCATCCATCTGCCTCTTGCGCAGTAAAGGTGTTTGGCTGGCTATGATCCAGAACAATCATTTGCTAATCACATTTGAAGCCAGCAAGTTGCCAGAATGCCATTTAACAAGATGAACGCACGCGTGTGCACACACACACACGCACACGATGAATTATCTTCACAAAGAAAAACAACCATATTCCCAAAATAGCCTTTGCTATAAAAGCTTCTCTCTGCTTTCTGTGCTGCCTCTGCTGATTCATTCTCCTTTCAAGGCCTGTTGTTTCTGTACATTCTGATGTGAAAGAAAATGAAAGCCCAATTTTCCAAAGCGAAAAAAAATGGTAATTTGGTAAATATTGTTTTCCAACACTCAGTATTGTAAACCCCATTGATGGATCGCAAGCAATCGAAAACTTTCACTTTTTTGGAGCGCCTTGGTGGCTCAGTCGGTTGAGCGTCTGACTTCGGCTCAGGTCATGATCTCGCGGTCTGGTCCGTGAGTTCGAGCCCCGCGTCGGGCTCTGTGCTGACAGCTCAGAGCCTGGAGCCTGTTTCGGATTCTGTGTCTCCCTCTCTCTCTGACCCTCCCCCGTTCATGCTCTGTCTCTCTCTGTCTCAAAAATAAACGTTAAAAAAAAAATTTAAAAAAAAAGAAAACTTTCACTTTTTTAAGAGTTCTCCTCCCAACACTAACGCTCTAGTTTTTTTTCTTAATTTTTTTAAATGTTTTTATTTATTTTTGAAGGAGAGAGAGAGAGAGACAGAGCACGAGCAGGGGAGGAGCAGAGAGAGAGGGAGACACAGAATCCGAAGCAGGCTCTAGGCTCCGAGCTGTCAGCACAGAGCCTGATGAGGGGCTCAAACCCACAAACTATGAGATCATGACCTGAGCCGAAGTCGGACGCTCAACCGACTGAGCCACCCAGGTGCCCCTCTAGTTTTTACTTTTATAGATCATGAAGTGTGATTCTGGATCTGAATCTAAGGAAGAGTTTTCTATCAGAGAGCAGTCAGGTAAGCATTCGGCAGAGCATAAGCTATTCGAATATGCAATATTGGGGTTCCTGCCCTTGTTAGCGGTAAAAGTGTGGTGAGGCCACCGTCTGGCAAGGTGCGAGAGCAGAGACGGAGGGTAAGGAGGTCCAGGAGCTTGACGCAACGCCTTGCCCACCCACAGCATTCCACGAATGTTCAGTGATGGCCATTTAAGGGCACCGGCATGACGTGACTAGGGAAGCGTTCCTGCGTGAACTCCCCGGGCCCAGCCAGGAGAGAGGGGGTCGGTGTCCTCTTGGCCCATGAGAGTGAATCCGGGAGGCTGTCCGACTCCTGTGAACTGGAATCAGGCCCCTGATTTAAAGCTAGAACAACCCCGGCACCATGTGCACAAAACGAGTCTGACTGTCACTAGTGCTGCCATCCTGGGTGCACGCTGTGCCGACACCCCAGGCAAGTCCCACTGCAGCCACGGTCCCGGGCACATGGTCCCCGGCCCAGGCAGCATGAAGGCCCAGGATGCAGAGTTGCAAGCACCCTGCAGAGTTCCTGCGTGGCCTGGGGCATCTCATCAGACCCTTCTGAGCCTCAGATGGACAGCGACCCCACCCACCCCCTGGGGTCACTGGGAACTAAAGGACACAATTGTTAAGAGGCACGCCAGCTGTTAGCAAGGAGACGTCTGGGTGACCCCTGATGCCTGTCCCCTCTCCTTCCTTGGTTATAAAGCCGTTGATGTAGCATCTTTTCCAGCACCTCCCATCCCCTTCCTTTTATTTCTGTCTAAACATGCTCTCAAGACACCCAGCCTGGTGCCACCCCACTCAGTCTGGGCACATCTTCTATGGGTCACTGTCCTCCGAGTTCATGCAGGCATAAAGGCAGGATTTTAGAGCAGTGCAAACATTGTGCCTCCTAAATCTGCTCGAGCTCTGCCATCATCAGCCGACACTGATATACAGCCCAGTAGAAAAGTCAAGGGTGTTGAAGGCTAGCTAATAGGTTCCTTATGTCTCTTTTTTCTTTTTTCTTTTCATTTCTTTTCCTTTTTCTTTTCCTTTTCCTTTTCTTTTCTCTTTTTTTCTTTTTTCTCTTTTCTCTTTTCTTTTCTTTTCTCTTTTTTTTTTTTTTGGAGAGGGAGAGAAAAGAATCTTAAACAGGCTACACACTCAGTGTGGAGTTCAACGTGGGGCTCAATCCCACGACCCCGGGACCATGACCTGAACCAAAATCAAAAGTTAGATGTTCAACAGATCGAGCCACGCAGGCGCCCCAACAGTTTCCTTACGTTAAATAAAATCCAATACGGGGGCGCCTGGGTGGCTCCGTTGTTCAAGCCTCCGACTTCGGCTCAGGTCGCGATCTCACAGGTGGTGAGTTCGAGACCCATGTCAGGCTCTGTCTCCACCCGGCAGCAGAGGTCTCTCACACTGGAAGGCAGAAAGCTGCCACAAAGGACAGCCATGGCCCAAGGTGTTGGGCTCCCGGGTCACCCACCTGGGGAATAAATGATGGGATAAAGCGGGCCAGATGGAATCTAACTCTTCGGGGGCACAGAATGCCTGTCTTTGTGCTTCCGTCGACAACAATAGAAAGACGCTACAGCTGTCAACGTCGGGACAACCTTGGCCTCTGCCACCACACGGGTGCACTGTCCAGTATCCCTGCCACTGTGGTGCTCAGAGACGGGTGGGCAATGTGGGAAGAGAAGGCCTGCCTCTGCCGAGCGGAAGCTTCCAGAAGGTGGCGTGTGATCCCTGGAGCAAGGAGGTTTCTCAGAGCGTAAACAGCCTATGCCATCAGACCTATGGAAACAGCATAGGTTCAACATCACGCGGAAACACAATCTACGGTTTAAGGTTTGCGGTGCTGGAAACTTACTCGAGGCTGCTCCACCTAACACCAAGGAAGGCTAGACGCTGCT
Source organism: Panthera onca (assembly GCF_046562875.1). Taxonomy (NCBI): domain Eukaryota; kingdom Metazoa; phylum Chordata; class Mammalia; order Carnivora; family Felidae; genus Panthera; species Panthera onca. The sequence continues at coordinate 4,144,653 of NC_138339.1, read as the reverse complement.
GCAACGTCCTGAGCCAATAGAAACGACGATGTCGGGAAGCACATCCGACTACTCGACGGGCCATTGTAATGCGGTCGGGAAACGTGGTGATGCACGAGTGACAAGTGCTCTCACTTCAGTTTAGTTCCGGGTTAGCCGGGGGCGGGGGATGCCGCCATCTAGACCACAGCCCTGGAGCTCCTGGAGGCTTCACCCTCTCTTCCCAGAATGTGTTCAGCCAAAGCTAATGGGAAACGTGCCTGTGAAAAGGATGCACATCTCGAGACCCACCGAACACAACGTCCCACCGGCCACTGTGGTGAGGTGTGCAGTGTTCGTGGGCTCCCTACCCAGCCCGGGGCCGGGACACGGAGCCCAGGCGCTGGCAGCAGCCACGAGAAAGGAGCCTCCGGGACTGCGGTAATGCTCCTGCTTAAGTGTCAGTGGGGATTTGGCAATATCATGAATCTGTAAGGAAAATCACCGTGGCCCCTGGACGAGCTGAGCGTCACATGAATGAAGAGCTTCCTGTGAACCCCAAACATTCCTTCAACATCAACCTTGCTGACACCACAAGAGGTATTCCTGGTTCCTTTCTTAACATGCCCAGCTCCCCTCTTGTTCAAAATACTTGCTGCCCAAGGGTGCCTGGGGGGCTCAGTCGGTTAAGCGTCCGACTTCAGCCAGGTCACGATCTCGCGGTTCGTGGGTTCCAGCCCCGTGCCCGGCTCTGTGCTGACGGCTCAGAGCCTGGAGCCTGCTTCCGATTCTGTGTCTCCCTCTCTCTGCCCCTCCCCAGCTCACTCTGTCTAAAAACTAAAAAAAAAAATTAAAAAAGTTTTAAATACTTGCTGTCCATACTTGGATGTTTATTTCATAGTGCATCTCAAAAAACCCACACTCTTCTAATAAGTGATTACATGATGATGTGTATGCATGAATGAATGGTCATGATTTTAATTTAAAAAAATGGAAGAACAGACCAATTAGCGCTGTCAGGAAGTGTTGTTTTTTGTTTTTTGTTTTTTTTTTTCAAAAATAAAACTGGCCACAAATATTTTTTTTTCTTTTTGTTTCTGGTGTCTAAAATAAATTTAGTGCTTAGTCTCACCTTGCAGAAAGTGCTTTACCAAGTAGACACTCAACTATAGTGTCTGGAAGGAAAATCCAAGCCTGAAAGTCAGAAAAATACGCCAGCAATGTTCTCTCTGATTCTTTACGGACTCCAGAAAACCAAAAGTTGAAACAGAGTAGAAGGTATCTGCCGATGGGTGAATTGGAAGCATTTGGAACCTTCAGCACTTAAAACGACGCCTTGCATATTGTCAAGGCTCAGTAGAAGTTTTGTGACTAACAGACAAGTAAAATAAAACAAAGTACATTTAGTTCTTATTACAGCAGTACACGTGATTGTGCTAAGCTTTGCATAAGCAGGCAATAAAGTGGAAGAAAATGAAGATGCGGTGTAAATACAATACCTCAGAGAAGGTTGCTGTCAGAGGATAGTTATTTTTCTTCCTAATGTTTGCTCTGTTTCTTTCTTTCTTTCTTTTTTTTTTTTTTTTTTTTACAAACATTAACTTCTATTTAGCCTACTGTTTGGTAAACTTTATGACTTAGTGTGAAACAAACAGGTTTTTTCACATCATTTAGTAGCCTGGTTAAAAAAAAACGATCTAGCTGAAATTATCAGATTAAAATAAATCCATAATCAACCTGCACTAGAGCTACACAAATGGTTTCTGGAAGAATGAGCATCAGTGTGAGTGAATCAGTCGGGACACGGGAGGAACACTTGATTAGTGACCTCTGGGTGCTTTTATTCTAATTCCGAGGATGGACCTGGAGAACACTGGCTACTTTGCAGAAACCCCACGTACACAAACCCCTATTTTACTTCCAACCGGTGACATGCGCCCGAACGTAAGCTGCACGACGGGGCGCTTGCTCAGAGCTACTCAGGAACAGCTCTTCACCACGGTAGGCACTTGGCCGGCACCTGCTGGGTGCACCCAGCCCTCACTTCCAGCGAGCAAGCCCTCTGCACGCTCAATCGTCACAAGGGTGAACGTGGTCAGTCCTTAATCAACGACCGGGCACCTCAGCCCTGGGGAATGTGAATCAGATCGTAAACAAAGCCAGTTCTGCGAATTCCTTGAAGGCTCCTCGAACATTCTGGGCTTGTAAATAGCCACCGAATCAGCAGATGTCCGAATTCCCCACGCCCTCTTGCCGAGAGTAGTTGTTGGTGCTCAGGGATGTCTACCTGTCTGAAGCACCGTGGGCACTTATCTGTCCTACCGAGAGCACATTGTTTTCAGATGTTGACTGGTGTATATACTTGAAGGTGTGGAGGGTCAGAGTCTATCTTGACAAGTAGATGTGCAAAGTGGTGCAAATCTGCACTCCTGTCCTGAGTGTGGAGAGAGTCGGTTTCCCTACATTTTTGCCAAACTTGATACTGGTTTGATTTTTTTTTTTAATGTTTTTATTTACTTTTGAGACAGAGAGAGACAGAGCATGAACAGGGGAGGAGCAGAGAGAGGGGGAGACACAGAATCTGAAGCAGGTTCCAGGCTCTGAGCTGTCAGCACAGGGCCCGACGCGGGGCTCGAACTCACAGAGTGTGAGATCATGACCCGGGCTGAAGTTGAACGCTCAACCTACTGAGCCCCGGGGCGCCCCTGTCTTTTTTTTTTTTTAATTTTAATATTAAAACAGTCAGCTCTTCACTTGTTATTAAAAAAACAATAACCTAAGTGGGAGTGAGATTGCATTGCATTCATTATGTAGAGCAATTCAGGGACAGTAGACGTCTTTACAATTAATCCACCTGGGAACGTGGCGTATGGCATATAGTTAAGCTCTTCCTCAGTTTTACTCAGGAAAGTCGCCTGGATTTCAAAGTACAGGTCTTGCACCTCATTTGTACTACTTCTTCCAATTCTGATGCTTGCGTTCCTTGTGAACAGAATATAGTTCGATTTTATTTTTTATCCAGTGTGGCCGTTCGAATCTGGTCATTGGAGTATTTAGTCCATATACATTCAAAGGAATGACTGATGTATTTGGTCTATGTTCTACCATCGCACTTTTGGTGTTTTTTTAATATTTATTTATTTATTTTGAAAGAGAGAGAGAGAGAGAGAGAGAGAGAGAGAGAGCGCGCGCAATTGAGGCAGGGGCAGAGAGAGAGGGAGACAGAGAATTCCAAGCATGCTCCACACCGTCGGTGCAGATCCCGACACGGGGCTCGAACCCACAAACCATGAGATCATGTGACCTGGATCGAAATCAAGAGTCGGACGCTTAATTGACTGAGCCACCCAGGTGCCCCTACTTTTGTTTTTAATTTGAGCAGCCCATTTTATGCTTTATTTTCCCTCCTTTATTGTCTGCTTTTGGATTAATCACATACTTTTACATTGTTTTATTTTCCTATCTATTAGATTAGCGATTAAATATTCTTTTAGTGATTACCATACACATTATAACATGCATCCTTGATTTATTATACTCGAACACTACCATGACAGGGCCAGGGCCTTAACACTTCCAGCCCCTTCCCACTTAATTATCATCTTGAATTTAATCCAATGCATATTAGATTCTATGAGATGATATTATGATCGTTTTAGGCAGTCTAAGAGCGTTTCCAGTTACCCACATAGTTACCCGTTCATTTGCTCATTTATTTCTATATTTCCATACTTCCAACTGTAACTATTTCCCTTCTGCTTGAAAAGCTCTTTTAATATTTTTTAGCGTGTGTTGTTTATGACAAATTCCCTTAGTTTATATTTTTCCCAAAATGACTTTACGCCAACATTTTCTCCAGCCTTTTATTATGAAAATGTTCAAGCCCACTGCACGCCTGCAATTCATTCACAATAAACTCTTTTTTAAAATGTTTATTTACTTTTGAGAGAGAGAGAGGGACAGAGCACGGCCTGGGGGTAGGGGTGCAGAGAGAGAGGGAAATACAGAGTCTGAAGCAGGCGCCAGGCTCTGAGCTGTCGGCACCGAGCCCAACGTGGGGCTGGAACTCAGGAGCCGTGAGATCATGACCTGAGCTGAAGTCAGATGCTTAACTGACTGAGCTCCCCCAGCGCCCCCACAATAAACTCTTATACACACCCATCTTCTACCATGAATGTTTGACTCTACTCGATCTGTCACACACACTAACTTCCATCTATCCATCTACCGACCCACCTTATTTTATCAGATTTGAGAGTAAATTTTAGATATCTGTATACTTCCGATCAAACACGTTACTACTGATGTTATTATAAGAACTTGGTACTTGTTAACAGTTTTGTTTCTTTTTATCCAAAATCCGTATACAATAAAATAGACAAACTTAGATGTATGTTTCTGAGTTTTGAAGTGTGCATGTACATACCTGTGCACCTGCCATCAACAAGATAAAGAATGCTAGCACCCCAGAAGTTCCCCCAGGTTTTTCTCATCAGTTCTCATGCAAGCCACAAAAGGTAGGCATGTTTCTGCCTTCTCAAATCAAATATTATTTTTTTTCTTAAAAAATAGCAAACATTGCAGAGATGCATTAAATAAGAACTAACTGAATGGACAGCTATGCCATATTTATGGTTCAGAAAACTCCATTCTCCCCAAAGTGACCCGGAGAGTCAGTGTGATTCCAAATATAGTTCCAACAGCCTCACAATCTAAACATGGACAAGCTGATTCCATAATGTGTATGGAAGTATGAAAGGCCTAGCATGCCCAAAACAATCGCATGAAAGAAGTTCAAAGGTGGAGGACTTATATAAGGTTTACCATGAAGCTCTGGTAAGCAAGACCATGCAAGACAGACAAAGATGGACAGATTGATGTATAGCACAAAATAGAGGGCCCCGATTTAGGTCCATACTAAATAGTCACTCGATTTTCAAAAATGTTGCCAAAACAATGCAAACAAGAAAGAAATTATTTTCAATAAAATAATTCTGGGGGGCGCCTGGGTGGCTCAGTCGGTTAAGCGTCCAATCTTGGCTCAGGCTGTGAACTCTTGGTTTGTGACTTGGAGCCTGCATCAGACTCTGTGCTGACAGCTCAGAACCTGGAGCCTGGTTTGGATTCTATGTCTCCTTCTCTCTCTCTGCCTCTCCCCTGCTTGTGCTCTCTCTCTCTCTCTCTCTCAAAAGTAAACAAACATTAAAAAAATGTTTAAAATATAAATAAATAAATAAATAAATAAATTGATTGATTAATTAATTAATTAAATAAAATGATTCTGGAAAACGTGGATACAAAAAAACATTGCCCCACCGCTCTGGAAAACAGTGTGCAGGTTGCTCAAAAAATTAAAAATAGAACTACACTATGACCCAGCAATAGCATTGCTAGGAATTTACCCAAGGGATCCAGGAGTGCTGATGCAGAGGGGCACTTATACCCCAATGTTTATAGAAGTGTTTTCAACAATAGCCAAATTATGGAAAGAGCCTAAATGTCCATCAACTGGTAAATGGATAAAGAACATTTGGTTTATATATACAACGGAATACTACTTGGCAATGACAAAGAATAATATCTGCCCATTTGCAGCAACGTGGATGGAACTGGAGGGTATTAATGCTAAGTGAAATAAGTCAGGCAGAGAAAGACAGATATCATATGTTTTCACTCATATGTGGATCTTGACAAACTTAACAGAAGACCATGGGGGATGCGAAGGGGAAAAAAAAGTCACAGAGAGGGAGGGAGGCAAACCATAAGAGACTCTTAAATACTGAGAACAAACTGAGGGTTGATGGGGGGTGGGGAAGAGGGGAAAATGGGTGATGGGCATTGAGGAGGGCACCTGTTGGGATGAGCAGTGGGTGTTGTATGGAAACCAATTTGAGAATAAATTATATTTAAAATTTAAAAAAAACATTGCCCCCACCTCACATTATGCAGAATAGATATAAATATGTAAGGTAAAATTGTGAAGCTTTAAAGGCAAATATAGAGAATATTTTCATCCCTGGGATAGGTAAAGCTTTCATAGGTAGGTCATACAAAGCAATCCCTATAACTTCAGCAAAATACGGTGTCCTGGTGACTAGAAGACATCTTTAAGGAAATTTGCACCCCTAGACTGGAGAAAGATTCAGGAAGCAGGATTTTTTTTAAGCAATTTTTTTTTAAGCAACAACATTGCTTCATCCCAACTAAATTATTCTTCATAGCATTAATGACTTAAAATGATGAAAGAAAAATTAATCTTTAAACTTAAAGTAAAACATGACTCCACTTGAACAGAAATCCCTCAAAAGAGCAGTCATTTTCCCACCTAACATATTATTAGCAAACACTTCGGCACGCTAATGATTTTCACAGGAACTCATGGAACAGAAGTGAAAATGTCACTGTTAATGTCTTTCTGCAAGAATCCAACACTCAAGACAGTTTAATTGGCTATTACGTTCCTGAAATCAGATGTAAATTATATAAATAGTTACAAGCCGCCAAGTATATGCAAACACGCTTTTAAATGCGTTGTTCACAATTAAAAGGTCCGGTTCCCCAGGGGGGGGTCACTCTGCACCATCCACTCTACCGGCAGGGTATGCAGGCCTGTGTCCAGTCAGAAAATGGAATTGTTCGTTCCCAGCCCCGAAGTCCAAACTTTTCTTTGAGTTTCCAAACCTCTTTTTTGACTACGATGGACTGATTATAAATCCACTTGGAAACAATGCATCCGACGTAGGGAATAGAATAGAATTAAAATAGTGTCCTTTCTCTTAAATTAGTTTTAAGTGGGTTTCTGTTTCTTACGACAAACCAGTCCCAGGCTGAGCTAACACCCATAGATGTCAGCATCCTCTCTGTCCCCATTTACTAAGAAAGCCACAGGGGACATGTCACCCCCCCCCCCCCAACCTCCCCAAGGTCCTCCAGGGAGTCAGGAATGGATCTGGGCATGAGACCAAACTCGCCTGACCTATAAACCAGACCCGATGGTGTATCTCACATTTATTTCCTATGTTTGGATAATGAGAATTTTCATTCAACAGGCTATTAATTATTTTACTCAGCATGAGCATTGAGTAATTGTATCACCTTATAAGAACAAATGAGTGTGGGGAATTTTAGAACTGACCTTGCAGCTGCTAATTGTGCCTTTAAATATTCAACAGCACAGAGTGAATATGCATCCGTTTTTTAATCTCAAATTCAAAAACTTTTCATCACCCGTGGAACCAAAAGATTGGTTCATACTCAGCTTCTTTTGGGGGGCGGGGGGGCAATGTCATTTAATGAATAATGAATAGCAATAATGCCAATAAAAACAAATACCAGTAATAAAAACTAATATTGGGAGCTCATTATGTGGCATTTTATAGATTAGGCACCCAGATGAACTGATTTGCCCAGCACACAGCCAGTGATAGTAAGGTGGACTTTGAACCCACACGACTTGGGTAAAGTAGCCACTTTGGTGGTCACCCACAGCCTCTTCACCAGGCTGGTGCCCACACACCAACTGCTGGGAGGGTTGGCTGCTAACGGCACCTGACTCCAGCCCCACGGCCACGGCCAACAGCTTACTGATACCGCCTACAAAAGACGGTCTCCCGCCTCAAACGGGTTAACTCTTGTTGTGATTCTGGTTCCAGACCAACCCCCCATCCCTGGACCTTTTGCTGAGACCATAGCCTGTGCTCAGCTCTCTCCTTCCCTGTCCTGAATTGCTTTCTCTTTCACGTTTTTTTTTTCCCCCTGAGGAGCATGGCTCCTGCACTCATGCGCACCTGAACTTGAACCCTTGTCTCAAGATGCCAGTTCTTGGAAACATGACCTCAGATGGTGGGTTCTGTGTCCTCAGAGGCAGAACAGTGCATCTGGAAGACAAGGGGAAGAAGCAGGGGCAGTCCCGGCCACGGCTGCCTCCGGGGCCCCACTTGGAGGACTTGTGCTTCCCATCTTTGGCTCTGTGGCCGGCCAGTCTTCACCCCGAGTGCTGAGGCCCTTTCACCGAGAAAGCTCCTCGTGCCCACAGTCAGCAGCACAGAAGGGGTTCCCTGCCCCCGGGGGTGATTTACCTTGACCACCGTGAGGTCGATGCAGGACTAATGCTCTCAGGTAACGCGCACAGCGTTTGGTGGTGTCCCGTGCTCAGTGTAAACAGTCCTAGGTACATACGGCAACCAGAGACTGATGAGGGTTTGGTCACCAGGCCCTTGCATCTGGATGAGCATTGGGTCAACACAGCAGGTGGGCCACATAGATCAGCCTTTCCGTTTGGAATGGAGAAGGGCTCCGAGTTGGTAGGAGAGGAGGGAGCATTTTCAGCTGGGGGTAGGGGTGCGTGTGACGGTGGTGGGTAGTTTGTTCGTAAGCCTCCTTGCACAAGACTTGTGACCGCAGACGCGTGAGCAGAGTGAGGTTAATGTGGGAAACGAGTGAGTTTGAGCCCTGCAGGAGTGGCCTGTCACAGGTGGCGAGTGCCCCCGCCAGACCCCCTTTACCAGGCCGGACCCCTCCTCCCCCACTGTCGTGTGCATTGACGGATGGCTCACGGCCACCCCCTCTTTGAAGAAGAGTCATCTGCTGACCAGAACTGCTTCATCTGGGAAGTCACAGAAGTGTGTGGCCTATAATTAACGAGTCATTGGCATGAGGAAACAAAACCTGGCCCCCTTGACTCAAGGGGGTAGCACTCAGCAGTTGGCGAGTGCTCTGGAGAGCCACCCCCCGCCCCCAGGACCAGGCTAAGGCTGGATTTTGTCTATGAGCACATCCTTGGTGGGCTCGGCCCATTCTTACCTTCTTAACCCCCTCCTTCCACGTTCGCCAACAGAGCCATCCCTCAGCAAGTTAAATCCCTGTCTTGAATTTCGCTTTTTACAAATTTATTTCATATTCATTTATTTTGAGAGAGAGAGAGAGAGAGAGAGAGAGAGAGAGAGAGAGAGCGAGCACGAGTAAGTTAGGGGCAGACAGAGACGGGGAGAGACAAAATCCCAAGCAGGCTCCACACGGTCAGTGCAGAGCACAACACGGGGCTCGAACTCACGAACTGTGAGATCATGACCTGAGCCAAAATCAAGAGACGCTTAACCAACTGAGCCACCCAGGTGCCCCTTTTGAGGAATTCAACCTAAGTCACCAGGTGGTAGGTTAACCCATCTTCAGTTCTCATCATTCGCACAAGACGAAAATCACAGCTTCTGGGGCGCCTGGGTGGCTCAGTCGGTTAAGCCGCTGACTTTGGCTCAGGCCATGATCTCGAGATCCGTGAGTTTGAGCCCCACATCGGGCTCTGTGCTGACAGCTCACAGCCTGGAGCCTGCTTCAGATTCTGTGTCTCCTTCTCTCTCTGCCCCTCTGCCTCTCATGCTCTCTGTCTCTTTCAAAAATAAATAAACATTAAAAAAATTAAAAAGAAAATCACAGCTTCTGATTTGCGGCTGGTTTTTGCAACATGCCTTCAAGTTTTACTGGGTCTAATGCAACTGTAAACCAAAGCCACACGTAGTACACAAGAGTGCAAAATGTAATGGTACTCTGAGCAACTGAGATGGAAAAATTAAAGTTACCGGCATGATATAATTGCTTCATAAAAAAATCAATATCTGCCTGCACACAACACCGATTCATCAATAAATGGCTGCCTAATTACCCAAGAGTCAAAATGGACGGTTTTAATTCGTTCCTGTTGTCATTTTCTGAAATTCTATCCTGTTCAAGGTATGGGATATGCTTCCGTCCATCTTCCCAAAAGAAGACTCCTATTTCCAGCTGACGAGATTATTTTCTTCACGGTCTCCAGGAGCTTGTCATCAAAACTCGAAAAGAAATACTTTCATGGTATTTTTGAAATAGCATCTCTCTCGTCAACGACCATAATTGTGTCGACTTGTCAATGATGTACCTAGTTTCTGCTCACAGTTTAACCTCTGCTGAGAGCTTTCCAGACAGCCAGGACATGAAGAATTTGTTCAGTGTATATCTGTTCCCAAACTCCAGACATCAGAGCCCTGAGGACTGTGTGGGGCACCCAGGTCATTATCGATGGGACAGAAACACGTGATGACACAGAGGTTTCATTTCAGAGGGGACCTTATAAAGTCCTCTGCAGCCTGAAGTCTCCAAGCCCATGCCCGGCCCTTCATCATTCTGTGTGTCTCTCAGGTCTTTGTGCCTTTGTAATTCTATTATGTTGTGCTATGGACACTTCACGTGCGATCTGCCCTCTGAAGCTGGCAAGTGTATGGCACTGTATTGTTGACGGTGGGCCCAGGGTTGCACAGGTGACCTCCAGAGCTTGTTCATCACGTGCAGCTGGAACTTATGCGCACTGATGAATAACTTCCCATTTCCCCTCCCCAGCCCCTAGCCATCATCCCACTCCTTGATTCCATGAATCTACTTTCGATGGGTCATTTAAGTGGAACCATGCAGCATTTATCTTCCTGTACCTGGCTACTTTTTAATGTTTATTTATTGATTTTGAGAGAGAGACAGAGAGACAGAGAGAGAGAGAGAGAGAGAGAGAGCAAGCGAGCAGGGGAGGGGCAGAGAGAGAGGGAGAGGGAGAATGCCAAGCAGGCTCTGCATTGCCAGCACAGAGCCCGATGCAGGGCTTGAACTCACAAACCATGAGATTGTGGACCTGAGCCAAAACCAAGAGTCAGATGCTTCATGGACTGAGCCACCCAGGCGCTCCATAACTGGCCAGTTTAATTCAGCATAATGTCGCCAAGGTTCATCAATGTTGCCTCCCGTTGCAGAATCCCCTTCTTTCGTAAGGCTGAACCAGTATTCCACTGGACAGACAGATCGCATTTCTGAAGCCCATTTCTCTGTGGGTGGGCATTTGGGTTGTTTCCACATCTTGACTTCTGTGAATAATGGTGGTGCTAATGTCTGTTTGAGATCCTCCTTTCAATTCTTTTGGAAAATAACCAGGAGTGGAATTACTAGATCATATGCTGACTCTATTTTTGATTTTGTGAGGAACCTGCATACTGTTTTCCACAGTGGCTGCACCAGTTTGCATTCCCCCCAGTGGTGCTCAAGGGCACCGATTTCAAGGATAATACCACAGTGCCTGGGGGTTGACAGGGGGATGTGAGACAGGGCAAAACCTAAAACCTCTGACTTTAGTCTAGGCTTTTCCCAAGGTCAGCATCTGAAAGTGGGGAAAGAAAGCTGGGGGTACATGACACACGGAATATACAATATACATTCTAAATAAAATAAACTCCTTATTCCAACCAAAGCCAGCAGTGACATGAAATCAGTCACCCCATGGGCCTGTATGGTGCCCGAACCCTGGCCGAGGCTCAGTAAGGAGGACACACAACAGTGTTGACATGTCTGGTTGCAATCACTGCTGAGTCACTTTTAGCCACTTTGTAGATCCCAAGGACGAGGGCCAACGTGACCAAGGGGTTGCCAACAGCCTAACTACTGTCTCATAACAACAGGAGAAAGATGCTAATCCAAGTATATAGGAATTTTTAATATTTCAGTCTCTTTTTTCATATTTTGGAACATTTTAAATATGCAAAAAGTAGGAAAAAAGATAGCCAACACCCATTTACACATCACTCTTAAGAAATGTTGAAATGTTGATGAGTTACAAGAATTATTTCAGGTTTTGTTTAAAAACCTATAGATTTGCCACCAGCTTTTATAAGTCACCATTTTTAAAAGTCACTGTTTTTCTGAAATTTTGTTTATCATTCATGACAGGGGAGATTTTATTGTACGTGTTCACGTGCACAAATAGTGATCTTGTGTGATGTTAAATTTACGTGAACAGTAAATTATTCTGAATGTTCCTTTGCAACATTTTTCCCATATTCCAGCAGAATAGAAAATTATTTTTTTCTTTTTTCTTTAATTAAAAATTTTGCCCACCTTCCGCCCCCTGCCTCAGGCAACCACCAATCTGTTCTCTATATTTATGAATTTGGTTCATTGGGTTTTTTTCAGATTCCACATATAAGGAGATCATATGGTATTTGTCTTTCTGTGTCTGGCTTATTTCATTAAGCATGACGCCCTCAAGGTCCATCCATGCTGTTGCAAATGGCAAGATTCCCTTCTTTTTATGGCTGAGTAATATTTCGTTATATATACATATATATGAATAGATATACATGTATATGTGTGTATATATATATATATATATATATATGTATACATATATATATATATATATATAGCCAGCCCATGGTCTTTATCCACTTTATTCACTCAACCATGTTCAACCTAACCATGAATACTTAGGTCGCTTTCATTCTTGGCTGTTGTAGATAATGCTGAAATAAATAGGGGGATGTAGATATCTTTTCGTGTTAGTGATTTTGTTTCCTTCAGATAAGCACCTAGAAGTGGAAATGCTGGATCATATAGAAGTTCTGCATTGAATTTTTTTTGAGAAAACTCCATACCATTTTCCGTGTGTGTGTGTGTGTGTGTGTGTGTGTCTGTGTGTATACATGCATACATACATACATATATTTTATACAGATTTATTTTACTTCTCACTTTACATTCATTCATTACTGAACTTCCTTTGCTACTGTATTATTTACGGTGTTTACACCTGTGATCCTCGGTGATACTAGCCTGTGCTTCTTACTCATACTCTCCATGTTTCAATTAGTAAGGGGGCTACGCTGGTCTTATAAAAGGAGTTGAGATGGTTTCCTCCTCTTTTAGTGTCTTGGAAAAGTTTGCACATGATAGGAGTTACCTAATTCATGAAGGTTTGGTAAATCACCAGGAAAGTCATCTATCCGTGATGTATTTTTGTGGGTAATTTTGAGAGTAATCCCAGGCTTAAACGGATTTTTGCATTTTGTGTGTGTCAGTTGCAGTATCTTTTTTTTCCCAACAAATTGTTATTGGCATAATATTTTCTCTTGATATTGGCTTCTAATTTTTAAGGTCTGTTCTATCTTTAGCTATTTCCCTATTTTTACTCTTAATATTGATTTATGTTCATCAGGTCTTGATTGGTTTTGCCTGAGATTAGTCAATGTTCAAACATTCTTTGTAAGGCACAAGATTTTTATGGTTGTTGTTGACCTTATATATTGTATATTTCATTAATTTCTTGTCTTATTGTTATTATTTCTTTAATTTACTCCACTATTTTTTCTCTATTGAAACTTGATTTCAATACTTGGGTCGTTCATTTTACATCTTTTTTCTTCCTGAATGATATATGGATTTAAGACAGGAATAGAATCTCTTGCAGGAATTTCCTAATTTACATTTTAAAAGTTTTAGTACATAACATTGCCATTATAGTTGGGTACCAAATTTCTTAAGTTTTATTATGATTTCTTATCTGATCAATGAAATACATGAAAAATGTTTTTAATGGTTGCTTCTAATGCATGGTTGTTTTTATCTGAGTATTATTTATTGATTTTGAATTTTCATATCAGTGAAAGTCAGAGAATGTGTTTTCTACCATATCAAAAAGACTTCAATACTCAGAAAATGACAGGATTATTGATAATCACAGCAATAATCTTCAAAGACCTTGAAACATACAGAGCAACATGAAAATTTTCTAAAGGCTCAGCAGAAGTCTGATAGAACAAGTCACATCAGATGGCCCTTAGAACCCATGGCAGGACAGAAGCTGTTGATGGAAGTCATTACTAGGAGCACTAGAATGATACCATATTATAGGCAAACCATTTTAAATAATTATTTTCAATGCTCTCCTTTTAAAAAGTCTAAGGCTGAGAAATTCCAGAATAAAAGACTTCATTGTAATGCAGCTCCGACCAAGACAACATTTATCCCGAAGTTAAAGGATCTGAGATTATGTCCAATGTAAACTATTTACCAGTAGATAGGGTACCACCATCTGGACCATGTTCCGGCAGTGGGTGTGAACCGGGCACCTGAGTCTCCAGGCCCCATGAGTCTGGGATCGACACCAACATTTTGTGCTACAGTGAGCTGCTTGAACTGCAGGTAGACCAGCTGCCCCAGCAATGCCGCAGCCTGTGACCATGTGAGGAAGAATCTGTATGATTGGCCATTTAAGGCCAAACCAGTGTAAGGACCACCCATGAAAACAGGGCCGTCTCCTCTCATGAACTTTAAGGTCATCTTCTCCCATTTTCAGCACAGATCAGCTGCCTTACAAAGACAATGAGCATTCCTAGACTTCCCCAAGACAGATACAGAGAGACAGGGTTGACATTATCATAAGGGAAGAAAATATGACCTAAACATTTGTAAGGGGCAGAGCCATCCATCTTGCAGAAGGAAAGACTGAGGAGGGTGAGGCTCTTCTTGGTCCACCGGCACAGGCATCGCTGGGTTGGTCCTGTGGGCACAGCCCCGTGCCTCCTCGTGGAGCTTACCCCACGTACCTGGGGTTGCCCAGCCAGCCATTGCGATGGCTGTTGTTCCATTGTCTGTTGTTCATCAAATCACAGTTCAGAAATGAGTTCATAAACTTTGGTTGCACAGAACGGGTTACGTCTAGGAACAAACATTCTGGAAATACCTACATTTAAAATTTTGAATGCACATTGTACTTTACTATAAGGTGCTGCCTAAGCAAGCATATGAAACTAGGCAAGAGGAGGGTTGGAAATGGACTTGAAGGAGCCCCTTCCAGGAAACAACCGTTTCTTCTTTGTGTCAAGAAATCCTCTAACAAGCCTGCATGTCTGTCCAAGGACCCTACTCACGCAAGAGGGCTGCACGCAATTACCCCACGAACAGCCTCCGTATGAACTTGTTTCTCTGCCTCCAAAAGCCACCATTCCAGACCGATTCCGAAATTCAGATAAGCGTTAGCCAAATCTAAGACCGAGATGTAGAAAATAAGGCCTCCCACGCTCCCCCGGTGCTAAGATTCCCCGAATTTGCCTTTGCAAATGTAAGCAAGGTAAGGATTTCAAGATGAGATCATCCTGAATGAAGGTGGGCACTAGGCCAGGTGTCCTTACACCAGACAGACAAGGAGAAGATACATAGAGGCAAAGGGCACGTGACAGTGGAGGCAAGGACTGGCACCTGCAAGCCACGGCCTTCCAGCCATCTCCAGGAGTTGGGAACACTGTCCGTCACAGCCCTCAGAAGGGACCCGCCCTGCCCACACCTGAATCTTGGAGTTCTGGCCTCCAGAGCCATGAGAATAAGTTTCCATTGTTTCAAGCAACCCACGTGCGGTCTTTGTTGTAGTGGCCATAGAACACTGTGCACCATGCTTCCCCCTAAGGCACCTCCTGCCACCTGATTACACATGGCTTCCTCACATTAGCACCTGCCTCCTTCACACTCCTCTCCTCAGTGTGGAACAGAGTCCATGGCGCATCCTGCGTGCACAGAAAATGCCCGGGAATGACCACCTTCACTGCCCTAGGCTCTGTTACACTAAAACACCCTGTCCTCCAGCCTGCGGACCACAAAAGTGGCCCTTCCCCTTTATGGCAATCTAACCACGTGCCTGGGTATTTTGCAGAAAGTTCAGCACCTACTTTGTCCCTCTCGACAACTCAGAGCAGCTACTATTCTCCCCCTTCCATAGATGGGGAGATGGAGAAGCACGGCGGTCAGATACCCTAGCCAAAGTCTGAATCACATTAGTGCAGTTCCTGATCACGTGGCCTCCAATGCCAGCTGGAGCCGATGACAGGATTAATGAGTTGGGTTTGTCACCCAGCGCTCAAGGCCCTTTCACCTGCCACTTTGTTTTACACGGAATTTGCCTGGAGTGGGCACGATAGGAGAAGGATGGAGGCAAGGTCTGTGCGTTGCACCAGCAGGAGCCAAGGAGAGGTGATCAGAATGGGAGCAATACTGCCCCCTCTTGACATCAGGTTGCTGACATCACTACAGGTGCATCGATCTGGACAGTCACTACAACAGGGAACAGACCTACTGCATATACAAGCATATACACCCTCTCTCAGTGCCTTCGTACCAGGGAGCTGTGGTCCGCCTTCCTGTCTGGGTCTTCCTGTGGAATCCCGCACTCCTTGGGAGTTTTTTTTTTCATTATTGTGAATGTGTCAGACTCTATCTTATGTGTCAAAATCTCAAGACGACTAATGGGATCCACTGCAGCAAAATCAATGCCTTATGCATTGTTTGCACGTCATTTGTAGAGAGGCAGATGCTAAAACAAAGCATTAGCCAATATTCTTGATTAGATGATAGCCAGAGAGGTGGGAAAGTGTATTTTAATTTCCCTTCCTTTTGAGTTTCCAATCAGATAAGGAAAGGCTTGATCTGCCAAGCATGTGCGCCTCTACATCTCCGTTGGTTTGACCTTAAATCCCTACTCACACATCGCTCTCTGTGTCTGTTGGGTGTCACGTGCCCTCAATGGTGCAGCTTTGACCACCATGCTGTCTGGATACATCGGGCTCCCAGCAGTGGCTCCGGAGGCAGCAGCCACAGTGTTCTCCAAATCAAAGAAAAGGGAGCCAAAAAGAAGTCAGGTGAACATTATCACGGACGGTCTGAACTCCACACAGTCATCGGTTTTCCTATTCTTATCAAAGCAATACAAACACCACTAGTCTTTATTGATGTGTCCATGCAAAGCCCCGTTCCACCCCAGCCACAGGCTACAGAGCCTCTTCTCATCTCACGTGGATCAGGAGGATTCTTTTTGACCTTGCTCAGCAGGAACTAGCCAACAGATCTTGTGCCAGATGCCAACTCATAAATCAGCACCCCAAGGAAGCTGACACTGTGGGCCAACAGATCAAGTTGCCCCTAAGCTGGCACCACACCTGAACATCTGTTCTGAGTTCCACACACCCAGAGCCCCTTTGGGACTGACTCGTGCTCCCTTTAAGCCCACTGTCCCCAGGCACACTGCAGAGCTTGACCCCTAGCGCTTCCCAAAACTTGGAGGAGCTGCTTGGGCACAGACACTGGACTGTGACTCAGTGGTCAGCAAGGGATGATTTGAGGACACTGGCTCTGCACGCACACTACCCAACAAAGGCCTGTCAACCAAACTATGCAGGTAAGAAGAGCTTCTTTGATTTTTAGACCAAATCATCCTCCCCCATTGTCCAGTCCTTCATTCCGCTTAACATAGTCTTTAACGGCCAACACATCTTTTAGAGCAGAACACAGCGAGATGAGGACATGATTGCCGTGTGAATGACTACTAGACATCTTTGTTCAGGAACTTCCCATTTCTTATTTCATCTACTCTCGGCAAACGAATCAAGTTATTTTTAAAAAGGATAATGAAGATTAAGTTTCTGACTCCAGCTGTTGAATGTTCAAGATGCCCCATGGATGGACAAGCCAATGACTGCTTACCCACGTGAGCCTCTCCCAATGGCCCCACGTCTGACCTCTTCCTCCAGCGCTTGATGAGTCCTAGGCTCCTTCCATCCTTAAACACTGGCCTTAGGGCTTTCTCTTGCTGATTATGAAAATCCCTCTCCTGAGCTCTCAGTTCTGTTGTTGTCCCCAGCTCTGTCACCTAGACATCATTGATGAGGGCAACACCCAGCTCTACCCTCACCTTGGTCTGCTCCTCTTTTTCACCTGGGAAGCATTAATGTTTTGAATCATTGGCTTCCTCAGAGTTCAGGCCAGGGGCCCCTCTGGATAAGCCAGAGGAAGTGACCCCTGGTCGGGGAGCTTCAAACACCAGCTGGCAGTAGCCATTTCATTTCTCTGAGTCTGTCACAACCTGCAGTCCCCTGCCCACGGTCAGCCTAAACAGAAGGCATCTGCTTTTGCTCTAAGTGGGGGTCACAGTAGTTTCCATAGTGAGGTTTTGGACTCTTTCCAGACGGCCTTAATTCGTAAGGAGGGAGAACGTGCTCACGACCAGGAGAGCAAAGTCGCTGTGTGTCTGTTTGCCTTCCCCTCTCCATATGTGGCAATTCTGTCTTCCTCCCGTCGCTATTTCTGAGCCTCTGTGTCTCCATCGGTGAGTCTGTAGGCACCACCGTCCCCCCTTTCTTCTCTCCACACAGTGCCTACGCCTCCCTGTCCTGGGTCCCTCTGAGGGCTGCCCAACCCTGCAGAGCTGAGGTTATAAATGACCCACACGTACAGGGCATTTCTTCCCGCCCTGTGCTCCAAACCTTTCAATCATTTCCTTACATTTAAAACCAAGGTCATAAATATGTGCATTTCCAGCTTTACTTCATAAATAGAATATTGGGCAACCCTCAGTGGGGATGTCCACATGGCACTAAGTGGCTGGAGCTGGAGGTTGGCCACCTGGTGTGTCTCACCCAGTGCAGATTGCGACCCTCCCCCTGCCACAGTGAGCCACTGTGCTTTGTCACGGGCGGAACGCTTGGGTCCTCCCAATATTCATATGGTGAATTCGAATCCTCAGTGAGGCGGCATCTGGAGGTGTGTCCCGTGGGAGGCGAGCAGGTTATGGGTGTGGAGCCCTCACGAATGGGATTAGTCTTCTTACAGGAAGAACACAAGACTGGGTACCTCTCTTTCCACCCCGTGAAGACACAGTGAGAAGGTATCATCTGCTCCCTGGAAGAGAGCTCTCACCAGAACCTGACCATGCCAGCATCCTGTTCACCGACTTCTGGCTTCCAAAAATGCAAGAAATAAATGTCTATTGTTTCTAAGCCACCCTGACTACGGTGCTTTATTAGTGCAGCCTGAACTAAGACAATAATCAAGGAATCAACCAACTTATAAGGTGGGAACCCACTGAGATCATCTGAGTTTTATAAAACACTGTTGCTCTGATTTAATGGATCTGGGGTACAGCCCAGGCATTTGGATTTTTAAAAGGTCCGCAGGGGATTTTAACAAGCAGACAAGAGCATGCCTCATGGCCTTGAGGATTACTTCTTTCCCTGGACAGGAGTCATGTGGCCTCTTGGATCCTTTCTACTCTAAGACTCCACTATTGTCTAATTTTTTCCCTTTAGTCTGTCGGGTACCTTAAGAGAAAAAAAAAGTTACCCTGCATACTTTAATACATGCTTTGCATTTTAATTTTAGTTCAAAGAAGCCTTGAAAAAAGTGGATCACAAACTATTCCCTTTTTTGCCAGCTTTATTGAGATATACCTGACATAGAGCTTTGTGAAAGATTAAGGTGCACAGTGTGTTGATTTGATATTCTTACATATTGCAAAATGATTACCACCACAGGTAACAGCTCCATCACCTCACATAATTATCATTTCTTTTTTGAGGTGAAAATGTAATTCTTTTTGAACTTCTCTGGTTAAAAAGAAAACGAAATCACTGGTGAGATTAAAGCCCCAAGCAAGCAGAAGCAGCATTTTTATTGCAATGGTAGCCCTGGGTTGCCAGTTTGGGATGAATGAGTTGAAGGGGAGGGAGAAGAATTTCTTGCATCTTAAGGTAGTTACTGTCAATAGTGACTGGAATTTGTAACATTGAACAGCCAAGTAGAGCTTTCTTTACATGGGGGGGGGGGGGAAACGCTCCATTGGACAGTGACAATGGGACAGCAAGTGACAGGCGGGGGAGACTTAAAGAAGACATTTATGGTTAAATGATGGATCAGTGGCTCTTGGTGGGTCATCTCATCTCTCCACACACCACCACCAAGATAAGAACTCTAGAATTACTCCCAAATGGCAGATGAGGAAACAGAGGTTTCTTGAAAGGTTAAGTAATTTGCCCAGGATGACACAGGCAGGAAGGGACAGAACTAAGACCGGCCCTCCCAAGTGATGGGCTTTGGACGACTGAGCTCCCCCATCGGCCTGGGGAGGATGAAGAGAGAGCTGGACAGAAGTCCTTGAGCCCAACAAGCCACCCAGCTGGCATCACTCAGTTCCACCTGCTAGCCAGGGCCATGACAGGAGGAAGCATGCCAAAATGGATTCCAGGGACAAGCGAAGGGCAGAGTCCATAGGGAGAGAAGCCAGCTATGTTCACAGGATGCATCTGTCCCCCTACCAGGTCAAGATGGCTTGTTTACAGTCCATCCCCTGCTTTTAGCAGGATGAGTTCTTCATGGAGAAAGACTCATTCCACTAGCACTTAGCTGCCCCTGTCTTGCTGGCTGCTGAAAGCTGCCTTCACACAGATGGCTCTGCCTGCCTCCTCTCAGCATCCCTCTGTGCTTAGTACCAGAAGTCTGAGCCGTAGCCAATGGCCATCACGTACCACCTGGACACCCCCTGGCTCATCCTGAAATCCAGCCATCTGCACGGCCCACTCATGCCTCCAAACGCACCCTGCAGTGAGCGTGGTGAGGGGACATGGTGGCCTGCCCCCCACCTTGCCCTGGATGAAGCAACTACTCGACCACTGTGTCTTCAGAGACAAGGCGAAACAAGTGACACCGGATAATGACACTTGTGATAGAAGGTGTCGCTTCTCAACATATGGTTGGCAAGTACAGCACAAGGAGCTTTAGAGGACATGGTGAGCTGCCCGCAGACACTGTCTGGGTCTCTGCACAGTAATCAATTAGAAGGATGCGAGGAGTACACGGTTAAAATATAATGGATGTAGGCACAGCTTGGCGACCTATCTATCCCTTGTGGTGGTGATTCAGGAGAGCAGATGGGAATTTCCATATAACGAGTAAACCCCGTCCGTGTTAGGGAAACTTACTGGGGATGCTTGGCACCCAGGATGCCTCTAGGAAGCCAGTAGGAGATGAAGCAAAAAGGTCAGCAGAGCCCAGAGCATGAGACCCCGTGTGCACATGGTATTCCACTCGTTCATTCCTTGGTCTTCTCTTCTGGTTTTGCACGAGTGCTTTCTGTGATGTGACCATCACACTTGTCATACTCCGGTGCTATCTCCAGTTCCTCCCTCCCTCAGATCTGAATATCTTAGGTCAGGGAAAGAACTGTCACTGATCACCTAGTATGTGAACCGAACCCCACAAGACCACATAATGTATTTGGTTTGGGTTTTTCTACAACCCCCTTTGTTAATCTCGGCAAGCCAGATGAACCATTTCTGTGGAAGGTCGGGTAGGAAGCTCGTGACTGTGCTTCAGACAAGGAGCCCTTTACAGAAAACTTCACTCTGCCAACCACCCCACTCTTCCACTCCCTGGGCGCCAGCCCTCCTAATCACTCCCAGGTCCACGGGGGCCTTTGGGGTGTGAATATGCATCACTACTATGTGATCAACTACTGATTGTTCTTGATCCCAGTCATCTTGTGGGGAATTAAGATAATCATGGATTTTTTCAGTCACTATTGTGTTTATGTCCTTCTAGCTCCCTCATGCATAAGAGTGGTATGAGAGTAGTAATGAAAATAGGACAGGTTTTCAGTGAATCGTGCCCCCCACAGCTAGTGCTCTCCTGAGTTCAGACTGTGTTAAACCACTTTTCACAGACACAAGCACTGACTGAGTGTGGGGCAGTTACTGGATTTGGGAGGGAAAAGTGACATCTCTGGGGACAGATGTGATTTCCATTCAGAGAAAGAGAGAAACCAAGTCCCATTATAGCACATTTGTTAATCTCTTGACTGAAATTAAATTCTAAAAGGGCATCATGTGCTCCTGTGGGCTTACTGTTTACACACACACACACACACACACACACACACACACACACACACACAAAAGACCACACCTCATCTCGTAACTATCCTTTTTAAAGTCCAATTGTAAAGTTTTATCCAAAGATAGCACAGGTGGGAAAACTGAGCTCTGAGAACTTTATCAGAGCTCAGCTTTCCCAAATGGGTAATGGAGTTCAACCAATCTTTTTACTTAGGAAATTAGTAGAGTGTTGGGAATCTTCCCATAGGTGCTTAAAAAAAAAAAAAACAAAAAAAACAAAAAAACCAAAACCAAAACCAAAACAGTTGACAACTTGGTATCCTGTTCAAGGTTGCAAAGTTCAAACTTCAGGGGAAAAAAACAAGCACCATAACCCCAACAAAAGACACGCTAACTTCCATAAATAACTGGCAGGTGGAGACCAAGGCAGCACCTAGGACAGCTCCTCACCTCCCATTCTCTCCCCTCAACTTGGCACCACCTGACTTTCCATCTCCTCATCCACTGTTCACTGGACTGCAGCTCTCAGTCCTTCCTCTGACCAGTCCAGTGGCCTTTCCTTGGCCTTCAGTCCCCAGCTTTAACACTTCCAGCAATGTCTCCTCTTGCAATCCTTTCCCACTGGGCTCCTCTACCACAATCGTCACAGCATCCCTAACATCTGCATTTCCCCTAACTCTCCTCCTACAGTGCCCTCCTTTCAGTGGCTCCCCCCATCCAGCCCAACATCAGATCTGGAGATCCTACTACAGAATCTCATCCAGCCCAACATCAAATCTGAATGTCCTACCACAAATCTCATCCAGCTCAACATCAGATCTGGAGATCCTACCACAGAATCTCATCCAGCCCAACATCAAATCTGAATGTCCTACCACGGAATCTCTCTCGTCATTAGTCCACACCCCACATTTTCTCTCTGTTCACTCCATCGATGTTGCATAAGCACACCTAATTCAATAGGTTGGATGTTGACCTTAACATTTCCCAATTAACTCTACTCTCTAATCATTTCCAGTTTAACAGTTGAAAGAAATTTCCTCAAAAATTTGCTCTTATATTTTTATCCAGTTGTCTTTTGGATCTCTTCTTTTAAAGTCTCTTCTATCTGCATTTCGCTTCCATTCGCACAGCCATATTCATCACTCATGCATAGACTTTTGCAATTATATTCTGTCTCTATCCTCTTTCCCCTCCAGTTCACTTTTTATATGATTGCAAAACTAATCATTATGAACCTTGCTTTGAGCAAGTCGCCCTCTGCTGAACAACCACCAGCAACTGCTCTTTGCCTGTCAGATAATGTCTAACTCCTTACCGTGAACTCACAAGATATCACCTAGGACTCTCCCGTTACGTTATTTTCTTTTCATTATTCCTTTCTTCATTCCTTTAGTGCCTGCCGCATGCCAGGCACAGGGTTACATACAGGCTACTTATGATTTCCCTGAATTATCACAACAATCTGCCAAGGTTGGCACTGATGTTCTATTTTGCAGATGAGGGAATGAGACACGGTAAAGCCAGGAGACGTTGGTGGTCACACGCATCAGACCCCACGGATGTAGTCTCAACCGCAGTATGTATTATCATCCATGCTTTGTCCTGATGGCTAAACGTGTGGCTCTATGTTTGTGGCTAAACAAGAGCTCAATGGGGGCGCCTGGGTGGCGCAGTCGGTTAAGCGTCCGACTTCAGCCAGGTCACGATCTCGCGGTCTGTGAGTTCGAGCCCCGCGTCAGGCTCTGGGCTGATGGCTCGGAGCCTGGAGCCTGTTTCAGATTCTGTGTCTCCCTCTCTCTCTGCCCCTCCCCCGTTCATGCTCTGTCTCTCTCTGTCCCAAAAATAAATAAAAAACGTTGAAAAAAAAAAAAATTTAAAAAAAAAAAAATAAAAAAAAAAAGAGCTCAATGGATTTACTAGATTCAGATCAGCTGCAAACTTCCACTGCTGCTCACATTGTCTTTGCAACGACGCTCAGAGCTGTAGCTTCACTATGCTCATTAAATCAAATGCCAAAGTTTCCTTCTTTTAAATGCTAAGCAAGTCCCCACAAGTCCCCCACTTCCTATAATTAAAGGGACTACCTGGTAACAGACCATAATGATACCTGCAGCCAGTGAGTCCTGGAAAAGACCCAGAAGGGAAACAAACCCAAGAAGGTCCAGGCAAGATGGGGAAGAAAAATCCAAAGAGGCCACGGTATGGAAACCAAGATGAAGACGGTTGTATCAAGGGGCACTGACTTCTCGAAGGCTACACGGAGGTTGAAACCAGTGATAGCTGAAGGAGGTCGACAGCTATCATTTATCTTAAGTCGGACCAAGCCCACAGAGAATTTTGAAATGTGCAGCATTTCTATAAAAAGTAAAATTGTAACAAATATATGAGAGCAATAAACAAATATAAAAACTTGAACTATTGGGTGTTCTTCCCTAATTGGAAACAGTAGAAAAATAAAAGCATGATTCATTTGACTATTTCTGTTCAAGAAATTCCTTTGGCCAGAGCTGTGCCTCTTATTCAAGCAAAGGGAACCTGTTGAGAGACAAGTAACAAACACCAGATGGGTGCTTTGGGATTCTACACCTGTCAGTTCTTTCCCCGTAGAGTGAAGTCCACTGGAGGATCCCAAAGGTGATAGGCTTTCGGCAGAGAACGTTTCATAAGATAATTCTCAGCAACTCATCGATTCTCTTCCATTTGCCAACATTTTGCACCTCGTTATGTGACCACAAATTAAAGATGTGATTATTTAGCACAAGTGGAAAGGAGGGAAAGTCTATTTTACTTTACTCTCTTCACCTAAGAGCTACACCTAATGAGGCGTAAACCAACGGGGAAACTAATTTTGCTACATTTCCATCTGCTGCCCCAGTTTTAGTCTCCTACTTGCTGCTATCCCCAGCCACCACATTAAGGCCGTCCTCCGTGGTCAGCTTACAGAACAACCATTAGCGTCTCCAAACTTAAGGTTCCATCCAGATGTCATTTGGGTTCCGGTTTTAATCAGAGAAATAGCCTTGAGTTCCTGCACACTGCAGACTGAATTTTGTTTTAAGAAACAAAAAATGTGAACAGGGTATTTTATGTATCAGTGCTTTGTGAATAATTTTCAAAGTGGCACTGAGTATCTTATTCTCCTTTATTCGTATCTTTCTGTGCGGTTTGACTTCCCGCAGCCACTAAGGGTCATCGTCGGAGGGCCGAGAATATCTGCTACGTGGACCAGGCAGCATCTTGATTCTTCTCTCCCAGACTGCCCTCCCCTGTCTGCCAGCAGCACTGCACTGCCGTGTGGGGCTGTAAGGCTTCCACAAGGACCCAGGCCACTGAGTCCCGTGAACCCGTGGTCCCTGCGACAGGACACAGACACACGTGCTTACAGTATTTAGCAAGTTACGAACATAGGGGTCAAGTCCTATCCCAGCTCTCTGGGGGGCTGGTTCCTGTGTTGTCCGACCTGCTTGTTCTCTGGCCTTTGGTCTGGTGACATCACCAGACACAAATAACCTTAAAACCTGGACCATATAGTTATATGTAAATATCTGAACAGTATTCTCTCACAACGAAGTTTCAGCCCTAAACTGCCAATTTTGGAATCTAAAGCTGAGTTAATTTCAATATTACGTGTTGGACACCTGAGTGGTTCAGTCAGTTAAGCATCTGTCTCTTGATTTCAGCTCAGGTCATGACTTCATGGTTTGTGGGTTCTGTGCTGGCGGCTTGGAGCCTACTTGGGATTTTCTTCCTCCCTCTCTGCCCCTTCCCCACTCTCTGTCTCTCTCTCTCAAATAAATAAATAAACTTACAAAATTATGTTTTAAGGCACTTTTTTCTTATTGAAAAATGAGTATGTATATTTACCAAAGAAAATTTGGAAACTATATCAAACAGAAAGACAAAATTTAAAGTCAAAATTTAAAATCAAAATTTAAAATCACTTCTATTTCCTATATTTACAGAGAACAATGTTATCAGTGTATCTTCTAGTATATATAGTTTTATATATATATATATATATAAAACATAGATATGTACACACTATAGATATGTACATGTATGTACATATACACATAGATATGTACATATATAGTACACAAAATATGTAATACACAGTCTATATATGTACATGTATGTATACACAAATATGTACATAAAATGCATAAAGTATGAAATCCATACTTATACATCATGTATGTATATATATAAAGTATGCAATATACACATTACAGGTGTGTATATATGAGTCTATATACACACATATATATGGAGATAAAACAACAGATGTTTGTTTTTTGTTTTAGACGGGGAGGGGCAGAGAGAGGGAGAGTGAGATTCCCAAACAGGGTCCACACTGTCAGAGCAGAGACTGATGTGGGGTTTGAGCTCCTGAACCATGAGATCACGAATGTGCTGAAGTCAAGAGTCAGAGGCTGAACTGACTGAGCCACCCAGGCACCCCAAAACAATAAATGTTAACTGTGGGAGGAGCCAAGATGGCGGAACAGCATGGATGCTTTTCCTGTCTCTTGCGTCCGTGAAATACAGCCAGACCAACACTAAACCATCCTAAACCATCCTACACACCTAGAAAACTCACTGGGGGATTAACACAACAATCTGCACAACCTGAACCACAGAATTCAGCAGGTACGCGGCGCGGAGAGCTGAACTTGGGGAGCAAGAAGGTGCAGGAAGGGAGGTGCTTCTGTGAGCGGAGACAGGACAGAGACTGGGGGGGCGGGGGAGAATACGGGAAAAGCACTCCCCCCAAAAGCAGCTGGAGAGAAAGTGGAAAAGTGGAAACAGCCGCAGGGACTGAACTAAAAAGGGGGAAGGGAGAAAGGCGAGGGTTCAAATTCCATTAAGACTGTAAACAAGGGGAGCGCAAGGGCTGCAACTCCGCAGCTCCCTACCTGGCGGTGCTCTGGTGGGAAGGGCGAGTCCCCGGGAGCCGAGTGGGGTCCGGGAGGTTCTCGGGCCACACGGGGAGAAGCGGTTCCACTGCCGGAAGGACAGTTGGTGGAGACTGTTGAAGCCCCCCGGTCCCGGCAGACCCCGGAAGGCGGCCACGTTCGCTGGTGCTGGAACAAGGTCGTTGAGGGTGAAGCCTGGTGCCAGGTGTGTGTTGCGATTTTCCATCATCCCTGAGATGCTGCTGCTACGCTGTCTCGTGAACTTCTTCGGGGGGGGCGGGGGGGGGGGGCTGGCACCCGGCCGCAGTCTCGGGGCACCGGCAGCAGCAGGGTCCCGCGGGCGTTCCTGGGTGCGGCCGACCCTCTGCCATTGCTCATTCGGCCATTGCTCGGGGAGACCCTCCCGCAGAGGGGCGGAGCGGGTCAAGGCCGCGGTCCTTGGGGAGTAAGGGGCCGGGGAAAACAGCTGCGTCTGAGACAAAACTTGGGAGAGAGGTGCTGCTGGGGGCCTGGTCATGGGCGGTGAAAAAGCGGGGAGCAGACGAGAGCTGAAGACGGAGGACGGGTGCGCGACTGCTGACCCAGGAGAACAGACCGGGTGGTTGGGCGACGCCATTTTTACCGTTCCCGCGCAGGCGCATACGCACCTACGAGCGCCCCAACACTCCACCCCAGGAGTCTACCAGCGCCATCTGGTGGAGAGCGGAGCCGTTACACTGAGCCCCGCCCAACTGGGCCAACCTCGCTCTTCAAGAGCAGAAGTCTCACCGTCTGCTTAGTTTACAGACTATAAAGAGCTACATAGACTGACTTCCAGGGGAAACGAAGCAATTTCAGTCCTATGTCAATCTGTTAGCAGGTCCATCTATTCAAATTTCTTTCTTTTTTTTCTTTTTCTCTTTTATAATTCTTTTCTTTTTCTTGAATACAGAAAGAAAAAAATTCATTTTTATTTTTAATTTTTATTAACAATGTCTTTCTTTAATTTTTATTACTATATTTTTTACTTTTGTGTAAATTTTTTTAAATTCTACTTCCACCATTTTATTTTAGTCTACTTCAATGTACTCACCTTTTCAGATTTTCAAACAATTTCCATTTTTTCTTTTCTTTTTTTTCTCTTTTTCATTTCTTTTTCTTGAATGCAGAAAGACAAAAACTTCATTTTTACTTTCAATTTCTATCAAAAGTATTTTTATTTAATTTTTATTACTATATTTTTTGCTTTCATGTAATTTTTTTCAAATTCTTACTCCCATCATTTTATTTTAGTCTACCACAGTGTATTCACTTTTTCAAATTTTCAAACAATTTCTTTTTTTTCTTTTTTTATCCTTTTTCTCTTTTTTGTTTCTTTTCTTTCTTAAATACAGAAAACGAAAAATTCATATTTATTTTAAATTTTTATTAAAAATATTTTTCTTTAATTTTTTTCTCTACTATATTCTTTACTTTTATGGATATTTTTTCAAATTCTATTTTACCCCCATCATCTCATTTTAGTCTACTTCAGTGTATTCATTTTTTCAAATTCTCAAAAGATTTCCTTTTTGTTTTCTTCCCCCCACCCTTTCTTTCTTCTCTAATCTGTCAAACCACTTTCAACACCCAGACCAAAACACCCCTAGGATCAAGCATCATCTGTTAGATTTGTGTGTGTGTGTGTTTTAATTTTAATGTTTTTTTATTTTAATTTTTTTAAATTTCAATTTTTCTACCTCACTAATTCCTTTTCTTCCTTCAAAATGACAAAACGAAGTAATTCACCCCAAAAGAAAGATCACGAAGAAACAACAGCTAGGGATTTAACCAACACAGATACGAGCAAGATGTCTGAACCAGAATTTAGAATCATGATAATAAGAATACTAGCTGGAATCGAAAATAGACTAGAATCCCTTTCTGCAGAGATAAAAGAAGTAAAAAATAGCCAGAATGAAATTTAAAAAGCTATAACTGACCTGCAGTTACAGATGTATGCAGTGGCAGCAAGGATGGACGAGGCAGAACAGAGAATCAGCGACATAGAGGACAAACTTATAGAGAATAAGAAAGCAGAAAAAAAGAGGGAGATGAAGGCAAAAGAGCACGATTTAAGAATTAGAGAAATCAGTGACTCATTAAAAAGGAACAACATCAGAATCATAGGGGTCCCAGAGGAGGAAGAGAGAGAAACAGGGGTAGAAGGGTTATGTGAGCAAATCATAGGAGAAAACTTTCCTAACCTGGGGAAAGACCTAGACATCAAAATCCAGAAAACACAGAGGACCCCCATTAGATTCAACAAAAACCAACCATCAGCAAGGCATATCATAGTCAAATTCACAAAATACTCAGGCAAGGAGAGAATCATGAAAGCAGAAAGCAGCAAGGGAAAAAAAGTCCTTAACCTACAAGGTAAGACAGATCAGGTTTGCAGCAGACCTATCCACAGAAACTTGGCAGGCCAGAAAGGAGTGGCAGGATATATTCAATGTGCTGAATCAGGAAAATATGCAGCCAAGAATTCTTTATCCAGAAAGGCTGTCATTCAAAATAGAAGGAGAGAGAAAAAGTTCCCCAGACAAACAAAAATTGAAGGAGTTTGTGACCACTAAACCAGCCCTGCAAGAAATTTTAAGGGGGACTATCTAGGGGGAGAAAAGATGAAAATATAAATAAATAAATAAATAAATAAATAAATAAATAAATAGATAGATAGATAGATAGATAGATAGATAGATAGATAGATACCAAAAGCAACAAAGACTGGAAAGGACCAGAGGACACCACCAGAAACTCCAACTCTACAAGCATCAAAATGGGAATAAATTCATATCTTTCAGTACTCACTCTAAACATCAATGGACTCAATGTTCCAACCAAAAGACATAGGGTAACAGAATGGATAAGAAAACAAGATCCATCTATATACTGTTTACAAGAGACCCAATTTAGACCTAAAGACACCTTCAGATTGAAAATAAGGGAATAGAGAACCATCTATCATGCTAATGGTCAAAAAAAGAAAGAGTAGCCATACTTATATCAGACAATCTAGACTTCAAAATAAAGACTGTATCAAGAGATGCAGAAGGGCATTATATCATAATCAAGGGGTCTATCCACCAAGAAGACCTAACAATTGTAAACACTTATGTGTCAAATGTGAAAGCACCCAAATATATAAATCAATTCATCACAAACATAAAGAAACTCATTGATAGTAATACCATAATAGTAGGAGACTTCAACACCCCACTCACGGCACTGGACACATCATCTAATAAAAAAATCAACAAGGAAACAATGGCTTTGAATGACACACTGGACAAGATGAACTTAACAGATATATTCAGAACATTTCATCCTAAAGCAGCAGAATATACATTCTTCTCCAGTCCACATGCAACGTTCTCCAGAATAGACCATGTACTGGGACACAAATCAGCCCTCAACAAGCAGAAAAAGATCAAGATCATACTGTGCATATTTTGAGACCACAACGTTATGAAACGCGAAATCAACCACAAGAAAAAATTTGGAAAGGTAACAAATACTTGAGACTGAAGAACATCTTACTAAAGAATAAGTGGACTAACCAAGCAGTTAAAGAGGAAATTAAAAAGTATATGGAAGTCAATGACAATGATAACACCACAACCCAAAACCTCTGGGACACAGCAAAGGTGGTCATAAGAGGAAAGTATATAGCAATCCAGGCCTTCCTAAAGAAGGAAGAAAGATCTCAGATACACAACCTAACCTTACGCCTTAAGGAGCTGGAAAAAGAACAACAAATAAAACCCAAAACCAGCAGAAGACAGGAAATAATAAAGATTTGAGCAGAAATTAATCCTATTGAAACAAACAAAAAAAAACCAGTAGAACAGATCAATGAAACCAGAAGTTGATTCTTTGAAAGAATTAACAAAAATTGATAAACCACTAGCCAGTTTGATCAAAGAGAAAAAGGAAAGGTCCCAAATTAATAAAATCAAGAGTGAAAGAGGAGAGATCACAACAAACACAGCAGAAATAAAAACAAAATAAGAGAATATTATGAGCAATTATATGCCAATAAAATGGGAAATCTGGAAGAAATGGACAAATTCCTAGAAACATATTCACTACCAAAACTGAAACAGGAAGAAATAGAAAATTTGAACAGACCTATAACCAGTAAAGAAATAGAATTAGTAATCAAAAATCTCCCAAAAAACAAGAGTCCTGGGCCAGATGGCTTTCCAGGGGAATTCTACCAAACATTTAAGGAAGATTTAACACCTATTCTCTTGAAACTGTTCCAAAAAATAGAAATGGAAGGAAAACTTCCAAACTCTTTCTATGAAGCCAGCATTACCTTGATTCCAAAACCAGACAGAGACCACACTAAAAAGGAGAACTATAGACCAATTTCCCTGATGAACATGGATGCAAAAATCCTCAACAAGATATTAGCCAACTGGATCCAACAATACATTAAAAAAATTATTCACCACGACCAAGTGGGATTTATACCTGGGATGTAGGGCTCATTCAATATCCACAAAACAATTAACGTGATTCATCATATCAATAAAAGAAAGGACAAGAACCATATGATACTCTCAATAGATGCAGAGAAAGCATTTGACAAAATACAGCATCCTTTCTTGATAAAAACCCTCAAGAAAGTAGGGTTAGAAGGAGCATACCTCAAGATCATAAAAGCCATATATGAATGACCCAACGCTAACATCATTCTCAATGGGAAAAAACTGAGAGCTTTCCCCCTAAGGTCAGGAACAAGACAGAGATGTCCACTCTCGCCACTGTTATTCAACATAGTATTGGAAGTCTTAGCCTCTGCAATCAGACAACACAAATAAATAAAAGACATACAAATCAGCCAGGAGGAGGTTAAACTTTCACTCTTCATAGATGACATGATACTCTATATGGAAAACCCAAAAGATTCCACCAAAAAACTGCTAGAATTGATTCATGAATTCAGCAAAGTTGCAGGATATCAAATCAACACACAGAAAACGGTTGCATTCCTATACACCAACAATGAAGCAACAGAAAGAAAAATTAAGAAATTGATCCCATTTACAGTTGCACAAAATACCATAAAATACCTAGGAATAAATCTAACCAAATAGGTGAAAAATCTATACACTGAAAACTATTGAAAGCTTATGAAAGAAATTGAAGACAAAAAAAATGGAAAAAGATTTCATGCTCCTGGATAGGAAGAACAAATATTGTTAAAATGTTGATACTACCCGAAGCAATCTACATATTCTAATGCAATCCCTATCAAAGTAACACCAGCATTCATCACAGAGCTAGAACAAACAATCCTAAAATTTGTATGGAACCAGAAAAGACCCCGAATAGCCAAAGCAATCTTGAAAAAGAAAACCAAAGCAGGAGGCATCACAATCCCAGACTTCAAGCTATACTACAAAGCTGTAATCATCAAGACAGTATGGTACTGGCATAAGAACAGACGCTCAGATCAATGGAACAGAAGAGAGAACCCAGAAATGGACCCACAAACGTATGGCCAATTAATCTTTGACAAAGCAGGAAAGAATATCCAATGGAATAAAGACAGTCTCTTCAGCAAGTGGTGCTGGGAAAACTGGACAGCAACATGCAGAAGAATGAACCTGGACCACTTTCTTACACCATCCACAAAAAGAAACTCAAAATGGACGAAAGACCTCAATGTAAGACAGGAAGCTATCAAAATCTTCAAGGAGAAAGCAGGCAAAAACCTTTTTGATTTTGGCTGCAGCAACTTCTTACTCAACACGTCTCTGGAGGCAAGAGAAACAAAAGCAAAAATGAACTACTGGGACCTCATCAAAATAAAATCTTCTGCACAGTGAAGGAAACAATCAGCAAAACTAAAAGGCAACCTACAGAATGGGAAAGATATTTGCAAATGACATATCAGATAAAGGGTTAGTATCCAAAATCTATAAAGAACTTATCAAACTCAACACCCAAAAAACAAATAATCCACTGAAGAAATGGGCAAAAGACATGAATAGACACTTCTCCAAGGAAGACATCCAGATGGCCAACCGACACATGAAAAAATGCTCAACATCACTAATTATCAGGGAAATACAAATCAAAACCTCAATGAAATACCACCTTACACCTGTCAGAATGGCTAACAGTAACAAATGAGGCAACAACAGATGTTGGCGAGGATGCGGAGAGAGAGGATCTCTTTTCCATTGTTGGTGGGAATGCAAACTGGTACAGCCACTCTGGAAAACAGTATGGAGGTTCCTCAAAAAACTAAAAATAGAACTACCCTATGACCCAGCAATTGCACTACTAAGCATTTATGCACGGGATACAGGTGTGCTGTTTTGAAGGGACACATGCACCCCCATGTTTACAGCAGCACTATCAACAGTAGCCAAAGTACGGAAAGAGCCCAAATGTCCATCGATGGATGAATGGAGAAAGAAAATGTGGTCTGTATACACAATGGAGTATCACTCAGCAATCAAAAAGAATGAAATCTTGCCATTTGCAACTACATGGATGGAACTGGAGGGTATTATGCTAAGTGAAATTAGTCAGTCAGAGAAAGACAAAAATCATATGACTTCACTCATATGAGGACTTTAAGAGACAAAACAGATGAACATAAAGGAAGGGAAACAAAAATAATATAAAAACAAGGAGGGGGACAAAACAGAAGAGACTCATAAATATGGAGAACAAACTGAGGGTTACTGGAAGGGGTGTGTGGGGGGGGAAGGGCTAAATGGGTAAGGGGCATTAAGGAATCTCCTCCTGAAATCATTGTTTCACTATATGTTAACTAATTTGGATGTAAATTTTAAAAAATAAAAAATTAAATTAAAAAAGCAAAAAACAAAAAAATAAATGGCAACTGTGATTCCCATATATATATATATATATATATATATATATATACACACACACACACATATACACACACGCCTATAGATAGATAACTATATATATAATACATATATCTATAGATAGACATATATAATAAATATGTCTGTAGGTAGGTAAATATGATTCACTTTTATTGTATGTATATGTGCATACCCATACATTTGTCTGAAGTACAATCATGTTTTACTTACCAAATTAAGGTAACCTCTTTCCACGTAGACTGTGAGCATGTTGCCATCCATAAAGGACCCACATCACTGCAAGCACCTAGTTCTGCTTCGACAGCACAGCCATAATAATATCTGGCCATGGAGGGCCATGGCCATGGGGATTCTCAGCAATTCACATGCACCGTTCCAGTTAAAGCATTTAAAGCTCGAAGCCGCACTACGAAGTGGCAGTGGGGAAACTGAGGCACCCGAACTTACACAGATAAAATGTGTTCAGCTGTTGAGATACTGGGGTATAACATGAAACGGATTCTGGTCTTCATCTCCAGGTCCTGGCACAGAGCTCCCAAAAGCCGTGTCAGACTCTTGGAGGGTCCCCTGGGTAGCTCCTGGGTGGAGACTGGTCACCAGAAAGACCAAACTTTAATTGAAAGCTGGGAACGTTCAGCCCCACCCACCTTCTTCTGGGAGGGGAGACGGACTGGATATTGAGTTAATAATCATCCGTGCCCATGTGATGAAGTTTCCTTTAAAAACATCCCTAAGTGACAAGGTTAGGAGGCCTTCTGGGTTGGGGAGTACACTCAGGTGCCTGGAGGGCGCAGCCCCCAGACACAGACCCTTTTGGACCCTGCCTTGTGTACCTCTTCATCAGGCTGTTCACTTGTATCCGCAACGACGTCCTTTATCATAAACCCATAAAAATAAAGTGTTTCCCAGAGTTCTGTGAGCCCTTAGAGCAAACTGTGAAACCTGAGGCAAGGGGTGTGGGAACCTCCCAGTGGCCAGTTGGTCAGAGCCCAGGCGATAGACTGAGACCTATGGTTGGTGTCTGAAGTGGGGGCCATCTTGTGTCTGAGCCCTTCACATGTGGGGTCTGTGCTATCTCGGACTAGTTCATGCCAGAATTGAATTAAATTGTACGTTGCTATCCACAGAGACTTGGAGTACTGCTTGGTGTGGAAAACCCGTCATTTAATGGGTCTTCCTATCAAAACTCACAGAATCATAGCTGTCCCCAATGTTATTACTAAAAACGATCTAATGAATATCTTTATGGCCAAATATTCATGTGTATCTGTGATTATTTCTCTAGGATGACATTTTTAGAAGCATGATTGCAGAGCTTAAGTATATGATTACAGTAAAGACTTTTGGTGAGCGACTTCCTAAATTGTGCTCCACTGTTTCTTAATTTGTGGGCTGGTGGGGGAGATACGGCTATTTCTGCTTTTACCTGTCATATCATGTACCACAGCAAACTCCTTGTCAGTCAGACAGGACCTCCGTCCCAGCGAGGTGAGACTCCGTCTCTTCTCTTTCTCTGGGTGGGCCAAGCTGATTCGGCATTGTTGCTGGTAAACCACACGGGGCACTTTTCTGGAGCTGGGGCGCTGTGTCCTCTGCTATCCGGGACTGGCCCTCCACCGCACCTCGTGCCGACACACCAGTCTGGAAGCGTGGCCAGCTTGTCGGAAGGACCCGCCATCAAGGTCTATCAACAGCCCTATTCGAAGAGAGCCCGTGCCCCGAGACGGCAGCTATGAATGCAGATTAGTATGTGAACGGACACTAAGTCTATTTATGGTCCTGCCCAGCAACCCTTTTCTTTCATTTCCCCTTTACCAGAAGTTTCCAAGTATAATGTGCTCGGCACTGAATTCAATCAATATCTGCATTAACATCCTTTCAAAGGCAACGGCCCATCAGCGTTCTCGCTTCCCTCGACCTTGCTCCACACGTAGGCTTGGCATGTGCTCAGCACCATCCTCGTGACTGCCCTGTCAGCGTGGGGCGGCGTCATCCTCAGAGAGCGTCCGGGTTAATTAACCTTTAGGTGAAAATGCCGAGGATCCCTGTGATACGTGCTTCCTTCTCGCTCATTACATTCAGCTGGAAAAGCAGCAAGGTGCTGCAATAAATGCATTCATTAGGAAAATGATTAAATGCAGTTGTCTTTATTACCTTGGCAGTTAATCCTCTCTGCAAGGTGTCTGAAAAGTCACCCTCATCAGGGGGGAGCCCATGCAGGGGAGAGGCAGCTGTGAGAAGCCCAGGGTCCCTCACTCTCTCACTAGAAGATGAACTCGAGCTTCTACCAGTTCCACAAAAGCCCGGCCCGTCACTCGAGCACAGCATCCTCCCCTGCTTTTCCCCAGAGCCACCCTACTGACAACGTGTTAGACGAGGGTGTGGACATCTGTCACCTGTCACCAGTGGGGAGTACAGACCGCGTGGCCCACAGGTGGGAAGGCTCCCTGGCTGTCTAGCATCTCTGGACACTCAGTGTAGAGTTCTACCGGTGGCGTGAGTGGAAATTAGTAATGACAACTGGTAAGATTGGGCAACGTTTCCAAAGAGAGGTGAAGGGTTTCATTGACAGATGCCCTTACCAAGGAGACATGACCAAGGCCAAACAGCATCCTTCTGGGATGACCGTGCCATCTGATGTGCTGTGTCTCACCCTGGACGGTATGTTGGAACCTGATCTACCATTGCTCAACCCGGAAGTCTCACGGGGTCAAGTTCAATTGCATCCAGTGGGTAAACCGTCCAGAGAACCACTTTCTCTCTCTGCTTTGGGATGCACTGCCTCTCCTCGTTCCCCTTCAAACCCAACCCTGACACCTCTCACCCTTCCCGGAACCACCAGGTTCCCTCCTACCCACACAGACACCGTTCCGCTGACCTTCCTGCCAATCTCACTGCCACACTCTTCCCAATAAAATGCAATTCATCCACTTACCTCACATTCATGCTCACAGCGTCAGTTGTCCAAAAGGGGCCTACCGCATAGTAGGTGCTCAGCAAACGTTCATAGAAGCCGACTTGGAAGCATAATACATGATATCTTCCATAAAGATTCAAGGAAAGGGAATCAGCTGTGCTACAGACTCCATGTGAAGGCAATAACTAAAATGTGTAAAGCTGACTCTGCAAGCTGACGTAGGACAGAAGGGAGAGGGGCAGAGAAGAAACAATTCTCCCACCTCAGTGCTCCTCAAGATGGACGTGAGTGTCCACTCAACACCAGCAAACCTCCTTATAAAACCACCTTCTGCCCCTCTCTCTGCAGGGGTCCCTGACCTCCTGCCTCTCCGTCCTATCTTCTGTATGCCATCCCGGAAAATACAACTGAATCTCATTAAAGGTAAAGTCCGAGACTCAAGAATTGTGACATTTACCAATTTCTATGGGGAAAACAATATCAAATTATTAAAAATTAAAATTCTTACCTGCGATGAGTGAAAACCTCTTTTTCCCGGTCGGTTCTACACATTTGCTGTTGACAGAATCACTGCAAAGCCCTGGTCCATCCTGTCGTCTCCAGCCCCCTGTCCCGCACCCTAGGCCTCCGCCAGGTGGGACCAGGCTGTGTCCAGCTGAACATATGCACGGAGTTTTCTCAAGGAAATCTATGAAGGAACTCCAGCTTCCTAAGACTGATCTTCCTTTTAACCTGAGTGAAGATTTACTGAGTCACTTATTTACAGAGTGATTTGCTACTCTATTTGGAGAATGACAACAAGGCCCCCCAAATCCTGGAAACATCTTAAAAACTAAATTAACTTCAGTGCCAGAAGGCTTGTCTACTTTGGGCCTCTCATTCATGGAAATTGAAAGTGATATCAGTGCTCTGTCTACGAGGCCAGTCCAACCAGGGCAGCGTAGGAAACACCAAGCTCTCAAAGCCGGTCTTGGCCCACCACGGGTTGATTTGCACCAGCAAATTGCCCTGTCTGCAAAATTCACTGAAGTCCCAACCCCCAGGACCTCAGAATGTGACCTTATGTGGAAACAGGGTCCTCACAGGTGTAGTTAAGCTAAGATGAGGTCATACTGTAGTTAGGGGGCCCTCTAATCCAACATGGCTAGCGTCCCTGTGAAAAGGGGAATTTTGGACACAGAGACAGGCATACGCCCACAGGGAGAATGCCCGTCCTGGGGGCGGGAGAGAAGTGACAGCCAGGCCTCCGACCCCGCAGAGCGGCAGGACCCCAACCAGGCGGCTGGGCCTGACTTCCCTCTCGACCCCGGCCCACCGCCCCACCTCAGAGAGCTCCTCTCTCTCCTCCAGGGCCAGTTCTTCAGCGACAGGAACCCCTTGGGACTGTGGACTCCATCAATCCCACTTGGAGAAAGCCAGTGAGGACAGGACACAGAAAGACAGTGAGGACAAGAGACAGGACACAGTGAGTGCATGGGAGGAAAGGGGAGGCCCTCACAGGGCCCCGCCTCAGGGAGATGCCCCCAGGTGGCCCTGTTCAGGCCTTTGTGCCGCGGGGGCTCCCTTGCTCCGGCCCAGCCGGGGCTCAGAGCCAGAAGGAGGCCATGCTTCTGCTCCTGACCTTCCCCACCCCGGTCCCTAAATCTCCCCGCCTGGACATCCTCTCAGGAAGTATCTCCACCCTGGGACTCACCACAGGGGGATCATCCCGGGCACCACCCCACTTGGTGCTTGGCCAATGGAACTATTTCCAAAAGTGGTTCTTTTTTTCGTGCGCAGACACATTCAAAGTGCTCGCCTGCAGATGCTGAGGGATGGTGCCCGTGCCACCAGGCGCTGGCATGGACCCCACCCCCGCCCCCCGCCCCGCCGGGCCATCGAGTGGTTATGCACCAAGCTTGGAGAAAGGATGCAAAGCTTTTGTACCCCACCCCTAGGCACCGGAGTCCCCCCTCTCTGCTTCCTCGACCCCAGTGGAGATGCACAACCCAGGACGTCTCCCCAACCTCCGCTGCAAGAGCAGCGTGGGCTGCGAAGCGTGGAAATGAGCTCTCTATCTCTCATCCGAGCCAATGTCACCGCGAGGCTGCTCTGACGTTCCCACATTGAGCTAACCTTGACACTGTGCCATCTGCACAGAAGCTCCCCGCCGTCGCATCCCTGCGCCTGCGACGTTAGGGGAGGTCTGTTTGCAGCTGACTCACCTGAAGCACGCGTCACTCCTTCCTGGTATTCACACCTAGGTATTTTTTTTTTTTTGACATTCTAATGACTCTTAAATATGCATAATCATTTTCCAGAAAGGCATTCCACACTTTATAATCACTTGCATAAACCGACCAATTTTGAGAGCTCGCCCCTGGAAAGGGGGCACAAGTGAGCCGTAAATTTAATTTGCTCTCACATCTGCTGTCATTACGCCGGGGCCTCCTGGGCTCGATGACTGTCCAGGACTCATATGTTCTAACGCCTCAGTTTTTGTTGTGACTGTTTTTAATTATAAGCGCTTCCACCAAAATGAATCACCGTTCACAATTCCAGCCGGGGAAGTCATTTTTTTTCTACTGAGCTACACTGAGCCCAAAGCACATTCCGGCTAGAAACGCCGAGGCTCAGAACGAATCCATTACAAGAGCGTCCCGGTTTGCTGCTGTCACTTTGTGTCCTGGTGTGGGAGGGCCGTTTCCCTGGCTCAGTGCACCCAGCTAGAGCTCACCACCCAGCGGGAAGCCCAGGCCAGAGGATGCGGGGGTGGGGGTGGGGCTGGTGCAGGAGCACAGGCCCCCAGGGCCGTGGGGGAGGCTGAGGCGGGCTAGGAAGGGGAGCTGTGAGGCTGGAGCCCCCTCTCCCCATCCTGGGAGGTCTGAGAATCCGTATTCAAACTGGCCTTCCCCAGACGCTCAGAAAGACCCAGGGAGAGAATGTGTTTTATTCAGCAGCTGTAACTCTAACTGCCCTGGATTATAATCTGCACTGACTTTGAACCTCAGTGGGGAGATGGTGGGTGGGGGGCGGGGGGTCTGCCTTGGCAGCTGGCCAGGTGCCCGGTGCCCCCGTGCTGGCCTGCCCTGGCTTCCTCCAGCGAGGAGGCCCTCTCACAACGGTTCGGTGAAGTCTGGAAAGAAACAAGAGCCCCAGATCGTAAAAAGCACAGCCCCGAACATAAATTCTTGTTGAAGAAGAAAACAAAAAAGCCCCAGGGTGACCCCGCTGTGTTTTATATGGCTGAGGGGGTGTGATCTTTTTCTCTTAGAACCAAGCTTTTTTGAGGGTTAGTAAAGAGAAAAGGTGCTCTTTGGCTTTTGAAGGATAGTTTGAGTCTCCCGTGGAGCAGAGTCCTGACAGAAGCGGCCGCCAGTGCTGCCTCCTCCCCTTTCGTATTTGCATCATTCATTCATTTTTCCTGCGTGCTGCCTGACCGCTCTCCAGGGCCCAACTGGGGGCCGGGGGGCAGGTAGATTGCTGCAGGGGCCCTGGAAGCTCACGGAGACGAGACGTGGCGTGCCTGCAGGAGCAGCAGCAGCTTCAGTCGGCTGGAGGGGCCATGAGGCCTCTGGCGGAGGACAGAGTTGAAACGGGCTTGGGGTGTAGGGTTTGGTCATGGGGGTGGCAGTGAGAGGCAGCTCCAGGCTACAAGGGCTGAGAGGAAGAAACAGGCAAGAAGTGATCGCAGACACAGCATGGGATCCAGAATGCCGCGGATACGAGGGGATACGGCTGGAAGTAAAAGTGGAGACCAGTCACAACGGCTTTGCACAGTCTGCTGCAGGTGTGGGACGCTGCGAGGCTGCGGGCGAGGGCACGGCGTGAGGGAGGCGGCCCTTTCTATGTAAGATGCTGCCACTGTGATCATCCTTACAGGGCGCAGCCGATGAGGAGCCAGAGCGAGGAGCCAGCGGCACAGAACTGGGAAGGGAAGGCTGTGGCCATCGGAGGGCCCAGCGCGGGCCAAGGCCACCGCTCGACAGCCCTGCGGGCCTTTGCGGGTGGTGCCCACTGTGTCCTCAGGCCTCCGAAAGCGCGTGACACCCGCCTTAGAGACCCAGCAGAGACTGGGTCCAGTAAGTTGCCACAGAAAAGCCTAGATAACACACCAGGATCTGCCCTTGCGTCTGCCTAACCCCGAAGACCATTTCTACCCCTTACTTCACAGGGAGGGTATTAGAAATTAAAAACATATGTACCTATGTTTCTGTAAGACTTGGTGATGCCTTAATCTGGGAGTTTGGAAAAAGAAGGAAAATAAACATGGCTCAGTCACCATACAAAAACATGGAAGTTCGGTGGGGGGGGGGGGTGGTTATTTGGGGAAAAGATCAAAAGCCAAGTGTCAGGCTTGTGTGCTTTATGATGAAAAAGGGGCATCCGGGATATGCTCAGGGAACGAACTACGTCGCACCAGGGGCGAAGTTTTTGGAGACTGGGACCGAGAGGTTCTAGTTGTAGGTCTGTGCAGAAAAGCGGGGCCTGGGTCAAGGACTCAAGGGAGCGGTTCATTTTATCAAATCAGGAAAGTAAAACAAAAACAAAAACAAAAACAAAAACAAAAACAGTATGGCCTTAGTTTGGTGATTTTTCTTTAATCTGAGTAGAAACAATCCATGCCTCGTGCCCCCCCCCCCCCCGCCAGGGCTAATTAGAATTAGAAGATGGGTCTGTATACCACAGAGGAAACCAACCAAGCTAAGGCTATTCCAACACCCCATCTTCTAAGGACTGCCCCTCCAGGAGCGGGATGTGCCCGGCCCGGTGGCTTCTGGAGAGCGGGCTGGATTCAGTGACTCCCCTCGGAAGACAGAGCGTGGCAGGGAACCAGGTGTGAAGGGTCCGGGTTCACCAGCACCTCTGCCCCGCTCTCCAGGGAGGTCTCCATTCCGCAGGTGCACGAGAGGTGACCCCGTCCGGTGGGTGAGCTGACACCATGTGGCTCTCTGCAGCGCCTCCCGTCCCCACCGCCCTCAGCCGGCCACACGCCTCCCACGGTGTCTCTGCGGAGCGGTGGGCACGCAGACCAGTCTGGGTTCCACTGAACACAGACCCACAAACAAACGGATGATGGGAAAGGGAGAGCCGGCCGCTGGAGACATTCTGACCCGGGGAGGGAGGGAGCGAAACCAGATAGGTCTTGGCAGCCTCCCCAGGGGAGGGCTGGGGAATTTCACATCCTGACTGTCCCCAGGGCCTTCCCTCCCATCTCTGTCCCCTGCAGGGAGGCTGGAGAGCAGTGATAAATGGCCTGTCACCTCCCTCGCCATCAGTCTCCAGCTGTTTACTGATACTGGGTTCAACTCTACGGATTCCAGTGACCCTTTTAAAATGGCTTCAAAATGCGTCATCCACCGCTGAACACAATCCCCCACTCTTGAGTCCTAAATGTTGTCACCGCTCGCTTTTCTCAAGCCTGGTTTCTTTTTGCCCGGGAAAGGATGCTCGCAGAGAGGCCCCGGTCGGTACAGGAAGCTGCAGTGAGGTCAGGCCAGCATCTGAGGCGGAGGGAGGGCTCGTGGGGCCCGCGCCCATGAAATTTCACCCCTGAGCGCGCCCCTCCCTGATGACACTTCTTCCCCACGGGGGGTTTTACATGCGTCATCTCATTTCAAAGAGAAAACTATGAG
Organism: Panthera onca; assembly: GCF_046562875.1. Taxonomy (NCBI): domain Eukaryota; kingdom Metazoa; phylum Chordata; class Mammalia; order Carnivora; family Felidae; genus Panthera; species Panthera onca. Next base: position 4,102,848 of record NC_138339.1, on the reverse strand, counting down.
GCGGAGGTGAGTAACTCGCCTGGTCACAAAGCCGGGAAGTGAGCAGGCCCCTCCGGACCCCTCTAGACCAGGCCCCGGCCTTGGGCTATGACTTCCAGCTTCTTAGCTTGTAACCCCGCCTCCTTGCAGTAACCATTGTGCGTGTGTGCGTGTGTGTGAGCACACTTGTTACAAAAATACGATACTGCATAGACTGCTTTTTTAAAAATAATTTTATGGAGGTGAAATTCACGTAACACACAACCATTTTAACGCGAGCACTTTGGCGGCATTTAGCGCATTCATCACGTCTCGCAATCAGAGCTCTGTCTCATTCCAAAACATCGTCATCCTCCAAATCGAAATCCACTCATCCTTGGGCAGCGTCTTACCATTCGCCCCTCCCCCTCCGGCAACTGCCAGTGTGCCTTCAGTCTCCGCGGATCTGTATGTTCCGGACTTCTCGTATAAACGGAATCATGCAGTATGTGACCTCTGATGTCCGTCTCCTTTGGGCCAACACTATCCTCAAGAACACGCATCCACTTGATAGCACGGATCAGGACTTCGTTCCATTTCACGGCGGAATAAGATACTACTGTGTGGATGGACTACCCTTGATTCATTCATCCCTTATGGACATTTGGGCCCTTTCGGCCTTTTGGCTGTTGCACTTGTGCTGATGGCTATAAGCATGTCCTTGTTGAGTGCTTGTTTTCAATTTTGTTGAGTCTATACTGAGGCGTGGAATTGTAAGGTCACAGGGTAATTGTATGTTTAATTTTTTGAGGAACCACCAAACTGTTTTCCACAGAGGCCTAACCGTTTTCCCCCCACAGGCAATGTACAAGGGCTCCGATTTCTCCGTACCCTCATCAACACGTCGTATTTTCTTTTTCTTTTTTTTTTTACTACTATTATAGCCATACTGGATGGCGTGATGTGCTATCTCGTGCTTGTCGTGTTCATTTGACTGATAACTAATGGTGCATTTTTCTTCATCAGTTGTTGGCCATTTGTACATCTTCTTTGGAAAATACGTATGCACATTCTTTGCCCCACTTTCGTAATTGGCTTTTTCTGTTGTTGAATTCTAAGTGCTCTTTACATATTTTAATGTATATATCAATGATCAATGTATAATTTACAACCGATTTTTTCCATTCCCGTATGTTGCCTTTTCACTTCTTCGTAATGTCCTTTGATGACAATATTTTGACGACGTCCAATTTTTGCTTTTTGTTGTCGTTCGTGCTTTTGGTGTCATACCTAAGAATCTATGGCCAAGGTCATGAGGATTTACCCTGATGGATTTCAGCTCCTATATTTAGATCACCGACCCGTTTTGTGTTAATACCTGCGTGTGCTGTGGGTAGGGGTCTGACTTCACTGTGTTTTGCGTGTGGAGATCTAGTCACCCAGCACCACCCGTCCCGGAGATGATCCTCTCCCCGTGAGGAGGTGACTAGTGAGCAGTCTTGGCACCTTTGTTGAAAATCAATTCACCATAGATGTATGGGTTTGTTCTGCACTCTCAGTTTTAGTCCATTAGCTATTATCTCTATCTTTATGCCATTTTTATTTTCGTAGCTGCATATATGGGTTTATAAACTTTTTGGCTTTGCTTAATAAACCGAATACGTTCTGCAATGACAGCACGATAAATATCCTCCTACAACGTCATAACAAGTCAACCTTTTTTGGGTAAGTGGTCCATATTTCTTCATTATCAAGAGCAACATAATAAACACGCTTGTAGTTTCATAAATGACATGAACCACAATCATTCCTCAGAATAGCTTCTTGCCCAAGATTTTGCAAAACTCTGAGAGTTTACATAGCTGTTGCTGAATTCCCTTCCTGAGAAGCTCTGCCAGCTGGTCCGGTCCCCAGACCGAAGCCACCAGCTCAGTCCCTGTGCCCCGCTCTCTCTTCCCCGCTACCAGACCCCAAGGACAATTGTCCCCTCTTTTCTTCTTTTTCCAACTGCGTTCCGTATCATCTCTTCTTCCTTCCAGTGTTGACGTGAATCACACGTTGGAAAATGTAGCACACCCTCCATATTTCTTTAGCCCAGAGATTGAAAAAGGCAGCTCCCTTGGAAAAGCCTGAAAGCCCCATTCCTGGTGCGATGGCGCAGCAAGGACGGAGCCTGATCGCTAGTGGCTCCTGGCTGATACCTCCACTGGGGCACAAATGAAATGATGGGTCCCTGCATCCCAACTGTGCAGTATCAGCTCTCAGTGATCGCCTTCAGAATGGAGAGATGGTTGAAACTACCCAGCATAAATAGTTGCTAGTCTCAGCTGAATGATGCTGCTGAACAAAGTCCTCTCAAGCCCGCCGGGCAGGGATGACACAACAGAGACAAAAACATGCCTCCTTTAATGTCAGACGTTGACCCTCCTCTCTGATTCCCTGAGAAGACACAGTTCTGAAAAATTCCTGCTCTGTGGCTGACACCTCATCAAAGCCACATGGACTGCGAAGGTTCAGTGAGATGGAAACGTCCTTCGCCAACGAACTCAGAGCAGGGACTGCTGGGCCGCACATGGGGAGAAATGGAAGCGGGCTGGGGCTGCCGCTGTGCACAACAGGGGAGAGAATCAGGTCCCCCGTCCCTGCATGTCTGATTGTGAGATGCACTCTGCAGCCCGGGGCTGCCCTGCAAAGCTTCCTGCCCGGGTCCAGTCCCTGGATAGGAGCACCGAACCACTCACTGTGCTGAGAAGCTGCTTCCGTAGCTGAGTCCCGGGGACAGCCGCTGGGAAGACAGAGCTTCTGGACTTTACCTTTATTTCCAGGCTCTTTAAAGACTATGACACAGAGCAAATGAAGAATTGGCAATGAGGAGGGACAGAAAAGCAGGTGGAGAAAGTCAAGAACGCACGGGACAGCAGGAGAGAAGGAGTGACGAACTGGGGGGTAACAAGCGAATACAGACACGACTTTCCGTTTACAGGTTCCCTTCACAAAGCACTTCAAACACCATCATCTGGTCATCTGCTAACTGTACCCCCGGGGCGGGAAGCATCAGCCCTTGTTTCCAGATGAGGCGCTGGGGAGGGGAGACCCCCATGGTCTGAGCGAGGTCACGGGGCTCCTTCGCAGCAGATGTTTGCTAACCCAGGTCTCCTGGCTCCTGTTAGCGTCTCAGCTGATGCCAGATAGACAAATAAATGCACAAGGAAGAACATGTTTAAGAGCCCTGATTTAAAGCAGAGCAGAAGGGAGTTAGCAGAACGACTTGGGAGGAAACAAAGGGGGGAAAAAGAATAGCTCTGAGTGGAGGAAGGGAAGGGGAGTGCGGGCCAGGAACAGGGCTTGGGGACACGGTCACCCCATCCCCACGGCCTCTGTGGGCGGCAGGGAACTCAGAGGCCAGGGAAGGTCACAGTTCAGAAGGAGCTGGCTGGAAGCACAGAAGCCAAGAGTCAAAAGGAGAGCAGCAAACAGCAGGTGAAGAGAAACTTCCAGATGGAGCAGAGGAAGGACAGAGCTCCACGGAGGACTATGCCAGGGCTCTCGCCAGGTTCAAAGCGGGAAACGCCAGGAGTGGGGCGGGGAAACCGAGGCAGAGGCGACGCACACATCCGGACTCTGATCACAACCTTACGACACTTGGGATTAAAGGAGGCTCCCCAGGTGCCTTCTCTGCCTATTTGACACCCCCCTTCCAAAGGTGGCTTGAGAAAAGGATATAAAAGTTCACCTAAAGGTTTCCACTGCAACTCTCTGATGAGGGACCACCTGCCACGGCTTGTGTTTTTATTTCAGCGCTGTGCATTCACAAAACACGGTGATTTGTTTTCCTTGGAGAAAAATCAGAACAGAGTGGCTTTTAGTAGCCATTAATCCCTGCGACGTCATTCACCATTCTCTTCAAAGAGGGCAGAAACCAGAAACAGATTTCAAAGGAAGGCTCCTCTAATGAGCAGAGACAGACAGGCAATCTGGGAGTAATGATCCCTGAGCCTGTAATCAGCCACCGTGTTAAAAAGTGTCCCCAGACAAGAAAACCCTCGGAATCCAAACAAGCACACATCCTACCTGATGTGGCTTCCTCTCTCCAGAGAAACTCTTCTCCCTGTAATTTCTCACTTTTTTCCCCCCTTCCTTCCCACCAAGACCCAGGCGAGAGGTTTGGGGAGTGAGAAGTCTGTTTATTTTATCTCGCCCTGTGGTTCTCAAGCAGAGATAACCCCCCTCCCCCCGCCCCTGCCGAAACCACCACACGTACCGCCCAGGAGACATTTGCAGCGTCCAGAGATACTTTTGAAGGTCATGACTGGGCAGAGGTGAAGGGTGCTGTTAACTCTGGTGGACGGAGGCCAAGGGATGTACCTCACCAGCCTACAGTGTGTAGGATGGCCCCTAGGACAGGGATCCCGGCCCAAATGTCCATGCAGCAGAGGTGGAGACACCACGGCTAACTGCATGACAGGAGAAATCACGCCTCGCCTGCCGCCTCTGACATCAGAATTAGTTCACACTCAGATCCCGGGTCCGCCATGTTTCCCACAAGTACGGGTTCCAACATTCGTAAACCCAAATAGGGACGTGAGTAGGTGGCTCATTGTTGCCGCCTCATCTACTGCTGACGTGCTGTCTTCTGGTTCAAGATGTTGCTGGCAGAGAAGGTTGGCCTTAATTACACACTGATCTGGGTGGGGATGGCTCCAGAATGTGCGACTGCCTGGGGTAGGGATGCGCCACAGAGAGTTGACTTCGGCACAGTCCACACATCAACTCTTTTTCTGCAAGAATCTCAGAGGCTATATTCTTACCGGCCTCATTTGCTGCACTGCTTTCTAGAAGTCAGCTACCTTCTGATGACTCATCCAGTCCTGATGGGATACTAAGAAAATGAAAGCCCCTCTTTAACCCTGGGCAAGAGGCTGCTGGGAACTCGGAGACTATATGTGTCAAGAGGAAGAAAGGGTTGTGTAACTTTTTTTAATCGTGGTGAAAACAACAGAGAAAACATCCTTTACAAACTGAGCATGTAGGGGCAGCTGGGGGGCCCAGTCAGTTAAGCCTCTGACTTCGGCTCAGGTCATGATCTCACAGTTTGTGAGTTGGAGCCCCACGTCGGGCTCTGTGCTGACGGCTCGGAGCCTGGAGCCTGCTTCGGATTCTGTGTCTCCTTCTCTCTCTGTCCCTCCCCCACTCATGCTCTGTCTCTCTCTCAAAAATAAATATTTTAAAAAGGTATGTAACAATAGCTAACACGTGGAAACAACCCAAATATTCATCACCTGATGGATGGATTAACAAAAGCAGGAATGAAGGCCTGAAATAGTCTGCAGCGTGCATGAAGCTTGAAAATATTGCACTAAACGGAAGAAGCCAGATGCAGAGGCCACGTGTGGTATGATTCCACTTATATGAAACGTCAGTAAGCAAGTCAGGTGAGACAGAAGTGGATTGGTGATTGCCAGCTTCTGGGTAAGCAGGGACTGGAGAGTTTGGGGCAGGTCTTGGGCCCTACAGGTGTATCAGGCAGATTACCTACCTAGTGCTAATTAAGTGACTTCTGATCGACTTCTGGGTAAGCAGGGACTGGAGAGGGGAGTGGAAAATGTTCCCCAACTAGGTAGAGGTGACGGTTTCACAACATTGACAATGTACTAAAAACCATTAACATGTAGGCTTTCAAGTGGTTAAATGGTTAATTTTACATTATGTGAATTTATCTCGATTTCCAAAGGGGGGGGGAAACATGTTTTGGGACCCTTCGCTTGGGAAAATCTGATAAAATGAGCTCTCTTGAATGGGAGGGAAGTTAAGTATGAAAAACCATTCAGAATCTATTGACTTATGAAAAATAAAGCCAGACAAATAGCAAGAATTATCACAATGTCAGGTGTTCGTGGATGGTAAATTGTATCATCCACTCTTGGCACCCGGTCCCCCAGTTCCGGGACAGAATAAATGAATACATGTCACTGAACGTAAGTCAGTCCCTGATCACTGTCCCGGCATATTGTTCTGTCATTTCCATTTTTAATAGCTTTATGCAGCTTAATTTCACCAAGACTCGGAGAGCTGAGTGTAATCATGGTCAATGCCAACCCCCGGCACAGGTGGCTGCCTATCCACTGGGACCCTGAGACCTCCCTCCCCAACCATATTTCTGCCAGTGGCATCAATGGATCCCCAACTCTGGAGTCAAAACCTATTCTGCAGGTAGTCCTGGGGAGGAGACAGAGTGCCATGAGCTGTCATCTGTTAAGTCTGCACGACCCTCAACAAAGTGAATAGCATACGGGATGGTGACCAGCCTCTGAGTTACCTAAACCACACTGCGCTTCCTATCAAAGCCTGGGTCAAGCTGGAGACCCTGCAAGCTTGCAAAGGCAGAAGACAAGAAGGAAAGGCATAGCCGTTCTGAAAAGGAGGTGGTTTTCAACAAAAGAAGATGGGGTGGGCTCCAAATAGGAGGAGGTAGGGCCCTAAAGGTCAGCTTCATTGCTTCCACCTGCCTGCAGACCCCACCTTGGGCTCAGTCCCCTGTCATCCTGTGGTTAGATCTGACCGTCACCTACACGCTCCAACCCTGCCTTCTTTTTTGATGCTGCTAGGAAAGGCAGACTTCAGGGTTCCAGAATCTTCCAGCAACTTGTCAATCCCACAATCAAATTCACAGGGTCAAGGTCATTGCAGAAAAGCGGAAGCCATTCCAACCAAGACATTTTTTACAAAGGAGAGCAGGTGTGTCCAGACACTCAGACATTAGACATCGTTTCTCCTGCTCGTTGCTCATTGCTATGCTGCAACAGCACGTGAACGTGTTTTGGGCATTCGCCAGTGTTAGAAGATTAACTGAGGCCTATTAAAAAATTTAAGAGCTTATTTGAGCAAAACAGCTCATTCGGATTGGCAGCATCCAAGCTAGCAGGTAGAAAGGAGATCTGGGGCGCTGTACAGAATTAAAGATTTTTAAAGGCAGAGGTGACTGGAAACAAGGAAGTTCTACCGGCAAAAAAGAAAAGCAGGTTGGCTATTGCAAGGTCACCTTCCTTTAAGAAATCGAAGGAGTTGTAGGAAAGGAAAAAAAAAAAAATCCTTTCTACCCTACAAAATCCTTCCATCTGGTCTAATAATTTGACTTACGTGAGACAGATTAACAGGAGGAAAAAAGCCAAAGTTTTATTACATGTGCTCGGAGACCCAATGACAAAACTGGGACCCAAAGAAGTGACCAAGGCACCCAGTTTTTATGCTTTTTAGACAGACAATAAATCTGGGAGGAATTGATAAGACAAAAATAACTTAACTTTAGGAGCTTTAATTAGTAAGGAATTCTAAACAGAATTTGGGCTGGGGTAGTAAACTAGTAAAAAGTAACAAAGGGTGTTTATACAGCTTTCGGGCTGTAAGTTCCATATCTCTGGTGATCGGGGTGTCTCTTTACCTCCTGGTACAGGGAGGGTACCTTTCACACTGGACATTTATTTCCTGCTTTCTGGAGGCAAAGTGGGGGGCACAGTGTTCTTTTTGCACTGGCTGTTCTTAAGTATCTCTTAATTCAAAAATAATCAATATGTCAGAGTGGTGCAGTTTGGGGCAGGTCTTGGACCCTACAGGTGTATCAGGCAGATGACCTACTAGTGAAAATTAAGTGACTTCTGATTGACTTATTTCTGCTTCCATTTCTGGGAGAGCCCAAACTTCAAGTCAGTTAGTTTTCAGCTTGGTGACATGGGGCTTAGCATAAGCAACTCCGTTTTGAGACTGTTGTCTTGTTTTTGACAACAGCCTGGGTTATTTTCTTTGATTTGAAGCAGGGTTTAAAAATCACCATAGCCAATGGAAGCTATCCAACCCTTAAGAAAAAATAATTTCCATCTTAAGATTGTCTCAAATGCTAAAATGGGTTTTGTTTTAAACGCTCAAACAACACCAGAAGGCTTTAATAAAACTGAAAAGTAAAACAAACTAACATATAAAGTTTCAAAAATCATAAACCCTCCTAGGCTCCTCCGGTGTGCACTCCCTATGCTTGTCTAAAAATGCACACAGAGGGGAAATGGAGGTTGTTTCGAGTTATTACCCCATCACATAAACAAAGGCAAACACCTTGCTTAGTTACATGCATGGTACCTGATGGCCAAAGCCACAACGTGATCCCTCACACCGGTCAGAGTGGCTGAAATTAGCAACACAGGAAACAACAGATGTTGGCGAGGACGTGGAGAAGGGGGGACCCTCTCGCACTGTTGGTGGGAATGCAAACTGGTGCAGCCGCTCTGGAAGACAGCATGGAGGGTCCTCGGAAAGTTAAAAATAGAATTACCCTATGACCCAGCAATTGTACTACTAGATATTTACCCAAAGCATACAAAAACATAGATTCAAAGGGGCACGTGTACCTGATGTTTATTACAGCCTCGTCAACAACAGCCCAACTACAGAGAGAGCCCAAGTGTCCTTCAACCAAAGAAGATGTGGTATATATATACAACGGAATGTTACTTAGCCATCAAAAAGAATAAAATCTTGCCATATGCAAGGATGTGGATGGAGCTAGAGTGTTAAGTGAAGCGACGTAAGTCAGTCAGAGAAAGACAAATACCGTATGATTTCACCCCTATGTGGGACATAAGAACCAAAACAGATAAACATAGGGGAGGAGGAAAAAAGAGAGGGAAGCAAACCATAAGAGACTCTTAACCATGGAGAACAAACTGAGGGAGGTGGGTGGGAGATGGGCTAGATGGGGGATGGGTATGGAGGAGGGCACCTGTTGTGACGAGCACTGGGTGTTACACGCAAGAGATGAATCATTGAATTCTACTCCTGATGCCGGTGTTACACGATACGTTAACTCACTAGAATCTAAATAAAAACTTGAAATTAAAAAACAAATTGTGGTCCCAGAGGCTACGAGAGCACAGCGGGGTTGGGGGTGGGGCAGTCACACTGCACGGCCCCTCCTGCCTGCACTGACCTAAAACCCCTGTCTCCTTAACTTCCTCCTTTGGAACTTGGTCTATTTTAAGACTGGGATCAAATATACAGTTGTGTACTAGAGTTCCTCCAAGTCACTGCCCAGGCCCTTGCTGAGGGCTGCGGTCAACTCCCACGGGCCACCACCCGCCCCTCCGCACCGTGAGGGAGGACACCTGTAGATCGGTGACCGGAAGTCAAGGGGGAGTTGGTGTGTCGACTGGGGTTGACGTGGATCCCAGGTTTCTCGTCGCCCCCTGAGGGAGGGGAGAGGGAGGCCAACAGGGGCTTCAAGGTGTAGGTGGGAGCATTTAGGGACTTCTTTATACATCTGGAAGATGCACTGAACGTGAGCGTGTGTATATGGTACCCATGTGTGAGCACAAACTTGTAAACACGTATAAGCTCATACAAAGATGGGGGTATAAGACACCACCGCCCCCTGTACGAGTCAGCTGGGCTGTCATGAAAAGCACCGTGGACTGGGTGGCGTAAACAATCCATTTTCTCTCGGCTCTGGAAGCCCGAAGTCCAGGGCTCCTTCTGAGGCCTCAGGGAGAGTCATGCCTCTCCCCTCACTTCTGGCTTGTGGGCAATCTTTGGCCTTTCTTGGCTTGCGAACACATCACCCCAGTCTCTGCCTTCACCCTCCCCGAGTGTACGCCTGCGTTCAAAGCCTCTCTTTGTCATAAGGGCGCCAGTCACGCGGGGTTAGGAGCTCACCTCCTCCGGTACGACCTCGTCCTCACTCACTACGTCTGCAAGGACTCTATTTCTCAGTAAGGTCACGTTCTGAGGTACTACAGGCTAGGACTTCAACACATGAATTGGGGGGTTGGTCACGATCTCACAGTTTGGGGGATCGAGCCCCACATCGGGCTCCGTGCTGACAGCGTGCAGCTTACTTGGGATTCTCTCTCTCTCTCTCTCTCTCTGCACAAACCCCCCCCAACCAAATAAATAAATAAATATCTTTAAAAAGGGAAAAAGTATTCATGACACTTGGCAAGACAGTAAGGCAGACTTTCTTGAGAGGACTCTCACAATCGCTCCAGGAATCACCACAGTAGGGTTTTGTAGAAGAGGAGGGAGGTTGGGCTCGACTCTGGATGTGAGAAGGAAACATGGGAAGTTACAGCCCGGGAGGGGTTCCAGCTCACCCGGTCTGACAGGACTCTTGTTGGAGGTGGGCCGGGGGTCGGGCGTCACCGGGCCAGTGGGGGGGGTCAGAGACCTGAGAGATATTGGGGGTGACTAGATATGCAGGGAGGGCGGTTCTGGCTAAACCAACTTAGCAGGACTTTTGCTAAAAGTTCATGAAGCAGAGAGAGACAGGGAAGTCCGAAAGTCAGGGTCCAGGTTGGCAAGAGGGCTCAGAGAGCCCTGACCAGAGTGTGGTCAGTGAGGGGTCACCTGACCGCGTTGGCCCATCGGGTCTGGCGAGTAACGGTCGTCTTCCCCATTGTTTCCTTGAAAGAAGCCCCCGCTTCTGAGACCAGCCCTCTCCTCCAGGTCTCCCGAACCATCTGACTCTGATTTCCTCTTCTGCCGGGACCCTGACTGATCCAAGCCTGGGGTCCGGCCCTGTCCGCGACGGCCACCAAAGCCATCACCAAAGCGCCCAACATGAGCTACTGTTTTGTTTCTCCCGGTATCATGCAGCAGAAATTTGAAGACCTCCTGACAACAGGCAGGTCCCTCCTTCAACACAGAGGCACGTGAAAGACAGATGTCCCCCTCCCCCCCCCCCCCACGCTCTCAAGGCGTCTCGAAGGAGTGGCTTGTGAATAGGAAAGATTTATCACTGTCATCCCTGCTGGGGAAAACAAGTCCGCACCTCACATCAGAGCATTCCAGCCGTAGACAGCGAAGTGAGACCAAATCGGCCCGTGAAGACGGCCGGAGAGGCGCCTCCCCAGCGCCAGACGTGGGCTTGTCTCTCACGAATGCTGATCTGCCTCTAAAGGGGATGGCTCTGGCCTGCACCTCGGAGCCCGCGCTTTCATTATGAGCCTCCCTTTGTCACCGAGAACGACGCAAGCCCACGAGCCCAGTGCGCGGAGTGACCCGTCTAGTCTTGCTGGAAAAACCCACCGCGACACACGGGTCAGCGGATCATAACTGGGCGAAACGTGGAGGCAACTGCTTGCTGGTTTTCTCTCACTCAAAGTGGAAAGTGACACCTTTCTTCGACTCATCTTCCTTCACTGACGCCAGAGAACAACCACAGCCTAACGGAGGTAAATGCTTCATATCACGGTTGCTCAAAAGCCACCTCACGGGGGTGCCTGCTGCGGCCCCTCCTCCGCCCCACCTTGAACCACACTCTGCCAGAGGCTCTGACAGGGACCCGGGGCTTTCTCCGTCCGCCTGGTCATCCCCGCTTCCCTTCCGGCCCCATCGGTCTTGGCCCTCGCGTGGCCCGTCTAGTTTTGCTGCACTTTCTGTAACTCAACGCCAGGCATCTCCCCCGCTCTGCGATGACAGCTGCCGGGACCGCCATGTGAGGAAGCACTTGGCCCCCGTCCTTGCACAGCACTGAGCCAGAAGTCGGCCTGCAGGATTCATGCTGAGCATCTGAAAGACAAACCACCTTGAAGACAAAGACACCTGGAGCCCTACTGAGGTTGCTCCGTGTTCTAGAAATCCAACGCAGAGCAGCAAGGTGCTTCCACTAAAGGGAAAATAAAAAAACTTTTGTTCAATGGAAGGCTTACCCGAGTAAAAGCCTCACGTCGCCAGCTGTGGGCAGTGTTGGCTGGACACTAAATAACGCCACCGGCCACGAGCGGGAGTCCACCCAGCTCTCACGTGTCCATAGTGCATCTGTGGCCGGTAATGTAGTGAATGCACACCAGGCCAGGTGACAGACAAGAGGCTGGTGTCATGGCCTATGAGCTAAGCCCACTCCGTCTGCTACGTCGCACGTGGCCCATCGAGTATTTGCAGCCACTGATAAAATAATTTTGGGCTTTGGTATTTTGAAAAACTGTCTTTCATTCCATAGTGGGTCATTAGAAACGGTTTCCTAATGAACCCACGTTCCACTTACCGGACTTTTCCTCCTGTACATAATCTCTACTAAACGTGAGGATGTCTACAAAGGCCTGGGATTAACTTGCGGATCTATTTACAACAAAATACTTTTCCATATATAGTGTATTAGTCAGGTTGCAGAGAAACAGAACCATAGTGTACGTGTAGACAGAGAGAGATGTATTTTAAGGAACTGGCTCATGCGATTGTGCAGTCTAGCCAGCATGAAATGTTGAGGGAATGCTGGCAGTCTGGAGACCCAGGGGAGGGTGCACTCTGCAGCTCAAGCCTGAAGGCTGTCTGCAGACAAAATTCCTTCATCCTCAGTGAACACCAGTCTTTCCCCCTAAGGCCTTCACCTGATTGGATGAGGCCCACCCACATTAAGTAAGAAAATCTGCTTTAATCAAAGTCTTCTGATTTAAATGTGAATTACTTCTAAACAAGTACCTTCACAGGGACATCTAGACTGCTGTTTGACCCAACGCTGGGTATTGTGGCATAGCCACGTTGACTCATTAAATTACCAGTTACACATACAGATATAGGCAGGTAAAAGTTAAGTAGTCAAGAATGTCCATAGAATGTGCTACCTGTCTACCTGCAGGTGCTAATATGTTTGAGCTTTCTGGGCTAAAGTCCTATTAAATAAAATCAAGGTCAATGGCATTAGACGTTCGTCATTCATAACAATAAATACCTCTGTGCACCTAAGTTGTCCTTTCTGGAAATCGAGGTGATTCAGTTTGCACAAGATATTTTAATAAAGTAGTGTAGTGCAAGACCCAGGGTTTTAGAGGCTGTGCAATCTCAGTTCACACCTTGGCTCCTTTATAGACTCCCTGCGTGATCTCGTACCACCGACCTATCTGCTGAGCGACCATAGAAGCATGGAACTCACAGAGCAATTGTGAGGAGGTGTGCCTGAGACCCATTAGGGAGGCAGTGCCGGGCGCACAGTTGTGGCTCAGCAAACGGTGGCTGTAAAAGCAAGATGGAGAGGGTTTCAAATCACTGTCTATTGTCCACAGTGGAACAAAGACAGACTCAGATGAAGTCAATGAGGATACCAGAGCAGTAAAAGTATCTGAGCTTCAAGGAGGAAGGTGGGGAGCGGTGATGGCCAAGACCCTGCAGAGTTTCTAGGCAGGCGGGGACCTGGGAGATGTGACCAGATGGTCCAGCACAGGGTTTACGGGGATGACCGTCTCCACGTTGATTTCATGGCCAGTTAAGAGCAGAAAACACGATCAAGTTGGTAGAGTATCCGAAAGTCATGAACACTCTAGAACAAAAATATTCCAGTGCTGGCATGAGAGCAGTCTTTATTAGTTAGCATGGTCATATATAGCTGTGAAGAAGAAGATTGGTGGGTAGGTTCGATTACTTTCCCATGTATTATGTGCAAACTTTCCATGAAATTGATTTATCTAACAAATGGTTAAGATATGGCTATACAGTTGAGTTCTAGCTCCACTAATACCAGACTAATCCTTCTCCATGAGAACACCCATCAAATCTGAGAAAATATTGTTGAAATGTATTTAAAGTTGTCAGAAAAGTAACACAACAACAACAAAAATTACAGAAACAAGCTTTGAGACCAAAATTAAACGAGTGAGTCTAGCATTGGGGGATTTTTGCCCTAGAACCTTCTCCTCCTGCTGAAATGATCAGCAGAACATGTAGCAATGATCAGAGGCTTTGGCTGACTCCCAGGGATAGAGACAGAAACTGGAATTCAGGGCTTTCTTGGTATGGAGGGTGGTTCTGTAAATACATCTAGGCATCGAGTTGGAATATCAGAGAGTTAAAACCTAGGAATAAAGATCAACCAGAAGTAGACTGACCCTCACAGAAAGACTGTAGTCAAGGCACCTGGGAGGCTCAGTCGGTTAGGGGTCCAACTTCGGCTCAGGACGTGATCTCACGGTTCATGAGTTCGAGCCCCACGTTGGGCTCTGTGCTGACAGCTCGGAGCCTGGAGCCTGCTTCACATTCTATGTCTCCCTGTCTCTCTGCCCTTTCCCTGCTCATGCTCTGTCTCTCTCTCTCAAAAATCAACATTAAAAAAAATTTTTTTAAAGAAAAAGACTATAGTTAAGCGTTGATCCACGCCTGTCCCTGAGAGTCAAGGTAACCCCAGCTTCGAATCTGCTCACCTAGTTATGGTCCAGAAGTAGACTGAAACCCCCTGCATAGGAAGAGAGCATCAAAAAGAACCTCAAATTATCTCTACAACTTTTCAAATACGATGCCTGCACCCTGTCAAAAATTACCACGCATGAGGAGAAAAGAAAGCATTATTTAAAATCCAGAGAAACAGTCAACCCACGAGGGATGCAGACAATGGCATTATCAGACACAGGCTGTAAAGCAACAATGCTCAACGCGCTTATGGAAGTAAAATACAGGCTGAGAAATTTTATAGAACTAGACGCTGTTTTTGCAGAGAATTTTGTAGACAGCTACGAATTATTTTTAAAAGCCCAGGTGGATCTTCAAGAACCAAACCAAACAAAACAAAACAAAACAAAAACCCAAACAACAAAAAAACTACAGTGACACCATGTTAATGAATTTAACAGAAAATTATGAAGAGCTGAATATGGAATTAGCAAACGGACAGGTAGGGCAGAAGGAATCACCCAGACAGTATAATGAAGACGACAGAAAGAACATAGGAGACGCAGGGACATGGTGAGGAAGTCTACATGACCTATGCCTGAAGACCCAGCCAAAAGGGAAAAATAAAGAGGCAGAGGAAATAATGATACTTTTCCAAAGTATCCAAAGACCTAAGGCCACATATTCAATCAGCTCTACAAACTCAAACAGGGTAATTGTGACAACCCCACACCTACACACAATGTAGAAAAACAGAAAAACAAGGGAGAAATCAGGCAGAGAAAAAAGACGAGTGGCTTTCAGAGCGACGTCCGTGAGAATTAAAGCTGACTGTTCACGCAAAGTGACGGAATCCAGGAGGAAATGAAGTCATGTCTTCAAACGACAACAACAACAAAACGAAGAATTGAGGTTCATCCGAGTTCTAGGAAAATATATCTCAAGGATGAAAGTAAAACGAAAACATTACGGCAAATGGGCAGAATCTATCAGCCTGGAACCCCACGGGCAGAAAGGCTCGAGTCCTCTCAGGGGAAGAAAAATGACTCCAGGTAACAAAAAAGATGGTAAACATCAAACATGTGAGTGAATCTGAACAGAAGTGTCCATGTCAAGAGCTAATAGCATCCAATCAACGTAAGTGACAACAGGAACACAGGAGGTGGGACAAGACTACATGCAGGTAGGATGGACCACCCTTCCTGCTGGGGGTGGAAGCAAGTAAAAGCAGGAATTGATGTCAGACATCGCAAGTCACAATGCTTGTTGCATTCTCTAGGGCAATCACTTCTGTAAAAACAGTACATAACTGGGGCCCGTGGGGGGGTGGGGGCCTCAGTCGGTTGGGCGTCCGACTTCGGCTCAGGTCATGATCTCGTGGTCTGTGAGTTCGAGCCCCGCGTCGGGCTCCGTGCTGACAGCTCAGAGCCTGGAACCTGCTTCGGATGCTGTGTCTCCCTCTCTGTCTCCGCTCCTCCCCCACTATGAAGCTAACGAGGGTGGGGGATGGGACAATTAAAAAAAAAAATACTTAACCAGTTTAATAAAAAAGGCAATCCTAGACAGAAAAACATCTCCTCCAGGTATCAAGGAAAGCGTTCACCAAGGAACTGCCATGCACTGATCATAGAGCAGAGTGTGTTTCGGCCCAGTATCATTTTTAAAAGTAGCGTGACACATTGCGATTTTGCAGCCTCATTCATATAGATATTCATATGATATTCATATGGATACCATATAGATATAGATATAGATGGCTGTATAGTCAGAAATCCTACTTGGGTCGGGAGTGGATGAACCACAGGAAAACAAAGATCTGCTAATGAATCAGATGGGTCACATTCTCCCTGAGAGCCTGTCCCAGATCAGGAATCTCTGAGACTCGGAGGGCCTGAGAGAGACAGCACGAGAAGCCCCAGCACGTGCGAGGTCCCGAGGCTTTGCGAATAAGTACGTAAGGCTGATCCTGCTGCTGTCTGCTCAGCAATCACTGCCCTGAGCTCATCCCTCTTTCGCTCTGGTCTTTCCAGTGCAGGAAACAGTGAAATCACGATCAGCCATGATAGTTGTGCCCCAACCCACACCTTCATCGGGAACTCTGAGAGAGCCTGCCTACCGCGGACGGCGTAAAGCATGGGACACTCCCGGTGGAGACTGGCCTATGAAGCTCCCTTCATCTCCTCCGACCCTTGCCTGAGTGCTTTGGCTCGGTCTCAGCCTCTCCCCCCATGGGTCATAGGGCAGGGATGGCATCCTGACTTCAACAACCACACACGTGAAGACAGATCCGTGAGCGGGCTCGCCCAAGAGTCCATGGGATAGCATTTCCAAAAGAATCATCCCAGACAAGGGAAATGACAATCCGTTAAGGAGAGTTTCCAAGTCTACTAACTGGGCTCATAACAGTAACTATATCCTAGGGCTTGAGGCTTAAATTAGATTAAACTAGATGTAAGGCACCTGAAACAGAGTAAGTTCTGTAAACAGTAGGCATCACCATCATCGTCATTTCGTTATCGTCTCCACCATGCTTGTCCTCATCACCATCACGGCCACTGTCATCACCACAGCCATCATCATCATCATTCTGGAGCTGGTGTGCTGTTTCTTAACTTCTTGGTTTTTTCCAGCCTCCCGCACTCTGGAGTGCTCCACCCCAGACCTCCGGAACTAAATGTGCCCAGCCGTGCCCACCACAGAGGCACGGGCAAGGCGCTGTGTGCCCCCCGCCCTGACTACGTGAGAATAAGCAGGGATGCCTGTCGACGGCCAACGGCACACCACGTTAGTCAGACCCACCACAGCCCGGCCTGGACACATGGCTTTGAGCTCATGGACACGGACGAGGAGGACCTGGGTCCCGGGAAGCAGCGTGACCAGATGGCTAAGAATAAAGATACTAAGAAACTGGCTGCCTGTGATCTTGACTTGTGGCCGCCGGGAGCCTGTCTTGAGACTCTTTGGCCTTGAGGCTTTGAACGGAGCTCATCGTGATGCGTGTCTGTTCTGCTTATTTATAGTGATGAGATAAAACCCAGGTGAGTTATTTGGCAGCAGGGAATGCTGCTGTTTTTAATCAAAGCAAATAAAAAGACAATCTCTTGATTGAAAAGATGTATCCTCAAGGCCTTTTACAGACTGCAGATGTGTGCACCTTAATCTCACATTCCTTTGAAAAGAGAACGCTCTTGAAAAGCAATCTATATGTTCCTAATGTCACAAGGAAATACCTGAATAGTTCTGTCCTTCTGAACCAGAAAAGAAAAGAAAGGGGGGAAAAAAATAGGCCTGCTGGGACACGGGAGCCACCTCATGTCACAAGCTGGAAGGCCGCATGCTGGGGGGAAAACCAAGGTCAAGGCCATCAAAGCGGCGGGCTGCTAAGAGGCAAATTCGATTTGGCAACAGAAACGCGAGAAGTCAAGACAATGGCGGAAATGTGGGCACGGAAAGGCTGAACAGACCAGCAGAACCCAGTGCGTCTGTGGCTATGGCTGCAGGTGCACGTACGTGCCGTCAGAAAAGACTTCACACCCACAAGTCAAGGAGAAGTTACACGTCGTCTGGTATCTCCTATACAACGACGACGAGCGACAGAGGCACATGGGCAATGGCTCTGGAAAAGCAGGAAAAAGCACATCGGCCTCCGTGCGTGCTCCCAGGGAGAGACCTACAGGGACAGGTGCCCGGGTCGTGCACGCAGGCGCGGCACGGTCTTCTGCCGAGCGGGGCAGAGGGATGATCTCTCTGGTGGTGTCGCTAAGGAAAACCATTCTCTCTTACCTATTCACTTCTCGCGACTTTATAGACAACAGTGTATATAAAATATATCTGTGTCACTGGGTTTCTAATGTGATTTCTTCACCCAACTAGATTAGAAGCAAATCGTTATGCCTAATTTTCTTTGAACGTTTCGTTTATTTATTTATTTTGAGAGAGAGAGAGCACAAGTGGGAGAGGAGCAGAGAGGGAGAGAATCCCAAGCAGGGTCCACACTGTGAGCGCAAAGCCTGAGGGGTGATGCAAGGCTAAGACCCACGCACTGTGAGATTGCGACCCGAGCCGAAATCGAGCGTCAGACAGTTACCGGACGGAGCCACCCAGGCTCCCCAGTTTCTCTTTATTTTTTAAAATCCCGGTTTGTGGTTGCAAATACAATTTCTCCGTTTCTCCGGTGGTTTCACTATTCCTGCGTGACTCTGACGGCCAAACCCAGTGACACCTCGAGGAGTTTTCATCACAAAAAGAATATGCAGAATGCGCGAAGCTGAGGGGCACTGGGCCTCGGGGGGGGCTGAGCTCCAGGGGATAAACGCGTGTGTGCTCACAAAGTACGGACCGGGTAGGAGAGCACCTCTCCCCGGACCCACGTCCACCCCGGACTTCATGGTGTGACTTTATTTGAAAGCGAGGTCCTTGCAGGTGGCATTGGTTCAAATGAGGTCCTTCTGGGTTCGGCTGGGTTCTCACCCAAGGACTGGTGTCCTCATACAAGGAAGACAGGGACGCAGCAACAACAGGGAAGAAGGCCACGTGAAGACAGGCAGCGCACGAGGTAACGTGTCCACCGGCCCAGGAACACTGGGGATTGCCAGCAACCACCAGAAGCGGGCGAAGCAAGGAGAGATCTCCCTTCGAAGCTTCAGGAGAACACAAGCCATCAAGCGTGTGGCACTTTGTCACCGCGGCTGCAGGAAAGCCGTGCCCGGTCCCGTGGCCATCTGGAGAACGGAGGTCACAGAACAGCACCCTCCAGGGACCCTTACACACTGAGCATTCAAGTGCCTTTTGAAATCTGTGAAGGGAAGCACCTGTGCGAGTAGATCAGGAAAGCCCTCCCTTGGGTGACTGTGCCAAGGCGCGGAGCTCTGACGGGTACTCTGTCCTGCCCTGAGTGACGTGCGCCAACCGGGGGTCCGCCAGTCCCGTGCGTGTGAGGACCAGGCTGATGGGAAGCGACGTCTTTAGTCATCTAGCCTGCGTTTTCAAAAGCCTGGACTGGCTTTCGCTCTACCGTCCGTGGTTTTTAGCTGAGATTCTGGAAGTCTCACCTGGTCTTTCCGGCTGCCTCTGCATCTGCTATGACTCCCGTGCCGGTCCCGCCCTGCCCCATCTCTCCCTCCCCTGGCCCTTTCGCTCTCCCCCCTGTACGCCAGGCTTCCTCCAGCCCCCTTGCACCTCGTGAGCCTTTCTCGTCCCTGCACACACAGGTGCATTAGTTTCTGGGTCACTGACGCAGCACCTCTTTCTCTCTCTTTCTCTGAAGCAAACTTCGTGGCCGAAACCCACAAAAATTGTACCCTCCCACAGCTCTGGAGGCCAGACGTGTGCAGTCAAGGTGTCGGCAGGGTCCCTGCGGGCTCCAGGGAAGAGTCCCGTGCCTCCTAGTTTCTGGCACTGCAGACGATCCTCGGGGGTCCTTGGCTCGTGGCCACATCACACTGATCTCCGCCTCCAGCATCCCCGTGCTGCTCTCCCTCCATGTCTCCGTCTCTGTATCTCTCCCCTCAGAAGAACATCAAAGGCCGAGTAGGGTCCAACCTACCCCCGCACGACCTCACGTTAGCCTCGGCAAAGACCCTATTTCTGAAGAAACGCACATTCGCCCTGTACTAGGGGTAGGACTTGGACAGGTCTTCGGGGGGGGAGGAGGGGGACACAGGTCAGCTGACGGCTGGAGACCTGGCCCTCTCTCCCACTGTCACGGCTCCCTGCCTGCAGCCAGCCCTGCAGGGCAGGTGATGACCCTGTTTCGGAACCTTGCTCTTGCCCGCACAGGGTCTGGGCCTGGCGATCTCTGGGCCCCACCTGTGCTCTCAGCCCTTCTGCCCCTCAGGACACACACGGGCCCGTCTGCTGAGGGCCCGCCTTTTGGGGGTCAGAGCTCCCCGGTGCCCTCGGCTTCAGGAGAAAGCGGCAGACCCAAGTGAGTCCCTGACAGACCACAGCTTCTGGGGAGGAGCGATTCTACACCCCGAATGACACGGTTACTCCCCACGCCGACACCAGCCAGGGCCTCCCTCCGTGACGGCCGTCCCGGAGCCCGCGTGGCCCTGCTCTGCCTGCCGAACTTGAGCGGGTGTGCCCAGGGGAATGAGGCTGCTCGTTCGGGAAGAGGGCTTTGCCCACGTGGGCCCGGGGTCAGCAGGTGCAGGCCGACTCAGGCCACGGAAGACCCTCCATGTGCTCGGCTGCCTTCAGCAGCCCCGTGTCTGCCTCTTTGGAGGGTGTCCCGTGTACGGACGGTTCCCCAAAGGAAGACCGAAGCGAGGAGGCTGACACATGAGAGTAAAAGCTAAACACAGCCACCAGTTGTGAAGGGCTCGCGGATGACCTGAGCCCTGCGTTATCAGAAGCTCGCCAGAGCCTGGAGGTGGGCGTCTGATCTGATAAGGAGGCCGGGATGCGGGTACAGCGGCCGTTCGGGCCCACGTGAGTCAGTCGAGGGCAGGGCTGAGGCCTGAAGCCCACAGCGTCTGACGCTGCAGTAGTTAACCACGGTGCCTCTGTGCCTCATCCCCGGGCGGCGCCCGGCTCGGGATGCTCCCACGTCTGCGTCGTTTCCAGCTGCCACGAGAGCTTCTGTTTCAGCTGCAAACTCTTTGGCTCTCCAGCGAATGGGGTCAGGGGACAGCCGGAGCAGGGCTGCGGGTAGAGGTGTGGTGGGATCAGAGCTGGGGCCCTACGGCTGACCCCGGCGCCCGTGGCTGTGTGACTCTGGCACTCTGAGACTCCAAACACCTGCTAGTTCAAGTGGGTGGATGTGGCCCCTGGGCTGGTGTCGCTGAGCGGGCGCTGGGGTTACCGTCGGCTTCCTCGGGAGCAGCGAATCACAACACCCGCTCTGACGTGGGAGAAAAATTCCCAGATTCTCACCGTCCTGAAGGAGCCCCTACCACACCTTGCTGGGGCTCAGTTTCTTTCTACATAAAATAAAGAGACTGGATTGTGTCACCTTTGGGAGGTGACATTAGTCTTTCACTAGAAAATTCCCATCAAGACCAAAGCTGACTTTGCCTCCAGTGGGGACAAACCAAAGCAAACCACGTGCAGAAGTCACTGAGCCAAGCGCATGCTGGCCTCCCCAAACACCGCCCTCCCTGCTTGTCCTTAAAGTTGCCAGCTCTACCTCAGGACCTTTGCCTCTGCTATTCCCCCTGCCTGGGATGCCCCTTGGACAGCGGAATGCCTGGCCTCTGGATCCTACCCTTCCTTCAGGGACAGGCGATCTGGGCTGTCCTGGGAGAAGGGAATGTATTCGGGATATGGGTCAAGGACACTGTTGTCCAGATTTACTGAGGGACAGGGACATGGAGGGAATGAGAAATCAGTGTATGATCACTCTGAGTTCCCAGGCCCAGACAGTAGGCAGGATGGAGCCACTGGGAACCGTGAGAGCAGGAGATAGCAGGTAGCGAGTGCACGTCAGGGGTTATGTCTAGACGTGTCACATCTAGGATGCCCCTTGGACTCACAGGGGAAGATACCGGATAGCCACTTAGAGATGAAAGTCTGGAGTCAACATATTGCTCATGGCTGGGGGTACAAATCGGGAACCAAGAGCTAACGTACAACGTTTAAAACCGGGAGAATTAAGTGTGAGCAGAGGAGGGAAGAGGCATGAAGGCTTGGAGAGCAGGGAGGGAGAGCGCCCACAAAGGAGGCTGCCCAGGTGGAGGGAGCTGAAGCTCCACCAAGCACAGAAGGTGCCGAAAGACAGGAGAAACCAGCTCCTTACAACCAGTATGTGAAGTGCTTTTCCTTCTTTCATGTGAGGAAATGAGGTAAGTAACTTGCCTAAGATCACTGAGCTGGTGAGACACTGATTTGGGATTCAAACCAGGTCCGCTGGAGTTGAGAAACACAGATGTTTCCACCACAGTATCCTTACTGCTCGATAAAGGACGGCATATTCTCTATAGTTATCGTGCCATATGTCATAGGCAGAGGAGTCCCGGGGCCACCGTATCATTCACACCCCTTCCGAGTGCACTGCTTTAGGGGTATCAGTTCTTTGTTTTTCCAAAGTTTTTAAAAAATTAAATAGAAGAAAGGGGTGCTGGGTGGCTCAGTTAGTTAAGCATCCGACTCTTGATTTTGGCTCAGGTCATGATCTCACAGTTTGTGAGATCGAGCTCTGCATCAGGCTCGGTGCTGACAGTGTGGAACATGCTTGGGATGCCCTCCCTCTCTCTCTCTCTCTCTGCCCCTCCCCTGCTCACACATGCTTGCTCTCTCTCTCTCTCTCTCTTAAAATAAATAAACATTAAAAAACATGCAGGAGTACCTGGGTGGCTCAGTCGGTTGGGCATCCGACTTCGGCTCAGGTCACGATCTCGCGGTCCGCGAGTTCGAGCCCTGAGTCGGGCTCAGTGCTGACGGCTCAGAGCCTGGAGCCTGTTTCAGATTCTGTGTCGCCCTCTCTCTCTGACCCTCCCCCGTTCATGCTCTGTCTGTGCCTCAAAAATAAATAAACATTAAAAATTTTTTTAAAAAATTCAATACAGGAAAATGCATCCAGATGTATACAGCTAGACAAACGTCACAAACTCATCATTATCGATGAGCTCCTGGTATCTGTGAATCAATGTCCTTCATCAGTTTGGGGAAATTCTCAGTCATCATCTCTTTAAAGATCATCTCTGACCCATTCTCTGTTTTCTCACCTTTAGGGGCATTCACTCCATCAATATCTGACCTTTCCCTTATGCTACTCTGTCCTTCCATTCTTTGTCATATTTTCCATCACTTACTCCTTCTGTGATCCAGTTTGCAACGTGTTTCTTCTGTGCCCTGGTTCTCAGGTGAAATTCTCCAACCTGACTTTTGATTCTTGAACATATTCACCAGTTATTTTACAGTCCATGTCTGCTAATTCCACCCCCATGTCTGCTAATTCCACCCCCTCTGTTTTCATTACACCATCAATCTGCAGGGAAGATTACCTCTCTCGTCAGACTGGTGGCCAGCATGGGGTGAATTCACAGTGGATCTCCTTCTTTGGGAGACCTGACCGGTTTTTGGTTTACCCCTACTCTTACATGCTATCCTGTGAGATTCTCACCTGAAAGCCTGGACTTCTTCAAGATAGTCTCTGAGACTCCTTTCCTGTCCTTTCAGTTCTACAGATGCTGAGACATTTGGCTCCTGCAGTGTCTTGAGAGGAAAGTGGCACCTGACCTCAGGACTTGCCTCCTCAAATCCTTCACTGTTGAGAGCTCTGCAATGGCTACAAACCGATGAGTCTCTTTCCTTTTTATTGTGTTCAGTTTTCTTATTGTTCTCGGTGGAAAGGTTGTGCTGCGCTATGTAGACTTCCATCACCAGGAATAGAAGTCTCTTCTGAGTTGCTTAAAACAGCTTCACAGACGTTCCCCTGAAAGCATTCATCGCCCATCAGCATGGCAGATGCCTAGAAAGACACAGTTCACCACGCAGTTCCCACAGGTATAAACACAAATGACTTCATGCAGTGCCTTAAGCACATTATTTCAAGTAATCTCCTTAATGAAGTTTTCTTCCCCCTGCTTCATTTTGCATCATAAAGGGCCTAAAGTGTTCACTTTTTTGAAACAGTAAATCTCTCTCAAGTTTCATTTGTGTTGTGTTCATAGAAACTGTCCACTCCTCATTAAAGCATGCAGAGCATTTTACTGTAAGTTTCCAAGCAGCAGTTGGGCCAGGATAAGGGGTTTCAAGATGGACAACCTAGCCTCAAACTTAATAAATGTATTTTTAAGGGGCAAAAAAGAACTTTAATTAAGAAAGCAAAATGAGAGATCAGAGAGGTATAATCAAGCAAGTCAATCCTACACAGCCTCATTTTTTTATCCATTTCCTCTTGAGATCCAGCTTGGAGAATGAGAGTCAACGATCAGTTTGAGTTGAACTCTTCCTCAGAGTTAGTCTGTGCTCATCCCCCCACGCTGCCCCCTGACCCCAG
The DNA here is from genome assembly GCF_046562875.1 of Panthera onca. Lineage (NCBI taxonomy): Eukaryota > Metazoa > Chordata > Mammalia > Carnivora > Felidae > Panthera > Panthera onca. The sequence continues at coordinate 4,078,811 of NC_138339.1, read as the reverse complement.
TCCTCGTCACTCCCAGGACCCTGTCATGAAGCCTGAGTGTGAGGGCTGGGAAAAGAGGCAAGGAAGGAGAACTCATTGTACAAAGTAGAGATGGGGTTGGGGGGGAGGGGGCTGCCCCTGTATGAACAAGCAAAGATGTGCTCACAGATGCGTACGGGCAAGTCAGGGAGAAAACCTTGCAAGCTCCCTGCCTGATGAGTATTTTAGGTCACTTAAGAAAACATACTCACTAAAAACATTAATCTCGTGTGCCAAACCTTATCAATTGGCAGGCACTGTGCTCAGAAAGATTCTGAAGCTGCATCAAGGTCAATGGCAAAAAACACTACTGTAAACAGGTGAAATCAGCCACAGGCTTGGAGCTGCACCAGCCACTCCTCCCATTAAAATGTGTACAATGACAAGTATTCCAGAATTGCTGTGACACGTCAGGGTGCATCATTATTTTTTCACTTGTTTCTAACACAAACTCGTGATGTAGGTAAGACAGGTATCATAAATCCCATTTTCAAGTAAGAAAACTGTAATATGGAACATAATGGAATTTGACCACATCACCCACAGATCCTTATTGACTATTATCCCAATTTCTACTCAACTTTCCCAAAGTTGTAAGGAAGACAGCAGGCACCGGATGACCGGGGCATCGTGTAAAAAAAATGACCAGGCAAAGATATTCGCAGGGCTGGTCTCAAACAACACAACAAATAACTCTCTAAAGAATAGCAAATAATTCTGCCCATTCATGTTAAAAAAAATAAACAGATAATTCATATTCTTTTATAAAACATAATTAAAATCTAAAAATTATGAATAATCATGAATATAGACTTTTTTCATATTACTGATGGAATACCATAAGTGGTTAATGCTGTAAACACATAAGAAAATATAAAAGGTGCCTCCAGGATTGAAAACTTTAGCTGATAATTATTGTGCATACCCAAAAACAAGGCAGAAAAAAAGCAGTTCACATCAGTAAAATAAATATTTAAGTGGACCATATACCAAATGCATAGAGCATAATCTATGTATAGGATATACTAGAATATAATCTAGCATGGGTTAGATAAATGTACAAATAACTATAATCCAAGACTAGATATGATACATGGCATTGCAGAGACACAGAGAAAATATCATGGGAGATCACTGAATCAGGAGATTTGGAAATAAGCCTTCAGAATGATGACTGCAGGAGTGTGATTTCATTTTTATAAATATTTAAAATTTACTCTCAAATTCCAGAAGGAAAAAGAGAGAGAGAGAAGGATTTCTTTCAACTTTGTGGATTGAATCTGCTCCTGTTGTCTTTCCTAGAATCCTCAGACGGGTATGAACAAACCAGGGCCCCCCATGTACTCACGGCCATACCCAGGAACCTTCCTTTGTAGGATGGTATATAACAAGCATTCCATAATAAACCAATTTATCTCAGAACTCATGGCATGGAGTTTAGTTTCTGCTTAGAGATCTTCAAAGGTTAATAAAAGGAAAATGTCTTCTCCAAACGAATCCTAGAAACCAAGAATTGGATGTAATTCCTTCCACCTCAAATAGAAATATTGTTAGACTATCCAACCTAGACTATTACTCACCTACTTTTATGGCTCTCCTGGAAACAAGATATGAGAACTCCTTGCATCAAGCGTTTGGGCACAAAGTCCCTTTGGGCTGTGAGCTCTTCTTCTCTTCAGGGTAAACACATGGGCACCAGGCACGTGGAGAGAGACTTTAGAGCTGCATTACTAATTTCTAAAGTTGCCGGTCCATGGGCAGTCTCAACAGTGGTGTCTCTTCGTTGGGTGCCTCCCCCTCAAGTCAGGCAGGCTTGTGACTGCTTCAGGCTGTCAATGTGGCAGAAGGGACACCACCTGACTTCTGGAGGGAGGTCATACAAGCCGTGCAGCTTCCATGTGGCCTCTTGGAACACTCTCTCCTGGGATGCTCCTCCTCAGAGCCTGACCAAGCCTCGTGGAGAGGCCCTGTGAGGGCACTCCCGCTTACCTGTCCCAGCAAAGCTCAGCCTTCAAGTCTCCCCAGCCCAGACACCGGATGTCTCAGTGAGGGAGCTTCCAGATGCTTCCAATGCCAAACTCAGGTCACCCCAAACCTTCTGCATTCTATACAATTTCCTGAGCCGTTCTGGACCCATAGGGTTTGTGAGCATGATAAATGTTGCTCTACACCTCTAAGCTTGGGTTTGTCTGTTACACAGCGCTCAATAACTACAACACGCATCATGATTCGGGCCATGTCACTCAAACTTGCCCAGTGTCTACGTCATAACCCTCTTCTACCCTGAGCACATGGTCTCTGTCAGTCCTTCTGCAACTTTTCCATCTTTCGCCCAATTTGCACTCGTACTTTTCTCATTGTCATATTTGGGTGCGCTCGTTTCCATTTGAAAGCCGTCTTAATATTATGCTCAGGTTCTCTTCCACCGGCTGCAATTAGGGACGACGCGATCACGAATAGCTTTGTATGTGATTCTGTGCTTGAGTTTGGGATTGGTTTTATAAGACAGATTTTCAGAAGTTCAATTACTAGCTTAAAGAGGATTAATGACTGTAGGCTCTGGAGGCACACTGTCAGATTTATTTTCAAAGAGTTGCAACAACTTAGAGTGACACCAATAACAGAGGAGCATGTCTATGTCACGGCACCCTCTCCAGCTAAATTAAGTTTTAAAATTAAGAAAAATATTAATTTGAGGCATCAAATGCACAGATTAATTTATCTCCCAAACACATGTGGATGAAGAGTAACAGCAAGGGCAGCTAGAACAAGAGGCACGTTCCAGTGTGGGATAAATACCAGATGACGTATGATTTGGAAGTGAAGGAAGCAAAAGAAAATCGTAATGGTCAAGCCCGAGGGAGAGAGAGGAGGCGGGAGGGAATAATGCAGCAGCAGGGAAACTCGGAGGCCATGGCTAGACGGCCGTGCCTAGAAGGGAGAGAGAGAAAAACAGAAAACTCTGAGTAGCTGCGTGCATCACTGTCTCAGGGACGATTCTGAGGCTCCAGTAAAGCCCCTGGAGGCTGAGTATCGAGGGGTGCTAGACGCGACTTCACTCCAGGGGGTTTTCGGGATCTCTGTGTCTGACGAGTAGACCAGGTCTTGACTGGAGGGGCCCAGACAGGAGTCATCAAGAGAACGAGGGGAAATGCTGAGCACTGGGGTCACTGGGATAAAATTTCCACCCTGTTTATCATCCCCTTAGATAAATAGCATTAGGAAAAAAAAAGATATTTGGAATGGGAGCGAATGTGGCCCGAAATGTGATTCAAATATCCCCTACCACCGTTTTCCAACTAACGGTTCGTCTTCTTTCAGGTAAATGTGGTTCTTAGAAGGAAGAAATTTATGAGGACATTCAAGACGGCATTTTAGGGAGTGTGTTCCTTGAAATCCCCCTGTTTAACGGCCCGCGTGCTGCGCTGTCCTATTTTTTCCCGGACACCAAGGGTTTGTGATAAAAACATCTGGCGTACGTGAGCTGGGTTTTGGCAACAGCACGTTATGTAAATAAATATCTGCTTCAAATGCATCACACGGTTGCAACTGATGTCATCGGCTACCCAGTTTTCCAAGAACAATACGAAGTAAACCCCCAATTAAGCTTTCTCAACAGGAAGAGGACAACGGATAGAATGATCCGTTTCGTTCAGGCTCTGCTCTGAGCTAGCAAGCAGGACCCGTGTAATTCAGGGCACGCGGCACTACGGCACTTGCAGAGAGAAACCCAGCTCCCCCCAGATCACGCGCACGTGCTCCGCACATACACCCCACGTGTCCCAACGGAATTTGGGTTTCTGCTTGGCCGGGAAATGGGTAAATTCAATATTCCAGTTGATAGGGTAAGCCATATTTCTATATCAGGTGGATTGCCCATCACTAAAGAGCACCTGTATTTGCAGACTGACCTGTGGTGTGAGAGCTGCTTTCCCGTCTATCCCATTCCCTTCGCATAATCCTGACAAAAAAACGATCAATATCTCCACTTTTCAAAAAGGTTCCCGGTGGGTCCAACTGCTCGTCTACACGAGAGGAGCCAGTGCTGCGGGCAGAAATCACACAAGCACCACAGAATGTGCCTTCAAATGTGCGTTCTCTGCGTGCACCTGAGCCCCCAGCCTCCCCACCACTCCTAGGCCCCCGGGCCTTCACCATACCCGGGTCCCCACCAGCCTGGGCACACAGGGCCCACCACACCTGAACCCCCGGGCCCCCCCACACCTGGGCTCCTAGAACTCCAGCCACACCTGGGCCCACAGACCGCCAGGAGGCCTGAGCCCTCCTGCACTTCCAGCCTCCGTGGGGGCTCTGTCTTCCGCCCGAGAGCCCCCTGGGTTCGGCAGCCCTCGCCCACTGTTCCTTCATATTCACCACGTGACCCTGTGGCTCCCACAGTTCTCCCAGTGAAGCCAACACAGGCCCGTGGAGAATGAAAGATTTTGTAAGGTCTCAGGGGGTCTGAGGACAGCCTTCGACATCATTTCCTGAATTCCCTGGTTTATAGGGGAACCCCTAATGGGACAGAAAGGCCTCTCTCCGCCCAGAGATCCCTGCTGCCCTCCGACCAGCTTTCTTCCCAGGTAGACGGCAGTCCCGTTTGGCACCCATTGATTTTTAACGTTTATTTATTTATTATTGAGAGTCAGAGAGAGACAGAGCATGAGCGGGGGAGGGGCAGAAAGAGACAGAGGGAGACACAGAACCTGAAACAGGCTCCAGGCCCCGAGCTGTCAGCCCAGAGCCCGACGCGGGGCTCGAACTCAGGAACCGCGAGATCGTGACCTGAGCCGAAGTCGGACGCTTAACAGACTGAGCCCCCCGGGCGCCCCACAACATGGTGGCTTTTAACGCTGCTTGGCTAGAGCCTGTGGAAGGTGCTTGCTGGCACTGCGGACTGGCCCCTCCAGCGACCAGCGGGTGCACCTGTCTCTGACCTCAGCAGACTTTACACGCGGGACAGGAACATGGGCGGCTATGGGAGGGACAGGGCGGCACGGTGGGTTCAGAATCCCCAGTGTGGGGCCGGGCAGCCGTCGGTGATGTTTCCAGTCAGGTCCCCAAGAAGCAGACCTGAGACACGGGGTGACGTGCGTGTGATAAGAAAGGGGGCTGAGCAGAAGCCAGCGCCAGTCGAAGCCGGGCAAGGACGGGGACCCAAGCGAGGGGAGATGCCAAGCAAAGTCCCTCGATGGCAGCTCGGCTGACCCCACAGGGAGCCCGCGGTATGAGCTCCGCCTCCCCCATCGAGGCAGCCGGCACCAGGCGCCGCACCCGGGGACCCGGTCAGCGATCACCCTGGGCCAGGCACTCCTGCTCTGTGCACCTGGGAGGACAGGCCCAGCAGCCCGAGGAGGCCAGTGCATCAGGGAGGAGCCCCAGCTTCTGGCCACTGAATGGGCGCTGAAGAGGGGGACAAGCACGGAGCAGCACCCAGGGACCTGGGGGGATCCGAGCAAGGACCTGGCTTCGTCCACCACAGGCCGTGACTATTTGTATTATTCGACACTCAAGCAATGTATGCATAGGAATTCACTTCACCCTTGTAACAATCCATTTTACAGACGGGTAAGTTGTGCACAGAGAGGTTGGTTAAGTGGCCAGAGGTCGCAGGGCTCCTCTGTGGTCATATTCCTACAGACGGAAGAGCCAGGCCCCCAGTCCGCCCCGAGGGCCTGCGCTATGACCTCTCTGTTCTGCCTTCGTGTAAGAGCCTGTTCCCTCCTCTGGAAAGTGAAGTAACAACCAGCTAGTAAGGTCATACAGGAAGATCCTTGCTAATTACGAAACCGCTGATGAACTGCGTTCCGGGAGCAGGAAGAACCACAAAGGGAACCTTGCTGGCCCCAGATGACCAGAGGCCTAGTCAGCTCCAGCCACGTGAGCCTCTGGTCCCCGAGTCCAGGGTCAAGCTGGCTCATGGACAGGAGCAACTACGCACATGTTTAACTGCACCCTCACGACAGCCTCTGTGCAACGGACACTTACACCCGTCCTCTTCCACGTGCCAGGACCAACCAGCTCCTACAGAAGTTACCCTTAAAAACTGGCAGTTTTGTTTCCTTCACTTAATGGGGATTCCAGAGGCACTGGTTGCCAGCACTGATTCAGTGACTCAGTCTGGATGTCCGGAACGCAGTCTGCTAGTCTCTTGGCCTTCCCTCAAGGTCACAAGATGGCTGCTGTGATTCTAGCCATCACACCCAAACCGCAAGCAACAGGAAGAAAGAGCCGAAGGGCAAAGGGAGAATGCTAAGTGCCAGCTGAGCCTTCTGCCTTTTCAAGTTTTCCTAGAAAGTTCACCCCAGGACACGCATCTGTCAGAACAGTTTCACATGGCGACATCGTGAGCAAAGGAGGCTAAGAAATAATACTCCCTGATCTGAGTTCACTGCTGCTCGAGAATGCTGTTTCCATGCGAGCATTATTTTCCTACTGCTTCCGTAAGAGAATACCACAAACGTAGTGGCTTGAAACAACACACATGTATTCTCCTCCGGTGTTAGAGATCAGGTGCCTGACGTGCCTCACCGGGCTAAATTGGAGGTGTGGGCAGGGCTCTGTTCTTTTCTGCAGGCTGTAGCAAAGCATCCGTTTCCTTGGCTTCTCTGGCTCCCAGAGGCCACGTGCATTCTCTGGTTTGGGGCCCCTTGGGTCTTGAAAGCCAGCAAAGCCTCGTGGAGTCCTCTCGAACTTTGGTCTCTCTGGTTCTCCCTCTTCTGTCTCCCTCTTCCACTTTCAAGGGCCCTGTGATTACTTTGAGCCAACGCTGACAACCCAGAATCCTACCCCCACCTCAAGGCCCCCTTCAGGGGCCTCAATGCCCCTGTGCCGCGTAAGGTGACCCATTCACAGGTCCCAGGAAGTAGGTCGTGGACATCTTGCGGGGGAGGGGTGTCATTTTCCTGCCCACCACAGTTGGAAAGGAAACAGACACTGGCTGGGCCACCAGCAACATCTACCCCTTGGGTAAGTGCCTGGATCCTTGCAGTAAAATGTTCAGTGAAAATAATCCCAGTTTCCTCTCTGGGCAGGGTTATAATATCAAGGAACGTAAGAAACAGCCACCAAGTACCTGGTTTTTTTGGCACTGAAATTGGAAAGTGAGGCATGAGAGGGCTGACCGGCCTGCTCAGGTCACGGAGCAGCAGAGCTGGGGCTCTTCGTCGGGAAGGGGGGGTGGAGGGTCGAGCGAGCTGGGACCTGGTCCTGGGTCTGCGTCCTCAAGCCCCAGACGCAGCTCCTCCCCGGCACCCCGCCCTCCTGCCTTCCCCACCCAAGGCGTCAGGACTCCTGGGCCGTCCCTTTACATTTGTGTACACGAAGAGGGTGGGGGCGGGGACTGTGCTCGGCAGGCCCGCCCACCCCGCGCAAGGAATCAGATACTAAATAGTCACACTTCAGGACTCTGCGGTCTAGTCGCGACCCTCCCACTCGCGGCGGTCCGAGAACGCAGGTGAATGGGCGTGGCTGCGCGACAATGGCACTCTGTTCCCCGAGGCACCCAGCCCAGCGGGGGGCACAGCTGGCAGTTTGTCTCAGAAACTTGCCGTGGACGCCGCGCTGGCCCGTGCCGAGCCTTGTCGCACCGAGTGGTCACGCCAGGGGAAATACGGGGGCCTCCGGGCACCCTTGTCAACCTACCGGTACACAACCTGTTTTACGTGTGTCTCTGTTTCAAGACACCTTGTTTACAGTAGAGTTGATGCAAAATCAACACCGCGATGAGATACCACCTCACAGCTGTCAGAATGGCTGGAATTCACTCAGGAAACGACCGATGTTGGCGAGGATGCAGAGAAAGGGGATCCCTCTGGCACTGCTGGTGGGAGTGCAAACTGGGGCGGGCCGCTGGGGAAGAGAGCGTGGAGGTTCCTCGAAAAGTTAAAAATAGAACTACCCTGCGACCCAGCAATCGCACTACCAGGTATTTATCCAAAGGATACAGGAATGCTGATTCGAAGGGGTCCACGCACCCCAGCACTGTCAACAATAGCCAAAGTATGGAAAGAGCCGGAATGCCCATCAACCGACCAAGGGATAAAGAAGGTGGGGGTTTATATACACAATGGAACGTCACTCGGCAACCAACAAGAATGGAATCTTGCCATTTGCAACAATGTGGATGGAATTAGAGGGTATTGCGCTAGGCGAAATAAGTCAGAGAAAGACAAACGGGATTTCACTCAGATGTGGAATTGCAGAAACACAACAGACGAACACAGGGGAAAGGAAGGAAAAGTAAGATAAAAACAAAAGAGGGAGGCAAACCATAAGAGACTCTTAGGTACAGAGAAGAAACAGGCTGGATGGAGGGGCGGTGGGTGGGGGGCATGGGTCAAATGGGCGCAGGGCATCCAGGAGGGCACTTGTTGTGATGAGCGCTGGGTGTTAGATGCATCACTAGATTCTCCTCCTCAAGCCAAGACTACACTGTACGTTAACTAACTTGAAAATAAATTAAGCAAAAACAGAGGTCATAAAAAAAATAATAGAGTCGAGTTGCCTCATTAACACTGAAGCTGGGCTGCCTGGAGCCATCCTGCGGAGCAGAGCGGGTTCACCTGTGTGCACCCACCTGGCTGTGGCTCCCCCTGGCACCGCTTCCCATCTGCTACTGACTGTGCCCCCCCCCCAAATTCCCATGCGGAAGCCTAACCCTCAGCGGGATGGTATCTGGAGATGGGGTCTTTGAGGGGACCTCAGGTCTCCCCGAGGTCCTGGAGGTGGCACTGCCATGATGGGAGCAGCATCCTCATAAGAAGAGACACCAGAGAGGTCGCTTCCTCTGTGTCCTCTCTGACACGCAAGGATGAAGCAAGACAGCCCTCTGCAAACCCAGAGCCACCCTCGCAGAGTCCGCCAGCCCTTCGATATCTAGGGTGATGAGAAATACACGTGTGCCACTCGAGCTGCCCAGTCTGTGCTGACTTGTCACGGCAGCCCGACAGACGGAAACAGTAGCCCCGCTCCCTTGCTCCCCAACACCACAGGCATCAGCCAGCAGCACATAATCCTTTCCTCAGGCTCTGCTTTCTGGAGAATGCAGGTTTGGTTCCAAGCATTCCATCTTTCAAATGGAGATCAGAAGGTTGGGGATGGAACCACATGCAGAAAAGCCAACACTTCTTGGGCGTGAGCCGTATACTGATACTGTGCTCAGCAGTTTACATTCAGCACCTAGTCCTCAAACAACCGGTGCGGGGATCCTGTTTCACAAAGCAGGAAAGTGAGGCAGGGAGACTTGGAGAGATTTGGCCAAGGTCAAGTTGTGAGTTCAGGGGCTGCACAGGGCTCCACACTTGCAGGTCTGGCCCCGGACGGCCCTTCTTTACATGATCTCTAAAGCCAGAGGTGGCTAGTAGATGATGGCCTCCCTTCCCCTGCATCTGCGTTTACCATTATGATAGAACATGGGCTTTCCTTAGCTGAACATACTTTTGTAACATGATAATCCCCAGATGTGTGTCTCTAGCTCCCATGACATCTCCTATCAGCACCCTCCCACGCTGGGAATGGAGTCTCAGAAAAACACAAAATGAATGGACTGTAGAACGTAGGCCATTAAATTATTCTGCAAGATCCTTAAACGTGCCGAAGTGCCCGTCTCAATAAATATTTATTCTCAGAAGCTGGTGTTATTTCTGAAACGACGTGCAGCGTATTCTTATTATAGCCCTGAAAAATCATTCAGTTTGATCGTAGTTAGTTCTGCTTGACTTAACGATTTTGCAAGGAACTTTTTGATTCCAGGAAAACAGATGAATTAAAAGTCGACTGCAGGAATTGAGTCACACTTGAGTTCAGAGCCCCTCGCACTTTTTTCCCCGTATTTTCTGCCCACACTCTCCTCTCGCCCCTTTCCTTTCAACCTTAGAAGAAATGTATTATCACTCGTGGGAAGAAAGCCAGCATGATACGCTATTTGCAGATAATTGGAGATATTGACGCTGGCTACTTTCCGTGGTTCTTGGGAGGTTCTCAGGCACAAGCTGAGCCCAGGGCCCCAGCGGACGGCCCCCCGGGAGAACAGCAGGTCGAGGAAGGCAGCAGGCAAGGATCTTCATGCCAGAACTAAAGGGTGAAAGCACAGAGCTTGGGCTCAGAGTGGGGGACAGGGAGGCAGCCTCCTCAGGAAGGCTGCAGGGGGTGAGCCCTCGGCTGCTGAGAAGCATGGTACTTGTCCAGAGACTCAAGGCAAGGAAATCCCAGATACAGGTTCCATGAGCAAAGCCACAGGGGATGGAAGTTCGCCCAGCTGGGTGTTCCCAGCGCAGATGGTGTGTGACAAGATGGGACTGGAGATGCAAGGGGCGAATGCTGGTCTCCCGTGGGCCCATCAAAGAGCCAGACTGGCAGGTGAGTGGAGGTAGGTGATCTGTAAAGGCAGTGAAATTAGCATTCTACCAACCAGCAGGGGAAACCGATCCAAGCCTGGAACGAGGCGAAGGCTTCCTGTGTGCCATCTCCAAGGCGAGGGAGGGGTGCGAGGGGATGGACGGGTTTCCCGGCCCCACCCGGACCCCCGTAGGTCTATGCCTTTGAAAGGGAGGGAAGAAAGAGAGGGGGCGAGGCGCCGGGACAGGAGCGCGTGCATCATTTGGAGGACGGCAAGGGAGGGTCCATTGTGGTGTGCAGCCAGGTCATGTAATGTCCTTAAGAGGAACCGGAGATCGGCTACTGCTGCAGCGTTTCTTTCTAAGCCCCAGCCTTCACCTTCCTTCTGCTCGGGAACCTGTGGCCTATCCCAGTTTGGATGCGACTGTCTTCTTCAACGGTGTGCCGATGACAACCCTACACCATCGGATACACTGAGGATAGCAGGCTGCCGCTGGACCCCATTGTGGGATTCTGCAGTCCACCTGGGGACCCCAAGTGAGACGGAAGACGGCGTGGCTCTCAAGAGGCAATGGTGCGACTATGGAAAGGAGCTGCTGATCTGGGGACACAGAAGCAAAGGGCTCCATACATCCCGAGAGGAGGGGTGAGTGGGGAGGCGGAGGGTGAGCAGGACCACATGTATGCTTTGTGTCGGCGTGGGCTGGGGTGGCAGGGTCCAGACAGGGTGGTCCAGCCCCCATACCCGTTCACTCCGGGGTTCCGGTCCCAACCAAGCAATTCGTCCTATGATGACTCTGAGAACCGACATTCACCCACCCGGTGTGTTCACTCTAGAGTAGCCAACGTGATTGCCTTCAGCAGAAAGTATCACGCGGGTATCAGACTGAAACCCTCACAAACCAGAGATGAAGAGATTGCAGCTCAACAAGTTTGCAGTCAACCACTGCTTTTCATTGAGAAGATAATGAACAGGCACATCATGAAGAAGTATACAATGAGCACTACAGCACTGTTTTAGGGAGTCTGGATTCAGAAAGATGAATGCCCTGGTCCCCCAAAATGCCAGCCTGAAGACACCCTCATCAATCACTTTAAGAATGTTTCTTTCCAAATAAATGACCTTCCCACCAAGTCACCTGCTTCCTCTGCATTGGGAGTATGGGTTCTCCAGAGACAGAGACCAAGAGGACATGTATTGGTCGGGAATATGTAGTTCTGTGTCTTTGGAGAACCCTGACGAACCCAACACCGACAGATGATCGATAGATGATAGATAGAAATTGGTTTTAGATATATCAGATACAGATACACAGACATAGAGAGACCCAGATATGACATGTAGATCTCTGTATCTATTTGTAGACAAATAAATCTAGATATCTACGTACATCTCTACATCTATATAGTTACCTAGATGGATACAGGTTAGAGAGATTATGTCTATCTATAGATTTATATAAACCTATATATCTATTGCAGATGTGAACCACACTTGGAAAATACCCTCACAGTGACGTGGAGATAGGTGTTTGACCACAGCTGGGCACCACAGCCCAGCCAAGCTGATGCATAACGTTAACCATCCCAGCTGGTACGTACTTCCCTCCCTCTAGAACTTCCATGGGGTGGGAACAGTCATCTTTCCCCAAAGAGCACACATGCCAGTGGGTCCACCAGCCATAGGTCCCAAAGCAGAGGGAAGTCAGGTGGTAGGAAACTGAGGAAGGTGGGGGACCTGGGAGGGCAGGCCGAGCCGGCTGTTCTGGGGGTGTTCTGAAGGTCAGATGCTTTGTTCCCCAGGAAATTTCCCTGAAGGTGACTTCAGGTCTGCTCTGTGAGCCTCAAGGGTGGAAAGTACCCAATTTCACACAAGGGAAAAAAAGGTCAATGTAATTTACACACATTGAAATGCTCAGATCTCGAGTGCATTATTCTACAAGTTCTGTGAATATCCACTGAGGCACACAGCACCTTCCTGCATGGAAAGTTGCCTCGTTCCTCCCTGGTCAATCCCTCCCTCCCTGAGGCAAGCTCTGATCCTGATTCCTATCACCATAGGCCTCTTTTACTTATTCCTGAAGTTTATATCTACAGAATTACACAGTATGTGCATTTTCGCGTTTGGCTTATTTCACTCAGCCTATTATTTCTGAGACTTACACATTGTGTGTACATGTAGTTAATTTCTTCTCATTGCTGAGTAAAATTCAACCGTGTGGACAAAGCATGGTTTATCCATTCTGTTGATCAATAATCCACATGCGACTATTATAAAGGTCTTATGAAAGACTTTTCATACACACAGACACGTTTATTTTGGACAATTTACCCAGGAGTGGGATTACCGTGTCATAGAAGCAGATTTACCACTTTAAGAAACGGACAGTTTGCCACAGCGGTTATATTCCCGCCTACAACGTGTGAGAGTCACCGTGTCCTTTGTGTCCTCCAGGCTTTTCTGTGGTCACCCCTGTGCATTCCAGACATTCTAGTGCAATATGTGTATCATTACATCATATTATAGCCAATGCTGCATTGGGTTTTTAATGTGCAAGCTTCTTGATGATTAATAAAGTTGAGTAGGTTTTCACAGGTTTATTGACCTGTGTGTGTGAAGTGCCTATTTGCCTTTATCGCTTTTGAAACTGTATTGCCCCTTATTATTGAATCCAGGAGTTCCTTATATATTCTGGTTACAAAATACTTGGACTTATGAATATGTCTTCATAGTCTGTGACTTGCTTATTTCATTGATAGTGTTTTGTGATGTAGAATTTTTTCTTTCCATGAAGTCTAATTCATCATTTTTTAAATTTTGTGAGCATGTCTTTTGACTCATTAGAAACCTTTGCTTACCCCAAGGTCACAAATATAGTCCTTTGTGTTTTCTCATTTTCTTGTTTACATTACCTTATTTTCTTGCTTACATTACCTTTACATTTTGGTCTGTCTTAACTAGGATCTTGTATGGAGTGAATTCCATACAACGTTTTAAACGGATCTCATGCAAAGCACATTGTAAGACCTAAATTACAAGGTATTAATATAGAGCAGTGGGATGGTATACTCCTTCCTTCCTCAATTTGGCATTTAATACAGATTTTGACGACCAGCTTTCATACACCTGGGGGCATAAGACAGCCCCCTGAGATCTGCCTGCTTTTCTAGCATTTCCAGCTACTCTCAGGGCCCCACTCGGACCTATCGGCCACACTTGTCTATCGCTGTCCGTGTCCTTGCCACCGAAATAGCACTTTCTTTGCATCCCTTTCTTTGCATCTCCAGATGGATTCACCTCCCTTGATTTCTTCCTCTCTCTACTTCTAATACACACACACACTTATCATGTCCTTTATATTTATACAAATGCATACCTTTTCTGGTGCTCTTTATTGCTTCCTACAGATTCAGAATTGGAGCTGACATTATTCTTCAGCCTGAAGAAATTATTTTAGTGTTCCCTGTAGAGAAGATTTCATCGGGAGAAGTGCTCTTAGCTTTTCTCTTCTCAACACTTATTTCAGTTAATCTTTTCATTTCGAGATAGTAGTAGATTCATAATCAACTTTAAAGAACAGAGGGATTCCGTGTATCCTGTACTCAGTTTCCTCCAATGATAACGCCTTGTAAAACTACCCTACGATACCACAGCCAGGATACTGACACTGGGGCAGTCAAGATACGGAGCCTCCATCACTACAGGATCTATTATGGTGCTCCTTTTAGTAACACCTCACACTCTCTAACCCGTCGGTGACCCCAAGTGACCACTAATCTGTCTCCCCTTTCTGCAACGTTGCCATTTCAAGAATGAAATTACACAGGCTGTAACAATTTGGGATTGTCTTAGCTTCGTTTTTTAAGGCTATTTTTCAGGATATTGAATTCTGGATTGACAGCTGTTTGCACGTGTACGTACGCGTGCGTGCACGTACACGCGTGCGTGAACATCCTCTATTTTTCCCGATTTTGGTGTTTTCCGAGCATTTTGGAATCGTGCGTTGATGTCTTTCGTCAATCTTAGACCATTCGGAGCAAATATTTCATTAAATTTATTCTTCCTCATTCTCTTCTCCTTCTCAGATTCCAATTACAATGCTGCACTATTTGATATTGTCCCGTAAATTAAGACATTTTTATCTATTGTTTTTTTCTGTTGTTTTATTTTTTAAAATATTTTTCCTCTTTGCATTTCAGTTTAGAGCCTTCCAATTAACCTGTCCTCAAGTTTACCGATCATTTCCTCTGCTGACTCACTCTGATATTAAACCCAATAAAATATTTATTTCTGATACTATATTTCTCACTTCTAGCATTTTTACTTGATTTGTTTTATACTTTCCACGCATCTGCTAAAATTCACCCTCTGTTCATATCTCCTGCACACTTTTTCCAATAGATCATTTAACATATTTCTAGTTATTTTACAGCTTTTGTCAAATAATTCCAACATCTGAGCCACCTATGGGTCTACTTCTATTTACTGTTTCCTTTCTTCATCATGGTATATGAGAACAGTAGAGACTGAAGTAAATAGTATTTTTATCTTAAAGGGCACTTCCTTTCTGGCTCAGGCCACTGGTTTGGAGGGACCGAGTAAATGTGTCTTACAATTAAGCCAGGTCTGAGCTTTTTGGCAAGTTTAGTTAATTCACCACGACCTTCAAATGTTTTGAGAATGGGATTAGGATTTTCCATTCTGCAGTGCTTGGGGTCTGGGCTGTGGCAAGATTTCCCAAATGTCTTCATGTTACCCAAACCGCCTGTTTTCCACACCATGAGATCTTGAGATTTACAAGTCAACCGATATTTTGAGCTCTCTTTGCATTCTGGTGCAGCCACGGCCCTTGGGGCACCTGTTCTGCCTCGGTACGTGGACGGGCTCTCTCCGCTCTCCCACCCACCTGCAGCTAATGCCCGTGGACAATCCCCCAGGTCTCTTGCTCATGCCCAGCCCTCGGCAGCTGACAATCCACAGCGCCTCTGACTGACTGACATCAGTTCTCATGTGCTGCTTCTCCCCTCCTCTTGTAGGTGGTTGTCTTGGACTTGGAGGAGGTGCCAGGAACGTTGGGGGAATCTCCAGCTTCCTGTCCAGCCCTGATCCTGAGCACTCGAGGAGGGCCTGTGCGAAAGATCGGTTCTGTGACTGGGGCTCCTCGGGATTCCAATCTGTCAGCTTCGTGTGGCCATGCAAAGACTTTTAAAATTCATACCCACTTCTCCTTATCCCCATCTACGGCAGAACCCTGTTTCTCTTGTATGTACACCAAGAATGAGAGTTGCTCTGGGTCTCTTCTCGCCTCTGAAAACCTTGCCATTTCTTGCAATTAAGTTCCTTATGGGATTCCCCCCCCCCCCCCCCCCCACACACACACACACATTTTAAGCTCTCTCACTGGTTTGGAAAGACCACAATTTCGTGGCTTATACATCTTGTTTGGGTTATCAAGAGCATCAGTCTCTTGGGAGACATCTTCCACGCCTCTCACCCTCTATTTCCTATCATTTTTTCTCTTGAGTTGTTTTCTGTAATTATTTGCAGAGCACTCTTATACCAATATCTCCTGATTTGTAACTGATCTGCTTATATCCTGTCTCCTGGCTTTATACTTTGAGATACACACGTGCGTGTCTGCGTCTTGTTTTTAGTTCTGTTTTTCACACCGATTGTCTGATAAACCTCCATCATCCCTTGTCCTCCTGTTATGCTTTCATATTCCCGTCCAATTTCTTTGAAATGTGAAATACTTATTGTGTGTATTCTAAATCTGGGAAATAAGACATACACAAAGTCCATAAATCTGGAGTTTGTTCTTACTGGAAGTTCTCGTCTCTTCAGTTGTTTTATGGGTATGAGTATGAATTCATGCTCCTTGGAACTTTACCGGTGGGAATTCTTTAAGGACTGGGCTTTAAAAACTCTTTCCTCCAACAAGCATTTCCATTCGACTTTTCCAGGTGCTTTAGCACAACTAAATTGGGATCGCTGTAAACTCACCTGGAGGGACTGGGGCCACATAAGTGGTGCACATTCCTATCCACACTCACCAGTGCAAGACGTGGGGTAGGAATTCTCATGCAAGATACTGTTTTGTGTGTGTGCTGGGGGTGATTTTTCCTGTTCCATCCATAGCTGGGATGGAGGGGGGGGATCCTGTCCCTACCTTCTCCTTCTGTGTTTTTTTTTCCCCCCCTTGGCTTGACCTAGAATTTCGTCCCTACCTGGGTCCTGGCTTCATGGGGTGCGGTTGTCACTGATGGAACCCGTGTTCTTCTCTCCCCAGGCCTCGTCACCTCTCCCCTTCCGTGTGGCCCGCACACCTCAGTCCGTCTGCCACCTGAGACTGGCTTACTCCCTCCCATTGTCACACAGGCAGACGCTGAAATGATGCCTCCCCGAGTGGATTTCAGCTTCCTTGTCCTGTCTCACCTTCAGCAGATTTTCTTATTTTCTGCCAGCTCAACTGTGCACTATGTTTTAAATGTCTTACTCAGCATTTGTTAGTTTGCAATTCGGCAGGATTCCTTCTTTAACTTTTACTACCTCTGTTGGGCTTTCCTGACAACTAGTGTGCAAGTTTGTGCTTTCCAGGGGCCTCAGGATCTGTATTTTTAAAGCACACTCCAGGACCTGGGTTAAGTGCAGGACAGTTGGGCAAATTTCCACACACTCGTCTGGATGACCACTTTCCAGAACTTTCGAAGGAGAGAGCCCGCTCCTTCCTCGGGCCAGTGGCCCACTTTGACTTTAAAACCTTTGGGTTAAAGTGGCTTTTATATTAGCCTTTACTTTGGCAGCTGTACATGCTGAAGCGAATGTAGATATTACTAAGTTTAAAAGTAAGGTTGAATAAATCCGTGCCAGCTTCGTAAAAGGGAAGTGCGTAATCGATTCTGGAATTACATGGAAACGCCATGAGCCGGTCCAGGGTGAAAGTGGAAGTAAGTAAACTTGGAATTCTTCACACACGGTCATTTTCCCTTTTTGCAGAGAAGAAACGCCTCCTGCACGGATACGCACGCTGGGGGCAGATGATGGCACGGGCACTAGGAACAGCGGGTTCGAGACTGAAGTCACAGAGACCTGGCCGGGTCTGGGGGCAGTGGGGCTGAGAGCACTCGTTTGTCTGCCTCGTGTGGGCCACTGGCTGTCCCGCTCTGCTGGCCGGGGCACACCAGCAGCTCCGTTCTTCTGAGACAAGGCGAGTGGCTAGAAATCAGGGCTCACCTCTCAGATACTTTTGTTGTGCCTTTGCTCAGTCTACCTGGATCTGACTCAGGAAACACCGTATCCACGGCCACTGACACTTCACGAGGTTGCTAGAAACAGAAAGAAGCTCCTACATTCTGCATAGTGCTCTTTACAAGCCATGCTGTCACTGACTGGAGGTCACCTAACCTGCCTGCCGCTCAGCTCTGGAGGCAGCCGCAGCGATGCCCTTCCCCGATTTTCAAGCAGGCTCTAATGCAAACAGAGATACAATATTCCTCTGTTTTAATAAAATAGTCTGTCTTGAAAAGCTCTACCGAGCAAACAATTTAAACATTTAACCGAATGAAATTAGTGGCACTTAATTACTTCAATCATTAACACAGAAGATTGTGATATTTGGGTATAAACATGAACATGTAAAGCAAATCTCCCCTCTCCCCACCCCGAAAAAAACCCAACCGGAATCAACAAGAAGACAATAAAGGCAAAAGAAAGCAATCAAAATAATTCCTTTCCGATGGTGAAAGGTTACTAGCTGTCAATTCCCAAACCACCAGGATCCTGCCCAAATGCTATTAGAGCATTGATGGGCTTTGCTAATAAAAAGCAGTGTCGTCGAGGTGAATGTCTCCTTGATCGGGGATCATGGGGCAAGCTGAGGGCAAAATACAAGGTGGTACCATCCCCCCCCCCCCCCCCCCCCCGCCACAGTGTATGTGTGATATTCTCTGGACACTCCTGGCTACCCAAGAACCAAGGAGAGGGGTTTAAGTGCTTGCTATGGTGGTGTGGGAAACTAAGGCAAATGAAAAATTAAATTCCCTTACTGCCTGCAGCCCACTGACAAGTCCTTGAAACGGGCTGAGTGACCTCCCTCCAGGAGCTCAGCTGCCTCGATGACGACACTTTGCTGGGGACAAAAGAGCCCCTTAGCTTTTAACACTGTCCCAACCTCGAGGACCCTGTAAGCCTACTTCCTTTATCTCACCTGCCCTGGGACATATGCCGGCAATCCTACTCCAAGCTTATGGTCCCCGATACACATCTGAAAGGGCTCATGACTGAGGTTTTATTAAACGGTAATAAGTGGTGTTTCCCTAGCAACAGCCACCCCTCAAGGTCCTGGAAACCTTGCTTCCAAAATACCTTAGAGACTTACTCTATCCCTAACCCCCTCCCAACCTGAGGTTATATAACGAGTTACCCGTCAGGACCCCAGGGCAGCTCTTGTGCCCACGGGTCTCGTCCCCGTGCTTTAATAAAATCACCTTTCTTGGGGCACCTGGGTGGCTCAGTCGGTTGGGCGTCCGACTTCGGCTCAGGTCATGATCTCGAGGTCCGTGGGTTCGAGCCCCGCGTCGGGCTCTGGGCTGACAGCTCAGAGCCTGGAGCCTGTTTCGGATTCTGTGTCTCCCTCCTTCTCTGACCCTCCCCTGTTCATGCTCTCTCTCTGTGTCTCAAAAATAAATAAATGTTAAAAAAAATTTTTTTAAAAATCGCCTTTCTTGCACCAAAGGCGTCTTCAAGAATTCTTTCTTGGTCATCGGTTCCGGCTCACCCCACCATCACCCTAAAACTTCATCATCCTGAGCTCAAGTTCTCATGATCTGAATCGGCATCGTTCAGGGGTACTGTCTGTATTTTCTACAGAACAAAGTTTTAAGCCCCACCGAAATTTCTTGGGTGACTCATAGAAAGATGTGACGTATGCGATGCGCGTCTTCTGTCTCGCTACACCCAGACGGAAGACAAGTCCCAGGGACGCCAACAGCCTCAGGAAGTCACAGGAGAACACAGACATTCCCCCACCCACCCTCCACCCGCAGGAGGGTGCGCGCTCCCGGCCCCAGTGGTCCCACGGAGGCTGCCCCGTGATTAACAAGGAAGGGTGTGATCTCTCAGCAGGGTCTCTGAAGGTCCCTGCCAGAAGCCCCTGCCCCAGGGGGAGCCCCGCCACACCAGCTCACGCCGCCTGTGCGCCCCGTTCCTGCGGCCGGTGCAGCGCGCCCCCTGCAGGCCGGCCAGGCTCCGACGGGCACCGCCTGCACCAGATTTCTTTTAAATCCCAGGCACCAGGGTTTTCTTATTTTAAGATTTTTCTTCTCCCTCTCCTTTCTCTCCACGCGGCCACACTGTGGGATCTCAGAGTGAAAGGGGCGCAGGTAAAGGGCACGATGTAAAAACAAACCGTTCGCCATATCATTTCCTTGATCTCAAGCGGGCTGGGAAGGTGGGGGTGTGCAGTTGAGCAAAGCCAGAAATCAAGCAACGTGAACCGAACAGTTCCTGGAATTGTATTTACGTCGCTTTATTTTTTCCCCCATGTCAATGTTTCTATTTACAAATTAAAGTTATGTATTTCACAACGGCATCGGAATCCAGAAAACTAATTTCCCCATCACTAAACAGATAGGCTGTCCGAACAGAAAGACGCAGGGACATTTTATTCTGGATGACGGCTTCAGGCTCCCTAAAAATACGAGTCCGGAAAGGTCAGGAAGGAGTGAGTGCTTTAAAAACTATTTTCCGCTCCACTGCAGATTTAACAAACACGTCTCCAAGGTGCAAACAAAGGCTGGCCCTGGGTGGCGGAGGCAGAGAGGAGGCTGTCTGAACAGCCCGCTGAGTCACGCCCCTCCTTCCGCCCCCCGTAGGTGGCTCCCCAGGACAGCACGTGTCCCTGGGGCCTCAGGCTGAAAGGACACTACAGACCCTGCAGGCATTCCGGGGACCGCCCTCTGAAAGGAGTCCCCAGCATTCAAAAGAGCACTTCTTCTGCATTTGAAGGGGGGGGAGGTCCACCTGGCTTTCTCCGTCAGTCTCTCCTTGATGTCCCCAGAAGAGAAATGACTCTGGAGCACTGGCTGCCACCACAAAGGACCCGGACTCTGCCTTTCTAGAGGTTTCCACACTAACGAGACTCCGGAGGAAGTGAACACCCGACGACTGGCAGGGCCTCCCCCTCGGGGTCCCTTTCCTCTTCTCCCCAAGGTCCCCAGGGTGACGTGAAAGCGGACGAAATCCTGACAGCCTCCGAGTTACTGGTGGGGGCGCCCGCCGCTCAGCAGGGACGGGGCTGTGGGGGCTTCCCCTTAACCCTCCTCGGCCCAGGGCAGGCGGTGGGGGAGGGGGGGGGGCGGCCAGGGCTCCACGGAGCAGAAGAAACCCCCGCAGGCTAAATGCCTGTTTTTGAAAGACTCTCCACTTTCTCCACAAACGTACTTTTTCCCCAAAGGAGAAGCATTGGTGGGAAAACTACAGACAAGCGGGTCACTCCCGACGTGCCAGTGGTCTTCCTGCGAGGGAAGTTTCCGCAGCTCAGACTTGGGTTGCCCAGACACCTGCAAACATGACTGCTGTTTGCTATTAAAATAAGGCAAGTCGGGGAGCGCCTGGGGGGCTCAGTCGGTTGAGCGTCCCATTCGGCTCAGGTCACGATCTCGTGGTCCGTGAGTTCGGGCCCCGCGTCGGGCTCCGTGGTGACAGCCAGAGCCTGGAGCCTGCTTCGGATTCTGCGTCTCCCTCTCTCTCTGCCCCCCACCCCCGCCCCTCACACTCCGTCTGTCTCTGTCTCAAACATAAATGAACATTGAAAATATGAAAGAAAATAAGGCCAGTCCTCAATTATCTGCTAGTGACTGATGGGCAGATCGAGGTGGGCTTTCCCCAGTGCCTGTGGGAGCAGGTGCCTGGGCCCCCAAGGGACACGTGGGGGTGGTACCCAGGAAGGGCAGAGTGCCTGGCAGTTGTGGTTTCGGCCCTATTGTCAATCGTTTCGCTAACCCCACTCTGTCACTTTCCATTAGTCCACTCGTTCAAGGTGGCCTTAAATACCGCATCACACAAAGCAGGTGTAGACAGACACTGACTTGGTTGGCTCATCATAAACACAACCCCCCCCAAAGTTACTAGGTGGTCGTGTTTTGAGGACTGTCAGGAAACCCGAAGTAGGATTCCTCCGAGGTCAGAATGGTTCCCCTATTTGGGGGTTGCTGCACACGGATCAAAGCTGGTTTTAAGAGTCTGACCGGTGTTGGCGTGGACTTCAGGGAATCCTACGACGGCCAGCCGCCCGAGTTGGGGTTCAGGTATACAAGCCACCTGAGTGACAGCTGGGTTCAGAGCCACCACACGGCCCTCCCCGCCTTCAGGGGGAGCAGGACCCCAGCGGGAGTGCCCGCTCCCAGAAGGCTAAGGCTGGAGTGAAGGGACAGCCCTCCAGACCGGACTCCCTGCCACCTTCAGCTTCTGAGGGCGCCCACTTACAAGGGTACACGTGTCCCCCCCAGTCACTGCGGGCCCTCCCATCCCCGCCAAGCCGGCAGCCTCCCCGGAGGACCCCGCCCTGCAGGCAGGGGAGCAGCAGACAGGAGGGCCCGCAGCCCCGCTGTCAGTAAGCTCTGGGTCCTCGGCAGAGAGGGGTGAGGCGGGCACACGGTCCCCCACGTTGGCGTCAGGCCATCCGGTGGGAGTCGGGAGCGGCTGGCGGATGTGGAAGGAGCCGCGGGCCCAGGAAGCAGGCCGGAGGGAGACCGGGGGGCCAGCGTGTGACCTGCTTCCCTTTTTAATTTGCTCTGTGCACACGGTACAGAATTAACGCGGAAAATTAAATTAAACCTTGCACCGGGTCCCCATTTAAACTATTAAAAGTGGATACACGGTAACACACTTACACCCAGAAACATGGCGACAAGCAGATCAGCTGTGAGCGCGAAAGGTATGGGGGGTCCAGGGTTGACATTTCCCAGCCCTCGCTTTCCTCTTCCGTCAGCTGCGCACCCGTGATGCAGGGTGACGTTATCCCACAGCAGCAATTACCGAGCATGTATTAAGAAAAGAATATTCCAGGGGCGCCTGGGTGGCTCAGTCGGTGGAGCGTCCGACTTCGGCTCAGGCCGTGATCTCACGGTTCGTGGGTTCGAGCCCCGCGTCGGGCTCTGTGCCGACAGCTTGGAGCCTGGAGCCTGGAGCCTTCTTCGGATTCTGGGTCTCCCTCTCTCTCTGCCCCTCTCCGCTCTCGCTCTGTCTCTCAAAACTGAACAGACATTAAAAAATAAAAATAAAAGAATAAAAACGAAAGAAGAGAATATTCCTAACGATGCACCAATGACTTAGAACAGACTGTGGTTCCCGATGGCGGGAGGTTACCGGTCCCTCCTCTCCCCCTTCCCCTGAAGGGAATGGGGGGGGGGGCCGTGCCCCTCGCGGGAGGCCTCTTACCCGCGGCCCCAGACCCCCCACTCTGGCACTCGTGGGCGCAGGGGGGAGGCCGGGCCCTCCGAGAACCAGGGGTGGGGGGATCGGCCCGACGGGCCCCTGGCCCCCGAGCACAGAGCCCCCAACAGGGCAGCACCAGCCGCCAGGTATGGGCACCAGGGGCCCCAAGTCCTCCCCCAAGAGCCGGCAGACGCGGTCGCTCTCCCAAAACCAAAGTCACACCCTCTGCGCCATGTGAGTGCGCCGAACACAGGACCCGGCTCAGGAACCGCTCCTCACTTCAGACAGACCCAAGAAAGTCAGTCTCCCTCAGAACTCTCTTCGGAGGTACGAAAAGGAACTTTCTGCGTGTCACAACCACGCGCAGAATTCCTCCCACCAAGTATCCGGCAAACGGAAGGAAAGAAGCGAGGAAAGTGTATTTCAGTTAATGGCTCGGCCCTCCTTCTGAAACACTTTCCCCTACGTTTCTAGAACGTTCCACACCGAACCCCTTCTCTTCAGTCTCCGGCAGGTGGATTAAACTTACCAGTCTGAGCTCCACGTGCGCCACTGACCGCCTACACAATGGTCCTGCGCGAGAGGACGTGTGAGGGACGGCATCTGAACAGGACCCAGCGTGTTCAGGGCGGGCAGGGGGGTCTCACCGCCGTGCACACAGGACCGGCTCGTCGGGCGAGGGGCCCACAGCCTTCCCAGCCACTATCGCTACGGCCTAGGCACCTGGCCACCTTATGCGTGTATCCGTTCGTGTCCAAGCCCTTTGCTCCAGGGTCGTTAAAAAACATCCAGGAGAGAATCTAACAGGCAAAGCGTGTGCATTTGTGTCTGGCGGGAGGGGTAGGTATGCTCTCAGGTACCGCTGAGCTTTCGTGTGACCCTTTCCAAACATTCTCCCCATTTGCTGCTGGGGAGAATGGGCCGAGGCAGGGGAATCTCACTCGGGAA
Organism: Panthera onca; assembly: GCF_046562875.1. Classification (NCBI taxonomy): domain Eukaryota; kingdom Metazoa; phylum Chordata; class Mammalia; order Carnivora; family Felidae; genus Panthera; species Panthera onca. Next base: position 4,055,071 of record NC_138339.1, on the reverse strand, counting down.
CCAGGTGTCCCGGGGTGAGAGGCTCTGTGACTGTGCACTGTCCTCATCAGACATCCCAGGCAGGTGCCCTCTGTGGCCCGGCGGGAGTTGCTCACGGGCGAGGCTGCAGCGCCCTCTAATGGCCACGGTGCAATTCTTCCCATTCCCAAATTAATCCAGGCTCCTAATTCTTGCAGAAGTTCAGTCTGTGAGTTACGCCACCACATGTCTTGAAAAACGAAGCAAGCAGTGACCGAGAGCCATCAGGGTGGAAAATGGCAGCCTGAAGGGCCGCATGCGGGCTGATTTTCGGAACGAAGAGTGGGGACTTCCTGAGCAAAGTCCCTGCAGACAGGGCTCGGCAGTGAGTGACGATCACGGCCACACGGCTCACCGCCCCTGCTCACCGCCACTGTCCCAGGGACAGCTCCTCATCCTGTGCCCTTAGCGTTAGGGGGCCCAGCCCAGAGTGTGTGGCCTGGCCTGCCCCGGGCTGTAATCCTAAGCTGTGTGGGGCCCGGCTTGGGCTGCCCAGACCCTGTGTGGTTCCTGGGTGCACAGGACCCCGCTCTAGCCTAACGCCCCATCCAACCCCAGGTTCAACTGCACATTCCCTTTGTTGTTTATTCGTTTCCCCTAAGTGATAAAACCTGCAACGGTGTTCTGCCTGGAGGCCAACATTCTCCACCAATGACACCTACCGAGGTCCAAAAGCCGTTCTGAAGCCTATGACCAGTCCATTTACCAGGCAGATTCTCCCACAAGCCTGTCCGCGGACCCACTCTTCTCCCTCCCTTAACGCCCTCTCCTTCGGGAAAGGATCAGGGAGTCCCCGCCACTTGCGGGGGGCAAAATGCATCACCTCACCTGACCTCGCGGCTCCAGCACAGAGAGACGGCCACCTGCCTGCCTCCCTGCCTTCTTAGCCTTGGCCAGGAGACAGCCGCCAAGGGGCCACCCCACTGTCCCCGGCCCACACAGCCCCAAATGTCAGGAGGTACCGAAGCTGGCAAGTTCTCCTTCCCCGTGATCACACACACAGCTTCAAACGGCCTCCCTACACCGTCGACTCCCCAACTTCTGCCCGATCTCATCCACCCCCAGACTTCTGCCCGTAAAGGCTGCCCCCTCCACTGCCATGTCTCGTGGTCCCCACATCCCAGACGCACACCTAGGACTCGTGATTCCAACCACCAGCCTCTGCACCTGTCCTCAGTCCCGGTGCCCGACTCTGTGACCCGGGGATCCCGATTCCGACCTGCCCCTCCCGCAATGCATAGTTCAGCAGTGACCTTACTTCCAAGGGGGACTTGAAACCATCCCACCCTTCGCCCCCTGCACTGCCGCCCCGTGCTCTCCCCCGACTTCCCGACAGGTCTCTGCTTCCCTCTTGCCCTCCTCCCATCATTTGCCACAGTGGAAGGTGACTTCGTGGGACACCTCGGTCAAACCTCCCTCTAAGCACGAACGCGCCCGGGGCCCCCGGGTGCCGGCGACGGGCCCTGGGCCCTTGCCTGTGTGACTGACTGAACAAACAGCACGCGCTCCCTTCCACAGCGGCCTCCTTCCTGCACGCAGCGGGTTCTTCCCTCTCAGAGCCAGCCGCCTGCCCGGGAGGGTCACTCGTCTCCTTTCAAGGCTCGCTCCCTCCGCCCAGCTCCCAGCTTGCCGGCCACGGCCTCAGAGGGACCGCTGCAGACAGAGTCTCCCCTGCTGTTCCGGCGCAAACCTCCACGTTGACCTCACTACACCTGCTCCAATTTCAGACGGCTGATTCACTGGGGGGCCGGGTTTTTCTCTCCCGGCAGCTCACAGGTCTTTGAGAACACAGCCCGGGCTGTCCGCTCCCCAGCTCCTCCCAGGGAGGCCCCAGCACGGAGCCCATGCTCAGTAAATACTGGTAGAAAGAACAACCCGCCAACAAAAAGCTTCCAAAGGGCAGCGCAGAGTTATTCATAAACGTCAATTATGTTTGTTATAACTGTTTTAAAAACACGAGGCAGGAGTGACAAAAGAGTTGTCGGATGTGATTTTTTAAAGGGCAGCAATATTCGTAAGTAAACAGAGAGGGGCCATCAGCACGTAATTACGCGGGATCCAGTGACGCCAAGAGCATCTCGGAGAACCGAGACCGGCTTGATAGCAGCACGTGGCGTATTTCCGTTTTGGAGCGGCCGTCTTCCCCTTGGTTAGAGTGGAGAATTTTCCATCTGTGGTGATAACACCCAGGGTCACCCTTCGCGGATCAGAACAACCACGCACGTGGCTTACTTTTTATTTTTTATTATAAAAAACACATACAAGAGTTTTAAGAAATGATGAATATAAGACAAATCGGAACCACGGTGAGTTATTAAACCCAACTTCTATGTACAAATACTACAATTCCGAAAGTGGAATATCATCAAATGTGAAACACATTATAGCACTGTCCATATGTACACGGCACACACAGAGACCCACCCGCGCTGGCCTCTGAATCGTTTAGATACACCTCGCGGACACGACCCTGCAAGTGACCTTTGCTCAGAGGCGCTCCCGGTCCTCCTAGAGTGACAGGGTTTTAAGGAACTGCAGAGACAGGAAGAAGACGCGCTACGACGGGGCCCGAAGGCTCTCCCCGGGTTCCCTCTCACCCGTGGCGCCCCCACCTGGAGAAACAATGGAACAGTCCGTTTCCAGCTAAGACCGCGGAAGAGTCTTCTAGCTCCTTCTTGGCCGATTTATTTTTTCCTAGTCAACCATTCCGGCGCAAAGTCCAAAATTAGCTCAGGAACCAAATCAATGCTTTTATATTAAATTCATTATAAAACGCCACTCAATTTTAAAAAGCGACTAAAAGGACACTTTCTGCAGCAAAAAAGGGCTAAGTTCAAGTTTTTGTTGTTTGACCAAGACACAATAATACAACCCACATGTCATGGAATCACAACAGCCTTAAGTGAAATGTATGCGGTTTGGGGGAGGGCGGCCCGGCCCCTGCTGGCTCCGGTGTCCTCGCCAGTGACGGGCGCGCCTGGACATCCTCTCCTCTGCGACGACGTTCCAAAGCCTCAGTCGGGACTCTGCGAGCTGACTCAACTGTCCGGACTCGGACACGCGAAGGCACTTCTCTAGACGCAGGGGCGCACGGCTTCTTAGCCCACCTCCTCGGCGCACAGGCAGCTGACTTCCTCCAGGCAGCTGAGCACCGCGGAGGGAACGCTGTGAGAGGTCTCTCTGCGCCAGGCTTCCAGGATGCGGGAGATCTCCGCTGGGTTGCTGGGACTCAGATCGCAAAGCGCGTACACAGCTGCTAGCTGTATGCCCCACGGTATATCTGCAAAGAATTTTCCTATCAGTCGCCACGCGAGAAAATGCCTGTTATTCAGAATCTGAATGCCGTAATCTGCGGAAACACTCTTCAAACACAGGTCACTTTCTGCCAGCAATGGAAAGTATCAGAGAAGAAACCCACGGTGAAAAAATTAATGAAGACCCATCCACACGTGGCAAGAAACACAACGGCAAGAGAGCCGTGTGCAGGCCGGCACCCAGGGCACGGCCGGGGTGTCCGGGCAGGAGGCTCCGGAAGGATCACGCTCCACATTTATGTCGCGATGGAAGGTGGATCCCGGAGCACCCCTCAGGTAAGTGATTGCATTACACAGCCACTGCAAGTGCGTGTAAAAGGGCTACTCTGAAAACGAACACAGACACGAGAGGAGAAGAAAAGCCCTCCCCGGGCCGCACTGCCCCCCCCCCCCCCCCATGTGCCTGAGAGAGGCAGAGGAAGGTAGGTTACAGCGAGGTCACAGACCACGTGTGCCAGGCTTCTTTCTCATTTAGCTTAAGTTTATTTACAAGTCCTTTAATGAAAATTTAATTTAGCTGAATTTCAGTTAAAACTACAATTCAAAGAACACAACATAAAACCCACATGTGCTCAAACGTCAGTTCTGAAACATAGCTTTAAAAATTACTCACCCCTCAAATAAACATTTTAAAAAGGCGGTGGGGGGCGGGGGGGGGGGGGGGTGGCGCCTGGGTGACTCAGTCTGTTGTGTGTCTGACTCTTGATTTCGGCTCAGGTCACGGTCCCAGGATCTTGGGATCGAGCCCGGTGGCGGGCTCTGGGCTGTGCGTGGAACCTGTCTGGGAGTCTCTCTCCCGCTCTCTGTGCCCCCCCCCCCCCCCCCTCACGCGCATGCCTTCTCTCGAAAATAGACACACATTTAAAAACATGAAAACCACGCATCTCCCCCAGCCGCCCGGCAGCGAGAGGTGCTCAGAGCAGGGCGCACAGTGGGAACTCACAAGAGGCTTAAAGGGGCCGCGAGGGACTCAGAACAGTCTCAGCGGACCCGGGTCCTACCTTCGTCCTGGGCGTGCTGAATAAACATGCCGATGACGGAGCTGATGCTTTTCACAGCAGACGGGAACCCTTCCTTCAAGCCCAACTGGCCCAACCGACCTGGGGGGAAACAAACCGAAACGTAAACGGTCTTTGGTTACATGACAACTCTTCCCGGGAATGTAAAATTCACGTTTTCTCTCTTCTGCCGTTCCGCACATTAAGGTGAAGGATCCTCAAGCCGAAACGGCTCCCTGTCCTCACCCGAGAGCGGGCGGAACAGGAAAGCATCGGGACGCCTAAAGCACCCCTTGTCCCGCTGGGGGGCGGGGGCAACGGTGGCCAGGATGACTAACCGTCCCTTCTTCCGGTCACACGAGGGCGGCACGCACGTGCGGCTTTCTCCCCCGAGGGAGCCGAGAGGGAGCTCAGCGGAGCGCGTGGTCTGGCAGGCTCCGCGCGACAGGGCTGACTTGTGCTGGGTCGGGAGGACCCAGGCGAGGCCGCGGCGCCGGCAGCCAGGTTCTGGACCAGCACCCTTCCGAGCGGCGCAGCCCTGGCCGTGCCGCAGCCCGGGAGCGCGCGGGCGTGGTTTGCACGGTCCCCAGGGTCCAAATGATTTTCACAGCGGAACAACGCGGACTAGGAGGCGACCTGCCTCTTCCCGATGCTGAGATAAGACCCAGGCTCAACACCAGCGCAGATCGGACGACTGGGTCCGCGGCACCGGTCACGGCAGCGGCTGCAAGGGGGCCACTGCTGCCACCAGGAGCTCCCGGTGAAAACAGCTACTTTCACGGAACGATGCCCCCTCCGAAGCACCAGCAGTTAGTCTTGCCGCGGCCAGCAGCCCGTAAGCTGCTGTGGGTGTGGGGGGCACACGGCACACGGGGGGGCCTGGCCAGGCTCGGGCCGGGGAAACGCACCGCGGGGGCTGCCTGAACCCGGAGGGAGGCGGTGCTCTTCCGAGACACGCCCACATTTCTCTGCCGAATGACTGACAACCTACAGCTATTCGGACCCAGACAGACCTGTTCTCAAAAACGAATAAAGCGAGGAAATTTATCACTACTGTCAGTGATAAAATGTGCGCTCTTGTGCCAAATTAGAATTTTGGAAAAACCCACCAGCCATCCTGCGCCTGACAACTTCAAAATTTAAGACTTCTCTGATGAGATCAGTGATGATATTAATGTCTGTTTTCTGGATGTTGTTGACGGCTGGAAGATCTGTGCAAATCAGTATTTTCCGAGGGAGCGAGCAGCGCGCCTTATAAAGTCGCCCTGGAGCCCTCAGGACCCGTGACCAGCGGGTGATGCGGCAGGAAGGCCCCCTGGTGACGGTTCAGACCCCACTCCATCCGTTTAGGGAGTCGGCACTTGTGAATTTTTACGTGGTGTCCCAGCATATCCACAATGATCTAAAAGGGCTATTAAAACACTCAGGAGCTCCGTACAAAGCTGGATTTTCTTTACACACTTCAACCAAAAAACCCACTGCAAGAACCCGGTACAGCACGGACAGGCCCTCGGATCCTGGCAGAAAAGAGGATCTGCCCCAAGATAACCTTCTCCTCGAGGTCGGTTTTGTTTGGCAACCACTTTCCACGGAGAATGTCATTTATGTTAACACCGGTTTATCATCACTGGCTTTAAGTGCTAACGGAAGCTCTCCCCCAGTCAGTAGGACCTGCAGTGACAAGCCCTGGGGGTCCTCACGGGGGGGGGGGGGGGGGGGGGGCACATCCCTCTGAAGGCGGAGGAAGCACGATGATGCCACGCGCCCAGCCCCGCCCACCTGGATCCCTCCTGTGTTCCGCGGTCCGTGGAGGTGGGCTTGCTTCGAGGTGGAACCCCGTTCCCTCCCTCCAGGCGCGGCCTCGTGGTCTCCGCCCCTCCTCTCTCACAGGAAGGGGATTCCGGACGAACTTGGGTGCCCTTTTATCCACGTCCTTTTTCTGAGTTTTTAGCACATCGCCCTGTAATCTCACTCTTCTGTGTCTGCGTTTTCTCAACTCTACACACACCCTCCGCTGTATCTATGTACGAACCCAGGCCACCAGCTTCGCTGCCATTTTGAACACGGAGAAACCGAGACCTAGGACACTGAAGGAACCTTCATCACTTAGCATTTCCTACAGGAACCAACTCAGTACTGGCTGCGTGCAGCCCAAATGCTGTCACAGACAGCTCGATAAATTCCTACTGATGGATGGATGCCTGGAAAATTTCGAATCCAGGATGAAACTACAGACATCTGGATAATTCCCGGGAAATCTCTCACCGAGGTTGAAAAGTAATGTACTTTAGAGATCAGGAATTTCCATCAGTGATCACTCAATTATCTGCTTCCAATTAGATCAAACTGCTGTCTGCCCCCATCTGTCCTCTGAGACAATCTACTAGGGGTGCTCAACATACACACGACAGCTGAGCAGGGGAAGGGCGTGTGCCAAACACAGACACGGGCTCGCTCAGCCCAGGATGCGCATGTCTTCCCAGATAATATAATGGCCCCTTTTCTTTAAATTAAAAGTGCTTACTGAACTGGATTTTATAAGCTCTTTAAATTAATGGAACTTTCAAGGATCAAATGATCAGTAATCATGAGTCGGAGGTAGGTGGCTTGGGGGAAAGACCTTAATGCACGAGAACAAAGATGAGAGACAAATCTGCCCTACAGACGGGAGAAACGGTCCCCCCAGAAGGAACCTGAGTCCAGGGGATTCGGCCCCGTGAAAACACAGGTAAGAAACACGGAGTTCACCTCGCTGTCAAAGGTAACAACCCCCAGCACTCAGGGAAGCATGAGGGAGGCAGCTGGGGGCCTGCGGGGAAGGTGACCGAGTAGCCCCCAGGGTTCCCTCAAGTCTGCAGGTGCAGGCAGGCCACGGAAAACAGGAGTTGAGGCGACGTCAAAGAAAGGGTGAAAGAAAGGCCTGGCAAAAGGCTGGGTGGAAATGGACAAGCAGAGGCTACTTCAGCCTGGCCTGCAAATGCCTGATGTGGGCAGTGCTCCCCTGGCTTCTAGGCTAAATACCAGGTGGGCCCCGGAGGGTTCCTCAGCTCTTAGGGGCAAAGGTGGCGCTACACGGCTTTGCACTCGACCGAGTCCAGCAGCAGACAGACTTCTGTCTCCGCTCGGCCACCTTCAGCAAGACCTCAGACGAGGGCTTGACCTTCCCTAGCCTCACCGCTGCCCTGAAATGAGCAGACTGAAGCAGGTTCTACCACTTCTCCACATCCCCCTTGATCTAGAACAACCCAAACACTCCCCAAAAGGCTCTAATACGCTATCACTCGAGCACGTCAGAAGAAACCCCACTTACTAATCATGTAGGACCACCTGCGGACAGCACTGTTCATCCCCCCATCCAACGTTAGGTGACCCCCGGCTGTTCTGACAGAAAGCGTCGTGGGTTTCCCATGGAGTGAAAATTCATTTGGGATTTTGCCAGTTTGGAAATAAAAATAAAGACGACTCCTCTATTCTTTGAATGATGAGTGTGTCACTATTAGGAAAATCACGGCTCACCAGGTTGTGTGCCGAATTTTATAGCGTCAGCTTCAGAAACCGCAGGAAGGTTCTCTAATGGAGTTTCCTCTCGGAAACGGCTCAGACTCCAAATGGGACAGCCGTGCAGGGGGTCCGTGCACATCCGGCCGGGACACAACTTCTCAGAGCTCTGCAGCTCTAGAGAACAGGCCTCACCCGTCTCTGTCCCCACCCCCCGCCCCCATCGCCCAGCGCCATGGCTTCAGCGCCCACAGACGGCCAGAGCTGGCCAAGCTGAGCCACCCTCTCTGGCACCGGCCTCTGCCCGCCGGCCCTCCCCACACCCGCCTCGGGCAGGGACGCCGCGGCGGCTACGCCGGGTGTCTGCAGACCCAAGGAGAATCCTCCAGGCCCGACCCTGCGCTTGTTTTCACCCTTAGCACATCCTAGCTATCCACCCTCTGAATCACACTCATGTGTTTATATATTACCATCTCCTCCCGTAACGCTGTTAAGTACGCGTCATCGTTTACTCCTAGCTTATGTAACTTCATTACATATGGCTGAACTATGTAAGTGTACACATATTCTTTAAGAAGCTTCTCAGGGAATCTGGACGCCCGGCCAAAGGTGGAAGGCACGGACTCCGGAGAGCCAGCCTCAGGGGCGAAGCACGTGTGGGGCCGACCCTCCACCACAGGTGCACGGGGACCGCACGGAAGCCACCAGAAGCGCAGCCCTCCGCTCTCCCACGCCCGCTTCCTCTCCCGTCACAACCACAAGTGTGTAAATGGACAACCTCCTGCAACAACAGTGGCAAAAATCACACAGTGTTTTGTAAGCGTGACTTCAAAAAGTTTCGTGTTCGTTTCAAAATCCAAAGATACTTTATGGAGGTTGATATATGTATTTATAGACTTAACATCTTTTCCTAATTTTTTCTTCAAGAAGGTTTCTCGGTTGAAAATAAATCAGTTCAAACTATGAACATCTGTAAGAGAAGACGCTACCGAAAGGAGAATGTGCAGACACACACGCGGCCCGTCTGCCGTCCCCTGGCCCTCGTGTCCTTCCTGCTTCCTGCTGTCGCGGACTGTCCCGGGGGCCTGCAGGGAGGGGCTCTGCAGGGCCCGTGTGGCGGCAGCGCCCACGGAGCCGCTCGCCCCCTCCACCACCCACGCCTTATTCATCTCTGCAGGTGGCTCCCTTCCTCCACAGTCGCGGGCAATCACTCCGGGCTCGCACGCTTCACTCCAAGTGTATTTTCTGTCCTTTCCAGTGAAATTAGAGTCTTCCTTGAAAGCAGGTTGCCGTCTTGAACCATTTTACACATTTACTTAGCGCAAGGTTCTTAGGTTTGCATGTGAAGCAGATACAGAGCAGGAATCCTTCTTGCCGAGACGGTAACAAAAGCAGCCACAGACAGCTCTAAGTAGAAGACTTACTTAGACAAAGTAAATAATACTCTCAAACCTTCTTTTGAGCGGTACTGTCTTGAAGTTCTAAATAATTCAACTCTAGAGATACTTGAAAGTCGCAGGAAGTACCTTCAAGGATCTGAGGGGCTACAATGCAGGTTATCAGACGAACCTTGTTTGTTGTGTGTCGGGGGGCAATGCTACATGCTGCAGACAGAGAAGTCAGTTCCGAGTAAGGAGAGCCTTCTGAAAGGTAACAGATGTCATCACGTAAATCCCGCAGGGCTTAGAGAGCACCTCATCAGAGATGAGGCAAAGAGGAAAAAATGACTAACACTAAGAAATAAAAATCTGTGGGAGACAGGGAGGAGCAGAACCAAAAAGCCACTGAGGTCCTCCTTATCTGAGAGGCCTCATTTAAAATACGTTTAAACAACGATTTTCATTCCTACATATCAGCTTGGAGGAAAACAAAGTTGGTTCCCAGTCACGGCACCACAGGACGTGACCCTGCCGAGGCAAACAGGAAAGAACCCGGGTGCCTGGCGGGGAGGCAGCCGACTTTCAGGAACCAAATGAGACCAGAGTGTCCTTTAGAGCAACTCTGTGCCCCGGCTGGCATAGGGCAGTGTGTGCCTGTGCGGCTACGAACAGTACGAACTGAGAAGCACACGTTCAATCATACACAAAATATACTGGCACGAAAACTTCATCTCTGGCAGAGTGGGATAAAACAAGAATTTGTAAGAGTAGGAGTAAGGAGAGTAAGTGAGAAAATATCTACTGTGATGGTAATAAAGTCACTCGTTATGGTCAAGTTTCCCCCAACGTATATTATTACACCTTTATTCCCCTACCAAGATACAATCAATAACAAGAAAAGGCTTAATAAAACAGACAACTCACCAATCAGCCTCAGAATTGATGCTATAATAATGTCGGGAGTATATGCAATGTTTGCATGTCCTTTTCGGTATTTTATCCACTTATCCATGACGGGCCACAGCTCTTTACTACAAAACAGTAACAGCACACGTGCGTGTTTATGTACATGTGCAGGAAAAGAACGTATGTGTGTCACCGCTCAGATATCAACAACTTGAAACTGGCCCATAAAAGACAGACAATCAGTCAAGAAAAGGGACTTCTTAAAAAAAATTTCATTTGTTTATTTATAAAAACAGGCTCCATGCCCAACGTGGGGCTCGAACTCACAACCCTGAGATCATGAGGCACACACTCTACCAAGTGAGCCAGCCAGGCGCCCGAGAAGAGGGATTTCTGAAGATGTAACTTTTTAGGTTAAAATGAGAACAGTGACGGGAGGCTCACACACTCTCCAACTATTCGGGGCGCCTCTGCCCACACTGGCTTCAAAGAGGCTACAAATAGCTATGTTTGCATCTTGATTCTGTTTCCGCCCTTTTCACAAGGCTTTGAGTGGAGAAGCTGAACGAGGTCTCCAGGTCCCAGAACTGGCGGCGGTGGGGGTCCGGATTTTCACTGGGACCCTCCAGACGTGCGCGTGGCCTCTGTGTCCTAGAAGCCTAGCATGTCCTCGGAGGAGCACAGAGCTCAAGAAAACCACGTTTTCGAAACTTTCTACTGACTGAAACACTGCCAATCCTCTTTGCTTTCTCTCCTTCCAAAACCCGATTTCCTTCTTACATAGCATTTGTAGTATTCGAAAAGCTGAGTGACAACACACAGGAGAATAATGTAACTTAAAAGTGCCCCAAATAGCACATTTGCAGAGAATGTTACTCCACTAATTCTGGATTTTTCTTTCCACATGCTTCTCCACGTGCACGTACGTAAAAACCTGGGGAGGGGGACCACAGCGCTTAGGGCTCCGGGACTGGAGTTGCTCAGGCAGAGATCCCGGCCTTCCACACCCTGTCCTCACGCCCAGCAGGGGGCACTGGCCAAAGGACCTCTGGTGAGAATCACTTCCAGTGGTCTCATCGGTCACCCTGCCCACTGGGCTCCCACCAAGAGCCAGGGGATGAGGCCCACAGGAGGTCCGCGTGCCTTTCCTGACAGCACTGGGCAGACGGCTGTCACTTCCTTACTTGTCAGCAAAGGACTGTGAGATGCCGTCATGTCACTACCCGAGCATCCGCTTGTAGCTGTGTATTTTAATACAGCCGTACCTCGTTATACAGAAGTACCATCGTTCAATTTCCTACTGTTTCACATTTACGAGTATAATCTTTCCCTAGTGTTAAGGAGAAAAAAAGGAGAGTACACTTTCCCACAGAATACATTCAAGTATCTCCAGGATACGGACTATCAATCCTTTGTGAATCCTTTTTCGTGTCATAAACTCCTTTAAACCAGCCTTTCTGGGGCGCCTGGGTGGCTCAGTTGGTTGAAGTGTCCAATTCTTGATTTTGGCTCGGGTCATGATCTCACGGTTCGTGGGAACAAGCCCTGCATTGGGCTCTGCACTGACAGGGCAGAGTCTGCTTGGGGTTCTCCCCCTCCCTCGGGCCCTCCCCGCCCCCACACGACCCCCCTATGCACGCACACGCACACACGCACACACACACACACTCTCTCTCTCTCAAAAATAAATCACCTCAAATAGATAAATTAATTAATTAAATAAAATCAAAAGACCCCCCAAACCCTTAGCCTTTCTAAGTCAGGTCCCCAGACAATTACGATCTAATAAGAACTGTTTGAGCAGCTATTTTCTCCTTTCCCCCACCTCCCGGTCTCCCAAAGATGGCAAGCTGCCAGTGCCAGAATTCTCCAGGCCCAGAGAAAGGCAGATTCGTTACATAAAACAGACGCCTGGGACTCCGTTCTCTCCTGAAAGGCCAGGTGAGGAGAGCCACTAATCTGGGCTCTCACTCTGCCTGTTCGCGTGGGTTTTCCCAAGTATTTGAAAGTTAAGATGCCATCGTCACACTTCATCCTACGCTACTGGCTGAGCACTTCCCTCAGTGGACACTGCTCTGCATGCCGGCTTGTGCCAGTGAGCCCACACCCCTCCTCCAGGAGACTCCTTTCCCCTTGGGACAGAGGTGGTAATAAAACAATCTACGGGAAGAAGTCACAGGCACCACAAAAAAACAAAGCAGAGATGTGACGATAATACGAGTCCTTCAAGGGTAGTTTTGCCAACTCTTACCCAAATCAAGATGTCATTTGTACATGTTTCCGCTGCCTTCAACAGCAAAATCTGCTCCAACCAAATTCAGCAACCATTCAACAGACTACCTTCCAATCCAACACCCCAGCTCTGAGTCAGTGAAACGGCCGTACCTTATAATGTTATCATGTGTCCAAATCCATTTCTGGTGGCAGCACAGCAGGTCAATGGCAAATATGTACTCCCAAGTGTTATCACTCAAATCCTCACCAAATTTTTCACTGGACTGGAATTCTGTTTTTGGACACAGCTGTATGGTCAAAAGCAGCTTAGAAACCATGAAACCCACATCCACAGGAGCATTCTAGCAAACGAAAAAAGAAAAAAACAAAATACAATTTAGACTTTCAAATACAGCACCTTTCATTTGTAATCTTGAGTGTAACAAGCATCCCATGAATAATCATTTAATTTTAAGACACCTTTTGAAAGCTGTATTTGAATAAGGAACTACGTTTATCTTAGTCATAATACTTGTCCTAAGCTGATTATAAACCAGTGGTGGGTAGGCCACAAAAAAAGCTCCAGGCGGGATGCAGAATCCAGTTAGGTAGAAAACAGAGCAGCTGCAATCCAGATAGAAATGCAAATTGTCATTACCTCAAAGCAAACAATTAAAAAGTTATAATAAAAATTTTTTTTTAACTTCAAAAAAGTCCTTTAAGTTCTAACATCTTCCTGACCCTAGATATCAGTCTTGTTACAGAAATTGATAAAATTTAGTCACCCAGTACTGGACTCCTTGACCTGGCTTCATTCACACCTACGCACATCTGTTGATATTTACCCACGTCCTTGTACCTATTGGCGGTCTGAACGCTCCTTGCTGCTGAACAGTTCTCCATTACATGACGGACCAGTGTGCTTATCCACTCACCTACTGACAGGCTTCTGGGCTATTCCGGCCTCAGGTGATGCGTGAGAATGCTGCTGTGAACACACATGTCTTCGTGTGGACGTTAATTCGACTTCTTGGATAAATACCTAACAGTGGACTTACAACTTTTTCTTTCTCGTCCTATTTTCTATTGGGTTTTGTTATCAACGGTAAATAGGAAGCTTTCAATCTTTTCTTATACTTGCAAAAGACTAGAGTAACTTAGTTCTTTATAAGGTGAAGCAAAATTCAGGTGGAGCCTATACATGCTTTTTATGTTTTACATCAACTTTTCCAGCTCTTCTATAAACGTTAGCTGACAACACTGTCTCTTCAAGTGTTCTGCCCCAAAACCAAATCTGATACTGTTTACTTTGTTAGAAACCGTCCTTGGCTTCCAAATCTGCCGCCATAGTTGTGGCTAGTGGTCTTCTCGCACTCTTTATCCTACGACCGTAGTTCTATTTTCTTTCTCGTTTTGAAATCTTCAATATTTTCCCTTTTCTCTTTTTTCATTAGTCCGACCTGAGAGCTATCTGTTTTGTTACTATTTTTTAAAGGCAATGTGTTTTTCTTCTATGTGTTTTCTTTTTGTTCACTGCTTCATACCTTTTAAGCTATATTCTTTTTTTTTTCAGATTGCTTCTCATATTTTTAATTTTTAAAATAATTATCAGCCACTTTATCAGTTTAATAATGAAAACACTCAAACTATGTTAGTGAGTGTAAGTTTTCCCAAAACTAGAGATCCTTGGTATGAAGGGTTTTCCTTTTCAATGATCTGCGAAACACTGACTTTACTTTTGAGTTCCTTATTCCCCAATTGTCCAGGATCATATATGCCAACTTTCAAGATGAGCGGGGGAGGGCACAGAGAAGGAGACACAGAATCGGAAGCAGGCTCCAGGCTCCGAGCTGGCAGCACAGAGCCCGACGCGAGGCTGGAACTCACAGACCGCGAGATCATGACCTGAGCCGAAGTCAGATGCTTAACCTACGGAGCCAGCCAGGTGCCCCGGGAATCTTCACTTTTTAAGAATTAAGGTTTTCACGTAACCAAATTCATGATGGGTCTGCACATGTGCTATAGGCAAACAGAAAAATTAATATTCTTCATTCAAGTTTACTTTACATATTAATGAATTCCAGTGTGTCTACTGCTTTTTGTCTCTCTGAGAGAGAAAATCTGCAAGTCTTGTACTATAATGGCATTCTTCCCCCAAGTATTACTCGTTTTTGTATACCTTGCACTTGATATTTTTATTTGATATATGGCAAACACATTTCTTAAAATTCTGCTTTTTTCATAAAGAATGTCTTTTATCATCAAATCACCCGTATCTGGTTTCATCCCGAACAGGCCAGAGGAGCAGGCTCCAGTGCACAAGCAGGGGGACCAGGCAGGGGCACGTGGCCCCGCAGGGGACCTGGGGGTGGAGGTGTGATGGTGGCCATCGCGGTCAATGGCTGGAGACGGAAGGGCCCTTCTGACTCAGTGACTGATGGGAATCTGATGATGCCTCCCAGGACTACACTCTGCTTTGTCTAGACAAGTTGCCAAACAGATAACAGACTTGCTTTTAAATATTTCCTTAACTTGTATCCACCAGTAGCCCTTTCCTGTACTTTCCATAAGAAAATAGAAGTCTAACGAATATTAATATCAAAAAGCACCAAAAAGGAAAGCAAAACGGCATATAAAATTCGACTACGTGCATGGGCCAGGATAATATTAAGAGGATATTAATACACAGTCATTTAAAAACAAACCAAAGTCAACCCCTCACTGAATTCGACATCTCTTCGAGTTTCCCACTGGCAATTCAACATCCAGAGATTCTCATTCGATAGAAGCTACACACAAAGGAATGCAAGCTAGATGCCATATTAGCACTCAGATACCAAATAAACACATAGGGACAAAGTACTGAAATAAAGAGAAATCGCATCGACCAAAAAGAAAAAGAGAGTACAGGTTGAAAAAATTCAAAACGAGGACTTGAACTTTTTCACCTCACCATTTTTTTTGCCTCTCCAAGTGCCTACTGCAGACAGCCCCTCTGAGCCCTGCACACATACACGTGGACTTCACCAGCCGTAAACCAGTGGACAGAAGAAACTTTTGTTAAATTAACGCAACACGTTAAGTCTACACTTCTTCCCAAGCTGGCCCGTGCACATTTCCCGAACTAAATGCATAAGCTTGGGCTAAAATGGTATTTTAAAGGATCTCATACAAAGAGGAATGTCTCTGAAATGCTGGTGAACGAGTACGACCCGAGTGAGTACATTCACGTAAGATCTACGAGACGAGCAGCACGGTTATGAGAATAAGTAAAAGCCAGCCTCACCTTTTCCCAGTTGAGGAATGCTCTCAGACAGTTCCGAACCTCTCCTTTCGCACGCTGCCTGGCAACCAGCTGCATTGCTTTATTAATCACCGACTGGGAAATAAATATATCATGCCACATGTTTGCAATGAACAAAGTCAATTTTTCTGATTCCGGAAAATCTATGAGAAAGACAGACAGACGATAAACCTTTACATCTGATCAAGTGAATAAGTTACAAGCTAAGAACAAATTTTAATAACTGTGCTTGTGCCTCGCGAGGCCTCTGTACAGTGAAGGGAGGGAGCCCGAAGAGGCCCCGGCCGCAGTTATTTCAAAATCTGCTTCCTTCTCCCGCAAACCCTTCGCTCTGGTAAACCTTCCTTAATTACATTTTAACCATGACAGCTCAGATACACCACTGAACAATGAAAAGAGCCACGGAATCCAAAACACGAAGCCAAGGCAAACCGCTCTCTCCAGATTCTCCAACCCTAGAACCTTCCCGTTTCTTAAGCGTCATTTCAGGCCAGTTTTTATGCATCTGTAAGACAGAACTCACCGGTACAACACTTTTATAAAAGGCTTTCGACTTGGAGAGATGTTTTTATACACTGCGGAGGACGATCTTCTATCGTGAATGCTCTTGCCCACGTCTGGCTTTGTTTAATCAACCTAAGCCACGTACAGCTCACACACAACAAAATGCACCCTTTTCAAGCAGACGGTTTGGTGAATGAATGGATCTGTGTGGCCCCCACCGCAATCAATTTAAGAACATTTCCGTCACCCCAAATTCCCATGGTCTGACCCTTTCCAGTGCGTCACTTAGTCCCAGACACAGACAACTCTGATCCGCTTACTGCCACTTTCAATGAGTTGCTTTTTCTCAAATACGTACGAACGGGTTCGGACGGCACGCACTCCTTTCCGTCCGGCTCCCTGACTCCACAGAATGTTTCTGCGGTTCACCCGTGTTGCCACGCACATCAGTGGTCCCTCGCTTTGCGTGGCCAAACAGTGGTCAACTGCTTGATATAGCACACTCGTTCCTTCACCTGCTGAGGGATGTGGGCTTCCAGCCACAGGCCCCTGCAGATGGAGACGCTACGAACAACCGCGAGCCGGTCCAGTGAGCGTATGTCTCTACTTCTGTTAGGGAAGGACCTACGAGTGGGATTCCTGGGTCATTTGGTAAGTGAGTATTTGAATTCTATAAGAAACTGCCAGTGTTTTGCGACGTGGCTGAGCCAGCCAACACAGACTTTTACCCTGTTTGGCAGGAAGCGCATCTCTCCCGTTTCCTGTTGTATCTCACCTAACGCTGCAACGTGTTGAAAGAGCAGACGACCAAAGCATGAACTCCCTGCACTCTCTTGATGTGTTCTTCCTGAAATCTTGGGTCCTGCCCCAGGACCTCTGCACATGCCGCTTCCTCTGCCTGGCGTTCTCTCCCTCGCTTTTCTTGGATACACTGCCTGGCATCTTGCCACCTCAAGCTCAAAGGTCACTCTGACAAGGAGAGCTTCTCTGACCCCACAGACACTCACAAATCCTCCCTCCACAGCACTATTCGTTCACTCATTCAACAGATACTCCGTGACTGTGGACAGTGCATTGCTCTGGAGTCGGAATAAATGGGGACAAGACGAAGTTCCTCCTTTACGGAGCATGCAATCTAGTGGAGGAGAAAGACAAACAGATTCAGACACGATGGAAGCGGGGGTGAGGGCCATGCAGAAAACGCCAGGAGAAAGACCGCAGGAGTCCGTGTGGGAGGTACCACGTGAGCCCCGAGAAAGCTAAAGGGAAAGCTTCCCAGGGGAGGAACCTGTGCCCACGAGCCTGAGGGGAGCGGGCTGAACCCCGGAGGGGGCTCAGCAGAGGGCACGCAGCTCGCCTCTCTCCTGCCCACCACTGACGATGCCCTGCATGAGCCGGGGTCACGTTGGCTTGTGCGCATCTGGGTCGGGCTGTGGCCACCACCCAAACCCGAGGCCTGGCACGCACCCCGTTACCACTGCTGAGGAAAGCAGGGCCTGAGAGAGTAAACAAGGCGAGGGAGAGGGCGACACACAGCAGTCTCACTCGCAGCCCGGCAGGCGGCGGACATGTCCCGTCACCCGATGCACACACCCCCCCAACCCCCCCCCCGGAAGATTAAAAGATTAAAGGTTAAAAATCTTCACGATCCAGGTCAGACTTTCTGGGCTGCAGTCAAATCACATTTATGCGCTGTGTCACCGTTCACAAACATTGCCACCGATGACGTGTGATCAGGAAGGGGGCTTCTGTGCCGACCCGTCCGTGGGGACAGAGGGAGCGGAGGGGCGACGGGGCCCAGGGGAGCCCTCCTAGGGTTCCACGTCTCTGGTCCTCGTCTTGTGGGCTTTACGGCTCCGTTTCAGACGCCGCCTCTTCCAGCCAGCGGCACGGCAGCACGCTTTGACACCCACCTTACAAAACCATCCTCCCGTCTCGTGTGGCCCACACCTGACTCTTGAGTGGCTACACTAGGAACAGACAGACACACATCGTGACGACACTCTATGCACAAGCAGGAACACAGGTGCTGCTACGAGCAGGCCAGCCACGGAAACTGCCCCCCAGGCAACGAGGCACGGCTTCACCCGGCCAAGGCTCTTCACGGCCTCGGGGAAACGCACCAACGTCCTGCGTATTTGCAAAGATACACAGCGATCCCTCGGCTGCAAGTACAGACCCAGTGTCGCGGGGAAAGTACACAGATGTCAACACAAAACGACCACCGTGTGAACGCACCTTCCTTCAGTAGGCTGTAGCAAAACAGGCGGGCTCGCTCCAAGTCTCCCAGTTGCCGGCATATGCCCACGTACACCCTGCAGAGGGCGTGGATGTAACTGCGCTCCAGGGAGATCTTCTGAATCTTCAGTTCTGAGAGGATGGAGTGAAGCAAGCACTCTGCTAGATGCTGGGTCGAGACACAAAGAGAAAACACAACGTGTGCCGACATTTCGTCTGCTTACTAAACAACGGCTACAACTTACAGATGAAGTCTGTCTGTCGGGACCACACAACGTGCCCCGGAGCAGCAAGCAGAGGAGAGCGGTGACTGCGGAGGACAACCCGCCTCGCTCGGCCCGGTGAGCCACGCGGAGCGGGGGTCAGGGGCCGCGGCCGCGGGCTGCCTGCAGGTGCCACAGGCCGCGCCCGAGCACGCCTGGGCCCCTGAAGCCGCTACCTCCCCACCAAAGTCCACTTCCTTGCTTTTCGCCGAAGTAACTCTCTGATCTACTCCAGTTCCTGTTTTCTGAACTCCTTTAGATCTTAAAAACACCGGGCAACGTTTGTCTTGCTTTGGAAGAAGGGCGTTAAATAATTTGATCCATTTGTTCGTTTCAAACGAACCTCCCGAAGTCACTCGCACTGCTCTCGCGCTTTCTGAAAGTACGCGACCCAGGAAAACTACGTGCGTGTTTCTACCACTCCACTGCGAAGAGGTGCGGGTAGGCAACACGGCAGGGGCACCGGAAGGAATCCGCACAAGGTGTCAACACGGGTACTCAGAAGACACAGCCCTGTGAAGGCCCCACTAAACCACCTGTCGGTCTACACGATGCTCCCATTTCTGTTCCCCCCATCTGGAAGCCAGCACATGGTCGGGCTTCGTGCGTGACGTACATCAAGGGAGGGACGGGAAACCCCGCGCTATCTTTGTGAAAGACGCTCACTCTCGGGTGTGTATATGGTGCAATTCATGGAAAAGAAAGGCTCCACCACAGGAGACAAATCTGCTGCTTTGAAACAAATCATTTTGAGCCTTTCAACAGGCCAGAATCGATGGAAAATGTGCAACGGTGGTCCTGACAGACACTTTTTTCCTTCCAAATTATCAGGTATTTGATAAATACAAATGATCAAATCTCCACTGCCTTATCACATCCCACGTGTATAAAATGCTGACTAGAAACCAAGTATGGGTCACAATGTGGACACGGGTAACTGTCCACCTCTGGAATAAAAGTCCTGTTCAGGGCCATCTGCCACCGGGCTGCGAGCAGACAGCCTGTCTCCGAGCACATGCAGTTCCTAACGCTCGTACAGAAAAGTTCCACGTACCTTTTTAGTCGTGCTGAATTCGTGAACAACTTCCTTCTCTTGATCTCTCATTACGGGCTTTTTGGAGATATTTCCCACATACACGTGACTCCGGATGACAGGCAGGAGATCAAAAGACGACTCTGCAATCTTCTTCAGCGCGTCAGCTATGGCTTTGTCGTGGGACTCTACAGTTTCTTTCGGGTTTGGAGGCAACTGTGAGGCTGTGCTGACGGTCAGAAGAGCACTTCTCTCCTCCTCTGTCGTCATGCCTTCAGCCTGAGGGAGGCTCCTCCGGACGGTCTTGTGGACTCCTTCTGCAGCGGCGCTCCCGGGTTCTGGTTCTGGGGACCCGCTGTCCAGCCGCAGTCTCTTAGCGCTCCTCAGCGTAGATGCAGACAACGTCCTTTTCCCACCTGAGTCCTGGTGAGTCCCCGTATCTTTGGACTTATCCTGACTGCAGTCACTCCCAGAGCTGCCCCCCGTTTTCACAAAGGCGGTTGACGTTGACGTGATTGCTTTGAATCCTGTGATGGCGCCGACGGGCCCTGCTAAGTTCTTACAGTCAGCAGGTGGGCCCCGGGCGAGCTGAATGTTCCCTTTGAGGATGTTGAGGGTGCGGGCCCTGGCAGACAACTCCGGGTACATGCTGTCAAGGATTTTGACGGAATTCTCCTGGGGTCCGGCCACAGCCGCATGGGCAGAAGCGAAGGGGGGAAGGCGGCCCGGCACAGGGAGGGCATGCTTTGGCGTCGCAGCACAGAACTGCAGGGGAGACGACAGGATCCTCTCGCCGGCTGCTGCGGTGGATGGGGACGGGGACGTGCGCGGGGGCGAGGGGCATCCGGGCTCTTCCGGCAAAGGAGACATCGCAGGAGGCACCGGGATTTCACACAAGGGAGAAATGGGGCCGATGGGAGAGGCGGGGGAGGAAGGAGTGGAAGTGGCTATCAGAGGAGACACCGGCCGGGAAGTCCGGGGAGGGGTGGCAACCAAAGGGGCAAGCAAGGGTGGCAGAGGGGGCCCCACCTCCTGCCGTATTTTACTCAGGGTGTCAGAACAGTCCGTGGGGGTCGACGTGTCCGCATTGGCTAGGATGGTCTGAGTTTGATTTCTCTGGGTTTTTGCGTTCTCTCTTTCCCCTAAAAATGACTGGGAGCCTTCACTCTGATTAGCTTCAACTCTGCTTGAAGCTGAGGTCTTTGCTGGCTTGTTTGACTGATCTTTGTTGGTCACCTTGGATCGATTCTTATTCTTGCCAAACGGCTCTAGTTTTGAGTTAAAATACGTGTGATCGGACGCAACCACCTGAGACTCGAAGTTCTGGTCGTAGATTTCGGAGCTAAGCCTCACACTAGGTTTGACCGGCCTGTTGCGCAAGCGACTTTTATCGAAGTTGGTGCTCTGACTACTGCTGGAGATTTCTTCCTGGGCACCCGGGAGGCTGCCGCCCTGGGGCTCCGGAAACGCAAGGCCAGGGTGACCGGTCTCTGGAGACTTGTCCACAGCAGTGACGGAGATGAAACCGGCTCCCGGGCCTCCCGGCTCCGGGGAGACAGCGATGTCCTCCGGAGTGTCGCACAGTATAACCTGGTCCACGTTTGGCATGAGAGCCACCCCGTTGATGATGGTCCAG
Organism: Panthera onca; assembly: GCF_046562875.1. Taxonomy (NCBI): domain Eukaryota; kingdom Metazoa; phylum Chordata; class Mammalia; order Carnivora; family Felidae; genus Panthera; species Panthera onca. The sequence continues at coordinate 4,033,766 of NC_138339.1, read as the reverse complement.
TGGTCCCCCTTTTCAATGACTAGATTCTGATCCTTGTTGATCAGCACATTGATGACCTCGGAGGTCACCGTAGAGATCTGGCACTGGAATGTCGTTTCTGCCTCCCCTTCGGCACCGCGCTCCGCCGTCTGCCCCGCTCCCGAGTCGGCGTGCAGGGCTGAGGGCTCCGCCGCTTCTGACAGGCCCTCCTCCCCACCACGGTTCGGGCTGGTGACGTGGGAAGCGGCCTCGGGTCCGCCGGGGGCGCTTCCGTTCCCCGCGGGACCGCCGCCGGGAGAGCCGCCCTCGCCGGCCAGGCCGGCTGCTGGAGGGGGCGTACCCGTGGGCAGTGGCGAGGGGTCCCCTGCTTCCCGAGGTGGGCCGTGCTCTCGGACGGGCCCGGCGGTCACGGCGTCGTGCACGTTGAAGAGCACGAAATCGGCAGCATCCTCTCCGGCGGGGCCCTCGCAGCTGGCCTGAAGCTCCTGTCCGATCTTGGTGAGGACCTCTGACAGCGTTTCCAGAGAGCGCCGAGAGAGCCGCCGCGTGCCCCGCAGGGGCCCGTCCTCCTCCTCGGATTCGAGCCACTCTTCCGGGGTTTCGAGCGCTTCTTCGTCACACAGCTGCTTCCTGTACTTTTCTCCTGATGACTCACCTGGCTTTAACTCTTTGCTCATGTCCTTACTCAGGGTTCCTTTGCTAGAACATTCTGAAACAGAGTCCCCGGAACTATAATCTCTCAACTGACAACTTTCGAGAAACATGACGACCTCGGACGTAGAAAGTCCGTCTATCTCCGACAGAGTACTGATGTTGAAGTCCTGCAGGGCCGAGGTCAGACACCCCACCTCCACGGAGGGCTTGCTCTCGGCCGCGCCGGCCCCCAGGGCTCCCCCACCTTCCCCGGAGGTGCTGGCGGCCCCGTGCCGGGCGGCCCCCGTCACGGCCTCGGGCTCGCTCTCGCCCTCGCTGCAGCTGGGCGCCTCGCTCTCTTCCACCTCCGTGTCGCCGCCTCCCGCCTCCCGGATGCCCGTGTAACAACACGGGGCCGCGGCCAGGGCACCCGGAGGGACGCCGCGCGTCTCTTCATCTTTTCCGAGACCCGCCGACGGGAGCGCCGTCCCGGAGGTGCCTGGGTCTCCGGGAGAAGCGCCGCCCGGGGTCGGCGACGGCAGCTCCAGAGACCCCCTCAGGCTCTGCCGCCCGCCAGGAGGGTCCTCGGGCACGGCCAGGGCCCCCCCGCCAGATCTGCCCGAGCCCCCACACGGTGCTCCTGCACCAGGAAAGCTTCTCGACACGGGTGCCGGCGTGGCCGGAAGGCGTCCATCCACAGGCAGCCCGGACGAGTCCAGATTCGGGGCATGGAGGAGCAGACCTTGCTCCTGTACTGCTTCCGGTGCCGAGGCTCCCATCAGGACATCCTGGTTCGGGACTGGGATCTTTTCACAAGAGAAAGACAGTTTGCTACCTGTGGAACAGTGAGGATTTTCTACAGGTAAAGAACCGCTGGGAAAACTGAAATCTAATTTTCTCCTTGAGGCAGAAACTTGTGGCGAGGTCCCCCCCGTAGCAGCCGCCCCCGGCATATTCCAGGCCGGGTCCTCTCTCTCTCCACCACGTCCCGCTCCAGACGCCGTCACGAAGGCAGGCTCAGTCCTCTGCGGCCCCCAGTGCTCTGACCGAGCCCCGTGTGCCGTTTCGGGTCTGGCCTGCTTGGTGATCACCGAAACTTGGTTAGGCAACAGTGACGGAGCGGCCCTGAGCCCCGCGGGGTTATTTCCTCTGGCAAGTTCAGGCCTGGACGCGGGTCCCCTGTTTTCTAAGGCTGGCACTGCCTTTTGTAACTGACGGTCAGTCTTGTGTTCGTGTTCTGATTTAGCTCTCAGCCTTTCCTCGCTACCTCTCCTTAACAGGTCACTCTGGTGCCAGGAAGGGCTTTTCCCGAAGCCAAAACCACTCTTGGTCAAGCCGCACTGAGACTCCACCAACGGCGTGGAATCCGCCCTGGTCAGGGAGGGCTCAGTTCTCGGACCCTGACTTCGACACTGTGCCTCTTTCGCAGCGTTTACAAACACCGACTGCGGAAGCGAACAGACTCTGGGCATGCCTTTCCCAACGTCTGTGCCCTCGACCTCACTGCTACTTAGGTTACTAAAATGTGATGGTCCCAACTCGGGGCTCAAAGCATACAAGCTGTTTTCCAGATGGTTCTCTCCGGCAGGACACTCTGGGGGCTCGGGCTGCAGGTCCAGCAAGGTGAAGGCCTCAGCTCGTAGCTTCTGTTCTGAGCGCTGCAGCTCGGTGGGGGCGGAGTCAGGAGGAGGGCGTGCATCAGAGGAAGGCTGGGAGTCACTGCACACGGACGATGCCCCCGAGGTAGGAGAGGAAGAAAGCCTGGCGTCAACACCGAGCCCCGTGGTGCCCACTGTGTGACCTGCGTCGTCTGCTGGTTCAGGCGAGGCTCCTAAAATGAACCTCCGAACATCTCTGTCTTTTCCCAATACCCTACACATTCCCTGAAAGTGGTCAGAAATGGGTACATGATCCGATTCAAAAGGGATTTCGTTTGTCAGTGTCCACGTGGTAAACTGGGGTTTGGGCGATCCTATCATTTCGGACAGCAGGCTCTTTCCTTCAGATTCCACGAGGTCACCGAACGGTCTGCTGCCGAGGGGAGGGTGATGCACGTCAGCCCTCCAGGGGGCCGCCGCCCCGTCCTGGACCTGGCGGCCAGACGTCCCCCCACACACGCTTCCTGCCGTGTCATCGAGCGTGTTCTCCGTCTGCACCGACTTGTCCACCTCGCGACCCTCTCTCGGTCTCTGCGCCTCATCTAAAATGCCTCTTTCCCTGTCACTCGTGGCTTCCGAGGACACTGCCCAGGGTTGCTCGCGAGCTAAAGCGCGTGTGGCTGAAGGCTCTCTCAGGGCCGCTGTGACTGTCCCAAACCCAACCGCTGTCACTCCGTTTACTTCCAGTGCAGTCAGAGTTCTGGAGGCTTCATGTGATGTGAGCTTTTCCTCCCGCGTATCCCTCCTTCCATCACTTCTTCTGGATGAGCCAAAGTAATGCGATTCAGACGTCTCATCTTCTGAAACAGACGCGGCAGAATTTCTAGGTTGGGACGACTCATCGTCGCTGGAATCCGTATACTCTCCAAAGTAGGTTTCCTGAAAAACGAAGGAGTTGTTCCCGTTAGTTAAGACTAACTGAACCGAGTGAACACAACTTACCAATTGCATGCATCACAGAACACACTCCTGCTTCCTGAAGAACCCGTAACACCCATCTGCAGAAGGAGCATCTCCTCGTGTGCAGCCCACAGGCGACGGGCGAGTGGCAGCGGGACACAGACAGCACTGCCTCGCCTCCACCCTGACCCTGTCCCAGAGCCCCACCCCCACCGCCGGCTCCTCCCACAACTCACAGCCCCACGTGGCCTGCGGTCTGTTCTCCTAAGGCCGGAACAGTCCCTCTCTCCAGCTCTTCCCCTCCGTTTCCTGGCACAACGGTGTCCAACTCGGGACGCACTGCCCTCTAGTCCCCGGCCTCCGGGTCACTCTGGCCCAGGCGCCCAGCTCCGGCCCAGCGCCACCAGTGTGGGCGGTGCACCTGGCCCCCGCTCTGGTGATGCCACGTAGACCTCTCGTGCCAACAGCCCCTCTCACCAGGCTGCACCCGGGGTGCCACTAACAAGCGGACGGGCTCCACTCTTTCAACGGTGCGCACACAACACTGCTCCTTCCCACACAACCCGCTCTCCGCCTCCGTTCCAGAAGCCCTCCACCACCCCTGGGCAGCCCCGCGGCCCGGGTGAACCGGCCCCCATCACACAGCACCTCCGGGAGAGCTACCTCCTCAACCGCGGGGCCTCATTCCACAAGGGAGACTACGGACCGGCGAAGAACAGCACGGACGTACGCTTGCCCCACCAAGCCAATCCTTTCCTCCCCCGAAATCTTAGGCACTTTTATCTGGTTCTCTTCCTGTCCTGCCACTCGTCCTCAACCTCCTCTCCTCTTCGATGTGGTCACCTACAGGCAGATGCGCTCCTGGGACCCCAGCCTCTGCTGCTACCCACCCACACCAAACAACCTCCCAGTCCCACGGCTTCTGTGACACCCCGAGGCTGGGGAGCCCCGACGTCTGGGCGCGCCGCAGCCTCCTCCCGGGCCCCACGCCCGTGGGCCTAACGTCGCAACGCACGTGTCGCCTGGAAACCCACGCACACCTCTATCCGCACCTGACACCGCGCCTTCCCACCCACGCAGGGTTTCTTCCTTCCTCTCCTTTCCAGCATCGCTGACTCCTGAGCCTCCCTTTCCACCACGTGGAAAACCTCGCCAGAGGCCGCTCGTTCACCTCCTACCATTTCTCAAGCCACCCCACCTTGAACCCCAGTGCCGCTGCAGGGATATGACCTGTGGAGAAGGCCGGCAACGGCTGAGTCGGTCAGTGACGTCCCCGTCCACGCTCCCACCTCCCTCCGGACTCTCCCCACCGCCTACACTCTGCCACACAGCGGCTAAGCGGAACCTTCCAGCTGAAAACCTACCAGCCGATCCGCCTCCCGGGATCCACCGCCTCCCAATGCCCCCACGATCAACTGGAAAGTCCCGAGGCCCCAGACGGCCCTTGCACGCCTGGTCGACGTGAGCATCCTCTGGCACGGGATCACCTTCAGTCCCACAGGTGTGTAAAGAGCTCCAGCACCGGACACACCCTGCCCTCTTGAACACTCAGCGGGCTCCTGTCCTCCCAGAGCTTCTCTGCCCGCCCTGGCCTCCCTGAGGGCCGAGCCTCCGGCCCGGGTCCACTCCAGCCCCACGGTGTCCCTCACGGCTGCGCAATCGCCTGCGCCCTTCCCCACCCCACTGCCAGGAGCGACCACGTCACCTCGCGTTCCCAGTGCCGAGCACGGCCTCCGGAACAGAACGGACACGCGCTGCTTCGCAAATGAAGGGAGCGACTCAGAGGAGCAATGCTTTTACCTGCTCCTTAAGCCAAAAAGCATACAAGTCTGCTTTATCCAGACTGGCTTCCTAAGAAATTACAACAAACCTTCGTGCAAACACACAAAAAGATGACGAATTCATCAAGCGAAGGTGGGGAATTGGGCAAACGCGGGTTAACGGGCATGTGTGCTACAAACAGGGATGCCCCATCTCTGAAAACAACTCCGTGCCTACACACATTGTTTGTAGGGACTCAGGATTTGGTTGTGAATAAAGACAAACAGAACACGACCCTAACACAAACCACCAGTGTCACGGCAGCCACGCTGGTCCCAAGAACACGGGCACGCCTTACGCAGTTCTCACTTCGTCCCCAATAAAATCTGGCCCGAGTATCACCGAGCACCTCCCACCGAGCATGGCTAAGTGCCAGGATGGGCAACGTGCCCACTGGATAACTCAAATCCAAAGCGCAAACTCACAGGTGCGAGCGAAGAAGGTAACGTGCTCAGGTGCGGTAAGGACACCAGAGGCGGGGACGGCACCGGAGACAAAAGAGGAGGGGGAAGTCTGAAGAAGTCGACTGCAGCCTGGAGATCTTCATCAAAAAAGCGATCACGATCAGAGAAGTCAGCGCTGTCCTGCTCACTCCTGTGCAGCAGGACGTCAGGATTCCGGCCCTCGGGAGACACGCGTTCGGGACGGTGAGCAGCGGCACCGGGCCCCTCTGTTCCCACACTCTTACAGGCAGGGAAGTCGCCCTCTATCTCCATGGACAGTTCCGTCAGGCACGTCTGCACGGCTGCGGCTCTGAGGGGACCGCCTCCCGCCAGAGGGGGTGCGCCAGCATCTTGGGACTCTCTGGGTGCGGGGGGGTTTTCTTTGGCGGGTTTTTCTGTGGGAGACAAAAGCTAATACTAAACATCTATAATATCAAGAAAACTTACAAAAAATATGCTAAACGTTCAAAATGCTTGTACTATTGAGTAAATTCGAATCAACAGAAACCTCCTTTAAAAGGCAACCTGCCAATCCCTCCCCACAGATCACCCTAGAAGACCCGAGCACATTTCCCATAAGCACAGTTCCCTAGCAACAAGCAAGCCAAGAGGGCCGGCAGGCAGAGGGAGGGGATGCCCCCCGCCCACCAGCAGCACGGTGCCTGGGCGGAAGGCACCACGACGGCGGGTAATGGGCCTGGACGGCACGTGCCTTCTCTCAGTAAATCTTCCACACAGTGAGTAGTACTGGGGAGGAACGGCTCTGTGCATAGAGGCTGACGGGGAACATGATCTTCAGGTCTGAAAAGCAATCAAAAATCAGCCAACATCAAGCCTATCCCGTGGTCATATTTATACAACGCTCTAATTAAGGGACTCAGCTAGGTCACATAAATGCTTTGTATCACAGCGCACCGGGAAAATTACAGTAAAAAGCCAATGGTTTGGGGGTCTTGGTTTTGGTGAACTGTAGCGAACTGTCAAGGAAGATGTTTGTGTCCTGGGAAGTAACTGGAAACAACCATCTGTCATCTATGAAAGTTGTAAACATATGTTTTACACAAGGACTCAAGGCTGCCTGGAGAAGTGACTGACTGACTGGAGGGCTGGGGTGGGGGGGGAGGGGGGGGTACCTGAACATCTCACAGAGCCAGAAAGAAATTCTCCAAACAGGCTGGGGGTGCCTCAAGGGCCCCGGAGCCGACCTGAAGATGGACCCAATCACCAAGTGGGAAAAATCTGAACAATGAAATGATATGAGTTATGATGCAAATACAGAATTCCGATTAATGTGTGTAGAAGGGATGAGAGAAATGCAAAATCGCTAACAAACTAAGTAGTAATTGTAGCACAGGGGCTTTGCCAGCGGGCTCGACTGGGAGAGAAACAGACTGTCTGCACAGCATCCCAGTGTCCCCCTCCAGGCGAGTCACGGCGACTTGCGGTGGAGAACCCTGGTGGACGCCACCTTAAAGCAGCAGCCCTGCCCCCCCCCGCCCCCCGTACATGCCCCCTCCCCTGCAACGGCCCGAGCACAGCGCCAGGCGCTACTGGGGACCTCCTGCCATAAACACGGTCTTCACCTAGCACGACAAGACAGTACACAGACAAAACTGATGGGTTTCCTCCCGCCCCGAAGACGTCAAAGACAAGAGACAAGGCGAGATGGATGGACCGCGGACTGGGGCCGAGATGCGGGCTGGGGGCGCTGTGAGGGGCAACGTGGGCTCGGGGATGGAAACACCTGGAATGGAACTGGAGGCATCCGTGTGAGGCCCAGCTCGGCTCAGAGACCCGCGCTGAGGGTGACATTCAGCGGAATCTGGATGAGGAGCCTGAGGGGGATTCTCTGCCTTATTTTTATGAATTTTCTCATAGAAAAACAAAAAATTCGAAAGAAAAAGAAGATGTTTTAGGATTTAAGATTCCAAAGATGCCATGTTTTCCTTTTTACTTGAAAAAGTTACCATTAAGCCATAGACTTACCCCTCAAAATAGTTCGCTTTTAAATAAAAACATCGGATTATTAAACAGAAAGCCTTTTAATAACACCTTTAACGACAAGAAGTCGCGTGCTCATAATAAAACACGACTACTGCCTGCTGAGGCAGGCGGAAGTGTCCCAGGGTGCTTCTGGCTGAAGGCACGAAGAGAGCGATTCGGGACCGCAAAGACGGACTCACGAGACGCAGGCCCCACCGGCCCGTTGGCGGTGCGTCTACCCAGAATGTGACAATCTGCTTAAAAGCACCCCATCACCGTGCCTCTCTTCGCCTCACAAAACCTCACGAGTTCCGAATCGAGCACTGATGAGAACCAGGAACTTGTCTAGCAACCTTTTTCTGCAGGAACTTTGCCTGCAGAGCTGGGGAGTAAAAACTAGGTCCACGTTTCTACAGATTTAGATCCTCAATGATCTGGCAATTCAGAGCAGCTAACCACAAGAAACTAGTTACACCGAAACAAAAACGGCCGAGAAACGCTTTCCTCTAACGCGAGACCACTAACTTCTCCCCATCCCCGCTGGTACGACCAACCCCGATTTCCAAATCCTAAATCCTGGGTCGGGTGCACGTGGGCACGTGGGAGAACGCCTCCACAGCTTTCCCCTGCAAATCGGGGTGTCCCGCAGATTAGGTCAAACCTCCGAAAACGCATTCGGGGTGGCGCTGCGCAGTGACCACGTGACGTGACGGCGCGAAAGGAAACGGGCTCTCGTCTGACCACAGCGGTCCTCTAAAGGAGCCGATGCGAGTACGGCAGGTGGAGGCGACAAGGTCAACCAAAGGCACTGGGTAAGCTGCAGGGAAACTGCACACGGCTGGGCTGCTACTGGATTCAGAAAGGGCCGTGGCCCCCGGCGTCCTGCCGGCTCCCGCCACACGCGCTCCGTCGTGTGTCCGTCCACTTTCTCTGCACGTTCTCTGCTGGAAGCCGCCATTTAAACGGTAAAAGCCGAAGGCGCTTTTAATTTTCTTTTGATTTGAATTTCAGGCCCCGCTGAAGGGAAAGGAGCTCCGTGTAACGAGAAGGACCCACGCCAGCCCATCTCGCTCTCGTAACGGGAGATGTCACAGACTAAAGGCGTACGACACCCCAGGTAAACGCTTCTACTTCCACGTGTGAGAAGTGCTTGCGGAAGCTGCGCTCTCACCTGGGACACACCTGCTGCCTTCACCAGGTAGTCTGTGTGTTGTGTTGATACAGAGCCAGAGTTCCTTCAGAAGCAGTTTTACTTTTCCTGTGAAAAAGAGCAAAGTATTAAAGACAGGTCACTTGGCCCAGTCCACCCAAGGCCAAACACACTCGTAGGAAATCGAGAGCTCCAAGACTAGGTTCCCGCAACATCGCCCCCCGAGCGCAAGCACTGCGCGTAACACGCAAAGGCCTGCGATGCTTCAGCTCAACACCGAAGGCTGAATGCACGCTTGGTTTTGTTCGAGGGGTGGGGGAATGAGAGGGCACGGGATTCGAAGGACCAAATCTACTTGCTGTTGAAGGTCTCTATCGTCTTTGTATATGCGTGGGCCAAACACATCTCTGGCCTTGTCACAGAAGGCGGTGAGAGATGAGGGACGGAAGCACGGCCAGAATGACCGACGTCGGAGATGCCGGCTCCCCGTATACGACAGACAATGTCAGAGAGGCACCCTCGGTCACAACAGGGTGTCAGAGAACCCGTGAGAACTGACCACGCTGTAACTGACCCGGGGGCTTCGTGGATAATTGAAAGATCCATTAATGGTTTTCAGGGGTGACAGGGTGGGAGACAAAAATACGTGTGTATAAACACTTGGAAAGGAAGGGATCATCACACACACAAACAGACACACAGAGAAGCGTATGCTTTTATAAGGAAAAGTGAAAGTCTCTGAATTTGTATGAATTTTCAAAAGGGTCTGAATTCCTCAAATAGTTCAGAACCATCGGTTCAGGTTGAAAGGTAAGTATTTTTATAGATTTAGATCCTTGATGATCTGTGAATTCAGACTTTTGTAACTAAGACAGGCCTAACGAAATTCGTGTAACATTAAGAATACGACACTATGGTTTTTAAGTGAGTTTAGCATTAATGTGTACACACATTCCAAAAAACTCCCAGAACAAAAAATATTCTTAAAAACTTAAGTATGAACGAAGAGCCTGTGGTCAAATCTGCATCAAAAGACCAACCACGCTAAGGAAAGTTCAATTAAAAATGCGCTTTAAGTGTTAGGTAATTTGAGGCCATCTCAAGCTCTATTATAGTTTCCCTGAAGCTCTTAAATTAGCCGGAAGCACTTATTGAAAATACTGAAATCTTTAATCCAGTTCTAGAGAGGATAAAAGACCAAACACTGTAATGCCCTTTGCTTAAATGACCTGACCGGGATCCCTGCTTATTACGTATACCCAAAGCAGCAAACAAGGAACCTTAAAAAAAAAAGAAACAGAGTTACTTTTCTATCCTTACGGAGCTACTGCCCACAACTACGCCTGTTCTGAGCATTCATTACTTCTCATCGGACAAACACAAAAGTCGCCCTTCCCAGTAAAGCAGGAAAAAATCCACCCTGTGCTTTCCTTACTCAGCTGTGAAGAGGAAACCTCATTGGGTCCAACTGCACACCTTCCCCCACGCCTGTAAAGTCCTCCCTGAATCAGAATCTAAGGCATCGACGAGCATCTCTGAACCTGTCTGCTCCACGGATTTGTCAGTTACACCACATGAACACCACGCTTCCTTCATCATGATGAGCTCGCAGTTACGTTTTGATGTCTGGGTGGGCGTGGGCTTTGCTCAGGTTCTTCCTTCCCAAACACTCGATTATTCTGAATACCTATTCTTCCTAATAAGCCTCGACCGCCTGCTTGTCCTTCCCCATATGAAACCGCAGCAGGGTCTGCGTAAGACGGGAAAACTCACATCTTTACACAGCGAGTCTCTGATCCAGGAATGCAACGTTCCCTTACACGTTCTGGTCTTTAACGCTCTCCACGGGGTTTATGGATTTCCCCGCTGAGGCCCGGCGCACACGGTTTATAGGTTTTCTCTTCCTAGACGGCTGACGGTCCCGCGGCCTTTGGAGGATGGGCTGTTCCTGTCCCGTCCCTATTCTGACAGGTCACCGTCGGGCACCGCACATCACACTCTGCCAGCAGAGTCCACAAGACGGTCTTACCATCTGCAATGATGACAACTCTGAGCCTCCCTCATCGGATCTACAGCTCGCCCTCGTCTGTGCTGGCCCTGCCCCACTGCTGACGGCCTCCAGCCCACACAGAGTAGACGGCACAGAAAGCACGCGCGTCCGCGTCTCACGGTAGTGACAAGGCTCCTCCGTTTCACCTTTCTCGATTTCAAAATGTGTTGTTCTCGGGGCGCCTGGGTGGCTCAGTCGGTGAAGCGTCCGACTTCGGCTCAGGTCATGATCTCGCATTTCATGAATTCAAGCCCCACATCGGGCTCTGTGCTGACATCTTAGAGGCTGGAGCGGGCTTCCCATTCTGTGTCTCCCTCTTTCTCTGCCCCACCCCACTTGTGCGCCCTGTCTCTCTCTCAATAATAAATAAACATTTAGGGGGTGCCTGGGTGGCTCAGTCGGTTAAGCGTCCGACTTCAACTCAGGTCACGATCTCGCGGTCCGTGAGCTCGAGCCCCGCGTCGGGCTCTGGGCTGACGGCTCAGAGCCTGGAGCCTGCTTCCGATTCTGTGTCTCCCTCTCTCTGCCCCTCCCCCTTTCATGCTCTGTCTCTCTCTGTCTCAAAAATAAATAAAAAACGTTGAAAAAAAAATTAAAAAAAAATACAAAACAAAATGTGTTGTTCTATTATTACCTCACCACGTATTGTTCCCTGAGGAACGGGTACTTTTTCTCTTCGGCAGCTGTTGTGGCATTCCTGAGACAAATCTGTGAGTCGTAACTTGTGTGTGTTCTCTGCTACTACTAAACTTGAGTCCCCAAAACTTCATCTAGCGTCTTGCAGCCCCGTTCCTGAGTGACCGCGCTTGGAGTCTTGAGGATGTGAGCACGGGATTCTCAGCCGCCTTTGGTACTGGCCTATTTGAGTTCGAGAGAATGACATGGAAAGCGGTCCGTGTTTTTCTAAGTTCTAAAACGAATACATAACAATAAAGACATTCGTCTCATCCACTGGCGCCTTTACAGAGCTCCCTTATAAGTCATCTGGATCTTCGACGGTGTTAGATCTTTATTTTATTTTAATTTCTTCTGGGTTATTTTTCCTGTTCAGGTTTACAACTATCCCGACTCAATCTGAGCATGCTTTCCTTGAAAATGGCCCATTTCACAAACACGATCAAATCTGAATATAAATCTGTGAACTAAGTAATTCTCTAACTGCAGTTTTGTTCCAGTTTTCCCAGTCCTCGTGCTTTTGTCCCTTCCTGTCTCGGTCACACCTGCCGAAAGGAGCTGTGGGCTCCACCAGCCTTGCAAAGATCCAGCTGTTCCATTTAAAGGTCCCAAATCAATTGCTTTGTTTCCTATTTCATTAACTTAGGTCCTTCCTTCCATTTTCCTTAGTTTCTGTTTTCCGTTGCATTTTCTTACTTTGTTATTCATCTTCTGTAGGTCTTGCTTTCTAGAATAATCACATAGGCCCATTCGTTCCTGTGAATGCCATACTGGCAGGATCGCAGAGACTTCAATACTGCCCTACTGTTTACTTCCAAAAGGACTTAGTATTTCAGTTATTTTCTGTTATCCAAGAGGTGGTTTGTGTCTATGCACATTTAGTTACCAGACAGGTTTGGTAAGTAATTTTCCCCCCTTTGGGTGAGGGCAGGATTTTTGTTAATATCTTATTAAATATCAGCATCTTAATAATATATTAGGCTATAGTTCCTGTTGTCTAGTCAACCTTCATATATGTTTGAAAAGTATTTTAAAGAATTCTACGTTTGTGGTTTAAAAGGATTAGATGGAAATCACCAATCTGCAATTATGAAATCAACTCTACCTCCTACTTTGTCTGCTTTTACAAAATCAACTGTTTCTGAGAAGAATACTAAGGCCTCTTATGGAAACAATGTGACTATTCCCTCTAGAATTTCCAGGCATTTTTACTTGATGCAGTTTCGTGATTTTAGGTCTATGACCGTAGCATTTGCTTGGCGAACTGATCAATCACCAACTGATCAATCAATTTAATCAACCTGGATATTCCCTTTTAATTCATGTAAACTCATTTCCAGGCTGGAATTACTTTTTGCCTGATTACGGCTTCAAGTTAGCATTTGTTTGAAACTTCTTTATCCATCCCTCTATATTCAACTCCATTTGATTTTACAAATACTTCCTACGACATGCCAAAAACAAAGGTCATGCACAAGAAATCACACCCAACACCTGAAAGGCCTTTCTAACATAAATATCACGTGTGTGTCCTGCTCCTGAGTTTCCTTCAACTACTTCTTGCCGACCTTCTGTCCCGAGGGCTCTGTCCTCCCCTCGCAGAGGTCCCACTGGAGGACCATGGGGACATCGCCGATCTGGCTTTCCACAGTCGAGAGCCCCACTGGCTCAATTTCGCAGCCGCAGCCGACGGGTATGCTCTTAGACTTTCTCTCACGACATTACCTCTATTTTTAACATGTTCTCCTCGTTCATGATTTAATCCTGTTTCTTCAGGGTTCTTCTCCTTGAGTGTGGTGGCTTCCTTTCACGACTGCTGCCTCTCAGTTTTAAATGAAAATCGAGGCAGGACATCTTTGAGAGCCAGTGTGTACTTCTTCAGCCTCCACTTCCCTGGCAATAAACGAAGGGTCTCATTTCACGGACCTACAGGTCTCTACCTTCGGACGGAAGGGATGCAGAGTGAACCAGTTACGAGGATTTACCCGGAGAATGTAAGTAGCCCATTTTCTGCGAACCTGAGTGGCTACCCTTCAAAGCAGCCATAATTCCTCAATTTCCTGATTTCCTTACATCCACACCCACTCCGAGTGCCTCCTGTGCCATAAATGACACTTCACAGACCCGAACTCTGAGCCACAGCGTGTGGACAAGTTCCAGAAACGGCTTCTGACATGGAAAGGCTACAAAATGTTCACCCTTGAATCAATTACCTGGCAAACCTCTCCTGTCCTGCTCTTTCTCCCACTCCCCGTGCCCCTGCGTGGAAGCAACACAGGGCTTCTGCAATAAAACTTGCTTTTCGAGGGCTGCCGTTTTCTCTGTCGTTTTGGGTTTCATCACCAACTGACGCCACCTGCTTTACATCTTCCTCCACTGCATACTTTTTTTTTTTTTTACATTTATTTATTTTTGAGAAACAGAGACAAAGCGTGAGTGGGGGAGGGGCAGAGAGCGAAGGAGACACAGAATCTGAAGCAGGCTCCAGGCTCTGAGCAAGCGGTCAGCACAGAGCCTGATGCGGGGCTTGAACCCACGAACTGTGAGATCATGACCTGAGCCAAAGTCGGACGCTCAACCGACTGAGCCACCCAGGTGCCCCCCCTTTTTAACTCTAAAGGAGAGTTTTGTGTTATTTTTTCTTTCCCTGCCATTTTTAATGGAACTTAGAAGGAATAAAAGGGAAATGTGGCATTCAGGCAGACTTTTTAAAAATGAAGTCAACCCAACACTCAAACTTATGAATTCTTTCATAAGTATAGATGGCCCTTGAATGACACGGGGGTCAGGGGCACCAAGCCCCGGCAGTTGAAAATGCACATGTAACTGTGACTCCCCTAAAACCCAATTACTAATAGCCCACTATTAACCTGAAACCTTCCTGATAACATAACAGGCAATAACACATATTTTATGTTATACACATTATATGCTGTAGTCTTACAGTAAAGTAGGCTAGAAGAAAGAAAACGTTGTTAAAAACTCAGAAGAAACATTCACAGTGCTGTACTGTAGTTACCCACATATAAGAATACCCACATATAAGCAGATACGTGTGTAATTCAAACAAGTGTGAAGGGCCAAAAGAGTGTATTAAGAGAAAAAGTGTTACTTGGGAATTAAATCCACCAAGGTCCTCAGTGAAATAATTCACAGATTCCCAAAGACTTCACTTACTTAGAAGAAGTAAAACGTACAGCAGACAATATGCTCAGCGTCACGGTGAGGGGAGGCAAAAGACCAAAGAAAACACAAAGCCGGGCTAGAGAGCAGCCAAGGGGATGGGGTGGGAGGGTTCAGTTTGAGACGGTGAGGCCTGAGCACATCAGATCCTCAACCACCCGTCAGTGCAGAAGAGAAGACGGGGACACCGGCAGCCGGCAGGTGGCTGCGAGAGGCCAGCCCAGCGTGCCCGCTGCTTCCCTGGGCAGCACGTCTGCCCAAAGCCTGGCTTCCCGCATGTAAAGGCAGGAAGAGCAGGGTCAGAGCACACGGAACGTAGCGAGAGCAGTGAACGGCCAACCGGGGTCCAGGCAACTGCAAGGCGTCAACTATTAAAGCCTCAAGCCCAGGAAAAGCTGGTCCTATGCTCGGAATTAAAAGAAAAAAAAAGGAAGCAGAGACAAGGTAAAGGAGACTTCCGAAGAGACACTATCTACACGCCCAGAACGACACGAGTGGTTTTAGTAATTTCCGTTTGGATGAGAAATAACACGCTGGTGAATGAAAATACCATTAGTTACTTATTTACCATTTTCGATCCATCCCTTCCCGAGAAAGTGTGAGACAGGTAGAGCAGAAATTCACAATCTAGGTTTTAAAAGTGAAAAACAAGGGCGCCTGGGTGGCTCAGTCGGTTGAGCTTCCGACTTCAGCTCAGGTCATGATCTCACAGCTCATGGGTTTGAGCCCCGCGTCGGGCTCTGCGCTGATGGTGCAGAGCCTGCTTGGGATTCTCTCTCCCTCTCTCTCTGCCCCTCCTGACTCTCACTTTCTCTCTCAAGAAAAATAAAAGTGAAGAAAAAAGAAGGAAAGTAAATGGCCAAAGATCAAACAATAAAGAGGAAGATTAAAGCAAAAACTCCCAATTTCTCAACTTCCAGAGTTAGACCTTCTTGCCTACAAGATAACACACTGAACGACAAATGCACACGGATGCAACCCCTCGCTCCCCCACGACTGCCCTTTTACTTTCCTGTATAAATGCTGGCCTCCCCCAAATGCTTCTGTCCTCCAAAAATACAGCAGAGGGCTTTGACTCCAGTTTTCCTGCCTGACTTTAATAATCATTACACATCTGGCACCTAAGAAAGTTTATAAATTAACTTGAGAAACTTCGTAAGAAAACTATAGTTATTTATTGACAAGTATGGAAATTATATCTCTGACAGTTTCCTTTTCCAAACAATATTGCTTTCTGAGTCTTTCATTCGCTATTTTATTTGATCAGACAGCAAGGTGGTAACACGTGCAGACCTGAGGGAGACCTAAAACAGGACAGGACGCCTCGCACATGAACACCCGCTAAACCTCAGAGTCTTCCTAATTACAGGTGAGAGCAGCGAGCCACCTCCCAAACCACTGAAATCACGCACAAGTAAAAAGAAATCTGTAATATACTCACTTTTATCTATGCTTCCATAAGAATCGCTTGAAATTTGTGTTCCGATATGTCTCAACTCTAAAATCATGGAGGAGAAGACTGTTAATAAAGAACACTGCATGTCGAGCCAGGATTTTTAAGTAGGCATGAAGTGAATACTCACCCTTTGCAGTTTTCTGTTTAGAGAATTCATCCAGCCGTTCCTGTGAAAACAAAAGGCTGCCAGTGTCTGTAGGGGACAGAGGGGGACACAGAGCGCAGGCGCCCCACACCCAATGTGAGACGGGGAGCTGAGCGGGTCCTGCGGACTCTTTCGTGGGGTGGCCCCGCTCCTGACTCCCGTGGGACCAGGACCCGCTGGGCTGACGGACAGGACGAAGCCCCGAGGCTGGCAGTTCCCACGTGTGTGTGCTATTATCTGTTACCTGTGTCTTCCTAAATTCCTTCTCGAGTATCTTCTTCTCAGTCCTCAGTTGCTTGAAGTCCTGAGTTTGCTTAACAGCAGCCTCTTTCAAGAGTGCAACGGAGAGAGAGAACGATAATTTACCAACTTTACAACTACCGTCAGCATAATACTCAAAATATAATCTGAGTTTTCCTTATTTCACAGAACTTTAACACAAACTTTGTAAGTCGCTGCTCCTTCAGCGTGTTATCGGTCAGGGATAAATGTAGGAACGCTTCGCATTTACACTGTTATCTGTGAAACCACAGACTTGGCTCAGACCCTAAGACTCCTTTCCGATCCCAGCACAAGCCAGCCCGTGCCCTCTGGTCAGGCAAGAACCCAATACACATGAGCCTTCCAGAAGGAGGGGCACTGCTCCCCCTTGCTCTTCAGCAAGAAGCAACGTTCACGCTTCAGACGTGTCAGAAGCGTGGCTTCATCTCGGAAGAGTTCCTACCACCTCTGTATTGGGGAGGGGGGCAATCTTTGCCATGCTTCTTCTATGTTATGCCTTCCTGGAGTTCCCTTCAAGTACATACTTCTAGCGAGTGCCTTTGCTCTAGATGTACTTTTAAGGAATTGTTACAGTTCTTCCCTGGATCTTCAGCAAATTCTTCAATCTGGCTTTTGGTTCTGAAGCACACGCTCCAAATACATTAATCAAGAATTTAGGGGAGCCTGAGTGGCTCAGTCGGTTGAGCGTCCGACTTCAGCTCAGGTCATGATCTCGTGGTTCATGTGTTCAAGCCCCACATTGGGCTCTGTGCTGACAGCTGGGAGCCTGGAGCCTGCTTCGGATTCTGTGTCTCCCTCTCTCCCTGGCCCTCCCCCGCTCATGCTCTGTCTCTCTCTCTCTCTCTCAAAAATAAACATTAAAAAAAATTAAAAAAAAAAAAAAAGAATCTAACCAGCATTGACTTCATCTGAATATGTTCAGACACAGCCGCCATGAAAACTAAACTCCCATAAACCACTGCAGTAACGATCCACCCCTGACTGCTCCGACAAGCCTGAGTATTTCCTTACCTGATTATTATGCCACATCACTTACGAGGAAAAAATATTTTTGTCACACGGGAAATAAAGGCTACACTTTTGCTTCAAAGGAAATCTGTTCTAAGAGCTATACACAGTCTCCCAGGCATTTCAGATGTCTTTGAAACGTTTCCTAAAATAGACACTTCTCTCCACACACTAGCAAGAGAAAGCAGCACTTAACAAACACAGTCATATCGTGTTTACTACCATATTGTCAGTGTTTGTGCAAAAACCCAATCAGAGGAAAACTTGTTAAAATATTTATAGAGTTTAAATCTAAAAATGTAGGCTCAGTCTAGGTAAATTAATGATGAGAAATATTTTCAGCTAAGTCTCTTCTCTGTGCCCGATCCAACTACGTTGAAATTCTTACTCCTCACTACATGAAAAATGAACCACGCTCTGAAGGAAGGTGGGATCCATTTGATGAAACAGCCCACGCAGGAATGAAAGGGGGACCCGGAGACCCGCAAAGCCCCACTGGTCTCTCTCCCTGATGTATTTCCGTGTTCCAACCACGTAACGAAAGGGGAAAGAACCCAAAGGAAAGATCTTGAGATCAGTTCCTGAAAGGGCTATTAGCCATCCCGTGAGGACTCAGCTGACCCTCTCGCGGTCCCTCTGTGTTCTGCCTACTCAGCGTAGACCAGGAGCCCGAATCCAAACGCTGGGGCGGGGAGGGGGTCAGAGACAAAGGGATGATACCCAGGGCAGGCAACTTCTCGGAACCTTTCCACGGATGTGTCAAAACTGTCTAAAAACATCAAGTTTCCTGGCACGAGAAGTAGTATTTTCTTTCTACTAACCTCTTATTTCAGGGAACAATGAGAAAGCCTCCTCAAACTCAACTTCCCGAATTAAATCCTTTTCCTGACTGCTGCTTTTTAAGGTAAAAACACGGGCCGCTCCTAGTTTGGGCCACGTTTCAGACATTTGCCACACAGTATGCTCATATTCCTATTCCTCCCCCGGAAGGGAGCGTTGCCGCCGACCCTCCCGCTAATTGTGCCCTCGGCGCGGCCACTCAGGGCCCGCCCTCGAGAACCACGCAGCCACCGGGCCAAGCACCACAACCCTGTGAAGTCACCGGTGGGACTGGTGAGAAGAGCAGTGACCCCACCAGCGAGGTGACAACAGTGCCCATTACCTTCCAGCTTCTTCACCTTGGCTTCTAGCTTCTTCTTCCTATTGAGACAATTTTATAAGTTAAAAAGGTAAAAACGGTCAGCTCTCAAACCAGAAACACGTACGTTACAATTCACGGTACATAGATTTTCTTAAATCGCTACAATTTACACAACAAAGGCACGTCGGTCATGATTGGTCATGACGAGCCTCGCGCCTCGACCACTGAAATCACCGTCAACTGTTCTGAAGGCAGAGGAAACCCGAGAGAGCGCGCTACGCGGCTTAGCGTGCCCTGGTTCTAAAAAACTCTCTTTCCGCCAAGTCTGGGGTTTCCCGCAACTGCAGCGGCCTCGCCACCAGGCCGAGCCGAGGCGCGCAGACGGGCTCCCGCGAGCGGTGCGGCACGGATGCGGGTGGGGGGACTTCTGGGGCGCACGTGCCGGCAGTGCTCACGGCCCCACGGCCCAGGAGGCAGGGGCCGCCGAGCTGCACCGGTTTTCAGGCAGACTTTGCAGTCGGAGCGAGTGGGAAACTCCGAGAAACCGTCTCTGAGTAACCACCGCGTCGGATCGACGTCACCGCACTGCGTGTGTGGCTCCCAAGCTTTGTGAGGAGCGGGGAAGTGACCAACCGGGTGCCTTCAGACGGCTCTTTTTATTAATGGTGACAAAGACCCCACCGCACAGGGCACAGGGCAAGGAGCTGACGGTCGTGTCCGAAGGCACACAGAGACGCGTGCGTGCGCGCGCAGGCAGACATAAAAACTCTGGAGTTCTTTCTCTGTGCAGCTCTTCAACGCGCCCAGGCTTCTCAGTCCTTCTTATAACCTTCACGCGAGGTGTGACCTCCGTTTTACAGATGTGGAGACTAAGGCCGAAGGACCGACTCGTTTACAACCACAAGGTTAGTTACAGGCAACAACCCAAAGACAGGGAGACAAATGGGACGGATGGAAGCATCAGCTCTTTTGGAAAAGGAAAACCGGATTTGCACAGTTATCTTAACACTTACTGAGCATCTGTTTTCAAGCATTCTTCTTTCACACGAGCATACTCCTGATGAGTGTCCTGGTACAACTTCAGAGAACTCTGGAAAAAGATAACATATCTTATCTTATCACCATCAGTGATAACTTATTTTGACCTTGACCAGCAAAATTATTATCACTTAACAGTAAGAAGTTAACCAGATGAATACATACATTAGGCAGGAAACCACCATATAATTCTTTGAACATTTTAATAAAGATAACCAGATCCTTAACGTAAATTTAACACGATTAATAGTCTCATCAAAGAAAGCTACTAAGAATGTGAAAATGTACTAATTTTAGGGCAACTCCAAATCTCTGTAATACGGATTAGCAAATATTTTGGTCTCAACCAGTTAAAATTCAACAAAATCTGAGGAAATTTTAGAGCTTAATAAATATAAGCTATCATTTTTACCATACAAAAATATAAACAAACCATTATACTTAACGATAACTGGGAAGAATGTGTTAACACCCATTAACGTGTATGTCCTGATGGCCAGCACAGAACGGGAAAGACTGTCACCGAGCACTGTCTCCTACTACGTGCACATGCGGGGTCTCTAACTGCCACAGCTCCGAGAGGGGTTTCACGACCCCCTTGTACACGAGGGGTCTGAGGATCCACAGCTGACTTATTCCTCTAGAGCCACAGAGAACGAGTGACGGATGAGGGCTTGTCACTGGGGTCTGACGCCAGTGTTCCTGCTTCCTCTCGGCTGTGGCTGCCGACATGATTATGTGTCAGAGGCAGCCAAGATTCAACGTCGCGGCTGTTTCCGTTTCACCTTCTTTGCATCGTTCGACACAGAATAAAGACTTTCTACAAAAGTATTACGACCGGTCACTGTTGAAGCAGGTCAGACAACCGATCGGTGCACGGCATTGCTAGAACAGCACAAGGTGAAGACTGGGAGGCACAGACACTACGGTGACAAGGGCTTGGAGAACAGGCTGAGAAGACCAGCGTTGTCCCAGCTTAGCTACGACATGTCTCAAGCAAACCAAGCAACCGACTCTACTGGCCTCTGACTTACGGTACCTGTAAAAGCCATAAATTCTCTCCCAAGACTCCTGGGAAGAGTAAGCCGAAATTCATACTGAAGTGCAAGTTTACAGCACTTTTTTTCCACCACCCCCCAGGTTTACGGAATTTTAAATCAACTGCAACTTGATTTTGAAACAGAGAACATGATCTCTCTACCTTTAAGTTTGAATGTTTGCTTTTCATTTTATAACTAAAGCAAGACCAACGTGAATAGGCAATCAACGCAGGACACGCAATAGCCCTAAAAACCCACGGTTAGCAGGTTCCTCCGGAGAACCTCAAAGAACACAGAAGCGATGAACACAGCATTATAGGGCTAGCAATTACCATGAGGACCAAGCCATGAATCAACCCGTGCGACCTTCTCTAAAAATAGTAATACGCTTAATGCTTCTTGACTAGCACCTGTTTCCTTTGTGAAGACGTAAAATGCCCCCTCATTCCAATGACAGTGAATAAGCAGACCTTAGTTTACGGAAGGTAAAGCTTTGTGGGAAAATCCCTTCAGGTACCTTCTTCTCCTCTAGCTCTGCTTTTAAAGATCCCAGCTCTTCCTGACATTTCTGCAGAGGAGAGATCTTCTGAAGCATCTGTTCCACTTGGTGATGCAGAGTACTGTTCTCTCTAAAAATGGACAATGCGTTAGCGTCAGTCGACAAAAGTATCTCCAGCATGTTACTAAACAGACCTACTGATGATTTCCTGGTTTCTCTAACTTGGACCAGAAAAGAAACAAGAGAATGTCTCATTTGAAATGCCTTCTCTCTATTTACATCAACATGACCTTCATGCTGCCCTTTGTTCCTTTGACATGATAGTCTATTTCTAATAAAAAGTATATGAAACAGCTACCTGAGACGCTCTCAGTCTGACGGAGAATATATTAAAGAACAATCTGTCAGATACTCTGGCTTTTCCGATCTGGAAGTCATCTCCATTTACTCAAACTAAGTGACGGGCAATTTTGTGATCCAGGTCATAACAATGTTTTGCCTTCTTCTAGGTGACGAATGTATTCAGAGTATGAGACACTGCTAAATGTTAAGTCCGTTTAAAATTGTTTAAGATGCACAAGATAACCGCACTTAACAGTCCAATTCATACAGACCACAATTTGATTAACAGTAAACTTCATTTCAATGGCAATGCCATGGGTTCAAGTATTGAAAAGTCAAATGCCAGGCTGTAATTTAAGACCTTGATAAGAAATTGATTTGGATAAAAATGTAAATCTTCTTCTATTATGACCATCAAAGCAACACTGTATACAACGGATCAATCCTATGTGACACTTTGATTGAGTCTGTTTAAAAAATCTAGTCTTTTAAATGTCTACCCCAAAACAACGATGAAAACAGGTAGCTTACCTTCTTGCAAACTGCAGCTGTGAAACTCGTTAAAGAAAACTCTTGAGAGTTTTATCTACTGACACTTGTCTGAAGATTAAACTCACTTTAAAAGTATCTGTAATAATCTCTGTTCAATATACATACAGGCAAGATCACAATTCCTAGAAAACAATTATTTCACGTGCCATTTATAACACAGCAATAAAAATTTTTACTACGTTATTCTATTTACCATACCATGTACCTAAAGTCAAAACACCTACTTCTCTAAATTGAAACAAGGTATTCAATTTAATACAGATTAATATGAAATTCCAAGAATAAACACAAGGTAATATTCAACCAACGAGCAACACCTCCAATCCTGTAAGTAACAAAATCCTGAAACAACCTACCCTGGATTTCTCAGATGGTCCCCAGCATAATTGCAGCAAACAAGAGTTTAGGTTCTTGCACAAACCATCTACCACTACACTTAATGAGCAAGGAGAAGAGAAACACAGGGAGAACAGGAAATCTAGACGACCTTACTCTGACAGCGTCCATGGTATGATCACTTCACCCCCATCTCACGCTGCCAGGAAAACGTGCTAAAAGAACAAAACAATTATCCCTTTAAATTTCACCTCCTGGAAGTTTCCACGTTTACAGCACAATGTGGCAAATGTCTACAACATCACACCTCCATCCTCCTCCCAGAATACAGACTGCTCCAGATCAAGGACTATATTCACTCTTACCAGTCTTTGCAAGAAAGCAAAGTTCAAAAATATCGAAAGGAAAAATAAAATATACTCTCTGTCCTTCAGAAAAAGGAAATAAACTTAACACAACAACCAGAATTACACAAAAAAGTAGGAAATGAAGTTACAAAATAAAGCCATTTAAACCTGCACCACAAGCACCGTGGGCTGCGAGAGCAAGCTACTGCCCACGCGAGGTACAGAAGTCCGTACTTGGGACCAACGCCAAGTACGCAGCTAGGCCGCAGAGGATCAGAGCACAGAACGCGCATTCAAGAATTAAGCCCGAGGCTTACCAGGTTTTAATAAACTATTCTAACAATTTTGACTTTAAAATTTGACAAATTTTTGAAAAGTGAATCAGTTTTCCTGCTAGATTACATGTGTTAATTACCTCAAAAATTTATGCCAAAAAAAGGATATAATGAAAGTATATACTCTTCTAATACTGGAATCGCCTATTTCCCTATTCAGCTAATTAAAAGTATTTCTATTAATTGTTTCTGCTCAGCTTTCATGATCAAAGATATAAAAGATATTATTACTATCAAAGATATCATTGCTCTTACCATAATATACATTTAGTTAAACAGACTGCGAATTTCAACAAATAAAGCACGAGGGGCTTTCACTGACCTATTGTTTTTAACATAAAAATCCAGTACTAAAAATAAGTCTAAAGCTTATGCCTTCATTTTATTACTCGAATCACACAAGTTAGGTACGGTAGCACCAACACAAACAATCAGTGATCACACACAAGCTCAGGAAAGTCAGAAAGAGTATCGAAGCAGGCCTCAGGTTCCCGACAAAGCTGAACAGCAGAATGTGTCCCGAGACTGAAGCTGAACTTCAGCGAATCCTCACAAATACACCTGTGCTATTTTTTACGGGGGAGATTCCCTTCGTGATGAATGTTTTCACCACAAAATGCAGAAAAATGAATCACACACACCATCTGCACCCTCGCAACAAAATACTTCGACGGTTACTGAACAAATGCTGACCACGAGTCCACGCCTGTCTTGTCAACACAAGTCACCCCGATGAGGGATAACATCTATAGTAATTCTCTACAAATCAGAAAGCTAATTAATAAAAGTCAATTTTCCAACATTCTGACTATTCCTACAGGGCAAGTCTTTCAGAAATTCCAAAACATTCTCACATTCAGCTTCACGCCATTCCTAAACCCGCAGAACATACGTCACACCTCCTCAGGACAAATGAAAGAGACCCACGCGTTCGAAAGTTAGGAAACCTGAAGAAAACCGAAGCCAGGGACAAAACCAGACTGTTCTAAAACGGACACTCACAGTCTTTGTCATTCCACGCGGTCACAGGAAGAGACTCACGTCCACGCTGTGTTCCTCCCTTAGAGGCTGTAAATCCCACCTCCCGAAAGATAACTGAAAATCCCCACGGTTCATTAAGAAACTATAAAGATCTAAATGTTAAAATTCGAAGGAAAAAGCTGGTAAAAGGATATCATCACATTTCTTCTGATATTCTGTTAATAAATTACTGCAACAAAGAAAAGAATTACGTTACCTTTTTGATCTGGAAAATACATTGTTAAAATCACATTTCAAAATATGCCAGGCACCCTTGTTCCTAGGTTTCTGGCAACAAATTTATGCTTAATATGTATGCGTGCGTGTGTGTGTGTGTGTGTGTGTGTGTGTGTGTGCATATATATCGCAACTGTATCATATATCGAATATATATGTATATTATACGTACACATCACCTTCAATTCCTTAGAAGCAGCGCTGCACTGATACATGAACTTTTAATTTAAATCCCTTTGACTGGAGTAACATCCTAGCCTATAAATCCATGTGACTTTTAGAATATTAAAAAAAAAAAAAAAAAGAGAGACTAAATCTCATCCCATGACTATGAAATACTTACTGTGAGGAAACCTGAGGTCCAGTCCTAAAGCTAAGAGGGCTTTAAAAACAGAAAACAGCTTGAAACAAAATGTCCACTCTGTCTAGCACAGATCACTTCCCAAGCTGTAAGGCTGGCTGTGAAGGGCTGTGGGCCAGTAACGCAATGTGAGTTGCACTGTGACCCTCAGCACGCGGGCCCCAGGTGACAGACTCAAGGTCTCTTTGGCCCAGGGGTCTAACACACCACCTGCTCCGGCTCATCCGTTGGGTTTATGAAGTTCAACCAAACACTTGAAAACATACTCACTCTGTATTAATAATTTTTTGCTTCAAGGTAATTAATGCTTCGACATACTCGTTTAAATTCTGGAAGACAAAAACAGCTACAGTCAGCTACTTGTTTCATAAGTTACTCTACACAGATTCTCTGTGTAACATATTGTGAAACACAAACATGCTGTTCATTCACTCTGTGACATAAAAGCAGAAATGAAGACGCTACTCACTTTACCTATAAACACAGACCCACACACTCCGGGTGATCTTGAACCCATGCTGTATCTCTCTGAATTTTTACGCGAATGACACTCTCTTCCCGACAGCAAGGGAGCCGTGCAGAGGCCGTGACTTGTGCTCTCAGCGACAGAGTCTGGTGAGTGAGTAGTCACTACCTTAGCTCACCAACTACCAGTAATCATCAGTCTACAACTTACTCTGCCTTGTTTCTGAAGGGACTGAAGACAACCAAAAAGACACAGAAGTTACAAACACACACACACACACACACACACACTAAAAATTAAAAAAAAACACAGGAAGGACAAGTAGGAATATTAAAATAGGGACAAGATTCAATGAAAAAAATTTCATTTTATAAGGATCTGTAGATTTTAGGGACTAACTACAAATCCGGCTCTACATTGCTACTATCGACAGGGAAAACATCATTAATTACACTGCTCAAAGTGTTTCTAAGATTTAAAAGCAAAAATTTTTTTCCTTAAGTGACTTTTTTCCCCTTCACGTCTGCACATTTCATTAGCAAATATTTCAGAAATAAGTACTTATTTTCACTGATTATACCAAAACACCTTTTTCTAGATAATCCAAATGATTTTGAGAATTAAAGAAACCTCTCCCTCTACAGTGCCACGTGCACCTTCTTCAGTCCTACGCGTAACGTGATCGTTAAAATAAAAACCGTATACACTGAAAGACAAAGAAAAAAATCTTAGCTCTCCTCTGGCCCCACCCCCAATGAAAGACCTCGATTCCACGTCGCCCATCTCCCTCCGGAACCGCTCCCACACACGACACTGGGTGTGCTCAGGGCACCAGGGGCCACCGCGGGCCACGCGGGTTCTCCTCAGCCTTCACCCGCGCCCCACGAGCGTCCCTGCCCATCCCCTGTGAGACGCTGCTCCCCGTCCTTAGGATCGAGCGCAGACAGGCTCCTGCAGCAGGGACAGTTACGGGCAATGCAAATCTCAGGGCCCCTTTTTTTTTTTTTTTTTTTTTTAACGTTTTATTTAGTTTTGAGACAGAGAGAGACAGAGCATGAACGGGGTAGGGGCAGAGAGAGAGGGAGACACAGAATCGGAAGCAGGCTCCAGGCTCTGAGCCGTCAGCCCAGAGCCCGACGCGGGGCTCGAACTCACGGACCGCGAGATCGTGACCGGAGCTCAAGTCAGACGCTTAACCCACTGAGCCCCCCAGGCGCCCCATCAGGGCCCTTATTTTTTCATCTGTGTTTCTCTAGGAGCGTGACTGACAAATCTCTGCCGGCTACTCACAGTTCTTCTCCTCTTAGTTAACAGCTCCTTCCTACTGTTTGCTCACTGGGAAGTTGCCCTTTCCGAGGGGCTGCCACATCTAAGGCACGGTGACATTTCATTAAATGTTACAAATGCACATACGGTATGTCGGGTGACCGCTGAAATACACCCACGTAGGCATGTATACGTTTTAAATACTCAGAGTTGAATCCGTCACTTTTTACAAAATTTCCGTTTCCTGATGTATTTAGAAAGTTCTATCCCACCCATGACGCCAAAATAAAAGGATTCTCCTCTACGCTATCCTAGTACTTTCATGCTTTCGTATTTTGTATTTCTAGCTTTAACCGCTCTGGTGCTGGGTACAATCCAGACTCTCAAGGCTGAAGGTCAAAAGGGCAACAGGGGGCCCATTCATTTTTGTATTCAATGTATACTTGGCCTCCCACGTTGAAGAAACAATCTTTCATTAACAAATTTGGGGTGTAGCAACAGACTTCCGGGCCCAGAGGGTAAGGAATGCATCTGCTTTTGCGCCCTCCCTAAAAACCAGCTGAAACTGAAGTCAAGGAACTTTCCGCCAAAGGCAAGACCCACAAAGACGAGGGCAGAATAAGAGACCAGTGGCAACTGGAAAGCAGATTCAAGAACACGGATTCAGGGGGCTCAAGAGAGCAGGGGGGTGGGGGTGGGGAACGGGGACACCAGGTTCCTCTGAGACCAGAGGCCGGCAGACGGCGCTAACGTGAGAACTGGTCGCAAGCTCTCTTGCAAGCATTTAATCCTCAAATTCCTACCTCTCTGCCACCATCCAGGAAAAGGTCTGCTGTGAGGAATTCTCTGCCCGGGACACTGAACGCAGTGCCAGAAACAAAGGGACGAGCCGCTCCTAAACACAGAGGGGACGCTGACCACCTCCGGGCCCCACGAAGCTCCCAGATGCTGGCAGCCAGTCCTTTTGCCCTCCGGGCAGGAGACTGACCACACTTGGTCGGAGGAAGTGTAACCAGCCTGCAGATGAGATCTAAAGGCACTGACAGGAGATCTGCTTCAAATAAACGGCCCGCCAGACCTTCTGCGTGAAGCCCGGGGTCCTGAAGCCCCGCACTCAGCATTTCCCGCCAGCACCTTAGCCAACAGTTTTAACACGAACAAATAATCAAGGATTTCCGCACATCAGAGAGAACCCTGAACGTGAGCGAGAGAGACCAAAAGAAGACAAAGCAACTTGGAGTAAATAAAAACTGAGACGAAAACTGCAAGAACGGTAATATGAGCGGAGGTTAAGTGATGTTACATTCACGAAACAGTATTTTTAAAAGGAATATACAGAGTTCCTAGGAACTTTATTATAGCTCTCAAAAATTAAAAAAATATACACGCACGAGGACGGCTAAACAACTCAAAATGACAGACAGCAGCAAGTGCTGGTGAGGATGCAGAGACCGGAACCCTCCGAGTCGGGGGTGGGGGGCAGGAAACGGTGCAGCTGCGTCGAACAGCTGGGCAAGGGCTCACACGTTAATCACCTGACCATCCAGCAATTCCACTCCTAGGTCCGTGCCCCGAGGAACCGAAAACACACGTCCCTGCCAACCCCGCACACTGTGGTTCACGGCATTAGTCACGCTAGACAAAGAAGTAAAAAATAAGCTAATGAAACGGATAAACAAAATGTCACACAGCCACATAACGTGATTACTCGGCAATGAAACGGATGAATGCCACCCGCTACCACAGGGGTAAACCCTGCAAACATCACGCTACCCACACGAGCTCACAGAAGGCTGTATGACTCCATTCATGTGAATTGCCCATAACAGGCAGATCCAGAGACAGAAAGTAGATTAGCGCTTGCCAGGGACGGGAGCGGGGGAGACAGGGAATGACCGCTAATGCCTAAGAGGTTCCTGGCAGGGGCGAGGTGGGGGACTCGGGTGGAGAGGAACGTGTTTTACAAAGTGGTGACAGGGTTGCAAAACTGTGACCGAACTAAAAACCACTGAATCGCACACATAAAAAGGATGAATTTTATGGTATGTGAATTGTATCTCAATAAAACTGTCAGAACTAAATTAAAAACAGGAAAACAAAATAAAAACCTCAAAAGAGTTGAGGATAAAGTGGAAAATCAAAGTTCCCCAGATAAAACGAAACACAGACCTAAGAACAAAGTAAAATAAAAAGCAATTAAAGTTATCCGTGCAAGATCCCACATGCCCAACAAATAAGAGTTCTAGACACAGTAATTGGAAAGATGGACAGATGATCAAAGTCATTCTGATATTCAAGGAAAACAAATCTCAGAACCAAAGCCAGACATTTCCAAACTGAAAGGTCCCGGCACATAAATAGAAACAGAGTCCAAACCAGGAAACATCAGCACCAGGTTTCAGGGCATCGGAGACACAGCAAAGACCCTACAGGAATCCTGAGAGAAAAATGAAACCAGCCAAGTCGCATGCAGAGAATCTGGAACCAGAATGGCTTCAGCCTTCACAACAATCTGGAAACCTAGAACCCCGCAAAGTTTTGAAGGAAAAGTGAATTCCAAGGTAAAATTCTGTGCAAGCTAGCAATCAGCTGGGGTGGTAAAACTGACATTCTTGGTTTTTTTCTTCCAACAAGATTTTACGTAAATTCAAGTTAGTTGAAAGTAGACTCTTCCCAGTCAAAAGTTCTACTTCGCAGACATCCTTACTGAGGGAGGTACTGCAGGTCATGACCACACGTGACCCCCCCCAAACTCCTGGAGTAAAGCCAGAGAAGGCGACGTGGCACAAAAGACAGAGGTGACGAGAATCGAGAAGGCGGCTGCGCCCCGGAAAGGAGCAGGCCCCAAGGCTCTGCACGGAATTTCCCCGCTTTTTTTTTTTTAATTTTTTTTTTTTTTAACGTTTTTATTTTTGAGACAGAGACAAAGCATGAACGGGGGAGGGTCAGAGAGAGGGAGACACAGACTCCGAAACAGGCTCCAGGCTCCGAGCTGTCAGCACAGAGCCCGACGCGGGGCTTGAACTCACGGACCGCGAGATCGTGACCTGAGCCGAAGTCGGCCGCTTAACCGACTGAGCCACCCAGGCGCCCCCGGAATTTCCCCGTTAAGGAGAAAACGACAGAGCATCTGGCAGAATGAAAGCCCTGAGGATTTTCTGCCCTAACTGGCAGAGAGCTGCAAGTAAATGTGGTTGGTTCGCACCATGCATTTAAATTATGATTTTTTAAGCACAAGTGATCCTTCCTTTTTTCCCATCCTCTTTCCAGTTCTTTGCCAGTGGATTTCATCTTCCCCACCTTGCTTCCAGATGCCGTTCTACAGTGCTAAGTACCATGCAAGAGACATTCCAGAAACCTCTAGAGTCCCACACAGCTGGATTCGAATTCCTGCCCCACCTCCTTCCAGCCGGGGAACCTTGGGCAGATTTATTTAGCCTCCCTTTGCCTCAGGACCCTTTCCAATCCTATAGATAAGCAGACAGAGCACTGGGAGGGACAGAGCTGGCCTGCTATTGGAAGTAAACAGGATGAGCCAGGAAAGGGTCAACCCGTCCCTGGCATACAGCAAAGAGTCCTTAACATGTTCAAGATGAGCAAGCTGAATAAAGGCTAGAATCACTCATCCGGGGAAACAAACAAAGAAACACAAGAAAGGAAAAGTAATCATGATTTACTGGAGTACAGCTCTGAAGACCATACAGTCAGAATAACATCCGCTCAGAGCAGGGACGGAACCGAAATTACACACGGGCTGAGAAAGCAGGGGAGCAGAGGGAGGGCAGGGGCCTCAGGGGCAGCAGGGTCCCGGCTGCAAGGAGAGCTCAGCGTGCACCTGCCGAGGTCAGCCATCCGACAGGACGCCTGACACCGAAGACCGAGAAGCAGCAACACAAGTCTGTCACTTCGCGCTATTCAGGTTCGTTACAACACGCACCGCGATCAACTCAAAGCGGGACGGGAGGGAGGTGGGGCTGGGGGCTGCTGGCTCTTGCCCATCCGTGGACACATCTTGTCCATCTGGCCACCTCTCTAACCTGTGTTCACCCACATTCGCTACGGGTAAGAAATGAAAACCACAAAACACAGCACCACACAGGGGAAAAGCAGACGAAGCAAAGACCAAACCACAGCACTCGAGGCCCTGACTTTTCCCTCTGAGCCTGCCTTCGCGGCAGCTCAAATCCGGGCAGATCCTGCAGCACCCTGACAAGTCTTCTGTGTCTCTCCAATCTGGTCCGAACCGTCTCTAACCAGCACATCTCGGGGCTGTGAGTGTGCAGCGGGCCGTGTCTAAGTGACTTTCGCTCATTTACGAGTGCACACGGCCCTACGCCGCCCAGCCTCGGGAAGCAGGCAGGTGTGGGAGCTCCCCTCCAGGACAGGCTGACGTGACGGGGTTCCCGGGACCGCGGCTTCTCTCCCAGCCGTCTGGCGCTTCTGGAAGTCGCGCCGCAACGTCTGCCGGAAGGCTCGGGCTTCCTCCCGGTGGTCCCCCATCGCTAACCCCACCTTGTGTCCCCCTCCAGCCCTACGTCGCACTTACTCACTCGTCCACCAATACGGCTCCCAGACCAGCACGTCCTGTCACCCCGACTTACTCCCCACGTACTCCTCCACAGTGCGCTGTTTCAATTTTATCCACGAAGATCCTCTGGACGGTCACGGCGCGCGTCTAACACTTGACGAAAGTAAAGGGCACCACCGTTTGCTTACCTTCCCTCCCTTCTCCCAGAGACGTGGAACGGGAGCGGTGGCGGAGGGCACAAGGCGAGGAGGGGCGGGACAACCTGGCAGGGGGCCTGGGGCAGGTGCCTTTAGGAAACCGGCACCGCCACCGAAGGGGTCAGCAGACGTGCAGACAGACAGCAAGTCAGTTAGCAGAGGTGGCGACAGGAGAAGTACGGTGCCCAGGTCGACCTCCACACTCCCATCCGGGCTGGCAGATTCTTGTCTGCGGCGGCTGTGCCGTGCACTGTGCGATGTTCGCGGCGTCTCTGGCCTCGGCTCACGAGGTGGCGGGAGCACCCCCTCGGCCCCCCCGGGGCACGTGTGGGAACAAAGGACACGGCAGGTCTGAGACTGTCCCCAGCAAGGCCTGCTACAAGGGTGCCCGTGGTGGTGTGTGGGGAATTGGGATTCTAGAGGGTTCCCACCCTTTGCTCGATGCTACGAGTGGCTCCCTGTGCTGACCTGCAGTGTGGTTTCCGCCGAAACTTGCTTTCCTTCTGGAATCTGAGCGTGTATCCGCCCGACCAGCCCCCAGCAGACACTCCGTGTGTGTCACTGAGCACTGCTGGGTAACGTCCCTTGAGTCCAGTCACCCTCGCTGGGCTGCCTCAGGGCCCCACCCCAGGGCCTTTCCGCCCGGCAGACTCTGCTTTGTGCGCTCCGGCCGTAAGGACCCGGGCGAGGAGGACGGCGCGCTCACATGCATGCTCCTGGCCAACCCCTGACCCCGGGTGTGGGCTCGCGGAGCCCTGACACAGCGTGGCCCCCACAACGTCTGCAGACCCCGCCAACGAGAACACAGGCTATGCTCCTGAAGCTTTCAGGGACACGAAATTCAGAGAGAGACTCCACGGAGGAGGCTGAAGAGACACGAGTGCTCTACAACACGTTTTCCTGAGCGGGCCTCGAACCAGCGAGAGGCAGAAGCTCCTCCTTGGCCCGGAAGCAAACTGCGAGGGGCCCAGGGACTGGGCGAGCGGCTGCACCGACGCTCGCGTCAGGACTGGAGGGCAGCGGGCTCACCATGCTGAAGGGTGCTCGGATTTCAGGGCAACACAGCCCGAAGCGTGCAGGGCAGGGAAGGCGTGTGTGCACAGCAGGGACGAGGCCCACGAGCAAACCCCTGGACAATCGGCGAGTGGGGCGAAGAGAATGCCGGAGTTCCATGTGCTATTCTGGCGACTTTCTTGTACGTTCTAAGTTAAGTCGTTTTTTTTTTTTTTCCCCAAAAGAAATTATTTTTAAAAATCACAGTAATCCATTAACCCCTAGGCTGGGGGTGATGTGGCTCGCTGCTCACCTTGAATCCTCTCCAGGGTGCCACATCTCCGCCTCCTCGTCCTGGTCAACTTTTTATCAACTGCAATCATTTAAAGTCCACACTGATCTCCACCAGAGCGGAGCGTGTCTCCTGAGCGGTAAACGAGGACCCCCCTGTGGACTCCTTGGCGTCGAGTGGCCGGGAACACGGCAGGAAGGTAGGGACGCCCCCCTCCAGCGCTGCTCCGGGTACTTCCCCGCCAGACCAGCTGAGTGGCTCCGCTTCCCGGGAAGGCAGGACAACGTGGCCCCCCTTCGGGCCACGACACTCTCCCTTCACTCTTTCTCCTTACTCAGCTAAGAATCATCCTCAGACCTCAGTTCAGATTCACTTCCTGTAGGAAGCCGCCTTCCGCTGCCCCGCCCCTCGGTGCTCTCGGGGTACCTCGTGCATCCCCCAACGTGGTACCTGTTTCCTACACTTGCTCTGTGGTTTTCTCGCCATCTGTAACCTGAACTAGAACACGAGCCTCAAGCCCCTTCTGTCCGTGACTGTATTCCAAACTCATACCATGACGTGACACGCACACACATTTGCTAAGCGACCGACAATGCTGGGAGTGTCCCTTGTAACACAACCACTTACAAACCACTTACAGTATGTCTAGGAGAGAACAGGTTTCAGGTTCTAAACCACAGGCAATTATCAGTGGCAGTCCAACACAAGTTTACATAAATCACAGGCTCGATTCTGCTCTGAGGACGGCCAGAGAGCATCTGTCCCGCATCCAGTCCAGTGACACGAGCGCAAAAGGATCACCATGTGCTTCGGCCTCTCATCAGGGTTCCCAGGGTTCCCAGGGTTAAATGGTTTTGCTCTGCAGGGAGTGGAACCGGTGGCAAGGGGGCCTCGCCTCCACCAGAACACAGCAGCCTGTGCCAGACCTAAAACAACCAGCTCAAGAACGGTCACTGGCAACAGAGTAAGGACCCACACTGGATCACGTGGTGTCTCACACTCAGGAACCCATACGCACCTTGGGCCAGAGCTCAGTGACAAACCACTATCACCACTGAGGGTGACAAGAGACAGGAGAGGAGGCACGAGACTACAAAACACAGAGGATGCAGAAGATGTGGTTAATCCGCACCCTGCGGGACGCAGCGCCGACCACAGGGTACCACGAAAGAGAAAGACGGAGTGGGCAGGAGGAGGGGGGCAGGAGGGAAGATTTCCAGTGCAAGGACAGGACCGCGGGACTTAGGACAGACAGCCAGCTTCCCGCCACGGTCCGGAACCAAGGCCTAGCACCCGCCTCCCGCAGGGATGACACCTGCCTGCTTGCCCACGGTGTGCGAGATGCGGGGAGCGGTGCGACACTACACAGCAGGCCACCCTCTCTGTGCAGGGCACCCCCTTAGCTTCTCTGGCACAAGGCGGCCTCAAGTGTGGAACCCGCTGCGGTCCTGAGGCGCTTCTCCAAAAGGTGACCCCGCTCAGGCTGTCAGATCCCTGCTCCCTGTTCTCCACGTTCCCCACCCTGACTTCGCGGGCTCCCATTTCCCTGTGTCCTTCTGTCCCCTTCGGTCCACACTTGCCTTCCGTCAGCAGCTTTCCCTTCATGGACCCCTCACGACAGCACCTCGTCTCACGATTGCCGCAGAAGTCTCCAAAGTTTCCGTAAGTGATAGAGCGTACCCCTCCGGGCCACTTCTGTTTTCCTAGAAGTCCCCTGGGCACCTGGGGGCACCGTGTACCACACAAATCGCCACACACACCACGTGTGACTGCAGCTGGGGATCCCCAATCCCGCGGTCGTTCCAGAACCTCACTCCCACGTTTCCAACGTCTCTTCCGGCCGCGTTTCTACTTCCCTTCCCTCCACCGGTGCTCAGATGCTCAGGTTTTACTCTCTGGTCTTCTAGCTCCCAGACCTGGGACCCGTCTCCTCTTTGTAGATTCTCACATTTAGACCTTTTTCTTCTTTGTTCCCATCCCTGGGAAGCTTCAGTTCCCCCAGGCTTTTGTTATCACTAATGTACCACAGCTGGTGGCACCCCCTCCAGTCCAAGCAGCACATCACCACCTGCTATTTTTAGGGAAGACACGGCTACCACGCGGCAATCGTGCAAGACCTCGCTCTAGTCCCTAAGCTGAGAAAACTAACGCAGAACTGTAAGGTGGTGACCAATGAGATCTTCAATCACCTGCCACAAACCTATTTTCCCAGCCTCACTTTGCAAAATTAAAGACTTGCTCGAGGCTCTACGCATATCTGATCCTCCTCTTCCCCTAAAAAGATGTTCCAGGCAAAAACCCAAATGCAATGGAGTGTCCTGATTTAGGGAAGAGGTCTCCAAAAGCAGGCCCTGCTTTTGTGAATCAAGTTTCCCTGGAGCCCAAGCATGCCCGCTCCTTGCCTGCTGCCCCCACGGCACGTGCCCTGCAATGGCCAGGGGAGGAGCTGCCAACAGCCTGGATCCCAATGACCTTGCCCCCCACGGAACCAGTCTGCAGGCCCCTGGATTGAAGAGACTTCACAGGTCTCCTACTGCTGTTCTGAGACCCAAGTCTGGGAATGCGGCAAGGGCAGGAGAGGGGGAGTCCTCGGCAAGATTCAGCGAGAATCTCTAGGCCAGAGATCGCGCTGGGTCACACAGGCTGGCAGCAGCGGGGAAGAGCAAGGAGTGGGGGGAAACGAACGCTGGGTCAAGGGAATGGGTTGATAGACTGGATGCACAGGATGTGAGAGAAAGACAGGAACCAAGGATGACACTTAGTTTCCGGCCTACACGACGAGAAAGCTACAGTTGCTACTTTCAACTACCAGAGGACCAGGAACCACACTCCTGAAGGAGGACCAAATCCACAGCTGAAAAGTGGAATTCACACCAGTTCTGCACAGAAGCCTCCAACAGCTCACTGTTCTTTCAGAGTAAAAGCCAAAATCCTTACGGTGGTCCAGAAGAGCCCCACAATCAGGCCCTCCTCATTCTGCCTTCATCAGACTCCCTGACTGCTAATAAACTCCACCCAAAACTCTCAGGTTGAAATCTGATCCCCAATGTGACAGCGTTTGGAGGTGGGGTCTTGGGAGGTGTTTAGGTCATGAGGGCAGAGCCCTCAGGAATGGGATTAGTGCCCTTTCCAAAAGACCCCAGAAAGCTCCCTTCCCTTTACACGGGGTGAGGACACGGCGAGAAGACAGACAGACACAAACCAGGAACCAGAACCACGCCCCGCACCCCCCCCCCCCGCCCTGAGCCCTAAATCTGCCTGTGCTTTGATCTAAGACCTCCCAGTCAACAGAACTATGAGGAATGAACTCCCATTGTATTTTACGGCGTTTTGTTACGCAGCCTAGAAGGGGTATGACATCCACATTCACTCCACTGCAGCCACACTGGCCTTCTCTTCCCAAGCACATCCAGCATGCTCCTGTGTCGGGCGTCCACACCTGATCTGCCTGCTGGACGGGACGCTCTCCTCCCAAGATGTCGACGGGGTTCGTTCTCTCACTCCCTTTGCTCAAATAGAACCTTCTCAGAGAGGCCTTCCCAGGGCTTCCTACGTAAATTCCACCAGCCAGTGGCCCCTTCCTGGCCCATTTGTTCTTTCTACCTCCTTTGCTTAATTTATCTCCAACGTATTTATTACTTTCTCATGTAACTTGTTTAATCTGTTCCCAACCCCACCTCCTAAAATGGAAGCTCAAGAAATCAAGAATGTTTGCCTTTTTCCTCCTGTTGCCTAAAACACAGCAGGTTACCTATAAATAGTTTTGGATGAAACTGGCCCAAAGAATGCGGTTTATGAAAGATCCAAGAGACCTTCACTCAAGTTCCTGGGGTTTTGAGGGAAAATAAAAGCACATTATAGACACCTATCCAGCGCAGCAGCTGAGCTCAGAAACGATTTTCCTGCCAGTACAGGACTCCCTTTCTCTCTCCCCTGCTCTCAACACTTAACATTTGGGATCATTTCACAGATAGCGCCCTCAAAAAAAAAGAAAAAGAACAAAAAAACACCTTATCTTGATGGCCTATCTGGCCTACATTCTTCTCCGGTCTCATCCCAGCAGCCACTCTCCCCTCCACACTGTGCTCATGCCAAGCAGACACTGTTCTGCTCCCCAAAGACCCACTGCTCCCTCCCACCTCCGAACATCCCACCTGTTGACTCCTCCATGTTGACCCCTCCACGCAGGAAGGTCCTCTCCCGCTCTTCGGCTCAACATTCAGGTCTCCCTACCTCACCCCCTCAAAAGCCCTCTGCCCCCACCACGGCCAAGAGGCAAGACCACCATTCCAACTCCTCCTTTTGTTTTCCTCCCAATCCTTAAAATCCTGTGAAGTCTTACTTGCACACACGAGTCTTACTTATAAAGGCAGATCGTGTGTTCTGCTCACTACGTCCCTGGTGCCTAGAACACCAGGCAGAAGGCGTGACAACTTCATGACATCTAGTAGGTAGGGCAGGGAGGGGCCCCACTTTACCACTAATGGTGCTGACAGAAGTTAAGAGACCCTCGATATCAGACAGCTAAGAGGATCAGGTCGGACACAAGTGCCTGGGACCGTTTCTACTACCTCACAAGACTTGGGGCCAGACACTAGTAACTCCTCTCCTGTCACCGTAGAGAACAGTCCCTCCTGCTGTTAGAAACTTCCAGTACGTGCACACGCCTTTGATGAATGACCCTCCCCGCCAACCAGCACGGCCTGCCTCCGGGCAAGAGATATTTCAAGATGAGCCAGAGCAGCCCCAAACCTCGTCCTCGGAGAGGCAGCGGCCCCGAGCATTTCGCCCATCACCCGTCGGCCCCGGGGAAGCCCTGAGACTGGGGGAGTGAAGCAAGGGGCCCCGCCAGCGCTCGCTCACGCTGCCCCCCGCTACCACCACCGCATCCCGGCCAACGAGTGCCGGGTTGCAAGCCTAAATAAAGCAAAGGAGGCGGTTCCCAATACAACTGCAGTAGAAAGGGGGGCGGGCAGGGGAGGAGGGGGAGCTTCCGCCGTGGAGCGGGCGCAGCGCGCGCGGCGGGACCCCCAGCCCCACGCCCCGGCCGGCCGAGCTCCTCCGCGCCCCCGGCCCGGGAAGGCGCCGCACCTGCTGCAGGGAGGCGCAGCCCTGACACCGCGAGAGGTCCGCCGCCGTCCCGGGCGCCGCCGAATGGGTCTCGCCCGGCATCATGGTGCCAACGCCGGGCCCGGTGGGCCCGCGCGCCTCAGGGACCCGCGGCCCGGGCCCTGTCCTCCCTCTGCTGACGCCGCCGGGGCCGCCGCCTGCCAGGCCGCTTCCCGCCGGGTCCGGGCGGGTCCATCCGTGCACAGAGGTCCCCGTGGAGCTGGCGAAGGGCTCTCCCAACCGGAGCCGCCTCGGGCACTAGAGAGAAACGCGACCCGGCGCGGCCCCCGAGCGCGACAGCGCCCAGCCAGGACCCCGCCCCGCCCTAGCTCGCCCCGCCCCTCTCCGCGGCTTGGGGCTGCCCGCGGCGCCGCCTGAGCAAAATAGGGAGGGGAGTCGAGCCGAGGCGGCGGGAGAGGCGCCCACAAAGGAAAAGTCAGGGAGAGCAGAGGCATCGGAGGTGCACCCCTTGCGCTGAGTAGGGGGTTAATCTTTTATTGCCGGCTGGCTGTGTGGCAGGTTCCCGTAGACACCTACAGCCCTCAGCGAGGGGGCGGTGACCCCCTTGATGACGTCACTCAGGCGCCTGCAGCAATGGCAGGTCCCGCGCCGGGACGGGCAGGTGTGCGATTTGGAACTGGAGGGAACCGCTCTGTCCGAGCCCGGCCGGGTACCCGGAGGGGAAGGACGGACTACGCTTCCCGACGCCCCGTGCGGCGGACGACCCCGGGCGAGTCCTCCCGCCGTGGCGCGGCCTTCGCGACAGCGGCCGCTCCTTCCTGCGGGACCGTCGTTCTTCCCGGCAGCTGGCCGCGCTTGCGGCGGTCGGTCGGTCTCTCTGCCAGGCCCTCCCTGCGGCCCGAAGCCCTGGCCGGGGCGCAGCCGGTGACCCCAGTCACGGACGGTGGCAGGCCGCTCCCAAATCTCAAGTCTATACCCCTTGAGAGGGAAAAAACAAAACTCCTCCCCCTGGCCGCAATTACTGGGTGAATTCGGGCCCTGGTCCCCGGCTTGGACCGCAGGTCTTCTTCTTATCCCCCGGCAGCAGAATTCTCTTCTTAACGATCCCAGCTCGTTGCCGTATCACTGCCTGGCTCAGAAACTTCCCGCGGCTTCCCAACGTCCAAATTCTTAGCATTCGATACGAGCATTGTATGTGCTACCTAGACACCCAGACTTCACGGGCTTTTTCCAAAATGTTCAGTACGGACACTGCGACGGGAAACGGCCCTCCCCAGAGAGCAGTCTGGTTCCTCTACAAATACCGCACCCCTGCCCCTTCTTACACAATCTGTGGCTGCCACTTGCTGTGGAGCAAGGGACCAGGGCTCCGGACCTGACAGCCAGATTTCCTGTCGTTGGCACCTAAGGCGGCCCAGTACCTGAGCGGAAAACAAGACCAGGGTTTACGGGGAAAGGAGACGAGCAGCAGCGCAGCGGGAAGCAGATGTACCTCGGAAGACCGTCCTGTGACCCATTAGAGAAAGGGGAGAGCAGACTATGTCTGCGTCCTGATGACTTTCCATCTCTGGCTTCTGATCCAGACAAACGTGTCTTAACAGTAACTTCCCTTTTATTTAAGGTTTCCCAAGTGAGTGTTTTTTTCCCAGGTTATTTGAGTGGAAGAGGCACCAGCTTACCCTCCAGCCTTATCTCCCTCTACATTGCCCTCCACACCCACAGTGCACCTGCTGTTGCTGGAACTCAGAACGCTCACTGCTGCCTTTCTGCCTTTTCTTTTGGCCCGTTTCTTCCCCTTGCCTGGAACACCTTCCTCCCAGGGCTACTGGTTGTCATCCACCAAGTAATCCTTCCAGGTCCCACATTTTATGCCACAACCTGAAGTGACACCTACCTTCTTTTCTGCCCTTTAGCACCGACTGATCTTTTGTTGTTGTTGTTGTTGTTGTTTTAATTTCCTAAACGTTCATTTATTTTTGAGAGAGAGAGAGAGACAGAGCACGAGCAGAGGAGGGTCAGAGAGAGAGGGAGACACAGAATCCGAAGCAGACTCCAGGCTCCGAACTGTCCGCACAGAGCCTGACGCCCGACGTGGGGCTCGAACTCACGAACCGCCAGATCATGACCTGAGCTGAAGTTGCTCAACCGACTGAGCCACCCAGGCGCCCCCTGACTGATCTTTTTGTAACCCCGCATTTAGACTTGGATTACAGTGATTGTCACGTCTTCTGAAACCTCTCAGTTTTCCTCATACACCTCGTGAAGTGCTGTACCCAGTAGGTACTCAATGAATGTCAGAGTGAATCAAATTTGCTGCAACTAATTGAAGGTAAAAAAAAAAAAATAAGCATTTAACATTCAAAACTGAATGCTCATTTTCTCCTTTTCTCAAACCATTCCTGAAGACGTTCAAAGAAACAAACGTTTTGTTCGTATAACGTAGGGTAGACAAACTCTACAAAGGGCCACATAATAACTGTTTTAGGCTTTTGGGGGCCACGTAGATCTGCGTATTTGTCATTATTTTTCGGTTTTTAAAGAATCATTTAAAAATGTAAAACTTGGGGTGTTTGGCTGGCTTAGTCCATGAAGCATGCGACTCTTGATCTTGGGGTCATGAGTTCAAGCCCCAGGTCATGTACAGAGATTACTTAAAAATATATATTTTGAGGCACCTGGTGGCTCAGCCGGTTAAGCATGTGACTTTGGCTTAGATCATGATCTCGGCATTCGTGAGTTCCAGCCCCGTGTGGGGCTCGGTGCTGACAGCTCAAAGCCTTAACCTGCTTTGGATTCTGTGTCTCCCTCTCTCGCTGCCCCTCCCCCTCTCACGCTCTGTCTCCCTCTCTCTCTCTCTCAAAAATAAACATGAAAAAAAAAATAAATTAAGTCTTTTAAAAAAATGTAAAACTCATTCTTACCTTGCAAGCTGAACAAAACCACATGTTATACGTGGTGATGGAAACTGATGTAGGGCCACTAATTGAGGAATGCCGAAAATTACATTTTTCCTCTTTCCCCCATTTCCCACAGCCACACCTGTCTCATTGTTGTCATGGAAAAAAGCCAGCAAACGTCTACACTACAGAAAGTGGCGAACAGTGAATTTGGAACCACATACCTGCCTTTAAATTGTCAAGTGAGTGGCCTATTTGAGCCGGTGTTTTCTTATAAAGGATTACCTGTCATTTAGGGGAAAAGCAACCAGGACAGATCCAAATCCATAGGATCTATGAAGCAAAGAGTAGTTAGTAACAAGTTATTGATGGTATCCATTTTGGAAAACAAATATGTCTTTAGCTTACTTGTAGAAACCTAATTTGTGGTCTCTTGGGTTTGGTTTTGTTTTTTTTTTTTTTTTTAATCATTTTTTCATACCAAATTTACAAGAAAAACATTGCATTTTTCTGTCCGAGAGTCCTCAGGCCTGGAGGGATGTCTAGATTCTGGCTTCTGATGTGGGGACTCCCTTGTACATGTGGAGCCCAGTCAGTTGTTTAGAGGAACTGACTCAAAGGCTCAGTTCTTGCCTCATGACCTCCCGGATACTCAGTAACGTCTCCAAACTAAAGCTTTAGAACGTAACATAATTCGGAGGTTAGTTACACTGATGACTTAATTCATTAATGTAGTCTTCCCCTGAAATGGTTAATAGATTTGGTCTAGAAGCCAAGGAGATTTTTATCATATGAACTCAAAACAGAAAGATACTTGTTCTTTGCAAGTTCCTATGTTTTGCTTTACGAAGAGCTATTCCTTCATCTTATGCGCTTCTGCATAATAAAAATAAACCACATTAGGTCTTTTAAAATCCCTGGGTATGTTTCATGGAGTGGTTTCCAGCTCTGACAGTTTATAATTCAGACAGCATCTGATGAAGTTAATTTCTGGACCTGTGATGTCATGCTAACAAATGGCCACCAGATGTCAGTCTTTCCTTGTGTTTTTAGACACAAATGGACTTTGGAACCACATTTACGGTTCTATTTGTGTGGCATCCTCAGTGGAAGGCACTTTTCAGGGAGCATCTGCCCCCTCACAGTCCACCACGCATGGTCCTAAGCTCCCTTTGCTCCGGTGTCACTTACGTCCTGGGTTACGGCAGTGACTTGTCCCCACGGGCCACTACTCGGCCCTGGGCCCTCGCTTAGAGCCCAGCTCCCACCCTCGAAGTGATGCAGAGTTGGGGGGAAACGCGGCCGCTTTCTGGAAGATGGAGCTCGCTCAGAAAGCCGAAGAACCCATTTTTCAAGACAAGCATCATTGGGAGGAGAATGCAGAACCCATGTGAGTGTTAATGATGAAGCATGACTTTAAAGGACTTTCACGCTTGTATAATCCTTTCCACAGGAGTTCAGGCTCACTCCCCTCGTGGGGTGTTCTGTGAACACCAGGCAGCAGTAAACCGCTTGTCCTGAGTCGCTTCTGGGGATTTGCAGAGGGAGGTTGGGGTCTCGGGGGCAAGGGAGAGAGGCTTCCCTCAGGGAGGGCTGGTGGGCGGGGTGCGACCCACCCACCCCAAAGGAGGGGGCTGTGGGATGGCCCACCCCAAGCCAGGCACGTGCCCTGGTGTGATTCCAAGGGGACCCACTCCTGAGGCTGTGGGAAGTGGGGCGCGCGGGGAGTGAGCCGCGCTTTCGCGGGTGGGGGACAAAAGGTGAGGGTTTTCTGCCCACTGGATATCGTGGGCCTCTTGGCGGAAGCCGCCGGGGACCCAGAGGGCGGCCCGAGGGAGGCAAGCTGCCTGGCAGGTGTTCCCAATGCCACAGCCAAGGCAGAGTGGAAGCAGGCAGCCGGACGTCCAACGTGGCTCCTCCGCCACCGTCAGAAGCACTGCCGCTGGGAAGGGTCCGCTTGGGCCCCCTCCTGGGTCTTGTACCAGCCGCAGACCACGGCAGGGCAGCGGCCCAACAGCGTCAGGTTTTCCGAGGCATTCGAGAACTCCCCGGCCCCTGGCGTGCAACTACCTTCTCCCGGTTGACTGTCAGCTGCAGGGGCCTGGCCCAGAAGACCCTCTGTGCTCCTCACTTGCCCCCCCCAGGGAGCAGAGAGGAGCCCCAGGGCACTGAGGGGTAGGGAGCTCCCGCCTCCCAGCCCCACCCCTCCCCTGCTACCCGCCCTGCGGTACTGGGACCCTTGAGCTGGGCCTGCTGGGCTCCTGCTGCTGGGGACCCGCAGACTCTGCCCAGAGGCTGCTCCTCAGCAGTGGGAGGAGGGAGAAGGGCCTGGGCCTCCCTTTTCATACTGGCGGATTCCAGGCCCTGTCAGTGTCTCTGCCTCGCTTTGCCCTGGGCCACATCTGAGTCCTCAGAGAGTCCCTTCCCAGCCCCACAGGGCCCCTCCTCCCACGTCTGAACCTGAGCTCCAGGGGACGTCCTCCAGGCGTCCGTTCTTGCAGGTTCTGTCCTTTGCCCGAGGTCGCCTGCAGCCTGCGGGGTGGCAGGTGCCTCTGGCAGCACCGAGGTCCCCGTCCTGAAAAGAGGGGACTGCCCCCCCCCCCCAAAGCCTGCTTGTCCACATCACACTCTGACCCCGAGCTGAGCAGCCTGTGAACCCAAGTCACTGCAGAACCAACCACGAGGGACTGTACCTTCTCTTCCTGGAGGGCCCAGGCCCTGGCTGCAGCAGAGAAAAAGGCCGCCAGGCCTCCCCCCTCCCCCACCCCGCCTGGCCTCCCCCTCCCCCAGCCTCCCTGGGGCATCCCAGCACAGGCTGGAGCTCAGCCGGTGGGAGAAGTCAAGCCCAAGACAGGAGGTGAGCGGCCAGCAAGCTGTGCTGGGCTTCGTGTGGACGGAGACGCCTGCGAGGCCACGGGCCCAACAGGGGGCCAGGGTACCAGGGGCCCCAGACAGCCCGCGCCGCGGGGACCGGTGACAGAGAGCTCGGTCAGTGGAGTGGCTTCGCAGTGGCTCTGCCCAGCGTTGTTCTTGCTCACCTGCTGCACTTGTGCGGACCCTGCGGTCACCACCCTTCCTCTCCCCCCCCCCCCCCCGCCGGGCCGTGCCTCCAGGGGGGCTCCAGGCACACCTGGCTGCGCGGCCTGCACAGGACGCCCCTCTGGGCCGCCACTGAGGGGCGGTGCTGGGCGTCCCGGTGGCGGCTCCTCCCCTGGGAGTCTCCTTGATGCTGCCGGGCAGGCCTGGTGGCTCGTCCCTTTGTCTTATTTGGCTGTCCTCCCCGCTCGGCCCCCTCGCCTCCCCACACGGCCGATCACCTGCGGGCCTGCTGGTGCCACGTCCCCGCCTTCCAGCTCCCCTCCACGGCCGCCACTACCATCCGGGGACCGGCAGCCCCTGGACGGCCCGGGAGCCCCCCACAGCCAGCTCCCGCCCTTCGCCACCAGCCGAGATCGGTGTCCAGCTGTCCGTGAGGACGACACCGCCGACAGGAGAGAGGCGGACAGGCTCTGGATCGATGCACCGTCTCCCTCTCCGCCAGAAACAGGATTTGGACTCCTCTCCACCGTCGCCAAGGCTCCCCGGGCTCCGGTCCACGGAGCTTCGTGCCACGTGACCCCACAGTCCTCCAGATCTGGCCGGCCCTCTGCCTCACCCGGTCTCAGCCCAGACGTTACCTGCTCAGACCTTCCAGGCCCCTGTGCCGGCCCCCCCTCAACGGCTCCTGCGTTTTCCTTCCCCACAGTAGCCCCGTTCTCCCAGGAGGAAGATGAATGTGAGATGTGAAGGGGCCTCGCTGTGTCCACGCCGGGCCTCGTCCGCTGTCCTCCCTGGACGGGGGGCGGAGGGGCAGCCGCCCCCCCAGCCCCTCTCCGCCTCCCCCGGCTCTTCTCCGTCTTCGGCGCTTCCTGCAACTGTACCTTAACAGGGGCCTCTTCCCTGCTCACCTCCAGGTGCCCTGAGACCAGACCCAGAGACCACGCTTCGTCCACCTTCTTTCTTCCCTTCCCCGGCACTCGTTCATCACGCGGCAAACGTCGCCGGATGACCGCATGCGCCAGGCACACGGCGCCTCGGGGAGGGGAGGCCGGACACGGCCCTGCCCTCGGGCCGCTCGCTCCCCGGCTTCCTGCGCAGCCCCTTTGTCTGCCTGGACCCTCCTCAGCGACTCGCTCCTTACAGGCGCCCGCGCCGCAGGCCCAGCCAGCTTCCAGCACCTTCCAGCGCCAAGACCTGCTGCGCGATTTGCGTGGCCCAGTGCAAGATGAAAACGCCAGGCCCTGTGTTCAAACGTACGGAGGCTTCGAAGGCACCGACAGCAAAGCGTGAGAACGAGAGCGGAGGGGGCACCGC
This sequence comes from Panthera onca, assembly GCF_046562875.1. Taxonomy (NCBI): domain Eukaryota; kingdom Metazoa; phylum Chordata; class Mammalia; order Carnivora; family Felidae; genus Panthera; species Panthera onca. The sequence continues at coordinate 3,989,090 of NC_138339.1, read as the reverse complement.
ACGCCCAGGGAAGCTCCCTGCCAGCGGCCTCCTGGCCACACCCCTCCTGGCCCCCTCACCTGCAGGACCAGGCCTCCTCCCAGTCCAGAGTCACAGAGTCACCCCACCCTCGCCCTCAGACTCTGCGCACTGAAGGGGCGCTTTGCCTCTAATGGCCCAGCCCTCCCTGTTCTAGGCACGTCCATCCGGCCGGTCCACGGGCACCGACCCATATCACCCTCACCACACTCGGATTCCGGGTCTCACATTGCCCTTTCCGTCTGTCCGTCCAGGCCCTTCGTGATTCCGGTTACACAGGAGCTCTCCTGCCCGCCCACGCTGGATGTCTGTCCTCTCTCCTGGGGCCGTGGACATAAGACCCGAGGGAGCCCTGGGACACCTGCCGAGTGACCCCAAGAGGAGCCTGAGAATGGAATGTTCCTAAGAGGGAACGTTGGGGGAAAGGCGGCTTTGGGAGCAGCTGACCTCACAGGATTTTTAGGCAGATGGAGTGACCACGTGTGACCTGGGGGACAATGGACTCGATATCAAGGGGGTCAGACCTAGAGGGTGGGGGATTCTGGGCAAACACTTGGCAGGACTCTTGAGGACAATGCAGAGATGAGCACGCAAGCCCAGAAGGCGGGGCCTGGCCGAGCAGAGGGTCAGAGCCTGGCCAACGCTGGGTCAGGAGAGACTGTCATGATGGGAGGCAGCTACTGTCATGGGGCTCTGGTCCCCACCACAGCACACCTGCCGCCAGGCCTCCTCCGGGATGCCTCCTTGAGGAGGGCTCTCACTCCCAGAGAAAGCGGACCTGCGCCAGAGTGAGAGCCGAGGCCTGGTGAAGGGGGCTCCGCTCCGAGGAGGTCCCCCAGGGCGTTTCCACATCAGACGCCTGGTAAAGAATCTTCCAGCCTTACCACCTCGGGGCTGAGAGGGTGGGTCCCTGCATTGGGGTGACAGGAGCAAGGCAGGCGTCACAGGGATCCCTGCTCACCGATGCCCTTGCTAAGGCTGTCCGCTGCCTTAGTACCTGCCTGCTGGTTTGGATCTGATCCCCTGGTCCTTCTAGGTAAGTCTGAAGGAGGGGGTCTCTAAGGGGCGCTGTCCAGGGAAGGCTGTGTTCCTTCAAGGACGGACTCCCTCGTGGGAGTCCCAGCTGCTGAGTTGCCCAGAACCCAGGGCAGCTGTCGCCTGCCAGCTGCACTGCCCACCCTCTCCCCCTGCCGCGGCCCTGGAGGTCCCTCCCCGGGAGTCTGGTGCCACCTCCCTACGTCCGGCACAGAGGCTAAGCCCTCTGCTGACCTCTGGCCGTGGGCCTCACAGGGTGCCAGACGTTCTGTTGTAGGGTTCCTCAGAGACCGCTCTGATTTTCCATCCCTCTCCGCGTGGGGGGCCCCCGTGCCATCCCCTCACCCGCTTCCACCGTGCGCCCTCCCAGCCCCGTGGGTTCAGGTCCCACGGCCTCCGCCCATGCGCCCACATCCTCATGGCCCCGAGCACCTGCTCGGGAACTGGTCTGTTCCTGCACTGCCTGACGTTTCCTGGGCTCCTCTCCCTTAGCACCCCTACCTTGCTTACCATCATCCACGGGACTGCCTGAGGTCTGGTGAGCCCTATTCAAGGTCTGGCACGACCTAGCCCCCTGGTGTCTTCAGTCCCACGCGGGCAAGTATTGTCACAGATTTGTGTGCTTGGTGTAGGGGGTTTCCACTGGGCTCTGCTAGGGGGCCTGAGGCTGGGGGCTACTCCGAGCGGGTCTCCTGGGTCTCCGGCCGGGGCGATCCTATGCCCTGTGCACCATCCCCCACGTCTCACGCCAGCCTCCAGGAACGCCTGGCCCAGTCCCGTGGTCGTCGTAGCTGTCTCCGGACTTGCCCCACGACCTGGGGCGGAGGTGGGGGTGGGGGGGGGGAAGGCACAGAAGCTCCCTGGTGGGGAACTGCCACTCTACATCTAAGCAGTGGCTTTTGAGATGTTCTCGGTGGCTGGAAAAGGGCCATTGGAGTCAAGGGAAAGGCTTTTTTTTTTTTTTTTTTCTGGAGAAGGAGTGAAGAAGCAGTCATTCACCAAAGAGTTGTTGAAAGGATCAATGAGCACGTGAATATGTGGATATTCATCTGAATAAAAGTATAACCTTGTGAGATTAAATACCGGGAGCTCCGGCAATCACACTGCTTGGTATTTAAACAAATGACTTGAAGACGTATCTCCATGAGAAAGCCTGCACACAAGTTTACAGCAACTTTATTACAAATTGTCAAAACTTGGAGGTAACCAAGATGTCCCTCAGTAGGCGAGTGGATAAACCGGGGTCCATCCAGACAGTGGAATATTATTCGGCACTAAAAAGAACTGAGCTGTTGAGCCGTGAAAAGACAGAGAGGAATCTTAAATGCGTATTTTTAATTTTATTTTTTTAAGTTTGTTTATTTATTTTGAGAGAGAGAGAGAGGACATGATCGGGGAGGGGGCAGAGAGAGACGGAGACAGAGAATCCCAAGCGGGCTCCGTGCTGTCAGCACAGAGCCTGACGTGGGGCTCGAACTGACACATTGTGAGATTGTGACCTGCGCCGTAATGAAGAACAGGACACTTAACCAGCTGAGCCGCCCGGGCACCCCAAATGCATATTTTTCAATGACGGAAGCCAATCTGCAAAGGCTACATGTTGCAGGACTCCAACTCTGTGACCTTCTGGACAAGGCAAGACCGCGAAGACAGTAAAGGGGTCAGTGGCTGTCACAGGCTGGGGGAGGGGGGGCTGCGTAGATAGAGCGCAGAGGATCTTGAGGGCAGTGAAACAACTCTGTGTGGTGCTGTAATGACACATACACATCATCCGTACGTGCATGAAAATCTATACAGTGTGCGACACCAGGAGTGGACCCTAACGCTCCCCATGGACGGGGTGTGAGGATGTGTCCGTGCGGGCTCATCAGCTGTAACAGACTTACCACCCGGATGCTGACGATGTCAGAGGCTAAGCACAGTGCGGGGGGCAGGGGCACGCGGGAACCCTGTACCTTCCGCTCTATTTTCCTGTGAACCTAAAGATGCTCTAAAGAGTAAAGTCTATTAAAAAAAAAAAAAAAAGAACAAAAAGTTGCAGGTGCTGGAGGTGACAATAGAGAGTCTCCAAGTCAGAAGTGAATTTGGCACGTCGAAGCATCAGAAACCAGCTCAGAGTCTGGAGTGTAGGGAGCGGGAAGCCACTTACTGGAGTTGATTGCTTGGGGGGCAGGGTAGCGCCTGCCGATGCCACCAGGGTCTTGGAAACCAGGGTAGACATGTTTGACACTCTAGGTGCAAGGAGCCGCCATAAAGAGTTTTCAGACACGGGGGTGGCATTCTCGGATTTGCGTGAAAACCTTTGGTTCCGGCTGCCTTCTGGAAATAGACTTGGGAGCCTGGGTGTCGTCTGCCCAGTTGGGAAGGAAGAGTTGGTGCTGGGTAGGTAGGAAGTCAAGGATGTGTTGATTCAATGACGTATGCAGCCTAAAAGAGGTTTGCTTTTTTTTGGGAAAAAAAGCACACAACATAAAACTCTCTGGACCCCAGAGTGACAAAGAGCTTTTTTGAAAAGCAGTGTTTTGAGTTTCTAGGTGGTCTTGAGAAGCCACGGGTCTCAAAACTTCCTTATTTCTGAAACTGATGATTCAGATTGTGAGTTGGAATGGTGTTATTCTAAGATCGTGAGAATATAGTACATTCTGTAAATTATCCAGGCAGAAAATTATTGCCAAGAAGGGGGTGGTGGCGAAAGTGTCTTTCATTTAGAATAAGTGTGTAGCAATTGTTTGAATTTTAGATAAAATGATACCAAACATCTTCGGCCAGAAATTTTCCTTTGGGCTCATCTTCAAACCCTGCCATGAAGAAAAATGGTGCTGACTTGAACAGTGCATTCCAGATGTGTAGCGACTGCTCCAAGAGTTGGAGACCATATACCAGAATAAAAAAAAAAAAAAATAGCTTAATGTTCTTTATCAAAAGAAAGATAGGGAAGTATGACCCCCAAATGTCTCTTGGATGCATCCTGTTGAACTTGCGGCTATACCCTGCATTTCTATTTACGGAGAGATTTCGGATCCAGGAAGGCATTTTATGGTTGATGAGGGGAAAACTTAAATCTCTATTTAAACACCACTCTCTTTCTTCCCTTCTGCAGAGAAGATGGAATTACTTCTCATTTGCATGAAGAATAAACAAATCCATCACGTTGGGCGGGAGCATCGGGTGTCCTCACGGCGGTGCGGAATCTTCCGTGCGCGATGGTGTGTGTAGACCCTGAGCTGGCAAAGGAGTTCCTAGGGCACATTTGGCAGGTGGGCACTCCAAGTCCATTGGACACTCTCGCAAATGTGACTTCCCAGAGGTCCAAGGTTGAGGCGGTGTTTCTGTCATTTTATTCGAACTGCGTCACGCGGAAGTTAATTTCCAGGAAGCAGCCACCCGCATGGGAAGGCTGCCGGGCAGGGGCCAGCAGGGAGCTGTCGCCCTGGCCCGTGGAGCTGGCAGGCAGGACGGAGATGCTGGGTTTCTGCGGCTGCAGCCTGCTCTCTGGGCCCTCACGGCCTGCACCCAGAGGTGGCTTTCTGGTGCCCAGGATGCAGCTAAGGGTGCATGTTCCCGGGGACGTGGCTAAGGCTGCGCGTTCCTAAAGCAGGCTTCCCGCAGCGGCCTCCCCACGCCTCCCCTTCCTGCCCCGGGTAGAGGACGTAGCTCTACAGAAGGCCTTCCAGACTCATTCTTGGAGCCTGGGGCACGGACCACTCCTCCCTTGGACGCTGATGGCAGCACACAATTCTTTGCAGGAGATCTCTTTCTGCTTAAAATAGCTAGTGGGGCACCTGGGTGGCTCAGTCGGTTAAGGGTCGGGCTTTGCCTCAGGTCGTGATCTCATGGTTGGTGAGTTCGAGCCCCGCGTTGAGCTCTGTGCTGATAGCTCAGCTCCTGGAGCCTGCCTCGGATTCTCTCTCTCTCTCTCTCTCTCTCTCAGCCTGTCTCTGCTTACTCTCTGTCTCTTAAAAAGAAACATTAAAGGAGCGCCTGGATGGCTCAGTCGGTTGGGCGTCCGACTTCGGCTCAGGTCACGATCTCATGGTCTGTGCGTTCGAGCCCCACGCCGGGCTCTGTGCTGACAGCTGGAGCCTGCTTCGGATTCTGTATCTTCCTCTCTCTCTCTCTGCCCCTCCTCTGCTCTCACTCTTTCTCTCTCTCTCTCTTAAAAATAAATAAACGTTTAAAAAAAAATAAAAATAAATAAATACATAAATTAAATAAATTAAGTAGCCAGTGATTCCTGCTGCTTGCCTGTTGATGTGGCATGGCTTTGGAGGCAGGAGCACACGCTACTCCCGAACCCGGTCCCCAAGCCGGTTCCCTGCTCACCCACCTGACTTCTGCCAACGACAGCGCATTCTCCCCACCAGCCCACGCTTCCCCTGCTCCCTTCCTCCTGCCTCTGCTTCCCTTCCTTGCACCTCATCACAGCAAGGGTGCACCCCTGCATCAGCTGAGCCACAGAGCCCCACACTCCACCTGTTGCACATCCCTCACTGCTCTACACGCCAGTGCTCCTAAAGAGCTGCTTCTTTTTTTTTTTTTAAAGCAAGTCACTGTCTTGGCCTAAATACTGCCACTACAGTAACCTACAAGACAAAGCCCCGCTACCATAGAAGGAGACTCACAGCCTCCTCTCCACCCCTCGCACAGCCTTCTGCAAGCTCTTTGGAAGCTTAATATCAATTAGAACATTAAGTCAACCCTCAAACTCCCAATCATGCCTTGGATGATGTCACCTTTCATTCGAGACGTTTCCCTCCTGCCCATAACTCCATCCAAATGCTGCTGCCTTTGACTCCGTGCCCCAGTCCCCCACCCCGCCGGAGAGGAGAGGGCTGTACCTGGCCCAGAACAGCGCCCTGCCCCATACCTCTGAGCCCTGCGCTACGTGCTTCTTCTTGAGCCACCCCACACTCTTCAACAGGTAGGGCGCGGCCCCTCAGAACCACCCAGCAGCACTGTCTTCCCCAGTGCACATCGCAAAGTGACTCCTAAGGCTTTAATCTGTGATGGCGCGAGGGGAGCAGGCACTTGGGGATGATGGATGGAACTATAGCTCCGGCCATCAGACCTGGAAGATGGTGGCAAATACCTTATGTCTAGTACCAACCTGGTTGTGCCTTTCCTGTGTGCTTAGAAATATTTTCTTCGCCCGTGTTTCAGATTTTCCGCCCAAGAAGCGGGGGTACGTATATTGTCTCACCGAAAAGGAATCCTGTGAAGTGCAGTGTTATTCATAAAGCACTCTGTTTCTCATTGATAAATAGCAACATGGAGAGGACAGGGTAATCTTCTTTATGAAGTATGTTTAACTCACAGATCTAAAATTTGGGAAAGGCGAAAGGAGTTTGATAAATTTCAAACTTGACAAACATGATCTATTGTCTTTGAACCCAAGTGGTACTAATTTAGCAAAGAAGACCAAAAAAAAAAAAAAAAAAAAATCTTTGTTCCTGCCAGAGTTTATGTTTTTAATTCACTTATCTAAAAGTCTTTCCTATTCGTTTGGAAGGGAAATTCCCGTTTTGCACCAGGTTTGATGATGCATCTGTATGTTACAGGAGGAGAATGCACAATTTCCTCACACCAGCGTCTCCCCAGCACTAAGGGCTCACGTCAGGGCCTTGCCTTGCCCCCGCTTCGGCTCACTGAACCGTGCAGACTGAGCGTGTGTTCAGGCGGGGCACTGCTCTGGGACGTGGACGTGCTGGAGCTGCTCTCCTGGCCTGGCAGACACCTCCCAAGCCGGGACACTCTGCACTGTGCGTGACACTCGGGGAACAGAGAGACACCGCAGGGTCAGAGGCAGGAATCTCACCGGGTGTCCGGGGATGATTCACAAGAGCGAGGAGTATGAAATTTCGAGGTGGCCATTTAAAAAGGATTTTTCCAAGAACGGAGCCATTCGGTCTAGGGCGCTCCCGGGGGAGGGATGGCTTTGGCAGACGTACTGGCTTCAGGAAGGGAGCTGGAGGGTAGCACAGAGCTAGAAAGAAAGTCGTACTGGGCAGTGAGGATGGGCTCATAAACGTGGGCTGAGGGGCCCCTGGAGTTCCAGAAATACAGTTTGGCCACCAAGGACACCGTATTCTGTGGGAGGTGGGGGAGGAGAGGGGTTTTGTATGACAGTCTGGGCTTCTAAGGAAGGCAGCCTCCTTGGGATAGACGTCTTCTCTCTTCAGTGGGACAGAAATAAAAACACACATGGCGTACAATGCGTGATTTATGGCAACATGTGTATTTATAGGTACGTAGTGTGCAATCGCTGCAGAGCGTAAGAGCAGACCTAACAGTGACTTTCCAGAAAGGCCAGGGGGCAGTATGGCATTGTGCAGAGGCTAAGGGTTTAGGGTTTAGCCACTTGCCGTGTGGCCTTGGCGGGATACTCAGCCTCCGGGAGGGTTGTTTTTTTTCCTACATCTGCAAGATGCGGCTACGAGAACTTTCTCTGTGCTGACTTGGTTGCATATGCGATGTACCTGAGCAGCAGGTAGGTGCTTAGCGAGCGAGAGATGTTGAGCTCTGAAGACACGCTATGTTCGTAAATTCGGTACTTGTGAATTTCTACTCCTTCGCCACAGGCTGTGCTCTCTCACTGGAAGAAGAACGAGCTACCAGAACACTCCCCTGGTTCTGGATAATAAGGTGAAGGGCTCACGCTTTGTCGACGTTCGAACTCACCCCAGCGTGCGGCCCCTGGCATGCGCACGCCTGGGTGCAGGCCCTCCGTGGTCAGGTGGCAGGCGGCACGGGTCTGTGGTGGGGCTGCTGCATTTGCCCTTGTCACTTACGGAATGCTCCCCCCTTCTGTCTCCAGTTCCACACTTTCCGTCATTTGAACACACCCTTGGAAGTCATTCGGGGTGTGGGTTTGGGAAGTCATGTGGAGAAAATGTTCCGCTCTGACAGCTGCCTTCCTTGCAAACTACACAGGTGACCCCCTCCTGTCCTCACATGCGTCTGACTCTCTCACTTTGTACTTCTGGGTTTCCTACCAAGGACGGACCTCCCAGAGGCGTGCCCCGCTCTAATGTGATTCAGGAATTTGGGGTGGGCTGGTTCTCAGTAAGAACCAACGCATCTATACCCATAACTGACTGCCACCATTAACATCTACTTGCTTTTCCTCTGTCTTAAGCAATCTGGCTTCACCGGTCTAGGTAAGTCTAGCCCAGAAAGATAAAATGTGCAAATAACTTTATTGCTAATATCAGGAACTTCCCCAGTATTAATTTAAATGGGTATCAGGCCACTGAATGTACAACGAACAGCAATGCCCGACGGTGTGCTTTCAGGGCTTGTCACGTCCGCTTCTGCTAAACTACAGGTGACCCTCCAACAACGCAGAGGTCGGGGGCGCCGACCCTCTCTCTGCACGGGCAGAAATCCACGTATAACCTTGACGCTTCAAAACTTCACCACCAACAGCCTACTGTTGACCGCAAGCCTTACCGCTAAGGTAAGCACATTGGCACACGTAAATTGTCACGTAAATTGTCACATAAATTGGCACACATTTGTACGTGACAGGTGTTATCTGCCGTGTTCTTACCATAAACGAAGCTAGAGAAAAGAACACGTTGAGAAACTCACAAGGAAGAGAAAATACGTTTACGGTGTTTATTAACAAATGCATTTACCGTATTTATTAAAAATTCCACGCGTTAAGTGAACCTGCATGGTTCCGACCCGTGTTGTCCAAAGGTCAACTGGATTACGTCATGGATCGTGACCAGTAACGCAGCTCCAATTCCACTTGAAAGACCGGCCTTGGACCGGAAAGCAGAAACCTCACAACTATGTCGCCTTTGTCCAAGTCCCTCCCAGACAAATCCAAGACCGTCAGGGCAATGCCTGCCTGCGCCAGGGTGAGCGAGCAGCCCCCTCAGCCCTGCTTGTCCCCAGACGGCACTGGTAGGATTTTCGGGGAGCCAGCCTTCGGCAGCATGATGCGCACGCACGGGTACTTTTGGTCACCTCCCTGGGGGCTCTGCCCTCTGTGCTGAGCCCGTGGATCTCTGAGGACTGGCCACAGCCATGTGCAGGGCCAAGCGTCAGCTGCAGGAGGCATCTGGGTGGCTCAGTCGGTTAAGCATCGCACTCTTCTGTTTCCGTTCAGGTCAAGATCTCACGGTTCGTGGGTTTGAGCTCCCACTCAGAGCTCAGACTCTGCGCTGACGATGAGGAGCCTGCGTGGGATTCTCTCTCTCCCTCGCTCTCTGCCCCTCCCTTGCTTTCTCTCTCTCTCTCTTTCTCTTTCTCGCTCTGTCAAATATAAATAAATAAACATTTTTTTTTTTTTGAAGCATCGGCTGTGGGTCCAGACTCCCCCCTTACCAACACCTGCTCTCCTGGTGAGCTGAGAAGTCACAACTTCCCCTCCCCGTCAGCTGGTGTGTGCAAAGTGTGGACTTTGCAGATGTGATAGGAGGGTCTTGAGATGGGGGGGGGGGGGCGGGGATTTCCCTTGATTCCCCAGGGGGGGACCCTAAATGTAAACACAGGTATCCTTTCAACAGGGATGCGGAGGGAGGTTTGGGAAAGAGGAGAAGGCCACGTGAAGGGAGGGAGGCACTGGGAAGTCAGTGGAAGGAGCCACAAGCCCTTCAGGTGGCCGATGAAATCTGGGGAGGTCTAGGCCGCAAAATCTCTGGTGCCTCCCGAAGGAACCCATCCTGCCCACGCCTCGATTTAGCCTGCTTGTGCACCTGTGCCCTCCAGGCTGCAAGAGAGTAAATTCGTGTGGTTTCAAGCCACCAAGTCTGTGGTGATATGTCACAGCGGCAACAGGACACAAATAAATGCAGTTTTCTCGTGTTTGAAGTGCACGGCGCAGAAATGGGAGCCAGGGGCTTTTGCAAGGGTTCAATGAGGCGACTCACATAAAGCACTGAGGGCGGAGTCGGACAGTAAACACTCAATGTCATTACTGCAACTATTATGTCTCTGTTTAAAACCAAGTTTCGGGGCACCTGGGTGGCTCAGGCAATGGAGCGTCCGGCTCTCGATTTCGGGTCGGGTCATGATCTCACAGTCGTGAGCTGGAACCCCATGTCGGGTCCTTTGCTGAGCGTGGAGCCTGCTTAAGATTCATTCTCTCTCTCTCTCTCTCTCTCTCTCTCTCTCTCTCATGCTCTCTCTCCTTCTGCCCCTCTCCCCTGCTCATGCTCTCTCTCTCTCTCTCAAATAAAAAATAAAATAAAAATAAATATAAAAAAATAGAAATAAAAATAAACCAAGTTTCGTACCAGATCCGCAAAGCTGCGTGTGGGCAGACGATCTGTAGGTTCCACCTCCAAGACGCTCCAGGCTGGCAGAGTGCCAAGTACACGGAAGAGCCTCTATAATTACTTGTTGACCATCAGGTCCTGATGATATAGAGCTCTCTCCACCACACAAGGTGTTCACCCCTTAAAGTGTTTTGTTAGTGAAAGAAGGCGATCACACGGATGCTTCCAAAGAGTACAATCATGAAACTGTGTGACAGGGGCACCCGGGCGGCTCAGTCGGTTAAGCTTCCGACTTCGGCTCAGGGCATGATCTCACGGTTCATGAGTTCGGGCCCCTGCATCGGGCTCTGTGCCGACAGCTCAGAGCCTGGAGCTGCTTCAGATTCTGTGTCTCCCTCTCTCTCTGTCCTTCCCCCACTCATGCTCTGTCTCTCTGTCTCTCTCAAAAATAAATAAACATTAAAAAAAAAGAAACTCTGTATGATAGAGGGTCCTCCAGGAAAACAGGACCAAGAGGAGATTAGATAGATAGATAGATAGATAGATAGATAGATAGATAATAGATAGATAGATAAATAGATAGATGGATAGGTAGATGAGATGGATAGATACATAGATAGATACATAGATAATAGACAAATACATAGATGGGTGATATGTATGTACTTACATACACTGATACATACGTACTCTCCGGAGGGAGGGCAGGAGGAGAGAGATTTTGAGGAGTTGGCTCACATGATTCCAGGACTGGATGTCATAATAACTCTCAACCAGAAGGTGAAAAGAGCAGAGTGAGGCTAATGCTGTCTGGTTAAAAAGCAGCAGTCACCCACATGAGCCAGAGGAGAGGGATGCTCAGTCACGTTTGTGGTTTTGATGAGGAACTTGTCTTTGTGTGCGGGATGATTTGGGAGGGGTCTTCATTCTGCCCTGCTCCACCATGTCCCCAGAGTGGCCTTCTGTAGTGCTGGTGCTCTGCGACACCGTTTAACCCCACAGGGGCAGGAGCATGGCCAAGGGTGCCGGGGTCTGGCAGCACCTGGAGGCTGCTTTCCTCTTCTGAAAGATTCATAGGTTCTGATCCATCAGTTCTTGGGTAATTAAGGGCTCACTAGTCCCTCAATATAGACACAGCTGCAATACTTACAGAAGTTATTTGGCTCAGGTGTTCTCAAAGGACAGGGAAGCTCCCACATGTTTTATCTGTTGATTCGTCATAAATCGCCACAAATTTAGTGACTTAAAACAACACGCATTAATTATCTCACACTCTATGCAGGTCAGACATCCTGGCACAGCCCAGCTGGGTCCTCCGCTTTGGGTCTCACCACACTATAGTCAAGCATCAGGTGGGGTTGTGGTCTCATCAGAGGCCCAAGTGGGGAAAGATCACCTTCCAAGCCTTCTCATTTTGTTTGGCCGGGCTTACAGGATGGAAGTCCCCGCCTTGCTGCTGTTTGTCACCTGGGACCACTCTCAGCTCCTAGAGGCTGCACAGTTCCCTGTCACATGGCCTTTCTGCAGGCGGTCCCACAAAACGGCAGCTCACTTCTTCAAAGGCAGCAAGGGAGAGTCTCTCTTCCTCAAACTCTTACATCACCTATAACCTTGGATATGACAGCCCATCACCTCTGCCATATTCTGTCGTCCAAAAGTAAGTCACAAACCTCGCTCACATTCAAAAGGTGGAGATTATATAGGACACCAATCATTGGACAGGGGGTCACCCTATGGTGTGTCTGCTACATTATCTAAGACTATATTAAACATGTGTTTGAATCCTTCCATTTCTTAAGCATTTAGAAATTTCAAAAGGAATAAACAGAAAATGCAGATGACATGAATAAATCCAAAGAAGAAAATAAAATCATTCCTGGCTATTACTATTTCTACCATGAAGAGATGATCACTTACAACACTTGAATGTCGCAGACTGAGGACTCTTCAGAAGTAGTCTGGGACCAAACAGGTTCTCGTAGGGTACAGAGAGGAGGCTCCATCTTGACTGGTGAGAGAGAAGCTTCTGGAGCTCCTTCTTCCCCTGCTAGTGGAGGCCATTGGTCAACTGGGCCAGTAGAGCCCCCGGTGACGTGACATTTTTGAATTTTTGATTATTACACCATTTGGGATGGAGAAAGTACTACTGGAATTTAGTAGGTGGAGCCTAGGGATACCGAGAAAAATCCCACGACACGCCGAATCGTCCCAGCTCACACATCCATGGTGCCGAGGCTGAGAGCCTGGTCTCAATCCTCACGTGAGAATGTGAAGCTGAAGAGGCTGTGGGGTGGAGGGCAGTATTCACAAAGGTGTTCCTTTCTCTCTCAGTCATACCTCATGGCTCTGCCCAATGGAAGTGAAGAGTAAAAGTGACCTAGTCGCAAAGCACCTACTGAACCATAGCAACCTTGGGGAGACATTCACATGCATTAACAGATGAGGCAACAATTGTAAGTGCTGCAGAGCAGGAGAAGATTTATTGGGCTTCAAGGAATTAAAGGAAAATCATATTATCAAGTGACAGATCAGGACCAACCAAAGACTAGAGACAGAGCCAGCCTCCTCTGCCGCCTTCTGCCCACGGGAGCAGCGGGGCTGGTCAACCTGGATTTCTACGGCCACATTCTAGAATGTCTTGTAGGGAGACATGTCTTTGGGACACTTGGGGCCTAGCACTTGGAGAGAAGTTTACCTCAGTTCTCCTCCCTGGAGTCTGCGATCATTTGAAAGTAACAGGAGAAAGCGGTCAGGCCAAGGGAAAGATCTCAACGGGGCCATCAACGGTAAGGACGCTAACCATTCATTCATTGCGAAATCGCGGGGACGGCTACATGATGAAGACCTCAGAGGATCTGGGCACTGAAAATACCTGGCCTCTGCCCCCTGGATGCCCCCAGCAGCCCTTTCCAGTGGTGACGACCCACGTTGTCTCCAGATGGGGCCAACTGTCCACCAGGGGCAGACTCACCCAAAGTTGAGAACCGTGGATTTAAGTGGTTTTATTTTGTAGGTGTGTTCGCTTACTTGCTTTGCTGATCATTAAACAAAGCTGCCTGAACCTCCCCACAGCCTGCTTTCTGCCTCCATCCAAGTACACCCAGAAGGTACATTCCCAGCTGCTAAATTACTATTGCAGAGAAGCAGCATCCATTGAGAACTCTGATATATTTTTGCCAAATTTCTATCCAAGTATCATTTTTAGAAAGTTAAAAGCACAACTCTGACACAAACATATAGGAAGCCCGTGTCAAAGATTTCTTTGTCTCATTTAGAGAGACAGCTGGTGGGCTGGAAGGCTGGTTCAGGAGGAAGAGGGGACACAGTGCTCAAAAGGGGGTTCCACGATCACACTCACAAGGAAGCTCTGACTGTGCACAGCGTCCTCCGTGAGGCTCCACAGCATTGGTCACTTGCGTTGCGGTCAGTTCTCTGTGTGTCAGTGTGGACTCGTACAGGGTTGTGAGATACACTAGTCAGTGGAAACTAGTAAGTCATGAATGAGAGAGGTCTTAGGGGGTCCTTGCGTTCACCCCCGCGTATCCTTGAAAAGACACAGTCATCCTCTTGCCCATTCCTAAGCTTTGATGTTTTCTCTCTTAACGTTGCCATCCTGACATTGTGCACAGAGTTGTCTCCTTCAGTTGCCCCGGCTCCCATAACCACCGTCCACGCGGGATGAACATTCCTTTCTCTTCCCGCCCACCAGACAGGTATCTCGTGTCTCACTTCCCTTTCTGTCACTGCTGGGACGGCCAGTATGTTTCCACACATTTATTGGCCATTTCAGCTCTAATTTATTTTGCCTTCCTGTCCTTTGTCGATTTTCCTTTTAGAGAGTTCTGCGTTTCCTCATTCATTTGCAACCCATCTGTCTATGTGTCATTTGTCTCTTACAAATGTTAGAAATGTCTTTCTAAATTTCCCTTTGCCTTTTCATTTAGTTTTTCTCTAATAGAGAAATCGATACAGAATCCAGTTCACCAGTATCTGTCTTCATGGGCTCACATCTGAGATTTTATGTTGAAAAGTCCTTTCTCAGGGCACCTGAGTGGCTCATTCTGTTAAGCATCCAACTCCTGGTTTTGGCTCAGATCATGATCTCACGGTTCGTGGGATCAATCCCCACATCGGGCTCTGTGCTGACAACAGGGAGCCTCCTTGGGATTCTCTCTCTCTCTCACCTCCTCTTTCTCAAAATAAGTAAATAAACAACAACAAAAAATAAAAGTCCTTTCTCAATCCTGGGATTAAATCTTCACCTATGCTTCCTCCAACTATATTTAGAAGTGGTTATTTTATACTTAAGTTTGTGTTCCATTCGAAGCCCATTTCTAGAAGAAGATGAGAGTTGGAGATACAACTATTTTCCCCCCAAAGAATTATCCAGTTTTCTTGGCTTTGTTGAATAATTCATGTTTTTAAGCCATACTGTTCAGATGTGAAGTCTCTGTACAGAAGAGCCTGTTTCTTGACTGTCTGTTCTATTCCCTTGATCGACCTGCGGTCTTGGCCCCAGGCCACAAAATGTAAATTGCTAGTGATCAAGTACCATACTTCTTTATCTGGCAGAGCAGGTCTGATTTTAAATATCACAGCTTTTATTTGCAAATGGGAGAGTGACGATTTGTATAGAATTTACATGAGTAAAAGGGTGTTCTCTCTTTTTCGGTGGACAGTGGTGTTCCATCATCTTATCAAACCAGCTATTTTCCTATTAAAAAGATATTTTCACTTCTTAGTGAATACTTTGAGGGCATGGCATTTCCCTCTGTGGAATGAAAGGCACTGCCACTTACCTTAAATATTCTTACCAGGTGCCCTCTTCCTCTGCCTGAGTGTCTGGGAATGCTTAGGCCCAGAGTCATAGGGGGGTGTCCAGAAATTGGCTGAGGGAGGGGGGGAACTGGGCACTTGAGAGGGTGCAGACTCTCATACACTCATGACACAGCTTGATCAGAGTGCTTGCAATGAAGAGTCAGCTGATCTTTATGTATTTGTTTTAATTTTTTTAAATATTTATTTATTTTGAGAGAGAGAGAGAGAGAACGAGACGAGGGTGCAGAGAGAGAAGGGGACAGGATCCAGAGCAGGCTCTGCACTGATAGTACAATGCGGGGCTTGAACTCCCCAACCATGAGATCATGACCTGAGCCGAGGTTGGACGCTTAGCCAACCGAGCCACCCAGGTGGCCCTGTTTGTTTTTTTTTTTTTTTAATTTTTTTAACGTTTATTTATTTTTGAGACAGAGAGAGACAGAGCGTGAACAGGGGAGGGGCAGAGAGAGAGAGGGAGACACAGAATCTGAAACAGGCTCCAGGCTCTGAGCTGTCAGCACAGAGCCTGACGTGGGGCTCGAACTCACAGACCGTGAGATCATGACCTGAGCCGAAGTCGGACGCTTAACCGACTGAGCCACCCAGGGGCCCCTTTTGTTTTTATTAACTTCTGAACCAGTTTTCTCACACTGGGCTCCTCAAGTTCCATAAGATTTATCAGAGTAGCTGGAGAAAAGTTCTTTCAAAATAAAGTTAGAAAATACCCTGTTGTACCATGTCGAACAAGGTTCTCTGCAGCAGGACTTCTCAGGGCCTTTAATCTGTTCGTATCCTGTGACTCTCCAAGAGTGTTATTAGACCCTGGCACCCTTCTCCCAGAAACACTGGTTATTACACCCTGGCACCCTTCTCCTAGAAACAATAGTCAACATCGCAGTCAACACTAGGCTGTCTAAGCTCTGAAGCCTGGGAAAGACTATTTCTCCGATACTATGATTTTTCACACAAAACTGAAAAAGACAAAATGTCGCCAACAGAGAAAAAGAAAACAGCCGTAATTAATGATCATCATTGACAAGGAGGCGGCGGTCCACTCTATCTCTGGTGGCAGTTTCAGCTTTCCCAAGTGAGTTCTGTACATTTTCTTGGCGGCCCTCCCTCCTCCCCGGTGCAGAGTGCAGGCGAGGCATTATCATCCCTCTTTGCTGAGAAGGCTGACGTCCTCCGGCCGTGGGATGCCGGAGCCCGCACGAGCACTGCGCCCGTGGATTGCACGACAGATTTTGTCAGCTTTCCTTTGCTGTGTCAAGTGACAGGACTCAATGGCAGAAACCAACAGCCATTTATTAGCTGACAGTCCTCCAGGCCAGAAACACGGCAGAGTGAAGCCGGGTTCTCCGCTCAGGGTCTCACACAGTGAAATCAGGGTTGGCCGGGCTTCCTTCCTTTCTGGAGACTCAGGGGAAGATTCAGCTTCCAACTCATGTGGGTTGTTGGCAGAATTCATTTCCTCACGGTTGTAGGACTGCGGATTCCGGGTCCTGGGGCCGTGCACGCTCTTTGCCATGTGAACCCTCATCTTCCAAGCCAGCAACAGGGAGTCCAGGTCTCTTTCTTCAGGAGGAGCTCTGTCCCTTGTATGGGCTCACCTGATTAGGTCAGGCTCACCCAGGGTAGTCTCCCTGCCTAGAAGTCAATTTACTTGCACCTCAATCCCATCTGTAAGATCCAGTCACGGCGGTCCCTTAAGACCCTTACTGGTCCCTGTAAGATCCAGTCACGGCGGTTCGTGTGGATCGAACATCTGGGAGACAGTTTGTGTACCGGATGGGGTTGGGGGGAAGCAGTGGGGATCTGGGGAGTTCTGCCAGCCACATTCACGTCTTACTGGGTGGGGCTCCAGGATCGGGCTTGCTTTAGAAACTTTGTGTGCTGCTAAGGTGGTCCATGTGTGTCTGGGGACATAAAAAATGAGTCACAAGAGATTTGATCTCAGAATTCATAGAACACACGAGGACACCAGAGAGGCTCCCCAGAAGCTGATGCTGACAACCGGGCCACGTTCTTTCCACGTCCGGCAAAACCGCGTTCCTCGCTGCTGCCTGTCCGTGCTGTCCTGGGGCTGGAAAGAATCTGTGCAGCGTTCAATGGTTGCCTTTTAGTGACTATTTTAAGAAGATTCTATTTGAAACTCCACTTGTTGTCTGTGGCTGCAATAATGCTCAATGTGCTGGGGGCAATGACATCCTTAGCCACCGTGGCCCGGCTGTTCTTTACGGGATGTTAACATCATTCACGTTTTGTTTGTCGTCGATGATCAATGGCTAGAGACTACGGTTCCCAACCCCCCCCCCCCGCCCGCCAACTGACACTTTGTCACATGAATGTCACATCCCCAGCTACCACTCACCTCACCATCCGAGTTCCTAATCGCGAGTTTGTAAATGTCACCCTACGTTTTTAGTGAAATCTAGCAGGAAAACACTTAGCCAAACCAGACTCCCTGGGCCCACTGATTGGTGGGTCGCAGGTTCCCGCTTTCAGCCACCATTGCGGGGTGGGTTGAACTGGGGAGATGATAAAGGAACAGCGCCCCCTGCCCCCCACCCTTCTGTTTCCCTGCCATACTCCCCCCTGCAGGAACCGTCAGCCTTCCCACCGGCCGGGAAGTGATTTCCTGTTACAACATGAAAAAAGCCTCCTCTGGGGGCTGAGTGGACAGGCCCCACCGCACGGGCCCCCTGCTGCAGGGCCGGTCCCTGCGTCCCCCGCACTGCTATCCCCTCCGAGCTCTGATGTCATGGGGACCACAGGCCCAGAGCCTGGGGCCGGGCTCCGTGTCCCAAGCAGGCCACGCTAATATCATTAAGCCGCCTGGTTTTAATTTGCAACCACTTCCCAGCTGTCTACTTAGAAGTGTTTAAAGCCAAGCTCTTTCATTCTTTCCACCATTTACTGGTGATCGGAGAAGTTTAATGATTGTCTTGTGAGGCGGGGGTGGGACACAGGTCAGAGAGTGATGAGAAAGAAGAATTATAAGCTGGAAGAGAAACGCAAGATAATAAAAGTGTAATTTAAGACATCATACTTGCACAATTACCGTTGTGTGTCACACTTAGCAGGGAGTCTAAATTTATCTCACTGCTGATAGTCCACTGTGAGAAATAAAACTGTACAGAAACCTGGGGGGGGGGTGTTCCAGAATTTCTCAACAACTTTATCTAGCAGTTCAGCATGTGGGCAGGAGAGTGGGGGAGGCCTCGGGGCCTTCCGCGGTGCTCAGCCCGCAGCGATCGCGCTGTTTCGGGTGGAGCTGGCCACCCCCCCCCACCAGGGCCCGCGGAGCCCCCCACTTCCAGGGCAGAGAGCAAAGAGACGCTGAGGCTCCGCCCCCCGGGCCATGCCCTGTCCCCTCTGAGAACAGGGTGGTGGCTCTGAGATCAGTCATTCCGGACGCCTCCCTCCCTTCCACATGCCCACAGAGATGACCCGTGGGTGTGGGTGGCGGTCGCCCCGCCCCCGTGTGCCCCACATCTCACCCTTCCCGGTCTGCAGCCCAGCCACCTCTCACGCCTCACTCGGGACGTGCCCCTGGGTTTCTCTCATGTTCTCCGAGCTCAGATCCCATGACGGGATGTCCTCCTGGCCCCGTGTCCCTCCGCCTCCCTCCTCCGGCCAGGCCGCTGGAAAGAATCCCGCCCCAATACCCAGTGTCCCCCTCCACCCAGGTGCCAAGGGAACGGGTTTCAAACCCACATGACGTCACTTTGTGCCCTCGCTCAAGGCCCTCCAACAGCTTCCCGTTTGGCTTAAAATAAAGTTCAGATACGACAGCGGCCCGCAGCCTGCTTTCTCTGATGCAGCCTCCTCGACCCCCTGGCCTCCAAGAGCCTCCTCGCCTTTCTGTCCACTGTCCTCGCCACGTCCCTTCCCACCTCAGGGCCCGTTCAGGTCCTGACCCCTCTCCCCGGAACCCACTCCCGCCAGATGGTCCCATGTGCATAGTTCTCTGTGCAAATGTCCCGGCTCCAGAGAGCTTCCCTCCCCCACAGGATGGGACCCAGTGGGACAGGTGTCCCCAAGGCAAGAGGGCATCTGGCTCGCACGGGCCAGCCCCACAGACGTTTGGGAAACGAGAAGACAAAGACGTGTAGCTTCCCTGAGATCTCGGAAGATTTAACTATTTAAACTAAGAACCAACATAGATTTTCCTCCTAAGTTCAGTTCATTGCAGGGCTAAATACTCTAATCCAAGCAGTATGGCAGCTTCTGGAGCTGTGTTGTCCAATCTGGTGGCCACTGGCCACATGTGGCTATGGAAATAGAAATGTGAACTCCTTGAGGCAAACCACAGTTAACTCAGTTCCTTAGTCACACGGTGCGCATTTAAGAACTCTGCAGTCACACGTAGCTAGTGGCTGCCTGTTAGGGACTAAATATTTGTGTCCCCTCCACCCCCGCCCATTCACGCTGAGGCCCTCACCCCCAGCGAGACGGCCTCTGGAGGCAGGGCCTTTGGGAGGCGACTAGGGACTAGGGTTAGTTGAAGTCCTGAGGGTGGGGTCCCCGTGATAGGATTGGGGCCCTTACAAGACGAGGGAGAGACCAGACCCCTCTCGTCCGTGCCGTGTGGGGACACGGCCAGGCGGCGGCCATCTGCCAACCGGCAAGTGGGTTCTCAGCAGACGCTAAATCGGATGGCACCTTCATGTTAGACGTCCGGCCTCCAGAACCGTGAAAACACGTCTGTGTGTTGGGCAGCCCAGCCTGTGACGCTTGCTCATGGCAGCCTGAGCCGACGACACATCACCCCTCCGGCACCCGCTCCCGCGTCCTCGCTGGAAGTCCGAGCCCTCAGAGCTGTGTGCCGCGTGGTAGAAAAGACCCAGTGGCCCTCTCCGGAGGCGTCCGGAGGCGGCTGCCGAAGGATGGACGGGAGAACGGTGTCCGATGAGTCCCGGCAGACGAGCGCACAGGTGCGGAGCGCTTAGCACGGAGATGCTGACTTTGAGCCAGGTTTCCAAGGATGAGCGGGAGCCACCAGGTGAAGCAGAGCGTGACAGGTGAGCGGCTGACCCTACCCAGGGCCCTGAAAATAAATAGAAACGCACCCAGGTGTAAAACCCCAAGCTTGGCAAGATCAGTACAGAGAGAGCGTTCTCGCAGCATGAGTGCTGGGGGGACGGAGCCACGTTACTCGGAGGAGAGGCGGCTTAACTAGCGTCCGTGAGATAGAGAAGAGGTGGCGTGGGATTGGGGGAGGAAACGTATCGTCACGGGGACAAAAGGCCCTGAGGGTCAGTTGGAGCCCACGCCTCCTGCAGACCAAGCACCTTGCGGTGAGCGGCCGATGGCACCTGTAGAACGGGCTCCATCCACACAGGCGGGTCCCCGAGGTGGTGCTGGCATCGCCCCCCCCCCCCCCCAACTGGAGACAAGTAATTCAGCCTTCTCTCCGCTCACCCGATGTCACTTTCTTGCCAGGGTAACTGGATATCGCCTGATATCCGGGAGCCTCAAGTACTCCTCTGCCTTCCCGCTGTGACTTTGCTTCCTGGTGGCCAAGTTCGGGCAAAGTGTGGGCAAGCATTGGTCTTCCTTTGTCCCCAGCGCCTGGCGGGATGCCCCCGCCCAGGGAGCAGGCACCTGACTGCCTCGGAAACCTGTGAGTGGTAAGTGGACCCCAGCCTTGCTGCTTTTGTGCCGGTTCTCAGCTGGGGGCTGGCCTTGCTCTGGTCACCCTGAACCCCCTCCACCGGGACGGTGGGGAGCAGGGAGACAAGACTGGGGACTTCAGGTTTCCTGAGAAGCTCCAGAGGGAGCCGGTGGTAACTGAACAAGCAGCTCCAGGGACCTGGGTGAGGAGTCGGCCAAGGAGGGAAGGGGGCGGCGATCTGAACGTGTCTCTTGGGGTTGGTTGGCGGAAGGGGCAGGGCACCCGGCACACGGGCCACAGACTCTGTAGCTGCTCACCCAGAGAGCAAGCTCTCCATCCACCTTCCCGACACGTCTGTGCCGCTCGCGGGAAAGAGGACGGCGACTGCAATACGTTCAACAGATGAGAACGCTTTTCCCTGCCTGCCTGGTCCGCGCGGGCCATTTCTCACGGTTTCTGGAGGCTGTGATTGCCGCCACTAGGCGCTGAGTTCGAGAGGATACAGCCAGCTGAGCCTCGTGGTGAGTAAATGCTGGCGGCCACACTAACTTTAAATTGATATGAATGTCACGGTTGCCTTTTATAGTTTTCCTGAAGGCTTTAGCAACAATAGACCAAGGCAAGCCGCATGGTACCTGAACCCGAATCGAGCCCGCATTTTTCTGATGTGTATTTAATTTGGTTTTGGCACAGAATCTCTGTTTTTCTTGGGTTTTACATCATTTATGAGGTTGCATGGATACACTCTAACAAAACATCATCTATAATCAAACGAGGCTCACAGAAGAAAGAAATGTATGCCAATTCCGACTAATCTTAGCCTTTATGGGAATAGTGATTTGCTCGGAATGATTAGCCAAACATCTGTGTCAACACTTTCTGAGCTGGAGAGAGAGATGTTCGTCGCCACATTTACGATATTTCTAGCTCCACAGAGGGGAAATGCTCATCGCAAACAAATGTCTCAGCTAAGCTCTTCTGAGTATAATCGACTCTCCTAATTAATTGCAATAATTAAAGGCACAGATACTTGCAAGGATTGCACGTGTGTGGATTGCATGTGGTTTCAAACTAAACTTTCTAATAAAGTGACCTCCCGTCATCCCCTGGAGGCATTTTAGGAAGAAAGTCATTTTCTTTTCCCCATTGCACAGGGGCATATGGTCTCACGTACCCCTCTAATCCAGGCATCACTCAGCATTTTCTGGGTTGAAACAGAAAAGGCATATAGGCTCGTCAAGGATGGTTTATGTGATTAAGGACGACAAAAAAAAATGTCAATAATTGAATCCATTGTCAAACATCTCCTACAAGAGACAACATCTGTACCCAGTTGTCCACACACAGGGCAGTCCTCGGTGTTTGTGGCGGAGAACGTATTTCTCCTGGTGACCACAAACACACAGCTGCCAGACGAAGCCGCCCCCGAGAGCACATCTCTGCTGCTTTGGGGGGCTAGGGAGGATGGTGTGGGCCACACCGTGGGCAAGGAACGTCTTCTGTCCTTTGCTAAAGCTTCCCCTCCGGGGACAGGTTGCGCCCTGCTGATGATCTCTTCTGTTCCTTCGTGACATCCGTTTATGTCATCCTTCTGCAGGGCAGACATCGCAGGAAGGAACGCGGTAATGAAACGAGATCTGCACACATGTGGCAGCCGGACCAGCTTCTCAGTCTAGGAAGAGTCATAGATGTAGCTGATGAAAAACCAGGAAAGCAGAACGGCGTTCCTAGCCCGGGGCAAGGCTGATGCTTCTCTGTTTCCCTGCACTGGAGAACTCTGTGTATCTGGGGCATTTCTATCCCATCGGAATCATCCGAAAGTGCCCATTGATGTGGGGGGTAAGCAGTGTCTCTGTTTAATCAGCTGTGTCTTCTGTGGGCACCCGAGGCTTTCTCAAGGCCTCAGAGGAGGCCAGCGTGAAACCTTTGAGTCACGGGATCAACTCTGTAAACCTAGAGACAAATTCCTTGAGTTTAATAAAATGAGGTTTTAAATAAAATGAGGTGTTTTTTTTTTTCCTTCCTTAAATGTCTGTCCCTATTGAATTTGGCTCCTTCTTAAGCCCCTGTAGCATGGAGGGGCGAGTGATGGAAATAGAACAGTCTGAGATATTTCAGTCTCCAATTGCAGTGGATTCTTTGAATTAATCACGTCAGTTGGATGGAATCCAATTTCAGGTTTGATCTCACTCTGAACAAGCAGTATTATCTTCTTGTTTCCCGAAGCCTGCCTTTTTGTTTCATAGAGTTGACCTGGGAGGCAAGTTAGCATGCAGCACGACTGGGAAAATCGGCCCAAACATACCTACGTGAACTTGGTACGGGTTGCAAGTGTCTTTCCAGAGTGCTCTGGCTTACTCGAGAAAATTCTGGCTGTGGACCAAAGTCATCATATTTCCAGGTGGGTTTGCAATCAGCTACCTCACCGTCGTAGAGCTTTAGTCTGGCCTTCTGCGTTTTCCCCACTTGGGGTCATTACAAACCCTTACATTGTTATGGTTGTTGAAAATTTAACCGGGAAAACCATCGGCCCACCTTCACCACGGAGCTGAAAGCTGACAGAAGAGAAGTTTGGGTTTTATTTCACTTCGAAGATGGCCATTCGGGAGGCCAGGAGACAGTGTTTCAAGGTTGAGTAAACCCAACCTCCGGTCCGATGGCCATCCAGAACATGGAGGGCGCCCCTGAGCCCTGCACCCCTGCCTCGGAATTCACGTGCTGAGCAGGACCTCGTTCAATACG
Source organism: Panthera onca (assembly GCF_046562875.1). Classification (NCBI taxonomy): domain Eukaryota; kingdom Metazoa; phylum Chordata; class Mammalia; order Carnivora; family Felidae; genus Panthera; species Panthera onca. The sequence continues at coordinate 3,965,633 of NC_138339.1, read as the reverse complement.
TCTTCATGGAAGCAGATTTATGTGTCAGCACCAAATCGGCAAGGGGCAAAAACGTAGCTGGAGAGAATGTTCAGGTGTTCAAATGAATTTCACTGGGATGGAAGTCTTTCCTGTTTTTCCAGCACGTTTATCGTCATCACCCAGATCTGCCGAACTCCTCCCCTCAGGCGTATGTGTGATTTCACTGGATGGTAGCTGGGTCTCTTCATAGGATGACAGCCTCCCTAGGGGATGTGTTTAAGGACAGGAATGATTGTTGAGTTGTGCCATGATCTAAATCCACCCATCCCGCCCCCCTCCCCAATCCCTTCCTTGATCTCTCAGAAGATCGGGACCTCAGGTACCCGCATCCCTCTGTCCATTTAGAGTACTACTACTTCCGAATTCCTTGGTTTAGAAAATACCATTTATTGCCAACAGATTTGATCAGTGACCTTCTTATTGTTCCAGCCTTCAGAAAGCTGAACAGCTCACTTTGGCACCTTCTTTGTGAAACAAGTTGCTTTTGAGTCAAATCTAAGCCAGGCCCCCACCTCCCGACACGCTGCTCACCTCTACGGGAACCCCTGGAAGAAGCCCTGGGGCAGGGGAAGACGAGACCACACATCCAGCCAAGGTCACCGTGGGTCTTCTGTGTCCCACCCACCATCACTACGGATGCAGTGCTGGCACACAGACAAAGGGGGAAGGCCTCGTACTGCTTACTGAACTTATTCATTCGCGTAAAAGATTCCAATTTTACAAGAGTTGGTTTCCAGGCTTTGGACTAAATTTTGGACGTTTTGAACCGGTTAATTGGAGCCATTCAGAAATTATCATAATTTGCTCCATTTCCTCCCCAAATGTCCCCTTTTCATCGATCCAGTTACATGTATTGTTAGAGCGAGTGACAGACCAGCTACTGAATGTACGTGTGCTCTCTTTCTAGTTCACGTATTTTGTTCTGAGATAAGGAAATCGGTGAAAAAAAGAATCTTTGAAGCTTGTTGTCCAAAAGTTTCTGTTCTTTCTTTTTCTTGGGATACCACTCTGAATTTTTGACTCAAAGGGACAGGCCAAACCTGCTTTCAGTAACACCTTAATGGTTTTGTGAGTGTCCAAAAGTAACTGGAAAAGATCAGTAAAAGCGATCGAAGGGTTGAAGAGGCTCCTTTGCCATCAGTTGTGGTTTGTTCTGGAAATGTGTGCGGGGGAGAGGAGGCTGTCGGGAGGCTGGGGAAGGGTGGGGAGGAGAGAACACTGGGCCCCCAACAATTGCACGATGACGGAGGGAGCGGCCACTGGAATAACTGAGAAGTGCTCTGTGTTCTTGGACTGTGCCCACAGGGCGGGGGCTGGAGCAGGGCAGGTCCTTCTTTTCTGAGGGGGGATGTGGGGGCTGACAGCAGGGGTAAGAGAAGAATCAGGGGAAGGGAGTTGAGGGGAGCATCCCAGCCTGGGAGACAGCATTTGTGTTTGGATCCATTTTGCCTTGGACCCAATGACCATAACCCTCCATCTAGGAAATGACTGGGACCCACCCAGCTCCTTAAGCCCCACAGGCCACCACCCTGTAAACACGCTACGATGATGCCCTGGGCCAGGTTAATTCCACATACTCCCTAATCTCCCCATGTGACGCGGCTGTCCCTCATCATGTCCAGGGTCCGCCCCACCCCCATCACCCACTGTCACACCCCACGCTCACCATGTGCTATACGCAGCACGAGCCCTGCCACCCCGCCATCTGTCCGCACCTCTATTTTCTCGTGTTGGGTTTCGATGCCTTCCCCGCTGTTGTGTCTCCTGCATCCACCACAGAGCTTAGCATAGAGTAGGTGTTCAGCAAACGTCAACTAAGTGAGTGGAAGAAATGCACACCAGACTGCCTACTCATTAAGTCTCAGGTGATAGAGCAGAGATGTGAGCTTGTCCCCAGGAGGGGGAAAACCCTTGTCAAGATGAGGACTCCACATCGCACTAATCCCTTCTTTAAAACAACCAAGTACTTTTCATTTTATTAGTCACTTTCCCGGAAGTGAAGTATAACTCACTTCCTTTGGACAAAAGCAGTCCGTCCCCTTCACTGTGGTTTCTCTCTTCCCTCTGGGCACAGGGGCTCGCCGTCTGCTCACATAGCCTTTCCCTGGAATCATAAAGTATATTTCTCTCTCGCGCTCTCTCTCTGTCTGACCTAGCCATTTCCCTCCCCATCCTGTATCCACAAACACGGGCATACCTTTCCACTCCGTTCCGGCTCCCTCTCATACTCCCCATTGCAGCTGGACGGGGCCAGCTCATAGTTTGGGAGATTAGGTCACTGTGGCTTGTCTACACAGCTGTGTTTCTGGCGGGGCCCCGGAACCGCTAATCCCGTCCCTCACGGTGGAGCCGATGGTTTAGTCTCAGGCATGCCCATGCTCCTGGAAACATGACACATTCATAATAAAGTCAGAACACGAGTCCGCTAGCCCCGGAGCCCAGCTTTACTTCCAAACGTCTCCCTGCAGCTTCCCTAACCTTGGTGGGAGCTCTGGACTCATGGAGACTCTCCCAGCTGATGGCGGAGTGGCTGCTGTTAGGACCACCACGGCTGCTGATCATGAGGTCTGAGCACGTGGGCTGTGCGTGGTGGGCGGTCCCTGGGTTGACAGGGGCAGTGGCTGCCCTTCCGTGTAGAGGGGACCGGCATGCTGGCCTCACCCTGGCCACTCCTTGCGATGGTTCTGGACACACCTAATCTGGAATTTGACGGGTGAGACGGGACCCGTAGATTGGGTCCAAACCAGAAGAATGCCAAAGGCATGCCGGAAGGGAGTCGGGAATTAAGTAATACGGAGAGAAAGGGGCTAGCCCACGCCTGGACTCCTGGGGTCTGGAGAGATGATAACTCCTCTGCAGCACCCGAGAAGAGTGAGCAGGAATCCAAGGAACCATCTTCGTGCCCGCCCGATGCTCCCTCAGCTCCTCCTCCCGGGCCACCACTCGCCAGCTCAGAGGCTGTCCTGTGGTTTTACGAGGCTGTCTCCGGGGCCTCTCGACAGATCCAGCGAGGGACACCCAATCCTCGCCGGGAAACGCTGAGCCTCTTCCCCAGGGATTTGAATGGAGATTCCTCAGGGGCGGAAGCCGAACAACGTAAGCCAAGGACACCCTGGGCACCAGGTCCCCTGCTATTTAGAGGGAGGGCTCTGGGCTCACGGTGGCCCACAGAGAGGAGCTGAGGTCCTGACGCTGAGAAAGCCTGAGCCTACATCCAGCGGTCAGCAGCCGCTGGGGTTCAGAAACGCTGCTCACGGCCAGGGCTTGGCCGTCTACCCCCTTCCTTGGATTCTGCCAACCCGATTAACTGACGCTTTCCTTGTGCTCATTCACCTCAGGTTTTCTATTTCTTGCCACCAAAGGGGTCCTATCGGACTAGTGGCTTTCCATCCTACAGCCTAATTCCTTAGTAAAGAAAACTCTGTATACAGCATTGAAGTATACTATACAGATATCAAACATTTTATCTTAGGCATAAAAATGGCAGATCCCGGATACGCGATGGAGGAAGTAGAAGATGATCAAGGAACGTCTTATTGTGTCAGAAAGTAAGGAAATACTAAACAGAGAGGGGGAGAGAGAGAGAGAGAGAGAGAGAGAGAGAGAGAGAGAGAGAGATGGGGGCTTGTCACAAGGACACAGGAGCCACCAGAAGGAGCTCCCACTGGCCAAATCCGGGAGTATTTGCATTCCAATGTATTCAAGGATGACAATGAATTATTTGAAAATATCCAGGAGTCCATGCAATAAATAAATAGATACACAAGCTAACCGGGGGAGAAGGGAGGGCTCTCGCTTGTGGTAGTATTAGAATAGTATTGTAGTGGCATTGTGGTGGCATTTTAGTGGTGTTGCAGTGGGGTTGACGAGTCAGGCCGATAAATGCGGCAGGTGCACTGGGTAGAATGTTGCCGAACAGTGTCCTTCCGGCAGGAATCATCAATGACCGCTAGATCTTTTCGGGGGCGGGCCGGATTTTGAGGAGGAACAGGATATTGTCAAATCTTAAAGGGCCTCTCCCCAGATTTCTTTTTTTTTTTTTTTTTAACGTTTATTTCTTTTTGAGACAGAGAGAGACAGAGCATGAACGGGGGAGGGGCAGAGAGAGAGGGAGACACAGAATCGGAAGCAGGCTCCAGGCTCCGAGCCGTCAACCCAGAGCCCGATGCGGGGCTCGAACTCACGGACCGCAAGATCGTGACCTGAGTCGAAGTCGGATGCTTAACCTTCTGAGCCACCCAGGCGCCCCTCCACAGTTTTCTTATTAGAGGCAAGGGTAGAACTGGCAAGCACGGAGCAGAGAAATCGGACCACGGGGAGGCTGGGCGTTTAGTGCAAAGCACAGCTTGCATAGTGCACATGACACAGTGCAGAGACCAGACCCACGCGAGCAAATGCTTGCTGAGAACACGCTCTGAGAAAGCGAGAAGGGCCGGATTTTGAAATGTTTCGGGGGAAAGGAGATTGAAGTGTGTGACAGCTGAGTGCAGAAAGTGACCCTAGACAGTGCTAGTCCTAGCGGGGAAGTGTCTTAAAGGACATCTTTGCGCCCGTGGCCGCACATGGAGTATAGATGGTGGGCCAGATCAGAGGGTTGTGTCATTGTGAGACTCACCGTAGGTGTCGACTGGACGGTGGCTAGGTCAGGACATATCCTCCGTCTGGGGGTAAAGAGACGTGATGTATGCAGGCTATTCTCAAAGGGTTCAGAAAATAGTCTATACAGAGAGACACAATGAAGAAGCCGACGGGTCAAAAGGAAACAGTAGTTGATTCTGAGTACAGGCTACACAGGTGTTCTTGTTCTGTTTTACAACTTTCGCTCTAATTTTCTAACACTTTATTTCGCCATAACGTGTTAAAAACAACAGGGAAAGCAGTGCGATGTATTCCTGGAAACCCAGCCCCGCCTGGGGTCACTCGCACTCGGGGGCATCCTTGGCTTGGGCTTTCTGCTGTTTGAACTCGGTAATGGTGCAGCAGGTGGGGAGTGAGGCCGCTCGCTTTTCCGCCACGTGTTTGGTGACTTTCTCCTTTCTAGGATGTTGGCTTCAATTAACCTCCAGGTAGCAGAGGGCGGAAAAAACCCAGCTGTGTGCCAACAATGAGACTTGGCTTTCCTGCGGCCTCAGAAAAACTGTAAATAAATCAAAACGCAGGGGATGTCATTTGATCTGGAAAAGGGTTAGCTAAATACTCCAGGATGTTGGAAACAAAAGATATTTTAAATACCACAGGGCGTCCAAGCGTAATTTAGAGGGTGTCGTTCTGCCCAATATTGGCTGACGTCAGTTGAAAGTAAACTATGGCTAAAAACTAAAATCCCAAATGTGAGAGGAAGAATTTTAAAAATCCAGTGTTAGACCCCAATGCTTCGGTGATTCTCATTTTCAGGGTGGGATTTAACAAGCCCTTGGATGATTTCCACGTCCACCAGGGTTTAAGAATCACTGGGCTAGCTCTCTTTTCCCAGTGTTTACTTTCGTCGAAGTACCAACCTCTCAAGGAGATAGGTTTTAATGGATCTCCCGTCACTCCCTGTAGCCCTGGGTAGATCAAGTCAAATCATCTGGCTTACCGTAAAGTCGGGGAATTGGACCAGATGACTTCTCATTTCTCACCTCCTTTCTCTTATTTGGTTTACTCGGAATCACATCACGCTGGATTTATCTGCTTCAAAGGCGTTTTCAACCCTGCTGCAAAATGACATGCCAGAATTTGCTCCTATCTCGACCTCTCGGCAGAGCAGGAGTCATGGAGCACGTCGGATTTCCCTTTGAAGGACACGTGCGGAGACCGGCAAAAGTGGAAGCCCCAGACTCCCCTGCGCCCCCAGGGTCTGGTGGGGACCGTCCTTGGCCAGGGGGCTGTCTGGCTCAGAGCTGTGGTCACGCCTCAGCCCCGAGTGGGGGAGTCTACACACATTTCAGGGAGCACATAGGCACCAGGAGAGCGGCAGGACTGAAGCGGGGTGCCCACCCGCGGACAGCACTGGGCGTGAGCTCTGCAAACGTGGGGGCTTGGTGTGGGCAGGTGGGCATAGCCCTGTCCTCTCCAGCACAGGGACACGCTTCCCTTCTTAAAGGGTGCCCTTTGGGAAGCTACAGGGACACTGGGGAATGTGGGATAGGGGTCTACCTTGCCTTTGTCTTTGGCTACCTGTGGGATCACACGTGCCGCAGGGACCCACGACAGAGTCCAGTGTGGCCCATCTGGGGAGGCGGAGGCTTCCTTCCTCACTTGACTGAGAGGAAAGGCACGGGGCAAGGGAACTCGCTCGTCCTCTCCCCACGGGACCCCCTCCAGTCCCCTGACCTCTCCCCAGGAACAGTACACCTGTTCAGCTTGTGATGGGCATAGAAAGCTCTTTACGGGAGATGCATCAGAGTCCTTCCTGGCGGCTCCCCTGCCCGCACGTCCCTCTCTCCTGGATGGTGGGCTCCCATGCACGGCCATCTTGCCGTCCTGTTTTGTACCCCAGTGCCTTCATCTCAGGGCACACGGTAGGGGTTCAAAAAATACACCTAACGAATGGACCACTGCACTAGAGGTAAGATGTCATTCTGTCACTTCCATGGGAAAAGCAACGTTTAAGTGTGAAATGAGGTAAAACTTAAGCTATAAACCAGAAATGTCTCCATAGGCATTTTCAGAACTCTTGGCCCTTCTGTGGACACCCCACCCCCTCTCCAAAGTCACAGCGGACAGGGAATGAGAAGGGGACAGTAGAGCCATGGAGGGGGCAGCAGATACACCCTTCAGAAACGCACATGCGGTGGCTCAGGACGCAGCCATACTGGCCGTCAGACACATGCACCGACAGAACATGGCAGCAGACGTGGGAACGGCTTTGCAAGGTCTACGGAGCAAGGGCCAAAGTCAAGGTCAGGAAGTAGAAAGCCGGGAGTTTATACAGATCTCTACTCTGGTTGGCGGGAGGTAAACGGAAGTCACTGGCTCCTTATAAAACACGTGTTCATTTACTCCTCAGTCAGTTGTCACCATTGGTTTTCTTCTGTCCTAAATGTACGTGGTGGCTCCCTCGATGGCTTCCAAGCAGGGGTGATGGGAGAACACGTCTGCAGTGGAGACTGGCCAGCCCACAGAAGTTCCAGGGAAGTGAGCAGGCGGGATTTGGGCTTCGGAAGTGGTTCCCACAGGAAAAGGGAAACACATCCTCTGGTAACCTGCAAGCATGGCTCCGGAGACACACAAGAAAATGTGAGATTTTTCTCCAACTAGAGTTAACCCCAGGCTGCACTCCATCTCTCAAAAACAACCGGTTGACGGGGTGCCTGGGGGGCTCAGTCGGTTGAGCGTCCGACTCTTGATTTTGGCTCAGGTCGTGATCTCACGGCTTGTCAGTTCAAGCCCCACGTGGGGCTCTGGACTGATAACACTGAGCCTGCTGGGGATTCTCTCTCCTTGTCTCTCTCCCCTCCCCTGCTCTCACTCTCTCAACATTAATCAATAAGCTTCAACATATAAATAACAAGATTACGGAGGGAAAATGCGTATTCATAAAAAAAGGAAGTGGGGGGAATGGATGTGAGCTTGGAAAACAGGAATCTTGGACCTAACCTGGTTCTGAAATAAGTGGAGTTGGGAGCCAGTTGTGTGTGTGAGAGATTGCATGTGTGTGTGTGTGTGTGTGTGTGTGCCGTGAGAGTGTGTGCAGCACATGTGGGTCTGTGTGTGTGCCTGTGATGTGATGTGTGTGTGTGCATGGTGTGTGCATGTGTGTGAGTGCATACACGGGTACATGAGGTATGTGCAAGTGTGTATGTGTAGAAGTGTGTGTGGTGTGTGTGAGTGCATGTGAGTGTGTATGTGCAGGTGTACATGTGTGAGTGTGTGTGTGTGTGTGTGTGTGTGTGCTATCCTTGTAACCTTCAAATGCCCACAGAGTCTTAGTGGCCACCTTGGGGTGGAAGGGAAGAGAGGGAGAAGGGGAGGGGCCAGAAGGGAGACAGGGCAGGGCAGGAGGGAGATGGGGCAAGGCGGGACTGGGGGGGAAATGGGCGGGGCCAGGAGGGAGACAAGGCGGGGCCAGGAGGGAGACAAGGCAGGGCAGGAGGGAGATGGGGCGGAGCAGGAGGGAAATGGGCGGTGCCAGGAGGGAGATGGGCGGGGCCAGGAGGGAGACAAGGTAGGGCAGGAGGGAGATGGGGCGAGGCAGGAGGGAGATGGGCGGGGCAGGAGGGAGATGGGGCGGGGCAGGAGGGAGATGGGCGGGGCAGGAGGGAGATGGGGCGGAGCAGGAGGGAGATGGGGCGGGGCAGGAGGGAGATGGGCGGGGCCAGGAGGGAGACAAGGCAGGGCAGGAGCGAGATGGGGTGGAGCAGGAGGGAGATGGGAGGGAAGGAAATGGGCAGGGCCAGGAGGGAGACAAGGTAGGGCAGGACGGAGATGGGGCGGAACAGGAGGGAGATGGGGCGGGGCAGGAGGGAGATGGGCAGGGCCAGGAGGGCTACAAGGCAGGGCAGGAGGGAGATGGGGCGGAGCAGGAGGGAAATGGGCGGGGCCAGGAGGGAGACAAGGCAGGGCAGGAGGGAGATAGGGCGGGGCAGGAGGGAGATGGGCGGGGCCAGGAGGGAGACAAGGCAGGGCAGGAGGGAGATGGGGCGGGACCAGGAGGGGAGGTGGGCAGGGCCAGGAGGGAGAGAAGGTGGACAGAGCCCAGGCTCCTGTGGGATTGTGGGGAAGGCTGCCCAGGGCGGAGGATGGCACGTTTCGCCTGTGTCGTCTGCACTTTGTTCTGTTCTGCCTTTGTGGAGAACTGACGCCTTAGTTTGTCAGACGTCAGGGAAGAAAGAAAGCATTTATTTATGCTTGTCGGGAAGGACAGTGGAGACAGGTGGGACCCTGAATTCGAACCCAGCCTTGCCAGGAGCCAGCAGTGCACCCTGGCCCATGACATCACCTCTCTTGGTCAGTTCTTGATCAGTCAGTGTGGCGATTAATAAGATGCTATATTATTATATATCACAACACACACACATATATGACGTGATGCCGTGTTTCTTCGCTCACAAAACCCTCGTACAGAAAGTTCTAAGCGCAAGTACCTGGAAAGCACTTGCTTTCATATCCCTTCTGATCTGAGTATGAAATTAAACGTGGTGCTGACCTTCAGATTCAATAGTTGTGTTAAAAATAAGACAGCAGGGGTGCCTGCGTGGCTCAGTTGGTTAAGCATCCACCTCTCTCTTTTTTTTTTAACGCGTATTTATTTTTGAGGGAGAGAGAGAGAGACAGAGACAGGGCATGAGCGGGGGACGGGCAGGGAGCGAGGGAGACACAGAATCCGAAGCAGGCTCCAGGCTCCGAGCTGTCAGCACAGAGCCTGATGTAGGGCTCGAAACCATGAACCGTGAGATCATGACCTGAGCCAAAGTCAGATGCTCAACCGGCTGAGCCACCCAGGTGCCCCATGCGTCCAACTCTTGATATTGGCTCAGGTCACGATCTCTCCGTTCGTGGGATGGAGCCTTGAGTCGGGCTCCACGGTGACATCACAGAGCCTGCGTGTGATTCTCCCTCTCCCTCTGCCCCTCCCCCACTCATGCACTCACATTCTGTCTCTCTCTCTCTCAAACCTAAATAAACATTAAAAAATGTAAAGCGGCAAATTATTACATAGGAACAGGCTCATAACCTAAAATAAAATGTGGTCCTTCACGCTGCTAACTTGCACATTGAAAACGATTAAAACGGTGAATGCTTTCCTCTATGGATTTTACCCAAAGAAAAGTTAATAACACAAAATACAACGGAGGCCCCGGCCCCAGTGGATGCGGCAGGCTCCGCGCTGGCTGGGAGAGGCAGTCCCTTGCTCTTTGGAGGCTGTTAGAACCCTCCCCACAGGCTCCACTCTTGCCCCGGCCAAGCTGAGTCCGGTCCACAGAATATTCTCTGGTTCCTGGAAACCGATCTCGACCTTGATCTTTTCCCTCAAATCGTTTCCTCTGTGTGGGGCTCTTTCTCCTTTACCCTAGCTCCTTAGACCAACCAGCCCCGGGATCCATGCCAATGCTTCTCCAGCATTGGCGTTTCAGAAAAGAACACCACTGCCAGGTTCCTGTCCCAGAAACCCAGACCCCGACCTAAGTCCCCCCCGCCCCACCTCCCTCTCCTCACAGACCTTTGGCAGCTGCCTGGGTTCCTGGAAGCCTTTTCTTGGAGTTCATATACAGAACCCTTAACCACAGTTTTTAAATATGTGCTACTTTTGTAGCAAAACTTGTGTCCTGGGTGATCAGGTTTGCATGTGGGTGTTGGGGTGCCCGCGATAGAGGGGGTGGAGCCCTTTATGCACCCAGATCTCTCTGTATGGCCCTATGTCTGTGGCCAGTTCATGGGGCTTCCCCAGCTCGAAGTCAGCAGGTACAGGTAGGTCCCTGCCACCCACAAGAAGCCTCCCCCGCCCGTCCTGGGGGCTGGGACCTCCTCTGACCCACTATCCATTCAGGTCACCGTGTCCTCTCACTGCCCCACAGCGGGATCTTCTGAGTCCTGTGACATCTCCTTACAAAAGGAAACTCCCTTTCCCTAACTCTTGAGAAGTTTGCAGATCTGACTGTCAGAACGTTCCCCACACTGCAATAATCCTCTTGAATAAAGTCCGGGTTAGGTTTTACTGGATGTCAAGCAGAGGCCGCCTCAGTGAAATGCCCACGTCACATCTCAGAAAGGCTACCACGTCCCCACAGTCCCCCCACTGAGAGGCTGGGATGTGTCCCGCAGGTGCCCTTCCGGCCCGGGGCTGGCTGACTTTGAGGAAACTAAGCGGTGTGGCCACTAGAGTGGGGAGGTGACTGCTGGACCCAGCCCCAGAGGGAGGGGGCGCCCAGGACCAGCCTCGCATCAGGATGGGGGGACTTGGGACCCTAAATGACCCACCGGGGCGGGCACTGAGGCAGCCCAGCACATGGGTGTGCCCATGCCTCCGGCCGGGTAGCCTTCTGGGAAGTCACAGGCCTCCAGACTCACCTCCAGCTCTGGGTCCATAACCAGAGGTCCGTGGACAAGAGGAATGAGGAATGGACCCTCTGGGTGACTGTATGGGGATCATGTAAAGCCTGCAGGTGTCCATGGACAAGACCCTGAAGAGGTTAGCATCAAACACTCAGGTCAGTTCGAGCTGGAGGGGACCCCAAGCAGCAGCGATCCCAAACCCCTTCTTTTTCCTCATGAGAAAATGGAAAGCCTGTCGCTGATATCAAACAGAGAAGCGAGGCAGAGGCGCAGTTAACGTCCCCCAGTCAACTCTGACCCGGAGGCTCTTGTCACTCACCCCTGTCTTATCACTCACCCCCCTCACCTCTGTAATCAGGACTCCTCGGGGCATGATGTAAGGAGAAACCACAAAAGACGAGCCCAGAAATGTGACTGTATTCAGACGGAATGTGTCAGATAAAACAAATTTGTTTGCAATGGGCAAAAACCTGACTCCCAACTTCTGCCCCAGATGGGAAGTACTTGCATGAGGCAAGAGAATTGCAATGGCTCAGCTTTCCCCCAGAACAAAGCACCTAATAAATCTGTGAACCCAGTTTGCAAATGAAACTTTTTAATCATTCAGGGAATGTTAATTGGCTGTTGTCCTTAACGCCTCGGAAAGAACTTGTAATGAGGAAAAGCAAAACAGAACAAGTCCCGAGTCTGTGTCTGGATTCGGGTAACTAGACTTCAGTCCCTTTACTTAGTTTTATTTACAAACTTCTTTGAATAAACCACGTGGCTTGTCTGTATAGACTGAATGTAAATTACACATCCCTTTCAGGCAAAACCTTACTAACCTGGTTATAAAGTGCGCTCTGGTGGAGTGGGCATTTGGATCTTTTATGTAGTTATTTCTTTATTTATTTTACTTGAAGGAGATTTTAAGATTTTTTTTCTTTATGGCTGCAAATAACCACCGTAACAATCCAGAAGAACAATGGTTTTAGGGCAGACCTAACCCATCAGACCCTAACAAGAAGCCGGTTCCCCATTCAGTTAGAATGGGGTTACTTATCATTTCTTTTTTTTCCTTCTTTTTTTAAACTTTATTCATTTATTGTTGAGAAAGAGACAGCCCGAACAGGCTGTGTGATGTCAGTGCAGAGCCCGACGTGGGGCTCGAACTCACGAAACTGTGAGATCATGACCTGAGCTGAAACCAAGAGTCCGATGCTTAACTGACTGAGCCACCCAAGTGCCCCATATCATTTCTTAAACAAAGTTATGGACGTGGAATCCCCTAGCCTCACCGCTTCACATTTGTTGAGCGCCTCTGATAAATCTCACTATTTTACCTCACACCCGTCCAAGTGGCTAAAATGAACCACTCAGGAAACAACAGATGCTGGCCAGAGTGTGGAGAAGCGGGAACCCTCTTGCACTGTTGGTGGGAACGCAAACTGGTGCAGCCACTCTGGAAAACAGTGTGGAGGTTCCTCAAAAAATTGAAAATAGACCTACCCTATGACCCAGCAATAACACTGCTAGGAATTTACTCAAGGGATCCTGGAGTGCTGATGCACAGGAGCACTTGTACCCCAATGTTTATAGCAGCACTTTCAACAGTAGCCAAATTATGGGAAGAGCCTAAATGTCTATCAACTGACGAATGGATAAAGAAATTGTGGTTTATATGCACAAAGGAATACTACGTGGCAATGAGAAAGAATGAAATCTGGCCTTTTGAAGCAACGTGGGTGGAACTGGAGGGTATTATGCTGAATGGAATAAGTCAGGCAGAGAAAGACAGGTACCATATGTTTTCACTCTTATGTGGATCCTGAGAAACTTAACAGAAGACTGTGGGGGAGACGAGGGGGAAAAACATTACAGAGAGGGAGGGAGGAAAACCATAAGAGACTCTTAAATACAGAAACAAATTGAGGGTGGACGGGGAGGTGGGGGAGAGGGGAAATGGGGGATGGGCATAGAGGAGGGCACCTGTTGGGATGAGCACTGGCTGTCGTATGTAAGCGATGAATCACGGGAATCTACCCCCGAAACCAAGAGCACACTGGATACGCTGTATGTTAGCCAACTTGACAATACATTATATTAAAAGAATAAATCAATAACTCTCCCTATTTTGCGTTCAGTTTCTTATATGGCAAATGAATCCCCCTTGACAGAGACCCTCGAATCACTAAGAGTCAGGGATCCACATCTGTCCGTGTTGGGCATGGAGAGAACAGAAGGACTGAGCATCACTGAGCCCCTGGCTAGCTGCCAACACCCTGCACTGCCCTGACCGCAGCCCTCGGTTTCCCAGCCCTGCCTCCTTCCCCGTTTTCCAGGTGAGCGCCCTTGACACAGACATTTATCCCAGTCTGGCCGGTCACAAGAAGAGAAATTCAGATTTGTGGGACCACACCTTCTATGTGCAGCCAGGTCTATCTGCCAGTCTCATCTGGGGTCCCGAGCGATGCTTTGGTCTCCTGCACAGACAGAATGAGCTTTTAGAGGCAGAAACCAGGCGTCGACAAGGGTAGAGACGACCTGAGCTACGGGGTGTCTCAAGTTCCCAGGCTCTGAGCCTCGTACGTTCAAACTTCACTGAGCCCGGCACATTCTCGCAGACACCTCACATTTCTTCAGTGTCGATTAGAAAACTTGTTTTTGTTATTGTGTTTAACTCTCTGACTCTGCTCGAATACGTACCCTTTTATTTAGGCGAAATTACAAGAACCGTTCGTTTAAGAGGTTGTGTTTTAAACGTCTAAACCTGGACGTTATGTTTTGTAGAGACGTCTTACAAAGATTTTGGAGGCCCGAGGGGCGGCAGTCGGACAATCCCTTATTTTGTTGGTTATTTTCCACCAAATGGGACGGCTGGTTTCAGTCCGATCTTGAAAGTCCAGAACAGTCCACACGTGGGGAAAGAGGCCTCTGCAAGCCCACCGACCCCACTTCTCTTCATTGGGGTGCAGCCCCTGCGGAGGGGCGTGCCAGCAAGGCACGTTCACGAAAGCAGGATTCAGTAGGCAAGAATATGTGGAATCTGGAGATTTAAAGTTCTCGGTGCAATTGTATCAGTCAACCTACCATACCACAGCACGGCACAGCACAGCAGGAATTCATTGTTTCTGGTGACTTGAACAGGTGCACTTGAAATGTTCCCACGACATGCCGCTGGCTTCTGTCCCCCATCTGCAACGATCTCTCTCTGCTCGGGTGGTCCTCAGGCCACCCGCAGCCCCTCTCCTGCACGCCCCTGGATTTCCACTGTTGATCTGGGGGTGTAGCTGTTACTATAATAAAATCCAGCCTTCTCCCTCTCCAGTGGAGGCGCCCTGGGGAGGGGGCAGGAGATCACCCCTGGGGTGGGCCTTCCTACCCCTTCCTTTGCTCCGCCTCCCTCTCGCTTGGCTTTCTCCGTCCGTCTCCTACTGACATACCTGCCTACGGACTCCTCTCCCAGGCCCAGAAAGTGTCCTCCGAGGGCTGAAACTTACGTCTTTCCTTGCACCCAAGCTCGCTGTCCCACATCCCAGTGCTTTAGGACATTGCCCTGCACGAAAGAATCTACTACAGGAATCCACAGTAAGATAATAAATACTGCGGCTGACGGAGGCAGATCCAGGTTTTGTGGGGCCCTCTGTGGGGAAAAGCACATAAAATGAGGTACGAAAGTAGCGTTTATTCAGACTGGGGAAAGAAAGCCCAGCTGAGGACAAGAGAGCCTTGACAGCTCAGGCCGCTATCTTCTGAGATGTGGTTGTGGCATTTATCAGAAATGCCCCCTGGGTTCTGCTTCTGGGCTGCAGCCTGGCTCCCTCCTACCCAGAGCAGCCCTGGAGACCCTTCAAGAAAAGTTATCTCAGCCTCACGGAAGATACCCCCTCTGGAGCCACCCAGCAGGGGGTTCTGCCAGGTTGACCAGAAACCCCTGATTGGAATCCTGGCCCCATTCTCTACTTGGTTACTGGACATCTCGGGAAAGGTTTTTCCACTCTGGGCTTTCCTCACGTGTAAACCGGGGGCGACGTTTGTGGAGAGATCGCGCACGTAATCACGTGGCACTAAACACCCGATAAATGGTTGACTATTGGTAATCCGTTCGATTACGGCAACATTTAGGCGGATGTCTCCAGGCATAAGGTTCTCTGTGGAGTCTCCCAGAGAATCGCTCTTACTTAAAAACGACAAAAGCAAAGCAACAATGGAAACAGCCATAACAGTTTTCAGAGCAAAATCCACCCACCGTTCTCAAAAACCATTTCTGTACGAGACAGAGAAGACACAGCAAAGCAGAAAGCCTCCTTAACAGTGTCGGAGAGCGAGGTGTCGGGACGCGGCTGCACAGGGACGATGCGCCCTGTCTCCGGGGCCACTGAGAAGGGAACCCTCCTGGGCTTGACCCTGTGAGGGGTCCCTTCTCTTCCCAGCCTCTCTGCTTTCTTCACCGCTGTCCATCCCTTCGACCGCAGGAGGGGAATCAACTCCACAAGAAGCACGCGCTGTGTGACGGGGGAGAGGAAAGACTTACATTCGGGTTTTTTATTCCAAGTATTGGCTCGAGGTTCTGGCTCTCGAGCATGAGAGCAGCGCCTCTGGTTCCCCCCAGGCGTTGGATGAGATCTTGGCCAGGCAGGGCACAAGGGTCTGACCGACGCCAGGAGAGACACGTGCTGGGACGTTGTGTTACCCTGGCAAGGCCAGAACACTGGGGTCCTGGATCCTGCACCCAAACCTGAGAGCGGGGAGGAGAACAGAGGTGCAGTGAGAGGGGCGCCTCTACCAGCCCACCCGAGTAGGCTCACATCCTTGAATCCTAGTCCTTACCACTCACCACATAACCTTGTTTTTTCCCTATCGAGAACGAAGCGTATGGGAGGGAAATCCCACGGGGCTGTGGACTGGATGTCTATGACTCTTCAAAGTCATATGTTGAAATCCGAATCCCATCGTGCCCGCTGGGAGGTAATTAGGTCACGAGGGTGGAGCCTCATGAATGGGGTTAGTGTCCTTATACAAGAGACCCCAGTGCGCTCCCTGTCCCCTTTGGCCATGGAATTAAGTAGCCTGCCGAAGTTTCCCCCCACCGATGAGTTTAATCCCCCTCTTTAGTGCGGGCTTGAACCTGCCTGTGGTTAGTCTAAGGACAGCAGCCAGGCTGTCTAATCACAACGTGACTTCACTGCTATAACTGACCTGATGAGCCAAATCAATGTTTTTTTTAAAAGGCAGCCTAAAATATTAAAAACCTGCCATATTCATTCCGCATACGTCCTTTTGACAAATTTCCCCTTGGAATGTCAGAGAGTGTGGACACTTCTTCCGGATGTGACCTGAAAGGAATTACTGCGTGAGTCAGGGTGGTCAAGGTGTTTTGTACTGACAGGGCAGATGGATTCTCTGAGCTGCCTCTCTTCGTTGGATCAGGGACACCGTGTCTCCTGTCTCGCAAGGTCCTTCGGTTCCGCAGGCTGCGCGGGGATGAACAGGGACGAACGGGGTTGAGGAGGGCTGTGCGGAGATGCCCTCACTGCAGACAAGGTTGCATCCACATGTCCTTTTTTTTCATGACCTGCATGCAACAAGGTAAGAAGTCTCTTAGCGCCTCCGTGGTGACGTCGTGCTTTGTTTGTATATTTGGGGCTGGCTTATTTTGCTTTTAGGTGTGGGAACATTCCGTGTCCAAAAGGGAGTCTCTGTTTCATGATCACAGGCTATTTACGTTTGAAAGTATTTCACTGAGTAGAGCTCGCTCCCAGTTTCTCAGGAATGCCGCCCTCTTTGCCCTCCGTAATATCAACGGCCTCCGGTTTGAGAAAAGACCACGGTGTTCTTTGGTAGGCACTCCCAGGAAGTGACAACCTCGACGGTTGTCACATCGTTCTGAAGGTAGATGTTTCAAGTGTGTGGACTGATTGGATTTTGTCTTCTCTGAGGACTAAACATTAGATGTTACGGTCGTAAGTTATTTCTATGAAGACTATAGAAATGCACACACAAACATAGGCAAGTATAGTCCGACCTATGACTCTTCGTGGTTGAAAAACGGGCTTTTATTTTTACAACGAGCATCTAGTTCAGAGGCTTTACAAATAATTTACAAGGCTTGCGTAAGGAATGGCACGTTCTCCAGAATTTTGCAACACTGAACTTTAATTTATCCTTGCAGGAACGACTGTGGAATTTGCAGAGACGATTTTCACAGAAAAGCGAAATATGATTTTTGTCCTCAAATTTCTGATAATTGAGTAACTTGAACCTCCGTGACCTTAACTTCCAAATATTTTGGCCCCATTAAACAAAATAAAGTTGATTGGCTAGTGATGTCAAGCTCTGTGGATGCAATCATCCATCCACCCTTCTTTTACCCGCCATTCGATCATGTGTTCGTTCTCAATACGTAGTACGTTGGGTTCTCCTGCTGTGAATAGTGTGGGGAGGTGTGTATCGTGAGCCATGGCTCATTCCTTCATTCCTTCTCTCAGGTGCAAATTAATTCCATTTCAAGAGGTAGAGGCAGATGCAGAATTAGAAGAATGGCGGGGATCTCGGCGATGGTCCGAGGCCACCAGTGTGTGCGTGGGTGGAGCCTTGGGGGCTGACGTGGAAGTGACGGTACCAGGGACCGCATGCTTGTGTCCCCCCTCAGTGCATGCATTGAAGTCCTGCTCTCACTGTGACGGTATCTGGGAGGGGGGCTCTTGCGAGGTGATAGGGTTAGATGAGGTTGTGCGGGTGGGGCTCCCACGAAGGGATTGGTGCCCTCAGAAGGGGAAAGGGTACTAGCTCTCTCTGTGTCATGCGAGGACACAGCAGGAGGATGGCCCTCCATAACCCAGGAAGCCAGCCTTCCCCAGAACCCGACACTGCGGGCACCCTGCTCTCGGATTGCCAGCCTCCAGAGCTATGAGCGACTGTTGGTTGTTTAAGCCATCCAGTCGGTAATAATCTGTTAGAGCGGCCTGAGCCACTGAGGCAGGCGGTCTCCAAGCAGGCTGTCAGACAGAGCTTCTTAGCGGTCTGACTCTTGGCACAAACTGGGGAGCAGGTGCACTTGTGGTGGGAACCCCGGGGGCGCGCCCGGGATGCTGAGGACCCTCTCACCGTCGCTGGGGCCTGTGGCGGGGCTGGAAGCGGGGCCGGGGCAAGTGTCGTGGACCGGCCTCGGGGAACCAAGGGCATCCGAGAAAGTTGTCCATAAGCAGACACTGCTGGTCAGGGCAGAGTCGGCGAGGATACCGATAGCATAACAAGCAGGCTGACTGGCCAAATTAGCACCAACATGACCACCAAACTGTAACCACCAGATGAAGCGATCTATTTTCTCAAGGAAAAAGAACAAATCAGTCCATGGGCTGAGCCCAGCGTTAAACGCACACTTCGGTCCTACAGGGAGTGATATTAGTGGTTAATGTTAGGCCAGAGCACTTTTCAATGAATCATCTAAGATGAGAGGGGTCACATATTTCCGGGCTCCACTGGGCAAGCTTTTCTCTTGAGTAATTTAAGATGAAGAGTAACTTTTGAAAAGGCTGACTCCGTGATTTTCTTAAATGAAGAAATATCAGAAACATGCACAATTACAAGATTTTTTTTTAGAACAACATCAGTGGGGTTTCACCATCCTATGATTGAGGAGACGTGTTTGGGGCACTGATGTGTCACTCCACAGGGGGGCAACAGTGCCTGACGGTGTTTATTTATTGAAAACTTAAAAGAAGTACAAGACCATTGGGATGATTTTACAAAGAAAATCAAATAGCAGTGGGGCTTTAGTGCACTGTCCAAAACCAATGTTTAGAATAGGATAAAGGAAGCCCAGAAATGCAACAGAATACAAGTCCCTGGGCTTTTTCATTAAGATGTTTATCCCGGGTGGGATCGTGTTTCCTTTCTTCTGAGAGTAAAGCCTTGGCACAGAGGAGCCCCCCCTCCTCTCTTGGTCCAGAGCAAGGCCTTTTCTTCATTTGAGATGTTGGTTGGCCTCTAGGGGGAGCTCCGGCTCCTGCCCCTTCCTCGCCTCCCTCTCTGCACGGAGGAAACACAGCCAATGCCAGTCCTGGTGGCCGCGGGGTGTATAGGTTGTCACGTTTAGCCCCATAATGAGTTGGCATGGTGATGAGTCTTGAGGGGCATACCCCAGCCCCGCCGACGCCTTGAGGTGCACAGAGTGGTCTGCTGCCCAGAGGCCAAAGAGACTGCCTCGGCCTGACCACATTCCTCCCCGCCACCCAAGGTGGGGCAGGAAATGGACTGGGGGTCAGTTAGGGCTGCTTAGATCCCAGCTGGACTTCTTAACGGCTGGCTGATCCTGAGTAAATGCTCACACACTCTCTGCCTCGTTTCCCCCCACTGACCCCCCACCGTCCGTCACAGATGGAGGTGACTGATCACCACCACCCCCACCCTTGGTCGTGGGATTGGTTTGAAGACTAACTGAGGAAGCTTACAGAGACCTTCCATCCACGGCAGCCTCGCCACCATATGTAATATGAAAAATAAAAGCTCTTTTAACAAGTGGTGCAGGAACCACTGGACGTCCCCACGACCACAACTGACCCTCGCGTCTCCCACAAACACCGTCCCGGTGTGGATCACAGACCGAAGGAGAAAACCTAGGGCTGTAAAACTTCGGGAAGAAAGCATACGAGAGAATGACTATCTCTTGCCTTGGATGAGGCAAAGACCGCTCACATCTGACACTGAAAGCACAACTCATAAGCTGGAAAATGAATTAATTGGACTTCATCGAATGGCAAGGTTCTGGTCTGTGAAAGATGTTGTTGCGAAAATGGAAAAACAAAAAACCCAGGCCGCAGATTGAAAATGTTTGCCAAACCCATGTATGATAAGGGTCTCTTGTACAAAACAACCGAAACTCAAAAACAAGAGAACAAGCAATCCAATAAAAGTGGGCAACAGATTTGAGAAGACGTTTCGCCAGAAAGATGTGCCAATGGCCAGTAAGTACGTGGCCTGAAAGGGCTCCGCACCGTCCCACATGAGGAAAAAGCCAATTCTGAGCCTGTGATGAGGTATTGACTCATCCCTGGTTGGACACCCTTGGGCCCTGACGTCCTCCAGCCCCGATTCCCCCAGGATGGCACAGGGCAGGGCCAGGCGGTGGGAACCAGCAAGGAGAACGCAGTGCAGGGAGCGGAGTCCCAGGTGCCAGGTGGCATCTTTGCAAGGACAGGAAGTGGGGCAGAGAGTCTGATCCCTGACGACTGAATACACCCCTCCAGAAAGTGGTGGCAAGAAAAGTCTGAGCGACGGTTAGGTGGCCAGCTTAAGTGTCCTCTGCCATCACCAACGTGATGGGCATTAGAAGAGTGCAGGTCGGCTACGAAGAAGTAAAGTGGCCACATCTATCGTGGTGAAACATAATTGACATGTCAGGTGACATTAGGGTCACATGCACAACATGATGATTTGGCATTTGTGTAGATCACGAAACGCTCACCACAGTGCTTCGGCTTAGGATCCGTCACCACACACAGTGACACGTTTTTCCGTGTGATGACAATCTTGAAGATCTGCTCTCTTAGCCAGCGGTCCCACGTCCTTGTAAAAGTCTGAGTTGCCCTGTGTGCGTCTCCCGTCTTCTGCACACTCTCCGTGCTTCCTCGGCACACTTGCGTGCATCTGAAATCCACCCCCAAATTCTCTCCACAAAACTAACTTTCCAGGACGCTGGAAGTCTCTTTCTCTCCTGCTGCTGAATGCTCGACCTCGAGACCCAGCTCACAGGCACGTGGCAAGCATGTCCCTAGAGTGGAAAGGGGCTGGACTCGACGATGACAGGTACACCGCGAAGATATCGGGACAAAGCGTGAGTCTCTCCTTCACAAAAAGCAGGTAGCATTTCACAGGACTCTACTGTAATGGGCTTAAAAAAAAAAAATTAAGCACTAAAATCCTTTCTTCCAGGGGCGCCTGGACGGCTCATGTGGTTCAGCATGTGAGTCTTGATTTCGGCTCCGGTCACGATCTCACAGTTGGGGAGTTCGAGCCCCACGTCGGTCATGCTCATTCATAGTCTCTCTCTCTCTCAAAATAAACATTAAAAATAAACCAATAAATCCATTGATTAATTAAAATCCTTTTTTCCAGGCGTAGGCATACGCAGAAGCCCGATAGAGGCTGCTGAGACCAGCAAGCCTCCGGTTGACATGCAATCCCGATTCCCAAGCCCCCTCAGGGGGGGCTGCTGGGTCTGGGAGCAGCATCCCGAAGGCAGTCGCCACCCTCACTTTCTCCCGGGGAGGTTCCCTGCATCCACTACCGGTGGGTGAGTTCACTTTTTGAATGGAGTAGGCCTTTTCACATCCACGAGTTTGTAATCACCAAGTCCTTTTCCAAAGGCTGGGAAGAAATATACAAAATGCTTGGGAGTGATTATTTCCAGCTGATGGGCTAGTGAGGGTCTTTTTTTTTTCTTTTGTTTTGCTCAGTGCTTTGCAAATTCACCTACAGTGAGTATGCAATCACTCCGTAATGAGGGGGAAAGTGGAGTGGGTTCTGCTCTTTGGCAAGCTGTCCTCCGCAGAGGCCACCGCCAGAAGGGAGGCCCGGCCACGGCGGGCTGGTGCTGCCGGAGAGGGAGGGCTCCCGAGGGATTGTGGCTGACAGCGATGGCTCAGCTTTGCTCCAAGCAGATGGAGATTTTGCATTAAAGATCCTCCAAGGAGCCGTTTTCCTAATTGGTAACCAATGAAACTGTCTTCGGGAAAAACAGTTTTTCTATCGCCTTCGTTTTTCTGCTTCGGGCCAGTGTGAGTCCTGCACCCCCGCGGATCCCTGCTCACGTCCCAGGAACACGATTGAGATGTTTGGGTAACAGTTGGTCCTTGGGGAGACCTCGTCTTCATACGTGTCGTCGTGGTTGCGTGCACATGTGTATGCGTGACTCTGTGTGTGACCGTGTGCGTGTGTGGTAGAGTTTAACACTCACTACGGCCGGGTATTTCGCCTCCTTTCTGCGAAAAGGCTGGAGCAGGGACAGCCCTAGGCTGGAGTAGAGTCAGAAGCGCTCAGCTCCCTGCCCCCCACGGCCCAGTCCCACGGGCGGGGGGGGGGGGCACCCTAGCCTCAATCTTCTCATCTGCCCGAAGGGGAGAGGCACTCTGTCCTGCCCACGTCACCGGGTTCCTCTGAGGATCGAACGAGCCCACGTGGGCAAAATAATTCTTCTATGTTATGGAACATAAATGTGCTGGCAATGGCAAAAGTGTGAGACAGAGTTGGAACTCACGAAACACCGCATCTCTTTCTGCTTCGTTACCCGAGGGGTTGATCTTTAATGCACCAGGAGGGACCCCGCGGCGTGCAATGGTGGTGATCCCAGCCCGAGCGCTCTCGGTTCTCGGGGGCCCTCTCGCAGAGGACGTTGCTGTGACTGTGGACAGCAAGCTGACCCCTCTTACGCCAGGACAGGGTCTTGATTTCCTTAGAATCGTGGTGGTGGGAGTGTCTCGAGTGAACGAGATGGAACGCGGGCCAGCACGTCTAATGTTTCTGTGACTGTATCTCCCTAATGCCCAAACCACCAGATATCAGTAGAAACTAATTTTCTTGGCATTTGCGAGACCCAAAGTATCCTGATTTAAACTCGGGCAGTGAGGATGTGCTGCCGCAGCCAGCGAGGAAGTTTTATATCAAAACAGTAACACACGAAGGTCTGCGCCAGCACATCTCACCCCGCCCATCGCCAGGCAACGTGCGCGCAGGGCCTTGGCCTCGTGGGCGGAAACCGTCCCCAGGGTGGCGTCTGGGGCGGGCTTGGGGTCCCCAGG
Source organism: Panthera onca (assembly GCF_046562875.1). Classification (NCBI taxonomy): domain Eukaryota; kingdom Metazoa; phylum Chordata; class Mammalia; order Carnivora; family Felidae; genus Panthera; species Panthera onca. The sequence continues at coordinate 3,942,858 of NC_138339.1, read as the reverse complement.
GGTTAGCTCATGACTCTCAGGAAGCCCTGGGGGGAGGTGCTGTCGCGATGCCCGCCTTCCAGACCATGGCACGTGTCCTCGTGTTTGTCCCGATCCTTCCCATCTGGTGGGGGCTGAATCAAAGGCTGAATGCCCAGCTGGACCCTGCCGGAACATTCCCTCCATGGGCCCAGCTTATGCGTCCTGTAATCACCGCTCCCCTTGTCATCTGCCAAACCTCAGGATGGCCCAGGTTCCTGTGGCTGTTCCCTGGGCTGCCTTACCACCCCCTGGTCGGTTGAGTTTTCATCCTCTCCCTTACCTGATCAACGAAACCCCTGCATTATGTCCTCTCTGTCTTTAAACACTCAGTATATTAAAAAAAAAAAAGAATTATATATATATATATAAAAAAAGGGCGCCTGGATGGCTTAGTGGGTTGAGTGTCCAGCTCTTGATTTCGGCTCAGGTTGTGGTCTCACAGTCATGGGATGGAGCCCCGTGTTCACACTCAACACAGAGCCTGCTTGACATTCTCTCCCTCTCCCTCTGGTCCCCCTCCCCGCACGTGCTCTCTCTCTCTCTCTCTCTCTCTCTGAAAATAAAATTAAAAAAAAAAAAAATCTAAACACTCACCATGGTTTTCATTGTCCTGGTTGCACCCTGCCTGATCCACAGAAGAAACGTAGGCACAGAGAGGTTAAGTAACTTGCCCGAGGTCACACAGCTAGTACGCAGCAGATCTGGGACCTAAACCAAAGAGGCAGCTCCGGGTCCTAGGTGGCACGGATTCTGTTTGCTCACGGGGGACTGTCGGAGACAAACATCAGGTGAACGTAGAGAAAGGAACCCGGGGGACCCCGGCCGTGCTGGTGTTCACAAAATGCTTGCGTAGGACGGTGAGAACCCCACTGCAGCTGCTGTGAGAGCTCCAGCCCCGCCTCAGGCACCCCGCTCCCAGCCCTCACTGTCGCTCGAAGCTGTTGGCTGTCGGCTGCCATGGCCACACCTGCCCCGCGGGGCGGGGCTCCCCCTTCCTGTCACCCCTCAGCCTGCTGTGCTTTCCACCTGGGCCCTCTGCTCCCTCTCTGGTTCTCCTCTCACTGGGGCTGCTGGCATGGGGGTGGGGGGCAGCGGGAACAGGGGCAGTGGGGCTGCCTGTGCACATCAGACTTTGTTCAGGTCTTTCCCAAGGTGAAGTGTGCGTACTTACGTGTTTCATAGCCATGTAACACGTATAAAACGGTCCCCCTGCTTTTGCTGGGTTTCCACTGTCCATATCGGTGTGTTACTGATGAGGGTGTTTAGTCCCTTACCACTGCCCCCATGGCCCCGTAAGCCCTGTCATCATCACTGCGTGATCTCACCCAGCTTGGTGATTTTTAGCAACAGCCACGTCATATTGTAACAGAACCGACCATATATACTTTCAAGCATACACACACACACACACACACATCCACATTTGCATACACAAAACTGCACACCTCCACGCTTCACGTGGCCCATCCACTCTGCCTTTTCAGCCAGAGACGTGGTCCTTGTTCCCCACGCAGAGCCTCCGTGTGAGAGGAAGGGCAGCGAGGGGCAGCTCACACCGGCTCACATCTCATCTGCCTTCTGCCGTGTGACATGATCGACACAGCCATGGTGGGGACGGACACCAGACTCCTCACGGTCCCATCAGTGACCACTTCACCACCTCCCCATTTCTTGCCAGAAACTCGAGGACACGTGTATCACGCGCCAAGACCGATCATGAAGTCGAAGCTAGGGCCACTTTATTTTTTATTATATATTTTTTTGCATTCAATGTTTTATTTTTTTATTTTTTTTCCAATATATGAAATTTATTGTCCAATTGGTTTCCATAGAGCACCCAGTGCTCATCCCCAAAGGTGGCTGGGGCCACTTTAAATAGCCAGTTCCCAAGGGGCACCTGGGCGGCTCAGTCGGTTAAGCACCCGACTTCGGCTCAGGTCTGATCTCACCATTCGTGAGTTCCAGCCCCGCGTCGGGCTCTGGGCTGACGGCTCGGAGCCTGGGGCCTGCTTCGGATTCTGTGTCTCCCTCTCTCTCTGACTCTCTCCCGCTCACACTTTGTGTCTCCCTCTCCCTCAAAAATAAATACACATCAAAAAGAAAAATTAAATACCCAGTTCCCAATTCTGTCCAAACTGACCCAAATAAAACAATTAGTAGACTCACTGTGGTCAGAGGATATTGGATGGTATGTTCCCTCAGTGTCAGGGCTCATGGCCCCTCGTTCTTTTTCTCAGCTGCCCCCACGTGTACCTGCTGGACCGTGGGTAAGTAGGTAGCTCTGGTGAGAAGACCGCCATGGTGGTGGCAGCCTGATCCTTGCTGGTGGCCACTGTGGCATCCTGGGTAGTCAGGATCCTTTAACAGTTCGGAATATCTCGTAAGAGAGCACGAGGACCTGCATGATTTGAGGAGAAGGGGTTAAATCCTACAGCCAAATCTGCATATGTCACCAATTACGCCATAGCAAGAGGTATCCTCATGTGATAGGAAAGATGGGATTCAGCAGACAGAGAGGGAAAGGAAAGGACCTGTGGTCCCAGGGTGGGGAAAAACACATATTCTGGAACAATGCTGGGAGTGTTGGACCACAGCAAACCCCTTGGGCATAAGGTCCCTCTTAAGAATGCAACAGACCCCACCTACTCCCCCTCAGGTTCCCCTTAGGTATGTGACAATCAAGATGCCCAACTAAAACCGGTGAACCATAAAACTTCTGTGAGACGAGGGACGGTATGACCAACCTGATTCCTCACACAGTGGAGTCCAGCCAGTCAGGAACGGACAACCCAGCACCTAGAGTGATCCAGCCAGTAAGGGGGGGGGGGGTGGGGACCTGAGAAGAACCAGGGGGAAGGGACGGGGGGCTGACCAAGACCTTCTAAAACAAGGATGCTTGCCTCTGGTCCGCGGGCATCCACTTTGGAAAGCCCCCTCTCTGCAAAGAGAGCTTCCCTACCATTTTTCCTTTCTAATCTTACTCTTTAATAAATAAGCTGTTTCCTGCTGCTCACTTTGTGTCTGCCTCTTCCTTCTTCGAAGCTGCGAGACAACAAACCCCGGGTATTGAGGTAACAAACCCCCATAGCACACACACGGCATTGTTGGCGTTGGGTTGAGTGCTCTTACTACCCTGCTTCTAGTTCTGATGGGGCAGGAGTGGGGCGGGGGGATGGGGGGTTTATCCGCACCAAGCAATTCTGCAACACCAGCTGGGCGTCCTACGGTTCGCCTCCATTCTGACAGTACCTGGAGAAAGCGCCAGGTCCCACGGGTGATGGACGCAGTCCGACAGTCCTGCACACCCCTCCCCCGACTTCAGACACCCGTGCCAAGTCCAGGAGGTACCCGGGCTTCTGACCAACCGCTAGAGATCGGAGGTTCCCGGGACCTCCTCCTTGGGTTCAATTCATCTGCTAGAGCAGCTCAAAGAACTCAGAGAAACAATCTACTCACTAGATCCCCAGACTAGCAGCGAAGGATACAGCTCAGGGCCAGGCCTACGGAAGGGATGCGCAGGGCCAGGTGTGTGGGAAGGGCCCCGTTCTTCCGTGCCTTCTCCCAGGCGGCCACGTCCCAGACCTGGACACATTCAGCAAGCCGGAAGCTCTCTGAACTCCATCCTCTGGGGCTTTGGCATAGGTTTCATAACACAGCCACAATTGATTGAGTCATTGGCCGTTGGTGACTGAACTCAATCTCCAGCCCCTCTCTCTTCCCTGAGGTCTGGGGATGCGGCTGCAAGTTCCAAGCATCTAATCACACGGTTGGTTCTCAAGCAACAGCCGCATCCTTGGGCTTCCTGAGGGCTCTCCGAAAGTCAGCTCATTGACGTATAAAAGGCACCTTTATCACTCTCAACGCTTGGGAAATTCCAAGGATTTCAGGAGCCCTGTGCCAGAATGGGACGTGCGTTTCTTATTATAAATCACAACATCACGGTTCTACTTGAAAGTTCAGTTATCCCAGTATTTTAAAATTTAGTTTCAGATAAAACAAATCAAGAATCAGAGGAAATTTTGAAATGATGTCAATTTCTTAGACCCACCAAGGGCTGACATTGGGAACGATGATTTATAGTAAGGCGATTGATTCAGACTGGGGTTCAGATTTCGAGAGAATGAAGAGAAGAGTCCTTTTCTAAGCATGGATAGAAGACAAATGGAATAACGGTGTATCAGCAGAGGAAGCGTCACAGGAGAGTAGGAGAGTCGCAAAAATGTCAAAGTAATATCTCGGGGGTGATCGGTGGCCAGCGGGCAGCTGGAAGGGAACAGCTAAGTGGGAGCAGATTCTGCAAGGTGTTCACATCGTAACTTCCCCGGAAGTATGGATTTGCGAAGGTGAAAGCGTAAGTCATTTTTCCGTGTCTCCTCTACCGTCAGTGTTTCCTTTCTGCTCGCGCCACCAAATGAACTGATTTTTGTTTGGGGAGCTACTTCCTTTGTCATGGTGTGGCATCCATGCTTGGACAGAACCTTATAGACAAAGAGCATCCCCCTTGCCAGGTGCCAAGGTTGTGCAAGGACGAGTGAGCATTTGCGGCCAAGTCCACACTTCAAAGTTGTCACTGGAGGGGCGCCTGGGTGGCTCAGTGCGTTAAGCAGCCGATTTCAGCTCAGGTCATGATCTCACAGTCCATGGGTTCAAGCCGTGCGTCGGGTTCTGTGCAGACAGCTTGGACCCTGGATCCTGCTTCGGATTCTGTGTCTCCCTCTCTCTCTGCCCCTCCCCCACTCATGCTCTGTCTTTCTCTCTCTCTCTCTCAAAAATAAATCATAAAACATTTTTAAAAATTAGCAAAAAAAGAAAGATGTCACTGTAGGTCCCACCGTCATTCCCCAGAACAGCACTGGTTGCAGACACGAGGGGGAAATTGCCACAGGGGAGGGGAGGGGCCGCTGGACCCACTGTGGATGTCGGGCAGCTTGACCAGGTGGGTCCCACTGGGTGAGTCGTCATGATCATAGGAAGGAAAGGAATCTGAATTCCTTTGGGGAGAAAAACAGTGGGCTAGTCAGTGATTCCATCTGGAGAGCATGGAGAGAAATGGGCAGCAAGACGGGGCGATTTGCAAACGTGCGGCCAAAACCGTGTGGTGCCACAGCAGCTGGGGAGCCCTGGGCAGTGAGCTCTCCTCTGTTGGTCTGCAGGAGTGGAGGGCACGATCCCCAGGGGAGCGGCAGCAGGCCCTCCAGGCTGAAAGATCCCGCTGGGCCCCAGTTTGAGGTGAGTCACTGAAGGATGCTCAGGGACCCCAGAGGAGAAGGGTGACCAAGGCATTCAAGGCTCCGTCGCCCGTCCCTCCCTTCGGCAACCGGCAGGCAGGGCAGGGGGTCAGGCCAGCACACAGATACTATTTACATCACTCCTCGGTGGGATGAAAGAGACTAAGACGTTTATAGCCCAGACAGAGGTATTTAGTGCTGATTTATAAATATCGCGTCAGCCTGGTGAGTCCATTCATCACTCGTCCTGACAATTGCCATGGCTTGTCGCTAGGATCTTAGAACAAAGTGCCTGAGAAAGTTTACAAGATCAGGGAATTGAATGGTGGGCACAAATAGAAAGAAAGAAAACCAACAAACCCTTGGAGGGCCGTGGGGTGCTCTGGACCGGTCATGTGGGCGGAGCATGTCCCCTGGCAACTCGAAAGGCCACGGCCAAGGAAAGCCTGGGAAAATTTGATTATTCCTCGAAGATGCCAGGACACCTCAAAGACTCTCTCGCTCACGGATGCACGGGAGTCCGCTAGCATGTCCTTCTCTTCATCCTCACCAACCCCCCCCCCATCTGTCACCCTCCCCCAAACCTTAGCGTTCACCCGCTTAGGACACCCAGCGGCCACAGGAGAGACTCCAGGTTGAAACGCGGTGTTCCTCACTCCCCTGCTTTCTGTGTGGTGCGTTCCTCTTTCCAATTCCTGCCGAGTCCAGAACTTCCCTGGGCAGTGGTCCCTTCCTAATCATCTCACGGTTCGTTTTCTCCAGCTGCCCCTTCGGAGGCTGCAAGCCAGCTCACCAGGGTGACCAGGGGAGCGCGTGTGCACCCCTGCGGGTAAGGGGCCATCAACACAGGAGAGTCAGCCCTCAGGCGCGGCTGATGGGAAGGTTCCTTCCATCCTGGAGCCCGTGCTCCAAATTATCTCGTTGTATCAGCTTTTCTCCTCTACGAGGTTCTTGACACATCTTTGGGTAACTCGGGTGTCCATAGACGTTTGAAAAGAAAGGACCCGAGTCCCTAAAATTTTGTAGGAGGGATGGGCAGAGCATCTTGGAGAGAAGACACGGGCTGCTTTCTGGGACCATGGATAGAGAGCCAGGACTGTAGGGAGCCCACCTGCTTTGCTGCTCCCCATGGTGGGATCCAGGAGGAGTCACCTCAGCTCCTTGGGTCTCAGGTGCCCACAGACAGAATAAGTGGGGTGACTTGCACACACTCTCCTTTTTATTAATGCTTTTATTGTATTTTTGAGAGAGAGAGAGACAGAGAATGTGAGCAGGGGTGGGGCAGAGAGCAAGGGGGGACGGAGAACCCCAAGCAGGGTCGGTGCTGACAGCAGACAGCCTGATGCGGGGCGCGAACCCAGGAACCGTGAGATCACGATATGAGCCAAATTGGACGTTCAACCGACTGAGCCACCCAGGTACCCTAGCACTCTCCTTTTTAAGATGCACTGCTTGTTTCCAAACACAATGGTTTATTTTAACTTTTTTTTTTTTTTTTTTTTTTTAATTTTTTTTTCAACGTTTTTAATTTATTTTTGGGACAGAGAGAGACAGAGCATGAATGGGGGAGGGGCAGAGAGAGAGGGAGACACAGAATCGGAAACAGGCTCCAGGCTCCGAGCCATCAGCCCAGAGCCTGATGCGGGGCTCGAACTCACGGACCGCGAGATCGTGACCTGGCTGAAGTCGGACGCTTAACCGACTGCGCCACCCAGGCGCCCCTATTTTAACTTTAAATAAAGTCAATTGCTCTTTACAAAGTCAAATCGTTTACACCGAGCTGTTAATTCTCATTTTCTAAACGTATAATTTGTGTGTGTGTGTGTGTGTGTGTGTGTGTGTGTGTGTGAATGTGTCTGTGTGTATGTATTTGTGTGTGTGTATGTGTCAGGGATGCATCTGTTTGTGTATATGTGTATGTGTGTGTACATTTGTGTACAGGGAGTACGTCTATTCATCCTGTTTTCACCCCGATCCCACTGGCAGTGACTTGCACAGCTGGATTTTACTGTAGACGTTTGAATGCCTGATCGCTGCTTAGGCAGCTGGGGGAAGGAAGAGTCGTGTGACCCGAGAGGGTAGGCTGTCTACACAGGCAGTGGGAGGCACCTAGGCTCTCGGGACATGTGGGGAGGCTCAGGGACCGGTGGTCAGAACCTCCTAGCTGGCACACAAGAGCCGCTATTTAACTTCCAACAATACAGTTTAAGGAGGAAAATGACCAAATGAGAAATAAGATGAAAACTTGGTGTTCTTCCAAAGCCGTGCTGTCCAGCTGCCACACCGCGTGCTGGGCCGGTCGGTTCTGCCTTTTATCCTGTTCAGTCGCATAGGGAGGCCAGCCCAGCCTTCCAGTGTGCTGGCCCCAAACCCTGGCATCATCCTCGGCCCCTGTCTCAGCTCCCACCCACATCCCGTACCTCCGCAGGTCTCCTTGTTCACGCCTCTAGAATGTATCCAGGGATGGCCTCTCTCTCAGAACGTCCACCTCTACTCCTCCTACAACAGCCTCTACCTTCCCTTCCCTGCCTCCTTTATCACTCCTGCTCAGAGCAGCCCGGAGGGTCTTACCAGCCGCAGCCCTTCTCACTCCTGGTCCTGCCCTCCTCCCCCTCTTGTTCAGATGTGACCACACAGGCCCATGAGGCCCCCAATATGGCGTACCCAACCACTGACCCAGCTCCCACCACGCCTGCCTCCCTGCCTCCCTGACACGTCTCACCCTCCAAGCAGGACCCTGTTGTCCCCTCCGGCCGCTGTGCTCCTCTCTGGGTGCCTGGCCAGCTCCCTCCCTCCTTTCTGTCAGATCTCAAATGTCCCTAAACAGGGAGGCTCTCCCATATGGCCACCGACCTTCCTCCCTCCTCCCGGCCTGCACCCAGCCTCCCTCTGTATTTGCTGTTCATTTTTCTCCATAACACTTAGACCTTTGGCATTGTGTGTGTGTGTGTGTGTGTGTGTGTGTGTGTGTATTAGTTTGCTTGGGCTTCTGTAACAACACATCACCAATAAGTGACTTAAACTACAGAAGTTTATCGTCTCCCGCTTCAGGAGGCTGGAAGTCTGAGAACAAGGTGTGGGCTTGATCAGGGCTGGTTCCTTCAGAGACTGTGAGGGCTGGTTCACTTCAGGCCTCCCTCCCGGCTTCTGGTGCTTTGCTGGCAATCTCTGGTGCTCGTGGCTTCTAGAAGAATCACTCCTATCTTTGCCTACACGTTCACGTGGCGTTCCCCCTGAGCATGTGTCTGTGTCCAAAACTCTCCTTTTTAGGAGCAGGTCTTTTTTATCCAGCCCATCTTAATGACCTCGTTTTAATTTAGTGACTCTGTAGAGACCCTATATCCACATAAGGTCACATTCTGAGGTCCGGGGGTGAGGGCTTCAACGTAGTAACTTGGGGAGACACAACTCAACCCATAACGGAACTTGTTTATAATTGTCAGGTTACAATCTGCACCCCACCCCCACCCCCCCACCGCTGTGCAAGGGCAACAGAAGCCCCATGAAGGAGAGGAGTCTGTCAACCACTACGCATTCCGCCCTGGAACAGAAGCGATGTCATGGTCGTGCACACTACACAGCCGTGAATCTCAGCGGGTAAAAGGAGCCCCCGACCATCATCCGGCCATTTCTGCTGGGACAGCCACCAACGCTCCAGGGGACTCTCTGGGCCACACGTAAGAAGATTTAGACTCAGACACTGTGATCCTGAAGAAGGAGTTTGAATGAGTGCCACTCTCGGTTTCTTATGACTATTAATGTATACATTTTAGTTTCTCCTTCCTGGCGCCACCCCGGGAATCTCCGCAGCAGGGCTGCTGCTGATTGGACAGCGAGTTTCACAAGTGAGCATTTTATAATCCCAGAATCTGTGTGGCCATGATTGGCTACCTTGTTTTGACCCCATTTCTTGATGATTCCAACAGCAGAGTCTCAATGAATCTCAGGCTCTCTTGGTCTCATTATCCATTCTTTTTTTTTTTAAGTTTATTTATTTATTTTAGGGCAGGGGAGGGAGAGAGAGAGAGAGAGAGAGAGCATGAGAGCAGGAAGGAGAGAGAATCCCAAGCAGACCCTACACCGTCAGCACAGAGCTGGACTCGGGGCTCGAACCCATGAACTGTGAGATCACGACGTGAGCCAAAACCAAGAGCCAGATGCTCAACCAGCTGAGCCACCCAGGTGCCCCGATCCATTCCTGAGCTGAATCTCGGTGCTGGAGCCCAGGTGGTGCATCTTCCTTCCCCCAGCATCTTAAATGATGGCACCTGCACATCTGCATACAAGCAGCTTCAGCCAATCACAAACCAATATACTTGCATCATTTGCATACAGTGCTGGAGCATCCAATCAGGCTGCAGTACCACAGGCATTCCAGAAAATACCTTCTCAGGAGGTGGAAGTGAGACTGGAAACCTGATAGGGGATGTGCTGCTTCTTAGCGTACATTCGAAGAGAGAGGTTACCAAAAAACCAGAAAAGCAAAAATTATAAAACAACTCAGAAGTCAGTCGTATCAGTCGTGTTAAAACTCCTCTTCTAACCCTCGGTTCTTTCAAAAGGACGTCAGGGGCTCAGGTGCAGACTGAATTCTCTTCCAGCTGCAAACAACAAGAACCTTAATCCAATCTGGTTTCATTCTTCATCTTGGATCACTCTGTAAACAGTCATTATCAGGCAGAAGACGTTCCAGACAGGTTGAGGGTTTTTCTTTTTGGCAAACGTAAACAAATTTCCAAAACCAACAAAAATAGACGTGTATCTTTACACTTCGCAACCTCCATCAAGTTCGATAGTCATCGCCAGGTCACCAAAGATCAGCAAGTGATGAATTTCTTTGACACAGTTGATTCTGTAGAGGCAGTTTATAAACTGTAACTCCATTCTTGCTTCCAGACTTCCTTAGCGGAAAACTGATCATTCTGATGTGAGCAGGCATTGGCAAAACAAGGGTTTCACCCTTAACCACTTGGAGGCTCTGGGTAAATCATCAGTCCGCACAGAGGCAAGCGTAAAAGAACGAGCTCCTAGAGAGACTGGCAAATGAGAGCGGGCATGGTTTACCAAGAGGCATTCATGAATGTTTTCTAAAAAATGAAAACTACGTGGGCCAAACAAAAGTTCTCTGTGCATGAAACGCGGTCCTGGAGCCAGCAGCCGGTGACGTCTGACATGTGCAGGCAAACCAACCATTCACATATCACTTGTGGATACTGACCAATAAATAGATGTAAGATTTCGTGTCAGTTGTCAATGGGGGTCACTCTCTTACAGGAATACGTGCAGAACGACCCTTTGCAGGTCACGTGAGCCAACCAAGGGAAAGGTGTTCTCTCCTCTTTGGCTAAAGAGATGAAGTCTTTCGGTGGCTTGGGATGGTGATGCTGCCTTGGAAACAGGATGACACCTGTTTCCTTCAGCGGCCCTGGGTCTCTGTGCTTCTATTAAGTGTCCCCGCCTCTCCTGGAACCCATCCTGGGGCAGCCGGTTCAGAGGCCACGGGGCCAGAAAGATCCCTGAAGTCACCCCGTTTTATCACCCACGGGGGCCCTTCTGGGGCACAAACCAGTGGAGCCCTCTGCAGGAGATCACCAGGGAGGCTCACACTGCTCTGTTGTGCAAGGCAAGGGGGCACAGGGGAGGGGCTGCTTCTAGAAAAGCAGCCCCTAGAAGAATGACTTTGGAGAGATGAACTTTTCTCTAGCACTGAGCATCTTACCAAGAATCTTCTGAGATTTTCCCCACGTTCCCACATCTGCTCCCGTCATTTCCCCCACGCTGTCTCCTTACTGGGATTCACGGAAATGGATCCCCTCAAAATATCAAGCAGAGTGCTTTGGGCCAAGATCACTCGGCCTGAGCACCGGCCATCTGTGCAAACACCGCACCCGGCAGGCCAGGCTCACGGGAGCCGCTAAGTACGTGCTGGTGAGTCTGGTCATCTGTCTCCTGGGGCTCGTCCCCCACCCCCGTGCCGATGCCCTGAGCTGAGAGCCCTCCGTGACGGCCTCCCTGGGCTGTTATGCCAAGTGGCGACAGCCTCGACTCCACGGGTGGAAGCCACACGCGTGTGTATTCCCTCACGGTTCTGGAGGCACGAGTCTGAAGCCAGCGTCACGGGCTGAACGGCCGGCTTGGGCAGGACTTTAGGGAAGGGTCTGTCCCCTGCCTCTTCCAGCTTCTGGTGGCAGCAGGTGCTCCCTGGCATGTGGCTGCATTACCCGAACCGCCCAGTCCAGCCTTACAAATCTCTGTGCTCACCACGGCCTCCTTCTGGGGCCAACCTCCCTCACTTCCCTCCAGGGAGGACACATGAGACTGATTACACACGTGCACGTAAGCCAGCCTCGCCTCCCCTTCTCGAGATCCCCAGGCGGGCGCATCTGTGGTCTCCTGCCCCGTAGAAGATGATGCTCACAGGTCCTGGGGATCGGGGCCTGACGGCGTCCTTCACCCAGCCTGCCCCCCGCCCGCCCCGTCCAAACAGGAAGACATCCAGACTCCGGGGATGTGCATCCATCGCTCGTGAAGAAACAAGCGGACGGAGGCGGAACAGCTGAGCACAGCAGCCAGAGGATGCTTGAGCTACGAAAGGAAACTCAGCTCCGCCTAGACTGAGAATCATGGCCTCAGAGAGAGGGATGGCCTTTGGTGATGACCTGTGTCCCTGCCCACGCCACTCCGGGCTGCAGCGGCTCTGACCGGGCAGCGGGGCGCGCACTAGTCACACGCTTCCCACCAGCCGTCCCAAGACCGTCCGATCCCACCGCGCCCCTGCCTGCACCTTCCCTCTCCCCGCTGTCTCCCTCCCACCGCGGCGTGGACGTCCACCCTGTGCCAGGCGCAGTGTTTCTTCACCCGCTTTGGAGGCTCCGTGATCACATATATACGAATGTAGAGTCATAGACCTTTCCAGCTTTCCGTTTGCCCTTGGGGCCAACCTTCTCCATCCCTGATGTTTTCAGTCTGGGAGCCTGCTCTGACGTCAGCAACTGCCTGGCTGGGAATGATGCCCTGGTATGTCCCTGGCACGGCTTCCTTCCGCTTTTCGACTCGCAACTTCTACGCGACTTTCTGTTGTAAGTGTATCACGTGTTAACAGGATACAGCCAGGGCTTATATTATTTTATTGTTACGTTATTTTATCTCGGGCAGCTTCTGTCTAGGTATAGAAGCTTTCTGTGTGTGTTAGGTGTTCCTGTTTCTCAAACTATGTCATTCAAGTGAGTCCTTCATGATTTACTTCCAGCCTATTTGATATTAGGTGTTATATCCCTTGCAGCCTATTTGATATTATGTGTCATACACATAGGCCTTTAAGTGGATTCCATTTTTAAAAATTAAAAAACAATTTTTAATGTTTACTTATTTTTGAGAGAGACAGAGAGACAGAGAGAGAGAGAGAGAGAGAGACAAAACAAGCAGGGGAGGGGCAGAGAGAGAGGGAGACACAGAATCCGAAGCAGGCTCCGGGCTCCGAGCCGTCCGCACAGAGCCCGACGCGGGGCTCGAACTCATGGACCGCGAGATCGTGACCTGAGCCAAAGTTGGATGATCAACCGACTGAGCCACCCAGGCGCCCCATTTAAATAGGTGCTACATACTTTGTCCTTGTCCTTATTAATAATATTAATTAATACTCTCTGTGGGATCATAGGTCTAATGAAACGCGTGTGTTCATGTGAACACACGTGTCCTACACTACAGTAAAGTAAGTGTCTGAGAGTTGAAATAAAAGCAAAACGCCCGTGCACTGCTCAAAATGTTCTAGAGGACTTCCAGGATGCGTGCTGTCCTGTAAGAGGCCCTGCAAATTTTAATAATCTTTCCTTTTCTGAAGTAAAGAATGGTGTTTTTACGTCAGCCAACTTAGATCGGCAAAGACTTGGGGACTCTTAACTGAATAAACACAGGCTGACAAGATTAACAGCCACGGGCATCTGGGAAAAAGACAGTGAGCACAGAAAAGCAGGGAAACGAGGCTGTGATGGGCACACCGGGCCGGGGTCTGCTGGACACAGGACCCGAATTTTAGTTTGTAACCAAATTCCGGGGATGGAAACATGAGGGTTTACTGGTTGTGGCGCCCATAAAATAAAAAGGAGGCGAGATGTTCAGAGAGAGGATGTGCCAGTGATTGAAACACGAGGAAACGTCCCCGGAGCCCCGTGGAGGAGACACCGTGGGGCGCCCCGCTGTGCCCTGAGAACGTAGGCCCCAGAACGTCCCCCGCGGAAACGCAGGAGGCCCGGGGACACCACGCAGGCCCTGGGCCTTGGCCTTTCCTGCCTGACACCGCTGAAGCCAGGCGGGACGTGAGGGGACCCTTAGGACAGAGGGGCCACTCCACTGAAGGGAACCTTCTAGAAATACTTCTTCTATCAGCTGAGCCCTTGAGTGCAAGGAGCCCCTGAGTGGCAGAGAGCTCAAAGTTACCCTTGAAAGGTAGCTGGGGTGTGGCCCCTCTGTTTCACGAAGGTCAGACTCAGGCTGGCCCTGTGCAGGTGGTGGGCCTGAGCAGACCCCCCCAAGGGACAGCGGAGCCCCAGAGGCTGGCGACGCCCAGGGCACGGGGGACCCGAGGCTCGGGCCTCGTGTTCCCTGCTCTCTCTCTCCCTCCTGGGACCAGCCCTCACAGACGGCATGCTGTGGCCGTTGGCCACTCATTTTTAGGTTTCTGGTTCTGAAAAATGATATACGTGGTATGTGAGTAAATCCTTCCCGGAAAAGATTTAAGCTGCACGGAGTTATCTGCCCAAAGTGCGGGAACTGCTCTTCACCGTTCCCTTAGCCTCCAGGGACAGCGACAACCCCTTGGCATCCTTCACGTACTAGGCATTGCACACTCACACACACACCACACACAACACATACGCACACACACCTGATGGGGTTTTGGAGTGGTAGGGGTTTGGAGCCGACCGCCAAGAAAGAATCCTTGAAGATGTCTTTGGTGCAAAAAAGGTGATTTGATGAAAGCAGGGGCCAGGAAAAGCTGCCGTGGGGGTGCGAAGAGTGGCTGGTTATTCACTGGGGAGCTGGGGAGGTGAAGACCAAAGGGAGGCCTCCAGAAGGACTCTCCTATGCTACAGAGGGCTCCTAGGATCGCTGAGGCCCAGCTATTGTCAAGCTAAGGCTGTTTTCCCTCTAGTGAGGCATTAACATCAGGACATCGGACGGTAGGGGGTTCCTAGAGAAACGTTCTTCTCTGGATTTGCCTCAAGTATTTGCCAATGGGCTGCAGGTGATAAGGGAATTTAATCCCTTCCGGCCTTTGTTGCCACATCACTATGGAGGGGAGGGTGACGTTGGGGCTCCAAGAAACTGAGTTTAGAGGTTTCTGGAGACCCGGCTATTGATAGCATTGCCTTTTTCTTGTAATTTGCTAAGGTGTTTGTAAATTGGGACGCCTGGGTGGCTCAGTCCGTGAAGCGTCTGACTCTTGATTCGGCTCAGGTCATGGTCCCGAGGTCATGGGATCAAATCCCCTGTCGGCTTCCATGCTGGGCATGGAGACTGCTTAAGATTCTCTCTCTGTCCTTCCCCTACTTGCAAGGTCTCTCTCTCTCTCTCTGTCTCGCTCCCTCTCTCTCTCTCAAAACAAATAAATAATTTAAAAAATTAGTTGTTAACAGTGGTGGGGAGAATGGATGGGTGGGTCACAGTGTGTGGAAGATGCCAGAATCTGGCTTCAACTGCCCCCGCCCCCCAGCACGGCCACAGAAGACCAAAGTGAACACGCTCCAGGAATCCCTGCGCATTAATGAGAAATTCCAGCCGCGAGGGGCATGTGATAAAATCTGTGAAAATGTGGGGCTTTGAGGATGCTGCCTGGGAAAGGGCTGTGCTTGGGTTTTTCCAGGGTGGGATGTGTGGGTTGAATGGGGTTTTTTTGTTTTATTTTTTCTTAATTTCCTGAGTACATAGGTATCAGCTGTGGGCCCCGGAGGAGAGCGATGGGAGCAGGGTCCGGCCTTCCCCTGCCCACTCAGGGCTCACAGGTGGCAATGAGGGAGGTTTCGGGGAGGCCACTTTGTGGAATTGGGCTGTGCTCTGTGTGTGGGAGAGAGGGAAGAACAGGTCGAAATTCCACGCTGAGGGCTGGGGGCCTAGGACATTTGACACATTACGTTCAGGGGGCTGCACCGTCTCCATGAGCTCCTTGTTGCAGGAAGACAAAGCGGTCTGCCGACGTGTGCAGCTTGCATCGGAAGAAAGGGCCTTGAGGGGCAGAGAGGTGCACACGGGGTGATTCAAGGAGGACCCGACCAAAGGCTGACCGGTCCTTCTAAGGGGTTTCAAGTTTCTAGTGTTACGCGCGGCATAAAAATGACACCTGTGCTCTACTCTGACCCTGAGAAGCACGCTGCAGGTCGCAGTCCAGCCACACGCTGGGAGAGGGCCAGTCGCCAGGGTCATGTCGCGGTGCACACAGCCGCAGGTGATGCTGTTGGAAAGAAGGGGACGAGGAGGACGTTGGTCTGCGGAACAGACAGAGGAAGGCAGAGGTCGGCAGAAGGCCTGGCCGGAACCAGCTCGGCGGAACGGCACGCGAGATGAAGAGGGCAAGAGCATCAGTGATGGGTCAGGACGAGACACGGGAGGCGTGAGTGGGAGTCTCCCTAAAACACACGGGGGAACTATTTCCTTGTGGCCGTAAGCACCGGTCCTCTCTATCACGCCAGGCGCTAATCTCTTAGGGTTGCTTAGAACATAATAAAATGAACTGACTCATGTTTTCGGTAATTCTTTTCCCCCTTTACTGGTCCTCCTTGAAAAGTGTAGATCATCAAAAAAAAAAGAAAGATTAAACTCCTGGAAGAAAACATACACATAAATCTCTATGACCTTGGATTAGACATCTGTTTCTGAGACATGAGGCCAAAAGCAAAAACAAAAGAAAAAAAAAAGATGCTCACTGGACTTTATAAAAATGAACTTGTTCTCAAAAAAACCCCCACTCTCAAGAAAGTGATAAGACAACCCACAGAGCAGGAGAACATATTTGCAAATCATATACCGACACCCACAACACATAAAGATAAGTAAATTCAATAATAATGATGTGGAGGGGCTCCTGGGTGGCTCAGTTGGTGGAGAGTCAAACGTTTGGTTTCGGCTCAGGTCACAATCTCAGGCTTTAGGAGTTCGAACCCCGCATCAGGCTCTGCGCTGACAGTGTGGAGCCTGCTTGGGATTCTCTCTCTCTCTCTCTCTCTCTCTCTCTCCCTCTCTCAAAATAAGCACATACACTTAAAAAACAGAAGCGGAGCCCTCCCAACTCGCTGGTGGGCACACAAAATGGTACAGCTTCTTCGGAAAACAGTTCGTCAGCTCCTCTATGTTAAACAAAGAATCTCCATAGGACCCAGCTATTCTAATCCTGGGTAAAAACGCAAGAGAAAGGAAAACATATGTCCATCCAAAAACTACGCACACTTGTTCATAGTAACAAAAAGTTAGAAGGAACTCAAGCCTCCACCTACTGAAGCATGGATCAACAAAATGTGGGCGTTCTATGACCCACAGTAACAAGGAACGAGGCCCCGATGCAGGCGAGAGCACGGCTGAAACCCGAAAGCATGCTCCGTGAAGGAAGCCAGCCGCAGGGCCATGCACTGTGTGAGTCCTTGGGTAGAAAAAGCCCAGAGCAGCCATAGTCATCAAGACAGAATGGCAATTGGGCGTTGCCAGGGGCCCAAGCACCTGCTGATAGTGGGGAGTTTCTTCTGGAGACGGCGAGAATGTTCTGGGGGCGGGTTGTGGTTGCACGGGTTGCACGGGTGGGTCTGGTTGTGGGGCTGGTTGCATGGATCTGTGAATACGCTAAAAACTACCAAAGAGTACAGGTTAAAAGGATGAAATCTGGGGCGCCTGGGTGGCTCAGCAGGTGAAGCGTCCGACTTCGGCTCAGGTCACGATCTCGCGGTCTGTGAGTTCGAGCCCCGTGTCGGACTCTGGGCTGACAGCTCGGAGCCTGGAGCTGCTTCGGATTCTGTGTCTCCCTCTCTCTCTGCCCCTCCCCCACTCATGCTCTCTCTCTGTCTCTCAATAATAAATAAATGTTAAAAAAATTCAAAACAAAATAAAAGGATGAATTTTATGGTATGTGAATTATATCTTATGTATGTATGTATGTATGTATTTAGACTGAGCAGGGGAGGCTCCTCCCTCCCCCAGCACCCTTCCCCACTACAAATCACTTTCACGAGCTGGCCTGTGTTTTCGCGATCGGTTCCTCTTGTTAATGCGGGGATTGTGGGCAGGTGTCCGGGTCCCTGTGCCATATTCCTCTCACTGGCCAGGTACTCCGTGGCAGAGTGACTCTGTGGTCCATCCATCCTTAATGATGCTCAGAGATGTCAAACTCAGTTTTCAGTTCTGCAGAAAGGCTGGCTTTCCTCGAAACAAACTCCCCAGTCGGCTTGAAGGGCTGAAGATGCCTGGTGGGGGATTGAGGTGTCTGGGAGCACAGTGCCAGACCCCCCCCGGTGGGCGTCCGCGTCTGACGAACCTCCACGCAGACCCCAGGAAAGACGCCCGGGGAAGCGGCCCAAAGCGACACGGTTCCATCTGCAACCGATTCTGCAGATGCTTGGAGACAAATCCATCCGAATCCATGGAGAGAAAAAAGAGAGGCGAGGATGTCCTTGCAGCTGTCTGGGGACGTGAGGGAGGGCCCTGGCGTGTGAGAGCTGAGTGGAGGTAGGATGACTAATACGAAAAGGAAACAAAGATCTGGAGGCTTCCACAAACAGGGAGGCCCACTGGCCATGGGGGGGGGGGTGGGCAGGAGGTGGTGGGGGGCCTGGGAAAAGTGCGCTCGTGTTCGGGCTCAGCTTTCCCCGGATCCCCTCATCACTAACGACTAGCGCCTTGCCATGGCGCATCACGATACATCTTCCAGAAACGGATTGGCCGGTTAATGGCTTTCCTCAGTTATTTGCCTTTGAGCTCCTCGCCTCCCTAGCCAAGGATCTGGCTCTCTGGGGACCCACGCAGTTTTCTTCCAGCCGCAAATCTTCAGGAGAGAGGGGCGGCCCGAGACAGAGCTGCCAAGCCTAATCAACTCTACCACGAATTATATGAATACATACAAATCGAAGAGGCAAAATGAAGATGATTTCGTAAATTTGGACTGTTTCGAGGCTCCAGGTGGACAATTCGGGATCAATCACAAAGTACAGGAATTAAAAAAGGAGGCCCCGCCCTAGTAATGGTTTGCTATCTTTGAGAAGAAAGGAAATCCAAGGGGTAGTAGTTTGCCTTTGAGCTCTGAACTCAACTCCGGGAAGTGGCTTACAGAGGTGCCCGGGACAAGGGAAGGGGAAGTTGGGCCAGTTTCTCCCAGGTCCTGGGTTTGCCAAATCCAGCAGGGACTGTGGGTGCATGGCCACACCCCAGGCTGTGTGAGAACTTCTCCTGCAGCTGAGATCTATGTCGGTGGGAGCCACAGCACGCAGAAACCCGGGCAGGGGACGAGGGCAGTGGTGCAGAAATTGGCAGTCGCAAACACGGTGGCCAGTGGCTGTGGCAGGTGGTGCCAGGCGGGCCCCGGGCAAACTTGGTGCTTCCTTGACTTCTTATAAAAGGGTGAGGACTGTTAGGCCATTTTCTGAGAGACAGAGATAGAGAGAGAAAGAGAGAGTGTGCACGAGCAGAGAAGAGGGGCAGAGAGAATCCCAAGCAGGATCCATGCCATCGGTGCAGGGCCCAATGTGAGGCTCAAACCCACAAAACCATGAGATCAGGACCTGAGCCAAAATCAAGACTCAGATGCCTAACCAACTGAGTCACCCAGGTGCCCCTATTATTAGGCTCTTAATAGATGTTTCCATGAGGAGAGAGAAGTAACATTTACTCCCAACGTAAGTCTGTTGTGTAGGTGACTCTCCAGGCTGGGCTCGGCCGTCATGAACAAAGTCGCCATGAATTGGTGGGCGTGTTTTTGTGTGAACAAGTTTTCACTCCTCTTGAATATATACCTAGAAGTGGAGTTGCTAAATTCTACGGTAATTCTATGTTTAACTCGTTGAAGAATCTCCAAACTGTTTTTCACAGCGGCTACAACACTTGACATTCCCACCGGCAAGGGTACTAATTTTTGCACATCCTCACCAACAGGTGTTATTTTGTGTGTGTGTTTTATCGCAGCCCACCTAGAGAGTCTGAAGCACTATCTCTGCAACACTGCAGCGTTGATTTTCATTTCCCTAAAGAGCACTGAGGATTAACATCTTTTCATGTGCCTATTGGCCGTTGGTATACTTTCTTTGGACTCTGCTCAATTCCTTTGCCGATTTTTAACTTGGGTGATTTGTATTTTTATTGTTAACTAGTTAAGTGTTCTGTATTCTGAATATTAGATAATGCAGATTGACATCTTCTAAGAGTTTTGTAGTTTTAGCTCTTGTATGTAGGTGTTTGAGTCAATTTTTGCTTTGAGTCAATTTTTGCACATGGTGTGAGGTTGGGGTCCAGCGTCATTCATTCTCACATGCGCATCCACCATCCCGGGGCCATTTGTCGAGAAGACTGTTCCTTCCCCCATTGAATTGTCTTGGTTGAAATTTTCTTGTAAATAAAAAAATTGAGATCTATTATCTGAATTATTTTTCTTTCTAAAGTCAGAGTTTCATAAACTCATTTCTGGGTGGTTTTCACTGAACCTTCATCTCTTAAAATTTTCATTGATTTTAATTGTCATGTTCAAAATTATTTGACAATAGAGAGAACTGCTGAGTGTTTAAAAATTGTGTGTCTGCTGTAAGGAAACATATTTCACGACCCTGTGTCTTTCTGCATGTGGTGCCAATCCCGAAGTGCTCTGGCCTCCTGTTTAAGACTCCATCCCCATCTCTCCTGTTAGGGGGAAGCCCTCCCAGGCCCTCTCTGTACACCCACCGGCTTCTGGACTTGATGTTTTTCATGCTTCTATTACCAAAGTGTAATTACTTGTTTCTATTCCTGTTCTTCGCTGCCCTTTGCCTCTGAACAGGTGTCAGCTAAGCCCTCGGGCTGGAAATGGGCACCTGAGCTTAGACCAAACTTACGCTGGCAACGTTCTCTTAGCATGGCCCGACATGGTTCTCCCTGGGAAAACACCCCTACCCCCTGAGAGCCCTGGGAGTGTGTGGCATGTCCTCGTGTGTCACAGCTGATGGAGGCCATGGCCGGCATTCAGTTTGGGATAAGGGCACTCACTGTTCCCCAATGGGCAGGACCACCATCCGTGGGCCAGAATTCTCCTCCCCTGATGTAGTGGTGCCTTCTTGGGGAAAACCCAACTTCTCAAGGAAAACCCATCAACTTAACAAAAAATTCCTGGAAATTTCCTTTACTACTTGTTGAAAAACCATGTAATCAATGCAGGAGAATTAGGATTCCAGGAGAAAAAGAGTCACGCTGCCATCAGTGCAGCGAGGCCCTCCGTCCTCTGTGAGGTGCAGTTGCTCTTCAGACATATTTTCCAGATGCTCAGGGCAGTTGGTGGCTCATTCCATCCTCAGTAGTTTCTCTGCTTCCGGAAATTTCCTCTCCAGCTTTCTCGCTGGTGCTCCTTACTCTTTCCTTGGTCCTTTGCACGTTGGAAGGAGGGCTTCGTTTGAGGATGAACCTCTGGTTTTGCCCTCATGTCCTTCCCAAGCCCCACAACTCAGCTTCCTGACCAGCCAGCCTTCCCTCAGTGGCTGCCGATGTCTCAGCTTGTCCTGGAGCTACTTCCAGCCCCACCTCCAGCCCCACTGGACTTGTGAGACAGGTGCCTTCCCACCGCCCCCTCCTCCCCCGTTCCAGCCATGCACCCAGCCCAAGTGCATGCTTCCCACGGTGACACGCGCTTCTGACATGTTGCTCCCTTTGCTCTTCTTGTGGCCTCAGCCTTTGTCCCTTCCTCCCAGAGCCCGGAATGTTCCACCTACGGTGCCAAGTGGCTCCTCTTGTTGCCTTCACCCAAACCCAACGCCTGCACCACAGTGTCATTCGTATACCCTTTCATGTGAGATGCTCACTGCTTCACACCCGAGAGACTTATTTCCCTAATAATTGGAAAGCGGCTCAGGACAGGGGTGGATCACGTGCTTACACTAGTTCCTCAAACAGCAGCCCGTGCACTACACACAGACGGCTAGTGATGAACGGGATTGAAAGAATGGATCTACATGCTTACTCAATGTCTGGTATCTTTATCCTTTGTGATTCTGGGGACAACCTTGTCTAATCTCATGGTGTTACGGGATATCTGAGGCTCAACTATCTCAACCGTCCTAGGATGGGTAGAACCGGGTGAGAGAGGAAATCAGACAGAAGGAGGAACTGAGGCTATTCCTGGGGTGAAAAGTCTCTTGGGCTTTGTGAGCCTAGAAGCCGGAGGCTTTGTGGTCCTGGCATGGAGGACAGACTGCTGATCCCCAGAGTGATGCATGAGCACTCACCACTGGCCCCTGAGCTCTGTGATCTGAGAACATCCACAGAGAACATCTCCCGTGATCTGAACCAGGATGGGGGATCCTGGCAAAGCCAGGGAAGTGGGTTTTCTTTACGTAGAGCTCCACGTCAGGAAAGGTGCATATCTGGTGTCCCTTTGCCACGCCTGCCCCTCACGGAGCCCCAGTTAGGAAGACATGACGGTTGAGCAGGAGAAAAGGAAGGTGTCTCCAGTGGTTAGTTGTGTTTTCCTTTGTCAGAAGATAGCAACTGAGAGGCGACTCAAAGAGATCGGTGATATGTAGGGGCGCCTGGAGGGCTCCGTCGGTTCAGCGTCTGACTTTGGCTCAGGTCATATCGCATGGTCTGTGAGTTCGAGCCCCACATCGGGCTCTGCGCTGACCGCTCGGAGCCTGGAGCCTGCTTCGGATCCTGGGTCTCCCTCTCTCTCTGCCCCTTCCCCACTCACGCTCTGCCTCTCTCTCTGTCAAAAATAAATAAACATTAAAAAAAAAGAGAGAGATCTGTGATTTGTGGACAAAGATGACTTTTCCAAGTGATGAGTCACCACCACTGAGCCGTGGCCACTCTGTCAGAGTCATGTCCCGCCCTTTGTAGGGCTTCACGTTACAAAGCGTTTCATATTTTTCACGTATTTACTTTACAGGAGGAAGCCAGACCCCGCCCCTTGCTTCCCCCATTCATGTCCTTCCCACTCTCCTTCCATGGGTCTGTTCACAGATCTATAACCTGGGCAGTTCCACTTGATTTCAAATAATCTTTATTAAATACTCAGTATTTGTTAGCCACTTGTATTTGTTTTTTAAGTTTCTTTCTTTCTTTCTGTCTTTCATTTTTTTTTTGGTGGGGGGGGGGGGAGAGTGTGAGTGAAGGGAGGGGCAGAGTGAGAGGAAGAGAGAATCCCAAGCAGGCTCCACACTGTCTACCCAGAGCCTGATGTCGGGCTCGATCTCATGACAGAGGGGCAGGCTGAGAGCCCCGTGGCAGTGAGGTGGATGCTGGCCTCCGCTCCGGCCGGGGCCACCACTCAGGGTCCTGCCTCCATGTGGGAGCAAGAGGCCGCCACGGCCTGACCTTCTCTTCCTCTTCTGTTGAGGACCTCAGTCTTACAGGATTAAGGCTTCATCCTAGGACCTCATTTAACCTGAATCCCCTCCTCACGGGGCCCATTTCCAAACGCGGCCACATGGGTGGGGGAGGTGGTTAGGACTTTAACATATGAATCTGGGGGGACACGGTTCTGTCCACAGCTTGCAGCGTGCTGGGGGAGAGAGTTGTCCGGGGTCCTGGGAGTGGCCTTGAAGGGGACAGAAGAATGACACAGTACAGCACATTCCACAGCTGCTGAGCTCACTTGAAAATGAGAGACAGTTAAAGCTGAACAAATATTTGGTCCGTTTCCCCTCAGGCTTGAGCCTAAGCATAACGATGGGATATTTAGGTGCCCTGGCTCCGGAAGACAGGGACCTACCTGCCCACATCCGTACCTGTAGGAGGCGCCCTCCAGCCCAGGCAGCTCTGTGGCCCTCAGAGCCCCGACGGGAAGGCATGGCTTTCTGTGTGAAGTAACTCAGGGGCTGGGGGCACTCCACACCGCGGATCGTGTGCTGAAATGAGTCAGGGCATGTGGCGCTCCGGGGAGATCACGGACACGGTGTGGCATCCACAGGGGCCCGAGCTCCCTCTCGCCTCTTAGCCACAGGACGCATGGGTGCCGTTGAGTCTCCGTCCAGACCGCAGATGAAAACTCACCATCTACAGGCTCAGCAGGAACCCTCTGGGGTTTTCAGCCCCCCGCTGGGGAGTCAGCCGCCTGGACCAGCCATCCAAACCCCCGAGGTCAGAAGAAGAAATCGCAGTCACCGTGAGTCACAGGCCGGAAGCTGACGCAGGCGGGACCCCAGGAGCTCTGCCCAGGCCGGTGACCATGGGTGGCCGTAGGGTGAGTGTGGCAGGCACGTGGGCTGGGGTACGGCTCCTGCTGAGGACCTGGGACAGAAGGACCCTCAGTGCTGCCTCTGGGCTCCTCCCTTAGGAGGTGAGCAGGTAGCCCTGGACACCCAGCTCTGGGGTCCCCGCCCGGCCCCCGGGAGAACCCCAGGGGGCCCTGCTGTGCCCCCCACTTGGAGTCTGGGAGCGTCTGAGTGAACGTGTAAGGATTTCGCCAGGCATCGCCACGATGATCCTTCCAAACTCCCCAGGGCCCTCTTCCAATGCAGGAGCACTTCCCTCCCTTCCAGCCAGATGACACGGGCCTGGGTCCTGTTCTCAGGGCTGACCCACGACCTCCACCGAAGGATCGGTTTAATCATAAGTGAAGTGGAAAGGCCAGCGCCGTAGAATTTCTGAGAAACCTGAAAAATCGAATGACTTTTTTTTTTTTTTTTTTTTATGGATAATAAACCCAACTGCCAGAGAGGTGAAGTGGCTTGCCCAAGGTCACACTGGGGGTCTTTGCTTCTAGGGCAAAGAGTCACCCCTGCGGGCAACTCCGCTCCATCCTGTGTGTCTGCTCACCTGAGAGAAGCTTCAGGCTGGGCAGGTCAAGGCTGCTGTCCCCGGCGCGAGCCGCAGGCTTCCCTCTTTGGCTTTAAGACAGGTGTCCAGACTCGGGGGCAGGTGGATGATCACAGAGCAACAGAGGAAAAAGGCAGGCGATGCTGACCCGCCAGTTGGCTCGGGCACCGGCCTTCTGGGACCTGCCTGCCCGCCTGCCGCTCAGGTGAGGCTGTCGGCTCCGACCTGGCTTTCGGCTCGAGGTAAGACCACGTTCCAGAATGGCTGCCTCTCCCCCCACCAGGCACCCAGGCTGCCCACGCCCAAGAGAACCAGCATTGACGCATCTGAGCGTCCGGCACCGGGAGAGGCCACCCCTGACAAGGCAGGTTTTACTACGCTGCAAATTACTCGTGTCTTCGGGAAGATGCCCTTTTAAAGGGCAGGATCCTGTACGGGGGAAGGGGCTGGTGAATTCCGTGGGTGACAGGGACTCCTGGGACCCAGCAGAGGGAATGAAAGCCTCTAAGAACACTAAGGACCACCCGGGTGGCTCAGTCTAGTAAGTGTCTGGCTCTTGGTTTCAGCTCAGGTCATGATCTTGAAGTTGGTGAGTTCGAGCCCCACGTTGGGCTCCACACTGTCAGTGTGGAGCCTGCTTGGGGTTCTCTGACTCCCTCTGTCTCTGCCCCTCCTACGTGCCTCCTATGTGCAAAATGAATATATAAACTTAAAAGAAAAAGAATGCTCTTTAACTTCTACGGATAAAAAATACATGTAGAAAACTGATTACTTTTCATGTTTCAAACATAATTTGCTGAAATTAATGATATTCGATGTCGGGGCTGCTTTTTATTTGACCTTCAACCTCAGTTTCTTCCTACGATGTTTTCTTGTAAAGGATTTTGCAAACATTGCCAAATGAGGTGCTTTCTCTTATGTCTACGTGACAGCCGCCTTCCTTCCCGAGATAAAAGTCTGAAAAGCCAGGACGGAAGGAGCGGGCTCTCGAGGGGCCGGGAGTCTGTCCTGCGGCCCCGAGGGGCTCAGCGGCCGGGCGGGCGCTCCCTCCCGGACTTAGGGTTGGACACCATTCCTGGTCGCCACCAGCCTTAAGGCGGCAGCCCATGCTTTTCTAGATTCCGCCTACAAGCGAGATTGCACAGCGTCTGTCTTTCTCTGACTCGTGGCACGTAGCCTAACGCCCTCCAGCTGATCCACGTGGTTCCAAATAGTGGGATTCCCTTTTTCTCATGGCTCAGAGTATTCCCTCGTGCGTGTAGACACCTCGTCTTTGTCCGCTCGCTCACCCATCCGTGGGCGCTTAGGTTGTTCACACCCCCCGGCTGCCGGGGATGGTGTTGCAATGAACACGGGGGTGCAGGTATCTTTCCGAGATCCTGTCCGCATTTTCCTCGGGCAAACAAACACCCAGAAGTGGAGGGACTGGGTCGTGTGGTGGATCTATTTTGAGACGACGGTGGTTGCCAGATCCCGGGGGTGGGGGAAGAGGGACATGTTTGAGGGCACACACTGGCAACCGGGAGATGATGAAGTCCTGGGGACCCAGCCCACGGCACAGCGAACCCAGTGACCTCGACACAGCACTCCGGCACGCGAGGGAAGGGGCGAGAGGCTCTGCGTCGGGAGGGTCAAGCCCCACGCTGGCATCGGTGAAGGCCGTGGGCAGGAAGCCAGGAGGGAGCACACGGAACCCCAGAGGGCGGGGGTTGGCGGACGGGGCCTGGGTCGGTGAGGTGGGGGCCAGGCTGGCCTCCTTCGCCCGAGGAGAGCAGATTCGGCGAGGCCTCCACGCTGGTCCGTGGAGGGGCAGCCTCGTGACCACGAGAGACTGTCGTCTGCAAAGGTGACATCACGCAGACTATTCGGGGAGCGTGCCCGGAAGGTGCAGGCACAGGGCCGGGGTGCTGGGGAGGCTCCCTTCACCGTGCAGCCTCCCTGCAGACTCTCCTAGCTGGGGCTGCCGAGCTGGGTGGGGGAGTGTCTTCATCTGCAGGAGTGCTGGGAGAGTCAGGTGGTGACAGGAGGAGAGGACACGGCCTGGGTGACCGCTGTGCACCTGGCTTATCTGCCTGGGGCACTCCCAACATGGCGGCCTTGCTCCCCCCGGAATTCCTGGGGCGGCGTTCAGTCCCAGGCGTGTGGCTCCCAGGGGCATGGTGACGGGGTCACCCCTAGGTGTGGTTCAGCCTCCGGTTCAGCTCCTGAGAGGTGAGCCCAGTGCAGAAAAGGTTCTCTGTGGCTCCATCATGACCTCTGCTGCGAGCTGGGGTGCAAGCAAGAGAAAGGCCACCACAGCCACTGGGAGAGGGGACTCCCGGTGTCCTCAAAGCAGACGACACAGCTGCATGTCAGCGTCTAGCTGGCTGGTGCGTTCCCCAGCTCATCGCGAGGTCCCCGTGACTCCCGTCAGCCCAATCTTTGGTCATGTCCACTCTCGCCCCAGGGATTCGTCAGCAGCTGGGTCAGCGAGACCTCCAGGGCCCAGAACCCAGAGTGAGGAGGCCCCTCAGCCATGGTTTCCAGGATCAGCTCTTCCTCACTCAGCCCTCAGTGTGGCCCCTAGAAAGGGTGGCAGTGAGTGATGGGCATCTGGGGACCCACTCGTGCCTAGAATTTGGACATTTCCTATGAGGGCTCGTTGGGGGGGGGGGGGATCTTTCCCTCTGCACGGATTCTGACTTCATCCCCTCCAAGTACGGAGATTATATTGGGAACAGACATTTTCAGGAGGAGCTAAGTCAGGTTGCTGAGAAAAATCCCACGCCCGTCACTCCTGAGGACAGACTGTCCATTGGCTAGAATTTTCCAGGGCACTGGGGTGGGGGGTGGGTAGAGCTGGGTTCCAGACACGGAGTTGAAGATTCCAGTCCCTGTGTGCGTCTCCTGCGTCTGGGAGGCTCCCAGAGTTCCCAGCGGCAGACATAGGTGCGCTGACCTACAGCCCGCCATGGCCGGCACGGGACGGATGGGGGCCTTCACAGGGGGCAGGCTGTGTGTGACGGGGAAGTCGGCGTATCCCCCCACGGTGGGGGGCCAAGTGGGGTTTCACACACACAGCGCCCTCCTCTCTGCTTGGCACGAGCAATGCTAAATAAATGTCAAGGCACATGCCGCCTGCACCATTTTGTTGCTAAAATGGTGCAGATGAAGGTTCTGGTCAGGGACGAACACAGGCGAAGCTGGGAAGCGCCCTAACCCCTTCCAGGGCACGTGTGAGGCCAGGCTGGGGGACAGACCCAGAGCAGGACATGCCCAGGTTGACGGCTGCCCCTCTCTGGTCGGTCCTACCTCTTCGCTTGCTCACCGGCGCCGATCTCCCCCTCCCCTGCCCGTCCCTGTCCTTGTGACACCTCGCTTTGATATTTCCCAATGGGACGTGAAGTCCTGGAAGGCGAAGCCACGTCCGCCCATTTTCGCACCCTGCACCTGTCCGATGAAGGGTTACTGAAAACAGTAGAAGGATTACTAGGAATCTGTTTGAAGGACACAGGTTCGGGGAGCGGCCCCATTGCCTTGGTGGGTCAGGGAGATTCCTGACGTTCGAATAAGCTGCCCGAGGCCCGCAGGATCCCAGCTCGGCGTCCTCTGGCTGTGGCACCAGTCAAAACCAGACACATTTGCAATCCCGACTTCCTGTGTGTAAAACGGGTTTACGATTACTTCCCACACGGGTGGGCTCGTGTGCCAGCCGAGACGGTATAGGTTTGCTGCGTTACATCGGCAGCTGGGGCTGTCTGCGAGCGGGGCCGCTTCTGGGAGCGAGCGCGGCCAGCCACGCCAGGAAATGCGCTTCTGACAGCGGACGTTCCGTGGTGCCCCATCAGGGCTGGTCTATCCCAGGCCCGGGGGGAGTGGTGTGATGGTTAATTTCACACAGCAACTCGACTGAGCTACGGTTCCCACCCGTTTGGTCAAACTCGAGACTTGGTGTTGCGACGAAGATAGATTTCACAGGTGATTAACATTTAATGGCGAAATCAGTAGACTCTGAGTGATCCAGATGGAGCCTCCATAACGTAGGTGGGCCTCACCCAATCAGTTGAAGGGCATAAGAACAAAGATGGAGGTTTCCCTGAGCAGAAGGAATTCGGCCTCAAGACTGCGACTCTGCCTGCGTTCCTGCCTTCTGCCCTGCAAACTTTGGCTTTGCCAGCGCCCCCCATAATCATCAGGGAGCCAATTCCCTAACATAAAGCTCTCTTCTCTTCCTGTATAACACCTGTTGTTTCTGTTTCCCTAGCGACCGCTGCCTAATAAAGCAGAGAACACAGGGTCAAGGGTTACCCTTGAATGGACTGGGGCACCGCCCACCCCCACACTGGCCACCTCCATCACCAGTCACCTGCCGTCTTCCCCAGAGCCTCCTCAGTGAGGGGCACTATGAGACCAGCTTCAGCACGTTCTGTTGGATTCCAGGGCCCCAGCTCTCTGTCCCTGGACCAGTTCCCCGCCTCCGTGCCAGCCCGGGGATCTCAGGTGCAAAACTCGTGAGGAATCGTGAGCAGGTCAGAAGCAAGTGGTACAATATAAAATTTATTATAAAACTTCAGCAAATATAAATATCTCGGTGCCCATTCCGAATGGAGCTACAGCCTAGGAAAAGAGGACAGAAAGCAGCAACAGCAGCGGGCAGGGTGTCGGGGGCCTGCTGTGCAGCTTTCATCCGGAAATGCTGGCCTTCTCTCCAACCGGTCTTGCAAAACCACCGCAACTCACGGAAAGAAGTTTAAAAACAGCACGACACACAGAAACGAGACCTGGGGTTCTGAGGTGTGCACGTCAGCTGACGTCTGTCCGGGCAGGACCGACCACAACCTCATCAGGACAGCGGGGTTTGGGTGTCACGGGTCACCAGGCAGCTCTGGTAGAACCTGGAATTAATTCTATTGTTTTGGGAGAGAAACGCAGGAAGGAATGAGTTGAACAGAAAAACACTCGCTTGTAAATACCTGGGAAGGACAGAACAGAGGATAGAGAAGTCCTCTCCTCCAGCTCAGGAGTCTGAAAGGGAGGGAAGCACCTTAGCACGATTTCATGTCTCCTGTTTCCAGGGCAGAGTCTGTGATGGGGACACAGAGTCGGGAGCCCGGCCTCTCCCCGGCAGGGCGGCACCCCTCAGAGGCGACACCCAGCTCTCGTCCCAGCAGCAGGTCCCAGCAAAGAGAAGCTCGCTGCTGGGGCAGGCCGAGGCCGCCCTGGGGACACCGCCTGGGAGCTGTCCCCGCCAGCTGCTTCTCCAGAGGGAGGTCAGTTGTTCCAGACCTTGGGAAGGGGCCTCCTCGGCCGGAGGGAGGCCGGCATACCTAGGGGCAGAATTTCTTCACTTATTCCTAATTCCACGGCCTTTCCTTCTTTTTCCAAAGCACCACACATTTAGCGTTTACCAAGTTCAGCTCCTTCCGTCTTTTTGACCTGATTCAGCTGGAGCACAAGGGGGAGTGAGCATCACTGTGGGTCCGCAGCGTGGGCCTCCTGCCTGCCTCCATGCTTCAACCGAAAACTTGTGTGCACGTGTGCCCATGCGTGCATTCAGACCCACGATGTGCGCACACACACACACACACACACACATACACACGCGCGCGTGCACACACACTCTGTCCTGACAGATGGCTGAACACAGTTCTCCCAGCCTCGATGTCCTCTGGCCAAGTTCCGATGCACAGCGCACAGCTGACGGGGGCTGAAGACGCAGCACCCCTCGCGTTCTCCGCCCTGGATGGGGCCCCCCGGGCCTCACAGGTTGGACGCAGAGCAGGTCTTGCAGCACCGCTCGCCGTAGAACTGGTGGCTGCACATCCCCTGCTGGGGCGCCAGGGGGCACCAGGGGAAGTGGTCTCGGCAGGCGCGGTCTGAAAAGCAGCGGATGCCGCGTTAGCTGGTGTCCCGGGGCAGGGGGAGGGGAGGGGGGGGTCCCACAGGCGCTGAAGCTGCTGAGGGCATCCCTGCAGGGGACACTCACCGTGAGCCGTTTTGGGGCAAGTTGGAGGCGGGCATGGGAAGCGGGGAATGGCGTAGCAGGTACCCCACGTCTCAGGCCCACTAGGAACCACTCCGGAAACCTGACAGCGCCACCCCCGAAAAGCCAGGGCCAAGCCGAGGGGCCCGGACACTCACCTTTCTTCTCTGCGATGGGGCAGAAGTGGGTGTTGCAGGCCAGGGAGGCTGTGGGCTTCTGGTGCACGAAGCAGCCTGGGGCCGGCCGGCCGCCCGCCAGGCACTGCACGGCCCTCGTCTGTACGCCACCCCCACAGCTGGCCGTGCACTGCGGGAAACAGGTGCACAGCAGTCACCCACGGCCGCCGGGTCGGGCCACCCTCCCTTCCAGGCTTCCCCCTGCACCCAGATCCCCGGCGATTGTGGGGGGCTGACCAGATTCTGGATTAACCCCAGGTGTGGACACAGGAGACAAGGATCTGGAGCTCTAAAACGGCCTTGAGCTGTCCATGGTCTTAGAACACAAGGAAACTGGTGCCTATCTGAGGGTACCAGGAGGTCCCCGGGGCCTGCCCAGGTGACGGGTCAGGCATCAGAAACAGTTGCCCTACACGGACTGCAATCACCAAGGCACCTTTTCTGGGGCTCTTTCCTGGGAAAAACTTGACAAGCCAACTACCCCAGAGGCTCGAGAAAACCAAGCCCAAATTCCCGGACTCTGGATGCCTGCTTGGAAGCGGTGGACCAGTAGCCCGGATTCGAGGGCATCCTCCTGAGGGCGTTGTTCTGCAACACGTAGGCCCTGCCACCGAAGGCAACCGAGCACAGCAGAGCCAGGAGGAGCCTCGTGTTTGGCTCGCCCTTCACCAGCCGGCCGGACGCATACCCCACCGACTAAGAGAGCGGGTCCATCCAAGCTCAACTGGGCGCAAGGAATCAGGGGATGGGCGACAAGGGGGATAGAGCAACCAACGCCAACAGCAGCACGTCCGTCCAAAAGGCGAGCTGTCTGATGTCTCAACTGAATTATGTAGATTGTGCTCAAACAAGGCTCCTGGTTCAAAAGTGTCCAGAACATAGCCGACGAAGGAGCACCTACAAGAAGACGGGGTCAGATGACACCGGGGATGCCTGGGGTGGGCGAGTCAGACGGTTGCTGTGAAATGCAAGGACAGATCCGTGCGGCACCGGGGCACGCACGACACGGGCTGCTGGCCGAAACGCACGAGACTGCAAGCCGGGAGCCGTTCAAGTCAGCGAGCCCCGGGGCTGGTTTTCCAGAGCTGAGGTCAGCTTGCAAGTGAGAAGCCAGCGGTCTCCTGCTTCCTTCCGGGGACGTGCTGTGAGCAGAGGCTCCGTCCAGGTGGCTTTTTTCAAACCCCCTGGGGTAGGCGCTCTGATGGCAGGAGTCAACATCTTTGTGGATCCAGAGTCCTGGAAAGTCTGACGCTGGGGGGCTCGTTCTTTCTCTTCTCTTCCCCTCTTTAGGTAAAGGCTGGCCGGGCCCCTGGCGGGGAAGAGCCAGGCTCCAGCCGATAAGCACGTGGGGCTGGAACATTTCGGTGAGGTTCACCCCCTTCTCTCCAAAAACCAACCTCAGCGACAGCCGTCAACAGCTCAGACTCAATACATGACTACAGCAACCGGAATAAAACGTCACGAGCGGGTTCGTGTCCGGTTTCCGAATTATCAGGCTCATCCACGACGGAGACAGATGTTCCTCGCTGCCTGTGACGTCCGTCTGAGCGTTCGGCACCGCCACACCTCTGGTCTTTGCGCTTCGCACTCTAGGGCCTTCGGAGCCCCTCCCGGCTGTGCCGCAGGGTTCACGCTGGCCACGTGTGTCCGTGTCTGTGCGCGTCCACTACCTCTCTGCTGAGAGCGGAGTTCTTGTCATCGGCGGCACGGCGCGGGGCTCCCTCCGGTCCCGCTGATGACGCGTCTAAACTGAGAAGCAAGAGATCTGGCCATCGTCTTTGTCACGGAAACGGTGCTGAAATCATTAGGAAGGGAGTGGATGCTTTGTCATCGACTCCTGTGTTCACAAATAGGGGTCCCTCAGCTCCCAGGTGCCAGGCGCTGATCTAGGTGCCAGGGACCGAGTGGTGGACACAGGTGAGTCGCTCCTCCTCAGGATGTAACGTCCCGACTCGAGCCGAGGTCCTTCACACTCAGTGAAACAGACCCTGGAACCTGGACGGCAAAGTCAAAGCTGATGGCGTCTTCCTCAGCCTCATGAGGTTTAGCTTGCGCATTTGAGGCAATTGTTCCCACCGACGGCGGGACGCTGTGCTGCACGGCGACCTGCGCTTGTCTGTCAACCTACACGTGACCACAACTGCGGCAGACATCTGTCCGGACCCCCGGCTGCTGGCTCCAACCCCCCGGCAACGGTTCTCAAACTTGAGTGTGCATGTGAGTCACCTGCTGGCCCCACCCCCAATCTCGAACGTCAACAGCCTGGGGGGGAATGAGAACCTGCATTTCTTTTTTTTTAAAATTTTTTAATGTTTATTTATGTTTTAGAGAGACAGACAGAGACACAGAGAGAGACAGAGGGAGACACAGAATCCAAAGCAGACTTTAGACTCCAAGCTGTCAGCACAGAGTCTGAGGCAGGGTTCGAACTCATGAACTGTGAGATCACGACCTGAGCCGAAGTCCTGACGCTTAACTGACTGAGCCGCCCAGGTGCCCCGAGCACCTGCATTCCTAGCCACGGTGCTGCAGTGCAGGCTGGGTCATGTTTGGAGAGCCACCGCTCTAGGTGATCAGGACCCTGTTGGCCAAGGCCCTTTCCTCTTGTGTTTCCATTTCGGAGCCGACTCAAGTCACGTCCAAGTCTGATGAGAGCGTGTGCAGAGCTGGTGTGCGGCCCGACGCGACCAGGGGAGCTGCAGGCTCATAAAGGGGCCTCTGTGGTCACCGAGAGCCACATGCCCTGCTCCCCACCCAGCCCGGCCTGCCCGGCTTACTTCTGCCCCCCTTCCAGGGTCCCTGCTGCAGACTCGCGGAGGGCCCGGTGCCCTGACTCCAGAGAAGCCTCGGGTGGGCTTAGAGCCCTTGTGGGGCAGAGCCCTTGTGGCTCTGCAATGTTCACAGAGGTGTTTCTTCAAGGTCGCGCCTCTTACTGATGCCAAAACTCCCAAGGGACCAGGGCGCCTGGCACGTGGGCCGTTCTGTGTCCGTCTGCTGAGGGGACACTGAGGCAGCTCCTGCTTCCAGTGCGGGTGGGCACAGAATGGGAAGCAGGCACATCGCCCTCTGTGGGGCGTCCCTGGGCTGGTCGCTCCACCGTCCCCAGCTCTTCCCGGTCCCTGGACCCCGTCCCTCAGCTCTGCACACCTGCCTCCCTCCCCTGGGGCCGGCGGCCACTCACAGGTGTGCTGAACTCTTTCCAAGACCGCCCAACTAGACTAGGGGACTCGGCTGTGGGGAAGTCAATGCCGGGTCCAGGGGGACGGTCCCCCCACCGCGAGGTCAGCAGGCTGGGTCTTCTTGTCCCTCCAGGATGAAACAACCTCCCCGAAAGTGACGGCCTCTTCCCGTGTGTCAGTCTCCTGCTTCCGGGGGTCTGACTGCAGGACCCGCTAAGCACATGTTTCCAGAGCCCTGTAATCCTGGAAAGCCTCTCCCTTTGGGGTTTCTTCTGTTTCGGTAACAGCCCCTGAGTCTTCAGGGACATCCTGTACCAGACGCACAGCATACGCCCTGAGAGACGAGTGGGGCAAACTGATCCGGACCCCTGGTCATTATCAAAAAATCCAGACAGATGCATTTTCACAATAACGTCTGGCTCTGGGTGTGTTTTAAATTACAAGGATCACTCTTCCTTTGTGCCATTGGCCTCAATGGAAAAAGGCTGGTGACGCCTGCCGACCGGTAGCTCCAGGCGGATACTCTGGCTGGCTTTATCCCAAGGCACATTCCTGCCCCCACGTTCACGAGAACCACGAGCACCACAGGGCGTCCCGCTGGCCAGGGCTCAGGTCCAGAGTCAGGGACAGCAAGTGAACAAATCCACCATAATGCCTGAGATCTCACACCTTCCTTTTCCCATCGTGACACTCCTCCTGGGAGACGCTCCTCCCGTGTCCCCCTCCTGGCTGGGTGCTCCCTCTCCGAGCCTGCAGCCTCTGCCCACCCCCCCCCCCCCCCGCCCGATCACTCACCACTGTCCCAGAGAGCGGGTCTACTCGGGTCAAGACGGGCTAGCGCAGCCCTCAACGGCCTCGTCACCACAACCTCTGCTCTGAACACAAACGGAGCAGGGAATTTTCGTACAAATCTAGTGGCTTACAAATACAGACTCCCTCCGACTCAGGCAGTGCATACTGTGACCCTATCCGGTAATGTCAGCAAGAAGGTCCCTGATCCCTGTGCACCACCCAGAACTGGAAGACGAAGAGAGCAGAGGAGCAGCGAATTCTTAGAGGTGGGCAGGCAACTGGATGTCGGGGTGCGAGGAGCCTGTGCATTCTGTGTGTACCTGTGTGTGTGCATGCCTGTGTGTGTACCTGTGTGTGTGCATTGCCTGTTTGTGTGGGTATGAGTCTGTGTGTGTACATGTCCGTGTCTGCGTGCCTGTGTGTGTACCTGTGTGTGTGCATGCCTGTGTGTGTGCCTGTGTGTGTACCTGTGTGTGTGCATGCCTGTGTGTGTATCTGTGTGTGTGCATTGCCTGTTTGTGTGGGTATGAGTCTGTGTGTGTACATGTCCGTGTCTGCGTGCCTGCGTGTGTACCTGTGTGTGTGTGCCTATTGCTTGTGTACATGTGCACGCCCACATGCATGTATGTGTGTTTGCTACAACTTTCTTTTATTTAAAAAATTTAAAAACATTTTTAACATTTATTTTTGAGAGAGAGAGAGACAGAGTGTGAGCAAGGGAGGGACAGAGAGAGAGGGAGACACAGAATCAGAAGCCGGCTCCAGGCCCCACGCTGTCAGCACAGAGCTTGATGTAGGGCTCGAACTCACAAACTGTGAGATCATGACCTGAGCCGAAGTCGGACGCTCAACCGACTGAGCCACCCAGGCGCCCCTGATACAACTTTAATATTCCTGTCCTAATAACTGCCATGATGGAAAACCATATTGATCATCAGTGACATGGCCCCTTGCCCCCCAGAGCCTATGGGTTTCCAGGTCAATTGTGCATCCCTGGAACGAGCTAGGCCCCCCCACTCCATCCCAGAGGACACACTTCCATCTCTGTCATATAGCATCAGACAGTCCAACAGGTGTTCACTCGTAAGCCATTCCCAGACCAAATCAGCATGGGAACCGCCTGACCCTAAAGCCCAAATGACCAAAATGACTGAGGTCGGTCCTACTAGGTAACCTTCCATGAAATGTGATGATAAGCAAAGCCATTTAAATCAACAGAAACCCTGAAGATCACGTGATAGAAACCACGAGCTTGCAAGGGTTACAAGAACGAGCCTGTCGGGGGCAGCCTTCAGCCAAGGACTGGCCATCCATCACGGCCGACAATTCCCCACCATCTGAGGGCACAGTCTTGAGTGTCAGTGCTTACAACACATAAAACCCCTTGAGTTATTACTCCCAAGAAGGAACATTCTCAGAACATAATAGATGAATCACCCTGGATAAAAACTTCAGGCAGCTTATGATAAAAATGACTTATTAGACAAACGCACCGAACATTTCAGACTGGAAAAAGCTAAGCAGGATGTATTTTCGGCTTTAGCTTTGGGGGTAAATGAAATGATGAGGAACCTCAGTTTTCTGAATTTTCCCGCGGTCTCCGAATTGAGCACAGCGGTGTGAATCCTGGCGTGGCCGGAGGCTATAGGAGCCACTGGAGCCACAGGAAGGAGACTCGGGGTCCCTGTTGACAGAAGGACCGTGGTCTCGGGGACCACCTCTGTGTGTCTCTGACCCATACCTCCCAAGGGGCAGAGAAAGTGAGGCCTCTGCCCCAGAAGCAACTTCACTCAGCTTGTCCGCTCGGCTCTTGCTTGATCGAAGTGGAAAGACCACGCACCCACAAGAAGATCAACGGGGGCCGCCTGGGAAAATGCTGTAGTCGTTGATACTTTTTGTCCATTTAAAATAGAAAATGCTTGAGAAGGATAGCGTTCTCAATGTCGCCTGCTCCAATAATTTCAACTAAATCATTTCTCATTTAAATACTTTTAGGAGGGGGGTTCATAGATTTCTAAACGCAAGAGCTATTTCAGGTTTGAAGACCCACAGACCCAGACGCTGGACCACGCGTCAGGGGTTCCGCGTGGGGGGCGCCCAGAGGCTGGTGGCCACCCCACATCCTTCACCCTCCTTCCCTCTGTCTCCTCTACCTTCTTATCCTCTACCTTTTATCTCCTCTACCTTCAGAAAGAGGAGGGAGGCCAAGACGGGCCGCCATGTGCAAATTAGAAAGAGCTCACTCCTCTGGCCAGGCCAAAAGATGAGTCAGAAAACACTCCCTGCACCTGCTCATGGGGACGATGGACTGAGCGAGAGCCCCTCTCTCCCGGGCAGAGCAGCAGAGAACAGACTCCTCGGGGTTTGGCCAGTGGGAGTGGCTCAGGATGTCTCAGCCCCACACACCCCTCGGGCCTGGGTGCCCCCTGAGCCAAGAGCAGAAATACCAGCAGGAGAAGAAGGATGAGGGGACCTGGGACAGGCAGGGCTCCGAGATAAAGGCTGGCGGGCAGAATCACACGCAGAAAGGGGAGCCGAGCCCCAAGGTGAGGGTTACCAGGAACCCAGAGTGGGAAACAGGGAGAATAAAGAGGGGATGACCACTGTAACGGCAGGATTCTTCCCTAAAGTCAAAGGCAGTGTGCAAGGAGTAAGGGGGGTGCCAGCACGGAGGAGCTCCGTCGGCCTGGGCTGGCCTCGCCTGAGGGTCCAGGCAGGCCAGGACGGTGCAGCGCGCCGGACCCCCTTCCCACGTGCACGGCCTCGGGGTTACCCGGGTAGGA
Source organism: Panthera onca (assembly GCF_046562875.1). NCBI lineage: Eukaryota > Metazoa > Chordata > Mammalia > Carnivora > Felidae > Panthera > Panthera onca. The sequence continues at coordinate 3,905,754 of NC_138339.1, read as the reverse complement.
CCCGCAGTCACCGACTTCCTCCAGAGCTCGTCCTTGGTCCCCGTTCACACTCACCTCTGGGGAAGTCTGCCCAGCTTTTGCATAAAACGAAAGCATGATGTTTGCCTACACTTAAGTGGGTGACGACTTCGAACAAGGCCCACGTGCCCTAAAAGGGTCAGTGACATTTGGAGCCCAGCCTCGGAAAGCTGTGCCCGCACCCAGGAACCTGGGCGTCGCACCTGCTCTGGAGAGAAGGGTCGGGACCCGGCTCTGGGGGTTAGGGGGGCACCCTTTGCAGACGCGCGCCCGCCTACGCCAGCGGCCCACCCCCAGGGCGGGAAGCGTGGTCACGTAGTGTCGCCCTACCTGAGACCAGGGCGAGGCAAACCAGCTGGCCCGAGGCGGGCCCGCGGCTGCATGCGGGGGGTGCCTGGGACAGGGAAACGGGGCGCAGGCTCGCTCTAGCTCCACACTTGGCCGCGGCAAGTGCAAGCACTTCTTTGAGGCCAGCTCTCGGTACTTCCCAGAAACGTGCTTTTCAGCACATTTCAAGAATCTTCTCTGTGTTCCTCGTTCACACGTAACAGAGCACTAAAAATAAAACAAAAGCCGTGAGCGAACAATACTTCTCTGGTGGCGGCTTTTCGCTACGATCGGTGAGTCAAACTGTCTTCGGATGATGTCCGCTTGAGCATTTATGTAACTGTGACAACTGAATGAGATTTATTGGACCTTGGCATTTTAAAAAGGCATTACGGTGTATCACGTGGAGAGGAGGATGTGAAGGCACAGCGTTCGGGGGCCGAAGGAGGGGCAGGGCAGACAGAAACCATGAAGGGAGGAATTCCGAAGCTATCGTTTCATGAGAAGATAACACGTTGGGTTGCATCTGACACTGGAATGTGCGGAAACGTAATACAGCGCCCGCCCCCAAAGCAGGGACCAGCAGGGGACCCCCGGGGCTCACGAGTGTGCCTCAGAAAGCCAAGAGAAGGCGGCAAGTCTGCTCGGGGCACAAATGCGTTCTCTCCCGGTCAGGGGGTGCTCTGAGTCCGGGGCAGACGGCGCACACCGGGCTGAGATGAGAGATCCGGGGTCACTGGGTCTCCGGAGAGAAATCCCCGTCCCTCACGACGAGGCCTGGAGCTGGCGAGTGGGGGACGCTGTGCTGGGCAGGTGACTCCGCCCGGGCTCAGCGTGTGCAGATCACATCAGCACAGGGGCCCGGGTTCCGGCCTCACACTTGTGCTCGGGCTGACAGGTGTGCGCCTGTGTGTTTCCTGCACTGCGGGAGCCCGTGCCCTGTGCGGAGCTCAGTCTCCAGGGTGGAGACTTTCCACCGGGTGGCTTCCTTCCCGTGGGCTCGGCCTTCAGGGACACGCACAGAACATGCAGTCAGTCCTAGGAGAGTCTAGGCTCCCGCCTCCCAGTGAGAGAGAACCAGAGTCCCCGGCTGGCAACTGGCAGGCTAATTCCAGGGCCTGGATGGCGGTGGGGGGGGGCACGGATGGAAACAGTGCCTCAGTGAGATTCCAGGCCCGGCTGGATCCATCCTCTGTCCTCCTGAGCAAGGTCATTCGAGGTGTGGGTGGGAATGAGCCCAGCTGGCCCGAGGAGGCCGGGACAGGGGAGCTGCTCCGGGATTAGTCTCTCAGTACCCTGCGCGGGGTTGACGCTGCAGTTCCGTGGGCTGCTCTCTTTCTGGTGTCCTTTTTGACCCTAGTGACACCTACACGTCTGGGTTGAGGCACAGGGAGATTAAGGAGCTGCCACCACCCTCAGGGAGCCCCTGGGTGCCCGTGGCACAGGTGTAGGGGCCTGGCAGGGGGCCCTTCCCAACACCCCCTCCCCAGGGCCGGACTGCGCTGGGCACCCTCACGTGGGGTCACGCCACCGTCAACACTCATGTTCCCACCTGTTAGCGTTCGGCACACTAACAACACATCAATTCCTGCAAAACCAACATGAGCAGTTTCTTCCCCAAGTGCGGCAACTGCTCACGGAAACGGCTCAGGAAATGGTCCTCGTCTCTTCCCAGGGCAGGCCGCCTTCTTCCCGCTCTGCACTACAGGGACACGGCCCCAGGAATGGCTACGGCTGCCCTGGGGCTCAGTGGGTCCCCAGGACCCCGTCAGCGTGACGAGCGCCCCCAACCCGTCCTGGCCTCGAGACGGGGTGGGTGATGGCCTCGTGGATGCCGCTGGGCGAGTGGTTCGAAGGATGTGATCAGAAAGTCCCTAACATGCCAAGGAAGGGAGACTGGAGCCCCAAAGGGTGGCCTGAGCTGGAGAACCCAGACTCGGAGGAAGAGGAGCGGGAAGCAGTGAGAGCAGCGGAGGGGACAGCTGGTCGACCCGGTGCCGAATGGACCGGCTCCAGGAGCACCCACCTGGGACCAGGCGGACACCAGCCACTGCAGCTTCTTGTGCTTGTGGCAGCGCTTAAGCAGACAGACTTCGTGAGTCCTAGGCTTGGGCTCGGAGCCGCAGACCGCGTCCGGCAGCAGCTGCGGCCTGGCCACGGGGCTGGTGCTCTTACAGGCCACGGACCTCTTCCTCCACCCCTTCCCGCAGGTCCGGGAGCACTGTGGGAAGAAAAGGGGCCGAGTCTCAGCGAGACGTCCGTCGGACCCACCCTGACCCCCCTGCAAGGTCCAACCCAGTTCTGCGATCGGCAGGAGGGGACCCAGCTGCCGCCCCCCACACCAGCCCGGTCCCAGTTACCTCCGCCCAGGGCCCCACGCTCCAAGCGGGCGGGCAGCTCCGAGGCTGGCAGGCCTGTCTGCTGGACGGCATGGGCTGCGGACACAGGCTGGCCGCCACCCGCTCGGACGCGAAGCGTGCCCGTCGCGTGCACTGGACGAGGCGGCTCTGGGTGCCCCCACCGCAAGGCTGGCTACACGTGCTCCAGTTCCCCACGGACCAGCTGGGAGGGGACAACGGCACCTCGGTGAGGGGCGCCGCCCGTGCGGGAGACACGGCCGCGCCAATCCCACCCACGGCCCACAGGCACACCGTTGTTTCCAGTCGCTCGGCAGCCTCTCCGGTCCCTGCTGCCTCTCACCTTCCCGATTAGCCCTCCTGCCTGTGTTTCTCTCCTTCCCTGCTTTCAGTTCACCGGCACAGTGCTCTCTCTTCCCCTCTAGCTGGCTTTTAGGTGGGACGCTTCACGCACGTGCAAAAGGAAGGCCCTCTGTGTCCCCATCCACCCGCCTGCAACGATCATCAACTTATACCTCCAAACCCTGCAGCACATTCACGAAAATTCCGGATGCATGTGGATTTCAATTGCATCTCTGCAAGGTGCGGACTCTTTGTTGTTGTTTCTAATTTTTTTTTAACTTTATTTTGATAGAGAGACAGAGAGAGAGAGAGACAGAGAGAGAGAGCACGAGTAGGATAGGGGAGAGAGGGAGGGAGAAACAGAATCCCAAGCAGGTTTCACACTCAGTGCAGAGCTCAATGGGGGGCTCGAACTCACAAACCGTGAGAGCATGACCTGAGCTGAAATCAAGAGTCGGAGGCCCAACCGACTGAGCGACCCAGGCACCCTGAGGATTCTTTGTTGTTTTTTTTTTTAATTTTTAAAATGTTTTTATTTATTTTTGAAGGAGAGAGAGACAGAGCACGAGCCGGGGAGAAGCAGAGAGAGAGGGAGACATAGAATCCGAAGCAGGCTCCAGGCTCGGAGCTGCCAGCACAGACCCTGACGCGCGGCTCAAACTCACGAGCCGTGAGATCATGAGCTGAGCCGAAGTCGGACACTTAACCGACTGAGCCACACAGGCGCCCCTCTTTGGTTTTGAAAACATAACCATAATACCTTCGTGGCACGTAAAACATTAACGTGATCCCTTACTATCATTAAATATTCAGTGTTTCTTTGCCAACCGTGTCATAAATGTCCTAACTTGTTAATCTGCTTGGTGGAATCCAGACAGAGTCGGTCGGCACTTTGCAACTGGCTGGTATGTCTTTCTTCTCTTTTAGTCTATCGGCTCTTTCTTAATGTATTTTTCTATTGGATTGATTGGTTTTAGACACGATACCGCTCGCCTTGCTGAGTCTCCATAGTGGCTTCTGATGATCGCAGGAGTCCCCACATTACATCTCTGTGGTTTCACTTAACATGTTCTTCCGTCCTCTGTACTTCCTGTAACTTAGCAGCTGGATCCAAAGGCTTGATTGGACTTAGGTTCTATTTATTTATGTATGCCTTTTTTGTGAGAAGACTTCAGACGTGAGAACTTCCAGCAGGAGGCCCGTAATGCCTGGTCATCTTTCTTTCAATTTGATAGAAGCTGTCGAGAATGTTCTCCCTGAAAGCAAGTTTTTTTTTTTCTTTTCTGATTCTAGAAGTATTTCTTGTTGATGTGTATGTCGGCCGGTGACGGAGGGGGGATGGCGTTGGGTCCAGGCTCAGCTGGGGCGCCGCTACTGGGTCTCAGATAATCCCGCAAATGTCTACGAAGCCGCCCACTGGCTTTGCACCAGCCCATCTGCAGGAGGGCCTAAGATGCACGCTCCGGGTGGGGGGTCATCTGAGGCAGGAGGGGCAGGAGAGGAAATGCGGCTCAGAGACAAGGGTTCGTGCGGCGAGAAGGCAGCCATCTGGCCTCTGAGAGGACACGACGACTCTCACTCCTAGTTTCTTCCGTTCAGAGTGTTCAGGCAAAACTTGGAAATTCCGCAGGTAACTCTGAGGCCCGGCGGGCTCCATATTGGCTCTAAGAGCCTCCTCCCACAGACTATACCCCGACAGTCACACGTGAGTCCAGGAGAAGCCAAGAACGCTTGGGGGAGAGCTTGTGAGACGCCTCTCGGAAACACCCCGTATCAATGCGAGAGGCTCTGTGAGGACTCCAGCCGGGGACCCAGCCGATGCAGACAGACACACAGCGTGGAAGATGGGGACTGTCCAGAGGGGACCCCTGGGATTATCCCTCACACTCAAGTCTTCAGGGTCGCTCCCTCTCTCTCTGAGTACGGCGTACATTTAAACAATTCTATGTTTTTGGTTTATTTATTTTGAGAGAAGGAGCGAAAGCAGGGGAGGGGCAGAGAGAGTGGGAGACACAGAATCTGAAGCAGGCTCCAGGGTCCGAGCTGTGAATGCAGAGCCTGATGCAGGGCTTGAACCTATGAACCGTGAGATCATGACCTGAGTTCAAGTCAGATGCTTAACAGACTGAGCCACCCAGGCGCCCCCATTTTTTTAAAGCATAGGTAAGGGCAGGCAATATATGCAACTTAAAAATTTTTTTTTGGTGTTTATTTAGTTTTGAGAGAGACAAACAGAGAGCGCGCAGGGGAGGGGCAGGGAGAGAGAGAGAGGAAAACACAGGATCCGAAGCAGGCTCCAGGCTCTCAGCTGTCAGCACGGAGCCCGTCACGGGGCTTGAACCCATGAACTGTGAGATCATGACTTGAGCCAAAGTTGGACGCTTAACCGACCGAGCGACCAAGGCACCCCATATGCAACTTTTAAATTCTGCGTTTTAAAAATTCAATGTCCCAAACAAGCATTTTGCTTACACTGCAAAGCCTCCGTGAGCGTATTTTCAGTCTCTCATGTTTCACTCTGTGGACCGAGGTGCAGGCCCATCTAAGGAAGGTAACAAAGGCTCCCTGCTCCAGGACGCCCATGGGCACCAAGAAGCCTTACCAGTTCTGGGGCGCCGTGCCTGTCAACACGTCTGAGCAGAATGACCAGGACTTTTCCTCACGCTCTCAGAGGGGCCATGACCCAAACACTCTTCGAGCCAATGCCCGGACTCTTGGGAAAGTTGTCAGGACAGATTAGGCGTTAGGCTGATGGGACGCGGAAGGGGTCCCACCCCGGGGCTGGCGCCTGTGGCCGGCTCGTACTATCCCGGTTTTACCTACCTTCGCCTGGAGAAGGCCTGAACTATTTTATACCAAGTGTTTCTCCTCAGTGTCTTCTACTGTGTTGCTAAGAAAATTACCAAGAACTGCAATGCAAAGTTGGAGTCACCTAAAAAGAAACGGTTGGGTCTGTGGGAATTGTTCTATATCAACTGTGGGAATGTTTTCATTCTTCAGTGTCAACGAGATAACTGTGTTTCATTTCATGTTAAGCCACGTAAGCTCAGCATCCTCGTTGTGAAAATTCCATTTCCAGCCCCGTGGCTGTGATGGGTTTGCACTGGGAGCCTCCAGCTGCTTCTCCGTCGCCTCCCCCCATTTCCTCCATGCGCTCTCCCAGCCCTGTAGGCCTTATAAATTGTAACTGGTGTATCCACACTGGGGCCGCCAAGATGTCTTGGCCGCTCTCAGGCTTTTCACACCAGCTCGTTAAGTCTTCTGTCTCCGCCATCTTAAGTCGTTCCAACTGGGTTCATCCATTCTCTGCCCTTCTCTTCACTACACGTCATTAAGAAATCCTCCCGAACAAAGATCAACTCACGCAGCGTCTGGAAACGCCAGGTGCCTGTTTTGTTTCACAGGCAGAGCTCTGGGGAGGTGTCTTGATTTCAGCTCATGAAAGAGTCAGAATCCACACAAGCTTCTGTGCTGTCTGTGGGTTCCGCGAGCAGAGGCGAAGGTGTGCCTGGTCGCTAACCAGTGGCCGTGCCCGGCCGGCTTTGTTCTGTTCTTCCCAAGTCCACCAACCAGAACAAAGCAGGTAGCCGGTATTCCCCGAATCAGCCGGCCTTCCCAGGCAGGACCCGGAGGACGCCGGTGCCCGGCCGCCACGGTACCTCCCCGCCGAGGGCTCCCCGGCAGGGCACACCTTCCCGGCTCCCACTGCCGCTGGAGGAAGTGATACAATTTACAGCTGCTGCTCAGCAGTTCAGGCCGGGACCCCTGGAACCATCTGTTCAACGGTCGGCCCCCCTAACTATCAACAGCCATGACCCGTTTCAGAATAACATGACTTTCTCGTCTCCATTAAAAAAATAATCACGACATTTTGGTTTCGGTAATTTAATGTTTCCTTTGAAAATGCAAGTTCCCAGCAACGGTATTTGAGGCAGCTCCCAGGCGGCCACGGGGTCTTAACGGCCCCTGGGACTCGGAGGCTGAGGCAACAGGGACCACAGGGCCCACTGTTCACGGCCGGGCCCCAGCCAGGGCCACCCTGGGGCTGTCACCGACTTCGCATCAGGAAGGCTCGCAGACAGCAGACAACTGCTAGCTTCGTTTCAGGAGTGAGATTCCGTTTCTTTTTTCTGTTTGTTCTCTTTGGAATTTCAAGACTGAGCACCTGCCCGTTGTTCCATTTTCAGGGAGAAGTCTTGACCTTCTAGGAGCATCTTTCGAAAACGTAAACGCTCGGAATAGTGGCCGGCAGAAGCCGCGGGAAGGCGTGATAAATCATAGGCACCCACGGCTGCACTTGGTCCCGGGGTGAGTGCCGGGCCCGGGGAAGGACGCCACTGAAATGCAGCTTTAACCACGGGGCCGCCGCTCCGCTCGGTCCCACCAGGTACCCGCCACGCCCCAGCGGGCTGTCCTTTATTGATTTTGAGAGACGGATCAAGAGAGCACGAGCGAGCCGGGGAGGGGCAGAGAGAGAGGGAGACAGAGACTCCCAAGCACGTTCCGAGGTGTCCGTGCAGAGCCCGACTCAGGGTTTGAAGTCCCAAACCGTGAGATCACGACTTGAGCTGAAATCAGGAGTTGGACGCTTCACCGACGGAGCCACCCAGGCGCCCCCTAAACGGAATGTTTTCAAGGTAACAATGCACGTCCACCAACAAACAGACGCCAGCTGGAAGAATCTGTCTTTCTCATAGGAAAAGAAAAATCAGTCACGAGTTCACTTAAGGAGTGCGGGCCAGCCGTATGCTGAAGGCACAGGGGTGGAGGCCAGGGAGAAATGACCCCTGAGGCCACCTGGCAGGATACCTCAGGCCCTGGGCACCCCTGCCCCGTCTGCTGCTCTGGGAATTCACCACCGGCCTGTGTCAGGAACGATTCACCAGAACCCGATGGTGCCAGCCACTCTCCAGGCGCGCTGAGAACCAGGCGCCCGGCTCTGAAGGAGCCCATGACCTTGGTGCCCAGGTGTGAAAGTGAACGGTGCCCAGGTAGCCAGAATCGCCCGACAAACAGATTGTGCCGAACTCGCGCTCGGGCTTCAGGGGCGCTGCCCTCAGTCCCCGGATGCTTCCAGACTTGAGGCTCAGGCACATCAGAAATGGCGGCAAGACGCCCGGGCCGTCCGCACCCTCTGCCACGGTCTTTTTGCCTGGACGTCTTGCACGCGTCCTTCTAGAGGCGGTGCTGGGGGTTGGTCCCCCCCCATGCCACCTCAGAACTGCAGACCCTTCACGGACACCTGTTGGCAAGGTCAGGGGCCAGACTTCCGAAGCCAGGAGGCCTGGACAGGCCCTGGCCACGGGCACTGGGAGGCGTGTGACCGGGAGGCTACTTTGTTTTGTTCAGCCTCAGAAGTCAAACCGCTCTGTCCGACCTGTGTCCCCGATGGAGAGATTTACGACGAGCCAGACGTTGGCAGGGAACTGTGTTCACCCCTAACCGCACTCACGGTGTCTTCGCCCAGCCCCACAGGGCCAAGCTGAAGGACATCAAAGGCTCACTCCAGAAGGGGCGTTAATTTTATGGACTGTGAGAAGCCAAGGGTATGTGAGTTTTTATTATTCGGGGGCCGACATGCTATTTGTACCAGATTTTCCTGTCTCGCCATCCTGCCGTCAGGTGTTGTCTAAAGAAGAATTAGGAGGATCTGTGGAGCTCCCATGTACGTGGGAAAATCAGGGACCGTGGAATCTGAGGCACACACAGGCTGGAGAAACTGAGCCCGCCCTCCCGTCCCCCCCTTTCTAATTCTGTGCCAGCAAAAATCCTTCCCCTGAAGGTGCTCTCTCTGCACACCACGGAGAGGGTCTGCGTGCTGTTAACTCAAATGCGAAACTCACGAAAGGTCACAGGGCGATCATTAGAGTCTGTGTGACGACGACGTGCTGGTCCCCTGTGCCGCCACTCCCGCACGGAAAACCGGGAACAAGAGGCTGAGCGTCAGAGCTGGGAAGGACTGACTTCACCAGCCTGCCTTACGTAGGGGGAAACTGAGTCCCGGGAAGCGAGGACAGCCGCTCACGTGGTTGCAAAGGCGACAGGGATGGGTGGGATGCCAGGGCTGCTCTCTGCTTGGAGGACGAACGCCCTTTCCGTGGGGGAACCTCCCTCCCGCTGCTGTCCACACCCGTTCAGCACCCGGCCGCCGAGCCAGCTGCCTACATGACACACACTTGTGCGAAGAGTGAGCAAATCTGGGTGGTGACTACACAGAGCCGACAAGCCGGCAATCCCTGCCAGGCTGCACCCGGAGCCGGGCGCTGCCGGCGTGGGAGGTCCGCCCTCCACTCAGCCGGGTTCACCAGCCCCAATTCTCATGCCCGGGGAGCGTGCAGAGGGGCCGACGGGACCTCGGTCTCTGCCTGTGGCCCAGCCAGTGCGAAGGCACCGGTTCCCAAACTGCAGCTGGCTGGTGGGGTTCTCCAACACCGCTGCGTTCCTGGTCTCTCCTCCCTTCACAGGAGTCAGACCTCAGGGATGGGCGTCGGGAGTGTGGACTTTTACAAATCCCTCCCTTCCCCGGCCTTGTGGCCTGGATGGCGAGCAGCGCCAGAAACACGGACTCGAAGAAAGGCAGGTGGCCCCCGCTCTTTGGAAGGGTTCAGGGCACCTGCCCCTGCAGTTTGTAACTGCCCTCCTTCCCCCCTGCATTAGTGTCGAACTGATGTTATTTTTGAACTATTAAGAGAATTAGGACGGGCGGATAAAACCCGGGGCTGAGAAGCCTGGTGAACAGATTCTTCTGGAGGAAGGCAGGTACCTTCATTCCTGATCGCTGATGATTTAGGAGAGCCCACCCAGGTTCCCCTGTGGACCGGGGCCCCGGTTCTGTGTAGCGCTCCTGGTTGTTAAGACCGGGCCCCGGAGCTGGGTCCTGGCCCCAGACCCGGCAGCTGGCTGATGGGAGTGCAAAGTCGCCTAAGCTCAGGCTCCTTCCCAGAAGGACCATCCCGGAACCCAAGCAGCTGAGGAGCTGGGCCGGACCAGACCTGCTTGCTTGTACGTGGACGCTTCCAACCTTGAAATAAAGATCTCTGACAAGGGAAGGTAACCATGCCCAGAACTGATACTTTTCCAACCTTCCCAAACAACCCATCTGGAGAAATGTGGACACATCCCCGTCCAAGCATCGCTCCGTGGTGCACAGTCTTGCAGACGTACATTTTATACTCGGCCGTGGCAGGCTGTGATGAGGGATGTGTTCGTGACGGGGGACACCACATGGCTTACAAAGATCCCTCCTGTGCACCTGCCCCCCAAGCAGATGGCTGGCTCTCTGCCGGGCGGGGCCGATATAACCTCCTACCTGAGACGGGCAGGTTCCGCCCTCAGGAGGACAAAGCAGTTGCACACACACTCCTGGTGAGTCTGCTTTCTCTGGACACCAGACACACTGCCTGCCACGGGCTCCTCCCTGCCACTGGTTCACTGCCAGCCTCATGACAGCTCTCCTCTCCACTTACTCTGAACTGACCCGCCAGACTCATCAGGTCTTTCCACTCTCTTGGAGAAACACCCCGGCCACCGCCCACACCACGCTGAGTGCCGGGTGAGTGGGTCGCCCGGGATGGTCAGCATCCCTCCGCCACCACCCGGTGACATGGGAGCACACGCGGACCCAGCCGAGCCCACCCTCGGGTCGGCCTCTGCCAGCTGAACTTGGTATTGGAATTACGTAACATAATTAAATTTGGTGTAGCTCGATGAGACACGAACACGAAAACCGAGAAGCCCGTTTCTATGAAAACGAAGTTGAATCTCCAGAATGACTCAGTGCAGACCAGTCATTAAACAGAACTGCTGTCCGCTTAGGGCGAGGCTGAGGACAAACTAAAACATGGAGAAAAATTAAAAATGTAAAATGATTTTGCCTTCACATGACGGGACAAGCTTCAACTTTCTCTTAAAAAAAAAAAAAAAGAAAAGAACCCTCAAACAAGGCACCGTAAGTAATGGGCATTTGATTGCAAATAATCAGTTCAGATCTTTAATAAGCAGGCCCTCCTCCCAGTGAGCTTTTGGCCATAACTGAAAGAACCAGAATGCAGATGCACACTTACGGGTTTTAAGTGAAAATAAAGGTTCAGTGTGTGTGCATGTTGTTAAGTGATTTTTCCCTGACTCCACTTTTTCCATCAGTGGGTCGAATGCAAACCTCTCTTCTATCTGGTGAGAAGCCCTGAATCTTGCTGGGGGAGCTCCTCGCCCGTACGAACCCCTGCTCACAGAGCATATACATGTGACAGGAGACGGGAACCAAGAGCAACAGCCCCTACCTCTGCCCCTGCTGTCCCGTGTGCGCATCTCAGGGAGCGGAACCCTCCGGCTTCCTTCCTCTGGCCCCGTCCACGTCCCACCAAATCTACTGCTGAGTCTCCAGCAAAGCTGCTGTCTCCTGGACATCTGGCTGAAGCCAGGTCGGTGCTGGTTCATCTTCTGTGCCACTTGGCTGGGCCGTGCAACCCAGATATTTGGCCGAGCACTATTCTAGAGGATTCTGTGAAGGTCGGTTTTGGATGAGGTTAACGTTGAAGTCAGTAGAGTTTTGATCGGTGGTAGATTGCCCCCTACAATGTGGGGGGGGGGGGGTGGGGCTCGTCCAATCCGTTGAAGACACACGCATTTATCTTGTAGTACCTCTGAGTGATTCTCTGACACGGGCAAAAATAACGCGCTAAAGGGATCACGGATGTTGAAAGTATGCAAATTTAGGATATTCACACTTAGGAGAATTCATTGAGATAGTTCTGAATTACATTGTACAGAAGGGGGATGGGGGCTGAAGGAATATGGAACACAATGCCCACCCCCTGCCCCAGGAAAGGTGAGTGAATGAATTTACTCATAATCTAAAGAAGGGAAAGCAGATGCTATCTCGATGACACTAAACTAAATCAGAGATGGCCCTGGACAGGTGTTCCTTGTCTCTCCCGGGAACAGAACAAAAGCCAGGATCCTTGATGGAAGACTGTGGGCGTCAGGATCTCTGGGGGAAGGTTGGAGGGAAGAGAGGCCACCGCTAGTCCATTTCCCAAACCCGGTCTTTCAGAGAGAGAGGGATGTGGATACTTGAAGTCCCGAGAGACACTGCTGACGCTCCTCGAGTCGTGGAGGTAAGGAGAATCTCGGGGCCTCGTAAGCTGCTTCTGAGAAACACCAGAGGGAAGTGGTCCTTCCCCCACTTTGTTCAGAGAATGCGACCGTGAGGCCACACACATCGCGCAAACGTCTGGAGAGCGGGCTGGGGCATCACACAAGTTAGGCAAAAGCCAGCTGTAGGAACATGCGTGTTTATTGATCCCAAACCGAATTCACTTGTTTAGTTAGAAAGAACCTTTCTTTTCCTGCGGATACTCCGTTTTCATGAGAAAGGATAATGAAACACGTCATCCAGATTGCTGAGAACAGAGATGTATGTCCAAACGTACAAGATTCCCCCTGCAAGATTCCTCCACGCTGAGGGCAGAGGGACTGCAGACTTCAGCCAGCTTCAGGCTTTCCGGAATACGTTGCCTCAATAATGTGAACACCGTGGTTCTGCCCTGAAAACGGACAAGGGTGACAGGGACACTCATTTTGCCAGGAAGGCACTTTTACCTAGCCCAGGAGTTGGCAAGCACTTTGCCAAAGGGCCCGATGGTAAACATTTTCGGCTGGTGGGCCACGGGGTCCCCGTGGCCACGACGGAAGCGTGCCAAGGCGGTGAGAAAGCAGCCGGAGACAACCCAGAGAAAAGGGCCCGCGCCCCAGCAAAGCCTCACTTACCGCTGTGCCCGGCCCCAGGCAGTTACACGCACTTGTGACCACCAGGAGGGAGCACATCGCACACACGAGCAAGCAACGGCTATTTCTACGGAAGCCAGGACGCTTTCACGAGGTGATGCTTTGGCGAGGTCTACCTATGCCGCGGCCAGAGCACATGGCCGGCAGGGTCAGGGCACGCCGCCCCATCGTGGGAGGCAGACGGCGGCAAGAAAACAGCAACAAAAGCAACACGCCCCACACGTTGCATCGCGAAGCTCGTGCAGAAAGGTCCCGCAAGCGGCGTGGGTCGCGCCTGGGACCAGTGAGTCCAGCTCCGGGGCCTGGGCTCTCACTCACGGTTCGGGTCCCAAGGCGCCCCCTGCTCGGCACGCCGCCCTGTGAATCCATCTAGCCCCACAAACCCGTTAACGTCCCAGCCAAATCCTCACTTTACACGTGAGGACACGGAGGCCCAGGGGTGGGAGAGGCTTTGCTGCAGCCGCTCAGGCTCTTGATGGCCAAGGTCACACATTAGGAAGCGGTAGGACCAGGGAAAAAACCCCGCGAGCCCGCGTTCTTACCTATTCTGACATCTAAGGGGAGGCAGTTATCCAAAGTGGCTTAGCTCTAAAACAAATCAGTGCATGCATTTAGGAATTCTGGGGCCACGGCATATCTTGATTGAACAGTTGCAAATTTTGTTATGCACGTTCATTTCCTGGTCACAGAAGTGAGCTCACTATTTCAGGAAGAGGTGGACTTCTACTTAGGGCCAATTATGCACATGGCGGCCTGTTTTGAAAAATCCACAACGGTTCGGTATCGAATCAGCGTCAAAACACTTAGGGCTCTGCTCTCTCCAAACCGTTTTCCCCTGGGCTGTCAGGACATCAGATTGCCTAGAACATCTGAAATAGTTTTCCCTGCCTCTCAGGAGCCTGTTTAGTGGTGCTGTGGGGGAAGCCTATCGACGGATCTCACATGCACTTACGTATCCAACAACTGACTTACGCTCATTTTTCTTTCTTTTAAAAAGAATGACCTTCCCATAGGTGGTTTAATTCATGTCTCGAGGTGCAAAGGGGAGCTTAAATCATGGAATATTCACCGACAACTGTGTTCCAACTCACTTTCTTTGGATCCTCGTCTTCTGGGGAAAGAACGTCAGTCTTCTGTTCTATTATAGAGGGTGAACTCTCCCCGCTGTGGCGTCTTCCTTTTATGAGAAGCGTGTAAAATGATGGCCTCACTCCTCCTACGGTTTCAGGCTTTTCTGGCATGTTTGCTTCAGGGTTTCTGGGATGTTCACTCCTAGACAAATACTTTGAAATGATCTTCTCCAGACTCACAAGTCAATTTTCTAAGAATGCTTTCCAGGTGGCCGCATCCAGAGACCGGGTCTGGACCACAGCCACCAAGTTCCCGGGGCTGATGCGCTCGGCCGGTGGGGGTGCCGCGAGGTTCTGGGCCCGGGGTTGGTCAGCTAGGTCCAGCGACAGGGGGCTTGTGCGCCAGGGTTACCAGGGGCTGTCATACATCCAGGGGGCTTTAGGCAAGTCACCAAAGAAGCAGACTGGCACGAAGTCAATGTCAAATCCAGCTCAGAGTTTCCACCACATTCTTTGCCGTCAGGTAGTAGGGACAGGAAGCATGTCCAGGTGGCATGGCCACGTCGAGTCCACCAGCTGTCCTCATCACTTTCCGAGTGATTAGCATGTGAAATGTAAACAAAACTCGTAACCGCATTTCCCTGCCTTTTTTTTTTTTTTTTTTTTGGTTTAATTCATGAAAGCAGTAATGACAATGGAATGATGGGAACGGGAGCCATAAACCTACACGGAGGGGTCCAGGCAAGAATCCAATAGTGAAGGACAGAAAAGAGGGCGGACACAAATACTCACTCTAGTTTCCACAAAATGACAGCATGACAGGGTTTTTTTTTTTTTTTTTTTTTACAACGATAGTTCTAAGAATCTCCAAGTTTTATCTTTGAAGCTGTCAAACAGCTTCCACACTGAGGTCCAGGTGTGAAGGCACCACGTGACGTGGACGAGATTCCTGGCCATGAGATGCCACAAGGCCAGCTGCCTGCCAAAAATAACGTGGTTAACTTTCAATGGCAGAATCATCTCTCTCTCGACAAGGCTGGAAGGATTCCATTCTCCGCAGGAAGGATTTCTCACTGTGGCACATTAAGCTCAATCGGATCCAGGAAATGAACGCACAGAGTGTGTGGCACAATGTTCATGTAACCTCATGGCTCCCATCCCTGTGAAACTACCTTTGCCAGTGGCATCCATTTTTCTTCGAGACGTTTGCAGATTAGTCTTATTTTCTTCCTAAGTCTTGGGTGCCCATGGGTTGAATTCTGTCCCCATCAGGTAGATCTTACACACACCAAATACGGAAAAATTACCGCACATTATTTAATTAAATAATATTGCTAGCTGTCAGTCTAGTTAGCTGACTAAATAACTATTTAGTCAGATACTGTTGCAATCGACATCCTAATGGAAAGCTTCAGACATTACCTCGCATAACTTATCAGATGAATCATGTAAATGTCCTATTTATCCACTGCTCTTAAAAACATTGGTTCTAGAAGACAAAGAGGATGTGAGCAGGACCGTACTTGACCGGTATTTCATTCATGACATTTACTGTATTATAATTGGCATATTTTATTAACCTGCATTGAAAAGGGGCCTGATGACCCAATGGTACTTACATTATTCATACAGACATAAGAGAATACTCTGCTGTATATTTAAATGGTTTCACATATGCTCACTATTCTTCCAATGAGTCAGGGCAGAGAGAAGCCCCATATTTAAAGACCTCATTTTCTAGCTCAGCTGGTTTAAGTGACTTAAACTGGACCAGCAGCCAGCCAGTGTAGCATTTCTGATAATTTATCCCAAAATATCATATGCAGAGCACAGAAACCAGGTCTGGTAGTTTAGGCAGTCCTGTGATGTCTTTCTCTAACTTCCCGTATGACATAAGGTCTACATATGCACAAACGAGCAGCCACGAGAGAACTGCATTCGCATTCACAGACACGGGAGAGAAATCTGCGGGGCATTCAGTTCCTTGAACTAAAGGAAAGGATCTCTAACAGAAGGACAAGTGAAGGTGTCCGAAAATCTGAGCCCAGGGGAGGACTGAAGGCAGATGTCTCACGCATGGCTCCCCGGGTAGCAGGAAACGACACTGGACAGTCTGCAAAGTCCAACTGTGCTAGAGAAACCAGTATACGTCCCAAGTCCCGAGGAATCAGCCAGACAATCTGGGCTGATGAATCCGATGCCCAAATCAGGTATGTTGAGTTCTAAGACTAGTAAGGATAGCTAGCATCACTGACCTACTTTAACTACTTAAATCTCACAGCAAATCCACGTGGCAGGTACGGTGATGACACCCATCCGAGACGGGACAGTAGTGGAGTGCAGAATGCTAAGATACACGCTCACCGATATGCAGGTGCATGTGGGGGGAGCCAGGATTTTGGTGCAGGGAGCCTGGCCCTGACGTCTGTGCTCTGGACCACGTGAGGCCCACCACTCAGAGGCCGGCTGGAGGTATGTCACAGATGTGGGTCACCGTGGCCACCGGGGCTGTGTGGCTAACCGCCAATCCTGGAGGAACCCCCCCCCAAGCATCCCCCTCCGCAGGCAAGATGGCGGCACTGTTGGTAGAGGTAAACAATGTTGTTGTCCATCGACAGAACGGATGCTGACTTGATGTCTTGAGTAACCACAGATAGGTCACATAACCATTTGATGGGTGTGGATCACTCTTCGATGGCTTTCTAAACAAAGCACGTACCTCTGACGTTTTTGTTTTTGAATTTAAAAATCATGGCGGAGATTTTGGGAAGGTAGGTACAAGTGACACAGTACAAAAGATTCCTTTACCAAAAACAAATAAATGGCTGAGAAGCTGTGAACACATTGAAAGAACCAAAACAAAAGGCCTGGTCACGTTACAAGCTATCTGTACTCGTTCCAGAAGGCACTTGGAAAAAACACACACTAGGACCAAGGCCAGGAGGAAGGAGACTGGCTCCATTTATAGACTTCGGCTCAGGTCATGATCTCGCAGTCCATGAGTTCGAGCCCCACGTTGGGCTCTGGGCTGACAGCTCAGAGCCTGGAACCTGCTTCTGATTCTGTGTCTCCCTCTCTCTGCCCATCCCCCACTCATGCTCTGTCTCTCTCACTCTCAAAAATGAATAAATGTTACAAAAAAAATTTAAAAGAAGATAAACAAATCAAAATGTAAGGGGCAACTTTTATTCAATAAGGGACTGAAAATGTTGATACATTCCAATAAGGATCAGGAAATAGGACAGACACATTTTATTTTTATTCTAGAAGCATACGCTTTTGTAATTAAACTAGGGTAGGGTGGACAAGAGGTATAGACATTAGAAAAGAAAGCCAAATTATCATTATTGGTTTAGGATATTAAAACTATAAGATTACTGGGAGCCTGGGTGGCTCAGTTGGTTGAGGGTCCAACTCTTGGTTTTGGCTCAGGTCATGATCCCAGGGTCGTGCGATCAAGCCCTGCACTGGGCTCCGTGCTGAGTGTGGAGACTTCTTGGGATTCTTTGACTCTCTCTCCCTCTGCCCTCTCCCACTCACTCTCTAAAAAAATAATAATAAATAAAAATGAATTTAAAAATAAAAATATTTTTTTTATTCACCCGAGCTGAAGTCGGACTGAGCCACCCAGGTGCCCCTATAGAAGATATATTCTTAAATATATATAATTATTATATATATGTATATTTTAAAAATATATTTGATTGCTGACTGAAAAAAAATTGGAAAACATAAAATTTTAGTGTCTGGTTACAAAATTAATTTGACTCTATACAACCATAACTAATTGGGGTGTCCGGGTGGCTCCGTTGGGTAAGTGACCAACTTCAGTTCAGGTCATGATCTCACAGTCCGTGAGTTTGAGCCCCGCGTTGGGCTCTGTGCTGACAGCTCGGAGCCTGGAGCCTGCTTCGGATTCTGTGTCTCCCTCTCTCTCTGTCCCTCCCCTGCTCATGTTCTGTCTCTCTCTGTCTCAAAAATTAATTAAAAAAAAAATTTAAAAAATCATAACTAAAGTATAATGGTATAAAGATTTGTATACTATAAATTAATATAATGTTAATAAAAGTATGACATATTCAGGAATACATAAATGCTCACATTCACTTAAGTAAGTAAATCTATGACCTCTTCCCAAAGAACCCAATGGCCAAATGGAGTGACAAAGAAAAACTTGGTTCCTGGTAGGTAGCTTCCATATTTTTAAGAGTTCAATTTTGTCTAAATTAGTCTACTAAGGCAATGTAATCCCAAGCAAAGCCTCAGAAGGGTCCTTTTTTAAATTTTTTTAACTTGACAACATAAAGTTCATATGGGCAAAAAACCCACCCTAGACGATCCAGAAAATTTCTAAAAAAGAGACATGATTCATAAGATGCTGGTCACCCAACAGTGAGATTCTGGCATGGAAAAATGAACTGGGAAGGGCACTGGGGCCAGTCAAGCAATAACATACGTGGACTTAAGCTGTGACGGGGCTGGCCTTCCCGATCAGTGGGCAGAACATGAATTTTCACTAAGTGCCGTTGGAGCAGATCGCTGGACGGTGGAAGAAAACTGCGGAACCCTAGACTTCATTCTTCATATCAAAATGCATGCCATTTCCATCAACGTCAAATATTTCACGTAACCAAAATGTCTGAAGAGAGTGTGAGTGCATATTTCAGAATATTAGAGGAGGAAAACACTTTCGAATTACCTTATGTCAACAAGGCTCTATTAAAAGTTAATATAAACTTCACTGCGTACTAATTTAAACATTATGTAATAGTAACAGAAATGCGTAGGACAAGGCTCTCGGCAAAATTCCACGAGGGATTCTCCGGGGAGCAAGGCTTATGTGCTGAGTGATCCAATAGTGTACCACCCAAACAAGGTCACTTTGTTGGAGGCTGGAAGGACACTATTGATTTCAGAGGAACAACGCATAACCTGGAAATGTCCGGAGCAAACTGGAATGTACGATCGTCCTTATTACAGGACTTTTGTTTTATATACACACACACACGGATACCTATGTATAAACATATACCAGCTAACACATATTCATGTGTTATTTACTTCGATTACACATATAGTTTCCTAACAGACACACACGTGGAAAAGGCACAAACTGTAAACTATATGTTCACATTGATTCACTCACATTCAATACTTGCACAGCTCTCGGACAGCTGGCTTACGTGCCCTGGCTAATTTCCTCGCTCTACAATCTCCCGTGCCCGTCTGGGTCAGTCTCTGCATCTCTACCGTGGGATGGGAATAGCACTGACTGACTGGTGTTCCTGGGAGCATGAAATGAGTCAATTCTAGATTAATGATGGGCCCTATCCTTTGGTCCCTGTCACTGCCGCCATGGTTGGGGTCGATCCAGGCTTTGTAGGGCCTGGGGCTTCTAGCATTTAGAACACCTTCCTCTAAGAAGAGTGAAGGCAAAATTGGGAGTTTGAAACTGGAGGACGTTACAGCGTTAGGTTCAGCGGCCCCATGTCACCCCCTGATTACGAACATTCCTGCACGGACCCTGCCCGTGTATCTCTGGACGTTTCTACCTCCCTTCGCAGAGTCACTGCTTAGGGTCCAGTGGTGACTGTCACTAACCGCCGAACGAGCATTTTCTATCATAATGCAAATTGTTTTCATGTCACACGTGGGGAGTGAGGACAGGGTGACCACCACTCTGGTGGCCTGGGTCTGAGGAGGCTCCCCAGACCCAGGACAATCCTAGGTCACTTGGGGCGTGTTGATCACCCTAGCGGTTACTTGCTTTCTTTTCTCCTCCATACAAAATGGATTTAACGCTAGACTTGTGGAAAGATTTCCAGTAATTTTTCTCTGTTATTTCAATTGCCTGAGCTTCAACTTATTGCTTCAAGTTATTTCAGTGAATGTCCCAGCGGCACCCACATGTTCAGGATCTTAGGACTATTCCACTGACACACCAAGCAGCAGCAGTAGAGGCTTTTCTTGAGACACAGTGGACCGAGGACCTTTGCTGATCTCCCCGTGCTCCCCGGTTCTAACAGAGGCCAGGAAGGAGGCTTCCCACTGGAGCTGTGGCTCAGGAGAACCGGGAGAGGCATCAGGACTGCAGGCTCCGAGGCCCCGCTGTGCTGGAGGGCTGGGTGCACCTGCTGCCCCTCCCCCAGAGAGGCGCACTTCTGATGACAGAACCCTTCCCTGGGGACACCAAGGACCCGGGGGAAAGATGCTGCAGGTGGCAGAAAGCAGCCGACAGGCCTGTCTCAGTGCAGAAAATGTTCACCGCATGTCTTCCTGTCCCTGTCTCGACGTGCCCGGACAGACAGACGAGCACCAGGAGGAGCCAGAGGAAGACCCCCGCAGGAAAGAGGAAAACCACCACCCAGCTGTGAGGAAAAAGGAATATGGAGGGAATAACCTGCGGGGAGGAGAGGAGAGGAGAAAGAGAGAGCAACAAAGGAAACATAAAAGAAACAAACAAACAGAGGAAGAGACAGACAGAAATGAGGACGATGTCCGAACAGCACCTGCTCTGTGAGGTGCGCCCGACACCCCACGCCTCCTGCTCTCCCTACTCCCGTGTCCTCCAACTTGCTCTTTATCCTTCATTCCTGTCACCTTCTAGAATATTCCATCATTAAAAAAGTCCTACGTTTATTGTGGACTGTCTCTCCTCAGATAAGCTCCCCCCAATAGGGACCTTTTTCAACTCACTAATGTATCCCCAGTGCCTGGCGTGTAGCAGGCATTCCAACTATTAAAATGGTGGAATGAATCGATGAACTTGGGGTTCATGTATCTCTTGGGGTTTATGTAAAGAAACCTAAGTAGGCAAAATTCAGGCAATTGTTAACTCTTAGAAACATAAAGTTTTCAGATACAAAAGGACCCAGAATCAGGGTATTCTACTTAGCCAGCAAGGACCAAGAAAAAACAATGTGAACAGTTACTACCAAGGGGGTATAGTCACACTGAAGGATGCAGGGCTAGGAAGGTGGTGCCCATGACGCCCGCCACGTTAGGGGGACAGAGTGGGTGCAAAGGACCGTACCCTCCCCGCTGTGATGGTGAGGAGGGAACATTGAGAACCAATCCACGGGACACAGGGATGATGCGTATTATTTAGGACTATGGGGAAAGATACCCACGGGGATCATGCGATTATTTAGGAATACGCATGGGGCTGGTCCCTGGGGCTGGGGCTGGAGGGGTGGGTGGGCAGGACTGTGATTTCTCACGGCAAGCTTCAAAGTACGATAGGACTTTTTAAGTCAGCTGCATGTAGTTACTAAATAGAACAAAAATCAACTAAAATAGTAGTGTAAGAAACAAAATCCTAGAGAATTTAAATGAATTCTCCTCTTTAGTCTTCTTTTTTATTGAGGAAACACGTAATAAATGCATTAAAACAATTAAGAAACCCTTGTTAGAATTTTGTTTGACATAAAAGCAAAGTAAGACTGCAGCCATGTGGCAGCTGGCAGAGGAAGGGGAAGGTTTGAGCGGGCTCTTGTCTTGCATTCGATGCAGACAAATCTAAACATTCTGGGAGACTGTGGTCTTCCTCTCTGGTGATTACATTCCTGGCCACCACAGTCAGAAGCACATTAAAATTTTGTTTCCTGTTTCAGCTCTCTTTGACCTGAATGGAACCCGTAGGAAAAAAAGCCACATTAAAATGTCTTCAGCTGTCATGTGGTCCTATTTTTCACCCTGCAAACCTATTTCTTCAGTGGGACGAGGGCTTGTCCCGAAGGCGGTATTTCCAAGTCCAGAATGCTAACCATTCCACCATGGAACCGCCATTTGAAGGCGGTATTTCAACTGAAAATGTAATTTGTCTATAAATTCACGGAACATGAATTTGAGGATCTCTATGGTTGTGGGAAAATTGTTTAAAAATCTATGCATGCCTTTAAATGTGCAATAGGTGATACTTACTGAAAACTTTATAAATAAAATAAGCATTGCTTAAGCAGAAACCCAAGAGAAAGAAGAAGGATGGGAAAAATTGAACATTCTGTAACTGTGTTAATATGTCGGAAAATCTCGTAGCCACATGACGAAACTGATGCATAAGTCTTATCTTCCTTCTAGACCTGAAAACTCTATAAGGTCTTTACAACTGGAAATAGGCCTGGCAAAACCATGGGTTTACAGGTCACTTTGGAAGGACAACACATCAACGAGTCAACCAAAACTAACCTGACTTCTCAAGCATGTTAATGTGAATTGCAAAATAAGTTTCTGTATCAAATTCTAAAGTCAATTACAGTTGAACCTTGAGCAACACAGGGTTGAATTGTGTGGGGCCACTTACACATGGATTTTTTAAAATTTTATTTATTTATTTTGAGAGAGATAGTTAGCAGGCAGGGGAAGGCCGGAGACAAAGGGAGAGAGAGAGAATCCCAAGCAGGCTCCACACTGTCAGTGCAGAGACCAACGCAGGGCTTGAACCCACGAACCTGAGACCATGACCTGAGCCGAAATCAAGAGTTGGACGCTTAACTGACTGAGCCACCAGACACCCCTATACGGGGATTTAAAAAACATTCATTTTAGCGTTTATTTATTTATTTTTTTTGAGAAACAGAGACAGAGTGTGAGCGGGGGAGAGGCAGAGAGAGAAGGAGACACAGAATCCGAAGCAGGCTCCAGGCCCCAAGCTGTCAGCACAGAGCCTGACGCGGGGCTCGAACTCAGAGACCGTGAGATCATGACCTGAGTCGAAGTCGGGTGCTTAGCCACCTGAGCGCCCCAGGTGCCCCCCTCCTTTTATTTATTTGTTTATTTTGACAAATACAGCACAGTGCTGTAAGTGTGTTTTCTTTTATGGTTTTCTTTCCATTTTTTCTCTAACTTACTTTATTGTAAGAACACAGCACACAATACGCAGGAGATACAAAGTGTGTGCTAATCAACTGTTTATGTCAGGGGTGAGGCTTCCAGTCGGCAGGGGGCTGTTAGTAGTCAAGTTTTGGAGGAGTCCAAAGCTGAATGTGGATTTTCCACCGCGTGTGGGAGAGTTTGGCACCCCTAACCCTGTGCCGTTTAAGGATCAACTGTGGTTTGGTTTCCCTCTTCAGCTAAAGCTCTTTGAAGGTTACAGGAGTTCACTGGGCTCATTTGCTCAATTTTCCTTGCCCTAGAATGTCTGCGATTTCTTTTTCTTTTCTTTCTTTTTTTCCCCAGTGAAATGCTTTCTATAGTGGTGGCGGGGCGGGGGGGGGGGGGGGAGGCTAAACAGAGGATTATGGTGGGAAAAATAACTTTTTAAAAACTAAGACCTTTGAGAACCCTCTTGAAGGCTCCACCAGCTGGAAGGCCAACCTCTCCAGCAGTTGCCATGGGGACAAGTGTCCAGCTGAGCAGCCCCGGGGAGCCCAGGGTGCAGAATTTCTGTGATGCCTGAGCAATGCAGGCCTTACAAGAGCTACGGTGTAATGCAGTGATGCAGAAAAGGAACAGACACCCCCCCTTCCACCCGCTGCCCCCTCCACTACAGGAGAGTGTGTGTCACCCTTGGGGGGGACACAAGGTGGGTCCTCTCCCGGCCTTCCCACACTCAGGCTGGCTTCGGAGTCTGAGAAAGCAGGGGTCGGACCGCGCTTCCTTTGAAGAGAAAGTCCAGGAGTTCTGTCTAATGTGATTTCCTTGGACCTCTCGTACATTTTTTTTTTTTTTTTGAAGAAGACAGTCCCAGAGTCTCCTCTTTAAGAACCTGATTTGTAACAATGTCGTATCATGTCAAATAACAGGAGCCAGGCTTTTCAACCGCTTTCCAGCATGAAAGGAAAATACGCCTGATGCCTGATCATCAGTTCAGGCTGATCACACGAAACGCAGAAGAGTTGGTTAATTTTCTTGGCGGCTGCACACTGTCTGAAAACATCACGCGCTAAGGAGGCCGAGTCACTGGGTCTTGGTACGCAGGATTGGATGATTTACAGAGAAACCCGAACCCTGAGAGTGTAGTGTTCAACGGTGTTCGGGGCAGAAATCCATTGTGACTCACGGATCGTTAGCAGGTGTGAAGGGCTTGTTTCTTGCTTCTTCGATATTTGCTATGTCACATGGTTTCTGTTTCGTTGGCTGAACGTGTGAATTTGCCGGGGACTCGTGTGCAGACTAGGTGACTCCCTGTGGCCGGCTCAGGGCGAATGACAAAGGGCCCTGGGCGGCGTGGGCCCCGTGGCCCTGTGGGCGTCCACATGAAGGGCCCCGTGGGTGTGGACGCTCACCACGCAGGGGTTGCCCGGGAGACAAGTCTGAGAACCTGCGTCTCCCTCAAGGTGGCGCCTCAAGAGCTTTACATGACCGACTCTGAACCTCACAACCGTTCGTCCCTGGGCCCCACCGCCCTGAACCCACAGCGCGGGAAAGCAGCCCAGCCTGAGATGAAAAACTGTCCTCAGCATCCGTCCACTGAGCAGACCCCTGGTTCTGAGGCCTTTCGGGTTGGGTCCCTCGGAACACGGCTCTTCGGACGGTTTGGCTTTCACACCTCATCCAGTGGTCCTGGGGGTACGTTTACCTCAAGTCCTTCAGCACAGAAATGGGCAGGGAGACTTCGTGTGGGGCACAGCCACATGCTTCCAGCAGCTTCCGGGACACCGCGGTGCCCGACGCCGGAGGCCCCCGGGACTCCCCGTGACTGGAGCCGCAAACCAAGGCCTGGGGGGCTCACACTGGGTGTCCAGACTGGGAACGAAACGCACGTCTTCAAACACTAGACAAAAGCCAAGGACCGTCACTGAAGGCACCCGGAGAACAGCAGAGGGTCTGGGAGGCCCCCTTTCTAAAACTGAATTGGCCTTTCCCCCCCTCTTTTCGTAGATCGCCAATCAGTAGCTGAGAGACACAAGGGACCAGACCACGGGCAGGACTGGAGAGACGTATTTTTACTGGTGAGTCACTGAAATGAGATGAAGTATAATCCGTTTTGGTTTTATTCTTTTCATCCTAATTCTGGTTAAGCCAACTCTGCCCACCATGTCTGCACCCATGTCCAGGGCGATTACGCTCCATTTAGGGCCCTCGGCCAGGTGCCCGGAGGCGCACATCCCCAGTGGGGACACTGACCGCCTCGCAGTCCCCGTCCCATGCCTGTACCTCCCCTCACGCTCCTATGACTTAGCCTCTTCTGCTGTGAAAACAAAAACAAGGAGGGGGGAACTTTATCCCCGGGGGCCACCACCGCCCCGGCCGTGTCCCTCTGCCTGCCTGCCCAGGGTGACCCTCAAAGTCACCTGGCACATCTGCTCTCTCCATCCGCCCTCCCGATCATCCCCCAAAGCGCACAGGCATACAACGAGCTCCGGCGTGAAAGCCAGGGACGCAGCAGCGAACCTTCCCGGGGCCTCGCGGCCATTTACCGCCGTGCCCTGCCCTCTGTGCTCTCAGAGGCAAGACTCCTCAAAAGAAATGAGGTGCCCACAGCTCTGCTTCCTCCCTTGTCCCTCTCTCCTCCACCTCCCTCTCATACCTTTGTCCCCAGCCCCATGCTATGAGTGCTCACAACCTTCCCAAGCGTCACCAACACTCGAGGAGCAGAACTCAAGGCAAACTGCCAGGCTTGGCTTCCAAGGCCATGCACACTTGGATCACCCGCCACTCCCCTGTGGGTCATGGCCACGGGCTCCCTCTGACCACAGAGGCCAAGGCTTCCCTGCTCTCTGCCCACTTCTGGCCTGCCTCTGCCTCAGGGCCTTTGCACTCGCTACCCATATCGGCTGGAGCATTCCCACCCTCTCTTCTCATGAGGCACTGTCTCTAAGAGCTCCGAGAAGTCTACTGTGATCATCTAAGGGAAAAAAAGCGCTCCCTCCCGGACCTGCCAGGATCACCCTCCGAATCACCGGGCACCCCTGGACACGCACACGTCCGTATCTGTCTGCCTTTCGGTGGCCTGGCCCTGTGAGTCCCATGCGTCAGGTCTCGGCAGCAAACCTTCCAGAACGGTGGCACGTGCCGGGTCGTCACTCAAATATCTGACGAATAAACAACACACTGCACCGTGAATAGTGAAGAAATGATTTTCTCCCGTGATGCCGTGCAAGCCCTAACCCTTCCGTGGCCACTTGATCGTCCTTTTCAGTGACAGGAGTGAACCTCATGTTTGGAGACAGTAGAAAGGCAGGTTTCAGTCCAACGCAGTGTTAGAAGGTCACAGGATCCAAATAAGTGGCATCTTAATAAATGTCCCGTCACCGTACGTGAAAGCGCGTCTGATGCGCTCGGTGCACCAGTCCGGGGTCAGAACCAGAGCACCTTTCACAGGTCCTCAACGTCAGTGAGGTTCTGTCCACAGAGGGCAACGCGCTTTAAAACAAGGCCTCTGTATCTTGAAAAAAATAAGTGACCCTGAAACACTTGTTCATAATGAACACGGTTAACAGGACAGTTTTGTTGTTGTTCTTCTTATTGTCATAGTCTATTGTGTTTTGTTTTCTGTCAAGAAGAAGAACAGAACCAGGCTAGTGGTCTTTCTAGGGAGGGGAAGTGTTGTCTTTCTGGGGCCAGCGTGCTGGTCCTGTCTTGGGGGCTCCGCTCTGCCAGCTGACCTCACTCTGGGTGTGGACAGCCCACGCTGCTGTCAGGGAAGCCTTCACTGAGCCTGGGGCCCTGCTCGTGAGACCCCACTCTGTGG
Organism: Panthera onca; assembly: GCF_046562875.1. Lineage (NCBI taxonomy): Eukaryota > Metazoa > Chordata > Mammalia > Carnivora > Felidae > Panthera > Panthera onca. The sequence goes on along the minus strand of NC_138339.1, from coordinate 3,879,220 downwards.
GTGGGGGGGATCTGTCCAGTCTGGCGTCCGATGCAGGGATTTCTAACGCTCCCCCCCTCCACCCCGGAGACACATCGCTCACACTCTAAAATACAGAGCCGTCCATCGGTAAGATTCGCTCCAGTTTAAGCTCTGTCATACTTCATTTAGCTTTTCTTGTCTTTTTTTTTTTTTTTTTTTATGAAATTTATTGTCAAACTGGTTTCCATCCAACACCCAGTTGTCCTTCCAACAGGTGCCACATCATTTATTTCTAAGGGTTTTACATTGCTCACGTGTGAGGTATCCTGGGTGTTTTTTAAGTTACGCTAATTTATACAGCTATTTATTTTTATCAGAAGCACAGGACGTGAAAAAAGGAGAATACTGACCTTCTCGCAGTCGTGGGAATAAGAGAGAATAAACACAATCCCACAAGTTCGTAAGAACACAGTGGAGATGGGAAATGATACGGCGCAAAGAAAACGCACAGTAAATAGAAGACACACAAGAAATTAGACTCGGGCCCAAATACGAGAGCAGTCACCTCTGATGCTGGTAGACAGACTAAATGTGTGCGTGAACGTGTAACGCTGACATTTAAAACCACAGAGAATGGAGAAGGGTCGGGCACGGCGAAAATAAGGGAATGGAAACAAAACCCATATTGTTAACTTGAGGAAAAAATAGCTTAATTTAGAGAGCAGTATTGGGGTAAACATGGTCATTATTTAGCAACAGAGAACAATTCGCGCAGAAACTATAACCCCATCGACACAATGTGGAATTTTAATATTAATTATGAAATAAAAGTAACGGCAAAAATCGAAAAATAAGCAATCATCAAGTGAGATTTTAAAAGACTTCTCTCAGAAACAGATAGACAAGATAGACAAAAAGAACATATTGGAATAAGTAAGGACCGTGATCGAACTGCCGTATGAATAACCCTCCTCCAACACACGGCACGCGCTCCTGCGTCCCCACAGGAACAGTTATAAACACTCCCATGCCTAAGCCATAAAGGAAGTCTCAAAAATGCAAAAAAATGATACAGTTTTAACTCCTTCTTTGATCTCAATGTAATAACATCTGAAATAACAACAACAACAAATTACCGCAGAGCCTCCACAAGTTTGGAAATATCAAACCACAATAATTCTAAATAATTCGTGGCTTTAAGAGTAAAGGAGTGTTGCCTAGTTGTACCTAAAACCAGCTTCCTATGTTCTCCCCGCAAAATGCTGTGATTCTCAGTGAAGCTTCCAGTTTTCAACAAATATTTCCAGAAGCACCAATTGGTATATGGACAGTGAATACATGGGTAAAGATTTATAGTAAGAGTTTTTCTTTCTCTTCCTTCCTTTTCTCTTTTCTTTCTTTCTTTCTTTCTTTCTTTCTTTCTTTCTTTCTTTCTCTTTCTTTTTCTTTCCTCTCTTCCTTCCTTCCTCCCTCCCTTCTCCACTCCCTTCCTTCCCTTATTCCTTTCTTCCCCTTCCTTCCTTCTTTCTTCCTCCCTTTCTTTCTCTTTCCTTTCCCTCTTTTTCTTTCTTCCTTCCTCCCTCCCTCCCTTTTTCCTTCCTTTCTTCCTTCCTTCTTTCCTTCCTTCTCTTTCTTCCTTTCCTTTCCTTTCCTTTCCTTTCCTTTCCTTTCCTTCCTCTTCCTTCCTTCCTATCATCTGTCTATCATCTATCATCTGTCCGACATTCATCTATGTATCTATGCATCTATCTATCATCTATCTGTAAGTTAGTTTTTCATTTTTATTCCAAAATAATGGGAGTGTATGTCATAGTGTGTATTATTTAGGGAATAGTTATTGTTGAACATGGTGGGGTTGGTGAATTTTAGAGTCAATCATACTAAGGCCTGGAGACCAAAATAATAAAAATATTATGAAAAATTTAGGTATTATTGAATGTATATAACCAGCTAAGTTCCCTGAAAAATAAAAGTATTCTCAAGGTGACTTTCCACCTTATTCATATGGATAAATATATATGCATATAAATATAAAACAACCATACACACATCAAACTAAACTGAATAAAGCAGAAACAATTGGACAAAACCTCCTAAAATGCAAAATATTTTACAGAACTACCTAAGGCAGATTTTTAGTTCAAATCTAGAAAGCTAGCTAATTTTTATATTCCCTCAGCTCCTGTGTTAACATTTAAGTGACTGTAGAAATAAGTTACATCAGTCTTGCTCTATGACAGATTCTGTTTGTCCACACTCGTAACCTGACTTTCCTAAAAGATACATTCTAACCAATGTCTATACCAACTTGAATGCATTTTATAGATTTCACTTATTTACTTTTTTAAACATGTTGATTCATTTTTGAGAGAGAAAGAGGGGCAGAGAGAGAGAGAAGGGGACAGAGAATTCAAAGCCACTGCATGCTGCCAGCACAGAGCCCGACGCAGGGCTCGAACTCACAAACCATGAGAGCACGACCTGAGCCGAAGTCAGACGCTTAACCAACCGAGCCACCAGGTGCCCCAGAAATATTGGGTATTTGGTATTCGGCCAAGATTTTATTTTTAAGTCATCTCTACACCCGACATGGGGCTTGAACCCACAATCCTGAGATCAAGAGTCGCACTCTGTACCAAATGAGCCATCCAGGCGCTCCTTGAATGTGTTTGAAATTCATTGTTTTGGTGCTAAGTGACATCTTTCTTGGGGTGGGGTGAGGAGGAAGTAAGACATCATCTTTGGTAGGAAGACTGTCACACGTGGGTGACACAGTCACAGTGCTCACACCCGAGTGGACGCCATATCCCTCTGAAGGGAGTGGCAATTTCAGACACTCCTGGTGTCCCTGATCAGACAGAGGTTAGATGCCTTCTCACTGCAGGCCCCTGGAGCGGGTCAAGACCCCGGAAGGTGAGCAGGGTCCCCCACTCTCTGGGAGGTGACATGTCTGGGCGTGAGCCACAGCGTCAGGCTCCCTGAGAGCGCCGGGCTCGCGGCCGGAGGGCAGGAAGCACGGGGCCCAGAGAAGGCATCTTGCCAGACTCTGAACCTGGGAGGGCTGTTCCGCGAGGCCACCCTGGTTCGCACCCCGTAAGCGAGGGGCAGACAGCCCAGGGAAACAGCACCAAGGAGCCTGCATCCCCCACACCTCCCGCTGTGGTGTCACAAGAGACGTCTGTGATTCAGTCACTGGCGAATCGTTTTCCAAACCGTATTCCAGGTAACAGTGCTCCAACAGAAGTGGGGCTAGCGGGCAGGACTGGCTACATCGTGTGTGAACACCCCCGCAGAATGGTTAGGCATTTCAAGTTGGAATGGCGGAGAATGAAAGCAAGTGGGGAGCCACACGCCCACGGCTGATTTATCCTCGGTGTCTCAGACACGCGAAAGAACTCAGCTGCTCACTTCCTTGGCATCCCTGCGAGTGGAACCCTTTTGCAGGCGGGAACCACCCCAGGGATGAGGGTTCTTTCCCTTCCTGGGTAACCTGTGCACCACTGGGCACTTAATGTTTGTACGGCTTGTAGCTAAGGAGGTGAAAGACGGAGTCACTGCCCCTGTCCTGTCCCTGCAAACGTTGCCGTGGGAGACGACCGGGAATAAAGTCCATCTGCTAACCCTCACCTGCGTTTCTGGTGTGCAACCGAAGGAATGTAGTCCCCGACCGAGGCACTTTGGTTCCAAGGGAACGGTTCTAGCAACAGGTTTGTAAGGAGTCACCAAAGTGTAGGCAGAAACAGTCTGCCTGGTGGAGAGGACCACAGAGCTGCCTCGGCATGACTCAATAACACGAGAAAACAAAGTATACTTGGTCACAATCTGTTTTAAATGCGTAGGCGGCATTCCTGGGGGAATCGCGGGGACGGAGAAGAAGGACCCGCTTCCCATCTGGGAAGTATTTCCTCTTGCCCCTTCCGTACACTGTCGGGGAAGCCGTGCTGCGGTGTCCGTGCTTCCAAAACCAGACACGAGTTGAGATAAATGACACCAAGAGCCACTCCGTTTAGGTAAACTGCGAAATGTAAAAGGGAGGACGTATCTGTGGTTGCTGGCTTGTGTCTCAAAGGCAAGCGAGACAAGAGCCCGATTCACGCTCAGATGAAGACAGAGGTGGCTAGGCCCTGGGAGCCCCAGCTGCCGGCCGTTCCGGGGCCAGCGGGGTTCGGCCCCCAGTGCGGAGCCCAGGCCCGGGGAACAGCTGGGGACCACGGACCCCGCTCATCTGGCCACGATGCTCCTGCCGGCTGGAGCCTCGCAGACATTTTAAGATGAGCTTCCTCCAGTGAGGACACTGCTGGATGCCCAGCCCACCGCTCCCCGCAGAAATTTACGAGCTGGGGAGCCCATCTGGGGAAGGGCCCTGGCCTTGACGGACCTCCCGCTGTGCGCCCGCGATGCAGGTGTGCATATGGATGCCGACAGGGAGGTCAGGAGCTACAACCCACGCGGTAGCAGCTTCTCATTTCAGTTAAAGACAAGTAGGCTGTGCATTAAGATGCTTTAGACTCTGCTCCCGGTCCTTTGGGGACTCTGCCTCCCGCACAACACGAAACACCGAATTGCACCTGCTGTGTCTTGCATTTAGTTAGACCGGGAGGACGGGGCTCAGCTCTCGGAGGCACTGGGTGCACCTGCCGTGGCTCTGACAGTCACAGGGGAACACCCGCCCCGGGACAGGCACAGGGGAACACCCGCCCTGGGACAGGCACAGGGGAACAACCGCCCCGGGACAGGCACAGGGGAACACCCGCCCCGGGATAGGCACAGGGGAACACCCGCCCCGGGACAGGCACAGGGGAACACCCGCCCCGGGATAGGCACAGGGGAACACCCGCCCCGGGACAGGCACAGGGGAACGCCTGCACTCGCAGCAGACAGACTCTAATAAGAAAGGCACACGTCCTCGCGGTTGTACAAATGAAACTTGGCTTTTCTGCCCATGTAACCAGGAATAAGAAGTTGCCAGATTCTGGGCAGGAGACAAATGCGCCTCACATCACGGAGGAAGACAAAACAACTTTTTACATTAAGATCTACTTCCCCAAGTCAACTGTTAAACTAACGATCCACAAGCTCTACCGTATGTAAGATAAGTTGATTCCTCTGTGTTTTGTCATAGACAGTCTTGCTTCACAGACTAAATAAATAGCTGATGTGAATTTGTTTCTCCTTTTACAGCACAAATAAAAACGGCCAAGAGTTACTGAGCGCTTAGCACACGTACTGTGCTAAGAGCTTTTACGTGCATTCCCTCGACACACGCTCGCTCTCTGTTTACCCCCAAATAACCACATGGATGCCCAGCGGGATGTTCCACATCCCCCTCCCAGCTCGTCCCACGGGAGCATCAGTGATGCGGGTGCCTCCTGGGGTCCCCTCCTCTTCCTCTCCCGCTCCGTGGGCCGCGGCAGGGCCGGCCTCAGTGTGCCAGCGCCAGCCGCGTGGGAGATCTGAACCAGCTTGCTGGCTGCACGGCCCACGCCTTTCCGCAAGCTGCCGAGTGCACTTCTCATCCTGGCCGACCCCGTGCACTCCGTCGAAGTGACACACACAGCTGGGGCCGGGTAGTACACGCTGCGGGACCCCGCGTGACATCGGGCCTCGGTTCTCTGCAGGGATGTTAGGAATCTCCCAGCAGGAAAGCATGGCATTCGTCTTACAGCCAAGCTTAGGACTGTCTCCAAAAGCCTTCTTCGGAGAAAACTACAAATACTCGAACACATGAGACGTAAACCCAAGAGCCAGATGGATGGGGGGGCCTTTGGATGTTGGGTAGATGACTCTGGGGGAACCTCACCATGTTTCTACCTGCTATTTCCACACCCCGGTTCTAACTTTCCCTCGACTGGTCCATTTGCTCGGAACTTTGCCTTCTCTGTCAGCACACAAGGTCCTTGACAGAACTTACTTAATAGATTTTACCTAAGTTAAGCACAGAAGACATCAGAGAATATAGAGACGGTTTGAATGCAAATCCCTCAAAACCAGAAAGACAAACCGCAGGGAAGCACAGGAGGCCCAGCGAGAAAACCAGCGGGCTGCACAGGTGACTTACAGGAAAAACGAGGGACCTTCTAACCCGTGTAGACGCTCTGGCCTCTCCTGCTTCCGGGTCTGAGCCCTGCATGGGTTACAGACGCAGAGAGGTCTGTTCTGGGGTCCCCACTATCAGTTCACATTTGAGTTAGGTGCTGCTTAAAATCACCAAGCTGGCAGCCGGGCGCTGGTGACTTAGTCCCGGGCTGGGTGTTTTCTCGACGTCGCTTCTAGACAAGCCTCACTGAACGGACAGACAGGCAGGCAGGCTGGACGGCAGGAGGGTGAACCGCTCGCGGACGTGCGGGGCGACGGCACACGAGCACTAACCGTCCCCAATTCTCTGGGGCTCTAGACTCAGATGAGTCTGCCTCCACAAGTAACTACAAAGGTTGGTTTCTCCTGCACCTGAAAATGACACGTGCACACTTCTCTTGGTCTACGTGAAGGAGATTCCTCTACGGCTAACCTCCTAGCAGCTAACCAGCTGCTTTTGGGCGCCCCACATCAGTTCTTGCCCCAGCAGGAACTCAGCACAATATCGTAAGAGACCCTCAGTGCACACGGCAACCCCTCTAAACATCCATATCTGCACACGAGGAGGTGTTGATCCAGGATCTAAGGTCACAGTGACGTCAACACTGGGTCACTTGCAACACAGGTGTAGAACCGGCTGTCCGGGAAGGAAGAAGGAGTCAAGTTTGCGCACCAACTCGACAGGAGGCTGCAGGAACCCTGGCTGTCCGGCCCTCTGTTTCCTTTGGACAGGATGATCATGTTTTCTAAGTTTATTTATTTATTTGGAGAGAGAGGGAGAAAGACAGAGAGTGTGTGTGCATGAGCAGGGGAGGGGCAGAGAGAGAGAGAGAGAGGGAAGAGAGAGAATCCCAAGCAGGTTCTGTGCTGTCAGCGCAGAGCCCAGCACGAGGTTCGAACTCACAAACCACGACATCACGGCCTGAGCTGAAACCAAGAGTCGGACGCTCCACCCACTGAGCCCCCCAGGTGCCCCTGTATCCTGTATGGCTGTTTCTGCAGCCAATGGTGCCCAGCTGGTGCCAGCCTCCCTCTGCCAACCTCAAGACTCTTCTCCGAGACTATTCAGGACTTTGCGCGCTTGGTACGTCACCTCGGACACAGAGCCCGCAGTGAGTGTCCAGCTCAGCACACGCGTGGGGTGCACGGGCCGGCTGAGGGATATGAAGCGGGTACCAAGGTGTGTGGCCATCCCAAAAGCCTGCGCGGTCCCAGGAAGGATCCCCGGGTGGGTGCCCGGTGCACTGGGGGTGACGGGTCCCAGGCGCCAGAGTCCTCGTGTCCATTTCGACCAGCATGTCTCCCCACCGCGGGCCGTGGGGTGTGGAGCTGGGGCAGCCGGGAGGCTTTGTGAGGCGGTGGGTCCCCAGCCCCAGGGGTTCCCCCCTCGCCGTGGTGGGAGAAAAGCTGCCGACCTCTCAGATGCGGACAAGCCAACCCCGTCTCCATCCGGAGCCAGTGACCGGGGACCCGGACAGCTCAGAGACAGAGGGAGGTGACGCCTCTCTCCCTCTTGCATGTCCCTGTCTCCCGGAAAAGCATCATGCTTCTGAGGCACCTCTCAGCAAACCTGCAATCAGTTCGCCAGCAGCTGTACATCTTTAAGATCGAGGTGTTTGACATGATCTTGGGCCGATTTTAGGGCCGTCGGCTGCACGGAGAACCCAGCTGGGGTCAGATGCCCGTTGTGTTACTCAGAGGATTTTCATAGCCCCTCTGGGACGCGTCCCCCGTAAAGCTGAGGGGACCGAGCACCAGAGAGGTGAAGGGTGCGCCCAGGGTGTGACGGCTGGCGGCAGGGCCGGGCCGTGGCCACTCGCGGGGGTCCTGCCACTTGCAGGGGTCCTGTCTCGGGGCAACGGTGCTGGGGGGGGGGACGGGGAGCCAGAGCGCCCCCCGGCTTTCTCAGCTCAGTCTCGCACGTGTGCACGCGTGTCTGTGCAAACACACGCGTGTACACGTGTGCCCTGCAGCCATCCACACTGCCCTGCACCACCTGGCCGGCCCGTGAACGGGTCCCTCCGACACGTTTCACGCGGTAGGGCAAAGCAGACCAGAGCAAAAGGCCCGGAGGCGGAGAGGGAAAACGCTGCTGTCGCCACGGCACACGATCGCTCCTGCCGGCCCCGCAGTGATTGCGGTAAAAGTCAAGCCAACGGGATGCTGTCGCGAGAACTCCCACTTCCATTCCCAAGAGCCTCGGGACCACTTCCCGCCAAACATACCCGTTCAGGAAGGTCTGGGTGCTTTTGCCTCTTCGCCGTTCCAGATGCCGTGACAGCACGTGGCACTTCCATTCTCCAGACTCAGGCGCGCCAGAAGCTCGCCAAGTATATTCGCAAACCTGCACGACCGTCTGGGCGACCACAGCCGTTCTTACCTGGGAGGACAGGCGGACACTTTGCAGGAGACCACCCCTGTGACGGGTCGGGTGTGGGGATTGCAGAGAGACGTATTCACTGGAAACCTCAGGTCTCTGTAGCAGCCTTCTCTGGTGGTCATGTGTCCTGCGGGAAAGAGCGCAGCACAGAACAAAGACTGAGACATGTGCCCCATGGTAAAACACAGATAAAGAGCTAAGGAAAGCTCTTTTGAAAAAGCGTCTACCATATGGGCATGTCTTGAAGTTCATAACCAATTAGCCAACTACTGACCTACTAGGACTTTCCTGACCTGTCTTTGTCATTTTTATTAGTAAATTCCGTCGGTTCCAAGCCGTGCAGATTTCCCTCCTAGCTCTGGACATCGTTAAAGGCGACATGTGTCGTGGAATTGGTGCCAACAGACATTGGATGAAACATACCAGTTCTTTTCTGTTGTGTCCAGAGTTGGGAACACCGCCCACTTCTCCAAAGAAACACAGGATGCCTGGCTTGTGTTTCCACTCGAGAAGCCATCGGTAAGAAACCAGAAACGTAGGCAAAACAACACACAAAGCTGTTTATCGCCAGAGAACTCAGAGTTAAATATTGCCATGGTGGTAAGCTGACTAGAGACGTTTTCACAATCGTGACTAATGTGTTATATCGAATGAGGTTAATGGAAATGACTGAAACGAAAGCTCGTTTAATTCTCAGCCCCCACTTACATCCCCAGGGCTGATTATGGCTTTGAAGACATGCCCAAATTTGTTCAGTATTTCAATTCATTAAATTTACCAAAAAAGTGCTATTCTTTACATGATGTACCTAGGAGAGTCAAACTCAGAATGTTGGTTTGCCAACAAGAAGAATGTTGGGTAGAGAAGAAAACGGAGGGTCAGCGTTTAACGGGCACATTGTCTGTTTGGGAAGATGAAAAAGATATGGACACGGACAGAGGTGATGTCCGGACAGCAGTGTGAACGTACGTAACACCACGGAGATGTGCGCTCAACAATGGTCACACGGTGAATTTTCCGTGAGTCTATTTTACCACCACACGAAGAGAACTCTAACTAGAGACCCATTTTGAAGGAGGATATTAAAGAGTTCATCCAACGGAGAGAAAAATAAAGAGAAAGAGCCACACTAGTCCTGATGAAAAATTAACGCAATGCAATCTATTAAGTTCTAGAAATGACCCTCTGCACTTGGAAAGCCTGGTGGGGTGGCGTTGCTCATGTGGCCCCTCTGGCCCCCTGGTCTGCCGCCCCGGCACAACTCAGAGCGTCCTCCTGTACCCAACTTGATCCCCCCGCCAGGCAAGGAAAAGACCAAAGAAGTGGTGTCAGGGAGGAAACAGCAGGTTACGGACCCAGGCACAGCCATCGCTCACGCTAGGGGCCGTGGGAAGACGAATTCTTCTTTACTCAAGGAAAACTAAATGTCTCTAAAATACACACTTGACATTTTGGCTTCGCTTTGAAAGAAGGAATGAGACAAGTCAATATCTTCAATGCAGAAAGGTACACTCTCTGGGGAACTGGTTTTCTTCAGTAGCCGGGGGAGGAGAGGAGTCCCTGGGTCTAACAGGGAACCACCACGCAAGCTCGTGTGTCTGAGCCCCAAACTACCCACTTCCTGGGGCCAAAGCCCGGAAGGTGCTGCTGTAAGACCACAGGTGGTGGTTTCACAGGACCCATGCAGTTTTATAAAAGTTTTCAGTTCTCTGCTAACTTTTCACAATCATATTTCTAATCAAGCTATGTAGTTTCTATTTGGTGCTCCCTGATGTAAATTTTGCAATTATTTCTTCCTATTTTTTAAAATGTCTATTTATATTTGAGAGAGAGAGAGAGAGAGAGAGCAGAGGAGGGGCAGAGAGGGACACACAGAATCCAAAGCAGGCTCTAGGCTCTGAGCTGTCAGCACAGAACCGATGCGGGGCTCAAACTCACAGACCATGAGATCATGACCCGAGCCGAAGTCAGACGCTCAACCAACTGAGCCACCCAGGCGCCTCCTGATAGAAAATCTTATATATCAGTAGCTCCTCACACATCTAAGCCAGCTCTTTCTGCCCACACGTCCTGTCCCTGTACTTTAATAAAAACAACTGTTGGTACCAAAGACATCTCAAGAATTGTACCTTGGCCGTGGCTCCGAGCCCAACACCTGACCCCATCACGGGCACCTGCAGATTACAGACGCAGTGCTCCAAAACGCGAACTTGGCGTTGGATTCCACCTCAGAAGGAAGTGTGTCCCACGCTGTCCCACAGCGTCCTTGAGACAGTGACAGGCGGCCGTGTGTCCTGTCACTGTGTCACACACGGCCCAGACGCAGACACACAGACACTGGCATGTCTTCTCAAGACCTTGCAGGGGTGTGTCCATCCCCTCAGGAGGGAAAAGCAGGCTCTGCCCAGGATCCACTTCTGTTTCCCTGTGAGTGCTCCCGGGGGAGGGTCGTGCCCCCTGTCAGCTCTGGCCTAAGGTCCCCCAGCTGCCTGCTGGACACACGGACCAGGCTGTTGAACAAATACACAAACACAGACCCATCCTTGCAAAGCAGGCTTCCTGAAACTCCACCTGCCCGGGGCCCGGGGTCTCCCATGCGGTCAGTGGGGTCAGCCTCATAGCCCCCGACTCCACGCCTTCCTCCAGGATTCCTCCTCCAACTCCAATGTCAAACACATCCCAAGGATCTTTCCTTTTAAACACACACACTCTCATGCTGCTGGCAGATCAGAAGCCTGCTTTTCTTGTTTTAAACTCGAGGCTTCCTAGCCCTGGCCTCCCAGCCGCTCTGTGTCCTTCGGCGGTGACCTCCCTGCTCCTCTGATTACAAAGCCGGTCCACAGGCTGTCTCCTCTCTCCCTGGAATTCGTCCTCCACTGCCACCCCCTCGGCACACCTGGCAGATTTCTTCTCCCCTTAAATGAGACCCAAACACCCGCTCCTCTGGAGTCCTTTGGTCAGCGGCTCCTGGGCTTGAGTGGGCATCAGAACCCTCTTGGACTTGACACACAGAATGCGGCGCCCACCCCAGAGTTCCTGATTCAGCGGGTCTGGGGTGGGGACGGAGGATTACGTTTCTCGCCAACACTCAGGTGTTTTGCTGCTGCTGGTAACGGGGACCACACTTTGAGAACCACCGCTCTAGGCAAAATCAGAAGCCAAGACCTTTGGGTCTGGGGTTACAGGGGTGCGAGAGAGTAAGAAGTCAGCAAGAAGTCAGCGTTGGGTTTTTGTCTCCTCCTGGCACAAGGCTCCTAAAACCCTTAAGAACTCCTGAGGTATAAGAGTATCTTTTGTATGCTAATGAGTGACTGGAGGCTGGGGCCCTGGGGAGCTCAGGATGGGGCTGGTCTCCTGAAAGATCCAGGGAGGAATAAAGGATTTGAACTTTCAGCCCCACCTCCACCCTCCAGGGAAGGGAGAGGGGCTGGAGATTGAGTTCATCAGCCACAGCCAGCGATTTAATCAACCGGGGCTATGTTACAAAATCTCCATGGAAACCCTAAACCACGGGGCTCAGAGAGCTTCTGGGTGGTGAGCACATCGGCATTCTGAGAAGGTAGCACACCCCAAGTCCACAGGGACAGAAGCTGCACCACGAGAGACCCTTAGAGAAGTCTCCCTCTACCCTGTCCTCTGGTCCTTCACTCCTTTCCCTTCTAATAAATCAGTGCTTATGAGGACAGATGAACAAACCCGGAAAGGAGGGATCATGGGAATCCCCAACTTTGTAGCCACGCAACACAGAAGTGGGGGTACCCCGGGCACCCAGTACTTGCGACTGGTGTTTGTAGGGGAAACAGCCTCCTGGGACTGAGCCCTTAACCCTCTAGAATCTGAGTGACTCCAGGTAGGTGGTGTCAGAACTGAACTGTAGGCATCCCGTTGGCTGCTGGAAAGTTGGTGGTTTTTCATAACAAAGACTTGGCCACCGACTTGGTGTCAGAAGAGTGAGTAAAGACAGTCCAGACGAGGCTAGCTCAGGCTTGCGCTCATCTGTCCTGCTGAACGGTAACAGTGACCCTCTCGCTCTCAAAGCATGCAGGTGTGGGCAAGACACACGGTGCGTCCAAGGACAAGTTCAGTTAGGATGTATGTGTTATCCCTTGGAGCGTCTTTCTGGAGGGCAGAGAGCATGGGCCGCCTGGCTCTCTAATCCCTGTAACGTGTGTGGGTCAGTCTGTCCCCGCGCTACCAGGACGGGCCAATTTCATTACATTCGGTAGCTTCTAAGATCAGACATGTTAATAGTGGGGGAGCTAATGCTTGGCCAAAACATCATCAAAGTACAGGTGTTTTCCCTTCTTTATACATGACTTAGGATGAGCTGGGCACCGTGTGGATGACTCACCTGTATACCGATGCAGAGACGAAATATGAGTCAATGTTTTATGAACCTGCTTTTCCACTTGCTAACAAGGAATAAGAAACTATACAATTAGAAAAAAGAAACAAACGTGTGTTTAAGCTGTTCTGCAAAGAATCTTGGGGACTCCCGAAATTAAGCCCATTTATCATAATGATCCAATTTGTACGAGGCCACACTGAGCAACGGTACAATTTCCTGAAACTGCTAAGAGTTTGTGCCCTAAAGAAAAGAGAAGGAAAACTAATCTTTTCTCTCCATTTATGTGTCGATTTGAAAGGGTACTGTTTTATTCTTTAACCAAGCTCCTATGACTTTTTAGGAGGTGTGGCTCTATAAATAACAGCTTCAGTTTCATTTCCTGTTTTGAAATTAAAGATGTGAAATCCCGCTTCTGCTCAAGTCTCAACAAACCATCAGGTCTTAATGGTCACTGTTGGTTCCTGGCAAGTTACGGGCTCTCGATCAAGCAAATACGAAATTTGGTTCTACTTTGAAACAGAAAAAGAAGTTTACTTGACTAAAGTGCTTCTTTTTCTTTTTTATTGCACACATTTGTTTGGCTTCACCCCGGACCGCCTCATGTCTGCCAAGTCCCAAGGCTCTTACCTATGAACTGGGTAAGGGGGAAATCTGGAGCTAGGAATTCCTGAAATAATTTAGGAATGCGCTCAATATATGTATATCTGTAACCCAAAGGAAAGTCTGATGCATGTGCACATTCCAACTGTGCCAGTTATTTTCTTAGCTAGTGATTTTGGAGGCTTTCCTTTGTCTTAGCGGGGCGCTGCTGGCCTGTAGGGCAACAGCATTATCTGCTGGGAAGCATGGCGACACCCATCGTAAGACTCACGGCAAGACCCCGGATCCTGCCCACTAAGTGCCAGGAGTGCTCACTCTCTAACATCATGGCGACCATGCCTGCACACATTTCCAAGTGCCCCTTACGAGGGGGATTGCACGCTTGCATTGACGACCCTGTAGAATGTAAGTGGATAAGGAAGAAAAGTCTATGATTAGGAAAAGAAAAGGGGAATGCAACCCATTGCTTTGACCATTTTAGCAGTTCATAGAAATAGATCAAAATGGGAGGGTGAATGAAGTAGGCTCAAAACAATTCGTTTAAGAAAAGAACAATGAGGAACAGGCTATAAAGCAGAATGCATGGGATGCAGCTAAAAGTAATACTCTGAGGACCATTCATAGCCTTAAATGCTCACACCAATAACCAAGACCAGAAACACAAGAAGGTAATGTCGAATGAGGATGTGAGAAAAAGAGGATAGCCTAAGCAAGTAGAAAGAGTTGATCTAGATTGAAATGGAAATCAATGTATTAGAAAATGAACAGATGTCAAAATACTTGATGCAAACATGGGCAAACAAGTTATAAAAGGGAAAATGGAAAATCCAAGAGCTGATTTGGGGGGCGGGTTGTACTTGCTTGTCCGTGAGACTCTGGGTTAGATTCCCACCGGTGCAGGAAGCAGAAGAGAGTTACAGCTGCGTCCCTACTCCCTGGCAGCAGCAGGCACAGGTATGGGCCCTGGCAGTCATGAGGTTTGCAGCAATGCAGGCACTTTCCTGGGAATCATCTGCACTGAGGCTGGCTTGGCTCTGATCATCATGGGTGATTTCTGGAATGTCCCACAACCTCCTGATTCTTTAATAGCCAGAATGAGAACTAATGGTGTCTTTCTCTCTGACCTTTACTCCTCCACCCTTTCCAGCTATTTTGCAAGCAAACGATCTTTTATATTAAATACCTTCCTGTGTTACATGCCTAGAAAAGTTTCTGTTTTCCTGGCTCACCTGTCACTGATACGCCAGCCTAATGAAAAAATAAGGAACAAGCACAAATATGCAAGATACGAAATGAGAATAAGAAAATATGCACACTTAGAAGAAATGAAGGCAACTTAATGAGGGCACTTTGGTCAAATTTGTAAACACAGTATTTACAATATTGCAGAAAAAGCTGGTTTTCTTAATGAGCAAAACTAACTCCAGAAGAAATAGTCTATGCAGTCTAATTACCATACACAATACAAAACTGTATTGAAGACCTCATTCCTGAAAATATAACAGACTCAGACGCTTCAAATAGATTCTACCAAAAGTAAAAAAGAAGAGAGAATTTCAATGCCAGCTAAATCATGCCAGAGCATAAAAAAATAAGAAAGGTTTCCAACATTAAAAAAGTGCCTTTTAGCACACAAAAGAAAACTGCAGCCCCATGATACTTAGTGATATTAATGCAAAAAAGGAAAATCAGTCGGGAGGACAGAATCAAGTAGCACACTGAAAAAAATAGAAGCTACGTCACCAGCTGTTGTTTCATAGCAGGAATGTCAGGATGGTTCAATATTAGGAAAAGCAGTTTTTCATTTTTATTATTTACATAAGAGAGAGGGGTGGGGAGGGGCAGAGAGAGAAGGAGACACAGAATCAGAAGCATGCTCCAGGCTCTGAGCCGTCAGCACAGAGCCCGACGTGGGGCTCGAACCCATGAACTGTGAGATCGTGACCTGAGCCGAAGTCAGATGCTCAACCTACTGAGCCACCCAGGCGCCCCTTTAATTTCTTAATTTTAACAGATTGAGAACAAACATAAACTGCCCCATATATGTAATAATGTTTAGCACGTGACAAACTTACCCTCCATTTTGAAAAAAAAAGGTTAATAAAATAGGCAGCAGGTGAATATTTATTCTCATCAATATTTTGTGTAATTGTATGAGTTTCTGTGTATATCTACGTTTCTAGATAGATATGGATAGAGATGTTTGTATGTTTATTCAAGCCGAGAAGCCAACATTATGGGAAACAGTGGAAAATTTCCCGTTAAGGGATGGAATAAAAAAGAACTTTACTCATGACCCCTGGAGTTAAGATGATTTTGGAGACGCTGGCTCATACAGTTAGACCAGCAGACGGGATATGAACATTACATCGGGGGAGCAGCTTCAGGAGGTATGATTATGTATCTAGAGAACTGACAGAGACAGAGAGAGAGAGGGGGTGACCGCGGGTTGGTGGGTAACCAGGGAAGATACAACGAGGGACCCAGGCTGAGCTGAGATAGGGCACAGCCGCCCGTGGGAGGAATAGGCCGCTGAGATGGCCTAAATCTGTTCCTGGGGGGGCGGGGGCCATCCCGGGGACCGTCCAGCAGGATGTTCCCAGGACCAGACCCACGGGGGCGCAGAGCTGCGCAGTGGAAGACGGCAAGGCCCCCGTGGTGAAAGGCAAGAGGGAACCTGGGGGAGAAGGGATCTGCTGCTTGCAGGATGGTGAGCAGGTATCAGGAAGGAATGTGTTTGCAGAGGCAGGAGGCCCAAGGCCCTGGGGGGTGGTTGTGGGGGTAGGGGGGAGGCCGGAGAGGGATGGAAGATGGCCGGGGAAGTCCCGTGGGCTGTGGGACACAGAGAGGGGCCATGGTGTCGGGACTGGAAGCCGTGTCAAAGGTGAGGGGCAGGAGGGTGCCAGTCGGTGGCTGGTGGGCAGGACGGAAGGAAAGGAATGTCGTCCTCATGAATAGGTGCGCAGGGAGGGCAGGAGAGACAGGGAGGGCGTGGGAGAAGGAAGGAGGAGTTGTCTGAAGGCTGAGGACGCCTGAGCACATTTAGGGACCAGAAGGGGGGGGGGAGACACAGAAGGAGAGGAAGGGCCTGTCTGGTGGCGGCGAGGAATGCGGGTGACCAGGTGCAGGCTGTTGACGGAGCATCAGCTTTGGAAGGAGGAGCACGTCCTCTGGATCATCAAAGACAGGACTGAGCAAGGGGGACCCGTGGCCTGGTGGGGACAAGCGGGGCTGACATTCAGCCTCCCTGCGGAGGGGACCTGACCTGCAAGGGGACAGGGACGCACAGAGAAACCACAGAGCCCATCACGCCATCCGCCACCCCGGGCCCGGCTTCCAGCTTGCTTCCGAGGGCAGGTGAAGTGCAGCCACAAAGGCCAGGAAGTCTGGGACCGAGGGAGCAGGGACTCAGCTCTCCGGACACGGAAAGCACGTGGGCAGAGATGCTAACAGCCCGACTCTGGGCGTTGTCCAGGAAAGTTCTTGCCTGTAATCCGCCCCCCTCAACATCCACTTAACCCGTCTTAAGTCCCTTCCCAGAGAGCATCAAGCTGACCTCTGGCCATCACGGTCCCTGGTGGGCAACCTTCTGCTGCCACTTACTTGATCACTGCAGCGTTCACTGAAGTCCCTGTTCTTTCAGAGCCGGCTCTGCCCAGGGAAGCGGATTCCCCTGCGACTCCTGAGCACGAGCGGTTCCGGCCGTACCTCTGACGGCTGCCTGGGGCTCCGGGCAGGGGCCTGGCGACTGGGCTTTCCATACAACGTGAGGAGAGAAGTCCCCTCACAGAGACTCAACAGCAGGGACTCCCTGCATGGGTTCTGAACTGTCGCGTGCTTCAAGAACACTGGGGGCGTCGCAGAAGACGTCTGCGGTCCCTCTGCGCCCTAGGGCTCCGGTTCCAGCAGGTGTGGGGTGGGCCCAAGGATCTGCATTGAACAAGTTCTCCAGTGAAGCCGAGGCTGCTGGCCTGGGGCCCCGCAATGCCCACAGCACCTCAGACACTCTTCCAGAAGATCTCCCCTACTGTCGTCTTACTCTGGTAGGCAGCCGGATCCGAGGGTGAAATCACCTCCCTGCTCCATATCGGTGCCCACAAGCAAAAAAGACTCCGTGTGTGTGTGTGTGTGTGTGTGTTCTCTGCCCAAATCAAAGCGTCTCAGACTTTAGGAACTATGCCTTCAGGATACCCACCAAAACATGGAGCCTAACTTTGTAATCACTAAGGAATTTGGGGGGTCTGGAAGGATTCGTTGTTACAGTGTGTTTACATTCATTGTTACAAGCATCACCAATGATGCTCGAGTGAACTGGCTCCAGAATCTGAACGGCCACATTAAAAATGGGCTGTTCACTCAATACCTAGGAAAGGCTCTGCAAGATGACAGATACGAACAGTGTGGACCTGGGAGGAGGTCACCATTAAGTCTGGAGAAGGGTGCACGCAGGGAGGGCGCACGTGGGAAAGACATGGGATGGGATGCACAAAAACGCTCGCAATGACCTTGGGTCAGAGAGTGGTCTGTTTGCAACATTTGTAGCGAAAACTAATCACAACATCTACAAATTTGGGCCTTCAGGAAAACGGACATCTGTCTTGCTGACGTCACAGACACTGGGAAGCGGGAGGTGGGGGCGGGAGGGCCCTGACCTCCCGGGCGACCTCACCTGACCTCCTATTAGCCCACAGCCTGTCCCCCCACCTGCCCTGCTTCTCCCTCCCTCTCCTGCTCACTCTCCCCTGGAAGGCCCGGCATCGAAAGCCTAAAGGGGTGCCCGAGGGCGGGAGGACACAGGCCAAGCAGAGAGCTGACTGTCTGGTTGGTCTTTGATCTGTCTTATAATTATTGACTGACACAGTGACACAGAAAAACAAACCAGAAAGCAGGACAGGGGCCCCATAAAACACACACCTGTGTACTTGTGCACACGTGCACACACCCACACGCACACGGAAATTCCCGCCTCAGCAGAGGGGAGAGAGGAGGGCAGACTTCCAGTCCGCCCCCCTCTGCACCGGGGCTCGGCCCCCCGGGCCGGGCCCAGACAGCACCCCTGAACCCCTAGGGAGCGGCCAGGCGTCACAGGGCCCATGGCCTGGCTACTTGGGACCAGGCTTAGGTTATGTTCTAAGAAACTGCTTTTCACAGTTAAGCCAGACCTACAGAGAATCACAGGAGATGAGGTTTTTGTTCTGCCCAAAGACCCGAAAGTCTGTGCCCACAGGCTTGGCTAAGAACAGTCCCATTTCCTCTCTCGACCCTGACTGACTATTTGCCTTAATTTCTGTATGGAGAAATATTAAGTAATTCTGTACTTCCCCCCAGCGCGCTCTCAAAGTCCTGCCCGCTCCTCTGGTGTCAATCCACTGAGGTCACCGGTGTGTCCCCATCGGTAACCTCACCCGCAGGAAACACGGCAAGACCTACATATTCAGCAAAATAGAAGAGCCCCGTGTCTGTGTACCGCGTCTGTCTTTTCTCAAAAGGCCTTCTTGGGTTCGTAATCAGAGACTTGTGCTCACTTAAGCGGATGATTGGCGGACTCAAGATCTCGGGCAGTGCGTTCTTTGGGTAAAGGCCGGTGTCACAGAATGGGACACGGCCAAGGACAGATGCCAGCTGGGAGGACAAAGGGAAGACAGACCTCCCACACGGAAGAGGTTTCGGAGTGCCAAACACAATGAAGTTTGGGCATTAGCGTGGGGCGAGCGGCGTCACGTCGGGAGGCCCAGGCTTCCCATGACCACAGGGTGATGTGCGGCTCCACGATCCTGGGCGCTGCGACAGAGCCCGGCCCAGCGACCTGAGTCAGCAGCGGGGAGGCTGAGAAATCAGAAGACATTTACAAGATGCCTCTCTGCATCTTCCTTAAAATGCTGCATCCAACAAACTAAGCCATCTGTTACCCAAACTGAAGCTTCTGGACGGTACCTCGTGCTCTCCGTTCACACCACTTGCCCCTACACTGCCTCGACGTCCTGCCCTTGGCCTTTGTCACACCACAGCTGGAAAATGGTGAGCGGTGCTTTGACCCCTCAGCTGTAGCACTCATAAGCGTACACACACGTGCACACACTTCTCCAAGGTTCCGCGAGCCCTCACGCAGCACCCCCCCCCCACGTGTGTCCAGAAACTTTGAAGATGGTACCATCATGCAAAATAGGGAGGAATGTGTTCAGCATCCCTGCCCTGGGGCCACATGGGAAACAAGATCATTAAGTAACTCCCTCTTGCTTCGAGAGTTTTCTAACCAGCACTGTCCCGTTTCTGAGGCGGACTGTAACGTTAACAGAAAAGAATAGGACCTGACATTTAGTTGGCTGGCCGAGGTGTTAAGAGCTTTACAGGTATTATCTCATCTAATCCTTAAAGGAACCCTAGACGGTAGATTACATCATTATCCTCATTTTATAGATGGGCTCCCCAAGGCGTAAAAGGCTTAAGTGGCTCGTAAGATCGCGGGTTTCTAAGAGGCATGGCCTTCTCTCCACTCCTGGTGGTCCGGTCAAAAGCATCACGCTATATGTTACAGCTCATCTAGGCACCACGGGTCACCTACTCACACGGTCCTTTCCTCCACTGTAAGATACGCACGGAGATATTTTAACCTCTGCTTTGGTTTTTGTTTGAGGCAGAAAGAGATTCATATCGTTTTCTGTTTTAGAACGCTTCATACACGGAGAACAATTTTCTAAACTATATTTCACGGGCCGCCGAGTAAAGGCCTGGAACAGGGGAACTCAGATTCTGAACGATGAAACTCACATCCGGGTACTGCTTCCTTCTTTGTGTCCAGAAGCAAGAGGGAGGGGACGGGAGCCCCGGGGAAGCTTCTGACCGTGGAGGCGTGGAGGGCACCCGTCTCTGGGTAACAGCGGGTGACCCCGTACCACCCTTTCCAAACACGGCCCTCACATATGTGTAAATCAAAACGGTGTCGAGATCCTGCATTTGTCCCCTTGACAAATATGCCCGCGGTGGCTGCTATGGTACAATGTTAGACCCCAGGACACGACAGCTAATAAAAAGCAGCAAAGGCCACTAATCGACCACCACCCAAGACTGCTCCAGCGCTGTCACAGAACCCAAACACAGAGAAGGCAGCAGAGAATAAAATCAGACATACGCCCAGGTCAGGTGTTACAGGGCCACGAACATCCGGGCCACGGGAAGCGAGAGTGGCGCTGGTCTGGGGTGGTGGGGACCACCACCAGCTGCCCGGGGGCGTCTTGGGGCGCCTCACTGGTGAGTGAACACGGCAGACACACGCTCAGGACTCAGGCAGGTAAAACCAGGGGACGGAGTCCCTTCCTCAGGCCCAAGGAAAAGTTCAGAACATGAGAAAACTCACAGGGAAGAAACTGGTGCAGAAGAGAATCAAGACCAAAGAGAAACAAACCAAGGCGATGGGTCGATTCAGGAGGAATGTTGGAAGGATGAGATGGGGGAACGCAGACGTCTTTCCGCTTCAGGACACTTGCGCCTTTCCACGCGGCCGAGGCGCCCAGATCTTGGGCATTCTGCGCAGATTAACTCGAGAGCTTAGATGAAATTATCCCATCAATCCACTGTGGCCATTCACCTCCACGTCTGCCTCCACCTGATGTCTGGCTGCTTTTTCCCCATGATTAAATCAGATCATGAGTAAAGGAGCAAAGAAAAGGCAGCTTGAGGGGGCTGCTGGCTAGGCCGTCGGTATCCACACGCCCCAGCCTGCAGGCTGCGGGGGCTCACCATCCCCAGGGGCAACATAAAACATTACAGGCCAGGTGCCTATCGGATGGCTCAGGGATGCCCAAATCCTAGACTATTAAAACTGAAACGGCACGACTCAGCCACACGTCAAATCTGCTTGCAGGTGGCAGGAACGCTCCAGCTCTTAATGTGAAACGTATTTCCCCAGCCCGTATAAACGAGAATAGACATAAAAGTGAATTTAAATATTTCTTTCTTTGAGTGTTTTCAAATTTCTGAATATTCTGAGAAAATAAAAATATACACAGACAGCCATATGCCCAATAGCATTTAGGGTTTCTGGGTTCTGTTTTTACAGCAGGTTATAGATAACTGTGTTTCAGGCGAGCTTCCTGTAGAAAGGGGTCTCCTCAACCACGTAGCTGAATGCTTACTTTTTTATTTTTATTTTTATTTTATTTTATTTTTTTAATTTTTTTTCAACGTTTTTTATTTATTTTTGGGACAGAGAGAGACAGAGCATGAACGGGGGAGGGGCAGAGAGAGAGGGAGACACAGAATCGGAAACAGGCTCCAGGCTCCGAGCCATCAGCCCAGAGCCCGATGCAGGGCTCGAACTCACGGTCCGCGAGATCGTGACCTGGCTGAAGTCGGACGCTTAACCGACTTCGCCACCCAGGCGCCCCTATTTTTATTTATTTTTTTTAATGTTTATTTGTTCTTGAGAGAGAGAGACAGAGTATGCGTGGGGAGGGGCAGAGACAGAGGGAGACACAGAATCGGAAGCAGGCTCCAGGCTCTGAGCTGTCAGCACAGAGCCCAATGAGGGGCTCAAACTCACGAACCATGAGATCGTGGCCTGAGCTGAAGTCAGATGCTTAACCGACTGAGCCACCCAGGCGCCCCTGTAGCTGAGTATTTATTAAGACTCAGGCATTGGTTCTCTGATGGAGGGCACATCTGCTAAGCAATTTCTCAACAGTGCTTACAATCAATCGCTCAACTACTTGTCAGAAAGAAAAATCACGTAGTACACAGGAATGCCAGGATCGAACTGGTCAATATTTTTAAATGATCCATATGAACAGGTAAGAGAGGAGGAGCATAGTGTTTAAAGGATACAGTAAGGAAGTCGAAGAGAACCAGCCTCTAACTGCGGAGAGCCCAAAGCTACCTCCTGCCCATGGAACGTGGTGACTTTTATGAGCACTGCACTCAGGCTTTACCTCCACCTTTACATGGAAACCGGCTCTGGCCAGCTCTCGGGAAGTCATTTTTAAATCTTCACATTTTGCCAAAGTGTCTGGAAGGGGAGGACACGGTCTGAAAGACTATGATTTTATCAGACTATCTCCAAGTTTTCACTAATTCTAAGTGTAGAGTGAATTCCAGATGTGGTCAAAAGCCCTATCCTTCTTTTATGAGGAAACAGAAAGCGATCATTTAGGTAAATCTGCAGGAAACCTAAGGAAAACGAGAAGAGATTCCACAAATGAACGCACGCAGCCTCTGGGTCTCTGGGGAAGCAGGCACCATATCTGTCGCTTGTGCTAGAGATTCATGGATGTGTCATGAATGAGCATTGAAGGTCCTTGAAATCAGAGGAGGGAGAAGGAAACCAGAGTGGGTGAATTCCTGGGATCTGCTCAGGGTCTAGATGATTCCCAGGTGTGCGTAGGTGACAGCTGTGCCTGGCAAGGTCACACTGAGCATACGGTGTCCTAATGCGCCCCTGAGTCCCAAGGGTGGTGGTCATGGTCATTTACGGATGGCCCTTTGACGTCCTCATGCGTCAATTCTGCTTCACAAGGAACTGGCCAGAATCTCTGATTTCCCTGATGCACTGACCTGCCCTAAATGGCATAGGGACATGCTGCTCCTCTTGCTGTTGGCAGTCAGGACCATCTTTCCGGTTCCAGGGAAGCAGGACTTGAAGCCCCACAGCAGGAGCAGGGTGGGCAGAGCCAGGCGTGACCATGTGACGGGAACGTGACCTCGGACGGACACTTGAACCCACCGCCCCTGATCTGGGAGGTGTGCCCAGACTGGGGAGCCTCTAGCAACAAGTAAGGATCCCTGCTTCCTGGCAAGGGATAAACTATCCCATTTCACCTGGGCCCTTTGAGCACACTTGGAGAATGGGCGGGGGTGGACATCACAGCCCAAACCCCCGAGGAAGGTGCTCTCTCTCCAGGAAATTAATCAGGGTGTTGGATAAAGACACGGAGGCATTTTTATGAACTCGGTTCAAAGGTAACCCAATGCAGGGAGGAAAGAACGGGAACCATTTCACATTGGTCTCTGGGACCTAGAAGGCCAAGCTCAGCCTTTAGTTATAGTTTAAAAATATATATATACGCTTTTCTAAGACTCAGAGCATTCTAGCAAAGTAAGGATGGGGACGATGTCATCTGAAGCGGTTGCTGTGACAAGAGAGGATGATGTCAGCCAATTGGCAGAGTAACTGGGTTGACAGCATGGGGGCCATCTCGGGGCGACCCAGGCTGCCCTGCTGCGACTGAGACGTTCAAGGTCAGCTGGACCCTCACTCCCTGTGCCTCGCGCATTCGGACCTGCGCACACCCGAGTCCCTCCTCTCTCCAGATTGTTTGTGTTTTTGAGGACAGAGCCAGTGTGTATAATTTTTCTTTATAGACCTCTATCTTAGCATAACACCTCACACATTTAAGGAGGAAGGGCTGGATTGAAGTCCTCCTTCCGTGGCTGAAGCGTGCGGATGCACCACAGTTCATCAGCTGCAACGCTAACTTTTTATGTCAACTAACGATGATGTTACTGTTTCACTGTTCAACTCACAGACCAGGGGAATTTTCCCCTGCATCTTTCCCCCCTGGCTTCAAGATGTTTGAGGCTCAGATCTGTGCCCACAAATGTTTGCGGACTCCACAAGTGAAGGAGTAAACGAATGCTTTGACATCAATAAGACGGGGGCAAGGTTGCTAATGATCCCATTCCATTTTCTAGCCCTAATCACTAAACTAATGAAGCTTACTTGTACTATTGGTAGATGGTGAAGAGAATATTCTTGGAAAAGTATAAGAGAGGCTGGTTTACAAGCTACTTTTAAGATTTGTCTGAGAAATTTTAATTGTGAATCAGATAAATAGTTTCACTTGAAAGAAAAGCATTATCCCCAGGTATTGCACCGTGCATTTTGGAGAGTTTAAAACAGAACTATAAGCCAAACTTTAATAAGCATTTCACTTGGAAGTAAATCAGTGGTTTGAGATTATTTGAAATGGACTGAACCAACTGAATCGGATGCTGCTTTTTTTAAAATTACAGCATATGAGGGGGTGCCTGGGTGGCTCAATAGGTTGAGTGTCCGACTTCAGTTCAGGTCATGATCTCATGATTTGTGAGTTTGAGCCCTATGTCAGGCTCCGTGCTGACAGCTCAGAGCCCTGAGCCTGCTTTGGATTCTGTGTCTCCCTCTCTCTCTCTGCCCCTCCTGCACTCATGCTCTCTCTCTCTCTCTCTCTCAAAAATAAATAAACATTAAAAAAATTAAATTACATCATAAGTAATTTTGAGAAATGGCTGCTGTCTTTACATTAGAAACAAAAGTCTAGTGACGACATCACCATATGAAAAAAGTCACCGCCTTAGACTCAGATGTAATCAGCAAAGCCAGTTCCTGTGCTAACAGTACTCTTGGCTTCCTGTCTCTCTGTGTTAAGTCCTTATCCCCTCACCTATGTCCAGACACCAACCGAGAGTCCAGGGAAGGCAAAACTAAACAGGATTATAGAAGTAAAAAATGTGGTTGCATCATAAAAGTAAGTGGAAAGGAAAAAAAAAAAAAAGGAGCAGAGAAAGCTTGTCAGAAAAGATGAAAGGCTGGATCTGCCCAGTGTCTTTCAGGAAATCTTATCTTCTACAGAGAGATGGGCCCATTAGAATAGATAAGGAAATGGGATCTTTTTAAAATCATCACCACCACCACCATCATCCTCATCATCATCCTTCCTCCACGGATGCCAGGTAATATTTCTTGAATGAAACCAGAGGTGGGGGAGTTTTCCAAGTGTCTCTCTTCCCATTCATTAATTCCCTAACTGGGTCATTTAAATACCTCCTTGTAGACATTACGTTCACGGGGAGACAGGCTAAGAAAAGAATGCTTTAAAGGTCTCGCAACCCAGGACGTTGGAAGGTCTATGCAACTAGAGATCTTAAAAATAGAACACGTGCAGGAAAAAATGAAAATGGTGCCTCTACCTTCCCCTTTCCCCGGGGGATCGGGTTGAGAATGTGGGCGATGCACTGACAGAAGCCACCAAGAAACCAAGACAGTAGACGAGTGCTCTATCAGATCTGCTGGCGAATTTGGTTGTTCTCTCATACAACTGAAAAAGCGAGAATGGATTCATTTTGAGCCGTCAGCCTCCAATGTTCATCTTGTAGACAGTTATGATGCAGAATTGAAATATCCTGGCCTACCTTGTAGAAGTGAGAGACTCCCATAGCACAGAATCAACGAAGCAGTTTATAAACTTTAAGTAACTAAGGATTTATCGGCAGAAGGCATGTGTCATCAGGTATCCGCAGATCCTGAAGGGCCAAAGTTCAGAAAGGTTTAGACAGTGAATTCTGGTCAAGTGTTTAATCAAGACGGCCACTTATAATCAAGTCTGGGGAATGAAAAGCCCCTGCCTCCAAATAAATCACTGTCATTAACCTCTGGCAATTAACCATGTGATCACAGACTATTGGGAGACGTCTGACAAGTCTACTAAACGGGGATCAAAACATAGCGGGCGTTAAGACCGAACAAGAGGAATCTGAACCGTCAAGTGGTCATGAAACTAAGAGGTGGCCAGTCCGCGAGGGGCCTCGTCTCACTACATTGCGGTCTTGTGTTCAGGGGACTGCAGTCCCTGTCAGTCATCAGGTGCTCTATTACGAAAGGAAGATGGCAATTTGAAAACACGCTGTGCTTCGCTGGTAGAATAATCTTTGTTAAAGAATGTGAACGGACGCCAGCCAGCGAGACACGGGTACCGCTGGAGTCTGGCAGTGGTGGGAATAAAATGGGGTCAGTGGAGCTGCTTGAACCCCTGCTGCCTGCTGGGTGATCTGGGCCGATTCCCGAGACTTCTGTCGAAGTACCCCTCTGTCTCGGGACGCAGGCAGGCCTGGTTTCTGGCAGGAAGACTCTCAGAGGAGCCACATCCTATACGAGGTGGTAAAGGACAGACATCCTGTGCCCCATCTGCTTGCCGAAGGGAGTAGCAACGCGGATGGAAGTGGAGAGTGTTACGCGAAGTGAAATCAGTCAGGCAGAGGAAGACAGATACCGTATGTTTTCACTCTTACGTGGATCCTGAGAAACTTACCAGAAGACCATGGGGGAGGGGGAGGGGGGAAAAAGTTAGAGAGAGGGAAGGAGGCAAACCATAAGAGCCTCTTAAATAACGAGAACAAACTGAGGATTGATGGGGGGGGGTGGGGAAGAGGGGAAAGTGGGTGATGGGCATTGAGGAGGACACCTGTTGGGATGAGCATTGGGCGTTAGATGGAAACCAATGTGACAATAAATTACATGTAAAAAAAAAAAAAAGAGAGAGAGAGAAACCCTAATTTCCCACCAACTTTCCATCCAAACTGAAAACAAACAACACATTTGCTGACTCTACCATGCAATTCTTCAAGCAAATGATTATGGAATAAGTTCTGGGTTGGTGTATAATCTGCAGAAGCATGAGGGATGTTGTCAGACTGGAAGAGAAAGGGAAGAGAAGTAAGTATGATTGGACGTTAATTTTCCCATGTCACACACAGGGGATGCCCATGAACATAGTCTGGTTCCACCATTTCCTGAATGGCATAACATGGCAGCTTGTCTGGCCCCATCCCCAGCGAAGGGGGGGCCCCACGTAATTCTCCACAGCAGGATTTTTCCTTAAAAAGCTTTTCATGTCAGAATTTAAATATGATTGAAATATTTCATTCTTAGTTTATAATGAGAAGGGTTAGCACATGTCAAGCACATTGGTGCTAACTGTTCAGACGGCTACGTTTTTTCATTAATCTTTGTTTTCCTCTATTTACTTCAGGCCTTTCGTTTAGACCAACTATTAAGAATGTATGAATTCACTTTTTTTTTAATTTAAACTCAAATTAGTTAACATATAGTGTTGCATTGGTTTGGCTGACGGTCATAAGTGGGAAGTATATAGCAATCCAGGCCTTCCTATGGAAGGAAAAAAGGTCTCAGATACACAACTTAACCTTATACCTGAAGGAACTGGAAAAAGAATAGCAAATAAAGACCAAAACCAGCAGAAGAAAGGAAATAATAAAGATTAGAGCAGAAATCAATGATATAGAAAAAAAAACCCCACAAAAACCAGTAGAACAGATCAATGAAACTAGGAGCTGGTTCTTTGAAAGAATAAAATTGATAACCCCCAGCCAGACTTATCAAAAAGAAAAAGGAAAGGACCCAAGGAAATAAAATCATGAACGAAAGAGGAGAGGTCACAACCAACACTTTAGAAATACAAACAATTACAGGAGAATATTATGAGCAATTATATGCCAACAAATTGGGCAACCTGGAAGAAATGGATAAATTCCTAGAAACATAACCACCAAAAGTGAAACGGAAGGAAACAGCAAATTTGAACAGACCCATAACCAGTAAAGAAATGGAGTCAGGAATCAACACTTTCCCAAGAAGCAAGAGTTCGGGGCTGGATGGCTTCCCAGGGGAATTCTACAGACATTTAAAAAGGAATTAACATCTATTCTTTTGAAGTTGTTCCAAAAAAATGGAAATAGAAAGAAAACTTCCAAACTCATTCTATGAGGCCAGAATTACCTTGATTCCAAAACCAGACACAGACCCCACTAAAAAGGAGAATTACAGACCAATTTCTCTCATGAACATGGATGCAAAACTTCTCAACAAGATACTAGCAAACCGAATCCAAGAGCACGTTCAAAGAATGATTCACCACGATCAAAATTTATTCCTGGGCTACAGAGCTGATTCAGTATCTGCAAATCAGTCAACGTGATACATCACATTAATAAAGAAAGGGTAAGAACTCTATAATCCTCTCAGTGTATGAATTCATTTTCCTTTTTTTGTTTTAAATTCCTTTTAAAGTTTATTTATTTTGAGAAAGTGCATGTGTGCATGAGCAGGGGAGGGGCAGAGAGGAGGAGAAAGAGAATCCCTAGCAAGATCTATTCTTTCAGCGCAGAGTCTGACACAGGGCTCAATCTCACAATCTTGAGATCACAACCTGAGCCGATATCGAGAGTCAGATACTTACCCGACTGAGCCACCCAGGCAGCCCGTTATTTTTTCTTCATTCATTCATTAGATTCTTAATTTATGCAAGTTCCCATTTTGTGTACCTTCTTCTAGAACTTAAAGACACAGCTGTCTAAATTAATTAATCATTAAAAGCTGGAATTCGCAAAGCTGAAATCCATTTGCCCATATCAAAACTTGTCTGTTTTCTAAATCTAGAATTTAGTATTTTGCTCCCAAATTTGAAAAATTGACTCGCCACCCTTTGCCAGAGCATATGTCTGGCTCTGGCTGAAAATGTTCCTGTCGTCAGCCAACGTTATCAATTTTAGACTTTCTTGGACAGTCCAATTTTTATGGTATCAGGATGACCAAGCCATTGACTGTCATGTGAAATTCTTCTTCCTGACATGCTGTTTCTAGTCATTTCCACCACGATTTGCATAACGTTCCTGTAGTTTCTGGGTGAATTTCAATATAGGACTTTGCAGTAAATTTGAGCAAGACCATTGGACCCAAACCTGTCTGCATCACAATATTTTCAACGTAGGTAAAGCTTCTACTTCTCATCACCAACATGATACGTAGAATTTGAGTGACTTTCATTTGAATAATCTCAACTCACGAAACTACTCTTTATCAAATCTTCACTTGGGTTCAAAGCAGAAACCGGTTCACCAAACGACTCCCTCAGAGCAACATGCTGACATAGATGGACGAGGGAAGTCAGGCCCGGCCTTCCGGTGACACGCAGGGCCACTGGCCTCTGCTCTCCCTCTGGGGATGGGGCCGCCTGCCAGGACGTGGTGTGGACCCGTGAGTGCAGTGTGCCCGTGGCCCCTCGGCGCCCCCCCAACCAGGAGAGGTGTGAGAGGTGACCTACCCCCTCCGCAGGAGACCGAACATTCGGAGCGAATGATGGCCCATGTGTAACGAGGCTGGCCACTGGGCTTCTTCTCACCCCGCAACCGGGGCACCGAGTACTCCCAGGCGACACCCGGGTTCCTTCCCTGAAACAGAAGCTAGAAAATGAAAAGGGGGCAGAGAAAACAAGTTAAAATGGAACTGATAAATATAAGCTAGTTTTTAAATAGTACTGAAGCGACAACATCAACAGAAAGTTGGTTATGTGATAAACACCGTCCATCCTCTAAAACGTATATGAACTTTCTAGATGGAAGCGAACACTCAAGAAGAAGCAAGCGCATCTAGAAAAATGTAGACATTCGACTCGTCTGCCTTACGTTTCGTGTGTTCCTCTCTTCAAGGCTTCAAACACCTCTACAACCTAACTCGGGTATCTGGTTATTCCCCCCAGCGTTTCCTTGGGATCCCCTGCAAATCCCGTCCATCTGAGCACATCAGAAAGCAATGCCTATAAAGCACTCTCACGCTTCCTGGTGCGTTCTAAGCAGTCAGGACTCATGAGTGGATATTACCCATGCCACCCATCAAAGCTACGGCAGAGTACTTTCCAGTGTGACCGGATGCAGGGGTCTTTGGCCAACTGGCACATTCCAGGAGAAAAACACCTATCCGTAAAGATCTCTCAAGTTGAGCCTATCTTAGCACCTTGAATTTGGACTCTTCACCTCCTAGTTTAAAACCCAATTGTATGGACCAGTTACCTTTGCCCTCGTGAATGTGTCAGATCGCTGATCTCAGGGAGAAAGCTTTTTACTTTGGAAGCCTCACCATTGATCAGTGGACAGAAATCCCATCTCTGAGTCTGGGAGCCTTTATTGGTGCTGATGTGATGTTCCAGGGGGTAAAGACGCTGGCCCTTCTCTGACCACCCGGCACCACATTCCCCACCCCTGACAACACAGCTCTTGGGTCTTAGTTGAGGAAGGTGTTGGAGGACAGGTACAGGTGGCTGCATGGTGAGGCCCCTGAGATGCTCTCCTGTCTGACATCCTGAGCCTTTGCAAATCTTCTTCCATCCAGAACAGTTCCTAATAAGCCACACTCACCTTCGCCCTTGACCTATCTCTGTTCTGTACCATTATTAGAGCTAAAGCCTGCGCTGGTGGGAGAGAAATCATCAGGGTGAAATAAGGTGATAAGAACAGCTCAGGGCCAGGAGGGGAGGCAGAGGGGAGATGTGTGCAGAGAGCCCCAGGGAAGCATCTCCCAGGAAGATACGAGAGGACAGGAGGGGGCTGCCTGGCCCCGAGAGCAGGTGAGGGGAGTCTGGGTGGCTCACATCTGCATACTGGTTGTAGACTGACGGGACAACATTTGAACCAAGTACTTTGTGCACAGAAAGACAAAAAGGTGGGGCAATAGCCTATCCAGTGCCTGTCACCTCCATCTGCCCAGTCTCATGGGGGCAGATTACGTCGCGGGAAGAGCCTAACGGCAGCCTGTGAGCCTCTGCAGTTGTGGGTCAGGAGGCGGCTGTGGCCCCTTCCCTGCACATGGGGGCCCATATGACGTCACTGCTGAGGCTTTGCTTCGGGCTCTCATCCCGCTCCCATTCCACAGGACTCGGCAGAGTCCCCCGAGTGTGCCCGCTTCTCACAGCCACACGGCGTACGGGAGAGGGGCCGACTTTCGTAAACACCGGCTGATAAAGACCCAAAACAGGAACCGCGTGATGTGCGTAAATACAAATCGGATTAGGTGCCAGGAGATGAAAGGTAACAAGCCCACCGCCCCCTTCGATGCTTAGATGAGTCTTGCTTCGGACACATTCTCAAACTGTAATCATTATTCTGTGTTCTTGAAGTCATGCCGATGGCCGTCAATCTGCAACAATCCCAGATCCCAGCCCGAAAATCAGAAGGCTGGCACCTACCTCCACAACCAGTGTTTCGTTGGTTGGCCCAGAAGAGGCCAGACTCTCCGGCTCATGGGAGGTCCGTCTATAATCAAACGTGGTGCCTGCGAACTTGTATCGACCCGGCCAGTCCACTGTCCAGCGCCCGTTCAGGTAGTATCTTCGGAGGGCATTGCGCACAGAGATGTAGGACGTCGAC
The DNA here is from genome assembly GCF_046562875.1 of Panthera onca. Taxonomy (NCBI): domain Eukaryota; kingdom Metazoa; phylum Chordata; class Mammalia; order Carnivora; family Felidae; genus Panthera; species Panthera onca. The sequence continues at coordinate 3,847,889 of NC_138339.1, read as the reverse complement.
ACGTTCATTTCACGGATGTGAATACTCCGGGCTCCAGAAGGAATGGTGACCACCTGATAATACTCTACGTTAAAGGAAACGGGAGTGGGAAGAATGTGGTATTTTCATTCAAGAATGCCGAGGCAAAATCCCTACGCTGGGGTTCCCCACAACTCAAGCCTGAGAATCCACGCTGGGAACCAGGAGAATTTTGGCAATCGGTGCCATGAGGCCTTGAAGTCACTTGTGATTTTCTTTTCTTTTAATTGAAGCAGAGCTATTATAAATGTCATTGTTCCTAAGAACCACTTTAATTCAAATAACCTAGCAACCACTTTCCATCAAAAGGAAAGGCTTGGAGGGCACCTGGGTGGCTCAGTCGGTTGAGTGTCCGACTCTTGACTTTGGCTCACGGTTCGTGATCTCACGGTTCGTGGGACTGAGTCCCAGGTCAAGCTCCACACTGTCAGTGAGGAGCCTGCTTGGGATTCTCTCTCTCCCCCTTCGCTGCCCCTCCCCCACTCATGCTCTCTCTCCCTCTTTCTCAAAATAAATAATCTTTATTTTAAAAAAGTAAGTTGGGGCGCCTGGGTGGCTCAGTCGGTCAAGCATCTGACTTTGGCTCAGGTCACGATCTCACGGTCTGTGGGTTCGAGCCCCGCATCGGGCTCTGGGCTAACAGCATGGAGCCTGCTTGGAATTGATTTTTTCTCTTCCTCTCTCTCTGCCCCTCGCCTGCTCTCTCTCTCTCTCTCTCTCAAGATAAATAAATAAACTTAAATTTTTTTTTTAAAACAATAAAGGAAAGGCTTGACGGGCAGAGTAGGGAAGGAGACTGTCGGTCTTTTCAGGACCCTTGACGCCTGCTGTTGCCACGGAAACCCCAGGTGTCCCCCCCCCAGGAGGTTCCGGTTTACATCTCCCTCGTACTCCTCGTACTCACGGTTGGCGCCGTGGTGCTTGGTGTAGAGCCCCTTGTGTGTCGTGCAATCTGAGTTATTCCCCTTGCACACACCACAGGAGTCTTCCACGGCATCGGATCCAAGGACGTTGTCACATCCCACTCTCTGGGGGACCGGGGCCACACGTCATTCGTGAAAGAAAAGACGACAAGAGCGAAGTCACAGGGCTCCAGCGAGAAACCTCCCCGCTCCAGTAGAACATTTCACCAACACAGAGTAGTTAACAAATATTTATTGGATACCAAGTATGTGCACAGCAAGACTGAAACTCTACTCTCAGATCCAAAGGAGGAAACCCTGAGAGCTGTTGTCTTTGGCATTGCTACACGACCTTAGAATCTCGAGCCCTAAATTAAGGGGCGCCTGGGTGGCTCAGTTGGTTAAGCGTCTGACTTGTGGTTTCTGCTCAGGTCACGATCTCACAGTTTTGTGAGTTTGAGCCCCGCATTGAGCTGTGCACTGAATATGAAGCCTGCTTGGGATTCTCTCACTCTCTCTCTCTCTCTCTCTCTCTCCCTCCCTCCCTCTCTCTCTCCCTCTCTCTCTGCCCCTTCCCTGCTCATTCTCTCTCTTTCTCTCAAAATAAATAAACATTAAAAAATTAAAAAAAACCCTGAGCCCTAAATTAAATCTATCAGATTTTCATATTGGAGATTAATGGTAAATTTCAGATGGACGCAAAGCACAAATTGATGAGCAATGTGTCCACGTGAGGGTCCCCTGGAATGTGCCGCTGTGCCTCTGAGTGGCCGTGTGCAAAGGAGAGAAGGAACACAGGCTGCCTGGGAATTATTCCCCGCGGTAAATCATTTAAAGGGCATCTTTGTTCATTGTCTTAGAATTTTAGGGGCCTTTATAATTTCTATGGTGCTTACTAGCTTTATATTTACTAACAAAGAGTTTAGTATATACTTGTAAAAAACCCATTCAGAAATGAATCACAATTCCTCCATAATTCCTTGCTGGAAATCCTTATGGTCAAATGCATTTCAGAATTCAGAGGGTTTTTTTTTTTTTGGATTTTAGGAAGGGAATTAACATATTATGCACATCATGTGAGAGTCCCCAGCAGGGCCCAGGGTAGCACTCAATGAAACGCGTAAAGGATGTTTCTATGGCAAATCACATACATCTTCACGCGAAGCGAGATCAATAAAACTGACACATAGCCTCACACCCGTCGAGGGCAGGTTTCACCAGCAAACAAATTCAGGGCATCCTGTATTGTGCAGCCCAATAAACCTTCTGTGTGACGGCTTTTGGGATTTCAGAACTACATTTAAGGGACTGTGACACTGTGTTGTGATGAATACCTGAAAACAGTGACATATTTAACAAGCCCACTAATAATTAGACAAAATGGACAGAGACTCGGCCATTTGAAATCTGAAAGAGATCTCGACAGAACCGAGTGTGATCTTCACCTACGAGAAAGGATTACACTGTGCGTGTCCCAGTGCACGACTCAACCTGACCACGGTCATCTCACTTAGAGAAGACCAGAACGATGACCGAGGTACTTAAACTCTGTGAGTGTGCATACTGAGCAACTTCAATGAAAAACCCATCGATCGTGTGCAACGTATGTGATCTGGTCACGCTTCCACTTTGTGTAATAATGGAATTCCTTCCCCGTCTCACCCCTGCCCAAGGCAGCTCTATGGCCACTTAGGCAACAAATCTTTCCCCGTCTGTCTTCCAAGTCCTGCAGGATGCCAAGTGATCTCTTGGTTCAAAGCTGCCCCTGGTTCCTCCGCTGCCCAAGCTACTGCCGGCTGACCCTGCCGCTCAGCTCCATCCAGGTCCCAGGGTCTGTTCCCCCAGGACAGGAGGATAAAGATCCTCCGTGCGCCCCTTCTCGCTCCCTCACCTCCCTCGGCACCCCTGCCCTGCCTGCCCTCCGGGTGCTCGATGCCTGAGTCGGGTCCTACCAACCCACACCTTCTAGCACGACCGTGTTCCCAGTGGGCTCTCCCACACCTCCAGGCCAACTCACCCTTCCCGATCTAGCTCGGAAGCTCCCTTCTCCAAGGAACCCTGCAAATCCCCCAGATCCACACTGGGGAGAAAATCAGCTCTCCTCTGCTCCCCATCCTCCGCGGGCACCTCCACTGGGACAAACCACCTGTGTCTCTGTGTGTGTTCATCTGGCTTTCCCCGCCCCCACCAGGCTGTGAGCGGGAGGGAAAGGCAGGATTTAAATGTCTGGTGTCTTTAGCCCCTTAGAGGAATGCCTGACACAAAGCAGACTGTCTGGAGACGTGTGTTGAATGAATGAACGATCATTATTACCTCACATATCCCATCTATACAAACATTACGGCTATCCTCCGAGCATGGAGTCCCATCTTTGACTTTATTTGACAAAGAAAAGAAGAAATCAAATCCTTCTGCGATACAGTAGAGTTTGCATAAGTGCTGATCTTAAAAAGAAATACACACACAAACACAAATAAGAAAGATACTTAAGCTCTGATCACTTTTGTTCTAAATTTTAGATAGACTTTTTTTTAAGTTTTTTCTTTCTTTCTTTTTTTTTTTTCTTTTGCCCATAAAATAACTCCCACACAATATTCATTGCAAAGACATTTCTTTTATGGTTGTCTCATGAGGCTTGGTTTTTGCTTTTAATTTTTAATTTGTATAAGCCTTCACCATTCTTACTCTACGGTGTCCTTTACTGTCCTTGTTCTTTACTCAGTGGTTGGCACATAGTAGGCATTCAATAAATATTTGTTGACTGGAACGACAACATCACTGTTCGACTATTTTACTAGTTTGATGAACTATTCTCTTGCAGAAATGCAAAAGGTCATTACTATTTTGTAGCAATATACACAATTCTCACAGGAAAAATGTAATAAAAGAATTCAAATAATCACCAAATTTATTAAAAGCTAGTGCACTTGGGGTGCCTGGGTGGCTCAGTGGGTTAAGCATTCGGCTCAGGTCATGATCTCATGGTTCGCGAGTTTGAGCCCCACGTCGGGCTCTGCGCTGACAGCTCGGAGCCTGGAGCCTGCTTGGGATTCTGTGTCTCCCTCACTCTCTGCCCCCCCCCCCCCCCCACTCACACTCTGTCTCTGTCTCTGTCTCTCTCAAAAATAAACACTAAAGCAAAAAAATTTTTAAAAAGCTAATGCATTTGATGAAATTTATAATATTTTTAAACTGATAAAAGGAATAACTTTTAGATGAAATCTTCAGAGAATGATGTTTTCTATAAACACAATGACTGTCAAAAAATACTGACACGTGGGGAATGTAGGTATCACCGTATACTTAAGAGTGGCAGAGCCAGTCGACTTCTTTTGATAATCTATTTCAAAGATTTTATGATTTATGTAATTAACATGAACTTTTTTCCCTTCGTTCTTCTTGGTAAAGAAGGGCTGAGTTGATGAAAATATAGTCTGCCTTAGGAATTTTCATGGGCTCAAGACTCATCCACAAATATTTTCTTTATTGTACAGGAGGAGACTCCATTGAATAACCCTAAGAATCAAGGCAAGTATGTGCTTCCATGATTAATGTGTTTATTTCCTGAGATAGGGAAGCCCAGAAGAGCACACGTATTTTGGCCCCGATTTCAAAGTTCTTTCTCCTTTTTCTCCTGCCTACTTAATTCTCACTGGCTTACATTTTACTGAGTCTGGGAGTAAAAACAACCAAAAATGCTTTGTGGGAAACTGCTTAAACTTCTCCTTCCAGAATTTACTGACTTCATAAAGTTCTTACCATGAAAACATTACGTTTATAAAGTCAGATGAGATTTATGTATTTCTCGACTGTTGCTTGGACAGGATTCCCAGTTTCAAAGAGTGAGGTGACTAGGCATTCTTTGGATTTCTCTTTAAATTATGTCAGCGGAGCTACCAGGTTCAAGTTCTTTCAGTCTTAAGAACAATAAGTACTTCTCTCACACTGGAGAATAAAATCTTATATATGGTGCAGATAAACTTCTTGGTTTAGAACCAGAGTTTTGAATATACTATACTTGAAAGTCAACTGCTTTTCCAAAAGATACTAAAACTTTTCTTTCATTCTCTGGCAATTGTAAGTGTTCGATGGGTGAGATCGCCCTCAACTACTGTGATTTGTAATTAAAAAGCACTGATCCCTTATCAATAAACCATCCGTTTTGAATGTTTTATCACTTCTTTGAAGATTTCACGGTATGATGCACACACTGTCTATCTGCTTGTTAATTTCTGGCCACACCGCTGGTCAAGTTCAGGTACGAAGCCAGCGGCCAAGGGGCAGGCAGATGAGCCTGTGACAACCACCTCACATAGCGATGTGGTCTATCCGAACACCACAATTCCAACCATGTAATTCTTTAAAGAGTTTTCAGTCACGTAATTCTTTAAAGCACGAGGCTATTCCTAGAAGGGGGGGTTTAAGACTTACCTTGCACTTGAGTGTACGGCTTCCACTTGTAGTGCCACCCTCGGAACCGTTTGCTGTTGTACTCGGCACACTGTGCCGCACGGAAGTCAACGCTATCGTGGGGACATTTCTGACTGTTGCAAAGCCTCAGAGTCCGAGCTGAGCCCTCACAAAACTTCCCTCCGTGCGATGGTCTGGAACATACATTTCGCAATTAGAAACCCTACGTTTGGGGCGTCTGGGTGGCTCGGCTGGTTGAGTGTCCAGCTTCAGCTCAGATCACAATCTCATGGTTCTCGAGCTCGAGCCCCGCGTCAGGCTCGCTGCTGTCAACCCAGAGCCCGCTTTGGATCTTCGGTCTCCCTCTCTCTCTGCCCCTCCCCCGCTCACACTCATGCTGTCCCCGAAATGACTGCACGCTAAAACCAAAAAGAAGCCCTACATTTAACAGCTACTCTCCCCTCCCTGGAAATTAGGCTTATTGAAGAGATGAGCAGATCCTGTTATGTTGTTTTCAGCGACCAAGTAAGAAAAGTGTACTTCTAAGGGACCCTGGCACTTTCTCACCCATTAACGACGTGGGCAGTGTTATTCTCAAGGTTAGTAGAGCCAGTTAGGGTGTGGAAATGGATCTGCCGGCATCTGTCCGCCACCGACTCCCAGCACCCCTGCAGAAGGCAGCGTGACGTCGCCGTTCTCTGCACTCATAGAGGAGGGACCGCTAAGGGAGGGCGGCTCTCCCAGAACCGCACAGTTGACAGCCGGCAGAGTTGAGACTGCCATTCAGGGACTTTGCTGAAGTCACCTTCCACTGGTCGGTGCTGATGGGAAACACCCCCGGCTCACCCCCTAGAATTCACGTGGACACAGCCATACGACGTGGCGGACCCACTGAGCGTCACATGACAAAGACAGGACTGAAGAGTGTCACACGATAAAGACAGGACTGAAGGGCCGTGATAGGAGTCATGTTTTAAGCAAAGTCAGGTGCAAAGGGAGGATTTGGAAACTCCTCTACCCCAGCGCACTGGGGACCGCTTCTGGTGTCCCTGTCTTCTCACAGAAGGTCACAGTGAAACCACATGTTGCAAAGGTAAATATATTTCATGAAGAACCCAACATCTGGCTTTTTTTTTCCCACGTGAAAAAACAGTTCTTCCTGATTCTTATTCATTTGTGTTCTCCATATCTTCATGATTTACATACTCATTTTAGGCAGACCCTTGGTATTTCGCAGAAATGTGGCTAAAATCCACTTCCTGAGTATCGCTGCTGGGTCTGTTATCACGTGCTATGGTCAGGTCGCTTGAAGCATCTTAAATTATACCAAAGAGATATCGCTGTTTGAGAAATACTTGACTAAAATGACTTTCCTGCTCAGTGATGCTTTTTAATTCCGGCGTAGCTAACACACAGGGTTCCGTTAGTTTCAGGTGTAGGGCAGAGTGACTCGACATTTCCATGCCTCACCCGATGCTCATCACAAGCGCCCTCCTTAACCCCCATCACCTGTTGCACCCATACCCCCTCCCCCCTTCCCTCTGGTGACCATCAGTGTGCGCTCTATAGTTAAGAGTCGTACACACGCGGCTTGGAAGGTTCACAGCACAGAGATCGCTCGTGAGGAATGAAGTGAGGACGTACTTACTTGGGATTTGCGCACAGGCGGTCTCTGTGAGACACCCCTCCTCCGCAGGTCCTGGAGCAAGGGGACCAGGAAGACCAGTCTGACCAATGGCCATGCGTGGGCTTGGGGCCTTCGTCACCGTATTTCACACACTGTCCTCCCCGGCACCACTAAAAATTAAAAAAGAAAGAAAGGTTGACGTGACTCATGGGTGGATAGGCGGGTCCGGCACCGCTGTGATGTCAGCCGTGGGGAGTTTGGTAGAACGCGCAAGATATCAACATCTGACCTTCAGGTAAGCGTATGGTACAAATACAGTGAGTGGATGTTGCTTCTTTTCCCTTTCCCAGCCTAGCACGGTTTATAAATCCCCGTAGAGGGAAGATACACAGAAGAACCATTTTCTAGCGTCCGAGCTGCTGGAATTCAGCACATGTAATTAAGTGGTGTTGCGCAAACGTTCAGCCTGATCATTCGGCTCTCGGGTGAGTGAACTCCAATCTCTCCGAGAACAACGTGCTTTTCATAGCTCTTTGAGAGCAGACGGGGTCTTGGGTAGAAACGTCCAGCTGGAGGTTCCATGTGACTCAACACCTTGTCATTTCTGGCCGACGCTCTGTGCCGTCACTCCCAAGCACCTGGGCTCCAAGCCTGGAGCCCGGAGGTTATCGGCGGACGCGGGTCGGAGGTCACACTGCTTCCCGGGGAGATAAGACAGCCCACACAGAGCTGCACGTGTCCCCACGCGGCTGGAGATGCCATCAGCTGTCCCTTCTCAAAAGCAGCGCTCGTCAATGTCAGTTCACGCCCAAAGCCACGTGTTGTCTTTGCTTCCGTCACACGTCAAGGCTACTCATCTCATGCGGTGTTCAATGCTGTTGGTTTTCCACCCATGGTTTGGTGTAGACTTCGACAATCTTCAGGCCATCCGCTGAGAGGAGAAAAGGAAGTTGCTCGTCCCTTGCTGCTGGCCCGCAGGGACCAAGCAGAGCCTGGCCTGAGGGCTGCGGGGTGAGGGACGGGGCCAAGTCCCCTCCCGTCTGGCTCCAAGGTTAGGGCCACCGGATTTGTTCCGAGAGAAAAAATGGTACTTTACAAGAGGAAAATAACAACGCTTCAATTATTCATTGTTGTGTCGGGTGAAAACGTATCAGATGGCTGCCACTTGACCTTTGCTGGCAATTACAAATGGTTTGATTTAATACCATTCAAGGAGGAAAACGTGAACATAAGAAATTCTGAGCACTGAAACCTCATCCATTCAATTCTTCGATTCTTTCCCACAAGCAAAAAATAAGTCTCTCTTTTGTTACCTCCCTGCCCTCGCCCCCAGGTGCTAGAACAAGTCCTGAGGTCCCCCTGACACCCACAGCCCGGTAAGGGGTGCACAGAAGGCAGCAGGGCACCTGCTCCTCAATGGCCTCGAGTCAGAGGAGAGAAGGAGCTGAGAGAAGCAGAGGGCTGGCTCCTGTGGGCTCTGGGCAGGGCCCTGCAGCTGGCAGAGACTGGGAGGGACCGGGAGGGACAAGTCAGGGGTCTGCTGTGGTTGTTTTGTCCCATTTTAAAAAATCACCCAGTCAGAGCTTTCTAACACACAACCCAGAAAATGTGAAAGCAAGAACCAACAAGTTGAACCTCAGAAAATATTTTCAGGTTTTAAAGCCACCCGAAACAATGCTTCTGTTACAGTTTTGGTCGAGCCAACAAAGTGACAGGTGTTTGGGTCCAGTCGCTTTTGCTTCTGGCATGTAAGGATTACTTGAAGAAAATGTGGTTTCACTCTGTTTTAAAAGTACAGCAAATATTTACGTTTATTCTTCCAAATTTTGGGTTTATCCTTTCCTTTTTTTTTTTTAACGTAAGAAAATAACTGTGCAGATGACGACTTCCTTTTCTTTTGGTCAGTGAGGGCCCACTGCACATGCTCTATTCGTTCTGCTTGTCCACCTACAGGATGTCTGCGGATCATCTGCTGCAGTGTGCAGACGGGGCTCTCCTTCTGCAGGTGGGGTTCTTCAGCCACTGCCCTCTTCACGCACATCCGCGTGGTTTCCAGTCTTCTGCTGTCGAAATTGCTGCTGCCATTGATATTCTGGCCAGTGAAATGCTGCTGCTTTCGTCCGAATATCCTTACAGGACCGTCCCTTTACAAGTTGCTTTTAGGGCATCCAGGTGGCCCAGTCGGTGAAGCATCTGACTCTTGGTTTCGGCTCAGGTCATGATCTCACAGTTTGTGGGTTCAAACCCCGGGGTTGGGCTCTGCACTAACAGTGCGGAGCTGGCTTGGGATTCTCTCTCTCCCTTCTCTCTCTGCCCTCCCCTGTTCGATCTCTCTCTCTGTCTCTCTCAAAATAAACTACAAAAAAAAAAAATTATTAAACAAAAACTTTCTGGAGGTCTGAGGAGAAAACACCATAACTTCTCCGAAGGAGGTTGGAGGGGGGGAAATGCACGTGGGCATGAAGGTACAGGGGCCCAAACACGTGCATCCACGTGCACACCGACTTTATGTATCAAGTCCACGCAGGTCACAGAGCTGGGGAGCCCACCGTGAGCGGGTCGGGGAAGGGCACGTGTTAAGTACGCACATGCCATTTCCACCGAAACACCAGTTCGGTTTCCGGGACCACCCCACGTTTCTCACCATTTGTATTTTATTCATGGACAACGCGGCGTTCGAGGGAAGGCTTCATCTTAGCAAGCGAGATGTCGCGACGCGTGCTCGTTCCTGCTCTGATACTGTCCCCGGAGTCTGCATGGCACATCCAAACCCAGCCCACACGGGAAGCACCCTGATAAGATGCAGCTGCTGACTCGGGGAGCGGGGAGAAAAGGAACCTCAGTATTAGTCCTGCTGCCGTGTGGCCTGGGGCAGGTGACTCCAGTGCTCTGAGCCTGCGTGTCCCCCCGAGAACCTTAGCGATGACGCGTACCACCAGGCCGGGCTGCTCCAAAAATCTGATGTGGTCACACGGGCCAAGCACCGAGCACCGAGTGTCAGATCTGGGTAACATGAGAGCTGGTTTAATTCTACATTAGAGGCCCACGATTGTTAGAGGGCTAGAATCTGCTTTCCTACGCTTTGGGCTGTGGTCCCAGCCCCTTGCCCTGGATTCCCCTGGCATGAGAACAAAGGAACCCAGCGTCCTTCCCTGGAAAGGTTCTTGAGTGCCCGAGGGGGGCCGCGACAGACTCGCCCTCACACGGTGGTCGTCAGGGACGCCTGTATTTGAGGTACTCAGGACAGAGCCTCATGCTACAAAATGCAATCAACATCAGCCCCATTTTCCACCACGCGCAAGCCTCACAGGCAGCACAAGGTGGAAGGAAACAGGCTCCCGTCCAGGAGAAAAGTGCACAGAAGCGGCATGGTTGTAGCCAATCACCCAGAATGCACCGACCAGGACCGGCCAAAGCACCGTGACACTGACATCTGGGAACACACGCTTCTAGACCGATAAAGCTCAGGGACACACGACAGCCAGTAACACAGGAAGGCACGCAATTAACAGCAAAGGGAGATTTCACAGGAGCGCTGACGCTGTCCCGCGTGTATTCTGGCCCAACAAGGGAAATGAACTGAAAATACCAAGAACCACCGATTTGACTGTGCTTTTGCGGTAAATAAAACATAACGAGAATGTATAGGTGATTTTCAGGGAGCGCCAGAGCTAGGGAGTTGGTCCTACAGGAAGCAGGCGACCTGAGAACCCCCCGGGGCCTGCAGCTTCTGCCAATCGTTCCGGAGAGCAGCCTCGTTTTGCAAACTGTCACCTGAAGAGTAAATGTCAACCAACTAAGTGCAGAAGGTTATGATCACCTGTGGCTTACTGCTCAGGCCAATTCCCTGGCGTGCCGCGACTATGTGTGTTTTCCACGTTGTGGCACGCCAGCAGGTTCCTCTCCTCTTCCGAGACTCTAAGAGCATATTTATTACATTTCGTTTGTAAGTAGGCTTCATGCCCAGTGCGGAGTCCAACACAGAGCCCAGCGCGGGGCTCGAACGCACAGCCCTGAGATCTCGAGTTGGGCGCTTAACTGACTGAGCCACCCAGGTGCCCCAGAGTTTTATGGGTATGAATTATTTAACTACTGTTGCTTATATCTTTAGAAGGATTTAATTGTGAGTACTCCCGTCTTTGAGGGACTAAACATAGGGGTCTCTGCCGTAGGGGCACTCCCAGCTCTTCATTCCCTCTGTCGGTGTCGCCAGAATTTATCCTGGGAGCACGTGTCAGCACTGTCTGCTAACATGTTTAACCCTTTCTGTCCATGCTCCCATTAAAATACATTCAGGGTGTGATATATTTGCTTTGGAATCTACACGTATGAACCAGTGACATTTAGGCATGAATTTCTCTCTCATGTTCATTAGCATCACTGAAAAGGTCACACGCCTAGCCTTGCAGACATGGTTACGTAATAATTTGGGTCCCGTATATTTCCATCTTTATCAACAGTCTTATATTTTAGATGTGTTTTTTATGTTCATTTATTTGAGGGGGGGGGGAGAGAGAACACGAGTGGGGGAGGGGCAGAGAGAGAGAGGGAGAGAGAGAATCCTAAGCAGGCTCCAGGCCCTGAGCTGTCAGCACAGAGCCTGACGTGGGGCTTGAACCTACAAACCACGAGATCACGACCGGGGCCAAAGTCGGACGCCTAACCGACTGAGCCAGCCAGGCACCCCCTCAATAGTCTTATATATTAAAAAGAACAGTGAAATCACAGGTTTAATCAAAGAAGTCAAAATAATACTCTTGGGTATTAAGATACTTTCAGTTCAATGACAAAATCATCATTCTCTACCAGTGAGTAATAAATGTGCTGCTTTATGTAGTTCTTTTCTCTACCGAAGCGCCTCTCTTTTTTTTTTTCCCAGGGGAGACGACAGGTCAGAATGGTCTGCTCCAGGGTCTTCGAATTGATGCTCTGTGCCTTTAACAGCACTACCTAATGCGGGTGCTGCCCACGGTTAAAATATGGTCAAGGGTTTAATGTTTCCCCTTATTAAATACATGCGGTCGCCACCTGTCGCCTGGCATCCACATCGATTAGTGGCAGACGGCCCACCAATTACATCATCGGGAAAGGAAGAAGAGGAGAAAGGAGCCCCCTCCCGGTACCAATCTAGATTAAACCCCATCTTCTGACCCAGGGGTAGGTTCGCACATATAAATGAGGAAGACGGGCTGACAAAATACCAGCGCGGGAGGAGGAGAGACGCGTGGGTAGAGAGGCTGTGACATCCGAGCATGACCCATGACCCGAGATTAGGTCCTTACCATGTCATGCCCACAAACGGTGCCTTCTGCTGCAGGCATAAATTTAGTCTCGCATTTCCTTCCAATTCGGTGGCACCACAGGGCTTTGCAGATATCCTACCGGGGAGAAAAGGTCATTAGTGTCACAAATGGTCCACAAATCTACAATAAAATATCACTGAATGACTGAAGGGGAAAACGGCAGATATAAATTAAAAGCGGGTTAGCAGCAGCACATGAAAATGGTAAAGAAGAAAGAAGATTCAGAGACTCATGTTCTAGACTCGGCCCGACTTCATTCCATCCCTGAAGCTTTTATTTATTCATATGTAGTTATGATCAATTTGACACAATGATGTACTTTTTAAATTTTTTTAAGTTTATTTATTTTGAGAGAGAGAGAGAGAGAGACAGAAAGGGCATGTGTGAGCAGGGAGAGAGGCAGAGAGAGAGAACTCCAAGCACAGAATTCAGTGTGCCGTCAGCGCAGAGCCTGACCTGGGGCTCAAACTCACGAGCCATGAGATCATGACCTGGGCCAAAATCAAGACTCAGACGCCCAACTGACTGAGCCCCCCGGGCGCCCCACAAAATCATCTTTCCTAAACTAACAAGTAAAATAGGCTGAATCCCGAGGTTGGAGCAAACTACAGAAATTGAAAAGATTCGATAAAGCCTAACACTGTATAATTTATTCTTTCACCTCTCCAAGTGTGAATCCTCATTTCTAAATTAAAGTTGATTATGAAATTTTCTGACTTGCCCATCCATCCACCCACCCACCCACCATCCCCAATCCTTTTTCTTAATTATTATTAAAGTTTATTTATTTACTTTGAGAGAGACAGAGACAGCGTGGGGCGGGGGGGGGGGGGGGGGGGGAATCCTAAGCAGGCTCTCAGCTGTCAGCCCAGAGCCCAATGTGGGGTTCAAACTCATGAACCTGAGATCACGACCTGAGCTGAAATCAAGAGCTAGACGCTTCACCAACTGAGCCACCCAGGCACCCCCATCCCCAACCTTTGATGAAGGCCTAGAATATGCCAGTTGCCTTGCTAGGAGGGAGATTTCATAAGGAATATGATCCAGACCCACCCTCTCAAGCACGGTCTAACGGGGTAAATCTGCTGTAAGTCACCATATCGTGCAAGCAGGAAGACTCAGGAAAGGACACACGGGAAGATATGATGCCTCAGCCAATTCCTGAGCTTACGGACTTTGTTATGAAAGAGGGGATGACATTCAACGGAGAAAGAACAAAGGGTTTGGGCAGAGGAAGGAAGACCCACATGGCTGATAGGGCAGTAAAATAAAACAAGATCTGAGATTTACACACAGTGAAAGTCTCTCCAAGTTCAAGGAATCAGTTTTCCTTTCATAGCTTTCTACGCCCAAAGGAACATCCTAGAGAGGGGCGAGAGTAAGACTCAGAAAAGGATGGAACCTTCAGGAACGCTGGTGGGAGCTTCAAACGCACAGGAGGCTAACGTTTCTTAAATGATCTGCACAACTGTTCTGGAGATGTGAACCGGCGTTCAGCCGCTAAGCATTACTGGGGCAAATGTGTCACGTCGGTGGCGAATGCCTCTCACGAAATCGGCATGTTGAGTTGGGGGCCTCTGTTCTTGGCCAGAACAGCGTTTACAGATCAGAGCCGTAAGCAGACCTCAAGGAATCCGTAAGAGCAGGGGCCCGAGCGTCCGCAACCCTCCAAAGAGACAACTGCAAAGCGCTGGCTTGCAGGGTGACGACTTGATAGGATACCAGGATATAAATAAAGCTCCCTTGAATTCGGAGCCCATGGACGCAGGCTCGATGTCTGGGTGGGAAAGCGGTGGATCAGAACCAGAGTCTGTCCCGCAGTGGGAGGCAGGCGTCGCCGCCCTGGAGCGGTGGCTCACCATGAGTTCCGGAGGCTGGGTGTGGACACGTAAGCCAATGAAGGCACAAGTGGATGAATGGATGAAGAAATGAATGGGCGGATGGGAACGAGGTAGCTGCTCCCGTGGTCGGGTCACATGGGAGATGGACACGGTGGTTGGGCAGAGAGTCCGGGCTTCCGGGAAGGGAGGCACATCGGTGTGGACTGGAAGGGCAGATCCGGGCAGGCAGGACCCGGTGTCCGCCTCGTACGCTTGAGGATGGGAACCCCCCCACCGTCCCGCTCACGGGCTGTCCTGGGAGCTAAATGCAGTGGTTGTCGTTAACACCCCCAACTCAGGCCACTGCCCCGGGGGCACCAAGCGCAGCACACGTTTCCCTCACTCCACGGGTGGGAGGTGACTCCAGCCCAAATTCCGCTCTGCCGGGCTTCACGGCCGTGGCCTCAGGGAGCGGGTGCTACCAACGGATGGGGCAGTTTCAAAGACTATCCAAGACGATACAAAATAAATGGTGTTTTAAAATGTTAAATTAGGGCTGCCTGGGTGGCTGAGTCGGTTGAGCGGCCGACTTCGGCTCAGGTCATGATCTCACGGTCCGTGAGTTCGAACCCCGTGTCGGGCTCTAGGCTGACAGCTCAGGGCCTGGAGCCCGCTTCGGATTCTGTGTCTCCCTCTCTCTCCACCCCTCCCCCATGCACGCTCTGTGTCTCAAAAATAAATAAACATTAAAAATTTTTGAAATGTTAAATTATTCCTGTGTATTTGACATAGCTACCTGACACAGAGCTCAATACCTAGCTGGCTTTCAATAAACACTTTCTGAGTGAGCTGAACGTCTGTCAGTTTATTCCTGTGGAAACCTTGGATGGAATGAGCGGGAACATTTTTCCTATGGAAGGAAATTAATAACGGTCAATGAGATGCGATTGTAAAAACACCTAAGAAGACATAGGCAGGGTACCTTATGTATGAAAATACTAGATCCAGACCCTACTATTTAAAGTATTCTCACAATATTCTCCCATCGTAGTTTTCGGGAACATTCTGTAGAATACAGAACTATGAATGGAAGATACCATTAAAGGTGATTTTTTTTTTTTTTTTTTTACTTTACTAAGGACAAAGCTCTCAAATACAGGAGGTGGATGATAGCTTGCCCCTAAGGCACGTGACCCACGAACTCAGTCTATGCCTGGCTTATGCCGCCTGTGTGTTTCAGCCCATCCTGGAACCGGCTTGATCCCCAACGCAGTACTCCAGGCCAAAACAAATCACAAGAGTGAGAAGAGCCTTGAAATATCATATAATCCATGCTGTTTTCCAACATAGCAAAACGTATTTGAAACCTTGGTACCCTACAGATGTAACTGACGTTTAACAAAAATGTGACACTCTAACCTGGAAAACACATGAAACTTCTAGCGTCTCAAAGAATTAGGTAATAAAATGACCACGAAACAACCGAACAACCAAAAACCGATGACACCCTCCCACTTTTATCATACTTTGACTTAACTGCTAACTTCTGGACATAGTGTGCAAGGATTGTGTTAAATTAACCATTACTGTTATATGTCATTACATCCTTTATTAAATTTCAGGGTCCTCTTGGAACAAAGACCCTATTAAATCATACGTCTAGGGTCAAAGAGCTGGAATGTAAGACATGCTGGGTGTGGGGGGAAGCTCCCAGTTTCACTACAGTACCCAGGACACAAAGGGGATCAGGTTTCCAAGTCACTCTGGCAGTCTGCATCTCAGACCAGGGTCAGGCCACCAGGCACCGCTGATGTTGATGCTGACGGGGCAGGAGAGGCGCTAGATGAAGACGCGATGCGAACACACGCGATGAAGACGTGACAACTAACACTTGACTCGGGGAGGACAAAGCTAAAGGCACATGGAGAGTCCACACTTGCTTTCATCTTTGCAGCTAAGGGGCAGGGTCTTTAACGAGGGCACTCCCTTGCGAGTCTGTCCTCCAGTTTCAGAGCTTACGTGCATGGCGCATCTGAGTGGCCCAGTCGGTTAAGCGTCCAACTCTTGGTTTTGGCTCAGATCGTGATCTTATGGTTCGTGGGTTCGAGCCCCACGTCGATCTGTGTGCTGTCAGCTTGAGGCCAGCTTGGGATTCTCTCTCCCTCCCCACCCCACGCCCCCTCTGCTGCTCTCTCTCTCTTTCTGTCCCTTCACCCTCTACCCTCAAAATAAACAAACTTAAAAAAAAGAGCTACGTTTATGAAGACCGGTTTCAGTCCTACTGACTTGGTTAAGTTCAACCTCACAATCCAACACCACAAATAAAACCAACATTCTCAGAGGGCAGCGTTGGGGATTTCCACACTGTGACTTCGGCACTACCAGATCCATTATCTCAAACTGTCTGTATCAGACTCTCCAAAAATACAAACTGAAATCCCATTTACAAATGATGTTACGATGGGATCTATAAATTATTGCAATTATTTATTTTTGTTTTTGAAGAAGTCGGGTTCTTTCGTCACTAATTCCAATGATCCCTATGCAAGTCCTCAGAGGGCAGAGAAAGCCATGGCCATATATGTGCGTGAATTCATACATGAGTGTGTAAACACGCATACACCATATACACATCTATTTATTCCAGAGACAGATACGTATGTGTTCACATTATTCATTAACTTGTCCTAACTAAATAGCAGAGGGACTTAAAGCGCCCTTTTCTAAAATAGCATCCCTCTGTCTATCCCCCTGCTCAGCAAATGTGCAATTGAGAAGCCCTTACGTGTTAGTTGCGGGATTAGGCACCAGGTAATTTGTAAACTCTGGATCTTTATACTTCAACCTAACAAAACAGACTCATTTCATAAAATTTCAGAAGGAGTTCATTTACATTTTTTTAAATGTTTATTTATTTTTGAGAGAGAGACAGAGAGAGAGAGAGACAGAAAGTGAGTGGGAGAGGGGCAGAAAGAGAAAGGGAGACACAGAATCCGAAGCAGGCTCCAGGCTCTGAGCTGTCAGCACAGAGCCCCGACACGGGGCTTGAACTCACGGGCCGTGAGATCATTACCTGAGCCAAAGTCGGATGTCTAACCAACTGAACCTCCCAGGTGCTCCGGGAAGGAGTTCATAAAAAAAAAATTAAATTTTATTAGTGAAAATATTCTGAGATGCTTTACTTCACTTGGAAGGTACTTTAAGTGTTGCACCATAACTAAATTTGAGATTCAGGATCCTAGAGATTGTGGCCACACAAATGGTACTTAACTTAGAAAATACGTCACGTTTATTTATGCTGAAAAACAGCTTTACATCATAGGGAATGAGCTGACCTCACTGATTCTAATGGATGTATTTCTGTTTAACTTGAGAAGACATTTCCTCCACGGTCCATGATGACGTTAACTGGTACCAGGATTACTTCTCTGCACACAAAAACTACGTAAAACTGGACAAAATATTTGGGCCAATTGTTCTGGACTTTGCAACAGGCAGCACAGTAGTGTCCCTCAAGAGAAGGGAAATTTGTAATTTGAGTGACACCGCGGCCCCGTCAATCTGCCTGGAGCACCTTGCTGACCGTGGTGCAGAGGTGGGTCCCAGGCAGATAACGCAGTCCCTCCGAATGGACGGTGCAGAGATCAGAGCTGGGCCTGCAGAAGGAGCCAGAATCCATGAGAATATGTGGGACCAGAAAAGAAAAAAGCCACATTAAGCTGGGGGCTGCAGGTGCCTGCCTGAGGATTTCCTGAGGTCCCTCCTGATCCGTGGGGTGAATGGCTGACATACTACATGATGCTTCGTGTGGCCCAGCACGAGGCAGCAGCTTTGGGCTAAGAGCTGACAGGCTGGAGGACAGAGGCCACACCGTGCTGGGAGACACCAGAGTTTGGGCCCGCCCGTGGTGGAGAGACCTCAGTGAGCAGTCTGGGCCCTCAGGGGAGAGCCCGAAGTCCACGTGTGCTGAGTGAGAACCACACTCCAGAGCACAGGCTTTGCCCTTGGGCTAAGGACAGACTGAAAGAGAGGCGCCCTAGGGAAGAACCAAAGAAAGCCTCAAAGGGTCAAGGGATCACCTACTCACATAAATTTATATAACATAAAGTGATCATGTATTATATTATAAATAGACTCAAGGCTATAAAGGAAAAAGTAGACAGAATGAATGAAAAAAATGGGAAATTCCAGTAGAGAGATATAGACTGCAAAGAACTAGACGGTATTTCTGGCAACTGAAACTTAAAAGAACCCAAATGTAGAGCTTGCTGAATTGTCTAGACAAGTGACTAGGGAGGGCAGAAGCTACAGATGATGACCGACTTTTTACCAGAAACAACGGAGTCCAGTTGAAAGTGGAATTATATCCTTCAAATTTTTAAAGGGTAAAAATACAGAAAAAACTGTTGAGAATTCTATATTGAGAAAAACTATTCTTCAAAGTGGTGGGTGAAATCATGACATTTTCAGAGAGAGAAAAGCTGACATGCTCTGTGGCTAGCCAATGCAGCCTATAAGGAACGCTAAATCGGGTCCTTCGGGCCAAAGCAAATGATACGATTTGAAGCTGATCCATAAGAATGCATAAGTACTACGTGGTAGATGGGTGGGTGAATGTGAAAGACGGTCCAATTTTATTTAAAAGTAACTCCCTGTTGGGGCACCTGGGTGGCACAGTCCGTTGAGCGGTTGAGCGTCCGGCTCTTGATTTCGGCTCAGGTCACGACCTCCGGAACCGTGAGACCTGTCCCCGCATCGGGCTCCGAGCTAACAGTGCAGAGCCTGCTTGGGAGTCTCTCTCTGCCCCACCCCTGCTCACACTCTCTCCTTCTCCCTCAAAATAAATAAATAAACGTTTAAAAAATAATAATAAATTAAAGTATCCAAAGCAGGCTCTGGGCTGTCAGCACAGAGCCTCAACGTGGGGCTCGCTCTCACGGTTTCCGAGATCATGACCTGAGCCGAAATCAAGAGCCAGTCGCTCGGCCCTTGAATGGACTGGGCCACACGGGCATCCCGTAACTCCCTATTTTAAAACAAACATTAGAACGTTGTCTCAGGTGGCTTATAACATGCACAGAATAAAATACGTGACAACAGTACAGTGTGAAGGAGGGCCACGTGGACTGACTTGTTGTAAGGATCTTGCATTTTACATAGAGTGGCACAATGTTAATTCTACATACGCTGTAAATTAAAGATGCAGCTATAATCGTTAGAACGACCACTAAAAACTAGTGTTAAGAAAGTATGGCTGAGATGTAAATTGAGAAAAAATAGAATTTTTAAAAGCAAGTTTACTCCGAAAGGAAAGAGGGAACTAAAAAAGAAGTGTGAGCGTGATGCCTGGGTGGCTCAGTCGGTTAAGCATCGGACTCCGGCTCAGGTCATGATCTCACGGTTCCTGGGTTTGAGCCCCACATCGAGCTCTGTGCTGACAGCTTGGAGCCTGGAGCCTGCTTGGGATTCTGTGTCTCCCTCTCTCTCTGCCCCTCCCCTGCTCGTTCTCTCTCTCTCTCTCTCTCTCAAAAATAAATAAAACATTAAAAAAATTTAAAACAGAAGCGTGGCCAATAGGAAACAAAATTTAAAACCAACCAATACAATTCCTCACGTTAACTTAATAAGCGAGAGAAACTATATAACTACATCAACAGACGCAGAAGACGTTTCCCAAAAGTCAACGCACTTTTGTGATAAAACCTCTCAACAATCTAGGCCCGAAAAGGAACTTCGTCTGTTTGATAAAGGGTAACTATGTAAAACCAACAGCTAACATCATATTCGTTTTCTATTCGTCACTGAAGTTTCTAATCGTAATTGCAATGTAGTTAACGCACGGTGTTAGTTTCGGGTATACAATACAGTGACTCAACAGCTCTACACTTTACTCAGCGCTCATCCCAGTGAGTGTGCCCCTAACTCTCCTCACCTGTTTCACCCCCTACCCCAGCTCCCCTCCGGTACCCTGTTCTCTAGAGTTAAGTGTCAGCTTCTCTGTCTCTCTCTTTTGTTTTGTTTCTTAAATTCCGCATGTGATTGAAATTACACGGTGTTTGTTTTTCTCTAACTTATTGCACTTAGCATTATGTTCTCTAGCTCCATCCACGTCACTGCAAATCCTTTACTTGGCAATTACAAAGCTCCAGAATAGGCCAAGTGTACCTAAGGTGCTGGGAATCAGAGCAACGGTTGCTCACCGGGGTGGGGAAGGGACTGAATGGGAGAGGGCATGAGGGAACTTTTCGGCTTTACAGAAGTAAGCCACATCCCGGTCAGTGTGCTGGTAACACACTGTGTTACAAACGTGGGTAAACACACTGGTGATTCACTGCATGTAAATATCTCCTCAGTGATGAAAGGTGTACTGCATTTAACTTCTGGGACTTTCCAAGTGGCGCTAGGGTACCCTGGATGCCACCGCCCACGGTCACAGAGCAAAAATAATGTGGAAACCAGAAGCGTGCTGTAGGAAATCCCACCTTCAAAAAACCAATTAGTGTTATGCTCCTTTCCCTTAACCAACGGAAGAATAACACGCAAAATTCTTAGGGATTTCACCCGTTCTGCCCATGAAAGAGGACAACATTAGGAATACGTGCTGCTGGTGACTGACTTATCGCTCTTCTTTAAGGCTGAGATTACCCAGCCGAGGGGACGAGAATCCAGTTCTGGCACATGGATTGTAATTGATCTTAGGGGGAGCTCTCCTTGAGTTTAGAAGAAAAGAGATTATCACGTTAGATTTCAATTGGAAACTTTCCCGGCGCATTATGAAATGGTGGAGGTTTCTGGAGGATGGTACTTTTGTCTGTTTTCCTCTCGATTTCCTTATAAACTACAGTAAGAGAAATCTCAAAAATAGTGGCTTTCATTTAACGTATGGGTCCCTTCCCTTGTGACTCGGTACAGAAAGTTCCTAGATCGCCATCGGTCTGCCCGTCCAGCACAAGCACACGTCTCTGCCATATGTGGGGTTTATGTTAGGAAGCCACGCCAGTGATGGCCCCGGGCTCAGTGGAGGAGATAGCAGCTTCGAGGAGAGACTTCTCTAGCAATCCCGTATTTGGGAAATATAATAATCAGAAGCCCTAGATAGGCTGCTTCTCCATAGTAAGTTCCGCTTACATCTAAGGAAGATAGAGCAGGGCGGTGCTGTTTGCTTAACAGCGTTTGAAAAAAACGCAGAGTATTAGTTAGCCAACTTACACCAACCAAAGGTTACTGCTGAGCTCCCACGTGATAAATCAGAAAGAAAGAGCTGAACTAACGGGCCAAGTCAGTTCTCCAGTGAAAACTGATACCCACACCAGTATCTACCATCACTTTCTTTGCCAGTAAAACATGTGTTTCCTGTTACAGGAGACCAGCTTTCACATACAGGATTTGACATTTGGTAGGTACCCAATAAATGCGGAATCCATCAATGTCCGTTACACTGAATAAAACGGTTTTATGAGTCACATTGCACTGAGCACTTGCCAATAATCACTTGCCTTTTTGAAATCCAGCATGCAGAGTTTGGCTTTCTCTCCAAACTGCCACTTGCACTGAGTGTTCGCATCGTACAACTCTCCCGGCAACTTCTCAGGATACTTGTACTCCTTCACAGGCTTCGGCTGATCAGCAAGGCACAGAGCTTGGGCAGTGCTGAAACGCAGAGGAGAGATGGTGCTGCTCGTGATTCCGGAAGACTTACCAGAGATACGCACTGAGTTACGCCTTGATGTTCTCATGCAATCTGACAACACAGCCCGAACAGAGAGGAGGGGGCATTTTTCTCCTGGGGTCTGACATCAATCTCGATTATCTTTGGATCCGGGGGCCACATGGCCTCAAATTGCTCATAATGCATCTCATCTTTTCCAGGAGGGCAATTTGTTCTTCATCAGATTTCTCCAGCTTATCACGGGGCAGAGGGAAATGGAATCGCACAACCAGATGGACAATGTGAGAAGCTCCAATGGCAGGCACCTTTTATGTATGCTTCTTGCCATGAACGATCAACAGATGGCAATGCGCACTGGGCAAGGCAAACACAATCAACCTCAAAGACTAGAATTTTCTTTCTTTTCCTCCCTCCATTCTTCCTTCCTTTCCTTCCCCCCCTTCCTCTCGTCAGTCCCTCCCTCCTTCCCTCCCTTCTTTCCTTCCCCGGGGCCGGGGACCACCTGCACCACAGCTCACAGCCTCCGGAGGTTTGCCATGGAACACAGCAGCAATTTCTACCGGCAATGCTCTACACTCACGCTAATTTCTGACTCGATTCCCAAGTCAAGGAGGAAATTAACTCTGCCTAAGTTCACTAGCAGATGGCTAAAGACCAACTAATGATTTTTTCCTACACAAACACGGTATTCCCTTCCCTACATGCATAGTTAAAATTTTTGCATTTGGAGGAAGGGAAAACAGTGTTTGCACGTAGCAACTAAACTTTACTTACAAATTTCAACAAGCAAAAAACTCCCCCACCCCTGCATATTCTCAACATACTGACCAAGAGCAGACCCACCCACGCATCCCCACACTTTGCTTTGTGTGGTCACCCACCTTGACCCGGATCATTTTGGCCTCAGTCTCCATGGCCCAGTCCCAGATCCCACTGCCTTGGAGTCCACGCATGCATACCTTCAATTAATACCCACACACGAAACACAAGGGGTGGTACCAGTTAACCGTGGTAAGACATTAATCCCACATACAAGGAGGTCAGAAGCCTTTTGAGAGCAAACCGAGGAATAGAGATTAAATCAGATGATAGGAAAGCGTTCAGAGCAGTGGCCGGCTCATTGTGCATGTTCAATAAAGGACTTGTCTGTCACTACTAAGGCAATCATAGTGCAAAAGGATATTTTGAAGTGGAGAAAAATGAATAAAAGCAGAATTAACACTCCAAGACAGGAGGGACTTAGCAATTCTGGAACTCCATAGAACCTTTTTCGGATGGATCGCAAATGATTTCTATACACTAGTTCAGTGTTTCCCGGTATCTCCCGGAGGCTACATCAGGGAGGCAATCTTATCCCTACCCTATGGACAGGAAATTAGGACACGTCGGCCAAACGGACCGGCCCAAGCAAGAGACTGAAAATTCAAAAAGGTTCACAGGTTCAGGAATTTTTATAGTTTGTGTAAATGTATGAGCACATGGCCTGAGGACAAGGTTCCCGCCTGGCCAAGAAAAATGAAGCTCACGGACTGGGAGCCTGGAAGAAGGTTCGGGAACACACATACCACTACTGGGATGTAAAAGTCGGTTCCAACTAGCTTCACCTTTGAAGAGCTGCAACTCCCCATGCTGATCGTACCCTGGTCCTTCTGGTTAGGCTCATGCTGGAGCACGTCTGATTTCTACCCTCGGCCCCAGCAGGTCTCACAGCTAAGCGCGCGGCCAATGGGGCAGGTGTGAGAAAACCCCACGGTGTGGACGTAAGAAGGAAAAGCGCTGTCACTGTAGCAACAATCCCCCATAGCTTCCACACGAACAAAATGCGTTTGACTCATTTGAATGTGCTGGACAAAAGTCAGGTGACCTACGTGTGATAAGCAAAACGATAAGGCTTGTAGATCACATGGAAGAAATATTCAGGACTTTGGGGTAAGCAGAGCTTTTTTTTTTTTTCCCAACAATACACAAAAAAGCGTTAACCCTAAAGGAAAAATAGGGATTAATCTGGTCTCCGTGACACAAAGAAAAACTTCTTTTCACCAAAAGACACCATTAACAGTGTAAATACTGAGTCACAGAGTGAAAGATGATATTTGCAGTACATGTTCTCTGTAATGGACAAAGTGTTCCTACTCAGAATATATAAAGCACTCCCATCAAGAGATACAAGATGAAACACTAAAGCCTAATTTTTACAAATTCACAAGAGATTTGAAGAGGCACTTCATTAAAGATTACTCGAGTGTCCGTTAAACATGAAAAAGGCACTCCAGGATCTCTTTGATTAGCACGTTGGAATGCCGCTACCCCCATCGACGGAGCTAAAATGGAAAAGGCTGACCAGACCAAGCGACGGCCAGGATTTAGGGCCATGTGAACGCTCGTAATGGCTCTAGACGTGTGACTTGGTGCAACCACTTAGGGAAGCTGTCTGGCAGTGTCTATGGACACTCCAGACTGTGTATTTATGACCCTGAAGTTCCAGTCCTACGTAAAATCAGGGATGTATAGGCAAACACACAGACTATGCAGAGTAGCATTTCTTACAATAGCCCCAAATCCGAATCTCAAATGTCTATCACCAACAGAATGGATTCGTAAGCTGCGGCATACTCATGCAATTAAAAATAAGTAAACAATGCTATATTTTTATGGTAGCAACAAGGATGAGCCTCATAATCATGATATCTAGCCAATCGCAACAGACGCCGAGTAGCACATAGCTCATGATTCCATTCATAGGGAGTTCAGAAATGGGCAAAGCCAGTCTATGGTGTCCTGCATCGGGAGAATGACCATCTCTGGGGAAGGGCTATCTCTGGGGTAGTCACTGTGTCTTGTGCCTTTTTATAAAGGTTAGTTACCGCATCCATCACCCCACGTATTTAGAGTTGTGAGGACTTTTAAGGGCTACTCTCCTAGCAGCTGTGAAACGTAGAGCACATCAATCTCTAGTCATCATGCCGCGCACAAGAGCCCCCAGAGCCCATGCATCTTACTGCAAAGTTGTACCTGTGATCACCTTCACCAATGTCCCCAAACCCCCACCGTGGCGGTCACCTCTCCACTCTCTGTTGCTATGAGTTTGGTTTTTTAGATTCCACAGATGAGTGAGATCATACAGTATTCGTCTTTCTCTGACTTCCCTCACTTAGCATAATGCCCTCAAGGCCCAACCACGTTGTCAAAAATGGCAGGATTTCCATCTTTCTCATGGCTGAATAACATTCCATCGTACATATATCTCATCTATAGCTATTCATCTGTAGACAGACGACAGACGGGTTGTTTCCCGTCTTGGCTATTATATTGAGCTCTGTACATTGATCTGAGAAGAAGGTACAGCGCCACGTTCACTGTGTGAAATTTCACTGAGCGGAACCCTCATAATTTTGTGCTTTTCTATATATCTGTTTAACCACGACAAAAATAACGTTGATAAAAAAACAAGGCAAGGTCAGAGATACCACAGTGGTATTTCAAAGTCAGTTTCCCACTCTGATTGACGAGCCATAAAAGGTGAACGAGCTTGAGAGATCTTACAGTTGTCTCTCTTCCTTGTCCAAGTCGGGAACAGGGGCCCTTGGAACAGATTATATTACTTGCCAAGGTCGAGACCTTCCCAGACACGACTGGTAAAGCCACGATCAGCATTTGAGCTCTGATCCCCTCTGCTGCTCTTTCTGTCACAGGGCAGTGCCTGCTCTCCCATCTTCCTGCAGAAACTAAGGACAGCTGTGGCTTGGTTTTTCTTAAGACAAACGTTACACAGCAGAGCAAGATGTGAACTGAAGGGCATTCTTTCCATTACACCCAAAAGTATGCTTAATGGGCTCTCAGGTCAAATCAAACCTTCTCATTGACAGAGGGGGTATGGGGTATGGAAGGGGATCCATGCATCCTTTAAACTCCTGGTTCCCAGTGACGGCCCCCTTTCCCATGGACTGACTTCGATTCATAGGGTCAGAGGGGAGGTACATTCACAGGTCTGCAGTAAAGGATTCACATTTTTAAAAAGCACATTGAAGATGAGTCCCTGTTGTCATTAAACTAAATTAATGAGCTAAAATTTCCCTAATCCTAGGTCTCCCAGACGCAGACATGAGTACACGGGATAAGGTCTGTGTCCGTTCACAGGAAATGACGCATGACTTCACTGACTAGGTCGATGAATTTACTCCAAACACGTATCTGTCCTTCTTGACTACCAACTGTGGAGAAATGCTGTGCTGACAACCTCAGACCAACCGAGGTCCTTTATTATATATTTTTTCCACATACCAAATGCTAGACTGCTAATAAAGGCAAGTGGATTCATCTTTATAAGTTAGCCACTTGTCCTTACTCATTGCTGGGATCGGATCCAAACAGCTGCCCAATTGGCGGAGAACAGGATCGTGATTACGTGGAAATCAGGAAGTCAGCAAACATGTCAAAGAAGACATGTTTAAACCAATAAGACACCACTGTTAACACAGTGTAGACGTGTCTGATTCACGACTGGTCACCCCAAGTAAAAGAAAGCTTGGGTGAATCTGACAACGGGAGGCTCTCTTGGAAAATGTAACTTTTCAAGCAAACAAATGGGTGACATGTGTAATCTTGCATATCTGTTTATAATCATGTGGCCCAGAGAAATTAGCGAAGTTCTTGCAAATAAAGGTTTATTATGGAATTGCCCCACAACGGTTTTACTGACGGACACAAAAACAAATGAGCACACTTGAGCAGACATCGAATCGTCCTGGGATCCCAGAGCAAACATGTCTTTGAACCAGACTCTTGGCAACCCCTCCGAGGGTCACAGTCCGATTCGAAGATCACAGCCCATATCTAATGTCATCAAAACAATTGTTCTCTAAGCATATAACAATTTCCCTTCCACGAGATCTCCTATATTTCTTGGCAGCTTAAAAACTTTATCTGGACTCTTTTACGATGCTGATTCTCACTGTACACCCAAACTTCGCATCCCTGGCTTTCCAGTATTTGTCCGAGAATGTTTCAAAAAAATCAAAAATGTTTATCTTCATCATAACCGTTAAAATGAAAAAGCTATAACATTTTGAAAAACAATCTAGAAAATTACAGGGAAGATTTGTGATACAGAAGACCACAAATTTCCCTTGTTAATACCAATAAGAGCATTGTGAGCTTAAGTTCATGCCCTTTTTTATGACGGAAAGCAGAATTCTTCACACACACACACACACACACACACACACTCACTCACACGCACCTCAAGCAAATCTGAACCGGTGTCAGAAAGAGCCACAAACCATGCTAACAATCCCCACCTCGACCCTATGAGGACCCCACACAGGGAACAGCAAATGTCAAAACGACCCCAATGGGAGAATAATGACCATGCTGTTTTTGGTAATAGAAATAAAAGAAAAATGATCAAGCGATCTTCCTAGAATGCAGATTTATATTACCAGGAGATAGATATTATCCACAAAATCTCACTCCTTTTGGGGGGCATAAGATACGGAAGGCGGCCATCATTCTGGTAGGCATTAAGTATGTTGACTGATAGGGGGAAGGACCCCAAGCTGAAGGCTGGTAGTCAGGATGCTGGCTCAGAAGAGCTGTGCAAGGTCATCTGGAGAACTGAATGAACAGACAGCAAGAAAGGGAAACCAGCCATGGGCTCACAGCTCCATGTGCGTGTGGGGGGCAGTCTGAGATAAGGGGCAAACTGGGGGTACCAACAGAAATAAATACCCATGTGACCCCACCCTATGGTGTGCTATAAACTAGATGATGTCACTTATGTAACGGAAAAAAAAAAAAGGAAAGAAAAGGGGCTTGACCAAAACAATAACGAGAAAAAGAGAGAAAGAGAGGAGAAAAAAAAAACAACAAAGAAAACCTAGAACCCAAGATAAGGAGCTCATCGAAGCTAGCCAGAGTGGCTGGGGGAGACCTGAATGGGGTCTATCAGGCACAACAGGAACCTCGGACTTTCACCCTTAATCCCTGGCTCGGAAAAACTAGTTCTCAGTTTTGACTGTAGGAACGGGCATCGGTTACAAACTCTGGCCGCTAACTTGGTGGTTCTTGGGTGTCGCCATTCTGTTTTTCTTCCACCAACTCTGGTCGAGCTGATGTGGGTCCTGCACCCTGCAGCTACGTGTCCCCTGTTCACCTGCTGGCATCATGGTGTGGCAGAAACGGGAAAGGTAAGAGCATGTGGTCTTGGTGCCTGGGACAGGCCCAGGATGGACCCCCCCCCCAGCGGGGGTTCCAGAGGACGGTAGAAAGGGGGAGGTCATCAGGTGACGTGGGGAAGCGCGTGCACAGGTAACCACTTCCTATCCACATCTTCATCATGTGTGTCTATTAATATTTATAAGCACTCACTGTATGCCATATAATTAGTTATGAGTATGTAATATATTTTACATAGCATATACATATACATATTTGTGTGTGTGTGTGTACACATATATACACACAGTGTCATCTTTTTTAAAGAATTCTGTGCTGGCAAAAGCTTTGCTTTCCTTGAAATATCAGCATTTGCCCTATTTTCTGTTAATAGGAAATATATTTGATCTCCTTTTTTGCTTTGGTTTCTAGAAAGACCAAATTTGCCCAATCTCAAGCTTCAATAGCGCAGCCTAAGCATGCATTTTAAGACTGACATATTTGTGTGTTTTCTCGTTGCCTCTTCATTTTTTATTTCCATCTGCTTTTCCTCTTCAGCCGACTGTCAATTCTAATTATTTTTTGTTTGTTTTCTTGTCATGACCTGCTCCAAAGTCTTACGGGAAGGTGGTTTTGGCGGCTACCTTCTGCCAAGAATATACCTTCCATGCTGAATCTCAGAAATGTGAACGCACCTAATTGAGAACTAAACATGGCAGCCCGTCTCCTGCCAGCACGGATGCATTTTGGGAATAAAGAAGCACATGCTTCGTATCTCCTTGACGAGGATCAGTGGGTTGTGGAGGGCCGGTGTGTTTGTCAGAGAGCGGGCACGAGCCTTCCATGTGTCTAGGAAAACAGAATATGTTTCTGTGTAATGAACACGCATGCCCTCCCTGCTGAGCCGAAGCAATTCTTCCCAGAACCAGGGAAATAACATTCTTGAAATGACAAAGGTCGGGGTGCCTGGGTGGCTCAGTCGGTTGAGCGTCCGACTTCGGCTCAGGTCATGATCTCACAGCCCGTGAGTTCGAGCCCCACGTCAGGCTCTGTGCTGACAGCTCGGAGCCTGGAGCCTGCTTCAGATTCTGTGTCCCCCTCTCTCGCTGCCCCTTCTCTGCTCCCACTCTCTCTCTCCCTCTCAAAAATAAATAAACATTAAAAAATTAAAAAGAAATGATGAAGGTGGAAAGTGGGGTAACTTTTAGGAGGGACAAAAACATCCGACTACAGTCTGTTCCAGGGGCCACCGCCGGGTCCCAGGAGAGTGTGTTCACAAGGGAAGACAAGGGACGCTGGGGGTTCAGATGGGCACGGCACCTCCACTCTCCGGCCCGTGTGCCAGCAGCCTGTGCTGGTGGTCAGAGATGAGTTGTCTTCACTAAGAGCTACTTTCTTTTTTTTTACATTTATTTATTTTTGAGAGAGAAAGAGAGTGCGAAGGGAGGGACAGAGGGAGAGGGGGGGAGGGAGAGAGAGAGAGAAAGAGAGAGAGAGAGTCCCAAGCAGGCTCCGTGTTGTCAGTGCAGAGCCCAACCT
This sequence comes from Panthera onca, assembly GCF_046562875.1. Classification (NCBI taxonomy): domain Eukaryota; kingdom Metazoa; phylum Chordata; class Mammalia; order Carnivora; family Felidae; genus Panthera; species Panthera onca. The sequence continues at coordinate 3,818,448 of NC_138339.1, read as the reverse complement.
AGGGCTCGAACTCATGAACCGTGGGATCATGACCCGAGCCGAGATCAAGAGTTGGACGCTTAACCCACGGAGCCACCCAGGCGCCCCAGAAGCTACTTTCCAAACAAAGGCTCTCCCTCATCTTTTTAGTATTTGAACCAACTAATTTTGTTGAGATAAAAACGAAAGGAGAAGCCATGATTTCAATAGAATTGTTTCTCCTTGGCTATTTGCTTCCAGGCTTCTTGGGATCAGTAGAGCGAGGCCAGGGCCAGGGGCCAAAATGCCTAGACTCCATTCCCGACTCTGTTTCCCTATATTACTTCCCCTGTGGCAGGAGCTGGGGCCACTGCTGAGCTCAGCTGGCCCTCTCTTTCACCGTCATGCCCTTTTCCTTCAGAGCACGTGGGGAGACGACATTCCTTACCCACCCCGTGCGATCCAGGCCATCAGCTGCGCTCTCACTGCCAGGAATGCAGCCCTGTCCTGCTCTGGTCACCACCAGCTGCAGTGACAACTAGGCCCCACAAGAAGGAGAGGCCACAGGGCGGGAGGACCCGTTCTCTGCATGACCACACACAGCACACCTGCTGATCTGTGCACGACCTTCTGAGTCAGAAGTACGCTCAGGGTTAGCAGGTAAAACCAAACTCCAAACTCAAAGTCTTGAGATCTGGGGGGAGATCCAGCCTTACTAGCCAACTAAGGCTGCTTCTTAAAGTCCCTTCTTTCTCTAAAACACTTAAAATCTACTATCTCTTTTTCAGGGGGTCAAACCCTGCTTCCCCAATGTTCTAGACCCTAGATGAATTAGCACTATAGTAAAACTTTCCAAAAATAATTATTAAAATTACAGGCATTTAGAGCCAAGCTAAGGTATATATACTCAAGTTTCCCCTCCTAATAAGAAATGTAGTTTGTGGAAAAAGAAAAACACACACACACACACACACACACACACACACACACACACACACGTGCACGCGCAAGTTACGTGTACTTTATAATTGTGCGCACAGGTCTTTCTGTTCACGAATACAAAATGGTTAGTTACAGAAGTGAGAAGTTAAAAAAACCAAACGTTGGTGACAAATACTTTGATTTGGTAAGCACCCTGGGTTTCCTTTGAGCCTAAAGGTCAAATGACGTCAGGTTAAGCCTGCGAGACTCGGTGCTCTAAGGAAGTGTTTGGCAAACTTCTTGGTCAAGTGGCATCTTCAAATGGGAACCGTCTACAGGAGTCACAGCCACCCCTGGGCTGCTTGGACAGAATGAGGCTGACCGGGCAGGGCTCACCAAAGGCACGCAGAGACACACGACCAGCTCTTGGAGTTCCTACCTTAAAAATCTGTGCAGATACTGGCGGCTGCAGGGTGACCAGGAGAAGACCCCGTTGCGTCCTGCCAGCGTAGGGGACATGATGTTCCCCTCCGACTTTTTGCACATGTTGCCTTCTCCGTCGTGGACCATGCCAAAGCTACGAGAGAGAGAAACGGTTCCTTCAAAACACAGAACAGTGCCGATGATCCACTATATTCTACAAAAACACACGTCAACACCGTGGACGCCTCCACTTCTGCATGCCGGTCGGGCCGAAATGAACTGTCTGTGCAGCCAAGCTGTGGAGACTACCCACGTATTCACAGACCTTTCCTGAAGGACTGCCATTCGGTGAGTTGTTCTGAAAGTGCACACCAAGCACCAAAACGGATGTGTCTGCTAAAGGCAGAGGTCTTAATTACGAGGAAGCGTTTCAAGGAGGGTAAGGAGGGCAGGTCACTCGATCTTGATAAAGCTGATAACCGTCCTGGACTGTTTTCTTCTCTCCGCACTCTTTTCTGCTCACCAGGGATTTTGAGAACTCCCAGATGTTTGCGGGAAATACAAACACAGGCTCCCCGGGTGAAGTTTGGTGCTTCCCACAGTTAGAGAACTGACCGCCTGGTGCAGCTGCCCGTGGTGCTGACATTTCGTCCTGGCTCCCATCTGGGGCTGCTCCGCCTCAGGCCACTGCTGGGGGCTGTCACGGCTGGACGGCGCTCGACCGCACTCCCTACGTCCCTTTGGAGGAAAGAGGGCCGTGGAACCCCAGTGGGTGGCTCTGGCTGCCTTTACCTGTGGGAATTGTTTGAATGTACCCGTTCCTCCTGACTAAAAATCAGACCACTCTGGGGCTCCAGCCCTAACTTAATACAGGGGGACTTGTCAAGCTACCTTGGCTCTTGGAACGCTTAATAGGCTCCTTTATGGATGTGCTAATTGCACAATGCCAACTGGCATCCCATGACTGTCACTTGTGCAAACTCTAGCCCTGTGCCTCTAAGCATCCCATTAACCGAAGCAACCTCTCTCCACCAGGTCAGCTTCTTCTTCTTAACCTCCGAGAGCTTTGGCTCTTTGGAAGAGTCTCACATTGCCGTCTTCACCTACCACAGGACAGCACGACTAATCGCGTTGGGAAGAAAGCCTGGGGGACTTGGAGCTCTATATGACCCCCAAGGCTTCCCATTAGGGCAAACATATTCTTAGAGAATCAAGCCACTGCTGGCTATTAATGTCCGGGACCTGCCAAATCATTGTATGGATTCTTAGATAATGGGGTTCCGCATGAATGGGGTACAGGGCAAAGGGGAAAAGAAGGGGACAAAGCAAAGAAGGGTGAGATGGATGCTGAATCTGGGGACATTCTGCCACCAAGGATCCCACGATGAGAGGAGGCAGGGCAGCAGGGACAGAAGACCCAGAACCCTGGGGAAGCGGGCTCCCACAGTGGGCCGGGGAATCTGCCCTTGTTGCTGAGGCTGAAGACCCATCTTCCCCTTTAACTGGTTTGCTGATAGAGATTTAATAGTAACAGTAAAAAGAGCAACTGATATTTGTAAGCACTCACTATTTTTCAAACAGGGTATTAAACGTGTTCTCCGTATTTTCTAACTTAAACCTCGCCGAAGGCCTGCAAGGTGGGTACGACGTCGTGGCAGCAAGACTGAGGACTGGAGAGAGCCATGCCCACGGTCTCAGGGTCAGGCCTAGGACGTGACATTCCTGACCTCAGAGCCCAGGCGGGACCCATGCAAGAGTGTAACGCGAGCATGATTGAAGGGCGTAGCCAAGGAAATCTGGCGTGCAAACATTGTTGAATTTCTGCAAAATTCCTGCTCAGTACCAAGGGTGATGCAGATGGGAGTCATTTCAGCCTCCACCCATCCTCTCAAGTTCTATTAAAAGCAATCAATCAAGGCCAGGGTAACCATATAGCAGAGGAAATGTGTTATGGCTACGAAAAGGATTCAGACTGTAATCACATATGGGGGGCTGCCTTGGGGAGAACGTGATGAAAACGAACTATCGAAGTGCCCTCCCCTGGCCGGCCCTTGACCCGAATATGAAGCAGACACATGCGTCGTGGTCCAGTAGGTACCCCAGATAAATCTGCTTCCCTCTGCCTACATTTCTAAGGAAATAAAAGCCACAACATCCCGGGTCTGGGGACACGTGCGTCTTCAACTTTTTCATCTAAGGTATTTTCAATGACTCTTTCTAGAATGGATTCTCAAACCCCACTGTGAACCCCACTATTGGAGGGTTATTTTTCCAAGTAGTGCAGTGCCCATATCTTGTACTGTGATGGATGCCAGCACGTTAGCATGAAAGTACCACATGGTGATCGCATTTGATATGAACATTAATGAAGTCATGGAAGGATGCACAGAACGCATTTTGAAGATAAGATTGGTATTTGGCAACCAAGAAATATAATTACTATTAAGTTATACATACCAGACATTTTTTTTTTTGCTACTGTGAACCACAGTATCTTATTCAAAGTTTTTCTCACCCCATACGTTAAAACTATTAACATATTTTTTCTTTCTTACGGACTAGCTTCTAAGTTTCTAAAGGACATCTACTCTTCTTATCCATGCTTAGCCCCAGGCCAATGCACTCACTAGCTGATGACAGGTTCTCCACTGATGTTTGTTGAGCGAACAAAGACCAACCTTCCAGCCCAAACACCAACCCAAATACCCAGATGTAAACCTAATTTCGGATTAAAACGGACTTGAGACTTATATTCCGGCGGGAGATGCTTTTAATGCCTCCTACGGTATGTTCTGAGTGATTCAATTACATCAGCAAGCACACAGTTCCTCATTAGTGATGCTACACCCAGGATGATGAAAAGCCCAATATTGTGAGAGGTTGTGCTCATTATTTCAGGCTGTTCACAGTAGTAGCTAAGGCAACAAGAAACCCTCGAAGTAGCCACAGGCCAATGTCATCTGGATGGTTCGATCACACCCTTGGTGCAATATGCCACAGGTGGACCTCAGGGTCTCGAGCTCTGATGTGGACTTTTCAAGAAGCACAACCCAAGACGGAAAGAGTTGGCATGGACGGGGCATCAGGTGGGTCTCAGGGGCCAGGGCGCATCAAACAACCAGAAGAGTGTGGGCTGTGGAGGTGGAGGCCTCCATCAGGGTTGTGCCCTGACATTCACAAGCGTTGGGATTTCAAGAAAATCACTTAAGTCACCAAGCCTCAGTTTCCTCACCCATATAATGGGGGTAATAAAACCTGGCTCTTAAATTGCACAGAAGATCTGGTACCACACCTACCACAAGGAAAACTCATAACTTCGACCCACTTCCCGGATTCAAATGTTCTTGGTAAAATTGCTCAATAGCGAGATGTTACTTGTATACATATGATGTGTGTGTGTGTGTGCGTGCGCATGTGTGTGCGTGTTCAGCCAAAGGTCAATAGGTTTCAAACGCCCTTTGGATACAGAAACAAAAAAAGTCTCAGGAAGAACAATAGATAAAATTGGTGAGAAATGAGCCTCTGGCCTTCCTGGGCTCCCTGGGGGACAGTCTGACAATCACTGGGTCAGATGAGATCTTCAAGGAGCTGTTGCCTTGATGTTCTACAAACCCTCAGAATCTTCGGGGCCTCCCTGACCCAGCGGTGGGGCTCAGGTTGATGACAGCACACGGCCACAACTCGGGGTGGTTTCAACCTCACCATCAAATGCTCGAAAGGGTATCTAACCTCACCAGCCAAGCCTGCTGGAGCGGATTGTGGTAGCGAGCCGATTCTGCCTCTTTCGACTCCCCCGGTCTTCCCTGACTTGGTCTCTTGCCACGCCTACAGCCCATGTGGCCCGACCCTTGCACGCCTTGTCTATTTTGCCTTTCTGTTAAGACTCTTGGAGGCCGTGGATTACCAGTCTTTTCGTGGAATCCTACACAAGGCTCTGCTGGCAGAGTGGACATTGTGACCAGTGAAAGTCAGTACATGCGGGAGAAGACGGGCAACAGAACGATAGCTCGTGAACACTTCTTCTTTTTTTAATTTTTCAACATTTAGCTTTGAGAAAGACAGAGACAGCATGAGTGGGAGAGGGGAAGAGAGACAGAGAGAGAGAGAGAGAGAGAGAGAGAGAGACAGACAGACAGACAGACAGACAGAATCCCAAGCAGGCTCTGTGCCCGATGCAGGGCTCAAACTCACGAAACCAGGAGATCATGACCTGAGCCAAAACCAAGAGTCAGAGGCTTAACCGACTGAGCCACCCAGGTGCCCCTCACGAATACTCCTAAGCACAGCAAATATGTTTGAGGACCGTCTCGATGGTCTGAAATGATAATGCAAGTTAAGCATTTAAGCCTGTGTTGTAGGCTAGGGATGCTCAGATCATGTAATACACCTTCAGCTGCACCTGCACACGCGTGCCAAGGATCTCACAGACTCTCTCGGTTTTGCAGATGGAAACCTAGGTAAGAGAAGACCGTGCGATGTATGCTGGTCACTGCCAGGAGGTGGGAGAAGCCCAGTGGATCCGGAATCCCAGGCCCAGGGTCTTCCTCCTCAAATGGCATGACTTCCTTTGTACGTGAGGATTTTCCAAATGGATTCATGCCATTCAGGCGACATATTCTCCAAACCATGTAGCTCAGCACTCAACGTGTCTGTGCCAGTTCTCGACACCTGCATCTAGCAAACCACACGTCCTATGCCAAGTGATTGAATCTAACCAGGAAACTCACTCTACGCCATGGATTAGGAGCAAACCCGACTCAGTCGCACGTCCTAAAGGAGAACACACACCCTCACTTCTGGTTGCTGTGTCTGTCTCTCCCTTTCCAACACAAATCCAAACACAGGTTCTTAGCCATTTCTGTGTATGGAACAGATCCCTCGATATAATCCAGAACATGTTCTTTGAAGAAAATAACTGAACTTAGTAGGAAAAATGGGCTGGACAGTGACTGAGATCTTTCTTGGAGTTAGAGGTTAGACCATCTGGCTGAAAGGCATGGAAAACAGCACTCCTCCAACCTTAGCGATGTCCTCTGAGTATAAACAAACCTGAAGAAGTAAAAACAGGATGTTTTAAAAAGTCCTAAAAAAAAGCGGGGGAGGGGCCGGGTGCCTCATTCGGCTCAGGTCATGATCTTACGGTCTATGGGTTCGAGCCCCACGTCTGGCTCTGTGCTGACAGTTCAGCGTGCTTTTTACATTATGATGTTGGATCCACGTACCAAAGCTGTAATTCTTCTCCATGGAGTAATACTTACTAAAGAAATGACCTGAATAAATGTGTACATTTTCAGTTTAATGAAAATCCACGGAGTCAGATTGAGCCCTGCCGTGCCCTTTCCCATTTGATGTAGTCACGGCAGCAAATGACTCATCTGAGATACTCTTCGTCTATATGCGCCTCCGTGAGTCATTCTGTCCATTCATCCATTCACAGTTGCTGAATACGCAGCATCATCTACCTGCCACGCTGGCGAAGCGGAGACAGGAGCGTCCCCTCCCCAGTGGTCTCCACGGTGGGAGCCGCATGTGAAACCGCTCTGCAGATTTCACAAAAAGTGTTACAAACAGCAGGTGCTACCATTACCACTGCCGTGATTGTAACCACTGTTCCTATCACTGTCCCTCGTTTTGCCACTCAGCACACACAACTCCTCTGCACATCTCCTGGGTGTATTTCCTATTTCCTCAATGTGATCAGAAGCTAGTTCACCGGCCACACGAAAAGTTCAGAGCGCCAGCTTCCTGTCTCTTGTGTGATGTCCTCTAAATGTCGAGTGCTCCAGAAGGGGCTGACAGTTTCCTGGAGGTTAATTCTATTAGGAGCGGGACTCCCTTTCATCCAAGCCTACAGCCCATCTCCCTCCTCCCATCCAGAGTCCCACTTGCAATTAAAAAGCTTTTATCTTGTTTGGGAAAAAAAGTACTTTTTCCATCTTGACCCGGTGCTAGTGATGAAAGGCGGTATTAATTGACTCCTAAGGAAAAAAAAAAAAGGAAATGCTGATCCCTGCTGACACTGAAGATGCGTCTCAGATGGATCCAGTTTACCTTTTGTGAGACCCACCACCTGCATCTACGGGCATTGCCAGTGCGCGTGCTTCGGCTGCTCATCTAATACTGAGCCGCTCAGCCCTCGCTGACTTAAATATTTCTTACCTTGACTGTTTAATTAAATTCAGGTATGGTTCAGGGGACAGCAAGAGCCTCATTTCGCTAAAATAATGAGAGTTTTGAAGTTTTAACTCTAGCAGTCTATTAAAAACACAATTATGACTTAACTGAAAGGTTCATAAAATATAGGGGCAATTTTCCAGGTACTGAAAAAGTCAATCATTACCTATAATGGTGAAGGGATCAGAAGCAGGATATAAGCTTCATTTTCAGGTCATCAGTTTACATGGCCAAGTGTGCAGGGCTCCGTGGGGGTCCACTAAAGACAGGTGCATGCATTCGCATGCACACACACGCACACACACACACACACACACAGACGCTGTGGACAGGTCGAGACGGCATGGCCTCTCATGGGATGGAGGGGTCAGTTTTACAACAACTGAATCACAAACACCGCCTTTTGCAGATCTTGTGATTTGCAAGTAAAATCAGGGTGAACGTAAAAAAAAAATAGAAAAATGACAATTCCTGGTTGTGCATTTTCTGGGAGAAATTTCCGGGAGAGCCGTCGTGCAGCAGGAAGACACCTGTGTTCCCACTGCCGGTGCTCACGCTAATGGGGACAAGGGCAGGAAGTCAGCAGGTGCAGCACATGGGCCTCGGTAAAGGAACAAAACCCTCACGGGGATGCCTTGACCTGAGGCAGTTTACAGAATCACTAGCCCAAGAAACCTTAGTTACGAATGACAGTTTCTGTAAGTAACTGATGGGAATGTTTTGTTGTGCAGGAACAAATGTAAAATGTTCGTGCAGAAAGATGCCAGCTGTTGCTAAGTGCTGCCGTCCAGCAGCGGCGTCTATCTGTCCAAGCCCCAGGCTCACCACTCACTCAGGACGCCGTCCCGTTTCAAAACCAACAATGCTGGGCACACGGGAATGTGGGCAGAGGGCCAGCTCCTACCAGCTCCAATGCCTGGTCCGAGCTGCCCTCCCCAAACTCTGCTCGGGGCACTGATCACCTAACATCTCTGCAAGTTACAAAAGGGATGGAAGAAGGCAAAACTCCAGGGTAACTAGTTGATAATACGAGGCCTCGTCACTACCGCCCCCAATAGTAACCGACCGGGGAAGGAGAGCCGTGCACGGGACTCAAGTTCAGAACAGGACGGAGGAGAGGGGGCTGATACAAGTGTGTGCAATCGTGCACGCACGTACGAGACGTAAAGGAAGAGCAGAGAAAGGACGGTCGGAACGCGGGAATTTCCACGGCTTTCGACTGTGCACAGCCAGGCACCAAAACAGAAACATAACAAGTACCCAAGGGATAGCACGTCTCACCTGTCGGTGACATTCTCACCGGTTATATGTGAGGCCCCTACAGACCTGACCCAATGATCAGTGTTTCTGTGGCAATTGTCCACTAGGGAAGACAGCCTGGGTTTCACTCTCCCACACGGGTGACTTACTTGTGTCCAGACTCATGGGCAATGGTGAAGGCCAGTCCAAGCCCTGTGTCTTCGTTAATCGTACAGCTGCGGTATTTACTGCACATTCCACTGATGGGTGCAAATCCTGCGGGACACAGACATCAAAGGAATATGCAGCAGCACTGTTGCAGTCAAACAAAGAGGGTGTATTGTATAAGTGTAGGAGTCCTCCGTCCTTTCCAGAAGTGTGGTTCGCGCCTGCGTGTGGTGAAATCTGGGACGCTCCTGGACAAGCGCATTAAGGGGTCTTGGCAACGCGAGCGGGAGGGATCTTCTCTCCGCATGGAAAGCAAATCATGGCTCCAAGTGGTGTTCACATCCCAGGTTACGATAATGGGGGCCAAGGAGAAAAGGGGATTCACTGCAGGCGAAGGAGAATTTCTATATTTGTCTATAAACGTCTGTGTTCTAGAAAGCCCAAATAAAAAAGTGCTACACGGTGTAGGTGCATCAGGAGGTCCCCAAGACCAGCCCAGGTTCAAGGACTCGCCAGGGGGATTCACAGGACTCAGGCTTTGTCATACTCACAGGTATAGTTTCATACGGATAGCAAAGGATGAGAACAAAATCTTCCAAGAGAACAGGTGCATGGGGAGAGGTGTGGCAGAAACCAGGCACGAGCTGCCAGAGCCCTCTCCCGGTGGATCCACAGAGGACACACCTAATTCCCCCCAGCAACCTGTGGCTGTCTCATCAGAGACCAGGGCCCAGGGGTTTTATCCGGGGCTCGTCACATAGCACCCCAGCCTGGCACACGGACCCAAACTCCGGACTCCCAGAAGGAAGGCAGACATGCCGTGCAAGCCCCGTTATCTGGACAAGCAGTGTAGACACAGCAGGCCAGCTCATCAAGCACGGTGGTGGGAACCCTGGTTCTCAGAGGCCAGCCTTGTCGGCAGGCCTTTTCAGGAACGAGCAGTCACGATGAACCTCTTTCTGCTGAGTTCTATCTCAATAAGATCCCGGGAAGAAATGAAGAATTAGAAAGAAAAGACAGGAGTTCTTGAATCTGTAAGGGACTTTTCCTTAGGAAGTAATCCTTGGCAAATAAACGTACACTTTGATGCGTGGCCAGAGTGCCTAGAGGGCAGCACATCTATTCTCTGCACTCGGGCTCAGTATGGCACCTGCGTGTTCCTCCAGACTCCACAGGAGGGTCTTACCCAGGGTGTCGCAGGGCTCATTCTTCCAGGAACATATGTCCAGACCGGTCAGCAAGATGGCGTGGTCATGGCGTGTCCCGTCTTTGCCCATCAAGCCAGACTGCCACTGGCAGAAGCTGCTTAAGGTGTGGTCCGCGTGGTGGCTGATCACAAGCCCCGGCTGCGGGAGACAGACCAAGACCCCATGAGGAGAGAGAGAAAACGCCTTTCAACGCACCTGTTACCCCTCCGCCATCACAGCGGCCTCCGCCATCACAGCGGCCTACCATTAACTCAGATTTCAAAGACACACAGGGATCGGGATGGTCTCCAAGCTAATCCATCTGTTCCATGGATTAACATGCAAAGGCCGGTGGCTTGTATAAAACCTGCACGGAGGGGCGCCTGGGTGGCTCAGTCGGTTGGGCGTCTGACTTCGGCTCAGGTCACGATCTCGTGGTCTGTGAGTTTAAGCCCCGCGTCGGGCTCTGGGCTGACGGCTCAGAGCCTGGAGCCTGTTTCGGATTCTGTGTCTCCCTCTCTCTCTGACCTTCCCCTGCTCGTGCCCTGTCTCTCTCTCTGTCTCAAAAGTAAATAAATGCTAAAAAAAAATTTAAAAAAAAAACCCGCATGGATTCTGGACAGACGCTTCTGTTCCCTTCTGTAGTTCTGCACAGACCCGGCCGGGATGCACTGAGCTGACCTTGAATGCATTTTCAATGCCCCAAGAAAGACTACTTTTGTGCATAAATGTCTGCATCAAAGTCTTTGTAAAACTCCTTGTAAAATTATCTCAGGCAAGAGAATCATTTCTCTGCGACTCTGAACATGCACGGAAAAACACTCAGCTGATTTCACAACCAAGTTGGGCGAGTGGGATTTCCAACTGATAACTCACTCTTAGCCATTTATTACTACAGCGTTAAATCAAGTCACTTCCCTACCAAAGCAACATGCTTATGAGGAAGGTCCGGTCAACCGGTAAAGCGCTATTTCTAGAAGACAGACTGGAACTAGAAAGAAACTGGGCAGGATACATCCCACCTTACGCATATACACCACGTTCTCACAGAGCGACAGTGAAATATTAGAGTGAAGGCCACCCGAACGCTTGGGAAATTCAGAAATCAGGGTTGGGGGCGGGGGTGGAGCAGGAACCAGCAGAGAAGGCTGCACGGAGTTATTTGAACTATTTACTGGGACGCTGTTTTTTTTCCTGTGGCTCGGTCACAGAAAGCCAGGTTAAACAGCTCGGTTCCAGGACAACTCGGGAGAAGCATTCACGACTAGATATTGGGTTAAATTCTGTGTCGCTCAGTCACTGAATAGGTTTTCTCTTTCCTTGCTTATTTTGTCTTTCCGGAGAGTCAAAGCCAGCTAAGCTAAATGCTGTGTGTGTACCAGCACTGGGACATGCCTCACATTCTTCAGCCGCTGATTTCCAGGAACACTGCATGCATCAAAGTTAACACAGGTGTACGATCAAAAGATAACCTCGCTTATTCTTTGCAGCTTGGATGAAGTCCAAGGTGAAAACGATTTAATACAAGGAATAATTAACCTGTCACCTGAGACGCCCCGCCAGTTCTGCACCCCCTCCCCAGACGCTCACTCACACAAAGACAATGCAGTTGTATCTTTCTGACCATTCCGGCTAGAAACAGGCTTGCCCACGCAGGCCCCCCACTCTGCCCAGAACAGGAGAAATGCCCCAGAAGCTTACAGTCTGGAGGCATCTCAGGTCTTACGAATGGTCTTAGGTTTCATCTAAAAAAAATTCTTTGTTTTATAAATAAGAAAACTGGGGCTACCAGGAGACCCTGCTAAGATAGCAGCAAGGTGCAGGGCTCTCTCCTCCTAGGCGGAGTCTGTCATCAGCCTGAAGCAAAGGAGAAGGGGGAGCCTTGGAAGGCTGAGACACCCCCATTAGCTGTGCCACAAAACGTTCATATGCAACGTCCCTGAGAACTGAAGGGCCCACCCGTGCATTTACACAGGGACTCTGGAACGCAGGCAAAGGAGATGCTTTTACCCACTGTGACCAAGGTCCGGCATAATTCGGTGTTTGTATGCAAGAGAGAAATGCACTTGACATCCAGACTCTACGAAAATACAACCCAGTGGCCCAAGGCAGTGGGGGTGAGCGCGGTCAGTCTGAGGAGTTGGGAGGGGACAGAGTAAAACAAAATGCCGACAGTACGATCTCACTGCCAGGTGGGAGGGCGGTTTTGGTGTTCTAGCAACACGCAAAAAGGGCTCAGTCCCACCTGGGACCCTAAAAGCTCACGGTGGGGACGTGGCTGAAGACGCACTTTCCACTGTCTCCCCAGTGTTTCCCACCCATATATTTAAGGCAGTTCTCCTGTTCTACTTTTCTAATAAGACTCCTAAAAACAGTCCTTACCACCTCTGCACTCACACGCACACCCACGTGCACAGACACACACGTGCGCACGCACACAAAATTCAAATCATCATGAAGGGAACTGATAAGAAACTCACTGCGTGAGACACAAAACGCTTTTTGTTCCCGAGGGAAAGGAAAGTCAGGAATCCACAGAATGATCCCATTAAGGAAAATGGGGCATCGCTTTACATTCATTTTTCTGGGAGAAAAGAAGCTGGTTTCAAAGACAGAATACCTGGTCTTCCTCTAGAAGAATCAGGCCTACAACTGCGATGTTGATGTTTCCTCCTATCGTTCCATCTTTGAACAAAGCAGACACCTGAAAAAGACAGGCATTCCCCGTCAGTCCCCACATGTGATGTTCCCCCAGCCCCCAGAGTCCTGCTGGAGAAGGCCGGTCCCTGTGGTCTTGTGACACAGTCACAGTCAAAGTCAATGCTGACTTTCTTATACTGCTAGACAGGTATAGAAATCTCTCATGGCCAGGCAGACCAATCGTTAAATCTTTATCATTAGTGCCTGGTAGTAAGAGCTGAAGTTTGGGGAGGCAGGTTCTGCCTCTTATGGAACACCACTGAGGTGTTCCACGAGGCTCCGAGGTGATAAAAGCTCTCAGGTGGACACAACAGAGCGTTCTAGCGATGACGGCTGGGGCATGCATTCCCCTTGCTTTCCCAGGGAGGGCCTCCGGAGGAGCTCCCAAGAGAAATGCTTGGGAAGAGACCCAGAAGATCCAAGAAAGAGAAGGCCTAAGTGTGGAAAGAAAATGGCCGAGGAAAGGTGCCCACGAGGGGTAGGTACGACAACAGCAGACGTTGGTGGCTGTTCAGGGTGACGAGCGAGGGCCCCTCGAGCTGGTTCGGCACCGACGTGCAGAATACCGGAACGGCTCGACAAAACAGAAGCAACGTTGGCACAAACCAGAGCCCTGACGTCCTCAGCCCCTGGACGCGCAGTGGCAGGTGTCTCGATGCCACTGCCCCCTCCATCCCCTGGGGGATGAGAAACCACGTGGGGCGGGCGGCCAGAAGGGATGCTAGCAGGAATACCCACGCGCTGAGCTGGAACAGAAGGCGTGTTTTCAAAACACCGTCATCCCCACTAATTTTCAAAACACACTCAGGCGACCCAAGATCTTGTCTTCCGTGAACCAGATGTCACTGAGTCTACGCCACCCAAGTGGGGCTTAGATGCCTCTCGTCGCTGCTCCTCGTTACAACAAGCTGCCGATCTGGGACACGGGACTGTTTACCCGGGATGGCAGTCTACGGGGTTGGATGCTTTTCTGCCTCTAGATGACATGATGCATATTCGATACTTAAACACTAATGCTCCTAAAGAGATGGGCATTTCTATACCGGCATCTAAAATCACACGCAATGCTGACAGGCAGGTTTACTGCGCTGAACTGTCTCGGGGTCCCTGTACAGATTTCTGGTAAATGAAGACCTTGGCCCCCTCAAACCGTGCTGCCCGCTCGCAGAGAGGGCCAGTCTGTTCTCTGGAGTTCTGAACACGGCTCTTTGACGAGAGCATGTGAAGAGTGAAGGGCTCATCACAGATAAAACCCATCTCTTGTGCCTGAGACACAGACCCACGCCCATTAGGTGGGATCACACACGACTTCGACAAGAAGGTGCTTCCTACCATGTTGAGTATCGTCAGCACGTAGGTGGTGATGTTCTCGTGGCCGTGCGTCTGCGTCATCTTCCTGTCGACCACCACCAGCGTCTCCACATTCAGCTCCTCGTTCCTATGGGACTTGAGAAGAGAGCGCTTGTGCCTGCAGCAAGACGCATACTCGTCGGGCAAGACGAAAAGGTCTCCCTCGGGAGGCTGGGGCATGTCTACGGAGGGAATGTTCCGGGAAGAAACGAAAGCAAAAGTCGTCACCCCAAACCAGCGGTGGAACTGGGTATGCCCACCCTGGGTTTTCACAACGAAAGTTCACGACGTGAGCCACGTCACCCTTACGACTTTGTGACACAAAACCGGTGTTAACGTGAAACTCGCATGTAAGTGAAGTTCATACAACCTAGGTGTGATGGAAACCATCGCTAGGTCTACCTCTCTATAATTTTGCCCCGACTTAAAACAAAAAGAGAGGGCACCTTGGCTTTCACGTGCTCGTGTCTAGAAGCACGATGTTCAAAGACCATTCGCATAAAGATGCGTCAGACGGGCTCCGCAGGAGACTTACGGACCACAAAGCGGAACGATAGCTACCAGGCAGTGCCTTGCATCATTGTCATATTTGAAAAATGTTAATGACCTCTTTTTAAAGGTCATTCCCAAGTCTGGACGCGTCACTGGTCTATCTGTCGTGTTTCAAATGGGTTTACGAACTTGGTGACACAGATCTACTCCACGGCAGGGCCGAATTTCCTAGAAAGCACCATAAATATTTACCTCGCTTAATTACAAGACAAAATACACTCTGTGCCCTTGGCACCGTTTAAAAATCGTTTGGGCATTTATAATCAGGGAGCTAACACTATGTTAAAAATGAGTCAGCTTTGTGGACGCCCCAGAAAATGTGGTTAGAGTCGTTTCATGTAAGTGGACTTCAAAACACCCACATGTATGGGTGGCACTGATTCAAAGCCATGCCAACTCTGTTCATGGACCGCACCGCCAGAAGATGCCATTTTTTTTGGCTGGTACCCACATCTGGCGCATATTTTCTCTTTGCTAAGATACTTTCAAACCTAAATGAACCCTGTGGAAGCTAATAATGATTCTGGCAAAGTTCTTAAAGCACCAATCGCGTGCCACCGACACTGATGCAATTAGAGAGGCCTGACTCCACCCTCAGAGCTCTCTCTACTGGCGTAGAGATAGGCTCCGGGTAGGGACGGGCCACTGAGGCACAGGGGAGGCACGGAGCAACCTGCTCGCAGCCCCTCCCAGAGCACAAGGTCCCAGGGCAGCATGGTCCCAGAGCACAAGGTTAATCCTCACCATTGATTTTAAGCAAATCAATCTGCCTGCGATTGCCATTTCCCACAGGTGCCTAAACACGCGCCAAAAAAATTCCCATTTTCTGAGCCGGAGACTCTAATGGGAAAAATCTTCATTAAACGTGAACCCCACTGAGCCAGAAGGCTGGGACTCCTCCAAGCACATCCAGAGCCCCATGAGCAACACGGAAAGATCCAGGCACAGACAGCAGAGGTCCCGAGAATTAAATGCTTCAGCCCGGAAGCCGCGCGTGTCACCTGTGCCCGCCCGCCACTCGGCCACCAAGCGCTCACGGAACTGCCATGCGCCCAGCAGGGAAGGGATGGAAATATCTGGCAAACCGAACTGCACCACAAGGGTCACTAATGTCTTCTAAGAGGCATTTTGTGGCACTCTGCGTCTCTAGTTCTGTTATGAAAACAAGAGCCACTTTTCCCTCCCATTTTTCAGATAAAAAACTTCTTGTGCGGTGTTTCCAAATGACTGACTGCCCTGCCCCAATCACCCCTCGCCCCCGAGATTCCGAAGAGCCCATCCAGGCAGCACACAGGTGCACACGCATACACACACACACACACACACACAGGCACAGCCACGGCAAACAGGATGACTTCACTGTGTGCCGAGCTGTGCCCTAGGCGTCACTGGCCTGCACGGCTCTGATGACCCCCCTTCATTTCAGCAGGGTCCACACTGCTGGATTTTCTCAGGACCCGCTACAACATCGGCTTTGAACCCTAGTGTGGCCTGTCGAAGAGGGAAGGACAGCCCTGCCAGGATCCAGGCGCTTGGCTTTTTGTCCCTGACACGGGATCCGTCCCGGACCGAGCCCTGCCAGCACGAATTCTGGCTCTGACCTTGTCCGTGCCTCTTGGTCCCGACCCTGCCCGGTCCCATCCCCTGCCACCTCCCCCCCCCCCACCCCGCTTCTCCCTGTCTACGCAGCCAGAGCAGCTGATGCTGACAAGTGCGTCCTGTTCTGACACCACTCAACCTCGGTCTCCCCGACGTTCTCAGACTCCGTTCACGATCTCGCCGTCCCCAGACCCACTCTTCCTGCAGACCGAGCCCACCGACTTAGGCGATTTGGACTTGAGTTTCTCACTTGAACAGAGCATCAGGCTTTTCTTCGCGGGATAATAGGGGTCCAGATGATACACAGGTGCTGACAGTTTAATGGTACTTTCTGTGCCGCTGTAAGAACCAAGTGATTTGGGGCCATCTACTCTATTCCACCTGCAGCGTGACCCTCTCTGTTTTAGGGTGCCGGGCACAGCAGCCGAAGAAACCGGCAGGGGAAGACGGGCTTCGCAGAGCCCCACTGGGGGCAAGTTTAACAAAGTGGTGCTGGCGGGGAAGGTGAGGGAAGCCAGGACAATTCCAGAGAACACTGAACTGCAAGAGGCTCCCACGTGAAGTGCAGATATCACATCACCTCTGAAGCGTTCACCACACAACAAAGGATTCCACAAAGCGCTGGTGATAAACGACAGCTAAATTACGGCACGTGGAGCCTGTCCCTTTGATGCGGTGGCGTAAAATATATAAACGTGTACGGAGATAAATTACCTCGCAGAAAACTATGTGGGCTCTCATAAATCTAGACCTCCAAACCATAGAATTACTGAGCAGACATGCCAGGGTCCCTTTGAAGACTTCCAGTGGATTCTGCATTTCTGGGCGGTACGTCATCTCACCTGCCCAGGGAACAGGTCTGGGGAACAAAAACACCCACCGCTATCTGTCCGTCCCCCACGAGGGGCGTTTGCAAACGAACACACGGACGATGGAACCAACACGTAAGTCCGGCGAGGATCGCCCACTGATTCCACCTCGCGGCCGGACGACTTGCAAGAACATTTGAACATTTCGTGGGCGCACGTAAATGCCCGAAAGGTTAAACGCACGCAAAGAATCGCCCTTACATACATTTCTTGCGTCTGCCACAGAAATGCCGCTTTTGCGGGTGCTGGAGGGTCGAGCCGCCGTGAAGGTGCGGGGTCCCCGGTTCCCGATCCCTCTGGGTCACGACCGCCTGGGGAGCCCCCGGAGCCCGCTCGTCCGCGGATCTCTTGTACAGTATGTGGGAGGGGGGCCCAGCCCCGGCGGCGGCCCCGGGCGTCCCCGCCAGCTGGGAAGGAAGCGGCTTCAGGAAGTAATCGGCTTCTTGTGTTCTTATCATGCCCGACTGGAAACAGAGAGGAAGAAAGAAAGGGCGGTTACACCTCCTGACCAGACGACGTCCGGGATGCCAGCATCACTTCTTTCTCATTCCTTCCCAAGCACCTGTTCCTCCCCCGTGGCTGAGGGCGAGGACGGGAAAGACCCTGAACTCTTCCCATCCGCATCCTCGTACAAGCTCAACGACGTGAGTCCAGGAACACAGGGGGCTCCCAGCACACGAACGGGGGTTCCTTTAACCCAGATCACGGAGGAGAGAGCTCACGTGCACAACACAGACTCAGATGTCAGTGTGGGTGCTGGAGGGGGAGGGTCCCACACAAGAAGATCAAATTGCAAGCCTAACAGTCATTTGCAGAACTCCTTTCAAACTTGACCGTGGTGTAACACTGGGTGTAGAAGCGTGCAACTTAAAATTAATCCAGAAGAGGGGCGCCTGGGGGGCTCAGCCGGTTAAGCATCGGACTTCAGCTCAGGTCATGATCTCACAGTTCATGGGTTCGAACCCCGCATCGGGCTCTGTGCTAACGGCTCGGAGCCTGGAGCCTGCCTCGGATTCTGGGTCTCCCTCTCTCTCTCCCCCTCCCCCACTCATGCCCTCTTTCTATCTCTCAAATAAACATAAAGAAATTTTTTTTTTAATTAATCCAGAGGAAAGCACAAAACAATTTACTTAGGGTAGCAGGAAGGCCTTTCTAAGCAAGGTATTATGGAAATAGGAAAAATCTAACTCAAAAAACACTAAGAGACATCTGTAGAGCAAAAGTAGTGTTCAAAAACACTAAAAGTATTCTAAAGGAGGCAAAATTGAGGGACTGCTTTTCACCTTTTAGAGTGACAAATATTTTAAAAAATTTTTTTAATGTTTTTATTTTTGAAGGAGGGAGAGACAGAACATAAGCAGGGGAGGGGCAGAGAGAGAGAGAGGGAGGCACAGAATCCGAAGCAAGCTCCAGGCTCCGAGCTGTCAGCACAGAGCCCGATGCGGGGCTCGAACTCACAAACGGTGAGATCAGACCTGAGCCGAAGTCGGATGCTTAACCGACTGAGCAACCCAGGCGCCCCTAGAGTGACAGATATTTTTAAAACCTGATAGTAACAAGTGCTGGAGAATCCATGGCAAAGTGTGGTTCTGGAAAAGTGGTCACTGGGGCGGAGCCGGGAGGCGGCTGCCATGGTTTCCCGCCACGTCCACCAGCACTGAAAATGTGCCATCAGGTCTAAGGAGTTAGCCTTTTGGAATTCTTCCCAATGCTTCGTATAGGCACCTCCCCAACACGGACCAATATATATGGCTGTATAAGTGCAGCATTGTGTGTAAGAGCACAAAACAGAAAATAATAAAAATAAATCATTTAAAGGCTTACCAATTAATTCAGGGTAATGTTTTTATCTTTTATTTTTTTTAATTTTTTTAATTTTTGGGGCGCCTGGGTGGCGCAGTCGGTTAAGCGTCCGACTTCAGCCAGGTCACGATCTCGCGGTCCGTGAGTTCGAGCCCCGCGTCAGGCTCTGGGCTGATGGCTCGGAGCCTGGAGCCTGTTTCCGATTCTGTGTCTCCCTCTCTCTCTCTGCCCCTGCCCCGTTCATGCTCTGTCTCTCTCTGTCCCAAAAATTAAAAAAATAAAAAACGTTGAAAAAAAAATTAAAAAAAAAAAAAATAAAAATAAATTTTTTAAATTTTTTTTTTAAATTTTTTAAACATTTATTTATTTTTGAGACAGAGGGAGACAGAGCATGAACAGGGGAGGAGCAGAGAGAGAGGGAGACACAGAATCCGAAACAGGCTCCAGGCTCTGAGCTGTCAGCACAGAGCCCGACGCGGGGCTCGAACTCATGGACCCGTCAGATCGTGACCTGAGCCGAAGTCGGACGCTTAACCGACCAAACCACCCAGGCGCCCCTCAGGGTAATGTTTTTAAAGTATATTTGTATATTTGAAGAGAACAGAAGATTAAAAAAAGATCAGATAATTATGTGCTGATGATAATCATAATTATTATACATAATTAAACATTTTTTCTCAAGTTCCTGAGACTGTGGATAACATCTTCTGTATAATACCTTATTGAAATTTTTTTAAGTTTACTTATTTGAGAGAGAGAGAGTGAGTGCATGAAAGCTGGGAGGGACAGAGGGAGAAGGAGGGAGAGAATCTGAAGCAGGCTCCACGCTGTCAGCACAGAGCCCAATGTGGGGCTCGATCCCACGAACCGTGAGATCATGACCTGAGCTGAAATCAAGAGTTGAACACTTAAAGGACTGAGCCACTCAGGCGCCCTTATGATGCCTTATTTACATCACTGACTGCAATTCTGTTTTAGGGGTATCGTATTACTCTCTTCTCAAGGGTGAGGACAGAGAACTACAGTGGTTCACTTCTGTTTCCAAGGCAACCCGGCTAGGAAATAGAGTTGGGATTTGAGCAAAATCAGAGTCAGTTCAGAACCTGCGCTTCGACAGTTTATACTTCGAGGGTTTCCAAAAAGGATTGAATTTATACAGTGTATAATAGATGCTGCGATCCCAAGCATGTCCATTTTAAAAAGCATGGTCTGCACATAGAGAACCTCCCTGGAAGAAATGAGAGCCATCGCGGGTGGCCGTGGGCGGCTGTCTTTGGGGAGAAGACTGCAGGAGGGACCCTGCTTGCATCTTCGTACCTTTCTGCACCACTCAAGTTTTTAGAATCCGTGTGTTTTCTTACATAAGTAAGAAACTTATGTTCTTAAGTAAGTAAGTCAGTGGCACTGCTGGATTATGGGGTTAGAGACAATTTTTTGCACCCCTTCTAAATGTTATTCAATATCGCCCTGATTTGAGAAGACGATGAATTGTCTCTGCAGAACTGTCCAGCTGTCACTTAGAACTCTCTGATGCCAAACCACCAGCCTTACAATCGGGCTGATTTTTCCCAAAGTCACTTTGATAATTTCCTACACCGAGCTGGACGCTGATTAGGTACTCAAAGAGGTTGATGCACGCGTCCCTGTTCTCAGTGTGCCTCTGATTTAGGAGCCCGAGGCTGAATCTCATTTAGGGGGGTTGCTGTGTGAGCCTGGAAGTCTGCGGACTGTGGGATGACAGGCGGGGGTGGGGGGCAGGAGCACTTCTTAGATCTTGGGTAAAGGGACAGACGGGACTCTAGGGAACAGTAGGGTTGGGGGTGGGAGAGAAAAAGGAAAGGGGAGACCAGCTGACTGGACATTCAGAGATTAAGCGTTGGCCCTAGAGTCCCTGCTGGTGGGGGAGAGGGTACACTGGGTGAATTATCAAGGAAGCCATCAGCACCGTAGGGGGTAGACCCCCGGGTCCAGGTACCACCTGGCAGTGGAAAGGAAAAATGCCTGGAATTTTTGTCCTGCATCACAAGGGGGAGGCAGCTCTCCCGCAGGGCTCTCTGGGAATGACCTGGGAATCTCTGTGTCCTCTAGACCTCCACCTGCTGAAGTTCACAGTTCTATCAAGGAATAGACAAACGTGGGACTGCAGAACGGCCAAGGCCCGCGGGCTTACATCGCGTTTGCATTTAAATTAAACCCGGACCAGCAGGAGGAATCGGCATGTGCTCAACACGACCCAACGGCTCTTCCACACTTTAGAAGGTAACCAGTTCATGTATCAAACTTAAAAAAAAAAAAGAATGCAGTTTTCATCTTAAAGAAACCTTCTCTGACATGTGAACTGCTCCTTGTCTTTCTAATCACCCCTCAGAGACCATCAGCTCCTGAAGAATGCACAGTAGGTGTCCCTGGAGCCCCAGCTGAGTGCCACACCCTGGCATGCACCATCCACAGCAATAATGCGACCTGTGTGACTTCCGAGGGTTTACTCAGCCTCTCTGTGCTGCGTTGTCGTCTAGAAGTGGGGATGGGGCTAGCTGCCTGCCAGGACTTCGTAGCTCACCAATTAATCTCTTTTAAACACATGACGCACAGAAAAGACGCAAAAAAAGATGTGCTGAGTTAATGAAGCAAAGAATGTAAAATACGCTTCACCTCTGATGCTGATTCTTTTCTGATGACTCAGGGGGCTCTCTGGGGGGATTTTCACCGTACAGCACGAGACACCCCGCCCGATACCCAAATGCCCCTGCACCCCAACTCCACCATGGCCCCAAACACATCTGTGCTCTGGCCTGCTGTCTTACTTTTTATTCTTCTGGCTTCCGCATCTAAACCCTGTGTTCTCTGACAGCTGTTCGGGCTCAAAAACCACTCCTGTTCCCCCCGCTCGCCCAGTTCAAGACGCCGCTGTGGGTGCCCGAGGCTGAGAGCACCAGATCCTTGGGCAGCGGTGACCTCCTGCAGCTGGAGGGTCTTCTTAACTTTCATTAGCAAAGGAGTCAACCCCAGTTTCGTTAAATACAGAGAATATGAGGGCTGATAAGGCCGATGTTTTGATGTCCCTGATAATCCACAGACGCTGAAACGCACAGAAAAACCAACCCCTTTGTCTTGCTTCAGCATCAGTTTGCAAGCTTACCGAAGAGGTTAGATAAGCCATGGAAGATGAATGTTTTCTTGCGAAAGCTGTTCTTTATTGACCCAAGGATATTCATTTGGAAACTCATCTGATTTCTACGGTACACCTGCCCACAGTAACCACCGGGACATCAGTTGGGTGGATTATGAACCAAGCTTTCAGAAAGAGGCCAGTGGGCTCCACACTGTGCCAAGGAGCTCTCCCGGGGCCCGTCTCTCCTGGCCAGCTCCGTAAATCCTTTTACGCTGGGAAGTTCATCTAATGCTCACACTGCACTCGCACGGACGGAAAGAGCATGTGCTCTGCTGGTACTCCGAAAATGCTGTTTCTCACTCGGCACTGTCTGTGAAGGAAACGCTGAAGTTCCAAAGTCAGATATGGTGTGAGGGTCGCTTTTTTAACTTTGTTAATTTGTTTTTGATAGAGACAGAGTGCAAGTGGAGGAGGGGCAGAGAGCGACAAGAGACAGAATCCGAAGCAGGGTCCAGGCTCTCGGCACAGAGCCCGACGCCGGGCTCGAACTCACGGACCGGGAGATCCTGACCTGAGCCGAAGTCAGATGCTTAACCCACTGAGCCACCCGGGCGCCCCCGTGTGAGTCCGTTGTATCCGCAACTGAAACGTGCTGGATCTCTGCAGACAAATAAATTAAACAGAATACGCGTCCATAATTACATGAAAACATAGCTGACATTACAGGACGTTTTTCAGAGAGAAGAAAGGGAATCATTCAATAAACGATCTTGAGAAAACTGGTCAGCTCTTTGGAAAAAAATAAATCTAGATTTCTTCTTTCTCCTTTATTCACCAAAATACAGGTCAGGTGCAGCAAAGAACGATAAAAAGTAAAAAAGATGAAATAAAATATATATATTTGTAATTCTGGTATAGACACTTGTAAATGGGAAACAAAATCAGGAAGCCGCAGAGAAATGGATCGATAAATTTGGGTAAATTCAATGTTTGGGTGTGGTGAAAAAATACCATCAAGTCGAATGACAAGTTATCAGGAAGTTTTTTTTTATGTTTCTCTATTTATTTTGAGAGAGAGAGAGAGAGCATGTGAGCAGGGGAGAGGGGCAGAGGGAGAGAGAAAGAGAGAGAAAGAGAGAGAGAGAGAGAGAGAGAGAGGATCCCAAACAGGCCCCACGCTCAGCAGGGAGCCTGACTGGGCCCGATTCCAAGACCGCGAGATCATGACCTGAGCCGAAATCAAGAGCCGGATGCTCAACCAGCTGGGCCACCCAGGCGCCCCACTTAGTGGGAATTCTTGAATGCCTATGACAAAAACTATGATCCTTAAAAACAATCCGTAAACACCAACAATGAAGAAGTAATACAACTTAAAGAAAAGGAATGGAAAAGAAACAAAATAAGACAAAAAAGAAGAAAAGGAGACTCACAGGTAGGGAGAGAGTTATTAAAAAAAAAAGGGGGATTTGATCCTACTTCCTTCCAATTTTAGCAAGAAGATGAAAATCACAACGAGGTGCACTTTCTTATCTGTCCTACCTGCAGGTGGAAAGTCAGCGTATACCCTGTCATAGTCAAGATGTGAGGAAGATTAGTAAATTGGTAAAGCACTTTTGGAAAGAATTGACACTGTTTCTCAAAAATGTACACGTGTGTACTTTCAACCTAATAAATCTGCAGCTAGGAAGTTACCCTATGAAAATTCTAACACACGTATCGCAAAGTTACCCTATGAAAACTCTAACACACGTATCGCAAGATGCGTAAAAGGATGTAGATCATAGTAAAAACAAATACGACAGCCCCCGAAATGAGAGATACTTGAAATACCCCCCGATGACAGGTTATATAAATGAGCGTGTATGTATTAGAGAACAATGTCAACATTTGAAAGAACTAGATAGTTACCGATAGAGAATTATACCCAAATATACTTAGTGAGAAAACTAAAGTGCAGAACTGTAGTGATATTACTATATACTTGCTTTAAATAAGAATAAAAAACTTGTATATCAATGCACATATTTATAAAAGCTGTCCACAAAATGGAATATTACTTGGCTATAAAAAAGAATGAAATCTCGCCATTTGCAACATGGATGGATTCAGAAGTAAATTATGCTGAATGAAAGGAGTAAGACGTAGAAAAACAAACACCATACGACTTCACTCACGTGGAATCTAAAAAACAAAACGAGCAATTGAAAAGGCAGAAACAGACCCAGAAATACACACATCACGCGGATGGCTGCCCGAGGGGCAGGGACTGGGGGATGGGCAGAGTGGGTGAAGGGGAGAGGGAGGCACAGGCTTCCAGTTATGGAAGGAATAAGTCACAGAGATGGAAGGCACAGCATAGGGAACACGGCCAATGGTCATGTAATGGCGGCGTCTGGTGACAGGTGTCACTTGTGGTGAACATGCCGTAAGGTCAAATCACTACGCAGTACAGCTGACACTAATATAACATTCTGTGTCGACATACTTCGGTAAATAATTCAGTTCGATGAAAATCAAACTTGAAATAGAAGCTGCCCGGAAAAGTTGCATGAATCAAAAATCAAACGGAAGGGCACCCGGGTGGCTCAGTCGGTTAAGCGTCCGACTCTTGGTGTCGGCTCAGGTCACGATCTCATTCGTGAGTTCGAGCCCTGCACCTGGCTCTGGACTGGCAGCAGGGAGCCTGCTTGGGATTCTCCGTCTCCCTCTCTCTCTGCCCCTCCCCTGCCTGCACTGTCTCTGTCTCTCTCAACATAAAATAAAGAAACTTAAGAAATTAAAAACAAATCAAACGGAAATTAGGAAGAGAGGTATAAATGTCTGAGCGCCGAGGCTGTTTCCCCTGCCGCGTAACGGATCCCCACCGAACTGGTTCCACACTTGCCTCAGGTGAACCCAGGACCCTTTGCAAGAGGGCTCGCCATCAACCAACAGGCAGACGTGTGATTTGGCTCATGAGGAGAAACAGGCATTTCATTTCCCAACTGATTTAATTTTATCCTCCTCTGTGTTTTTGTTTTTGTTTTTCCAAAAGCATCACTTGCTCGAGGAATATTCTGCTCATTCTAGTCTTCTCGGTGATGTTTCAGAAACACACAACAATTGCAACTTTTCTAGAACTTTCAGAGAGGTTGCATTCTGCTTCGTATTCCCTTAGGAAACTCAGGATCTAACCAGAACCTGCCCCAACCCAGTCCGCCCCTGGCCATATGCCCGAGCCCACAGGAAGTCTCGCTGCGTGATTATCTGTGATGCTGTGAAAATCAAAATTCTCCCAGAATCTTCTAAAAGGCCAAACGAACCAAGAGGCTCTTTCTCCAGGAGATCTTCCATCTGCTTCTTTTTACCCCATCGCCGCTACACCTGGCTCGGGCCCCGGGCCTCCTCAACCCACCTGCCTGCAAGGACAATGGGGTTGACGCGCTGGTCGTAGGAATCACCCATCATCCCAAACCCACGTAAGTCCAGGCTTACATGCTGTTTGCTTGGTTGTACAACTGGTCCCTGGTGGCCTTCGTATTGCTCACCTGTCGTTTCAAAAGCCTAACATTTTGACCCCCGGCAGTTCGCTAAGGTTGAAGCTAGATGCCCACGTCTTGTCAGTTTTGCTGTGATTCAGTCATCACAATCCACCAAGAGGCCTGAGCCTAAACCCCAGCTCCCACCACAGTGCCATCAGATCACATCCGTGTCCCCTGAGCACTCGCTGTCAGCGCATGGGAAGAAGGGAGAGGCTGTGGAAGTCGTCAGCTGCAGGCTGACTGGGGTGGACTGGGCACTGACTGGACAATGATTGGAGGCTGATGAAGGCTGACTAGAGGTTGACTGGAGGCCGAGTGGAGGCTGACTGGAGGTTGACTAGAAGCTGAGTGGAGGTAAATGAAGGCTGACTAGAGGTTGACTGGAGGCTGAGTGGAGGCTGACTGGAGGTTGACAGATGCTGACTGAAGGTTGACATGAGACTGATGGTGGCTAAGCGAAGGCAGTCTAACGGCTGGTGGAGGCTAAGTGGAGGCTTACCGGATGTTGACCGGAAGCGGACTGAAGGTTGGAGACTGATGGAGGCTGACTGGAGAACGACTGAATTAGGCACAGAAGGGTGGTCTTCTAAGCAAGAGACTTTTTCCAGGCCTTCCCCCATTTGCATGATGCAAACAAATTCATCCTTGGTCGAATTCGCTTTGGATTTGGGGACCCGGATAAATTGGGGCAGTGTGAAAACCAGAGGAGCAGAACAAGTGCAGCTTGGGTAACGTGCCAACCATCTACACTCCCCACACACCAACACGGAAAGGGCACGCTCCACCGCATGCTTGTGCCATTAGCCAATCAGGCTTTGGGTGGATTTTACAGCAGGAGGAAGCAGGGCTGTGATTTCAGAGGGCGATTTAAGGATGCACTGCGATTATCCTGGCTGTTCCAAATGATCAAGGACAATGAATATATTTAAGGCCCTTCCCGAGTCTTGTTCCCTGTCCACTACTAGCATCAGAAGCTGTCTTTGTTTTGAAACTTCCTCACTGAAGCTTTAAGGGGTCAACACTGTGAACGCCCTTGTCCTTAAAATCTGAAGAAGGCTCATATTTTTTGTCTCTTATACTGATTTTAACTCACTCAAACATTAAGTTACCAATATTTCCTGCCCTGCTACGTAACAGAATCTTAGTAGCGACATAACGTACGGTTAGAGCCCCAGATGAAAATGATATTTGTTCTCCCAGGAGACGCCTGCTTGACGACTGAACCAGGAGTGTTGGTGGTAAAAGCTTCTCGCCCACTCATGGTGTCTTCAGTGGGGCGGGACCCGGGAGCACAGAATCCTGCCCCTCACCTGCTCCCCTCCGGGGAGGGAATAACTTGTCTGTGAGTCTGGGCTCAGCAGCGGGCGCGCACGGTACAGCCCTCCCACTCAGGACGCCGAACGCCCCTGGAAGCTCCTGTCCTCGTGGGTCTTGGTCACAGCATGCGCTTAGCTGCCAGGTGGGTGGCCGCCCCTGGTGGGGGACTCTCAGGGGCCCAGCATCTGTTGCAACGCAGTGCCTGGGTCCAAGTCGGGGTCCACTTCTAGGACAACCACTCACCTGCACAGATCTTCCCTGTCTCCAGAACTGATGTTATCAGTGGTTTTAAAAAGGATACATAGGTCTATTCTTTGGAGTTATTCTTGTTGTTCGTATCTTACAACGCATTCGGAATACAGAACATAGGGAAAAGGGGAAAGTGACAGGAAGAGGTAAGGAAACAGAGAGTCATGTATTGGGTCACTTCAAAACCCAATATACTTTACTAGCTCACAGGTGGCTTATTAATTAGCAGAGCATTTACTAGGTATACTATTATGCACATAAACACCTATGAAATAATAATTACTTTGTCTTGGGTTCCACCTCTGTGGTAAGTAATGTGCTGGCTGTATGTATGTATGTGTGTATGTATTTATTTATTTACAGTGCAAGGGCGAGGGAGCAGCAGAGGGACAGAGAGAGAATTCCAAGCAGGATCCACGCTCAGCATGGAGCCTGACGTGGGGCTCAATCCTATGACCCTAGGATCATGATCTGAGCCAAAATCAAGAGTCAGGTGCTCAAGGGACCGAACCATCCAGATGCCCCTGTTTTGCTCTATTTATTATTCCTATTCCAGTAGCTGATGTATAAAATGAGAATTAATATTCCCATTTAAAGGAAAGGGACACTAAAATTAAAAAAAAAAAAAAGTTGTTCAACATTGTAGACCTAGTAAATGGACGAGCTAAGATTAAAATCCAGGTTAAATGACTCTAATATCTATGTCCTCACCAGCACATCAGGGCTTCCTCTCTACCACCACCATTAGGTCTATTCTTCGGGGGGGGGGGGGGTGTACGTAGTATGGCCCCTGGAGAGTAACACCAGTGATGGTGGTAGTTGAGAGTGAACTTGGATTAGTTGTAAATGTATATTACAAACTCTAGAACCACAACTAAAACATGCAAAAAAAACCAACCCAGAAATACGAGTTCGATGCTAAAAAGGATAGAAAACAGAATCCTATAGCATGCTCATTTAAAACCACAAGAGGCAGAAAAAGAGTGGAAGACAAAAATAGGAACAAAGAACAAGGGCAACAAGTAGAAAACTGTAACAAATAGAGTAGGTATTAATCCAACTACATCAATAATCACTTTGAGTGTCAATGCTCTAAACAAACTAATTAAATGGCAGAGATTGTCAGGATGCATCGAAACACAAGACTCAACTGTACATTGTCTACAAGAAATCCACTTTACATCTAACACACATATAGATTAAAACTAAATAGATGGAAAAATATACCATGCTAATAGTCATCAAAAGGAAGCAGGAATAGCTATGTTACTTTCCGACAGAACAGACTTCAAAGTGAATTTATCAGGGATAGGACCATACATGATGATAAAGGGGTCAGCTCTCTGAGAAGACCTAACAATTCTTAACATGTATGCACCTGATAACAGAGCACCAATCTACATAGGACAAAAACTGATAGAACTGCAGAGAGAAACAGATGAACGCACTCTCATGGTTGGAGATTTCAGCACCCTCTCCCAGAAATGGAGAGACCCAGCAGGCAGAAAACCAGTAAGGACATAGTGAACTCTGCAACACCATCCATCAACTGGATGTAAGACCTCCTTAGACGACTTCATCCAACAACAGCAGAAAATACACTGTTTCCAAGCGCACACGGATTACTCGCCAAGACTGACCACATTCTGAGCCATAACACATATTTTAAAATATTTAGAAGGTTAAAAATCATACAGTGTCCACTCTCAGACCACAAGAGAATTAACATAGAAATCAATAACAAGAAGATAAGTGGAAAATCTCAAACTATGTGACGATGAAACAACACACTTGTAAATAACACACAGATCAAAGAGGAAATTCAAGGCAACTTTCTGAACTAAATTAAAATGAAAACACAATGTATCCAAATTTATAAGATGCAAGGAAAGCAGTGCTGAGACGGAAATCTCTAGTCTTGAAAGCATGTATTAGAAAAGACGAAAGATCTAAAATCAATGACCTAAATTTTCACCTTAGGAAACAAGAAAAATAAAACCAAATAAAACCCAAAGTAAGAAGAAGAAAATAAATAGTAAGAATTAGAGCAGAAATCAGTGAAATTGAAAACTGGAAATCAACAGAGATTATCAAAGAATCCAAACCCTGGTTCTGTAAACAATGGTGAGATGCACTCATGCGGCACTTAGAGAAATTCCACATCCTGAATACTTTCCTTCTTCTAAATAAAGATTGAGCAACCCAAGCATTCGCTCAAAGTGTTTTAAAACACAATTAATGGCCATGTGGAAATCAGAAAGGCTAATTAAAAATAAGTAAGTAAATTCAGAGTATATGAATTAGTAAATAGACAGAACATTGTGACGATCAAACCAAAGAAGTCTAGTAAATCGAAGATCTGGTTTTTAGAACCAAATGAGCACACCTCAGGAAAATGCAACGAAGATGCAAAAGGTAAGGAATATAGATAATAAAATGGAATGTGGCACGTATTTATAATGGGGGATCAAACTTCTTTTGGAGATGAAATGTTATTGTAGCATGTCTTCCCAGATTAGTGAATTTGTTGTTACTGCTTTTGTGTGTGCTTTTCAATTTTACGAGACCTTTCAGAGCAATCTATTATAAGGGTATACGTCTCTGTTAGAGGGGAAGTCTGTACATGCACCGTCCACAATGGTGGCCCCTAAATTTTAATTAATGTAGAGTAAAATTAAACTTCCAGTTCTCCAATGGCTCAAGAGCCATACGTGGATATTCCAACTTAAATTTAAATAAAGTGAAGTCGTAGTTATAAATTTAATGTCGCAATGACTCAGTAGCCATGTGTGCCTAATGGCTACCATACTGGACAGCACAGGTATTTCTATCATGGTATAAAGTTTCACTGGAAAGTACTACTCTAAGGCAAATGGTGAAAAGCAAATCTTTGGGAACTTACTTTTTAAGACTGACTTTCTAGATATATGAGAGGTTGCTACAGCATTTCTCTACCATCGTATATATCATACAGTTAGAAACAATCTTACAAATCACATCCATTAGCATCTTTATAAAAATGGCCCGCCCAAATGTTCAAAACGTATTATCTTAGATTGATTGCTTAGTAAGATTACTTTTGGCTGACAACAATAATATTTGAACAAGAACAGCTCAAACTTAAATCCTCAGATCCTGTTTCTGTACATTCCCAAGACACAAAGAAATATTTAAGCGAAGTTATTGAGTCAAGGCATGGAACATACTGCTTCTACTTAATGTAACCAAAATACCATGGGTTGCACATTAGAATAGATTCCTACAGAGCTGTATAACATTTAGACATGACTTCAATTCCACAGTGGAAGAAGTTCCCAGTCCTTCTCATCCAAGGACTCTGCGGTGTGTTCCTTCACTCATTCACTCATCTTATGAATTCGGTGAATATTTGGCAACTGCCTATGGTGAGTCAGGTGCTCTTCTAGGCAAATCCAGATGCAACTATGAACAAAACAGACAAATACGGCTGCCTTCCTGGAACTTATATTCCAGTGTGAGGTGGCAGGGGGGTGAGGGAAGAGAATAATGATAGACGTAAAAACAAATGGTAAGAGGTTAAAAGAAAACGCGTCAGTTCTTCCCAACTTGATCTATCGATTCGACCCAATTCCAATCAGAATTCTCGCATGTTGTTTTGTTAATATCAACAAACCGAGTCTAAAGTTTCTACGGCATGGCAAATGACTCAGGCTACCCTCGAAAATATTGAGGGAGAAGAACAAAGTCGTAAGTCTGACACTGACCCAACTTCACAACTTCCTCTAAAGCTACAGTAATCGAGACAGCACGATACTGAAGAAAGCAGAGATGGACAGATCAGTGGAACAGCACAGAGAGCCCAGATACAGACCCACGTAAGTACGGTTAACTCATCTCTGACAAAGAACCAAAGGCAATACGATGGAGAAAAGATAGTTCTTTCAACAAACGCTAATTGGATAACT
Source organism: Panthera onca (assembly GCF_046562875.1). NCBI lineage: Eukaryota > Metazoa > Chordata > Mammalia > Carnivora > Felidae > Panthera > Panthera onca. The sequence continues at coordinate 3,787,362 of NC_138339.1, read as the reverse complement.
GGACATCCACAGGCAAAGAAATGAATCCAGACACAGACTATAAACCTCTCACGAAAATTCACTCAAAATGGGTTGAAGACCTTGTAAAATGCAAAACTGTAAAACTGCTGGAAGATGACCTAGGGGAACATCGAGATGGCCCCGGGCATGCAGTGACTTTTTTAGATGCAACACCAAAGACAGGATCCGTGGAAGAAATAGATGAGCGGAGCTTCTTTAAATTTTAAAAACTCCGCTTTGTCAAGAGAACAAAAAGACACGGGGACCTGCCTGGCTCAGTCGGTTGAGCGTCCGACCTCGGCTCAAGTCACGATCTCGCGGTTTGTGAGTTCGAGCCCCGCGTCGGGCTCTGTGCTGGAAGCTCGGAGCCTGGATCCTGCTTCGGATTCTGTGTCTCCCTCTCTCTTTGCCCCTCCCCCGTTCACGCTCTGTCTTTCTCACTCTCTCAATAACAAATAAACATGAAAAGAGAGAACAAAAAGGCATGCCACGGGCTGGGAGAAAATAAACGCTAAAGTCCTATCAGACAAAGGACTCAACCGTAAGAAAACAAGCAACACGCTAAAAAAGTAAGCCAAAGACCTTAACTAAGATCTCACTGAATAAAACATGTGGATGGCAAATAAGCGTATGAAAAGACGCTCCACTTCGTACGTCATAAGGGAAATTGCAAAGGAAAACAACAGTGACGGAAGACCGCACACCTGTTAGACCGACCGCCATCCGGAACCCTGACACCGCCACGCGCAGATGAGGGTGTGGATCCGTGGAGACTCTCCTTATCGCTGGTGGGAATGTGACATGGGGCGGCCGCTTTGGGAGACGGTGTAGCAGTTTCTTGCAAAACCAAACACATCCTTGCTATAAGATCTGCAATCATTCTCTTCGGTGTTTACCCCAAAGAGTTGAAAACTTTATGTTCACGCAAAAGACCTGCCCACAGATATTCATAACGGCTTTATTAATAAGCAGCCAAGATGTCCGTCAGTAGGAGGATGGGTAAGTAAGCTGCGGTCCATCCAGACATGAAATACTAGTGAGCACTAACAAGAAATGAGCTCTCAAGCCATGAAAGAGCATAGAGGGACCTTAAAAGCATATCGCTAAATGAAAGGGGCCAATCTGAAAAGGCTGCATCCCATAGGATTCCAATTCCATGACATTCTGGAAAAGGCAAAACTACAGTCAACCCAGCAATAGCTCTCCTAGGAATTTATCCCAAGGATACAGGAGTGCTGATTCTTAGGGGCACATGCACCCCAATGTTTATAGCAGCACTTTCAACAATAGCCAAATTATGGGAAGAGCCCAAATGTCCATCAACTGATGAATGGATACAGAAGATGTGGTTTATATATACAACGGAATAGTACTTGGTGATGAAAAAGAATGAAATCTGGCCATTTGCAACAAGGTAGATGGAACTGGAGGGTATTATGCTGAGTGAAATAAGTCAGGCAGAGAAAGACAGATACCATATGTTTTCACTCATATATGGAATTTAAGAAAGTTAACAGAAAACCATGGGGGAGAGGAAGGGGGAAAAATAGTTACAAACAGAGAAGGAGGCAAACCATAGGAGACTCTTAAATGCAGAGAACAAACTGAGGGTGGATGGGGGTGGGGAGGGGGGAAAATGGGGGATGGGCATCGAGGAGGGCGCTTGTTGGGATGAGCACTGGGTGTTGTATGGAAGCAATGACTCACGGGAATCTACTCCTGAAGCCAAGAGCACCCTGGATACACTGTGTGTTAGCTAATGTGACAACGAATGGTCAGAAAAATAAATAAATAAGATAAATAAAAAAGAAAAGAACAAATCAGAGGTTGCCAGGGGTTAGTGTGAAGGGAGGTATAAAAAGGCAGAGCGCAGGGCTTTTAGGGCAGTGAAATGACTCCGGGTGACATTCTAATGGTGGATTTCACGTCACCAACACTTGTCACACCTACAGAACCTACATCAAGAGTGACTCCAAAGGGAATCGACTTTGTGTGATAATAGCATGTCAGTGCAAACTCATCCATTTTGCTGTGAGCCTAAGCCTGCTCTGAAAAATGTCTATTAAAAAAAAAAGAAAAGAAGAAGAAGAAACTCAGAATGACGAGGACACGCGGAGCATGACAAGGGAGGTTTCAATTTCAAATACGGCAGTCAGGGTGGCCTCGCTGGGAAGGTGGCATTTCCGGTGAAATGAGACGAGGATGTCCCCTGAGGCCCCCTGAGGTCCCCTGAGGGAAGGCTGTGGGCCACACAGAAGCCACAGCCACTGCAATGGCCCGATGGCCCCACAGGGCAGTCGCTGATGTGTGTGATTTTGCAAACTAGTCACGTGACAGATTCACCAGCTAAGGCTGCTGCTGCTGCTGGTGCCGGTCGCAACAGGAATACCAACCACTCGGCAGGACCTGTTCCAACTGGACAGACCTGCCTGCAAATTCCCCTCCAGAGAGGGCACACTGGAGGCTTCTGGAGCCGTCCCCGGACCCCCTCCACCGCCATGACTGAGAGCTACACTCGCCATCTGCCGGTTCCACTCTTACTCCCCTCCGGGTTTCTTCTCTACCTTTTATTTGGGGGGTGGGGGGTGACGGGAAGCACGAAGCCGGTCCCTACCTACTCACAGCCTTGCGGTGACATCCTTTACTTGCAGACACGATCGGTCCTCTCCACGGTCAGGCTCCGGGGAGCATCACCCCCAGGCTGCGCTCCCGCCCCCTTGCCGGATGCTCAGGACACCCCCGCCGCCGAGCCGGCCTCTGCTCCTGTTCCAGGAGCACGGTGTTCCCTGCGGCCTCACCCACTCCACCAGCCCTCTCCTGGCCGGGGGTTGGCTCGCCTTCAAGGCTGCGGCGACAGGGTGGGGTGTGGCGACTTGCCTGCCATCACATGGCTCTCCGTGGTGGGATGGACATGAGCCCCAACCTGGTGGCACCCGCAGCAACAAGGCAATGACTGGTGGTGGCTGCGGAGGCCAAAGATCAGGTTCAAGTCCTGAGTCGGCCTCTCCTCGGAGTGTGGGGGTGACTACGTGTGGGTCCTGAAACCGAGTTCCTGTCTTTGCAAACGAAGGATGGATGAATCTACAGCTATCTCCCAGGACGACAGTAGGGATTGTACATACACTTCAAGGTGGCAAAAAGACAGAGGGAGGGGGAGAGAGATTTTATCGACGTCAAAGCCGCAGGACAGATTTCTAAGGAATGGGGGGGCAGCACGTGGGAAGCCTCAGCAGAGAGGAGGTGGCCTGTAAGCCTCTGAGCTTGCTGAGAGAGGAAGACCAAGGTCAAGGGCAGCACGGGGAAGTCACGGCAGAGCACCCACTGCCTGGGTCCTCCGGACTGAGAAATCCACAGGCACGGGGTGCGGTGGGCACACGTGCTTCTCATTTGAGGTCACGGGTCCCCAGGGTGCTGCCGCCTGGAACTACAAGCCTTTTCCGCACACGCTCGGTCCCTCCCAGGGTGCGACCCCAAGGTGCCCTTCCCTCAGGGCTGCCGGCTTGGGGTGAATCCTGCCGTGAGCCCAGCAAGCTGCCACCGGGCCCCCCCATCCGCTCTTTGCCCTACTGGATGCTGCGACGAGGTGTTTCTCTTCGCTGCTGGTTTTTGCTGCGGGTATAGTGCCTCCCGACGTGCACTGTCAGCCCTGGGTTCCAGGACGGTCACACTCTATTTCCGTTAATCACATTAAAATTACTTTTATTAAGGGGCACCTGGGTGGCTCAGTCGGTTGAGCGTCCAACTTCGGCTCAGGTCATGATCTCGCGGTTTGCGGGTTCGAGCCCCGCGTCGGGCTCCGTGCTGACGGCTCCGAGCCTGGAGCCTGCTTCGGATTCTGGGCCTCCCTCTCTCTCTGCTCGCCCCCCCCCCCCCCCGACTCACACTCTATCTCTCTCTCTCCTTCAAAAATAAATAAACACTAAAAAAATATTTTAAATTGGTTTTATTAATTTAGTGATCTCCAACCACGGCCCCGCCTCGGCTCCAGGGACTGGATGCCATTGTCAAGACCCCTCAGACCAGACTTGTAAGGCAGAGATTTGGGGGGAGGGTAAAGAAACAGAGCTTGAACACCCCAAATGTCTCTCGGTGTAAGCCTCATGACCTCAGGCAAGGGGGCTGCTGAACGTGGTGGGTCCAAGCACCTTATGCGGAGCTCAAGCAGCTAGAGAGAAAGCCCCGTTTCTAAGAAGCTTGCAGACAAAGCAGAGCTGTGATGTAGGAAAGGATCAGGCTGCGGGCTGGGGCGAGCACGGGACGGGCTGCAGTGACAGGAGGGTCGCTGCGGGGCCGTGGACGTGTGCACCCCCGTACACACGCCCAACACTCACCAGCCCCTGAGCTTACCGTGCTATGGTTCCGTTGGGTAAAATGGACCTCAGTAGAGCTTTCAGAAAACAGGCCACCGAGCTCCATGAGCCTGTCTTGTGTGAGGGCCGGGCTGGGCTGCCGGGCTGGGGGGTGCAGGAGGCCGGGCCACAGTGGGGGCCAGCCCTGAGGAGCAACAGTTTCACAAGGCCCTCGGCAGGGCTTATCTGCACATCCAGTCTGCTCCTCAAAGCCTTCTGTCCCTGAGAACCCCCTGAGCGGCTCACTGAAACCCGTGCCCCCTCCCCAGGCTCTGAGCCACAGGACTGGGGGACAGGGGCTTTGTGACAACGTGCGTGTTCAGTAAGATCCATGCATACCATTTGTGACATGAGGGCCGGGAGCCCTGCACCCCCTGCGTATCTGTCATCTCTGGCTTGCAGGCCTGCCCTCAGGACGCCTGTGAGATAACACGGTGCCGGGACGTCACCCGTAAAATGAACCACCTGCTAGGACACCATCGGATCCTGTGTTGAATTTGGTATAACTAAGTTTCCTTATTCTCAAGCAAGTTCTATTGGACACCATTGTCTTCTGGTGACACACTGATAAATAGCAAAAGTAATACCACGTACAACAACCTCCAGACCGAAAACACAGCATAATGTAACGTAGGGCCTGGGACAGTCATCTGTGCCAACGTTGTATGTCTGACATGACCTCTTTAAGACAGAACATTCCAGGCCGTTTCTTTAAACATCCATTACAACAGGTACCAAATCCGACCGTGCACGGACTCCAGCCTCAGTTATCCCGTGACTGGATGCCCTCTGATACACGTCAGAGCCGTGAGGGGACCACAGAGTCATGAGCGACCCTATTTCCAGAGTATTAGCTCCAACTGTAGAATCGTTAGAAAATGCGGCCGTGCCTGTTGAGACGGTCTTCCGTAGATGCCCTCTTTATGGGCTGTTATCAGGAACTTACTAGGAGGCAATTTTTTTTTCTTTTAAGAAAGAAAGCAGTGGTAACATCATGGCAGAATCAGTCATGACAATCGAGGACATTGCCCTACGGGTCTTCAAACCGCATCGACCCGCGATCACACGGTCACAAGGGGCTCACTACTAGACAGCTCGGGCAGGTCCATCACTTCCAGAGGAACGACAACAAAACACCCAAAATGCACAAAAAGCCACCAATCATGTGAAGAAACCAGGCCCAGGTGGGTTCCGTAGTGTGATCACAGAGGGCTTCTCGAAACCTCACATGGCGGTCCCCTGTCACCTTTGCCAGCCAGGGAGCAGAGGAATCACTCTCCAGAATGGCTCAGAGACAGCAAGTCCACAAAAGCTGGGCAACGACTCTCCCCTCCCCTGCCGTGGCCATGGAAACAACCCGAACAATCACACTAAGTGTGTAGCCTTACGAGTGGCCAACGGCTGTGCTGAATCACGCCCTTACGTTTTGCTGAACTGAGTGGCTGTTACTTCTAACTCAGCCTGTGTATCATTTTGAACAACTGCCATTCTCTCGGCCACCAATATCCCAAAAGACAGGGGAGGCTAACCTACGTTATGTCTCCCATAACTGTCTGTGCTCACAAGTACTTGTGGACTCTGATTCCAATTTTGCAGAAGTCGGTACCTTCCGTAAAAACTCAGCAGAGTGGGGATTCGAGCGTCCGACCCTTGACTTCGGCTGAGGTCGCGATCCCACGCTTTGTGGGATCGAGCCCCTCCCTGGGCTCTGCTCTCTCCCTCCCTCCCTCTCTGCCCCTCCACCTGCTGGCTCACTCTCTCGCTCTCTCCGTCCCTCAAAATAAATAAATAAACTTAAAAAAAAAAGACTCAGCAGAGTGGAGTCAGGGTTCAGTGTGGCCTTCACAGACTTGGAAGATGTTTGTGTGCTTTTAACAACAGGTTTATGCCCAAAGAGTTTCTCAAATAGATGACTTACAACTTACTACAAAGGGCAAGGAAACTGAACCTTAGATCATAGAGAATGGGGACCAACCGACTACCTCAAACATTACATAATCTGGTGATCTCCGTGATATGTGCCGACTCGTTTACCCCTGGCATTTTCACCATAACTCATACGCGTAAAACGGTGACTGCTGAGGACTGAGATGTGTCTCCCCCACCCCCCACCCTCGGCGCATCTGCTCTTGTACCGACCACCGACCCCCTGCATGCCGAGCCTCTCGGGCCTGGTCTCTACGTGAACATTCAAACTCCACATGCCAAGCTCTGCGTAAAGGTTAGATACTCCTTACATGTGATTAAAATACAGGTAAGAGTTTGAACACAGTGGATGATCAGCAAACAAGAACTCCATGCCCTGGCTCGGATCACAGACCTGATAATTACGGGGCAACTCCTAGGCCCGCGGAGTTATCAGAGTTCAGGTTGCCACCCCCTTCCTCCCCCTCGCAAAATCCAGCAAATTGAAAAGTTTCTAAGAGGAGAGGGTTTTTTGAAATCACTATACGTGAGCATGTACGTGTGCGTGTTTCTGACAAGTTATGTTTTCTTCACAAAGGAAATCTTACAAGGTTTTTTAAAAATGTTTCTTCGGTTTATTTTGAGAGAGAGAGAGAGAGAGAGAGAGAGAGAGAGAGCGTGCGCGTAAGCAGGGGAGGCACAGAGAGAGGGGACAGAGAGAATCCCGAGCACTCTGAGCTGTCAGTGCAGATCCCAACGTGGGGCTTGAACTCATGAACCCTGAGATCATGAGCTGAGCCGAAGATAAAGAGTCAGACTCTTAACTGACTGAGCCACTCAGGTGCCCCCAAAGAAATTTTAAAAAGAGAATGTCCCAGGACCGATTCTCTCGGTTATTTCCAGGCGAGATATTCATTTCTCTTGGTCAAGCAGCAGGAGCTCTTATCACAGTGCTCCTGAAGTTGTCACTTCTCCACGCGCATCTTTGGGTCAAGCACGTTGTTAAAAGGAAATGATGCTGTGAGAAACCCTGCTGTCATGGCCACAAGAAACGCTTGGGGCTCAACAGCTGTGAACTGGGCTGAATTAAGGGGGCCAGGCACTATGTATGACACGAAATTTCTGTAGCCTTCCTTGATTAATCTTGGATTGAAAAAATGCTTCAGACATATATATGTTCCATGCCTCTCTGTCTGTCTCTCTTTCTGGTCTTTTACTGCGGAATCATATGATCCCGTGAGCTGATAACCACTGGAGCTGCAACAGACACATAAGCCCTACAGAATTCTCTGGAAGAATCACAGCTCTCTGAGTGAGGTTGTGCCGAACTGCAGGCTGTCCCCACGCAGGCACCGAGCGATTAAAAGTCGGGTTTTGTACGTCTAAGTTCTCGTACTGCCAAGATCCCGTGCTGCCCAACCAGTTAGACTGCAAGGATATAGACACGCCTGGGCGGAGGCAGGGGTCCTTGGTGGAAAGCCCGTCTGGGATCTAGTGGGCATGGCTCAAAATCCAGGCTCGGACCCTTGTTAGACAGCAGCTTTGGGCAGGAAACATAATCTGTCAGATCCACAAAACAGTAATAAAAACTCTTTTCAAAATGTTCCTATAATGAAATGCAGTCGTAATGCACGTGGTGAATCCGTGTGCAAAAATCCCTGGCATACAGTAGGTGCTCAGCATATGTTCCCCGTTTATAATGGCTCCGTTTTCTTGTATTTACTTAAAACCATGAAACCGCATCCCGGACACATACTTTAACATACGTGTTCCGACGGTAAAGCGGATTTCGCCATTCGTTGGCCTCATAACAACCAAACGTGGACTGTAGGCTACGAGCAGGCCTTTTCGGGATGACGACACATCGGTCCCAGGGCACACACAAATCAGAACTGCAGGTTCAGATTTTCCCCCAAGCTCTGGTTTAGGAGTTGGAGAAGAGCGATGGGTAGGGTGGGAGAAAAAAAAAGTGGGAGACACCACTTTCCTATAAAGCCATCACAGCCCCCCCCCCCCCCATCCAGTTACCAGGAACAGAGGACCCACCACGCGCAAAGAGCCACCATAACTAAAGCAGGTCAAACCCAAGGAGGTGTTTGCTTTTCCCACGAGAGGAAAAATACTACAAGAGTCTACCCTCTGGCAAGAGCTGAACATTTGGGTTGTCCGGAGATTATTAACATGAAAACATAGTGGAAGGCACACGTGGATGAAAGGTGGATTATGGCACCATGGGGGTTTGGTAATTTGGCACATCACAGAAGGAATTCTGCAACCAACATCCAACTGAATATGAAGGCAACGGCACAGAACGCCCCTACGTCTCCGGGTTTTCCCAAATACAAGAGTAAACTGTTGGTCATGCCTGTGGACTCTACAAGTTGACCCCCACGTGCCCTGGGTCTCCAACCGCCGTGTCACGGCCCCTCCGCTCCCACAGCAGAACCCCCAGGCCACACCTTCGACAAAGGGCGGACAAAAGGGCTGCAGCCAGAGAAAGGAAAGTTGGTCGGGGTGGACTTTGAAACCAAGATCAAACGAAAACGACCTCTTGGAAGTCTCTAAGTCGAATCCATTTCAGAGTGAAGGAGCAGACAGCGAAATCTGAACTGGGAATAATTGCCAGATCAGAGGATTAATTTGCAAGGGATACAACAGAACATGATACCATCTCAAACGTAACTAATACGCTTGGCCCTCCTGGTTTGATATGGACATTGCATTGAACAGCTACTCCTTATATCATTGCACACATGACGCATTTTTTGTACCGGAATACATATATAACAATGTATGTGATTCACTGGTTTATATGTAACTGAAGACTGCCACCCCCCCCCCATTTTTTTTTTTATTTAAAAACAATTTTTTTTAATGTTTCTTCATTTTTGAGAGACAGAGACAGAGCATGAGTAGGGGAGGGGCAGAGAGAGGGGGACGCAGAATCTGAAGCAGACTCCAGGCTCCGAGCTGTCAGCAGAGCCCGATGCGGGGCTCGATCTCACCGACCGCGAGATCATAACCTGAGCCGAAGTCGGACGCTCAACCGACTGAGCCACCCAGGCGCCCCTGCCACCCCCAAAATTTAATTTTAGGTTATGGGCCTTGAGACATTTTTACATTTAAATTGCAATCTGCAAGACTGTCAAATTATTCTTCCTAACACACTTCACAGTGTGAGACATAAGTGCCCAAATCAGTCCACACCTTGTGCGTCCCGTCATTCATGTAGAGGCACAGACGTCCCTGGGACGCTGCACCTTTCCAGCGAGGCAGAAAGCTGGGTTTGCCAGTTTTTAGCCCCGGCTGCACATCTGGAGACTCCATCCCGAGGTGAAGCTGGGGGTTTGTTTCCATTTTTAAAGTGAAATAAATGTAAGGGCTCTCATTAGCCCAGGTAAATGTAAACTTTGGCCCGACCCAGCCTGTATTTACAACTCAAAATTCAGGGGCACCTGAGTGGCTCAGCTGGGAAACGTCCGACTCTTGATCTCGGCTCAGGTCTTGAGCTCACGGTCACGAGTTCAAGCCCTACAACGGGCTCCACGCTGGGCATAGAGCCTACTTGAAAAAAGACCCCAAATTCAGACAAAACTGTTGTCTCGTAGAGTCCCCGTGCCTACTACAGCCTGGGGTTCCTACTCTTCTTTAGACGGGGGCCCATTTCACATACGTGGGCATCAGTTATCTTCTAAAAACCTCATAAACCAACTGGCTCTGGTGACGCATGTCTCGCCCTCTTTTCAGAGGGTTCCCAACGGGGAACTTGAACGCGGATGGGGACAGTCAGCTCAATTTTATTAGAACGAGGAAGCCCATACGCTGCTCCCCGGTGCACAACATACTGGGGGCGGAGCTGGGAATCACGATTGACGGTAGACCCCAAAAAGGTTTTAAGGGGTGAACACAATCCCGTTACGTATCAAAGCGATAGGAGAAACTCAGAATGACGACGCCGACTGGAGAAGGAAAGGCTACTCCTCCCCGGGAACGCACAGCGTGTTCCGTCTCTGCGTGTGGCACGCACGGTCACGTGGCCCAGCGCTTCTGTGCGGAAGCATTCGCTATTTACCATCCCAGATCGTGCACACGTACTCGTACGTTTCCGCTGGACACGGCGCTTGTGCTATAAAATAGCCTCGCTTCTCCTCTGGCTGATCGTTCTGCAGCCATCACTCCTAGTTTTATTACCTAATGATGGCCTGCAAAGGGCATACTCAAAAGTCCCCCAGCTTCAGTGAGAAGCCCTGCAAGTAAAACAAGGTTTATGGCCCCGGTGGCTGCGGCAGGGGGACTACGGAGTCAAAATGGGAGCGATTCGGGCACTCTCCTCGTTTACGATCCCTTATGAAGCACAAAGCAACCTCCCAGGTGCCGAGAATGGAGAACTTCACCCGCGTGGGCACAAAGCAAGGCTTCCCCAAACTGCAAAAATGACACTCTTGCGTTTTCCAGCGTTCGCTCAAAGGCTCGGTCTTTTTCTCATCGCGGGGGCTTTCAATAAATCACCCACCCAGAAGGTTCCAGTGTGAAGACGATAGATCCTAATTCCACTCCCATCTCAACTGTGGGGCTTCTCTGAAGGTCAGTGTCACCTCCTGGTTCCCTCACTTGACGCGAGCCTGCTGGCACGTGGGCAGTTCGCTTCTAATTAGGTTTGTACCCACATTTCGCAGTTACACGGGGGAGGCTGAGGGGGGCGAGGGCTCAGCTCCTACTGGGTGCTAAGTTCTGTGCTGCGGGCTCTGGGCATACACTGCCTCGCTCCATCCTCCCGCCAGCCGGTGACATCAGGGTTATTTACAAATTAAGGAAACGGGAAGAGCCAAGTACAGAGCCATTGGGCTAGTAAATGAGAGAAACTCCCTGTGAACAGCCCCGTGTGACTCCAATGGCTACGTTTTCTCATTATGTTTCCCCTTTTGTTGTCTCAAGTAGTCATTTGACTCTGTTTCTTGTGTATATGCCCATCTAAACAGAGATCTTTCCTTGCACGGAGAATGTAGACAGTGCATGTTTTCCTGTTCATTTGTTTCCCAGGATAACGACCACAGTCCTTCGATTGTAGGGGCTCCAATGCTTGTTGACTAGCTTGGTTCTGGATTTTGATTTACAAAGTGCTTAATATTTATCTCAGCTAACTTAACAGAGTAGAAATGGAAATTTTTTTTTCTTATTTTATGGTGAGTGCCAGCTTTTTGTCCCTGAAAGTGCACTGCATCATTCTTTGTGAAGGATTCAAGGTGGGTTAAGAATACCCTTCTTCAGGGGCGCCTGGGTGGCTCAGTCAGTTGAGCAGCCGACTTCAGCTCAGGTCATGATCTCGCAGTCTGTGGGTTCCAGCCCCGCATCGGGCTCTGTGCTGGCAGCTTGGAGCCTGGAGTCTGCTTCCGATTCTGTGTCTCCCTCTCTCTCTCTGCCCACCCCCCCCCCCCCCACTTGCTCTCTCTCTCAAAAATAATAAACATTAAAAAAATTAAAAAAAAAAAAGAATACCCTTCTTCAGAAATCCTCGTGTGCAACAGGCAATCCCCCTCGTCATAAGCTTAATAGCTAAAGAAGACATCCATCCAAGACGCAGAGACACAATTTCGTCTCTATGCTCATGCAATAAGGTATAAGAAGCTAAGAGGTGGGCAAATCCACTTAGCTTTTTGAATTGTACTTTATACAAGTTATATCATATCCCATGACCCAAGTACATTGCAGTGTTTCTTACTTAAAATTTGTTTAGAGATTCTCTTAGGAACTGTCTCCAGCATAGATGGAACTAGTATCTAACACGAGGACTTTCCATCCATCCATCATCCATCCATCCATCCATTTAACTATCTGTCTGTCCATCCACCCACCCACCCACCCCCCTATCCATCCATCCATTTAACTATCTGTCTGTCCATCCACCCACCCACCCACCCCCCTATCCATCCATCCATTTAACTATCTGTCTGTCCATCCACCCACCCACCCACCCCCCTATCCATCCATCCATCCAATTGCTCACATGGGCCAGGAACACTGCTGGGTGCTGGCAGTCCTGAAAGGATTCCCAACAGCCATGAACTTAAATGTGGCTTATCACAGCTAAGGGTCAGCACCTGCTTTTTCACCATTCATACAATGTACTCATATGGAAATATAAATTATGATAGAATGAAATGACCTTAAGGTCATCATCAAGGCAAATGTTTTTTTTTTCACAGACGTTGCATACTGGATGAAGTCACCAAATGCTTCAACTGCATTTCATTTTACAAGTTTTGCTCCAAATTTCTACTGGTTGAAGATACAATTACTCAATGACAAAAAACTGGGATGACTGGATATATCATGTCATTGCCTATTTAAGTTTTCTATTATTTTAGTACCATTTTTAAACTAAAGGCAACCAAACATCTTAGCATCACTGTAAATCTGGTAACAGCATATGTGTGTGTGTGTGTGTGTGTGTGTGTATGTATTTTTTAATTTTTACCCTAGTTTAATTTTTGCTTTAAAACTGGTAACTTTATTTTCTAAGTTTACTTATTTCGAGAGAGAGAATGTGTATGCACAAGCAGGGGAGGCGCAGAGAGAGCGGGAGGGAGAGAATCCCAAGCAGGCTCCACACTGTCAGTGCAGAGCCCGATGCAGGGCTCAAACTCATAAATCATGAGATCATGACCTAGGTCAAGATCCAGAGTTGGATGCTTGAGGCGCCTGGGTGGCTCAGTGGGTTAAATATCCGACTTCAGCTCAGGTCATGATCCCACGTTTCGTGGGTTGGAGCCCCGCGTCGGATTCTGTGCTGACAGCTCGGAGCCTGGAGCCTGCTTCGGATTCGGTGTCTCCCTCTCTCTCTGCCCCTCCCCTGCTTGCACTCTGTCTCTCTGTCTCCCAAAAATAAAAAATAAAAAATAATAAAGAGTTGGACGCTTAGCCTGCTAAGCCACCCAGGCGCCCTGTAAACTGGTAACTTTTTAGATATAATGACAGCATATACCTTATTGGGTATGTCCCTCTATTATCAATTGACCAAAAGGAAACATAGGAATACTGTCTACATTTCTCTAGCCTGTAAATTTGCAAATGAGATATTTTTATTTCGTTTTCCCTTAATTTCACAGAAATTATAGAAAAGATAATATGAAACGAACACTGCTTTCACTACTATTTTAAAACACTGAATTGATTCGATTGAATGTCTGTAAAACACATGCTGTTTTTCCTTAAAAAAAATCAGTAAAACAAGTTCTTCAAGTAGTGAGATGCATGTGCAATAAGATGACTGCCGTCCTCAGACAAAGGAATCAAAATCAGCAAAAGCGACACATGCCTGGAAGAGCTGGGAACGGAGCGTGGTCACGCCAGCAACAGCGGAGTTCTGAGACTCCAGGAACCTGAGACCAGGGTCGGGGCTCCTGACGCCCCCTGTTGTCCGAAGTGAGCAAGGACCGGCCTCACCTTGTTACAGTCTGGCCTCGGGCCTGTGGATGATGACGCCCCAATCTCCCCTTCGGGAGGGATTTACAGGGACGTGGACGCTGCAGGCACACGAACACACGAGGCCCTGAGCTCCAGCTTGTTCCCATAGAATAAGTCCCAAAATAGGACTTTCAAGCCTACTGAGGAGACGCGGCTGCCTCTCCCACCAGGCAAACACCGCAAGAGATCTGATTTGAACCCGACGGGCGGATAGGGAAGGAATGGGTGCGTGCACTGGGTCCAGCGTCCCCAGCCCCACCCGGGAATATTCCAGCTCTCAGGCCTGCTGAGTTCTGGTCCTTACGGTCGGTCCGGTCTTTCCGTAGACAGGGCTGTGGTGTCCCTGCTATTTCGGCTTTGGGGTCTCCGTGTCTTCCCGCCTCCAGACCAGTGTCTGTGCGATGATTTCTGCAAAGCGCCAGGACCATTTTGCCACCAAAAAATCACTCACTCATCGAATCCAGTTTTGAGGGCTTTACTGTATGTCAGACACTATTGACAGCGCTGAGGATAAACCAGGCAGAAGTCAGACACGAACCCCTGCTACCCTCTCAACATTTAGCATAGTGGCCAGCTTGCTTACCGTGAAGACATCATCCTTAGCTCCCAGCTCCCCTTTTAAACTGTGCTGTGTGGTGCTGATGCCAGAACTCTGCAAATCCCACTTCTGCTCTGCCACCTGCTCGCTCTTCATCGCTGTCACAGCCCGTTTGGTGAGAGGCTGGACAGACTGAAGAATGTGGAAGAACTTGTTCTTTCCTGTCTGTGGACTTCCTGTCTTCCCCTTGTGGACTTCCTGTCTTCTCCTTGTGGACTTCCTGTCTGCCCCCTGCGGACTTCCTGTCTGCCCCCTGCGGACTTCCTGTCTGCCCCCTGCAGACTTCCTGTCCGCCCCCTGCGGACTTCCTGTCCATCCGCCCCCTGCGGACTTCCTGTCTGCCCCCTGCGGACTTCCTGTCCGTCCCCTGCGGACTTCCTGTCCGCTTCCTGTTTCTGTCAGCGTTGTTCCACCTGGCAGTGGCAGTCTGTTCTAGTTTAGGGTTTACCTGAAGAACCAGCAACATGCCCCCTCAGAGTCCAGCACCAGCTGGCCAGCGCCTCCTGCTTGGGGGTTTGAGCCTCCCTGAGGCATCTAAATTCTGATAACCACAACTCCTTCACTGGGTTCCCTCAGCCGCAGGGGCAGTACCTGTTAACTGCATTTTCCATCTTGCAAAGCTTTAGTATTCCCTTTTTAATTTTTCAGTTAATACCTTCATGCTCGACATCAATTCTCTCTTATCAAGGTGTGCGGTTTCCGGGTCCTAACTGGACTATGACTGATACAGGTAACAATAAATACCAAGAAAAAGACAGCAGGGAAGAGGGCGGGAAGTAGGTTTGGAGGGGGAAGAGTGGGCGATTTTAGATGTGTGGGTCAGGGAAAGTGACATTTAAGAAGAAAACAGCCATCCTGCTCTGCTTGAACCTCAGGCAATCAGGACCCTGCTTTAAAAGGCACGGTTTCCTCCGGTCCCTTCTTCTAATCTCTAGACTGGGCTGGACGTTCTCTTGAATAGCCACTGCCTAATAAGCAGGCTTCAGGGATTCTTGTCCTTCAGAGAATCCCAGACTTGGATCATCCCCCAGAGGAAATGACCGCGGGGTCACATTCCTGCTCCCCCAAAGAGACCCATTTGGCTGTCTCGGGCCAATCTTGCCCGTGAAGAACATGCTGGTCACACTGGTTGCAGAGATGAGCACCTGATGATGATCCTTCCAGCAAATATTCTACCGACCATGATGAGTCCCTCTGAGCGTCGTCCTTGGTGGTGGCGGGAGAAGCATCTGCCTTCTAATAAGGGACACTGGGAATACCCCGCACCAACCGGAGGGGAAGCTGGCCGTCTCTCCTCTCCCCACTGCTACCTGGCCCAGATCCCCAGACCAAAGACACATTGATTTTATTTTTAGAATCTCTGGCTCATATTCCAACACTTAAACGCTTTCTGTTGCTTCCTCGGTATATGAAAAGTAATAGCGTCCAGTGTGTTCGGTGAGCACATCACCGGACAGAGACTCTGAAGGCGCACATCCAATACCTGTCTAAACTCGGCTGGCTCTGCGATATCGGCTGCATCACCGCACCGCACTGAAGCTCAGGTTGGTCATCTGACAAATAAGGGAAGTGGAAGAAACCTCTAGGTTTTGTAATTACATTTCTCTAGGCACGTCATGTCTGTTCACAGCGAATGGGAAGCTAACAGAAAAACCGCTGGCCACCTCAAGTATAAAAGATCATCTTACAAACCGGTAACCTGGATCCATTTCTGGTGATGAACCACATTCATGTCTGTCAATTTCAAAATTCTTCACTACATTCATTCTTAAGGAATCGGCAGAAACATAATTATCCGGCATGCTCTTTGGTTCCCCACACCCATGTTTACATTTCCTAACAGCTACCAACTTTGGCCTCACTTCCTCTAAAAAACGTACATTCTCTACGACGTTACGACATGCCTCCCAAGCCTGACATATTTTCAACCCGGTCGTGCCACCACTGGCCTTCTCAGATTGCGGCACAACTCTTAAAAACTCATATTGTCTCTTCTGACCGGCTCTGTTGTTGTTTCTTCCCTCCACTCCCGCTTTATTTTACTGGCTCCAGAACATTTCTCAAAGTCAGTTAAAAGTCTGGCAATATTTCAGACAGTTTCCGAGGATTTATTGGGTGCTGCAGGAAAACTCTCCATGACTAGGATTTCCAGAGAATCCCCGGAGTCTGAGGTTGGGAATAAAACCTAGGACCGCTCCGACCAGCGCACTGAGTAAGTCTCCAACCAAGTGAAGGAATTCTTCTTTCTTTTAATGTTTATTTATTTTCGGGGGGGGGGGGGGAAGAACAAGCATGAGCTGGGGAGTGGCAGAGAGAGAGGGAGACAGAGGACCCCAAGCAGGCTCTACACCGACAGCAGAGAGCCCAAAGCGGGACTCAAACTCATGAACCCTGAGATCATGACCTGAGCCAAAGTCGGATGCTTAACCAACTGGGCCACCCAGGCACCACCACCCCCACCCCCACCCCCACCCCCACCCCCACCATGTGAAGGAATTCTTAAGCACACTGGGAACTGTGGGAGTTACCGGTTTTCCAACATTGCCGGAAACAAGAGAATAGTTAGATTTTAGGAGAAGGGGTATGTATCCTACGCATTAAAAGCTTTAACAAACACAATGATTTACATAAGAAGGGCTAAATTTCACACAGATTTTGTGCCAAAGGCAGTGGACAGACTTGTTTTTTTTGGGGGGGGGGGTGAGGTGGAGCTAAGGTGACAATCTAAGTACAGAACTTGCATGAAATACTTTAAGAAAATCTAATCCCATCATATGCCACAAAATCCTTATCTACAGAAGCCTCATTAACAGTATTGACTAACGGGAGTTTTTAAACATTGTTTTGTTAGAAACCTTACCGAATACATCCTTTCTGAATAAACTATATGCCCCGACAGAAAATTTAGGGTGCTCAGCAGTCACAGAAAGAAATCAGATGAAATGAATTTTAAAATGAATTGTATAGTTATTTATACCTCAAAACAGAAGTTGGGTAAATATAATATTTTTATCTGTAAATGTGAAATACGATCATTCAGGGGCACCTGGGTGGCTCAGTCGGTTGAGCGTCCGACTTCAGCTCAGGTCACGATCTCACGCTTTGTGGGTTCAAGCCCTGCATCGGGCTCTTTGCTGACAGCTCGGAGCCTGGAGCTGCTTTGGATTCTGGGTCTCCCTCTCTCTCTGCCCCTCCCCCACCCACACCCTGTCTCTCTCTGTCCTGAGGATCCTAGGAAGCAAGAGAGCACTATTGTCTGAAGAGCTGGTTCTCAAGTCAGGCTTCCTGGATGCCAAGCCCACTCTTTTAAGAATGACCATGGGAGTCGTCTGTAACAGCGGGACAGTAGAGTGGCCTTGGGCAATGATCTGTAAAATGGGTCGATGACAGCACCTAGTGGAGACTGACTTCCAGAACGGAAGTGTACGGGGTGGGGCAGATATGCTCTCCAGTGAAACGATCATTTCACTGCTAGAAATTACACACACACACACACACACACACACACACACCCGAACCATGTAAATTGTCCTCAGGGCTTCAAACAGGGAGACATATCTACGGACTCTAATTTCATAAATCTTGGAAAGAATGGTGAAAATTCGGTGGCTTCTGGGCCGTGGGCCAGTCACAGCCTCACCCTGCCCCCAGTCGGTGGCACAGAGCTCCTGAGAAGACAAGGGCCTCCCGTTCCCCCGACTCCCATTCTACAGCTACACTTCCAAGTAATTGGCCTGCTTACCAGGCCTCCTGCCCCTCTGCTCCCCCTACCACAACAGTTGTGCTCCGGGCAGGCGCAGCCACAAGAACCGATCTGCCTTCTACAAGCGGCCACAACTCTCAGGACAGAAGCTCCTCTCCGGACTCAGCAGGCTGAGGATAAGGGAACCCTGGCCGTCCCCATACCAGCTCATCTGCAAGGTACAGCTGCAGGCCGGGAAGCAGACAGAGGGGCCTGGGTACCCACAGCCTCACCCGGAGCCCCACTCATAGGGTAGGGGTGCTTGGCACTCGGGGAGAAGCAGACACTGCCGGCCCCTGTTCCACGCAGTGGCACATATATGTCCTACCCAGGAGGAGCGCCAGCTTTAAGAAGGGGGGCTCACCTCAAGGGGCTCATTGTTCTTTTTTCTTTTTTTTTTTTAATCACTACCGCTCTGAAGTGCAAATTGCTTCACAGTCTGATTTGATTAAAGAGCAGTCTTGCAAGAGCTTGTCTGGAACCCTCCAAAGGAGCTCTACGTTAGTCGAGTCAGACCGCCGAGCAATTTATGCCCCAGGGTGTCGTAAAACATGAACACACACACACCCCAACAACAACACGATCCGCTAGCAGTTAGCACAGGTGAGCGGGTGGGGTGCCACCAACGGCCGCAGAGCAGCACGCCGGGCTCTCTGGAAGATGGCGCACGAGCTCCAGGTGGCACTCATGAGGAGCGACATCGGAGGCTGCACGGAACCAGTCCTGCCAAGTCACGAAACCGACAGGAGGAAAAGAAACAGCAGCAGGAAGCCTTGGACGGCAGACCGCGGGTAGGGTCCAGGGTTGCCACCCTTCTCCGTGAGGCTCAGTTTTTGCAGAAAACGCTGAGACATGCAAAGAAGCAGAAAAGTGTGGCCCCGAACGTGAAAAGAGACAGGCACGGAAACTGCTTTGAGGGGTCCCAGATGCTGGGCTTAGTAGACCCGTGCTTCAAAGCAACTGTTGTAAACACGTTCACGGAACCAAAGGAAACGACGTCTGAAGGATTAAAGCAAGGCCTGGCGACAAAGGTGTAAAATACAGACTAAGAGAAATTATTAAAATAACCAAATGGAAATTCTTTGGTTTAAAAAGTACAATATCCCAGGGGTGCCTGGGTGGCTCATTCAGTTAGGCGTCTCACTCCAGATTTAGGCTCAGGGCATGATCCCAGGGTCCTGGGATGGAGCCCCACATCGGGCTCTGCATATCCTGAGAGTGGAACCTGCTTAAGATTCTCTCCCTCTCCCTCCCTCTCTTTCTCCCTTGCACTCACATTCTCTCTCTCTCTTTCAAAAAACCAAAACCAAAAACACTACGGTATCACAAAGGAAACTTTACTATAGAAACTGAGTAGTGGATTTGAACTGTCAGCAGAGAATCAGTGCATTTGAAGACAGATCGATAAAGATCGGGCAAGATGAAGGGGTCAGAGGAAAAAGCAAATGAAGGAAAATTAATGGGGCCTCAGAGAAATGCAGTACACCATGGAACACACCAACATACGCATAATGGGAGCCCCACAAGGTGAGGACAAAGTTGGCCACACGCGCACACATCACAGTAAAAATGTAGAAAGACAAAGACCGAAAGAAAATCGGGAGGGGCGCCTGGGTAGCTCAGTCGGTTGAGCATCCGACTTCGGCTCAGGTCATGATCTCGTGGCTTATGGGTTCGAGCCCCGCGTCGGGCTCTGTGCTGACAGCTCAGAGCCTGCCTACAGCCTGCTTCTGATTCTGTGTCTCCCTCTCTCTCTCTCTCTCTCTCCTCCTGTCTCTCTCTCTCTCTCAAAAATAAACATTAAAAAATTAAAAAAAAAAAAAAAAGAAAATCGGGAAATAGCCACAAAATCAAACAAGAAAACTGCGATGAAATAAACAGCAGACTTCTCTTGAGAAACAACAGGGGGCGAGAGGCAGGATGACATCTTCAAAGCGCCGGAAGGAAAACACAGTAACCAAGCCGTAACAAGAATAACAACAACCAAGACTGTCAACCAACGCTCTCTATCCAGCCACTCGACGCCACAGTGGGATACCCCATGGTCATCAAGAGAGCTATAATCGAGAAGATGGACACGTGGGGGCCAGAATGTGGAGAAATCAGAAACCTCATACGATGCTAGGGGGATGCAAGGTGGGAGAGCTACTGCGGAAAACAGTTTGGAATTTCCTCAAAATGTTAAACGCAGGATTCCCATAGGACGCAGCAGTTACGCTCCTAGGTATAAACCCAAGAGAAAAGAAACGTACGGCCACACAAGAACCAGGACACGGACAGCAGTGTTATTCACAATTGCCAGAAAGAGCAGAGACAATAATATCCATCAACTGCCGAGGGGATAAAAAATGTGGTATATGTGTACACGGGATTATTATTTAGCCATAAAAATAACGCCCTGGGGCGCCCGGGTGGCTCGGGCGGTTAAGTGTCCGACTCTTGGTTCAGCTCAGGTCACGATCTCACGGTTTGTGAATTGAAGCCCCGCGTCCGGCTCCTTGCGGACAGCGTGGAGCCTGCTTGGGATTCTCTCTGCCCCTCTCTCAGCCCCTCCCCGCTTGTGCTTTCTCTTTCAAAATAAGTAAACGTTTAAAAAAATAATGAGGTTCTGATGCAGGTTACAACATGGACGAAACGTGAACACATTATGCTAAGCAAAAGAAGCCGGTCACAAAAGACCATATGATGTATGCTTCCCTGTACAGGAAATCGCCAGATGAGGTAAATAAATCTATAGAGACGGAGTGTAAGATTCGTGGGCCCAGGACTGATGGGGCCTGGGGAAATGGGAACTGTCAGGGGTTTCCTTCTGAGGGGATGCAGGGTCTCAGATTAGGTGGTAGTGATCTGGAAACCTACTACAAACCCCTGAATTACACATTTCCAAGGGGGGAAACGATGTGTAAACTACATGTCGATAAAGCCGTTTTTTAAAAAAAAAAAATCGTACTGGGGTGCTTGGGTGGCTGAGTCAGATAATCATCCCACTCTTGATTTCAGCTCAGGTCACGATCTCACGGTTCTGGAGATCGAGCCCCACGTGGGGCTCTGTGCTGACAGCACAGAGCCTGCTTGGGATTCGCTCTCTCCCTCTCTCTCTGTGCCCCTGCCCTGCTTCTGCTGCCTCTGTCTCTCGCAAAATAAATAAACTTAAAAAAAAACAAAACAAACAGCACCTGTGTTAGTGTGGTCATTAGGCTAAGTGAGATAACAACAGTGAGGCTATTAGCCAAGCATCCGGCACAAAATCCACAGTAAGTTAGTCCGGGTTCTTCCGCTCTTGTCCTGGCCATGGCTGTTTCCCGCGCTCACTAGTGCAGTCATTCTTGAAAGGCACCTGCTGTGCCCACACATTTACACACCCATGCTGGTCACCACAACAGGTCTGTGATGTCAATTAGGTAGGGACATGGCAATTACACATACTGCCTTTTTTACAAATAACCTTCGGGCGCCTGGAGGGCTCAGTCAGCCGAGCGTCCGACTCCTGATTTCGGCTCAGGTCACGATCTCACGGTTTATGAGATCGAGCCCTCCGCCTGGCTCTGTGCTGACAGGGCGGAGCCTGCTTGGGGTTCCTTCTCCTTATCTCTCTGCTCCTCCCCCACACGTGCGCTCGCTCTCTCTCAAAATAAATAAATAAGCACTTAAAAATAAAATAAAATAACCTGATGCAGTGAGATAAGAAATATTTTCAGTCAAGACGCTTGGTGGAAGTACCGGGCCAACTTTAGAGGTCTTTTTAGGGTTTACAGATGGGGCAGCGGAGAACTCCATGATGGTGAACGATGTTAGGAGTCTTCCCCGGGGCAGCCTGTGACTCCTCCATCGGGCATCACACCCGAGTCTCCTATGAAGATTCGGCTTGGACAAAACTACTCCAGGAACCTAGGCTGAATCTGCCACCTCCGAGATGCACCCTCTCCGCATCTCCTGGCACCTGTATTTTCCCTCCCGTCATCACTGCGGTGACATCACCTGTGTCCTGGCTCTCTCATCAGACAACCGGCAACTCGTGCCCGGCTCTGGAAGGCTCCAGCGCCGCCCAGTTCTGAAGCTCATTCGCGTTTCCCAAGATCCTTGGGAAAACAGTCATTTTAGTCTTGCAAGAACAGCTGCTTACTATAAATAGGACCAACCATCAGCTACTCACTTTGACAGTGTTCCTCAGACCCGTTTACCGAACAACTACAGCCGAGGGCTCCCGAACTCAAACTCCGAGAACCTGGGGAGAAAACTGCGTATCGGTTTGCAAACTGCACCGTCTCACAATTGTCAACCAAGTTCTCCAGTTGAAGACGTTAAACTCTTAGTTAAGCGATATATTTTAACTTCAAGGTAACAGTCCCACGCTGTAGGGAGAAGCAGGAGAACGCAGTATGGGCGATTTCTCCACCACCGGGGATCTTGTTTGCATCGTGCTCTCCCCTAGAGTCTGCAAAAGGGTGTGAGGGACAACGGGCAAACAAAAGAGAATTCTACAGGCAGCTGCCTGCCACTCAATAGGTGGGCCGACCAGAAACACTGGGGAAAAAAAAAAAGCTTAACTGAGATCTACCTGGGACTTTAATTAGATCCTCCCCCCCCCACCCCTAATAAAAGAAGCCCTCATCTAATGTAACACCATTTTTCTTCATACCTTAAGAGATCTGAATGAGAGATGGGGTAGGCATCCATCAGGAAAGAAATAACGGACTTGGCACCCAGTTGAGGGACGTTCCCATTCAATATTTTTTCTTATCTGGCTAACGACAGAGGACTCCTTATCCTCCCTTTTTCTTCTTTAAAATGCCTTTGATTTGTCATATGGCAAATGCCCCTGCCCCTCACACTCATAAGTCTAGTCAAGGTCATGTTCGTAATGATCCTCTACAGACAAAGTATCAGCGAAGCTGGATTTAATGGGTTTGGAAGATGAATGGTGAAGGCATACAGATTCCTATTCCAGTGACCGAAATATTAAATTCCGGTGTTCGTTATCCAGAGGAGTCTTTTTTAAGTCTGCACCCCTGCCGGGGTCATGGGAAGCACCTCGCCCAAGCTCCACAGACAAATCCAAGGATATGAGTTCTGAAGGCACGGCGCGCCTCCCTTCCACACAGATGGCTTCCATTCCGGGTCTGAGCTTTCGTTAAAAAAGCCAAGAAGGAGATCTCTTCCTTTGATGCATTATATGAAGAGTTCTAGCCCTTTAATTAAGGGAGATCTGTTTTTCTTGGGAGAACATGGAAGAAATCACCCACACCGTCTTCAATCATAAAAATTATGCCAAATAACTGCCAAATCCTTGGCAAATCCCGGTTGTGATCACTCTCAAACCAGAAGCCCTTCACAAATTAGGGTAGACATGGGATCAATCCATTTCCCATTCCCCTGAAAAGCAAGTGTTAATATTGTTTGGCAATTTTTAACGGGATTTAGCATTTGCACATGTGTAGTATTTGAAGGGATTCAAATACTTGGGCATCCGATACTCGCACTCCCATACACAAAATCCTTCTAAGATGCAGAGTCTGAATTCCCTCTTTCCAAAGGGAGAAAGAAGCTTAAGACAGATGTAAAACATTTTCTGGAAATGTAATAAATGTTCAAAATGTGGTCAGGACCTTAAAACGTGACCACACATCTTCACTCAGCTACCTAAGACACATCTCACTCATCTGTGTCTGACAGATTAATGTACTCAAGACTCTAAGTATCTACTAAGCGTTTGTTGCTTTAACATATGGAACTATTTCAAGAAAATTAAATGATGAGGCATTAAGATTTTGGCTTGGATCAGCCTGAGGGATGCCGGTATCTTCTCAACTTGGCTGGATGCTCCTTAATGAAGGGACCAGCGAAGGGGACCCCCAGAGGCATTTAAGTGATGTTCGATGTCTAAGTCCGATAGAGTAAAACCTTGGCTTGTGAGCAGAATTCGTTCCAGAAACGTGCTTGTAATCCAAAGCTCTCATACATCCAAGAGAATTTCCCCATAAGAAATAATGGAAGCTCAGATGACTCATTCCACAACCCAGACAACATTCATATAAAGTGATTATAATCCTGTAACATAATACAAAATATTAAATAAAATACAAAATATAAAGAAAAATAAGCAAATTAACCTGCACTTACCTTTGAAAACTTTCGTGGCCGGTGTGAGGGAGACAAGAGATGGGGGGGGGGGGGCGGTTATTGTGTCGGACAACATTCACCATCACTAACGGCATCACTGCTGTCTATCGGCTCAATAGAATCTTTTTCTGTTCCTGTGACTTTAACAAGGAACCTATCTAATGACCTAGGATGGAGCAAAGCATTCCTAAGCTCACTGTTGTGTGGAAAAGCAAAGGACTGTCCATAGGTGCTCTGAAGTGACAAAAAATCCACCACTGCCAGTTGGGGGCACCTTCCAACGTTGTGAAAAATCACCAACGTCTGCCACACATCATGGCCAGAGACTGAGCATCCGCGCATGGGAAATGATCACCCACAATCCCTCAGAGAGACAGAGAGAGACAGAGACAGAGAAGAACCATTGGCTCAGTTGTGACCATGTGACATCTGGCATCACATACCACTCATACTGTGAAACGTTGCTCATTTATCAAATGGAAATTTCTTGGGGCACCTGGGTGGCTCAGTCAGTTAAGGGTCGACGTCAGCTCAGGTCATGATCTCACAGTCCGTGAGTTCGAGCCCCGCATCGGGCTCTGTGCGGACAACTCAGAGCCCGGAGCCCGCTTCTGAGTCTGTGTCTCCCTCTCCCTCTGCCCCTCCTCCGCTCGCGCTCTGTCTCTTAAAGATGAATACGTGTTTAAAAAGTAATTAAAATTTATTAGAAATGCTTGCTCGTCTTGCGGAATACTCCCGGAACGAGCTGCTCGCCATCCAAGTCTCTACCGTGCTAAGATGGGGAACATGCCCAGAGAATCATCAGTCCAGTGAGACCTGCGCTTCCCGGCCACAGCTTTGTCACATTTGGAATTACCACCCTAACCTGTAAGCATGCGATCCTGGACAGAACGACACGAGTAAAGGGCTTTCAAGCAGCCGATCAAATAATCAACCCGGTCCACCAGGGGACTCGTGTTGTTCTTTGCAGAATGAAGACATTTCTCCAGAATGGGCCACAGCCAAATGGGCCCAAGGCGACGGCATCGCGCCTCGTAGACAGCGCTCCTTGACAACGTTCTCCTGCTTTCACAGATCAGTGAAATCTGCCCTGCGATGACGGAGGAGTCAGCTAGACGATCTCAAGGGACATCTCATCGCCCTCCCCCTTCACACACGCCACTGTCCCTGTCACCTCACTAGCGGCGGTGGGTACTCACCAAACCTTTGCACGTTGAAAGAGCCACCGAGGAATTTTTGTGGGATCGTAAGGAGCCTTGATAAAAACAGAAATCCTCGGGCGGGAAGGCGTGCACGGACTTGGTGCCTCCCTTCCCCAGCGTCTGCACCATAAACCCAGGAGCCACCAGGTTGGATGCTTTCAGCTCCATGTGGAAGTCATGCCTGAAGCCCTTCAGCCGAAGGTGAAGAGATTCAACCCCGAGCTGGGCCAGCGCCCTCTTCCTCCTCTGAGGGTGCGTGATTTCATGCGACACGTAGTCTCCGTTGTGGTCAACCTCATAGGGGGACACCAGCTCGTATTCTGAAAGACAAAGACGGGGCTTGGCTGAGTAATTTCAGAATTCTAAAAAGAACCTGGGAGTCAGTCTTAGAATGTAATTTATTGCCAGACGACACTCCCTCCCGGTAAAACACGACGGAGGAAAATTGCAGCGTCGAGCCAACCTCAGACCTCTGCCGTGGGACGCAAACAATCAGAGTCAGAAGGGAAAACCTTCAAAGTAGCCTGTAGGGAAGTCACTGGTGCCCCATCACGGGCTAGTCCCAGTACGGCAAAATCTATGACACTTCAAAGGAAAAACAGATTACAGACCCAGGAAGTTCAAAAACGGGACATGTGGGGTTCCATTTCATAAATTTCACCTTACGCTCATGATGATACGTAATCATTTATGGTTCTAAATATTCTTTCAGTCACACTTTTTGTTTTTTTACAACCATCTCAATTGAGCTGACAAATTTTAGCTTCAGAAAACAGTTAATAAAAAGGCAAATCTGATGGGCATTCCTTGCTGCTTAATATTTTAATATTTTATTGTTAAATCGAGGAATCCCGTAAACCCTACGCAGACATATTCCGGGTTTCTAGATGCTAACATTGGGAAATGCTCCTATGTGGTTGCTCCCACGGAAAAGCGTGGTGGACCCTCTCGTTGGCCTGAGTTCTTGGCCAACTGCCAGGGTCTACAGCCCAGGGTCTTTCCCGACACTCACCACAATCCTCTGCCCACTCTGATTCACAGGACTCGAGCCTAAAACACGTTCGGACAAACAATTTTTGGAAAAGTCTGGAAACCCCCGAGGGGCTGTCAGATCTCAGGGCCCCCTCACAGGTCTGCTGGGTTTCAGTCACCGACAACCCCCCAGTTTTGCCTTCTCTGTACATCTGAGTCAGTTTCCCCACTGTGGGAAGCACAGAAGGAAGGTTCCGAGCTCCTTTCGTTACCAGCATGTGCCGTCAGGAGACTGCTGTGATGGATGCTCGAGAAGTGGGGCCCTCTTCTGCCCTGGCAGGAGTTGGACATGTTTCTTGGAGTCGTAAGATACAATAAAACAGAATCCCACAGAAATGGCACTTGGTCAGAAGTAAGGGGTAATTGGGTAATTATTGTTTCTAGAAAAGTGAGGTTTTGTTCTCAACCGATGTCTTTCTACACAGGTGCCTGATCGTGTGTCCCTGTGCCATCCGGCAGGTAAGAGAAAGGTTACTCTGGAAGGAGCAGGCAGCCAGTGACTGTTTGTGGGTGTGGAGAGGGCAAGGGAGGCCATGGACGGGAAGGCCCTGCCTGGAGCCCCCCATTCTGAAGCCTGGGGCTAGGTGAGTGTCCAGGGCCAGGCAGCCAGCCCCATCAAGTGGCGGGTTAACCAAAGGCTGGACAATGGCCTCTGTGACTCCAGGGATGCGGTCTCCTCCAGTCAAGACCTTTTTTTTTTTAAAGTTTATTTATTTATCTCGAGAGAGCGAGAACAGCAGGGGAGGGGCAGAGAGAGAGGGCGACAGAAGATCGGAATCAGGATCTCTGCTGACAGGAGACAGCCCGACGCAGGGAACAAACCCATGGACCTTGAGATCATGACCTGGGCCAAAGCTGGGACACTTAACCGACTGAGCCACCCAGGCACCCTGCCAGTCAAGAGCTTTGACAGGCGACTCTTCTGGGCCCAGTGCTAGGCCCACGGGCCTGGCCCTGCCACGCAGGTGTGAACGGGTGCCCTGAGGGTAAGTGGGGAGCTGGGCCGCACACAGCAGGGTCTGGCGGACGACTTGAGCCGACCGTCGACATCGACGTCAAGGCAGGACATTTGTGTCCCGCGGGGCAAAACACCCTGGAATTGTTTCACAGTTTACCAGGGAAATTAGACAATAAAACAAATCTGGTTGAACTGCAGGCAAGGATAGGAGAAAGGGGGAACAGGTCAGGGACGGGCCGGTGTGGGCGACGGCGGCCGATCCGGGGCGGCTCTGAGGGGCAGAGCGCAAAGCCCCACCCCACCTGCCTCTTGCCCAGCTTTCCGGGCCGAGGGGAGAGGCCGGTGCCAAGCAGCGGTGTGGCCTGGCACTCTTCCCCCTGCCTCCCGGGGCTCTCAGGGAGCCCTCCCCACCTCACCCCAGCCTATGTGCATCCCAACAGAGGCTGGGGAACACTAGCTAATCAGCACGACTACTCCGCGTAAAAGATGATTACCACTTTCAAAAAATCAAACTGCTTCCAGATGCCATCAGTCCTGTTCTTCTGACCTTTGTTTTGGAAGTCATGTAACATGCATCCTGTATCTGGAGGGGACATTGGATATCTACGCCCAAAACAGCATCACTGATAAGCCTCTTTTACATACACACATCCAGGGTCCTGTTGACAAATGCAGGACCTCCAGCTATCTGAGGGGAAAACACGAACGGCCTGGTGGACGGCATTTGCCAGTTCCCCTGGGGTAATACCCCCAACATGGCTGATTTCCACGTGACGTCACTCAACACGGAGTGTGGAAAGATGCGCCCCCGGACCTGCACCTGTACCTATGCACATCTCCCCACACAGATACGACTGATGTAAATAACCTCGAGAGCACAGGTAATAGTAAAACCTAGTAAAGCAATTATAAGGGAGGAGCGTTGAGTCTTTTCATTTTGTCTTTAATAGGATTTATTTCACGGTAACTATATTTTAATTTTATTGGAAAAAATTTAATGTTTATTTTTATTTTTGAGACAGAGAGGGGCAGAGCATGAGTGGGGGAGGGGCAGAGGGAGAGGGAGACACAGAATCCGAAGGAGGTTCCAGGCTCCGAGCGGTCAGCCCAGAGCCCGACGCGGGGCTCGAACCCACGAACCGTGAGATCGTGACCTGAGCCGAAGTCGGACGCTTAACCGACTGAACCCCCCGGGCGCCCCATATACTTTAATTTTCAATGACCAGCTCGGCAAAATTTCACAGAAAGGGACAATCCGCTCTGGAGGGCTGGTACCTGTTGGCCTCAGGACACAGCTGTGCCAGCAGCAAAGCCACTCTTTGGGATTTAATGACGATCGGTTCCCAAGAGGCAGGGAGAAAATGTTTGATGGAAGATTGGTTTTCCCGTTCAGTCTGCTGATTCTCAGCCGGAGTGACTCCCCTCCCCCTCCCCCAGGAGACAAACGTCTGGACACGTTTCTGCTTTGTCAGGAAGGGGGAGGGGGACAGTGGCGCTCCTGGAATCTGACCGCCGAATCCAGGGATGCAGCTACGTATTCTCCGATGCCCAGGACGGACCTCCGCTACAAAATGTCCATACCGCCAAGGTGGGGGAATCCTGATTGAGCCCGAAAGCCCTGCTTACCATCAAATGTGTACTCTCGGTTACATATAAATGAACGCGGAAAAGGTCATCGCTAAAGAATTCAGTGAATGAACAAAACAAGCACAGTATCTCATCATACACGCATTACTATCTGGAAAAAGTCAATATATAACTGCAGTAATCTGAAAAAATTAACTTCTGAGCTTAGGTTTTCAGATGATAATCCCCTCGGCTGTCGGCTCGCGATTTCAAGAAAAAGATGAGCGTGATTCCTGACATCCCGAGAATCCTTTAAATCACACCTGTGTCCCCTACACGTTTGGTAAAGGAGGACAACGTCGCGTACGGCTGCTCCCGTCAGTGGTCAGAACTGCCTGATTTCAAGAGGTTTTCTGACCACAGCATCAAGTCTAAGACCGCTCCGGTTTCAAACTCAGTGCGGGAGGTGTGGACCACCTGTGAGCACGCAGGGCTGCTTGGTACCAGCGGCCGAGAGCGGATCCGAACCTTGAATCCCTAACCCAGGATTCAGTGACGTCACATCCGTAGCTTGAAAGCCACCAGGGAGCAAGTATTTACCCCTTGGGAACCAGAAAATATTACAGATCTGGGCGCCACAGAGCCTGCTGTTAAAGATTTACGAGCACACCACAGGTGAACCTGAAAGACATTGCCCTGTCTCACGTTACCCGGATGTTTGAATGTCAATCGGTATAATCCCCCAATGCACACACGCACACAACAGGTCTATTACGCACAATGAAACAAATTTCTAAAGAACGTCTACACCTTGCCCTGGAAGAGTAACTTACTGGAGAATTAAAAAGCTAACGAATCTGTGATAGTCTTGGCTCTTTACAGGAAGCCGCTATTTTTACCACAAAGGTCAATTTGTAGGCAAAGCATTAAAATCTCCTAGTAGGGAAACACCATTCTGAATCAGCCAAAACGAAACGGGTGTACTTAATGTCTGAAAATAGTTTCGTTGGGCACGGCTGCCTCACAGAAGAGACGGGCTTCTCTTTCCTACTGCTTAACTGCACCAGACACGGAGCAAAGTTTGCAATCACCGTGTGAACGACGTGTTAAACAAACCTCACGGCCGAAAGAGGGAGTCCAAAGCCAACGTGTGTCACCGATACCTAGATAACCGAGCAGTACCCACCAAGTGCACCCCGGCTCTCCTGTTCTGAACAGACACAGGTGACCTGCTCAGCAGAGTCTTTTCCCTGCTGGTACGAGAGCCCTCCAGTGACACGCACAACTCTCCACTTAGCCGTTTGCAACTAAAGACCTAAAACACACAGAGGGTGGGTGTGAGGTGGGGGTGTATCCGCTAAGCTAGAACTTCACCGATGATGGCTCACACCTTCCCCTTCTGTTTCTGAGCAAGCAAGGTATGTGGTTGTCATGGAAATGCTAGGCCTGTGACACCAGCTGATAATGCCAGGTGACTGGAGCCTCATGCCAGCCAGGCTGCCGTCCAGCTCCCGGGAGCTGGCCTCGGCCAGGAACAGCGGACGCACACTCGGGAAGGGAGTCTTTGACTTCTCCTTCTGGACGTGGTTCTCTGCCTATGATGCTCTCACCTAAAGACCACTTATTTTCTATAAATGCCGTACAGTGATCTGAAAATCTCCTGAGACTTTCATGATTTTGGAGAACTAGAATTTTTACAGAAGTCTTCTTTTAAAAAGTGTCTCTGGAGGACAATCAAATACAATATGGACAGTTACATCCTATGGGAAACATGAAGGAAGGCAGGGGCCAGACCAGACCAAGAAGGTGACCTTTAAATAGATAATGACCTTTCTCTAGCAATTACACAGCCCTAAGTCATTTGTAAGGATTTCCTAGCACTTACATCTAGCGCCCTCTGGTGGTCCTGAAAAGTCTTCCGTTCCCAGCGTTCGTCTAACCTATGGCTTCATTTATAGACTATTCACGAACTCTCCCAGCAAGAGAGAATCCAAATAGGTAATGCGTGTGTCCAACTCCTGTCTTTACCAAAGATTAAAAACTATATTCAAATATTGAGTTATTAACTGTAATCTTCTGGATTTTCTGAAAATATGTTGGGATAATCAAACCTGGTTCCTCTAAAATACTGACATTTGATATGGCAACTTATTGTCGGAAATGTTGCAGAGCACTGATATTAAACAAACGCCAAGGGATTGGGTTCAGATAAAAAGCGCCTAGCGGCCGACATCCCGCACCTGCCTTCCCCTTTAACCTAAGGGAAGGCACGAGAAATTTACAAATGCAGCAGTGAAACCACAGGCTGCAAATGAACCAGACTCATGGCTTAAGGCGCGGCATTGCTTCGGAGGTCGCGAACGCTAATTACCCTTCCCTGCGCTGTATTTCAATTATGTCCCAACCCTTGAAGACCATCCACTTTCACCCTGACAAGAGTACTGGGCAAAAATGGCTTTCTTTTGTCTCCTGCCGTTTAGTCAAGGGCACACAGAGAGCCTTCAATCTAAACAGCCAGAGGAGGACCAGGAGGGGGTGAGGCGTGGAGAAAGGAGTCCCCTGCGCTTCATAATTTCCTGAATGCCTCAATTAGAAATACCTTTAGATTACTCCTTGCTTTCGTAAATTTTCTTATTAAATGCGCATTCCTTCTTTTGTTGCTATTGCTTATGCCAATAACGCTGGTAAGCGCTACTGTTCCACAAGGCAATACAATATAAATATTGGTGAAAGTCGACTCCCAGGTGCTCGCTCACAAGGCGAGAAAGCGCGGCTCATACTATGCGTGAGTTTGGAGACTAAGGAGCATTCGCAGCGCCTGGTAAACCAGCAACACCGGCAGCTATTTGGTGAGGACTGGGACCCTCCTTCCCCGCAGACTTACCGCCCTGTGCCATCCAGGCCGGCCACTCCGCGGACCCGGGAGGTCGCCGGTCGCTCGGGCTCCCCGGCGAGGCCGCTGCGGGTCCCACGGAGCAAGCAGGTGCCTGCTGGAAAAGAGCCGCGACACCTCGGTGAGACCCGGGCCGCGCGAGGGAAGCCGCGGGCACCCGCCCCCCGACCTCCGGGGACTCACCTGCACAGCCACCTGCGCCAGGAGCAGCGCACAGAGCGCCGCGCGCCCGGGGCCCCGCATGGCCGCGCCGTCCCCGGCGCCCCGCGCCCGCCGCCCGCGCTGCGCCCCCGCGGGGAGAGCGCGCGGCTCCATCCAGGGGCGCTCGGAGGGGCCCCCAGCCGGGCGGCTGCAAGTGGGCACCGAGGAGCCGAGGCGCGCAGGAGCCTCCCCGCCGCGACTCCGCCGCCCGCGCGGGGTTATCACTGCGGCTCCGCGCGGCGCGGGGGGCGGGGAGGGCGGTGGGGCACCAGCGCGCACCGTGGGAGAGCGGCGGGAGGAGGCGGGCCGCGGAGGGGAGGCGGAGAGGACCGGCGAGGGGAGGGGAGCGGGGAGCAGGAGGGGCTGGCGGGGGCGGCGGGGTGGGGAGCCGGAGGGGAGACCGGAGGGGGAGGGCGGAGGCCGGAGGAAGCGGGCGGCGGGGCGGGGCGGGGCGGACGGGAGGAGGGCCGGGAGGATCCCCGCGCTCCCAGCCCGTTTCGGCGCCTCGCCCGCCTCCCCGTGTGCGCGCGGGTGGAGAGGTGGCTCGGGGGCTCCGCGTGGTGAGCGGCGTGAGTCGCTTTCCAGGCGCCCTCGGGACCCGCAGGCCCGCTGCGCCCCGCCACCCCCCGGACCCGACCTGCGCCGCCGCGGGCGCCGACACCTGCCGAGGGAGGCTGGGCGGCGCCTGGGCCCCGCGGCGTCCGCCCTGCGCCGCGGGTGGGAGATCAAAGGCGGGACGGCGGCGCCCAGAGCTTCTGAGAGCCGCGCGGATCTGAGTGCGCACCGCGGCCGCTCTCGGCTGCGGACGCGATGAGGGACGACGGGGTCGGGCAAGCAATGCCAGCTCCTCGCCAAGTCCCGGAGGATGTAGGGGCGCCCCCAGCGCCGGCCTGGCCGCGCGTGCCTGGGTCGCCGTGGCTGCCGGGTGCCCGCGTGTGGCCAACCCATTGGGAGGCCCTGGGGTTGCTGCGACTGGTGTGGGCCCGGGCGGGGGGCTGGGCTGCCGAAGGCCCGGGCGGCAGCAGGTGCCCCGCCGACCACAGGCCCGGCAGCAAGCCCGGTCGGTGTTCTACGCGCGCGCGTGTGCGCGTTTGAATGCGGCGCCTCCGGGCATCGGAACCCTCTCGCGTGCGCGCACGTGTGCGTGTCGATGCGCTCGCGCGTCAGTGCATGCGTGTGCCAGCGCGTGTTCTCCCACGCACGGATCGCCGGTGGCGGCTCCTGGTTGCTCCTCTCCTCCGTGACCACTTAACCTCTTGCAGACGCTGGAGGTCAGGGCCCCTAGGCCTGTGGCTCCAGTGCCCCTCACGTTCATTGCATCCCACACGGGCCTATTTTGCACATCTTGGAGAGGAAGATGGGGAGCAAACGGTGACTGTGGTCTCTGGCTTCCTTTGCCTGGCTAGCTTTGAGGCGTAGGTGTGTGTTACCTCCCACAGCCTTGACAACGGGAGAGCAGAGCTCCTGGCTGTGCAGTGGCTGATTCTAGTTTCCTCTCTCTCTCCCTCTTTCCCTCTCCCCACTCCCCCCCCCCCCCCCCGCCATATTCATCTATTTGAAAACACTCTTCAAAATGAAAATAGTTTTGCAGAATGGCCTGTACTGTCGGTGATTTTAAAAACAATCTTCCAGGGACGCCTGGGTGGCTCAGTCGGTTATGCAACCGACTTCGGCCCAGGTCATGATCTCACTGTTCCTGGGTTCGAGCGCTGCGCTGGGCTCTGTGCTGACAGCTCAGAGCCTGGAGCCTGCGTCCAATTCTGTCTCTCCCTCTCCCACTCTGTCTCTCTCTCTCTCAAAAATAAATACACATTAAAAAAAATAAATAAGTAAAATAATGAAAACAGTCTTCCACCACCGGTCCCCTTCCTCCAGCTCCAGACAAGGGCTGTCTCAGTGCCCTGGGCAGGGAGCTCAGCCGGAGGGACCTGGGGGCTGAGGCTGGTTGGGCAGCACATCTGGGTCTGGCGAAAGGCTCTGCAGGAGGCTGAGGCTCCACGGTGCGCTTGATAAAATATGGATCCCCGATTATTTCCAATTATGTTGAATGTGTGTGCAAGGGGGTCAGAGTTTCCAAGTCTAGCTAAGACGTGGGGACATCCAAGGGCTCTTTTTCTGTTGAAACAGATGGTTTGAAAGAAGAGGGGCTGGTATAAAAGGATTCGGTTTTAGGAGTTGTTTTGTTTTGCTTTGTTTCTTTTTGAGTAATACCAAACGAATCTCTTGCCATTGTGAAGAAACAATGTCCTTTACAATGATGAGTGTTTTCCAATTCTTTCAGCTGCTCATCCCAGACCAGGAATGTGTCTAGATGATACAGAACGTGAACTCCAGCCTGGGGCCAGGTTGGGAGCCCAGAGCAGGGAGTCTGGTGAACTGGGTATCAGAAAGGACCAGGGTGGAGTGAGGTGAGCCAAGATTCCTGTTGGTCTTTCTGTTTGGGGCACAGAGCTCCTAAAATCCTTGGAATTTCTCAAGAAAATAGAGCCATAAAGGTGTCTTTTGTGATGCTAATGAAGTGACTTTGCATCGATGTAGGGGGCTGGTTGCCAGGAGCGCCACCCTCGTCATTAGGAGGTTGGAACTTTCAGTCCCTCTGGGAGATCCCCTCACTCCCAAGGGAGGGGAAAGGAGCTGGAGGTTGAGCACCAGGACCAATGGCCAATGATTTAATCAATCGTGCCTGTGTAATGAAACCTCCCTTGAAACCTCAGGGGGCGGGGTTCAGAGAGCCTCAGGCTGGTGGACTGGTGGAGAGCGAGGGAAATGTGGTACCACACAGGGCTGGAGCTCTGTGCCTTTTCCCAGACCTCACCTGGGCATCTCTTCATCTGGCTCTTTCTGAGTTACATCCTATTAGAATAACCCAGTGACCTGGCACGTCAAATGTTTCTCTGAGTTCGGTGAGCCACTCTAGCAAATTAATTGAAACTAGGGAGCGGGTCCCTCCAATCTATAGCCATGTGGTCAGAAGCTCAGGTGACCAGCAGATTCCCAATAGGGAGATCACTGGCTAGGTCAGCTGGGTCTGACCCTCTAGCACTTTTCTAAAAGATGGTTTATCAGCCTACGACTAGAGAGATTACCTCTAAAAAAAAAAAAATAGCATGTTCAGAAACCAGAAGGGGACATTTTTGATGTAAGATGCTTGAAATTCCCAAAGTGAAAGATTAGGACGGGGCCTGTGTCTTGTGGATTGTCTCAAGTTTAGAGCTCACCCTGGAGTCTGACTTTGCACCATCTAGGAAATCAGGAGACACCGGAGGAACCACTCTTGCGGAACGGTTGGCCAGGCCTAATGTAGCCCCGGCGTTTCCTCCAGAGGCCCAAGCAAGTCCTAGCTGGCCCCGAGCAAGTCAGACTGCTAGGGCCAACACGGTTTCACACTCTTGGCCGGTGGGCCCAGGGGTCCTTCACAAGCCTGAGCGCTTCAGTATCTGATTCCAAAGTGGATTCTGTTACTGGCTACACTCCAGAATCTGGTCTCCTCTCTCGCTTTGAGACTCTACTCTTAGAAAAAAGCAGAAGGAAAATGGGGAGCCGATGAGACAGACAAGGTGAGATTCCTAAACTCAAACATGGCATTTATAAGTTCCTTTCCCTTTACTAGTAAACACATGGAAATTAGCTCAAAGATTAGATCGTTATATAAAATATAACCACTTAGTATTAAATTGTTCTTTATGACAGGCAGATAATCAGTATTTTTTTTTAATTTACATCCAAATTAGTTATATATTAGCATATAGTGCAACGATGATTTCAGGAGTAGATTCCTTAGTGCCCCTTCCCCATTTAGCCCATCCCCCCTCCCATACCCTCTCCCTCAGTTTGTTCTCCATCTTTATGAGTCTCTTCTGTTTTGTCCCCCTCCCTGTTTTTATATTATTTTTGTTTCCCTTCCCTTATGTTCATCTGTTTTGTGTCTCAAAGTCCTCATATGAGTGAGGTCATATGGTATTTTAATCATTATTATACATAAATTAGTTGTTATTATTATCGGTAATTAACATACAGGCCCCATGAGTCTGTCCCCAATCACCATTGCCAAAGTCACTCATAAGGTAACAGGTGTCGGAAGATGAGTCCTTGGAAACCTCAGGAAATAAGATTCAGCACTGTTCCCTCAGGTCGTCTGGTCCATACTTACCCTGGCTCCTGCTACGCGTATTTTCTTCTAACGAATACAAGGGTAAAACGAATACGGACGTTTGGGGGGGGGGGGCGTGCTGTAGATGCGTAAGACGACACCCCGCGACGTCACAGGAGACCGGTTTCTGTTTGCTCACGGACCTGCACCCTGGCTGGTTACCCAGTGGTGGGGACCAGGCCCGCAGACCTTGGCCGCACTGTCATGGGTTTTGCAAACAGGGAGAAGGCCACGGGCACGTGAAGGCGGAGGTTTCGACGGTGTCTCTACGTGCCGAGGAACGTCCAGGATGGCCAGACGTCCCTGAGACGCGAGGGGAGCGGCGGGAGCGGATTCTCTTTCACAGCCTCAGGGGGAACCAGCCGTGGTCACAGCCCGAGCTTGGACTGCTGGCTTCCGGAAGCACGGGCCCACACACGCCTGTTTGAGCCGCCAGTCTGTGGTGCTGGGTAACAGCAGCCCCAGCCAGCTAGCATCATCAGTGAGGCTTCTGTGGACCAGGAAGGAATTATAACACGAACATCCGTTCGTGATCGTGTTCATCCCGAGGCCTAACTGACCAGGCCACCCCTGAATCCCGCCTACGACCTCAGAGGCGCAGGCCCTCCCCAAGGAAGCACTTCCAGGTCATGCAGCCTGGAAGGAATCGGCTGCTCCCCCCAACACCCGCAGGAGGCCCCCTCCTGCAGGGACCCCCAGGTTGGGGCCCAGTGACGGCCTTGAGAAGGCTCCCGGGGTGGTGGTCCTCCACCTGTTCTGCCTGAGCAACTTCCCAGAGGCTGCCAACATCCAGATTCCCAGGCCCCATCGCTAGAGACTGACGTCGAGGGCGTGGGGTGGGACCCGGGCACCGGCATTTGGGAGAGCTCCTCAGAGGACTCTACGAGCAGCCCAGGCTCAGGTGGAACCTACCAGGCAGCCCCTCGGGATGGAGGGCCGGGAGGGGACAGCCAGGGGCCTCCCTGAGTGTGAGGGGGAGAGTTGTACAGCGAGGCAGGGCCCAGGCTCTGAGATGGCATGCTGCTGGTGAGGGGATCTCACCTTGAAATGATTTATCCGTGTGTGTGAGAGAGTGTGCATGCACGTGGAAGGGTGTGCAATGGGAGTTCGGCTTGAGTGCTCACACGTGTGTGTTGTGTCCGTCTGTCGTTTCGCCGAGGACCCACCGTGGCGGCCCTTTCTCCGTTGAGCTTGTAACTCAGTGGGAAAGACAAACATTGAACAAGTATTTTCAAGAATAGTTGCGTCTTATGAAGGAATACAAGGAGCGAGTGGTCGCGTCTCATCCTACTTGTGTGTGAGCGAAGACGTCAGTTAACGCAGGCTGCTTTGGAATTATTTTGCCAATAGGTGATAACGCTTTTTAATGTAATTATATGGGTCTTTCTTATTTAAAAAACATTTTTTTTAAT
This sequence comes from Panthera onca, assembly GCF_046562875.1. Classification (NCBI taxonomy): domain Eukaryota; kingdom Metazoa; phylum Chordata; class Mammalia; order Carnivora; family Felidae; genus Panthera; species Panthera onca. Next base: position 3,749,770 of record NC_138339.1, on the reverse strand, counting down.
GTCTTATTTATTTTTGAGAGAGAGAGTGGGGGGTGGTGAGGATCCGAAGAGGGCTCTGTGCTGACAGCAGAGAGCCTGATCGAGGCCGAGCTGGATCTCAGGAAACTTGAACCCGGAGCTGGTGACCTGAACTGAAGTCAGACACTCAGTGGACCTGTGGGTCCTTCTTATTTAAGTTTGTGGCTCTCTCGCCCCTAGTTTTGATGGGTAAACTTGTCATTCCTCTCTGCATTTCCTCAACTGTGAAGTGCATTTTTCCCAAGTTAACGTTTCTTAAGTCGGGTTTGTGTCTTACAGCCTCCCTGAATATTTCACAGGCCAGGGCGGGCCTCCTCCGTTCTTCCGCTCTGTCCTCCTTCATCTCCAGGAACTAGAACAAAGCCCTGGTCAGTCGTGCTTGGGCTCCCGCGGACGGTGTCCTGGAGGAGAGTGTGTCTGGCATTTCTTACAGACAGTCCTGATTCCGCTCCGTTTGATGTGGAAACCAGCTATCCACATGCTTTCCTGAGCAACTTCTGACGTCACTGAAGTTTGCCCTGTTTTGTTGCCTGTATCACGTGGGGCAGGTGAAGGCTTCTTTTCTGATGGTTTTGGAGTGCCCATTCTCCCCGTAACTGCTCCACTGGGTGAGTTTATCGTTTGTTACTGAGCATTTGGTCGTCACGACCAGTGAGTGTTTGACAAATGAGTAGGTTATTCTCTGTATTTTTCACTTCCATTTTGTCCCCTCTCTTTTCAAGATTCCATGTTCTTGTTTCAGGGAAGGCAGGTCCTTTCCTGGAGAGGAGGCGCCAAGAGTTTCAAGAACCTTTCTTCCGGCTCCTGAGGGAGGTCATGTTGAAAACCCTTAAAAACATAAAGTTGAACAAAAATCAAAATGGCGACACTAATGCTTCAGCGAGTTGGATTTTAAACTAAGTAACCTTCTTCCTCTTCTGCACACCTCCCCTCCCTCCCTGGCCCTTTGTTTCTGGAACCCGACGGCACCCTGAGGGAGGCACCTACAGGGGTCCTATCCAAATGGGCCAGATCAGCATCTCCCCCTAAAGACGCCCAGCCCCTACCTCCAGGCAAGCTGCAGGTGTTTGAAGGCCACAGCCTGCAGCAGCCTCTTTTGCCCCGCAAGGGAATAAAGCTATTGTTCCTCTTTACCCCGAATGAGATCTTCCAGTTATATTTTGGCTCCTAAGCACAGAGGTTGGTTTTTGACAAGTGTCCACGTAGACACTACTCCCGAGTCTCCCAGGTGCTGTTTCCCCTACACTGGACTTCCTGTGCAGGACTTCCTGTGCTCGGTCCCAGCCGTGTTCAAGACCACCGTCTCAGCTCAGGCAGGAGCTGTCCACACTGGCGGCTGCTGGCAGCCGGCTGATAGGATCCTCTGCGTCCTCTTCAGCAGCCATCATGGTGGATGTGATCTGGCTCCTTCTGGGACACTTGCTTCTCCTGGGTCCACTCCGCTCTCTGTGAGGCCTCCGCCAAACAGCCGTCTGCTCTCCTGCAGGGCTCCGAATCATTCTAGAACATGCAAGTGTTCCTTCCCAAAGGCCACCGCTGCTAATGTTTTCCTCATTTCCGCCTCTGGTTTCGCCAACAGATTCCAGGGAGCTCACCTCACACACGCCCTGTTCCCGGACAGCTCCTTCTTTGCCCTGTCCTCCTGGGGGATGCTCATCTGAGTTTTCCGAACGGATGAGGAGGGCCATGGCACAGGGTTCCAAGAGGTCACTTAGGGTGTCATGGGATCAGAGTTGGGGAAGGACTGCACATGGCCGGGCGAGACAGGGAGAGAGGAACACGAGCTCACTGATCAAGAGACACATGTCAAATGACGGTGGCCCCCACAAGCATGTGACAATGGGGTTGTGGAAAAATGGACCATGTTAAGTTCATCTAAGAGATAGCATTGGCGGAAGTCGGTAAGTAGGCAATGGCTCAAATGAAAGCAATTTAAGAGTAATCTCAAGACATTATAAATAAGTAGCTCACTGCCAGGACAGAAAACACTGAATGCAGAGCAGAGGTCTGGATTTTATGATCTAGTAAAATTTCCAAATGAAAACTCCAAAAGAAAACCAACTTCCAGTTGCCAGGCTTCCATTTTTTGAAGGTAACAAATATACATATGGCCAGTGCATTGTCTCATAATTAAGAATGCTTTTTAAATTGAATGCCTTTAACTCAAACGGGTGCTCATTATGTTGACCTGGGTGTTCTTATTCACCATTAACCATCCCCAGTCTGTAAACAGTTAGAAAAGCGAATTCATGATGGGCAGAAAGTACTCAGTACTCAGTACTCAGCATGACTCTCCACAGTGCTGTGATCTGACAGAGGCCAGAACGTTCAGGGAGTATCTGGGAAGTGTGTGAGAAAAGAGAGTGGAAGGAATCCCACATGGAAGAGAGATCATTGCTGAAGGCGTTCCAGAGGTGCCCTGTGCTTGCCATTGCTTCCCTGGATCCTGCTTCCTCCGAAGGAACCTCCCCAGCCTACATCCTGGAATCTTCTGGAAGTGGAAACGATGAAAATGGCACGTCTGCCCCCATGTGTGAGAGGAACGAGGCCACACGCCACACCTTGGCTGAGCGCCTCCTACCTCTGCGCCGGACTCTGTCCTTCCTCTGCAGGTTCCGTGCGCCAGGGCCCGGAGTCCCCAGAGCTGGGGCCACCTGCCACCGTCAGAGCGTCCAGAAGCCCGAAGCAGCCGGTTCTCGCTCTAGCAGTAAAATGGCAGCTGGGTTGGCGAAGAAAATGGAGCGGCCCAACCAAACCCCTGCACGGCCCGAAAGGCGCCCAAACCCTAAAATACAAACCCCAAGGCCCACCCGAGCCTCCTCCACATGTACTTATTGTCCCCACGGTTACATCGGCAGGGTTCTCAGACATTGAATTTACTCTTCCCACCAATTCCCGCCCTGTTTTGAAGGCACTTCCAGAGGGACCAACAATATTAAGGACACACGCTCCCAAGAGGGGGGAGGAATAGGAGGGGTCACCAGGCCTAGCGTCTTCTTCCAAACTCCCCAACTGAGTCAGTGACCCCCTTCTTGGGGACACCGAGTGGCAGACGGGGTGGAGATGAGCCCAAGCGTTCTACTTCCCAGAGCTTCCCAGAGCGTGCTACTTGTTGAGCGGGAGGAAACAGGAAGTGAGGGGAAGGGGCGTGCCCTTGGACAGTGTGGAAAGGAAAAGCGAGTTCCAACTTGCTCTTCTCTCGAAGAGTTTCTTGTTAAGTAGCCCTCATTCCTGGAACGTGTCCTTGTACCAACTGTGCAGGGAGAGGGCGCGTCACGTGAGGCTGTTCTCGACACAGCGGCCGGGAAGTTGTTCCTAGAAGGTTGTAGGAAAGACGAAAACAACGTGAGCCTTGAGGAGGCACCGACAGAGGCGAAAATATCCAGAACATTGCTTTTCCACTGCCATGTGGTAAGGAGCCATTCTTTTCTTCCCAAACTGTAGCGGACACATTTTTTTTTTTTTTTTTTAGTGCAATAAGAATGAATTACTAGAACAATGAAATGAAGCAGACATACAACACAATCCTCATTTCTTAAATTCATTGATTCAGGTGATATTAAGTGCCTCTGTCGAAGTGCTTAGAATGCTCCTAGCTGCGAGTCCCTGCATTTTCCTCATCAAAGAGTGGTAAACATCAGCCCGCCCCTGCTGACTGGTCTGGAAAGCACTATGGCCGGTGTAGTCCATCCTGGAAGGGATCCCGGATCCACCCGTGGGCCGGCCTGGGGTCCACTGGGTGGCGGCACTGAGCGAGGTGCCCATGGCTGACACACCACCCCCAGTGCTTTCCCTCTTGTTTCCCTTTATAAAAATCCATTTTCTTCTTTTCCGTTTTCCTTCCTTTGTCCTTTCTTCCTTCTCCCCCAGTTCTCTTTATTTTTCGCCCTCCTCGGAGAAGCACAGGTCTTGGTGTTTTTTCAGGATGTGTCTGGCTGTGCCTTCTGTCACTAATTCTGCCTGGAATATCTTAACTATAGACTTGTTTTTCAGCTTTGGAAAGATCTAGATACATATGGGTTTATTATTTGGGAGATACGGTATCACACGAGCAGTGTTTAGCGCTAAAATAAGTACACCGAGTTTGGACGACTATTGACGTTACCAAAGACTATGATGATTATTGAAGAAGACAGCATGTGTACATATGTATGTATAACTAAACGAGGTTAATAAAATGAGCATGTTTCCTATTTTTCGTAATATTTTCAAGAAGCAGAAGGGGAAGAAGGAGCAGAAAAGCAAAGTGAAATTCTCCTAAAATTTGACCCCATGGATGAGGGACTCTGCTTTATGTACATTTAGTACTATTTTATTTGTAACTTTGAAGATCAGAGACTGAAGCCAAAATCCCTTTGAAAAGTTGAAAGTAAATACCGTAGTAAAGATGAGAAGGATAGGTGAGGAGAGAAAAGTGACAAGATTTTGAATATATAGAAAAAAACCTAGGGGGGGTAGCAACAGAAAAATGAAAATCAGAAGGCATGGGTGTGACAAGAGAAGACACAGAAAAGTACGTGAATACCTAAAATACATTAAATTTGCTTATTAGAAAACAAAGTATTAACCCTTGAAACTAAAGGAACATGGTGTGTCAACTATAATTAAATAAACAACAAAGTCTTAGATTTTGTTATGGAAGTAAAATCCCATCACACACTTTTCAGACAGCACCTATACTGCAAAGGAAAACTGAAATACTAAATTAATTGTTCAATTAATATCAAATTAAAATATTTGCGGGTTGCCGGGGTGGCTCAGTTGGTTGAGCATCTGACTTTGGCTCAGGTCATGATCTGACAGTTGGTGAGCTCGAGCCCCATGTCGGCCTTCACACTGATGGTGCAGAGCCTCCTTGGGATTCTCTCTCTCTCTCTCTCTCTCTCTCTCTCTCTCTCTCTCTCTCTGCCTCTTTCCTACTCATGCTCTCTCTATCTCAAAACAAGTAAAAACAAACTTTAAAAAAATTAAAATATTTGTCAGGTAAATATAGTAAGACGGAGAATGCCAGGACGGGACTGTGGCCATGTTGCCTAACTTCCAGGAGCCTTCATTTTCCTGTGTTTGTAATGGACACAATAAAGGAAGCACCTACTTCAGGTTGATAAGAAGACAAGATAAGTTAATATTTATAAAGATCTAGAACAATGCCTGGAATATAGAAATAGCTGTATAAGTTCAGGAAAAATTCAATATAAATGAAATTTAATGCATTTAAATGAAAAATAATACATATTCCTTTGGAAACAAGTGGAAACACATAGTTGGCAGTGTCTGATCAGCCAAGACCATATCCAACATGAGCATCGACATTCCCCTTGCTCCAAATTTTCTTCCAAGTCCCGTTGATTTCCACGGGAAATAATTCTAGTGATCCTTCCAGAATAAAGATGGTGTCTCTTGGACAGAATTTAGCATTTCTGTGGACTGAACGCCAAGAACCGCACAGCAAATCTGTGGTGACCAATCTGGTTCATTCCTCCCATGTCACGTCTCCTTTGTGAACACTTCAATAACCGGAAACACCGCCCATCGGGCTCCCGAAACTCGTAGGAGAAGAGAACCCAGTCTTTCTCTTTGCAAAACAATCTGGGAAGAGTCTGGATCATTTTCTGAGATAAAGAATCTCTTCTAAGCACTGGGTGTTGTATGGAAACCAAGTTGATAAATTTCATATTAAAAAAAAACAAATAAAATTTAAAAAGAGAAAAAAAAAAGAATCTCATCTACACTGTCACCAACACCCTAGTTTGTGCTGCGCTTGATGCCCTGGGACAGATTCAGATGGAAAACGCTGCCACGTACCGCTAATTAGCATCCCGACTCCATTCCTGAGCAATTTTCGTTCAGCTGTCTCGCTCTGTCTTCATGAGATGAACAAAACCCAAGTTCCCATATTATGAAATTCCAAATCAGTAACCACGTGATAACTGTGTTACAGAGCAAGACCGGAGTATTTATGACCACATTCTTAATGTTTCACAGGCCCGCTATTTGTCACCAGGATCTAGACGTTTCCACCGATTCCTAATAACTGAACAATCATCTCTTTCGGGGAATCCGAATTCGCGATTTTTACCGCGTAGCGCCCTGGGTAGTGTCACCACAATCTGGAATTTGAAAAAAACAAACAACTAAATATATAGCAAGACAAATCAAATCTTGTGAATTCCAGCTGCCTCAAACACTTGGAGGCCCCTGCCGGCAGGGACAGACACGCCGTGAAGCATTCATGTGGACAGCGAAAAGTCACTTTGCCGAAGAAAGCGCCGTCCAGATGGTCTTGGGCGACACCATCATTTCCTGCTGTGTTTTTACATCGTGAGGGCATCACAAACGCCTTTTGAGGACAGGTCATCGCGTCCTAGCCACTAACCCAGCTTTCTTCTCTTCCTGCTACCCCGCCTCACAGCATCACCTCCCGCTCACTCTGTGTCTCTCCCGCTCACGGCCCCCGCACACGGGAGGCTTCCATATATCAGCTGCCTGCACGATGGAACAGGCCCACGTTCAAGTTTCGTCCACCTTTTAGGATTCTCAAGAGAAATCCGTGATGCTCGGTCTCCCGGGTAGTTACAGAGGAGCTGACACCTTCCATCCTGTCCTGAAAAACTCCATACTTCGAGGCAGAAAGTACGAGCCCTTAGCCTGTATTTGGCCCGCAGATTGTTGGAAGGATGACATTACTCTTCTGCCCAGAGCCGGGGTGGCCAGCAGAGAAGACGTGTCTTCCCAGGGGGAAAGCCTGTTAACGGTGGACACCCAGCCCCGTGTCCTTCTTCCTGGCCCCTTGCGCCACACTCAGCACAGAGAAGAGAATTTGAAACTTTGTGTTTTAGAACACAAGCCAGGTTTCGGTCTTTCGATTCAAGAATGTTTTAAATTATTTGGGCTTCTCCTCTGCCATGCTTCCAGGGCACAGACAGACTAGAAAGGAGGAAAGGTAGATGGGACTCCAGGAAAGGGTCTAAACCAGGGAGGCCCGGGGGGCTGGCGGACCTCAGTGGACACCAGGCAAGGGGACGCCCGGCCACGCAGACATCAGATCAACGCAGAGCGGCGGCGACCCAGGGACAGAAACGGCTGCAGGGCTGGGGTGGTGCACTCAGGCACAGAGACAGATGCTTCGAGAGAAGGCCCATCAGAGCCAAGGGCGGGTTCCACGAATGAGAGCCCCGGAGGGTGGCCCAGCAGAGGTGACAGCAGGAAGGGACGGTCTCTGCCCTTGGAGATGCCGCATGGTTTGGAAGAAGCGGTGTGGGGCTGCTCTTGCACAGTCAGCAACCTGTCCCGTAGTCAGCCCCCAGCTCTGGGCACCACGCCTGGGCTTTGATCAAGTGCCAGCATGCTTGGGGCTCACAGTCCTGCAGTATGGTAGGTCTGCAGTTCCAGAGAGAAACCTACCGACCGGGCTACATTCTGGCAGCTCCTAGCTTTTGCGGAAGGAAGACAGAGGATTGGAGCCCTAAGGGAGGCTCTGGTCTTACCAGAGCCTTGCGCTGCCCGCTCCCACCCCCCTTCCTGCCCACACAGCACCATCCAAAGGATCAAGCCTCTGACCCTCGCAGGAACCCCCGCCCCCCCTCCACGCCAGCTCGCTTCTTAGTCACTTGCTTTAACTCACCACGCCTCATCATGCTCCAGTTGGCTCTGACCCGGGGAGGCACCCTCAGGCAGTATCAGCATTGGCCTCTGGGGCCGCTGGCCTCAGCCCCCCTCATCTCTCTCGGCAGCCCTTGCTTGCCCCTTTACCCCCCCCCCCCCCGAAACCAACGCTCCCTGATTCTGCGGTCTGGCCCCTCTGAGTAATCCAGTAATTTCCATCTCACAGTCTTCACTTACACCCGCAAAGACCCCTTGTCATGAAAGGTAACAGCCACAATTTCCGCGAAACCAAGACTTGACGTCTTTGGGGCCACTGGCCAGCCTACCGCAAACAGAAAGTGCTAACTAATTGTTTTCTATTCCTTGTATTACCTGTCTTTTAGTAGACCTGGCTGGAAAAAAAGCGCACCCACAGTCCTTTAAAGCCCGGAGAGTGATCCCAATGTTTCCCGTGTCCAGGAGAGCTTTTCCTGGGGCACAAACATTTATCGAACGATGCAATTCTTACCCCGGCACCTGCTTCGGTAGGTCTGTGCCTGCCTCGTTCATGCCAAGGTCAGCTGCCTGTGTGGCCATCTGACACGACTGCATGTGACCCACACTGGTTTTGAGCCAAGGGCAGAGCTGTGAAGCCAGCGCCTCCTGGGACACCTCCCCGCAGGGCTCCTTCAAGGTCACCAGCCTGCTGGGCTGCACTCACCGAGACCTGTGACCCCAAACACTGCTGCTTCCCAAAGTGCATTCCCATCTGTGTTTGTCAGGCCAGGCACAGAACCTGGAGTTTGGGGGACACATCCACTGGGCCTTCCCTTCTTCTCCCAAACTCGGGTCTTAGAAAGTGCTAGACGGACAGAGGTCCAAAGTTAGTCCTGTTACAGGCCATGCCTGGCCCGGCTGGGCGCCAAAGAGGGCCCACAATCAGGCTTTATTCATACTTACGTGGAAGGACTGACTTACACATGTACGCCCACACCCGTGCTCACAGGTTGTTCTGGAAAACTGCAAACCACGAGCCTCCCAGCAGGGACACAGCCCACCCCCCTAAGGAACAGAGAACATGTGCCCGCTACAGAAAAGGGGGCCCCACAGGGGCACAGAGAACCCCAGGTTGTTCCCTGTAGCCAGTCAGCCATCAGGTCACCCCCGCTTCCTGGGGATGGGAAGGTATGGGGCAGGCGGGGACCCTGGGGATGGATGTTCCTTCTGCTGCAGGAAAACGGGGTTGCCCTCATTAATGGGCAGTGAAGGTTGGATCTGGGAGGCGAGAGATTTGGAAAGGAAGTAGCCAGCCAGGGAGGGTCTGGTGTGCTCCCAAAGTCTGGACTTCTGCCCCCCAGGAAGCCCCGTGGTGTCAGTGGCTTGTGGCAAGGGGCGGCCCCTGCAATGGTCATGGGTTTGCCTGCAGTGACTTGAAACCCCTACTGGTGTGGGAGTGGAGGCGGGGGTGGGGTGGGGGGGAGGTTGGTCAGCACCTGCTGGTCACACCAGGCACCCCTGGGCAGATGCACAAATTCTGAGTTAATTGGTTGGGACCATCCAGCAGCAGATTTGACAGGTGCTGGCGGAGTCCAGCCTGGCTTTCGTCATAAGCCGCGGGCAGGGAGGATTCAGGGTCTGATGCAAAAAACCCTTCCTATTCCCTGGAAGGAGAGAAAGACTTTTCTCGAGTTGGGGGGATGCCCCAGAGGCGAAGGATGTGGGAGGGGCCTGGCGGCCCGCAGGGAACTTGACCTCCGGCAGGGGCTGGTACCACGTGGCGCCTTGCAGTCAGAGCTGCACGGGTCACAGGAAGACACGGGAGCCCAATGGGGCCCTAGGCTTCCGGAACAGAGGTGGCTGTCCGCCGGACCCTTGGGGACTGGGGGAGTGAGGACGGCCTTACTCTTGGGGCACAGGCCCTCCGGAGGAGGAGAGGGAAATCCCCAAGAGACTGAGTCACCCCAGAGGGGCCGACTGTGTATTTTAAACTTACACAACCCTCGAACCCATCACGCGGGGTCTAGAGTTCATTCTGGTTTTGCTTGTGTTCTGTTGTCTCGGATATAAACTAGAGAAAACGAGGGCTCGAGCGCAAGGTGAACTGCGACGTCGAGAAAAGAGAAACGCGCGTTTCTTCTGTGCATCTGGGTTATTTCTGTCGGTTTGGAACGTGGTCCGGAGAGGTCCAGCCGGCAGGCGGGCGGGGGAGACACAGCTCCCGGACGCCCTTGGAAGTGCCCGGGATACGCACTGGGCAGGGGGGCCAAGGAGGGAGAGAGCCCTTTTCTTTAAGCGGGTTGGGCCTCAACAAGGAAACTTGGTAGCTGGTCTCTGCGGACCCCCTGGACTTCCTTTCTGGAATGTTCTTCTGCACCTGTGGAGTATTGTGTGCAGTTTGGCTGCTCCCTGACATTTCTTTTCTTTTCTTTTCATTCTTAGTCCTACTTCTTATCCCTGTGGATTTCCCACAGCACATACCTGAAAAAGAAATGTTCCCCAGAACACCCATCGGAGCATTACCTGATTTTCAGTGCAGTTAAAGACAGGCCGCGAAGGCCTGATCTCTGCAAATGCCTTTCTGCTCAGGAGCCCGGCTCTCGGGGGAGCTCAGCCTCCCCGGCAGCCGGCATGTAATTCTATCATTCCCTGAGCTGCCAGAGGGCCGAGCCGCGGGAAGGAACTTGGTCTCTCAGCCCCCCTTTCCTAGTGTTGCACTAAAGCGTGGCTAGCTTGCCACAGGGGTGAAGTATAAAGCGTGACAGTCCTCTATCCCTGTGCCCTCCGCAGTGGTGCCCACGACGTTCACAGGGTAACCTGCTTCCCTGGGTTGGTAACTGTCTTATGAGGGAGACGTTGTCCCTATTCTGTCTTTTGAACAACTGTTTTCTCTCTCTCTCTCTCTCTCTCTCTCTCTAATAAGCTCACCATCTGTCTTAAAATTGTGTGCGTGTGTGTGGTTCTGGAGCACGATGGATTTCACATTGCTCAGTGAACATACGTAGTAAACTGGTTTCCGAAATCGGAATATCACACAATAGCCATAGACTTTAAGCTTTAATGTAGTGCCTTTAATTTAGTTATGTGCCATGGGTCAATAAATCTCAGATTTCTCTGAGACCATTAAAAAAAAAAGATTTGGGGGCGCCTGGGTCACTTGGTTGGTTGAGCATCTGACTTTGGCTCAGGTCATGATCTCCTGGTCTGTTGACAGCTCGGAGCCCGGAGCCTGCTTCGGATTCTGTGTGTCTCCCTCGCTCTCTGCCCCTCCCCCACTCACACTCTGTCACTCTCTCTCTCAAAAATAAAGAGACATTAAACATTTTTTTCCAACAATAAAAATAAAAAAAGAAGATTTTGGCACCATTTTCTTTTTCTGAGAGAGGGAGAGAAGCAGAGGGAGAAAGAGAGAGAGAGAGAGCGAGAATCCTAAGCAGGACCCACCCTCAGTGTGGATCCCAACGTGGGGCTCCATCTCACAAACCGTGAGATCACGACCTGAGCCAAAGTCAGACGCTTAGCCCATGGAGCCACCCAGGCTCCCCTTGACGCCATTTTAAAGAGTTGAATTAGGGGCGCCTGGGTGGCGCAGTCGGTTAAGCGTCCGACTTCAGCCAGGTCACGATCTCGCGGTCTGTGAGTTCGAGCCCCGCGTCAGGCTCTGGGCTGATGGCTCGGAGCCTGGAGCCTGTTTCCGATTCTGTGTCTCCCTCTCTCTCTGCCCCTCCCCCGTTCATGCTCTGTCTCTCTCTGTCCCAAAAATAAATAAAAAACGTTGAAAAAAAAAAAAATTAAAAAAAAAAATAAATAAAGAGTTGAATTAACTCTCTCTCTCAAAAAAAAAATAAATAAAAAGTAAAAAAGTAAAACAGGGGCGCTTGGGTGACTCAGTTGGTTAAGCGGCTGCCTTCAGCTCGGGTCAGGATCTCATGGCTCATGGGTTTGAGTCCCACATTAGGCTCTCTGCTGTCTGCACGGAGACCACTTCAGATCCTCTGTCCCCTTTTCTCTCTCCCCTTCCCCGACTTTCTCTCTCTCTCTCTCTCTCTCTCTCTCAAAAATAAATAAATAAAAATTTAAAAAGATGCAGCAGACGTGAAGGGAGGAGGCCCTATAGAGAGCAAGATGGAGTCCCCCACGTTAGCTAGTAACTCACGTCAGGCAGTCGCGCGAGCAGCTAAGGGCGGTGAGGCAAAGGGCAGATACCGCCAACCCAGCACCGGCTGAGGACACACTCAGACCTGAGGACCAGCAGCGCCAGAGGCCGTGTGCCAAGTCCTGTTGGTTGTGAGGCTTGCCTTGTGCTCTGCCAGAAGCCAGGTTAATCACGTGGTGAGATGTCATTGCACCCGCTTCACAAGTACGTCCCCCTTGCTCTGTGACGAAGTAAAGCTCACGCTGTGGAAGGACCCAACTCGTGCGTGTGCCTTCACAGCACGCTCGCGACGTGCGTGTTTTCCCAAACAACCCAGAAACCTGAGGGTAGCAATGACTGAGGGTTTATTTAACCCAGTCTGTTAGGCTCACAGAAATAACCCGGCTGGCATTCATGGGCTGGGCTCTAACTGTTCAATGGGAGTTTCAGGTTATTGACTCTTTCCTGAATGCAGCTGTGATGTGGAGACTAAGCCATGAAAGCTGAGGCTTGGCCTGTGGCCCTCAGAGCCCGGCTCCTTCTTCTGTGTGAGCTTTTTGCTTCCAGAACTGAGGAAATTTTAGGCTGCTCTGGATCTCTCTTCTTCTTGGTGATGACCCTCCTCCTCTGTGTGTCTTTTGAATCCACTTTCCTCTCCCAGGCAAGTAGGGACTTTGCGCGACCTGGGCTGAGCTCAGTTTCCAGAAGTCTGGGGGCCGGGGGTGCAGGCGAGAGAGGAACTTTGGCTACGGAACCAAAGTGGGTCCACCCTGGGTGAGTCCTAGGCAGAGACCACGCCAGGTAGAGGGGCCTCACAAGGTCATCTGTATTTGTGACAAATAAGGGGATCACAGGAATAATTTCCAAAGCTGTGACTCCTGTAACGGGGTGAACAGTCTCCTTTTATCGTGGCTTGGGCTGAATACCTAGAGGGCAATTTTAGGATTATCATGACGCTAAGGTGCCTGTGTATAGGCACCACATTTTTCGTATCCAGTCATCTGTCATGGACTTGGGCGGCTTCCATGACTTGGCTGCCGTAAATATCGCCACAACAAACATAGGGGCGCGTGTGTCTTTCTGAATTAGTGTGTTCGTCTTCCTTGGGTGAAAACCCATTAGTGGAGATATTGGATCATACGGTCGTTCTATTTTTAATTGTCTTGAGGAAACCTCACGCTGTTTTCCACAGCGGCCACACCAATTCACGTTCCCACCCACGGTGCGCGAAGATCCTTTTCTCTCCGCATCCTCGCCAACACCGGTTGTTTCTTGTCTTCTTGATTTCAGCCATTCTGACGGGTGTGAGGTAGTATCTCATGGTGGTTTTGGTTTACATCTTCCTGATGGTGGGTGATGTTGAGCATCTTTGCATGTGTCTGTTGGTCGTCTGGATGCCTTCTTTGGAGAAATGTCGATTCAGGTCCTCCGCCAATTTTTTAAACAGATTGTTGTGTTTGCTGGTGTTGAGTTGTATGAGTTCTTTATCGATTTTGGAGACTAACCCTTTATCTGATATGTCATTTGCAAATATCTTCCCCCATTCTGTCAGTTACCTTTTAATTTTGTTGATTGTTTCCTTTGCTGTGCAGAAGTTTTTTTATCTTGATGAGGTCCCAATAGTTCATTTTGGCTTTTGTTTCCCTTGCCTCACGAGATGTATCCAGAGAAATGCTGCTCTGTCTGATGTCAGAGAAATTACTGGCTGTGCTCTCTTCTAGGACTTTTATGGTTTCAGGTCTCACATTTGGGTCTTTAATCCATTTTGGATTTATTTTTTGTGTGTGGTATAAGAAAGTGTCTAATTTCAATCTTCTGCACGTTGCTGTCCAGTTTTCCCAACGCCATTTGTTGAAGAGACTGTCTTTTTCCCACTGGACGTTCTTTCCTGCTTTGTCATCAATTAATTGATCATATAAACGTGGGTTTATTTCTGGGGTCACTATCCATGTATCTGTTTTGGTGTCAGCGCCATACTGTTTTAATGACTACAGCTTTGTACTGCATCTGGAATTGTGATGCCTCGGCTTTGTTCTTCTTGCTCAGGATCGCTTTGACTATCTGGGACCTTCTGTGGTTCCATACACATTTTCGTATTATTTGTGCTAGTTTTGTGACAAATGCCGTTGGTATCTTGGATGGGAATTGTATTGAATCTGTGGATTGTTTTGGGCGGTATTATTCAGCCATGAAAAAGGATGGCATGGTGCCATTTAAGACAACATGGACGGACCTAGAGGGTGTTATGCTAAGTGAAAGAAGTCAGACTGATGTTGCGCCTGGATGGCTCTTTCGGCTAAGCGTCCAACCCTTGATCTCGGCTCAGGTCATGAGCTCTGGGTTGTGGGTTTGAGCTCCGTGTCGGTCTCTGTGCTGACAGCGTGGAACCTGTTTGGGATTCCTTCTTTCCCTCTCTCTCTCGCGAAATAAATAAACAAGCTTAAAAATATATATAAATAAGTCAGACTGAGAAAGAAAAATGCCATGAGTCCACTCATAAATGGAGTCTAAAAAAACAAATACACAAACAGAAATCAGAGTCAGAACTATAAATACAGAGACCAACTGATGGTTGCCAGAGAGGAGGACGAGAGGGTTGGGCAAAATGGGTGAAGGGAAAGGGGACATACAGGCCTCCAGTTATGGAATGAGAAAGTCCGGGGAATAAAAAGTAGAGCATAAGGAATAGTCAATGACACTGTAATAGCTATGTAATGGGACAGACCATCTCTATACTTGTGGTGATCATCGCATAATCCATAAACTTGTAAATCACTAAGTCATACACCTGAAGCTAATGGACCGTCGTGTGTCAACCACACTCAAATACATAAATACATCCGCGCAAACAGAGAAAAAAAAAAAAGAAACTGATAGGTAGGCAGAAGCCTCTAAGAGTCTTCTGAATGCAACGTGTCAGGCCAGTGGCACTTTGTGGGCTTTATTGAGTCAAACGCAGGATCTGATCTGAGGGAAAAATTAATCCTCGAGAGAAGCCTGGAGGGCGGCACCAAGTATTTGTGGAAGGGGAGCCCCACTGTCGATCATAGTTAGGGAAGGGGCAGCATGGAGGACCTAAGTAGATTCAGAAGGCCAGACATGTGGCCAACGTCTCTCAAAGCCTCTGCTGTTAACACCCATCGGTCGCTCAGACCACGCACTGGAGAGGTTGCGAAGTCAATACATCTGTGCTTTTTTATGTAAGTGGGTGTGACCCAACAGGATTAGTTGTCTCATGGGATTCGCGGCATCCAGGGTGCGGCAGAACCTCCGGAAAACCTTCCTTTCTACCCACCTGGGAGCCTGAGTGACAATTGCTCTCTTTCCCCTAACTGCAAAATCCAACACCGGCGATGGTCCCAAAACAGAGTTCATAAAATTCTTTTGGAATTTTCGGAGAGTCTAAGCCATAACTTGCTCCCCCCGGTCAACACGTCGTTTATTCTTAAATCATCTCAAAAGCCAAAGAAACCTTTGGTTAAGAAGGTGTGGGTTCTTCTCTCCACCCGAGAAGACTACTGGTTTGGGGCAAAGGTCACTCCAGAATTGGTATTAGTGAGCAGAGCCGCAGTATAGATGGGATGACAAGGGGGTAGGACATTATACAATGTCTTTGAAAGGACTGAGTACAATGCATGCTCTTGTTCTCTCTCCCTTTTTTGAACTTTACTTATTTATTTTGAGAGAGAGGGAGAGGGAGAGAGAGAATCACAAGCAGACTCTGCCCTGTGAGCACGGGGCCCGATGAGCCGTGAGATCATGACCTGAGCTGGAACCCAGAGTCAGAGCTTTTCCGACCGAGCCCCCCAGGCGCCCATACGTGCTCTTCTTTTTAAGTTCAAGTGCTCCTGTATTTATTCCACCGAAGTTACACATAGTTAAACCCCAGGGCATTCATTTTGAGCTAAAGAAAAACATCGCCCCTAGAAACAAGGACAAACAGGTCTCTGATGCTCACGTGGCCTTTCTCTGGCAGAAGCAGCCCCGTGGAAGTTGAACGATGACCGTTGCTCAGTCCACATGGCCTTTCCTCACTGTCATTCCCAAGTCCCCCCAGAGCGGAAACGACGTGTGGGTCATGATGCCACAGGTATGCTACAGCATCCAGACGTGATGTGGATGCGGAGAGTTGATAGAAAAGACGCGGTGACCCTGGGCCGCATACTGATATTGTATTTTTAATTTGGATAAGCTGCCATTGTTGCCAGTTACAACACTTTGTCTACCAGCGTGGGGAACTGGAGATTGCATTTGGGGTGCTCACTTAGGTGTCCATCCGATAAACACTTGCCACCTGCCTGCTGTGCGTCTGTCCTGGTGCTGGAGGCTGGCTTAGCAGAGTGACAACACGTCTCTGCCCGTGGTGCTCGAGTTTTGAATTCGACTTGAGAGGCTTTCAACATGTGGGGACATTTCTCCTCCTCCTCACCTGAGAGGAAGGACCCCCAGGTGCTGACGATTGGAGACCTTCAGAGATTCCCATCGAGGCTGAATTCTTTTGAATCAGAGAAGTCTTCCGGAGGATGAGCTCAGATCCCAGAGTCACAAATAACCTCAGACAGAGTGATACCCAAGAAAATAAATTATAAAAACCAAAATGATAAAACCGGATGACCCTGTTCTGGAAGAAAGGAAGCTGAAAGAGAAATGCAAACAGATCATTACATTCATTAAAAAGTACCCAAAGGGGGGGCGCCTGGGTGGCTCAGTCAGTTAAGAGGCCGACTTCGGCTCAGGTCATGATCTCACAGTCCGTGAGTTCGAGCCCCGCGTCGGGCTCTGTGCTGACTGCTCAGAGCCTGGAGCCTGTTTCAGATTCTGTGTCTCCCTCTCTCTGACCCTCCCCCATTCATGCTCTGTCTCTCTCTGTCTCAAAAATAAATAAACATTAAAAAAAGTACCCAAAGGGATATTGGCGTGAATGATAATAGTGAAATAGTAGGAGTGCACCAAGAAGAAATGATAACATTGGAAAGGGATGTCATGAAATACAAGTGCATATGAAAAAGAGTGAAAACATTTCACAAATGAGAAATGATTACAAAAAATAAGAAAAAAGCAAGAAAGCAACTTACGACAACACAGAGTGAATTAATGAATTGATGTCAGGCTGAGAGTCTCGGTCTGTGTCATCAACGCATACAAGTTGCAAACAGTGAGGGACACGATAGGTCCCCTGGCCTCCAGGTTCCAAGGCGAGGCTACAGGAGTTTTCGAAACAAAGTGTGGAGTCGAGATAATTACAGAGATCGTTGCTAAGGAAATGCTAGAAATCCACACCCTCCATAGCTGGTAGTCAGGCCTGTGTGCGAATAACTCTGTTCCTCACCGGGTTTGCACACTTAGAAATCTCGTAACCCTAACACTCTTCCATTCCGCATCTGTACGTGGGACAGGAGACCGCCCGCTTCACAGGTGGGTGGTAAACAAAAAAGAGAAACATCATTTATGTAAAGGCACGTGGCACCTGGACATTGTTCAGTCCGTCTACCACCCTACCTGCCTGTCCAGCAGGACTTGTATATGGCAGGTGCCGTGGTGGCTTTCCGGCGTCCACAGCTTCTTTCCCTCCCCGCCTTCCAAGCACTTCCAGTGTTCTGTACACCGGCTCGATGCTAAGCCTTCCTCGCTTTTCTTCTCGATCACCCCGTGTATTCCATTGTCTCTCCCTCTGTTTTAAAATACAAATTTTAGGGGCGCCCGGGTGGCTCAGTTCTTTAAGCATCGGACTCTTGGTTTCAGCTCAGGTCATCATCTCACAGTTCATGAGTTCAAGTCCTCTATCGGGCTCTGTGCTGATGGCACGGAGTCTGCTTGGGATTCTCTCCACCCCCCCCCCGTGCCCCTCCCCCACTCACTCTCTCAAAATAAATAATTAAACGTAACAAAATATTTTAAAAAGTAAAATGCAGATTTTGTTATTTTTATTCAGGTAAGCCGAGGCCAACAGAGCAGGAGAAGACTGTCATTGTAAATGTGGTTTGTTCCTCGTGACCCCAAGAGGTGGGGGTGTATCACGTGATGCGGGCGGGGAGGGGGAAGGACACATGGGGAAGTACCAGGGTCGGCCAGGAGGCAGAGGGAGTGGCGGTAAACGTGGACGATATGCTTTATTGTGGCTTCCTCAGGAAGGAACAGGCTCTGCTGTGTAGACAAGTTGAGGCTAATTAGCTCGTGTAGACTACTTTGAGTGATTTCGGAGGGCCCTGGGGTGTAGGAGCCGCTCTTAGCCGTCCAACACTGGCGGCGACTAGTTTAGAGAAATAGTGGCCCGAGGGGTAAGGCACCCGGTAGAGTGAGTGGCCAGACACGGGTTCTGCATCGGTCAGCTTACACAGGACAGGGACACTTGCAGGTGAGTCTTTCCCTATGTCTTGGAATTGGCTAGCCCTGCGAGGGACAACCTCTGTAGGGTGGACACGGCACGAATGTCACAACACCCAAAATACAGAAAATACACATCCATAAACCGTCTTTTCTCTTGGCACTTACATTCTGCCATATACTCTTTCGTGTTAGATTATTCTTTGTCGACTCATCTGGTGTTCGTACTAATCTCCTTAACGAAGGGACGCTTCCTTCTTCAACCACACATACTTTGCCACCCCTACTGGTGTCGACTGCTTATAGTAAATACTCAGGAGACGTTTGTTCAGCGAAGGACAGCACAACAGACATTTGACTTGGCAAGGGGCAAAGAGAGGAGAGAGCAGCAGAGGCGAGGAGGGTGGTTATCGAGTGTCGTGGGCACGAGGAACCAATACATAAAATGCAACAGAACACGCAAGCTTTGTCTGCGAGACTCGCCCTCTGACCTCTAGATGCGTCGTCTACCAGCAATAGTCGGTTGAATCGAATCTCCAAAGAAAACCCCACGAAGTGCGGGGGTGTTGGTGATCAGTAAAGGAGCTGAAGGGTATTCTCTCTCTGGACAACTCCTACCTTCCCCCACCTAGTCATTTATTTAACGCCTAGGCAGTCATTGTCCTGTTCTCATGGTTAGCATCGCCTAGAAAACCCAACAGTAACTGGACCACACTAATGGCACAATGAGATGTTCCTGGTCCAACAGGCTGCATGCACAATGCACGTTCAGTGCAGGCAGGGGTGAATGTGAAAGCTGACTGGGTTCCTCCCCTCCTGGCTGTTCCGGGAATGGCCGGGTCGGGTGGCCGCGCTCACACCGCTCAGATGATTTCAGGACACAAATGCAGAGCCAGGGACCCAGAAAACCACAAGGCTCCGGGAAGGTTGCCACAGCTGTACTTCAGATCAATCTTTCCAGTTAGATTTGCGGACGCCTCCTTTACTCAGTAGGGGATTTGGAGGAGGCTGGAATGTCTGTGCCGTACGTGTTAATCTAACGATCTAACTTCACCCAACAGCTTCGAAGCGTCGCAAACACAGGACACTCATTAACGCGAACAAGTGAGGCCTCAAGCTGGCCAGACGATTTTGACGCTGAGCTGTGACAGCAAACTGCTTTGGGGGACCTGGTTGCCTCTGCTCTGACTGGGGCGGGACCCGGAGAGAGAGCTTTGCGCTTTCCTCTCGGGGCACGAGGCTCGAGGAGCCAGTTCGGCGCGAGCTTTCAGAGGAACCGTGTAGAAGGCAGGGCTAATGAGGTCAAGGCGGGACGTTCTCACCCAGCCGCACATTTGCTGGGCTGGTCCTCTGGCTTGGCGGAGGAGCACGATGAACTTGTAAGAGTCTCACACCGAGAGCCTTCAGGGCACATGCATGGTGCCAGTGACGGGGCCAGTGTCATCAGCTCTCGGCTCCTCTTGCGTGCTCCCTTCTCAGAGGGTCCAGTGCTCCCATCCACCTGAGCCTCCCACTTCCTCTGGGTCCTCCCTCCGCGGGTGCCTCAGCTCTTTCTCGCATCGTCTGCGGTTCCCTCTTTCACGGCCCCACTCCTACCACTGACAACCCGCTTAGCCCTGACCTCCTACAAAAAGGATTTCCTGCGTCCGTCTCATGCATAAGCTGCCATCACAGTGTCCTTCTCTCTGCGGCCAAGAGCCTGAGCGTCTCCTTCCTCACCTTGTATCCCCCAAATGGCCCCCTGAAACTTCTCCGGGAAGGTCGTCTCCATTGCCAAATACGATAGCCTTTCTTAATTTTTCTCCCCAGGCTATTTCTCACGTTCTTGCTCTTCTAAAGGCAGGTCCTGAACCACCCATTCTCCCCCTTCCTCCCAGATGGTGCACAAATCCAGACGGGTGTAGCCACGTGGTCTGTCCCGGAGCACAGGCAGTGGAGAGGAGCAGTCGGGAGCACAGACACCAGAGCCCCTGCCCGTGTGTGGCCTGGGCGAGTTGCCCGCCCCCGTGCCCAGCTCGAAAGTGAGCTTAACAATAACACCTACTCATGGGATTGCTATGCGATCGGATGTGTTAACCTATGGAAAGGGTTTTAAACAGCTTCTGGAGCCCACAAGGTGAGAGTGTGTTTGTTACGAGCTATTACTCCTTCCAATTCATTTCTGGTCTGGCCTCCACTTCCCTCTGGCCAAAGGCTGGTGTCGGGCTTTTGACCTTGGACACAGGCTTTCTGCAGGAATGTGACCTGTGGTTTTGCTCATCACGCTGCAGAGGGATGACCATCCTTGGTTGTCAGATGTCGTGCATCTAGTTTCTGCGGAGATTGGGAACTCTTGCCAGGAACACAGAGGTCTGCCGCTCGGCAGGTGGTTCAGAAGCAGATTCATGTGGAGGTTGTGTCTGGGGCTGGGGGCGATTCTCACCTGCTCCAATTCCAAAGTTTTGAATTAAATTCAAAAAATAAATTCACCCCAACCCTAACCCTAACCGTGAGGCCCTTTCAGAGATTCCAGACTTGGCTGGCATTTGTTGAGAGTCACCTGTTTCGTCCATGTTGCTCGTCAGTGCGAATTGGTGGTGGTCATTTCCCGTTCCACCCAGAGGGACACCTGAAAGTCCCAAACCAGAGAGTAGTGATTTACTGTCTGGGTCTCATTCCATTTCAGCAACAATCATTAGCAAAACCAGTCTGAATCTTAGAGATCATACAAAGGAAGAGAAGGAAAGTGGAGGCAATTCCATGGGAGAAAGATTCCTGGAATGGTCCGAGTGCTGACCTCCGGAGGGCAGCCCCCTGGCCCAGCACCCGTCCTGTCCCCACGTGCCTGCGAGCTGGTCCTGACCCGCAGCAGGTGCCACTCACAGAACACTGGTGACCCTCTCGTTGTGGTCCGAGCCTGCCCAGGACAGGTGGCCTTGGGATTCTGAGCATCAGCACACCTCAGGCTCCCTCTGCTCCCTCCGCCTTCCTTGTGATGACCCCCGTATGTTTCTGCTCCCCGACCTGAATGAATAAAACGCACACTTCTAGTCACTTTTGTTGACTTCCAGTGTCTCTGTTCAAGGTTACTGGGGAGAAAGCGTCTGTAAACAGCACATACACAATGGCGAATTTTAACACGTTAAGCGACAGAACTTTTATAACCAAATACAAACTGCTTAAACCAAGCAATCAGAAAATAAAGTTTTGGGGGATTAGAGTATTTGGCAAACATTCCCAGATGTTGATTTTATATAAGACAACATAGACTTTATATAGCGTTTATAGAAGACAAGTTTTTTTTTTCTTTTTTTTTTTTTAATTTTTTTTTTTTTTTAACGTTTATTTATTTTTGAGACAGAGAGAGACAGAGCATGAACAGGGGAGGGGCAGAGAGAGAGGGAGACACAGAATCCGAAACAGGCTCCAGGCTCTAAGCCGTCAGCAGAGCCCGACATGGGGCTCAAACTCACGGACCGTGAGATCATGACCTGAGCCGAAGCCGGACGCTTAACCGACTGAGCCACCCAGGTGCCCCAAGCTTTTTTTTTCTTAATCAACCACTTAGTCATATAAAGAACTGTTGGTATTTTATTTTAGTAACACACACACACAAAACAAAAAGCATGTATTCATGTGGTTTATTAAACCCCATTAGTGTAACATATCTAGCAGTATATTTAAGATGCTGAGTTCTTTTGGGTATAATTGAACCTTTCACCACATTTTCCAGCTTAAATAAGTTTCTCTTGCCGCATCTAAGACACTCGTTACTTAATATAGTTGCTCATGAAACTAATATTAATTGCTTATCCGTTACAGGCTTCCCCCTGGGATTTCAGCTGGGGTACCATCCACCCCCTGAGCCTGGAGACGGGGTACCCGGGCCCCCGGGGAGCATGGCAGGGAAGGCAGGCAGGATGGCCAGGGAAAGACGGGCAGGAGACCATTTGCACTTCTGAGTATTACAAGTTCATTTATTGAGCCTGTTTTAAAAAACAGTCCTTTGTAACTTCTAAGAGCTCAGTATTATTAAAAACAGAAACATTTTTTTCTGACATTCTACATTCCACGTGTTTTCTTCCCAGTTGACAAGTGGCTTTTAGCTTTCTCCGTGATGGGTTAACCGGGCAGGTCAACAGGCATCAGTGTTTCCCTGCATGGGTTTGCTGTCATTGTCTTGCTGGCCTTCCTCAAGGTCACCTGCTTCCCGGTAAGACCCTCCACCACTCTCCACCAGGAGTGTGGATAAGTGCTCTGTGTATTCACATCTTGATGTCCTTGGGAAGGTTTTACAGTTTTGCTCAAAAATATGCTGCATTTCAATTCTGTGCTCTTGCAAATATTGCTTTCCATAACATTTCTAATAGTTACTTCTGAAATATAGAAACATATTATTCTTGTTCATTTAGTTTTATCGGTCACCCTGATGTGTTTTTGCGTCTGTGTGTTTTTTTCCAGTGGACCAACTCAGTATGTATATATGTATATATGTATTTATAATTTTTTATTTTTTAAAATTCATGACACATTTTAATGTTTATTTACTGACTTTTTTTTTTTTTTTTTTTTTTTTTTTTTGGAGAGAGAGAGAGAGCGAGAGAGAGCGCACAGACAAGGAAGGGATAGAGAGAGAAAGGGAGACACAGAATCTGAAGCAGATTCGAGGCTTCGAGCTGTCAGCACAGAGCCCAATGAGGGGCTCAAACTCACGAACTGTGAGATCATGACCTGAGCCGAAGTCAGATGCTCAACCGACCGAGCCACCCAGGCGCCCCCCAACTCAGTATTTATAAATGATGATTGTTAGTTAGTAGAACTTTGCATTGTGACATATTTCTCAGATTTCTTCAAGTCTTGGGAAAATGGTGACTGCTTAGAGAAAAATGTGAGTTATAAAATGCATGGCAAATAACCTTGGCTCCTTCCAGAGGTTCCCGGGAATGACTTTGCAGTTCTGAGTTAGCTGGGCCAACAGCCATGTACTCCTCAGTCACCAAGCAAGTTTTTCAGGAATATATACGGAATTCTACCCCGGCTTTGGGAATATACTGAAATGTGGGTGCTTTTCTTGGCTTCAATATCATCTCTCCTGCCCTTGACTGAAGTCTTTTCTATCCAACCCCGATCTCTTCACTACTTTTCCTATTTGTATTTTGTAATCTCTTTATCTCCTTAGCTTCTCTGTTTGTTGCTCTTTCATTTTCCTCAGTCTAAGAAAATTCTTCAGTGAAAATAGGCAATTTATTAACTACTTGTAGTCAGCTAGAGCCCTCACATCTATTGATAGTTTTTATTTTAATGATTATATTTTCAACGCCAAGTTTGGTTCATATTTTGCAGAATACTTTTATTCAGACAAACTTTTGACTTCAGATCAGTTCTAGCCTCATAGACGAGTTGCAAAGATAGTACAAAGTATTTCTTTATACTCTGATTCCAGATTCCCTCATTGTTAATAAATAACTTCCATTGACATTTAATGTTTGTCACAAGTAATAAAACAATCATGATGCATTATTATTAACCAATTTCCATATTCGGATTCCTTTGGTGTTACCTAATGTTCTTTTTTGTTCCAGAACCCAGTATGGGATATCACACTGCATTTGATCATAATGTCTCATTAGATTCCTTTGGGCTGTGACGTTTTCTCAGACTTGCCTTATTTTTGATGACCTTGGCAGCTTTGCAAAATACTGATCAGGAGTTTTATAGATTTTGGCTCGACTTGGACTTGTTTGATGTTTTTCTCGTGATCAGACTGGTATTATGGATTTTGGAAGGAAGACCACAGTGTAAAGTGCCATTCCCATCACATAATATAAAGGGTCCCTACTGTCAACATGACCTTGTAGTGATGGTGTTGACCTCGATCACCTGGCCAAGGTTGTGTTTTCCAGCCATCCCCATCACAATGTTACCTTTCTCCCTTTCTAGACTGTTTTGTCTGGTAATACCTCACCAAGCATTCCCCACCTACGGGTGACCCACCCGTAGGGAGGGGTGACCCTCTCTTAGCATGGAGAGCTAAGCCAAACCTTTTTGTCTTGATATATATTTTTAAATGTTTTATTTATTTTTGAGAGGAAGAGTGAGCAGGGGTGGGGGCAGCAAGAGAGGTGGGGACAGAGGATTCAAGGCTGGCTCCACACCGACGGCAGCGAGCCTGACGCGGGGTTCAAACTCAGGGACTGTGAGATCATGACCTGAGTCGAAATCCGACGCTCAATCCACTGAGCCACCCAGGTGCCCTGAGAAACCTTCTTGATGAAGGAATGTCTGCATATGCTCCTTGGAATTCTTCTCTATGGGAGATTTGTCTTTTATTTCCCATCTGCTGATTCATTCAATCACGTCTTTGTATCAATACGGACTCAAGGGTATTTATTACATACTTTGGGCTGTAATACCACATTACCTTATTTATTTTGTTGCTCAAATTGTTCCAGTTTCAGTCATTGTGAGTACTTTCAATCAGTTCTGGTGTCATGACCCCATCGTTTTATTTTCTGAGTATTCACTTACATTCTGATATATTTCCTGTCACAGCCCCAGAATCAGCCGTTTCTCTAAGGAGTGCTGGGTCCCTCTAGGGGAGAATGGTATTAGGAACCAAGATCTGGATGCTGGATGTGCTCATTTCCACTGGAGTGTCATGGTTTCTAGTTCCAATTTTTAAAATAGCTTTTTTTTAAAGGTATGATTGACACCCAATGAAACCCCATCTTGCAGTGTGCAATTTGGTAAGTTTTTACTTTACGTACATATCCGTGAAGCCATTACCGCAATCAAGACAATGAACATACATCTCAGTCCCAAAGGGTCCTCATGTCTGCGTACCCTCTCCCTCTTTCCCTTCCCACCCCCCCTCACCCACCACCCATCCCAGACAACCAAGCCTTGGCTTCTTTACTCAGCATATTATTTTGAGGTTCATAGATGTTGCTGTATGCATCAATAGTTAATGCATTTTTATTGTGAGCAATATTCTGCTGAGTAGATACACTATGATTGATTGATTGATTGATGTTTAGTTTATTTTTGAGAGAGAGAGCACAAGCTGGGGAGGAGCAGAGAGAGAGGGGGGCAGACACAGAATCCAAAGAAGGCTCCAGGCTCTGAGCTGTCAGCACAGAGCCCGATGCGGGGCTCGAACTCACGAGCCATGAGATCATGACCCGAGCTGAAGTTGGATGCTTAATCGACAGAGCCACCCAGGTGCCCCTATAATTGATTGATTGATTGATTCCCTTGTTGTTGAACATTTAGGTGGATTCCAATTTTGTACCATTAAACACAAAGCTGCTCTAAGCTTTTGTGTGTATATGTGCTTTAATTTTTCTCGGGTAAATATTACAAGTGGAATTTTTTTGTGAACAGTGAATAATTTACTATTTCCAAATGGTTGTATAAGGGTGTTGAAAGTTTTTTTAATCTTTGTTTTTGTTGCTGTGATAGTTCAGTCAGGTTCCCACTTATATATCCATCCCTAATCACATCTTAGTGTGTTTTCCCTATTAACTTCATTTACAAAAATTCGATACTTTGACTTTTTAGAAATTTAAATATTTTAAGATTTTCTCTTTGTGTCTTTTTAGGGGTTAATTGGAAATAACTTTCTCTTTGTCCCTTTTGTTTGTGTGTTTCTGAGGAGAACTTAGTAGTTTGGGATTTTGTTTCTAGTCTACAACTCCTTACCCTAGAGATAACAAATATTTAATTTAACAGAGTCTAGAGTTAATATATTTCTGAACTATCCTCCCGAGCATTAGGATTTAGCATCAGATCCTTTAAACAGCTCCAATCTCTCTGCTCTCCTTGTCCCAGGTTTTAGTTTCATCTTGGTATCTCAATCCACATATTACAGAAGATTGGTATTGATTTATGCAGTTAAAATATGATCCGTGGTGCTACCCCCTGCTTTCCTTTCTCCTTGTCATTTTTCTTGCATTCCAAATTTTCCTCCCGGGGTAACATTTCATTTCCCAAAGTACATGATTTCTCCCAGGGAAAATTTAGTAGTAGTCCAACCCCTGTATTTTTATTATTATTTTTATTTTTTATCCCTGCGGTTGGAACATGGTTTCACTGGGGATAGAATGCTAGCCCGATAGGTGTTTTCTCACGGAACGTTAGAGCTGATGTTGCGGTGGCTACTGGCTTTCTTTATTGTGGTTGAGAAGTTAACTGTGAAGCTAATTGCCATTCTGGTCATTCTGCTAAAATCTGCGTTTTCTTATGATTCCTTTAAAGATCTTCGCCTTGTATTCAATAATCTTTCATGTCACTATAATGTGCATTTGTGTGAATTGGTTTTCTTTAATCCTGCTTGAGATTAAAATCCTAAAATTGGAGCAGGATTTTAAAATCTGGAAAATACGGTGATGATTTTACCGTCCAGTGTTGCTTGTCCCCTTTCTCTCTGCTCCTCTGAAGCTGTTACTTCCTATTTATTGGACCTTCTCTCTGCTCCTCATGTCTTCTCAGCTACAAATAGTCTGAAACATAAAAGCCACTTGCTTCTACTTCTAAGGAGAGTAACTGAGAAGTTTTGCAAAGGAAATTCCAGTAGGAGAGAACATTTAGCATGATCTTTAAAAAAATTTTTTTTAATGTTTACTTATTTGAGAGAGAGAGAGAGAGACAGAGCATGAGCAGGGGAGGGGCAGAGAGAGAGAGGGAGACACAGAATCCGAAGCAGGCTCCAGGCTCTGAGCTGTCAGCACAGAGCCCGACGCGGGGCTTGAACCCATGAGCCCTGAGATCATGACCTGAGCAGAAGTCAGACGCTTAACCGACTGAGCCCCCCAGGTGACCCAGCATGGTCTTTTGAACTTGAATGTACCCACAGGTAGATAAGAGATATGTGATAGAGATATTCTCTTTGGAGGTAAGAATCTTGTGTGTGTGTGCACGAGAATAAGTTGTCAGGAAAAATCTCTCTGATGTACAAAGGACAGGGCAGGATCCCACGTGAGAGGTTAGTGAGCATGTGGGCTGATGGATGGATCTCAGCCAGTGCAACGCCCTGCTCGCTCCAGGAAACAAGGTTCTTAGTTCACGCTGGCACATGATACTTGAGAGATCCAAGTTCTTTGCCCTCTCTGATAATTGAATTCTACATCGTTTTGGCAAGTTTTTAATGAAGGAGAGTATATAAAACACACACAATACAAAATAATGAAAGTAAATGAATAAAATTTGGCTTAAAAACATCTCTTAGGAATTCTTGATATATGTGAATAGAATTTATGGAGAATTTCTTGGAAACAGGGCAGAACATGAGAAAACGGCAGGTGAATGAATGTGTACAAAAATCCATGCACTTGAACCTAGGATTAAGGGAAACCCGAGTCAGCAGCTTATTTGCATTGGGTCCTCTGTAAAAAAAAATTCACGTTGGAAAGGACAGAAACAATGTGCTGTGTTCTTGCTCATGGAATCACAGCGAGGGTTCTCTGCACGGGGTCGGTGGGGGCATGGAAACCTTTCGGGAGTCAGACTTTGGATGGCATGAATGCCAAGTGTCATCAGGTGTGGCACCGAGAAGGCCAGCTAAGGGCCCCCACGCGAAGCACCCTGGATTTTCCTACAACCCCACAAGCAGTCTTCCTCAGGCTCTGGGACAGGACTCTCCCCTCCGCAGATTTCTGATGCATTCAACACACACTTGGCCCTGGTCACCTGGCCCTCCGTGATAGGCACACGACATACTGGATGAATCTAGAAGAAAGATCCTTTGAAACAGTGTAAACACCTCTCCTCCTTATCAGGGATACTTGTGAATCTCCTCATTTGTCGTCTCTGCTCTACGGGGCATAAGGAAGAGCGTGCTCATCTGTCCAGAATGGCCTGTATGTTGTCAGTGGGCCTTCGATGTCTATTTGTGGACACCACGTTTTACATCTTTGGTTAGCCATTCAACCCCCTGAGATGTCTTAATTGACAACATAAAGGCCTTGGGCCATTCATCTGTTATATCAAATGACTTCGAGGCTCACCATTTTCCTCTTAGTCTCTCAACACTTGATGATTCCACCATAAAAATACCAGATATTCGCTGACACCTCTCCTGTGACCGTGTTGGGGAACAATTCCTGGGCTTTTAGGAATTACCGCCCAGCATCTGCGACTCCCAAACCTCACGTCTGCTTCCTAAAAAACACAGGTCTGGCAGGAATCACGGGTGAAGATTTTCTTTAGGGCATTAGGCGTTCTTTATTTGCAGTTTCCATTTCAGTTAAAATTGACTTCTCCAACCGTTAAAACTCCGAGGATTTAATAGTTGCACTCATGAAAAACACACCGTCAACAGGGTTTGGAAAAACACCCCCACTTCTTTGAGCCCCTCTGAGTAACTGATGCACTGGGAAAGTGAGGTGGTGGCTATGAAGGTCAAGTCCATGAGTTCAAACGCTGGGCTCCATGTGGAGAGGACAGCAAAGTAGACGAAGGACTTGGGCTTGAGTTTGAAATTCTGAATTTCCAGCCATAGGAACGTGCATGAATCATATAACTGTCATTATCCTGAGTCATTATCCTAATCTGTACCTATGAGTACAGATCCTGCTTCGCTCATCTTACACTGTTGACCGTGAAAATCACAAGATAATATCGGTCAAACTGTTCAACACCATGAACTAGTGAGTAATTCAGTAGGACGCCATTGGTAACCACAGTGTTCCATAGACCTACCATGGATTTTTAAAATTTTATTGTACTTAATTTTTTTAATGTTTATTTATTTCTGAGAGAGAAAGAGAGAGACAGAGACAGAGACAGAGTATGAGTGGGGGAGGGGCAGAGAGAGAGGGAGACACAGAATCCGAAGCAGGCTCCAGGCTCCAAGCTGTCAGCACAGAGCCCGACGCCGGGCTGGACCCCACGATCCATGAGATCATGACCTGAGCCGACGTCCAGACGCATAACCAACTGAGGCGCCCAGACGCCCCAACATTCACCTTCTGAGTGTGAGTTCATTGTTAAAACAGCAACAGTGTTTTTCTTCATTTATGTTGGTATTCAGAGTAAATCACTCCAGCTTTATTAATTGATGTGGACCCTACTGTTTATTGCTCTAATCAGACGTCTGGCTTGAATGACTGGTTCTTGTTGGGCTTCACCATATTGCAACTGTTTTGTCCTGGGCAAGGGGCGTGGAGCACAGGGTTGTGTGTGACCAGTTAGCAGAGACGAGCGTGTGATTCCGTGTGCAAAAGGTTAGTTTTCTCACGGTGCCTTCCATCAAGCATGTGGGCTCACGGAAGAGGCACTGAGGGCGTAAGAGAGTCCCTTGTGTCCGACAAACTAGCAACAGATTGTGTGAAACAATTTCCACCCGCCCTAGAGCTGGCTGTTGTTGTTATGGAGCGCGGTGTCACCCCGGTGGGGTGGGGGGGCTGTGTCGCCCAGACGGCCTTGCACCTCGGTTAATAGTTCACTCTCCACATAACTGATTTCTGAGCCCAGTGGTGTTTCCAAGTGTTCCGGTGACCGCCCTCGTCACTGAGTAACTGGGGTTAACACAAAACACGTCGCCGTGGCCCCCTCAAAATTCTTCTTTCTTGGGTCTCCAGGCCATACATCATGTGGGGAATTCAATTTCCCATCAGTGGAAAGATTAATGTTTTATCTGAGCGGAGTCCCCTCAAGCCCACGAACTCTTAAGACCAGCGATCTCGAGGCTTTCGGACAAGAGGCTTTTGTGTCTAAAATTTGGTTTCATTAAGGCTTCGGATTCCCCTTCAAGTGTGCGTGCATACCTGGGGAAATACTGCCCTGATGCGATGTGTCGAAGCACTCGTCGGTGGTCATACCCGGAGGAAAGCTTGTCGTCGGGGCGGGGTGGAGGCCTGTGGTCAGGGCAAGCGGGAGGCGGCCCGGGTGGGAGATCCTTTCTCGGCCTCTCTTTCCTGGAAGTCCCCCACCCCCAGCTTGGCTTGTGTGTTCTCTGCTCCCTACGTGGGTGCTCCCCGCAGGTAAAGAACAACCTGGCGAGCCAGAGGCACTCATAGCCCGCCATACGGCCCCTAAGAAAGCCAGGTTGACAGATCCCCCATTTTGGTTATGAATTTCTGCGTGACAGCTGGCCGTCCTGGGGCATCTACGATGCACCAGAGTGTTTATCCACCTGTTAAACCAGCACCGTCCCCCCGAGGTAGACCAGGTGGATGGCGGTTGACTCCTGCTTCACAGAGGGGGACACTAAGACCCGGCGGGGGGGGGGGAGAAGGAACGGCCACAGCTCCTGCGCAGACTTGGCCTGGTCACCCTGGGCTCGGTGGCTGTGTCCTCCCAACCTCCTCTCCCCGGGAGGGGGTGCCCCCTGCAAACCACACGGGTGCTCAGAGCGCTGTGGTCTAAGTGACGCCACTGGTTTCTTGGTTTGGCCGCAGGAGCACAGCTGCCCTTGGGGCTCCCAGACCACTGAGCGCCCAGGAAGAATGGTCTGGACAGTAGGGATCTGCTCGGGATTGCAAACCCAGCTTCTTGGTCGTGGTGGTTATCTACCCCTCCCATGTCTCCAGACTCTCAGCTTCCTGACAACAAGCATCTGGTGTTTTTTTTTTTTTTCTTTTGTAACATTTATGACATACTTTTTAAAAATTTTTGATTCAAGTTTAACATACAGTGTAGTCTTGGCTTGAGGAGGAGAATCTAGTGATGCATCTAACACCCAGCGCTCATCACAACAAGTGCCCTCCTGGATGCCCTGCGCCCATTTGACCCATGCCCCCCACCCACCGCCCCTCCATCAGCCCTCAGTTTGTTCTCTGTACCTAAGAGTCTCTTATGGTTTGCCTCCCTCTCTGTTTTTATCTTATTTTTCCTTCTCTTCCCTCCCCTACCTTCATCTGTTGAGTTTCTCAAATGCCACATCTGTGTGAAATTTCTTTGAGAAGGAGGATCTTAACCTCCCCGAGGGAAATGGTCATTCGGGGGCTTTTTGATGTTAAGTAGCTCCTTAACAGTTAGTTGTTAGGCGAAATACCTGCGTTGAGCTGTTTTTTTTTCCTCCCACTAAGGAATGAGGAAAGACAAGGGAATCACAGGCTTGCAGTCTGGTTGCCTTTCAGTGCGTTAAAGAATGCAACTTAGTCTACACAGCAGCCCTCAACACTCACTTGTCTGGCATTTGCGCATTTCTTTAGGACATAACACTGGGTGGGGGGGGGGTGGTCTCTGACATTCCTGGTCTAGGCTCCCCTCCCCTCCTCCCGCCCCCCTCCCCCGTGGGGGGCGGGGGGATGTGACAAGTGAGTCCCTGTGGTTTCCCTGAACTGTGCGTGATAGAAATGCTGATTTTGTCCGGGGCTGCCCTTGCCTGTAGCTTTGAGTCCCCTCTGTGATCCAGCTTTGTCAGGTGCCCTCACTGCACTGTGTTTCATGTGCTATTCGGGGATTGCTTACCTCGGATTAAAAACAACAAGAAATCATTTTGGTGATTTTATTTTATTTTATTTTATTTTATTTTATTTTATTTTATCTTATCTTATTAATGTTTATTTATTTATTTTGACAGAGAGAGCACCAAGTGTGGCAGGGGCAGAGAGAGAGGGAGAGAGAATCCCAAGCAGGCTCTGTGCTGTCGGCACAGAGCCCGACACGGGACTGGATCCCATGAACCGTGAGATCATGACCTGAGCCGAAACCAAGAATCAGACGCTGAGTGGACTAAGCCACCCAGGCGCCCCACCGTTTGGTGTTTTTAATGGCATGACTTAGCAGACAAGTTTCACTTCACACAAGAAACACTCCAGGCCCCCACCTCTGGAGCCTGTTCCTGGGAGCTCTGACAGGTGGCTCTTGACCAATATTCTCTCAAAGGCATGGTTGAATGTGGCTACCGGGGGGTTTCTTTGTGGCAGAACTGCCCGAGAGGCTTCACCCTGCAGGGGGGACCCCGAATTGCACCTGAGTCAGGAGGGAGGAAGGGGGTGACAGCTGGAGCCCCGGGCAAGAGGGAGAAAGAAGGAAGGGGTGCGGGGAAGCCCGGGGCGGGGGGGGGGGGGCACAGGCAGCCCCATCAGTGTACCTTTGCTCAACCGTACTGTCTCAGAAAATGGCCAGCCTGGTGTGACACGGGCCAGGGCTCAGTCAGAAGATCCAGGCAGCCAGCTGCTCTGGACAACAGGCATGAGGCCACGAATGATTCCTGGAGTCTGACGCGCTCCATCGTGGAGAATCTGCCCAAATTTTCAGGAGCTCCGGGAAGGAAGCAACATTGTCTCTCCATGTCAGTGAAAGAGTAGGGGACGGCAGGGTGGGCGTGCAGGGGAGGCGGTGGGGAGCAACCAGGGAAAGGAAGACCCAGTGTGGAGGCCACGTGGTGGGGAAGAGCTGTCCAAGGTCAGGCTGGCAGCCCGGAGGGAGGGCCGTGATGGTGGTAACGTCTACGTAAGATATCCACGTGCCTTACCGTTGACCATCGAGGCTGAGGGTGTCGTGCTAGTGCCCTCGGTTTCTTCCTTCTCCCTGGCAGCATCATTTGTTTCCTGTGGCCCTTGCTTCCAGGGGAAGGGCTTTTGCATTTGTCCAACGGCGAGTCCCGGACACGGCAGGCCCCAAGCGAGAAGGGGTCCCAGGCAGAGAGTGGCCGACCGCCTCCCCTTCCCCGCGCTTCTCTTACGTCCAAACGCTGCCACGATCACAACGGCCGCGCCCACCAGCAGAGCGGCTGTCTAGACGCAAAACTAGCCCGTGGCCGGAGAAGAGAAAGAAGGAAAGCAGAGACAATGGGCCCCCCCAGCCTGGTGGCGGATGGAACGAGGACAGGTCAAAGGGGCACACCCTCCACCCACTTGTACACTTCGGATCCGCCCTGGGGGGTCAGCTCCTCTGAAAGCAGGCTGTTCAGCTTTGAGGTCTCGGGAGATGAATACCTTCCAAGAAAAAGTAAAGAAAATCTCTCTGGGTTTACACAGTCCTGGCCCCAGCGTTTACACTTTCTGGAAACTGTCTGGAAACAGGGGACCATAGTGCCGGGCAATGCGTGAGCGCAGAGGCCGCGGGGACGGCTGTCACAGAAGACACGGCAGATGCTGGGCTCGGGCTGCCCCTGGAGGGGGTGCCGTGCCTCTGGTCTAACTCCCTTCCCTCTGAAATGCCACAGGGACAGCGTTCCCTCTCCCGTGAGCCTTTCGTGGGGGCACCTTGTCTTTGGCTCCATGCACTGGGCATTGCCGAGGACAGCCTACAATCAACATGCGTCACCACGTCCAGCGATGTGCCCGTGACGGGGGCGCACAAAGTAACGGGGGCAGGGCTGAGGCGTCCCACCTCCTCCCTCCAGCCCTGGAGGCTGCTTGCGAGCTTTCCTTCCCGTTCGGAGCCGCTCCTTAAATAGTTCGATGGCTTCTGAGTCCACGTCAACCTGGCTTTCCGACTTTGCGCCCACAGGTCGTCGGCTGTCCCCTGGCTCTTTCCCTTCTTGCTGCTGTTTCTATTATTTAAGCTTATTGTTTATTCCCCCAGCTGGCATGCTGGGTATTTCCATCTGGGATCCGTGGTGTAGTCAACGCAGAATCTCCTCTTTCAAACCTCCCGTCCGCGCCTTTTCTGTCAGGGAGCACAGGTCCGGTTTGCCGTGTCCCCGAGACCGAGTCCTCAGGTTCCCTGGGAGGCTGCAGGCTGTAAGCGTCTGCGCGGATTCGCTGTGGGACGGAGGCTTCAGACACGTCGTCCTCTCCGTGTTATAACCCAGTTATAACACAGTTATAACACCTAGTTATAACACAGTGACACGCAGACAGAGAAATTCCATCTTTGGAAAAACAGCGGGGCCCACGGAGACTTTACAATCAAGTGGAAATATGGAATCCTCTAGAAATGTAAATCACATCTCCATTGTGTTAGAAAAAAACATTTTTTAAGGGACGTGTGTCAGTAGCCTTTTGAAATTCGTCCTCATCACTCCAGCTGAATAGGCTGAAAATAACTCATACGCCTTTCTGCATTCTACTTTGGGCATTTTGTTCTTTGAATGATCACCTACACAACTTACAATATTATTTTGTAGTACATCTCCTAGAGTTCCTCCTGGTATCATACTTTGAAATTTTCCACTTGATTGGCTTTGATACTGCGAATGGTATTAATTATGTGTGTGTGCGTGTATGTGTGTGCACCTGTGTAGGTATGTGCTTGTGTGTATGTGTGTGTGCCTGTGTGCATGTGCACCTGTGTGTGTACGTGCCTGGGTCTATGTGTGTGCACCTGTGTGTGTATGTGGCTTTTTTTTTATTAAAAAGGGCTCCCCCTGTCCCCTGCAAAGGAAGACATTTGCTGTGGAGGAACCTTATACTGTGAAAGTTAGTGGGAAAGAATATAAATTATTTCCTGAATGTATTTAAGGAGTCTTTTCTTCACGAAAATGGGTAGCTTGAAATGCGGCCAGTTCCACTCGGCAGAACTGCGGGGGGCTGAAAATGCATGCTGGGTACCCACAACCTGGTAGGTCCCGTGACCTCAGATTACCGAAAACACGTTTTTCTTCATCTGAGCACCTTGCCCTCGGAGGTAGGAAGGAGGGAGAAAAGTCAACATGGATGACGCTTTACAGGTTTGCCAGTCATTCGACTTGACTTTCCTTGGGTTCAGTGTAACTGCATGCGTGTAGGTTAGAACTTCCTCGGTCGTCTGTGAGGATGGAGGGAAGATGACGTCTTCTGCCAGAGTCAGACAGCAGGTGTGTGAGGTCCGGGGAGCCTCGGGAGGCGGGGCGTGTCCGGTGCCGGCTCCGCCTTCTGGCCTCGACTGCACTTTACCTGCTCAGGCATTCTCATCGTCCTCTAAGTCATCTGTGATTGCTTTTCCATCTCAAACCATCACACTTCTGTATGCGCACCATGGTTCTCAGGGTCCGAGAGATATGTTTTTCTGACAGCAAAATAACTTCAACTCAACGTTCGTTGAATTCAATTCAATTCAATGTCGAATCCATTTATCAGTTCAGAAAATCACTGTGTTTCCCTCACTATTGAATCCTTCATGGATTCCATGCACACCAGGCAACCCTACTGCACGATCTTCTTAGTGCTTGAGCCACATCTTTCTGGGGCGAGGAGATGGGCAAGGGTGCTTCTGGAGCGTCATCTGCCGTCCATCTCTCGAAGATGCCATGACAGTGAGCGACTTCTTTCCTTTCTTTTTTTCCCCCAGATGTAATTAGCCTTTAATTATTACTTATTTTTTTTTCTTTTTAAAATTGTATTTAAATTCTAGTCAACACAGTATGTTATTGGTTTCAGGTCAGCAATTTTTTTTTTTAATCTCAGTTGCCAACCTTCCAATTGGGTAATCTATGAACTAGTGGTTTTTCCATAGTTTGCTTGAAGAAAAAGAATTAGATTTGTGCCCTGGGCTTCTTAACTGCCTCTGTTTTTTCAATTTTAAATAAATTGTTCTCTCTCTTCTCAGCTTCTTAATCAGTGTTTCTCAAGCCTGGATATATGCTGGTACTACGTGGAGAGCTTTGAAAATACCAGTGACACCATTTGGGACCAGGCCAACTCAGCCGGGATCTCAGGGGGGTGGGGGCTCAATCTTTCCTCTCCTGGGTAGGGAGGCGGCTGTTCTGGTTTTCATAGTTGTGAACTCCACTGGGCTCTTATCGGTAGCTCAGCTTGGGGACCACCGCGTGTGTAATCATTGCTTCTTAGTCCTTTCCAGGACTTCCCCCACAGTCCCTGCCCTTGTAATTTACTGTCTAAAGTGTGATTCTCAAAGTGTGGTGCCCTGGTTGGCAGGAATAATGTTGCCTGGGAAGGAAATGTCAGATCCTGGGCCCCATCCCACCTCTGCCAATTCAGAAACTCCATCAGGGTGGGCCCAGCAATCTGTGCTGTTATCTGCCCCCCAGGTGATGCCAGTGTGAGCTGAAGCTTGAGAACAGCTATCTGAGGTACCAACTCTCCCCTCTCCATGAGCAGTTTAGACTTTCCAGCTTTGGCTTCATTCTGTCCGTGCCACGTGTCCATCTAGATGTCCCAGGAGTGCCTTGCGATCAGTTCAAGGTTTCCCTTGTCTCTTTAGTTTCCTGTCTCCCTCACCATGACTCTGGATGTCCAGGCTCGACAGCCGAGCTTTCTCAGCTTCACCTTGCTCCTTTCCCTTCTCCCTCACCACCGTTACGTGTCCCGGCTTTACCGTGATCATCTCAGCCACTCTTCCAGAAGGAACTGGGCCCTTTCCTTCCCTCCCTTCCCTCACTGTCCTCATCTTCGCTGCCGCTCTTGGAAAGAATGCCCAGATCTCATCAAACCCCTCTGCCCGCACTGTACAACAGAAACAAACACATCCACCAGTTCATCAAAATTAGTGCGAGGTGCAGCCCCTCCCCCTCTCCATCTGGCTTGGTGACATGCATCCCACTGGTTTCCCCTCCTGTGGCCCATAGTCAGGCCCTGGCAGCTGGGAGCGTGAACAGTCTCATGGTTTCCTGCCTCTGCATCTCGTATCACACTGCTGCTTCTGCTGACATTGCCTCTCTGACCCCGTAGACCCCACCATCAGCCATCCATCAAGGCTCAGCTACGCTTTGTGCCCCCGCTGCAAGTACCGACACCCTTTTCGATTCCTTCGCATTTTCTTCGCAGCATTTATAACACTTGACGTATTCGTATGTGTTCCACTTTTTACAACAAACAGGATATAAACTTGGAAAATCTCCCCCCGACCTCCTTCATCAGAGCTTCACAGATGGATTAGGCATTGGGTAATTCTTCTCTCTCTCTCTCTCTTCGATTTCTCTTGCTTCCTCAACTACCTGCTTGGGTGTCTGCTGTATACCTCAGCGTGCCTCGCCACAGCCTGGAGTCTCTCTCCATTTCTCTAATTTTCTGAATGTTATTCCTACTCGCAGGGACCCAACCTGGATCCTTGCAGTGCTCTACCCACTCTTCTCTCCAGCCCCCATATCCACCGTTTGCTTAGACGCGTGGATTCCTTTTTTTTTTTTTTAATTTTTTTTTTATTTAACATTTATTTTTGAGACAGAGAGAGACACAGCATGAACGGGGGAGGGGCAGAGAGAGAGGGAAACACAGAATCGGAAGCAGGCTCCAGGCTCTGAGCCATCAGCCCAGAGCCCGACGCGGGGCTCGAACCCGCGGACCGCGAGATCGTGACCTGAGCCGAAGTCGGACGCTTAACCGACTGAGCCACCCAGGCGCCCCGGATTCCTCTTTTTTTATTGTTTGTGGTTTACATCTTCCTCTCTAGTCCTTATGCCATAAATCTAGTGGGTTCCTTGTCCTTTGGTGCCTGGTAAGTGTGTGGCAAGCACAGGCTGGAACAGGCGCTTTAAGTAGGGGATGCCCTTGTCCTGTCAGAGACAGCTCTGCATGAGGGGACCATGGTTACGGACACTTTGCCACAAGCCCACCTACCGCGGGACCCAGCTTCTCAGGCTGTAGGAGAGGTCAGCGCTACACCCCGGGTGCTGGGACCAGAGGGCCTTGGCTCACTTGGCCACCAGGAGGGCTTTTGCCAGCTTCTATCTTTACCCCGGCCCAGGTGAGAGCCGTGTTGGTCTCCTACACCCTCCAGGAGGCACGTGTTCAGTACTCTTCCTGGCTGGGCACCAGCCAGGGAGCTCCTGCAGCTGAGAAGCCCCAGTGAGGTGGGGATGGGGAACTAGCTCCAAATCTCCACCCCGGCAGGAGTCTTTGCTCTCTGACCATCTCCTGCCAAGACCCTCGCTTGTTTTAATGTGAAAAGGAATGTGCAGAACTCTAATAACATTGCTCAATAAATCCTCAATCTGTTTTTTTTTCCCCTATCAATTGTTAACATTCTTTTTTCTACTCTGGAGGTGAGTTCAGGGTCTCAGACCAGCTTTGGGCCATCACATATACTGCACACATGAGTCACCATCCATCTGTAGGATGTGCATCGCTGAGACACTTCTCAGCTTTGGGGCCTCTGCCGAGACCAGAAAAAGCCTTATTTAATATCTGGCTACTCGGTCGTGGCAAAATGCGTATGATGCACTGCAGAGAAACAAGTCCAAATGCAGATCAAAGCTGACCCACTCCAGAAGTGGCGAGGCCCCGCGTTTCCTCCCACTCAGCGACCTCTCCCCAACATGGCCCGCACCTGCTTGCCAGCACCTCCCGCTTCCACTCCAGCCTCCCGCTCCCCTGTGCGTGTCTGCGTGTGCACAAGCACGCGTGCACTCAGCCAGGCACGTTTTCTCAGATTTTGCAAATTCCCCTGATTAATATTAAAATTCAAAAAGGGATTCTTACCAATTCTGCTTCCAGGGCAATTTTGCTTCCTCTCAGATTTTCAAAATATTTATTATCCGGGAATAGCTTGTCTTTCAATTGGTAGCTCCCTGGAGCCTCTATTTTTAATTTATTTTAATTTAAACATCCCAGGGCACACCGCTCTTTGCATTCTCTGCCTGATCCCACTGCTGGGCTTGGGCGGGTCCCCGGGGGAGCCAGAGACTGGAATCTGCTTTTCCCAAAGCCCCAGTTCGCGGTTTTCACATATCAAACAATTTTGGTTTGCCTCTGGGCAGATCGCCGACTGCTGTGGACCTTCAGCTCAGTCCTTTGTCCAACTCTGGGACATTCTTGAGGCATCTTACCTGATATTTACACTTCCGACTGAGTTATGCAAACGTAATCCAGTGTTGTTAATACCGAGGGGAACAAAATTCTGTATTAAAGTAATTTCAAATTAAATATTTCAATCTACTGATAATTAACAACCATGCTTATCTAATTTGCTCATAGTAATAAACAACTTTACAACAAACTCTTTAAGTTCAGAGCACACGTATGAAAAAAAAATCTGCAAGTGATAGGAAATTAACTTGGTCTCATTGCAGGTGGCGGGTAATCAACATGACGAGATGTGTGTCGGGGACATTGGCATTTTCTTCTTTTGCCAAGAGGCTGACCAAGAATTGCGTGTGGAAAAGTCTGCAAAGAAAGCATTCATCAGAAAATGGACCGATCGCACTCAAACTGTAGGCCGTCGGCACCTTTCCTTCCCTTTTACCCAGTAAGAGTTTAAGTGCAGAATGGGATCACAACCTGGGAGAACTCAGGGCAGGTGTTGTAAATTCCAGCCTGGAGCAGGTAAGGACAAATGCCGAGGCCTAAAATCCTCCTGGGAGTGAAAGACACTTAGGTCCCTGACACATTTACGCCTATGGTGCCACGTGCATAGGACCGTGTCAGGAGCAAGCCTGTGGACGGCACACGATTTCAGTATTAGTGCTCAGATTTGGGGACTATTCGATTGGCCAACAACTTCGATTAACCTAGCGTTTAATACTTCACAAAATGCGGTCACATCCCCGACTGCATTCCACATGCAGCACAGACCCTGAGATTTCCGTGGCTGCGGCGATCCTTTCCCTAAGGCTCTGGCGGTAACCAGCCCAAACCACGGTCACATGGTCCTGGGCGGCCGACTCTGCAGGAGCCAGGCTCCTCTGGTTTCTCTAGCCCTCTCTGCAAAATCTTGATCCTCTCAGCAGCCCCACGCAAGGGTCCCAACTGGACTTCGGGACGTTTTATTTCAGCAGTTATAGCTTATCCTACCTCTGTAGCAGCGCTTTGGGTAACTTTGTTACACTGTTATCTATGTGAATGGAAGGCTAAGCCCTCCCTTTTCTTCCCCCCAGGTCATGTTGACCCGGGTTACTGATTCCAGTGTCCTTTACAGAAACTTATTGATTTGTAAGTTTGTTTCCTTTAAGACCGATCGCAGATCGCAGCTGGTACCTCATTCAGGGACACCTTTTCCATTTCTGCCCATGT
Organism: Panthera onca; assembly: GCF_046562875.1. Taxonomy (NCBI): domain Eukaryota; kingdom Metazoa; phylum Chordata; class Mammalia; order Carnivora; family Felidae; genus Panthera; species Panthera onca. The sequence goes on along the minus strand of NC_138339.1, from coordinate 3,709,951 downwards.
TCGTGTGGCCAGGACTACTTTGTATTTTATGAGTTATAGAATGTTTTCCTTCTTGTATCAATTTTGGTATTTCAGCAATAAATTGGGAGGGGGGCAAGGGTTCAACTCCATGGCCTTATGCATCTTCTAGGGTGTTTTAAAATTACCCTCTAGAGCTGTTCAAAAACTCTTGGGGCTTTAGAATTGCTTGTATGTGAGAGTGTTCAGCTGATTACACACAGTAATGGATACATCGCTTGAAGCCAGTGCAGTAACAACACATGACGCTTCACACAATAACAGGAAAGACGAAGCCTATTTGCATTTGCTTTGGGTTTTTATTTTTTATTTATTATTATTATTTTTAGATGTTTGCTTATTTTTGAGAGAAAGCGCAAGCACAGGTGGGGGAGGGGCAAAGAGAGAGGGAGACACAGAATCCGAAGCAGGCTCCGAGCTGTCAGCACAGAGCCCGACGCAGGGCTCGAACCCACGGACTAGGTGTGAGTCATGACCTGAGCCGAAGTCGGGCTGTCAACTGACCGAGCCACCCAGGGGCCCCATGTGTAGACTTCTTTAAAAAGAAATAATCCAGAGCACTGCGTGACTTTTGTTCCGTTACTTTACCTCTCTTTGTTTCCTCTTCCAAAACACAGAGAAAATGATCAAACCTCCTCCATACAGCTGTTGAGAAGATTAAATGAGTAACTACATTTAGGGGCTCCTGGGGGGCTCAGTCCATGAAGCGTCGGACTCTTGATTTCAGCTCAGTTCATGATCTCACGGTTCGTGGGTTTGAACCCCGTGTGGGGCTCTGCGCTGACAGGGCAGAGCCTGCTTGGGATTCTCTCTCTCCCTCTCCCTCTGCCCCTCCCCTGCGTGTGCTGTCTCGCAAAATAAATGGATAAGCTTTAAAAAAGTAATCCTTGGGGCGCCTGGATGGCTCAGTTGGTAAAGCATGTGGCTCTTAATCTCAGGGTCATGAGTTCAAGCCCCACGTTGGGTATGGGGCCTACCAAATAAGTAAATGAATGAAGGAATGAATAAATAAACCTTGGCATGGGCTGTCTGGAAAATCATGACTAATAACACTGCAGGAAATACATCTCAGCTCATTCTAAGCAGCAGACGTTACTTAAATTCCTTGTTTCCCTGTTGGGGTTGGTGAAGGTGTCACTAGCTGCAAACATAAGGGCACGGGCCCAGCAAAAAACTCCTTTTGGTCCAAATCATTCCCTCTGGGCCATTCAGCCAAGCTCAGCCATCAAGTCTAGAGAGGTCTGGAAGGATACTCTCCACCATTTTACAAGACCGTTTCCCCTCAATGACAGTGAAAATGAGAGGCCCAGTGAAAACCTAGTTGAGGCCGTTACTGGAACTGGAATTACTTGGTCTGTGAAGAATCTAACATCCTTCCTTTTCCCCTGACCCTAGAACGGGCACAGTTAACAGTGGGGGATAATGTGCAATTATTACCGTGAAATAAATGTCAGCAGGGCATCACAAGGAACTCCCGTTTCCCGCAATTGCAAGTAAACTCTACTTTGATTCTGCCTTTGCTCAAACACACCCTCTGTCGTGTATATTATATAGTTTATAAATAAATATATATATTTATTTATTTTATATTTTATATAATATATTATAAATTATATATTTATTTTGTAAATAAATATATGATATACAAAATATGTAGTATGTAATATTATTTTTAAATTATGTAATTTATATATTATATTATCTATACAATTATATATATATATATATATATATATATATTTTACAAGAGATAAGTAAGCTGACACAAGCCTCGTAAGAGCGCCTCTATTATGCAGTGAACACTGATTGATACATTTCTTGACCCTGAGACCTTGTAGGATTCCAAGCTCCTCCCCTCCCGTTCTTCCATCCCGTCCTTCCTGGGACAAGTGACTGTGTGTCAGGCAGGGGGCGGGAGCTGCAGAGCCCCGGGAAGAGGCTCACTGTGTGTGGTCACAGAGCACAGGGGCAACAGGGCGAATCTGAATGGCATTATGGAGGGCACCGAGGGAATTATTTCCGCCCGTGACTGTGGGACCCTGGAAGGTTTCAAGGGCCTAACACTTTCTGAACATCGTAATTAACGTCTCACCGATTACAAGTGGTACAGGGAACAGAGCGGCCACAACGGTTAGGAGACCACAGAGCCCCTTTCTGGAAACGCTGGGGCTTTCTGGTGCCACCATCGCCTGAGGTGACGGTGAGGGGCTCGCCTTCCGGATGTGGCTCGAGGTCAGGTTTTGAAGCCATGTGAGCGAAAGCGTTGACATTTATTTTGAAGACAGTAGGGCCATGTCTCATTTCCAAGGAGGGACCTTTTGTGCACTGATCTGTGTTTTCAAAGGCAACTGCCAGAAGCTTGGGAATAAATCACAGGGAACCTGTCTGGAAGCCTGGTTGTTTTCTCTTCCACGTTTAAGTCTGTGGTCCGATTCAAGTTGATTTCAGCGTCTGCTGTGAGGTACAAGCCAAGCATCATGCGTTTTTCTATATGGATCTTGGATTTACGAGGTGCTCCCTGTGCAAACGTCCCTCTTCCCCCGATTGGCACGTCTTCCTTCACTGCAAATCGGGTCCCTCTCTACGATCGGCTGGTTGCACACAGTTCCCAACTAATGGTCTCCCTGTGTCCACTCCTTTTACCCCAGAACTTTCCCTTCTCTCCGATTTTGCTTTGGACTCAGCCACGTGACTGATCTGGGCCAATTAAGTGTGAGTACAGAACTTCAAAGGACGTGAGCTTCCAAGAGCTCTCTTGCACGATCACGCATGCTGTTTCAGACCTCTGAATTTACTACCATACCATAACAGGGAGGCGCGTAGGGGTGTGAGGGACCCACGGCTGAGATCCCGGTCATGTGAGCTAGCCTCCCTGAAGCCATCAGACTAACGACAGCCAGCTGACCCCAGACATGTGAGCTCGCACTCGAAAGCACTGACCAGGAACCCAGCTGAGATCAGTAAATCCATCCAAATGACCACTGACACATGAGCAGCAGTAAATGTGTGCTGCTTACAGCCTTTGGGAGTCAGGATGGTTTACAAAACCTCGTTTTCACAAAACTAGGTGACTGTTGCAGAAATTGTTGCGTAGAAGCAAGCACTATTCTAAGAAAACTCCAAAGTACCTGCCGCCCACTGGGACCGGGTGGAGGGCAAGACTGGAAAAATGAGGTTTTTAGGAGGCTGGAATTATGGTGGCCCGGGTCATTTAGAACAATTTGTAAAGCCATCACACGTGGTAGCTCAAAAGATAGCAAATGTACCAAATGAGCTTTTGGATTTGAACAATTATATTTTGAGGCAGGCTGCTGAATGTTCAGCTGGCTCCTATTAGCTATGTAATGAGCTAAAGCAAGAACTGGGCATCACACAAGCAGAGTTTAGGGGAAATATGGACTCCCCAGAAGTTTTGGGGTTGGGAAGCGAAATGGTTTCTTGTCTCCAGTATTTCTACTAGACGAAATTCTCAGCACAGTGCGTCTTCTCAGCGACGTAAAGCATTTTACATAATGGAAGATGAATCAAAATCCGGAAAAGTAACATGGGCATAATCTATCATTGCATCCCTGGATTCGCAATCTATATTCCAATTGTTCTAAATGTTCCCAGTGGTGTTCGCTGTAGCTACCTTTCTTTTTTTCCACTGTCGGATCCAGTTCTGAATCCCACATTGCGTTGGATGGTGGGAATGGGTAGTTAACCCCCTTTCATCCAGGAAATGCCCTTAGTTTTCCTTTGTCCTCTATGATTGTGACCTTACAGATTCAGCTTGGTTATTTTCTGGAATCTGGTTGCGTCGTATAATTCCTCGGGACTGAATTCAGGTTATGCTTTTCTTTGTGGTATAATTACCACAGAAGTAGCGTTTCCTTCTCCAGGCAGCCTATCTGTAGGCACATGATACGAGTTTGTCTCGTTATCGGAGATATTAATTCAGATCACTTGGTTAGAGTTGTGTTAGGGTGACCTGCCGAAAAGCTATTATTCTGTTTGTGATTAGCAAATAATTTCGAGTCCGTGTATGTGTTTATGGTTTATCAAACCTCCACTCATCAGGGTTTGCACTCACCGGACAATCCTGCCGCGATGGCATTGCATTTTCTTCACCCTGCGTAATGTCATCCGGGTCGTGGGTTACGCGTAGCACAGCAGTTCTAGATAGTTTACCCAGAAAAGAAAAACACTGCAACGTAGTAGTAGAGACACTCAGAGAGTGTCCCAAGTGCCAGAGGGCCATATCCTTCGAGACGGTACAGATGGGGGCAGTGCCCACAGGCACCGCATGACTGTTCCAGCGGGAAGGTCCACTGCCCTGCTCAGCTCCCCCAGCGCGGACATCCGTCAGCACGGGGGCCATGGCTGGACCTGGGGCAGCAGGCGTCTGCTCCCCCCCCCCCCCCACTGGAATGCGCAAGGCGTCTACTTTGTAGATTCTCCGGCTTCTGAAGAGAAGCCTTATTCACGCTGGTTCAAATATGGTGGTGGTGGATACGGTGCTTACACCGCAGCTGCAGGTGAGTCTGGGAAGTGAGCTCTGGCCTCTTCCTTGTGGGGGCAGGGCACCGACTCACAAAATGAGGGATTCGCCAACCACTCGAAAGGAACTTCTGCAACATTTTTTCTTTAATGATTAACTTTAACGTATATTTTCCTTTCTTTTTTCTTTTTTCTAAATTTATTTTGAGAGAGAGAGAGAGAGAGGGCGGGCATGAGTGGGGGAGGGGCAGAGAGAGGGAGAGAGAGAGAATCCCAAGCGGGCTCTATGCTGTCAGCGCAGAGCCTGATGCGGGGCTCGAACCCACGAACCGTGAGATCGTTACCTGAGCCAAAACCAGGAGTCAGATGCTTAACCCACTGAGCCACCCAGATGCCCCATTTATTTTTTCTAATATTACTTTCAGTTTGAAACAATGCCTTTATTTTCTTTCTTTCTTTCTTTCTTTCTTTCTTTCTTTCTTTCATGCTACCCATCTTTTTTTTTAATTTTTTTTACATTTATTTAGTTTTGAGAGACAGAGTGAGACAAAGTGAGAGTGGGGGAGGGGCAGAGAGAGAGGGAGACACAGGATCGGAAGCAGGCTCCAGGCTCCAGGCACAGAGCCCGACGCGGGGCTTGAACTCACGGACCGCGAGATCATGACCTGAGTTGAAGTCAGATGCTCAGCCAACTGAGCCACCCAGGCGCCCCGTCATGCTACCCATCTTTTAATAAATATAATTCACTCTATGTGTTTGTAACAATGTTTGAAATAATGTGAGATCTCTCCTCTCCTTCCACAATGGGACAAGGAGCATGGTGTGTTTCAGGCACCCACTCACGCCCTGCAGCCTGCTTATGTGGTCTAGACTTTTAACCTGAGCCCTTGAAACACAAAAACCAGATTTAACGCATAGTTACAGCATCTCCTGTATGTTCCCAGGGTCTTTGCAGAACAGACTCGAATTCCACTCCATTCCTCCAGGCGTACTTCCCCCCCTTGTTATAATAAACGGTCTCTTCTCTAAATGTCAAATGTTGGGAACCTGTGCTAGAATTTTGAAACTGGATGTCTTTATCACGTGTGAATTTCAATTCGACTTTGGTCTTTTTTCCCCTCAGAACTTTGAGCGTCCTATCCCTCTGCTTCATCAACATTAACGATGAGAAGTCTGCTGTTATTCTAACAGGTATTTTTTTGTATTAAAAAAAACACACTATTTTACTTGTTCTGCCTTTGCCTTGCTGTTCTAAATTCCACTGCCTTGTTTTTAGATGGATTCGTCTTTTTTCAGCTTACTCTGAACTCACATTAGGTCTCCTATGGAAGACGCAGGGCTTTTCTTGGACGGAAGACTGTATCAGTCATCAACTTAGACTACTGTACATCTGTCATTCTGTCATTTTCCCTCACCTTCTTCTAGAGCTGCCACTGAGTTTATCAGAGTCTCTCAGTCTCTCTTCTGGGTCGCTTAGTTTTCCTTATTCTTTCCCAAATCCCTTTCTGATAAATTGCTCAGCAATTGTCTGGGCAGCTCAACTGTATCTTTTTTTTTCCCCCTGCTCTGTCTGCTGTCTGACTGTCTTAACTTTGTCATTTCATCTGCCACAATGGCTTAGAGAGATTCCTTTACTCACTGATTTGCACATTCATGTATCTATACTTGTTTTCAACAGGAATTGACTGAGTGCCCATCGGCACTGTGCTCTGTGTTGGGGGTGACCTTTCAAGTTACGCGAAGTCATAAAATAGACCAATTTTTCTTACATATTTTTATTATCTTAGTTCCAGGTAAGGAAAAATGTGGTCATCAATAATGTCTCAGGCCACCGCTCCCCAAAATTCATGAGTTAAAATTCCGGAAACTGGCTCCTCGTAGGAAACAAAGCCTCTTCTCTCTGACGCGTTTTTCCTTGTGTGTGGGGACCGGCTGCTTTCCCTCCGTGGGTCCCGCCTCACGCCTGTGCCGTTAACCATCCCACAGATCCCAGCCACACGCAAGTGTCTTTTTATTTTCCAAGTCAGTCACTGGAAATAATCAATATTCTTTGTTTGACACTGGCCGTGAGTACGCCATTCAAAAGATCTACTTGTCCCCTCCCTCCTTTCCTTCTTCTGTTCTCCCCTTTTCTCTCCTTTCCTCGTTTGGATGGGCTGCGGTGTCTACACTGTGCTGGCCGTAGGCAGTCCTGCAACAGACTATACGGTCCCGTCTTCCAGGTCCTCAGACTCTGCAGAGTGGCAGCTCGAGGGGCACGTTCTCACCGTAGCAGAGCTCACTGTTTCGTGGGGGAAGGTGCAGACGTAGAGGAGGTGAGCTGTGAGATCTCATGATGGGTCAGGGCCGGGTGCAGAAGAGGTGCGGTGTGAATGGAAGCTTTGAGGAAGGCCCATGGGCGGGCGGTACGTGACACGATGTGAGCCCTGGCAGGGAGGAGGAGAAACCTGGGTTCAAAGCCAGTTCTTCCTTTGCTTGGCAAATGTGGGATAAGCCACTTTGCCATTAGAAGCTCAGTTCTCTCCTGGGCAACACGGGTTACCAGCCCTGGTGCCCACAGAGATGTTGAGACGAGAGACCCGGATAACGCCCTGGGAGACCCTGGCACGGCGCCCGGGGGAGGGGGCACCCACTCCAGGCACGCACAGGGCGGCCACGACCGCCGTGTGCCGGGGGATGGCCAGCCGCCCGCGTCCTTGTCCTCCACCGGGCCCCTGACACACGACTGCCTGTGTTAACTGTGCTGAGGCTGTGAGTTGGCCGGAATGCCGGTGCGCCCCCACCTCCTGGCGTGCAGTGCTGTGTCATGATGGCTGAGTGCTTCCCCGGGAGGCTGTGCACGCCCTTGCCAGCCGCCAGCATCAGCCTGTGTGGAGCAGGTGCGCCCGCTCAGCTCCCCACTGGGACCAGTGAAGCAAGCGGTGGAACAAGGGTGCAGGAATCACCAGTCAGATGACACCTCCCGGGGCCGCAGCACATGCCCTGCGGGTCTGGCCACGAGGTGTGCAGGGTCGAGCTCCTTGCGGGAGGGAGCATAGGACACGCAAGGTCAGCTCTGCTCCGGGCAGCTCAGCCCCGCCTTGTCAAAGACTTTGCACAGACCCGGATCAGACTAAACCCGCTGTGGCTGAACGTGTGCCAGGACCTGACGGTGGCTCCGAAGTGTCGACCCCGGTCTTCCACCTTCCGCGTGTTTTCCTGGTGGCAGGAAACGGCTTCAAGGCCATTATGATGAACTATCAACCCGTCAGTCAGCCTGTCCGTTACACGGAGCCTGGCTTTGACCGGAAATTGAAAGGGAAATTGAATGACTTAGAACAAACAGAGACCAAGTGTTTTGTACAATCTGAACCCACTTTATGGCAGAAGGAGGAACCAAACAGTGTTTCTTGTTAAAAAGAAAAAAGAAAAAGAAAAAGAAACCCTAACCGTGTCATAAGGGGAAGGAAAGATGGGTATCAGTTCTGAGTCACCCAAGATGGGGCCGTTGCACACTCGGGCCAGGACTCACTGTCGTGTTTCTGCCCTACGCCTCTGAACAGAGGAAAGGGCACCAGAGAGCAAGGGACTGAGGACAGCAGTCGGGTTTGGAAGGCTGTAGCCAGCCAGCGGAACGCAGAGGCCGACCATCCCTCCACCTCTCGGGGACAATGGAGCCCGGACCCTCAGGAGGCGACAAGACAGAGGCGCCAGAAGCTTCTGGGTGTATCTGCCCAAAGGACACTTCTGTGTCACTTGCTTGCTTAGCTCCTTCTCACCTGGACTTTTCTTATTAAAGGTGAAATCATAAATCAGGTTCACCGAAAACTCGCAAATGAATTTAGAACATGATTTAGGATTTTCAGTGATTAAATGAGATTCAGTTTGGTTGCTTTGAACAACCAGAGACGACCAAAGAGATTTAATGAAGCCGTGGTTTCTACCTTTCTCTGGAGAAGCCCATAGAGGCTTTGGAGGTAGGTCTTTAAAAAATGATCAAAGTATGGGGCTCCTGGGTGGCTCAGTCAGTTAAGCGTCCGACTTGGGCTCAGGTCATGATCTCACGGTTGGTGGGTTCGAGCCCCGCATCGGGCTCTGTGCTGACAGCCCGGTGCCTGCTTCAGATTCTCTGTCTCCCTCTCTGCTCTTCCCCCACTCACGCTCTCCCTCTCTCTCCTTCAAGAATAAATAAACATAAAAAAAAATAATTTAAAAATGATCGAAGTAAAATGAGGCCATATGGGCGAGCCCTCACCTGACATAACTGGGGTCAGAAGACGAGATCGGGACACAGACACACGCAGAAGGTCACCCGAGTGGGGGCTCAGAAGGCAGCCATCTGCAAGCCAAGAAGAGGCCTCACCAGAGGCCACCTCTGTTGACGCCGTGAGCTTGGATTTCCAGGCTCCAGAATTGTGGGAAAACAAATTGTTTCAGCCCCCAGCCTGGTATTGTGCTTTGGTAGCCCGAGCAGACGAATACATCTAGGAAATACTTGTTTTACTAGTTTAGCAGTGAGTAGAGGGCACCGAAAGATTCTGACAGGTGTTGCGACGTCTGGGGTCTGAACGCAAAATGCTGGGCCAGCAGAGTGGCTATGTGCCAACAGGCACAGGAGGGCACCGTTCTGATTCCCTAGGTCAACGCTTTCTGATATGATCAACGCTGGCTGTGAGTACCTAGGGAGCACTTGAAATTGGGCTAGTCTGAATTGAGATGCTCTGTAAGTGAAAAACAAATCTGGAGTTTAGTGAGTTGGGATAAAAAGCGGATGTAAAATATGTCACTTAGCTTAGTATTTATGTTGGTCGGTGTTGTTCCAGGAGACGAGAGAGCCTGGATGAGAGGGGCAGTAGCCACAGGAGGGCAAAGAGAGACGGGGACCAGCTGTCTGGATGGAGCTTTCAGATGAAATGGTGTTTGTGAAATATAACCCTTAAAAAGAGGTCATTGGACCCCCTCCTTGCTGGGAAAACTCAGAGCCCAAGGGCAGACCCATGGGGAACAGGACTGTGGTATTTGAAAGACATCCTTTACTTCGGACTGGGAAGGACTGTTAATGTGTATTGCACGGACTGGTTTTGATACGCTGAAGAGTTTGAGTCAGCTGGTTGAACATCCGTATTGCTGTGGGTTAGAGCTGTGATGTGCAAAGCAGGTATATTAGGGCTTACTCTCCAGGGGTCGCTCATCTAGCAGACACGTGGGGACACTCGGTTCAATCTACTCAAGAAGAAAGGGGTGGACAGACTCGGGATGATTTGCACTCAGTGTGAGTAACACGAGACGACACTACACATTATGCTAAGCTTAGGATTACTAGCACCAAATATGGGTGTTACCCTCACTTGGCTTATGGACTTGGGCCAAGTTGGCTGGAAATGCGAAAGCCCTTTTGGGAAGAACGCAAGGATTGGACGATCAGTGCAGGGGTGACTGACCAAGGAATGACTTAGCACTTGGAGCCCAAGTGATTCTGGGCAGCAGGTGGTAACTGAGGCATGGGAAGTCTGAAGGAGGAGCTGCTGGGATGATTCTGTGTTTTTCCACAGGGTGAACTCGACATGTTGGGTGGGACGGCACTTTGTGGGGTTGTGGCTCACAAAGCGAGACATCTGTGTTTGGATCAGTCAGGGTTGTCGGGGACGGTGTATAAAGCAGAGGCAGCCTCAGTTGGGGGGGAACTAGGCCAAGTACAAATTGAACTCTTACCCACAACAGACACCACGGAACTCTTCTGTTTTTCCGCCTCTCCGACTGGGGCCCCCCTCAAAACCACTTGGAATGTCTGTTATGCCCTGAAGTCCTCTGTGATTTCCTTTAAGTGGTCACTTTCCACTTGGGTAGGCAGAGACATCTAAGACAGTGTCACACGCGCTCAGTGACCTTGGCTGACGTGCCTCCGGAGCATGAAGCAGACATGTAGGGCCGCTGCTCCAGTGTGTTGGGAGTGGAGGTGGGGGGGGCTTCCCCACAGGTGCGGCTTTCTTGCCTTTGCTCTTCCATGGACCCCTCCTACCCTTCCAGCTCCTGCAGGAAAAGTCGCTTTATGTGACTTGTATGTGGTCGCACAGACTCCACAGCCTGAGCTTTCCCAGCAAGGAAGGGGTCCAATGATCTCTTTTTAAAGGTTATGTCTTACAAATACCATCTATTTTCTAAACCTGTAATATCGTCTCGTATACATATTCTTCCACTTAGGTGAATTGAAGTCCCGGGATTCTTAACATGATTTAGCAGTTTTTTTTTTTTTTTCTCCAGTTATCAAGTATATCCAAGTTGCATATTTAAGCTTAGAATGAGAGGCAGAAGTGTTTTCTGGACCCTTGTAATTTAAAAAGTTTCCTTTCGGGGCACCTGGGTGGCTCAGTCGGTTAAGCGTCCAACTTTGACTCAGGTCATGATCTCACGGTTTGTGAGTTTGAGCCCCGTGTCGGGCTCTGTGCTGACGCCTTGGAGTCTGGAGCCTGCTTCGGGTTCTGTGTCTCCCTCTCTGCCCCTCCCCTCCCTCAAACACAAATAAACATTAAAAAATAAAAAAAAACATTTTTTAAATAAGAAATAAATAAAAGGTTTCTTTTCAATTGGATGAACATAAAACTGTCCTTGTAGATGGACACATACAACTAAAGCTTGGAAATGTTTCTGTAATGAATTCAATACAATGAGATTGTTGTATTGAAATTAGATTAAGGTTTAATAGCCTTCGGGGAAACCATTTAACTTCGTTTGAAATTGGACAGTTCCTTGGCTGGCGAGAGAGGTTTACCTACAAAGGACGTATGAGAAACTTTAGGGAAAAAATACCTCCAGAGCAATTATGGATTTCAGTGGGGGTAGGGATTGTTCCTTTCAGCAATCGCCCGGGCAGGACAGAAGAGGTGCTGGGAGAGGTATGCATAGTCCCCTTTCACTCCTTCCACGCAGGGATCAGATTCGGGCACCTGACAAAGGAACCCGGGAGGGGATAGCTTCTTTGCAAAGTGTTCCAAAACCTTTGACTCAACTCCCTTTATGTTTTCAGGTCACCGAGATTTGTAGACACAAACCAAAGGGATGGAAAAGATAGGTTTACAGGGGCAAAAAAATCCAACCCAACCCAAACCAAACAGTGAAATTCAAAGAAATAGAGCAAGATGCAATTATACTGAAGACATACCCCCGCGTTGCTGGTTCTCTGGTCTTCTCCATCCTGAGACCCAGACAGATTCTCCATCATCAGCGTTGTCCTACAACAAATAAGAAAATACCCTAGTTATGATTTAGTCGGGACTGAAGAAAACTTATTAAAATTTGGGTAGTTCTTTTGTTTTAAATTTTTTAAAAATGTTTATTCGTTTTTTGAGAGAGAAAGAGAGAGAGAGAGAGTGAACAGGGGAGGAGCAGGGAGAGAGGGAGACAGAATCCGAAGCAGGCTCAAGGCTCCGAGCCGTCAGCACAGAGCCGGATGTGGGGCTCGAACTCACGAACCGCGAGATCACGACCTGAGCCAAAGTCAGACGCTTAACCGACTGAGCCCCTCAGGATCCCCTGGGTACTTCTTTTTTTAATTCACGGTACTTTTTTTTTTTTAAACTAAATGGAGAAATAGTAGCATCCAAGTGGTGATCACTGGAAAATGTTCACAGTGGAAGACTTCCTCCAAAACACAGTTATTAATAAAAACAAAAAGGTGAAAAGAACTCATTTGGTGTAAATCAAAGAAGAGAGTAAATAAATGGGTTAGCATGTTGCCAGGCATTTCCGGGCAATGTTTGTTTTCAATGCCCTGCATCTTGACATAAAGGGCAAGACCCAACTGAGGATGGCTGAGAGGTGCCAACACACAGATCTAGAATCCCTGGAAGAAGGGAAAAAGAGGATAATGAAGCAAGGTCTGGATTTGCAGACAAGGGATGGGATGAGAAAGTTAGGCTGGGTGTCTTCTAAGCAGATGGCAGAGGAGTCGTTATCAGGCCGGCTCAAACCTGCTCCCCATGCCCTTGACTGGCATTCTTAGCCCACCATGACTGCATGAGAACTCATGGTGTAGACAGCGGGGAATTGGGCCTAAGGGAGGGTCACGTGTCACTAATAATTGTCAGACAAGCTGCCACTGAATTGGTTTCTCTGAGTCAGCCTCGTGTCCCCCCTTCCTGCTTTCCCCCTAAGGAAGTTGGGGTGTATCCTCTGTGACTAAGGGGCTTCCTCATGCTTCTGAGCGAATGAGTCCATCCGGGCTCTGCCTTGCTCCTGAGCCTTGGCTCTGGGCTCCCACCGCAGCCAACTTATCCTCACGTGGGTGCTCAGCTCACCCCAGCGGCTTGGCCGGGACCTTCCCCAGCGATTACCTCCGGTTCAAACCCTCGTGGCTTGGATCAAAAGCACGGCTGTGGATGGGGTGCAAGGATGTGGGCGGCGAGTGCAAATGTTGACTATGGCAGGCATCACTAGTGATCATTGCGGTGCTAGAAGGTTCTCCACATTCATTACCTCACCTTCATCTCTGTCTTAGCCTAGTGGGTGGGCCATCACTACGGCCGTCTCAGAGCCTGGGTGACCGGGCTCAGAGTCTGAGGCCTCAGCCTCCCATCCGAGTGGCTAAGGGGGGGTTTTGTGGTGGTCAGAGACGGGTTGAGGGGGCCAGGTGCTCAGTGACATCAGTTGCCCTCTTGGCAACTCTGCCAGGCTCTGAGTTGCATGGCATGGCTGTCTCTAATGGCCACACAGAGGCCACCTGTATGTGTATTTACACATAAATACATATGCGTATAAGTGTGTGTATACACATATCCACACATACGCACATCCTTTACCCTTGGCTTGGCCTAGTTACGTGCGTGGGTGAAAGGCTGATCGATAAAGCCTGTACGTAATCATCTGTTCATACCTTTGGCCGTTCTATGAAACTCTGAGAGCCCATCTAAATGTTGGTGATAACCATTGTTGTCGTGTGGGCTGTGCCTTTTCCCACATTCTTTCGCAGATGCGGGACTCTTTGGTAACATGGTGGACCTATTTCCCTCAATCCTGAATCCCACGGGAGAATGAAACTGAGCACAGGATTGCTGAATTGCGTTCAGGAAAGGGCAGTGACGCTATTAAAATATATCAAAAATGTTCCTACGAGGGACTGCAATTGCTCGTATCTTACCCTGGCATGTAACCAGCTACAAATGAACAACAGAAAATATGCTGGGTAAGAAGACAGCGAAATAAAATGTTGCTGTTTGAACATAAGTGTAGTTTTAGCAGGTTCTAAAATGGATACCTACCATATTTCAAATTCCTAGCTGATCTTCACTAAATATTTGGACTATTGAAAGTTTAAAACATTTCTTTTGAAATTTAGACACACACATCTGTAGCTGTATCTTTATCTATGAGACATACACATGTGAGTGTGTATAAGGTAATGGTCACTTTGACGATGCATCGAAGCAGCACAAACCCAAGCTGAGATGTTGGACGCAAAGGGTCTTTTTTGTTGTTGTTGGCATAAATGCTGCTCTGGAACCCTGCTTGGCAGGATCCCAATAATGCAAATGAACATCTTTTCATTTGTCTCTTGGGCATCTGTATGTCTTCTTTGGAGAAATGTCTGTTCATGTTTCTACCCATTTTAAATGAGATTATTTGGTGTTTTGGTGTTGAGTTGTATACATTCTCAGAAGCAGAATGCATCCTGCTGTTCTTCTGTCTTGGGTTACAAGAATCCCTGGGTGACAGACAAATTTAGAATGCATTTGTAAACTTAAATTCATTGTAGGAAACAAACTGGTCCTCATCCAACTCTCCCAGGGGGCATATTTCCACTGAAGTATGGGAATTTATAATTACATTCTTTTATAGACTGGCCACTTTTCTCAGCAGTGTTTGAGGTTCTAGCTGAGAACCCTGGGTTATCCAATTTTCCATCCACATCGTGGAATTCTGTGATAACTCCTTGGACATTTATTCCCCAAGCTTCTGTTTGTCAGTTCAACCAGGGTCTGAGTGTGAATCCCATGAAGACAATTCTGTGATCAGTCACTTACCGGGTTTAAAATTGCCAGAGATTTTAAGTGAGGTAAGGAGAGTCATTTCATATTTTTATTGAAAAAAATCAGTCCCATCTATCCATTTATCATTAATACCAGAAAAGCCCTGTGCTCTCCAACCCCCACGGTGGGACCTGTACTCATTCTATGTTCCACAGGAGGCTGTTCACTTTAAAGTAAGAAGAAGAACAGTTGCCTTTGTGAGTGAGAACGTAGGTCCATGAAACCCTCAGTTCTATCGTCAGCAACAAGGTCCAGGGATGCTCTAAGAAATGACCTATTTATTTGACCTGACATTGATGTTCAAGGTTCATTTATGAAACTGTTTTTCATTATTTCACCAAACCATTTTTACTTTTTTGCTTTCCTTTTTTAAAACTTTAATTACAGTGTAGTTAACAGTGTTAAATTGGTTTCAGGTGTACAATATAGTGATTCAACACTTCCAAATATCACCCGGTGCTCATCACAAGTGCCCTCCTTAATCCCTATCACTTATTTCACTCATACCCCTCCCCTCTTCCCTCTGGTAACCACCACTTTGTTCTCTATAGTTAAGAGTCTCGTTTTTTTTCTTTGTCTCTTTTTGTTTTGTCTCTTAAGTTCCACATATGAGTGAAACCGTATGGTATTGTCTTTGACTGACTTATTTTGCTTAGCATTATATCCTCTAGATCCATCGTGTGGTTGCAAATGGCAAGATTTCATTCTTTTTTATGGTTGAGTAATATTCCCTTGTGTGTGTGTATATATATATATATATATATATATATATATATATATATATATCCTTGTGTGTATGTGTATATATATATATATCCTTGTGTGTATATATATATATCTGTGTGTGTGTGTGTATATATATATATATATATATGTATATATATATATAAAGAAGATGTGGTATATATGTATATATATATACATATATATATATATATGTATATATATATATATATCTTCTTTATCCATTTTTCTATTATGGCCACTCAGGTTGCTTCCGTAATTTGGCTGTTGTAGATAATGCTGCAATAAACATCGGGATGCATGTATCCATTTGAATTAATGTTTTTGTATGTTTTGGGTGAATACCTAGTAGTGTGATTACTGGATCACATGGTAGTTCTATTTTTATTTTTTGACGAACCTCCATGCTGTTTTCCACAGTGGATGCACCAATTTGCATTCTTGCTAGCACTATAAGAAAGTTCCTTTTCTCCTCATTCTTGCCAACACTTGTTGTTTCTTGTGCTGTTTTTGCCATTCTGACAGGTGTGAGGTGATATTTCATTGTGGTTTTGACTTTCATTTCCCTGATGATGAGTGATGTTGAACATCTTTTCATTTGTCTCTTGGGCATCTGTAGGTCTTCTTTGGAGAAATGTCTGTTCATGTCTTCTACCCATTTTAAATGAGATTATTTGGTGTTTTGGTGTTGAGTTGTATACATTCTTTATATATTTTGGAAACTGACCCTTTATTGGACATGTCACTTGCAAATTTCTTCTTCCATTCATTAGGTTGCCTTTATTACTGGTGTAAGATCTTGGGCTGTGAGCTGTGTAATTCTATACTGTTCTTTGAAGTAACACCTCTTTTTTTATTGTAAACCTGCCTAACTCAAGTTTAAAAATTCTCTTAACAAGCAGACCAAAACACACCTAGGACCTACCTTCCTTTATTTATTTAACATTTACTTACTTACTTATTCAACATTTTTAAATTTTTTATTTTATTTAATTTTTTTCCCTTCCAAAAAGATAAGACATAAGAATTCACCACAAACGACATAACAGGCAATAGAACTCATGGCCAGGGATATAAGTAAGATGTCTGACCAGAATTTGAAACAACAATTAAAGGATTCTAGCTAGGCTTAAAAATGTATAAAATACAGTAGAGAATCCATTCCTGCAGATGTTAAAGATCTAAAATCTAGTCAGGCTGAAAGTAAAAATGCTATAACCAGGATGCAAACCTGAATGGATGCCATGACAGCAAGGACAGATGAGGCAGAGGAGCAAATTAGTGATGCAGAAGACAAAATTATGGAAAACAACAAAGCTGAAAAGAAGAGGGAAGCAAAGGTAACGGATCATGAAGGTAGACTTAGGGAACTCAGTGACTTATTGAGATGGAACAACATTTGTATCATAGGAGTCCAGGAAGATGGAGAGAGAAAAAAAGGGGAAGAAGTTTTATGTGAGTAAATTATAGCTGAAAACTTCCCTAACCTGGGGAAGGACTAGACATCAAAATCCAGGAAGCACAGGGAACTCCCACTAAATCCAACAAAAGCCAGCCACCACCAAGACATACCATAGGCAAATTCACAAGATACACAAACAAGGAAAGAATCCCGAAAGCAAAAAGGGAGAAAAAGTCCTTAACCTACAAGGGAAGACAGATCAAGTTTATAGCAGATCTGTCCACAGAAACTTGGCAAGCCGAAAGGGAGTGGCATGATATATTCAATGTGCTGAATGGGAAAAATATACAGCAAAGAATATTCTATTCAGCCAGGCTGTCATTCAGAAGAGAAAGAGACAAAAAGAGTTTCCCCAAACAAAAACTAAAGGAGCTCATGACCACTAAACCAGATCTGCAAAAATTTTAAGGGAGATTCTTTGAGTTGGGGAGTGGAGGGAAAGACCAAAAGCAACAAAGACTAGAAAGGAAGAGAGAACATCCCCAGAAACACCTACTTTACAAGTAACACAATGGCACTAAACTCATATCTTTCAATAATCACCCTCAATGAAAATGGACTAAATGACCCAATCAAAATAGAGTATCAGAGTGAATTAAAAAAAGAGACTCGTCTATATGCTGTCTACAGAAGACTCATTTTAGACCTAAAGACTGGCAGATTGAAAGTGCGGGAATGGAGAACCATCTATCACGCTAATGGTCGTCAAAGGAAAGCCAGAGTAGCCATACTTATATCAGACAAACTAGATTTTAAGCCAAAGACTAACAAAGATGAAGAAGGGCATTGTATCGTAAATAAGGGGTCTATCCATTAAGGAGATCTAACAATTATAAATATTTATGCCCCAAACTCGAGGTAACCAAATATATAATCAATTAATAACAAACACAAAGAAACTCATTGATAATAATGCAAAATAGTAGGGGACTTTAGCACCCCACTTACATCAATAGATTAAGCAGAAAATCAACAGGAAACTATGGCTTTGAATGATACCCTGGACTTGATCGACTTAACAGATATATTCAGAACATTCCATTCTAAAGCAGCAGAATACACATTCTTTTTGAGTGCACACAGAACATTCTCCAGATCACAGATCACATACTGAGTCACAAATCAGCCTTCAGCAAGTACAAAAAGATTGAGATCATACCATGCATATTTTCAGACCACAAAACTATGAAACTTAAAGTCAAGCACAATAAAAAATTGGGAAAGACCACAAATACTTGGAGGTTAAAGAATATCCCACTAAAGGGTGAATGGATTAACCAGGAAATTAAAAAGAAATGGACAAATAAAATAGACAAAATAAAAAAATACATGGAAGCAAATAAAAATGAAAACACAACAGTCCAAACTTTTGGGATGCAGCAAAGACAGTCCTAAGAGGGAAGTATATTACAATACAGGCCTACCTCAAGAAGCAAGAAAGGTCTCAAACACATAAACTAAACTTACACCTAAAGGATATAGGAAAGGAAGAGAAAATAAAGCCCAAAGCCAGCAGAAGATGGGAAGGATAAAGACTAGAGCAGAAATAAATGGTATAGAAACAACAAAACAGTAGAACAGATCAACAAAACTAAGCACTGGTTATTCAAAAGAACTAATAACATTGATAAACCCCTAGCGAGACTTATCAAACAGAAGAGAGAAAGGACTCAGATAAATAAAATCATGAATGAAAGGGGAAAGATAATAACCAACACCACAGAAATACAACCATAAGAGAATATTATGAAAAATTATATGCCAAAAACTGAGCAATCTGGAATAAAAGTACAAATTACTAGAATCATATGAACTACCAAAACTGAAATAGGAAGAAATAGAAAATTGGAACAGACTCATAACCAGTAATGAAATTGAAACAGTAATAAAAAAAATCTTCCAAAAAAACGTAAGTCCAGGACCAGATGGCTTCCCAGGGGAATTCTACCAGACATTTAAGGAAGAATTAATACCTAGTCTTCTCAAACTGTTCCAAAAGGTAGAAATGGAAGGAAAACTTTCAACCTCATTCAAAACTTTCAATCTCGTTGAAAACTCATTTCAAACTCATTCAAACTTTCAAATGGCATTATCTTGATTCTAAAACCAGACAAAAAAACCCCACTAAAAAGGAGAACTGCAGACCAATATCCCTGATGAACATGGATGCAAAAATTCTCAATAAGATACTGGCAAATCGAATTCAACAGTACATTGAAAGAATTATTCATCATGGCCAAGGGGGATTTGTTTCTGGGCTGCAGGGCTGGTTCAACATTCACAAATCAGTCAATGTGATGCACCACATTAATAAAAGAAACGATAAGAACCATATGATCCTGTCAACAGATGCAGACAAAAAAAACCATTTGTCAAAATACAGCATTCATTCTTGATAAAAACCCTCAACAAAATAGGGCTGGATGGAGCGTACCTCAACATCACAAAGGCCCTATAAAAAAGACCCGCACATTTGCTTTGGGTAGTATAGATATTTTAACAATGTTTGTTCTTCTGATCTATGAGCATGGAATGATTTTCCATTTCTTTGTGTCAATTTCTTTCATAGGTGTTCTATAATTTTCAGAGGAAAGATCTATTATCTCTTTGGTTGAGTTTATTCTTAGGTATCTAACTGTTTTTGGAGCAATCACAAATGGGATAAATTCCTTGATTTCCTTCTCTGCTGCTTCATTATTGGTGTATAGAAATGCAACAGATTTCTGTACATTGATTTTATATCCTACGACTTTGCTGAATTCACATATTAGTTCTAGCAATTTTTTGGTGGAGTCCTTTGGGTTTTCTACATAGAGTATCATGTCATCTGCAGATACTGAAAGTTTGACATCTTCCTTGAAGATTTAGATGCCTTTTATTTCTTTTCTTTAATGTTTATTTAGAGAGAGAAAGAGAGAAAGAGAGAGAGAGAGAGAGAGAGTGTGTGTGTGTGTGTGTGTGTGGGGGGGGGGGGGCAGCTGAGGTCAAAGAGGTTGCTGACTGTATTCTTCTATAGGATTTTGATGGTTTCCTGTATCACATTTAGGTCATTCATCCATTTTGAATTTATTTTTGTGTATGTGTAAGAAAGTGATCCAGGTTCATTCTTCTGTATGTTGCTGTCCAGTTTTCCCAACACCATTTGTTGAAGAGACTGTTTTCCATTGGATATTCTTTTCTTTTTTGTCGGAGATTAGTTGACTACATAGTGTAGGCCCATTTCTGCATTTTCTATTCTATTCTGTTGATCTATGTGTCTGTTTTTGTGCCAGTACCATACTGTCTTGATGACTACAGCTTTGTAATATAGCTTGAAATCTGGAATTGTGATGCCTCCAGCTTTGTTTTTCTTTTTCAGGTTTGCTTTGGCTATTCGGGGTATTTTGTGGTTCCATACAAATTTTAGGATTGTTTGTTGTGGCTCTGTGAAAAATGCTGGTGGTATTTTGATGGGGATTGCATTAAATGTGCCACCCAGGCACCCTGAGTTTTCTTTCTTTTTATAGCTCTTCTATTCTCAAAAATAATTAGAAATGACTAGTTCCTGACTTTCAGCATAGACAGCATACTTTGTCCCTCTCTTGCTCATTGGACTAAAATTCCTGTGTCTATTCGGGGTCTCTTGTGGTTCCATACAAATTTAGGATTGTTCGTTCTAGCTTTGAGCAGAATGCTGGTGCAATTTTGATTGGGATTGCATTGAATGTTGGGAGGAGTTAATAAACACTGACAATAAATAAACATAAATAAATAAATAAACAACAAATAAACATTTGACAATAAATTTCATATTAAAAAAATAAAAAAAAACATATAAAATTCCTGTGTCTCATCTTCATTATAACCCAAGTCAGAGAAAGGCCCATGAGTTTCTTTCTTGAGACTACAGTTGACCCTTGAATAACCTGGGGGCCCGGGGTGCTAACCCCAAACCCCCACAGAGTCAAAAATCTGCATGTAACTTTTGATTCCCCAAACACGTACCGAATAGCTTACGGTTGGCCAGAGACCTTACTGATAAGGTAAACGCTCGACTAACACATATTTTACATAGTATATGTTTTATATATCGTGTTCTTACAATAAAATAAGCGGGAGAAAAGAAAATGTTATTGTGAAAATCATAAGGAAGAGAAAATACATTTAGGATCCCATCCTGTATTTACTGGGACTTGGCCAAAAATCTGGCCAAAGGTCGCGGAACTATAAAAACCACTATTCGCGTCCTCACTTAGGCAAATCCCAGCTGTGTTTTCTGCCACTGATGGGACGGGCGGCTCTGACCACCAGCCTGGCCTCCGGCCCGGGCGGTGGTACGTCGGGCACGTGCTGAGTGTCAGCCGGGGTCCTCCAGCTTCCCCAACCCGCTCCTCCGCAGTGTTGCTTCTCCATTGGTCATTGTCACCTGTATTGCTTGCTTCCTCATGTTACAAGGTAAACTACAGGCCAGTAAGGGTTCCTCCCTTTTAGTCGCCTGTAGTTTCTGGTAGCTGCCAACTTCCTCGCGCGTGTCAGGTACAAGCTGCCTGAGTCAGTTACCCTCGTCTTAACGTATTTGATCTTCCAACTGTCCTTTGAGGGTGTACCGTCGGCCCCACTTTATAGATGGGGAAATGGAGGCACAGTAAGCCTTTTGACTTGCTTTCCCGAAGTCACAAAGCCAGGAAACTGCCACGTTGGAATCTGAACCCCGGCAGGCAGTCCGAGGTCTGGAGCCCTGCTCTTAAGCAGTGTGGCAAGATGCCTATGCTTCTCCCAGATCCGAGCATCCAGGGGACTGTCACGGACAAGCTTCCTGCCCTCCCTGGAATAGCAGTCCGGTGTGAGAGTCGGATATTAAACCCATAACCACACAAACACGTCTTCCTTGAGAGCCCCGTGATGAACGCCCCTCGAATCCTATGTCCGGGACAAGTGCTCTGTGCCCACCCCCTTGTCTACCCGCTGCAGAAATATCTCCACGCGGGTTTTCCTCGATCCCTTTGAACTCTGGGCAGTTCGGGTGGTCACAAGGGTCCGTGCACATCTTAGACAAAAAGATCACGGTGGCAACATTTATGTGAACGACCGAGAATATGAAAAATCCCAGAAAAAGTGAAGTGTGGTTCATTCATATTCTATGGCTGCTGTAACAAATTGAGACACGTTCAGTGGCTTAAAAGGGCACCAGCGTCCTGTAAGATCATTCTGCGGACACATGCGTTGCTGGGCTGAAGTCAAGATGTCTGCGTGGCCGATTCCTTTCTCCAGGCTGCAGACAGGAGGATCCGTTTCCTTGCTTTCCACTTTGTAAAGTGGCTCATTCGGCCCCTTCCCCCCACATTCCAAGCCAGCCAAGTAGTGTTGCTGCTTCCTTTGTTTCACCTGTTTCTCTAGCTTTGCCCGAGAATGTGTTTTGCTTTTCATGACTAGGGAAATCAGATTAGGTTCACTGTGATACCCCCGTAATTTGAGCCACATCTGCAAAGTCCCTTCGGCATGTCAGGTGACTTATTCACAGGTTCTGGAAATGAAGGTGTGCTCGTCTTTGGGGATCGTGATTCTGCCCACAGCACACGAACGTATATTTGAGTTGTTGTCTCCGAGGACCTTAAAGTCGTCCCTGAGAATTCAGGTTGAAGAATGCCAGATATGGGACAGCTGATTCACAGGGGGTGGATGATTTATCCACCAGACCATTTCACGGCTTAGGTCTTCCTTTCCCTCATGACTGCCAAGGCCCAGATCAGTAACCTGCTGGGCGGACTGAGGTTCCCCCTTTCAGATAACCCTGACTTGCATTTTCTGGCCTTTCCAATATCCAGAGCTGCCTTCTGCTGCTGAGGAGTCTAAGGCCCAAACACACCCTTCATCATCACATGAAAAACCCTATTAACCCTTGAATGCCCCAAAGAGAAAGTTATTCTTTTCTCAAAGAGTTACTCAAAACTTTGGGAGTGGAATGAAATCATTTGAAAGGGTCATTTACTTGGCACTTCGTTTCAAAAAAGTGCTATTTCATTTTTGTTGTTGTGTATAATCCTATAATCAAGCAAGCCCGTGGGTACTTTCAACCCCCTACTTACACACTGTAGTTTTGTATATTGGGCTAGGCGATGGCTTTTACCTGTGTGAATTTGCTTTTGTTCGCGTTAAACAAGAATCGATCCTGTCGAAATGCATAGCATTGCTGAGCTCAGGAAGAGATTTGCGACTCATACTACCTCCTGCTCACAAAGGGAATACGAAGACGGATTTGTCAAGGTCTTTCAAATGAGCAGAACTCACGTGGATCAGGGCGGAGGGTAGTTAGGAAGGATGGGGGCATGCTTCAGATTCTGAGTCTCCCTCTCTCTCTCTGCCCCTGCTCCCCGCTCAATGCTCTGTCTCTGTCTCCCCAAAATAAATGTTAAAAGTTTTTTTAATAATGGCACAGAAAAATACTCCTGAGGTAACTTAAATTTTCTGTAAGACGATTCCAGTTGAGTTAACAAGGATTTACCTAATGCCTGCTTCGGGAGGCCCTGATGGCTCTTGATATGTCAAAGTTTACACAGATGAGGAAAAAGAAGCCCTTGTTCTCCATTAAATCCTGGCGTCGATGGGAAGCCAGATGATGCAAAGATAAGAGTTACAAACCAAAGGCTGCATGGGCCACTTGAGCCGCACTGAAGCGAGAAAGGCAGCAGGAGCAGAAGACAGGTCCCTAGTGGCTCCTGTGAGTCAGGCTGAAGAGTAACAAGGGGGCCCCTCGGAAAATGGGTAAACTCTTGGCTCTCAGAAGAAATACTCTGAGTCAGAAAGCCAGGGAAAGTGTGTGAGACAGACATCGGGGTGAGGGTGGAGGGTAGGACGGGTGTTATTTCTCTAGATTCCAAAAAAAGGGCTCATTTTATGACGTTTCTAACATCAGGATTCGGTTTTATTCATTTCTGAAGAGCGTTTAATGAACATAGATACAGTTTTTATTTACATTTGGCCGATGTTTTTCTTGTGTTATTTCCACAAGGGCACAGATTCACTTCAGGGAGGAACATGAAAATTGTTAGTACAATTTACGATGACCATGCTTCAAGGGGAGCTCCAGAAATGGTTATTTTGCCTCTCCACGTCTGTAATTTGCTAGGAAATCATTTTCTGTGGTTGTTTCTCACTTGTGATTAATCCCAAGTTTTCTTTTCCAGGCTAAAAATACATTTCAGCTATCATATTGAGTCAGGATGCCTCGCTCTCTGTGTCGTAACTCAAAGCTCATCTTCTGTTTGCTAAATGCGCTCTGTCGGCACAGCTAGGACGTGGGTTGTGTGTGTGGGAGGGAGGGTGGGGGGAGAAAGAGACTAAAAGTCCTTATTGCGACAAAAATTATGGTATTTCCCCCCCCCCAAAATGATAAAAATTAGGACTTGATCCTAAAAGAGAGGCAGAAGATCGTTCTTAAGCAGGAGTGCAATGTAAGCTGAGTTGCATTTTTGGAAGACGGTTCTGGAGGCAGAGATCAGGGTTGAGTGTTAGTTCCAGCACTAAACAAATGCCAAGTGGCCGCACTCTAGGGCCACGTGGTGGCTCATCGGCAGTGGCTAGGAGAACAAGACACTCTCCAATACAGAAGCCAAAGGACTTTACGGTCCCCCGAATGGGGCTGTGGCAAAGAATCAGCATCCTTTTTTTCTATACGCTCGTTGGCTATTATTGTTCACGATTCACCAGGACTAATTTTGTATCTTGAGAATCTGCTTTTCTCTTAGTCCCATGAAATTATTGACATTTGATCAGGGTGACGGGGATAAAGCTGAAAATCCCCATAAGTTGTGGGGGCTTCAGAGCAGCGTGGTCACAGCTCCGCACATGGAACGTCAGCCCTGCCCCCACCACCGTGGCCACCAGGCCTCCGATGGTGCTGATGATGGGCCGGCTGATGCCACGTAAGCAAAGAGATGCTCAGCTGTCACGATTTGGAAATTCTTTTTATTTCTCTGTCTTAGCCTACGTAAGCGTTTCAAGGTTTCAATCAAGTCTGTCTCTGGAAGAAACCCTAACTTCCTTATCTCGCCTATATTAGAATTTTCTCCCACCTCGGAAAGGGTATGACTTGGCCAAAGAATAGTTAAAATTGCCAAATAAGTGATTGGTCTTTAAAAATAGTTGGTTTTTGATATAAACTCTTTTTCTTTTAATGATCTGTGAATGTAATACCTTGTTAGCTAATTTGGTTACTAGCGGCTGTGTGATTATATAAGATGGGTCTGCAAGCCAAGTTTCATTTTTTTTTTAGTGAACATGAAGGGTGTTTTATATTTCTAATAACATTGGAATGAGGAAACTAGAGCCATAATTATTTTCAGATTTGTTGATTAAATGGCCAGGCAATCTGAATGAGTCAGCTCATCTCATAAAAACTAAAATTATAAATGTATTAAAGTAGCTAGTTAAAGGAAAGCATGGGCAAATGGTTTGTTGTGTACACAGTATTTATCTTAAGATATAATCAAGCATACATTAAAGAACTCTATGAATTTAAAAATTTAACTATTAAAGTCATATTCTAGGAAAACATTTAAACAATAAGATGGGATAAGGAACAGCTGCGGGGAATGACGATCGCTCTTTAAGTTTCAAGACGTAAAAAAAAAAAAAAAAAGAAGACTCTCCCTAAGTAAAATAAAATGAAAGGAACAATAGTAGCTTGGAAACATTCGCTTCTGGGTGAAGTCTGGATAGAGAAATACGGTTGA
This sequence comes from Panthera onca, assembly GCF_046562875.1. Taxonomy (NCBI): domain Eukaryota; kingdom Metazoa; phylum Chordata; class Mammalia; order Carnivora; family Felidae; genus Panthera; species Panthera onca. The sequence goes on along the minus strand of NC_138339.1, from coordinate 3,684,536 downwards.
GAGTATATAAAATCGTGTTGGACTCGTGATAAAAACATCAGGATGCCATTTATAAAATGACAAAGTTATGAAGCGTTTGGTATGAGTTGTAATAAAAACATCTGGGCGCCGATAGGAGACGAAACAAGGTCAGCTGTTTATTACAGGCGTCGTAATGCACGCTTAACGCTTCGAAGTCAGTGTGCCAGCATCCGGGCAAGGTCTAACAGATAGCCAAAAACTCTGAGCCGTTCAAAAAGATCTCTTAAGAATTTATACAGCGGAACTGTTTCCCCCGATGCGATGAACCAAGCCTCCCCAGCAGAGTTCCCAAGGTTACCAAACAATTTTAAATATTGCAAATAACCAACGGTAGAGGAAAGAGTTGGTTAATTTCCATGTAATTATGGATATTACATCTCTTTCCATCAAATATTTGAGATAGATTGAAACAAAATAAATAACTGTCATAATAGTAAAATGTGTATACAATTATAAAATTAGAAACAAGAAAGAAAAGGCATATGTAACCCATACAAGATGTAGCAATGACTTGTGACTGAATTTTATGTGACACAATGTCTTGTGTCCTGTGAATGAATTTTAGGCCAGGCTTCAGACTCTACTAACATCCTAAGTAGGAAGGAACATAGAAATATGTATAGAATTCTGATTATGAAAAAGGAGAGAAATGTCAAATTCTCAGTGACACAAAGACTTCTTAGTCCTAGACTCCAAAAGAACTTTCTCATGTAGAATTTTGACATTATGTTATAAGGAATCATTATGTTACTTCAAATGGAATCTTTTGATGGTCAGACAGGAGCAGACACGGAATAACAGTGAGGAGAGGCGTGTGGATGTGAAAGAGATTCCTTGGCCCATGCAAGTCCTAGAGAGGATGCCCTAACCGCTGCGGAGGGCGCACCCAGCAGGTGGGGAGTCAAGAGCGAGGGCCTTCATGGGAGTCAGGGTGGGGCACACGAGCAGCAACATGTGAGATGTCACCGGGTCGCGGAAGGGAAGGGCAAGAAGGGGGGTGTGTGGCAGAGGCCGGCCTTACTCTGGCGATCTGCTCACCTGAGAAGTCGCTCACAGTCTGTTAGTGAGGACAGCAGGAAGACACAAAGTGTTAAGAATTTCTAACACATCCTGGAGGACGTGAGCCAGTGTACCAGCTTGGGCTCTTGAGAACATTTTTTACTCAGTCGGTGAAGCGTCTGACTTTGGCTCAGGTCGTGAGCTCACAGTTTGTGGGTTCGAGCCCCGCATCAGGCTCTGCGCTAACAGCTCGGAGCCTGGAGCCTGTTTCGGATTCTGTGTCTCCTTCATTCTCTGCTCCTGCCTCTGCTTGCTCTCTCTCTCTCTCTCTCTCTCTGTCTCAAAAATGAATAAACATAACAAAAAAATTAAAAAAAAGAAAACATTTTACAGCACAATTTTACTGAAAATGTAATAATAGACCCTCATAGCTTTGTCCTGGGTAGCATCCATCAATAAACACAGACAGCAGTCAACTGTAAGTCCGAGTGACCCAAGAGTTACAATCATGTAGTTCAGATACACACTGGCTGGTTGTCTAACTGGATCCTGATTTAGCGAGCAGAGCATCTAAATGTTGCCAGGACCATGTGTTTGTCCTACAACATCTCATGAATTTAACTTTCCTAGATCAGCTCCTCATTCTTGATTTCTGAATGAGAATTAGACGTTAAATTTTCGAAAAGATGGTCGGATGAATGAATAATTTTCTGTACTGAGATAATGGAATATTTATTAGGATGATTAGGGTTATGGAGACCACATAGAAAATGTGATATATTCGGAAAAGCAAATGCCAATTTGTATTTGGGATCTACACCAATATAGCAATGGTCAGCTATTGCATAGGCAGACTTCCGAGTGTCCTGCCTTGAGAAAGGGAGGGGTGATATGGGTACCCGTGGCCCTGTTTCCATCACATACCACACCAGCAGAAGCTTCCACCCATGGAGGGATGGGATAGTCCACGAGGGTGCATCAGAGGCACCAGCTCAAGGGTGATACCCTGTGTTATCACCCAAAATACAGGGTAGGTGCTGAATCGATGACATTTCATGCCCTGTGTCTTTAAGAAATGAAACCATTCTGTTTCTCTTTTTAAAGGTTTAAAAATGTTTATTATTTATTTTTGAGAGCGAGAGAGACAGAGCACGAGTGGGGGAGGGGCAGAGGGAAAGGGAGACCCAGAATCCGAAGCAGACTCCAGGCTCTGAGCTGTCAGCACAGACCCTGACGCGGGGCTCAAACTCATGAACTGTGAGATCATGGCCTGAGCCGACGTCGGAGGCTTAACCGACTGAGCCACTCAGGGCCCCCCTGATGAAATCTATCCTATCTCTGTGCCATCGATGGGCAGAAATTAAAATATAGATGTGAACACGTTATTACCACCTGTCAGATTGGAAAAAAAATATTGAAAGATTCAAGTAGTTCTCATATAATGGGATATATCTCTATCTTTCTCTATATCTACCTATCTATACAACTCTCTCTCTCTCTCTCTCTCTCTCTCTATATATATATATATATATATATATATATATATATATACATACTCAGTCCCAGGGGTAAGAGATCATGTGATTTGAGCAAAGGGGGAGGTGGTTTTCAACCATGGGACTGATTTCAGTTTTTTGTGACTTAATGAAAAGCAAACATAAAGCATCAAAATGGATAGAATTTTTGCTTTTGTGAAGGAGGCGTATACGACGTCTTATTTTTCTGTCCACTGCAATAAATGTGGAGAACATGCGAACTGAGGCCTCACACCGAAAAGCTAATTCAGATCCCCCGTTAACATGTGCGGTGGTCTGATGTGTTGGCCCTTTGTGTCCTGCACATTTTGTATCCCTGGGTTCTCGTGCAGGGATGGTGAAGATGTGCACACTTGATCTTGCGGCTGACAGGCCCAGCTGGCTCCTCCTGGAGCTCCCGGGACCTTGTCCTTGAGTCTGAAGCTACTGCAGGGACCTGCCTGCCCAGAGTCCTGAGTGCTTGCTCGTGTATTGGGCGATGGTTATACTGTGTTATCTTCTTGTCCAACAGCAAATCCAAGGAGTTGTACCAATAATCTAGAAGATCGGAGTTCTAAAAAAATGCATCTCTGCGACCCTTTGGATCAACTGTGGCTAGTGTGCCCCTCCAGGAGGGGCTGGAGGACGCCCATAGGGTTGGGAGCCAATGCCAGCGGGACGGTGAAACACCAGCTGTGGCCCGTCTGTCGCTCCTCCCCAGGTCTGCACTCCACCTCGCGGGGAGGTAATTGCTGGAAACGAAAACGAAGGTGGGTGTTCTCGGTTGGATTGTGTCTGTCCCAAGTCCCCGTGTCAGTGTCCTAAGCCCCAGGACCTGAGAATGTGACTGCTTTTAAGGAGGTGATCAGGGTAAACCCAGGTCTGGTGGCTGGGTCCCAATCCAGTATGGCTGGTGTCCATAGAGGAAGAGACAATTACGACACAGACGCAAACACAGAGAGGGACGACCGCGCAAGGTCACAGCAAGAAGGTGGCCACCCCACGGCTGGGAAAGAGGCTTCAGAAGAAACCAGACCTTCCAACAACTTAATTGTGGGCTTGTATCTTCTCCAGAACAGTGAGGAAATGAATTTCTGCTGTTTAAGCCCCCGGGGTGCACTAGTTTCTAAAGGCAGCCTCTGGCTGGAAAGGCAGAAGCGAGACTGTTTGTCATACAGGAATGCGGGGAATGGGCACCTGCTGGGCAGGGGGTGGGGGCGGGGGCGGAGCACTGGTCAGGGGACCAGGGTAAGAGGAGGATGTGAGGGACCATCCGAACATATCACGCACTTGACAGAATGGCACTTGCAATGACACGCTACGCTCCCCTGACTTTCCCATCTGGCCACGTGCGCTCATGTTCTGGCTCCGCACACGTTACAAAGGCCCCCGCGCCTCGGTGGCCGCCCTCCAGGCTGAGCGAGGGTAGTGTTCGTGTAACACTCCCTCTCCCGCCCCCTGAGCCGATGCTGTCCTCAGGGGGAGCACGAGAAAGCCCTGGTGTGAGTGACAGACTCACCTTATACCGAAAGCCCATCACGGTTACGATTCCCGGGGCATAAAAGGTTACCCAAATTTGGCTTTTTTCTGGGGTTTGTAAAAAAGGGAATTCGATCATCCTCAGTTCTTTCTCAACTTTTCCACCAGTGAATCTTTCCAAATTCTTCTGGAATCGCTGGTTACGATGATTTTCCAGTCCTCGCGGGATAAAGCCCTGACGTTTTAGCCTGGCATCTAAGGTTGTGCACATTTGGTCTGAAACAATGGGACGGACACGTGGGGTCCTGCTTCACTCAAGACGTGGCTGGAAGGAGCTCATGTCCCCTGCCGGATGGGCCTGGCATGTACGCTTAGCACCCCGCCCGGGCCCCTTCCACGAGCCCCTGGGCAAGGACACGGCTTCCGCACCCCGTGTGCGGCTGGACCGCGGGCCTCGTTCTAGGAGCTGGGTTTCCATCCTGTTCTCCCCCCACCCCCCAACAGCAGCTCCAAGAATGCAGTCCCAGGGTCCGCTGTCAGCATCCTAGTGTGGGGGAGACGGTCTGGGGCCCCAGACCAAGTGCTCCAAGGCAGAGCCGAGGGGTCCCGGCCCCCAGAGGTGCGTGTGGAGGAAGGAAGCTCAGCCGACCGAGACCCAAGCCGATCTTCCGTGTGGCCAAGGGTGCCGGGGCGCTGGCGGAGCAGAGCATCTGGGGTGAAGGGTGCGGGCCTTTCTGCACGTCCCTCTGGCCTCCCTGCAGGTCCCACATTAGTTCTGGATGCCTCATGTGGACGGTATTAAACAAACAAAGCATGTCCGAGAACCGTGGCCAGGGTGAGCGGCCAGAGGAAGCCTGGGAGAGGGGAGGTGGGAGCCGAGACCGCGCTCGGATGTTCAGAGAAAGTGAGAACGAGTGCTGGTGGGAGGGCTGACTAGGGGAGCGGCCCGGGGGTCCGTGGAGTCCAAACCCCATGACCAGAAGCCCCAGTAAGCGGAGCTGGGGCTGCCCAAAGATGGGGAACTCACAGTGCTGGGCACCCTTGCTGACGGCTCCCGAGCGTAGCCGTGTGGCCACTTGGCAGGGGTGATGCGGGGGCGAATGTCGAGGTCCGCTTACCCAAACGCCATCAGATAAGGATTTGGTTCCGTGAGATTCCTCACCTCCCTGATTCGCCTAAGATTTAAAGTGCAAGGCGCTCAGTCAGTGGAGCGTCCAACTGTTACTTGGTTCAAGTCATAAACCCAGGGCTGTGGGATCAAGCCCCCTTTGCACTGAGCGTGGAGCCTGCTGGGAATTCTCTCTCCCTCTCCGTCCCTCTGCCCCTCCCCGACTCACCGTGTCTTTCTAAATAAATAAATTGACGACAGACAGATGAATGAATGAACGAGTGAGTGAATAAATAAAGTGCCCACACTGCCCGCCCCCCACCCCCAGACTGCAACGGGTCTCCCCTCTGAAATCTTCCCAGTCTCTACAGAAGGCCCTGCCACCCTCTAGAGACCTCCAAGTCCCATGCTGGTTCTCCAACGTCCTGCAACCACACTCAAGCCATTGCCTCTGAGTGACCACACTCCTTTCCTCTCCCAGGCCACCATCGCGACACTCTGCATGCGGCATCGGGGTCCGAACCGTGGCCCTGCCCCCACACCCCTGCCTCCGCTCCAGGCTCCGGCAGCAGAAGCGCATCTAAGGCGAACCAGACCATGCCGTCCCAGACCAAAGCTCTTCTCCTTCACTTCCCACTGGCTCTAGGACCAGGCCCGGCATCTCCCCTGGCCCCGCGGCTGCAGGATGAGCTCAGACCCAGCCCCTCATCCCCATCCCAGGCCACCTTCCAGCCATTCCCCGGTCACCGAACACACTGGCTTCCCGCAGGCTCTTGACATGCCCAGTTCTTCCCTCTCGAGACCTGTGTACTTGGTGTTGACCCTGGCGGGGCACACCTCCCTCCACGGGGCCGGGCGGCTTTCTCCCCAGCCGCCAGCTTTGAACGTGCAGGGCCCCAGCCTCCTGCACCACCTGAATGGGGGCAGCCCCTCTATCATCCTCCCCTGTGTCCCACCCTCCGGGTCTCCCTCTCGTCGCTCCCCACAGCTCATGACTGCTGCCTCCTGGTTTCTTCTGCTGTGGGTGTTTTGCTCCGTCTGGGCAGGAGCCAGTTCCATGGCGTTCATGAGTCACCCCCCCCCCCGACAGGCCAAGCCACCCCTGACCCCAACCCCCGACCTAAGTCACCCTACTGTTCTTGCTTTTGTGTGTATTTGCTGTATTTTTTTTAAACACTCAACTCTACCCGGCATAATTCTATTGTCATGTCTCCTGCCACCCCCATAGCAGAGCTGAAGCTCCGTTAGGGAATGAGTTATGCATTTTTAGCACCGATTCCAGTGTTGGGCACACCTCTCAGGTGCTTAATAAATGCCTGCTGGTATGTGTTCTCTGAACAGGTGGAACAGGAGGTCCTTTCTAGAACTGAGCCCCACGTCTCCTGGGAACAGGCACCCGGGAAGTACTTAAGTAGGTATCTAATGAATGCGGAAGTGGGTGGCCAGACGTCCCCTTAGCTGCCACTAGGGTTTCAAGCATTTTGTGGCAGAGGGGAAGGGATGGGAAATCAGGAGCTGGAAACCCGGTGGTTATATCCTCACCTGGCGTTGACTCTGTGAGGTGTTGGAAAAGCCACGAGACACAGCCACACTGCAGCGTCCCACCTTCCACGCGGGATAACGGCATCACGCTGTCCCATGAAGCCGGGGGATCGTGGGGAACAGGACAAGAGGGTCCTGACTCCCTCGGAAACCCTTTGTCACGGGGGTGATGGCCTTCCGACCATAAAGTACATTCAAGTTGGAGTTCTTGTGTGCCTACTTTTTTAAAGATTTGTGTATGTATGTATTTATTGTTTTTTAAATAATATGAGGGGCGCCTGGGTGGCGCAGTCGGTTGAGCGTCCGACTTCAGCCAGGTCACGATCTCGCGGTCTGTGAGTTCGAGCCCCGCGTCAGGCTCTGGGCTGATGGCTCGGAGCCTGGAGCCTGTTTCCGATTCTGTGTCTCCCTCTCTCTCTGCCCCTCCCCCGTTCATGCTCTGTCTCTCTCTGTCCCAAAAATAAATAAAAAACGTTGAAAAAAAAAAATTAAAAAAAAAAAAAAAATAAATAAATAAATAATATGAAATTTATTGTCAAATTGGTTTCCATTCTGTGCCTGCTTTTTTATTCATGTGTCAGAAATGCTCAAAAAAGTTGGTAGTTACTGAAGACCTCTGATAATTTCTTTGAAAAATTGTAGGTTTTTTTTCCCCACTTCTCAGCTGATGCTTATTCAGGGATAATCAATTCTATTTAAAGTTGCCCTGAAGAAAGCGTGTTAGGACGGTGTCTGATGTTGTTGCTCTTTTATTAAAAAAAGAAAAAAAGGTAAAGCAGAAATAAAAAAACGGGAACTTTTGTGTGTGACACGTAGAGAATGTTCTGGAATTACCCCTGATTTCAGGCTAATCGGGTTACTTCTTAGTATTGAAGGTAGTATTGAAATTGAGTCTCATTAGATCTGAATGCCAATTGCACGACAGAACTTAATTTTTTTTTCTCTTAGGGGCATAAACAAATTCGACGCTAATGCGGTGGGACTGAGACATGAAATCCCCCAAACACCCCTGTTGAGGCTAAAAAGGATGTGTGAAGTGTGTGTTCAAGAGCAGTGCATGTTCACCTTGAAAATAAAAGGTCGTGGGACAGAGAAGACCCAGGGCCAGGGGACAGCGGTGTCCCTGGCTGCCATCATCGCGGGCGGAGGTCAAGGACTGTGGTCCCTAGAGCAGTAAGAATTCGGGTCCACGTCAGAGAGGCAGAGAGCAGACGGTGAGCCGGACGACAGCACAGGGTCCAGGCAGGGGCGGCACCTCCTTGAGAGCAAAGGACAGGGGTCCCGGCCCGGCAGGGGACAGTCGGTTTCCATCCGAGCGGCGGGCATCTGCCCACCTGGCATCCCGCTTGTCCTGAAATGCTTGCTCAGGACACTCCGGTGTCAGTGCTGGTCTTTTTTTTTTTTTTTTTTTTTTTTTTTGTCAGAGGAAGAGAAAAGAGCCACAATTAGAAAAATGCGTCTGAAGAGACTCCCCCGCCTCCCCGGGGTCTGACAAAAACTACTTTCAGCCGAAAGACGCTAACATCCAATTCATGGCTCCTTCGGGAAACTCCCATGATGGCATTTTTTGGCAGCCCAGGAATGTCTAAGAATTTAGTTCCAGTCTGCTGGCAGAGAGCTGTGTGCCCGACGGGCCAGCCCCCCATGGCGTCAACACGCCAGGGGGCACCCCGGGCTCTCTCTTGGCCTCCACCGCTGGGTTCTCATTCGGTAGGCTGACCTCCCCCCACGAGGTCTCCCCAGACCTTTTCAAAAGCCCATAAACACGGCCACGGCATTTATGGGAAGCGGGAGGGCCAACTTACACGCAGCACAAAGAGTGGGAGCCCTTCCTCTGGAAGGTTTGTGCACCTGAGTGACAGGGGGCGCCTACTGCGCCAAGGGCAGAGGGGGACTCGGGTCGCGATTAGCACAGACGTCGACACCCTATACAGCACAGAGGAAGAAGAACCTCGAGGTGTCCAAGAAGAAAAACACACAAGGAGAAGGCCATTCATTTCCATTTTGCAGGTTAGAAACCCTTAGGTTTATTTATTTTTTTTAAAATTTTTCTAACGTTTTATTTATTTTTGAGACAGAGAGAAACAGAGCATGAATGGGGGAGGGGCAGAGAGAGAGGGAGACACAGAATCGGAAGCAGGCTCCAGGCTCTGAGCCATCTGCCCAGAGCCCGATGCGGGGCTCGAACTCACGGACCGCGAGATCGTGACCTGAGCTGAAGTCGGACGCTTAACCGACTGCGCCACCCAGGTGCCCCAGAAACCCTTAGGTTTAAACACACGTCCTCAGCTAAGGGGAAGACTTCACGCGCACGCGGCAGCCAGTGATTTGCACGAATTAGTGACATTTTGTTTTAGCCAGTGTCCTGAGGCTACTTGAGAAAGCGAACATTGGTCAGTTTTCTGTCTGACAATTACATGGATCGCAGAAGATGATAGCTGAAAAATGTGACCACCCCGAAAGTTTCTGAGCAAACTGAAATTCTCACTTTCCCTAGCGCCTGAGTAACGTGCTGTAGACGTTATCGCCAAACTTAAATCCACGTAAGTTATCTTTTGGTGGATTTTATGATTTAAGATTTTAATTTTGTTTCCTTATTGGTTGTAATTGACATACAAGAGACGTAGTGATTTTTTTTTTGACATACTGATTTATTAAAAGTTTTTTTTAATGTTTATTTTTGAGAGAGAGACAGAGCGTGATCAGGGAAGGGGCAGAGAGGGAGGGAGGCACAGAATCTGAAGCAGGCTCCAGGCTCTGAGCGGTCAGCACAGAGCCTGATGCGGGGCTCGAACCCACGAACCGCGAGATCATGACCTGAGCCGAAGTCAGACGCTTAACCGACTGAGCCACCCAGGTGCCCCTTAATGTTTATTTTTGAGAGAGAGAGCGTGAGCAGGGGAGGGGGAGAGAGAGAGGGAGGCACAGAATCCGAAGCAGGCTCCAGGCTCCGAGCTGTCAGCACAGATCCCGACGCGGGGCTCGAACCCACGAACTGTGAAATCATCACCTGAGCCGAAGTCGGACGTTCAACAGACTGAGCCCCCCAGGCGCCCCTTGACGTACTGATTTTTTAAAAATTGATTTTGCTGAATCGTTCCACTGAGTGTTTTCCTTGATTCTGAGGATCCTTGGGTGATTACCTTGGTTTTTTCGAAACACCTTGCCACATGCTCAGCAACGGTGACTTCTGATGGATTTCAGTTTCTGTGCTTTGCAGCGGTTGACTTTTCTTATTGTTTCTAGCAGGTTTACTAGATTTTAGACAGTTTGATCCTTTGCTATTTCGTTCATAAATTGTCACGATTGTCATAAATATGTAAAATCAGAACGGTAGTCACTTGAACAACCCTTGAAAAAAAAGTCCTACCTGGTATTTAATACTGAAAGAAATGTTCTGCAGGGTATGAATATCAATAAATAGCACAGCTAAAATAGGAACCATGCGAACAAACAAAGTTCTCCACCTCTTATTTGTGTTGCGTCTCTGTGCCGTGAGATGGTTTGAATGAGGGAGAAAATTGAAGCCCTCGATTGGAAATTTCCAGTAAAAGAGAATCCATGGCAGGTTAACTTCAATTTTCTTAACATTTGGTTGGAAAGCTCATATGTGTGTACACGTATGTATACACATCCACGCACGCCCATGACAGATAAATTATGACCCACAAATATGGGGCTTTTTGAAACAAAGAGTAGTTTTTTAAAAAATCACTTTTTTTTGTACTGTCATTGTTGTAACAAATTTAATGTATTTCAGAGTCAGCCAAAACTAAATTTGTGTTGTTTATAGCACTTGTGTTAGACAAGCTGAGACCATGGGTTTAGACAATCTGCTCTCTGCAGTAAGAGTGGGCTGGGTCCAGCCGGCAGGTTAGCACCCGGGTCCCCCCTCTGCAGTAAGAGTGGGCTGGGTCCAGTCATCAGGCTAGCACCCGGGTCCCCCCTCTGCAGTAAGAGTGGGCTGTGTGCAGCTGGCAGGTTATCACAGGCACCACCCCAGTGGGTCCAGCGTGCAGGGGATGCTGTTCCTCTGTGCAAGTGAATAGCAGACGTTGGTTCTGTGCTGGTTTCCTGTTGCTGCTGTAATGAACAGCCATAAACCTGGTAGGTGCAAAGGGCCTGAGGTTTCTTCTCTCACCGTTCTGGAGGCCAGGAAGACGTCTGAAATCCCTTTCACTGGGCCCAAATCAAGCTGTCAGTGTTAGCAGGCCCATACTCCCTCTGCAGGCCTGGGGGAGAATTTGCTATCTCCCCTCCAGGCTTCTGGGGGCTGCTGTGTTCCTAGGCTTGTGGCCACAGCACTCCGATCTCTGCCTCTGTGGTCACATCTCCTTTCCTCCCGAGTGTGTGGAATATCTCTCTGCGAAGATGCATGTGATTGCATTTAGGGTCCACCCGGATAATCTCCCCACTGAAAGAGCCTTCATGGGGTGCCTGGGGGGCTCAGTCGGGTGGGCGTCCGACTTCGGCTCAGGTCGTGATCTCACGGTTGGTGGGTTTGAGCCCCGCGTCAGGCTTTGTGCCGACAGCTCGGAGCCTGGGGCCTGCTTCGGATTCTGTGTCTCCCACTCTCTCCACCCCTCCCCTGCTCACACTCTGTCTCTGTCTCTCAAAAATAAATAAACATTAAAAAAATTAAAAAAACAAAAACAAAAACGAAAGATCTTTAACTTAGTCACATCTGCAAAGACCCCCTTTCCAGCACTGAAGGTAACATGTAGAGAGGTTCAGAGGATTGGGAGGTAGCTGTCTTCGGGTGGGGGTGCATTTTAAAACCCACCACAGTTTAATGGTTTTCCTTTTAGAAAATCTTAAACGGTATGAGGAATCGCATTGCCCATCACAGGGACAGCACACATCTGGGTCATGGTGGATGAGACCAGTCGTACATCCCTTTTCTCATATGGGTCTCTCTTTCTAAATTCACGTTGTGGGGAAATATTTTCAAGGTGCACAAGCGCAGAAGAGCCAGCCACTTCTCCCTTGGGAATTATATTCCCCATAACGGATGCCGGGATTGTCCTGGGACATATAAACGTATGCCAGTGAGAACATCATGTGACACGTGTGCTCTGTAAACTGCAGATAGGGTTTTCAAAGAGTTAATGACTGTCTTCCCTGTCTCCTCTCCACATTTGGCAGTGATTAAGAGAGCGAGAAGTCAAAGAGACGGAGAGGGAAAGAGCTGCCTTTTCTAATAATAAGGCTGTTTGCACGGAACGGTTCCCATCCCTGGCAAAATGGGCTTCCTGTTCAGCAGTCCCAAATCAAACCCTGCCGGTTATTGATCGGCAACTTCGGCCTCCCCCTGCCCTTGAAAACTTGTGACACAGAGGATTAGAGAATGGGTGCTTCTTTCAGACAGATTTCAGCACAAAGCAGAGCCAAGGGGCCAACTGGATAGGCCCGATTTCTTCCCCGAGTTTGCCAATCAGCTCGCTTGCGTTACCTCTATGTGGAAGGAGGGGGTGGACAGAAAGGGGGGCCGGGAGTGCAAATTAATCTAAAAGAAGAGCCTCCCATGAAAAGATACAGGATATTTTTTCTATTAAATTTGACGTCATTTCCTTATGTGTCTGACTAATTTGGGGAGGCCAAAATTCACATCACAAAAATGGCAAAATACCTCCGGTCCCCAAATCACCATGATGAATCCTCCGCCTGAACACTCAGCAGGGGTCTCTGGGGACTTTTGAAGGGGGAGACACGCTAGTACCACTCAGAATATTAACTAGAGCATAGTTAATGCTTTAACTAGGAGAGGAAGTTAAAGAGTGAGGAAGGAGGAGAGTGGTTATCCTGCTAGATATGATTCAACCACACAGCCCTTGCCGTTGGAGCTAGATAGAAGGAGGACCAAGCTGGCTTATCTTCTCCCTGTACCCGCCAGTCCCCGCCCCCCCCCCCAAACCCCAGTGCTATGCAGAGCCACACCCAGCCAATAACCGGGGACATCAGCTTAAAGCCATCAGCGGTGAAGCTCATAGCTTACAGCAGCACTATCAACATTAGCCAAACTGTGGAAAGAGCCCGTATGTCCATCAAGTGATGATTGGATAAAGACGATGTGGTTTATATATACAATGGAGTATCACTCGGCGATCAAAAAGAATGAGATCTTGTCATTTGCAACAATACGGATGGAACTAGAGTGTATTATGCGAAGCGAAATAAGTCAGTCAGAGAAAGACGAATATCGCATGGTTTTAAGAAACACGACAGATAAACCTAGGGGAAGGGAAGGAAGAGTAAGATAAAAACAGAGAGGCAAACCGTAAGAGACTCGTAAATACAGAGAGCAAACTGAGGGTGGCTGGAAGGGCAGTGGGTAAGGGATGAGCTAGACGGGTGATGGGCATGAAGGAGGGCACTCGTGAGCTTGTTTGGAGGTTCCAGCAGGGGAGCGCGGCTACTCATACACCCTTGACCGAAGAACGGTCCTCCTCTGTCGGGGGAAGGTCGTCCTCTTCGACCGAGCGTGCAGCTTCGGGAGGAAGGCACATGGAGTGGTGAGGGAGGAAAGGGACCCCCGCCTAGCCAGCCAGATCAGCCCAATCAACCCTGGCGGTCAATGGGGTGACAGATGTCGCAGCCAGGTCACCCTCACATCCATGAAGGAGGGCACTGGTTGAGATGAGCCCTGGGTGTCACATGTAAGTGATAAATCACCGGGTTCTACTCCTGAAGCCAATACTACATTGTATGTTAACTAACTTGAATTTAAATAAGTAAATTAAAACAAAACAACAACAACAAAAAAAGCAGAGCAGAGAAAGAGAGAGGAATGACAGGAGGTCCAAGATGCCCAGAAGTCATAAACAAGGAGAGCAATTTTCTATCCCAGTTTAGATCAGGGAAGCCTGCAATACTTAGAAAGATTTCCGTAATCATGGTTATTTTACTCAAATGGATCTAAAGTGGAAAGTTTCAATAACTTGGAAAACAGATAAAAATATAAAAGCAGAGCCGTCGGAGTTAATTTTGCAGAGCAGTGTAAACCCTGCAAAGCCCCGGAGGTTTTGAGGATGTCATTATATCACAGTGAAATGCAGAAATGTTATTTATCTCAATTTCACTGGACATTAAATAAAATCATATGGAGGCTGTATATTCTATTTGGAGTGGAAAAAATTGCAAAGTATAATTTTTACAAGCTTCTCAGTATTTAAAGTATTTAAAAGGTGATAAAGATTCTTGTTATGGACTAAATATTTGTGACCACCTTCCCTCCAGGTCCACATCCATACGTTGAAACCCGGTCCTACCGTGTGACGGTGTCCCGAGAGGGACACCTGGGGAGGTGACTGGGACTGAATGAGATCGTTGGGGTGGGATTCATCATGCCCTCGTAGAGTCGGGAGAGAGCTTGCTTCCTCTTCCTGTTCCCCACCATGTAAGGACCCAGTGGGAAATCAGCAACCAAAAGGAAGTCCTCACCAGACCAGGCCATGCCAGCAGCTTGACCTTGGACTGGTCAGACTAACACTGGGACAGATAAACCACCCAGTTTATGGTGTTTTCTTTTAGCTGCCCCAGCAGACCAAGACAAGCCTCTCCTTGACCAAACTCTGGTCAGGTCAGGCTTCTCTGAACTCTTTCAACTAGGCTCTGTTCTTGGGTATGTCCTCAGGAGCCACGTTTTAGCAAGAATCCTGCTAAAACAGTTTAGCTAGAATCCCCTGCCTTCAATATCTGGCCAAGTTTCTCCTCTCGCACTGTCCCTCCCCCCACTCTCCCCCTGCCCCCCGGTGATGTCTGATCTTCCCAGAGTGTCACCACCAAGAATCCTGCTGGGTTGGTTTAGCTAGAATCTCCCTTACCCTAATGCTTCCTTTTAGTAATCTTTGGTCCACTAGCAACCTCACCCTGCCCTTCCACTATAAATTCCCACTTCTCCTTGTTGTATTTGGAGTTGAGCCCAATGACTCTCCCCTACTCCCAAACCCCATGGCAGTGGTCCTGCATCTATCCTAATGGTCCTGAATAAAGTCTGCCTTACTGTTTTAACAAGTGTCAAGAATAAATTTTTTTCCTTCGACAAGGGACATCAGGAAAAGTCGTGTTCTGTAATTTATTCTAGGTGTCATGGTACGACTTGAGAACATAATTCAAATGCCATTCTATGATGTCATTAATAGAACGTAGGTATTCTTGATAAACTTAAAGACTAGCTGAATAAATAAAGGAACATTTACAAATGTTTAAAATACTTAATACTGATTCTGGAATAAAATAGATTCTGTAGATTTAGCTTTCATTCTTTCAACAAATTCCAAGAGTTCACTAACAGCCAAGTACTCTTTCAGGCGAAAGGGTTACAAAAATAAACAAAATACAAAATACCCATGCCCACATGAAGCTTTCTTAAAAGTGGGAAAAATACACAACAGTCAACGTAAATATGCAAAAGAAGTCAGGATATTTCAGTTATTGATGGAGTTCACGGAGGAAAGCAATACAGAAATGGATATAAAAATATATCTTAAAAGCAGATGGAGGAAAAAGACCCAGGACATAGAGGGTAACAATAAAATAAATGACACCTGGCATGCCTGGGTGGCTCAGTCGGTTAAGTGTCTGACTTTGGCTCAGGTCATGATCTCATGGTTCGTGGGTTCGAGCCCCCTGTCGGGCTCTGTGGTGACAGCTCAGAGCCTGGAGCCTGCTTCGGATTCTGGGTCTCCCTCTCTGTCTGCCTCTCCCCAGCTTGAGCTCTGTCTTTCTTTCTCAAAAATAAATAAACATTAAAAAAAATGAATGACCGGTGGGGATACTAACCACTATACTAACGAGGAGGGTAGGGGGAAAAAGTTACAGAGAGGGAGGGAGGCAAACCATAAGAGACTCCTAAGGACCAAGGAAAAACTGAGGGTTGAGAGGGTTGGAGGAGAGGGGAAAGTGGGTGATGGGCATTGAGGAGGGCACTTGTTGGTATGAGCACTGGGTGTTGTATGGAAACCAATTTGACAACAAATTATATTTAAAAAATAAATGACACCCGTCTTCTCATGAGAATTACAGAAAACAGTGAACCAGCACTTTTAAAGTTCTGAAAGGAAAGAAAAATCCAACTCCCCAATAGACCCATACATACACAATCACCTAATTTTTGGAAAAGGGGCCAAGTTATTTCAATGGACATAGGAAAGTCTTTTTAACAAACCGTGCTGGGACAACTGAATATCCATGTGGAAGAAAACGAACTTTGATCCTTAGCTCACACCACATAAAATTTTTACTCGAAATGAATCATTCACTCAACCATTACAAAGTCTAAATATAATACTCTAGATACAAAACATAGGAGAATATAATCCCAATTTTAGGGGAGGCAAAATTTGAAGAGGTGGAGAGAAAGCACTAAGCATAAATAAAATGTATTGGATTAATTGAATCTGGCTAAAATTTAAAATTCCGCTCCTAAAGGACACCACCATTAAGGAAATGTGAGAAGGAGAGGTGCCCGGGTGGCTCAGTTGGTTGAGCATCAGACTCTTGGACTCTACCAAGGGAGTAAAGGATAAAAGCCTCATCATTTACACTTATTTAGGCCTGAATTTTGCCCGTATTCACCCTGAAAGGATAATTTCAAACTAAATTCATCTTTTTCTTTCTTCCTTTCTTTTGTTTTTAATTCACCTTTTCTCTGAAGAGAAAACAAGCTTGTTTGGGTCTTTGACTCTATCCTATGAAGGGTGTTCTATGAATATATATATATATATATATATATATATATATATATATATTTTACACAAAATCCCATCTACATTCCCATCTCTCTTTTAAAGGTAAAGACTACCCCCCTCTTTGGGTGTTGAAGCTTGTAAACGCCTTCCATGTTAGGGTGAGGGAATAAGGATCATTCCGAATGATGAAGATTTTCATCACAAACCATAGCTTCTGGATCAAAAATGTTCCCGACTTTTCAAGCTTGTGGGGGCAAGGGTAAATGGTACCCTTGGTGAGGCCTCATCTCAGGTCCCTGTCCCTCACCCCTCCTCTTCTTCCCCTAAGACACAAACCTCCATTTGCTTTTAAGACTGATTTTTATATTTTAGTTTCAACAGTTTTACTCTGATATGCATACGCAGAGTCATTTTCTTTTTAAATGGATTCTGCGTGACATTTTCTGGCTTTTTAGAACTCTTCGTTGATATTTGTCAACAACAGTTTACAGGTTTTTGTTTCAAAAATATTTTCCTACCTGATTCTACACCTCCTTTAGTTTTGAGTCTCTTGCTAACCCTATGTTAGTTTTCTCAATTTTGTCTCACAGGTCAGCAAGGTGCTGGTCAGTTTTTACTTCTTTTTGTCTCCCTGTCTAAATATAATACTCTAGATACAAAACATAGGAGAATATAGTCCCGATTTTAGGGTAGATAAAATTTGAAGAGGTGGAGAGTCTGAGGAGACTGGAGAGCTTCCTTTGACATTTGTAAAACTCGTTGTTTCGATCACACACTTAAGATCGGTGCATTTCACTGTATGTATACTTGTACCTCAATGAAAGATGTCCGTGGCTTGGATGAGAGTGACGGCCGTGGGGTCAGGAGGAAGACATCGGATTCTGGGTGTGTTTTAATTCTAGAGTCAGTGGGAACTGCTGTCACATGCCCCGTGCGTTATGACAGCCGGGGAGGAGCCAAGAGCCAGTCCACCTCTTCTGGCTGTTGAAATGGAAGGATGGAGTTCTCCTTTACGGAGATGGGAAAACAACAAGAAGGAATAGATTTGGGGGTTAGGTGAGGGCAAAGTTGGGATCACAGCAGGTTTTAGATGTTTGAATACAGGGGCTGGTGCTGTGCGAAGTCTCTAGACTTTAGGGGAAAGTGCCAGGCTGGGGATTCAAATGTGGGATGAATCTACACGCAGATGAGGTTGAAACCATGAGGCTTGATGAGCTTATCATCGGGGCGATTGCAGATGGAAAGAAGAGAGGTCCCAGGCGTGAGCTCCTCAGATCAGAGAGATAAACAAGGGGCCGGCACGGGAACTGAGCCGGAGGCGTGACGGGGACGGTAGGACAGCCGATACGAATGAGCTCTGACTCTTCTCACTGTCCCATCATCTCAGCGAGAGCCCCAAGCATCCGTGCAGTTCTGGTTTACTTACAACACTTTGAATCTTTTCGGTGAACGAACACGGCTAAGAGAGCGATTGGTTATAGAAGTGCCACATGGTGCCAGTTGCCACTGGAGTCAATGCGGGTGGTCGGGTTTTCTACCTGTTCAAGGATACCAAGCCTTGCACTTTGGACGAAACAGACCCCAAACTGTGGACGGTCATATGACTGCTCCTGTCCCAAACAGCTCCCAAAGGCCACCAAGGCGCTGCCGTGGGATATGAAAACCTACCGAGGGTCAAGGCCAATCCTGTGGTATATCGTCTATGCGGGTTATGAACATAGGGGCTCGCAAAAGAACCCACCCGTGTGCTATGTTAGTCCTTTGGGCCGCTACAACAAAATACCATAAATAGGGTAGCTGACAAACCACAGAAATGTATTTCTCACAGTTCTGGAGAAAGTCCGCCGTGGCTGGTGAGGGACCCCTTCCTGGTTCACAGGTGGCTGGGTTCTCTCTGTGCCCTCCCGTGACAAAAGGGTGGACGGAGCCCTCTGGGGTTTATTTTATAAAGGGCACAAATCCCATTTGTGAGACCTCCACCCTCACGACCAAATTTCTTCCAGAGTCTCCACCTCCTGACACTATCACCTTGGGGATTAGGATTTAGTATATGAGTTTTGGGGGAGGGGGAAGCCCACGCATTCAGTCCGTAGGAGATGTGACCTGCTGACTGTGCACATTTTCCCAGCCAAGGGAAATGTAACTATTTCAATACTTACATTTTCTCTTGCAATACTGATGAGTTAAAGACATCAAGGAAAGAATGTGTTGAAAAAAATCATGTTTGTGTTTAACTATTTGAAGTACCCAGACGTCTTTCATCAGATGCACATGTGCAAACGTGTACAGGAAGAGGGATGTCTGGGGTGCCTGGGATAAAAGCGCTCATTTCATTCGAGAGCGTAAAGGGCGGGAACGCGAGAAAGTGTGATTTGGGCAGATAGTCAAAATGAATGAGGTTAGAAGTCGACATTGAATCCCATTAGAAATCGACAGTTAGAAATCGACGTTCAATTATAGCCATTCTGGCTGTAAAATATCAAGCACATCAAATACTGTATCAATGAAGCATCTGCTGAAAACTCAATGTGCGTGCCACCCAGGTAAGCGGTTTGCTATTAAATGACGTGCTGATTACAATCTCACGATCCCTTAATCAGAACTGAGAAACAGTAGAGCATTTGAGATTAAGGAGGTGGTTTGTGAGCATTCAGTACAAGCTGGCATAAGCCATTTCTGGAGTGAATGCCATTTCTGGTATTTGTAAGACCTCCCCCATTTCTCTTTCAGAAGCTAATATGCCCCCAGGATTTGGTTTGTTTATGGTCAGTCCTGTGGTCTCCAGGTAAATAGGTCCCGGAAGAGTCGGTCAGGCCCCCAGCGCTCCAGAACCCCAGAGGTCGTGGGGCCGGCTCTGTGTGAGGGTTTCTGGAGCGGATGCCACAGCGGCATTAGCTGATTTCTAAGTTCCCATTGAAATGTACGATTTTGGGGTGCTAATATTTTGTAAAGCGATCAGAAGGTAGAAGTTAGGTGTTTCTGTTACCTTGCTGTTCTGTTGGTGCAGAGCAGTGATTCTCAAAGGGGGACAAGATTGCCCCCCAGGGGACATGTAGCCCTGTCTGGAGACATTTGCTGTTGTCAGTGTCGGGGGAGGGGGCTGCTGGCACGAAAAGGGCAGAAGGGGGGGTGCTGCACGGTGACCTGCAGGGCACGGGCAGCTCTCACCCCCAACCAAGGAGCATCCAGTCCCAAATATTAATAGTGCCAAGGCCGAGAAACCAGGATTTTGATCCAGCCGTCTGGACGGCAGTCACCAGCCATCTTCAGTGTGGGTACCATGCGATGAACAATACAGAAGTTCCAGGCTGAGGACAGGGCGCCGAAGTTTGACCCCTGAAGACCTTACATATTTTGGATTGGAAAACGTAAGAGAGACGTTGATTTGTACCATGGTGACACGAGAGGCTTTACAGTAGGCTTTCCACGAGTGAGTGAAAAGAGCCGAACAACGAGCAAGTGACGGGGCCAGAGACCTCTCTCAGAACCTGGCCTTGTGACTGAGACCCTGTCTCATTCTCTAGGGCACAGAATTCTGGAGGGTTTGCGCACCTGGGAAGTCACGGGCGCACGGACAGCAGGCTGCAGTGTCGCTATCGGTCATACAGGCTGCTTTTACAGATGGTCCAGGCACGAACGTATTCCCGTTTGAGATTATTATTTTTTTTTTACTCATTTTTACTTAATAAAAATAAACAACAAATTAATAACAAATTAATGCATAAAAAATAGATAATAAAATAATAAATTAGTCGTAACAGATTACTCTTACTAAAGGAAATAGTGGCAGGTGTCTTAGAAATAGCTTTTCCGGGGGCGCCTGGGTGGCGCAGTCGGTTAAGCGTCCGACTTCAGCCAGGTCACGATCTCACGGTCCGCGAGTTCGAGCCCCGCGTCGGGCTCTGGGCTGATGGCTCAGAGCCTGGAGCTTGCTTCTGATTCTGTGTCTCCCTCTCTCTCTGCCCCTCCCCCGTTCATGCTGTGTCTCTCTCTGTCTCAAAAATAAAAAAAAAAAAAAAAAGAAAGAAATAGCTTTTCCGCACAAGTCCCGGAAAACAAGAGGGACTTGCTCATTCTTGAGGCGGATCTGTTCTCCACGAACACACCTGCGCCTAAACATGCCTGACAGTCCCGTTCAGCTCTGGCAGGACTTACCGCCGTGTGTGAAGCGGGCGGTAGTAACACGTCCCCGCTTCCAAGTGCCAGATGCACCTTTCACAACTGTTGGATCCCTGGGTTCTCGGAGGAGAACGTACACCAGAACCGACACCGCCACGGTAACCACGAGGGCATAATCAGCGCCGACAGCCAGACTTGTTTGGGCTTCACTTTTTCATTGTCGCATGTTTAGCACACTTTGTTGGTGATAGTGGTTGTCTTCTGAACTGCTATGACTGCAGGTGGTTTTTCAGAAGAGACGTTAGGGCGTACCATGCGTGCACGCGCGCGCACACACACACACACACACACACACACACGTGCTTGTGCAGCCAGCCCATACCTGGCACAGTAGTCAAGGTAAGGCTAATGCGTGATGGCTCCAAGGCGTGGAAGCTTATGTCTTACCCTCACTCTCTCACGTAAAATCCCAAAACGGTGTTCCTGGCGAGTGAGGAGCTCTTCCCCGGCCAGTGATTCGGGAAAACCTGCGCTTCCCATCTTGGATTGATTGTGCCCGTCTACACCAAGTCAGCGGGTGAAGAAAGAGCACAGAGACTCTTGGGTGGAGAGGTCTCGTGCGTTGGGTCTTCACATATTGTTGGGTACCTCATGTCTGCCTGTGTCCCCGGGCTTGAACTTCGTCAATTCTGTGGCCACATCTAGCTGCCGGGGACTCTGTAAAATGCCACGCCCCTGAGTGCTCAGGAAGAAAATGGCACGGGTTAGGTGAACAGCTAACTGGTTTGCCATACCCAGTTCCAATTCTTACCTCATCCTCACCAACAGTGTGATGTTGTAAAAAAAAAAAAAAAAAAAACCTCCGTCTCTTTTCATTCTGGTCTCTTCAGTAATATATTCAGAGACATGGGCTCTGTGAACTGTAGGGGGTCTCATTCAACGGTGAAGTTCAATGCCAAATTAATCAAGAATAATTGTCCACCACAAGGGCGGGTAGGGTACCGGTCCCCGAACACAGGAAAAAACCATCACCAAGGTACGTAAAAATCATTCTTGGAAGCTTTCATTTCTGGAATTAGAGGGGAGCAAAGAGGAACAGAATTTAAATTTTGCCGCAAGGCCGCGTGGCAAGGCGCGTATTTGGCTTGGCACAGGTGAGTTGTGTCTGAGAGCCCTGACCAAGTCCTGAAAGCATTCTACTGGAAAAAACATTTAAAGGTCAGCAGAGCCCATATATTTTTCCGAAATGTATTTGTAAACAATGATTTCTTCAGTGAGAACTGCTGTGATCTCCTGGGGCTTTTGCACAAAGGCCGTGTTTTCCCAGTAGAGAATCTGCCTTTGATCCCCAGTGAGTCTCAGAATCCGATGCTGCGTTTTCACCTGGAACCCACTGAGTGTGGTGTGCAGCTCCAGTTGCCTTGGTTTCGGATGGAAACTACCATGTTCACGTTCGCTAGGGCATCTAGAAAGTGCAGGGGAGGCCGGTGAGTAAATGTGCCACCTGTCAAACTCTCTATCGTCGTTTCTAGGCGGCACCAATGAGTCAGGCATCAGGAGGCCCTTCCCCAGCCCCGGCCAGGTTAGAAGCCGCTGTCATCCTGTCGAACAGTTTGTGCTTCTGAATTCTCAGACTAAACAGTGCTCAACAACAAAGCAAGCAGACACATACAACATGGAGTTGTTAAATAATATAAATACCGGCTTACAGTTGCTGGCTTATAGAACAACAAAACAAAGCACTAGGATGATTTCAAAGGAATGATTCACAAAGCACAGTCATATTAAGTTACGTGGTAAATTGAGGGGCACCCGGGGGGCGCTCAGTCGGTTGAGCGTCCAACTCTGGATTTTCGGCTCAGGTCATGATCCCAGGGTCACGGGATCCAGCCCTGCATTGGGCTCTGCACTGAGTGTGGAGTCTGCTTAAGATATTCTCTGTCCCTCCCCCTCTGCCCCTGTCCCCCACTTGCACTCTCTCTCTCTCTAAAATAAA
Organism: Panthera onca; assembly: GCF_046562875.1. Taxonomy (NCBI): domain Eukaryota; kingdom Metazoa; phylum Chordata; class Mammalia; order Carnivora; family Felidae; genus Panthera; species Panthera onca. Next base: position 3,662,069 of record NC_138339.1, on the reverse strand, counting down.
AATAAATAAATAGAAATAAAATATAAAAAAAAATTAAAAAAAGAGAGGTGGTAAATTGAAAAAAAAAATCACTTGACAATCATCGGTTGTCCTGGGTCCTTTTAGAACAGGCTCTAGACTCGCCTCAGTCACAGAAAAGTTCCTCTGGTCTAAGAGATGTGGGTGTGTCCGACGCAGAGCCTCCCCCAGGATTGGCAAATCTACCTTTATTTAGACGTTAGGAGATAGGACAGGTGTCTCAGATCGGTAACAGCATGTCGGGGCTGGGTGAATCGCCTTGGGTGGCATTAACTCCAACTCATTCTGAAAATGGAACAGAAAATAAGATACTGGCAAGAGTTGGAGTTGCTGTCCTCGTAACAGGGTGGGATTGTCTGGACTCCTGGAAGCACACGGTGGTGGTGGCCATATACAAGAGTTGGGTCACCTGCTCGGTTGTCCCATTTATCTGATCTGGGATGACAACGGGGTATCGATGAGATATTTACCCGAGAAGTTGATGAATCAGCTTATCTCTGGCCTTTTCACAGAAATGATTTAATGCAGCTAGCAAAAATATTTTCAATACAACAAAGTAAAACGATGCCTAAAAGTGATAAATGAGGAGAACCAGAAAACAAAAGAGGAAGGTGTAGGGGCTCCTGGGTGGCTCAGTCGGTTAAGCGTCCGACTTCGGCTCCGGTCATGATCTCACGGTTCATGGGTTCGAGCCCTGCATCGGGCTCTGTGCGGATGGCTCGGAGTCTGGAGCCTGCTTTGGATTCTGGGTCTCCCTCTCTCTCTCTGCCCTGTCCCCACTCGTGCTCTGTCTCTCTCACTCTCAAAAATAAATAAACATTAAAAAAAAGGAAATTGGAAGACATGAGTGCCCCCATACCCTTCACGCCCTATAGAAGTATTTACTTGTCTTTCAATTTTGAAACAAAACAAAGCAAAACAAAACAATGGGAACCTATTCCTCTTGCCGGGTTTCCCCTGGGCTTTCACAACTGTCTTTCTGCCAGTTTCCTCCCCTTAAACTGATTCCTGCATCTATGCTAGACTCACAGGACTCAGAAAAGCTGGTTTCCTCCCGAGTTTACTGCAGCAAACGATGCAGGGTAAAATGCAAGAGAAGAGACGCAGGGCCGTGTCTGGGGGAAGCTAGGAGCCTGCTCCTGGAGGATGCACCTGCTTCTCCCAGCAACAAGGTGTGACCGTACTGTGAGGTGTGGCCAATCAGGAACGTTCACCTGAGCCTGGGGTCCAGTGTCCTCCCTGGGGCTCCGTCATGTGGGCCCTAAGTGCTTGTATGTTGAGGTTCTTTGTTCTTTAAATCTCTAGAATTCCTGCGGCAGGCATGGCTTTAGCCGTCCTGGGTTTTCACCATTCCAGGGTGCTGGGGCGTTTCTACCAGACAGCAGGTCACAGGACGTCGAAGCTTCCAAACGGTAGGTGGGGGAGCCTGCCGGTGAGTTTCCGTTGGGGAGGATCTCGTGTTGGTTTTTTTTTTTTTTTTTTAACATTTATTTATTTTTGAGAGAGAGAGAAAGACAGCATGAGCGGGGAAGGGGCAAAGAGAGAGAGGGAGACACAGAATCTGAAGCAGGCTCCAGGCTCGGAGCTGTCAGCACAGAGCCTGACGTGGGGCTCAAGCCCATGAAGCATGAGCTCTTGACCTGAGCTTAACCGACTGAGCCACCCAGGCGCCCCTTGCATTGCTTTTCTAATTAGTTTATAAGGCTTTATACTTTCTCCACTCTAGTCCCCCCCACGCTCACCTCCTGCTGTTCAATGTCCTAAAAACCACGTCCTCTATTTCTGCCTCTGTGGGCGCATTCCCCCCACCATTCCTGGTCTTTGCCTCCTCGGTTGCAAAGATACCAGGCTGTGTGGTTTCAGACACTGATACGTAGCCCAGTAATCAACTGGGTTCCAGTTGGCTTTTTACTACTTCTGGACTTTAGCCACCGTGGGAGGATCCTCCCTGCTGGAGCTGGACACAGGGGACCGTGTGAGAAACCTCGGCCATGGGAGGTCTCAAGTGTGCTGCACCACACATGGGACCTCAGTGACCTCCTTTGTGGGTTTCTAGAAGTACAATTACAGTTTCAGCGGCAAAAGGAATCATGAGTGACTTAGGATAATCTCTCTGAGTTTGGGAGACTGTAAGAGGCTCCACAGTGTTCTGCAAAAGAAATTGAAGGATTGTCCACACAGTTGATTTCTGTCTTCCACTGGGGAGGTTTCAGTAACATACTGAAAAGGAAAATGCTATTTAGAGAGCAAAATCAGTACGATGGGAAGATTCTGCCTGCGCTAATAGGAAAGGACAGGTATTTCCGAAGGAAAAGAACAGCACGAAAGTAATAACTTCAGTGTTGTTCTCACAGGGTTATAGAACACCTTTGATTTCAAGGCTCATTGCCTTGTATTGCCTTTTTTCTCATGGGTGTTACGAGAACCCAGGGAGACAAAGACAAATATAATTGTGTCTATATAATGGATGAGAAAATTGGAACGTAGAATGTTTCATTTAAAAGTCCCTGGTCAGCAATGAAAGTGAGAATCAAGGCCATATTTAGCCATTCCCAGAATCTAAGAGTTATTCATTCAATCATAAAACAGTTTGAGATCCCTAGGAGCCAAGCTTTGCGCTAGCTGTGGGGGTGAGAAGAAGTGACTTTGATTCAGCCCAGCAAAAGATCCAGGCAGGAAAATTGATCTGAAAAACTACAGCGTGATATGGGCTGTGATATCAATGCTTGCATTATTATTGATTCATTCATTACTTCCACAGGAAAGCGATGCAGAGCTCCTGCAATATGGCGGACGTCGTGTTGAGTGTGGGCAATGGAGTTCAGAGCATGAGATGTGTGGCCTTTGTCTTCCTGGACTTTGTATTCTGGTGAAAAAGCCCTGTTAATACACAAATACTTATCATGACTATCGTCATACAGCGCTGAGCAGGAGGGGCACAGGACACCGCAGGCAAGTTTGTAGAAGGTCCCAGAACTGTCACAAGGCAGGGGGGATTTGTCACCGGTGCTGATGGAAGCACAGCACTCATGTTACTATTACTTTTCTCTACCTTTTCAATATCAACTGATGAAAGAGGCCAAAAAAGAACAGGACGATGAACTGCTGTAAGAATCTGAGGGCCTGGGTGCCAGTCACCTCCTGACAAAGCATTAGGGATGAACAAGTTTTGGACAAAGCGTTAGGTTGGGCTGCGAGGTTCCTGGGGCCTTTTCTGGCATTAATGTCCCAGTTGCTCTCCAGAAGTCTCTTTCTTGAACATACAAGCATTTGAAAGGGATGGTGTGAATCCATTTGAGTCATCTTTAACCTTATGTCCCAAGTTGTCCCTGGTAAACCCATAGGACTGGGGATGCTGATGGCCTGAAACCTACAGAGGTGAGGTCTCCAGCCCAAAGAGCATCCATTGCCTATAGAACAGCGTGGACGCAAAGTGGCCATGTTCGATTTGGTGTATTCTTTGGGTGCCTAGTCAAACAGAGCATTTTGTAAACAGAGCATCTCTGCCTTTATTTGTGAAGATACGACAGGGAATGACTTCATGGGTCTGACTTCCAGTCTGAACACAGATGTCTGAAAGGTGGGCACAACGTAAGGAGGGCCGGTCACTAGCTCATCATCCCTCATGCTAGACAAGCCTGACATCCCTCCCTGAGAGCACTGTCTAGCTGCGGATGCCCCATGTACCCCAAACATTTGGAAAGCAATGCTGTCTGTAGCGAGATGTTAACCCCTGAAGCATTAGGAGAGTAGCAGACTCTTAATGGTAACGCAGATTCCATTGAGAAACATCTTGGCAAGGAGGGTCACTCAAAAGACCACAGACTACTGAGCGCCGTTGTCACACCTCCAGAATCGTGCTTCGTTCTTTCTGATCTCCAACTGTGATTAGTAACGCACTGTATTTTTGGACTTGAACATTGGTTGAAAGCGTTGGAGTCCGTCTTTATCCTGGTGTATGTATAAAATCAGATTCCACTATTTCTGTTTCTCTTACGGTGCTTCACACGCAGGTTTTCCACGCAGTGAGCGTGACCTAGATCAGTGGTTCTCAAACTTCAGCACGGAGCAGAATCGCTCGGAGGCTCCTTAAGAGAAGACTGTGGAGGCTCAACCCTAGACTTTGTGACTCAGTCGGTCTGGAAGGGACTCTCGTTTCTCAGGGATGCAGATACTACTGATCTGGGGGCCCCATGTTGAGACGCACTGATGTAGACCGCTTCCCAGTTGATGTGGACTGTGTTACCAGTGAGGTCTGGTGGAGACTGTCCACCTTGCTATCTGCCATGGGACCAGAGTGCAGTGCCACATGACTGCCTCCTGGCAGACTTTCCTCATAACCCAGCGAGGGACATATTCAAGGTGTTGAGGAGCACTGAAGCATTAAAAAGCATCCCTTGACTTGTACTTAAAATTTAAATATCAAAGCAAAATAAAAGAAATGTCTTGGGTTTTACGTAGATTACGCTGATATAGTAGAGGCAAAATCAGAATTCCCTTATGGGGACAGATCCATCCCTTAACCAAACAAACTGATACTGCTGACTTTAGATGGGCATGTTACTGTTTTAGATCACTGATAAATATCTCAAATTCGAGATTTCTTTAAAAGAGCCTCCTCTGAAATTTTAAATAAAAAAAAAAAATGACTCAGATTGCTTGACCTGAATGGCTTTAGAAAATCAACTACACACCCTGTTCAAAAATGTGTGGACTCAGGAGCTAAGAGCTTGCATTGCAGAATAATGAAGTAATGTTAAAAACATAATCAACTCAACCCATTTCACTCCTCCTTTGCAGCTTCCGCCTTAACTTATAGGTGGCTTGCCAGAAGAATAGGAAACAAGATTCCCAAGAGATACTCCAAACACGGCAGGATCTTGGAAAAACGGGTGGCATAGGAAATTCTTCCACCTTAGGTCCCTCGGAGAGATGCTCGCCCAGGCATGAAAGGAACATGTGCATGTTATGGTTCGTCAGTATTTTTATATTTTTACAACATCGCAGTGAAACTTTCAAGGAACTATTTCTATCTCAATTAATAATGATTATTGTAATTCATATTCAAATTCGTCGGTTATTTTGAGAGGTTCTTAATAGCGTGACCCATGAGAACAAAGTGAATATTTCACACTCCCAAATTTGACAATGTAATTTTTAAAGGTGCTTTCATAGATTCTGATTTTGAAGAGGTGATTTGTGTACTCATCATCTCCGTGTTCCAGATTCTATTTTTTACAAATTATGGAAAGCCCATCCCATTCAATGCTTTCTTATTCCTTTCCGTTTATTTTCCAGGAAATTAAAGTAAGGAAGACAACTCCCTGGAAAGTTCTTCCCACTTTTCATTTTCTGAGAAACTCTCCCTGTTATTGTCAACCATCAGATGGGAGCACTTGACGTCTGCAGACCGAATAGAGAGAGAAAAGGATGAGTCGAGAAATTCGTAATAGTAACAGGAGACACAGAGAATGCAGGGACTCTTGACCACTGTTTTGTTTCCATCGTCTTTGACTAGAAGAAAATGTTCAGGCTGGATGGTAAGAGGTGTTAGCCAAGAGGTCCTGAGCCCCCGGAGAGGCGTAGCAAGCAAACGAGCCATCAGACGCTCCCAGAAAGTACAAGACTTCAGCCCCACAAAAGTGAAAACTCACAGCCCCAGAATATGTGCAGATAATGATGGAGGAGTTATTTTTCCATGAGAAAATAGTGAATTGTAGGAGAGGAGCCAGATGAGTGGAGGAGGCAAATATTTTTCCCATTTCAAAATTGGAAAAAGGATGAATTCCAGAAACAATGGGCCGATCGGCTCAACAGTGACCACTGATAACAATGAAGAAGTAATTATTAACAGTCCACTGAGCACTTAAAAAGATGAGCCGTCATGAGATCTGGTCCAATTAGTTTCACAAAGACAGCATGTTTTCTCTTTGTGTTTAGTAAATTCACTTTGCAGGGTTCTGGTTACATAAGGAATAATGAAGAGCCATACTTGAACTTACGAAGCTCATTCCAACTTTGCAGTAGACACCATCTTCGATTCTGGGCTTCCTCCTCCAGCCCGGCCCTGTAGCTGTCCCTTCGATATTCTCTGGCACTGGATGACACACAATTCAATAGGTCACAACTGCCTTAACATTCTACTCAAAGAATGCCACTAATTAATTGCTGTCAACCAAAGGAGAAAACCTTAAAACACACAGGAGTGTTTCCTGTTCTTTCTCACGTGTTAACTTCTTGAGGACACAAAACAAAACAAAACAAAACAAAAAAACAAAAAACAAACACAACAAAACATGCTTATAAGATTAGCACATGACCTGAAAGGCCAAGGGAGGGATTGCTGATGATATAACAGGTGAAGCTGAAGAATCGAGCTTCAGAATCATTCAAAACAAGGGAACTGGGACCAGGATGAAATTTAACGGGGCTTTCTAGGAATTCATGGGTAGGTTGTTCATAAAATTGCCAGCAATCAGAACTTTGTACTTCTTCCAAATTAAAGCTCACGAAACCTGAGTGTGCATTTATGGAAGCGATGGTGTCTTGACTTCGGGGGGTAGTGGGGGCACTGGCGGCTACACCCCCACAGAGGATGCAGGATGTGAGCATGAACGGGAGGCCGTGCCCTACAAGGAGCACCTGATGCCTGTCACCTCAGCAGATAGGACTTGAATGTGACTGGAGCAGTGGGGGGGATGGTGCCCGCTGTGCCACAGGTCACGAGGGGCACAAGAGGATACATTTCAACAGGAATCGGATCATGGCTTAGCCATAGAGAAAGTGCACCTACAAAACACTCCCATGAGGCAGGGAGTCACTTGTCCTGAAATGTATTCAAGTCAAGGCTGGATATGATGTAGAGTGGATCCTGTATAGAGGCAAGGGAACAGCATTGGCCCAGCTGATTGCAGGCCCTTCCAGCTCCGGGATTCTGTCCTCCCATGATCCAGATGGCCAGGTGCTCAAGGCTCTCTCCAGCCTGCTTGCATACATGTGGGTGCACACACACACACACACACACACACACACGCTCAGAAGGAGCCCAACTTGGAGGAAACGAGAGATGCCCAAGTCCTATCCCAAGCCTGTGACCGTGGGCTCTTTATCCAAAGTCTAATGCTTTCCAGAGACCATCCAGCGACACGGCATCTTGTCTGTGGGGTTTTCCACTCACACTTCCTGCCACTGTAACAAGAGCTGGTTGGGTATAATGAGCTCGTTGTCAGGTTTTAATTAGACTTCGGTTTCATTATGGCTTTTCCCCCTCTTTGCTTCCATTTGTTTCCTATGGCAGCACTTTGGATGCTGAAGTAATGTTTGTCTCGTGTCCAGCTTCTGAATTAGGATCGCGTGGGTTCTGAAAACCCGATGAAAGTGTCTGTAGACATTTCAATTAATGAAGGAACTTTATATTGTGATGGGTGATTTTTTTAATTGCTTCCACAAGAAGGGAACAGCACTTTTTTTTTTCTGGACAAAACAAAAAAACATAATAGAGGGGAAATGTAATAGATGCAACATTGGAGACTTAATTGGAGGAGACGTGGAATTCATTGTCTTTGCATCTCCTTTTATAAAGCGAAATGAACAGTCGTGAAACATTTTGAAAAGTATGAAGTAGTTATGATAACACTCTTTTATGAAACCTGGTAAAATTTAGTAATTGGCAATAATAAACCCAGAAATCATCCCACACTCTACCTCTGAGGACTCAGCTTGCAAACTACATTAGAATTCTATGTTTACTCTTTTTTTCACAAGGGAACACGATGCGAAAGAACAAAGAGCTGCATGAGTCGCTGGTGTCCTCATCTCCTTAGAATTCTGACCGTCACCAGATAGTCGCCTCGGCTATAGTCGTCATTCCTCCATGCACGCATTCATTCATTAACCCACTCATCGCTTTTTTACGTGCCTCCTTTGATGGTGCCTTTCTTCTTTCTGGTTTTCCTCGTTCTGGTGGTGTGGATGATGATCCACATATCCCGGAGCTGTTGATCTTCAAGCCTCGCAGAAGGATCTTTCCAGAAATGCACAAAGCGGGACTGTTCCTTCAGATGGACAATGACAAGATGGCGGCCTTTTCTACAGGCTCAGGTCACCCGAGTGAGCAACCGAAGCCACGGTGAACTTGAGGGGCGCCAGTGGGGGACGCGTGCTGTACATGCTCAAGTTCTTGCTGTTCACGCTCTGGCTGCCATTTACTGCGCTGAGCGTAGAAGGGAAACTGAGACTTTGCTGTCCAGGGTGGGGGATAGATACACTGTGGTACGTTCAATAGCATATGCGCTGTTTGCTGTAAAGCCACACGCTCTTCAAATACCAGGGAAACATCCTGAAGAAGGTTCCAATGAGATGGATATTTTTACTCCAGGTCGTTGCAACTGGGCGAGCATGACTAAGTCCTGAACCAAATGCAGTTCTGCGGAGTGGGATTCAGCCCAGGAAATTTAAGAAGATGCAAACATTTAATCCTCGGTATTAGAAATGTGCTCCTCATTTAAACCTCCTTTGAACTAGAGTGTAAAACAATCAGAAAGAAGAGTTGAATACACTGTGATAGACCCATTTATGTGGGCCATCTGAGATGGAAATAAAGTGGGGGTTGCTGAGGGTCTAAGCACAGAAATAGGACATCTTATAAGGAAAATGACTGCTCTTGTCAATGTGATATTAGCATGATTAAGAAGAAGGAAAGCCCACTTCTTACAGCACAAAGCTGAAGTTATTTATTTATATATATATATATATATATATATATATATATATTTATATAATAATTTTAGTCTTTATATATTTATTTTGAGACAGAGAGAGAGAGAGAAAGAAAGAGCGAGTGCATGCACTTGGGGGGAGAGGCAGAGAGAAGGAGAGAGAGAGAGAATCCCAAGCAGGTTTCATGCTGCCAGCACGGAGCCCAATGCGGGGCTCGATCTCACCAACCTTGAGATCATGACCTGAGCTGAAATCAAGAGCCGAATCACCCAGGAGCCCCCCCCTCCCCCGCCAAAGCAGAAGTCATTAAACAGTCACTTAAATTTCATCAATCTCACAGATTTCATGTGCAGCTGATTTTTTATTTTTTGAGGATTTTTGACTACATTTGCGCTTAATTCCAAATGGGCAATTTGATCGACAATGGCAGTTAGAAGCGGTGAAAAAGCCCGCGTGCCACAGACCCAGTTGTCAGAATGACGTCATGTCAGTCAAGCCCAGAGAGTACGAAATGGGATGGAAAGGTGCTGCACTCAGAGAAGAGGCAGATTTGAAAGCGGATGTCTGTGCTGGATGGGGCCCCACGGCCCTCTACACCCTAGATCCCTCAGATGCCCCAGGGCCTTAAACTAGCCCTCCGTTTTTCTCCCTCTGTCACCGGGAACGTCTTCCCCACTGCCTGGAGGAAGTCGCCCTTACTTGAGGTTCTAACACAAATGCCGCTCCCTCTGTCAAGTTTTTTGACTCCGCTGCCCAAATGTGGGCAGAAACAATTTGCCTGGGTATTGAGTGACAAGCTGTGTCTGGCCGCCTTCTGTGGCTGGTGCTACCGGCTTGCTTTCTATCATTTCATGAAAAATGCAGAGGCTGGACTATTCCCTACTTTGCTTAAAGTTTATTTATTTATTTGGAGAGAGAGAGAGAGAGAGAGAGAGAGAGAGAGAGAATCCCAAGCAGGCTCTGCACTGTCAGCATGGAGCCCAACATGGGGCTCGAACTCAGGAACCATGAAATCATGACCTGAGCCGAAATCAGGAGTTGGATGCTTACCCGACTGAGCCACCCAGGTGTCCCCTTTTCTACTTCTCTTTGTAGCTCCATAATCTAGCTCCAGGTTGGGAACCTAATGATTTTTCAAAAAGTCCTTGGGGTACCCACTGTCCACCCAATAGAAGCGGCTACCGCAGCCTCCCACGTTCCAGAATCTCGCTGGACTCCCTCTTGTTCCCTGAGATTATGGCCCTGGTGGATGTCCTGCTGGTGTCTCCTGTCTTCCCCGGGTGGACATCAGGACATCCGGTCTTGCTCCTTTCTCGTGGCAACATCTGCTTCTCATCGTAGCCACTGGAGGGACCCCGTGGGCGAGAAGGAACGGGGTCTTGGTCCTGATAAGGATGAGGCCTTGCTGCTCGGTGCCAGGTGGGGAGTGAACAAGGGTAGTGAATCACAGGGGGAAATGTTCAGTTGAGTAAATTAAAGCTGAATGAAATGCATGTTTTTCAAGGACTTGTATGCTTTGTGGCTGTCGAACGGCCGTAGCAAACTCCACTTGGATGTCCCGTGCTCCACAACCCCCAACAGCCACGGCTCCCGGGGCTGGGGGGCATCGGCGCCATGCCTGCGCACGGAGGTGCCACCTCCCATGTCACCCACTGTGGGCATGGCCGCAGGCATAGGTGGAGGTGCACGGGCAGGTGCAGGGGTCGGTGGGAAGCTCTGCTGAGATGTCCAAGAGATGGAAATCTCTGCCTGGGTTCACAGCTCTGCTGAGTAGAGCGCCCACCAACATGCACTCCGGCAGCACCCAGAAGCTGCATTCTGGTGGCATCCCTCACAAATCAGGAGCTCTCTGGGGAGCCTTGGATGACCAGGAAACATTTTCCCGTACAAAGGATCCCAGCCTGGTGCAGCAATAGGGTTCCTCTCCTTAGCATTCAGGCCACACTTCAAAAGATGTTACAACTGTTTCCGGTTCCTTAAAGTAAGGATTTACTAGGAGGGAAATAAGTAGGAGCTTCCACCCAAGGTTCTGCTCACTGGGGGACTTTCCTGATGTCACCTGACTTCCTCCCCTGGCATCTTCTGATACTGTTTTCTTTTCATTTGTTAACGAGTGGAAACTCTGGCTTCGACAGACCTACTCATGTAGTTCAATACGATAGAAGTTGAAATACTCTTGGAGTCATGAATTTTAGACGGGGTCTAGAATAAGAGGTTAAAGGAGATGCTCCTCCTCACTCTTGATGCAAATGTTGGTGTTTGAGGAACTCTGTAATTGCTACAAGGAAGGCCAGCCAGGGGAAGATGATGTACACTTTCCAAGCACATCGTATGAATAACTGTGAGTTCAGAAAGAAAAATTCCCCTGCTGCTGGGCTCTATGGGTGGCCAGACCCAAATCCCCAAATGCCAAGTTTAAAACTTCTAGTGGGATATTACATATTATTTTTAATGGAATTGGGCAGAATGTCACAATTTTGACCACTTACATTTTTAACAATTTAAAAATGGTTCTTAATAATATGAATTTTTAGTAACCCAGAGTGTTCTTTAAAACATGCGAGCCATCCTTCCTGAGGCACTGGAGGATGGGGTTTATAAAGCCTGCATTGAATTCTAAGGCAGACGTTGACATTTTCGAGGACGAGCATTATCCTTACTGAGCATTACACAATCAGAAGGGATGTGTGCTAGTTTTCTTTTGCTGCATAACAAATGACCAGAAACTTAGCAGCTTCAAAAAACCCGCCATTTATCAGCTCATAGTACTCTAGATCGGAAGTTGGCATTGCTTGTGGCTGGATTCTCTCCTTAAGGTCCTACTAGGCTGAAGTCAAGGGGGCAGCTGTACTGTGCACCTTTCCAGAGTATCTGGGGGAAGAATTCACTTCCAAACTTATTCAGATTGTTGGAGAATTTGGTTCAGAGTGGCCGTGGGACAGGGGTTTCCATTTCCTTGTTGGCAGTCACCTGGGACCCATCCTCAGTTTCTCGAAACTGTCCACCCTCCTTGCCGTGTGACCCCCTCCATTTTCAAAGCCAAGAATGGAAGATTTCTCTCAGCAAATGCCCTCATTCCTTGAAATCTCTTCTGCCAGGGAGAGAAGGTTCATCTGACGATGTCCAACTCCTAAAGTCAACTGATTTGGGACCTTAATTACATATTAAAATCCCTTTATGGTCGTCATCAGATTACTAGTTCATTGGACGAAGATGTGCAGGCACGAGGGAGTGGCCCATCTCCATTTTGCTTTCCACAGAGAAGAAAAACATGGGTGCCCAGTTTAGCAATTCTTTCTTTCAGTGCACATCTACTGAGCCTCCTCTATGTGGTGACCACACACTGCCTGTAGGGCAGTGAGCTTACAAGTTCACGGTGTAGCAAGCAATGACTGATGGGTCTAATATGGCTATACTCTACGCAAGCATACACCACGAAGTGGTAAATAGTCGTTTAACAAACACAAACATGGTATGAGACACATTCAAAAAGCTAAACCAAAAGGATCTGACGATTCATAAGAAAAACAAAAGTGGGAGGGATCTATGACTTCTGGCAAGTAACTTGGAGCCAGTACCTAGAAACCGAGCCAGGGACTAGGAAGGGGAATATAGAATAAGGGATATACTTGGGGAAAATCATTAAGCCACGACTTGACAGTTTGAAGTACCAAGACGACTTTCAGGAGGATTTTCTGAGGGGAGTCCTTGCCCTCAAGAGAGATTTGGGCTGTGAACCTTCAGAGCCATTACTCTGAAGACGAAGGTGAAGCCAACTTCACCCGGGGAGTGTGTGTAGAAAAATGGCGGCCGTCAAGGCTGAAATGTCAGGCGACACTAGCATTTTTCATGAGACCTGAATATGCACAGATGTTTGTTTTACCTCCAATTAGAAATTTCTTTCAGCCCACGTTATCATGGTGTTGTTGTTCCTTCATTTTCCAACTTCCCCCAGGTACTCAGGGTAGTGACTGGCCTTCAGTAGCTGCTCGGGGGCTGTTTGTTGGTGGGTTAATGTTAGACTTGTAAATCAGAGTCCCCCAGATGGTTGCTTATGCCTGACAACAGTGCCAAATCCTTAGGCCAGATGAGATAATGTATTGTAAACTCAAAAGGGCTCTAATAATACCCGTTATGACGAATAGCGGAAGCCCAAACAAAATGGTAAAAAGAAGGCGGCTGTGAGTTCCCCAGGGCTTTACTAGTGAAGGCACTAACTTAAAATCAACACAAGCCTGGGGAACGTGTGTCAACCTAATGGTGGGGAGGGAGGCTACAGACATGGGTGGTGGAACTCAGGAGGAGTTATTGCCCCATAACAAAGACATCTGTGGATAGACTTCCATTTTCTCTTCTTAGAAAAGCAGCAGGAATGCTCCTGCTCGGAGGTTCGAGTTTGGACAGGAATTTTCAAACACAATAGACCCCTCGTGAGATCCTAGAATTATTCTGTCTCTAAGGAGTCCCCAGTGTTGTCAGTAACCTAAATTCAAATCTAAAAGAAGATTCTCCTCCCAGGCTTGCGGCTTCGCGGTCTGTGCAATGCGTCCTGTTCCCCACGCGAGTCTCGACCTCCGTGTCCAGCTCCGTGGAAAGAAGTGTGTGGGCCAGTCTCTCTGGGGATGGTTTCCTGACTGACTACCCACTTTCCCTCAAGCCTGCTCCCTACCCCTTCACCAAGGTTTCACACCCCCTGGGCCTTTCCTCTCTCACCTTTAGTGTATGGACCACCAGGCTTCACTAACCCTGAGCGGATTCTCAACGAACACGTAACCCATCAGCTACATACCTGACCTGTTTCTTGCATATTTGTTTCCTCTGGTTTCATTGTTTTCAATCTTGATTTTTATTTTTGAGAGAGAGACAGAGCATGAGTAGGGGAGGGACAGAGAGAGAGAGGGGGGAGACACAGAATCTGAAACAGGCTCCAGGCTCTGAGCCGTCAGCACAGAGCCCAACGTAGGGCTTGAACTCAAGAAGGGCGAGACCATGACCCGAGCTGAAGTCAGACCCTTAGCGGACTGAGCCACCCAGGCGCCCCTCCTTTGGTTTCATTTTTAATCTCATCATGGTTTTATGGATTGCTCAAGCCCTTCTAAGTACTTTAAGCTTCAAGCTGGGGAGCACCCTGGAATCTGAAGATAGGATTCAAGGGATCTCAGCTGAGAAAAGAGGGGGAATTGCAGGCAGGGAGCTCACCATGTTGGACATGATATGGTTCACCCTCACTGTCCACTGGATGAAAAGTTGAGGAAGTATTCTGGATGGTCTGATCATTTGCAAAATAATTCAGCGCAGCAATTACTCTATGTGTTTACGTTAAGGCTTCCATGCTCCGTTCTACATCAACGCATGTTTTATGTTCTCATGAACGCTGTGATTTACGTGGGAAACTCAAGTGCCCAACTCTTGCCCAGTGGAGACTACAAACTGTCCGTGACAAGATAACGGCTGTTTAAATCTATCGTTTCCATTCAGAAGACAAGGGAAACTCTCCTTTTCGTTTCATTGTTGGATCTGTCACCAACTATTGATTCTTCCTTTCCGACTCTCTTTCTCTCTTGCTAATGCCATCAGCAGAGGTGAGGCACTCACTAGTTTGTGCCTGCTTGTCACTGAAATAAGGACGGAACTGACCCACAGGGAAGGAGGTTTAGTCATAGAGCAAAATAATGGCAAGAGATGGCCATAAGACCTAATTTATCCCCTTTCTCCTCCTCCTTCCCTCCCTCCCTTTCCTCCCTCCCTTTCTTCCTTCCTCCCTACCTCCCTCCCTTCCTTCCTTCCCCCCTCCCTCCCTCCTTCCTTCCTCCCTCCCTCCCTCCCTCCTTCCTCCCTCCCTCCCTTCCTTCCTCCCTCCCTCCCTCCCTCCTTCCTCCCTCCCTCCATCATTCTTTCATCCTTCCCTCCCTCCCTCCCTCCCTCCCTCCCACCTCCCTCCTTCCTTCCCTACTTCCTCCCTCCCTCCCACCTCCCTCCTTCCTTCCCTACTTCCTCCCTCCCTCCTTCCTTCCTCCCTCCCTCCCTCCCTCCTTCCTCCCTCCCTCCCTTCCTTCCTCCCTCCCTCCCTCCCTCCTTCCTCCCTCCCTCCCTCCCTCCCTCCATCATTCTTTCATCCTTCCCTCCCTCCCTCCCTCCCTCCCTCCCACCTCCCTCCTTCCTTCCCTACTTCCTCCCTCCCTCCCACCTCCCTCCTTCCTTCCCTACTTCCTCCCTCCCTCCTTCCTTCCTCCCTCCCTCCCTCCCTCCTTCCTTCCTCCCTCCCTCTCTCATCCTTCTTTCATCCTTCCCTCCTTCCCTCCCTCCCACCTCCCTCCTTCCTTCCCTACTTCCTCCCTCCCTCCCTCCCTCCATCCTTCTTTCATCCTTCCCTCCTTCCCTCCCTCCCACCTCCCTCCTTCCTTCCCTACTTCCTCCTTCCTTCCTTCCTTCTTTCCTTCCTTCCTTCCTTCCTTCCTTCCTTCCTTCTTCCCTCCCTCCCTCCATCCTACTTTCATCCCTCCCTCCCTCCCTCCCTCCTTCTTTCCTTCCTTCCTCCCTTCCTTCCTTCCTTCCTTAGACACATGCTGAGCATATATCATTATGGTCCAGTGATTGAGTTCACAAAAATAAACAGTAAAATCCTCATGCTCAAAGGAGCTGGTGATAAAACACTGTCACGAACGTCATGGCAGGAAAAAGAGAACTACCCGTAAGGCGTGGGTGCTGGGCCGGGCTCTACGGAAGGCTTCCTGGAAGTGGATCTCCCATTGAAGCTGGGAGTTGAAAGCTGGGCAGCGGGCGAGCAGTGAGGGTGGAGGGTGTGGTTCCCAGCCCCGGGAGAGGCAGGAGCGCAGAAAATGTCAGGAGAGAACACACAATACTTGAGAGAACACGCGTTACCTTTCAGGATGGCTTGAGAATTCGTTTCAGGAGAAAGAGCTTGACCAGGAAGCCAGAGGGGGTGGGGGCGCCGAGACCCTGACGGAACCTCCAGGCCACGCTAAGTTTAGATTTCGCTCAGAGTATAAAGACGGCCGGCCGGAGGGTTTGAAACCGGGGGAGGCATGAGTGGATTCCTCCTTTCCGGTTTGTTCATCTCTCCAAAATGTAAGCTGTGCTCCTCGAATCAAGGAGAATGTCTGGCATGTAATAGGCACATGAAGACTCTGCGTCGATTGGCCTTTTTTTAAGCCTCAGGTGAAAAGAACGACTACAGTCAAGGCCTTTTGTGGATTCTGGAAGACAACGCAAGTAATCGCATGGGCAGAGCCGTGATGGAAACACTCGTACGATTATGCAGAAACCACCTTCTTAACTAAGGCACACACTTCCGTGCAAGGCTACAGAGCATGAATGTGGTCCTTTTTAGTCAATAATGGCCTCTCTCTGTGACCATTTTGGAGAGCTTCTGGAATGAAAGCCGAACACCAAGGAACCTACTATCGGGGCAGAAGCATCTCCAGCTGCACAGAGCCAAAGGAAGGGTACGGGGGGGATGGGTGGCGAGTGTGCAAACCGGCCCCGTGCGGAAGGTCTGTGTGCTCCACACGCTCTGCTCTGTGAAGTGGAAACGCAGGGTTAAGCTCTGCGGCCGCCCTGGATGTCATCACCCCAGTCCACTGTAAGCGTCCCCTAAGACATCTTTCTGGTTCTCATCTCCAACCCCCCCCCCGCCCCCGCACGTTTCTAGTCCAACTGACCTGCGCTCTTATCAGACTAATGCTCCCCAAACACCCGTTTCGTCATGACATCGCCGGGGTCAGATAGTTACGACCTAGACAGCATTCATCTAACAAATATTTATGATCTGGCAGCCTGGGCTGCTGGGCCACAGCAAAGCCGATCTGAACAAGCCATCTGCATGGTCCTTGAGTGTTCAGAGCCTGGAGAAACGCTGGTGGCAGGGGAGCACCTTCATTAGGAGCTAAGGTTCCTGCTCTGGGCAGGACCAGACTGGCATCCCTACCGAAGCATCGTGTCGTTCCCCAGCCTTCTTTTCGGCCAAGCGCACACCCGCCTCTCATGGGGGGAGGAAACAGGTGAGGAATGACCCGCCCTAGAGGCCAGGAGATATCAAGAGCATCATCCAGAGGATTCAGCGTGATACTCATTTAGGACACTCCGGCTTGGCTCCTGATGACCTCGCAAACTTTTTTTCTGGCTATTCCAAGAAATTGCAACTCCCCCACCTCGGTAGCTATTTGCACCTATCTGCTCACTTTCTTTCAAGTGGCAGCCACGGGTAGGGGGCCATGCATCCACTGAGGATGAGACAGAAGATGTCAAGTGGCCAACGCATTAGGTGTTTCTCTGTCCTATCCCGGCGAGACTTCCTCCCTCGGGTGTGGGTTCTAAGACTTCTGGGAGACTGGATCTAACTCAGGCTCAGTGGTGAGGGGTGGGGCGCGGAGAGCAATCGAAATAAATAAAAGTGGACTCATGTTCGTTATCAGGGCTGAGGATTTCGGCGACTCTCGCATCACTCTGTGGAGCGTGGTTTATCGGACCCAGTTTGTGGATGAGGCAATGGAGACTCGCGGAGCCAGCCAGCTCCTACTCATACTGTCAGCAACTGCTAGGGTCACTGTTCGCACCCTTACTCCACAGCCCACGTTCTCCCCCTTGTTCCGTCCTGACCCTCAAAGAGCGTGAGACCGTTTCTTGGACCGGCTTTTCGCATCAGCGTTGGGTCTGCTCCTTCAAAACTGGCGAACTGCTTTTCCGAAATTGAGTGACCAGACAGTCCTTCTCTGGAGTGGCCGGTCGTCAATCTAGGAGGATGGTCTGCCCATCCCGCGGAGCCCCGACAGACAGGGGGACAGGTAGTGCTTACCAAGCTATTGCAAGGAGAACGGGTCTGCTAGTTATTAAGTGTCTGGAAGCTATTTCCCAGTTTTTAAGTAGCCAGGATTTGCTGCTAATGTAGTCAGAGTCAACATTACGCCCACTGCTCATAAATGACTTGTTTAGAAGGAGGCAAGACATGTTGTGACTTGGCCGCCTTCTATTCTTTGGAGATAAGGTAAAAGTTCCTAGTAACGAAACATGAAAACAAACACATTGCAATTATTTAACATATGTTACAAGTAAATAACTGGAGAATGCACATTTGCCTTCTTTCCCCCTGCCTTTTATTATTTCCTTTGAACTAACACGTCCCCCCAGCTGCCAAACACATGTTTTTTGGGCAATAGAGTCCCTGGGAGGAGCGGCCCCGGGTTCTCTACCGCTCTCTGCCCGGCGCCGAGGTGCCCAGGGGACGAGACGACGCTCTCACTCTGCCCATGGGTCACAAAGGTCCTCGCACACACACTCGATCCAGTTCAAGAAATCCTGGCTTGTTATTTACTTCAGCAGTGAAGTGAGAGGTGCCTTTTCCAGATGGGCCCCCAATGTAGCCAACCAGGGGCAAAGCTTCTGCTTTCCTGAGCATCGGCACCCTGCCGTGTTGGGGCCACGCTGTCTGCGGAAGGCGCACCTGCTGGCGGATGGAAGTGTGAGCTCCAGAACGGGGCAGCTGAGGGTGACTACTGTTCCATCCCGTTGTTCTGTCTGGAAGGTTCCCCCTTCCCTTTCTGTGCCCTTCTGTGCCTCAGTTGACCCCTGGAATTTACCTCTTGGGGTGTTTGAAGAGATTAACAGGGTGAATTGCGTAAACCCAGAGAGCAAAGCCTGGGCCATGGGAAGCATTACAGAGATGTTTGCTGTGACAGAGATGGCGGTGGTGATGGCGGTGGGGGTACTGATGAGATTATGCAAAAAACTAGCGCACCGAATGATTAGAGGTGCGGTAATTACACTACCAGTAGAACAGATACATAGGGGTAAAGAAGGTTGTGAAGTCACTTTTATTATTTATTTTTTATTTAATACTGTCTTTAATAAATAAATGGATTGCATGTGTCTAAAGAGTTGGGATTAACCTAGCAAGAAACATAAAATATCATCTTTTCACTTGTGACGTTATTTGGGAAGGAAACTGTTTTATTAATTACACTTAGCTTGGTTAAAAATTACATGCTGTGGTTCAGTCATGCAAAAATAAAACATCTATTTTCTCTCAAAAAACCCCGAGTTTTCCATGCGTCTCATTTACTCAGGGGATTAAATATTCAAGGTAACGTGTGTTTTTTTTTGTCCTGTCTGAAGGACCTCCAAGGGTTACCTCAGTCCGTTTGGGGGAAACACCCAGTCTTTCAGAGGTGACCTCTTCATTGCAAAAATACATGTTGTATTTTAGAATAGTTTGGGTTTCCAGAAAAATTGTGAAGGTAGTACAGAGAGTCCCCATACATCTCACACCCAGGTTCCTCTCTTATTGATAACTTACATTATTATGATGCTTTGGTTACAATGAATTCACCAATACTAATACATTATTATTAACTAAAGTGCATATTCAGATTGCCTTATTTATTTTTTATATTCTTTTTTTAAAAGTTTATTTTGAGAGAGACGGAGATGGTGTGAGTGGGGGAGGGGCAGAGAGAGAGAGAATCCCAAGGGGGAGAGAGAGAGACAGAAAGAGAGAGAGAGGGAGAGAGAGAATCCAATGCATGGCTCAAACTCATGAAACCATGAGATCATGACCTGAGCCGAAGTCAAGAGTCGGATGCATAACCGGCTGAGCCCCCCAGGTGCCCCTCAGACTGCCTTATTTTACTCAATGCCCGTTATGTATTCAGGGTGACATCCTACATACCTTGTCACCTTAGACACCTCTTGGCTATGACAGTTACTGAGTCTTTTCTTGTTTTTGATGTGTTTGTTTTGATGTTTTGAGGAGTCCTGGTCAGGTATTTTCTAGAATGTGGATTAAATGGGATTTATCTGAGGTTTTTCTCACCACTAGAATGACCTGATGGGAAGAAGGTCCCTGAGACCAGAGACCGTTTTTATTTAATCATATCCAGGGTACCTGCGACCGACATGACTTATCACTGTTGATGCTTACCTTGACCTCCTGGCTGAGGGAATGTTTCTCAGCTTCTCCACTAAAAAATCACACCTTTTCTTCCTTTCCATAGTGTACTCCTTGGAAGGAAGTCACTATGTGAAGCACATACTACATAGTGGGGAATTTTACTTTATGAGTTTTGTCTTTGTCTGGGTTGCGATCACAAAATCCGATAGACTGACTGGCTTGTAAACAACAGAGATTTATTTGTCATAGTTCTGGAAGCTGGAAAGCCCCAGGTGAAGGTGCTGGCAGCTTCGTTGTCTCGTGAGATCCCCCTTCCTGGTTCATAGACGGCCGTCTTCTCATGGTGCTCTCACGTGGCAGACGGGATGAGGAAGCTGTCTGGGGTCTCCTTTATAAGGGCACTAATCCAATTAATAAGGGGTCTGTTCTTATGACCTAATCATCTCCCAAAGACCCCACGTCCAAACACTATAACATTGGAGGTTAGATTACAACACATGAATGGGGGAGGGATACCGAAAGATTCAGTCTATAGCAACTATCTACATAACTTACTGGGAGTTCTTCTGCATGGGAGGTTCGTCTATTCTTCCATATGTATTTATTTAAAAATTTCTGGATATCGGTGTGAACTCATGGACATTTATTGTGTACTCTGAATTCCAGTCCAATACGGTCTTACTTCTTTTGCAACTTAGGTGTTTAGCAATGGCCATGGGGAGCTGTTCTAGTTGGCTCCCGTGTCCCTTGGAGACACCCCATTATTGTGCTTTTCGTCTGCTTGGTTGTTTTTGAGAAATTCCTTACTTTGGGCCCTACAAGATGCTCCAAGCTCATCTTTTTATATCCAGCCATGGAATCAGCCCTTTATCTGAGGAATCCTGGCTCCCGTATCAGAGACTGGACTTGGAAGCTGAGATCTGGGAGCCAGATATACTCCTCGCTGCTGGGGTGTTGTTGCTTCTTGACCCTCTCAGCTGGCTTGGCAAGGGAATACATGTGTGTGTTTTAACTCCTGTGTATATTAATATCTCGCACATATTTCTAGAGGGAACATACTTGTCAATATTTTGCTAATTACGAGTTTATACAGACATTTTAGACTCTCCTCCATTGCTTCATGGATCATTCTAGTCTCTCCTTGCTCATCTGTAACTTACCACTCCGACCGTCTGCCATCCATCCTCCTAATTACTCAGTGACAGTGTTCACGTAGAGCAGTAGCGTATTTGTCAGCCCGTACTCCCACGCGAAATAACTTTATCAACAGATGTACGGTAAGACCTTGCTTCGTGAGCATAAATCATTCTGGAAACATGCTTGTAGTCCAAAGCACTTGTATATCAAAGTGAATTTCCCCATAAGAAATAATGGAAACTCAGAGGATTCATTCCACAACCCCAAAGTATTCATATAAAAAAGATCACAATACTGTAATAGAATGCAGAATAAAGAAATACGAAATATAAAGAAAAACATATTAACCTTCGTGGGTGGTGTGCGGGAGACAAGGGAGAGGTGGGTTACTGTATAGGACAACTTTCACTATCACTAACGAATGTTACTACAGTACAGCGTTTATAAACTCTTGGCATAGACTGTACTTAACGGAACTGGCAATAAGGCAGCAGAAGAAAGGGTCTCTATCTGCAGGCAGCCTGACCTAGAATGCAGCAAAGCATTCCTAAGCTCACTCTTATATGGAAAAGCAAAGGACTGTCCTTAGGTGCTTTGAAGTGACAAAAAATACACCAATGCCAGTTGTGGGCACCTTCCAACATTTTGAGAAATCACTGATTCCTGCTAAACACAGTGGCCTGAGACTGAACATCTGAGCATGGCAGATGATCACCCACAATCCCGCCGAGATAGAGAGAGAGAAATGGGGGGGGGGGGGGAGGAGGAACCATTGGCTCAGTTGTGATCATGTGACATTTGGAGTCATGTACTGCTCGTATTGCAGGACATTGCTCGTTTACCAAGTTAAAACTTATTAGAAGTGTTTGTTCATCTTGTGGAACACTCGTAGAACAAGTTACAAACCAAATTATAGATTCCACTAATATCTAAAGTTGCTTAGGTTGGAACTCCCCCCCCCCCATTCCCCTTATGAGATTGTTTCATTTATTTGTTATAGCGTTAGATTGTTTTGTCGCATTGTGCAACATATTCGGGGATATCCTGACCTCCACTGTAAGGATGTGCCAGAGTTTGTTTATCTGTTCATCTACTGAAATACATTATGGCTGCTTCCACTTTTAGGTGATAATGAATTATCATTAATATTCATTAGTATAATGAATTAAGTTATAAGCATTTATAATGTTGGTGTGGACGTAAGTTTTCTTTTTTTTAATTTTTTTTTTAATGTTTATTTATTTTTGAGACAGAGAGAGACAGAGCATGAACGGGGGAGGGTCAGAGAGAGGGAGACACAGAATCGGAAACAAGCTCCAGGCTCTGAGCTGTCAGCACAGGGCCCGACGCGGGGCTCGAACTCACGGACCGCGAGATCATGACCTGAGCCGAAGTCGGCGCCTTAACCGATTGAGCCACCCAGGCGCCCCTGGACGTAAGTTTTCAAAGCAGTTGGTTAAATTCCTAGAAATACGATTGCTGGCTTGTATGGTAGGACTTTGTTTAGTTTTGTAGGAAATTTCTACACTGGCTTCCAATGTGGCTGTGCCATTTTGTATTCCCCCCAGCAATAAATGAGAATTGTCATTAGTGTGCACACTTAATGACAGTGAGCTTTGACGGGTGTGTGTTTTTTTTTTTTTTTCTGTTTTGTTTTGTTTTGTTTTGTTTTTGTTTTTTGTTTGTGTTTTTGTGTTTTTATTTTTGTTTTTGGCCATTCTAATATGTGTCAGTAGAATCTAATTGCTGTTTTAGGGACGCCAGGGTGGTTCAGTTGGTTAAACAGCCAACATCAGCTCAGGTCATGATCTCGCTGTGAGTTTGAGCCCTGAGCCAAACTATGGGAAGAGCCCAAGCATCCATCTCCTGATAAATGGATAAAGAAGGTGCAGTATGTACATATAATAGAATATTACTGAGATATAAAAAGAGAACGGAATCTTGCTATTTGCACTGACGCGGATGGAGCTAGAGAGTATAATGCTAAGCAAAATGAGTCAGTCAGAGAAAGGCAAACACCATATGTAGAATTTAAGAATCAAAATGGATGAACATAGAGGAAGGAAAAAAAGGGAGAGGGAAGCAGAACATAAGAGACTCTTAATGATAGAGAACAAACTGAGGGTTGATGAAGGGAGGTGGGTGGGTGATGGGCTAGATGGGCGATGGATATTGAGGAGGGCGCTTGTTGGGATGAGCAATGAATATATGAGTGATGAATCACTAAAGTCTATTCCTGAAGCCAGTTATGGTAAGGTTTAAATCAGGTAGTCTGAGCTCTTCGCCAACTCTCTATTTTCTGTATTGTGCTGGCATTCTAGGTCGTTTCCCCTTTCACGTGAACTTTTGCTGGTGACTTCCAAATGGCTTACTTGGAGTTTGATTGCAATTATGTTGAATCTATACCTAAAGTTGAGAGGAATGAAGATTTTAATGTGCCAAGTCTTCTAATCTGTGACCATAGACTCTCACCCCATTTCTCGGCATCTTTGATTTCTTTCATGAGACTTTTTGTTTTCCACATATAAAGCCTGTACATATTTTATTATAGTTATGTCTAAGTCTTTTATGTTTGGGTGCTATTGAGGAAGATACGCATTTTTAAATTTTAAATTCCAGTTGCTTTTCACGAGTATATAGGAAAGTAACTCCGATTTTTTATATTAACGCTGCATCCTGCAACCTTGCTGTCTGTATTCACTTATCTGTTCTAGGACTTTGTTGTGTGTCGGCTCTTTCAGATTTTCTGCATCTAAAATCATGTAATCTGGAAATGATGGCAGTTTTACCTCTTTCTTTGCAATCTGTACCTCTTTTATTTCCTTTTCTTATTTTATTTATTTTATAATTTTTAATTTTTTTAAGTTTATTCCTCTTGAGAGAGGGAGTGAGCAAGCATCAGTGGGGGAGGAGCGGAGAGAGAGAGAGAGAAAGAGAGAATCCCAAGCAGGCTTCATGCTGTCAGTGCACAGCCTGATGTGGGGCTTGAGGTCATGAACTGTGAGATCATGACCCGAGCTGAGATCAAGATTTGGATGCTTAACCGACTGACCCACCCTCATTTTCTTATTTTATTCCATTAGCTGGGACTTCCAGTGTGGTGTTGAACTGGGACATCGAGAGACGACATCCTTGACTTACTCAGAATCTGATGGGGGGAAGTATCTAGCTCCTCATTAATTATGATGTTGGCTATAGGTTGTTTGTAGACATTCTTCATAAAATTAGGAAAACTCCATCCTATTTCAACTTTGCTGAGAGGTCTTTTTTTTTTTTTTTTATGAGCTGGTGTTGGATTTTGTCAAATGACTTATCTTTTGCACAGGATAAGATCTTAAGGTTTTTTTTTTTTTCTTTAGTCTGCTGATATGATGGATTAAACCAATTGATTTAAAAAGTTTTGGACTAGGCTTGCCCAAATTGAATACATACCACTAAGTTGTGAGTATAATTTTTTTTTGTATACATTGTTTGGATTTGATTTGCTAATATTTGATGAGGATTGTTATGTCTATGTTCATGAGATATTAGTCTGTCGTTCCCCTTCCTTCAATGTCTTTACTTGGTTTCATGATTAGGGTAATGCCAGCCTCATAGAATGAGTTAGGAAGGGTTCCACCTGCTTCTAGTTTCCAGAAGAGATTGTAGAGAAGTAGCATCATTTGTTCCTTAAATAGAATTTGTCTATGAAACCATTTGGGTATTTTTTTTCTTTTCTGATGATTATTAACTCAATTTCTTTAATGATATCATTTTATTCAGGTTCTGTTCAGATTATCTATTTCTCTTTTTTAGTTTTGATATTTTGTATTTCAAGTTATTTAATCTAAGTTATCAACTTGGTAGGCACAGAACTATTCATAGTGTGCTTTAATAATCCTTGTAATGTACTTGGGATCAGCAGTAATGGCATCTTTTTCATTCATGATATTAGTAGTTTATGTCTCTATATTTATTTCTTTTTGAGCCTGCCTAGAATTTACCAATTTTGTTGGTTTATTTATTTATTTATTTAAAGTTTATTTATTTGTTTTGAGAGAGAGAGAGAGAGAGAGCGAGCACGATCAGGGGAGGGGCATATAGAGGGAGAGAGAAGAATCCCAAGTAGGCTCCATGATGTGAGTGCGGAGCCTGACTTGGAGCTCGAACCCATGAATTGTGAGATCATGACCTGAGCTGGAACCAAGAGTTGGACGCGTAACTAAGCTCCCAGCTGTCCTTTATTGGCCTTTTTCAAGAACTAAGCTTCAGTTTCATTTATCTTTTTCTTTTTTTAAATTTTTTTTTTAACGTTTATTTATTTTTGAGACAGAGAGAGACAAAGCATGAATGGGGGAGGGTCAGAGAGAGGGAGACACAGAATCTGAAACAGGCTCCAGGCTCTGAGCTGTCAGCAGAGAGCCCGATGTGGGGCTCGAACTCACGACCGCGAGATCATGACCTGAGCCGAAGTCGGCCGCTTAACCGACTGAGCCACCCAGGCGTCCCTCATTTATCTTTCTCTATTATTCTCCTAATTCCACTTTTTACTAACTTATGCTCTAGTTTTTATTATTTATTTGTTCTACTTACTTTGGGCTTAAAATGATCGTCCTTGTCTAGTTAGAAACTTCTGTTGTTGATTTTATCTCTGTTTAAAATTTTTTAATATTTGCATTTAATGCTACAAATGTCTTTGTAAGCACTGATTTTTGCTATATCCCACAAATTTTGGTAAGCTCTATTTTATTTTCATTTAGTTCAAAGTATTTTAAAATTTCTTTTGGAACTTCACCTTTGACTCATGTGTAATTAAGAAGAGTGTTGCTAAATTCCCAAAGTAAACATATTAGACAATTCTCTAGCTATCTTTCTGTTATTACTTTCTAGTTTAACACCCTTGATGTCTGAGAATATACTTGATATTTCTAATTTTTTATTTTTTATTAACAAACATTTTTTTACATTTATTTATTTTTGATAGACAGAGAGAGACAGAGCACAAGCAGGGAAGGGGCAGAGAGAGGGGGAGACACAGAATCCGAAGCAGGCTCCAGGCCCCA
Organism: Panthera onca; assembly: GCF_046562875.1. Taxonomy (NCBI): domain Eukaryota; kingdom Metazoa; phylum Chordata; class Mammalia; order Carnivora; family Felidae; genus Panthera; species Panthera onca. The sequence continues at coordinate 3,636,248 of NC_138339.1, read as the reverse complement.
AGCTGTCAGCACAAAGCCCGACGTGGGGCTCGAACTCACAAACTGTGAGATCATGACCTGAGCCGAAGTCGGATGCTCAACCGACTGAGCCACCCAGGCGCCCCTTACTATTTCTAATTTTTAATTTTTTTAATTTCTAATTTTTCTCATTTTTAAAATTTCTAATTTTTAAATTTGTTAAGCTATGTTTTATGGCGCAAACTGTGATCTATGTGGGTTGCTGCTCAAGGTGAGTGTAAGGAGAATGTGTATTCTGCTGTTGGTGGTGGAGTAGCTTATAAAAGTCTCCACGTTAAGTGATGAATAGTTCTGCTCAGGACCACTATCCCCTTCTGCCAACTTGATTTCACAACTGCCGATAGAAGGTTGTTGAAGCCTCCGGTTGTGACATATATTTGTCAATTTCTCCTATCTGTATCATCAATTTCACACTCTGACATCAAGAGCAAACCCATTTAGGATTATGTCTTTGCGAGGGAGAGCATCCTGGGTACCGCTGAGAAGGGCTTTTGCAGACGTAATTAGGTGATTTATTTTAAAACAGGAAGATGATCCTGGATTGCCCCTTTGACCCAATCTAACACACGAGCCCTAGAAGAAGCAGAGAGGTTTCTCTGGCCGGGGGCAGAAGAGAGATGTGCAGAAGGGGCAGCTCTAGACATGAAAAGAAGCTGTGTACCATTGCTGGTGCTGATAGAGAAGATTCCATGAGTGGGAATGTGGCCGCTAGAAGGCAAGAAAGACGCTGGACCGACAGCTAACGAGGAGGATGGTCCTACATACACCCAGCAGTGAATGCCACCAACAACCTGAATGAGCTCGGACGTGAATCCTGCCCCAGAACCCCCAGAAAGGGGCGGCCTCTTCAACACCGTCATCTCAGAGTCCTGAGGCCCAGAGCAGAGAGACTGGAGGAGTCACACTGTGCCCAGGCTTCTGACCTACGAAGCTACGAGGCAAGCAGTTTGTGCTGCTTTAAGCCACTGAGTTTGCAGGAACTCGTCACAGCAGCATGAGGGATCAAATGCCCTGTGCCTGTGGTGGGGGGTGGGGGGGAGGGTAGAGACTCTGGAGACAAGGGGGAAGAAGAGCCACTGGGGAAGCCACCAAGCAGGGTAGGAGCCGAGGTGTCTTGGCCACCTCGGGCACCATGACAAATTAGCACAGGCTGGCAGCTTACAGGACAGTCTGTGGACTGGAAGTCTGAGGTCAGGGGCCAGCACGGCCGGCTTGTGGTGAGGGCTTCTTCCTGGCCTGTGGACGGTCCTACTGGTTCCTCACTTGGCCTCGCCTTGGCCCACTCGTGTGGAGGGAGAGTGGGCTCTCTGGAACCTTCTGCTTCCTCTCGTAAGGGCACCACCCCATCCGGAGCGCCTGTCTTCACGACCTCATCGGACCCTGCTCTCGTTTTGGGGGCCACACGCACGTCCAGTCCGTCCCGGGGTGTATGCGTGTGTTCTCTGACATTGTGGTGGGGACTCAAGAAAGCACACGGCAGAGAGAGAGCACAGGGCGGGCGTGTTCAACACCTCCTGTTACGATCAGGCGATTGTCTGCACAGGAAAACAGACCACCTTGAACACGAGCCTCCCTTCTCCCCATCCTGTTCCGGACTCTCCCTACACACCCTGATCTCCGCTCCCACAGGTGAGCCCTGTGTGTCCGTCAGGATCCGCATCTTGCTGGACTTGGCCCGAGACCCTATGAATGTCCGTTGCCCAGAAGTGATGGCATCCGTGATATCTTGGGGTGAGAGTCCTGATCTGCCAGGGGCGGAGCCCCACGGCTACTCCCGGCACCCACGTCCACCCCCGGCCACACCCCCCTGGTGCCAGCCACGCTGTTCCCTCCTTCCCACGGACCCGATCCAGTTTTCACAAGGCAGGCTGTCCATAGCCTCCCTGGATACAGCGTACTTGTCTGCTCACCTCCCGGGTTCTCTTAACGCTGTTCACGTGACCATCACATCCCCGAAGACGCTGGGCTGTAGCTGTTTCATTAAGCGCAGAGAACCCCCTTCACTGGGCAACCTTCCGAAGCAGAAGGCACCTCGTGTCACCGGTGGCGGGTCCTCGGCAAATAGTGAAATCGCTTTGTGCTTTTTTGGCGGAACAAAGGACGGAACGGACGATCGGTGGCCACTCTTGGCCTGACGCTTCCCTCGCTACCTTGGCTGTTAGCTTCGGATCCAACCCGCGGTACCTCGGAATCCATGCTTTCCGGGAAAACTCTGAATGTCTGCAACGTGCTGAGTGCAAGAGCCGCCACAGTGAACAAGATGACACGGGGTCCCTCACGGTAGCCAGCGGCAGCCTCCGGGAAGGATGCGCACAGCATCGCCGTCCGTGGAGAGCACCACGGGGGAACCCCTCGAGGGTCCGCCCCAGGGGAGAGTGGCAGGGCCTAACCTGGCACCGTCCGGGAGGCCTTCTCCGAGTCCTGCGTGCAAAGAGCGTGCCTGAGGATGTGTGAGGCCAGGAGGAAGGAAAGAGGCCAGCGTGCGCAAGGCGCTGGAAGATTCTGACTTGGCTGGAGGGTGGCAGAGGCAGGTGCAGGAGGCTCGCAGGCATGTGGTCTGATGGGGCCGTGGAAACGCCCCGTGTGCAGGGACGGCAGCCTCAGCGCAGCCTGGGCCAGAATCGTGAGCCTGGGGCCTCCTCTCTCAGACCTGCCCGTGGGCTTCTGCTCCCCCTGGGACACCGCCTACGGTGAACGGGTGTTCAGGGTTGGAATCTCCTGGATCGGGGGACGTGGGAAGATGCTCCCCGTGCTCTGCCCCCCGCCCCCCACCTCGGACGGGCTGGACGTCGCGTAGCCTCATTTACACGCAGGTTCCAGACTCCGCGGCTGCGCGGCCCGCGTCCTCGGGGGTCCGTCTTGCACTCCGTCCGCCTTTCTTCAGTAAGCGCAGGACAAATGGGATGGACACGCATGAGATGATCCAGGCCGGGACCTCGGGCCGCGTCTAGCCTTTCCGACGTGAGCCCCGTGGGTGGAGACCAACACAGGAACGAACACGTAGGTAGCTGAAAACATCGATTCTGAAAACAGGAGTGCAGAGAGCTTTAGCCCACGATCTTTCACGTCCGGGTGGGTGTTTTCTATCGATGTTGAGATTTGCCGGGAAGTCCCCTGGGCTTTGAGAATGGAATCGGTTCCGGCGTTAGAGTGGGCTCCTCCTCGTAGGGACCCTGGGCCGTTCCTAGGCTGGGTTGCAGGCCCAGGAGGAGCCCGCGAATACTGTCTCAAAGTTTCCTGCATTATGTTTGAGCTCGGGATTGCACGTGCCCTCTACCAGTGGTCTTCCTTAGGCATCAGCGTTCTGAGCAGGGCAGGCCAGCAACATCCCCCAGGGAGTTCTCTTAAAAGTCAAGGCCGCCCTGTCTTACTCGAGTTCCACTGAACCAGGAAGGTCTGTGGGTCCGCCCGTTGGGGAAGGGCTGGTAGGTTTGCCGTCAACGTCTGACCTCAGCCTCCCCCCCTTCGTGGGCACTGGGGTAGCTTGCAAAGCACCCACGACTGCAAAGGAAGATTGAGTCAGCCGTTTGTAAACAGCTCCCCTGCCCTGGAGAAAGGTGCCTGCTCCTGAAGCCAAAATGCATCTTTTTTTTCACACTTGAACCCAGCTTCGCAGCCAGAGCGCCCCCCCCGGCTGGCTTCTCGGGGAGGAGTGCTGGGTGAGGCCCGCAACCCTGCTCTGCTCCTGACTGCCTGGAGGCGGAGGCAGCGAGGAGAAGGAATTCCTTGAGGACAGGAGAGGAGAGGGGTCGGCAACGCTAAAGGCTTCCTCACGGGGGCCTGTGTCCCTAACTCGAGCCAGCTAATTCCTCCTCCTTGGGACAGAGTGGGCGGCGAGGGGCAGGGGACAGGAAGCCAGGCCTTTCTTCTGGTGCCGGGATAGGCAGAGGAAGACTTCCCACCAGAGGAGATGGGGACAGGTGACGTTGTCTCTCTGCCGGTACCAGCGTCCTATTTTCCCTTTCCAGGTCTCACACTCCAGCTCAGACCGCATGATGCAGAGGTTCAACACGTCCCTGCAGAGAACTTCATGTCAACCACGCTGCCATCTGCCTTCCCCGCACGCTGACCCCGGGGGCAACGAGTGTTGCTGGAGAAACGCGCACGACCGGGCCCTCTGGGCCAGCGGGCTTTCCCGTAGAGTCTGTTACCTGTGCAACAAAACTGACTCTGCGTTTTGTGAGTGCCCTCCAGCGATGCCCTCCCCACTGACCTAACCGTCTCCCCCAGAATTTACCTCCCCCCCCATCCAGCGACTTCACGGAGACACAGCGGCACCCGCAGCGTTAGCCCCTGGGGTTGTCCACTGTGGGGTCGGTGACTGCGTGTTCTTCCCACTGCCCGCTGCTCACACCGGGTCCTCTGGCATCCGGCCCTCCCAATGTCCTTCTCTGTCTCCTCCAAACGTCCCCAGAGAAACACACTCGCATCTACATCATAAACAACCGACTTACAACCAAACACCTCCAACCCCTCTTGGTCCTGGTGGTTTCGCAGATGCGATCTGCAAGTTCTCCTATTTTTTGTGATCGTGCTTCTAGAGGTCCAGGCTGACACGTGTCCTTCCTGCCCCCCTCGCTTCAATTCTCTGCACCCCAGCCGAGGTCCCAGTGAGGGGCCAGGAAGCCAATCAGCTGGTTTTGCTCCCATCTTTCTTGGTAGCATCTGACCTTGAAACCCCTTTCGGCCTCCGTGTGTTCTGTCCGAACATGGGTGCCTCTCTCTGGGCTCCGCCCTTTCTCTGCCCCGCGCTCGCCTCTGCTGTCGAGCCTCAGCCTTGCCCTGGACGCTTTGACCCAGGTTTCTTGAACTGCCACCCTTATCTCTTCTTCATCCATTTTTCCTGATCTGAATTCAGACATTCTGCTAATCTCCACATTTACGTACCCGATTGACTACGAGACTTCTCTACCGTGCTCTCTGCAGGCTGGGTGCTGTATGAAAACTCCCCTTGGTGGACAGGTCTCTGCTCTTCACCAAGTCTCTGACTTGAAGGGAAAAGGCTGTGTGTGTGGATCCCAGCCCCGGAGCAAGTCTGGGGCAGCACCTTATAGACTCCATTCTTTACAAAGTCTGTTCTGCCCCAGGTCACGGGTGGAGGTCCTAGGATCTGCCCGGTGAGTCACAGTTGCCACCTTCGAAGACATCCTTACTTTGGCGTGCACACGCTCTGGCTAACTACGTGTGCGAGGTCATGGAGCATCTGTCATTCGGAAGGTAGCCTGCCTCGCCACCTGCTAGTCAGGGACACACAACCTGACCACCGTTTCAAGCGTAGCAATTGAAATTCACCGAGGAGTCCCACTTCATGATGTTGATGGTAGGAAATGAAATAAACAGAATTAACAATAAGTTCTGATAGGGTCCGATGAGCCTGGACGCTCATCCATCATTTGTAGGCGGACGTGACCCCTGTAGGCTGTTTCCAGCTTTTCTGTTGAGACTCTTCCATGAGGTGTCGGTTCCATGGATCCTGTTCTTTGTGTGTTTAGATAGTGTTTTTGTTTTCTCCTTTAGTTTTTTTTTTACTATTGCTTTCTTTTTTATTTTTTAAAAAAATTTTAAATGTTTATTTATTTTTAAGAAAGAGAGAGAGAGAGAGAGAGAGAGGGAGAGAGAGAGAGAGAGAGACCAAGCACGAGCAGGGGAGGGACACAGAGAGAGAGGGAGGCACAGAATCGGAAGCAGGCTCCAGGCTCTGAGCTGTCAGCCCAGAGCCTGACGTGGGGCTCGAACTCACAAACCGCGAGATCATGACCTGAGCCAAAGTCAGACACCTAACTGACTGAGCCACCCAGGTGTCCCTACTATTGCTTGCTTTTATGCAATTTTGAATAATCTCTCAAATCTCTAGTTCATGGACTTGTCCAGGACAGCCTTAATAGCCCCCTCGGCTTGACTAACCTTGAGACAGATTTTTTTCTTGACTCTTGGCCCTCGACCTCCCTTTTCTTTGAGTATTTTCTTTGGGAAAGTTTTGTAAGTCCTTTTTCTGTGCCTTTGACATACATGGGACTCTTTTAAAAAGGCTCTTGCCACTTTTAGAACCTAGCGATGTCTTTTTCAAGAAGACGTGAGCGTGAAGGAAGATAGCGCCCCGGTCCCCTGGTCTCTGTGGGAGGGTGGGAGCCTTAGTCTAATGGGTGACAATTAGCAAACACAGGTGGCCTAGTCACAGACGCGAACATTTGCGGATGCAGAACAATCGGTGCAGGATGCACCTCCGTGACCATCCTCGTCCCTCACGCCCTCCGGTACTTGTCCACCAGCTCCCTTGAGGATTGAACCCTTGCCGCCCTGTTTCAGCAGAGCTGAGCTCAGACTGAGTTCTGGTCTCCCTCCCCTATTGCAAAAGGCTTGAGTCAAGCGTTTGCCTGTTTAACCTCGTCCCGGGCAATTTCTGCTTCGATAGACGAGCTGGGTTGCACTCTCCTCGCCCAGATCGATCAGGTCAAAGCTGTTGCTTCAGTTACAGGAACAAGGATGACTAACAGAAAGTGATGGGATCCGTGCAAAATCAACCGTTAAATAAGTAGGCTGCACAGAGACAAGATCATACGTAGCGAGACTCTACAACTCTTTCAGCCCGGAGGGTTTCTTCTTCCTTCAGCTGACATAAGAGGATTCGGGGTTCGCTCAATGCAGGGCCCAGATGCCTGTGTTTCCGGGGCACTTCAGTTCTTACGGACTATCGTTCCCTCTCACTCCCAAGTCAGAGTCCTCTGCCTGGAGATGTGTCCTGCCCGGGCAAGGATAGAAAATATCTGTGGTTTGCTCCTAAAGAAGAATCCTTTCCGGGTCCTGTGGGAATCTGTATTCCTTGAGGTCACATCTTGTGCCCAAGGTCATCGATCCTGAATTCCTAGAGAAGACGGGACTCTGCTTGCTTGTGGACACCCCTGGATCTCCTACTCTACCTACCAATGCCCTCTTTATTTTGTATTCTTCCCAAGGAGCTGATTCAGGGTTTTCCATGGGCACCTCCTTCCAACTGAGTCCCGAAGGATCCTCTCTGCATAATGTATTTTTCACACAGCTAGATTGGATCTGTGTTTCGGGATCTGCCATGGAGAAAATTCCTCCCTTAAATGCCCTGCACTTTGGGCAAACATAATTTTCACCCTTGGGTATCAGAGCCAGCTACACTGAGTCTATTAATTCTGTCACTGATTTATGTTAAATCACATATGGCAACCTTGCCATGACACAGCATGGTAGGGTAGCCAGTAGGAATTTTAAAAAGTGCTCTGAAACTTTTAAAGTATTTTTTCTGCATCTGGATTTTCACTTTGAATCATCTGGCTGTACTTTATCAGATTAGGTAATGCCGAAGAAGAAAACCGTCCCCACCTCTAAAAGCATACCTCAAGGGCTTTGTTTGTGGCGAAGGAAGCATTTGTTAAATCAAACACATTTGTGATTTTTGACCAGAAACTGCATTAAGGTTTGGTAATTAGAGGAATCAGCGTGAAAAATTGCGCATCATGCAATCCAATCTCCCTTGTGAATCTAAAAAATTGGAACCCCATCAAGCAACTTGATTAGTCAAATAAAATGGATCCATCAGGGCTATTAGTGGATCAGTGATTTATTCTTAAAGTAGCAATATATTGCAGATGACTTTTGGAGTCATCTGAAAAACTGAGAGCAAATGCCTACATCTGAATGGGCAATGCGTTTCTCCAGGAACAGTCCCAGCCCCTCCCGGGATAATGCACACGTTCTCAGTACTGTGTGAGTCAGGGACATCTGCTCGCTTTCCGAGCTAGAAGAATAACAGTCCGTTAGATTTGAAGAGAAGAATACGTTTCGAGGACACTTTGAATGCTGGTTTCTGCTTCCGTGTGGTTTTTCACCTGTGAGTTGTCCTTCAGGGTTTAGACTGACCATGTTTTAATGGCCCATTTTGTGCCTTCTGTTCTTTCAGCCTAGATCAGGGGAGGTATTTTTAACAATGTAACGTCCTTTCCTTAATTTTTTCCTTCATTCGAGTACAGTTGACATGCAAGGGCACATTGGTTGCGGGTGCACAACCCGGTGATTCAGCGTTTCTGGAAGTTACACGGTGCTCACCTCAGGTGTCGCCAACACCCGTCACCACACACCGCGGTTACATTACCGTTGACTGTGTTCCCTATGCTGTGACTCATTCCTCCCGTAACAGGAGGCCTGAACCTCCCTCTCCCCTTCCCCAGCTCCGCCCCTCCCCCCGTCCCCTGCCCCTCTGCCAACCATCGGTGTGTTTTCCGAATTTATAGGTCTGTTTCAGCTTCTTAACAACAATACGATTTTTAAGTGAAAATGATATGAGTTTGGGCAGTGGTGGTACATCTCCCGTAGATGTCTTTCCAAAGTAGAACAAGATGGCTCTTTACTTTCGCGGCCATATATCGGGGCATATTCCGGTTGGTGTACACGGACAGCACGGAAGATCCAAGATGCGTCCCTGGAGGGTGGTCGCGGGGAGAGATTGAGTTCTCCGTGAGGGGTGTTGACACGTGGCTGAATTCAACGACTCCGTTACTCCACACGGGTCTCCTGGAAATGGCATCCCTCATGCTTGTCGCAGAAGCGGGACAGTCCTGTCTCCTGCCCCCCTCCCCTCTTCCCCTGCGCATCCCATGGGGAAAACTCAGATCTAACACACAGCAGCAACCACACTGAGCAAAAGGTTCGGGAGGCTTTTTTGTGCTCGTGTTTCCAGTGTCTTTCGTGTCTGCATCGTGGAAGGATGCTCTGAGTTCATGGCATATAGATAGTGTCTGTGACATAGCCCAGGACTGGAAAAACCACTCGCCAACTACATTTTCTTATTTATTTATTTATTTATTTATTTATTTATTTATAATGTTTGTTTATTATTGAGAGACAAGAGAGAGACAGAGCACGAGCATGGAAGCGGCAGAGAGAGCGGGGGACACAGAATCCAAAGCAGGCTCCAGGCTCCGAGCTGTCTGCCCAGAGCCCGATGCGGGGCTCGAACTCACAAACCGCAAGATCATGACCTGAGCCGAAGTCCGACGCTCAACTGACCGAGCCGCCCGGGCACCCCACCAAACTACATTTTCAATCATTGTGCTGCCATCAGATGGCAAAGCATGAGTATTTGGAATATATTTGTTTGATAATTCCATTAGTGGCAATGAGATAAACGAATGAAAAGAATCCGAAAGCAAACCCTTACTTTATATTCATTAAAACGGCATTACAGGGGCGCCTGGGTGGCTCAGTCGGTTAAACCTCGGACTCTTGATCTCAGTTCAGGTCTTAATCTCAGGGTCGTGAGTTCAAGCCCCATGTTGGGCTCCATGCTGGGCATGAAGCCTACTTGAAAAAAATGCATTACAAAACCCTATTAAGTCAATTATAAAACTGGTAGTATATTTGCATGATGGCTACCAAGTAGAACACAACATAATAGAAGGGTTTTCCAGACGTACGCATGGCCACCACATCGAAGTGTGAACCTTCTTTCCTTGTGTTGCGACATCTAGAATATGAAAATTCATTTTGATAACACAATTAGTGTAGACAATCGCTTAACTAGAAGCTCTTTGAATTACTATCAGCACGACTATCCCCAAACATATCAATGTGCCAGTTGCTATTTCTGTCGGGCTCGTACCCACTGAATTATCTGACTTCCCAATTGCCAGATTTTTCTGCCTGACGGAGCCCAGGGTTTGTTCTACAGGGCGTTAGGACGCTCTTCCTCCCTCGGAAATAAAATTCTGTGTTTACACTTTTCTTTTCAAAATCCAAACGCTTATCTTTGGTTGCTTACCTCCTTCTGAATTTAGTGAAAACAATAGTGGGAGTGAGGTAGTCTAATGTTATCTTGAATTGTTGTGACCGCAGCATCACAAAGGGAGGGGCTGCTCTGTTGACTGCACAGTAAGCCTACAAAGTCTGGAAGGGTTTTTAAAGTCTCTCAGACACAGAATGAGAGCTTAGACGGATGTTCCAGTGAACAAACAGATTCAAAAAATATTTAGAAATAAATAGAACTCTCGGGGCGCCTGGGTGGCTCAGTACGTTGAGCATCAGTCTCTTGACTTTGGCTCAGGTCATGCTCTCACAATTCATGGGTTCGAGCCCCAAGTCGGGCTCTGTGCTGACAGCATGGAGCCTGCTTGGAATTCTCTCTTTTCCTCTCTCTCTGCCCTTCCCTACTCACTCTCTCTCTCTCTCCCTCTCTCCCTCAAAATAAATAAATAACATGTAAAAAATTTAAAAAAAGAAATGCATATAACCCTTGATTTCAGCCGCTGCATTATTTAGAAGCCTTTCACGTTTAGTTAATGTTTTGGGTTTGGATGAGACCACCCAGAGATTTCGGAGAAACGTTTCATTTCTGAAACCTGTTTAGGGTATACTCCACGTGGAGCAAAACAGCCCCACGGATTCTGCGATCAGCAGGAGCTCTGGATCATTCTGTCACATCAGCTCTGGCAGTCAAAGGTCCTTCAGAAGTTCTTGGCCACTGCCTGACCTATCGTTTTTTTCATTTCTCTAAACACTAGGAAGCTTGGACCAACTTTTCTAGTAAAAGTCAAGCCTGGCAGCCGTTCTTGCTCAGATAGCCAATTCCTTTCTCTTTTCCCACCCGCAAAACATGCCATCACCTGGCAGCGGGCAGTGATCCTGCCCCTGTGGAGAATGTCACTGCGGAATGTACCTTTCACACCTCCGGGGGTGTTGTGGGTGACACGTCTTCGCGCCTAAATGAATGAGACCCAAAAAAAAAAAATATTATAGCTACAAAGAATGTGTCTTTCTGTTTTGTGGACTCGGGAACGTGAGCCAGAGAAGAGGAAATCCTGTAGACGGCAGCCCGGGGCCGCTCAGACAGCTGTAACAAAATCCCACGGGCCAGGCAGCTGAAACAGCGGGGCTTAGGGCCTCAGTGTTTGAATTTTGGGGGGCGTTGTGTTGGTCTTCGCCTGTTGATAATGCCGGTCTTGGCTGGGAAGGCCGGAGGCACCCACCCAGGCCTCTGTTACTTTTAGTGAGTCCTCAGACATTGCCCCTGCTAGAGCCATCGTGGCTGGACCGGCCTTTGTGATTCTTACTATGCTCTCAGGATGCACTTCAGCAAAAAGCGTCGGGGAACCTAGGGAGCACGCTCTATTACTCACAGGTCCTGCGGGGTGCACCGCGTGTCCAAGGTCACACAGCCAGGTCGTGGGTAGAAAGGGAGCGTGGGCGGACCTGGGGCTCTGCTTTTACTGGGGGCGAGGGAGGGGTGCCTAGGAATTCGTGGGCTCACTATCGCTAATTTGAAACAACAGTAGGAAAGAGGGTGTGGGGAGGGAGAAGCAGCGTCTCTCGAATCCTCTGTAAGCTGGATACCGAGGGCTTTCTGCGTCGGTGACCTCCTGGGTGTGGGCAGACTCAGTCCTCACCTGGTTGTTTCACTGGGGGCTGTGTCATGCAGCTCGCAGTATGCTTATTTGAGATGGATGTTTTTGAAACGGATGCCTTGGCAATCAAAAAGGCTAGGGGCGGCTGGGTGGCTCAGTCGGTTACGTGTCCGACTTCGGCTCAGGTCAGAATCGCAAGGTTCGTGGGTTCCAGCCCCGCGTCAGGCTCTGTGCTGATAGCTCAGAGCCTGGAACGTGCTTTGGATTCTGTCTGCCTTGCTCTCTGCCCCTCTCCGCTTGCACTCTGTCTCTCTCTGTCAGAATAAATAAACATTAAAAAATTTTTTTAAAAAATGATTAATGTCAGGCACTTAGGTTATGATCGAAGAGCTTAACGCCAGGCCTGTCCTCCACAGGGGGATACAAACACTGGGCCCATGCTATGCAGAGATTCCCTCTTTCTGACTTGGAAGGTAGCACCCAAACGCTGGAAAGTGGGAGGCATGCACTAAAAGGCCTTGTAAAGACCATTTTTATTGAGAGAAATAGTCATTTCTTAGACTGATAGACTATTAATTTCAATGAAGGACTTGATTCAAATATGTTCTGGAAGTGGTAAAATCAACAAAATATTTTTTAAAAGCCTCAAACTTAACCTTCAACTGGGAGGAAATAGGCGTTATTGCATTGATGAGAAGGTCATTGTTGGGTCAGCCACAAGCACCTGCCCTCACTGAACACCCGGTCACAGGTGATGGTTTGGGCTTTGGCTACCGAGGCCAGGAGATGGTCCCACCCTAGATTCAGGCAGCGGTGGAACCTAGTGCCAAATCCCAGGGGGAAAAAATCATGCCAATGTTCCCCAAAGAGCGTTTTCTATATTTACAGCTCCAGAAAAAATAGTTACCAGCTACTAGAGGCCTCCGTTCTGGTTAAGGACCCAATCATGTCCTCCCTAAGTTCCTATATTAAACCCCTAACCTCCACCATGACCATATGTAGAGACAGAGCCTTTGAATGAGATCACGAGGGCGGGGTCCTGATCCAATAGGACTGATGTCCTTCCAGGAAGAAACACGAGGCATGCGTGTGCAGAGAGGAAAGACCATGTGTGGACACGAGAAGAAGGCACTTGGCTTCGGGAGAAACTAAACCTGTGCACACCTTGACCTTGGACTCCCAGCCTCCCAGAACCATGAGAAATCAACGTCTACTGGTTCAGCCACCAGGGCTCTGATGTTTCGCTATGGCGGCCCCGGACAGATTTCTGCATCCTTTCTCTGCGGAACACTTTTGGTTAACACGTGAGTTGTGATATCTTGATCTCTTCTACTTATGTGTGCGGCCGTGTCATCCGTGCTTACTGAAGACACGCCGGAATGTTTAGCCATCAGTCTGCGAAACACCTGCTCTCTCACTCAGCCAACCACACGCTGACACTGAGCTGTTTGCGAAGAGGTGTAACCACCCCGCCCCCACCACCCAAGGGCGTCAATCAACCGTCTCCGGTTGGCTTGCCCGCCAAGGACTGTGCAACGGAGAAAAACACAACCCAGCGTCTGCCTCCGAAGAGAGTGCCCTGACAACTAACAGTAGGTATGGAGGGCCTGACTGGAGATGAGCTATCTTCAGTCATAGGCCCAGGATCTTCAGATGTCTCTCCAGACCTCTGTTTCTAGACACAACAACAACAGCGTTTGGACTCTAGGACTGATTAATAGAGCAGCCTTCTGTGACCTGGCCTACAGCTGGAGATTCTCCCCCAGCTTGAACTCTCCGGGCCCTGCGACCCTTGCTGTGGCCTGGTGTGGGGCAGGAGTAGTGAAGACTGTGGCTCTGGTCACGTGCTGCAAATCCATTTGAAGAGTGCTGCTTCTGTGAATGTCACCCCTTGACTATGGCACACATGCAACTTACACGAATCCTTTGAAACTGCCTGACCTGAGGCACATCTCGGTTCTTGCTGAAGCGACTGTTTTTTCCAGCCACCTGCTACGTGGTGGACGGGCTGCCTCATGCAGACGGCACTGCCCTTGGATCGATGCTTGCGTTTTCTTAATTTAGCTGCAACAGGATGCTCCCCATTTGCCATCCGGCAACCAAGGCGTTCGGCTTCTTCCGTAATGATGTGCGCCGTGCTGTCGCAAGATCCCCCGGCTCGCTTTGCACTCCTTGGGCCTCAAGAATGCTGTGCTGATCTCAGGACCGTTGCCCTCTGAAAGACAGACAGGTTGTGTGATCTGTACATCCTCAAAATCCCTACGTCAGCAGGCTCGTATATGTTAGATGAGGCTCTCTAAGCCCCTTATTGCTCAAATTATGAAAACATAATTTCACTCCATGTCTTAATAAGTTAAAACCTTCTGGAATGAGGGGCGCCTGGGTAGCTCAACCGGTTGAGCGTCCGACTTCAGCTCAGGTCATGATCTCGAGGTTCATGAGTTCTAGCCCCACGTCGGGCTCTGTGCTGACAGCTCGGAGCCTGGAGCCTGCTTCGGATTCTGTGTCTCCCCCTCTCTCTGCCCCTCCCCTGCTTGTGCTCTGTCCCTCTGTCTCTCAAAACCAAATAAACATTAAAAAACAAAAACAAAAAACTTTTGGAAATGTGCCATCCAAGGACCTAGATTTTTAACCAAATCCCAGTCTTCTATTTCTAAAAGGAGGACAATAAAAATCCTTCATCTCACGGTGAGATAATTGAATGCGGAATATGAGAAAGGGCTTTACAAAGCAGTCTGGCATCTCTCAAGGCTATTTTAATCTGTTGTGCATCTCATCGGTCTTTCTGGTCCAGAATTCCTGTTCTGGGAAGTGTCAAGGGAGCCGCCCACCTCCCCACCGCCACTCGGTCCGGGAGCGGGTACGTGGACCCACCCAGGTCAGTGGTCAGACCTCGCTCTCCCTCCCTTCCCTCACCCTGGCCCCGTTCATTCATCCAGGGTTGATTCCTAAAGTAAGGCAGCTCCAAGGGTCGAGCCCCTGAAACGTCTGCATTATGGGGCGGAGAGAGGAATGCCAGGGGAGTCTGTCTGTGCTCTGCGAGAGGCTGGTTCCCGTTCTGGGCAGCCCCGTCCTGTCCGGTGGAAATGCCATAGCCAGAGAGCACCAAGAGAGCTTTCTAACTTCAAGTCCTAGCCTGCCCCCGAGCACCATCGCATCTGGGCCCTTCAGCCCGGGGTCCCGTGAGCCAAAGTCTTCTTTTGCGTAAGTGGTTTGAGGTGGGCGTGCAACACTGCCGCCCAGATCTAACCAGGACAATAACAGTTGGTATTAAATCTCACGGCCCACCCGGCCTGACAGAGACCGTTTGCCAACTGCACTGTTCTTTCCGTTCTGTAAGAACCAAGGATTTTTGGTTGAGTTATGGACTTCTGTGATATTATAACTACTTTTATATGCACACAACTTCAGCATGACATCACCATCGTTTCTGGAAACTCTTTCTGCGTGGTTGAATATACTGCAGTTCAGAGCCAACGGGGCTAATAATCCAAGTATTGTTCAGGATCTTGATAACACCGTCACTACCTAACTGTTGAACTCGATGGGGAACTTTCTAGGACTGAGGATTCTATGTCAAGGGAGCCCCGAGTTTGTTCAGCAAGGGAAACCATTCCCCCCAGTGGGGATTTCCTCTCCCCATCCTTCGATCTGGCCCGCCCTCCTAGGGTTCTTCCGAGCGTGTAGCGAGAAGGAGCTAGAGAAGGCCTATAAACCACATAGGCGTTGTGATAATAAGAAACCAATAGATAATGTGTTCCAGAAGAATCAAATAGCCAAGAGCTTTGACTTATGGGAAAAAAAGGCAACGCTGAAATTTATCATCATTCAGTGTTGACTTTGTGACAAGCGGCTAAATTAAATCTTTGACTCATTCCTTGCAAATTAAAATGTCTTACAAAGCAGCGTCTCCTGATGCCAAACACGTCAGTCCTCCAACCCCACCGTTAGTGTCTTCCACAGCAAGAGAACGCGGTGTCACCGTGGTTGGATCCAGGGTGCTGACTGCTCTGGCACATTCCTGGCCGCCCCACGAAACCGGAGCGCGTGACGCTCCAACAGGCTCGTCATGTCTTCTCGAAGTCGACCATGTGCAGGAGGGTGTGTTTTGTGCATCGGTCCTCCCCGGGAGCTCGTTGACGCGAGTCTGCGCTTGGGCCCTGGGAAACGCACTGCTTTGGCTCTTGGTCTTTCAGAAGTCAGAGCACAGCCAGTAAAACAGAGAGGACCTGACCATTCCTTGGGGGGGAAAAAAAAGTGGGTTTCAAATCAGAGTGGAAATAGATCACGTTGATAGTGAGAAGGAAAGGAGTCTTCCAAGGGAGGCATTGGTCAGGAGGCTGGGGGCTCACGGCTCTCCTGAGAGCGGGGTGCACTGACCCCTTCTGCTTCGGGGGGACAGAGAGGCAGTCCGGTGGCGATGAGGGTGCCGGCTGGGGTAAGTCGCAGCAGGTCGTGGGGAGCAGGCAAGAGCCCTCAGTGTGATGGCACTGTAGACCTGGCTCAGTGTCTGTAGGCACATCTACCACGGAAGGAAGATCCCCTTCCCTTGCCTTCCACGCAAGCTCATCCTTGGAGAGGAAGAGACAGGCTTTATTTTCACTGCAGAAGTGTCTTGTGGAGGGCAAGACTCCCCTGCGTCCCACCCGCTCCTCTCTCCCAGGTCTGGTCATGGCCTTGGTCAGGAGACTCTGGGACCGGCCACTGGGGGAGGTCCGTGGGACCTCCCACGGAAAACCCTTCCACTGGCCGTGGCTGCGGGGGTGGGGCCCTGTGACCCCCACGTCACGGAAGAGGCTGGGGCTCCATCTTTGGTACTTGGAATGGAGAAAAGGGGGGCAGGGGTGGGAGCTTTGGGACAGATGAAGAAGAAAGATATTGAAGGGGGAGGAGAAAGGGGAGCAAGGAGTTTCCCCGCATGAATACCCTGCAGAGAGGCCCGGGAGTGTCTCCAGGATGACCTTGCAGAGATCTGAGTGGTGAGGCCTCGGCCAGTCAGGGGAAGAATCCCAGGAAACCATCCTCTCTGGACCTTCTGGACTCCGGGGGAATCTGGTGCAGAACAGCAAGGGATATGATAGCAAGGAAAGGTGGACACTGTATCTCCTTCCTCCTGGGGCAGAGGCTTGGATGCCAACGCCCAGCCGGAGAAACACCTGCCTCTGTGCCCTGTCCCAGCTCTCTGGGGGACCTGGGGAGTGCAGCCTGCAAGGCCGGGTCCCGGGGCAGCTAGACCCCTATCAGTTAGCCCCTCATGCCAACCAGAAACTCAGGGAAGTATGACAACTTGGAAATATCAAGGGGAGAAGCAAATCCCCACAAAAAAGCAAACCAGAATCGACCAAAGAAATACACAGAAGTAGGCTGACTTAATTTCTCCAGAGAGGATCCAAACGCCTCCATTAAAACTGAACACAAAACACTCTCATTCTCTGCATCGACAACCTCACAGGCTATGGGACTAGAGGGGGAAATAAAAAAAAAAAAGAAAGCAAGATCTGATTTCTGTCCCCTTTCCAAAATAATAGGTTTGTGACATTAGCCAAATTAGCTTCTCTGAGCCAATTTCCTTCCCAGTTGTTTGGGGAAAATGATGGCGCCTCACACAGACATTAAAGGCGCTGTGTAATCTACCAAGTTAATCAGGCTTGCGGTGATGGAGTGACATTCATTCCGCTATGAATACTGAGTACCTACTATGCGCCACGCATTCTGCTAAACTTTTAAGTGTATTTATTCATTTTTAAATTTTTTAAATGTTTATTTACTTTTGAGAGAGAGAGGGACAGTGCATGAACCGGGGTGGGGGGCAGAGAGAGAGAGGGAGACACAGAATCCGAAGCAGGCTCCAGGCTCCGAGCGTCAGCACAGAGCCCGATGTGGGGCTTGAATTCATGAACCGCGGTATCATGACTTGAGCCGAAGTCAGACGCTTCACCGACTGAGTCACCCAGGCGCCCCTGTATTTGCTCATTTTTTAAAAGTTTATTTTATTTATTTGAGAGAGAGAGAGAAAGAGGGAGAGGGAGAGGGAAAGAGAGAGAGAAAGTGAGACAGGGGAGGGGCAGAGAGAGGGAGGGAGAGAATCCCAAGCAGGTTCTATGCTACCAGCATAGAAACCGATGTGGGGCTTGAACTCACAAACCCATGAGGTCGTGACCTGAGTCAAAATCGAGTCACACGCTTAATGGACTGAGCCACCGAAGTGTCCCTAAGTGTATTTACTCACCGAATCAAGCTGTATGGAGGAGGTTTGATCTTTTTCTCTGTGTTATGGAAGAGGAAACAGGCAAAGAGAAGTAAAGTAACGGAACCAAAGTCACCCAGTGCCAGGAAGAGCTAAGATCCTCAACAGACATGGACTTATATCCATTTTGGAAGATTACAGGTTCTAGAAATAATTTCTAAAGGAGCAGAAACAGCTTGCCATTTCTGTTAAATAACTTTTATAAGACAAGCCAGGCAACCACAAGGCCACTAATACAGAATAGGTAAACGGACGGGGACCCCTCAGAGGTCCGTGCCTATCTTAGCATCGGCATACGAACAAGGTGCTGCCGGTGGGAAACGTGGAAAGAAGGGATAGTGAACAACCAGTGTCGGAGAGCAAAGTGAGAAAAAGAAGTTGATGTAAGTACCCGCCACGACCCACACAGAGAAACAAATTACAGATGGTTTAAGGGTCTAAATAGGAGGAGGCAAAAGTACAAAATGCTGTTCTTAATTTATAACCTGGGAGCCCAGATGGTTTTTGCTGGGAACAAATAGAACACAGAAGCCATCGAGAAGAGGACTGAAATGAAGGTTGAAAATTCCAACCCTGTATGAAACGTAGACCGTGATAGCCATGACATGCAAAGAGATGTTGCAGACCAAGAAGGAAAACATCGACAGGTGCATGGATAAAGAAGACGTGACACGTATACAAACACACACCATGGACACACACACGTACATAGGAATGTCACTCAGCCATAAATACGAACGAGATCTTGCCATTGGCCACCACGACGGAAAGACCTAGAGGGTGTTATGCTAAGCGCCACAAGTCAGACGGAGGCACACAAATACTATATGATCTCACTCATACGTGGAATCTAAAAACCAAAGCAGATAACAAACGAAACAAAGAAGAAACGGACTCACAGGTCTAGGAAACAAACAGTGGGTCATCAGAGGGCACAGCATAGGGGATACAGTCAATACTACCGGGATGATGCTTTATGGTGACAGGTGGTAGCTGAACTTACCATGAGGATCGTTGACTATTGCATAAAAATGTCAAACTCCTATGATGTGCCCCTGAAACGAATAGTATGCTGTGTATCAACCACACTTCAAAAAATCCTAGTGGGTGGGTTGCCTGGGTGGCTCAGTCGGGGTGAGCATCCAATTCTTGGTTTCTGCTTAGGTCACGATCTCACAGTTCGTGGGATCGAGCCCCATGTCGGGCTCTGCGTTGAGTGTGGAGACTGCCTGAGATTGTCTCTCTCTCTCTCTCTCTGTTCCTCCCACCCTGGTGCCCTCTGTCAAAATAAATATTAAAAAATAAAAATAGTTAAAAAAAATCCCAGGGGAAAGGCATGGGAAAGGTTGAAGCAGCCGGTGACAAAGAAATGAAATGGGCAAATCCCGCATGCAGAGAGAAAGATGCTCCTTCCTTGATGTCCAGGAAGAGGCAGGACCGACAAAGAGAGCCATTTCCCACACGGTGAGCTTTGAGAGTTTGGATGTTGAAAACACCCGGACGTGGCAGGAAATGGCGAAACGCTCATAGGCGGCTGGTGTGAACAGAAGCCATCACAGGCTTTCAGAGGATTATTTGCGCTTAGGTATCAGGTTCAAAATGCACACATGCTTTTGCCAGACTTTCCAACTCAAGGCCCGTTCCTCAGAGATTCTCACACAGAGGACCCCAGCTGTGTGTGATGTTTCGCAGCGGGATCTGTAGTTGGGGATAAAGGGAAGGAATCCAATGCCCGTTCGAAGGACAGAGCAGAGCGAAGGGTGCCCTCTGAAAACCTCCAATGAGGTACAGCCCAAGGAACCTTGGATTTTGGCGAAGGTTCTCGGAGAAGAGCTGGGGCCACCGTCGTTCTCACTCTTGGTGATACTGCTTCTAGGATCTGTAGTGTGTATGTGCCCCTGAAGCTTTGGAAGAAACAATAACATCAGGCGAAATGATTGGCGGTGCTTTCCGCGTAGACGCCACCGGGGAAAAGGAAACATGTTTCCAGGATGCACCCACCGTTACTCTCGCTTCTCTAGTATTGGGTCGTCTCTGACCTTGAGAGCTGGATTATACACTTGCAACGTCTCCTCTTTTCTTTCTCCCTGCCCCATCACCTGGACGACTGTCCCGCAAGGGGCAAGAGTGACAGTCCTGACAGGTTTCTTTCTCACGGTACCTCTTATTTTGGGGTGCGCTTTCTACCATCTCGGCGAGTGCACTCCATCCCCCCTCTCTTATGTCTGAGCTTCTGGAAGGACACAGGCTTCCGCGCCTCTCAGGAGGTCAGTTGTGTCCGGCCCCAAGATTTCCCCCTCGGCTGTCCTCAGAGCCCGAGAGCCCAGCCCCTGCTTCTCAGAAACAGATGCCAGGGGCTGGGCCCCAGAGACCCCGGTGACGTGAGGCTGGCAGCCAGGCACGAGCCAGGGTTTCGGAACACCGCCTCTTTGGCGCTCTGGCCTGGGTGATGGGGGAAGAGTTTCCTCTCTCAGGATTAGCCAACAAACTGCTCCAGAGTCAGCTCTAGGAGGACAGGGTACGCGACAGGCCCAGAAGCCTGCCTCTCAAATGCAAACCAACCAGCCCAGAGCTCAGGTTAAGCGGAACCACGTTCTCTCTCGGACTTTCGCACTCAGGCCACTGTCCACCAGCCCAAGTCACCCCAAGGCCATGTGCCAGTCTGGTACTTGAAGGAGGACAGCTCCTGTGCCCCAGAGCCAGCTGAAATGATTCCGGCTCACCAGTCCTAAACCTCTTGCCCTTCCTGCCCCATTTCTTCCTGGAGCTCTGTCTTCTGGTTGTGGCCACTCACCCAGCCCTCCCCAGTGTGTCTGCCACAATGACTACTGTTTTGGATGCTGTGCCTCCCCCATGGGCTGCAGCTCCACAGGGCAGTCTTTTAGAAAAAAAAAAAAAAATTAAGTTTCTTTATTTTCGACAGAGACAGAGTGAGAGCATGAGCTGGGGAGAGGCAGAGAGAGGGGGAGACACAGAATCCAAAGCAGGATCCAGGCTCCGAGACGTCAGCACGGAGCCCGACGCGGGGCTCGAACCCACGAACTGGGAGATCATGACCTGGGCCGAAGTCGGACGCTTCACCGACTGAGCCACCCAGGAGCCCCATCCACAGGGCAGTCTTGAAAATACCCGACTGGTCTGTGTGAGGGAGCCTAGAGGTGGCTGGTAACCCTGCTGAGGTCACGGGCCACAGGCGGAGATGGGAAGGAGGGGCTGGGGCCGACCAGCAGGCACTGAGCATAGGCAGATGCTCCCAGATTTCTCTCGACCCTCAATGCTGTCAGAGCAGGTGACACCTGCAGAAGAAAACAGATGAAAGGCAAGTGGCCTCCTCCAGTAAAGTCAGCTGAGGAGTCCGTTTTACTTTGACAGGTGAACTGGAGTCTGAAGGATGGGCGAGGTTGACCTGCAGTGTGCAGAGAGGTCCCCTAGGTGGCAGCAGAGCACCAATCGGCCAGGTGGACAGAAGCCATCCTTCCCCCCAGAGTGCAGGTCATGGTCATGGCGGGAAGGTCCCTGGAGCATCCCAGACACTTCCAGCTGGGCAGCCACTTGGGCACGGTCTCCTGAGGGGCTGGAACCCAAAGCCTCAGGGAAAAGGGGAAGCTCTTCCTGAGAAGGATTCCAGTCAAGGAAAGAAGCACCTCAGGGAGCGTTGCGGATGCACGTTGGGCCAGAAGAGGGGACTTCACAGAGCCCATCTGGGAATGCCAGGAGGGAATGATGGAGGAGGAGACGTCAGCCATGGGATCGGGACATTCTGATGGGGAGCGCGGGCTCCGTCAGAGACGAGCGAGGTTGGCGTCAGGTGCCGAGCCGGCGGCCAGATTTGGGCTTTGGTTAGAGGCCAGGAGAGGTCAGAATGCCACCAAATTGCTCTGCCCTTCGCGGGGAGCTCGCATCCGCTGTGGTCATATGTCCCCGCGGGCACTGGGGAGGCCACTGCTCAGGCAACGTGACTCAGGAGAACCGTGGGTCTTGGACAACCTTGGGTTTGACTCCAACCATGATCGTGCTCTAGAGAAGCAACTCCATCTTCAAAGGAGGCTTCACAATCTGAGCTGCTTGTTCCAGAAAAGGAAACTTCGTAGCTCTGTTAAACACATCACCCCCCATACGGCGACGTGTGCGCCTGATATCACTCCTCTGAAGGGCATGACGAAGGCCAGACTGGCTTTTGAAGAGAGATAGAGAGAGCACGTTACTGCCGTTGAGCACCAACGCAGTACGGCTTCGGGACACTTACTTTCTTAGTGCTATAGCTCGGGGAATCATGCTTAGCTTCCCGTGTTCGGCTCTGCACTCAGTTGCACGGGCTGCATCCTGCCTCAGTTCAGCCGTTGAGTCCCAGAACCCATGGCACTCGCCATCCCACCTCACCCATACAATGGAGCCTATGTGTGATTCTTACGTTGAGTTAAACCGACTACGGAAATCGCTTACTTTTACTTTTCCAATAGCCACTGGGACAATTATTCCAAAATCGTACCACCGAGTTCTGCTTACCATTCCCAGCTTCGTGGGCAGCCACAGAACAGAGGGAATTGTTGGACGGGAGGGAGTGAAATGGCCACCAGGGGAGCCGGGCGAGGACGTTTCCCACGGAAGAGGGGCCAGTCGTGAAGCGGCGAGAACAGCGGGCACGGACAACAGGCTTTATGCCTCAGCTCCCCCGTTCACGAGGGCTGGACACCTGTGCTTGTCACACCTCCACGGGTCAGGTTCCGCATTTGCAGAAGGCATATTCCGTGCCAGCTGCTGGAAAGTCCTGCCCCAGCTGGGACTAGGCTTCTCTCCTGGGATTTAGGTCTCATAGTATCCTTCCCCCCCTTAGATCGCAGCCCCTCCCTGCACCTGCAGTGACGGCAGGGAGACCCCACCACTCAGGTGGGAGAACCACACACAGGATCCGTGCATGGGACATTCACAGTCCTCCTCATGGGTGAGCCCATGGGCCGCTAGTTTTGGGAGAGTGCAAACAAGATTTGAGACTTAAGTATGTCAGATTCCCTAACTTACAAATGATTTCTGCGGGCCCCCTGTTAGCTTTCTATCAACTAAAAGATGTTTTCTTTTTTTAAGAAAATTTCTTAATGTTTATTTATTTTTGACAGAGAGAGAGACAGAGCATGAGCAGGGGAGGGGCAGAGAGAGAGAGAGACACAGAATCCGAAGCAGGTTCCAGGCTCCAAGCTGGCCACACAGAGCCTGACGCGGGGCTCGAACTCACGGACCGTGAGATCGTGACCTGAGCCGAAGTCGGACGCTCAACCAACTGAGCCACCCAGGCGCCCCAAGATGTTTTCTATTATAAACCCAATAATTCTGCCAAGACAAAAAGTGTAGACTGATGCCCATAAATACGCATAATTTAGGAAATGCAGTAGAACAAGGACCTGAGACTTAGAAAAATGAAGCAGGTTGCACAATATCTCCTGTGGCTACGCGTTCAGGGAATCTAGCGCCCACACTGATCATGTCATCCCAAGGTTTCTATACTTGCGGTAATCAGAGCGCTGATTTAGATGTACTCTATAAACACCGCGGCTGCGGTAAGAGCTCCAGCACGATTTGCCTAGATGTTTCACCTCCCCAACACGTCTGGGGTGACAGAAAAGGCGTTTCTTGCTGCCGTGCACCGAAGGGAGGCTTTACTTCACCATGCTGTGCAGGGAGAAGGCCTGCCTTCTGCCCGGAGGGGGACCCGTCTGCCCCCGAGGGCTGTGCACTGTGCCAACATCCCGGACAAGCTGGTCTGGAACAAATGCACTCAGTGTCCTGCCCACAAGACATGCAGACACCGGAGAGACCCACGGAGAACCGCCTCTCCACTCTCGCTGTAGCCGCCAGGCCCGTCAGGGTCATTGGCACGTAGAAGCCCATTTGCTCAGGGCTTCTGAGTGTCTGAATAGATGCATGAGAGGCCACAGATGACAGAGATTCTTGGTGGCCGCGTGACAGGTAAGGAGACAAGCCGGGGGCCTCTTCTTCCCTTCTTCTGCCCACGTGGCCTGCTGAGCGTGCATTTCAGAGCCGCGATTGCGAGTCAGCTGTCCGGACATCTGGCTGGTTCTGTACACGGGGCCTTTACGAGTCTGGTGTGCAACACGTGGCGAGTGCCCATGTACGAATTCCAGGGTATTTTTAGTCCCAGCTGGTGGCATCGCCCCGGCCCCCAGCTGCCACCCCCTGTCCCCCGGGCAACACCAGCTGCTGAGGGCTTTGCCACTGGAGGCCCCGGTCACTTGACTTAATTAGCTGTCCCCCATAGTGAGAAGTGCTGGCTTGGGCCCTCAGGAGAAGGAAGGGCTTGTGCCTGTGCTTTGGAAGGAAGGGAGAGTGTTTTAAGCACGTCGGGTCATCGACAAGGGCCCTTCCCTGCTTTAAGTAGTGATGGCTGAGAAGTGACTCTATTCCTGCGACTTTCCTGCAACCCCTACAGTAGCAATGCCCCCGAATGTCTTGGGAGCCACCAGATTTGTACAGCTGTTACCCTAGCAACCTGTCTTTATACAGAGGAAGGCTTTGTCTCAGGGCCTGGGGGGGCCTCATGGGGTCGGGCCAGCTTGTGCATAAAGTGATAAATGCCGAGAGGTTTGTGCAATGTTTTATTTTTATTAAAGCTTATTTATTAATTTTGACAGAGAGAGGGAGAGAGAGGGAGGGCACTTGGAGTAAGCACACAAGTGGGAGAGGGGCAGAGAGAGAGAGAGAGCAGAGGAGAGGCAGAGAGAGAGAGAGAGAGAGAGAGAGAGAGAGAACCCCAAGCAGGCTCCATACTGTCTGCACAAAGCCTGACACAAGGGTGGGTCTCACAAATTGTGAGCTCGGGACCTGAGCCGAAATCGAGAGTCAGATGCTCAACCAACCGAGCCACCCGGGTGCCCCTTGTGCAACGCTTTAAGTGGCAAACTCACCTCTTCTCCACGCTTTCACGCTACGGGATGATACTCATTACTAGGAGAGCCTCTCCAGAAGGTGACGACGCTTCCGTGACT
This sequence comes from Panthera onca, assembly GCF_046562875.1. Taxonomy (NCBI): domain Eukaryota; kingdom Metazoa; phylum Chordata; class Mammalia; order Carnivora; family Felidae; genus Panthera; species Panthera onca. Next base: position 3,611,622 of record NC_138339.1, on the reverse strand, counting down.
CTTTGAACTTAGAAAACACTCCCAAGGTGGGTTTTCGAGAAATGTTCCGCTGCTTTCCTCTGAAATCCCACACCACTCGTATACAGGAAGTTAGATGCTCACGTACAGAGGATTAGACGTTAGTCCCTACTTCGATGCAGATAAAAATCTTCTGAAAGCAATTGCTTTACTGATCGCCCTCTGGCACATTCTTGAATGTAGTTTGAACAAAATAAGAGTAAGAAACCTGGGTCGATGATTCCGACTGGATTCTCAAGAGCCTTAAGTTCACCGAAAACTTGTCACACGGGTTAGGACAGAAAGAGTGCTTACAGAGAATACCAGCAAAGTCTTTTGCTACTTGTTTTTTTTTTTTTTACTTATGTCAAAGTCTTTTTTTTTTTTTCATTTTATTTTTATTTTTTTAAAATTTACGTCCGAATTTTTAGCGTATAGTGCAGCAATGATTTCAGGAGGAGATTCCTTAGCGCCCCTGACCCATTTAGCCCATCCCCCCTCCCGCGACCCCTCCTGCAACCCTCCGTTTGTTCTCCATGTTTATGAGTCTCTTCTGTTTTGGCCCCCTCCCTGTTTTTATATGATTTTTGCTTCCCTTCCCTTGTGTTCACCTGTTTTGTCTCTTAAAGTCCTCATCTGGGTGTACTCGTTGGAGGCCTTCTGCTACTTCTAAGCGGTTTTAATACATGCACCCTTGATCATCCTGGCTAAAACGGCTCAGAATCGGGATTTAGACTGTTCTGGAAGGCAATGCGTAGTGAAGTGCATGGCACGTACATGGGGCAAAGGTGGAGGTCAGGCCACACGATGCTGTTTTCATCTGCTCACTTACTTGGCATATCTTAAATTTTTCCTAGATGGCAGGCTGTGGGGGCACAGGATGATATGGGCAGATTGGTTCCTATTTGAGGGTAAAACTCAGGGCAGAGATTTACAAAAGTCATGGAGGTGATCACAACACAGGGCGATCCGTAAAGTCAAGGGGGACAGCAGATCCTAACTTGGGTCCCATGGCCCAAGGTCACTTGTGCTGAAACTGAGGTTCTGAGAATGAGTGGTACCTACCCAGGGTAAGAGGGCGAAGATGGGTACGAGGGAAGGGTGGTGATGGGCACTGAGGCTCCCGTGTGCTCCTCATGTACTGAGCGATTATTAAAATATAAATGTGGTGATATTGTTGCTCTTGAGTTTAGGAGACAAACTTTCTCTGGCACTGGAAGTAAAAGATAATAGAAGGAAAGAAGAAAGATGTGTTTTGTACCTGCTGGTAATAATAAATGCCAAAGAAATAATAAATGATAAATGATACATTCTGCATGAAGGTTTTCAAACTAAAACTAGTTTGAAAATACATATATTTTAAAATATATATATTGTTTTAGAGATATAGAGCACAAGCAGGGGAGAAGGGCAGAGACAGAGAGAGAGGGAGAGAGAATCCCAAGCAGGCTCGTGCACAGGCCAGAGTCCTAAGCGGGGCTCAATCCCACAACCCTGGGATCATGACCTGAGCTGAAATCAGACATTCAATCAAGCCACCCTGGCGCCCCTAGACCTTATTTCTAAGTAGCATGCATTTTAGTCCCATAGTGTTGCTAAGATAAATTAAGAAAACTCTAAGGTCTCCCTGGCTTCTAAACAATTGAGGTTATTTTTCATCCACTTATGTTTCGGCCAAGGATGCTGGGTTGGGAGACAGCGTCCTTGTTGCAGTGAATCAGGTTGCTTGGGTCCTGCCGTCGCAAGGGTCGACGATCTTCAGATGTCAAGGGCTTCCAGGATCATCATGGCCGGGGACTGCACGAGGCCCTTCAGGAGTCACGCCCTCCTCATCAGTGGGGAGAGCACCTGACATCTGTTGTCCGGGACCCAGCCACAGTGACACAGCCACACGTCACCACCGGTGGTTGATATACCAGGTTGCCACCCGTGCTTTTGACGCAGGTCATAAGAATAGAGGCTTTCTTAAAACACAATAACACCATGCAAAATCAGCTAAAACAAAGTGATGTTGTACATATGTTCATAACAATTAGAAGAACTGTTCTCCAAATTTCTTTCTTTTTTTTAAAAAAAATTTTAATTTATGTATTTTTGAGACAGAGAGAGGCAGAGCGTAAGCAGGGGAGGGGCAGACCCAGAATCCGAAGCAGGTTCCAGCCTCTGAGCTGTCAGCACAGAGCCCGACGTGGGGCTCGAACTCACAGACCGTGAGATCATGACCTGAGCTGAGGTCGGACGCTCAGAGAACCGACTGAGACCCCCAGGCGCCCCTCTCCGAGTTTCACGAGCAAAGAAACATGTCTACGAGCCAGTTAACTGCTTTTAGCTTGGATTCTGTTTTGACCACCAGTCAGCCACCTGCCTGGAATCTGATTCGATGGCAAGTTCAGGCAGCTGTTAGGGAACCTAAGCAGTTCCACTGTCTGTTATTTGGGCACAGTATTAAAGTCACGCACTTTTCATCACACTTTTTTTGTGAAAAAAAAGAAAGTGTGAGGACTGATTTTCCAATATCCCTAAGAGGGCTTGTTTGCATGGGGAGATCCAGATAGGCTGGTGCTTCTAACGACCTGTCCTTCGGCAGTGGGTCCAGAAGAACCACACTGGGGTGGCGAGGACGTCTCTGTACTGTTAGAAAGCCTGGAGGGCAGGGCCGAGGGCACGCACTCTGGACTCGCATGGATGGTCACCAGTTCAGAAGAAGCCCCTGGATGCACAGGGCTTGCTTTGAAGTGAAAGGTATGATGAAAAATACCCAAGAGGTGAGGGGAAGAGAAGTCTGGCTCTGGTGGAGTTCAGTGGCGGAGGAATCAGACTTGCCCGCGGCTGTCCGCGGCTTGCTGAGTCGCAGGGCCTCCTGGGAGACCCTCATCCTTTCCCTGGAGCCTCTCACAACTGCCCTCATGCTCTTCAGAGGCCCCCGAAGCTTCCCGAAGCAACCCCCTGCCCCCGTCCTGGAACAGCGAAACAGGACACCCCATTGTCTCCTGATCTCCTACCTTGATTCCCCTTCCTGTCCTGCCATAGATCCAAACCAACACATGCACACGCACACGCACACACACACGCACACACTCACACACACACTCACACACACAGAAGTGACTTTCTAAATGGCACAATGACATGCCATTGATCTAACTTTGAAACACGAGGCCATATATCAGAGCTCGGTCAGCCCTCCTCTGTTGACACTGACGGACAAAAGTGCCTCCTTTGTGCGGAAGGCCAAGGGCTCCCCCTACATACCCTGGCTCACCTTCCCCATGAACCAGCCGCCATGACTTGAGCTAAACTCCGTGTTTATTTTCAGATCTGTATTGTTTGCCGTTTCTCTTCCAGGCAGAATTCTAGGTGTTTCCCCATCTATGTCTCATTTAATTTTCAGAACAAACGCATAAGACATACATTACGGATCTGAAGATGGGAACATCTAGATGTGAACAGATTTTAGCCCGGGGCCAAATGTTAATTTGCCAAAGAGGAAGCCACGAAACCCAAGAGGCTCCTCGAAACTTCTCCACGAAAACATTTAATTTTCTTCTCTTTTTTCTGAATTGAAGGTTGTTTCCTTTTAAGAAACTACAACAAAAGAATTCCTAGATAAGTCCTTCACAGAAACCTTGAATTAATTAATCTGATGGCAGTGTCTTCCATTTGTACAGCAGTTTTAAATTTTAGGAGCAATTACACAAATCCTATTTCAGTCGACAGGATGGAAAACGCTTCGAGGTCATTTACAAGCTGCCCTTTGAGATGCACCATTTCAAATCTGGGGGGACCCCAGCAATCCTGGTTCAATGGACCAGCATCAGCCTGGCCATTGTTTGTTCTTTGCGCTTCAAGATGACCCTAACGCTTAAAATATTTTGACTGGAGCGTATCGTCCACGGATGGCAAGTGTACAGGTTTGTGGCTTCACTCTCGGGACCACCAGCCGTGTGGGGACAGAGCCCAGCACCACACGCTGGGGCCGCTCCGCACCCCCCCCAGCTCTGCACACCCCCCACCTCGTCTCTTCCTGCCTTTCGTGCGTGCACAGTGAATCTAAGCCCTGTGCCCTCTCCCATCTGCTTCTCTCACTCAAGCTTGGATGTGCGAAGTCTGTCCCAGTTGGTGATGGAGCAGTAGCCGATTCATTTTCGTTATTGTACGGGTCTCCCGCCTACGCACGCGCATTTCATCTAGTTTCCTCTTGGTTGGCGTTCGCAGCTCTCGAGGATACCGCCGCTAGGGCGTTTCTTGCACACCCTTCTCTTGTGCATGCGTGTGTGTTGCCGGTGAGGGTCCCGGGGGCCGGGGCGTGTGTGTGCTACCCCAGCAGGTGACGGCTAACAAGATCACCAGCGTCGTCCTGCTGGTTTATGCTCTGTCGGTGGTGAGGGGAGTCCTGGTTGCTCCACATCGAAGACACCACACCGTATGGCCAAGCTTGTGTTTGTGGGTACAGATAGACACACGTGCCTACGTGTCTGTATGACACACAACATATGCTGGTGTCGACGGGATGTATACTGGCGTTATACTTATTTCGTACAGCATATGCGTGTCATGCATTCTAGTTGGTATGTATGTGTCTATGTGTGTGTGTTTATATGCGTATTGATTTACTTAATTAGTTTATTTCTTTTAATATGACATTTATTGTCAAATTGGTTTCCATACAACCCCCAGGGCTCCTCCCAACAGGTGCCCTCCTCCCTGCCCGTCACCCGCCCTCCCCTCCCTCCACGTATTTGCTTCAGATGTGATCGTGTACCGGTTACATGTTTCAAAAAGAATCCATCTTTCAGAGATACTCTCTGAAATAGCTGCTTCAAATTAAAATGGGAATGAGACAGTCGATGGCGGTCGGCCATCGTCCCATAGCTGTTGAAGCTGGATAAGGGTACGCCGAAGTTCATTACACTAGTCTACCAGCTTTCGTGTGTGATGGAAATTCTCCATAATAACATACACATTCATATAAAGTAAGATCTGATGCACAGACTACTTTGTTACGCATATTATACACATGTATGTGTGTCTATATGTGTATAATACACATTATATAGTAGTTTAAACACATTATACATTGTAGACAGTATATAATAGCTTATATATCATATATGGTGGTATTATATATACTATATACACAGCACATACATATATATATCGTTTATATTATCTCTGTTGACTGTTATCCTGAAAATAAATTTCTCAATTGATCTACACTTAGATCTAGATCCGCATCTGTATACTCCTATTTCATATCTACATATATCTTCGATTGGTTCTTTCTCTCTGGAGGACCCTAGCTAGTATAACTAACATGACCGATTCACTAGTCGCGTGTGTGTTTGTCTGAGGGCAACGCAAAGCTTTGAGCCAAAGCAATAAATGTCTAATTGTGGAACCGGAGGCATTGTTTGGAAGTCCGCAGCACGCGGGTTTGCCTTCTGTTCTGAAGTCATCCTTCCCAGGAAGGGGCCTCTTCTGCTTCCTGTGGATGGATGTCTGTGAATGCCACTGCCTAATGATGGTTCCGGCTGCATACCAGAAAGATCTGGCTGGGGGTAGGCATCGCCCGCTCCTGGCATGGAAGTTGACAGAGATGGAGAATATTTCAGAATATTCTATTCTGAAATCAAAACGCCTCGCTCCAGAGAGCGATTGTAGCCTGGTCGGAGAGGGACTCAGCCTCTGTCCTTGGTGCCCTTTTACTGCTGGACTGGCCCTGGATTGCAGTCCCTGCCTTCCAGATATTCTTCTGGCTCGCGTACGCGTCCTCTCTCAGAATCACACCCCTCCCCTGCTCCTAAGACCCAGTGGCTTTCAGGGCAGCCCCTTCTCCCACCTGCGTCCACGTCCTCGGGCCCTCCCTGTGGGGCCCTGGCCACGCGGGAATGCGAATCAGTGATTCTGTCCTCAGATCTGCCCACGAAATATCGGTATTCAGCCCCAAGGCTCTTGAGGCCTTGAAGAGGCACAGATAACCAATGAGGAAAGGTCATGAGCTGCTGGGCACCGGCGGGCAGGGGAAGACGCGGGGGCTGTGAGGAACGGCAATGGAGGGTCAGGTGACCCTCCATTAGCTGCTTAAGGGCAGAGGTGGGACAAGGGGCCAGAGGGCCCCGGCGATGAGGCAAATGCAGGGAACGTGGCTCCTGCCTCGGGAAGGGTGTCCCCTGTGCTTCCGAGGTAAATTAAACCCGAGGCAGTTTTAAATGTCTTACGCAAACCCCATCTTCCGATAGGTTTTATTGTTTAAGAATCTCTTTTTCAGAAACACGGGTGAGGCACCAACCATATTCCCAGCATCATGCCTGAGGTCGGAGAGTGTCCTGTGCGTTCTTCAGCTGTGTGTACGTGTAACAAATTGTAGCCGAATTTCGAAGGCCTGCGCTGTGCTTGGAAGATGGCACAAGCCATCGGCTATGTAGGGAAATTACGTAACTTCCCCGGGGCCTCTGTTTCTTCATGTGTGAGGTAGGAATGATAATGCACCAACTGGTAGGAGTTGTTTGGAAGATTAAAAGAGAATAATGTTTTGACATCCTTGGTGGAGTGGCTGATGAACGATAGATCTCACTGTGCTATTTTTCACTATATTATTATTGTGTTTCTGGAGCAGTGGTTGACCCCTGGGGGGGCAGCTTTGCCCCCCAGGGGACATTTGGCAACGTCTGGAGATACTCTCGGTTTCCACGGTTGGTGAGGGTGTCTCTGACATTTGCTGGGAGGGCAGGGGGGCTGTTGGGCAGTCCCAGTGTGGGACTGTCCCTACCACAGACACTGACTCAGCTCGAAATGTCACTGGTGCCCAGGTCAGTCCGGAAACCTTGCCTTAGAGAGAGAAGAAGGAGTGGCAAGAGAAACACAGGGTGAGAAACCTCCAGTCCTGGAGTCTGGAACTTGTGGTTTCTGGAACATTCTCTCACCCCTCCCACAATCAGGGGTGAGTTTTCTCCCCCAGGTCTCTAAGAATCTGGAGGTCTAAGTTCCCTACTTACCTATTAATGAACTTGGAAAAGCTCAGCAGTTCGAGAAGAATCTGTCCTTCCTCATGGTCCAACTGAGAACATGGGCATCAGGGAACGGGCAGGGATAAAACCTAGTTTCTGGAGACCTCTCCACCATGCTGATAAATGCCTCCTCCCAGGGGCCATCTCAACAACTAGAACCACGTGATCTTCCCAATTGATGCCTTTGAGCTCTTAGCAGCCCGGAGTACGTCTGGAACCTAGCTTTCTCAGGCCACACTAATGCGGTACACAGAGCACACAGAAAAACATGAGAAGAGCGTGGATCTTTCCAGTAAAAAAAAAATGGCCTGTGTAATTCACAGATACATCATAAGTATCATCTCCTTGATTATAGCTGATTTCAACACTTAAGGTTAATGGCTGGAAAAATATTTGAAATGACAGAATTGGCCATCGGTCTTCTGGGCTATTGCCACAGGCAAAGCCTATCGCTCAAGTATTTCTATGTCCCCAATGGCCCAGTTCCAACAATAACTGGATGTTTTATGCAGCAAGATCTATAAAACTATGCTGGAAAGAATTACTCCCGGTAATACCGCAGCAAATGGCCAGTTGCCTTGGAAAAGGACGCTCCCAGCCATCACTACACTCTGGTGCCCAAGCAGTTCCCATATAAGTCCATCCTGAGGAGGGCATAAGAGAAGACACAGAGCAAGGCCCACAGCAAAAGCCCTGGCTCCTGGGCCGCTTGCCTACAGTGGATGTTACATCATGTTAAAATACGGCCCCACCAACCTGTAAAATGGACACCTCCGTGCCAGCTGCCATGACATCACGGGGGGCGGGCAGCGGCCTTGCTGAGGGTACGGGTCCACACAACGTGCACCTGCCACCCAGCCCTGCATTTTCCCTCACAGTCTGTCCTCACGGAGGCACTGGCCAACCCCACACGGCAGTCGTACCACACCCAGGGTGCACCCTCCTCCAGGGCTGTGCTGTGTGGTCCTGCCTCGTCCCCGGCCCCCGCACAGGCTCCCAGGCTGGACCTCAGCCCCCGGGGTGGTAATGCTGTTTCCGTGCCCAGAGCCGCAGCCCATCCAGTAAGGCTGTTGGCGGCTGGCCTTGCACGCACGAAGCTAAGACTTCAGAAAGATAGGCATGCCACGGCCCTTGGTAGCAGCTTTGGAAGTTAGTCTCCAGGAGCATTTGTGGACACTTGACTCTTCTTCCTTTTTTATTTATTAAAATAATGTTTTTTAATGCTTATTTATGTTTGAGAGAGAGAGAGAGAGAGCACAAGCAGGGGAGGGGTAGGGAGAGAGGGAGACACAGAATCCGAGGCAGGCTCCAGGCTCTGAGCTGTCAGCACAGAGCCCGACAGGGGGCTCGAACCCACGAACCGCGAGATCATGACCTGAGCCGAAGTCGGACGCTTAACCGACTGAGCCCCCCAGGCGCCCCTTGACTCTCTTCTTTCTGTTGCCGTGTGTTTCGGGGATTCCTAGGATGAGTGTAACTCTAACAACAGAAGTATAGGTGCTAAAAACATGTGATTTTGCGTATCTCTGTGCCTCCCCTGCACATAGCTACAGCATTTGACCCTCTAGATGACTCCCGGTTGGCACGCAAAACTTTCTCGCTTTGGGGGCACATTCTGCCCCCCACGCAGTTGGAGCTGGAACAGCTTCATGCCCATCACCATCACTGGTATCTACCAGCGGCTTGCCCTCCTCGCTGTGCTGCTTCCCAAGGGCGGGGACCACAGTCCCAGGCCCAGATGTGGCAGCTTTGGCCGCGTACGTCCCCCAGGGGGCCGTGAATCATCCCTTCAAACTGCCTTAAAAATACACATGAAATTAAACAGCTTTGAGTTAACGTCAGTCGATTCCCTCGCTCAGGATGTCATGGCTTATACACTACGCAATAACAACCCCCTCATCTTTTTTTTAACATTTATTTATTTTTGAGAGACAGAGAGAAAGAGAGAGAGAGAGAAAGAGAGAAGGAGTTGGGGAGGGGCAGAGAGAGAGAGGGAGACACAGAATCTGAAGCAGGCTCCAAGCTCTGAGCGGTCAGCATGGAGACTGACGCGGGACTCGAACTCACGAACCACGAGATCATGACCCGGACCGAAGTTGGATGCTTAACCGACTGAGCCACCCAGGGGCCCCAACAACCCCCTCATCGCGATAAACAGAACACATGCTGTAGCATCAGCCCAAAGGCAGCCTGATCACGACCTGAGTCCAAGGCCTGAGGACAGTCCCGAGACCGGCTAAGCATATTTCCAGGGAAAAGGATAATCAGTGACTATGTTCATCTGAGGGAGCGGGGTCAAGAATTAGGATGTCTTAGCCACACACCATTCATCATGACAGATGGAACTGTGGCAGCCCCAAAGCACGGGTTTTTTTTTTTTTTTTTGATCATTTACTTCAGAACCCCGGATAAAATTCTCGGCACATGCTTCGCCATAGTCAGGCCATCACTGTCAAGATATCCCGTTCCTTGCGTTCTAGTGCTCAGCCTTGACCCAGAGCCAAGACTCCATGTCGGGTCAGCGCGTACGGCTCCACACTCCAGCGCTCTCCTCCCTGCTTCTCCCAAGAGGGGCCTGGAAGCCTCTGTCTGTGGTGCCCGGGCGCTGAGGCTGGCCGTGCACCCCGGGGCCAGGTGTGAGGTAAGGAGTGGATGGTTTCGGTGATCTCTCCGGGGAGGCGGTTGAGTCGCCGATCTGTAGCTCCAGTCGTGACTTCTTGGAACTTCAGTTACCTCTGGTTCCACCTGCTGCCGTGTGGTGATCGCGTCCTGGATGTCTACAGCCCCGGGGACGCAGGTCGCCGGGACGCGAGTAAACTCCCGTCTTCCTCCGCCTCCCGGTCTCGCCTCTCCCCCTTCCGGCTCTTCCTTCTCAATGTTGCGGAGCCGCAGTCCCGAGAGTGGCTCTCGCTGGGCTGTGCTTCCTCCGCCCCAACCGCCCGGTTAATTTGGGTTAACTCATGGTTCCTCGGCCTGGAGTCAAGGTCAAGAACTCTTGCCCCCTTGTGCCATTCCGTCTCCACTCCCGCCGTCCCGCCCATGACTCCTATTTGCAAAGCTGCGCCCGTTCCCCCATCACGGTGACTTTCCCTTTCCAACCCTCCTGCAGAAATGTGCTGGCTCTCCCAGCCTCTGCTGCCTGCTCTGTGCATATATCCCTGGTGGTGTCTCCTCAGCAGGGTGACACTGTCCCCTCAGCTCCCATGGCACCAGCTTCTATGGCACTTTTGCATTTCCACTTTTACTTCTTAGGATTCGTGTGCAACCTCTCTCCTGCAAGGCCAGAGGCCCCTTGAGGAATTAATTGTACGTGTTCTTCGGAGCCTTGGGTGTGGGCGGAAAATCAGCCTCCAGCAGGTCAGAGGGGAGCCCGCGGAGGGAAATTTCCCCCATGTCTTTCTCCAAAGTGGCTCTTTCCCTCCATCTTTACTTTAGCATTTTATACTCTCTAGATGAGTGTTGAGTTAAGGGTCTCATGCAGCCCTGTGCCCATTCCCTTGGGAAGCCTTCGACCTTGTCGACACCTCAAGGCCCTCCTTCAGCTCAGGTGGTCGTTGGCAGAATCAACTCCTCGAACTGTAGATCTGAGGCGCCCGTAGTCCCCGGGATGTGACTCTCTCACGAGTCCTCCCGACATGGCCCCCTGCTTCATCCACCCCACCAGCAACTTCTGCCCCTTCTGTCTTCTCTGAGGGCTTCCTACAGAATGAGATATGACCACGGAACGACATCCCATCACCTTGGCCACATTCTGTGGGTCAGAGTCAAGGCAGGGATTCCACCCAATCTCAAGGGGAGGGGATCACAAGGACGCGAACCACTGGGGTCGCCTCAGACCCTGCCCACGACACCATTTGGGGCACCTTTCCTGGTAGCCCGTTCAGAGCGGTCCCCAGCTTCCCACGTGTGCCGCACGCCCTCTGTGTTTCCCCTACACGCGAGTTTTGCACCTCCCATTGACCAGGTTGCACTTACTTGTTCGTTTATACTCAGCATACGTCTGTCTTCGTCAGACAGTAAGCCTCACGCAGGCAGGGGGATGCCTGCGAGGTCTGTGTTTTGCCTCCAGCACCTGTAACCGTGGTCGATGTGCGCCAGGCATTTAGGAATCCTGGGTGGACACGCGCAGGCATTCCTGTCGACGCCACCTCGCTGAAACCAGTCCTGTCAAGGCGACCTCCGGCCAAGCGCCGTGTCCCCTCTTGGTCCTTAGCTTTCTTCGTCTTCTGCAACATTTGAGCCAGCTGATCATTCCCTCCTTCCTAAAGTCTTTTCTTCTCTTGGCTTTCTTGCTAGCACATTCTCTCGATGTGAGAAACTCCTTCCCGACGAGCAGCAGCTTCGCGGGGGCGCTTCGTCACCTTGTCAGGGGCCTCCGGAGCTGTGTTCCGACAACCCATCTCCCAGGTGCCTGCACTCGTGCCCAGGTGATCCCCTCCAGGTCCAGCTGATTGACCCATGACTTTCTGTCCACCCCCTTTGTGGGGATCCTTTTAAACCCCGTACCCTGCGGCCGCTCTGCTGTTTCTAAGGCTCCAGAAGTCTCTCTTTACATTTCACAAAGATGCTCAAACCCTTGCTGTGGCCTCCAAAACCTGACACGGTGAGGCCCCCACGTCCGAGAAAGAGCAGCTGTCTGCTTCCGCGTCAAGACAGACTCTTCTCCCTGTGGGTCCCTGTTGCGGACGCGCTCCCACCCGCCCCCCTGCACGCAAGGGCTGTCTCTAGCTCATCATTTACACCTAAGCTTCAGTCGCACCTCCTCACTGCGCAGCACGAGGCCCACTTACTCCGTAGAACCCCCGACCCTTTAAAAATCCTCTGGCCGCCTGCACGGCCATTCAGTATTTGTAGCATTGTTGTATTTATCTATGTCTCTCTTTGCTCCCTCTCTCCCTACAAGAACGTGAGTTCTATGAGCCAAGGCCCTTCTCCCATCAGTCTTTTTCACAGTGTATCCCGGAGCCTGACCCGGGGTATGTGCTGATGAAAAGCTCCCTGGCAGGCGGAATCAACGAATAAATGCCTGAGCTCTGGCTCCATTTGTATAGGTGGCGGGGGGAGGGGGGGTTCTTTGCTCCGCCAGGATCTGACGACATCCATCCTGGGCGCTTGGAGTCAGAATGCTCCGGGGGTCAGAGCAGAGGGTTACTGGGTCCCCCCTCATTTCCATGGTAGGGGCATCCGGTGTTCGGCGGTAAAAAATAATTCCATGCTAAACTTTCTGGTGTTCTGTTGATTAGATTTGTGCCCTACAGGAGAGTGTTCCCAAGTTACCTGGCAGAGAAAAGGATAAGAAGGGTATTGTCATGTTTTTCAACTTGTCTAACGTGCGTGTGCGAGTTAATTCTTTGCTCCTTCTGTTCATCAAGCTCTTATGTCCATAAAAGAAAATACATTTAGCCACAAACCTGGCCTTGTCCATGGTATCAAAGGCTGGGGCCACACTCTCAGGACGGTTGAGGGTGTCACCCCGGAGAAACATCTGTTCAGGTTCGAGGGTAAACAAGGATACAGAAGGAGACCGTGGAGGCCCCTCCCTTCCAAACCGCACAGAAATCATCCTCCTGCCCACGCGACAGCTTCAAAGCCACTCTTGCCTCAATAACTCTTGTTGGTTTTATAGAACAAAAAAGCAAACATAAGTCCAGCCATTATTATCAAAGCTTAGCTAAACTTTCTGATGACAAACGCATCCGTTCGTCTAATGACTTGGAGGCTTCCTGGAGCCCCTGGCATGTTATACCAGAACGAATCGCAGACGACATGGCCAATTTATTTTCCTGTCCCGTCTTCAGCAGTTTTGAATACGTTACCGGGCTCTCCAGAGGGAGGCGGAGTAGCTTGGTCTCTGAGCTCACGATGTTCTGGCTCTTCTGGGAGGGCTCTCTGCATCACAGCTGGGCAGCAACGTGAATCCCGAACGTGATAGTTAATGGGCTTTGAGATTCTCCCGTATTTAGAACATCAACAGATGCTACTCTGATTCTAGTGCTGCTTATGTGATCCATTATTTGTGTTTCTGAGGCATTTGGGTTAATATTTTACTGTGATGTCAATAGCTACGGAATGATATATTCTGTACTCCACGAAACCCCGGAAGGGGGCAGCACATTCTTTTTCACCCTCTCCGATCTCTCAAACTCCATTTTTTCAAAGTTGAAGAGAGAATCCTTGGCCCTAACTCACAAGCTGATGTCCCCACTGGCTGGTAATTTCAGACCTGTCCGTTGCTTTTAAAAAGTGCACGGAAATCCAATGTCCTCTCCCTCAGAGGGTGTCCGAAACAGGCTGACCGATCCGGAATTCGGTCACGGGGTGTAAATGTTAATTCACAGTCTCCCTTCCCGGAACGTATCTCAAATTATTTGTTCCTTTCAAAGTCATACTCTTCAAGCTCATGACACTTTCTTGTCTCGGGATATAATGAATAAGCTTCTGCTTCGTTCCTCCCCACTAGCTGCCTTTCTTTCTTTCTTTCTTTCTTTCTTTCTTTCTTTCTTTCTTTCTTTCGCATTTGTCAACCTGGATGGAATATTTTGTTTCCTTTTTTTTTCCAGGTGAGTTGCCATAGGGGAAAACCTGACATTTCCCAATCCCCCACCACTGTCTTCCACCACCCCCGGGAAACCACTGAACTGCTGTCACTCCAGATCAGTTTGTTTGCTCTAGAATTTTATGTAAAGGGAATAATGCATTAGGTACTCTAGCGTCCTTACTCGCCATAATTATTTTGAGATGGGTCAAGTTTGTCGCACGTATTGATGCTCTGCTCCTTCTGCTACTCGGTAGTATCACGTGGTGGGGGTGCACAACAATGGGTTTATCCATTAATGTGTTGATGAACTGTTGTTTCCACTTTTGGGTTATTAAAAATAAAGTAGTCGTGAATACTCAAGGTTTGTAGGCACGGACACTTTCTCTTCTTTTGGGTAAATGCCCAGGAGTTGGACAGCTACATCTTAGGGTAGGTGTAGACTTAACTTTTGAAGAGACACATTCTTTTTCACAACAGTTGTAGCATTTTCTAGTGCAATCTGCTGCCTGGGGCATCCACATCTTGTTTGCGATCTCCATGGGATAGGGTTCCACCTTTCACCTTATTATTACTCGTGCTCTAGCTTTATCACAGATGCCCGTCAGCCTTTGGAAGTAGTCTTCTATTCCTAGTGTGCTGAACGTGTTTATGAAAAACGGACTTGGTTTTTGTGAAATGCTTTTTATGTTTTTACTCGGGTGTTTATGTGGATTTTTACTTCTAGTCTGTTAATATGATGAGTCACCTTGATTGATTTTCACTCTGACTTTCTGGGATAGATCTCACTTAGTCATGATGTATTTTATAAATCATTGAATTTGATTTGCTATTTTTTTTTGGTTTAGAATCTTTATTCTTCCACATTCACGATGTCTGCAGCTTTCTGTAATATCTTAGACTTTTTTTTTTTATATGGTCGTCTCATAAAGTAAGTTGGAAATAACTGCTTCCTTTCAATTTTCCGGTGGAGTTTCTGTAGAATTGTAATCATTTCTTCATTCATTGTGAGTAGAATCTACCAGCGAAGCCATATATTCCTGATATTTTCTTTGAGGGGAGGTGTTTAGCTATAAGTTCAAATGCTCTCATAGAACCAAAGCAGGTTTGTTCTATGAAACAAAGAACAAAATGGGGCTGTTTCAGGCTATCTCTTTTTTTTTTCAATAGCATTTTGGTAGTTTGTTTCTGTCTCTCAGAGGATTTGTCCATTTCGTGTAAGTTGTTGAATTTACTGACATAAAGTTTTTCATAATATGCCCTTATTACCTTTTAATAATTATAATCATGGTAAAATGCCCATAACATTTAACCCCTTTTAACTATTTCCAAGTGTATAGCTCAGTTGTGTTAAATATAATCACATTGTTGGGACACCAATTTTCAGAACTCCTTTCATCTTGCAAAACAGAAATTCTCTGCCCACTGACCAACAACTCCTCGTTTCCCCCTTCTACCCAGTCCCTAATAGCCACCGTTGTACTTTTTATGCAGTCTCTGAGGTATCTGATGTAAGTGGAATCATACAGTATTTGTCTTTTATGGGGGGCTTGTTTCACTTGGCATAATGTCCTCAAGCTTCCTCTGTGTTGCAGCAGATGGCAGAATTTCCTCCTCAAGGCTGAACCATATTGCATTGTACGTGGACACTGCATGTTTAAAATTCACTCAACCATCGATGGCCACGTGGGTTGCTTCCACCTTGTGGCTCTTGTGAATAATGCTGCTGCGAGCATGGGTGAACAAAGCACTTTGAGACCCTGCTTTCATTTCTTTGGATATATCACCAAAATTGCAATGATCGGATCATATAGCGATTTTATGGTTAATTTTTTGAGGAGCTGCCATCTGTTTCCATAGTGAGTAATTACACCATTTTACGCCTCTGCTAACGGTGTACAGGATTCCAGTGTCTCTACATCCTCACCGATCCTTATTTTTATTTTTTATAGCCACTCTAATGGGTGTGAGATGATAGCATCCTCTGGTTTGATTTACATTTCCCCAACGATTAGTGATGTTAAGTATTTTTTTTTTTTTTATATTCTTGTTGGCAATTTGCATATCAGCTTTGGAGAGATGTCTGTTCCAGTCCTTTGTCCATTCCTTACTGTCTTTTAATGTCTGTAGAATCGGTAGTGATGCCACCTCGCTCATTCCTGATATTGGAAATTTGTGTTTCTCTCTTTTTTTCCAACTAGCCTAATTAGAAGCTTACCAGGTTCATTGACCTTCTAAAAAGTAGCTTTGGTTATATTTTCTAAATTTTATTTTTTTCTGCTGTTTTTCTTTTATTTCAAGGATTTCTGTTGTGATCTTCATGTGTATGTTATTTAATAATTTGGGTGGCATATCCTCTTCTTTCTCTAGTTGAACAATGAGGTCATTGATTTGAGTTCATTCTGATTTCCTAATATAGCCATTTATTACTATAGATTTTTGACAGATTTCAGTGGCACCCGACAAAAGTTGGTAGGAAGTATTTGCATTCAGTTCAAAATATTTTTTCACTTCCTTTTTATTTCTCCTTTGACTCATGGTTCATTTACAAGCATGTTATTTAGTTTTTAAGATTTGAGAATTTTTCTGGAGATAGTAGTGTTATTGATTTTTTTTTTTAATTTTTTTTAACGTTTTTATTCATTTTTGAGACAGAGAGAGACAGAGCATGAATGGGGGAGGGTCAGAGAGAGGGAGACACAGAATCTGAAACAGGCTTCGGGCTCTGAGCTGTCAGCACAGGGGCCCGATGCGGGGCTCGAACTCACGGACTGCGAGATCGTGACCTGAGCCGAAGTCGGCGCTCAACTGACTGAGCCACCCAGGTGCCCCAGATTTTTTTTAAGGTTATTTTTTTATTTTGAGAACAAGACAGAAAGAGAGAGCAAGCAGAGGAGGGACAGAGAGGCAAAGAGAAAGGGAGAGAGAGGATCACAAGCAGGCTCGGTGTCCTCATCCTGGAGCCCCATGCAAGACTCAAACCCACAAACCATGAGATCATCACCTGATCTGAAACTGAGAGCCTGACGCTTAACTGACTGAGCCACCTAGGTGCCTGTAGTGTTCTTGATTTTTAATTTAATTACTATGTGGTCAGAGAATAGCCTGGCTTAAATCCTTTTAAATTTATTGAGACTTGTATCATGGCCCTGAATATGGTCTATCATGGTAAATTCTTTTGTGGCCCCTTGAAAGAATATACATTTTGCTATTGGTGGGTGGAATCATCTATAATTTTAGTTAGCTCAAGTTGGTGATAATTTTGTTCAAATCTATACCCCTGCTAATTTTCTGTCTACATATTCTTCCAATTGATGAGTGAAGGTATTGAAACTAGAACTGTGGATTTGTCTCTTTCTTTTTGCAGTTCTGTTTATTTTTACTTTGTGTATTTTGAAGGTCTTGTTGCGTGCATATAGGTTTAGGAGTCTACATTCACTTGATCCCTTTATCATCACAAAGTGATCTTTTCTTCCCCAGTAATATTCTTCCCACTGAAACATACACTTTGTCTGAAATTAATATAGACTTCTAACATTTTTAGATCAGTGTTAGCACGATATATCTCTTAATCATTCTGCTTTTAACCTGAGTCTTTATAGCCAAAATGTGTTTCTTGTAGCACCCACCCCCTCTCCATATATCTATCTATCTATCTATCTATCTATCTATTTGGATCTAGCTTTTTGATCTTACATGACAAGCACTGCTTTCTGATGAGGACATTTGGCCATCACATGTACTGTGATTGTTGATATGGCCAGGTGGATAACTGTCATCTTATCATCTGTATTTCATTGGTACCACCTGCTCTTTGTAGATGACATCTCTCTTCTCCTATTTTTCTGCCTTCCTTTAATATTTTGTATGGTAATATTATTATATTTATATTCACATTTTATATTCATTCTTGTCTTATCTACAATTCTTTATTTTATGACTTTAGTGGTTTAAGGTTTATCATATAAAAGTTTCATTTATCCCAGTCTACTTTCTTTTTTTATTATTATTTTTTTTACTATTAAATTTATTGTCAAATTGGTTTCCATACAACACCCAGCGCTCATCCCAACAGGTGCCCTCCTCAATGCCCATCACCCTCTGTCCCCTCCCTCCCACCCCCCCCCCCCATCAACCCTCAGCTTGTTCTCAGATTTTAAGAGTCTCTTATGGTTTGGCTCCCTCCCTCTTCAACTTTTTTTTCCCCTTCGCCTCCCTCGGTCTACTTTCGAGTGAAGCTATACAACTTCGCATGTGGTATGAGACACTTGCAATACTACAGTTCCTTTCCTTCCCTCTGGATTCGTCTGCTGTTTTTTTGGCATACACTTTAATTTTATACATGATCTAAACTCCACACTGCATTGTCCTGTTTTTGTTTTTATGATATCTGTTAAACCATCTTTAAAAGAGGGTTTAATAAACAGAATAGCCTCATGGATTTATCTGTGTAGCTACGATTTCTGGTACTCTTCTTTCTCTTGCTATAGATCCATAGAACCATCTGGTCATTTTGCTTTTCCCTGAAGACCCTCCCTTGATACTTCTGGTAGTGCTGTTCTTTTATTTTATTTTATTTTTTTAATTTTTAATGTTTATTTATTTTTGAGAGAGAGACAGAGCATGAGCGGGGGAGGAGCAGAGAGAGGGAGACACAGAATCTGAAGCAGGCTCCAGGCTTCCACCTGTCAGCACAGAGCCCAATGCGGGGCTCGAACCCACGAACCATGAGATCATGACCTGAGCCCAAGTCGGATGCTTTACTGACGGAGCCACCCAGGTGCCCCATCTGGTAGTATTGTTCTATTTGTCATAAATTCATCCAGCTTTTTATTTCTGAAAAAGTCTTTATTTCATACATTAAAAAAATTCTCTTTTCTCTGTGTTTCACTTACAGTTTATAGTAGTATGTTTTCAAGTTTACTAGTGTTTTCTTCTATACTGTCTTATCTGTCATTGTTGCCATCTAGTATATTTTAGAATATAACCCCAACTTTTCATCTTTTGATGTGAGTGTTTTTAAAATCTATCATGGCTCTACTTAGCACTTTGGACATATGGAGTTCAGTTATAATAATTGTTTCAAGACATTATCTGCTAAATAGAACACCTGTGCTAGGACCGGATCAGTTTCAATTGATTGATTTTTCTCCTTCTTATGGGACATGTTTTACTTTCTATTTGAAAGCTTGGTAAATTTTTTAAAAAATTTATTTATTATTTCTTTTGTAATAAAGTTGACAGACAGTGTTATATTAGTTTCAGGTATACAACATAGGGATTTGACAGTTGTACATATACAATGTGCGATACTCCCCACGATAAGTGTAGAAATATTGGTGAATTTTTATATGAGGCAAGATACTGTGGTCTGATCTTGTGTGCTAGGCAAATGTTTTCTTCCGAACATCTTTGAGGTTTATCTTGGGATGACATTCATTTACTTGTAAATAGTTTAATACTCTCGTATCCTGCTTTTAAAGATTTGTTATGCTGAACCGAAACAGTCAGTATGAGACAGGTTAATCCAAGACTGGTCAGTCAAAGACAGTGGTTTTAAGCCACAATGATATTGTCTTCAAGGGACGCTTGGCATTGTCTGTGGGGGTTGTGGTATAGGTGTCTACGAGGCTGATATCAGGGGTGCCGCTAAACCCCTTATAAGGCACAGGACAAACCTCACAACAAATAGTTTTTCAGACCAAAATGTTGATAGTGCTGAGATTGAAAGGCCCTTATCTGGGGCTAATCATACTCCATGACTCAGACAAGGCTCTTCCATGTGCTTTGCCCCACAGCCCATGTGTTATGAGGTTTTCTCATCTGGCTGATGGGAACAGGCACTGTTCTTGACCCCTTGTGATCCTGTGACACTGTCCTTCTCGTCCTTCCAAGTGGGTCTTTCCCCGGCCTCTGGTAGTTACCCACGTGCAAGTGATCAACGGGACCCAGCTGAAGGCTCCCCACGACCCTCTGCAGGTCTCCAGAGGTCTCTCCGCGCCGTCTCCTCTCTGGCGCTCTGTGCTGGGAAGCCTTCCTGCCCTTGTCCAACACCTGGGCCTGCACTTCTCCCCAGACGGACAGTAGGCTGGTCTCCAATGGAGACTCCCTCCTTTCGCGTGAAAGCTCGCAGGCAGCAAGCTGGGGCCATCGCAGACCTGCTTTCTCATCTCTCGGGATCATTGCTTGATGGTCCAGTCTTGACAATGTGTGTTTGATACATTCTGTCTACCTCTTTGTGTGCTTCCGGTGAGAGGAGAAACATAGTCCCTTTCTTGACAGGAAGTAGAAGTCGCTCTCATGTGTATTGATCATAACAGTTTACAAAGGAGGCATTTCTTTTATATATTGTATTTCTCAGGAAATAATAAATTATTAGTATACATATACAGATATATGTATATAAGAAAATGTTACTTTAGTAATCAGTCTATCTATTCAACCCCACAGGAATTAGACTTCTAATAGTGATGTTAATATAGTACAATACTTTCAAAGTTACACTTAAATTGCATTTATTAGATGAAAATATATGCTTCTGTCCCTGAAATCTGAGCTGTTCTTCTGGGCGGAATTTAAATTGTACTGAATACAACGCAATGAGTAAGAAAATTTGATCTTTAAAACCGCAGGGCAACATTATGAAGAAAAGGTAAAATGGACTCCAGTAAAAAGTTAATGTAGTACCTACTGGTATGTATTATAAAATAGTTAAGTCCCTTGGCCATAAGACACTTCTTGGGTCCCTGAAGCTCATCGCCTCATGCCAGCATCTTGGTTTTTAGTTTTCCTAGACAACAACTCAGAGGGACCAATTTTCCGTTTATGTTCATGAAAAAACATAAAGTACCATCAACCTAAAATAAGTTTGAAGCCCTCTAGCCCTGCCTATGATCCACCCCAAGCCATTCTTGTGTAACGTGCATGTGTGCGTGTGTGTGTGTGTGTGTGTGTGTGTGTGTTTTGGCCCAGCCTAGACCATCTGCAGGGAAGGTCGAGATGTCAGACTCCTCCTGCTGTTTTGTGGGGCGTAGACCCAGAGAGAGAAGCTCAGGGAAAGAACAGAGTTACAGTGGTCAGTTACATCACCAAAGCTCCCGTTTAAGCACACTTGTTTCTGTTAATCGAGCCTTTGCTTGTATCTCAAGATCTCGTTAGGGCTTACTAGTTGACTTACACAGGAAAGGCAATCACATACTAAAAGCCACATTAATAATCATGTCCTTTTTCTCTTCACATTAAGCCGTAAAGGGGCTCAATCAAGGACACAATTCTGACTTGTGTTTAAATTTACATGTGTTGACACAGAGTTGTTATATTCTTTATATCAAAGTCGGGTCTCTGTTATTCCAAAGAGTTGACTCAACTTGATAATTAAGTTTAGATGTGGAAAGACTAAAGGATTCCATCCTAAGGACTTGAAATTGGAAACGTGCTGTCGGATGTCATGTTCACGACCCTTGCCTGTCTTGCTTTGTGGCTGCCCAGCTGAGCAGACAGGGAGCTGATGCGGGTCTTCCCTCACCCCAGATCCCCACAGGCTCTGGCGGGTCGGAAAGCACGGAGTCAGTGACTTCAGCTTTATCTGCGCTCTGGCGCTTCTCTGGTTGCTTATTGAGCTGAAGAAGTTAATGTGCCTCTAAAAAAACCACAGTGTCAATTGACCCTGACCGTGGAAGTGCTCCTACCTTGATATATATATGCTAAAGGCTTGCGGAGATTTGGAGAATTTGAGGGCACTTGTGTTTACACTCACTTGTGTGCGCAAGAAAGCAAGAAAGAGAGGTCTGAGTGAGGCTTCGGGCAGAGTGGTAAGGGAGAAGGCCATACAGTCTAACCCAGTAAGAATTCAATGCTTTGAAGCCAGCTTGCTTTAGATGCTTCCTTCACCCCATGTCAAGCCTCCCTGCTCCTCGGACACAGTGTTTGGATGCAGACATAAACACTGGCCTTGCTGCTTTTTGGGGGATGGGCGGCCAACGATATCCAAGCCGTTCCAGGCCTGAGGACAACTCCTGGGCAAAGAGGAGCCTTTGCTGAATCAGCGGGCTCTGACCCTCTGCCTCTCCCAGTCGCTGTGAACCTCCCCCTGGCTGGACCACAGATCCAGGCCCGGTGCCCAGTGAAAGGTCAGCATTTTTGTGTGGGCAGTTTCATGGAGACCGCGTGACACCCACAGCGTGAAATGCGCGGGGGTCCGAGCCCCCTTTATGTGCACCAGGGGATTCGGTCCTTTGGCGTGAAGGAGGCCGGAGCCCGGGGCAACCGAGGGGTGGGGCTGGCCGTTCCCACCCGGGAACAAATAAACCTAGTGCTCCTGCTCCATGACAGATCCCGAAAAGGCGACCCCCCCCCCCTCGAGAGGGGAATGGCCAACAATAGTTGGGGCTCCCCGCGGAGCCCTGTCTCCAGGGTCTCAGCATCTGCCCGGCAAACACGGGATTGTGACTTCATCCTGAATCTGGGACTCTGTCATGTTAGCTGAGAAGACGATATAGAAGGCGACAAGCACAGGGTGTCTGGTCCCCACCGAATGCTAATTGCCGGGGTAGAAAGAAGTGTCGGGGTCATAAAAACTGTCATCCGTTGGCTGGCGTTTCTGCAGCGTGCGGGCCGGTTACATTCCTTGTCGCACATGTTTCGAATCAGCGAGGAATATAAATGAAGAATCCAGCTCCAACGCTCTCTTACGCTTGGCACGCGGGGACACCAGCCGCAGCCTGGTCCGGCTCCCTCCGCGCTGCTGGGTTCCGGAGCCCAAGGAGGCCACGCGCGGCCCAGGCCTCCTCTGGCAGAGCCGGGGAAGGAGAGCACCCCAGGTGGCCGGGCCCCGATCGCGCCCGGCTCTCCACCTGCTCACACCCGAGTGCTCCCCCCGAGCCAGACCAGAGCAGGAGAGCCTCCCCTGCTGCGCCCTGCTTCCCGCCTGGAGCCTCCGGGACCACTGTGCCCCCTGAGCATGGAGAACATCCCGCCCCGGGCCGGTTTTCTCTCTCTTCGTCCACACCCTGAGGTCGGCCTGAGCGGCCGCTCAGCTTTGAGATGAGTTACAGATTACAGATTACAGAGATGAGTTACAGTTACATCTGTTACAGATGCGGGTCACAGGCCCGTCATGCTTCTCGCCAAAGGAAATTATTTCGGAGCAAAACCCATCCGGTCCGAGCACGCTTTCTTCTTTGGCCTCAGTCGCGTTGGCTTCCGGTCCTTTCCTCAGGTTTTATTTTATTTATTTTGAGAGAAAGAGAGACAGAGACAGAGAGGGAGGGAGAATCCCAAGCACGCTCTGCGCTGTCAGCAGGGAGCCCGATGCGGGGCTTGAACTCACGAACCGGGACATCGTGACCTGAGCCGAAACCAAAAGTTGGATGCTTAATGGCGCCTCTGGCTGTCAGTTCTGACTTGTTGGTGGGAACAGGTGCCAGCAGGGGGGAAGCGGAGGGCGCCACGCCTCCCTGGCTGCTTGGGTCGTTCAGGGATGGCCGGGTGGAAGCAGGCCAGCCCGCAGCTCCTTATCCTCCAGCCAGGTGTCCTGGCAGGGCCACGTGTGGGTCCTAGATGCAGTCCGATGGAGTCACGGGGCTGCCCCCACCCAAAGTGCGGCCTGAGGAGGGGGCCCCGGGCAGTCTTCATCCGGGGCGTGGGTGACAGCCCCCAGCCGAGGGCCCACACCCCTGCCAGCATCGGTGAGGTGTCTCCTCGGGGCGAGAATGAGCCTCCACGAATAGGTGTTTGCGATGCGTAGCGTTTATGACCCGTGCTTTCGCCTCTTCATTTCGCCTCTTCGCTCTCAGACGAAGAGTGTCCTTTTCCATTAAGTATGGCCAACGTGCATCACCTCGGGAATTTGGGGTTTTAACCGGCGCCCTGCGTTTTCAGGCCCATCGTGCGGCTCTGTATTGGGGAGACATTGTGTCTTGATATGACAGATCCCTCCAGTCTTTTTTTTTTTTTTTTTTTTTGGTTCCAGCACCGACCTCTTTTCACAGTGTGATGTTACCATTTCATATCATTATTATTATTGGAAATTGTGTCAAATGTTGGGGAAGCAGAGACGCCCCTTCCTTGGCCCATGGCGGGACGGGGGCCATAGTAGCCTTGCAAACGTGAACACGTGACAGCTCCTTATAGCACCGGGTTTTCTTTGCGCTTCTAACTGGACCCGCTCATGGACGTCCCCAGGGGGTGGTCCAGCCAGAGCAGCCCCAGCCTCCCAGGGGCGTCAGACGCTCCTGAGGAAGCCTGAGCTCCATCGCCACCACCAGGGGCAGCAGACTTCTGGAAGGGCCCATGCAAGAAATATTTTCAGCGTCTGTGGGCAACAGGTCTTTGTTGAAGCCACTCAGCTTGGCACCTGGTGTGAAAAAAGCCACGGCCGCATGGATGAATGGGCGTATCTGCGTTCCAATAAAACTTTATCGACGGCCTCTGAAATTTGATTTTCGTATCATTTTCATGTGTCCCCAAATATTCTTCCCTCTTTTATTATTATTTTTTTAACATTTAAACATGTACAACCCATTCTTAGCTTGGGTACTGGACCAAAAACAAGCCTTTTGGCCAACCCCTACAGGAGACTCACGTGAGAAGAAAATAGTTGTGTTTGGGGCAGGCCTCCTTAAAAGCTCCTTTCCAGGGGCGCTCGGGAGGCTCGGTCGGTTCTGACTCTTGGTTTCCGCTCAGGCGATGATCTCAGGGTTCACGGGTTCGAGCTCCGCGTCGGGCTCTGTGCTGACAGCGCGGAGCCTGCTTGGGATTCTCTCTCTCCTTCTCTCTCTGCCCCTCCCCTGCTGATGTTAGCTGTCTGTCTCTTTCAAAATAAATGCGATTAAAAAAATATATTAAAAAAAGCTCCTTTCCCTGGCTTTGGGGGTCGTAGGCTTCAAAGAAAGTGCTGTTTGTGCACGTAGAGTCACTGGGTGGCAGATGCTGAGGTAACGATTGTTAACGATAGTTCATGTGGCCTCACTAGGCTCAGTGACATATTTAGCCAGAAAAGTGATCGAACTATTTATATGGAAAATTAACTAGGTGAGATGTCTACATAGCTTTCAAAAGCCTCATCCAACCGCAGATGGGTTTTTCCATTCAATTTTTTTTTATTGTTTTATTGTAGGTGATGTATTTTTTTTTTTTTTGCTGTAAATGACATCAAATTATGCTAAGACACGTGATTGAAGTGCACCGTGAATTGTAAAAGCCGTGTGAGTATTCCCTTGAATTTGCAAATCTGTTGTCTTGCTTCCCTCTTTTACATCCGAGGAATCTCACAACATCTAGTTTGTTTTTTTGCTAATCTCATGCCTTGGAAGCCCACGCCTGGAGCTTTGCCACGGCTCTTCCTGGGAAATGCATATTCATAAAATCATTCAGTATTTTGAAACTATTCCAGGATGAGGAAGGGGAGGGAAGATGTTTTCCTTTGGTTTTATGTCCAATTTTACTTTAAAAGTCTTTCAGGCTCTCTATGTCTCAATAGCGTGTACAGCCATCCATGACCCCCACCCCCGAAATCTTGAATTCCTCGGAAATTTTCAGGAAATGTTAAGCTCCAGTCTTAATTTTGCCGGACACGCTTTTCTAAAAAAGTACATTTTATGCGGATTCTTGATTCAACTTGGTTGGAAATTTCTACTGCGTTACTTTTTCGGTTTGCCGCCTTCACCTCAAGAGAAAGACACAACTGTCATTTTATGGAACTGTTTGGGGTAGGATTCATGTGAATCCAAGGTTTTGATCTGTTCCTATTTTGCTGCCGCGCTCTGGGAAAAGCAGAATAAACTTCCGGAGAGAATGCTTCAGGTCGATTTTAGCGTTAGGTCCAGAGTATGCTACTGAGAAGCCTGATGTCTCTTGCTCGCCTCTGCAGTGATCCTTGTTTCGCTGAGAACTCTGTCCCACGGTGTCTGTGTAGCAACAGCTAGCCTTTCTGGATACAGCTGCCGTGGAGCCAGACGTCCCTCATGAGTTCTCCCTTCTCAGGCTGCAGGCCCCAGAGTGTTAGCTTGGAGGGTTAGAACATGCCTCAGACAAGGGATCATCGCTGTGCTGTTTTTCTGTTTTGTTCTGTTCCTCTGTCACCGATCTCACCCCTGGCAACATCCAGCTCTCTCACAAACGCATGCTTTTGGTCACAAGGGGGACTGGGTGGGAGACTGTGGCTGGACCAGTTCAAGCCCATCACCCCCAGTGGGAAGCGACTCAACCCACATGGCTTGGTGGCCCGGAGCCACCTGAGGCATCCGTGAGGACAAAGACAGCATCGTAGTTACTGACAAAGCACAGGCTGCCAGAGTGTTTTCCATCTAAGTCCGCGCTGCCGTGTTTATTCCCTTCCACTGCTCTCCCATTGGCTTCTGCACATTTCAGGCGTCATTAAGTGGGCAAAACCCATTTATCATTTTAAATTGCACAATATGAACGCTATCCATCAGTGTTCTGGAGACGTTAAAATGCAAGCATTCCAATGAGGAGTAATTCCAATGCATACTATTTACACGAGGTTCTTCTACCCATATCCATGAGCACTCACTTGGATAGCTGTGGTTTATTTTTGGCTGCAAATAATTACTCATTAAATAGGATCATTTGTGAAGCAATAGCTTATGTAGGTCAGCAAAATTGTTCATATTAAGGGAATTTCACTTACTAAGATCTATTGATTTGAACCTAACTGAAGCACATTCAACTTTCTTTATTACACTCTTTCTCCCAGATGTCTTCATTCAGAGATTTTATAGTTTTTTCCCCCCTTTCAATTACGTACACTATATAAACTTCTATGGCTGTTCCCCTTTCTTGTCTCCATTTTGTAGGGCCACATGGGTTCAACACGAGAAAAGGAGAAAGGGAGCTTCCCTCTGAGGGCAGGGTGTTGGCCAGGATGCAGACCTGTGTGTCCTGACTCTTCGAGAGTCCCCTGGGGCCCCGGGCTGGGGTGTGGCTCCAGGCCTGGGGTCCTCCCTGACCTCCGTCCCCCAGCTGGCGAGATGCAGTTTCCTGCTGAGGGTGCCTGGGACCTTGAGAATGGGCTGCCACAAGACAGAAAGACCCCAGGTCCCTGAAATTGCATGGGGAAGGCCACCTCTCCAACCAGATCTGCCTTGATGGTTTTCAAGCAGCAGGGAGGTTTGGACTCAGCATCCTGTGCAGGCTCGGGCTGGCTGACCCCCGCTGACTGAGGATGTCCACTAACTGCCGAGCAGGTGGACACATGTGCTCCTTGGATAGCGGTAGCCCAGTATAGGCGACAAAACCTGCTTATCATGGCACTGCCCCCTCCTTCTCCCTGACTACGTAGCTTCCCCACACCCTGCTCTTCTTGAGTCTTTGCTTATCCCTTCGTGAAAGCCAAACTAGAGAACACGGCACCAACCCAAAATCTGCCCCAAGCTGCTTGTTTCTTTCTCCTTTGGCTACGGTGGGGGTGCCCTGCAAAGTCCCAATTCTCTCAGAGCTTGACTGGGGACAGTCCGTGTGAAGAGGCAGTGATGCTTCCTGTGAGCTGGAATGAGGCTCGTTCTCTCTTAAAATCCCGCTAAACCTGTAGAAAAGGCACTGACTCTCCTTTCAGGAAGAAAAGTAAGTCCTTCATTGCAAAAGCCACTGTTGACTTGCCTTGTTTTTGCCCACTGCCCAACCGCGTCTGCTACAGCAGCTGGGAGGATGGGGATTCAGGCCGGGGAGCCCATGCCACCATGAAGGGGGGTGGAAGGAGGGCCCAGTGGGAGGGGCAGGCGCTGAGACCAGGGGACCAGCAGATTCCCATCACTTTGCAGCCAGCCTGAATTGGAGCCGTGTCCGGACCACTGAGATGGCCATAAAGGGATCTAGTTACTCTCATTCTGTGATCTGGCTTCAGATTCTCATCTAGAAAAGTCACACTAGTCTTCACGGTGAGAATGCACTATGTGTGTGTGTGTGTGTGTGTGTGTGTGTGTGTTTGGGAGAGGAGCAGTGGCAGTTTTAGATACTGAATAAAGAGAGGGGATTACGAAGACCCAACCTATGACAAATAGAAATTGACACGTGATGGGGAAGACACATTGGAAAGGAGGAGGAGGAGTTACCATAATCAAACCCGGTTGCTGATCAGCTCAAGTGGCCGCACAGTTAGCCCCCGGGCCGGTTATGCGTAAGATTCCGAAACACGGGCACAGAGCCGATGAAAGAGTTTATTAATTTCAACGCAGACTAAAGCTATTAACTTACACTTCCAATTTTCCAGCATCCGAGGGAGGATAATAAAATTTAATACACACATTTCTAAGGCATCTCTTTGTCTCGGACAGAGCAGTCCATTGAATCTATAGAACATAGTTTGTACCATAAGAATGAATGTAAATATCATTGAATGTCAGTGCATGCTATTTTCAGAGAATCTATGTTTCCCCTTTTCTTAGAATTATGATCACACATCTACATCCAGCTTGAGCTTTGGAGACTTATTTACTCCGTATCAACCACTCATTTGGCCTTTGGCCTGCTTCCTGCTTAGGGGACACATTTGAGTCTGGGGTCTGCTATTCCATAACTAAAACTGAAAAGGAGGTATCTCTTGTTTTTCAATTTGCTATGAGAAGAACTATGTTCTCATACAATGAGAATTGCATAGTTTTTTAAAAGCATGGTCCAACCACTCTCCTCCTCATTACATCTATCTTGTAGTATAAAGAACTGAAGGCAAGCTATCATGATTTTTTGTGCCGAAAGACAGAAAGCATCTCAACCAAGGGCTATTGGAAGAATAAAACTTCTCCTGCTCCAGTGAAGAGAATGCATCGTCCAAATGTGCTCTAACCTGATACACTTCTGTGGGGACAGAAAGACCCTCTGGTCTGAGCATGTATCTGAAACACTGGGCTAGTAAATCTTCCACACGCCTCCTTCTATGCACTACCCAGCCCACTATGTAATAATTGCCAAACAGAGGACCATATCTTCTCATCCCCAGTAGGCCTAAAGCCTCACTGGGATCACACTTGATTCCCAAAGAATCCCTCGCTTTGTGCAGACCCAGACACCGTATCGTTCAGTAGGAAAGAGCAATTCATATGTTCATGGAGGTTTGCTCTGGAGGGTTGAGGGAGCACCAAACCCAGATGCGGATGAGCGGGTGGTGTGTGTGAATGCCAACGTGGCGACACGAATGTGGTCACGTAAGACAAGGGGGACTTCCGAGGTCTGGAGGGGATTGGCTTTCTCATGCTGATGTGAGCTGGGAACCCCCAGGAGGGAGGAGTGGTTCTCTTTTGCTGCCGGGGTGTTGGACTCCAGCTGCATTAGGTGGAGTGATTTAGGGCTATACTGTTAGGACTACGAGGGACCACGTTTACAGAGACAGGAAATCGAGGAGCCTGGAAAAGCAGACCCCACGTGTGGAGCCTGAGTGTCCTGGAAAGAGGTGGGGTTGCAGCGGACCTGAGAACATGGAGGCAATTACCAAGGTCTGGAGCGCAGCCCCAGAAGTACAAGCCTACTCTGCGAAGCAGAGTGGGAAACTGACCTAGGTGAAATCATCGCTCAGCAATTGTCAGTGTTTTGGACAAATGCAGCCTCTAGCACTTAGCACTTAGGAATTGGTGGGGCAGCAGTCCTCTCCACAGCCTTGCCAGAAAGTCATGATACGAGAGAAAACAGTCTTAGCATCAAGTTCTCAAACCTCGTAGTCATTTTCCGGCAGGCGGGCAAAAACTGCTTGTCCAGCCTATTCTAGTAGCTGAGTAAAAGTTCCAATCCCCACCCTCAGGAGTTCCAAGGCACCCCTGGTGTGAAAACATTGCTCGGAGGTGGTGACAGGGGTATGGGGATATGGCGATGCCAGGAGCAGGTGTGCTAGGGGCTGCATGGAAAGGTAGATTCCTGATGAGGTGGCGGGACATGGGACCAGCCCGGGTTCGGACAAAGACACGAAGAGATGAGCTTGTCACCCTTGCACGTGGAAGGTGTCATCAGGGTGCAGGCTGTCAACTTAAGTGAGCCCTGCCTGCCAGGTCGAGGACGAGGCATCGCACAAAAGTGGAAGAGGAGCACGGGCTGATCATACGAGTGGCTCAGAAACCCCGGGCATAGCCCTGGAGTACAGGCAGCCCCCCTTTTCTATTCCTGAGCAACGAGGGGCCCGAGAGCCTGATTAAAGAGTGGAGGCAACAAGGAGCTAGAGTGTCAGGGCGAGGAAGGCAGTGAGGACATGCTCCTGGCACCCAGGACTCGGTGCATCGAGGATGTGGGTGGGACAGAGCTCAAGCAGGGAGCTTAGGGATCCCTATATCCTCTTCACTCGGCTTGTGTGGGTTCCGAGGCTTGTTCCAGAACACAACATAGGGTACAAATAAGAATATTTGTTTTGAATGAGAAAATAAAACATAACAAATCATAAGCTACATGGGAACACGCTTACGCACACACGGATGAATGAATGAATAAGTGAATGAAAGAACAACTAC
The DNA here is from genome assembly GCF_046562875.1 of Panthera onca. Lineage (NCBI taxonomy): Eukaryota > Metazoa > Chordata > Mammalia > Carnivora > Felidae > Panthera > Panthera onca. The sequence continues at coordinate 3,581,638 of NC_138339.1, read as the reverse complement.
ACATCGACTATATTTTACTTTCTTATAATTTTAAGGTGTGTAGTATTTGATTATCTTTTTGAATGCTAGTGATTTCCTGGTATGTTTTCTACAAAAAAAAAAAAAAAAAAAAGAACCTAGAAAGATGACTTAGTCTTTGCCTCAACTTGCATGCTTAAATTTTATTTTTTGTTATTGGATATGAAAACACATAAAACATATCACTTCACACGTGGGAACTCTTGTCATTTGTAGTACTGTTGGGTACGTGGCCTACAAAACACAAAGATAAATTATATTTCATGAGATTTCCATCAAGAAGAAAGGAAAGTATGAATATAATTCTAAATATCAATATGGCCTCGTGAGGACGTTACTGATGGGGAGACCATCCATTTTGATGAGGAACTTTTCTTGCAGTTGTACACACTTGGGGACTGGAAGACATTTCCACAGACTGCCTCCTAAAGCTATACATTCTGGATCTCCTTTCTTCCCTGTTACCGCGGGTTTGGTGCCATTACCTGTGGGACACATTCTTATCACAGGACCTCTGGCCCGGGTCTGAGTATATGTCTTGCATGTTGATGGTAAGGACAGCTGCCAGTAACTGAATTATACCAGGAAGTGACTGCAAACCCATAAATATATCAGGCTAAACGAAAGCGTATATATATATATATATATATATATATATATATATATATATATCTTTAAAAACTCTAAAATGTGACTTGGCCATTCACTATCCCCAGACACGAGGGGAAGGTGGGCATGGGAGAGGCAGAGTAGACTCCATCCCAACTTCTTAGGTCTCAGTTTGGCAAACTTTATTAAAACATATGACCCACACCAATGTGTTACTAGCGTCCATCCTCGGGGGTCATGGGCCAGTGGGAATCAGGCCGATGCCGGAGTTTTATTAACATCGCTACAAACTTAGTAGCTGCCAGGGTGCCTTGCAAATGGTCTCAATCAGGATTTATTGGGCAATCCAACATGAATAACATCACGCAGACGAAAGGGGCTTTGACAGAAGATAACACCCACTTCAGTCAGCAGCCCTCGGCATGTTGCGCTCATAGAGTTCCCGCCCAGGATGGGTGCCTCACTGCTCTACAGTTGGGAGGCAGTCAGCGTGTCCTGTGTCTCATGCTGTGCCCCAGTGGAAAGGAAACAGGAAGATAGGTTGGCAGGGAGGCTGGCCCTTCAGGAGGCTGCACACCCGGGGTGCTGATTCTCCCATTTAACCTGCAGGTAAGACAGTGAGAAGTGATGACGGGAAAGACCTATGAAACCAGATGTTGTCAGCTCCTTCTGACCATTTTCTCTCCTGAAGAGTGGGCTACCTGGGCGCTTTAGTAATAATTAAAAGAAAAAGTTATGCTGAGAAATGTTGATGTATCTAAGGTACATCATTCTTTTAAAAAATTTTTTTAAGTATTTATTTTTGACAGAGAGAGAGAGAGAGAGAGAGAGAGAATCTGAAGCAGGTTCCATGCTGTCCGCATGGAGTCTGATGTGGGGTGGGGTCTCAGGAAACGTGAGATCATGACCTGAGCCAAAATCAAGCGTCAGATGCTTAAACAACTGAGCAACCCAGGCATCCCTAGGGTACATCATTCTTAAAAGTAGAGGCATGGAAAGAATCTTGTGTCAGGAAGAAGGTGATTTTTAACCAGCCTTGAATCTGGAGTAGGCAGCCATGCTTAGGAGTCCAGGAGACAAAGCCAAGGGGTAGTGGCCATGTTGCGCAGAATACCGCTAAATGTGGGTAATATGCACATCCACACAACACAACACGCTTTGTTGGCTTTGGTTTCTATGTACATTTTGTGGGAGAAGTAGAAACCTGCATTTCGCTCCGGGCTAGCAACATGGGTCCAGGTGTTCCCCCATGGGGCCTGAGCCCCAAAAACCCTCTCTCATTCTGTTTTGTTAATGCCTCGAAGACAGTGGTGCACATTTTTTACCTTTTGTGTTGTGGGCTGAAAAATTCCAGCCACTGAGATGCGGTTGGAAGATGAAATTTCTCCCAACTGAAACCAGGTGCGTCTACACAATCTCAACGTTTCCTTAGAGACTAATGCTTCCGTGCTCGCCAACAGCAGACAATAAACTTAGCCACAGGAGGCACCGACATGAGACCTGCTCGTTAACAAACGAAGCCCCGCGTGCGCGATAGGCATGGTTTAATTGAAATAATCTGTGGTCAATGATTGCATTTCCAAAATAAATTAATAACCACCCTCACAGGGTTATACACTGCTCTCCAGCTCTGAACAATAGACGTAGGGCAGTCGTACTCATTTGGGATGAACTAATCCTTTTCTGACAAGGAAGCTAAAAGAAATTATTTATAACAGATTTATAAGTCTCCGGGGGAACGTACGGTATACTTCCAAATGTACTGAATCACATTTCTTCCAACCTACAAACCACCCCACAGACAGCGCAATATTGTAGCAAAACCCTTCCTCAAAGGGAGCTGGGGAGAAAGAGGCGACTTTTGGAAAGCTGTTGGTAACAATAAAGGTACTGTAGCATAGACAGTATTGAGCCAGTGGAAAGATCGTCTGTTATTATTTCCCTGGAGGGACTTAATTTAACAGGGATAATTTGAAAAAGCTCTATCCACAGGAGCTGTCTGTCTGACAATGGCCAACGTTACCTCTGAAAATATATCATCATCCTCATACGATCAGCATAATCATGTTTTTAAAGGGGGTGGAAAGCTGAGAATCTCCAAACGAGAACAGTAAAAATAATCGAAAGTTCAGAAAATAGCCCAAACGAACGAAGGCCGGCTGAATTAACGCAACATCAGTGAACACATATTGAGCAGAAAAGAGGAAATGAATGAAAGATTCTGATAAAGAAGAAGCAGTGGGTGATAAAAACTAGAAAAGACTTCAGAAACCACATTTGGGGTCCCTACTGATGGGCCAATTAGAATCCCTGGGGTTAAGGCACAGAAATCTGTTGTTGTTGTTGTTTTTAAATCTCCAAATGAGTTCATTGATGGCCTACTGGAAGGTCAGGAAAGCTCCATGTTTTCTTGTTCCAGAGAGGTGAGGCGGCTGGAAGGAAAAGCAAGAGGATTCTGATTTCATGCTTAATTAGAAGTTAAGGGAATTCTACTCTTAGATACTGTAAGCTCGTTTCCAAACATCTCAACGTATTCTCTTCCTATCTTCTACATGAGGCGGACCAGGGCGCCATCTTGGGTATTTGGGGCGGGACACCAATCAGGAGCTGCATGATCCCGTCCAGTCCTGGTCACGAGAGGTTAGCCAGGCCCGATGTTTTATTGCAATCAGGAAGACTGTGTACTTTTATTTCCCTCTGGACTTGGATATGTGCTTTTATTGTTCTCTTTAGATACTTCTCAACTCGGCAAGAAGGGCCTCCCTTCTGTGAGACAGATTTAATTTGGCAAAAGCCTGCACTGTTTTCCTTATCAAAGGGAGCACTCGGGAAGCACCTACTTTCGCATAATGGAGTCCTTGGCACCAACCTGCACATGCAATTGCCAGGAGGGTCGCTGTGTTTGTTGTACTTCATGGGACTCGTGCTGAATTTTGAAATTGCGTTCTGAATCGTTATACAGTCATCCTTCTTGTCTTAATGCCTATTGGTTTCAATTGCTAACGTTTTAAAGATGCTCCACGTTGGGCTTTGTGGGTTTGGAAGGTGGAAAGCCATGGGAAACACTTGGACGCCATCCCGTTCACTCAGTTGATAATAACTGGATAAGAAACATGCACAGATCACTCCGTACTCCCAGGGAAATAAGACAACGCAAAGGAAGCAGAAGAAATTGGCTCCATTTCACAAGATGATGGTTCTATTAAAGAGAAACACGATTAGGTCCCCTTATTCATTAGCACATTTTTACCTATGCACTGTTCTTGCCTTCTGGCCTCTATCACCATCAGTCAGCCAGAAACCGGCCTCGGACCCATCCCTGCTGCTTGCCAGCTGAAAAATCACTCCCCTTACTAGCTCTTGGCTCTCTCCATTTAAAATGAGAATAATAGTACCTCTCTCATCAAGTAGCCATTCGAATTAAGTGATTCAAATGTGAAACTGTTCATAAACGTGAAGTTCCTAGTTTTTCTTTTCTTTTTTCTTTAAGTCTATTTTTTATTTTATTTTGAGAGAGAGAGACAGAGAGTAAGCAGAAGGATAGAGAGAGAGGGAGACAGAATCCCAAGCAGGCTCCCCACGCTGTCAGCATAGAGCCTGATGTGGGGATTGAACCCATGAACCGCAAGATCATGACCTAAACCAAAGTCAAGAGTCGGACCCTGAACCGACTGAGCCTCCCAGGCTCCCCTAAGTTCCTAATTTTTCGAAGCACGGGGTTTCTGAACTTATGGGAGGAGTGCATATGTCCTATCCTGTTTCCTGGAGAGTAGACGCCAAGGCCCGGGCAGTCAATGTTCTTCAAGTATTTAAATAATGCATCAAGTGTTGAGCCCAGAGCCCCAGCATGCCCCATTGCTTCCTACTTGTCATCTCCCTTTCCCCTTTCCTTGGTCAATATTGACCTACTGGAAAAGAGTCGACACATCAGGGGAATTAGAGTGGAAAGGAGATTGTCTGAGACAGTCGGAGAGGAATTGCTTTCGCGATCATGAGCAAATCTCCAGAGTCTCCCTAAGCGGTATGGATACAGACTTCCTACTGCGCTGTGGCTCTCACAATGTTGCTGGAATCATCTGGACATGAGGGAACCCAGGAGACAGAGAGTTAGTCCGAGGTTCACTTGCTAGCATGGGCCGTGGCTCACGTGTTTCAGCGGGGGGGGGGGGGGGGGGGGGTGTCCAGTCCCTCCCAGTGCCTTCTGCTTTGGAACCCTTTGGCTGGTTCCTCTGTGACCTACCCAGACTGCCACCTTCTCTTCCATGTGGCTTTTCTCCACTAAAGGAGGTGCCAGCTCACAACATTTTGAAATCACCCTCTTAGGTCACTAATGTGGACAAACTGCCTGCATGAGTTTCCTAAGCATTTGATTTTAGTAAATACCAGGGAAAGAGACAGGGTCAACATTGAAACAAAAGACCCCGGGGCAGTTAGGAGACCTTTTCTAGATTTTATAGACAGAGGTGATAGCCAAAGTGTGTTTGGAATGCACATGGGGCCAGGACTCCGTCCCCTGCCTCCTTCATCAACACATTGAAAAAGAAAAGCCCCTTTGTAGAACAATCAAACCCTTGCTTACTCTCTCTGCATTCGGTTACTATGCATCGGCCGGGTCTCTGGTGTCCCAGCTTCTGTGTGGGGTCTCCTGCCTCTATTATGCCCTCTGTCCTCTCCTTTTGCAGCTTAAGGCACAGATGAATAGTAGTGTATTCAGATCTCAAGTAAAATCCTCTCACAATCCCACGCTGCATACAGGAGAATAACTTCGTAATATCCGTCAAATTTTATGAGTCAAGAGACTCAATGCACAACTAAATGTAAAAATGTACACAGGATATAAATCTTAGTTGACAAAAATATCCTTCTCAGAGAATGTGAGCACCATCTACATAATTTTAGCTTCTGCTCAGCAGGGAAGATATAGGTCATTTGTGTGGATTTTTTCGAAGTGTGCGACCATAACCTAATTTTTCTACCAATGCGCCCAGGAGCTACCTGCCTCACTCAATGCCAAACCATATTCACATGGGGCTTCTAATTTTTTTTCAGTATTAATCTTCCAAATGTGTATTTTACTTTACTGTGCACGTTTACAGAGAGAAAAAAAAAACAGGCAAAAACAAAAAAAATAAAAAAGGAAAGGAAACCTTGCTATGTTCAGGATCTTCTTTAGATGTCGTCTTTGCCAGAATTTTTTTTTTTTTTAACGTTTATTTATTTTTGAGACAGAGAGAGCATGAATGGGGGAGGGGCAGAGAGAGAGGGAGACACAGAATCGGAAGCAGGCTCCAGGCTCTGAGCCATCAGCCCAGAGCCTGACGCGGGGCTCGAACTCACGGACCGCGAGATCGTGACCCGGGCTGAAGTCGGACGCTCAACCGACTGAGCCACCCAGGCGCCCCCAGAATTTTTCAAACTTTAAAATTCCTCTAAAGGACCTTGACATTCATGTGCAATATCAGCTCTGCAATGAAAACACAGAGCTGTCATGTTTGGGTTGAAGCGAGGTGCGCAAACTCTGTTCCTACGAGCACAGATCAAACACCACTGGCCAACAAAAAGTGGGATGTGAGATAGTTAAACTCAGCCACCCCTCTGAGCTACAGGCTACAGGCAACACCCTGTGTCAGGCAACTGCCCCGCCGGGTACCGTATGCATTTGGGACCCCAACAGGCAATGACCCTGCTCAACCTGGAGGCCAGAACTTTGCCCCCTGTTACTATACAGCATGATAAACATGGGAATCCTGCCCTGGATAGTTCTCTGAATTTCACACATGACGCCCATATTGCCAAAACCCAAGGACACTGCATCGCTTATCTTAATGGACTTCTTTACAGGGTATATTTATTGCTCTTTCTTATCAATCTTGCTTCTTTCTTTTGGGACACTCTTCTTCCCTGGAACTCCTTGGACATCACTCTTTGTTTTGCCTCATTAAAGAGTTCCCTTCCTCTGATCTCTCTTTGGATCATGTATGTTTCTACTTGGGGGAGCCCATGCCTTCTCGAGATGTCATCTCTTGTGTGCGCAGCTCCCTCCTTCCCTCCCTCTCTCTCTTTCTCTCTCTCTCTCATACACACACACACACACACACACACACACACACACGCATCTTTTGTGCCAGAGGCTCTCCCCGGAACCTCCAATGCATGCTTGGAACTGCCTGCTGGGTGCAAGAACTCATCCTTCTCTTGGGTTTTCCTATGGTAAGACTCCGTTTACCACAGCACTCTTCACCTGTTCCTGCCTCTTCCCACACTCCTGATTGGTGAATTTGGGTGGCAGTGATAGACAACATGGGTCCTCCCTTGGGGTTAAGGTGTCTGGGTTCTCCCAGAAAACCGTGGCTCTGGATCATGCAAAGCAGAGGGACGTACTGACGAGTCCATTGACCCGTCCACTTAAGCTTCATCTTCCCGTAGAGCGCTTGTCAATACTAAATCTCACACTTCTATCTCCAGTTAACTGGCCTTTTGTTAATCTCTCAACTGATCCCTCAAGCGGAGATGCTGTCTGTATTGTAGGACAAAGCTGCTGGTGTTTCTTCTTCTCTGTGGAGGAGTTGAGAGGCCTCCTCTCTTCTCGGCAGCTCCTGGCTGACTCTTTCCAGCCCCTGCTCCACCTTGGAAAGCAAGGCTTCTCATGCTGACCCCATTCCCAGAGACCACAGCCACCATATCTAGTCAATAAGCAGAAAGCAACACCCTGAAAACGTGGATTCCCATTGTCCAGCAATAAGCCGAACTCCCAATAATAAAGACCAGGAGAGTCTACCTGCTCCAAAATCTCTTCCCTCTCTCCAATACTCACCTATGTCAAAATTCCTTGGTCAGTTTCTTCTTCTTCTTCTTCTTCTTCTTCTTCTTCTTCTTCTTCTCCTTCTCCTTCTCCTTCTCCTTCTTCTCCTTCGCCTTCTTTGCCTTCTTTTCCTCCTTCTTCTTCTCCCTCTCTCTCTCTCTCTCTCTCTCTTAAAATAAATAAATGTTTAAAAAAAGTAAAAAAGAATTCCTTGGTCAGTCTCCACACCTTCCCTCTCCTATACCTTCTACCTCTAACCTGTCTTGAACTTTGGCTCTTTTTTTTTTTTCTAAGTACTTCTCTAACCTTTTGTCTTCCAGTTTCCATTACCAGTGTGCTGGTTTAGAGCCTACGCTGTCCGTTGTAGCGGACTCCACTTCGGGTCCTGAATTCCCCACCTCTCCCCCGCTGATCCCCCCATGGCAGCAAAGCAGGGCTCCCCGAGTGCGGGTGGCACCGTGTCACCACTCCCACCAAAGGCTCTGTGGTTTCCCGTTTGTGTTTCTTGTACTGTGTTAACGACACCTCATAGAATACAACTCAAACTAGCCAGAGTCAGCAGAAGGGCCTGCTGGCTCATTGGACTGAAACGTCCAGGGGTTGATGGCTTCCCATCCGGCCCAGTATGTGCACACGGTAATCTTGCACTGGCCTCTCTCTCCTGCTGGACAAAAGCTCGAGCCACTTGGAGGCTGCAGACAGATCCCCAGCACCCCGCACCGTGGTGGATGGTATTTGAGAAACACGAGTGCGTGTCGCTCTTTGTGCCTCTGCCGAGGCTGCCCCTCTTTGTGTAAAATACGACTATGGTTTTCTTTTTCTGGCCGGGGTCACCTGTGTGCCAGAACTCAGTTCTCCTCCAGGTACCCTTCCTTCGCGGGAAACTGGACACACCGCTCTCTTGTCGCTCACCTTCTTAAACCCGACTCTCAGCGGGTCAGACCCCTTCTCTGAAACTCGTGTCTAGGAAAGCCAGCCTGCGGGAGCTTTCTGCAGGGAGAGGGCCCCTTTCATGGACTGCATGTGGCCATGAATGTGGAGCAAGTCCCGAAGCCGGCAGAGCAGGTGTTCTGGAAACTGGTCTGTTCAGTGAGGTTCTCAGCTCAGAACCAAACTGATCAGGTCCATACTGTTCAGGTTCAAGAGAGAGAAAGGTGAGGTCAAGTCAGCTCGCAGTAACCATTGCTCATTAAATGGGAGCAAGGGTTTTGCAAAGTCTGTTAATTAAAGGGAAAAGCCCTCTATAGGAATCAGTAAATATTTAAAGGCCACACTGAAAGGGTTTTGAGGGAATGAAAATGCAGACGGGGCACCAGGGTGGCTCTGGGTTAAGTGTTCGACTTCAGCTCAGGTCTTGAGCTCATGACTGTTGGGTTCGGGCCCCGCGTCAGGTTCTCTGCTGATGGCTCAGAGCCTGGAGCCTGTTTCGGATTCTGTGTCTCCCTCTCTCTCTGCCCCTCCCCCCATCATGCTCTGTGTATCCCTCTCTCTCAAAAATAAACATTAAAAAAAAGAAAACTCAGAGATGAAAAACACTTAAAAATCCAAATATATATACATATATATACATATAAATATATATATATACATATACACAAGTGTGTATATATATGCACAAACACATATATATGTGTATACGTATATATATATATATATATACATTGTGTGTGTGTGTGTGTGTGTGTGTGTGTGTGTAGTGTGAATCAAGGAAAGGCAACAATGCAACTCTGATGTCGTGGAGGAACACAGCATGGACACAGACAGGACTGAGATCCTGAGGATGTGGACAGCTCACTCCAGTCCACAGGACCCCAAATGTCAGAGCTCACTGTTCCTCTCCGGTAGCTGTCGCACCGTCTGTGGCCGAGGGGACATGTGACGATCTCACACACTTAGACTTGCAGAGCGTGGTCTCAGTTGTTTTAGAGAACTGTGGCCCTTCCATATGTTGCCAAGTTAATAATAATAATAATAATAACAAACCTGTTCATAAGTCGATAGCTAGAGACACCTGGATGGATCCAACCAGGAACACAGTGGTCTGGCGTCCAGAAGGCTGACCCCAGCTTTAACAAATGGCTGGTTCTTCTCTTTCTTCTCTTTCTCTTTTAATGTTCATTTCTTTATTTTGGGAGAGAGAGAGAGAGAGAGAGAGAAAGAGAGAGAGAACGGACAGAGGAGGGGCAGAGAGAGAATCTCAAGCAGGCTCCACACTGTCCATGCAGGGTCCGACGTGGGGCCCGAACTCACGAACCATGAGATCATGACCTGAGCTGAAACCAAGAGTCGGATGCTTAGCCAACCGGGCCACGTAGGCACCCCTTACCAGTGGCTTTTCTTTCGGATGCTTCACACGTTACGATGTCACTGAAGTCCTTCTTTCCCTCTGATTGTCTCACACTCATTGACTCCAAGATATAGATCATCCTGGCTGAGCTTCTGGCTTCGTTAGACTACTGAGAAAAAAAAAAAAGAAATTCTTTTAAAACTTACTCCCTCTTCATTGTGGAGAAGCCTCCATTAATCAGGAGCCCTGGCTTTCAATCCTCTCCAATATTCTTTCTTGCGTGGGATTACAAGTAACCTGTGCTCTCTCTTCTGTTGTTTTACTCTTTGATAAAAGAGGAGATTTGATTTTTAGCCTCCAATGGAGATCCTCTGTGTACCTGCTCCCTGCGTTGTCCTGTGCTCGCCATCCTTCTTCACGGTACACAACGGTCCCCAAGAACACGGCTGGCCACGCTCACAGAGTCTCAGGGCCACATCTGGGACGTGACAGCAGGGGTGAGTAAGGAGGTACCCAAGTGACCCGCTGAGAAAGGTACACACGGCTAATGCAAGCACAGAGCGTTCCTGTAGACACTGGAGACAGGAAAGAGCCAGAGCCCTGAACTTTCCAAGGGAGTGAGATGCTGCAGCTGTAACATATCTGAGTGGCCCTTGACACATGGGCTTATTAAATTAAAATACTGGCACGGAAACATGGGCAAATGTCATGCGCTGAATATGAATCAGGGATTCGTCTCCTGACTCACTCGTGCATCAATTCCTGCCTTTTTGGAGGTGACAGTTATATTACCCCGTTGAACTCTGGCTCTTTTGTGATATTAACAGGATGCCCCTTAGCTCGCCCGCGTGAGATGTGTCTCGCTCGCTGCCCCGAGTGCCTCGTGACGTTGCTTCTCTTCGCTTGTGTGTCCATTTGTTTTAAAACATTTTCCAGATTGCGATAGCCTCACCCCATCCACAGCGGTTTCTATTTCATACGGATTTGTGAAAGTTACCTCTCCAGCTCTGTCGGAATCACGAGTCCCCGTGCTAACGGGTTCACGGGGCACGCTATTGAGAAGCCAATGAGTAAGGCCTTTAGCGCCCAGTGTTCAAGGTCAAACGTTCAGGTAAGTTTCTACCCTGTCCGTCTCTTGGTCACAAACAGAGCCAGGCCACGGCTTCAGCCGGCCACCGGCGGGGCAGACGATGGCTCTCCCCGCTCACACTCCTGGAGCCCCCTGGAACGTCGTCCTGCCTCCCACCCTGGCTTTCTGCAGCCTGCGTTCGGCAGGTGTTCCACCCGCCGTTCCAGGCAGTGCCGTAAGCAGGATTCGAGAGCGGAGGAGCCTGGTGGCCGCGTCCCAAGCTGCCTCCTCATGGTGCCCCCCCCCCCCCCCGCCATGTTCACATCGTCGCCACGACCACATGCCCCTCCAGCCGCCCTCCAGCCCTGTGTCTGCCAGGGACCACCTCTTTCTGCTTCTATTTTCATCCCAATGGGTATCTCTTCCCAAAGCTTTGCTCCAGGGAAAACTACCTTCTTTTTAGCATCACACGCGTGTCTCTCGTCTGGCGTTTCTCCCCCCTGCTGTCCCGCTTCTCCCTGGGACTCTCCCCTGAGGGACCGTGCGTCTGTGCAGGACTCGGCGAGGGAGGGATTCCTGCCCCGGGCTCATGGGGGTGGCCACGTGCCCTGCACCCACCACCCACAGATGACAGCAGTTCGTGAGACACAGGGACCCACATCCCAGGGGCCGAAGACACTGTGCCACACGCACCATGGCCACGTGGAGGTTGTGCTCAGGAGCAGAGGGGGTAACGGGCTGTGGGAGGCAGGCTTTGTAGTGACGAGACGGCCTGGTCCCCTGGGAAGGGAGTTGTTGGCTGAAACGTCTTATCCAAGAGCGGGGACAGGAGGGTCAGGCCACGTGAGGCCCTCCTGCACAGCCATCAAGGCGGTTTCAGGTCTTACGCCAGAGTGGGTAGCCCTCGGGCGCCCGCGAGCTGGTGGTGGTCCGTGAGGCGACATTTGTCACCCCAAACGCCAGGGGAACGTCCTGCTTCGGAAATCTGCCGAGACCCGCATCTTGTCTCATTTGTTTTGCTCTCCCTTCTTCTCCCCCAGATGATAGCCTGGAAGTTTATGAAGATCTCATCTCTGGCACGGTGAGCGATCTAAGATTAGTGAGCCCTCCCTCTGGTGCGTGACGGGCCAAGAATTTTACAAAGAGGGACAGACATCTGGATGTCAACAGCTGCTTTCATTCTTTTCCCATACTTGTTTTCTGGAGATTCCACTTTTAAAGTAGTCACAAAAACAAAATTCCAGTTAGTTGCTTTTGCTTTTTTTAATGTTTATTTATTTTTGAGAAAGAGAGAGCACAGGGGAGGGGCAGGGAGAGAGAGAGGGAGAGAGAGAATCCCAAGCAGGCTCCATACTGTCAGCACAGAGCCTGACGCCGGGCTCGAACCCACAAACTGTGAGATCGTGATCTGAGCTGAGGTCGATGCTTAACCGGCTGAGTCCCCCAGGCGCCCTCAGTTAGTTCTAATTATTTGTTAAAGGCGACTTAGGGCATTTCCCCGCTGAGCTGAGTGTTGGGCAGTTATCCTGGATCAGGGCACCGTCCGGGTGGATTCCTCTGGTGCTCAGTTAAGAAAACTATGTCATGTGACCTTGGATCCTAGCCCTGGGCCGGCCACCTTTTAGCTTTGACACCTGGGATGAATGTCACAGCTGGTCTCGGTTTTTCCGCCTGTAAAATGGGAGTGATGAGAACAGCACCTCCTCACTGGGTAGCACTGAGGATACAAGGGGAACACACAGGGGAAGCAGTTCGTGTTGGGCCCGCCCAGCCAGCCCCCCACAGAGGCTGTCCTCCGGCGTATACAGCGTGCCCCGCAGTGCACTGCAAAAACGCACATCGTCTGGAGCCTCAGAATGGGAACTCATTTGGAAACAGAGTCTTTGCAGATGGAATTAAGGCAAAGATTGAGACGAAATCATACTGCACCAGGGTGGCCCTGGGTCCAGATAGAGTGTCCTCGTCAGAAACAGACTGGGGCAGAGGGACGCAGGAGTGAGGAGGCCTCGCGAAGACACGTAGGGACGGCAGCCGATCACCGCCAAGGACTGCGGCCGGGCAGGCGGACTCCGGCTGGTTCCTCTGCAGCCCCCGGGGGGCGCGGGGCCGCTGTCTCTGCGCAGGCGTAGGCCCCGCAGGGCTGTGAGGCACCGGCTCGGTGCGTCCTCGCGGAGCTAGACGGTCGCGGCACGGCGCGGGGAGCCCGTGCCCGGCGCGGTTGCCACCCAGCCACTCGTGCACCTGCTGCGGATCAGCGCCGGTTGTCGCGTGCAGGTGCTGCGGACCCCACCTCCCCGGGAGGCTCAGGACAAGAGGTGGGGGGGCGGGTCCATTCTATGTGGGTGCGTAGGAGAATGCCGAGGCCCCCGTGGCTGCAGCTGCACGCTGCTGTCCCGCCTGGTGACATCTGTTGCTTGATGAGACGCCTCCACCCCCGGTTAAATAATCCCAACCTCTCCCGGTAGCAACCCGGTCCTGGTGCCTGTGAGGGTCTCCACCTAACGTTCTCCTTTTCTCCCCCCCAGTCACAGGTTGTCATTTCTGTTACGCTGCAAGAAGACTTCGTCCTTCACGCATATCGAAAGCAAATAATTTCAGTGGAGACTGTACTCTGAGAAGTATCTGGAGGTCAGACATTGCTGACAGTTCACAAACCCAGGGACAGACAATGGCCTCATTCTTTTTATATATATATATATATATATATATATATATATATATATATAAAATATATTAATAAATACATATTTATATAATAATATATATAATATATTATATATAACTATATAATATATTAATTAATATAGAATATATAAATAATATAAATAAATGCATATAAATAAATATAATAAATATATAAATATTTAATGCTTATTTACGTTTTAAGAGAAGAGAAAGAGCAAGCGAGTTGGGGGAGGGGCAGAGAGAGAGGGAGACACAGCATCCGAAACAGGCTCCAGGCTCCGAGCTGTCGGCACAGAGCCTGACGCGGGGCTCGAACCCACAAACCGCGAGATCGTGACCTGAGCCCAAGTCCGGCGCTCAACCAACTGAGCCACCCAGGCGCACCTGGTCTCGTTCTTTTTGCTTTTTTCCAGCCTCACGTGTTTATTGATGGCTACAAGGCGGTTAAACCAGAGTGTGAACGTGGCTTGGTAAATTAGGTGGGCTTCATTCCCACTCTGTGATAAGAGGGACCCAGTACGAATCCCCCACATGGCTTTCCCACCCACAAAAACCACTTCACGGGCGTCAACCATCTCTCGACATTGATCAGTTTTACGCAAGAGCGAGTGCACCCTGTTTCTTTGAAAAAGACATGTGCATTTTCCCAAGCTCGAGGATCTTCGAACCGAGCACAGAAAGCCCATGGCCAGAGGCAGAAACACAGGCCATGCGCTCTTACGGCAGCAGGCACTGGTTACACTTAGCAGTTTTCCTGCGACGACCCAAGGGGTCCTTAGCGACTGTAGCAGGTCAAGGACTACCGAGCAACGTGCAATTCCACAGCACTCAGCGCTGGTCTTTAGTTTCCTCACTTAAAACAGTCTGTGATAACGGGGCAGCAAAGCACTGCCTCTGCCTGAGAACTCACGAGGGTAGAGTGTGATGAACACATTTCACTCCAAAAAAAGTATATACGCATCCCTGATCCCACCCATAAAAGAGATGTGTGCCTGACAGGCAGGATCTGGCAGGATCTGGGTGTTCGTGTGCTCGAGTCCGTGATGGAGACGATCCTTTGCTTCCCTCTCGTGGCTGAATCTGGAACACAGGCACTGAGACTCCTCATATGTGAGCTTCTGTGGGGTTGGATTTGAGCCCCTGCCCCCCCCCCCCCCCACCGCATTCATTGTGGGTGGATCTTGATATTTACCCCCGAGGAGGTGTGGCCGCTGTCCTAGCGTGCTGGGGACAGGGCGGGGACTTCCCGGAGCTGGAGACTTCGAGGCCATTTGGTCTCACCGGTGACTCGGTGAGTTGCGTGGCTGACCGGTGGTTTGATGGCTCATGGCAAACAGGAGCCTGGGTGAGACCCGGAAGGGCAGTGGGGTGCACGGCCTCGTGCGCTGTGCGTGGGACCCTCTGTGTGGACCTGGTCCCGCCTCCGCTGTCAGCATCTACGGATGTTGGCTGTGGGTGGGGCTTTCCACCTGTTATTTTAGTTCATTTGGGGGGCACCCATGAGGGAGCACCGTCACTGGCCTTCGGCCCCGCCAGCGTCCAACATGGAGCCTTGAGCTCTACGTTCTCGTGAGACCAGACGACACGTTTGCTCTTCGAAGGGAGCACATCACGTGGCTCCTCCGTGGGCGAAGTCCAGCTCTCCCCTCCCTGGGGAGCCGGGATTCCTCAGCGGGCTCGCCCTCTGCCCGGGTTCATCCTGGCAGTGCGGCAGGAAGGACGGCCTCCTGAAGGAGCTGTCCCGTCCAGGTTACGCGTCTAAGGAGAGCAGGGCCGTGTCGCTCCATGTCACCTCATGTGGCCTTCCCCTGGCCACAACCTCCTGGCCCTGCCATCGCCTATGGCAGAGAGCACGGCTGCCCCGCACCCCTTCTTGGGTCTGCGAAGTGAGATGGCTGGTGTGCGGGGGGCTGGCCTCCAGGTCAGGGGTTCCCGTTCTGGAAGCTCTCCCGGGTGCCTTCTCCCCTCAGCCTCGCCCTCACAGGACCACTACCCAGACCACCGTGTAGGTGGCTTAGAAACAGACATACAGACGAGAGAGGTGACTTCTTAGTGCCAGCTGAGTCCCGGACAGCTGGCCTTCGGACTGGGGAGAGTCCGCTGCCCCATACCTGGCTTTTCCTTTGAACAGAGTCCTCCCCACTCCCGGCCCTGCGGTTGGGCTGGGGCTGGCCACCCCTACCTGCCAGTCGTCGTGCCCGCCTCGCGCTACACGGCTGTGGAAAGAAGCAGGGCCCGTCCACGGCCAGTCTGCCAGTTTCAACTCTCGCACAAAAGTAGTTCACTTAATAAGGATATTGAACAATGAGGCAGCTTAAGCTACTTTCATGGGGATTTCAAATTCTCTCTCCAATTTCGGTGACACACCTGACCTATGTTTCACTCGCTGCCTGTCGCCTTCTGTTTGGAATAAGCGAGGGGCTGAAAATGTGAATCGAGGCTGGGGGTCAGGTCTCAGGAGAGGGGAGCTTGGAGACACAGGGCTTAGGTGTCCTGCATCCACCCACCTGGCCGGGGGCCGAGTCCCCAAGGGGCGGGAACAAGGCAGGAAGGTCCGGTGGCCCTGCATGCTTGTGACCACGGGCTTGCAGGAGCCCCGGGGTAGGGGAAGGCTGGGCCGGGCACGTCTTTGCAGACAGAAGGGTGAGAGGAAGGCCACCGTGGACTTCGTCAGCAGCCGGCCGGACCCCACAGAAGACGGAGGCGCTCTGGCCGAACATTCTTCATCTCGGTGCCATAACAACCCAAGGAGGGTTTGCCAGGGGCTTTAATAGCCCCCCGAACGGGGCAGGGCCGCAGAAGGGGGTTTGCTGGGCATTTCTTGTAAAGGACAGCAATAATTTCAAAGCTCCTTTTCCAAATAGAAACTTTTTGATTAAAAAAGAGAAAAGAGAAAGCAAACATTTACAAACGTGAGGATAAAGACTTAGAAAAATGTGCCCTTGCCCGCCTGTGAACTGCTGACCTTGGCAAACAGGTCAAGGCTGTGGGCAGTTGCCCGGGAGACCGGCCTCAAGAATCAGCCTCGTGGGCTCCTGACAGCGGGGTGCTCCCGTCTGCGGCCCCTCACCCCGCGCGCTCACAGACTCCCTGAGATCAAGCACGAAAACAAAAAGAGCGAAAGGTTCTGGGTCAGTTAATAACAGCAAACAGCAAGCTTTGAGCGGGGGTGGGGGGGCGGCCACACTATTTGCAGGTGCCCCCGGCTCCCAGCAACGGCAAGCTGGGTCTCCGGCGCTCCCACCCGTGACCCGGACAAAATGCGGACACGTGATCCAAGGCCCTTTTCGTGGCAAGGAAAACAGTTGTGCAAATCCAAGTTACGAATGCACGCCCAGGCACAGATGAGCCCAAGGCTGCCCGCACGCGTGTCTCCAGTAACGCTTAGCGTGTAACGTGCGTGCGACGGGACACACACGGTCCCCGACGGTGAATCTGGCAGATAACCGAAGTCCGCTTTGGCTTCAGGTGAGTGCACTGTAAAACCTTCAAGCGAGAGGTCACAAGGTGGAAAAATAAAGAAAATAGAACATAAAATAAAGATAATGTTATTTAATGAAAAAGATCAAAAGAACTAGAACATCTGGAGAGGCACACTTAGGCATTTTGATTGTTTGCATTTTCATTGGCCAGTGCCTTTCGGACCCTTGCCAGTTAGTTTCCCCTTCCCGGGACCCGCCGAGCCCACCTTAGCGTCTCAAGACTGGGAGTCATGCCTCCGGAACAGCAGGCACGTCCTGTTCCGTGGAGCCTCAGGACGTCCTCCAGCGTGAGCAAGGTCGGTGCCCACCGAGGGTGCCCCTGCGCCTCTGGCCGCGCCCCCCACCGGGTGACCCGCCCTGGGAGGCGCTTTGGTGAGTGGGAAGGGCACACACGGCTGTGGCCTCCACAGACGTGGGCATTAGTGTGGCGCGAACGGATGGGGACCCCGGTCCGGCCCCTGGCACTCCGCCCCGAACGTCAGGGCCTCTGTGCTGAAACGTGCGCTCGGTGCAGCCCTGGCTCGGGATGGTCACTCGACCCCGCGACCGCTCCCTGAGGGTCCGCTCGGGAGGAGGTGAGTCACAGAGGCTGCAGTGTCTTGTCACCAGGGCCTGGTAACAGAGCTGGCCTCTGGCTGTGACTCGTGCCGCGGCCTTGGCCAGCCCGCTGTCCGTGCCGCGGTGGGAGCTGCTCTGTGGTTTGGACAGACTTGCTAGACGCCTCAGCATCCTGCACCCCCTCGCCCCCCACCTCTGAAAACAGAGCGCGCTTTTTCTGCACAGAGACTCTTGTGGCAACATCCAGACAACGGCCGGGGCGGGGGGTGACGTGCGTCCGTGCAGCTGTGTGGTCTGTCTGAATGGGCACCTGAGATCTCCCCATCCTTTGAGCCTCAAAACCCCCACTTGCTGGCATCTGCAGAAGCTCTCACTGCATCCAGAAGCTTCTTCATTTTACACCTTTGCGTCTGCCCGGAGACCAGGCTCGGGGTAACCTTGTGGAGTGGGGGGGGGGGGCGGTCCTGGAGCCTAGAGGGTGAGGAGGAGACAGAGCGGATCTCTGGGCCCAGGGTCGGGGTGGGGTGGAGACCGGGTGTTTGAGGATCTGGGGTCCCGGCAACCTAACAGCTCACGGGGAGCTCGTGGGGGGTGGGGCTGTGACCTGCCTGCCTCCCCGAAACCCTGGTCCCCGTCCTGCTAGAACACGAAACTCTGTGTCACGCTGCCCACGCTGAGTCAGCGCCTTCACGGGGAGGAGGCCGGCCCTGGGGCTGCGCGTGAGGGTGCAGAGCCGGTGTGAGTTGAGGGTCGCCCCTGGGGGTCTCCGGTCTCCGGGGGGCAGACCAGCAGCAGGTCCTTTTAACAGCATGAGGCGTGCGGGCTTAGCGCCGGGACCCGGGCCCTGAACCCCCCAGCCCCCGTCACCGGCTTGGGGCTGTCACCCAAGCTCATCGACCTCCCCCAGAACTGGAGGGGGCAAGCGGCACCTGGGCTTGGGGCCAATTATCTTTCTGCTTCGACGTGACAGGAAGTAGAAGTCGGGAAAACGTCATCAGCACACTCTGTCCAAGTTCCCTGACCTCACGGAGAGTGATCACGGCGGCCGCTCGGGGGACACCTTGCGTGCTAACACACGGGGCATTGCAGCTGGAGACACGCACACACACCCCCCACGTCTGTGGTGGACCCCGAGTTGGAAGCGGCACACGCTGGAAACACTGAGTGACAACGGTGGAGGCTGGACGCCCCATCCGAGCGGACAGGCCCCCTGATCCAGCGCAAAGATCCCAAAGGGACAGCTTCAGACAATGGTCCCAGGCTTAGGTCATCCTTCCATGGAGAAGTGGGCTCAATTTCCCTCCCCTTCCCCGTGGGCTGAGCTTCTGTTCCCTCCACCAACAGGGTGTGACAGAGCTTCCGAGATGAGATCTTTAGAGGGACACGGCTCCTTTGAAGACTGTGTCAGGACCTCAGAGAAGTCAGGTCACCGGGAGGGGCCGGCCCCTGCACCCGCCGTGGAGGAGAGGGAGGGTGCAGAGGACTCCCGCCATTCAGTCCTCCTGGCTGACCCCCCAGACTCGTCTCTGATGAGGTACCAGAGAGCAGCCGGCCCTCGGTGCCCTCTCGGAACTCCTGGCCCGTGGGATCCAGGAGCATCACGACGTGGTTTTGGTTTAATGCCACCAAACATGAGGAAGTTTGTTACCCAGTAATAGACACTCAGAAGAGGACCCAAGCCAAACAGCACCGTATGACACGGCCAGTGCCTGGATGTCACCCTGCATGTGGCAGAGACGTCATACGTGTGGACTGGACTCTAGACTGCCGGGCCCCCTGAGCTAGTAATCCTCTCGGATTCTTGCAGGCACAGAGAGAACGTCAGGGCAGAAGGAGATGACGTGGCCTTTAAAATCTCGCTAAAGCTATGTTCACAGCCCTGCCTTTCCAATTTCAGCTACAACAGGCCACGCTGACAGGACAGGAGGAGGAGTGCTGGCATTACTTGGAAGATTTGCCTTGGGGACCTCCAACCAAGTGCCCAGCACTGATCCCAGAGAGGACACACGTGCTCAGGAGGGACCCCACCACCTGCTTCCGTCTCCCACGGCATCTGGAGAACAGAGCCACGGGGGCCCCCAGTGACCGTGACGTGGTTTATGGAGACCACGCTGTCTGACGTCTGGGTGAGGACCTTCTGGTGGCAGCATCCCGGACCCCTGGGCTTGGAGAGGGGTGAACACCAAGCTAATAGGAGTACTTACTTCACTCAACAAAACTTAAATGGTGTTCACTCTTTGGGTTCGAGTGGTCACTAATTTGTCACCGTGGTCCTGTTAGGAGAGGAGTCCTTCATCCACAGATAGCCCCCGAGTGTGTGGATCTGCACACCAGGGACTCAGGCGAGGCCAACACTTTGCCAAGTTAACTCATGTGGAAGGAGTGGTAAGCTGAAATGTGACTTTGCTTTTCCATAGAACTAAGAAGCTGTAATTAAAAAAAAAATAATACTTATTTATTTTTGAGAGAGAGAGAGACAGAGTGCGAGCAGGGGAGGGGCAGAGAGAGGGGGACACAGAATCCGAAACGGGCTCCAGGCTCCGAGCTGTCAGCACAGAGCCCGATGCGGGGCTGGAATCCACAAAGCATGAGATCGTGACCTGAGCCGAAGTCGGCCGCTCAACCGACTGAGCCACCCAGGCGCCCCAAGTCTATCATTTTTAAGTTTGCATTTGTTAATTGTTCTTCTCACTGTGACACGATCATGATCATTTTTAGCCACGCCCACCATCTGCCAATGGAGACTGGCTATAGAGCCAAGAAACGTCACCCCCAAGTCCCTGGGCGTGCCGCCCCGAGGCCGATTCAGGGTTAGGACTGAAGCTCTGTCATGTGAGGGGGACTCGCTGGGTGCTGAGCGAGACCCCTCTTTCCTTCGTCCACGCTGCTCGCCTAGTGATCCGGAGACAAATATGGCCTTCCCCCACGTCCCACACGAGCCCGGATACAGAGCCTGCTCCTTGCTGCTGGTCTGCGAGAACCTTTCTTCCCACTTTTGTCCGTTTATGCTGACGTTCAATTTCAGGGGCGCCCTCCGGGTTGAGTGACCGGGTTCACCTGGCGGCGACTCCTGCTGGCCCGCTCCCTTTCAGAACGGCGCACCGTGGAGCTGGGGACCCTTTAAAACTCCAGCGGGCTTGAGCCAAATTTTGAGCTCACTCTGATATACTACGTATTGATGACAACAGCACTCCCCGGAAGGGCAGGGTGGGACTTAACATCCTGGGACCACTGTCACAGCCGGAGGAGAAGGTTCACGGCCCCACACCCTGTCCTTCCACTTGTTCCCTCCTCCACGGGGCACCCCTTCCCACGCTGGGAGAGGCTCACGCGCTTCGTGGCCCAGCGAAGAGCGTCCGTGTGCGGGTACGGAGCGTTGGTGGCCACGACCCTGCATCTGTCCCGGGTTCCTCGGACAGGCGTGGTGCGACGTGTGGGGGACCGCAGCACGGAGGCCACTAGAACCTGTCCGCGTGCTGGACGACGTGACGAAGGCCGGTCCCGGTGGAGCCTCCGGGGAGTGTCTGCTCAGGCTCTTTGGGGCTGTGCTTTGGGGGATGAGCAAGGCTGGGGCCGTTCAGGGAGCTCTCGAGACGCTGCGTCACGAGACTCGGCGGGTGTCGTTCTGAGACGTCTGGCCACGTGCCGCGCAGCCTACCTCCCCGTGTTCTAGGACGTGCCGTGGGGCGGGGCGCGGGAGGAGAAGGGAGGGCGCCGAGCTTCAAATAGCCGTGTCAGGTATGGCAGTCACGCTCCAGGTTTTTGGTAACATGGTGGCTAGAAACAGGACAGGAAGCCAGGAGGTGGAAACTGTGAGAAAGCCTGGTTCCTTCTGGCCCGGGCCGACGGTGGTCACCTGGGTGAGTATGCGCGTGCGTGTGCCCGAGTGTGGGTGGGTGTGACTGCACAAGTGTGTCAGTGCCTTGTGTGAGCGTGCGTGGGCGTGGCTGTGGGAGCCACGTGAACCGGTGGGTGTAAGTGTGTGTGTCCGGGAAGGAGTTTTGCGAGTCCCACCGCCCAGGTGTCCCCCGGACAGGTCTGGTTGGAATCCCAGGGAACCAGAAACAAAGTCAGTGCCAACCCAGCCCCTGCAGGCTGCTTTAATTTCATCTTCGTCCCACTGCATTGAGGAGGCTGGTGTCCTGCACCATCGGGCCACTGTGGCGGCCAGGGCACACGAGAGCCCGTGGTCACAGGACGGCCTTGGAAGGCCCCCCAGTCGGACCTTGTAGTGACTGCAGTGGGGGAGGCGCCTGAGTCACGGGGGGCCCGGCGCCATCGTGTTACTATTTTAACTGCTCAGTTTTCAGGTAATGTGTTATACAAGAGCGGATGACTAATACATTTGCTCAACTAAAGAGTGTTCTTAAAGTGATGAATTTAGAGGTATCTGAGTCATCTTAATAAAAAAAAACCTTGCTTGAAGCAAAAAAAAAAAAAAAAAAAAAAAAAAAATAGCGCCAGTAAAGTCACAACTAATTTTTAACGATTTAATAAATAATAACAAAAACGAAGCTGTTTTAGGCAAATACCAAACAGTACGTACTTAGAGAATATAGAATATTTTCTTAGCTGAAAATCTATCATTTACAAAAATTGATCAAGTGTTCGTAGATAAGGAAAGCATAAATATATTCCATAAGTCATAAGTAGCATGGGCAATACTTGTTGATCACAATGGCATAACATTACAGGGTAAAAATTACCACCCCTCCAAAAAAGTTTATTTTCCCTGAAAATTAAATGAACTTTGGGACGCCTGGGTGACTCAGTCGGTTAAACATCTGACTCTTAATCATGGCTCAGGTCATGATCTCATGGTTCATGGGATCAATCCCTGCATCAGGCTCTGCACTGACAGCACAGAGCCTGCTTGGGATTCTCTCTCTCCTTCTCTCTGCCCCTCCCCTGCTTGTTCTCTCTCTCTCTCTCTCTCTCTCTCAAAATAAATAAATAAACTTAAAAAATAAGATAACTTCATAATTCTTGGTTGAGAGGCAAAACACACAGACATATCAGAATTCCTGAAAAATAATAATAAAACATGCATTTCAAACTCTATGGAATACTTTCAAAACAGTGATAGAAATTCATGGCATTAGGTCTCTATATTGATAGGAAATGGAAGAATAAAGTAACTGAGTGAAATCTCCAAAGCGGAAAAGTGAAAAAAATTATAAGGTAAAACACAAGAAAGCACAGGGAGAAAAAAGCAAAGATAAAATCAGGAATTAATGTAGAGATGTGTCAAATAGTAAAGTAGTAGATAAGATTAACAAATCAAATGTATGATTCTTAAATAACAAAGTTGACAAGACACCAGCTATAATAATGAGGAAAAATAGGAGGAGCCCCAAATGTTCAAAATAAGAAAGGACAAAAGGGAAAATGACATGGAACAAATTAAAAATTGTAAGATACTGGGGCGCCTGGGTGGTGCGGTTGGTCTGACTTCGGCTCACGTCGTGACCTCGCAGTTTGTAAGATCGAGCCCCGCGTAGGGCTCTGTACTGACAGCACGGAGCCTGCTTGCCTGCTTGGGATTCTCTCTCCCTCTCTTCTTGCCCCAGCCTTTCTCTCTCTCTCTCTCTCTCTCTCTCTCTCTCAAAATAAATAAATAAACTTTTAACAAAGTTTAAAAGAAAACCATAACACACTACTTTTCACACATTAGGCAATACCACTAAAAGCTAGGTTAAATGGACAATTTCTTAGGAAAATACAGTTGACCTAATTTGACCTCACTAGCGATGGAGAGCTTACAGTGGTTGATTTCCACAGGAGAAATAGAGGACGCCTGCATGAAATGGTCTTGGGAAGCCCCCAGACCCCGGTAATCTCAAGCAGGAAGTACCAACACCTTAGAGACTGGGCGCCCCGTGATCATACCTTGTTTTAGAGCACAACAACCAGGGAAACCTCCGATTATTTTTATCAAGCAAGGAGGACACTAAAACCTACACCTGAGAAAGAAAGAAAGCGTGCAGACACCCACGTGCACAAGGGCACACAGGCACACACACACATGTAAACCACGGACTCACAACCCTTATGGATTCAGAAGTAAAAATCCTAAGTAAAACAGTAAATGGAAGCCAATGTCACAGTAAGAAAATGTCGCATTTCACAGATAAGTTTCCTCGTCGTAGACCAGGAGCAGGATGAGACTCTGGCGCCTACTTCCCAAGTCGGTGGAGGACAAGGCTGTGCCTCCCCTTGCGTTTAGCCCTATGGGCCTGAAAGCAGGGAACCTCGGTCTTGCAGGACAGGAGGACCCACCAGCCAGGACTGCTGCATGTTGAGGCTGGGCGTTCTGGTTACTCCCCCAAAGTCCAGCGGGTGCTGTCCCCGGGTGCTGTCCCCTGCCGCTGGGGATCGCACGGGTACCTAAGTGAGTTCCGATATTGAGATGACACTCAGTGAGTTTCGATACTGAGATGAGACTCAGAACCTGTGGGTTCTAATTCCCGGCTCAAATCAGAATGTCCCCACCTGCATCTAGGCTAGTGCATCACCTGATGTGTGAACAGGTGGCGGCGTCCTCTCCACAGTCAGAAGCAAGCTGGGTTTACAACAATTAGAAGACCTTTGTGCACCAACAATGAAGCAACAGAAAGAGAAATCAAGGAATCGATCCCATTTAGAGTTGCACCAAAAACCATAAAATACCTAGGAATAAATCTAACCAAAGAGGTGAAAAATCTATACGTTGAAAACTATAGAAAGCTTATGAAAGAAATTGAAGAAGGCACAAAAAAATGGAAAAAAGATTCCATGTTCCTGGATAGGAAGAACAAATATTGTTAAAATGTCAATACTACCCGAAGCAATCTACATATTCAATACAATACCTATCAAAATAATACCAGCATTCTTCACAGAGCTAGAACAAATAATCCTAAAATTTGTATGGAACCAGAAAAGACCCTGAATAGCCACAGCGATCTTGAAAAAGAAAACCAAAGCAGGAGGCATCACAATCCCAGACCTCAAGCTATACTACAAAGCTATAATCATCAAGACAGTATGGCACTGGCACAAAACCAGAGACTCAGATCAATGGAACAGAATAGAGAACCCAGAGATGGACCAACAAACGTATGGCCAACTCATCTTTGACAAGGCAGGAAAGAATACCCAGTGGAATAAAAACAGTCTCTTCAGCAAGTGGTGCTGGGAAAACTGGACAGCGACATGCAGAAGAATGAACCTGGACCACTTTCTCACACCATCCACAAAAAGAAACTCAAAATGGATAAAAGACCTAAGTGTAAGACAGGAAGCCATCAAAATCCTTGAGGATAAAGCAGGAAAAAATCTCTTTGATCTTGGCTGCAGCAACTTCTTACTCAACACGTCTCTGGAGGCAAGGGAAACAAAAGCAAAAATGAACTACTGGGACCTTATCAAAATAAAAAGCACAGTGAAGGAAACAATCAGCAAAACCAAAAGGCAACAGACAGAATGGGAGAAGATATTTGCAAACGACATATCAGATCAAGGGTTAGTATCCAAAATCTACAAAGAACTTATCAAACTCAACACCCAAAAAACAAATAATCCAGTGAAGAAATGGGCAAAAGACATGAATAGACACTTCTCCAAAGAAGACATTCAGATGGCCAACCGACACATGAAAAACTGCTCAACATCACTCATCATCAGAGAAATACAAATCAAAACCACAATGAGACACCACCTTACACCTGTCAGAACGGCTAACACTAACAACTCAGGCAACAACAGATGTTGGCGAGGATGCGGAGAGAGAGAATCTCTTTTCCATTGTTGGGGGGAATGCAAGCTGGTGCAGCCACTCTGGAAAACAGTATGGAGGTTCCTCAAAAAACTAAAAATAGAACTACCCTATGACCCAGCAATTGCACTACTAGGCATTTATCCACCGGATACAGGTGTGCTGTTTCGAAGGGACACATGCACCCTCCTGTTTATAGCAGCGCTATCGATAATAACCAAAGTATGGAAAGAGCCCAAATGTCCCTCAATGGATGAACGGATAAAGAAGATGTGGTACACACACACACACACACACACACACACACACACACACAATGGAGTATTACTTGGCAATCAAAAAGAATGAAATCTTGCCATTGGCAACTACATGGATGGAACTGGAGGGTATTATGCTAAGTGAAATTAGTCAGTCAAAGACAAAAATCATATGACTTCACTCATATGAGGACTTTAAGACACAAAATAAATGAACATAAGGGAAGAGAAACAAAAATAATATAAAAACAGGGAGGGGGACAAAACAGAAGAGACTCATAAATATGGAGAACAAACTGAGGGTTACTAGAAGGGGTGTGGGAGGGGGGATGGGCTAAATGGGGGAGGGGTATTAAGGAATCTCCTCCTGAAATCATTGTTGCACTATATGCTAACTAATTTGGATGTAAATTTAAACAAATAAAAAAAAAAAAAGAAGAAGACCGTTATGGTTGTTCCTTAGTGACCCGCGGCATCTGACTCAGACAAGTGACATGGAAGCAGATTTACCACAGAAAATCGCGACCCTGGGATGGCAGTCAACCTTGCCTTCATCTTCCTGAGTCCAGAGCGATGGGGCAGGACCAGGGCCAGGGTATCAGGCCCGTGGTGAGGCCCCAGGTGCTGTGGCAGGTGCTGGGGAAGTCCCCTTGTGCCTTGTCCCTTTGTCTGCGGTCTCTCACCGTCCTGACCTGTCTTCCTCTGCTCCGCTGCCCCTGGTTGGCTCTCTCTAGTGTGTCCGCCACCATTGCTGCCTTTTGCCACTGCTAAAAAGAGAGAAGAAACCACAGGCCCAAGGTGACGTCTCTTAGGCTGTGTCCCCAAACCAGGGCTTCTACAGAATCTAACTGCAGTGTCGACCTCCCCCAGAAATGTAGACCTCACTGGTCAGTTGGCCATTTTTCCATTAGCAGCAGGGAATCTGCCGCTGGGGCCTCTGCATCCCCCAAAGGAAGACGAGGCCGTCATCAGGAGGGGCCCCTGGCTTCCCCCCATGGGAAGGCTGTCTTGCCCAGGGCAATCCTTTCTTCTGCTAGTACCCTTCTACGAGGTTACTTCCATAAAAGTTACTTAAGTACTTTTATAGAAGTAACCTCGTAGAAAGTCACTTGCCCCCCCCCCCCCTTCTAGAAAAACCTTCCATTTTGGACAGCTCCTCGGAGCTCCCCTCTACTTGCTAGATGGGTGATGCCTGATCCCTGAATCATTTAACAAAGCCAATTAGATCTTCAGAATTGACTCCGTTGAGTTTTGTTTTATGACGCCGATGACCCCTCTCTTCCTTGGCTTTTCCCTCAACACACGGGAAAGGCTGGTCAGGGCCCCAGCACAAGGCCGGGACACTGGACGTTCATTCCCGGCTTTGGGCACTCTCTGTTTAGGATTTGCCAAATTCATGAGTTATTTTCGATTAAAAATGAAACTAAGTAGAACTTAAATTAGAAATGTAATGGTTCAGGGGCGCCTGGGTGGCTCAGTCGGTTGAACATCCGACTTCGGCTCAGGTCATGATCTCATGGTTGGTGGGTTCGAGCCCCGCGTGGGGCTCTGTGCTGACAGCTTGGAGCCTGGAGCGTGCTTCGGATTCTGCGTCTCCCTCTCTCTCTGCTCCTCCCCAACTCACACTGTGTCTCTCTCAAAAATAGATAAGCTTCAACAAAATTTAATTAAAAAAAACAAAGAAATGTAATGGTTCTATTCCATCGTACATTAAGGTTTGCTTCTAAATTTTCTTCCCATTCCATTTCTGCCTTTTTACTTAACTTTCAAAGTTCCCAAAATGTCTTTTCTATGTGTGATCTCTGCCCTTCCAATGCTCTTTCAGACTGATCCTGCTCAAAGACACTCACAATTTGGAAACCCAAGTCTATTTGGTTTCGCCGACGAATTAAAAATGATGGCATGTGTGTTTTCTCCCCCCCCAGATTTTGCCACATTTGATTCATCTGTATCTCTCTGCCCTCTGTAAGTAGGTGGCTGTGCTGTTGCTTGTCGGCAGGAAGAACTATTTGAGGGTCGCTTGTAGGCGTTGGGGTCATGCACTCCTATACGCCCAAGGATGTCCCTGGTGGGAGCCTGGGCCAGGATGCCTTCATCCGTCCTGGGAAATTTAACTTTGGGGGAGAATCAGTACCACATACAATAAAGGTCTAGAGTCAGGGTTCAAAACGTGTGTGTGTTTAAGTGAATGGATGCTAGATTCCACAAGAAACCCCTGGTAGCAGTGAGATCAGAAGAGGCTGGAAGGAGAGACTCAAGATCCGTCCCTGCAGGTTGTGAAAACTCCAGTCATAGAAGATGTTTCATGTGAAAGCGATTTCTTCCTATTTCCAGTTAATTTCTTTAATAATGAAATGGGGCACCGGGGTGGCTCATTAACAGAGCTTACATTTTGGGTAGGGAGCTAGAAGTTAAATATAGTCACACACTTAAAATGTCAAGTCACGGCTATGTAACACTGGTTGCTTTTGGCTCAGCTCACGATCTCATGGTTCACGAGATCAAGCCCCGCTTCAGACGCTGGGCTCGAGAGCGTTGGAGACTGCTCAGGATTGTCTGTCTGCCTCTCTCTGCCCCTCCCCTGTTTGCTCTCTCTCTCAAAATAAATAAATAAAACTTTAGTAAGGGAATGTGTTTATTGATGGGCGAAGTGCACAGAGGAAATGTACCAATCCTGAGTGTGCCATCTGATGGGTTTGCACCAATGGAAGACGCCCAAGCAAGCAGGTGCATCAAGAAGGAGGGCATCGCCCCTGCCCTCGGCCTGCCCCACCCCACAACTGGATCCTCATCCGAAAGACTGACCCTGCTGACTTCTCAGACCAGGAATTACTTTGCCCTACGTTTGATGTTTATAGACATGGAATCACATAGTGCATCCTCGCTAAAACTTAGTGTTGTCTGACATTGTAAAATCTTTAAGCTCCTTTATTAGTTATGTTGTCCATTCCATTACGTTTTTTTAAATATATATATATTTTAAATTTTTTTAATGTTTCTTTATTTTTGACAGAGAGAGAGAGACAGAGCATGAACGGGGGAGGGTCAGAGAGAGAGAGGGAGACACAGACTCTGAAACAGGCTCCAGGCTCCGAGCCGTCAGCACAGAGCCCGACGCGGGGCTCGAACTCATGAACCACGAGATCATGACCCCAGCCGAAGTCGGACGCTCAACCGACGGAGCCACCCAGGCGCCTCTAAATATATATATTTTTAAAGTTTATTTATTTTTTAAAGAGAGAGAGAGTGTGAGCGAACAGTGGGGGGTCAAGAGAGAGGAGGAGAGAGAGAGAATCCCAAGGAGGCTCCGAGCTGTCAGCACGGGGCTCGATCTCACAACCCGTGAGATCACGACCTGAGCCAAAACCAAGAGTCGGACCCTTAACCGACTGAGCCACGCAAGCACCACCCCACCCCCTTCTGGTTTTATTTATATTTCCTTAATGGCTGGTGAGACTTAGCATTTCTTCCAAGTAACTTTCACTTTTCTGTGCATAAAAGTAAAAACAATCCATTCATGAATTGATCAACGCTTCTTAGGCTTCTAGAGAGTGATGGTGAGCAAAACAGGCAGGTTTCATCCCTAACAGAGCTTACATTTTGGCTAGGGAGCTGGAAATTAAATATAGCCACACACTTAAAATGTCAAGTCACGGCTGCGTAACTGCTGTAAAGGACAGCAACATGGCACGGTGGTAGAAAACACCGAGAATGCTCTAGTAAGTCAGAGATTTCTGGGGAGGCTTCTCTGGGAAAAAGTTAAACCTAGCTCAGATCTTAAAGGTTAGTAGGGGTCAATTTGGACCCGAAAGAATGACTGAGATTTTCAGAAAAGGAAAAGACACGTGCAAAGGCCCTGTGGCCAGGGCATTTAGTGCCTGCTAACGCTGAAGGCGGAAAGGTCAGCGTTCAACAGGGGCAAGCCGGTTAGCCCTGTCTCCTTTGCCAGACAGCGTCTCGTCGGTATTGGCGTGCCCATCGGTGGGTCTCGATGGAGGCTTTGAAGTCCCTCCCACACAGGCTTGCTCCCAGGTAGGACAGTGGAGTAAAGCGAGCCCCAGTTCAGCTGTGCCCAGCATATGTCCATTTACGATCGAGAAGGCACAAGCTGTCCATCTATCTGTCCTCAATGGAAAATCAACACACAAGAGGGGGCGCCCCCTCTTCTGTCCTCAGGCAGGTCCTAGCAGCACCTTGAAGGATCAACCAGGGAACAAAACCACCCTAAAGGCCGAGTGCAGGGCCCCCTGTGAGGCAGAGAGGCCTGGATGGTGCAGAGTCTTAGAGCTTTGAATGCAAAGCCAAGGGCAGTGAGCACCTGATCCCTGGAGTTTGGGCTTCGTGCAATCTAGGCTATTTGTGATGCGAGTTTCAGATAATTTGAGAGGAATTCAGGTGGTAGCTTGTGAAGTCCCGACAGTCAGGAGGGAGAGAGCGCAGGGAAAGCCCAGGGTCTGGGGAAGGCTGCCCTCTGCCAGGACCCACGTCCACTCCGCCGCTCCTGGCGGGGGCGAGTCGGATCTGGTCACTGGGAAGCCGTGCGGGCTGTGCTGTCCTGCTCTGCGCAGGCTCGTCCCTTCTGTGTCTCATCCGGACCTGATTTCCTGCAAGCACCTTCCAGAACCACAGGCAGCGGGTCTCCCGGGGCCGAGTTCGCACGCAGCCCTACCCGGCGCTGTTTGCTCCAGAACCGAGGAATCTGCACGGGGGGAGCCGGCTGCATCCGTAGGGGTGAGACCCAGTCCAAAGAGGATGATAAGACTTATTTTCCCAGTACAATGTAATTAACCGCAGAATGGAAAGGAGTAACTCTCTCAGAGATGATGTTGGGAAAAACAAAAACAAAAAAAAACAGCAAGAATAAAATCGTTACAAGTGAAAATTGTCCAGAAATCTTGTTTAAAAAAAATCATTGAAGTGGCTTCAATAAAACACCTCCTGTTGCCTGCAAAGATCTAAATAAGGTCCTGACAAAATCCCTTGTCTCCCATTCACCTTTCCTCCGGAGGCTGCTGGAGGTGCGGTGTTTGGACCCTCCGGTCCTTCTCGGCTCAGCAGTGCCCCCTGGTGGCTGATGCGGGGGAAGTGACGCGAAGGACCCTTCCGTGTGTCGCTTAAAGCGTGATCTAAACAGCTCACTGACTGAGGCTTCTCTCCTGAAATTCCTTTTTCCATTTTTATTGTAGCGTATCTTCATGTGTATTGAAATACACATGAATACAAATACAAATAGAATACAAATACAAACATAAATATGGTAAAATAAATGTACTAAAAACGGTAAAAAAATATAGTAAATATAGCATTAAATACCACATTTTAAACATAGTAAATATATATAATGTAACTAGTATTATATATTAAATTTAATAACATTTAAATATAAATTATTATTATTTATAATAATAAATATTATATATTTATTATATAATATATAATAAAATAATATAAAATAATAATATATAATTATAAATATAATTATAGTATTTATAATAAATACTATATAATATAATAATAAATAAGGAAAGAGCATATTCTTTTACTTGGACAAATGTCTAGATTCATAGGATTATTTTCAGCTTTAAATGAGGTCCTGAGTCAAGGCGCCCGGGTGGCTCAGTCGGTTAAGCGTCCGACTTCACCTCAGGTCATGATCTCCTGGTTCATGGGTTCCAGCCCCTTGCCGGGCTCTGTGCTGATAGCTCAGGGCCTGGAGCCTGCTTCAGATTCTGTGTCTCTCTCTCTCTCTCTCTCTGCCCCTCCCCTCTCCCACTGTCTCTCAAAAATAAACAAATTTTTAATTTTTAAAAATGTTTTATTTATTTTTGAGACAGAGAGAGACAGAGCATGAGCAGGGGAGGGGTTGAGAGAGAGGGAGACACAGAATCAGAAGCAGGCTCCGGCCTCCGAGCTGTCAGAGCCTGATGCGGGGCTTGAACCCACGAACTGCAAGATCATGACCTGAGCCGAAGTCGGATGCTTAACCGACTGAGCCACCCAGGCGCCCCCCAAATAAATAAAATTTTAAAAAGTGAGGTCCTGTGTAGAAGGCAGTTACCATGTGTCTGGGAGATTGCGAATATGCAAAAAAATCCACCTGCTATGATACATTTAGAAATGCTCTGGTGTTCTTGTTCCTTATGTGATCGCCAGTTCAACAGTATTTTCTCACCCGGACAGAAAGAAGAGAAATTAGGTGCATCTTTCCTATAGTTTCCTATAGTGTAGTTTCCCTGTAGGAGGGTTCGATCCTCGCCACCCCCTGGGGCGGGGCTCCCCAGTGACCGGTTGGCTGAGTCGTGGGTCGTCCCGTTATCAACACTATGCATGGCAGGATCAGGAGATTCTTCTTTGGAGAAACTGGTGTGCACCCTGGAAGTGACCCGAGCGGAAGCCTTGCCAGTCCATGAGATGTTGCCTCAACAAGGACCCAAGAGGTTAAAGGACAAAAGTGTGGCTGAGTGGGGGAGTGTGGCCATGCTGGGAAACTGCAGGGGGCAGGCAGCACTGCCTGGGGGGGCCTGAGCTGAGATCTACATGGGGGTGCCATGTGCTTCCAGCCGTCCTTCCGGTCCTCAGGCTGGGGGCTCAGCATCCGGATCCCTGGAGGGTGGCAGAGTTTTGTCCACATGCCCGGAGTGGATTAGGGATCTGATCTACTGCGACGGTGGTAAGAGGCACGAGGGATCGCCTCTCTACTGGGGGCCGTGCCACAGGACAAAAGGAAGCGCAGGGAGCCAAGGTGGGTACCCTGCCGCCCACAAGACAACTGTCCATGAAAGCGTCGGTGTCCCGCTCCCGGTAAAGCTGGAGGCTGTCGGGCTAACTTGTCCACGTGGTTCCTGAGAGCCTAAGATCCTCCCGCTTCGAGGAACGAGGCCCTGGAAGCAGTGTGGCATCTCTGCAAAGAGCCGGAGCCCGGCCAATGTCAGGACAGCCACCCACTCCCCCAAGAAAATAGGTGGTTACCCCCACATCTTTCTAACTAAAAGAAGGCAGGTGCTTTCAAAACAAAAGAGTGTGCTCATTTGTTACCCGTGTCTCTGTGCGTGCACGCGTGTGTGTTGATCGTGCACATGCGTGTCTGTGCGTGCGGGTGCACATAGGCCGGAGCCGTCAGGCAGCACAGTCCAGGGGAAGAGGGAGAGTTTGAAATCAAACCAGGAAGCTGAAAGACCTGAATCTGAATGCCAACTCTTCCCCTCCCTTGTCTGCCCTGGTCCCGAGCATCCGTCTTTCCTGCGCTGGTGGCCATGCTGAGGCAGAGGCATCTGGGAGTATCCCAGCAGGTGGCTGGAGGGGCTCCAGGCCCCTCCAGGCATCAGCAGGTGGCGGTTGCTACATTGTGCTTCCCAATTTCCCAACCGTGATTTCCTAGGAATTCTGCACTTTTACCTCGACATTCTGTTAGGACCTCTGTCGTATCCAAGTACCACACGCTAGGTGGCTTAGAACAACACAAGTGTATTCCCTCTTGTCATTCTGGAGGCTAGAAGTTGGAGGTCAAGGCGTAAGCAGAGTTGGTTCCTTCAGGGGCTGTTAGGAAGAATCTATTTTATGACTCTCTCCTGGCCTCTGGGAGGTGTGTTGGCAATGTTTGGTGTTCCTTGGCTTATAGAAGCATCCTTCCAATTCTTCTGTCTGCCTGTCTGTCCGTCTATGTATCATCTATTTATCAACCTATTGATCATCTATCTATATTTATAATCTATATCTCTCTGTATAGCACCTATCTATCATCTATCTATCTATCTACTATTTATCTATCATCTATCCATCATCTTTCTATCTATCTATCTATCTCTATCTGTCATCTATCATCTTTTTATCTGCCTACTTACCTATCATCGATCTGAGAACACTTTTCAAATTACTCGTGCTATTCTTTCACTAAGCACTTTTAAGAGGAGCCCATACAAACATGTACTTTTGATTATATGATTGCAGTCATGAGAGGTATTAATTATTGTTGTGGTCCAAGTAATTTGAAACAGACAAAAACGATTTCAACCTGTGTGTGAAAAATAAGGCATATGGTGTTATATGTAGTTTTAATTCATCTGACCAGCAGAGGGCACTCCAAGCTTAACTTTGGAATGGATTTCTGTTTTCTTGTGGTTTTTTTTTTTGTTTGTTTTTGTTTTTGTTTTTACTACGTCTTCAATCAAGAACAATTGCAAATCAATTAGAAATCCATCTACATGTATTAGGTGTGTCCACAGCATCTTCCAAGAGAAGAAATAAAGAAACTTTGCCTCCATTAACCCATATACAAATTAAAGGTTTGGGATGTGTTGATTACTCCAGGGTCCGCTTTTTTGGGAAATAATTTAATATTTGACAACTCTCTTTAAGCATAAGTTGCTTGAATTTTTAGGGAGACAGAATGTGACATCTATCATAGGTTGTGGCTGCAATTTTGAAGCAGGTTCACTCCATTACAAGAATGGACATTTTAAGGGATTGGCATTAATTCCAAACAATTGATTTAATTCATTTACGACTGCATTTATAGTACTAATGAGTAAATGTCAGAAGAGATCAGATATTTGTTTTCATGTTGCCACTATGAGATGGGCTGTCTGTGTTCTTTGTTAAGTATATGAGAATAAGTGGTTAAAACAGCTCCTTTAAATCTTCTTGTTTGTTTATACATAAGATATCCACAGTTTCCTAACATACTCAAAATGAGAATATATTATCTCAGAGGCTGCCTGTTTAGAAGTTCGTATTGTATTCACAGTGTTCCTGACGAGGATATTACTATCTAAAAGCATTACTTGGGACTGGATAAGGGGATTTTATTTGCTACTTATCCTCTCATTTAGGTCAACTACTGAATATGAATTGACCAGTTGACAGCTATCTGGAAAACAGATAAACTTATCTAATACTGTTTTGAATAGATTCATGAATTTAAATTACCTGCCTCCTAGAAGTCACTAAAATGGTCCAGGAGAGAACATCCTTCTAAACTCGGTAAATCATTCATCAATTGAAATGTATTTAAAATGGCTGACACCTTCCAATTCCTGAAACTCTCTCCAAACTACTGACTAAAAATCAAACTGTATTTCCTAATTGTATTTGATGAGTGGGCAATGGAAACTCTCTCTTAGGGAGCAAAGATGTGCTGGGTCTGAAATCTTGACTACTATGGCACTCCCCAGATTTTAGCACAGTTCAGATAGAAGCCTGGGTTTGCTCTCTCAGATTTAATAAAAAACAAATGTTCAGTTTGATCTCGTAAAGAAGAAGCTGGGATTGCTGAAAGAGGGTGTGACGCAGGCTGTGGCTCAGTGGTGACAAAATATGAGACTGGGAGGCAACCATCTGTTCTGGACATCTCGTTGAGTCAACTAGTTTGCAGCTGTTGAGATGCTGACCTGAGGGTTGTGAGGGAGACATTACTTGTGTTGTCCTGTGGGGTCTTACCTTCACCATCTTTAAACAAAGCAAGCATGGCCAGGCCAGGAACTGTGACGTCTGACCATGGCTCATGATGGAGACGTCCTGGACTGCCATGTTTAATGCTCAGACCACACCTCCAGCCCTCGGATGATTGGAATAGACATTGACCTGAGGACAAGCTTCTGCGGGCTGGCCCATGTCCAGAATGGGGCCTGGAAAAGAAAACAAGATACACCAGTTGCCAACTATTTTGAGAAACTGACCAAGAAAATATCCAGAGAAGGCATAGGATGAAAATCTGCATCGAATGCATCTCGAGACAGCGTTGGGCCAAAAGGAGTTATGACAAGCTCAAGTTGTCACAATGCATGAGCAAGTAGAAGGTACGAGTCTGTAAAATGGGCCTGAAAATAACAATCTCAGAGTGTTGTTGCTATGAATAAATTATTAGATGCTAAGTCCTGGCGGCAGTGCCTGGCTCACGGCCATGTCCGTATACGCATCTGCTGGTATCTGTAGTGCTGTCGGCATTTCTGTTGAGGTCACTGCCTCCTCAGCCCACCCCTGAGGAATGTGGGATCTTCTAACTCTGCTCCATGATGTGTGTGATGGAAGCACATGGGCACAACTCAACTATAGTTGGGCCAGAAGATGTCAGAGCCTCTGTCAAGGTTTCCATGCCTGCTGTGTGTGAGTCAGGAATCCCTCTGGCTCTCATTCTACATCTTCCTGTCTCTTCTCTCTGGTGTTTCTGCTTTCTGAAGATGCACTGATGTGAACTCAGGTCTGTCGACATGGGCCTTGCTCTGTCTTCCTGCTCCCCACTCTTGTCCACACCATGGTTTAACCCACTGTTGCTGTGCACTGAGCCCCCAAGCTCTGGCTCTTTCCAGGTCAAGTCAAAGGATAACTAGAGTGTCACACAGTAGGGAAGCCATCTCTCCAGCTTTCAATCCCAGTCTACATATCGACCTATAGATTTCTATGTTTTAGTAAATATTTATATGTTCACTGAGGAGTCTTTTCATTTAATCAGAAATTAATGTTCACGTCCAGTAAACATGACATTAGCATCAATTACAATCATTTATTTATATGTCCTAACATATGGTTGATGAGTTAAGAAATATCCTATTATTGGGGCGCCTGGGTGGCTCAGTATGTTAAGTGTCCGACTTCAGCTCAGGTCGTGATCTCGCGATCCGTGGGCTCGAGCCCCACGTCAGGCTCTGTGCTGACAGCTCCGAGCCTGGAGCCTGCTTCGGATTCTCTGTCTCCCTCTCTCTCTGTCCCTCCCTCCGCTTAGGCTCTGTCTTTCAAAAATAAATATCAAAAAAAAAGAAAAAAAAAGAAATATCCTATTATCGAATTTTCCGTATATCCATAAACTTTATCGATTATGCTTAATCTGATTTAAAGTATTGCTTAATTTTCTTTGTTATATTTAACTTAGGGTGTTTACACTGGTGTTTAAAGCGAGGCTGGTTGGTTGGTTACTATATGTGTGTCTCTGACACGTTTTGGTAGACTACTACGCGAGTTTCATAAATAAACGAACAAATAGAAACCATCTTGTTTTCTCTCTGTCATCGGGTCAAGTTGAGCTGGAAGTCATTATATAATTTGTGACGACCACATATCTCTCCATCTCCTCCTCCTGTCACTCCCATGAACTGGCGGTTACCTTATGCCTTGTAGAGCTTCTAAGGATTGTTCGTATAGAGGGTACATCGTGGTGCAGAAACACCCACAGCCTCATTTTTCATACCTGCAGAGTGTGCTTCACCTCCACTTGCATGTAATTTTTCCTCTATCCATGGTTTTCAAGTTTTCCTTTTTTTATTTTGGTTTTCCAAATCTCTGTGGGTTTGCCCAATGTGGCTCTGCCCCTACATTGGCTTGATGATCATTGTGGCTCTTCTTTTGTTATTTCTACCATGACTTTCTACCCAGAAGTGGTTTTCTTTTGCTCTCCTCATTCTCTTTAGCTACGCTTACTCAATTCTCATATTCTTACAATAACATTGCATGGGAGAAAGTCCAGATATCTTTTTGATAGTTTTTTTTTTTTTTCAACGTTTTTTATTTATTCTTGGGACAGAGAGAGACAGAGCATGAACGGGGGAGGGGCAGAGAGAGAGGGAGACACAGAATCGGAAACAGTCTCCAGGCTCCGAGCCATCAGCCCAGAGCCTGACGCGGGGCTCGAACTCACGGACCGCGAGATCGTGACCTGGCTGAAGTCGGACGCTTAACCGACTACGCCACCCAGGCGCCCCAAGTCCAGATATCTTTTAAGAGTATTTTCTCCAAGGGAAAGAGAGTC
This sequence comes from Panthera onca, assembly GCF_046562875.1. Taxonomy (NCBI): domain Eukaryota; kingdom Metazoa; phylum Chordata; class Mammalia; order Carnivora; family Felidae; genus Panthera; species Panthera onca. The sequence continues at coordinate 3,544,378 of NC_138339.1, read as the reverse complement.
AGGCCTGACCTGGGCCAATGGAAATTTTAATTCAGTTGTGTGGACTCAGAACAATTTCTCATGAACTTGCTGCTTTCCCTGGTCTGGGATCCCCATTTACTGCCCCATGTCACAGACTACTTGGTGAACTGGAGATATACCTGTAGCTTATGAGGAGTGGGTTTGAGGGGGTCACTTGGAATTTATCTCTCTTTTATCAGCTTTGGTGGAGCCAATGACCGTGTTCACTTCTTTGTTTATCACTCTTCTGATCGGCCTTTTTCAAATAGGGCATATGAATGCCTTGGCTTCTTCTCTGCCCAGTTTTACCTGCCAATCAGAAGTGCAATATGGCATCAGCGTTGTTCCTGAAGCCCACCCTGTTGCCCCAAGCAGAGTAGAGTAAAACGTTCTGGGTCCGACTATTTGGACAACTCTTCATTCTGCTTGATATTGTTAGAAATCTGTGTCTATGGTTAGCACTTTTCTATTTTATTTTATTTTGTTTTATTTTATTTATTCAATTCGATTTTCATTTACCATTCGGATAGGCAGAGATATTTAACACTTCCATCTGCAGTGTGACCTCTGAACATTTCTATTCTCTGTATGAGACGACATGACTCTCTTAGACTGATGGGGAAGATAGCCAGGTGCGGAGTGTGAAGAAAGAAGAAAAGTTTCGAATTAACCTTTGAGAGTAACTCTTGTCTAGGGAAATACACAAATGTCAACAGGTAGTATAAAGTGTCTAATTTAGATTAGAGATCAAGAAATTTAGAGTTGCCAATCTGACGGTTGTGTGACCCTTCTAGACGTCGTGATATTGGCACAGAGAAAACAGGAGCACAGGATATCAAGCGTTGGCATCTAATGGATTGGCATGGTGAAATGGTAGCATGGCAATAGAGTTCCTCTTCTTCTCAGCTGAGTGATTCAACAAGAAAGAGTGTAGTTTGCTGGATGAGGGACCACAGGGGACAGTGACCTGATGATGTACTTTTTGTGAAAGTTAACATAAGCCTCAATGAGGTCCAGCCTCAGGTGTGATGGGAAAAAGGCTCTGAGGATGGCAAGATGGGAGGCTGCGGTCAATGAGTAGGACTGAAGTGGTGGCAGAATTCTAAGTGATGAGGGACAATGCGGGGTCTGGGTGTGGCTCGGCTTCCTGTGGTTGGATGGAAATGTGAAGAGCGAGGACAGTCCAGGTGACCTCTGATGCCTCCCTGGGCTAGAGAAAACCACTGAGGTGGATAGGAAGGCCAGGAGCAGAAATGCCTCCAGGGCTGATGAGTGCTAGGGGGTTGGGTCGATGTGCATGAGAGCATTGGGAGAGCCAGTGGAGACACAAGTGCCTTGGAGAAGTTGGGCTCTTTACATCAAATTAGAAGCGCATGTTCTGAACGTGGTATTGGAAATCAGAGATGACGCGGACAGCTGACATCTTATGCAGCGACCAGGGTCAGGCCTATGGGTCATGGTGCATCAACCAGACTCTGGTAGTCCCTGGTGAGGTGTGTGATACTCAGGGTGCATAGCTGGAGTCACACAAGCCCGAATTCACCTCGCCTCTGAGGGACTGGTGTTCTAGATGAACAGGATAAGAGAGAATTCTTTAGTTTCCAGAACTATATCCATGGATTGAAAAACTGGCAGCCTCTGTGGGGATGTGGGCATTTTCTTCTTCCTCCTCCCGACAGTGTGTCTGAATTTTTGGTACTTTTCTATATTATTGGGTTTTTAACCCAGAGATAGAAGGAATAAAAATGGGTTCCCCCCCCCCCCGGAAAAAAGGTTTCTATATCACAGGCTTTAAATTCTTATTATTTCAAAATTTCCACCTTCCAAATGCACTCATCAGACCCTCAGTTAGTGGTTATCACTGGCGGAGGAACACAGGAAGTTTGAAATGTGTCACTTACAGCGTCATTGAGAGTGAGTTCTGAAAATCATTTTAATTTATAGTTTTATCTTACCTTTAGACCATATAGGATCCTGAGTGTCTTCCTGTATGGGAGAGATTCAACTTAGAAACGTATTCTAACTAGAAAATTGTTTTTATTATTGTAATTATTTATCTATATGGGTTCACACTGCAAAAAGAGAAAAGACCAAAATCCAAGATGGTGGTTCACAGTTCCAGTAATCAGATTTCAGGGTATAAGCATTAGCATGGATATCACTGCTTTTTTCCATATAGCCTTGCTCTATAAACAGTACTCTGGGTATAATTTCTCTTGACAACAGAGGACCTTGGGGTTCACAGCACGTACGTATGTGAAGGTTTCTCGCCCTCTCATTCTTCTATCAACGATAGAGGATTTGGCTTCACCCCAAAGTCTACAGGAAATGGAACATGTTCTGTCTGAGGCGTGTTTTCCCTTCTGGTGCGTATGTAACACACACAGCTTTGTTTCACGGGCTCCGAGATAACATGAGCTGCAGGTATGCTCTCTTTGTGGCGAAGAAATCAAAGCGTTTAGCTATTGCTGAAATCATGCAAATGACTTTACCTTACCTCTTCACTTTCAGGTGGTGCGCATTGCTGATCTGCCTACCACCCAAACCCGTTTTTGAAGTTGATGAATCGTGTGGTCATATAACCTGTCACATCGGTTTATGAAGTCACCCGGTGTAATGAGATGTGACCCACCGGAGTACATCAATTATTGGAAAGGTTTATTGTGGCAGACACTGGTAGAATGTGTGGTTTTCCCATTAGACATCTTTAATTAAGTACTGAGAGGGTAAGGATTCGTGTCTACATGGACAGATTTGGGCGGGAGTAAGGATGGGCTAGGAACAGGAAGCAAAATAAAAACCACAACCAGACAAAAATGAAATATAATGATAATATGAGTATATGTACACACACTCCTTCTCTCTCTTTTCCATATCTCTCTGATAGGTTAGGACGTAGACTGACTGCCATCTTGATAAGCCATCTTTGTGCCCCAGCAAGGTGGATGAGCCCACACGGGGTGGAGATTCACACCTCCCTCCTCTTACCACACAGTACCCTGTGATGTGCCGCATTTCACCGTGAGACACCCACAATCCTTCAAGGAGATGAATTTCGAGCAGGCAAACTGCAGACGGGAGTGGAGACCCCACATGCAAATGATGACACAAAATGGCATTGGCACCTAGAGCGTCACTAGGGTCAGGAGATCATTGATGGTTTCTGACTTGGGTGTCTCAGGATCCAAAAAGAATATTCAATGAGACAGGAAGCTGATTCCCTGTGTCCCCTAGGCTGCCTTTATTCTTTGTAAAGCCCAGAGCCTCTTTAGTCAATGACAGAAAACCTCAGGATAACCTGGATGTTTCTAGAAAACCTGTGGTTCATAACTGATGATGAAATGGAAGAGGTTATAAAAAGTGTGTGGGGAAACACAGTCTGAAGCTGTGTTTGAGGATGACCTGGGGAAACCCTTCTCAAAGCCTGCTACATTCCTGTAGCCCCCTGCCCAACCAAAAGTAGCCCTCCTCCAACTATTGTGCTCTGGATCGCCTCAGAGCCTGGAATATGCCCCAAGTGGAGACAGCTTTTCTTATTTCAAATGCTTCCATCATGGACAACATCGAGGCAGAGTGAGAATGACAAAGGTTTGTGTCCAAAAAGTAGAGATTGAGTTTGGGTTTCAACATCTTTTAGCCATGAGACTTGGGTCAGGTATTTATCTGGGTCATCTTCTTCTGTAAGATGAACGTTATGAAAAATAAACAAAAGAACATACTTAGGCATGAATCTAACAAAACGTGTAAAGGATCTGATGCTGGAAATTAGGAAATAATGCTGAAGCTGAGGAATAAAGCTAAAATCTAAATAAATGCAGAGACATACAGTTTTCATAAATTGGAAGACGACTTACAGATGTCAACTTCCCAACGTTTCCCTGTGGGTTCGATGCAATTCTTATCAAGCCAAGTAAGGATTTTTTTTTAACAGATAAATAAGCTTATGCTAAAATTTATATGGGAAGGCAAAAGATCTAAAACAGCTGGAAATTTTTGAAAAAACAGAGGCGGGAGAAATCGTCCCACCCAGTGTTAGGTGTTATTCTGTAGCTGTAAGAATCGAGACTGGACACTGCCCAGGGCAACGGAATAGGATGGGAAACCCAGAAACAAGTCACACGAACTGATTTTTGCAGGGGTGCAGCAAGCAATTGCATGGAGGACGGTCAGTCGCCTCAAAGATGGTCCTGAAGCAAGTGGACGTGGAGAAAAAACAAATTAATAAACTGAAATAATTAAAAAATAATTAAAAAAATAATAATTAAATAATTAAGAACTTTTTTAGAATATGAAATTTATTGTCAAATTGGTTTCCGTACAACACCCAGTGCTCATCCCAATAGGTGCCCTCCTCAGTGCCCCTCACCTCCCCTCCCCTCCCTCCCACTCCCCATCAACTCTGTTTATTCTCAGTTTTCAAGAGTCTCTTATGGTTTGGCTCCCTCCCTAACTTTTTTTTCCCTTCCCTTCCCCCATGGTCTTCTGTTAAGTTTCTCAGGATCCACATAAGAGTGAAAACATATGGTACCTGTCTTTCTCTGTCTGACTTATTTCACTTAGCACAACACTCTCCAGTTCCATCCATGTTGCTACAAGAGGCCATATTTCATTCTTTCTCATTGCCACATAGTATTCCATTGTGTATATAAACCACAATTTCTTTATCTGTTCATCAGTTGATGGACATTTAGGCTCTTTCCATAATTTGGCTATTGTTGAAATTGCCGCTGTAAACATTGGGGTACAAGTGCCCCTATGCAACAGCGCTCCTGTATCCCTTAGGTAAATTCCTAGCAGTATTATTGCTGGGTCATAAGGTAGATCTATTTTTAATTTTTTGAAGAACCTCCACACTGTTTTCCAGAGCGGCTGCACCAGTTGGCATTCCCACCAACAGTGCCAGAGGGTTCCTATTTCTCCACATCCTCTCCAGCATCTATAGTCTTCTGATTTGTTCATTTTAGCCACTCTGACCAGTGTGAGGCGGTATCTCAGTGTGGCTTTGAGTTGTATTTCCCTGATGAGGAGTGACATTGAGCATCTTTTCATGTGCTTGTTGGCCAGGTGGATGTCTTCTTTACAGAATTGTCTATTAATGTCTTCTGCCTATTTCTTCACTGGCTTCTTTGTTTTTCGGGTGTGGAGTTTGGTGAGTCCTTCATAGATTTTGGATACCAGCCCTCATGAAGATAAAAAGCTTCTTCACTGCAAAAGAAACAATCAACAAAACTAAAAGGCAACCAACGGAATGGGAAAAGATATTTGCAAATGACATATCAGGTAAAAAAAAAAAAAAGAACTTTGACCTAAACTTCGCACCTTGTACAACATAATTCGAAGTGGATCATGGACTTGGATGTAAAGTATAAAACTGTAAAACTTTTAGAAGAAAACAGAACTTGGGACCCAAGACTGGGTAAAGAATTCTCAGACACGATGTTAAGAGCATGATCCATAAAAGATCATGGACTTCATCAAAATTGAAAAAAAAAATACTTTGCTCTTCAAATGTTTCCTCAAATAACGAGGGGGTGAAATGAGAAGTTGTGAGCTTGAAGAAAATGCTGGCAAACCACACATCTAAGAACTTATATTGAGTATTTATTATAAAATTGCAAAACTCAGCACTAAACAACAGTAATAACAAACAAGTGAGAAAGTTGGCCACAGATATGAACAGCCGTCTCACTAATGAGGAGCCATGGGCGGCAAGTCTATGCATGAAGAGAGGCTCCCCGTCATTAGCTCTTAAGGAAATGCAGATGAAAACCCCAGTGAGACACCACCGGACACCAGCCTCCACCCCTGAAATGTCCGGCGCTGGTGAGGATGCAGAGACTATGGGTCACTCAGGAATGGAAAATGGTAGAGTCACGCTGGAAGCTTTTGTAAAACGAGATTCAGCTTAGCAGGTGAACCAGCGGCTATGCTCTTGGGTGGGCATCCTGGAGAAATGAACGTGTACGTTCTCACAGAAATCTGTTCGTGAGTGTTTACAGCAGCTCTACTCATAACAGCCCCAAACTGGAAAAAAAAAAACCCAGGCGTCTTTCAACTAGCGGAGGGCTCAGCAAAGTGTGGTAGAGCGGCACCCCGGGGTTCCACTCAGAAATGAAAAGGCACAAGGCGCTGATACACATAACAACTTAGATGACTATCCAGGGAATGATGCTGAGTGACAAAGTCAATCTCAAAAGATTATGTACTGCATGACTCTGTGTGTATAACCTTGTTGAGATGACAAACGTCTACAGACTGGGAGCACATTAATGTTTGCCGGCCACAGGGATGGAACCGTAAAGGGGTCGCATGAGGCAGGACCTTTGAAGGAACGGAACAGTCCTGGTGCTGATAGTGGTGGCCGCCATGCATGGAGTCAAGAGGCATAAACCACATGCACACACACACGTGCACACACAGATACACACACATATGACTGCATGTAAAAACCCGCCTGCATTCTAGAAAACTATATTGTACCAATGTCGATTTCCTGGTTCTTATATTATATTACATTTATATAAGAGGCCACCGTTAGTGAAAGTAGGGTCAAGGGTTCAAGGGAACCTACGTACCAATTTTGGAACTTCCTGTGAGTCTGTAATTTATTTTGAAATCAGATATTTAAAAAGAAACATAGCAAAGAGTGTTAAGAAGCAATTTTAGAATTTACAATTATAATAGAATAAAAATATCGACTTCTTTTTCATGAAATCATTGAATGCATAATGGGGAAAGTAAGAACTCAGCCTTCTGCTAAGAAGGAGCTATCTGGAGTCCCGTAAGACAAGTGCATGTGATCTGCCAATTACACTGGAATTGATCCAGCATGAAAAGGGCCCTGAGAAGGTCCCCTGCTATGGTGACCTCAGTCACATGTGTGCACAGCAATGTGTCTAAAGTGGAGGAGTGTTCTGAGAAACAAATCCAGTGTCTGTTACTTTGGAACGATTCAGGGCAGAGCAGGTTCTGGAGCCACTTAGTGACTAATCTTTATAGCTTGAAGATAAAGGGGATAAACCACTGATGGCCCCACCAGGTGGCACTCCAAAGTTCACAGGGAGTAGGGGAGTCTTGTCTCTGGCATCCGTGAAAACATGTTGTTATGTGAACATTCAGCTTGTCAACTGCTGGTCTGTTAAGAGCTTACTTCATTCTGAGATAAATAAAAATGAAAAGAAGAAAAAGGCTCTTCTAAATACTGTGAACAGAGGAGGAAAAATACACACACAATAACAAAGTCTGTGGAAGAGAAAAATTTTTCCCCCGAAGGTGTAAAAATATCATCACTTATGATTTCCCCAAGAAACAAAAGGTCGATAGACCAGGTAGGTAAGTAGACCAGTAGATATCTGGTCTCTGTCAAATAAAAGTTCAAGTCAATGATGCAAGTGCTCGAGAAAGAAAGGATGAAGGAAAGTATGGCCTAGAAGTTGAGGTCTTGAAGTCCAGGAGCGAAACGTAAATGACAAGCGAGGCACTTGATAAAGGAGGCGTGCTTGGAGACACCTCAGAGGAACACGGATGCTGATGGAATTAAGTGAGGTCACAGAAAAGGGGCTTGAGAAAAGCACACAAAACATGGAGTGAGGATCTTGAAAAGGCTAGAGAGAAAATGATGCACAGGAAAGACAAGGCAAATTCAACATCTATGTAACTGACACTCTTGATGAAAAGCGTCAGAAGGAAAACCAAAAGAAACTTTCAAGGTACACTTTGAGCACGTTGTTCTAAAGTAGAACATGGGCTCATGGATTGCAAGTATGATGGGATCTTGATTAATCGGCACTAAGAAGCACGAAGAGAGCACCTAGGGAAGATGGTAGACGAGAAAGACTTTTGTGTGTGTTTGGGAGGAGGGCGGTAATAAGAAAAAAGGACCCAATCGCTTATGCCACCACTAGGGGGCGGGCAGTCTGATTTCATGCTTCTTTGCAACAGCTTTCAGTTGAAGAAGATAGTGTAATGGTACCATGTAATTCCTCAGGAAAAAGAATGTGATTTGAGAGTAGGACATGGTCATTCAAATACAGAGAGAACAGATACATATTGTTGACATATAAGAACTCAGGGGATATAGTTTGCATGAGCCCTTTTAGTTTTTTAAAGTTTATTTGTTTATTTTGTGTGTGTGTGTGTGTGTGTGAGAGAGAGAGAGCAAACCAACAACCACAACAAAATATCACTTTTACCTAAAATACTGCTTTCACCTTCAAGCCTCCCCCTCGGGTAGAGTCAAAGTAAAAAGAGGCAGGCCCCCCACCCAAGACACAAAATGTGGAAAAACCGATAGTCTTGAAAGGCGTCTGGATGTGTTTACCAGCCAACGATGCTCTCTGAAGTTCATTTGCTGAAGTCACTTGTAGTTACCCGTTTATGCCGCAGGAAACAGTCCAGAAAGAAACTAACACAGCTAATGTGGAATTATATCAGAAGTGATTCATCCGAGGACATTTTTATTCACTACTTGGACGCATTATCCATTGTTCCACCAGCCCTACTGGTAGGAAATAAAACTTGGGTTTCTCTGTCTTCAATGTGACCTTTTTCTGTTCTCTGTTCTTTCCCAGCTAGTGAGAAAATTACCCGGAGAGATTGAAAGCCTTCCATTTACAGTTTTCACAGAATGTTCAGTATGAAAACATGCAGAACACGCTATTTGAGGGGGGAAAAACCCTAAACTATTCTTTCTATTATTAACATCTTCACCGTAAGTGTTTTGTAACCAAACAAGAGCCTTTACACGTTAATTGAACAAACTATAAAGGGTAATTCAGTATATGTGACCTAAAGCAGCAAGGGGCTCACAACTAAAATTTTGCTGCAGGATCTTTCTGGAGGTACTAAGATGGAAAGCCTCGCACGAGGCTTTGGTAAGAGTTGGTGGTGAATTTCCAGAAGATTGATTTATTTTACTCTTTAATGTGATATAAATATTTAAAGTTTTATGCTCAAAGGAAACAAATCCACCTGCCTATAGATATAGGATGCGGTCAATTGTATATTTAACCTTCTTAAAAATCCTTTATTTTCAAGGATGTTCGAAAATGCCTCTCAGGCAAATCAAACATCATGTAACGATGAACAGAGAATTACAAGCATTTAAAATAGCCACATGAATTTTTGGTGTATAAGCTATGAGATAATTCCACACTCCATTTAATAAATCCACAAGATTTAAAATTCATATTTTATCGTTTTTTTAAATATGAAATTTATTGTCAAATTGGTTTCCATACAACACCCAGTGCTCATCCCGACAGGTGCCCTCCTCGATGCCCATCACCCACCCTCCCCTCCCTCCCACTCCCCATCAACCCTCAGATTATTCTCAGTCTTTAAGAGTCTCTTATGTTTTGGCTCCCTCCCTCTCTAACCTTTTTTTTTCCTTCCCCTCCCCCATGGTCTTCTGTTAAGTTTCTCAGGATCCACGTAAGAGTGAAAACATACGGTATCTGTCTTTCTCTGTATGACTTATTTCGCTTAGAATTAACACTCTTCAGTTCCATCCACGTTGCTACAAAAGGCCGGATTTCATGCTTTCTCATTGCCACGTAGTATTCCGTTGTGTATATAAACCACAATTCTTTATCCGTTCATCAGTTGATGGACATTTAGGCTCGAGTTTTATGTTTTTAATCTACCTCCAGCCACAGATGAGGTATCTTAAATATTATCCTGTGAATTAAAATCCAATAAGTAGCGACACTTGTTGCAGAGAAAAATATTTAGAAAAGGAACAGCTTGGAGTGATGGATTGGATCCCGCTGCTGAGAAGAAAGCTGGGGTTCCGTGCAGGGGTGGCACTGTTTTGGAAAGACTGTGTGCTAGCATGGTCAGTAACAGGTTTCCATCTTTTGAAAATTAGGAACAAATGATGGTAAAGGAGAAAATGAAGACAAGGCTTAGGTCACAATGGCGGTCTCATGGAGAGGGTGATAAACTCAAAGGCATGTCAGAAGTCCCTCATTTATCAGGTGTTATGTCAGTTAAATTAAAGCTATAGGTAATTCATTAGGTGTCTTCAGAGGACCCTGGTAGACTGTCATCGAAACCCACACAAGATTTCTGCAATAAGGTCATTAAAAAGATGCACGGGCCCCTGAGTTCTCGGCTAACTTTCCACGTCGAAGCCCAGTGACTTACAACTTTCATTCTTGCGGGTAGCGGGGATGTTTGTCAGCTCTTATAAGTGGACTTGCAGAGGTACTCAATTTACAGTATCTAGAGTGCAGTGGAAATGAATGAACACCTGTACATTTGCTCAGATACTATGTCAGGCGATACGAAATTAGCTGTCATAACAAGTCCATAAAGCCTTAACACACTATTTGTCTTGCTCAGTTTATAAAGTACATAAACTATGGTAAGCTGATCTAAACTGGTGCTCTTTGGAGGACAGCCTGATCTAGCGGTAATGAGAATCACCTATGGATTTGACCCCGCTGAGAATTTTTCTTCTCCTCTATGTGCTCTTAGCTGATTTGCGTGCCTGTAGTTTATAACTATAGGCATCAGTCCACGAGCCCAGTTTCTCTCCTGGTTCTTTTGTCTTTTACTGAAGCTTCATCAGAAAAACCAAAGGTTTAGAAATAGCCCTCTTTTTCTTTACCACCTCAAACCTGGTAATAAAAATTTGCAGTTCAGATTCAGGGATGTTTTAGCAGGAAAATGTGAGGATAAGTGAGACTGTGTTTCTCCAAGGTAGTTTATAAAGAAAGAGAGGTTAACAGATCAAGAATGAGAAAGGTCACCTCTTTAATGGGACTTTAGAATTCACAAGACACTTGAAAAGTGCCCCACTCTACTTCACGTAGTACGCCATGGATGCTTTTCCTAATATTAGAATATCTCCCTGTTGATTTCCATAGATTCCAGAATATCCAGACCAAAACCCATGGATACGGGTTTTTAACTATGAGGATTAAAAATCTAAGACTTTGGGTTTCGTATGGAGAGCTTTAGATCAGCGGCTTCAAAGTAGGATGTGAGCGTCACTGGAAATGAACAACCCCCTCAGATGCTGGAAGAAATTACGAGAACTTCTGTTTACATTTATTTTAGTCAGAAAGTTGTATGCAATTTAAGCTTTACTGATATTTACTCTACGGACTGACACTTGGCCTCATCCTTTGTCAAGGTTAGATGGTTGGTGGCCTATGATTAGCTGCTTGACTTCTGAATTTATGGTGAGACAGAGGGCAGCTCAGGTGTGCCCACTTGCGAGGGAACCTCGCTTACAAAAGTCCCACAAAAGTTGAAGTTAAGCATATTCCTGATGAAGTATTCACGAGAAAGCCACACACACACACACAAATGTCCTCTGTTAACCACATTACTACCAAATGATCACCTACTTATGGCTGTCAAGAAGGTGACCCAAAAAAGGATGTGAAATTATCAAATAGATTATTTGAAATATGGCCATTATAGCCACTGATTTTTTAAAATGTTTGTTTATTTTTAAAGAGGGGAGACAGAGAGAGAGAGAGAGGGAGAGATAATCATAAGCTGTGCTGATAGCACAGAGCCTGATGCAGGGCTCGATCCCATGAACCATGAGATCATGACCTGAGCCAATATCAAGAGTTGGACGCTTAACCTACTGAGCCACCCAGGTGCCCCAGAAGGTTGGTATCTTAAATATATTTTAGATTTCCATGTTTCAGTGTTTCCAATGTTTCAATGATGAAGCACTTAAAGACATTTTTTCAGGTGTGTATCCCTCAAAAAACTCAACAGGGAAGAGGTTCTTCAACTTAAACATGAGATTAAGTAAAACACACACAAATACAATCATCGATGAAGGGGCAATCTTGCCTGGAGTTAGGAAAAAAAGACATGACAAGAAAAGAGGAGAAAAGTTAGGTCCCTAGGCTAATACGGAGATAACACCAAACACAGGATTCACCCGCTGGGTCACTTGTAAGCCAGCTTCAGACCAGCAAAGACATTGGAACCAGAAAACCCCAAATGCAACTGGGCATAGTCCAATGGTTAATGTGTTTTGTGAGAACAAAAAATACTCTGAACAGATTGTAAAATTTTTAGTGGGAGAAAAAGTCAAAGTGAACACCTTTCCCGGCACAGCAGAATTATACTGCTTAAAAATGCAGGTTTCTACACAGAGGTGTGAAATTCGTAGGTGAGTGCCACAGTGTTCTACAAAAAGACGGTGGGTAGACTTCGCTAATTGCTTCTGAGATGAGAGGACATTGCTGATGGATGTGCTCTGCAGATATTTCGAAGTGTGTTTAATGCTACCTTTTCAAGTGAAATTTTAGTGAGCAAGGCAGCGGCTAATTTTAAAAAGAAGCTTTTCCAATGAAGATGTAAAAATCCTGAAACAAAAGATATTATGTTAGTTTCCATTATTGTGTAATTTTGCTCTAACAGATACTGTTAACCTGCCACCTTTAAAAACTCATATAAGCAAACAATTCACTCTGCAAAAAAAATCAAGTCTGTTTCAAAATCTTTCAAATGACCTTTGCACCATTGGGAAGCTTCTGGTAATAGGAAATTTTATAAGAGTTTTCTGATTCTCTTCAGTGATTGTTTTTTTTATTTTAACTTTGGTTGGGTAACATATAGTATAATACTGGTTTCAGGAGTAATTCAGTGATTCATCACTTACATGCAACACCCACGGCCCATCCTAACAAGGGCCCTCCTTAGTACCCATCACCTATCTAGCCCATCCTTCACCCACACGCCTCCATCGACCCTCAGTTTGTTCTCTGTATTTAAGAGTCTTTTATGGTTTGTTTCCCTCTCTCTCTCTCTCCCCCATCTTCCCATATTTTCATCAGATTCCACATATGAGTGCAATCATATGGTATTTTGGTTTCTGTGACTGACTTATTTTGTTTAGCATAATACATTTTAGCTCCCTCCACATCATTGTAAAAAGCAAGATTTCATTCTTTTTGATGTCTGAGTAATATTCCATTATATATATATATATATATATATATATATATATATATATATAATGTACTGACGATATATATATGTATATGTATACACATATGTATACATGTGTATATATGTATATACACATATATATGTATACACATATACATATACATATGTATATATGTATATATGTGTATATATATACATATATATGTATGTGTGTATGTATGTATTCATATATATATATATATATATATATATATATATATATGTTATCTTTATCCATTCCTCAGTCAGTGGACATTTGGATTTTCTATTTCTTTTTACTAATAATTTAATGACCTCGGAAAATGAGAAAAACTACTGGCCAAATTCAACAAAAAACAACAACAAAATTAGTAAATGGGATTGAACACATTTGTTTTTGCTTGTGTTTAGCAAATGTAGCCATTAACAGGCCTTTTTCATGTAAACCTAACCTTCACCAGCTAACTACAAGGAGACCTTGCAATCTAAGATCCAAACGAAGTGATCCTGGAAACCAACTTTCAAGTCATTCGGTACCAAGATATGAAGCCAGGAGTCTAAAAAACTAATTCAGTGTGATTGTTCACCTGAAAATGTGATCAGCATGTAGTATGTATTTTAGTGAGAATAAAATTATTTCTACTGCTGGCAAAAAAAATGAAAATACATCGCTTGCTTCACTTTAATCAAATGCATGGGATGCAAATGTGTTTACAATACTACATGTTTATACCGGAGATCACCTTTATATATAAGAAAAGATCTAGATTCGTCAATGTGAATTTTATTAATTCCTCTAGGTATGAACCTGGTTAGTTAAGCCCTATCTTTTTACAATTTCAGTGTATATAAAGTGCATCTGTGCAATCACAGTACATTTGTACTGACACTTAAGTCTTATACGTTTCTCCTCCGTCAAATTATAAGACAGAGATCACTGGCTTAATTGATACAGTGTTTGAATTTTCACTTTGCGATTCCAGATAATATGCATCACAAAACAGTGTTTTTATTTCTTGCAGATCTTGAAACTTCTCTTCGTGTCCTCTTTGTTGTTGAGAAATCAATCTCTCTCTGTCTTTCTCTTCTTGCCCCACTTTCCCTCAATATTAAGCACAGCTGCGTTACTAGGAAACATCATTTTAGCCCAAACGGATCATAACAATGATTTCAAAGTAAAAGAAGGTGGTTATAGGAGAGAGAGTTTAAAACGGCTGTGTCCCAGAGCTGTGTCATCTTCACAGATTGTCGTTTCCATAGGACATGGATCCTAGTCCTTCACCATCCTCCTGGGACCTCATTGTCCTCTGCTGGAAACTGAACCTGCTTGAAAGCAAGGGAAATAAGGCATATAAAGCACCTAGAGCACAGTGTAGCTTGTATTACTTGTATCTTTTCAAATGATATGCAAAATAGTCTTCTGTGTAATGTAGTTCAAGTTTCTATAACTAAGGAGAAGTGTGTGTGTGTGTGTGTGTGTGTGTGTGTGTGTTCTCATGCACACACACGTAGGTGCATGTATGGGCAATGTGATTGTGTGTATGTGCACACATACACATGGCGCGTTGTGTGTGCATGTGTGTGTGCATGTGCATACGCATGGGCGTTGTGTGTGCATGTGTGTGTGCATGTGCATGCATGTAGTTGCATGTAGGGGAATTGTGTGTGTGTGTGTGTGCGTGTGCACATAGGTACACGTGTGGGCATTGTGTGTGTGTGTCACTATGAAAAGTGCCTTTCTTGAATTCTCACAACAAACAGTTGAGTGGGGTTATTCTGTCCATCTTATAGATGTGTCAACTGAGGTACGGAGAGAAGTAAGTCAGGTAACCCAGGGGAGGCCCCAGACTTGGAAGGAAGCCTGGGATGTAAGCCCAGCTCTCTAGCCGAGAGCTGGGTGTCAGCACTCACTCATCCTCCAGCCCACAGGCCACCGGCTTCCAGGAAAGGTGGGGAGAACACCGGCCGGCCTGAGCTGGGGCACCTGTTCTCACACTCCCGAAAATACCTTATAAACTGCAGATGAAAGCGTCTGTGTCCTCATCATTTTCTGAAATCCTGATTCCTCTACGGAAAGTGACAGGCACGTCAGAGCCGGCTGGGCACATGCCTCAGACTAGTCAGCCTTTCCTCCTCAGCTTGATTTTCTCCTGTTATGCGGATCCTAGTAGTGAAACAGTAATAAATCTACACATAAACATCCAACAATCACAAAGTAATAAATGCATCTTGGA
Source organism: Panthera onca (assembly GCF_046562875.1). Lineage (NCBI taxonomy): Eukaryota > Metazoa > Chordata > Mammalia > Carnivora > Felidae > Panthera > Panthera onca. The sequence continues at coordinate 3,529,199 of NC_138339.1, read as the reverse complement.
TGAAGAGGTAACTTTTTTCACTTGGTTTCTTCACTGACTTCGGTACTATTTTAGTGGGACTGTATTTCTTTCTTTCTTTTTTTTAGAGAGTGAGAGCATGTGTGAGTTGACAAGGGGGAAGGGCAGAAGAAAAAATTGAGACAATCTTAGGCAGACTCTATGCTCAGCGTGGAGCCCAAAGCGGGGCTTGATCCCATGACCCTGGGGTCACGACCTGAGTCAAAATCAAGAGTCGGACGCTCAACCAACTGAGCTGCCCAGGTGCCCCAGTGGGTCCGGATTTCTAAATAATCTTCTCATGTAAACGTAGAAACAATTCAGTATAAAGGTTGAAGATGAAGTTAGAACAGATTTAAGCTGACTACATGGTTTATCCTTTTAGCATTTTGAGGGATTCCTTCAAGGTTTTTTTTTTCCTACCTATATTTGTATACATCTTGAGATTTTATCGCATGCAATTTGTTCCCATTATTCTTACTTTGAAATTGTAATGCGATTATCTTGCATTTTATCTGTGGTTTTAATTGCACGGGTTCAACATAAGTCAGTCTCTTTATGTCCACTACTGAGAGTATATACACTGCCCAATTTAAATAATGATGCTGTAGACATTATTGTGCCTATCACTCTGCTCAGCTGTTGTATTTCTGATTATTTCTGAGAGCCATAAACAGAAGAAAAGAAGGCTATGACAACTTCAAACAACCTGAGCCAGTGAGACTGTGTTTGATGCATGTGAATGAATCACTCTCCACCTGTATGTTGTCACCTTCCCCAGATCCTGCTCTCATTTAAATCTTTCCTAACTTTGATAGGAATTCAGATACTGTGTCATTGATTTGGTTTCATTTGATTTGAGATCAGAGGCTAACACAGCTAGGACCAGCCAATATTTAGAGGATTTAGTTTTAAAGCAAACGTTTAGGCAAAACATTAAAAACAGACCCCGATCTCCTCTCTACCACCCACGCCTGCTGAACAGCTGAATTCCTGGGGCGGGGGGGGCGGGGGCTGTCACTATTGCCCCTTTGCAGATCACAGAATGTTCACTGCCAACCGTCTTCCTCCTGACCCCCAGAAGGGATCTTTCCCTGTGCCAGCTCCTGCCTAACTTAAATCTCTGTTCCCCCAGGAACGAGTTTTAGTTTCATTGAGCTTCTCCATTGTTTTTCTGTTATCAATTGTGGTGATTCTTGCTTTGATCTTTATTTTTCCACTACTTGAGTTTGCTTTGGGTTTAATTTGCTCTTCGTTTTCTCCTTTCTAAGATAAATGCATCCATTATTGATTGGAAATATTTCTTGTTTTCGAAGTAAGAATTTTAACGCTATAAATTTTCCTTTCAATACTGCTTTAGCTGTGTGCCACACATTTTGATATGCGCCTGTTTTCTTTTTTACATTGCCATTCAATCAAAAATATTCTCTACTTTTTCTTTTGTTTGCTTCTTTGACCCATGGGATAGAGAGAAGTGTGGCTTATTTAAATTTCCAAGGCTTTGGGGATTTTACATATGTCATTCTGTAATTTATTCCAAATTTAATTTCATTGTGATTAGAGTTACTTTGTTTCATTTCAGTTCTTTTCAGTTTGTTGAGATTAGTCTGCCGTGATGAGCGTTCCCCACACACTTGAGAAGAATGTGTCTTTTGTTATTATGAGTGGAGTGTTCTAAGTTTCCTATAAATATCAACCTGGTCAAGTTGGTTGATTGGATTTTGTGTGTCTTCTGGATCCTTACTGTCCACTTACATGTCCGACTTCCTGCCCACATGAGATGTAATCAGGCAGGACTTTTGAAGTCTATAATTATAATTGGAATTGGAGTCTACAAGTATAATTATAATTATAAAAGAAGTTTTCTACCTTTTTCAGGTCGATCCATTTTTCTTTTATCATTTTGAAGCTCTGATATGCCTACACATTTAGGATGGCTCTTCTATCTTTACCCATATAATCTTTTACAATCATAAATGCCTTCCTCTCTCCACAGAAATGCTCCATGTTTAGAGGTCCGCTTTGTGTGATACAGTAGGCACTCCAGCATTATATCCTAGGGTTATGCTACCTTTTTTTCCCCTCTTTTATTTACAGTGGGTTTCTTTTTTACCCCAATCTCTGACTTTCATTTGTCATTTGGATCGTTTCCTTTTAGCGTGCTTAAAATTGAAGTATTCAATTTTGCCATTTGTTTGTTATCGGTTCTTTGCTTTTCTTCCCCCCGCCCTGCCTTTTTGTTGGAATAATTGAGTGGTTTCATTTTAATCTCCACTCCTAGCTTATCAGTCATACCTCCAATGGGGCGCTGTCCCTCTCGTGTTGGTGCTGGGCCTCTCTACTTGCATGAACTTCTGTCTAACCCCCCAACTGTCCTGTCTTCATAGCCATATTCTGGGGCTCATTTTGTCATCTCTCGAGAAAGAGGTTTTGCGCTCACGTCCGAGTAGGTAGCAGGCTTCCACAGGTGCATCCCTAGCTTCCTTGGGTGGGAAGCGACAGCAACACTCTGCCGACACGTGGTTTAGTCAGCCAGAATCAGGGACTTGGAATGAAAAAAAAAGAGTTAAGTCTAAAGAGAGACTTAAGTACAAATCAAATTTGTACTTGACCCTTAGGCTTCGTATTATGAAAAATTGGGGCCAAACATGGAAATCTTTCCAACATAAGGATCTTAAATTTCCGCCCAATGTAGATGGCAGCCACATTTGCAGTGAGCATAGCTTAGCGTGGAAAGGTGTCCCATCACTGTGTTGTGCACCTAAACCTAATGTAACATTCATTTTTGTCAACTGTACTTCAGTTAAAAATATAAGTTTAATGCAAAATCTCAGTTCAACTCATTTTTCTTTGGTCAAGAATATGCCAGACAATTCTACATTTACTGGATGTATCCTCAAAGTCGGAGTCATTTAAAGACTTTTTTTGCGGTGATTGTTTGTTGGTTGACTGTTTTTGTTTTTGTTTTGTCTTAAGCTAAAGCATCAGTTTCAGCCACCAGGACCACGTTTTGTCCTTTTACAAACACGGACCTTTTTTCCAGGTCCGGGTTTAGATTCTGTCATTCTTATTCTCAAGCGTTAATTCTCAGACTTGCGTTTGAGCTATGCGGCAGTCCGGCTAACGTGGAGACCCACATATGCACTTAATGTTCTTTAAAAATGAGAATTCATCTTTGAGCATATTCCGCCAAATGTTGAATTTTTATTCCTTCAATTTGCTGATATGTATAATAGTTTAATTTTCTTTGACAGTGTTTCGGGCCATAAAAATATGTCAGAAGCCCAGGATTCTGGGTCCTGGTTCCTGAATGATAAGGTGCAGGACATCCAAATGTCACTTATGTTTCATATGGAAATGGTTCTTTCTTACCCTTCCAACCTCTAAAAGAATTAATGAAATAAACACATAAAATAAGTGTATCTCAAACTTCAAATTGTTCCTAGTGACCTCAGTTGATACAGAAGAACTGTCAAAAATAAGATTTGCATCCTATTTTAAAATGATAAATAGTGTATGGGTCTTAGCTGGGTCTGCTAGAGCCAAATACTATAAGCCAAAGGTCTTACCCACAATTTTGTTTTCTCACGGTACTGGAGGCTGGAAATCGAAGACGAAGGTGCTGACTGATTTGGTGCCTGGGAGGGGCTCTCTTCCTGGCTTGTAGACGGCTGCCATGTTGCTGTGTCCTCATGTTGTGATTTCTTGTTTGTACTTGCGTGGAGAGACAGAACTCTATTGTCCTCTTCTTAGGAAGACACTAATCCAAGTACAGGGATTAGTACCCATTACCCCATGTAAGTCTAATTACTTCCCAAAGAGCATCACTTTTGGGGGTGGGGCTTCCACATCCAGCCTATCACAACAGTAGGCGCCCCTCATTCTGGGGGACTTGAAAGAGTGGGCTTCAAAATAAAAAACAGTGTGAAAAATTATTCCTTAAGCAAAATGACTTAGTACCAGTTTCTTTGCTATGTTACTGTTTCAGAAACAGAAAAGGATAAAGACTGAGACTAGAAACAAAATCGAACAAAAATATATCTCCAAGTACAAGTGAAACTATGTAAGAAGAGTTGCAGTTAAAAAGATATTGTTACTATCATAAAGAAAGGTTTCTGGGGCACCTGGGTGGCTCAGTCGGTTAAGCATTGGACTTCGGCTCAGGGCGTGACCTCGCGGTTCGTGAGTTTGAGCCCCGCGTTGGGCTCTGTGCTGACAGCTCAGGGCCGGGAGCCTGCTTCGGATTCTGTGTCTCCCTCTCTCTGCCCCTCCCCTGCTCGCGCTCTGCTTCTCTCTCTGTCTCTCAAATATGAATAAACATTAAAAAAATAAAAGAAAGCTTTCCACTAATAATGTTACAGTCACATTGAAAGCACTAAACATTCAATGTGGCAGAGTGATCATTCGTAGTTGATGATATAGTGTCTAAAAAAGTTAAAGTATTGGAAATCTTTGTTTTATATAATATGCAATTGCTATCACAAAGTAAAATCTTTATACACCAAGGGGAAGATAGGATTTCAGCCATGAGAGAATTTTAGTTCAGTTCTATCAGTCCTTGGTGGACAATAAATGCAAAAGTTTAAAAGCCTATGCAATTAATAAAGTGGAAAAAATAAAATAAATGTAAGGACAACACAAAGAGAAATACAGATGAAAGTATACTCTGCAGGCAAACTGCCTGGGTTCATATTTGACTCTGATGGAACCTTCAGCAAAATACTTCTGAACACCATGCTTCAGTTTACTCATCTATAAAATGGGTTTTGTTATCATTGATAAGGCTGGCATTATACGCTGATGGGAGATAATACAGATTACTCAGTAAATGTTCTGCTTGGACAGCACTTAAACAGTGAAGCAGAATCTCTACCCCATATTCTTTGCCAAAACAAAGTAGAAATATACGCTTATTTTTGGGGCGCCTGGGTAGCTCAGTTGGTTAACCGTCTGACTTCAGCTCAGGTCATGATCTCACAGTCTGTGAGTTCGAGCCCCGCGTCAGGCTGAAAGCTCCGAGCCTGGAGCTGCTTCGCATTCTGTGTCTCCGTCTCTCTCTGCTCCTCCCCTGCTCATACTCTGTCTCTCTCCGTCTCAGAAATAAATAGAAACATTAAAAAATTTTTAAAAAGAAATATATGCCTATTTTGAAAATAATCTGAAACAATAAGAATGCTGGAAAAAAATAGATTATTTTTTATCCTCTCAAAATAAGAAAGCCATTTATAGTTGTGAAACAAAACTCAGAAGCCATAGAAGATAAGAACTAATTGATTTTTGGGGCACCTGGGTGGCGCAGTCAGTTAAGCGGCCGACTTCAGCTCAGGTCATGATCTCGCGGTCTGTGAGTTCGAGCCCCGCGTCGGGCTCTGTGCTGACAGCTCAGAGCCTGGAGCCTGTTTCAGATTCTGTGTCTCCCTCTCTCTCTGACCCTCCACCGTTCATGCTCTGTCTCTCTCTGTCTCAAAAATAAATAAATGTTTAAAAAAATTTTTTAAAAAAGAACTAGTTGATTTTTCCCATATTAAATAAAATTTGTATTGTTAAAAAACACCCTAAAACAAAGTCAAAGTCAAATGACAAATGAAGGAAAATACTCATAACTAATATCAAAGGTCTCATATATAAGAAATTTCTATACATCAGTAGAATAAAGATGAACACAATGGAAAGCTTTAAAAAAGGAAACAAAAATTTTAATAGGTGAAACGATAGTTGGATTATCACTAAAGATAAATGGGAGTTGAAGTTAAAATATTTTTCCTCCTGCAATCAGATTGGTAAAGATTTAAGTTTGAAAATACATTTTCTTGGTGACCATGGAGAAGAAGGCAGCCTTTCGTATTTATTTGACCTATCAACTGATGCAGTTGATGGAAGGCGATGTGTCAGTACATCTCAAAATTTAAAATGTACATGTTCTTTTACCCAGCATGGCCATGTCCAGGACTCTACCTTGGAAACATTCTCGTACTGGAGACAGGTGACCACTGTGGAGGGAAGTCCTGGGGGGTGCCAGGTGGTGGGTGGTGGGAGGTTGGGTCTTAACTGCCCACTCTTCACAGCCATTTGATTTTTTTTCATTTAGTTTTTTGATGTTTATTTATTTTTGAGAGAGGGAGAGAGAGTGAGAGACAGAGCACGAGCAGGGGAGGGGAAGAGAGAGAGGGAGACAGAGAATGTGAAGCAGGTTCCAGGCTCTGAGTTGTCAGCACAGAGCCCGATGCAGGGCTCGAACCCACGAACTGAGAGATCATGACCTCAGCGGAGGTCGGACGCTTAAATGACTGAGCCACCCAGGCGCCCCATAGAGTCATTTGATTCTTGAAAATTGTTCATATATTACCGAGTCAAAGGAAAACACTGGTATGAAAAAGAAAAGAAGCAAACGATCCCCCAGCCGTTTCTACAAACCTGGTTATGAGCTCCTACGCAGAACTCACTTGGACGTGTACCCAGGAAAGGGCAGACAAAACGAACGCCCATTCGTTCAGGCGCAGGTGGTGGAAGAGGCAGGGCCGTAGTTGGGACTTGCGGTTGGTGAGCAACAGATACTTTCCTGAGCCCGTTATTTACTGAGTTGAGACCTCCTGGAGAGCTCCAGCATCAGCGGGAAGGAAGGGCGGAGGAGGTCCGGGGGCACAGCCATTGGAGTAGAAGTCAGAAGGACCCACTAGCTGAGTGCTTGCCTAAATGGCCCTCCTGAGACGTGGGGACGCCAAGTGATTTCTTGGACGGGCGGGTGGCTGGAGAAGCTCAGAGCTCCTCCGTCCCTCCCACGGTCCGCCTGTTTTCTTTCCCTGCCTCTTTCCCTTTGGCCGATTTCTATCCGGATTCTGAACGTCGTGAGAGCAAAGCCAGGCGGTCTTGTCACCTCACCTACTGTCCCCGTTCATTGGGAGAATTCTTCTCAAGTTAGCTGAACTTGGGCAGAGCTGGGCGGGGCTCCCCTGAGGGAGGCTGCTGTATTAACTCTAAAGCCAACAGCGATGCGGGTGGGAGGACAGCTTTGCGCACAGGACTCTCCATTGTGTTGTCGTCACGTCCTGGCCGCAGCAAGAGCCCGGCTTTCCCCAGCATGGTCTCCGTGGAATTGTTCCTACGCCCCAGCCTCACCCCCCCAAGCACAGCATGCAAGGATTTTTCGATGCCCCGTGCATAAATGTAAACTCTGCTCTGAGACCTTTTAAATGAACCATGTGGGGATAACTGGATGAAAATCAGACACATTTAGGTTGTCTTGGGTGGAAAAATTGTTTGTTTTTTCCCCTAGGTATCCTATGCTACCATTGGAAACATTTCTCACATCTGACTGATTCATCGAAGCTCTCCACGCAGCATCCTAGGTCTTCTAGGTCTGGGCCAGAACTGCTCTCTCTCTTTGCACCCGGAGAGCTTAATTTTCCTCTTCCTTCCCCTCTCTGGGGACCGTGGGAGCTTTATCATCTTGCTATGACACCAAGGTTCCTCCCCAAACACTCGCTCCCGTGGGGACTGGAATCGAGGGTAAGAGCGACAGTAGTCAGAGTGATTTTGGTTGCAAGTCAGAAAAGTGACTCAGACCGTGACTTGTGTCAGCATGTAGACGACCCGGAGGCAGCCGTGATTCTCGCTCCCTTCCCCCAGGGCCGTCTGTCTTTGGGTTGCTGATGCCCAAGCAGGAACTTCACACTTGGAGGCCAAGGCGGATCCCAGGACCGCAGGCTTACCTTTCATCCTCCTGGCCACCCCACGCGGAAAAGGACACCCCTTTCCCTGAACAAAAGTCCACGGACCCAACGCTCTCATCTGTGCCCCATCTGGTCCCATCTGGCAGGGTCACTGGGACCAGGTGAGGGAAGACGCCATTGGCTAAGACTCAGCCTTCCTCCTCCCCGGAGATGTTGGCTGGTGTAACCCTCCCAGGGACGCAGAGGGGGGCAGTGTGGTTCCCAGAGGAACAGTAGGCAAAACAATGGAACGAAACCCCCAGACCCAGCAGCAGATCGCTTCTGTCCAGCCTGCGGCCCACCTCTCTTAGCTGCCTATGTTTCCCTCACAGGCGGGTCCTCTTTGTTCGGATCCTGGCCACACGGTGGTGCTCCTGTTGTTGCCGTCGTTGCGGTGGAAGAATTGCGAAAACTGTACAACAGGGATTTCACCCGTGCCGGGCACACGGCAGTGACCTAAAATGATACATACCATAAAACCAGTTGCCCTCACAACACTGAACGGCCGTTTCGGAATCTCACGCTGAACGTTGCCCCTTTACTGGCACAAGCAGACTAGAGCACCGGTGGATTTTTCAAACACCCTTTTCATGACCAAACCAGCAAATCTAGGTGTTCGGTTTTTGATAGGTTTTGATTTCTTCAGTAGATGAGTAAATGCAAAATATCTCCAATGGTGAGAAATCCCTGAAGGTTGTTGTGCCAACTTGAAAAGTACCGATGGATGATGTCATTTAAGGTAACCCCTAAGTTTCCCACATAATGTGCACCCATCAGTGTATTCGTTACAGTTAAACAAGATGGATGGGGCGCCCGGGTGGTTCAGTCGGTTGAGCGTCCGACTTCCCCTGAAGTCATGATCTCGCGGTTTGTGGGTTCGAGGCCTGCGTCGGGTTCTGTGCTGACAGCTCAGGGCCTGGATCCGGCTTCGGATTCCGTGCCTCTCTCTCTCTCACTCTCTCTGCCCCTCCCCTGCTCACGCTCTGTCTTTCTCTCCAAAATAAATAAACATTAAAAAAAAAAAAACAAGATGGAATAATAACAGATGAAAACAGGCCAAGCGACTATTTCATTCGATTAAACCGTGATTATAAGTTGGCCGTCACCGCTTTTCCTCTTCCTCCACGTTCATTTACAAGGACAGATCAGTGCATTTCCCCCAACACAAAATGGCCAGTAATGTTATGTGAGACAATCTGTAGCAGGGAAAGGAGGGCAAAAAAAAAAAAAACAAAACCAACCTGATAAGTCGGGGCATTAAAGTTACGGGGCGGGGAGATCTACACAAACCACTTAAGCACACTCATTATTATGGCTATTGCCCCCTCAGGCCACTGGAGACTTGATAATTTAGTCAGTTATGCAGTTTGAAGTGTTTCATGTTCTGCATGGGAGCCGGCTGCAATTCAAATATCAGTGGCCATGAAATATATGCACATACGTTTAGTAGGAAAATCTCCAAGGGGACAACAGAGGAGATGGGCATATGTCGTCGCGGTGTGATGGAGAGTTTCCCTGAATTAATCATCTGGACATAGTTTATCACCATTTTTCATTTTGCCAGAAACACCCCCCCCCCTTCATTTGTCGGGGAGGCTTATTATACATGCACATCCTGGAAAGATAATAAGACCCAGGCCTCTGATGTTGAAATGCAACCAGGGTTTGTGGGCTCTGTTGGGGCCCTGACAGCTTTCCCACCGACGGAGCTTTCTGAGAGCGAGGGTAATCGCTTACTTCATCTAGTTTAGGGAATTGTGTCCCTTTCTCCCCGCTCCGTTATTACATCAATTACTGCAAACCATCGTCTTGTATAATTTATGGAGAAGACTCCCGTTTTCATTGAGATCGTCTCTGAAATGGAAGACGTCCTTTGTTCACGTGCTTCTAAATATTAGAATTTTTGTCACATGTTCCCGGAACTGGGAGCGTTTTCGTTTTCTGTGCGGATTCAAACATCTGGCTAGACGTGTAACCTGTGCGATTTGTTTGTTTAATTCGAGGGTTGGCGTGGGGGTTGTTTTGCCTCCCAGATAAGAGATTTTCTGAGTGAAATGCCTAATCTTTAAAGTGCAGTTAACATAAATGGCAATTTTTAGAAATGAATTCCTAATGCCTTTAAAGCCGAGGTTGAATGTGGCTGTCAGAATCCTGGCCCGCAGTTATGCCATTTGGTGGTTGTTTTGCTTTAGAAGCCCTGAAATGTGCCGCGATGGTTAGCAGTGTAAGTGTAAACCAGAGCAATTGCTTTTGACACTTAAAAAGGATTTTATTGACAGTTGGAAACACGTTGGGGATTTGAAAAGAGTACTTTTCCATCTGTAATACTTGGTGTGATCAAAGATCACTCAGCAGCCCCGGATTAGTGGAAATGAGGCTGCAGTGAGTGTTTGCTACTCCACACGGGATGAGGGCTTGGTTTTTGATTCACACTAATCCCCATCACGATCTAAGTGGAATTTACGGTAATGTGGATATACTTCTCAGGGCTCCTGCCAACGTGTTTTTAAAGAGCCCTAAAGTAGATAATAATATAGCCAGATTTAAAATTTCCTTTTAAAGTTAAATCTTACTTTCCCACTCTTCATTCATACACTGGTTTAATGTTTCTAACATATTATATTTAACTCTCTGCGTTTCCTATGTGCATTTACAAATGTGTGCATTATAGGTGGTGGTGTTCCAGATAATGGGGACCAATCTGCTTCGGTTCCTACTGAGGAGTAGCTAGCAAGGTGATGTAGGGGGTCATTAGGCTGCAGGTACAACTGAACAATGGTAGATACTGGTCTCAGAAGACCTGGTGTGATTTATAATTCCTTCCTCCCTCCCTCCCTTCCTTCCTCCCTTCCTGACTGCCTTCCTTCTTTCCTTCCTCCCTTCCTTCTTTCCTTCCCTTCCTTCCTTTCTCCCTCTTTCCTCCCTTCCTTCCTTCCTTCCTCCCTTCCTTATTTCCCTCCCTTCCTTCCTTCCTCTCTCCCTCCTTCCTTCCTCCCTTCCTTCCTTCCTTCCTGACTATACATTACATATCTGAGTGTGTGTATATATATATATATATATATATATATATATATATATAAAAATATATATATATATACATATTTATTTATAAAATGTCAACTAAGACCCTGCTCTAAGACCCTGGCTTATCTAAGCTATAATTTCTACTTCTGTTAGAGAGGAAAATAATCACGAGTCTTTCACCGTATTTAAGTAAGAATCAAATGGTACACAATAAACAAAATCACAGAGTAAATGTCTTTGTTACTGTGAGTAAAGTAGAAACTACAGAGAGACACAGGTTGGGCCCTTCTATGAACATGAGAGATGGTGACCACCCAGAAGTCAGAGGAGAAGAGGTTTTTTTTTATAGCAACAAAAGAGGCACATGAATCACCAGGCTGAACCAAATGCCTGGTCAGAGGAATTCCCAAGAGGGGCATTTTGAGGAAGGTGGTAAGGAAACAGTACAGCTTTCAAGGAGGTGTGGCCCCTAACCCAGTAGTTCGCTTGGATGTGGCAACCTGTTTGCAAATCAGCAATCTAATGACTTCCTTACCTAAGACCCCCCCACCCAACCCCCAACTCTAGACTGAAACCTTAGTACTAACTTTACGTACAAACTCTGGTCCCGACAACATCCTATGTCTTACTCCAAAAATAACACCATCAAGCACCATCGTTATTTGAGACTCATTCATGTCTTTGTTTTTCAAAAGAAATACATCTATGAACTAACTGATACACACACATACACACATAGTATTTATTTTGTTATAGATGTATTTATTCTATTATATACTAGATATCAAGATCATCTATATGTATATATTTCATTAGTTTTGCTTTAAAAGCTAATTCCTTAAGATGTTTTTGAAAACCTATGAGGGCAAAGAGTAGAAAAAGAAGTGACTTAAAAACAAATGCCCCCAAATGGCAATGGAGCCATGTTCAGACATGGTTTCCTACTGCACCTCTTCCAAATGGACGTGCCCAGAGGAGCTGGCACTTCCAGGGGATAGAATCAAGATCCTGCCATTCCTCCCATACCCTCCGTCTAACAGCTGGTCCCCTTGTTCAACCAGGCAGATGCCCACAAGACTACCAGCTATGTCAGGGTTTTTGGAAGTCCCCACATAGTTCCTGATTCACTAGACCTTTAATAACCTTAAGAAGGGTATGCAGTTGCAAGGTGCAGCTTTCAGAACCGGGGCACTGGCACACCTTGGCCTGCTGGGAATTTATTTCCTTCAGAAGAGAAAGAGCTGTATGCACACAGAGAAGTGCAGAAACCTTGGATGTGATCATCAACTCTCAAAGGGAGAGGTCCCTTAGATGACCCTGGGGACCTGACAACAGGCTTCGATGGTGTTGTATTATGTGCATGGTGATAGAGAGCCTAGCGACCTGGCCCAGCTGCATGTCACCCTGGGCATGTTCCAGATCACAATTTGGGACTGTTGCAGGTGGAACCGCTTATTGGTGAAGACAGGTTCAGGCTAACAGAGATAAAATTGCATGAAAGACATTCGGTGGACAGTGGGCCTAGCTGCAGCTCACAGGTGTCTCCAAGAGCACACGGGCAATCCTTGGACCAGGGCAAGATGTCCGGCAGGTCATGGGACACTTCTTCACCGCAGAAGCCATTTTTTTAAGGCAATATCATGGTTTCTGAGGTTGACTTGGAAGAGGATGCCCAGCTGTTAAGTGGCGAAGAAAAAGGGAGAATGATCTACTTCTGGGGGGTGATGATGTTCCATTTTAAAACCACAATATGATCGCTTCTCGGCCTTTTGGCTAAGATCAAGTGTAGTAAAACCACAATATGATTGGCATGATTATGATATCAAAAACATTATAGCATTTCTCAAAGCTGTAAACAGCTAATGCCATATGACTATTGCTTTTGGATGTAAAGAGAAATTCCTAAGTATATTTTGGTATAGTTGCTATGTACATTTTATGATAGTTTCCCATCACAAAAGGAACAACTTGGGTTTTATAGTAGTTTCACTAAACCAATGCTGGAATTATACAAAGTTATGTTTGTGTGAGTTTTTGAAATCAAATTCCTCCTTCAAAAATATATATATGAGACGAGGGGCTTCTGGAATGGCAGTGAGAGTAACTCAATGGACCCTCTTGCCAGTGAAATATTCACTTAACTGGTGACAGTTATGAAAGCAAAATTTAAAGTATCTGGAAATTGTCCAAAGGACATCAAGCAAATGGGGAAACACTTATTTAAGAAAGTCTACTATATATCCCAGCAAGAACAATGAGAGTCTGTGACTTGTGAGCCATGGCTCTCTCCCAATATCCCTTTCTAGTTGAGTGTAATGGGAGCCGTATTCCAAGTGGTTATGGCCAAGAAAATGGGTCTAACTTCTCCCTCAGTTCCCAGGCTGGAGATTCAGCTCCATTTTGAAAGGGAAGACCACTGTCATGTCTCCTTATATATAGCTTCATGATATGGAAGATGTATTTTAGAAAGGTGCAGTCAATTGGGTTGGAGAGTCTTTCCTCCAACTTGCCCCGATTTTTAGGATAGAAGCTTTAACTTGGATGTAGTATGCCAAGAATTCTGGGCCCTGATAAACATTTACCCTAGGTTCAGTGCCAGGAGGGGCAAACCAAGGGACCAAGGCTACCATCCCTGCCCAGCCCTCATGTTGTAGAGCAGGGCATTCACTTAAGAAGAGTCCCTAGCCCCAGGGCAGTGATGCTGAGATTCTGTGCAGGGGGTGATGAGGCCATAAGAAAAGAGAGTTCTTTATGGTGTCCTCAACTTGAATGACTACTTGGAACAGGTTGTGAGGAGGTTCATGCCTAAAGGTTTTGTTGAAAACAATGGAGATCTTGGTGATGTGCTATTAAGACATCAGTTAGCAACAGTAAAAGCCAGTAGACCACCTAGAAGTTTGCCAGAGAGAAAAAGAAAAGCAATGTCTGAGAAAAGCCTTCTGAGGGTCTAAGAAAGTATCAAAGATAGGTCCTGCTTTTTAATAGACCTCAGATTTAATTGGTCTGGGATATGGAACAATTTATGTCACAGGGCATTGTTGAAAAGTTGGCAGACACCTAGCAATTAGTGGAAGCTAATGGCTTTGTATGATACGAATAAAGGTAGATGAGTTTGAAGCTTAATAAGAAAATCACAGAAAGAGCCACTCTGGGGAGTTCAGCTAAGACCACAGACATCCTTGATGGTAGAAAAGACCCCTCATTTGCCTAAAGATGCATAATCTGAGGGGCAATATCAGAAGCTTCAGACTGTGGGAGAAAGATGGTGCTGAATTAGATCAGCCATCTACTAGAAACGTAAACAAAAAAGCAAACAATAACAACAACAAGAAGCCTGAGGGAGCACTTCTTATCCAGAGTTGCTACAATGGATTATAGAAGACATCCAGTTTTCAACAAGAAAAATCATGAGAAATGCAAAGATACATGAAACTGTGGTCTATACACAGAAGACAAGAAGAAATGAGACCTTTGAGAGGGCTCAGATGTTGGGCTTAGCAGACAAAGACTTCAATGAAGCCATCATAAATATGTGCAAAGAATTAAAGGAAGCAATATTTAAATAATTTGAGAGAGTTATGTTGACATGTCTCATTAAATAGAACCATACAAAACAAAATCACGCTGAAATACCACCTCACACTCTCTCTGATGGATGTCATGAGAAAGACAGATAATAACATATGTTGGCGAGGATAAGGAGAAACATTAACTGTCATAATTTGATTGTGGCAATACAAAATATTGAAGCCACTTAGCAAAACACCAATCACATGGTGTTAACACATGACCCAAGAATTCTGCTCTAGGTGTTTATTTCCAAGAGATGAAAACATATGTAAAACAAAACAAAACAAAGAATCCAAAAGCTCTTGTGCTCAACTGTTCATAGCAACATTATTTATAGTGTTAAAAAAGTAGAAACAACTTGAGTGTCTGTCAACTGGTGAGTGGATAAACAAAAGAGGTGTATGGGATTTCATTTGGTAGTAAGATAAATGAAGTCCTAATGCAAGCTCTGACACAATGCTAAGTAGATGAAGTCCGACTCTGGTGATGGTTGCCCAACTCTGAGAACACACTAAAAAGCATCGAATTGTACCCCTTAAATGAGTGATTAGTATGCTATGTGACCTGTATCTTCAGATATTAAAAAATACCTGGGATTTTTTGAGATGTAGAGAGGTGTGCCTTATGAATCAGATGGATCAGGCCAGTGTGCAGCTGAGATGCCAAAAGGCTGCCCGTGTCCTGTGATTGTTTTCCAGATGTAGATTCATGTTCACCCTGCGTGGCTCAGTCCCCTTAACTTCTCATGGGTATTTTTCTCCTTTTACATTCCAGTTGTTCTGAAGTCAATCCCCACTTGAACCTTCCAGACGTGAAATGTGTCAGAACTGCTTTTTTCCCCAACCACGGTGGTGAAGTGTGACTTGTTAACAAATTTGCCGAAAGTAGATTCTCCTGTTCCTGACTGTTTACTTTGGGCTGTGAATCATCTCAACACGAGCATAGTGTCTGTTGACCAGTTGACATTTTACGTATAAGTTTCGTGAATCCAAGATGATTGCTGTCCAAAGACAAGCTTGTCTCACTGACTGCCACCCCAGGGGTTCTTCTAGTGACTGTCTCTGGTTTTATCCCAGTGAAAATTGTCAACAGGTTTGACAGCTTTGCGTTGGCCACAGGTATGCTCAGTTCACTTGTGCATCTCATCTTTGGTAGTTTCTGATCAGAACCCTTGATCACGTAATCTGTGAATCATTCAGTGTGTCCTGATTCAAAGATGCATTTCAGAGCAAGTGATCTGGGGCACAAGTAGTGGGTCTCCAACACCCCATTTCCTGAGAAATCCAGAACCAACATCACTGGATATATTAGGCATGATGTTGGGGAAAAGGTAGGTGCTGAGATCTTGCCGAGTCTTGTCATGTAAAAGCCACTGTCTCTCTGAATCTCTATCAGCCTGGAAATGCTGAATATCAAAGACTTACTCCAATTTTAAAATTTTCAGGTCAATCTCATCATTTTTTTCTAGAATTATGTATTATCAATGGTTATTTTTCTACTTTTTAATTTAAATCCTGAACTGACCTAGACATATTTTTTTCTGATTTTCTCAGGTGAAAAATTTCACTGCTCATTTTCTCATCGAAATGATTTTACTCACAGGGGCTGCTGACCCCCTGGCCTTCACATCCCTCACTATTATGATTTAATACAACATTTATAAAAATTATACTCGCGTATAAGTAATGTATATAATGTTGCAATTATTCATTTCATTCTATGAGTGACTCCTTTAACATACATCCCTAAAATCCTTCATCAGACCAGGTTTCCATCACATGTAGTCTTCAGAGCTTGTAAGAATTCACCACAGTGACACAGGCCAAAACAGATTTGCTTGTCGCAGACACACTTGTAATAACCACTGATGAAATCCTGAAGAATGTTGATGTATTGAAATGTGTTTTGAGGACCACATTTTAGATTTCAAATTTTGTTGAAGATCTTTTCACACTCTGTGTTAACCGTGAAACTGGTGACAACGTGATGGATGTGGCAGCCTTATAAAAGTTTCTTTATGGAGTTTGTTAGAAATCCCCTCCTCTTGGAATGTCTCGCGTGTATGTGGTTCCTGGTCTTATGCAAGGGTTTGAGAGGGCGACCAACTTCATGACCAGTTTGGGACTAATTAAGTGCTGAATATGAATCAATAGCTATGATTTACTCCATGCTATGTTTGGAACTAGCTCAGGTGTTCTACATCCACCTGCCTCTGTGGTCTTGCATCTGAGAGGTTTAGGGGAGTGTGAGCTACTCTGGAGGAAGGCCATCAACATCTTCCACACTGAATGTGGAGTTGACGGTTTCTGCTCTTTCCCCCTCAAGCTTCAGGAGAGAAGTGAGACCCCGTCACAACTGCCAAATGTCCCTATAAGATGATAAATCTCCTCCAAGGAGTTCTGTTTGTCTCTTAAGTCTTGGAGCTTAGCAAGGCATAGAGAAAACAATAACGATAAAAGTTGTGTTACAATCTACGCACCTCCTACCATGCTGGCCTGTTCGTGGTTCCTCCAACGTGACCAGCATGGCCCTGTCTTCCTGCCTTTGCGTCTACTTTTATTTGGACATAGAATATTCTTTCTCACGTAACTTTTCATGCCCATTTCTGCTGAAATGCCACATGCTTGACTAAATCAATATAAAGACTTATTTGACTTATACTTGGTATTTTTAAAACTGACTATGTTGTTGAAACTGACTACCTAATGGCTCTCTTGCTCTTTGCTGAGGCTGTGCAGGGGAAGGGGACCATCTGAGCTGTAGCCATGTGTACTCAGGTGGGGTGCAGATGAATCTGAATTTTCTCCAGCATAGATATGTGGACATTTTCCAGAGCAGCCCCCTGCTAGCTGAGCCCCCTGCTAGCTCTACCCAGTCCTTCCCGAACACACTTGCAGGATGGCTCTGCTCATCAGGCTGAATGTAATGTCCCAGCAGATTTTCTCATTCTGTGACTGAGAGGGTGACAGCATCAGAACAGCAGGCTAGCCATCTAGGGATGCCTCTCCCTCCAACAACAAGTACACCTGGGCTTTTCCCTGAAGGAAACATTATGAGTGTTCTGACCTCCCTGTGCTGAAGTGTTCCCCTCGCCTACCCAGGCCAAGGCATCAGCACTAGATGCCTCTGATGTCAGGGGAGTTTATCGGGGCTCTGGTCAACAACAAAGGAAGGTCTGAATCAGGGGAGAAGTTCAATTCCGAGATCAACAGAAAGCTTCCCATAGAGGTGATCCAGTTGCCTATGTTGGATGCAGTCATTTATTTGTTCATTCAACAAATATTTACGGTGAGGCAGTTATGCTGAGGGGAAGAGACACAATGCTCGATGCCCACATTACGCTTGGTTTTAAGAAGCTTGCAGTCCACCGGGGCCATATTTCACAAACAAAACAAAATAATTTTTCAACGGCAGTTATGGTAAGTGCTACCAAAGACTAAACTCTGCATTGTGGAATTGTTTGACAATGTCCCCGAGAGAGATCGGAGGCTCAAGATGTCTTGTGTGAAGAAATGCACTTGCAAGGAGGTTTGAAAGCTGTGCTCCGTTGGCCTTGCTTTTTGATTATAACTAAAGTGGACTGACATTTTCTTATTATTGTTTTATCTCTTTAACCTGCCATTTACACCCTGACCCCTACATTGGGTGCCATATGTGGATACTATTCCTGTCCCTGTATTAGCCAAAACTACTTTGAAGTCTATGAGACAGAAACACAATTTTCTAGAAATAATTAAATTAAGGTTTTGTAATAGTAGACAGAAAATGTGTATCAGTGAAAAAAAGTAAACATTACAATCAATTGGAATCACCAATATGAAGTTGAAACATTGGCAGGGCAAGTGATGAAAATTTAAGATATACTGGGAAAAAATATACGGGGAGTTCCAGAGAGAGAAAGATTAAAAAAAATAACAAATGGGGAAATAAGAATAATACAAAATGCTTGATTTGAAAAAAAGAAATTTTTGTTCTCTGATTAAGAAGTCATTCTGATTACAGTGAAACACAAATGAATAACTACCATGCTTCTGATGCCCTAGAGAGATTCCTAGACTGCAGTGAGAAGGATAAAATGTCAATGTTTTTCTTATTCTTATTTCGAAGCAAAAATTTATTTTCAAAATAAAGATGATCCAAATATTGTACACATTTCATGTGCTATAGTGGAAGCTAGAAATGTTTGAAATGTATGCAGCTTTTGTGAGAAAATGAAATGTTTCTCAGCAATATTTTAGTAAGTGGTGCCATCGTCTAGTCTTCTGATGAGAAGCATGAGAATTTTGACATTTTAAGATATGCAAAAGTTCAGAAAGTGATATGTTCATGTTCTCTATCTGAATAATTTTTTTTTCCATGAAGCAGTCTATCCAAACGCATTGAACCACAAGAAAAATGAAGACAGGGCAAGATTGCATGGGAAGGATACAATAATGAGGAAACATTTACAATGTATGAAATAAAATCTTAATAATGAAAATACAACTGGGAATTGTAATTTCAGTGATGAGTAAAGGTTCCTAAAAATAAAGAATAAATTCCCAGAACTCTAAATTCTCAACTATCAGAAATCCAAAGGTGGCTTATTTGTGACTCTGGAAAACGAGTTAATACAGACATTCTCAAGGTTTAATCTCAGGATAAAGAATAAGCAGATGGCAGAAACAGCTCAATGTCAGGGCACAGTTATTATTTTTATACTTTATGAAGGAAACATCAGTTGTATGATTTATCTTATAGAAGCACAGTATTTACTATCAGAGGAGAAAATCATAATTGGATTTCCAATCAGTGTATGGGGAAGGAAAAGAGGGAATGAAAGAGAACCTAAATATGCCAGAAAGAAAGGGAAAGGGAAATTGGAGAAAAATTTAAGGAGAAAGAAGGAATATATACAAAGTAGGTGTTAGAAATTAAACTAAGTAAACGATAAACAATCAAGTAATATATCTTTATACAATTATACAGATTTTCACTTTGTATTTTAAAAATCCAGCTAAATTAGCAAAAATAATCAGACCTCTAACCCATAAAAGGAAGAAGAGAAGAAATAAAAACAACTTGTAACAAGTTGACAAAAAAATGTCAAATAGAAGAAAATATAGTGACGGTATTAATAACAAGTCACATTTCAAGCCAAGTTCTTTGAATGAGAAAAATGGTTATACAACTATAATACATGTTATGTATTAGGTGCATAATACATACATAAAGGATTATTAATATATAATTATGAGGATTATTAATGCACAGTCATTTATGCACTACCCCTATCACATACATAAAGACAATTACAAGAAAAGCAAATATGAATTCATGAAGATAAAATTATACACGGAGAATTTAACAGATAGATCCAATAACCAAAAATCAAAACTTATACATATTTAATTTAATAATGATGATATTAATTATATATATGCATATAATTATATAGACACAATTTAACAAAAATAAGAATGTATAAAAATTTAATAAACATTTTTCAACACAAAATATGTAACTAAACTAATAATTCATTGATGAATGGAAAATATACCAGACTCAATAAGGACAGATTAGTGTAGTTGGAGATGGTATAATAGGACATGTTCAAAATGAATCATAGAGATAAAAATGAACTTAAAATATAGAGAATATAAGGGGTGTCTGGGTGGCTCAGTCTGTTAAGCATCTCACTTTGGCTCAGCTCATGATCTCACGGTCCATGAGTTCGAGCTCCACGTCGGGCTCTGTGCGGACAGCTCGGAGCCTGGAGCCTGCTTCCGATTCTGTGTCTCCCTCTCTCTCTGCCCCTCCCCCACTCATGCTCTGTCTGTCTCTCTCAAAAATAAACATTAAAAATAAAAAAAATGAAAAAGGAAAATGTACAGAACATAAAAGAAATGTAGGAATGAACAAGCCTGGCAAACATATAGTCAGGTTCTCAGAATGAGAGAAGAAAGTGAATGGAAAACAGGAAGCATTTGAAAACAAAGATACTTAATGTATAAAGTTGTTAAATCACTATGTTGTACACCTGAAACTAATGTAACACTGTGTGTCCACTCTATTCAAATTAAAAAAAAAAAGAAAGAAAACAAAGATACCTAAAACGTTTGGAAGTTGTCTTGCAAATGTCAACCCAGGGGGTCAAGCTCAGGGAACCCCAGCTGAGTGGGTAGAAAGGAAGTCTCATCTAGGCATGTACAACTGAAACACAAGACTCATAGCTAAAGAGGTAACTTGAAAGCGGGGAGAAGAAATATGACACATGTCCTTCAACAGCACAGCCATGAGACTGACAGCTGATGCGTGAACACAAGTAATGGAACCCAGAAAAGAACAGAATCAAAACTTAAGCATATTGAAGAAAAAGGAACAGACCACTGCCAACCTAGGATTCTATACCCAGTAGATTCTCTTCAAAACGGAAAGTGTGATGGAAATGGGTCAGACAAATCTGCTGGCACACCCACACTGCTGGACACTCTAAAGCAAGGTGTTCAGACTGAATGCAAATGACCCCAGCTCGAAGGGCAGAGGTGGCATGGGTATCACCAGGAAGCATAGGAGTCACTGGCCCAACTGATGTGATTGTGAACAAAAGTACATTGATAGGGGTGACATGGCAGGACTGGAGAAGTGGAGCATGGAATTCTTAAGCTTAGAGACATTGCTTCTCCCTGCAGTGCAATTCCTTAGTTTCTTGTTAAAACCAAGGACATTTTGGGGTACCTGTGTGGCTCAGTTGGCTAAGCATCTGACATTTGGTTTTGGCTCAGGTCATGATCACACAGTTCATGGATTCAAGCCCCTCATTGGGTTCCATGCTGGCAGTGTAGAGCCTGCTTGGGATTCTCTCTCTCTCTCTCTCTCTCTCTTAATAAATAAATAAATAAACTAAAAAACAAGGACATTTTATAAGTTAACTGTTCTTTAAAAACCTCCAGATAATAAATATGACAAGAATGACAAATGTTAAAAATATTTCAGAAGTGCAAATTAAAGTATTGATTGGAGACAATTATTATGAATTGTTGATGAAATGCTTAGGTGAACGGATGATGGTAACTTGGTGCTCTGGACTGGAATTCACATGCTGGAGCCCTAGCTTCCAGTGTGGCTGTACCTGGAGCTAGGTCCTTCAAGGTAGTCACTGAGGTCAAGTGAGGTCACAAAGATGGGGCCCTGATCTGATGGGATCATTGTCATTATAAGAAGAGACATCAGCCAGGAGTTTGGTCCTGGACCTCTAATCTCCAGAACTGTGATAAGGTAAATTTCTGTCACATAGGCCACCCAGTCTGTAGGGTCTGTGGTATTTAGTTATGGCTGCCTGAGCCGACAAGGACACTGGGCATTTGTGTGATGTCCCCTCTCTCAAATGGAAAGTGTACAATGGAGGGATGAGGCTGTCACCACCCTAATTTGGTGGTTAACATGAATAGTAGGTGTCTCTTGTTGGGATTCAACATCAAGAATTTAATACCACCACTGTTTTGTCCTATAAAAGCAATAATTAACTCTAAGCGTATAGATTTAGTTTTCAGTTTATGAAAATATGGGGATGAAAAACAAATTAATTGAGCCCAGAAGGAAGCAGAAACAAATTAAAATAGTGGCTTTTTCTACAGAACATTGGCCTAAGTTTCTTTAACAATCAGTATCCTATACGTATAAAGACTAATGGGAAATAACACTGTAAAACATGTCTAGATTCTGACAAATTAGATGGAAATAGCGTCTTTAAACTCAATTACAAAAAGTTAAATATAATCTGGGTTTTAAAAGCTAAAAGACTATCCTTGAAAAAATATACCAAGAATTTCACAAGAGTATGCACTGTGAGCTGTAAGACCCCATTTTGATTCAAATACCAATGTGTGTGTGTGTGTGTGTGTGTGTGTGTGTGTGTGCACCTGTGTACAGAGCCCTATATGGAAGAAAGTCTGAAAGGTTAGTGGTGATCTCTGGATAGTGAGGGGATGACTTTATAATATGTTTAACTTTTGCTTGTCTGTACTCTGTAGCTTTCTATGATACACGTATACAACTGCTATAATAATAAATGTTTCTTAGAAAATCAACTCCTTTCAAGGAACATATTCTATCACTAGCTGACAATTATGGACCTCCCTTTATTTTTTTAAAGAGCGCAATCCCTAGAATGAGAAGCTGTTTCTCTTGACCTTCACATCTGACATACTCCTCCAGGAACTCAACATACACATGAATGCTGCAGAAAATGGGGCCGCCACATTGGGTCATGGCCTCTTTCCATCCATCGGACCTTAGCTGCCCCTCCAAAGGCTACCAACTGGTCTTTGCCACTCCTGGTATCGGTACCACTCTGAAATGCTGATCCAAATCTCCCACTCTGATTTAAGTAGTAGCTTCCCATGTAATCTGCAACTCCCCCCCACCAAATTCTTTTGTGGACCTAGCCTGCTGTTCACTTTCCCCCCAAGCACATCCTCAACTCTCTTCACTAGTTTAGAGTCCCTATGATGTCATTATAACATTCTCTTAAAAACACCTTTATTCTTGCTACTTTTTTTTTTGGTCAAACCTATGTCTGGAAGACCCAAGTGAAGCCCACTCTCCACATTTAGAGAAAAACACTTAATGCTGCTTACTGGTATTACCCTAAGTTCATGACAGTGGTTCTCAAATTGACCATCAAATCTCTTCCAATTTTGCTTCCACTTTGGTATATTTGGTATCCCGCTCTCCTAAACAACTTTCCACCCTCTCAGCATTGTAAAACATCTCACTCTGGGCCGATGACCTTTCCTGATTTGTATTTAAGAACACTGGGGCCACCAGACTGACTTCTCTTGCTATTTTACCACCAAACATAACAGCCAACCTGCATCTAGGAGTCACATTACCTTCCAACCTGCCACGATGGATGAACGATCTCTGTGCCTGTCAAAGACCAATCCCTCCAGTGGCTCCTTGTTGCCCTTAGAATTAAGTCTGAACCCCTCACCATGGCTTCCATATCTTACCAGCACCCACCTGCCCCTTTCATATCTTTTTGTATAACTGTTGCTCACGAGGGCCTCTAGTCGCATTCCATCTTTTCTGCTCTTCCCTTTGTGTTTGCTATGACTCCAACTGAAAAACTCTATCACACACAAGGTCCTTGCAAGGTTGCGTCCTTTTAAGGTCATGTATGACATAGCTCAAATGTCACTATCTCAGGGAGACCTTCTCTAACATCCCAACGTAAGGACCTGCCCCTGGGGTTTTCTCTCACACTATGTTTTCTCCCTTCCTTTCTTACCACCCTCCTTCCTCATTTCCTCCTCCTCTCCCTTCTTTTTCTACTTCTCTTTGTTCTTAACCTCCACAGCAGTTATCAATATGAGAAGTAGTTTATTGTTTATTCCTTTATTGTCTTTTCTCTCCTTTCTAATTTAAGCCCCATGACTGTTCTGTTCATTGACATGTCTTCCTTTCCAAGAACATTGCCTGCCTAATACCTAGTAGCCACTCACTGAGATTCAGTGAATAAGTGAATACAGGCTGTACTGAATCCCATGACCCCAACCTCCTGGTATTTCTGCCTCTGTGTAATTCCCTTCCCTTGAGGATGGCAGAGCCTGGGAATTACCTCTCACTAACAGAATGTGGCAAAGGTAACGAGATATGCATGACTATGTGCACATAATGACATGACAGGATCACCCAATATTTTGGTGCCACCTTGCTTGAGTATGGCTGTCTCTCTCCCTTGCTGTCTGTGAAGAAGGAAGCTGCTACAGGGGAGGGACCTGGCAAGGAACTGGGGTTGGCTGAGAGCACAGGTTGACATCCAGACAACAGCCTGAAGCCCTCAGTCCTACAGCTGCCAAGAGACCAAATTCTACATTAACCTAAGGGAGCTTCGCTGTGGCTTCCTCCCCAGTAGAGCCTTTGATTAGGTCTGAGACTTGGGTTACACCTGGACTGCAGTTTCCTCAGACCCCGGACAGGACACCCAGCTAATCTGTGCCCAGACTTGTGATCCACAGGAACTATAAGCTAAGAAGCGTGTTTCTTTAAGCCACTGCGGGTGTGGCATTAATGTTACCCAGCTAGAGGTGACTAACACACTGACTCACTGGAGAAGTTTCGGAGACGTCTGTAGCAGCCTCTGGAGGCCACGTGTGGCTGTTACTGGCTCACGGTGCCACCTGTTTTCTAGCTTCGTCCTGTAGACCCTCCAGACAACGGGGGCTTGCTTTACGGAGTGCCAACATAGCCCAGATAGTTTTATAGGAACTTAGTGTGATGGGTATGGATGATGGAAGGGAGATTTTGATGTCTGTCTCCATAATTGCTCTCCAAAAAGACTACATCCTAATTGTTGTGTGAGGAAGGGCATTTCACGTATGTTCCTCAGACAGGAAAACCAGCTTTTGAGCTCCTTTATCTACTTTTTTGAAAACAACAGCAACGACAACTCTGGTTATTACAATGTCATTTACTTACTTTCTCTTTATTTTTGAAAACGTAAATTAAAAAACACAGATGCAAAGTGCATTTTTAAAACTAAATTCTAAATTCTGTCTTGCAACTTTTCTGACAGAAACAGAATGTACGCTGACCCTGTTCGTGGACTCTGCTATGTTTCCCTGACTCCGAAGGTGATGGGAAGCCCTCTTAGAAGTGCTGTTATCTGTCTCGTCCTTTGAACCGAGGGTCTGCGTTTGGTACGCGTTCTAGCCCGTGTCTCAGAACGTGCACGGTGCTTTTGGACCCGGGGTTGTTGCTGACGGGGTGTGTGGAGGTTGCCCGGTGGTGGAGTCTCAGGCTTTGCCACCTGATCGTCTCCCAAGTACAAGAGCAAATGGAGTGTGCAGCTGCTACAGCCACTTCTAGTCTAGTCTCCGTTCCGGCACTTTCCAGAAGACGAAAGCAGGGAGAAGGTAAGGGATTAGAACCGCACTGCTCAGCCAATAATAACAACTTAAGCACAGAATCAGATGTGAGAGCATCTTGGAAAGCTTGAAGGAAAACAGCCCCTTCATAAAAATCAAATTGACAGCTACATTTTCTACCTTTGATCTCAAGTAGGTGGTTTAACCTCCTGGTAATAAGAACATTTTTTTTTTTCAAGCAAAGGATTTTTTTTTGCATCTTCCTATTTTTGCTTAATCACTCCTCATTTCAAGAGTCTTATGTTCAGACACTCTGTCTTATTTATTTTTGTGCACTGCTCAGATCCACTTTGTGATGGATAGATAGAGAAGCAGAGTGAGTGCTTAAAAATATAATGGGTACTCAGAAATGGGAAAAAAAGAAGACAAAAAGGAAGGGAAAAGAATAGGAGGGTGAAGGAAGGGAGAGAGGAAGGGACAAAAAATGTTGTCTATTCCATAATTACAAACAATTTTCTGGATTGTTCTTAATATTTATCAAATCGCAACTACTCCTTCTTATTAAATGATATCTTTTAATACATTTAACGACCAGAGAGACTCTTCACAATAAGCATTTCAAAATGTATGAAGAAATGCCAATTTAGTGAAGTGAATGATTACTAAAATAAAAACATAAATATAGGCAAGTAGTAAGCAGTTACTTTTTTCTTTTCGCAAACATTGGAGAGTAGAAGGGCATTTAAAAATGCCTACCTTAATGTTGATGGACAAAATAAAATTTGTGAATACTCATTTTATCATTATCAGGATTAGGTGCTTATTTTTAGTAATTCTTAAGTCCGTTTAGTGTATTATTATTTAATACTATTGTTAATTACTATTTAGTTATTTTTATCTCATTTTTATTAAATCAGTCTCTCATTTTGGCCCAGGGATTAGGACAATGTAGGATATATTTTGATTTGCTCCAAAACACACAGAAATCCGTAATAGGGAAGGATTCTCTGAGACCCGAAAGGCACGGCATTTGAGGATGTGGAAATACTTAGTAAATTTAGACAGGATCTATCAGTAGGCCCGGCAATCAAGATGCCTCCCGCAGAATCAGGCATTTCAGGGTTTGAGAAGCCGGCACCACCATGAAATTGGTTAATAGCACTACCTGATAAGCTGAGTATAAAAACGTCCATGTAATATATAATGGGGTCTTTTTTTCTCTTCCATTGGTATATATTTGAAAACCTTTAAAAATACTCTAGAAAAAAAAACGGATGTTACATTCTTCACCATTTGCTTTAAAAAGGATTTTCCACTCGTTCGTCTCTGGAAGGTCATCTTTGAGATGTACAAGCCAGCCCTTCATTAGGCCCCCTCTTGCATTCATATTTAACTTTCTTTCATTCGGTGGCCTTTATTAGCTGAGCTCCTGCGGCTTGTAGCACACTTTCAACAGCAACACTGGGAGGATGTAAATGCAGAATAATGTATCAGGACTCAAATTTGCATGGTCAAATGTCAAAAAAATTAGGCCTTCCCCAGAACCATGTCAAGAGAAATAACATAAGTGGGCAAACCCAACAGCAGGCACGCCATTATCATTTAGCACAAGCTGTCATCCCTGCCAGTGCGTAGAAGCAGTGGTCATTAGCTGGAACTCTGCCGGGGGACGTTGCAATTCTTCCTTTCCCTTTTTTTTTTTTTAAAAAAAAAAAAGATTTTTATTTTTTCCCCATCATCTGACAGTATTTCACAGAACACCGCAATGCGATGTCGCCTCCCTGACAGGAAAGTCAAGAGATGGGGGGTGGGTGGCGCCTCTGGAGCAGGGTAGCGTAGGGGCGAGGGACCCAGGCTCGTCCACTGTCAGCTGGAGGGCGAGGGAGCGGCATTACCTATTGGATAAATACTCATTAAGAGTAATCACTTTATTTCAGCTCTGTAATGACATTAACAAGCTTGGAATACAGGGAATTACATGAGTCAGAACAAATAATTGAATATTCTACTGCAGAGGGAACAGAGCCCGCGTCTGCCTTCATGTCATGCCGGTTCTGAAGCTAGCGCAAGCATGCAATTAGATAATAAGCTTAAACAGCATTAAATTGGCACCGCTCCTGCCGCCACGGAGAAAAAGGAAGTATTAATTGTTCAACTCTCACCTGCTTGTAATTTCATGCCACGCAGATACGAGTAAGGCTGTGCTATTTCTATTTAAACGGACGTACACACAGGACTGAAACAAACCAATAAAAATGGGACGTAAAGAGGGTTCGAGGAAGGATGTAGCAAACGGAAAGAGACTGAAAGCAGCTGCTGCTGAGGAGCCACGGGAAGGCGGGGCTGGGCTTTCCTCGGGGGGGGGGGGGAATAAGAGAGGGGGGCAAATTTGGCTAAATTTTTAAATGTGATGATATGAGTGAGCGTCCTGGGTGTTTCTCTCTCTCTCTCTCCCTCTCTCTCTGTCTCTCTTTTTGGCGGTATTGTAGCAGCAGTTTTCTCTCAAAGCTGCTCTCAAATCTCCTGAATGTGTGCCCTGCAGAGGGATCCCCGCAGTCCGCTTGGGTATAATTAGCTCGGCTAAGCAGACAGGTGTGGATGATACAATAGCTATAGATACAGATGTGGATACAAATGCAGATACAGACATAGGGACACACAGGGATACAGATGTAGACACAGATACACATACACATACAGGAACAGGTGTAGGCACAGACATAGGTACACATAGGGACGCAGATACGGACGTAGGTGGATTCAAATACAGCTATAGACTTAGGCGTATACACAGGTACAGGTGCAATTAATGTCGGTACGTCATTCATCACAATGTTGCATGCAGGCAAAGCTTTCAAACACAACATATGCTTCTGTGTTGTGGCACACAGGGGAAGATGGTAGAACGCTGGTAAAGAGCACGAGTCCCTTTCTTCACTCGTTTCATTTATTAGCAGCTCAGAGCCCTGCAGGAAGAGACAGCTGCATTTTTGACACCCCATCCCAGTGCCACACAGGGGGATCGTTTGGTGTCCTCGACGGTCGTCAGCGTGAGTCAACCCGATGGGATGCAGCGAATTACACGAGCTGTTGGAGAAAGCCGAGGAGCAACCCCGCATTGCGGCGTCCACGCACAGAGGACGGTGGCTTCTCTCCCCTGGAGCAGCGCCGAAGTCAGAGCACCCCGAGACCAGACGGGAGAGCCGGGGTGCTCTGGGGATGGCAATTTGGGAGCCATCAGTTGAGAGCTGGTTCCGACCATAACTCCAAATCCGTGTGGTTATTCAGACGAGCCAACCAGCACTGGATATTTGATAAGAAAACTCAATAATCATTTATAATCCTGACAGGTTAAGGGTCTCCAAGGCAAACCTTAATGTACACAATGGGTTTGAAAATAAGAGAAAACAAATAAAGAAATCTCTATCTTCCCGAGCAAATGTCTTTTCTTTCTCTGGTCCTACAGTCTTCCAATCAGAGATTTGCTTTATCATCCCTGTCCTCTCAGGACACATAAAACCATTTTCAATCTATTTTTCTAAGTAGACCACCATCCAGCTTTCATCTCAGTATATGTCTGTGGTTCATGTGGGTGTTTGAAAGTTATTCTTTAATAAAGACAGGAGGGGAGAGGGAAACCAGAGCTAACCTGAGGACACTTTAGAATGTGTCAATAAATTTAAGATTGAGAACTGAACTAGAGATTTGAGTGTTTATCACATCTGTCCCATAAAATAACTTGAAATTGTGAGAAGAAAGATGATCCACTAGCCCAATCTTTTGGAGGGATTAACCTCTAGCATATTGCATCGCTCACAGTGGGTACCTAATTTGTCCTTAAAAAAAAAAATATATATATATATATATATATATACACATACATATATATTTACATATATGTATATATATACATACATATATACATATATACACAGACATATATATATATATATATATATATATCTAGGCAGAGGACAGTCTTCAAGTAGAGAACTGAAATTAAAATTAGCAGCAGCAGAAATCCTTCCTTCCTTCCTTCCTTCCTTCCTTCCTTCCTTATTTTTCCTCTCTCTCCCTCCCTTTTTCCTCATGCTCTCTTTCTCTCTCTCATTATACAATGACTCTAGTTCCAGTCCAGTTACAATGGCAGTCAGTTACAGGGGACCTTAGCTTACATACAACGTGTACTAATCATATGAAGAACTGTGTTAATTACTGTGTAGTCCAGAGGAATGTGCGTATTTGTTGATTATTTCATAGGAGACATCTTCAAGAACGTCCATTTCTGTTGGGTCTATAAGGTGCACGGGACAAGGATAAAACCAAAATCAAGAGCTACATCACAGAAAGAATTATCCAGAATGAATCTGCAGAATGAAGTTTTTTATTTATTCCACCAATCAATATTGATTGATCACCTTCTATGTACTTGGCACCACACTCTGTGGTTGACATAAAGCACATCAAACTTCCTCGAGGAATTTTATGCCCTCGGAGGAGCCGGGCATGCACAATGATACACATAACATGGTATTCGTTCTAACGTTTCTTTTTCAAAGGAATTCTTCGAAAGGAGCATGCTTGTCAAGATGAAATCAAGAGAGACATGACTCTCGGCAGCAAAGTCCTATGGGAGAGGCAGCAGACGAATGCCATGAGGCAATGGGACGAGAAAAATGGGACAAGAGAGAAGCAAAAGGTCAAGTGTCCCCCAAGTGACCCTTGCCCATGACCATCTCACTTAACATCCGGACTCCAGATGTTCCGTAGATTTATTAAACTCCACGTGTACTGGAGAAGCGGAGGCTGGAGCGTCCTGCCGTTACTTTTTTATCGGCACACAGCAAATAACAGCATTCTGCATAGACATAGAAACTTGGGAGAGAAAGGGTGTCTCTGCACTGGGGACTTTCAAGAAGGTGGAGAAGGCTTGTCTGATTCTGCAGAGGAATTGCAGAACCCAGCATGGGGTGATCCTCGTTAAAACTTTTTTTAAGCCCTGAGTCTTGGAAAGAGGTCAACTGGGATTGATTGTTTCATGCAGATAGGGTAGGTTGTGCAAAACCACGGAGACATAAGAGAATGTGTCTTCGTTATGGTG
Source organism: Panthera onca (assembly GCF_046562875.1). Lineage (NCBI taxonomy): Eukaryota > Metazoa > Chordata > Mammalia > Carnivora > Felidae > Panthera > Panthera onca. The sequence continues at coordinate 3,498,948 of NC_138339.1, read as the reverse complement.
AGGAACTGGGATGGTAAGTTTTCCTGAAGATGATGAGAATCCATGATGGGATTAGAGTGAGGCGTGGGGGTGAAGGGCTCACCTTGGTTTTATTATCATACAGCAGAGATTGCAATGTAGAGACCGCAGGAAGTGAGGTCAGGGCAATAACACCACGAAGCAAAGTATTCTAACAGCTTTTGGGGATTTGGCTCTATTCACCAAAAGAAAGCTTTTCAAGCAGAGCTGTGCTCTATCTTTCGACACTTGCCCCATCTTTAAAGGGAATGTTGTCAACGTTTTGCCAATACAAACGATAGCACCTGCATTATGGTAGACCCCTGTAGCGGTGAGAATTCGGCGAGGCTCTCAGTGACAGAAGACACAAAATAATAGTGATTTTGATAAAAAGATAAGTTTAATTCTTTCACGTGAGAAAGGGGTTTGGAGGTGGACATCCCAGAGATCCACGATTTGGGGGAAGTAAGGTGCATTCTTCCTCCCCTACGACATTGTTGGTAAAACCTTTCCACTTCCAGAAGACTTCTTGAGCTCTGGCCGTTGCATCTGAAAGGTGAGGGAGGTTGTGCCAGAAGCACAGCATTTGATTGCATGCTATTACCCAGAAAACAGACAAATGGCTACTTCTGACTATGAGGAAGGTGGGGAAATAGGATTTTTGTTCTGTGCGATCATGTGCCCAGCTAAAATTTGGGGTGTCCATTGTCAAGGATAGGGGAAGATTGACATGAGAGAAAAACCAGCAAGCTGCTTTTCCAACTCATCCTCAGACTGAGGTTTTGTACTATTCCTTTATGCTGAGGCATATTTTCCAGTAGATATCAACAAATTGAACAGAAACTAGATATTTTTAATGAAAGCAGGAAGCTCTCAGATAAAATGCAAATCCATGTCAATCTTCTCAAAACACTTAATAAGAACAGTATAATGACAGCACAGTTCAGCAAAGCCTCAGAAGAGCCTCATGGTCTATTTTGGATGTTCTCTGTGCTGCCTCCTTGGCCAGATATGGAGCCAGCGCGGGGTTTGGAAGCCAAGCCCCGTGTAGCTGGGTCTCATGACAAGTCATGATGTAAGCTTTGCTCAAGGAGCAAAGTCATAGCCAACATTTTCAACTGGCACGCCGTGCGTTCTTTAAACATTTATAGTGGGAAGTGAAAAGTAATGCTCTTAACTGAAAATGGGCCAGGGGACGATAGCCATGGTCAGTTCGAGCCTGACAGTGACACATTGGTGTCATGTCAGGGTACCTGGGCTGTGGCTGCTGACTCTGGTCCAATGGACTTATTTCCATTTCTGCGGAATAGAGGTTGCCTCCATTCATATTCAAACATAAGTGTGTTTTCATGACTTGCTAGCTGTGACTTTGGGCAAAAATGGCAAGGTGGGACTTAAATTCTTTGTCTACATATTTGTCCCAATGGTAAATATGTTTGCTGACCTGACCCCAGTGTCTGTGGTCCTTAGTCCCAACCTACCAAGTGTGAAATCTAGGGAATTCTTCATGGAATTCTTCATTTTCATGGAAAGTGCAGAAAAATCTGGACGTAACAGTAAGAATTAATTGGAGAGCTCAGAAAATTGTTGGGTATAATATCAATAAAGAGAAAATCAATAATGCTCTTAAATATAAGCAACAACCAGTTGCAAAATGTAATTTTCAAAATCCCACCCAAAATAGCAACAACTTTATATATATATATATATATATATATATATATATATATATATATATGCCACTCAAATATATAAGAGCTTCATTCTAGAGCCTATGAAACTTTATTGAAAGACATAAAAGAAGACAAATGAATAGACATCCCAAATTGATGGAGGGGGCAAGCACACCATTTTTTTCTCTAATTTATTTCATACATGTAATTAAATTTACATCAAATGCTTCATATTTTTCTACAAAACTAGATAGTCTCATCCTTACTTTTAGTAATAGCCTAAGAGTGGCCAAGAGAGTTCTGAGGAATCATAAAGGGAGGATCTCACCTTATCAGACAGCAAGAATAATGATAATGCTGTGATATTTAATGTCATGTAGGAACTGAGATGAACAAATGAACCAATCGGACAGGGTAGAAGGTACAGAAACAGAAACACAAACACACACTTGTATGTTCATATAGGAAAGGAACACATGGCAGATAGGTCCCTGAAAACCAGTGGGATAATTGGCTATCCACATGGAAAATGAAATTAATTGAATTACGGATAGATTAGAGACCTAAATGAGCAAAACAAAACTTCAAGTTGCTTTGGGAGATACAGTGTGCCCTCTGTGTGTGCCTGGGTGTTTTTTTTTTTTCTATAAAGCATAAAAAAGAGGAAAGTGGGAAAAAAACAACCCTAACATTCACTGCATTAAAATAAGATGAAGGCTTCCTGTATAACAAATGTTCACTCTGAACTGAGCACTCTGAAAAGTCACAGATGAGTGGTGGACTAGGGAAAGGGCATGCCAATGATGTAACATATGACAGACAAAAATAAGCTTCCCTCATAGGTAGCATTCCCATAATGCAATGTTTATAAGAACTCAGTGGAAACATTGACAACCTGGAACCGGGAATTTACAGGAAACAAAACCTGAAAGGCCCAGGGGGAATGGACCCCCCTTATTAGAGTATCATTCAGAAGAATTTCACTGCTCTAAAAATCCCTTGTGAATCGCCTATTCGTCCCAACCCACAACCCCAAACCGTGGCCACTTGTGCTCTGCTTAAAATTCAGTTACAGTTTTGCCCTTTCTGGAATTTCATATAGTCTGAATCACATAGTGTAACCTTTTCAGTATGGCTTCTTCCACTTGGCAATATGCACTTAAGGGGCCTACATGTTTTTTTCCTGGCTTGACAGCTCATTTCGTCTTATTGCTGAATAATGTCACATTGTAAGGATGTATCCCAGTTTATTTCTCCATTCGCTGATTGAAGGATACCTTGGTGGCTTCCAGGTTTTGGAGATTATGTTGCTACAAAACTTTTGCAGGTGTCGTGCATATGGAAATTGCTAACTCCATTGGGTAAACACCTAGGAATGCAACCGCTTAAAGACATGGTAGGACTACATTTAGCTTTGGCAGAAACTATAAAACTGTTTCCAAGATGGAAAACCATGTTACATTATTTTATAAACGGTGAATGAGAGTTCTAACCACTCCGCCTCCTTGTTAGCAATTGTTATTGTCAATTTTGTTTTGCCAGTTTCATTTTGTTTGATTCTAGTCATTTTAATAGGTGTGCAATGGCAGCTCATCATTGGTTTAGTTTTCACTTCCTTAATGACATCTGAGGTTGAAGGTCTTTTCACATGCTTGTCTGCCGTATGTATATCTTGGGCAAGATATCTCTTCAGATCTTTTGCACACTTTTAATTGGATTGTTGGTCTTCTTATTGTTGAGTTGAAGAGTTCTTTGTGTATTTTGGACAGAATTCTTTATCAAATATGGATTTTGCACATATTTTTCCCCAGCCTGTGTATTCGTTTTTCAATCTCCTAACAGTTAAGTTTCACAGAGCAGAACGTTTCCATTTTTCCTTTCACAGACCCATGGTTTTGATCCTGTGTCTAAACACCCAGTGTCTCACCAAAGGCCAACTAGATTTTCTCCTATGTCTGCTTCTGGGAGTGTTGCAGCTTTTCATTTTACATTTAAGTCTATGATGCATCTTGAGTTAAATTTTATGAAAACTGTAAGTTCTGTGACGACTCTTTTTTTCTTTTTCTGTTTTGTTTCGTGTTGTTTTGTTTTGTATGTGGATGTCCAATTTTCTGGCACCATTTTTTGGAAAGACTGTTACTTTTTCTTTTAAGTTTATGTATTTGTTTTGAGAGAGAGAGAGGGAGAGAGAATGAGCAGGGGAGGGGCAGAGAGAGAGGGAGAGAGAGATAATCTCAAGCAGGCTCCATGCTGTCAACACAGAGCCCCAACACAAGGCTTGAACTCATGAACCATGAGATCATGATCTGAGCTGAGATCAGGAGTCAGATGCTTAACAGACTGAGCCTCCCAGGCGCCCCAGAAAGACTTGCATTCCCACCAACAGTGCACAGGGTTCCCTTTTCTCCACATCTTTGCCAACACCTGTTATTTTTTATGTTTTTGATTTTAGTCATTCTGGCAAATGTAAAGCGATATTTCTTTATGGTTTTAAATTGCATTTCCCTGATGATTACTGATGCTGAGAATCTTTTCATGTTGCTCATCTGAATGTCTTCTTTAGAAAAATATCTATTTGGATCTTCTGCCCATTTTTATTTATTTATTTAATTATGCATTTATGTATTTATGCATTTATGCATTTATTTTTAGTGTTGAGTCCTATAAGTTCTTTATATAGTTTGGATAGTCACTCCTTCTTGGAGGCCTCGCTTGCAAATGTCTTCTCCCATTCAGTAGGTTGCCTTTTTGTTTTGTTGATAATTTCCTTCACTGTGAAGTTTAGGTCTTTGATTTTCTTTGATTTCATGAATACGATTTTTGTGCTTTTCTAAATGTAAATTCTGTATACATTTTATTAGGATGCATGTGTGCATGTTATATTTTTGTGGTGATAATGTAAATTGTATTGTCATTGGGTTTTAATTTCCAATTGTTTATTGTTGGTACATGGGAAAGCAATCGAGTTTTGTATGTTAATCTGGTATCTTGCAGCTCTAATGATGATTACTTATCATTACCGGGAGGTTTGTTGTTGTTGCAAATGTTGACTTTCTGGGATTGTCTGCATAAACACAGGCAGAACAAAAAGTTTTATTCCTTTTCAGTCTGTATATCTTTAATTTTCTTTTCCTTATTGAATTAGTTAGGAGTTGTAGTACGATGTTGAGTAGAAATGGTGAGAGGGGACATCTTGCCTTGTTCCTGATCTTAAGAGAAAGTCATCTAGTTGCTTCTCATTAAGTATGATGTAAGCTAGGTATTTTTGTTTGTTTGTTTTTGAGTGTTCCTTACCATGTTGAGAAAATTTCCCTCTGTTTATATTTTCCTGAGAGTGTTTATCAAGAATGGGTGTTGTATATTTAATTTTTTGAGGAACCTCCATACTCTTTTCCAGAGTGGCTACACCAGTTTGCATTCCCACCAACAGTGCAAGAGGGTTTCCCTTTCTCCACATCCTCGTCAACATCTGTTGTTTCCTGAGTTCTTAATTTTAGCCACTGTGACAGGTGGGAGGTGGTATCTCATTGTGGTTTTGATTTGTGTTTCCCTGATGATGAGTGGTGTTGAGCATCTTTTCATGCATCTATTAGCCATGTGGATGTCATCTTTGGAAAAGTGTCTATTCGTGTCTTCTGCCCATTTAGTCACTGGATTATTTGGGGTTTTTTTTTTGGGTGTTGAGTTTGATAAGTTCTTTATAGATTTTGGATACTAACACTTTATCCAATAAGTCATTTGCAAATATTGTCTCACATTCCATTGGTTGCTTTTCAGTTTTGTTGTTTCCTTCACTGTGCAAACGCTGTTTATCTTGATGAGGTCCCAATAGTTCATTTTTGCTTTTGTTTCTCTTGGCTTCAGAGACATGTCTAGCAAGAAGTTGCTGCAGCTGAGGTCAAAGAGGTTGCTACCTGTTTTCTCCTGCAATTGTACTACTAGGTATTTATCTAAAAGATAAAAAAAAAAATGCTGATTCAAAGGCATACATGCATCCCAATGTTTAGATCAGTGTTATCAACAATAGCCAAATTATGAGAAGACACCAAATTTCTATTGACTGATGAATGGGTAAAGAAGATGTGGTAAATATATACAATGGAATACTACTTGGCGATCAAAAAGGATGAAATCTTGCCATTTGCGACAACGTAGATGGAACTAGAGTGTATTATGCTAAGTGAAATTAGTCCGTCAGAGAAAAGACAAATACATGATTTTACTTACATGTGGAATTTAAGAAACAAAACAGATGAACATAAGGGAAGGAAGGGAAAAATAAGATAAAAATAGGGAAGCAAACTATAAGGAACTCTTAAATACAGAGAACAAACAGGGTTGCTGGAAGGGAGGTGGGTGGGGGGATGGGCTAAATGGGTGATGACATTAAGGAGGCCACTTGTTGGGATGAGCACTGGGTTTTATATGTAAGTTATAAATAACTTAGTTCTACTTGGGAAGCCAAGACTACATTTTAAGTTAACTAACTTGAATTTAAGTGAATGAATTAAAAATAAAAGAATAGGTGTTGAATTTTGTCAATTGTTTTTTTTATATCAATTTATTCATCATATATTTTTACTTTCTTACCCTGTTGGTACATTACATTAATTGATTTTCAAATGTTTAATCAGCCTTGCACACTTGAAATAAATCTTTCTTTGTAATAGTGTATAGTTATTTTTATAAATTGTTGGATTTAATTTGCCAATATTTTGTCTCTATTAGAAGTATTGCTTTGTAGTTGTTCTTTTTGTAATTTTTTAGATGGTTTTGGTTTTATAGTAATGGTGGCCTGACATAATGAATGATAAATCGTCTCCTTTGTTTCTGTTTTCGGACACAATTTTGGAGAATTTATGTGATTTCCTACTTTAAATTTAATAGAATTTAACGTGAAACATTCAAAGCCTAGTGATTTCTTTCTTTCTTTTTTTTTTGGAGTGTTATTAATTATTGATCAATTTCTTTAATAGAGGCCTTTTTATATTAGTAATTTATGTTGTGTGAGTTTTTATGGTTTACGTCTCCTAAGTAACTGGTCCATGTTTGTGGTTATAATTTTTTTCTAATATTCCTTTATTATTATTTTATTACCCAGCAGATCAGTGGTAATGACCCTTCTTTCATTTTGGTATTAACAAATCATTCACCTCTTTTCATCTTTGTTATCCTGGCTACAATGTCATCAATCTTATCAGTCCTTTCAAAAACAGTCTTGGCTTCATTGACTTACCTTGTTGTTTTCCCATTTATAATTTCATTTATATCTACCTTAATTTTTATTTTTTCTCTCTTCTGCTTGCTTTATTGATTTTTTAGATTGTTTTATTTATTTAAATTACTTTATTTATTTTTTAAATTGTTCTTCCTCTGGCTTATGAAGATAGAAGGTTATGTTACTTATTTTATGCATTTTCCCCTGATATAATCATGGAATGCTATAAATTGTCCTCTAAATACTGCTTTCACTGCATCACACACATTTTGGTAAGTTGCTTTTTCTTTTTCATTTAGATCAAATATTTTTATATGCCTGTTGAGGCTTTTTATTTGACCCGTGTGTTATTTAGATGTGTGGTTTTGAATCACCAAAACTTGTAATGGTTGTTTCAGAATTTGCAGGATGCGTTTACATCTAAGTCTACTTTCATATAACATTTTGGTTCGCAGGTAACTCATAATTCAATACTCAAATTTCTTGCTTCTCAATGTGAGAAGGAAATAACATTGCTGTCATGCGTTACACTCATCCACATGCCATTGTCACCCAGCACATTTTCACTGCTATTACTTTGAAGAGTTATGTATTATATTAACAATAAGAAAAAAATAAAATATTATATTTGCCTTAATTTATTCTTTTTCTGATGAACTACCTTTCCTTACGTATATGCGAATTACTGGCTTAAATAACCTCTTTTATCTCTGAAGAACTTGTAACATTTCTTATAAAATAGGTGTTTTGACTCCACAATACCTTTTATGCTTGCCTGAAAAAAAATGTTTATTTCTACTTCAGTTTTGAATGGTAAATTTACACAATGCAGATTTCTAGATGGTTGGATTTTTTTTTTCATTTAACACTTTGAACATTTCACTCCACTCTCTTCTCACTTGCGTGACTTCTGAGAAGTCTCATGTAATTTTATTCTTGCCCCACTATAGGTGAGGCATTTCTTTCCTCTGGCTTCATTCAAGATATTCTCTTTGCCTTTGTGTTTTTTTTTTTTTTTTCCAGTTTGAATATGCCTACTTGCAGGTTTTTGGACATTTATTCTGCTTGGAGTTCTCTGAACTTCCTCGGTCTGTGATTTTGTGTGTGTCATTAATTTTGGATACTTTTTAGATAGTATTAATGTGAGTACTACTTCTGGTACCCCTCTCTTCTTTCTCTGTCCAGTGTTCTCATTAAGCGTGTCATGTACTTTTCAGAATTACTCCAATGTTCTTGGATATTCTGTCCTATTTGTTTTCATTATTTTTTCTCTTTGCATTTCAGTGTGGGAAGTTTCTATTAACATGTTCAAACTCACTGGCCCTTTTGCTCTGCCTGTCCTGTGAGCTTTACTTCTAAGAATATGTACCTGGGATTCTCTTGGGAGAAATAACACTGCACAAATTTATCTTTAGGTTCAGGATCCAAAAGGTCTGGCCCTTAATATGCCTTTACACTGGTGAGGGAGTGTAAGAGCACAGGTGCTTGGCCCAAGAATAGACAAACTCAGAGCATAAGTTGAACTTTACAGCTCCCTGAAGGTTTAGGCAGAAGCCTTAAAAGAAACTATCATTTGGCTCTTCCCATTCTGTCTCTGACCTCCCCACTCTCTTAAGTGTTTTCAGAGAACAATTCCTTAATGAATCACTTGCACGTGATTCCTTATTTTAGGACCTGCTTCTGGGGAACACAATCTGACATTGGGCCAAAGATGTCTCATTATTTTATTAGATATGTGATCCTTTTAAAAAGTTTTTTTTCGGGGCGCCTGGGTGGCGCAGTCGGTTAAGCGTCCGACTTCAGCCAGGTCACGATCTCACGGTCCGTGAGTTCGAGCCCCGCGTCAGGCTCTGGGCTGATGGCTCAGAGCCTGGAGCCTGTTTCCAATTCTGTGTCTCCCTCTCTCTCTGTCCCTCCCCCGTTCATGCTCTGTCTCTCTCTGTCCCAAAAAATAAAATAAACGTTGAAAAAAAAAAAAAAAGTTTTTTTTCTTTGTTATATTGTCTAGCTTTTGATTTGTTTTCAGCAGGAAGTAGGGGCCAAATTACCCAGTACACTCTTGGCAAGTAAAAGTCTACATATAGCTTTTCTCAACTTGATGACATTATCTTCTTCTTCTTTGTTTTTTTTTTAAGCACACTTTACACCCAGTGTGGGGCTTGAACTCATGGCCCGAGATGAAGAGTTGCATGCTCTACCAACTGAGCCAGCCAAACACCCCTGATGGCATCACCTTGAACATTCTGAGCAACACTCCGGGTTTGCTCAGGACTGTTTTGTCCTGGTTTTACCATTGACAATCCCGTGTCCAGAGAAACCACTCAGTTCTGGGCAAACAAGAATATTTGGTGTCCTTAGCCAATATACAAAAAAATAAAATAAAATAAAAGAGAGAGAGAGGGAAACACACACACATGAACAAAAACAAACAAACAAAACTTCTCTAACTAGGGCAATTGGGAGCAGTGCCTGCTTGGTACAGGCAGAGCCTTTTTCTCTCCTTTATGTATGTTAGTTCCAACTGTGTTCTTTATTCTGCCTCCCTGTTTGTTGTGAGAATGTGGTCACTACCTCTTTGTCTGTCTTCCCAATGTCTCTGCTAAATAATCTAAATCTCATTCCTACTAATGAAAACTTAAACATTTCTCTTGTACACTAAAATGGATTTTACTTGTGACCAGGTCTATTCAACAAAAACATCTAGACTTAGAACGGACCCAGGATAGATCTGGGATCTCTGTTGTTGAAGTTTGGCACCTTGTGATAACAGCAGTAGGTATCACTGTGGCTCTTTTAGACAATTCATAGTCTTGCCTCTCTCTCCCTTTTTAACCTCATGTTCCTGGGACAACAACTAAGTGGACAGCATGTGCCAGCTGTGTACCTGGATGGTTCTACTCTGGGAAGGGGATGGAGTTACATGACACAGACATAAGTGATACCGGGGGGTCTAATCCCACGCATTAGGGTGAGCCAGGCAAATATCTCTACAATACCTCTCAGACCACTGATTCTCAAAGCATGGTCTCCAGGCTGCAGTATCATGAGTGTCCCCTGGGCATGTGTTAGAAACAAATTCTTGAGCTCTACTCCAGACCTACTAGATAAGAAAGTCAGGGTTGGGGCCAAACAAGTCCTTCTGATGGTCTCATTGCATCGTCAGTTTGAGAACCCATTTTCCAGAGGATACTTACGACTTCATCACCCTGCCTTTACAATCCTACATTCCATGTTACCATAGACTAAGAAGAGAAGATGTTTTTTTCTCAATAATGAAGAACAGAGAACTATGACCCCATCCCCTGTGATAGTGATCACCACCTCAGCCAACAAGTGGCCTTCTATAGAGTAGTACATAAGAACAGCATGGGCCAAGAAACAGAGCCATTCCAGAACTTCCTGAGGCTGACTGCTCCTGGAAATTTCAGCGTATGAAACAACCAGTGGATTCTGTGCTCCATGGCCCTTCTCCATACTTCCTTGTTGTAAAATGGGTTTCTTGATCAGATTCTGTGTTGTGTGGGATTAGGCAATCCATATTTCCTTGGAGAATGGGACTGATTAAGGATCTACTGGCTGGAAAGACAAATCTTTACCTGTAATAAGTAACTATTTCTGTGAGGACAAACCTCTGGCCATTGCAGAATGGAAGACATCCATTGGAGTCTATTTGCCAGACCACATCGTGGCTGGTTGGTCTCCTCAAGGAATAGTGCCATACCGGGGTGTCAGTGTTGGTCTTTGTCCCTTGAATGTTGGACAGTCAGTAGCTAAATCAGCTTTGGTAAGTTCTATCCCATGCTGGGTCCACGTAACCTCCATCTCTACAACCATGAAGTCTATTCATATGCCTATTTTTTCAAATTCCATGTTGACTAATGATGATGGCTAGTTAAAGCTGACTGCTGAGTTATTTTGTCTACTTAGGTGTTCAATGTTTCTTCCATGGTAGACACCTTCCCACTGAACACTAGTATGTCATACAAATATCTTCACATATCATGCTTGACCCTGTGTATACACACATTGATTTGCCTTAATCAGATCTCTTTGCCTATAATATTCAGATTCTTTTTCTTTCCAGGTCCCCAACTGTCAGTCTGTTGGAAGGTGTTCAGAATTAAGTATGCATTCTCATATTGCTCTACTTTCCTCCAACATGAAGTCGCAGTTCTACTCATTGGGAAGATTTTCTTTCTCTCCTGTCTACTTTGGACATCTCAGGATGTGATTGTTGTGGCTGACATTTGTTTTCAGCTTGCATTCATATCCTAAGCCATCCCATCATTTAGCTGGTCATATGGGACCACTGTAGAGTTATACAAAGGCACTGGGGTAAGGGTGTTCCTGCCAACAAGGTAGATGGCCATTGGTTCTGGGTTACCTGGTCATGAAACTCACGCATGCATTCTGGTCCTGTTTGCCTTCATCCTGGATGTTACATTCACATTTTACAACAAATTGTTATGGTACTCATATACATTTGTGATATGGTAGGGGTGACAGAACCCTACTTATAAGGCACAGTCTGGATTCACAGTATCTTTCTTTCCTATAGCCAAGTGGTCCACCTACCAGAGCCCAGTAATATACCAAGAGCTCTATCAAGAGGCATATCATTTTCTGTTGCAGATGCTATGGCTCCAGAATCTCAGGGTCATATGTTGTGATTCTCCCATCAGGGCTTTCCATAAACATGACCTGCACCTTTCCCCACTGCTAATGCCTCCAACCCATAATGTCTTCTGTGTCATAGAGTCTAAATGTAAGGGCTGCTTGGACCACAGTCTGATCTTCTAAAGGTACAATTTTTGATCTGCCACCACTCAAAGCAATTAACCCTTGGGTTACATTGACATTCCTGGGTGTGGAAGGCACTGTCTTCAGAATCCACAAAGTTTACCATGCTTGGTGCTTCTTTTTTTTGTAATAGGAGTGTCCTACTCACTGTCCAGTCTGTATGATGTCAGCCATGCAATGGACCAGTGTGACGGTCTTTAGGCACGCCACTGCTCTGAGGCTTGTGAAGCTGGAGATAGGTAAGCAGAGGAGCACCAAGTCTGAGTAGTGGCCAGTTTCCCTCCTGACTGTTCTCTTTGCAACATCATCTGTCTTCTCAGAGACTTTGCTTAGAGGCACCATTGGAACAAGAGGTCTTGGAGGTAGGAGAAAAGGGTCCATCCCAGCCCTGGAAGTTCCACCCACTCTGAGCCCTGGGTATTCTTATGTGATTTTGTTGGAGATAGAAAGTTCCTGTTGTGATCCACAGTCTCAGGGATGGGTCAGCTGACCTGTCCCTTAAGATTGTGCTCTATCTGAACACACTGATAATGCGCTGACCCCCGTACACATTCCCGACTCCTTCCCTAGAGGGCCCCGTATGTGCCTTTGTTCCCACCAATTTTCTCCCCGTTTTCATAACGTGTTCTTATACTCAATGAAATAAAAAATGCTCACAACGGACTGGGTCTTTCATCTGTCTGAACATCAGTTTCTGCATGTCTGGAATGGGAATAATCATACTGGTAAAAAAATAAAATGAGTTTGAACACATATTACAACCTGTAAGCTCTAAAATGCTGGCTATCATCAGTAGAAGAGACGAATAGAGAGTTCTCTACTAGGAAACACAAGGAACACTACTTTGGTCACCTTGCAAACTAACCTGATTGTTTTCCCTTTATTATCCAAGTTTTGTTGTGTATGTGGAATGGGGGAGCTTAGGAATATCTGGGTCTGTTCATGAAGCAGCGTCCACATAGGACAGTTGCACCGAGGCAGCTGACAGATGATGGAGTGCAGGAGGTGGTTGGAGCCTCCACTAACGGGAAGGAGTGAGTGAGGAGAGTTGACTCCTCAGTCTTGTGAGCCACAAGGCATATGGCTGGTGAGGACTGACTGGCTGGCATCAGTCACACTGCCTTCCCAAGACCTCGTGTTAAAGCCACCTTGGTGCTGGTGTCACTCAGTGTCCACACCGTCCCCCGTCTCGGGATCCCAGGGTCAGATCCTTGTTCAAGGTCTTGTCTCATCACTTCCCCTCTGCCTTCCAACCATCCCTGGCCCTCCTCCATGCCGACCCCTTCCCCACCCAGCTCTGGCCCTGATCTTCTGTGCCTTGTACCCCTTCACCCTATCCTCCTAAGGCTTATCCCTTTGGAGTCTCCAGAGCCACGTCTGAAAGAAGAAAAACAAAACAGTATTGCCTTGTGTATTCTCTTTACATTTCTGCCCAAACAGTCTAGTTTTTCTGGAGACCATAAGAATGCTTCTAGATAAACTGAGGCAAGGTCAGAAATTACAGAAAACTGGAAGATTGGTATTATAAATGCTTAAGATGTCACGAAAATGCCCACATGGTGACGGTGGCCATAAAAGTAACCCCACGTGCCCAAATCAGGCTTAACCCTGGGTGACTCAGTCCCAGGAGCCTGTTCGGTAGAGTGTGTTCTCAGAGCCAGCCTGGACTTGTCAGAGGCAGTCTGGCCTTGACAACTAACACGCATGCTGTGTTCCATGGAAAGCTTCTCAGGGATTTCTATCATCTTCGTTTTCTTTACGGTCATTCTCCTTTTCTCTCTTATTTTCCACTTCCATAGAGACCACAGCCTAGGAGCCCACGGGCTCTATGAACAAACAATCGTATAGGAGAATAAAGGCTCAGAGACGTCTGTAAGGCACATGCGATTTCAACTCTTGCGGCCACTTCTGCCTCTGAATAGATCCCGCCTCTGCTAATAGATTTAAAGGGGCCAATTGACTCATATTTTATGTTCATTAGCAGGCCCTGGATCAATGTAGTGAAACTACATTTTCTTTGCTAAAAGACCCTCATTTGACACTTGCTGGCCGCTCGACGACGGACTTCATTAACGTGAGTTCGGTTAGTCGGTCACGTATTATCATCTTAACCCTCTCCCCCAACTCTCTCTGTATATTAAAGCTATTTGAAATGAAAGGCACCGCGTGCTCCCCTTTCCACATCCACGAGATACACACAGGCCGTTCCCCTCACAGAGAAGCCGCATCAGGTCCTGGGTGAGGGCTGGCATTTTCATGTAAATGGCAAGTTTTATATCAATGTCAGATTAGCTGTGAGGTTGTTTAAACACTGAAATCTTCTGACCAGTTGACAAGACAGGATTTCCAGGAAGAAGGCGACATTTCTGAGGCGTCCGTATCTTGGAGGTTTTGATGTATTAGTTGATCTTTCCCCTGATGGCTGGCGATCCAGACAGTCTTGTTAGTGTTTGAAAAGTAATGTTTTTCAAGTTCTCTTTTTTCTTGCTCTTTCCTTCTCACTTCGGAATGATTCTGTGACCAAATTACCTATTCCAATATTAGCATTCACAGGCTGAGCTAATGAAAGTAGGAGCGCCCGGGAAGATGCCCTCGTTGCAGCGAACTGGCTTTGCATTGTGCACGTGGAGCCCGCCGTACAACTGGAAAATTCTCTGAGGCCAACCGCAGCTCCTTTTCTCACTCATTGTCACTATATGTGTGCTAAAAAGGTGATTCAGGACGTTGCATAGGTTTCCAGTTTCTTCTTGAGAAGCTGGGGGCGGTGCTCTGTGGAGAGACACAGTGATGAAGGCAGAAAGAGTAACATCCTGGTGCTTTTCTGAAAGGCCATAGTGTCTTGATTACTTCCTCCCGAAAGAGGAAGAAGCAGGATTCTCCTCGGGTAGTTTGGATAGCAGGTGTCGTGTGCAGAGCACATATGCACACAGCAAATACACACAGGACGTGTGTCCAATGCCCAGCTCTGGCATCTGACCTCTTCTCCCTTCTGGATCCTAACCCTTATATGCAAGGCCTGACAGGTGTTGTTTCCCTGGTTGACTCATTGTCCCATGTGGTCGTTTTCCCCAGAGTGCAGGAAAGCTCAACGGCACTAATTCAACATGAATAATAAAGATAGCGTCGGTAATATGACTCTTTCCCATGTCGCCCAAATCCTTTCTCCCCTTCACCTCATAGCCCAGGTGCTTTGTGGGGAATGAGAGCCTACTCTCCACCAGATGGTTCTAAAACTCTTATTCCTCAACCTGAGTTTCCAAAAACAACACCCATCACCCCCGCTGCCCTCATTACTTCCACATGCAGCTCAAGTCATATTATATGTCATTCCCCAAACATGGCCTACGGGTTCCTATGCCATTGCACCTTCAACTCTTTCCTGTCGAAATCCCCTGCGTTGTGCACAACCCGGGTCCAACACCCTCTTCCAGAAGCACCTTAGCTCTTGCCGGAGAGTAGACATGCCTTTCCTCGCAAATGTTATAAATTCAATGTGCATGTGAACCACCTGGGCGGAGAGATGATGCCTTTCTATGCCTTTACCCTCCTATGAACCCCCTCCCCTCCCCCCACACGTAGTATGCTGTAAGTGGAAGAAAGAGTAAACTAGGATGATTGGTATTTTTAAGAGATTGAAGGTTAAGAGAATATATCTCGACCGCATGTCCAAATCTGTCCTGTTCTCAAATGTAACCGGACGTCACTGAGGAGTCAGATGCCATTGTTTCATCCGTGGGTTCCTGTCCTGGCTTCAGAGGGTTAATCTGAACAGGAGTGTTTATAGCGAGCGCCTTTGAACAGCTCCGGGATGGAAAGCCGCTGAAAGGCTGCTAGCAGGTGCTGTGAGGCTGACTGTCAGGGCCAGACGGGTGGGGACCACGCTCTACAACCGAAAAAGGCAAAGTTTTAAATAGAACATAGAATGTGCAAGAGGCTAGGTGCACAGCCGAAACATACCAGATGCAATTTGAGTTAAAATTCACATTAAAGTACCAGCATTGAGCGAGTAATCAGTGGAGAAAACCTTTGAGCTCCCCCATACTTTAGCCTGAGTGATTATTCAGGCAAATATTCTGAACCTGCATTTGAAAGCTGTTCTGAATAAATTGTGTTTTGATAAGTATTTGCCTTGAATACCAAGTTTCCTCCCTGAAGTCAACACAGAGTGAGAACCGCCAAGTGACACGAGAGGAGAAAACTGATTAACAGGGACCGCCATCCCTAAGCCGTTGTCGCTCGTGATGTCTCCCCCACATTTCCGTCAGTGTGGTGTGCAGGGGACAGCCCGCTTAGCTGAACGGTGGGGGAGTCTCAAAGAATGTCAAATGCAGTTTGTGAAATACTCGGGGACCCGAGAGTCTGATGCATTCAAAGTTGCCATCATAGACTAGATTAAGACTTTAAGAAAATGTTAAAAACACACTTCAGAGTTGGTTTTGCAGATCCTACGGGGTTTAATTTGTATTGGGGCAATATAGGGTGAGTGACACGCAACTTCGTGACGTTATGTCTTCTGTGTGTTGGTACACTCCAGGGAGCGTGGCGGGGGCTGGGGGGGGGGGTGGGCTGCAGCCGGACCCAAGAGACAGCACACGCCTTGACTCAAGTACGTCTCCGCTGATTCCTTTGGGTAACACGTTGCTGCTCAGCCATAGGCGGATGTCTTTTCTGGGACACCAGAGATGAAATGAGGCCATTGTGAGCTGACGAAATCAGGTTTGAAAACGATTCCTGATCATGGCCCGGTTCTTTACTTTTCTCCTTCTCATTCGAGTGCCAGACCCCTTTCCTAGATATTTGGGCATCGACAGCTGATGTCTCCCAATTTATTATGGATTTTCAAATCAGGAGTGATATTTGTTTCTCTTGATTGAATTAAGAAGAGAAGACTTTCCCAGTGGGAATTTGTTTAATTGAACAGAGTCCTAACATAATAGTCACAGGATTGATTACCTATAACTGGGGACAATTTGGGTCAATCCTGAGAAGTCTGCAAAGCATCCTTAGCTCCACGAGCCCCCTTCTCTGTGTCACAGCTGGCCAAGTTTAACGTTGAGTGGCAAGTTTTAATTATTAAGCTTGTGGAGGTGCTTGTGAAAAACTCTTGCTAGTCAATTATAACTCAGTTTTACTCAGTTATTGATCATCTGCTAGAGCCTAATGCTTTAACCGAATACACTCTAATACTCAACATCTATCTATTACACTACTGTTCTCACTGGATGCTCCCAGCTGCGGGCGACCCAAGGACACGCCATGCATGAGGCAGCTGACACGCCCAGCCCCATGCCATTGGGAACAATGATGTGGAAAACGTGCAACAAGGTCAGTGCAGGGGGGCAGGTCATAGTCTGGCTGGTGAAGAAACAACAGGAAGGCATCCTTGGGCCACCTGGGTGGCTCAGTCAGTCGAGCGTCTGACTTTGGCTCAGGTCATGATCTCACAGTTCATGAGTTTGAGCCCCACTTGGATCCTCTGTCATGCTCTCTCTCTGCCCCTCCCCAACCCATGCATTCTCTCTCTCTCTCCCCAAAATAAATGATAATAATAATAATAAAAGTAAATCCTTAAAGTTTCAAAGCTCTTTCTTAAATGTCTACTGTAAAAACTTTTTTTTAATATTTATTCATTTTTGAGAGAGAGACAGAGTGTGAGCAGGGAAGGAGCAGAGAGAGAGGGAGACACAAAATCCAAAGCAGGCTCCAGGCTCTGAGCTGTCAGCACAGAGCCCTACGTGGGGCTCGATCTCACAAACCACAAGATCATGACCTGAGCTGAAGTCAGACGCTTAACTGACTGAGCCACCCAGGTGCCTCAAATGTTTACTTAAAAAAAAAAATAAGCTTATTTATTTATTTTGAGAGAGAGAGAGAGACAGAGACAGAGGGGGTGAGATTGAGTGGGAGAGGGACAGAGAGAGAGGGAGAGAGAGAGAATCCCAAGCAGGCTCTGCACTTTCAGCATGGAATCCAATGCAGGGCTCGAACTCACAAACCTGAGATCATGACCTGAGCTGAAATCCAGAGTTGGACGCTTAACCGACTGAGCCATCCAGGCGCCTCTGTCTACTTTTTAAAATGATGCTGCTTCCAAACTGCCCTTGGAGGTGTCATTGGAGCATGACACTAAAGATTGGCACGGGCAGGGGTCCCCATTGTATTGTTTACATGTGTCGTGCACCCTTTGATGCATAACTTTGGGTTTTGTTTCCTGTGCTCTTTACCACTGGGGCTTGTGTTCAGTTATGCAACGTCACTGTTTCCCACTTTGCTGACCTGTGTGACAGAGGCCAGCTAGACCCTCACTAGCCTCCTGAACCCACATGGGTGCTTTGTTGCTCAGATAGACGCCTTTTCAGTTTAGGGCCACAGGACAGTCATTGTGCCAATGGGATGTGGGTGGTTTGTGCCATTGGGGGCCTGGCCCCTAACCATTTATGAGGTCAGTAGTCGCTTCAGAGATCACCCAGACAATCTGCTCAAGATGCCCAGGTTCTGAATGAGGAGCGAGGATTTGTTAAGCTCATTCACTAAGTTATTGCCTTTACCTGACTCACGTGGAAATTGGCAAGTCTTGTATGCCGAGCTATGTGTAGGGAGCGAGGTAGCGATTGGGGGCTAGGAGGCTGGGAGGCTCTTCTGGGATGGTGTGACATGTGGAGAGCCGTCAGCTTTGCTCTGGGTCACCCGTGTTGCTGGTTTGTTTGTTCAGGATTCAGCTTGTATAGTTCCCCTATTGCTGGCCCAGAATTCCAAAGAAGAATGGCATCTCCCAGAACTCAGACACTGGGTTAGGAAAAACATACTGGAGATCGTTTCAAAACACCACTGTTTGGAAACATGGCTTCTCTTCCAGCTTTCAGGGGCTTGGCTGAGCTGTGATGGGTGGAGGGATTCTCTTCTCTCTTGAGCCACGTGGTTGAGCGTCTCAACACAGATGTCCCTCATGCTGGGTGACGCAATAAAAAAAAAAAACAACCTGGGAGTTGAAATGTATCAGGCTTAAAGGGAGATTTGATTGAGGGGGAAAGTAATCTATGAGCTTTCTAGCACACACACCCATCTTCCATCAGAGTTCAGGGGCAAAAGCAATTGATGTTGTAACCACATTGAAACAGATGAAATGTTTGGGTTTCTCATGCAACACCTAAGTTATTTATTTGGCATAACCCCCTTGTTTTAGACATCTCCAGCTTACAACGTATTGGATTAAGTGCTATTCCCACACCCCCTTTCAAATTTATCGATAAATTCACGTAAGCAGATGTAGGGTCACATTACTGTGCTAGAGCATTGCATGCCGAAGAATGCCTAGCTGGTAATGGCAGCTGTGTTTTCTTGCTTAGGTCAACGTACCTTGCAATCTCTCTTTTTTCCAAAAGCACTGGTTTTAATACTTTTGTTGGCGCTGATGATATTTCACTGTAAATTCTATCTTTAAATAAATTATTGCCTGGAAGTCTGAAAAATAAACCAGATAGAAACCGAGCCGCCCCGAGGAAGCTGTGTGGAGAGGGCTGGAAAGATTACAGTGAGGGCATCCCTGACCTGAGTTCATTCATCACCCGTTGATCATAGGGCCCCAGAGCAGGGCTGGCAGGAGGCAGACTTTCAATCAGAATTTTATTTTAATGACTTCTTGATTTCAAATTAACGTGACTGTTTCCATCCAGCGCTGGGCCTGCTGCACACAGAAGAGGTCACTTCTAGTTCTTATACCGATCATTGTAATCACGAGTGATGTTTTAATCTGTTGGGACCACATCATCTAGCCAAACAGGCTCCTGCTTGCAGAAATGCACTGATGAACTCTCCAGCGTCGGAATTTCTCTATCTTGGACTCATGTATAATTCTCTAAATGCGTCTTGCCATCAAAAGTTAAAGCTATTATTCGATCAGTCCGTGTGCTAAAATCGAGCCAAAAGCAAGTATTTGCATCTTCTGCGAGGGAGTGCACAGCCTTCACACGCGTCTCAACCCAAACAGGGAGGGCTACATGAGGTAAATGGCGCCGTACGTGGTCCTCACTTGCATATGCATAGTGTCCAATAACGCTCATAATTGTATCAACAAAGCAGTGCAGCCCCTATCAGCCCTTCAGCCTTCCACCATGGTGAGGCATTCACACCACGGCTCCCTGTCAATCTTCTGCTCTGCTTTCCCTAAGTGCGGAGTATCTGTATTCCATATGCAAATTCTCCAGTGAATGATTTTCCTGTTTTGTAAGCTAGGCTGCACCTGTAACATGTGGGATTGAGTTAAAAATGACAAGCAGACAAGCACGGGCACATTATCTTGACAAACTCAGCCTCCGAAAATTACCCTGGGCCTGAATTATTAAAATAACAAGGAATATTTCACTCAGCTGTGCAGAAATGATCCTAATTGTCCACTTTAGCCAAATCCTTTCAGTCTCTGAGATCGGTCAATTTACATTGGTGGCTTGCAAATTCCTCAACTCCCATTAGAGGCGAGCACAGCAGCAGCCCAATGCACCCTCATTTATTTTAATAACCTGCCAAGCAGACATGAAAATGTTAACGTTGGGAGGCTATAACATGACAGGATCCCGACTTGTCACAGCCACATTATAATCTAGTTAAAATACTTTCTTTCTCCCTTTCATGTCTTCTCAGGTAAGTGGGGAACTAATTGTCAAATTACTAATTTTGTTGGCATTAATATCAATACCAAGACAAGAGGAGCATGAACTGTTGAGTGAGAGGTTTTTCTTCTCCACCTTCTGCTGCTGATGGGGAAATTACCCTGGAATCAAGTAAAGAATTAAATTTGTATGATCCGTCAGCTACTTGGCACTAACCCATTCTTGCAAGGGCTGTTTGTTAATACTGTCAGCAGAGCCATTTTACATCCTCTGGCCTGTTTGTGGTTCTCGGTGTGCAGGGCATCATGATAATGAATCAACATTAAGCATTAACTATGTTCTATCTTGTGAACAAGCACTCGATGCAGCGTCACCTGTATGTGCTCAAGGACTTGCTATTTAAAGTTCTTATACGTAAAGAACTTGCAACCCGGTAGTAGACTTTGTGCTCCCCAATTCTACATTGTTCCTATCGTCCTGGAAAAATGACTCATATCATCTTGTCCCCCTGCCCTCAAAAGGGCGACTGGGCGACATGGGGCATGGTGATGCCATTTTGGACACAACACCCAAAACATGATCCGTGAAAGAAATAATGGATTAACTGGACTCAATTAGAAAAAAAAAATCTGCTCTGGGACAGTCAATGTCAGGAGCATGAAAAACATGCCACAGACTGGGAGAAAATATTGGTGACAGACACATCTGATAAAGAACTGTTATCCAAACTGTACAAAGAACCCTTAAAACTCAACAGTAGGAAAATAACCCAATCAAACAATGGGTCAAAGATCTTAACAGACACCTCACCAAAGAAGATATACAGATGGCGAATAAGCATGTGAAAAGATGGTCCATTTCATATTTCATCAGGAAATGCAAATTAAAGCAATGAGATACAATCGCACATCTATTAGCATGACCCAAACCATACAATCCAGCAATCACACATCTTGGTATTTACCCAAATGATTCAAAAACTCATGTCCACACAAAATCCTGCCCACCGTTATTCACAGCAGTTGTTTTTCATAGATTCCAAAATTTGGAAGCAGCCGAGATGTTCTTCCGTAAGGGAATGGATAAGCCGTGGTCCATCCAGACAATAGAATATTACCCAGCACTAAAAAAAAATGAGCCATCAAGCCATGAAAGACATGGAGGAAACTTGAATGCATATTACCACGTGAAAGAAGCCAGTCTGCAAAGTCTACACACTGTATGATTCCAACTCTATGGTATCCTGGAAAAAGCAAAACTATGGAGACGGCAAAATGATCAGTGGTTGCGAGGGTGAGGTCATGAGGAAGAGATGATTAGACAGAATAGAGGATGTTTAGGGCGGTGAAAATACTCTGCATGATACTATATGATCAATATATCTCATTAAACAGTTGTCCAAGCGCATGTAACGCATAACACCAAGAGCAGAGTAATGTAAGCTATGGACTGTGGGTGTTAATGATGGGTCAGTGTTGGTTCAACAACTGTAACAAATGCGCCACTCTGGTGGGGATGCTGATAATGGAGGAGGCTGTGCAGGTGCAGGGGAAGGAGATGTATGGAAAATCTCTGTACCTTCCTCTTAATTGTGCTGTCTACCTAAAATTGCTCTAAAAAAATAAGAACAAAGTCTTTTAAAACAGGCTCCGTATCTTAACAAAAAAAGGAAACAACAACAAAAAAGAATGTTTGGAAACCCAACGAACCACTCAATGAAATCCAGTTTAACAGACGTTGAGTCCATAAGCTCTCTCTCTACACTCGTCTTCTGTCACCGTCTCACACAAAATCCAGGGTCAGGTCCCACACCCTTCCTGGGAGTCGTGTTTCAAACCTTGGTCATCCTAAACCTGCTGTTCCCTCTGCATGGAAGATCCTCACCTTCTTCTCCGTCTGGACCATCTATCGAGACCCTGCCCAAACCTCTTCTCTTGAAAGCTTTCCTGACGTGCCCTTCTCTCGGCCACATAGTCATTAGACCAACAGCTGGGCTACATGGCTGGTATGCTACGTATGGTGATTTGATTCCCTCCATCTATGTGCACACATAAAACCAACGTCATCAAGGTAGGGAACATGTTTCAGCCATGCCTGCGTCTCAGTAGGAGCATATTAGAGACGTTATCGTGTTGCTAAAAACTGTACGAAGTAAAGAACGCTATGAACGTGGGCCCAGAAGTTCCAAAGTTGTCCCTCTACCACCAAGCCTATCAAAGCAGTTCCACTGCTGTGTTAGCAGCAGATGTCTTAAAACGCCCTCAGGGGAGGGGCTTCTTTAGACAGTCAAAACTCCTTCCTTCCCACCCCAAACCACACAGGTGGGGACCAGATAACCCCAGCCCCTTCACGCCATTTTGGTCACAAAGAGGAGACTCAGGCCCTGCGTCTCCAGCCAGCAGCCAGTCTTAGACTGGGGAGGTGCCCTGTTTATCCCTGGGTTCTCCCCGAAAGCTGAGATGTCTGCTTGTCGATTGTTTGTTGTTGTTGTTCTTGTTGTTGTTAGTATTAGGCTTTGTGGGGGAAAAATTCCTTTCTAAAATTCATAGATAGGCAGGGACATTTTCTCAGTCAAGTAAATGAATCAATATTTAATGGCGTTTTTAAAAGCGGTATTTGTCTATGATCATGCTGGGGAGTCTGTAACCTGGAAATTAAAACACCGTAGTTGTGAGTTTTCGAAGAGAATTTAACCTTTCATGCGAGATGGGTCTGGCAGAGAAGAGAAAACTATAGATGTTTTTAGAAAACAGAGAGTGGCCTTGAGAAAAAGGAGAACAGAAATGCATGTCAGAGTCCTTGATGGCCACTCCACGCTCCCAGGTGTAGGAAGTGCGACAGAAAGGAGATGATGGGGCATAACAACCCGTGGTTTCAGGGTCACAGCTGTCCATGGAGACAAGGTTGACTACAGACCGGGGGAGGATTCCAGCTGCTCCTGTCTATGCATTCACACTTCATCCTTTCAAATTATTCGTGCGACTGGAGATGGGATTGAAAAGTGGCTACTTCATCCGGCCTGCTGCGCCTCAGCCCCTGGGTGCACTCAGGGCCTGGTCCATCCAACATCTCTTTGGAAGTGAGTCTAAAGATGGTGCCTCCTTTGTGCCAACATTTCCCTCCCAAACGCTCTGCCCAGAGAACACCACACAGGGGTTACTCCCAGGAGTGTGAAAATTCTCTACCCCTGCTGTTCCCTCCTTTAGCCTGGCAGAGGACCGTGTCCTTTAGCAGAATACAGATGGCCTGAGGAACCCATCTTACTCTTTATACCGGAAGCACAATGTACAAAGTGTTGCCGACAAAGTGTATGCATCGGCTCAGGCTGTCATAACCACATACCGTGGGCAGGGCAAATGAAACTACAGAAATTTGTCCCATCACAGTTGTGGAGGCTAGAAATGGAGACCACAATGCCAGCACCAAGTTCTGGTGACAACCCTCCTCTTGGCTGACGGTTGGCCACCTGCTTACGGTGTCCTCACATGGCAGAAAGAGAGGAAGCAAGATCTCCGGCGTCTCTTCTTCCGAGGGCGCCAATCCTACCATGGGGCCCCGCCCTCAGGACCTCATCTAACCCTCCACAAACTCCACCTTCTAACACCATCACACAGGGGGTTAGGCTCCAACCTATGAATTTTTAGGGGACACAATTCAGTCCATGACTTTAATTAATTAACTAGTTAATTGACCAACTGACTTTAATTCCAACATCAGTGGGTGCCAGGCAGGGATTTCTGACAGCTGATCACGTTTAAAGATAAAGTAAGTGATGAAGCAAGGTTGTGAAATTGTGTCTATGCAATTACTCAGCTTTTTTAAAGCTTACATATGTAGTAAAAGAAGTCTTCTCATTATCAAGTTAGATGTATACAACTGATTCTTTTCATGTGATGACCTTAAAGAGAAATATTGGGACATTGCTAAGCCCTCCCAACCTCAAATACCAAATTTATTCAGCAAATCTTTCCTGATCTCGGCAAATGCTAAGTGTCTGGAACAAAACACACAAAAATTCCTTCTCCCTCAGTATTTATTTTTAAATTACAAGCAAAGGGACTTTTATGGAATATCCCAAATTAGATAAAAATACGTAAAAATGGGGATGCGTGCTTCCACCCAAGATGGAGTAACTGGATTTAACTTCTTCTAAAACCACAACAACAAGTGGACAAAGTATGTAAAGCAACCATTAAAAAAAATTAACATTTATTTATTGTTGAGAGACAGAGAGGCCGAGCACGAGCGGGGGAGGGGCAGAGAGAGGGAGACACAGAATCCGAAGCAGGCTCTGGGCTCCGAGCTGTCAGCATAGAGCTCGACATAGGCCTCGAACCAACGAACCACAAGATCATGACCTGAGCCTGGACGCTTAAATGACCGAGCCACCCAGGCGCCCCTGTAAAGCAACCGTTTTTTTAAGACACTGGACAACAGGCCATAAAGAACAGTGATTCCTGAGGACCAGAAGCAAACAAGGCGAGTCCAGTGATTGCCCTAAGAGTTTCCAGACCACGGCGCAGGGAAGGGGAATCCAGAGGAACCTGGTGGGTCCCTGAGTTCAACAGAAGGACCTGAAAATCTAGGAAAATCAAGACAGATAAAATTTATTTTTTTTAATATGAAATTTATTGTCAAATTGTTTTCCATACAACACACAGTGCTCATCCCAACAGGGGCCCTCCTCAGTACCCTTCACCCACCCACCTCTCCCTCCCACCCCCCATCAATCCTCAGTTTGTTCTCAGTTTTTAAGAGTCTCTTATGTTTTTGCTTCCTCCCTCTCTAACCTTTTTTTTTTTCTATCCCCTCCCCCATGGTTCTTCTGTTAAGTTTCTCAGGATCCACATAGGATGAAAACATATGGTATCTGTCTTTATATTCAGAGTCCTGAGGTGAGAGAGTGTCCAGGAGAACTTTGGATCTGCAAATGGAATCCTCACATATTCAGAAGGTGCTGATCCCTGCCTGTGGATGAAGAAACTATGAGAGGAAAAGAACCACATGAATGGTTTAGAAGGAAACGCGCCAAACACCCAAACAGGGTGAAGAATACTACCTGTTCCCACAGACAGACTGTGAAATCTCATCACCCAAAGGGCATCAAGTAGAGAGAACATCAAAAGGATGCTCCCTTTGTAATGGAGAAAATGCAGATCTACCTCAATACTACTCTGGGCCATTCCAGCAAATCTTGAAACGAGACCTGAAAAAAAAAATCCAAGGATTCACAAGAAATTTTCAAAAAGGAAATTTAAAAATATTAGAAGAATGCAAGAATATCCAGTACCTAAAAAAAAAAGGTAAGGTAGACATGTGTGATATCAGTATGCAAAGAAGCAGGAAAATACAACCCATTCAATCCATTAAAACTAACCCAGAATTAAGAAAGATATTAGAATTATCAGAAAAGAAATTTGGAAAGTTATTATAGATTTGTGGCTTAAGCCACAAAATGTAAAGAGTTTGGAAGCTGTCATATCAGTTTTTATACCAACAAAACAGACGAACAAACAAAAATGTGGCTACTTTTCTCGGGCCCATCAGAGAACAAGGGTTTCTGGGCAAGCCGGCACTGTGAAATCTGGACAGGGAGAAGAATCCGAAAGTCAGAGCTGGGATCCACTGACCTGGGGCAGCAGGTGCTAGAGCCATAAACTGGTAGGAAAGCTTACATAGAAAAGTTGACAAATTGATGAGACTGAATGTAAGCGACAGAGGGGACACCCCCTGCCTGGGTTTTGCCTCTAGGGACTCTTCTGGTTCCTTACAGTGAGGATCTTTCTCAGATCGTTGGCAGGGGAAAGGAAGGAATAATCCCTGTGCTTTCTGGATGAAAAAAAGACCTGTTTTCCATGGAAAAAGACTTAATAGAGTTTATCTAACCTGGACAAAGCATATTTCAAAAGAAAACTTAAGGAACTCCATTGGTTTCAAGTGATGTAGATCTTAAATCAAGGAAAAGGACCAGGGACAAAGAGTGTTATTATGTAATGATGAAGGGGCCAGTTTTTCAAAACAAGATAACAACCCTTGTATGTGTAGAGGTAACAACAGACTCAAGACATGTGAGGCAAAAATAGATCATACTGAACAAATAGCAACTTTATTGTCATATTTGGAGACTTCGATATCTCTCTTTTAGTCATTGATAGATTAAGCAGACCAAAACCAAATCAAGCAAACAAAACAAAGAACAAGGCAGTAAGGACAGCGTTGACCTGAACAACGGTATTGACTACCCGGTGTCACTGACATTTATAGATTATCTCATCCCAAACAGCAGACTACATGTTCTTCTCAAGCTTTCATGGACCCTTCACCAAAATAGATTCTGCCAATAAATTATACCCTAACAAATTTAAGACAACAGAAATCATACAAATCGTGTTCCCAGGACACAGTGGGATTAGACTAGGAGTCAGTAACAGAAAGATAGCTAGAAAATTCCTGAATATTTGGAAATGAAACACACTCCCAAAGAATACACAAATTGAAGAAAACATCTTAAAATGGACTTTAATACACTAGATTGAAGGAATATGGAAAACAAGCAGAACTTGGCAGATGCAGTAAAAGCTGTGCTTAGAGGGAAATTTATAGCATTGGATGCATAAATTATAAGTCACAATGATCAAAAATCAAGCGTGTAAGCTTCCACTTTGAGAACCTACAGAGAGAAGACCAATTTAAGCCTAAAACAAGTGGAATCAAATAAGTAATCAGAGTTGGAGAAGAAATCATTGAAATGGAAAACTGGAAAACTATAGGAAGAAATTAACAAGATGAAAATTTTGTTCTTTGAAAAAAAAATGGCAAAATTTATAAATCGCTATCCAGGCCAGGTCAGCCACAAACAATCTAAAGATGACATGATTACAAATATCAGACATTAAACTGTAGTTACCACATCTTCACTTTTCACTAAAATTAACTCAGAATAGGTCATAGACCTATATATGTAAACTACAAAACAATGAAACTTCGAGGACAATAAAATTCTGGGATAAAATTTTATGACCTTGGTGAGGTAATGAGATTTTAGATACAACACAAAAAGCACAATCCATGAAATAAAACATTGCTAAGTTATAATGTATTAAAATGTATTAACATGTATGTTAGGCAAAAGACAATGTAAAAATAATGAGACATAGGCCACAGACCAATATGACACTATACGATCATGAACTTGAATTTAAAATCTTGGAAAGGAAAAAAAAAACAAAACAAGAAACAACAGGCCACGGATGTAGAAAATGTTTGTGAAACACATTTCTGATTTAGCATTTGTGTCCAAAACATTTAGCGAAGTCCCAAAAGTCAAAAAATATAAATATCTGAACAGATGCTTTATCAAAGAAGTCACTTTTGGAAAATGCACATAGGAAAAGATGCTAATAAGAAATCAGTAAATCAAGATAGCAGAACCACCACTGCATACCTATTAGAATGGCAATAGATCAACACGAAACAGGAACCTGACAATATCAAATGCCGGCAAGAAAGCAGAGCGATGGGGACTGCCATTCATCATGGAGAACAAAACCTTACGGCCACTTTGGAAGACAGTCGGCGGTTTCTTACAAAGTCAGATGTAGTCTTTCCATACGATCCAGTATTATCTCTCCTAGGTATTTAGTCAACTAATCTGGAATCTATACCAACACAATGACTTCGATGTGGATTCTTATAACACATTTATTCATAATCACCAAACTAGGAGCCAAGATGACTCTATGTAATGGATAAGCAAACTACAAAAGACACATTATTCAGCGATAAAAAGAAATGAGTTATCAAACCATGAAAATACATGGAGGCATCTTAAATGTGTGAGATAAAGAAAGAAACGAGTCTCGGGGTGCCTGGGTAGCTCAGTCTGTTCAACATCCATCCAACTCTTGGTTTTGGTTTAGGTCATGATCTCACTGCTTGTGGGTTCAAGCCCTACAGTGGGCTCTACACTGACAGTGAGGAATCTGCTTGGGATTCTCTCTCTCTCACTCTCTCTCTCTGTCCTTCTCTTGCTCTCCCTGTCTGTCTCTCTAAACAAACAAACAAATACACTTAGAAAAAAAGAAAGAAACTAATCCGTAAAGGCTATATACTGTGATTCCAATCATATATATTCTGGGAAAGGCAAACATTTCAAGATAGTAGAAAGATGAATTATCATGAGAAAAAAGAGGGGATGAATATTAGATACATGAAATACAGAGGGTATTTTAGGTCATCGAAACTATTCTGTATGACACTATGATAGCACATCCATGATACTACACATTTGTCAAAACTGAGACCTTCAGAGCACAAAGAGTGAACCTCAGTACACACAAATTCGTAAGGAATTCTTTGGGTCTAGGAATCCCGGCATAGAATACAGAACGTGACAAAATAATTTGTATGACACATGTACAAAAAAGCTTCATTGAATGAGGTCAGGGAAATAGCACTGAACTAGTTCATTTGAAAAGGAGTGGAACCTGGAAAACCAAAAACAAAAGAAAGTGTACGTAAGCATGACGTGCGGGCTGATAGAATTGTTTCCCATGGTTGAGAGTTAGCAATTCTGACATTGCTGGAGATACACTGTAATTGCAGTTAGATAAATGAGTGATGGCTGGAATGCCTCGACTTCCACCGTAAGCATAGGACCTCACAGCTCAGCAAGGGAAGCGGCCAGAAAGGGTTAGTGCTACAGATTTCAGAATGAACTAAAATACAGCCGATTTTTAAGGGAAGAAGAGAGAAGACACAAATTGCCATTACCTGGAATGAGAGCACATCACTCTAGATTTTACAGACGTTAAAAGCATATTTAGATAAAGATCTGTAGATATTTAAAATATCTGTAGCTGATAAATCAATATGATAAATATCTGTGGAAGATACATGTTTAGCATGAACTAATTTATACTGTTAGTTGTCACAACTTAGAGAAAATGGAAACATTTATTGAAAGACACAGACTATGATACCCACTCCAGATGGAATAGATAACCTCAGTAGCCCTATTAAAAAATTAAATTTTACCTTAAAAATCTTTCTATGGAGAAAATTCCAGAGCCACATGGCTTCATTGGTGAACATAAGTCTTCCTTAAACACGTGGTATTTATAATACTAACTTCACTGCAAAGTGTTCCAAAAAATGAAAATGAGGTAATATTTCCCAATTTCTTCTGTGAAGGCAGGATTACTCTGATTATAAAAGTAGACAAAAACAGTATAAAAATGGAAAACCGTGTATTAAAATCTCTCATGAAAATTGATACATAAATCATTGCATTATTTTTTCAACGCATTATTGATAAATCAAATCATCAGTATACTAAATGACAATATATCACGGCCATGTGGGGTTTCTTGCAGGAATTCAAGGATGCTCCAACATTTAAAATCAATCAATATAATTCACGATATTAAAAAGCTAAATTAGAGAAACGATGTCATCTCAACAGGAACAGAAAACTCTTTGACAATATTAATATTCATTACTGATAAATGCTCCCAGCAACTAGAAAGAGAAGGCAACACCCTGAACTTGAAACGCCAGCTGTAGAAATCCTCCATAACTTAATGTCACATCATCACCTAAGCTAACATCACACTTAACGTTGGGAAAATTAAGGCTCTCTTTCTATAATCAGAAATAAGGAAATGATGCTTGTTCTCATCACTTCTATTCAAAGTACACTGAGAGTTTTAGCTAGTGCAATACTAATGAGAAAAGAATAAATAAAAGAAAAGCATCTCAATTGCAAAAACAAAAGTAAATCATCTTTATATCAGGATTGTCACTGTAGAAATCTGATGGAATCTACAAAACAACAACACCAACAACTGGTAAGTGTTTTAGCGAGGTGATCGCATACAAGGACACCGTGCCAAAAGCACTTGTATTTTGACCTTCTAGTTCCAAGTCATCAGAAATTAAAAAAATAAATAAATAAAAATAGGATTTATGGCATTGTAAAAGCATGAAATGCTCTGCGATAAAATTTACAGAAGATTTGCAAGTCTTGCATACTGCGGACTATATTGAGAGAGATCAAGGAAGGCCTAACATGATGAAAGATACACCTTGCTCATGGAACTGGGAGCGCTACAATATTTTAATATTGCTCAAATGTCATGGGTCGTATTCAAATGTCAATTCTCCCCAGAAGAATATATAGATTCAGTGTGATTCCGATCGACAATACAGCACACTATTTTGTGCCAACTGACAAAGGAGTTCTGAAGTTTATATACAAACCAGCCACAGCAATGTTCAAAAGGGAAAGAGGGTTGGGGAACACATGCTACCTAATGCCAACAGCTACTATAGAATCACATTAATTGAGATAATGTTGTGTGAGTGTAATCATAGGCTTGTCGGTCAAGGGAACAGAATACAGAATTTAGAAATAAGACTACACAGACGTGGGCACTGATTTTCAGGAAAGGCATACGGGGAATTCTTGGAGAAAGATAGTCTTACAGCAAACGTTGTCAAAGCTATTGGATAGTGTTCCGGCCCGAGCTACGCCCCGCCCCCTGCAAATTCTTACGCTTAAGTCCTAACTGTAGGATCTCAGAACATGACTGCATTTGGAGTGAGGGTCTTCAGGTAGGTAATTAAGGTAAAGTGAGGTCAGGTGGGTGGGCTCCAAGTCCATGACCAGTGTGATAAGAAGAGGAGGTCGGGACACAGACAACACAGACCAAGGGGGGACCACATGAGGACCCAGTGAGGAGACAGCTGTTTGCACACCAAGGAGAGAGGACCTGGAAAAAACAAAACCTGCCCACATCTTGATCGTGGACCTCCAGCCTCCAGAACTGTGAAAACAGAAATTTCTGTTGTTTAAGCCAGTCAGCCTGTTATGTCGCTATGGTAGCATTAGCCAAAGAATACAGACATTAACAGGCGAAAAAAATAAATAAATAAATAACAATGAAAACCAACCAAACTCTCAACCACCTCACGTAAGACACAAAACTTAATTTTAAATGGATCACAGATTCACATGCAAAATGTAGAACTATAATGTGTCCAGTGGAAAACAGGAGAAAAATCTTTGTGATCTTGAGTTAAGACTTTTCTTAAAAGACATGCTACCAAACGCACTATATCTTAAAGCCTTCGTACAGGATGATATTCTTTTTTAAATTAAAAATTAAAAAATTAAAAATTAAAAATTTTTTAGTGTTTATTAGAGGCAGACAGAGTGTGGCGGGGGGAGGGGCAGAGAGAGAGGGAGACACAGAATCCGAAGCAGGCTCCAGGCTCCGAGCTGTCAGCACAGAGCCCGACAAGGGGCTTGAACGCACGAACAGTGAGATCATGACCTGAGCCAAAGTCGGACGCTTCACCGACTGAGCCACCCAGACGCCCCAGGATGATATTCTTATCCATAGTGAAGTATTCTGAATTTGGAGCTAACAGTCTGGGCAAAGAAATCAATTTTGTTTAAAAGGATAGAGTTGAAAATGAAATCCCAAATGGATAGGCATTTTGCTTGTAGGCTAATGTCGAACAAGGAATTTTCGAATAGGATTTGTTACTTATTCTTCGTTGAAAGTAATTTTGCGGTTTGCAATTATTACAATAACTTACAGTTAGTAAATTATTCAAACCATTGACACCTTTAAAAAAAAAACATTTTCAAAGGGAGCGAGTGACAGGAGCCCCGGAGGAGGCAAAGATATTCCATAATCCCAAATTCTACTGAAGAGATTCCAAGAGAATCTAAGATCGTTCTGAAGGTTTATTCCTTCTGGAGAATTCTAACATCCAATTGTAATGCTAAATGCGTACAGACTTATTCAAGACGTGATATTTCAAAATGGGCGATTATTTCAGTAAATGATCTGGTATCAAATGGTGCTCTGCTGTCCTGTGTCTCGCATGCATTTTTAGCACACACGTGGTATATGTGTGTATGTACTATAACGTACTGTATATACACATTATATGGCGATAAGTAAGCAAGGACAGAGTGCTAAAGAATGTGGGAGTTTAAATATTTACACTCTAAGTAAATAGGAGTAATTTTCATTCATCCCAACACGCAGGAAGAGACAATTGCTACAAACACTTACATTTGAGTCACAATCAGTTGACGGTTTGTTCTGAATGAAAATAAACATCTCTCCAAACAGCTTGGCTGTCGGTGACAGATAACGAAATGAGGAAGCATCAAAGTGCTGAATAGATTTTAAACATTGGATATGGCGAAATAAATGGATCTTAATCTCTCTATAACTTGGGTCGTAAATGCAGCTTTAATTCAGCTTGCCTGGGAGCCCCTCCCTTCTGTTAACATCACCTGTCAGTAGTGACGCCATGTAAATGAGCAAGGCTCAGTTTTTCTCTTCATCTTTGCTAATCCTCCCCTATTCTTCTAATCAGGCTACACAGAAGCCAATATCTATTTTCATCAGGCAGATAGGATCTCTTAAGGAATTAAAGAGGTTTTCCACTTAGTTCTGCGGTGGGCAAGGACACGGCTGTGATCTGGGGTTTTAGGGATTTCTCATTATGCATTGGCACTTGCCGGATCGAAGAACTGAGTTCTGGCTAGTGGATTTTTAATCCTCTCGTGGTTAGGGTTAGAACTTCCAGTGATTTAAGATCTTTGATTACTCAGCACTTGGCTTTTGATTGAGTGAACTTCTGAAGACAGCACCGGACTGTGATTTCAAGTTAGCAGTTTTAAAGTAACTACTGGAAAAAATAGATAGGAAAAGCCCTGTGATTAAGCGGACACTATCCCTTTTTAATTGACTTTCTGAAGTTATCTGGTGCTTAACTCCTCGTGTGCCAAAGAAAAAGAAAAAGGAACTGAGTGGGTGAATTCCATGTTTTCCCGTAAAGGGGAAATTTCGATGAAATTCGTAGGGCTCTTGGTAGTATTGACACGGAGACAGTCCCAGCTATGGCCAGGGCAGTGATTGATGTAGGGAGGGTTTAATGTGGAAAAGATGAGGCAGATTTCCACCGAGGGGCACCAAGTCCCTCTTTGGATGACTTCAGCCTTCAGAGATAAAGCGACCCAGGCCACCACAACACTGTCTAGAGAGAGAATACATACAGTTTTAGTGCAAAATATATCATGAATGGACATGTTTTGTACTGATTAATATAATCAGACAAAATAAAGTTGAAGGTCTTTCCCTATGTAACTTGAAGATGTCGTGAGTTCTGGCCTCTTTGGCCCAGTCCTAGAGGGAAGTTACTCGTAAAGTCTGATTCCCCTCAGACTTTGGCAGGAAGGACAACCCTGAGGAACGGAATCAGTGAAACTAACAGCCCTCCGCTCCTGGGCACAGATTGTGGACGAGGGTCCCGGGGGTGCTAGCTGGTCTCAGAAAGAGTCTGTGGTTCTTGTCACACCCTGGGACACTCCTCCCCACCCCCACCCCCACTCCTCTCCCGGCCTGGCATTGTACAACAGGTGCACCTGAGTGTGATGCATGAAGACAACCCCCCCCCCCCGCCCCCGCAGCTCCCCTGCTGTGGATCACCCATCCTGAGAAGGTGAAAAGGGAAAGGGGGACTAGGGAGCATGAGATAGTTTTATCCTTTCGCTTTTGGGCACCACCTTAGCAACAAAATTCTTTTTCTTTTCTTTTTTTCTTTTCTTTTCTTTTCTTTTCTTTTCTTTCTTTCTTTCTTTCTTTCTTTCTTTCTTTCTTTCTTTCTTTCATTTCTTTCCCTTTTGGAAAAACCTAGGGTGAATAGCATACAGTTTTTTAAATGTTCTCTAGTGAACCAGGAGAGTGGAGACAATAATGCCTTTCAATTCTCGATGTCAGCCCATAACAACTATCCGACAAGAAAGAAGATGGGGGGTGAATGCAGCCTTGGTGAGTGATGGGTAAGGAGGATGAAGATAGGGAGGAGAGTGGTTGGGAATAAAATGGAGAAACTGAACATTAATATTCTCTGAGTGGTTCATTTTGCTTCCGTTGGGTATAAATTCTCTGCATCCCCAACAGATACATTGTTTGCACCACAGAGTAAGTGTCAGTATGTGCAACACAGCACTCGGTGTTTCACTTCCGAAGTGATCCTCAAGAAACATATAGAATGAAGGAAGTTCCATTGTCAGAAACGGTAGGTCCGCTCGTGTGGGACAACCCTTCTGCACAGAGCCATAAACTCGAGGGAAAAAAGATAAAAAACAATTGTCTGAAGTCACTGGACAGTGATCGCCGTCAGGAAGAAAATGGAATGGAGTGACAGTTGAAAGAAGCAAGTGATTGTGAGTGAGATTTCCACCTTTAAAAAAAAATAACTTTTCACCCAAGGATTCCTCCCCCCCTCCCCCCACTCATTAATGCCACCTTATGGGAAAACTGGAAATTGGATAGAAAAATGACAATAATACTGGTCTAAAAAATCAGATGACAGATTTCGGGGCCACCATGCCCAGAGGAAAATGAAGAATCATGTGCCTGAGTAGAAAGAACTACAGAGGGTGTGGTCTAATTAAGTTTACAAGAGAGATAAACCTGTGCAGGGGAGGCAGAGTTATGAATTTGCTTTCTGCTAAGTAAACCGTCTGCTGATGTGGAAGACTAATGCTCTCTAGAGGAATGTAACAGAATCCACAGTCCCTACAACATAACTTTACAATGTCTATGATGAAATCAAAACTTAATAGCTATGCAAAGTAAAAATACACAGACAAACATCATCAATGCATAAATAACTCCAAGATGACTCAGATGTTGGGATTAGCAGACAATTTTATGGGAGTTGTTATAACTATTCTCAAAGATGTGAAGGAAAATAAGGTACAAAGACTAGAGTCATAGAATGTCAACAGAAAAATAGAAACTATAAGATATGACCAAGTAAAACCACATGAACTGAATAATAGAGTATTTGAAATAAAAAAAAATCAGTAGATGAATCCTTCAGAAGAATAAATATACCAGAAGAAAAGAGTAAAACTGAAGTTTGGTAAGGATAAATTATCCAATCTGAAAAGCACAGAATAAACAAATTAAAAAAATAATAAAGCTCAGGTGTTCTTGGGGTCAATGTCAAGAGGTCTAATGCACATGCAGCAGGAATCCCAGAGAAGAAGAAAGACAGAATGCAGAAAAAAGTATATATGAAGACATAATGGCCAAACATTTTCATTATGAAAAAGTGTAGCAAGCCTTATTTTATTTTTTAATGTTTATTTTATTTACTTGAGAGAGAGAGAGAGAATGAGAATGAGCAGGGGATGGAGGGAGAGAGAGAGAGAAAGGAAAGAGAGAGAGAGAGAGAGAGAGAGAGAGAGAGAGAGAGAGAGAGAGAATGAGCAGGGGAGAGGCAGAGAAGGAGGGAGAGAGAGAGAATTCCAAGCAGGTTTCATGCTGTCAGCACAGAGCCCAATGCGGGGCTCAAACTCACAAACCATGAGATCATGACCTGAGCCAAAATTAAGAGTCAGATGCTTAACTGAGCCACCCAGGCGTTCCAAGCGTAGTAAGCCTTTAAAATGAGAAGTCCCCAAGTTCGGGGGAGTTGCTTTAGAACCAGAAATCAAGGGCATGTTATTAGCATGCCAGGAACCTATTGTCTTGCTTGACCCCTGTTTCTGGGCGCTATCCTAGCTGAGCTGGGATCTGTAAGCCTCTAGGACAGGGGCAGGTCTCTCCTGTGCTCCGGTGACTTGAGCTGGCCCCTCAGTATATATACTATATGTGTGTGTGTGTGTGTGTGTGTGTGTGTGTGTGTGTGTGTGAGTGTGTATGAGATTGAGGTTCTGGAGCTGGGAATGCCCACGAAGGCAGATAAAGCTATGAGAAGGTAAATTTGGAAAAGTCATTTGGTAACTAGGGCCCTGATCATGGGGGAGCTTGAGTCCGGCCAATAGGTTTTAATGTTATCCTAATGGCAATGCGGAATATTGACGTACTTTATAAAGATACTACCAATTTAACATGGATTTTCAGCAAAAGCATTTCTGGTAGTGTTTTGGAAGAGGAATTAAAGTGTGGCCAATCTCTAGGCTCATCATCAGTAGAGGAGCTTTGAATCTTCAGACACATGGATCAATGAGAATGAAAAAAAGTGAGATGGATTTCCAGTGCGTTTGGGGTTAAAACGAACTACAAAACCCGATTTCTGTGGGGAGTACCAAAAGCAAGGGCATCGAGAAGTCACAGATGTCAGGTGGAGTGGGAGAAGTGTATTCAGTTGACAGTCAGGAGAGGGTGAGGGGCGATGTTGGGGACAGCGTGATCTTCAGGAGTCTGGGAGACACGTAAAAGGAAGCTGGCAACAGGGATGTGGAAGGTGGGTCTGGGGCTCGGCTGAGGTCCCAGAGGTCTGCGTTAGAGGGGAAGACACTGATTTCATTTGAGTAGAAGTCACTGGTGACTTCACAAGAACAG
Source organism: Panthera onca (assembly GCF_046562875.1). Taxonomy (NCBI): domain Eukaryota; kingdom Metazoa; phylum Chordata; class Mammalia; order Carnivora; family Felidae; genus Panthera; species Panthera onca. Next base: position 3,462,269 of record NC_138339.1, on the reverse strand, counting down.
ACGTGATCACTCAAACAGAGCCTGTTGCCAGAAGGAATCACTGAAGGTACAAGTTTCAAGACAGGCACTTGAAGGAATTCCAAGGGCATCTCCAGGAGAAATGGAATAATAGAAATCCCACAGTATGGTGAGGGAGAGACGGGAGGACACTCAGGAAAGATTAGAGGCCCCGGCGCAGAGGTAATGTGATGTCGGTCCAAGGTCGAGGGCAGGAGTCTGTGGGCTCAGCGTCTGGACGGTCATTGGCAATCAGGGGACTCTGGTGTTGCATCAAAGTCACAAACTCCTTTGAAAGAATATTACCTTAACAAAATCGTGGTGGTAGGAACTGGCCGAGAGGGGGCTTTCAAAGGTGTGAGGGGTGTGGGCAGCTACCCTGAGAGTGACTTCAGAGTCCTGTGTTTCAACTGTTCTTTGAATAGCTTCATGTGTGTGTTGCTGGATGGGGGACCTTGGTGTGCAGACGCCAGGGTCCCTCGTAGAGCGTGTCTTCTGAGGAATGTCGCCCGGTGTGGTGGTCAGCCCACAAGGTGGCCCCAGGAATCCTCTCCTCCCGGTGCTCCCAGCCCCCTGCAGCCCACCCACAGCCAATAGGACTGACCTCTGTATTCATGGTAAACTGAACACACGGCGGAGGGAAGCTTACGTGTCATACCGGACATGGCGGCTTTGGACTTGCTGTCTCGAATCCATTACCTTGAGGAAAGTCAGCCGCAGTGCCGTGAGGGCACGCAAGGGGGCTCCCGCCCACAGTCGGTAGCAGGTTGCCAGCCTGGTGGGGGAGCAGCGTCGCGAGTGGATCCTCAACCCCATTGCGACTACAGATGACAGAGCACATGCCAGCATCAGGACCGCAGCCTCATGATGGACCTGAGCCAGAGCCACCGACGTCTTGATGGGCAGGACTGTTTTCAGTTCTTGTGTGTTGGAGTAACCTCTTACACAACAATAAGTAACTAAAACACCCAGTCCTTCTGTCATCACCCCATTATTCCGTGTCATTCTCTGCTGCGGCAAGTGGATTCTACGCCCTTCTCCAGCCCCATAGAATGCCCATCGCTTTTCCGGCTTCCACAGACACTCTTCTGCTGTTAATCCTCTAATGGCTTCCTTTTTGTTATTCGCTTTGATTACTTTCTGGACACCAATCTTCTATCCCAAACGTAGCCTCATTTCTCTCTTCTCCAAACATTATTTTGTGGGCTCTTGTTCTCACACATACTTTGGTACCGGCTTCTCTTGCCTGCAGACAAATATCCTGGTCTATAGCAGTGCAGTGTTTCCATAGCTGCTTGTAGCACCGGTGAGGAAAAATAAAATAAAAATCGAAAAAGCAGGATGCACACCATCAAGGAGGTGAATATTTATCACACATCTTCTTTAACTCCTGGGCAGTTTTCTTGTTGGATGTGCGGAGAGGAAAATATATAACCAATGCCAAACCTATGATGCAAATTGCAATTTTAGCTTCAACTATTTTATAACCTGAATCTCTGCGTGCTGCGATGGGGCTGTGGAGTTTAATAGCTAGTTTGCCTTTGCTTTGCATTATATTTGTGACAAATGACAAAATTTACTCGCTCAGAAGGTTGTTGTTTTTTTTTTTTTTTTTTTTTTTTTTTTTTATTTTTTGAAACTGTAACCAAAATGTAAGTGAAGCCAGGCCAGCCATGAGGGAATAGTGACTATAATCTTCCCTTAGTTTATCTGGACACTGTAATAAAGGCATCAATGATCGTAGATATGTACCCTCTTTTATAGCTTTGTAAAAAATATTCTCCAGGAAGATGTCATCGCCGTTGAACTTTTCTTTGGATTCTCTGCGTGAAATATTGAACCCCTGTCTTCCTCATCATCACAGGTTTCAAGGGCTCAATGCTCCTCAAGACACAAGCAAGGACGAAAGATCGATAATTCTTTCTGCCCTCCGTGCTACCTGGTATCCCAGCACGTTTTACCCAAGTCATGCAAATAGCTACACTACACCAAAGAAGTGCCCATTTACCTGCAAAAATCTCAACTGGGTGGCAAGCTGGGAGGGGATACATTCTACCTCATGTGCTGGTCCCCGCAGTGGCCGTGAGTCATTTCCAAACCTCGACCCATTCATTCCATGTGGGGCGTTATTAGAAGAACCCCATTTCCCAGTGTTTTCTGCTTCGATTCATGTGATTTGATTCAATCAATGAGCAAATGTCTTCTTGTGCCTTTGGGATTTACTGGCGTGTTCTTTCTCTAATTGTTTAGTCCAGTGATGTCCAGGGCCAGTTTAGGAAGGAACCGGAAACTCTTCGACCCAAAGCTGGATACCCTTCATCCAGGCTGACCTGGGATATGCTGGAGAGTGGTGGATTCCTAGGCAGGTTACCAGGAGAGGAGGTGGCTGGGATCACCTTGGGGAGAGGTTATGATCAATGGAAATGAAAAGGGAAAGACTTCATCACTTCAGCTCTGTGAGGCTCTGGATTGTGCTTAAAGCGTAAATGGCCAGTGACAGAAACATCCTTGTGGTGGAAGAGGGGGCAGAAGTCTCCCAACTCTTCTTAACTAGAGGCCCCCCCCTGCACTCGTGGGGATTTGGAAGATGGTGGACCATAGAGTGGGATCAAATGAGCCCCTCTTATTTTCACACCCTCCAGGATATTAACGATGTTTGTACTGTTTTGGTGATGTTCACTTATGCTTTGCTCAGTTGATTTGGTTACAGAGAAAGCATTTCAGAATCACATATTAGGCCTGCTATAAATACCTTCATCAGTAGACACCTGCTTCTGAGCCCTCATTGTTAGCTGATTAAGAAATAACTTTCTAAGTGCATCTGCACTTTTCTTTATTTAAAAAGGATACTGAACTGTGGGATTTTGGTTTTTTTGGTGCCCTGTATTTTTTCCCCACAATAAATGAAGACTCAATATCTCTGTCCCAGAAAAAAAAAATCACTAATTGGATCACCTTTGATTTACTTGCTTGTACTCTCCATTCTTTGTGTACTGAACACATTTTTGCAAAGGCTGCTCTATTCTTAGGGACAAATTGATTCACAAATAGAATTTGGTGGAAAAATGCAATGGGAGAGAATGAGCCAGAGGGAAATCAGAGTAGGAGATAAGAGAATCAGCAAATTATAAGAGAGTCAAAAATAACTCTGGTATAGATACACCTTAATTAAGGGAATCGATGTCTCCTTGGTAGGTATTCTACAGTACTTTGTGATTTGCATTATAAAAACAAAGATGCATTTGGTAAAATGGGGTCTCTGTAATATGTAACGAGGGGCTTCGTTGGGAATTTTTTGTGGAAATGTTAAACCCTTTCTTTGGCCAATATATTTTCCTCTCCACCTTACCGCCATTTTGTTCACTACCACTTGCCCATACTGCCAAAATCAATCTGTAACTTCCCTCACTCTCTTCCAGAGTTGTCTTCTGCCAACTCCCCACCCATTTCTCTCCCCACCTCATTATCGGAGTAATTTCCTTCATAAAAGATTGAATTACGCCATTGCCCTGGGTTTTAAAAACTACGTAAATTTAAATATTAACATCAGTAAGAATTCTGTGATTGAGGATGAAGTCCATAATCTCCTTTATAGCCTGGTAATTTCCCTGGAGGCAAGTGATGTGGCTTTTCTTCCCTTGCAGCCCCATGCCCAGAAAATACCTATTTACTGAGTGACTCACCGCCCGAGTCCCTTCACCACCTGGGTGGAATCTATTTCAAGTGCCCTGCCTTCCGTCTCCCTTACAGCTGCATTCAGTCAGTCATCCGTCCCTCCTGGAGCACCTTGCTAGGTAACAGAAGTCCAGCTGAAACTGATAAATCGACCTCCAGGAGGTGCCAGTGGAGGGGCTCACCTAGACTGTCCTGGAGAATCGCCGGAGACGAGGCGCTGGCCTCAGTGCAGAGAACGGAGAAGGTGGTGTGTGCGAGATAGGAGTGGACCCCAGGGCCAGGACACGTGGGCATCGAAGACGGACTTGGGAGCTAGGGATGAAGATAGATAGGGAAAGGCAAGGTCAGGTCATGAAAGAGCGTATCGAGGATGCTTTGGGGGGGCAGGGAGAAGGCATAATGTTCTCCCTGATGATTCCACTAAATGAAGCAAATTGTCTCAGGCGAGATTGCAAATGGTTGAAGGTTGCGAGGATCATCGCGGGTTCTGGCAGCTTCCAGAAGCTGACTTTTCAGAAAGCCCGGTGACTATGATTCCCAGAGGCAGCTGCTTGACTCAGACGACCTGTTGGCCCCATTTCCAGGAGAAATGTTGCTTCAGGGATGTTACATCAGCCTCTCCCTGAACGAAGCCCACACATCAAAGGTAAGCCCCTCCATCCACTCCCCTTCATGCCAGCTCCGTCCAACTCAAGCCCCCTCCACCTCCAAGCCCACCTCCCCCCCAGTCCACTTCCTTCCCAGTCTACCCCCACCATGTCCCACAGCCAATGCAGAAAGAGGAGGAGAGCACATATAATGCATGTATGGGAAACACAAGTCACATTCAGGTCTAAAAAGATAGGTGTGTATGCCATCTTGGGAAAAGGCCAAGGGATTACGGTTTTTAGAAGTCGGTGACGAAGCTTTAAGATCAATGCGAATTCTGCAGGCATACGATGCCAGGATCAGACGAAACTAGTGATTTATTGCGGTCACCTAGAGAGGTTACAAGTTCACCTTAGCTTTTATAATTGTTGTGAATAGAAATAATTTATCAGGTCATATATAGGGTGACTAATGGGAATCATTTACCTTCTGGATGAATTGGGATCTGACTGTAGAGTGACGCCCGGGTATCACAGGCTGACGGGGTATTCTTCCGGCATCATTTTCTCATACCAAATGATCGCTGCCGCCCCCCCCCCCGAATATTGTGGGGAGCCTCAAACAGTGCGAGCTAACAAGTATGTGCTAAGCAGCAGCTCCGTCAACCTACTTTGTGGTGTGCCTTTTGCAAAAGTCCTTTTCTCTCTGCAAGCTTTGCTTTGTTCATAAGCATTTTACGTAACAGGCAAACAAAAGCACTCACTGCAAAGCGAATGAATTAATAAACTCAATAGGTTTCTTACGTTGAGTTTAATCTGATTAGTGATTAAAACCTTCCAGAAATTAATCCTGAGATTCGCTGGATTATAAAAATGTTTAGTGGGGTAAAAGGATGAATATCCATCTACCCAATCTTATGCAGTACATGACCCAAAAATGCCAGATTTAAGGGAATGATCCATTCGACTTTTGATGAGACATTAATGAGGCAATGTCTGGTTTTATTAAATATTATACATTATTCATAAACCATCCATTCTGGAAACTAAAATATAGACATTTTCATATTATAAGCATCAATACTACATGAGATTAGCCTGGGGGTCACCCAGAGGGACCTCAGGGACCAACACGCTTCCCAGAACAATTTGTGAACAGTTGCTCTAAATGACACCCATTGGTGGATTTGGGATAGTCTCTCTTTCGGGGAAAATATCCATTTTTAAAAGTTTATTTTTACAATATTTCTTTGTTCTTCTGGCCTATAAAATAGACTTTTTCCTATCATGAATATGTCAGAGAAAAATGGTGATTTTAAGTTATCCAAAATAAACATGATTTTACTCAGAACCTTATCGTGAGGAGCTGTGCAAAATTACTTTGACATAAGAATAAACCTTATCCCTTCAACTCCCAACGAAAGCAAAATGCATTTCAGATAGGACTTTATTTCTCGTATACATTGAGAATGCCACACCCAAAATACAGTCACGACCCCATGAATGGAAAGACCATATAACACCACTCTAAAATATCGTAGGCATGCTCTGAATGACAAAGACAGATTTAAGTGCTGTTATTCTTTGATTAATTAAAACAAGTTATTTAGATGATTTTTATAACAGCCTGTAAGGGAGAAGTAATATTTAAAAGAATATAACTACTTGAAGTTGAGCTACTCACTTAAGATATTTTTTTTGTACGTAGTTTTCACATACGTTTTAAATAGAAAAAGAACTATTTTAAGGGGCACGTGGCTGGCTCAGCTGGTTAAGCGTCCACCTTCAGCACAGGTCATGATCTCACGGTTCATGGGTTTGAGTCCCGGGTCAGGCTCTGTGCTGACAGCTCGGAGCCTGGAGCCTGCTTCGGATTCTGTGTCTCCCTCTCTCTTGGCCCCTCCCCTGCTTTCTCTCTTTCTCTCTCTCTCTCAAGAATAAATAAAACATTAAACATAAAAAAAGAACTACCTTACTCTTCTAATTCATGGTTACTATGTGATCTTAACTGCTCTTGCTGTTATGAATTTAGCCATATCCCCAAATTCATATGTTGACGCCCTGACTCACAAGCACCCCAGAATGTGACCTGAATGGAGAGGAGGGTCTTTACAAAGGTGATCAAGTTGCAATGAGGTCATTAGGGTGGGCCCTAATCCAATATGACTGGTGTCCTTATAAAAAGGGGAGATTTGCAGACAGACTTGCACACGAGGAGAATGGCCTTATGAACATGAAGGCAGAGATGGGGCAACGCATCAGTAGGCCAAGAAATGCCAGGGGTTGCCAGCAGCCCATGGAAACCAGGGGAGAGGCAGGCATCGGATTCCCCTTCGCAGCCTCAGAAGGAATCAGTCTTGTGGAGACTTCTGGCCTCCAAAACTGGAGAAACCACAACCTTCTGTCACTCAAGCCACCCAGTCTGTGGCATTTGGCTGCCGAAGCCGAGCAAACTAACAAGTTCACTGTCGGCATCTTCTGACAAACGTCCATTCTCGCGTCACAGAGCGTCCATACTGCTCGTCTTTCAGGATCTTCCCGTGTTTTTCAGGACAACAAAAACCAAAAAACAAGTAGGTGCTGAATTATATGCCAGCGAGACCTTTCCCTCCCTCCACCCCCAAGTCTTCGGGAGAACCATGGTTTGCAGCGCCTGGCGAGTTTATTTTTACCACAAAGGAAGATGTTTGATAAAAGTGACACAGAGTCGTCAATGTCAATAACTGGTCTCTGCTCGTTTACTCCAGGCCCCTCCGTCCCAAGACGAACCCTCAAAGGCAGCCAGCCCCGGCTGTCACAGCACCACATCTGCCCTGAGACCCTTCCCCTTCCCTTGACTGACTCCTCCTCTCTCCACAAGGACCGTTGCTACCTGTGCTTCCAGGAGCCCTGTTTCCACGTTCCGTCCTGTGGGACAGACACGGGCCCGGAGCCAGTGTCTGGGTTCCCATTTCGGGTGCCCCCCGGAAGGAGTGACGGCCCAGGCAAGGAACGGCCCTTCTTCTGCCCCAGGTCTACCTGCGAAAGAGGCAGCTTTACCACGCTGTGCTGAGAACCACCGGTGAGGCATCTTGACCAATTCCTGACAAAGGGACAGTGCTTACTTGTGTAATGTTTCTATTCCGCAACCGTGCCACCACGTGCATACCTCTGCTTGAGAACCCACCGCACCACAGTTCTGTCTTCCCTTTACTTGCCTACCGTGTCCACTGTGCACATCTTTGTGCATACACAGAGTGCATTGGCTCTAACTACTGAGTGTTCCTCACAAACATTTCAGAACGCGTGATCTTTATGTATTAATCCTTGACAATTAAATTCAGCATTTTACTTCCCTTTATGGAGAAGAGAAAACCAGACCGCAAGAGGTTAAGAATGACCCAAGCGGCACAAAGTTTGTAACGATTCACCAACATCTGCACACTTTTAATTTGCAGACACATTAAGGAAATAACTTGGCCAAGGAAGGGCTCTGGTTGTGTGGTCAAGGCAGGCGACCAGGACGATGAGGCGCCAGGGACGGGGAGGGCCTCACGTGCTCACCCTGGAAAATCCCCTGTTACGTGTCAGGGGTCACAACAGCCCCATATAACAGGACTAGTAGACCCTGTTCTGCCAGTTAACCCGTGGGTTACACAAAAGGTCAGTTAGGGCGCAGAAATGTCAGTGAGACTCACGGGCTGGATGGAGAGTCAGTCGGTCAGTCAGTGCACCAGCACAACATTAGGAGGATTAAATGCTAAAATACTCTCATGCCCTTTGGTAATTAGCCACTGCGGGAGGTCCCTAGATACTCCCTCAATCCCTTCTATACTGCCCTCCCCTAATCTCTAGAGCTGCCCCCGTTCCACCATCTCGAGGGGTAATACCTGACCCAGCACTGAGCTGTAGTACCTGTGATGATGCCCCAAGGCCCTCCTCCCTCCACATGGCACTTTCACACTGTCCAAGCCTGTGCAGAACCCATCTGAATGGTTATGGCCATTCCCTACTTACAGGTCATTCACTATCTTCAACATCGAACCTGGGAAACCATGTTTTTTAAAATTAAAACTATAAATGTCCACTTATTTTCCAATCTTTTGAAAAGGGAAGAAATAATTTCTTTGAATATGATCTGTTGTGTTGAATTTCCAAGACCCTCTTGAAATGTACACTTAAGGCTTAATGTATGATCTGTGTATGTGTTTTTTAATAAAGAAGTGAGACCTCGCAGACACTTTGTAATTTGAATATGGAATCTTTCCAGTTCGTTTAATTTGCCTTCTGTTTTCTTTCTTTCTTTCTTTCTTTCTTTCTTTCTTTCTTTCTTTCTTTCTTTCTTCTTTCTTTCTTTCTTTCTTTCCTTCCTTCCTTCCTTCCTTCCCTTTCTGAGAGAGAAAGAGCATGAGTGGGTGGGGGGGGCGGAGTGAGGGAGAAAGAGAAAGAATATTTTAATTTTTGTTTTTTTAGTTTATTTTTGGAGAGAGACAGACAGAGCAGGGGAGGGGTAGAGGACCCCAAGCAGGCTTCGCACGATCAGCACAGAGCCTGATGCAGGGCTCGAACTCAGGAACCATGAGATCATGACCAGAGCCAATCAAGAGTCAGACGCTTAACCAGCTGAGCCAGCCAGGTGCCCCTCATTTTTCTTCTAAGTGTGAGTTCCTTGAATCCTTCCTGCTGTAGGATTTTTGAAGGTTACATGCTTTAATCAAATTTTCCATTTGTGTGGTCATCAGTCAGATGGTTTAAAATGGGAATGAAGAACGGGGGTTAATTTGAACAGTTTGTTAAGTCAAAAGGGATTAAGAGAGGAGAACCTGGCTGGCTCAGTCAGTAAAGCATGTGACTCTCGATCTCAGCACCATGGGTTCAAGCCCCAAACTGGGCGTGGAGCCTACTTTAAAAATTGGTTAAGAGAGCTATTTTACTGCAGTATGCCCCTCATTTTGAAATTAAATGAAACAGTCCAGAGAGGTTAAGTAGAATACACTCAAAGGTAAACAGGGGGTAAAAAGCACAAACCTGCCCCGGCAGCCACGAGCCCACGCAGCATTCAGATCTGTGTTTCCAATTTCCATCCTCCACTGAAAGGATCCAGGGCTTCTTGGAGAAATGCCTGGTTCCAGAGCTGGAGCAGCATATCTACCAGACAAGCCTGGAGCATCACAAAGTGCCAGAAATTAGGAAGGTGTTCAAAAAGCAACAGCAGAAAGCAGCTATGATAAGACTATGTCAAAGGCACACAGGAGCCAACTTCCAGCTCCCCGTGCCTAGCCTGGAACAATTCACCAACAACCTAAAGAATGTGGTATTGGGTTACAATGCAAAGTATAAGTGAAATATTCATGAGTTTACACCGATATAATTAAATGACTGAAGAAGTAAATACTGGAGTGTTCTGTATGGTTTTTTTTTTTTCCTGTTGAACTTATTGAATTCTTGAATTGTTACTTTAAAGAACTTACGATCCAGGGGAGGATTTAAATTTTGAAGCATTTAATGGATGAAGCAAGGCAGAATATGTCTCGTGACATTGGACACGACAATCTGTTAGAGGTGCCCAGCAAAGCTAGGATTGACCCTAACTGCAGGTGTCAGGGAGGCAGGCATTCAGCAAGGTCGGAAGGACTTAGGTGAGCAATCAAGAGCGGGTGAGATATGACAGGTAACGTCCCATTGGAAGTATGAAGGGACGCCGAGGGGTAGGTGAGGAGGGGCCAGGTTAGCAGGAAGCCAGGTATGTGCCATACGTTTACGTATCTACACAGCTGAGGGTGCTTACTGATGACAGTTGTATGTTTACACCTTAGTCTAATAGATACGAGATGAGTAGCTTCCTGTTTTAGCTTGTTTTTGGAGGAGAAAGTGCAGGCACCTGAGCATCTCTGACCCAGAGGACATGGCGGGAGCTCAGGTCAACAGCCAGGAACATCTTTCCTCGCATAAACAGAAGAGGGCACAGATCTGTTCACTGGCGCCCAACGGGGTTGGTCTAATTGGCAAATCACCCTTTTATTAAATCAGCAGGAATAAAAAGAACGGAAAGAAATCATTTAGTGGCTTATTCAGCATCATTATGGCTAAAATGACCTTAAGTCCATATTCCCTGGATGTGTTCACAATTTTAATTAGTCGCAATAGGTTTTAAGCATTAAAGACAACAGTCTTGCCCCTTTGATTTGTGATTAACACTTGGAAAGTAAAACGAAGCTCTGTTTACCTTATTGTTGGGCGATCTATGGTGAGTTGAGGATGGGGACATGTGAGAGAAACTGTGTTTTCTTGACGTGCCAGGCGAGACTCACAGAAGAGCGTTGTGCAAATGCTTAGGAACAGCCAATACGGGGTCACCACCACACTCCCCACCTTGTAGGTTGGGAGTGCTAATCTACTCCCTTGGTATCCCTAAGATTCCTCTGTATCAGGAAGGGTGATTGGAAATACAGACGTCGCATCGAAATGTCTCTCGTCCTATTGCTTCAACCTAGTTGACTTATCTGATGCCGATCAGTGTGGTTGGGTGAACTCTGCCATACTGGGGGGACCAGGTCCTTGGGTTCAGTAGATCCACACAAGGGAAGTATCACTGAAATTACTGGACAGAACGAAGACGTTCACTTGGGTCTTCTCCCTCTCTGCCCCGAGTGGCATGGCTTTGTCCAACCAGCTGTACAAAGACAAGTATACACGCTGGGCTGTATGGCAACAAATTTCCGCTTTGCTGTTTGAGTCATCGCCCACAGTTAAGGTCATAACTCTCCGTTTCTTTCCTTTAATTCTCTGGAGGGAAAGATGCAGGATGAAAATTCAGAAGGCTGTAGCTCTAAAATTCATCGGCACGAACAAATATTTGACATTCCCAAGAAAGAGAGCGGATCCTAGAGATTATGCCGTTAAGCTACAGCTGGGTTGTTATTTGTCTGCAATTTTAAATCCTGGCTGTTAAAATTAATTACATTCAAGGGGAGTTTATCAGAATAAAAGTCTCAGACGTGATATTTTTAGTCTCTGGAATTAAAGTGGCACCGATGAGCCAATAGATCATACTGAAAACAGCCAGCCTTGCCGTTTTGAGTTCTTTAAACAGACTTATTCTGATTGTAACAAAAACACCCATAAATCTATGCACATATATATTGATCTTGGCTTCCTCTTAAAAATGACTCTGTCCTAGTAAGTTGGCATATTTCATAAACAAACCAACAAATTATTGATCTATCATATACTCTAAAAGTCCTATGAAGAATCTAGGTGGCTTTTAAGTTCATACTGCACCTAAGGGAACGAGAAACCCTGAAATGAAAAATAGATATTTAAAGAGAAGCAGGAAAGATATATAGCTGTCTCTTTCTGCTTCCTTCTGACCTCCTATTGTGATTCAATCTGTGCGTACCACATCCCACACTGTATCTACTGATATGGCATTTAGGACATTAACGCTGTGCCTTCCAAGAGGCTTCAGTAATTAAGTTACTGCCTCTAATAATTGCTTTCTGAAAAAGCCTGTCTAGATATTCCTTGGCCTAAACGAAAGATGTGTAAGTTAATATATTTGTAAGGTATGTTCTAGTAAAGCCTCTCAGTGAAAACGGGTAAAAAAGAATTGTTTCTATTAACTTAGTCCAACAGGGATATCACCGTGTAATATTTTGTTAACAAAATTAAAATGGTGACTGACACATTAATCGTGGTGCTGAGTGAAAGAAGTGTCCCTATAAGCCTTTTCATCAGATGTGTTTTCCATCAGAGTCCGGCAGGCTCAGGCCGACTCCGCCAGAGGGTCGGGACGCTAAGACAACATCGATTATAGATTATGAGGATTGCAATTCATATGCAGAACAACACTTGGTCTTAGCTAAAAACCGGGGTAATTGGGTAAAGTGTAGGGGTATTTCAAAATCATAGATATGCGGGTTTTTTTTTTTTTAAGACCAAATCCTGTCTTGTGTCTTTTGGAAAGGGGAGGCAGGAAGAGTAAAGAGGCAGATGACGAGTAGACCTTAATGTGTGTTACAGCGTGGTAAGTGATGGGGAGGAAAGGAGTACCTCCAGCCAGGTCCGGGTACCAGGGAGAGCCTGAGCAGGGGCGGGCAGGTCATAATACCATTTCGTGTACTTAGGGTAGAGGCGTTTGGGGCGGGGAGACCTTCGAGCAAAGCCTTTAGGCAGTGCGGACAGTGGGGGTGGAGGGTTTCAGGAAGAGACCTGGGGCAGGAGCATGTGAGGTCCGATCAAAGTCATCAGGGGCCAGTGTGGGTGCTGACTCCACGCAGGAAAGGAGCAAGAGAGAGGGGAGAGTGCTGGGCTGCCCTGGGGGCATTTTGGAGGCGCCCCGAGGGCCAGTTCAAGGACTTCAACACCCGCCAAGTGAAATGCAGCCCGCAATCTGGCCGCTGAGGGTCAAGCACAGAAGCAGGAAGGCTACTTGGGAGCTGCCGCAGACACCCAGGTGCAGGCGGTCACAGCCCACACCTGGGTCACACATGGGTAAGAGCTCCGGGAGGTGACAGGGGGTCCGGTGCTGACGATAATGGGTGGTTGAGTCAAAGAGGCTCCCTCAGCGACTGGTTGTGGGGTGCGAGGAACAGAGGCGTTGGGATGGCTTCAAGCCTTCTGGTCTGAGAACTGCCCTCTGCCGAAAGAAGGGCCATGAAACAGGTCTGGGCATGGGGAAGGCGGTGGGGGCTCAAGAGCTCAGTTTGGGTCCTGCCTGTTTTGAAAAGTCTGGCGGACATCCAGGCCAGGGTGACGAGCAGGCCCCGGGCCGTCTGGGGCTCAGGGGGAGATTTCAGGGCACAGCAGGTGGGTGTCCTTCGCGTTTGGCACGTTGGAAGCCAACAGAGAGGACGAGGTCACCATGAAAAGAAGGGCAGCCGCGTGTAGATATTGCAAACGCTCTTTGAAACCTTAAATTTCACCACATTCACGCAGAATCAGTGATATTTGTATGTAATCAGGAATCTACCAAGCAATACGGTTTTATTCGGGATGGTGATTGTCGTTTTTCACGAGTATAAACAGAAACGGACAGATACCCAGTCTGTAGTGTTCGCGCTTCCACATGGCAAACGTTAACACAACTCCTGGGAACTCAAACATGAGAGAAGTTGGGTTATTTTAGGCCGGCATATATTTGCTGTGTTGAACCAATCAAATCCCAGGGTATTCCGTGCAAATAGACACAGATCGCAAGAATTAACTTCATTAGATAAAATAAAGTCATTTTATGACTTATAATAGCATTGTAATAGAAAGGAGCAGTTTCTCGGGGCACCCGGGTGGCTCAGTTGGTTAAATGTCCAACTTCAGCTCAGAGATCTGTGATCTCACAGATTCGTGGGTTCAAGTTCCGCGTCGGGCTCTGTGCTGACAGGTCCGAGCCTGGAGTCTACTTCGGATTCTGTGTCTTGTCTCCCTCTTTCTCTGCCCCTCCCCTGCTCATGCTCTGTCTGTCTCTCTCTCTCTCTCTCTCTCTCTCAAAACTGAATAAATATTAAAAAAATTTTTTTTAAAAAGGAACAGTTTCTCACAGCAGAAGATGAGACTTTATTTTCTAGTGTGGCTGTTTCCTCAGCAGTATGTCTGTGAGCAAAACACTGAAGTGTGCCTTTACTTTCCAACTTCTTTGGCTATGAAATGGGATCATAATATTAACATCAATGAAATCGCAGTAGAAACCACATTTTTCTAACTTTCACTGTTCCGTTATCGGTTTATCTTTGATAAAGGCTTAGAAGTTTATAAGCTTTTTTTTCATATTAACAAAATATAGGATGTGTTTGTTACTTTTTTCAGTATTGATATGTATTATTACAAAGGCTCAAGGTAGATTCTAGAGAACTTGATAATTGAGATTGTTTTTGCAGATTACTCTGTGTTCATTTTTGTAAATTCTCTGCGTCTGCTTTCAAAACAACCTAGTTCTCAGGGGCACCTGGGTGGCTCCGTTGGTTGAATATCTGACTTCAGCTCAGGTCGTGATCTTGCAGTTCGTGAGTTTGAGCCCCGTGTGGGGCTGTGGGCTGACAGCTCAGGGCCTGGAGCCTGCTTCGGATTCTGTGTCCCCCTCTCTCTCTGCCCCTCCCCCATTCACTCTCTGTCTGTCTGTCTCTCTCTCTCAAAAATGAATAAACATTAAAAACTGTTTAAAAATAAGCTTGTTCTCTAAATATTGAGTACAGAACATTCTATATTCCATTATGACATAAATGTTAAGTATGATACTCAGGATTTCTGTATCTACTGTGTTCTCAGTTTATTTAGTGTATCAATTTCTGGGGAAGTTATGTTGAAATGTACACTCTGAGTTTGAACTTGTCCATCTCTTGTAACTTTTTTACTCTTCTGCTTTCTGTTATTTCCGTTAGATGCACACAGACCCAGGAAAGCTGTACTTGGAAGCAGACAAATCTTTTATCACAAGGTAATGACGTCCATCTGCCAGGATGGGTCTGTGCTTACACGTCTCTTTGGTCTAGCACAGAGCCACCAACTTCCGTTTGGTCCCTACTCGCTGGATCGAGATCAGGGCTCTGGGAGGGATTGCGTTTTAATTATTTTTTTTGGTTTTCATTGGGAAGTCCCCGTGTTTTAACAGCAAATGCCACCCGCTGAACGTATTGCTGTCACGAATTGTCTTAGGTTGGGTCCTCAGTAGCAGATCTTGAGGGGAAGGAGGCCGAGCAACGGTGGGAATGAGCCTGACGGAACGTCAGCTTAGCTCAGTCCTCTCAGGGGCATCTGAGAGCAAAGCACCAGGGCTCAGAGCTGTGTGACCAGGAGCCCAGAGCTGGATCACTTTATATTCACACACCTAGTCCTCGTTGGTGAAGGGCTGTCCTTCAGGGACAGGAGGGTGGGGCGAGGTAACCCACAGGCGAGTCCTGGTGTCTACAGAGGGGCGGCTCAGAGAGGGACACCCAGGGCTGTGAGCTATAGGGCTGGACATCACAAAAGGATCTGTGAGGCTGTGGGCAGAGACCCCGCGTTTTCACTCACACTGATCTGTTCTACTGTCTTATGTGTCCTCTTTTTCCTATCGTTGTATTTTTCCCCTGCTTTTTCACATCTGTTGGATCTAGCTATCATCTGTCTATCATCTATCTATCTATCTATCTATCTATCTATCTATCATCTATCTATCATCTGTCTACCCATCCACTTATATATTTTTTCCAAACACAAGTTGGAAACTATAAATTATCTATAACTTAAGTAATCTTAATTGATTAACATACTCATGTGACTGTGTCTAAAGTTAATCAATATAATAAATAAATACAGTAAATCTTCCCCTAACTGATAATAGGTAAAAGGCACATGGGAAGATGTCATTCTGAACACCCTCTCGTTTCCCATGTCATAATTGTTTAGTATTCTATTTGCAGCTTTTAAAAAAATATTGAGAAATACCTTCATGTTATTATTGTGGCTTTTTTCCCCCCCCCAGATGATGTTTCCCTGGATTTATTGGGGGAAAGAGTCTTTGTTCACATTTGATTATCTTCCTTTCTCATATTCTTATTCTTCTATCTTTATTTGGTTTCCTCAAAATTCATCCTTTAGAAATTCCTACAGAAAAAAAAAATTATGACCTGGATGCTTTCTTTGTTGAAACACATCTCTATTTTGCTCAGATTCACGGGGTGCACGATTTTATACTGAGAGATGTTTTACATCATCTCTTTCGCACCACCGTCGGGGGGCCTGCTGCCCCCAGTAATTACTGCTATGTCCAGTATGTGCTCAATGTGGCACAGTTTACGTATTCTACATTGTAAACTTAATATATTTAGCTTTTCTCTCGGTACGCTAATTCCAATACCTCCAATCTGTTGGCTTATTTTAATAACTCCTTAAAACTCCCTGAAATGAAGTCATTGTGTTTGAGGTCCCCTGCCGCACGGTGGGGACCGCCGTGAAGGGAAGAGTCACCTCGGCCCCGGGGCCCACCGGGTTCACAAGCCTTGGGATATCCACAGGGTGGATGTTTCCTGTTCTGTCCGAAGAGAACATTTCCCCCTCTTCCTCACTCCCACGGGAGCTGTGCCTGAGCTCACACACAGCGGTAAATGATTGTGAGCTCCGAGAGCGGGTTCCATGATGCTGATTAGAGAATTTTTAAAAACCACTCTCACTGGCTACTGAAAATCAGTAAGAACAAACTTTCAGGGCACAGCCTATGGGAAAAGATACACACTCGTCGAGTTACTGGTTTGAGATGAAATCTGGGATAGTTGAACAGGAAAATAAAACAATAAAGCGGCATAAATAAATACACAAAATAAGACACAGAGAAACAAACACATAGTAAGCTTGGGCATGTTGGTAAAGTGGCTTGTAAAAAGCAGTAGTCCCCCTCCCACCCTCCAGGTTAAATATAATTAAAATACATATTTCAAACATCTTGAGAGTGATTATGGGTGGCCACTCCTAGATACAGCCATACGTATAAATCGTAGCAATCTTGCAAAGATGGGTGTGGGTCTCTCTTATGTATTAGGATCTAGTATATATTCTTTTCTTGCCTTTTTACAAACAGAGCTCAACTATCTAAACTCCTGAAACTGCGAGGTGTCTTTCTGGTAGGATCCTATAAATATTTACTCTTACGAGATCTTGGTCTCAAGGCTTACTCAGAGTAAAATTCTCAGACAAGACATATCAGCGATCCGAATTATTTCAGTCTGCTCCAAAAGTGATTTATTAGGATTATTACCTTACATGCTTATTTACTCCTATTAGCACTGAAAGTATGATCACAGGGGTATGGTGTTGGTTTTTATTCACTTTCATTGAGAGAAAAAAAAAAAAGAAAGACAAAGCCCTGACCTTTCCTGTCGTCAAGCCTACCGACTTGTTAAATAATAATGTATTTAAGCTTTCTGGAATTTTTCTCCATGGCAACTACAAATACAAGTTTCCTATGTGATTATTTTGCATGAGAAATACGTAGATTTCAAATACAGATATTCTATTATTCAGTACATGCACATTTTTTGTTACATTTGGAGAAATATGATAGCAATTTGGCAACCATTTAAGCTTCATTCAGTGTTTGAATTTTTGAATAAAAGCTCGCAGTCTTGTGCTGTAGCCGTGACTGTGGGTGCTCAAACTACCTGGGAGCACCTCACATCACTCCGTGAGCACGTGTCTCTCACGCTCACCTGGTCACGATCAGCTCCCTTTACTTAGAGACCTCGCTACGAGACGGTCATGAGAAAGGGAGCCCACATTTATTGAGCCATGTCAGGTACAGTGGGTTTGGAGACCTAGAAAACTGAGAGAAGGTGGGTCCTTTCAGTAATCTAAACTCGAACACTGACCATTGGAGGAAACGCAAGGCAAATCAACAGGGAGTGATCAGTGAACGGGTTGGTGCATTTGCAAAATGAAAGATTGTCTTTCTGAGTAGAAGCACTGAACAATCGAATTCACTTATCTCCCTTTTATTAACATTGAATGAAACAGTCAAGAGCCTCTGCAGAATTCTGGCATTTCCTGCCTCTACAAACCCTGAGAATCCTGAACATCTGACATTATGTGGCAACTGCACACTTGATACACTGAAGGTCATCGTTTGTGGAAAGCACCGCAGACAATGGCTACAAACCCCAGCAAAAATTTCCCTTACAGTTGTTATTGTGAAAGGTCAGTGCCAAGACTCACATGTATCTTTATTTTAAATTTGTTTCTGCCAGTTTCATAAGCGTGTGACAGTATTTCAAACTTGTTTGCGTTTTCATTTTTGATTGCTGATGAGGGTTTGCATTTTTTTTTAAATGTTGCTATTTATTCTGGGCATTTCCTTCTGCATACACTTAGGTCCCTCACTTCTGGGCACTTGCCCAGGGGAATTTTTATCTTTCCTCTTCTAATTGGTCATTTTTTTTCAGTACTATTTGTGCTGTTGCTTTCCTTTTTGTACTTGGATTTTTAAAATCAGTTAATTTATTTTTATTGTAGTGTAATTGACATGCGATATTACATTAGTTTCAGGCATACAGTCTCCTGTTTCCACAGTTGTATGCATTTCTAAATGCTCACCATGGTGATGTGTCTTTTAACCCCCACATTTGCCCCTAGTGGTCAAAGTCCAGAGAAAAATAAGATGTCTGGGACGTTGGGGAGTTCCGATGATGTCTTCTAAGGCCAGCGGTGTTTGGAATTGTCAAGCTTGTTATTCTTTTCCTAGACCAGGCTAGCGTTGAATTTGCTGGGCATCACTCTCTTTGGTAAGTTCTCCTAAGTAATAAACACCTCACCCAGCCCTGTGGATCGGCTGTGAACGCTCTTTCAGTCACTGTAATTTATGTTCCCTGATTTCATTCTACCCATTTTCCTCTGTAACACGTTGCAAGGTCTCGCTATATTAGCTTAGGTTTCAAAGCCAAAAAAGAAGGTTTAATCTTGCAATTCGTGTGTCTTATTCTCTAAGGAAAAAGTTTCTCACAGCAAGAAAGAATGAGACTCTTTAAGATCTCTCTTTACTTCTGGACAAGGGCAGATTAATTGAGTATAATGTTGAGTTAGAGGGAGAAATATTAAGCCTGAAACAATCTCAGAAATCCCTCAAGACTGACCTAAATGTGTAATTTTTGTTTTCCCTGCTGAGCGCAGCCTTAAAAGAAACTCATTTTTTTCTGTGATGAATATCATCCTTCTGCTTCCTTCTAGCTTCTGTACTGTGAGTCAGGTACCTAAAAACACACATTCTCTCCTTTCTGTTCTTTAACACGTTTTTATCACCAGTGTTTGTACCCGTTTTCTTTATATTTTTAAATAGGTTCTTTATGGGTTTTTTTTTCTTCTTCTTCAGTATTTACTGCTTCTTGGCAGGGCTCAGGAGTAGGACTGATGTCTGACGGTGCAGAGGGAAAAGATTGCTTGTGTCTTCCGTCCTGAGAGTGGATTTTAAACTAAAAAGAATCAAGAGAGGAGAAACGGCGTCAGCGGGAAGAAAGGACCACAATGACCTTCCTCTGTTACTGTCTGCCTGTTTTTTTGCACGTGGCGGGGGGGATGGGCTGTCCGGGAAAGCCCCGCCCACAATGAGAACGTTGGGCTAGGTTCTCAAACAGCTGGTCTACCGCAGTGCTTGAAACAGTAGTTACTTAGTGCCTCGGATTTATTAAACAGCCGTCCCAAGCTTCGCTGTAGACGGGACGGCGCATATGAATTAGATCATTTTTCACTGGATCTTGCCTCACGGTATCTGGCATTCGCAGTGCTTCGCGTGAAGGTTTTCACTAATTGAACATTCGCTCTAAATTCCTCTGGGTCAGATACCTTTTTTCAACAATATGTAAAGAGGACCTTTGCCCTTTGCTCTCTGTAGAAATAACAAAACCCATTCCTGAACAGAACTGAGACCAGATTTTGCAATAAGCCATGATAAACGTACTGTATACACATGTGTTTAGAAACTGTGGGAAAATACAGGATGTTTCTCTTTTCAACTCACTTGAACGGTATTATTTTGAGTCCTTAAGTGAAAGAATGTAACTATAAAAATCAGGTCTCCCTTTTTCACGATAAAATGTGATGCAGTCTTCCTGAATAAAAGAATTATATATGTATATATATGTGTGTATATATATATATGTATATATATGTGTGTATATATATATATATATATATGTGTGTGTGTGTGTGTGTGTGTGTGTGTGTGTATGTGTGTGTGTGTGCAAAAAAACCCCCAACAACCCCAAAAGGAAATTTACTTCTGTATAAAGTTATATCCAAATAAATAAGCCTCATTCTGATGTTTGGATTAAATAAGAAATTAACATTTTGGAGATGCCTTAGAAAAAAATCTCAGGGCATTCTCTTTGTTATCCAATCAGTTTCAGATTTTCTTTTTGAGGATCAAAAATAGGTACATTCCTAAAGTCATATTTTATGAAATTATAAACATTCTAAGTTTCTTAGCCAGACAGGGCCAGACTAATTCAAGAAACACGTGAATCTTCTCAGCCTCTGGAGTTAAGTTACGTCATCTCACTTGCTTTGTCCATGGCTCCATTTACCGTCCACCTTTGGTGATGTTGGCCTTTCATGCAGATTCACATTTTAATCAAACACAGATCTTCCCCAGGAAGACAAATTTAGAAAATAATTCTCCATAGTTGCAAAGAGGCTAAGGATCTCCACCACTGGCAAAATGATCAAATCTTTCCTGTCTCAAGCAACATTGCGCTGAGCCCTGAAGAGTTCATCCCGTTTTCTGCTGCCACACTTCTCCTAAATTGTCAGCGAGGCCACCCCTTATGCGTGATTTGACTGTAGAGCCTTTGGGTCCAAGTGTTTACCTTGTTCCTACGTCCAGAAATACTTCAAGAATCTCAGTGTGTGAACGGGCTCTTGCCTGTTCCATTGTTTATGAAATCGGTTTTACCCTGTTCTTATTGCTTAGAATTTCAGTCAGTCAAATACCCTAAAACACTCTCTGGCAAGAAAGAATGCTCATTCTCTCAGTGTCTTCAAAAAGTGGTAGTTTGAAGTCCCAGCTTTGATGAAGCTATTTAAAAATTTGTTTTAAATGTTTAATT
This sequence comes from Panthera onca, assembly GCF_046562875.1. NCBI lineage: Eukaryota > Metazoa > Chordata > Mammalia > Carnivora > Felidae > Panthera > Panthera onca. The sequence continues at coordinate 3,441,472 of NC_138339.1, read as the reverse complement.
TTGTGAGAGAGAGAGATCATGAGCAGGGGAGAGGCAGAGAGAGAAGGAGACACAGACTCTGAAGCAGGCTCCAGGCTCTGAGCTGTCAGCAGAGCCCCACATGGGGCTTGAACCCACGAACTGCGAGATCATGACCTGAGCCGAAGTAGGATGCTCAACCGACTGAACGACCCAGGCACCCGGGAAGAGGTTTCATATACTGAAGGTATAATGCTGAAAAAGGAAATGCGTGTTTTGAATAACTTCATGGAGCGTATATTCTTATAAGGGAAGAAAGAATGGAAAACCAAAACTTAACATGATTTCAGGTGGTGAAAAACTCAACGAAGAAGAATTTCGTGGAGTAAAAAGATAGAAGCGAAAGGGGCTAGGGCTGGCCGGTTTGGGTACCTCCATCTCCCTTCTCTCTCAGACAGAAGACGGGGCAATTCTCCCACAACATATGCCTACGCAAACAATTCTCTAACTGTGTGTGGCCTGTTTTGTTTGGCTGTGGAAGGAAGAACCTTAAACATGCCTCATAGAATAATTTGGGATTGGAGACAATTTGGGTTTTGATAGCGAATCAGTCATTTCAACATGACTGTGCTCCTCACAAAACTCTGCAAGCCATTCAGTAGCCGTGTGGGGTGTTGGCAAAACATCGCCATACAGAGACTCTGATTTTCCAATACCCATTGCAAAGGAGAACGATGATAATGTGAAATGATACACCCACGTTACTGCATGTTCTTTGGTGCCTTGGACATGGTCTTACCTCAAGTAATGAGCAAAATCATGACAACAACAAATGAAAGGACAAGATGATCGATCGGTGTGTGTTCAGTGGCCGATGAGGCTGGACTAATTGGTGGTTCTCATTCTGGCTCATTCTTCTGGTTCATATGCCTTTCTGCTCTTTGTTCAGGGAAGGAGTTGATGGTGTCTTTCCTCTACGGGAACCGTGAGCTTGTTCCAGAGGGACTTATCCACGTGGCTGGCACTTAGTCCTCTGTTTGGCCAATCCGTGTCATACAGAATCCATTTTGGGGGTTATAGAGCATCTTTGATCCCACTGGGAACAAATCCATCCTACCAACCATATTTCTATCATTTTTATGGTGGGTTTATGTCTGCCGTTTCAGAAATCTCTACAGTTGCAAATATCAGAGTTGTGTTTCTTTTACCAGCTAAACTGCTCGAACAATGTTTTCAGCAATAGAACCCTCAGGATTTGTGGCCCTATAAGTATACAATTATATAGTAAAGACCGGCATTACACTAGGCAATGTAAGTATAATGAAAGTAAAACATAAAATATGAAAAATAAATAGAATATGACCCTGTTTTTAGAAAATGGACAAAGACACAAAACGATTTAAGTGTTGCACAGGTGTGTGTCACACGGGTGTGTGAGTGTTGCACAGGTGTATAAGTGTTGCTCAAGTGTGTGTTTGCATATGTCACTTGAACATGGAAGACAGAAAGGAAGAAAGTGATTATCTGGCAGGTTATATGCCTCTGGCTTCTCCCGCCACACCATAGTTTTGTAGAGGGACCATGAAAATGGTGCTTCCTGGGATTTTTCAATCAGAATTACATCCGTATTAATGGCCTTTGAGACTTTGTTCAGGAAAGAAGGTAAACTGGGGAGAGAGCTGAGCAGTAAGACTTCAGTTAAAAGAAAATAAAAGACTAAAGCGGAATAACGAATCTGCCTCAAATGGTCGCCAAAGCAGCGACATCACAGCTGTTTATTGTGCTCACGGATTCGCAGATTGGGAATTGAGACACGGCAGGCCTGCTGTGTCATTTCTGCTCCATGGTGACTGGAGTTTTAGCTGGACATGTGAGGGCTGGAAGCTTGGAGCATCTAACTTTCATCCGTTCACACGCCTGGAAGTTCATGTTGGCTTCTGGCTATTGACTGGAGACTCACTTTTTACTTTTTCTGTATGTGGATGTGTTCCAAAGGCAGAGGAGATGGAGGTGGGGAGGAGGGAGAGAGAGAGAGAGAGGGAGGGAGAGAGAGGGAGGGAGAGAGAGAAAGAGAGAGAACTATCTGGAACTCATATTGCCCTATGACTTAAACCTGGAAGTCAAGTTGTTTTCCTTCTAACACATTATATAAATAGAAATATATTTAAAGTTCACTTATTTATCTTGGGGGAGAGAGAGAGAGAGAGAGAGAGAGAGAGAGAGAGAATGAGTGAGGATGAGTTGGGGAGAAGCAGAGAGAGAGGGAGACAGAGAGAATTCCAAGCAGGCTCCATGCTGTCAGCACAGAGCCTGACACGGGACTCGATCTCACAAAGTGTGAGATCATGACTTGAGCTGAAATCAAGAGCTGATGCTCAACCGACTGAGCCACCCAGGCACCCCCACATTCTATTAATTGAAGCAACCACAAACACCTGCCAAATAAAAAAAAAGAATAAAAGAGTAAAATAGAAGCCACTCTTATTGAGATCAGCAAGAATCTGGAAGGGCATATAGATCAGCTATGTTGCTGTGGTCACTTGAGGGAAAAATACATCCTATGACACACAAACATACCGGGTTGTTAACCTGATTTTCCTTAGACGGGGATAAAGAACATTAGTTTTTACTTTATACTTATTTGTATTGTCTCATGTGTACAAGCATATATGATTTATTAAATTCAAAAATTCAAAAGAAGAATTTTGTTAAGAAAAAAAAACACAACTGGAAATATCAAGAACTACAATATATGTAGAACATTGGCCCAACAAATGACAAAGCACAAAACCAAGAGGAAACCAAGCTAGCCGAAAAGGATGCATGGGTCACCGAGGAAACGGAAGAAACGGAAGAGTCTGAAAGAGGTTGACATTCCCTGATGGAATTAACATTCCCTGATGGTGTGGGGCAGAGTGGAATCTTCGTTAAGGAACATAGAGACATACACTTTAAGGAGTAGATTGCAGAAGACGATGGCGAAGGAGAGGGTTCAGGTTGGTCTGTAGGGATGCAGATCCATGAATGAGAGACTCGTTTCTATGTGGATGGTGTTCAAATACAGTTAAAAACATAAAGTCACACACACTGGTTTCTCCATTTGAAGACAGAGTTACCCTGAAGATGAAAAGTCCTTGTCAAATACCCGAACAGAGGGCGATTCTAAAAAGCCAAATATATATGAATATGTTGTTGTGGTAGTTTATGTTGTAATTTCAAAGATAACAAGAAGTTGTCTCAGAAGTATATGTTGAGTTACTATAGACCGGACAGAAAATCTATTCTATGATGGGCAGGAAAGATATCAAATAAGTTGTTCAATTCATGAGATACATATTGTGGAATCAGAGAGATGGGGCGGGTGGGGAAAGCCAGATTGTAAAAGGATTTGTGTTATTTCAACCATAAAAAGGAGGGGATCCCCAAATTCTACAGGCAAAGTAAAAATAAGTGTGAGAGAAATGGAAATATAGTCCTCTCTGAATAAAGCACTCTTCTAAAAAATTGAGCTCATTAAATGCTCAGTTGTAGTTAAATGGATGGCAGGAGAGTCTTTTGTAGGCCACTCAGGAATGTGTGACACTATTCACTTTTTTCTAGTCCTAACACTGGCCTCTTCCACCCTAGGAAACCAGGAAAAGGAGTGCAAATTAAAGCCAAAACCAGCTACAGAAAAGAAATAATAAAGATGAGAACGGAACTCAATTAAATTGCAAAAAGAAAAACAATAGAGACAATCAATGAAGCAAAAGCCTGGGTCTTTGATAACTCTCTAGGCAGATTGATTAGGGGAACAAGAAAAAAGCCATCAACTACCAGCATCCGGAATAAAGAAAAGTCATCATAGTACAGGCACCGAGAAGATTGCAAGGAAATATTACAGCAACTTTATGCCTAAGAATTAGGCCAGCTTAGATTAAATAAACAAATTATCTTAAAGAAATAAATTATCATTCTCATTAAAAAGAAATAAATAGTCACAAATATTTTAAAGAAATTGAATTTGCAATTTAAAAACCTTCAACAAGAGAATTCTAGGGCCTGACAGCTTCATTGGAAAATTCTACAATTTAATGAAAATACAATATCAAAGCTAACACAAACTCTCTCTCCCTCTCTCTCTCTCTCTCTCTCTCTATCTCTATCACACACACACACACACACACACACACACACACACACACACAAAATAGAAGAGGAACAGAAATTTCTTAAATGATTTATGGGGAGAATATCCTAATATGTAAACAAAGACACTGCAGAAAAAAGAAAGAAAGAAAGAAAACTACAAACCAATATCTCTCATGAACAGAGGTGCAAAAATCTTCAACAAAATACTGACAAATCAAAGCCAGCAATATGTAAAAAGGATAATACAACAATACACACGGCTTGCTTTTCCATAAGAATCCAAAGTCTATCCAACATTTCAAAAATCAGTCACTGTAGTTTACCATAGTTATTCAAACAATATAAACATCTTGATACATGCAAAAAACCAAACTGACCAAATTAAAGTCTTTACATGCTAATGTCTCTTAGAAAACCGGGAATATAAAGAAATTTCCTCAGGCTGATAAAAAGCATTTCTATAAAAGCTACAATTAAAATTTTATTTAAAGTAAAAAGCCAAGTGTTTTCCCTTAAGATTGGACAAAACGATGGTGTCTAATCTCACTCTCTTGTTCAGTGTCCTAATTAAAGGTCCAAGCCAGCATAGTGAGGTAAAGGAGAAAAAGTCACAAATTTTGTAAAACATGTAATTAACCTGCATCTATCCACAGGTGATATTATCATCTATGTGGACGATGCCAAAGAATATAAAAACACTAATGAAATTAATAATTGGGTTTAGTAAGGTCAAAGAACAGAAGATCAATATACCAAAAACCTCCATTTGAAATTTAGATTTAAAAGTGACATTTACATCATTCACAAAAAATCTTGAATATGTAGATAGAAGTCTAACAAATGATGTGCAAAATCTTTAGGTTGAAAGTGAAAATAGAGGGTTGAAATAAATCAAAGAAGCTATAAATGGACAGACACGTTATAGTCATATATTGAGTAACTTGGTAGGATTTCCCTTCTCATCAGATTGATATATAGGTTCAATAAAAATGCCGGGAAACTTATTTTTGCTGAAATTAACAAGCTGATTCTAAAATTTATATAGGAATGTGGAAGTTTAGAAAAGCCAAACAATTTTGAAAAAGAAATATGAAATTGGAGGACCGCACAACTTGGTTTTTAAGCTCTACGATAAAGAGGCAATAACTTACACAGTGTGATATTGGCAAAAAGATAGATTACAGATCAGCTGATGAATCTATAAATAACTATGCTGAGTGAAAGAATCCAGTCCCCCCAGACTATATATCATATGGACTCACTAACATAAAAATTTTAGGAAGCGCAAACCAATCTACAATGACATAAAGAAGATCCATGTTCTTAGGTGGTGTTGAAGGAAGGTGAAAATGTGGGGGTTAATATTCTTGGTTGTGACTACAGTTTCATTGTTGTATTCCCATGCCACAGCTCATTAAACCACGCCCTTTATGTGCAATTTGTCATGTATCAAATATGCTGAAAAATATGTATCCTGTAGACTGAGGAGGTGCAGAAAAAATTGTGACACTTAGGTGTATGTGATTGGATTAGTAATAATTTTGGTTTTCAACTGGCGTATCTATTTTTCTTCCCAAAGCAGAGCCTAGGAGAAGAAGTTGTGTGCCGGGGCATGTGGGGCACCAGGAAGCAAGAAGTAGAGGGCCAAGGGAAGTGAAATCAAGGGTGTGTTAGGGAGCCAACCAGCACTGTGGGCACAGGAGGAGCTCGGCTCCAATGTGAACCAAGAACCAGTGAAATGGAGACGCTGGGAGGTCCGCCTTTGTCCACTGGCTCCCATCCTCTTTTGGTCCAGGGAGGCTCCACAAGGTACCAACTCCCTTGTTCTTCCAGGTTGTGCATGGGTTAGAATGGCTGAGTGAGTTGGTGGAGTCCCCAGGAGGGACGGCTGAGATGCACCGACGGAAAGGACGAATGAGTGTGAGTAGCTGGCTGTGCAGTGAAAATTTGGACAGAGAGCACACAATGAGGTCACACAGAGTCTTCCCTGGCCCGTGGTTCATGCCTCTGTTTGAATTTAATTAAGCAATCAATTGATTTAATAACATCATGAGCCCACCACTCAACTCAGTCACTAGAACATCACCAATAATATATAGCAGCTCTGAAGCTGCTCCCCATCTACCCTCCTCCAACCCTCAACTAGTCAGGTCAACCTCTGTCCTGATCAGTGTGTTCGTCATTCCCTTACTTTAAAACAAGATTGATCACCTATCACTCTATGCCTCAATGTTTTTGGATTTAATACAAATATATATCAGAGATTATGCCATGGGACTTGTTTTTCGCAAATTACATTCCTAGGATCCCTGCATATTTCTTCATGTAATTGTAGTTCATTCACCTACACTGTTATTTCATTTTCCATTATAAGAACATGCTCTTATCCATTCTTCTTAACTGGGCATTTAAGTTGTTCTTGGTTGTTGCTGCCATATATCACTCCCCTAAACGTCTTTGTCCATGTTTCCTGGTCCTCATGTAAAAAGTTCCTCTAGAAACAACAAGTGACATCATGCTGTGATAGGGAGTGTAAATATACAAGGCTGTCCCAAATGATTTTCTGGATGACTCTGACTTCAGCCAACATCACATGGAACAGAAAACCATCCAGTTGAGCTCAGTCACCTCAGAGAACAATCCTAGTAATTGTAGTGATTAAGTCACTAACTTTGTTACACAGCATCAGACAACCCAAATGCAAATAATTTTATTGCTGGGACTCTTTTGTAAAGAGAATGATGGAATCACCTCAACTATACATTTTCTGAAACATACATAACATCTATTAATTACATGAAAAACAGGAAAAATTCTATCTACAAAAAATCTTTATGAGTTGTGATTAATAAAGTACTAAGAGGCAAAATTTTATCCATACGTAGATGCCTTATCAAAACTTTTATTTGTTGTTGTATCTGAGGCAAACTTAAAGTTTTTGTTAGTTTCATAGTTGAACAAGAAACGATTCAGTGAAATGTACTAAAAATTTCTATTGAAGAAGACAAACCCAAAGGAGGGAGATAAATTTGATGATGCCAGCTTCAGGAAAAAGGGAAGTAAAATATAAATAATAATAGGTTTGCAATATTGATCTAAAATGCTAATAAAGTCAACAGATTAAAACATGGGTATAAAAATAGAAGGAAGGAAGGCGTTCTGACCATGCAGACACAGAATCAGCCAGGAGATGCCTCACTGTGACCCACACGTTCACATGTGACAATCTCAACAGAGCTCGAGATTTGATCACATCCCATATTCCTTCGTGATTAAAACAAGCCAACAAACAAATGAAAATCACTTAGGAAACTGGAAGCGGAAATTACTTAAAATTATAAATCACCTCTCTTTATGCAAAGAACCGACATCTTACTTAAGAATTCAGTTAATTTCCATTAAAGCAAAAAAATAGAAAGAATGTGGAACATCCTGTTTATCATTGATCACTTTTCTAATTTTTTAGAAAATTTAGAGAACCACAAGCAACTAAAGCACACCTTTCCATAAAGATGAAAATAACATGTCGGTCCATGCATGTGCTATGAGATTCTGAAAAACCGCCAAAAAAAAAAAAAAAAAAAAAAAGCAGAATATAAAATGATGTAAAATTCAATCAGGTGATCTATTATGCAAAATGATTTGACAAAATTGAGCATTGTTTAATACTGCAGATTATAATTTATGCAAATATAATGGTGTCCGTAATCATATTTACAATAGCCACAAAAGTAGAAAACACCCATGAAGATATTTAACAAAAAAATACATAAGATCCACATGAGGAAAATTTTAAATCTTATCTGAAGGCTAATTATGGCTTAAAGAGAAAGACATGACATGCTTTAAAATATTAAAATTATGCCTCAAATGTTATACAGATTTGTAAACAAGTACAATTTTTAAATTTTTAATATTTATTTCCCATCAAAACCTTTTTTATTGAGGTCCATTAAAATGTGACTGTACAAGTTATCTGTAAAATAAACGGTCAGGAAACAACATTTTAAAAATAACAATCAACTATGTTGTATGCCTGAAACTAATGCGACACTGTGTGTCAACTATACTCAAATAAAAAAAATATATAAAATAAATACAACAATTAAGAGCTCTTGGCAGTATGGTAGCTATCAGACAGTGTATAAATGATACAAGAAATGAGAGTGGATGAGACCGAAGAAAACAGTGGAACAAAAAAATATATTTTCTTAACAACTTAATACTTTTAAATTGGTTTTTGCGTTTGTTTATGATTTTCTAACAATGAGCATTGAAAAAAAAAACAGGTTAACTACTTAGAAAAAATAATTTTAGATAATTTATTTTTTATAGTGTTCAAAAATAAATTCCAGCTAAACTATATATTTCATACAACTATTAATGAACCGCAAAGACCAGATGAATGAGCATACACAGTTACCAGGGTCAGGAGGAATTTGCTAATCCAAAAACCCCAACAGGAAGATGTGAAAATATTTTGATAGATCTGTTTATGCAAATTTTAATTTCTGGACCTCAAAAAATCCCCACCGTCATCCAAAAAGAAAGTATCGCTATTTGCACAAAACAATAAATCAGCGATTAAGAAAATCAGTATTTAACAAAACATGATGCAATCTAAAAAGTAAGATACAAAGAGCCTATTGTTGAAGACTTTAATAAGTCCTGACTCCTGGGGTCTGAGACCCCCTGATACACACTTGCATGCATGCATACGCACACACACACACACACACACACACACACACACGTGCACACCCACTGCTCCCATGAAGATTTCTCTTGCCCTTGAGAATATTGATTCCCAGTGAAAAGACCCTGAGAATCCCTACTCCCTTCAGATCCCGTCTGTGCCTGCCCAGGAAATGCGTGAATTGTCCCCCCTCCCAGCCTTTTTGTTTGGAAATTGGGTCTATTTGCTTTTGATGTTCGTATGTTAAGGTAGGAAAGATTGAAATAAGAATGTTTTCTGGAGCAATCACCATAAGCTTATCCTATTTACTATGAGGAAATACAATATGGGCAATATGGAGACTGAGGTATCTATCTATCTATCATCTATCTATGTATATATGTATGTATCATCTATCTAAGTATGTATGTGTCTATCTACCTGTCTATGTATGTATGTCTGCACATATGTATCTATCATCTGTCTATTTATGTATGTATCTATCATGTATCATATCTGCCCATGTATGTATGTATGTATGTATGTATCCAATCAATCTTTCCATATATCATCTATCTAGAGACCGAAGGAAATACTCCAAAATTGGAATTATGGTTTGTTTGGATAAGCTCAGTAAGAATTACAGATTGTTTTTATCGTATTTTTACACTTTTCAGTATTTTTGTCTACTAAAAAAATTACAGTGAACAAATATTGCTATCATCATGAGGATAGGAATCAATTAATGGTTTGTCTTAATGCTCTTTATTCTAGGACCCTGTGGTTACCTGTAATCCCTTTTGCGAACAATAGTGCCAAACCTTAAGTGCCAGGGCTTTGAGAACGGTCAGCCAGAGACCAGAAGTCCATGGCGTTCTGAAAGATTTTAGGAAAATATCATTTGTACGGTGATGTAAACAGAAGGACCACTATAAATCTGGAACTAAATTTTATAACCCAAAATATTTTGTCTTTGATTTCATCAGAGGATCGTCTCCAAAATTTATAAAGATTATGTTTACTTTGTATCAATTGTAAAATACTCATGCAAAGCGAGTACAAAAATATTGGCATTTGTTCCAGAGAGTTTAGTGAAGGGGAGAGACCCCTGGACGGGAGCCTCGGCCTCATGACAGCTGCATAAACCGTCTGGGTGTTAACATCAGCTGCTCTGAGCCGCTGCGTTTTTAACCCCGGGAACAGGGAAAAAAACAAGGTTGAGGGTTTCCCGAACTATTTCAAGATGGGGCACACACAGGTTATGCCGAAGTTAGAATCTTTTGCCAGTGCAGCTATGGGAGGCAGCTGAATCAACGAACACATTTTCTTTTCTTCAATTTGAGCCCTACTCCAGATTGTTTCCCTTCCCTACTGCTAAGGCAGGGAAATGAAACTGTACAGTTAAAATGTAACTTGAAAGAATTTATGTGGTTCACTGGGTAATAATTGCAACATTTTCCACGGCCTATTAAAGAGCAATTTCTTTGGTTTTATTAGGTGTTTCAGAATATTTTGAAGGGTTTTTTCCTGGTGTCTCTTTTCTTTTTTAATTTTCCTTTGAGTGGCATGATATCCCTCTATTTCAATGGAGAAAGTGGAACTAACACGATAAAATGAAAATTTCCAACGCGGTTCCTCTACTGCTCATTTTACTGGCTGTAATTGAAGAGAAGCTAACCCTCCAATATTCTCGTGATTTACTATTTCCCTGAAACATACTGCTTAACATTTACCTTTTATTGATGCATAGAATTCAAAAGCACTGGTCAGCTCATCACCGCTCAGGGGCTTAATTAAAACACACCTTCTGAAAGCGGAGGGGAATCTGATAACGATACATAATAAACACAAAGAACATTTCATTTTCTTCCCTCACCTGCTTTCCCCACTGTAAATCTGCTTGGCTTTCGGCCAAAGACTTTCAGACCCATCACGCCTTTTAAACGAATCATTTTCCCCTCCTCTGTGAGCTGCGTGGACTTCACAGTCCCCATTAGGGGATGAAAGCGGTTGGTTGGGGGGTGAGCCTGGTGGCGATGGGGGGCGGGGGCTGAGTCTTCAGACAGCCGCGCAGCCCTCGGCTTCCCAGGACCCGCCGGTGGGTGGCGCTATAGGACAACGTTTGCACCATTGAGGGGCAGGGGGCGGCTGCCTGTGTGACTCAAATCTTCCCCAACAATTGCAACCGATAAAAATCAGCTTTTCCTCTTAATTACTGCTAAGTGAATACCTTCTGATCTAGCAGTCAGATGGTAAGGCTGATTAGTGAGCAAGCGACTATCGCTCCTGGAGAGCCCCAGATTCCCGGGGCGCGGCACAGAATCTTTTCAGGCGCACATGAGGTCCCTCTTAGGGGGCAATACTGGGGCACAAATACCCAGGATTTGCGAGGCGTGGACACTGCAGCTCAGGGTGCTTCAGCAGCCGCCTCAGGAACAGTCGCTGTAACCCTCCACTGGGTCTTGACCTGGGGGCAGGGGGGTGAAAACCTAGGGATACCCAATTCATCTGGGTGGCTGCCCTCACTGCCCCCAGGGAATTCGCCTCCTGGGGCCTCACCAAACCCTGAGGCAAGGAGGAGGGAGCCCACGTTCAGGGGCAGAAAGTGCCAGGGGCTGCGGTGCTGTCCTGGGCATAATCAGCTGGGCTGCAAGGGGGCGGGGGGAGGGGGTGGGGGGGTGGGGAGATAGGATCCTGCAGGGCTGGCCCACCCTCACTCAGCGAAGGGATGCCAAGGTGCTTTCCCGATTAGAAACACGCAGAAAACATACAGGTGATCTGATGTTTGAAAGACACTCAAATGACTGAAAAAAAAAAATAATAATACCCCCTATGGAAGTTTTTTCTGTCCTTTTTGGGTATTTCTGAAGTAAGCGTGTTTTGTAATCACACGTCCAAGCTGAGAAATGCTGTCCAAGGTTCCTTTTGGAGAATGAAAGCACCGAAGTGTTACCAGCCTCTTTCCCTTTGTTAACCACACACACACACACACACACACACACACACACACACACACACACGACTGTAAATAGCGCGCACATTACTCCGAGACCTGCCCACACAAAATGTGCAGGTGCCCTACGTCCGGACCATCCTCCCATCAGGGGTAAACCGTCAACACTGTTCCCAGGGCCCTGGAAACGCTCTTCGGTGGTGGGCATCACCGCGTCAGCGGAAAAGAAAGATCACAGTCAAGTCACAGCTACGGATACAGTAGCCTCCTGCAGACTTGCACGCTGGAGAGAATTAAAAGAAAAATCTTTGTTCTATATATATGATCCGGAAGCTGAAATGGACGGTAAGCTCATTGCTATGATGGTCTTAATAGGATGTTTCTAGAAATCAGCTTTGTTGAGGTATATTTAACCTAAAATGGTGCGTATTTAAGGAGTTCAAGTTTGTAAGCCTTGGTGTGTAAATCCTCACCCAGGAAACCATCACCCCTGTCACTCCCACGTGGCCTCATAACCCGCCCCTGCTCCCTGTCTCTTCCTTAGCCAACCACCAGTCTACTTTCTAACATTAGAAATGAGTTTGTCTTTTACCGAAATTTACAAAATCTGAATCCCACCAAACGTACTTTATTTTTCTGACTCCTTCCGCTCAGATCAGTTCTCTTGACAACCACCCGTGGGGTCACATCTGTAAATAGTTTGTTATTGTTATTGCTGAGTAGAATTCTGTTGTGTGGATGTGCCCGAGCTTGTTTACAAACTCGCCTCTTGTGAACCTTTGAGTTGTAGTTGTTGGCTGGTACCAATAAGGCCATTACAAACATACATGGTGGGGGGGGGGGTTGGTTATGGACGTTCGCCTTCATTCCCACAGGATAAACATCTAGGAACGGGAGGATCCGACAGGAGAGCAGGTGTTACTTCTGAAGAAACCTAAGCTACTGTCCAAAGTCATTGTAACATTGCACGTTTCTACCGGCAGTCTGTGAGTGTTTGACCTCTTCCAAATCCTCACTGACATTCTAAGTTTATAAGGTTAGTCTTCCGTTTTTTCTCTTCTCTTCTCTTCTCTTCTCTCCTCTCTCCTCTCTCCTCTCTCCTCTCTCCTCTCTCCTCTCTCCTCTCTCCTCTCTCCTCTCTCCTCTCCTCTCCTCTCCTCTCTTCTTTTCTCTTCCCTTCCTTCCTTCCTTCCTTCCTTCCCTCCTTTTTCTTTCTTTCTTTCTTTCTTTCTTTCTTTCTTTCTTTCTTTCTTTCTTTCTTAATACATTAATCATTCTACCAGGGCTGAGGTGGTGGCTCACTGTGGCTTCCTTTTGCGTTTCCCTAATGACAAATGATGTTGCGTATGTTTTAATGAGCTTATTTGCCAACTGTATGTTTTCTTTGGTGAGGTGTTTGCTCATTTCATAAACTGGGCTTTTTGTTTTCTTTTTATTGCATTGCTGGGCTGCTATTCTTGGTAAAAATTCTTATTGACATAGTATTTGCAGCATTTTATTTCACTCAGCCTGTCATTGAGTTGTCATTGTCTTTAACAGCATCTTTGGAAAACCAGAAGTGTTTAATCTTTATGAAGTACAATTTGCCGGGCTTTTTAAAAATTTTATTTTAGGGACGAGGCTTTTGGTGTCATGTCTAAAACATCCTTATCTGCATGCAAGTCGTAAGATTTTATGTTTATTATTACAAACAATGCCGCAATGAGGATTCTTCTACATGGGCCTTGTGAGCATATTTCTCTATCCATAACCCACGTATTCGATCACTTTCTCCAGACTTCCTGAGATGGAAGCGACGTCTAACATTGCATAAGTTGACGACGTATGACCTGTTGATTTGATACATCTATATACTTCAGTTAGCTAACACCTCCATCGCATCTCATAATTACCATTTCCTTTCTGTGGTGAGAACATCTAAGGTCTAGTCCGCCCGCAGCTTGCAGCTATCTAGTACCGTATTACTGTCTATAGTCCCGAGGCTGTCCGCTACGTCCCCGGAATGCATTTGTCTTATCACGAGAAGCTTGTATTCTTTGACCAACATCTGCCCATTCCCTCCCCCTCCCAGCCCCTGGCACCCACCTCTCTACCCCGTTTCTGTGAGGTTGGCCTGTTTGGAGTCCACATGTGAGACCATGCAGCGTTTGTCTTTCTCTGTGTGACGTAGAATCTGAATTTAGAATAGAGCCGCACACCCAAGCGTGAGCTTCTTCACACTTACGAGGTATTGGCCAGGTGTCTTCAAAAGTGGCTGGGCCTCCACGGACTCCCACTGGCCATGTGGATTCCCCATAACCCCATGCCCCATATGCCCTCATCGGGCTCCTTAATTGTTCCCAATGCCGTCTCATTGTAGTTCCAATTTTCAGTTCCGTTTTAAGACGGAGTTGAGCTTGGGTCTACGTTTACTGAAGACTCAAGTTTATTCTCTTGTGAATGTCCTGCTCTTGTCTGCGGGAAGGGACTGTAGCAATCCTGGAGTCTGGTGTGGCCCGGGCTGTTATGGCGGAGGCGATCCATCATTCACCTCTTTTTGGGAAACACGTATGAACACCATGCAATTGTTTCTTTCTTTCTTTCTTTCTTTCTTTCTTTCTTTCTTTCTTTCTTTCTTCCTTCCTTTCTTTCTTTCTTTCTTTCTTTCTTTCTTTTTAATTTTTTTTAATGTTTATTTATTTTTGACACAGAGAGAGAGACAGAGCATGAGCGCGGAAGGGGCAGAGAGAGAGGGAGACACAGGATATGAAGCAGGCTCCAGGCTCCGAGCTGTCAGCACAGAGCCAGATGCGGGGCTCAAACTCACAGACCGTGAGATCATGACCTGAGCCGAAGTCGGACACTCAACCGACTGAGCCACCCAGGCGCCCCTGTTTTTTTCTTTTTTTGATTTTGCTTTTCCAGTTGCTTAAACCCATGGGCCAGTAGACGTGTGACCAAGGTTCCCATAGCATTTGGGGAGAAGCTGATGAGCAGGACACTGTAAAATTCTCCGTGAGAACAGTGAGTCGAGCTTCTGAAACCAGCCAAATCATCCTAAGGTTCCAGTTACATTATCAGTGTTTTGTGTCCCTTGAGGACTAGGCTTCCTTGGCTACAGGTACCCTGTCTTTGCTTCTGCCTGGCTCCAAAGGGATGTTTCTAGTCCTTTCCTAATGAGACATCACACCCTCTGTTTCTGATGTATATTTACATCAGTCGTTGGTCAACCAAACCATACCTCTTCCTATTTCTCTAGTGTTTCAATTTTTAGATTTTCTTAATAATTTGTTGGGATTTTAATATATTCTGGAAACTATTCTCTTGGTTTGCTTGTTGTGCCATTTCTTCTTTGTTCGTTTAAATAATTGTTCCAAGTCTCTGGTTCACTTCTAATGTTACTAGCTATCAGATCTAGCATAGACTAGCCGTATGCTACGGCTCAATACCGTCATTGCAAAATTTATGACGACAATATTATCTACCTAATAGATATTTTGAGGATTAGGTGGCTTAACATATACACAATGATGAGAACAAGGGCAGACACATAATAAGCACTATATACATGTTTGTTATCATTATTATTAATGGAGTCTTTTGTAACAAAGACATTTTGATGTTAATGTAGTAAAAATGAACAATGACTTGGGGGGATGGTGTTGGTCTTTAAGATCTACTTACGAAGTACCACCTACACTGATGTCAGAGAGATATTTTTTTGTATTGTCTTCTGAAAGTTTTGTACTTTTGCATTTTAATTATATCTTTAATCCCTCTGGGGCTTATTTACTATTTGATGGGCTCTAAGGATGAATATATATGTTTTTACATATAGAAAGTTGATATTTTTATTTTTATTTTTTAAAATTTAACCTTTTTTTTTGAGAGTGTGCATGGGGGAGGGGCAGAGAGAAAGAGAGCTAGAGGGAGAATCTGAAGCAGTCTCCAGGCCCAGCAGCACAGAGCCTGGCATGGGGCTCGATCTCATGACCATGAGATCATGACCCGAGCCACAATCAAGAATCAGCCACCTAACTGACAGAGCCACCCAGGTGCCCCCTAAAATTGTTATTAAAGAAAAATGTTCTGCTCTTCTCACTCATTTTTATTTCATCGTTCACGCAAGATGTTCACATATGCATGGACTGTTGAGCATAGCCATTTTGTCAGGCGCTCTATTTCCATATCCACCCATGCACAGGATGTGTATCTCTGGAAGAACGACGGTCTTACCCTTTAATTCTGACTGGACGAGAATGCTTCCTCACTTCTCTTGGCTGACTTTGTTGCTTTGTTTTTCCACAGGACTGTAATGACCCACTTGTCATTAATTTCCATGTAATTTTATTGAGTTGCATAAAGTGTAGAAATTAAAAATTTATTGCATTTGTAGACTAATTAGGGAAGAATTAACAGCTTTTCTTTTTATACACGAGCATGGCGGGGTTCTCATTTTATTTGGGCCTTCTTTTATTAACATGCTTTGGTGGCCGTTTTCCTAGGTGACTCAATGGTTTTTATTTCTACTGTAAATGAGACCTTGCTTTTTTAAAATCACATTTCACCATCATAATTAATGGACAGAAATCCTACTAATATTTATAATATAACATATATTAAAATATTATAAGTATCCTATATTCCGTAATGTGTACGTATGTGCGCTCATATATGTGTGTGTTATATATGCATAGACTTATGTATAGACAGCTGTGTTTCTTTCTTTATATTTCCCATAAATGATTTTCCGACTTTCTGCTTGGCTACGACCTCCAGCTCAAAGCAGACCAGGACCGGTCCCTGCATTTGTCCTGACATCAAAGGGAATGCTTTTGACGTTTTGTCATGAAGTATGGGGTTGTGCTATAGTTTTAAAGAGAAATATTTTATAATTGAAGGAAAATCCTCTCTATTCCAAATTTGAGTCACCATACAATTCTTTATGAGGATGAGAGTTGGTTGAAATTTATGAAATACTTTTTCTGAATCAGTTGAGACATTATATTTTCTTAATCTTCATTCAGTAAACTCTACTAATTCCTGTCAGTGGATATAGTAGAATTTAGTAACAATGATTTTTGCACCTTGAGGGATTTCCTTTGCTACTATTTCATTTCGTGCCCTTTCGTCTATTCTGACAATTGAGTTGCTCTAGAATTTTTCTTCTCAATATTTCCCCAATATACTCTAGGCTCTATTAAGCTTGTGAATGAGGTGTAGAGCCTTGCTTTGTATTTTGTTCTCTGATAGAATATATAACAAGGAGGTAATATATTTGGTATTTGGTAATCCCATTTGTAAAACAGTCTGCATCTCCTTTCTGTCGGGGGAAGGAAGAGAATAGAAATCTACCAACGATTTGATTTATTAATGGTTTTGGGTCTATTCAGGTATTCTGGGTTTTCTTGACGTAATTTTCATATTAGGTAGTTTTACAGGAATTGTATATTTACCTAAGTTTTCAAATTGTCAGCATAAAATATTTTGTGATGCCATAATTTTTACATGTTGTTTGTATTATTTGCTATGTCACCAGTTTCAGATCTAACATCGCTTTATTTTTGCCCTTCCTATTTTCTTGATACATTTAGGCAGAGATTATTTATTTAACTTCTTTTAAAAATCAGGTTTGAGTTTTATTGATTCTTTGATTTTTCTACTTCAATATTTATTATTTATTTATCTATGTCTTAATATATGAGTTGGGTTTATTATTTTTTTGCCGGATGACATAGTTGCTTTCTGACTATAATTCTAACTATAGATCCTTTAAAGACAAGCTCTCCTTTTTGTTTGGCTGACGTTAGGCCTTCCCTTGTTTGTGGAAACCTACTGTTCCACGAAGTCATGTCTGGCATGGATTTCATTTGATCTACTCTGTGACAGATTTTGTGTTTATTTTCCATTATCAGTTCTGCAAAAATGCTTCTGCATTACTTTTTTTTTTTTAAACAACTGGGTTTCTTTTTTTTTAAAATATTTTTTTAATATTTATTTATTTGAGAGAGAGAGAGAGAGAGAGAGAGAGAAACATGAGCTGGGGATGGGCAGAGAGTGAGGGGACAGATCTTTTTAATTACCTTTTTAATGTTGCCTTTTTCTGTTCTGTTTCCTTCATTTTAGATCTGATTGCACCTTTTCGTGTGATTCTCCCTTATTTTCCTGCTGCCTCATTCCTATTGTTCACTGTAATCTCTTCACCCTGTGTTGGTGATTTCCTGAATCCTGTCTTCCCCTTTACTAATTTTCTCTTCCTTAATCAAAATATTGGTTATTGACTCACCTACTGTGTTTTCCATTATCCAACATTACATTATTTTCACTGTTTTAACATATTTTTATTTTTATGATATTTTGTTTCTTTTATTTGATTTGTTAAATTTTTAATTATTTGAAGCCTCTCCCTGAATATTCTGTTCTTTCAAATGCTTGTGATTCTAAGTTGGGAAATGTGTGTGTATGTATGTGTATGTGTGTAGGTCCAAGGACAGGCCAGAAAGGAATAATGAGTTATAATAAGGTACCACGTAGGAATATGAAATGAATAGGAAAACTCTATAACCATAGCTCCATATAAGTATTTAAATTAAATTTATAAATCTTACTATTCTGTTTATCAACCGAGCAAGTTTTTGTCATTTTAAAATTAATATTTAATTGAAGAATATGTTATTAAACTGACAAAAACCCAGTTTAAAACCATCAAGGCTGTTGAATTACTGATTTGGGTAAGTTATTTTAAATTTTCTCAATCTTTCTTTTGAATTTATTATATTAGATTGTATCTCCGAGTGATCACATTCCTCCCAGGGCAAACATACAATCCTAAGAATGAAATAGTCCTAAGCAGTAAGATCTTGTAAATCTTTTTTTTTTTATTATTTTTTTTTTATTTTGGGGGGAGAGAGAGAGAGCTAGCGGGAGAGGGGCAGAGAGAGAGGGAGCCGGAGGATCCAGAGTGGGCTCTGTGCCGACAGCAGACAGCTCGATGCGGGGCTTGAACTCAGGGGAGATCATGACCTGAGCCAAAGTCAGACACTTCATCGACTGAGCCACCCAGGTGCCCCAAGATCTTGTAAATCTTAAAAATTAAACTCAGGAACCGGTACATCAAATTCTCAAAAAATATTTTAATGCTCTCTAAAAGCAGACTACAAATATATTACTATCCTTCATAAAAATCGTGTGCTGCAAGCTCTTCAACAGGAATCTCCAAAAGAAACCCAGAATGAGGCAAGACCACAGGTCATTTGGGCTCTACCACCCTGACTTGGGCGGCAGGGACCCGGGTTTTCTCGGCATCGCCAGCCTCCACTGCTGTGAGCTGGTCCTCCTGGGCGGGGGGGGGGGGGGGGGGGGGCCCTGCTCGGTCAGGACCCCGTGCGATGACATGGCAAGTCCCAGAATGCATGTCTGCGACACGCTGAAGCAAGACGGACGTCCCAGGAAAAGTCTGTCCGCGACCGGCTGGGGAGGGAGCTCCCTGTGTTCCTCCTCGTCCACCCTGTTTAATTGAAACAACAGCTGACAGACGAACCATAATTTTTCAGACTTTGGTAGACACTTCGTGGACCTTTCCTTGAAAAACAAATCAAGCGAGCCTGGCACTTCAAGGAAAGCAACTGACAGTATTTGTGGCGAAGGATAGAATTGGAGTTTTTAGGCATGAGCTTGACAGCTTTTCAATACTTAAAGACTTTTCTGATGAGATTGGCCATGTTAGTAATAAAGACAAATTTTTTGATATTTTAAAATGAACCGTATCAAGATTCAGAAGATCTGCCAACTTCAGCGAACCACTGCTTTCCAAGTGACCAATCAGGGATGTGACGGCGTCACAAATGGGCAAAGAATTCAGTCTTTCAAGGGGTGCCGTGGACCAGTGGACTTCAGTGTAAAAGAACATAAAAAATCGATGTGTTCGTCTCGATCCCACATTGCAAGAAACTACCACTTGCTTCGTGTCAGTAGTATCACAGAAAAATATCCGCTATTACGCAGAAAGGTTCTTAAAATATTTATTTTTTCCTCCCACTTTTTTTTCTGGGAGGCCACAGTTTCCTTCCGACAGTCACAACAAAACAACTCATCACAAGGGATTACATGAAGAAGCAGATATCAGGATCCAGCCGTCTCATAGGAAGCTTGCCTCCTCAATAGATTGAGAGTTGAAAGCAAAGCAAGTGTCTCACCGCCTTTCTGAAAAAATTGGATTAATTCTGAAGTAATTGGATTGTAATAAAAAAAATAGAGTATGTACATAACCATGCATTGGGATGATTCAATGAATTAAGAGATAAATAGCATTAGATGTATCCGTTTTTATTTCCGATGCAGTAAATATAAATATATACAACTCACCCAAATTAGTCTTTTGTTGTCCATGATTTTTAAAAGCATAGGATTCTGGAACTAAAACATTTGAGATCTGCAGTCTGAATGCAAAATCTGATATCCATTGCTGCCTCGAAGACTTTCGACTCATCTCATTTGTTGTTTTGCAGGTGACCTATTTTCTTCTGGACCTTCTGGTATTTCCTCTCTCGCCCCGAGGTTCTAGGATGCTGTGACAGCCCACCTTGGTTTGTTTGGCTCTGTACGTCCTCCGTTCTGACCATTCTTGATAAAGCTTCTTTTGGTTTTTGATACTTGCTTTCCGCCACTGCTTTGTAGTTTCTTTCCAAATGCCCTCTTCATTTGATTTTAGACCGTTGGTCCCACTTTTATAATGTTCTTGCCTGTTTTCCATGTTCTATGTCATTGTCTTTCACTTCCGCTTTTTGGCAGATTTCCTTGATGTTTTCTTTAATGCTCTGTATTTTAAATTTCGCCTTTTATGTCTTTAACTTTAATGGATGATTTCCTTTCCTCAGACTGGCACTTTCTGTTTCATGAATGCAATTTCTTTCTTATCATTATTAGATATTAATTCTATTTTGTTCTCAAGTGACCTTGGTTTTTTTTTTTTTTTTTTTTTTTTTTTAACATTGCTCTGGTTTCCTCCTGGTTCAGTTTTTGCCTCATTTTGGTCTCTCTCATGGGCAAGGCTTCCCTTAGGTACCTGGTGATGTTTTGTTGTCTATGGACTCATTGGAGGGTTAAGACCCCCTCCTTCATAAAAGTCAGTTACACTACAGGAAGGGAATACAAATGTGTAAGTCCCATAAGAACACAAGAAATTGGGCATTGCTGGACATGAACCAGTGACTTGTCTGTGAACATTGCTCAGAAGGGCGTGTTGGCAGTAAGAAGTGCATGGGGGCTCAGAAGAAAGAGAGGACATTCTTAAGTCTTCAGACTATTTGAATGCCCCCCCGGTCCAACCATTAATTGACCTCTTGCTTCTCTTCTAGGCCCCATGGGCTTATTCCAGAGATCGACTGAACAGTTGGGCTCCAGGCTCATCAGTGATAAACCCAGTGGGTGGTGAGGATAACGTATGGGGGAGAAAAGGGGAATTAAGCCAAAATCTACCTGCCCACCATGCTCTTAAAATGTAGGTATATCCCTTCCCAGGCAAGAGTGTGGAGAATGCCCCTTAGAAAACACACCAATGAATACATCAATGAGTAAATAAATAGGTAAATAATCCTGGGGAAGTCCCTCCACATGTCTTTGTATTTCTATGCATATCAGTGCTTTTATTAACTGCTTTCCCCGCCTTGCCTCCCACTTTATCTCACGCTCCTTAAATGCTGACCACATATTTCGACGGGAAACTGCACAAAACAAGGGTGGAAAACATTTGGAGATGGAAACTGAGAATGTAGGACATGTGTCTCCCTTTTGGAAAGGGTGTGAGCATGCCTTCAATTGTACATATAATAGCCAGTGTTCTTAATGTTTTATTTTAGACATTAGATAGGGGTAAACTGGGTGTATGGATGCTTACTTGACAAAATGGCAAATTATACGTGATCATCCGTTTTCAACTGAGCAAGGTCCCTGCCCCTTCCAAGGGCTCTACTGCAGGGCAGGGACAGTGGGAAACATGGCCATGAGGTTTGCAAGGGGGTGGAGAAGGATACGCCTGGTCTCTGCTGGCGGAGGCGGCCGGACGAGTGGACTGACGCAAGCTCCCAGTGGCTCTCCAGAGCGTCTCCAGCATCGGCGTCACTGATGCAGTGACAGAGCTCACCAGAGACGGTTTCAAACCATGAGTCTCCATCATTCTCCTGAGGCCCATCATTCTCAGTCTTTGGTGTTTCAGGCTGAGATCCCAAGCACTGAGTTGGATTTCCTGGGCTCTATTTGCCAGGTCGCCCAAGGGTTGTGTCAACCCTGAATTGCTATGTTGAACAATGTCAAGAGGAAGGGACTTTTATTTCCCTGCGCCTTAGCCCACGGGACCCCAACTCTTCTTGTCCTCATGCGCCATGATCATGCTGCTTCCAGTGTTAGAGCTCAGGCTTAGTAGACACTGAGCGCTCGTCTCCACAGTGTTTCCTGGATCTTGGTCTTCTGCCTCTAGCGAACTCCGTGGGCCTTCTTCACTCATGATCGGTGGTGTGCCTTTCCCGTGTCATACACCCATAGGCCAGGCCCTGGCAGGGGTCAGCAGTAGGGAGGGCATCTGAGAGACAGAGACATTACTTTCGTTAAATAGGATTCCACACATTCTAAGTGTGGGTTCCATGGCACACGTGGTTCCAGTCGCCAAATGGAATAGCTAAGGAAACAGAGACTGTGGGGCCCACGACTTATCAGCGGCTCGCCTGGTTAGCATTTGTTGGTTTTGCTTTGTACCCTTCAGACATTTAGAGTCAGTCCCCACTGTGCCCTGGTCCCTTAATCATATTAACATTGCTAGACTGGCTGTGATTCTAATGGTATAACGAGATAGAATCTTGTCAGAAAAAAGCAAATTGCCATCTCGTTAGATATGATTCCAATCATTCAGTCTCTTTCTAGAGCTCATGGTTTTAACGTCTGTGCTTTTGTTTTATCTCTGTCCAGAAACTTACACATGCACATGGCTGTACATGTATGCACACATGAATGTGTTTGCTGAACCCGTTGGAACAAGTTCAAAAAAGTTCAGAACATGGGGAGTCTGGGTGGCTTATTTGGTTGAATATCTGACTCTTGCCTTCAGCTCAGGTCATGATCCCAGGGTTGTGGGATTGGGCCCTGAGTCAGGTTCCACGCTCAGCAAGGAGCCTGCTTAAGATTCTCTCTCTCTCTCTGTCCCACCCCCAGCTCACACTCGCTCTCTCTCTCTGAAAAAAAAAAAAAAATTGGAATGTAATGACACTTCAGTACTGAGAACTTCAGCCTGCTTCACCCAAGCACAGATATG
Source organism: Panthera onca (assembly GCF_046562875.1). Lineage (NCBI taxonomy): Eukaryota > Metazoa > Chordata > Mammalia > Carnivora > Felidae > Panthera > Panthera onca. Next base: position 3,418,474 of record NC_138339.1, on the reverse strand, counting down.
CTGCATAGCAAAAATGGTGAATAGTCCCAACTAAGACAATTAGCAATAAGTCACTCCTAATGTCCAGTATCTACCTGCTATCCCAATGTCGTTAAAATTTCCCCGCTTTCCACTTGTTCCAGTAGTGATGAGGTTTTGTGTGTTTGTTTTTGTTTGCTTTGTTTTAAACTAGGATTGCATGGTTGTTATCTCTCCTTGTAATCTAAAGAGCGCTCAATATTTGATTTTTCCTTAGTGACTTTAGAGATGGGACCTTGCAATTGTCCTTGCACTGTGCACTGGTCAGTGTTCTGGACCCAGCCAACCAATCCCAGATTTTTACCCTCAGCTTGAGTGTACTTGTGGAAAAACACCCCTTGGACCTTCCCCATAATTTCACCGGGGTCAGATGTCTTGATTTAATATACCACATTTTGGGTTTGTGTGGTTATTTCTTTCTGTCTGTTGTTCTTGTTTTTCTAACCTTCTATATCATGCAAACTAGAGTTTGGGTCTAGACTTTGAGCTCTTTTTTGTTTTTAATTTTAATGTGTATTTATTTTTGAGAGAGAGATACAGACAGAGCACAAGCATGAGAGGGGCAGAAAGGGAGACACAGAATCCAAAGCAGGCTCCAGGCTCTGAGCTGTCGGCACAGAGCCCGATGCGAGGCTCGATCCCACGGACCTGGAGATCATGACCCGAGCTGAAGTCGGATGCTTAACTGACTGAGCCACCCAGGTGCCTTGACTTTGATCCAGTTCTGGTTAAACCAGCATTGGCAAGCATGGCTTAATAGTATTTATGTAAAGCCAAATTATAGTCTTTCTATTACAGAACAAAAATAGTTACAAGGTTCAGCATTTTGGTTCTCATTGTTTAAAGCAGTATGTTATTAAATGAAGAAACATTTGTTCTATTTCTTAACTCTGAAGAACATATTCTTACTGCCTACTTGATACGGAATAACAGAGATAATACAATTCATAACAATATATAAAAATTGTGGCTATGTTATACATACACACACACACACATGTATATATATATATATATATATATATATATATATATATATATATGGTTCATATAGTGACCAATGATTTATGAGAAATAATACAATTCATAACAATATATAAAAATTGTGGCTATGTTATACACACACACACACACAGACACACACACACAAACACACATATATGGTTCATATAGTGACCAATGGTTTATGAGAAATACATAATTTTCAGCTACAATTTTCTAAAGGCTTTTCATGAGGGGACAAAATAACTTAAACATTTATTTAGCAGGTGAATCCTCTCTTTCAATGTGATAAAATGGAAATTAATGATAGATTTTGTCTTTGTGTCCTCCCATGCAGACTTCGTATAGTTTTTTTTTTAAACAAATTAAGAAGTGAATCTCTTTACATTCAAAAGCTTAATATCATTTCATTAGTGGACATATGTTACAGGGATTTTGGTAAAGATATGCCTGCCCGGTCATGCTAATCAATGTCAAAGCCAAAACGATGCTGTCTATATTGGCTGGGACATGGTATGTGCCTTCAGGTTTAATTCCGAGTTTAACTGAGCATTGGAGCCAATATGCACGGTCTTAACACCGAGACAGACAAAGATGGGTTTGTGCTGAAACTTTTCCTGGTCATGGAGCCACCTGCCGTGGCACGCTGAGAAGGTCATAGAATATAATCTGCACCTCCTGGGAAGCCCTATGGAATCCTGGGATCCAACACCCCCCCAGATGTAGATGAAGACCTTTGGGCCAATAGAGGTCAAGGTCAAGGGCTGTAGTAGCACAGCCAGAGCAGAGTCAGTATGAAGCCCAGGGCTGACAGTGGACGGGCCCTAGGTACATCTCCCAAGTTCGCTGTCTGCACCACCCTGCCCCCACCATGCCCGACTTCCCGAGGTGCCCGGATGCCAGGAGCTCTCTCTGCCTCTATGCACCTACATCTGTTGTTCTACTGGCCAGAAAGCCTGTCTCGCTCCTGACCCCACTTGCAACTTACCTGGCGATACAGGCAAACCCCTGGCCTTGCTGCGTGTCTCTCTGATCCACTCCCTGGGGGAGCTGGGAGCCCCCACCCTCCTCCTGTCTTGTCTATAGCACCTGCTGCTTAAACAGGGCCCTGCCGGCATGCCAGGAGGGAAGCAGCCTTTGGGATGGGCACCGTTCAGACATGTCCCCTTCCCTCAGAGGGAGGAGGCCCCAGACTCTGTGGTCCGCGTGGAGCCCCTCCCACGCATGCCAGAAAGCATCAGGCTGTGACTCTTTTGTCATCAATCCCTTCCATCCCATGCCCTCCTCGTGGGCTGCTTTCTGTGTCAGAGGCCTCATTTCCTCTGCAGCCCTCCTTCTGGCCGTTAATAGCCACTAGCTGTGTGCTAGTTGAATAAACACGCAACTCAACAAATCATCAGGTTTGAGCTCTGATTCTCTAACTTCAAAACGTCCCGAGGAGGAAGGCTCAGCTTTGCCTCTACCAGCCTCGTACCCTCCAGAGAACGCATGGCCTCGTGTTTTTATGGCTCTGGTTACTGAAATCAAGTATGAGCACATGTCCCTACATCATTAAGGATGTTTACCCAATTTCCCTGTTATCCCTCCTCGTTTTCCGAGCCCAGGTCGAAATGAACGCGTTAAGAGCAGGGAGTTCTCCCAAAGACAGAGGCCAAGAGCCAGAAACTGTATCTTCGGAGCCCGAGAAACTGGAACTTCAGGGCATTTTGGTTCCATTCTAATTTATTGCAGCCTTTTCCTCACACTTCGCTCACGACCTCCTTTTGATATTCTTAATTAATTCTGCAATCGCCAAAATCAACCACACTTTTATTTTCTTCCTAGCTAGTGCTTTTTAGTATAAACTGGCACAAACAGATAACATCAGAAAATACCGAAAAATAAAAAGAAACGGACTCTGTTTTTGTTTTCTTTTCCTAATTCATCCTTATCTTTTACTTTGCTCCCGTTCTTGAGTCTGTTGTCAATTCCTCACATCTTCATTTTTCTCTTTCTTTCTTCCTTCTTCTCTTTCTTTTAGGTGCACTCTATTTAGCCAAACCAATCACCCCGTCGGACCGAACTGTGTTAACATATGATTCAGGTTCGAGAATGTGGCAGCCTTTCAGGTCGTTGACGGGCACGTTCCATCATGGCCCCAGTGGTTTGCTTGGCGACCCGGATCATGCCAATGGTCAAGATTGTGTCCTGGGACATGTCGCCTCCAAGAGGGTTGCACTATGGTGAAGTTGATCGAAAAGGCACCGTCTCGATCCCAGGGAGGGGCAGAAAAGAGGAGGTGGTCAGGCTGCAGCCTCTGCTCTGAAGTTTACCTAATGCTCCCTGCCCAGCTCTGCACTGGTGCCTAAAGATGGCGGCCAGGCTGAGTCACGCGCCCGCTGCCTGTGCGAATACTGGGGGCCAGACCGATGGGCAGTGTCTCTGGTGGTCAGCGTGAAAGATCAACAGGGAGCATGGGGGAGTGAGCAATGTGGCACAGAGGCCTCTACGCAGGAACCGTAAATAGTTGCTGGTTTTGGCTTCTGAGGGAGAGGTCACTCTTGGGGGCAGCAAGGGTGGCGTTTATTCAGTAACTGTGCCTTAGCATGTAGGCAGCTTCAGTGCCTGCATTTTTGTGCTGCTGCTGTTGACAAGAACCACAACCTGGTTTTCTTGTTCTCTGCACGTCAAACGCTTCTTTCACACCCCAGAAAGAGAATGACATCGTTCGCAGATTCTTGTCCAATTCTTTCAATCACTTTTAAATAACCTATGGCTCTTCCTTTCACAAATCCGTAAGTGCCGATACAGGGTAGTCGTAGTAATTATCGGTGTAAGGAACGGATCACGGGATTGCATTTTCTGAGCTATTATCCTTACGAGGCAGTTGTCATGACTCATTGCTGTTTCTTCACCAGATTCCTTAGACCATTCGGGGAGGCAGTGGGGGCCAGGCCGTCTCTTTCCCTCCCCTCCCTGCCCCTGCCTTGTTATGTAAGCATCCACTTGTGAGCGCCCCATCTGACCGCCTCTTCCCTTCCCTACTCATCATGACACCTGCTAGAAATCTCAAAGAAAGAGATTTTGTCTTATACGACTGGCACACGTTCATCTTATACCTCTGACACTGAGCACAAACTTTGCATGTAACTTTGAACTGGGTACCTTATTTTACCTAATTATTATCCCTCCCAAAACTCCAAGGTAACTCTCAGCTCTCTTTCTAATGGTCCCACTGTTTCTGTGTTAGGCAAGACAGAGTTTTCCAACCTCAGCACTAGTGATATTTTGGTCTAGGTTGAGGAGTATTTTTGGTTTCTACACATCAAATCCTAGTAGCGTCCCCTTCCCCGAGTGTGACAATCAGATATATCGCCAGACTTTGCCAAATGTCCCCTAAGGGGCAGAATCGTCCCAACAGACAACCGCTGATGCTAAATGTCTAAAAACTTTATACAGATCAGAGATGCCTGGGTGGCTCAGTCAGTTCAGCATCTAACCCTTGATTTTGGCTCAGGTCATGATCTCAAGGTTCCGTGGCATTGAGCTCTGCGTTGGGCTCTGGGCTGGCAGCACAAAGCCTACTTGGGATTCTCTCTTCCTCTTTCTCTGCCCCTTCCCCTCTCTCTATCTCTCTCAAAATAAAATAAACATGCATAAAAAAATAAAAAATAAAGAACAACTTTATACATATCTGAAAACTGGGGCATGGTGAGGTTAACTATCTTGGTCCCCAGTGTCATCCAAGTAGTATGGACTTTCACATTGTTACCCATGTGGCATCACATCGGTCTCAAATCCAGACCATCGATAACTACTTAATGTTTACCAGTGTCCCCACTAATTACTTGAAAGACAAATCTTAAACAAGATAAAATGTCCCTTTCATTTATGAAATAAATCATTTAAAAAAAAATATTTATTTATTTATTATTTTTTTAACATTTATTCATTTTTTGAGAGACAGAGAGCACAAGTAGGGGAGGGGACAGAGAGAGAGGGAGACACAGATCTGAAGCAGGCTCCAGGCTCTGTGCCGATGCGGGGCTCAAACCCATGAACTGGGAGATCATGACCTGAGCCAAAGTCAGATGCTTAACCTACTGAGCCCCCCAGGAACCCCAATAAATCTTAAGACTTAGGGCAAAAATTACCTTTCATTTAATTTCCCATTGTCATTTGCATTGAGATGGGATCTCTTGCAATCCTTAGAGAAGTTTTTGAGAACACTTAGTGATTATGAAGCAGTGATTTCGAGTCATGTGTTGACAGAGGGACAGCAAGAGCTTCCTTGGATGTACAGGATGACAAATGACATCCTCCCCGCAGAGGCTGTGCGTGTGGTGGCATGGTCCTTTCCTGGCCAACGGCTCCATTGTCTGGGAGCCGAGGCAAGTCTGGGAGGTGAGGGGTCGGAAGCGTGAATGGGGAAGTGAGGCCCAAGGAGATGAGAAGACCCATGAGGTCAGGGACCACAGCTGTCATTTTGGTGCCCACGTGATCTTTCTGGCCAAAGTATAAAGAACGTGATAAAAGTGATTGATAAATGAATGAACTTCAGGGAGTTTGGCACAATAAACTCAAAATCCAAAATGGATTCACTTCTGAGATTAAATGGTAACAATTCCATGTCAGATTCTCAAGTAAGTCTTTGCCAAATGTCCCCTAGGGACATTTGTGTATAAACACGAAGAGAATATAGTTGCTGATGTAAATAATTGGTTTCATAGCTCCAAATGTGTGGTCCAGATTTGTTTCTACACAAATTTAAGAGTGATATGATTTTTTTTTTTTTTTGATTTTGCAAGCTTGTGTGCAGGCACTGTACATAACTGTGCTAGTTGTGGGAATACTTCTAGACTCCGGACTTGAAGCTCAAGGGGAAGGAAGAAGTAGACGTTAGTCACTCAGGGAGGAAGCACTTCCTTCTGAAATAATGTGATGTTTCCATGGTCTCCGTGAAAGGAGCGGACGAGTTAATTAATTTGTCTTTTCTTTTAACCTGCTTGGTTCCACCACTCCAACCGGCTTGTGTCCCCACGGACCCTCTGTCTCTGACACGGGCCGTGCCTAACCCATCACCTTCACGACCTTCGCAATCAGTGACCTTTGTTTCAAGGGCACAGCGCAGGCGAGGTGCAGGAGGAAGGCGTCCCTGAGGCCTGAGTAGCGTCGGCCAGGAAAGGAGGTGGTCGAGGAAACCACCGCGCTGTGCCCACAGCTGAGGACTGGCTCCAGGCTCAGAGGCAAAGCGATCCTGAATGTCTGGATGAGACAGTGCTGTTAACTCACCTTGTCAAGAAGGTATGGAACCTTGAGGCGCCTTGGGTGGCTCAGTCGGTTGAGCGTCCGACTTCGGCTCAGGTCACGATCTCGCGGTCCGTGGGTTCGAGCCCCGCGTCGGGCTCTGTGCTGACAGCTCGGAACCTGGAGCCTGTTTCGGATTCTGTGTCTCCCTCTCTCTTTCTGCCCCTCCCCCCGCTCAGGCTCTGTCTCTCTCTGTGTGTCAAAAATAAATAAACATAAAAAGAAAAATTTAAAAAAGAAGTTATGGAGCCTGGCCAAGGGAGCCACTGTTTTGAGGGAAATGGAGGGGTGTTGCTTCTGTAAAATCCCAGAGATGCGGGAATCCTGCCTGCAAGCAAGCTGGGTTGTCTTTGTAGGGAGGCGGCCGGCTCTGCCTCGTGATGAGAGCCTGGGGCTCCGGCCCCTCAGACGCAAGTGCGGTGAGCTCTCTTGACCTCTGTGGTGACAATAATAGGATCCCCCTCCTAGGTTTGTGATGAGACCTGATTATGCTAATATATGCGAGGAATTTAGACCAGGCCTCGGCACAGAGTGCGCACTCCCGAATCACCCAGACAAATGTATTATATACAGAAAGAATCTCTTTACAGATGAGATCCCTCGTATGGGTTTAAATTAGACATGGTCTTCTCACCATCGGGGCTCTTTCTCATACCCGTGCATTTGGGAATGGTGCTGCGGCCACCTCGGCCAGCTGGCAGGAGCCTGGGACAGTCACCCAGACCCCGCTGTCATTGGGTATATCCAACCTCCCACCAGCCGTCAGGTCCTGTTGATTTGGTCTTCCAGGCGCCCCTCCAATCCATCCACTGTGACCCACCGCATAACCACCCCCGCCACCGCCACGCCGTGCTGGGGTCACCTATAAATGGGCCACTGCAGGGTCTCTGACCACCCTCCCAGCCCTCCTCCAGCCAGTCTCCATGATCCAGCTGGAGCCATCCTTGCAAAATGCAGATACGGACACAAACACCCCTTTCCCATGCCTATGCCTACTTTTTAGCCCTTCAGGGGTGTCCCGTTGCTCCGAGACGAGACGCAGGTGCCTCTACAGCCAGGCTCTGGTGGGTTTCCTCGTCTGCCGCAGGGTCCTCTTTCCACTGTGTTCCCCACCCCCCTCGCCTCCCCTGCCACTGCACATCCTTGCATTCTGCAAGAATGCTACTTTGCAGCGACCTGGGCATAGGCTGTTCCTCCGAACGCCTGCTTAGTGGCCCATAGAGGTTATTTTTTAAATTTGTTTTAATGTTTATTTATTTTTGCCAGGTGGGGGGAGAGAGAGAGAGAGAGAGAGAGAGAGAGAGAGGCAGAGCATGAGCGGGGGAGGGGCAGAGAGAGAGGGAGACACAGAATCTGAAGCAGGCTCCAGGCTCTGAGCTGACAGCTCAGAGCCCGATTCGGGGCTCGAACTCACCAACCGTGAGATCATGACCTGAGCCAAAAGCAAGAGTCAGACGCTTAACTGACTGAGCGCCCCAGGTGCCCCCACCCGTATAGATTATTTAAACAGTAGCTTCAGAGCCACCTGCCCGGGAACACCTTGTCCAGTGCCTTGGACAGCTCCCATCTCCCCGCTGCATGCTTTCCAGCACTGGCCTCCCGGGGCCACACTCATTACACTGCAAATTTCCATTTATTGGTGTGACTTTTGTTCCTTCTGCCCATGACCGCAGGCGCTGAGGCCGTCCCCCCAGCTGGCCCGAAGATGGCACAGAGCAGGGATGCAGGTCCAGTGAATGCATATAGAGATGGGGGGTCAGGGCACCCAGAGTTAAGGCGCGTCAGAGGCTTCTGTCCCCACTCTTCGCTAGGCTTCCAGGGTCAGTTACAATTCATTCCACTTCTAGAAAGAAAAAAAAAAAAAAAAAAAAAAAGAACAGACAAGAAAGCTAACGATTCCACAGTCAGGAGCTTTAATTTTAAGTAGCCCACTACACTGTGTTAATTGCTTATGAAATTGGGACAAGTTGTGCACGTGTCCCTCTGAAAAATAAATGCTATCACAGAAGAGATGAATATCCATTACTAAGAGATGATGATTTGCTCTATTTCCTCAGTCAAGCAATATTTATCAGGCACATTGATTTAACTAGAGGCTATTGGCAGATACAAATGGTTGATGACAAGAACCAAAAAACCACCTTCCATTGCCACCAGGGCTTTTCATTTTAACGTAATGCTTTTTGGAATTACTGACGCTCCAGCTACGCCTCAAAGACGAATGAGCGGCTCCTGCCGGGTTCGATACATCACACTCCGGAGTTTGCTTAGCCTGCGTGCTATGGTCATTGCTTCCCAGAGTTTAAAAACACCTGGAGCATTTACTGGAAGTTTCAGTAAGAAGACAACAACAACAACAACAACAACAACAGCTAAAGCTGAAAGAGAAATTGAACACAATTAACATGGTTTAAGTTTTTAAAATTTTTTAAATGTTAATTTATTTTTGAGAGAGAGAGAGAGAGAGTGTGAGAGCGCAGAAGGGGAGGGGCAGAGGGGGAGGGACAGAGAGAGAATCCCAAGCAGGCTCTGAGCTGTCAGCACGAAGCCAGATGTGGGGATTGAACCCACGAACCCCGAGATCATGACCCGAGCCGAAGATGGACACTCAACCGAGCCACCCGGGAGCCCCAAATCAGCCCTCATTTTAAAGGTTGCAGATATAAGAATGGTCCCTTTTCCTTGAGAGAAAAGCAGCATAGCATTGTTGGGAAGTCACATAGAAGCCTCCACTGCAAGCTCCTGTGTGTGCCGAGACACTGAAACCAGCAGAGAATGTTCTGTTCCCTTCAGCCTGATTAACAGGCATCTTGAAAGCTTTAATGAGAAAATGGCTAGAATAGGGCAAGAAATCAGATCACAGGATAAGGCTGACACGTAAGGCTTTTTTATTCCCTCTAAAATGGAAGTAATAGAATTTGCACTGTATAAAGTCATTAATCCCAGGAATCGGAGGCACAGCTGTCTCTGGGGCTGGGGGCAGGGTAAAAGGACGTCAAATGTGCGTATTGGGATTTGGAAGGTGAACCGTATCGCACGAGATCCCGGGTGAGTCTCACACTGCCTTCACCCCGGCTTTCCTTTTTCACCATCGACGATGATGTCTCAGTGCCTGCTTCTGGTCCACGTGCTTGTGATTCTTCAGGAGAAAAACGCAACAACGTTAAGTAGCAGACAAGGCTAATTGAGCGACTTGGGTCACTCTCAAGGTGTCCCATAGAGCGCATGGCGTCCAGTTCAGCCACAGAGACTTTCCTGAAGTTCTCAGAGGAGCCTCGGAGCCCAAAGAGCAGGTGAGGCAGGTCCTTGGTATCACGGGTGTGCCCAGGAAGGGGGAGTCTGGACTCTCAGTTTGCAAAGTCTGGTTCCCTCGTGCATTCTGGGCCATCGCGTTAAGGGGCGCCTGGGTGGCTCAGTCGGTTAAGCATCCGACTTCAGCTCAGGTCACGATCTCACAGTCCATGAGTTCGAGCCCCACGTCGGGCTCTGGGCTGATGGCTCAGAGCCTGGAGCCTGCTTCCCATTCTGTGTCTCCCTCTCTCTCTGCCCCTTCCCCGTTCATGCTCTGTCTCTCTCTGTCTCAAAAATAAATAAACGTTAAAAAAAAAATTAAAAAAAAAAAATCTACGGTGGTGCCTGTCCACCAACCTTGTGGGAGTTAATCATGAGCCTCCACACGGTGAGAAACGTGCCCTCGAGGCTTGGATTTTCCAACGCACACCAGCAACAGGATTGCGCTCTCTCTGCCCTGGGGGGGATGCCTTCATAAGGAATGGAAGAAGTTCAGTGTTGCGTGGTTCATGACCTGGGCTCAGACAGACAGGTGACCTGGCATTACGATTTACTGGTCATGTGAATACAAGGAAGAGCTTATGCCCTGGGAGTTTCTCCCCACTCTCTAGAAGATGAAACCTATAGCCATATCTATTCCGTAGCGTATTTCAGAGCGTTGAGTGTGATCACCTATGAAAACTACTTAGCCCCGGACCTGGTACACAGGAGGATCTCAGGAAGCATCACCGGGGGAAGCCTACTGCTGTCATTATCATCACTGTTATGCTAAAACACCAGCATCATAATGTTTCCATTGTCAACTCAGGGAGAAGCAGAGAGATGGCTCTCTCTATCACAAGACAAGGTCAAGCTTGGGAAATAATAATTCACACCTGCTCTTTGACCTAAAATAACACAAGACAACAGTTCTCACGGTGCGTTTAACCTTCCCGAAGGCCAAGGCGGCAATATTCTTAACTGCCATTGCTTAATGCCTGTGGGTAAATGGTCCCAGAGGGTTGACTTTGCATCCTGAGTAAAGCGTGAGGGGTGGGATTTATACTGCACGCTCTTCAAGGGGACTGCAGTACTCTCTCATTCTACCTCATGGCTGTCTCTAAGGATATTGGTCAGAATTCCGTAATACTTGGTAGCTGAAGATACCAACATATGCGGCCTTAAATAAATCATTAAGCGGCCAAGCATGGCCTATTGAAGGGAAAACACCTAAGAAAACTCACCTTGCAGAAGTAAATGACTTTCCTAAATATCAACGATAAGGCAATGTTTATTTTTTACATTTTAATGTTTTCGAATGTTGTTCATTTATTTTGAGAGAGAGGAGGAGGCGGGGAGGGACGGAGAGAGGGAGACGACCTCAAGAAGGCTCCACGCCGTCAGCACAGAGCCGGACATGGGGCTCGATCTCACGATCCATGACATCTGAGCCGAGATCAAGAGTCGGGCGCACCACCTGAGCCACCCAGGTGCCTCGATAAGGCAACTTCTGGCCTCTTTAAACATAAATGTGCTACATTTCATACTGAAATGGCTCTTTCCTGCTTTGCCCAAAGTCCCCATACTTTCTGTTTGTCATGTGGGTTTATGTTTTCATCAGTGAAAAGGATTACCTTGCTCTGGCAGGATTGAGCCCGCCTGGTTCCCGAGCTGTAGTACAACTCACACAACCTTTCCCTCCATATCAGACTTTGGGTTTCTGTGTCTCCTTGCAAACGTTATTTTCTCTCGTGTCTTAGCGACTATCTCCCGAAAGATGACTTCACATCACCTGGAAGTGTGCCGTCAAATCCGGATTTCTGTTAATCCATTTCTGTTTCTTTTTATTTGTTGCTAAAATGCAAACGTGAATTATTTTCTCTCTTGCCTCGAAAGGAGGCAATACTTGTCTGTATTCTTTCTTAGGGTAGATTCTATGGAGAGATGTGTTTGAAGTAATCTCAAACCTATAAATAAAAACAAGGTGTTTCATTCACACAGTGCCTGAGATTCCTTCTCTGGACAGGTAACAAGAGATCTCTAGAAGTAAGGCCTCCTGAGATCTTCCATAACAGCAGCCATGGCATTTGGGGACCAGGCACCCCCCTCCAAGGAGCACTTGCAGTCTGAGGGCAAAGATACCCTCTTTGTGTCCTAGGCTGCTGGGCAGCTGAAGCTCCCGGCTTCAGATAAACAAGCTTTTGAGGGATCACGCACGTCTCATTTGAACCTTTTTTCACATTGACTCATTTTCTTCAACTTATAATCGTTGTAAATATCTTATAGGCTTGTGCAAGGGTGAGAGAATTTCGGAACCCTGAAAAGCACTCGTGTGTGCACACGTGCACACACACGTGTCCTTGGAAGTTTGTTTCACACACTCTGAGAAACAATGAGTCCAGTGGCCCTAAACGTCCCTTTCTCATTTCCCCTTTCCATCCTCCTTCTTCTTCTGCTTCTTCTTCTGCTGCTGCTGCCTCTGCTTCTTTTGGTTGTTCAACCTTGATGGTCATCCTTCTGCCATAAAGGATCCAGGATGATTGGGAGGTCAAGTCATGCAACCAAACAAACGACCAACTAAAGGCACATCAGAGCCTGTCAAGTCAGGGAACGATATTAAACAGAGCCCTGTATTTATCTTTGGTAGCGACAGCTCATTCGCAGGAGGCCTTCACGAAGTCACGTACGGCACTACTGAATATTTTGTTCACCAGGACACAATCCTCCATTGCGGGCGGCCCAAAGACCGCTTCCCTTGGATGTGTTCAGAAGTGCTGTCATGATCCTTACTCGTTTTTGTTAATCCTCCCAGGGTGTAATTAGCACCATGTTTCCAAAGATCAAGCTATTACAATTTCCCCCATCTGCTCCTTGATGCTTAAAACCCCTTTGCAGAGCACAAAGCTTTTCATTCAGTACGCAGAGATACTGCTTAAAATGAAAATATCCTTGGAAGAGGCAATACAATGACTTAAAAGTATTACCGAGGCATAATTTACTAACACCACATCTCTCTGGCGTTCAGGTTTTGTGTTGGAAGATGAGAAAAGATGCCCCTGAGGATTCAATTTGAGGATGAAATGAGTTAATACGTATAAAGGGCTTAGTACAGTGCCTGGCGCACAGCATCGGCTAAGGAGAGGGGTTGCTATTGTCTCCATTTTAAAAAGGAAGAAGTGGCCTGTGCGGGCTAATGGCGGTGGTTCAAACCGAAGCTGCCTCCATGCTGTAACGAGCTGTGACAAACGACACCTCCAGTGGCCGCAGCCTAATTCAGTTCTTTGTGCTCAGCTACACGAGGAGCTGGCAGGTGCATTGTCTCAGTCACTTTTCTTGGCCTCCTTATGCCCCGGACAGCGAGGGGCACTGGCCACGTGAGGCATCCGGTGTTCGGATCCCCCAGCCGACAGCCTCCTGGAGGCTAATCACACCTGATGGCTGGACCCGCACTACCAGGTGGTGTCTTGGCACCGGACAGGCTTTGGGGAGCCGCCCGGCCGTCCTACATGGTGTGAAAGCATTCTTGCTGTTGTGGCCTCTCGGCTTGTGAAGACCCAAGAGAGTGGATCATCATGACGATGTATCCCATGGCGAAAAACTGGTCGAGATCCCGCCCGCCTTATGGAGATGGGTCAGAGTCCCCAGCCACGTTGGTGCGTGGCCACTGGAGGGCCACGGGGCTTTCTTTTTCAGTTGCTTACATTCCTGAGGGGCACATAACAGGGACAGCCACCCTGGGTCCTGTGCCACCCTGTGGGTCAGTTTTTAAAGTGGTTCCATTCATTCAGGAAATGGCCTCCCCAAATGCACTCAGCACATTATCCATCCAAGCAGAGCAGATTGATGTGTAAACACACACACACACACACACACACACACACACATAACTTAGAAATTAAATCTCCCTTGAAATATAAGGCCACATAATTGAGTTTCTGTATATGTTGTTTGGAGACAGTAACAAAGAAATGTAAAACAGGATCCCTGAAGCTGGAACACCTTGTAAAATCTGGTTAAGCCATGTTGAAAAATACTTGAATGCCCCCATTAGAAAACACAGACTATTTATTACTTCCTTTTCTTTAGCCCTACGAGGCATAAGCTCCCTTCTTTTTTTTTTTTATATTCCTTTCTCCCCCTTTCAAAGTGCACTCATTGAACTCTTGGCAATTAGTGTAATTGAAATTTATTGACAATGTGGCCGATGTGGAAGCCCATTGTCCCCGAGCGAGTGCGGCTGTGAGCTGCTTCGTAGCAGAGTCAGGCAGCCCGGCCTTGCTCAATCACATCAATGGGCCACCGGCTGCCAAGGGTTCCTTTGGGGGTATGAATGTTACTTAGTGATAAGAGCCTTTCGAAACAGGATCCCTGGACCCCATCTCTTGTGGGAGATGGAAATGAAATATGTATTTGGCTGCTGTGGAAAATTAATGTAATTGGCTCCCACATAAAGCTTTGACAAGTTGACCTGTTTGAAATCCAAGGAGGGCTTCGAGCCCCGTATCATATTATCTTCAACTAACCCAACCACGCTTAGTGCCCCCCACCCCAAACACACTGGAGGTGAAATGAAATGGAATTTGGGTACCGGTGTCGAACAACACTTCTGTTGAACACAGTTATTATTTTTGCATGTGTAGCTTCAAGATGAAGGGGTTAGGATGATTGGATTTTCGCGTGCATGTGTCTGTGTTGATAGCTCTCGGTGTGGGTTTTCTTTTCATTGGCGAGGCAAGGGTGGAAATGTTTGGAAATGTACATGGCCACATCTGTCTTCAGACCTGTGCTGTCTCCAACATGCAGTATGAGTTTAAAATGTAGATGTGTAACTTGATTAGATTTAATTGGACTCATTTAGAAGGCAGTGCAGATTTCCAGGTTTCTCTTCTGAGAGGACAGATACGTTCTATTTTAATGCATAGGGATTTCGGCATGTAAAGCTAACAGGAGAGATATATTGAAATCTCTACCCATGGAAATGGGCATATGACGTTTTCCCTCAGGGGAATTTCTTAGGAGGAGATTACTATGGTGAATTAATTTTAGCTGCTGTCCTGTCGGCTTCCTAATTTCAGATAATGTGCTCTTTTGATTTATTTAATAGGACCCTAAAATGCAACACCCCAGAGTTTAAGAGAATACAATGATAAATTGGAGAGCATGTGAGAAAGCATGTGTATATGTTTCTTCCTTTGAGAAAATCTTCATGCTCTTGTTAAATCCTGAATTATTTGCATGCGTTAATGTACACAGACCCTTCCCTCACTACCATTTTAGAGGTAACCTCGAAACAATAACTTAGCACGTTTTATTGATTCCACATTTAAAAATGGATTGGGTAAGCACCTTATTATTTTCTCTCATTTCAGCGGTAGAATTTGTTTCTCTGAGGAAGGTTTATTGCAGCTCGCAGAGAGCTGAAGTCAGTCTTTCTCAATGACTTTTAACACTTGAACACACTCTATAGGCGAGGAGGGTTCTACACTAAGGGGTCGAGCATTAGGGTATCGCCTTGAAATTCTTGGATGACACGAGAAAAAGGACAGAGGAGGCAGGTGGCCAGAGGGATTGCATTCTGCCTAGGTGCACTGACGTGACAGGTGATTGCTGAAGGGCGTGCCAGGGTGGACGCGAGGCTGGAACCCGTGGTCTTTCCGGTCGCCAGCTGGGAGCCACAGGAAGTGGTGACGATCCAG
The DNA here is from genome assembly GCF_046562875.1 of Panthera onca. Classification (NCBI taxonomy): domain Eukaryota; kingdom Metazoa; phylum Chordata; class Mammalia; order Carnivora; family Felidae; genus Panthera; species Panthera onca. Next base: position 3,403,202 of record NC_138339.1, on the reverse strand, counting down.
CAGACAAGGAGCTTGGCTCTGTAGCGAGATTATAAGGCTAGCAAGTGGAGGTAAGACTCCGACACCCGTTTTAGTCTTTGTTTTCCTGTAGATTTGTTATTAAAGTGTCGCTTTGTTAATAATTATGAGTTCAGCGTGAACGTGAGTAGATCTGGTAAGGAATACTTTTCTACCTGTCCTGCCCATGGCAATGAGAGCCCTGGGCAGTAGGGACCTTGGACGCAGGGAGGACTAAATGCATACAGAAGCATCCTCCACACCAGCACCGTTGCCATGAGCCGTAACCGCTCTCAGCTTGAGCCACGACGAGAAAGCCGAGTTTATCTCAAGGAAGTCAGGCTTCACATACATGTAGCTGTTGTCCAACTTGAAACAGGATATTTTGGTCAGGGTTCCGCACAGAAACAGAACCAATAGAATGCATGTATACAAATAAAATTTTTCATTGACTGACTTACTGATTTGTTGATTATAAGGAATTGGTTCACACAGTTATAGAGGCTGAGAAGTCTAGACTTAGGAGTGCCGATGGGACAGTTCCAGTCCAAAGTCCGACTTGGGCTCAGGTCATGATCTCGTGGTCCTGAGTTTGAGCCCAACGTTGGGCTCAGTACTGACAGCTCAGAGCCCGGAGCCTGGTTCAGATTGTGTGTGTGTCTCTCTCTGCCCCTCCTCTGTTCTCGCTCTCTCTCTCTTAAAGAATAAATAAACATTAAAATAATTTAAAAAAAAAGAATGAGCTAAAGAATGAAAAACCATAGAACATTCTGTAAGGCATTGCTTAAAACAGTTTGCTAATCCCGGAACAAGCATTTTTATTAAATACTTTGTACTACAACATGTGGAAAAAGTCACCAAGTTGTCTGAAAATTGCATTCCAAAGGTTACATGAAAGGTTTGGATCATTGTCAGATCGTGCCTGAGTCTCCTCTGCCACACGGTTGGGGGAACAGAGACACCAAGGACTTCAGAGACCCCAACAGACCTTGTGGGCTGTGAGACCACGGCTCAGAGATGTCATGTGTGAGTAGCTGGGGGACAGAGCCCAGCAGATGTGGACGTGGCCCATAAGCAGTCTGGGACTCTTGGAGAATCTTCCTTTTGCAGAACTGTTTAGCTTCTACAAGACATAAAGGGGACAGGGCCTTGCTGAAGTGTATTTCAAAGCAACACTTCCCTCCTGAAGGAGAGTGCTAGGCCCTGCCTCATGCGTAGTTGCTTCTCTCGGAAGCCGGGCGAGATGCTCCTAACCTCTTTGCTTCGGTCCCCAAAGCAGTTCACCGGACTCGCCTCCTTTGGGTGGAGACACTGGCAAGCACTTCGAAAAGCCTGCTAAGTTCTCCATACCTGGGGCTCCCTGTAGCGCCCCCAGAGCTGAGTTTGGGGGGGCGTCCGTGAGCAGCAGGTCAGGCCAGGTGGTTCTATGTCAGGGGCCCGGGAAGTGAAGAGTCAACCAGGGAAGGAAGCCCTGACAGAAAGAGGGGGGTCCGCACAGGGTCGGTAATGTGTTCTACAGAACATGACTATTCCGTTTACTGCTCTGTCCAATAACACAGTAATTGCCATACCGGCCGACTTGTCCTGTGTCACCGAGGCTTGACGGCTGATCGACATTCAGAACAGAGCAAAATCTCACTGAACTTGCCTTCATTTCAGACATGCAGGCCACGATTTCAGTCTAGAGAAGCCTCCACACAGGCAAACAGGAGCCCACGGCAGGTGGCGGCCACAGGGAGGGGAGGGGGCACTCTGATTCCCAGAGTGGCTACGTTACAATATTCAAATGTCCAGTGTTCAGAAAAAGAAAAAAAAAGCCAAAAACGAAACTAGAGAGAGAGACACACAAAGACACAAGACAGTATGACAGGAACAAAACCAAATTAACAGAAACTGTCCGTGAGGAAGCCGTACCAGACTTGAAATCATCTGACCTTAACGTGTTCACAGAGCTAAAATGAGACCCTGGACAAAAGACTAAGTTAGCCCGAGGAGCCTCATGGTTACCCATTGGCACAGACACATGGCAGTCACCTGCAAGCCTGATTTCTACTTCCTGGGGCTCCGACTCCGAGATTTTCCTGGACTTGCCAGAAAAGTATGAATCCAGCCATGATATCAGCATGCATATTCACGCTCTTACAGCCCAGACTTTTCAAGGAGTAGGACCACAGTGAGTCATGCTAATCTCTGTGTCATACTTGGTGCACAAGACAGTCTGCCATAAAGAAAAACAAAATTGGAACCAAGTTGAAAACCAACCCATCTGAGATAATTCCTGTGTTCCTCAGTGTAAGCCAAGAGAGAAGAAAGGATGAAACCATCTAAGAAGATGATTCGTTCAGCCAGGAATTCAGGGAAATTCCATCACCTTGAAACATTCCCAAAAGTAATGAAAAAGGATAAAGTTTCTAATATTTTAAAAGCCATTAAAATATCCAGTCGTTTGATAGGTATTAAGTGCCAGCTTGGGTCAGCCATGGTGCCAAGGGACAGAGTGGATAGATGAATGAACACAGCCTCAACCTGGGAAGTGTTTCTCAGTCCTTCCATAGATGAACAAAGCTAACAGGCGCCATATTGATTTCATAAGGTTATCGCTAAAAGGGTTTCAAAACGGAGTCTTCTTTTCTCATTTCCCAATTTCTCAGGTATAGAGACTTTGCGTGTCCCTTTGGGGTAGAGACTCAGAAATTGCCACCTTTATATAACAGTGATATAAATAACAATCATAGAATTTAAGAAACAGAAATAATAATAATTATAAATCGAGTATCTACCCTGAGACAGCTGCTCGGTTTTGTACTTGGCAAAGGTCATCTCTTTTTGATTTCCTCATCTTACAAACTGAGTGGGAGATGCATTTAGAGATGATGAAACAGGCTCAAAATGATTGTCGCTGGCCCATGGCCATGCAGCTGGTAAGTAGTGAAGGGTGTCTCTCCATACAAACTCCAGACAGGTCGTACTGACTCAAGGGCCCTCTAGGCCATCTCTCCATTTCCCTCCTCGCACGCCATAAAATCGTCTTCCAGCAACAAAGCAGTTTGCACAAGATCGAATGAAACTAACTTGTTGTCTCTGGTGGGTGAAACCCACGCACCATGTTCATGAACATTTGGCCTGCCCTTTCCCCCGATAAGAGAAAGAGACGCCCACTGAACGGATACTTCAAAATATATCTTAAAATATTTGTTTGGTATTATTAGAAAGTAGACATGTGTCCCCAAGAAACAAACTGATACATACCCAGTATCTTATGCCATGTTAGGGTTGTTATAGAGAGGAGCTGTTGGTGACACAAATGATGCAGGAACTGCTGGTTTTCTTTCAAACACAGGTGCTCATTTTGGGAGACAAAGCATCAATAAAACTACATGAAGAAACTTCAGAGCTTGAGTTACACATGTGACGCCCACCTCATATTCTTGAGAACATCTCTACAAGCATCAGGCAGACAAAGTCAGGCAACTTGGGTAAGCAGCCAAGTAGGCAGACTTGGGTAAGATATATTTTCAAGTTAAAAGTGTCTCCTTTTTGGGGGCGCCTGGGTGGTTCAGTTGGTTGAGCAATCGTCTCTTGATTTCATCTCAGGTCATGATCTCATGGTTCATGGAATCAAGCCCGGAGTTGAGCCCTGAGCTGGCAGCGCAGATCCTGCTTGGGATTTTCTTTCTCTCTCTCTCTCTCTCTCTCTCTCTCTCTCTCTCTCTCTCTGCCTCTGTCCCTCCCCACCCTCTTGAAATAAATAAATAAATACACATTTACAAAAATAAGTGTCTCCTTTATCTCTGTGTAGCCATAAGGAGACATGTAAGATACACGTGTATCTCTCAGCACAAACACCGTGTCTGGCCCAGAGAGCTGCGGAACACACGTTCGTTTGAAGAAAAGCAGACACGTCACCCGTCATACTGTCCTTTCTCATTCCCATTCTGTCTCTGTTTTGCTACAGCCCCGGTGAGAGTCACGGGGTGGAGGTAAACAAAGGAGCAGTCGTGTTCCAGAGCTTCCCAATTTCCAGGCAACGCACCCAAATCTCCCAGGCCTATCTCCACCATCTCCACCAGCGAATCGCCTGCTAACATTGCCCCTAAACCGCTGTGTTCTATTGCCACAAAACGAAGCATGAATATGCCGATAAATACTAAGTCGTCACATTTCATCATTTAGAATGTTGTGTCTGGTGTTTTACACACGTTTCCAGAGGCCCTTTTGCTCCACATTGCCCAAGCAGCACGACAATTTATCCCAAAGTGTTTGGGAACACGGACACAACTTACCGCTGCTAGACTTCAGATTCCCCTAGGGAAGACACTGCACCTTACCTGTATTCAGTATCGCGTCGGGTTTCTTGGCTTTTAGCAGAAAATAAGTATGTGGGGTTTTTTTAATTTTTTTTTGATGTTTATATATTTTTTGAGAGACAGAGCATGAGCTGGGGAGGGGACAGAGAGAGAGGGAGTCACAGAGTCTGAAGCAGGCTTCAGGCTCTGAGCTGTCGGCACAGAGCCCGATGTGGGGCTCAAAGTCACGAACCGCGAGACTGTGACCTGAGCCGAAGTCGGACACTTAACCAACTGAGCCACCCAGGCCCCCCAAAAATAAGTACGTGTTGAAACGAAAGTGCTTTTATTATATATTGGCGCATAATAAATCACACAAAAAAGCAAGTAATATGGGCAAGTAATAGTAAAGCATGGAATATATAATATATCTGACATATATCGTATATATTAAAGTTTGTTTTTATTTATTTTGAGAGAGAGATAGAAGGTAAGTGGGGAGGGGCGGTGAAAGAGGGAGAGAGACAATCCCAAGCAGGCTTGGCACTGTTAGCACAGAGCCTGATGTGGGGCTTGAACTCACAAACTGTGAGATCTTGACCGGAGCTGAAACCAAGAGCAAGATGCTTAACTGACTGAGCCATTCAGGTGCCCCACAGCTGGATATATATATTATCTCTGAGTTTCTGTGAGTCGAGAATGTGGATGCAGCTTATCTGGGTCAGGTTTCTCTTGTGGTTGCAGTAAGGGTGTCTAAAAGGACTGCGGTCTCATCTGAAATCCCGCCTGGGGAAGGATCCACCTCCACTCCCACTCCTGTGCGTATGACAGGATTTGGTTCCTTGCAGCCTGTTGGACTGACACCTCCTTTCCTTGCTGGCTTTTGTCCAGAGCCGCCCTCACTTCCCTGTCTGATGAGCCTTTCTAGAGCATCTAACTAGGTAGCTTCATCAGAGCGAACAAGCGAGAGAGACAATAGCCTAGACGGAAACCACCCTCTCTGGAACATAACCCCCAAATCCACACTGGGTTCTGGCTGCCAGAAGTGAGTCGCCAGGTCCAGCCTGCGCTCAGGGGCAGGGCCTTGGGCAAGGGTGTGAATGCCAGGAGGCAGGATCACTGTAGTCATTTTAGAAACTGCCAGCCACACTTGCGCGTGCTCAATTCTCACTTGGCCATTTGTGATTTGTTTTATTTTGCATTCGTCTTTTGCATTATGCAAACCTGCATCCGTTTTTATCCTAGGGGAACGCGGATCAAAGATGGGCCTGTTGATAACTCAAACAGTGCATCGTGTCGTTGATGAGCCCCTTCTACCTTAATCACGGTGACACTTTTCTTGATGTGTGAAGCTTCGCTTCACGTAGCCCTCATCTGATATTTAACACATCCCCTTTCTTTTTGCGAGTGCCTAGGAGGATATGCTTCCAAACACATTTTCCTCATCTTGCCTCACATTCTGCTAAATTTTAACTGGGTCAGCAATTTCCTTCGACTGGGTCACTAGGTTCTTTACTTTAGGTGAGTTGTGTTGTTTAATAAGACCAGGAATTACTGTTAAATATACAGATCCTGTAAGATCTTTGCGCGAAAGTACCCCTTCCCGTTGGAAATCTCGTAAAAAGTCATTATTTTTTGAAACTGTCAAAGGGATCTTATTTTAAGGTAGCGTGGCCCGGTGGATACGAGCGCAGTTTCTGGCGAACTGTACCGCCTTGTGTAAATTCCTTGATCACTCTGTGCCTCCATATTCTCGTTTATAAAAGAAGAATGATAATGGTAGCTTCCTCATTAAGGATGTTGTTGGTATTAAATGACTTAATATTTGGAGAACACTTAGAACAATGGCTGTCTTTTAGTAAGTACTTTATAAGTGTCTGTTAAATAAAATAAATGGCTTCGGAGAAGGATTTAACATTTTCTTGGCAGATGTGCTTGGCGTACTTAATATTATTTCAGTCATTCTTATGAATCTTAACTAATTCTGGTATCCCCAGGAGTAACCACTTAGAATAAATAATTTGTCCTTCCTTTGTATCTGAACCAACACTAGTCTCTGGCCCCCTCGGGGAAAGGGACGGTATCTGACTTCACCCCTTCATGTTCCAGGTTTCCTACTACGCCTGGCACGTGGAAGGCATTCAATAAACAGATGTTTAACTAATTTCACATTGTTTGGGGGTGACAATTTGCAAGGAAAAAGGAAAGGAGAGACTGTCCTTTAAATGGAGTGCGTTTTGGCCACGTTTGCCTGCAGTTTAGAAAAGCGAGGTATCTTCTTTTCCACTCTATCACTCAGCCAATTAATCAACACTTGAATGAATCCCAAGACAGACCCTTCGTTTTGTCTACTTATTAACTTTCATTATGTGCAATAGCTAAAGTGTAATTGTGAACTGGATGGATTATGCCGTAAACTTTTTTCCTATTACACCATTCCTTCACAAATCCCCTTATTAAAGTGTACCGAGGGTGATATATTATGTTAAGAAGGTTTAAAACATAAGGTGACAATGACCTTCCCTTTAATTAACTATGATGGAAACAAAGGTGGGCCCGATGATGATAGAGCGCGGCGGAAAACCATAAATCACCCTCCACACGGGAAGACAGGACACAGCTACAAAAATAACCTTGCGCTTCCCAGGTGAAGCGAGTGTTCCAGTGCTCTGCTTGCACTATTATTTATTTACACATCACTCCGTGGTGTCACGGGCGCAAGAGGGGGCTCAGGAGACCCGAAAACGAAAGCCTGGCCGCCGCCTGCCGAGATCAGATTTCTGAAGCGCTGAGGCTATCCTGTTCAAAAATGTCGACATTACCAAGTATCAGATACTTGGTACTGGTTTAATTATTATCGTCGAGGCACACGTTACCTATAGCAAAATACACAGATCTTCGGGGTTCGGGACAATGAGCTTTGACAATTGCACACAGTGGAGTGATTGTCATCAGCATAGGACGTACGACAGCTGCATCACCCAGAACGTTCCCTGGTGCCCTTTCCAGTCAACTCTCCCTTCCGGTATCACTATCCTGAATTTTACCAGCATACCTTAATCTCACCCATTCTTTGATTTCACAAAGATTGAGTCACACCGTGTGCGATTAAAGTTTTTTCTTTATTTAGGCACCATCTACCCTAATTTCTACATGTGTCTCCTCTTCTCCTCCCTCCCTTCCTTTTCTTCCTTCTCCTCCTGTTGTCCTTGTTCTTTGCTGGATACAGTGTGGCCTGGGACTGGAGCCTGGCCTCGCTTCCTCCCCCAGGGCTCTGCTTTTGCTCACAGCGCCGGGAAGGCCCGCCTGCCTTTAGGAACAGTGGTTCTGGCCAGGTGTCTGCTTGGATCTTGGGTACTTTACCAGAGGAAACTATCCACAGTAACTTGATCGGACGTCATGGTTCGCTGCCACTTCCCCACCCTCCGTCCCCCAGATGAGCTCCACATTTTCCTCTGCATGTGAAGCGACAGGAGTTTCATCTCGGCCACATAGGTATGTCTAGTCTCAGACTAACGGGGTCATTTCTTCCCTTCTGCAAAAAAAATTTTTTTTGATGTTTGTTTGCTTTTGAGAGACAGAGAGAGGGACAAAGAGAAACAGAGCACAAGTGGGGTGAGGGGCAGAGAGAGAGGGAGACACAGAAGCTGAAGCAGGCTCCAGGATCCGAGCTGTCGGGGCTGGAACCCAGGAACCGTGAGATCACGACCTGAGCTTAAGTCAGATGTTTAATCAACTGAGCCACCCAGGCGCCCCTGTGTTTATCCATTTTTGAGACAGAGAGAGACAGAGTGTGAGTGGGCAAGGAGCAGAGAGAGAGGGAGACACAAAATCTGAAGCAGGCTCCAGGTTCCAAGCTGTCAGCCCAGAGCCTGACTCGGGGCTCAGACTCAGGAACTATGAGATCATGACCTGAGCCGAAGTCAGATGCTTAACCACCTGAGCCACCCAGGTGCCCCAGATTTGCTGCGTTAATATGTAGGGAACGAGTCCTTTGGTAATGTGTCTGGATTATGCATAAGAAAATCTGGTGACTTTATCCCAGATATGGTCTCATGGGCTTTGCTTCACAAAGGTGATTCAGGAGAGAAGCAAGACCCGAGTTCTAGAGGATACTGTGGTGCTGTGAGTGCCATTTCCAGCCACTGCCAGCCACGTGGCCAGATGAGCTGTCCTCAGCGTGTCCACAGACTAACCCCAACTGCTACCGGCCCGCCAGGAGACGGGGACGGCCTTTGAGAAACAACAGGAAAGTTGTGAGCACGGAGGTTTTTGCAATAAGTACTTTGTATCGCGTGGTGCCCGTAGACTTTTATACCAAGTCGTCATTAACACTGAGCCAGCCGGGAAATGTTTCTGGAAACTTTGCACGTGTAAGGAAGTGCCCACTGTTAGCAACAGCTGTGGGTTGCACCTGCAGGGGTCCGCTCACGATGGGCGTTGCGTGGAGAGGCTCCTGTTGCATAATCTCGTGGACCAAACTTTAGCGACGTGTGCCCTTCAAGGGTGGGGGAAATCTCCGTACGTGTGCAAAGACTCCGGTTTAATGGACTGCTGCTTTCTTCAAATGTGCTCGGTTTTGAGGTTTTTTCAATGACAAAGGTGCACAGGCAAAAGTTCTCTCCACTAAACTAGAAGTTTGTGTGCCCATAACACAGCGAGACAACCCCCCGTCAGTTCCCATTTGTCCGAGGGCATCTGAGCCACAGAGTTTCACAGAGGTCTTCCTTCTTCCTTCTCTCCTTCTCTCCTTGGGTAGAAGGTAGAGAAGGGGGTTGCAGGCAGAGACGTCTCTCAGTCACCCACTTTCTCCTTCAGAGCCCTGCTGGTCACAGACCTTCAGCGAGAAGCCAGGGAGCGCCATATATTTAAGTCAACACCCACGTGTCACTGCTAGTCCCCCCACCGGACCTGGGTCCTGGGGACACCTCCACATGCAAGGGACATCTGTCACACCAGCACTGCCTTTTTCACAACTTCTGCCTTTGTTCCCTCATACTGTCACTCAGAATTCTGTTTCTCACCGACATTAACTCCTGTGCAGTATGAGGAAAAAAATAAGAGAAGAGGGGACATGAGCTTGTTGACGTCTGTAACCGGAAGTGACACTTCCAGATCATCTGGGGTACAGATGAGGATCCAAGAACACCACGCAGTGCAGTGGCTGAGGGGACGCAGAGGAGAGTTTTTGAGAAGCGATCCTGGAAAAAGTCACCGCAGAAGTTAAGCGGACGGTTTGGGCCGGTAGCATTACTTGGGCCCTTGTCCTGTGGTAGACGGGCTCCTTGGGTGGGTGCGGGTGGAGATCGTGGGGGCCATTTAAGCTCGGTCTGGTTTGTTCTGTTTTATTTACTTCATTTTGGGAGGTGTTGTGTTACGTTGTCTTATTCCGGTCTTTCAAAACTAAGCGGAACCACTTTGGTATGATCTGTGGTTCTAGAAGAGAAGAGCTTCAGAGGTCATATTAGTCGGAAAAGAGTACAGTACCTACTATGGGCTGCGTATTTATGTTCTCCTAAAATCCATACTTTGACGTTCTGGGCTCCACTGTGATGGTTTTGAAGGGAGGTCTTTGGAGGTGATTAGGTTTAGATTAGGTGACCAAGGCGGGGCCCCTATGACTAGCTCCTTGAGAAGAGGAAAGAGAGAGGGAGGTGTCTTTCCAGGAGCACTCACCAAGGAAAGGCCATGTCAGCACACAGAGAGGAGGCAGCATCTACAAGCCAAAAGTGCCCAAACTGTCGGCACCTCGATGTTCCTAGTCTCCAGAACTCTGGGAGATACATTTCTGTTGTTCAGGCTCCCCGGTTCATAGCATTTTGCTCTAGCAGCCCAAGCGGACAGCGTATGTTCAAAGCCTGGAAGCACCAGCATATTGTGTCTTTCGCCTCTCAGTGAGTGGGATTTATCTGGTGCGAATCCTAGAAATCAAATAATTAGTGACGTCTAAGAGCCATTCCTCGTCAGCTCTTGGTTCATGGATGTTTCCCATACATACTGCTCTGGCAATTGGCCGGATGAGAATTTCTGGGTGGCATGTTGTGGGGGGGAAGCTATTATTCAACCTTCTCCCTGCATTTGCCAGAGTTTGGGTACGGAGATCCCTTATATGTGAGGGGAAAAAAAAAGAAGAAGAAGGATTTCAGCCAGAGAGACTATTGTCATCACGAGCACAAACAATGCATTGTCTCCGTCTTGCAAAGCCAGCGACAATTTATGCTGAGTGAGTGGTAAAAAAAAAAATGCTGATTTAATTATATTTCCTATCAATGTACGTGCCGAGGATGGGGTGCTAATAAATTCTTGTTTTTTACAAGGCTGTGTCTTTGTTAGTACTGCACGGATCCTAAATAATTCGTTTTTTGTTTTAATTTGATAAACGACTGTATCACATTGAGTAAGCATCTGTGCGTGTATACAGCGAGGAAGAAACGAGAGAGACGTATTATTCGAGGGAGCATTTTGTTTTAATTTAAGGCAATAGCTGTGTGTCCTGTATGCAGAAGCCAATGCCCGCTAAGGCACATGAGGATGTTAGACTGTTAATAGTTTTAGACACACACACACACACACACACACACACACACACATATATATATATATATATTTAAGGCCATGGCTGCTTGTTCAGGGAAATACAGCCACACCTCTGGGGTACATTTCCTGCTAGCATCTACACCTCTGTCTCTTCTGGTGTCAGTGGTAGATCTCGCCAGCCCTCTTCTCCGTTGCGGGTACCCTGGGCAAATGGGCCTGTCTCCATGTGCTTTGCTCCCTGCCCGTGACCTTAGGAAGTCTTCAATGATCTTAAATACATGGATGGATGGATGAGTGGATGAGTGAATGCCACCTCTGGACCAGGAAGATGGCTCTGAGTGAAAGCTAAGCCCTACTGAGGCAAATTAGTAGTTTGCTGTATCGCAGGCAGAGGATTTCAGGGAAGTGTGGTTTTAACTAGTCATGATCACGTTTAATCGTTTTTCTAAGGCCGCAGGATGGGAATATCTAAATTAGGTCACATGTAATTAATTAGCATACGTATATATTTTTATTTTGGGGTAATCATGACAAGGAAAGGTAAATAAATTGATTGGCATGTTGGAGATGCACGTGTGTGGGGGCGCGTATTCCGGAGTTTTAGCAAACAAAACGAAAGGTCTTTTGTAAACCTGCGTGTCGACACGCACGCGAAGCTCTTATGCTGTTTCTCAGTCCGTCTGTTTGCTCCTTAAAACTAGCATTTTCCATGCCAGCACCCCAGGCTACTGGGGGTGGGGGGAGGGACACATTTGATCACCCGGGTGTAGGTGTATTCATTAGAGATAAATATTGGGAATTCAAGAAAGCATCCAAAACATTAAGGTCTCAAGCCACACCACCATGAAGTGACCCTGTTTCTTCCCGGCCTCCACGGGCAAATCTTCCCACAGCTTCCCACAAACTGGAAGGAGCTGGTGTGGCGGGGAACGTGGGAAAGTCAAAGCGACTTGGCAGAATTTGGCGGGGAGGTTGAATGTATTGCTATTTGAATATTTTCCCCTGCTTTTGCTAATAAGGCATGACAAATGGAGTCACCTTTAATACTTCTCTCACTAATAATGTCATAAAAAATACCCTCCCTTTCATTGTGACCTCCGGCCAGTCATCAGTGGGCTAATGAAGAGAAGCTTGCGACAGGTCTCACCTGGGCAGCGCCGATGGGGGCTTCCCCCGGGTTCTGCCCGGTCTGTACTGGCACAGCCTTTCTGGAACTCCCTGTCAGATCAAGGAAGCGTGCAGATGTCTGCACAGCCCAGCCCCCGCATCCACACAGTGCCGCGGTCATGAGCACTTCCCCCGTGGAGGGGGCAGAGGGAGCTGTTGGTCCACTCCAGATGGCTGTTTCAGAAAAGGGGCCTTTTCTAAAGTTTACACCTATGGTCACTATTCCAAATTACCACCACTACTACATTTTTCTCTTTTCCTGGGCATCTTTCATAAATTTCTGCCAGAAGTTTGGCACGAGTGGAAGTGAGCAGCTCCCCAGTTAATATTTTGGAACGGGGCTGAGAAATACAGTGACTGTCTTTACAGTGAAAAGACGGAAAAAAAAAAAAAAAAAAAAAACAACAGCAAACAGAAAACAGCATCAACCGAGGAGAAACAATCTGGCCAAATCACTAATAATGCCATTGTTTAGATGTACGAGTCCCTCATTCAGTAAAAGCTTGGATTTCTGAACTGTATCCAGTAATGTCAGACGTGGAGATAATTCATATAATAGTTTAGGAGCTGCCTAATGTAAGATATAAAATCTTCCTTCAGATCACTACCTCAGATTCTTGAAGACAATAGACTATTCCAGCAGCTAATTTCAGTAGATATGTAATGCTAATGATTAACCTTTTCTTTATTAACACCTATTGAAATAATGAAACGTTGAATGCACTTTTTACGCTTCAAGAACAAAACTGACACCCTAACATACACTTGAGAGTTCGTGTGTGCTCCCTCGCAATCGTCCCAGGCAGCAGCTTCAGGGGGGCACGCGATGGTCCAACCAGACAGCCACCCTCCCCATCAGCCCTGCGTCCTCTCACCTTGTGGGGGGTGAACCAGAGGATCCCCATTCAAGGTGAGTAGTTGGTTAATGATTTGCATTAAGAAAGCACAAGAATGTGGAGCAAACCAAAATAGCAACAAAAATTCTCAGGGACCCTTGGTCCACTGAATGTGGTTATCTCCACGTAGCAAAGATGAAGATATTGAAAGCTAAACTTAAACCCCAGACCAAACAATCTTAACTTGGTCTGTCGCGGGTACAGTCTTGCATTGCAAAGCTCGTTCTGTCAGATTTTCCCAGCATGCTCCTGATGAACAGTTCTGGCCCTTTCTGAGGTGCATTAATTATTTTAGGTCACTAGGATTCCCATTGGGTATGCTGTGGTAGTTATTAAAATTCACTACCAGGAAGTAAGCATAAGTCTGGTCTTTAAAAAAAGATTGATGGTAATAATTATAGTGTTAAGATACTTGAAAGTGGAAAACAATTACTTTATGAGACAAAGAGGAAATTTTAAAACCACACGGCGGATGCTTAGACTTTCGTAGTTTTTCAACTACTATTTGAAAATTAAGGAATTGATTTGAAAAATTAGAATAAGCGTCAACTCAGAGGAACCACTTCTCCTATGAATCCTTTTTCCGCCTGCAATTAACAGGCAGTTAATATGCAATTTTAAGCCACTTTTAAATTTAGGGGGAAAAAAAGAGAAAGGCACAGTTTTGTCGTGTCCTGAATGATTCAGTTAACGCACATTTGGGTTATGTTATGATACATCACAGTGATGGCTAAGTAGCAGTTCAAGTATAATGTCAAATATGAAATTATAAGAGATATATTAGGAACTGTTTTTTTTTCCTAAACCTAAGTTAAAGACAAAAAGTAGAGTATATATAGATACCAAAGTCATTCTAGTTTTCATTAGAAATGTGCTTATTCACCCTTCATTCAGAGGAAGCTAACCTGTGAAGCTCATTTTTTTCATCTAGGGAGAAGGAGGAGAGTCACCCGTATGTTACACGGGAACCGCTGCCTTCGTAGGGTTCAATTAGCTCAGTCTGAATGCACTCCTGGCTCCTGGAACCACTCTTCATTTATCAAAGGCTGAAGCTGAAGCAGCGAATGTTTAATGATAAAGGTTACTTCTTCATACGAGTTGAGTCCATTTCAGCCACGTCGAAGATCAGAAATAAATATAGGACTGCCTTTATGTCTGTAGGGACTGTGTTAATTGCGCGGGCTGGAGACTGAAATAAACATAATCAGACGTAATGACATGGTAATAAACGTGCTGAATCATATTCTCACATTAGCAGTTAATATTCCACTTTGGGATTAAATTGAAACAATGGAGAGCCTGTGTGCTTTCTGTCCCCCCAGCCCCCGGCCCCCGCCGTGATGAACCACCAGGAGACTACTTGGCACAGTAGTGGGTGGACGCGGGGACAGCGGGAGTGAGACTGCACAGCGGGCTTCACGCGAGGATGTCCCCGAAAAGCCATCTCAAAGGCACTGCAGCAAATGCGTTTCCGCTAGGCAGAAACGGCAGCATTTCTTTTTCTCAATTTAGAGAAAGCGTGCATAACGGGAATGCTGTGAAGGATGGCTTCACTTAATAGTGTCTTTCATTTTTAATTGCCAGATGTATTTCCCGGTGAGAAAGCCAAGAGCATAATTTACCTTGCTTACATAAAATTGTCGGTTCCTGATGCCCAAGGATGGAGTGCACTGCAGAGAAATAAAGGAGTTAATACTTCATTATCTTTATTAACTTGACAGAGAGTGAGCTTCCTAAGACTGTGTTCGGGGATTGACTAAATTACACAGCAGATTCTATCATTTCCTCCAGAGGACACAAGAGAAAATCTTGACAATGGAGAATATGGGAGAAATGGCTCTAATATCAGAAATGACACGTTTTCCCCCCTCTTTATATGGAGAGGTGAGGGGACTGGGGAGAAAGAGCTGGGGTTATTCTCTCAGGGGCGAAGACAGAGGAGAGCCCCGAGTACTGTGTGTGTGCGCGTGTGCGCGTGCTTGTGCACTGAAGACATGAATAGGCTTACGTGTGTACAGTTTCTTCCTGTAAAAACTCAGAAATTTATGTGTAATATCGAATTCACCTGCCTTGCAGGCAGCACCGGGGGAGGGTTTTATGGTGCAGTTTCTCCTTATTCTGATTTATTCCCTTGAAAATGCAAGTGTGATAAAAGGCTAATCAGAAACGGATTGCTTTGTACACAACGAGATAATGAATTCCTATTATAAGGATGCATAATTATAAGAGGTGGTAAACCGCCTTGCTCTTCTGGCATCTTCTCCGAGTCCGAGGTGCTCTGCCGTGCCTAACGGATTCTGTGTGCAAGTGTTTGTGCGCGTATGAGCCATCAACGAGATCCTTACTTTTAAAGTAAGTCTTTGACTTTTCTTTCCTCCCGCGGCAGGTGGAAACTGTGCTGCAAAGTGCATGGGCTGAAATAAATCTGATGTGTGGGAAGACATTATAATGAGACACTAATGAGGGCCCTGAGTCCAAAGAAAGAATGTCACCTGGAAATTGTGATCAGGGAGAGCGAGCTAATGAGAAATCACTGCAGAACACAGACCTGATGGTCCCCTCTGTGCCAGCCGTCCCTTCTGCCTGTCCTTGCTCCTTCCCACAGGGCTGCCTCAGGGAAGGGAGGCAGACGTGCCCGGCAGAATGCTGGGTCCTCCAGGGCGAAGCCCGCCCTGGGCTGCAGCACCCTGACCCGGGCTGGAAGGAGCAGCCCCAGAGCCGGACTGGAGGCAAGTGGGGAGCCCTCCTCTTCCCTGGATGCGGTGCAGGCGTCCACAAAATGAGCGCCTCAAACCTCTGCGGATCTCTGCTTGCACGCTAGCTTGCATCCTTCTTCTCCCTCTTTGAAACTCCCGCAGACTTTGGAGCTTTCAAACTCACGCCACGCACTCGCTTTTGGGGTGGAGTCGAATTCCATGGTGGCTGTAAAATAATCGATGAGGACCGAACGTTTTCCTTCACCTTAACTTCTTTGACCAGACCGTTTGCCTCGGTGTTTAATCTCTGCTGTTGGAAACGGAGCCCTTCTCGAAGCGACTCTTAAGACCGGGGCACTTCATCCCCTCTCAAACCGTTTTTCTTCATTGCAAGCTCTACTGCTCATTTGAAAGTAATCACCTCTTTACTGAAAGGATTACACCGCGTCAGTTGGGAACTTAAAAGATCGCACCATTGACTGGAGAAGGGAACAGGAAATCCCACGCACATGCAGGAAATACGTTTATTCTCTCGTCTCTTCTTTCACTGTTCCCTTCAAGTGTCCCCAACATCACACTGTGTCAATGAACATATGCTTCTGGTAGTTAAAACAAGATTGTGTTTT
The DNA here is from genome assembly GCF_046562875.1 of Panthera onca. Classification (NCBI taxonomy): domain Eukaryota; kingdom Metazoa; phylum Chordata; class Mammalia; order Carnivora; family Felidae; genus Panthera; species Panthera onca. Next base: position 3,386,997 of record NC_138339.1, on the reverse strand, counting down.
GTGACATTGGCTAGCCCGGCTAGTGCTAGCATGTGAGTCGTCCTGAGTGGCCGCCCCCCCTTCCAGGGAGCACAAAACAGGGCGGGCTTGCTTCCCCGCATTCAATGCGCCCCTCTCACGGCTGTTCCCCAGTTGAGAACACTCAGGTCCCCTTCCATTGTCCTCCTGACAAATGGTGAGTGTCCTCCATTTGCCGTGTCTGACCTTGACTAATTATGTACAATTGGTGCAGCTGCCCCTGGCTTTACCAAGCGCTGTAACCCCAGAACATGCGAGCAACTTCTCGCGCTAACACAGGACTTCAATTTGAGAACTTCATCACCCCAGACAATGCCTGCCCTTTGTGCGGACGCTCCGTTCGGCCCGCCCTCTGCTACCATATGTTGACAAATAATTTATATTCATCCTGTGCTTGGTCCCTAACTTTTTTAACTGACTGTTTTAAAACACGTTGGAAAAGTTTTCTGAAAGTAATCTACCAAAATAAGTCTGATAAGATGTGAAAGAAAGAAAGAAAGAAAGAAAGAAAGAAAGAAAGAAAGAAAGGGGGAAAAAAAAGCCCAGTAGAGAAAACACACAAAACACACTCGACGTTATTTATATTTGCTTTTCTGGTCACATTTATGATTCACTGTGAATATTTGCATGGATGGTTTTTAAATGGGTATTTTTAACAGGGGTCCAGATGATCAGAAATGAAGTGGCCACCGGAACTTACGCCGTGTGCAGGTTTTCCAAAAACAGAGTCAGGATGACATACACGTATCTATTTCGTGATTTAAAAGTAAATGCAAAACATGTTTTTCTCATAGGCTAAAATCAAATAAATCCTTTAATTCTGAAAGTATAAAAGGGCCACTTGCTGACTATTTTATTATAGTCTACGCTTGCTTTTACCTTTATGTTTCAAGATTTTCTCCACATTAAGCATGTTCTGGTTGTCTCTTTGTAAACAAGACATTCTTTTTTTTTAATATTTTTTTAATGTTTATTTGTTTTTTTTCAGAGAGGGAGAGAGAGAGAGAGATAGAGTGAGCAGAGGAGAGGCAGAGAGGGAGGGAGACACGGAATCCGAAACAGGTTCCAGGTTCTAAGCTGTCAGCACAGAGCCCGACGCGGGACTCGAACTCACGATCGTGACCTGAGCCAAAGTCCGAAGCCCAACCGATTGAGCCACTCAGGAGGCACCCCGAAACGAGACATTCTTAGGGAAAACAGAAGTTAAAAAATTTTTCTTGCGAAAGGAAACTGGTTTAAAAAATATGAGGGGCGCCTGGGTGGCTCAGTCGGTTAAGCGGCCGACTTCCGCTCAGGGCATGATCTCGCGGTCCGTGAGTTCAAGCCCCGCGTCAGGCTCTGTGCTGACAGCCCAGAGCCTGGAGCCTGTTTCAGATTCTGTGTCTCCCTCTCTCTGACCCTCCCCCATTCATGCTCTGTCTCTCTCTGTCTCAAAAATAAAATAAATGTTAAAAAAAAATTAAAAAAAAAATATGAAATTCAAACAATTAACAACTGCGATATCAAATACCATGGAATCCACAAAGTATATGGTGGATCTAATCTAACATGTTGCCAAAAGGGTGAAGCTTCGTGTAGCATAAAACCACGGGTTGTACAACTTCTTCTTGCGGGGCTGAGAGGTATCCTCTATTATGATCCTAATCAAGATGCCATTTCTAGACCACTTTCTGTTTTGAAGGTCTAACTTAACACCCCTGTGGAAAGCACATATGGTTATGTCTGTATTTGCATATTTATATATGCAGGTGGAGCTGTAGGTATTTGTGATAGAAAATGTATATTCGCTGTAGCCCTGGCTGCCATACGTGCCAAACACAGGGCAGAAGCAATTTTCATCCTTCTGCTTTGCCCTGGAAGAACACAGAAGGGAAAATGTAAAAGGAAATACGAACCCCAAACCGTAAAGCCATTTTTAAAGGGGAAATCTTCTTGAAGACATGACATCCTCCATTTCCAAACAACACGGAAATCCGATAAGCCTGACATTCTGGAAAGGGATGGGAACCAGACTTTTCGTTTCTTGCACTTTGATGTATTCTGGATGGAACCTGGTTTCGGATACCGTCGGACCGTGAGGCGAAACAAACTCCTTTGCAGTGTCTCTGTGTCTGATGCAGGGGGAAAGACAGTGGCCACTGTCAAAAAATAAGAAGAAAGAACGCTCGGAGGAAAACCAACCGAACTTCGCTAAAACAATAAAGTGGCTTTAACACTTGTATCAGAAAATCGCACGGACTTTGAACAATAATTGCAAATTGGATGTGCTAAAAATGCTGTCAGAGCTTTTAGAAACTACCAAGTCAGGGAAATATGAAAATACATTTCTTCCCAGCCAGGTGTCACGGGGGCGTCCTTCACCCGTGCTGGTCGGGCACTTTCTCCCACGTGCTTGATCGTCTCCAAGCCTTTATCTGGGCTCTGGTGTTCTGTTTTGTTCTGTTTTTCAGACAGGAAAAGCATTTTCCTTGTTGCTAACCAGAATTGAAATGCACCATTTCATATTGAATTGGTGCAATAATCCGGTAGCTTTTATCCGCCTTCTGGAAAGATTTTGTTTAATTTTGTTGAATATTGATTTTGTTGAATGTTGACGGAGACATCACGTGCATGGATTTCGTTGCTGCCAGCATTCCTGTAGAAAGAATACCGTGGTACTCTCTCTCTCCTCAGAGCAATGTTTGATTAAAAAAACCATGCCTGTCGTGTTGTCATCGAAGAAGTGGAATAATGTGAGTTTCCACCTAGTGACATGCTATGTGCACTGTGTCTCCCCCACAATTTAAGGAGTGGCAGTAATTTTGCAAAGCTCTGAAACAGCCCGGATGTCTCCTGAGAAAGGGACTGTTGTGTCTTCTTCTAAAGGGCAACGAGGGGGAGATCGTTGAAGCACTGTCACAATAACACGTGCTAATATTTTAGCTCCCCTAAAGAGAATCCTGGAAAAAGTCATGGAAGTTCTCTCTAGAATCAGTCACCTCGGTGGGGAATTACCAGGGAAAAGTAGTTGTATCAGTAGGTCTTGTGCAACATTTTCAGGGCTTGTTTTTCTTCAGTCTTACTGTGGAATTACTTATTTCAGTGTACTATGAGGAGGCCCCATTTCAAGTAAACTCTGGCAGTTGCACCTGCTCTGCCTCCTTCCGGGGGCCGCGCGAAACTGTAACTAAACATTTATGGGAGTCTCAGTTTACTCAGCTCTTCTACAAATACCCTGAAACAACCTGAAGGAGAAAGACCAGAGAAAGCGCCTGGCTCGTGTGTCCAAACGCCTTTCTGATATTTGCCCACAACTTGAAGCTTTTGGAAAACTTGAAATAATGACCATATCCAGTCAGACATTTAAAAATGGAGCCAATTTTCCCAAGCAATGCATAATCTGAAGTGTTTAACTGTACGCTGATAGAAACACGTCACATATAAAATAATGTGTTTTACACAGAATACTTATCTTCCATGGTTTTTGTTTGGCATTTTCCACGAGGAACAGAATGGAGAAGAACCCAGAAAAAGAAATGAGACCTGACTGGTGGGTCCAGCCGGGCGGGGGGAAGGGAGGTTCCCAGCACGGACAGACTGAGGGGGTCGGGCACCAAGAATCATTTAACAAGAGATTTTAAAAGATTAATTTAAAAGACTAATCTAGCATAAGGCAAATTCAATAGGCTGAAAGACATGCTAAGTCCATTTTCAGTTGAAATGAAAGAAAAAATAATTGCTGACTTGTCCAGTTGAATGATGTTGCAAGTATGATTCGTTTTTAAAATGTACAGCTTTCTCAGACTGGAGAAGATATTATCAGAGGCTGTTTAGTTAAGCACCGCTCGGAACTGCTAGCAGGTTCCAGAACAGCTCTGGGGGCTGGCCTGGGAAGGTGGACACTGTCCGCAGAAGAAGCCCACTCTGTGTCCTCTTTCCCTAGGGCTGGGAGTCATGTCTTCCCAAGCGTGACCCTGAGACACCCTGATTTCTGCCAGAACAGACGTCTCCCTGCCTCATACCCCCAGACACCCCACATGAACTTGCTTCCCGGCTTCTAAGCTTTGTTACACCTTCCTCTCTTGACTTGTCTGTTTTCACACGTCTAACATCCTGGAGGGCAGCTCACGTTTATCTTCCCCTAGATAGTGGCCTGGTGTTCGGCACCATACCAACAATTGGTGTCTCCAGATGAACTAAGTACAGATGGGTGTGTTTGTACTTCTACGTACGTGTTCGAGCACTGGTTAATTATTATAATATAGCAAGAACACTAGTCAAAGATATAATCTAAATCTTTCTTTCTTTCTTTCTTTCTTTCTTTCTTTCTTCTTTCTTTCTTTCTTTCTTTTGTTCTTTCTTTCTTTCCTTCTTTCTTTTAAAAGTTTACTTATTTATTTTGAAAGAGACAGAGACAACGCTAGCAGGGGTTGGGCAGAGAGAGAGGGAGAGAGAACCCCAAGCAAGCTCTGCACTGTCAGCACGGAGCCCAATGTGGGGCTCGAACTCATGAACCGTGAGATGCTCGAGTAATTCCAGGCTGGGGTGCCTGGGTGGCTCAGTGGGTGAAGCATCCAATTCTTGGTTTGGTTCAGGTCATGATCTAATAGTTTCTTGAGATGAAGCCTTGGGTTGGGCTCTGTGCTGACAGTGTGGAGCCTGCTTGGGATTCTGTCTCCCTCTCTCTCTGCCCCTTCCCTGCTCTCACTCACTCTTTCTCTCTCTCTCTCTTTCTCTCTATCTCTCAAAATAAATAAATACATACACTTGAAAAAATAAATAAAGTGCAAATCATCAAGTTGACCTCTAGTAGGGAGAAAGAATCCTTTTGGATGTTACCTTAAATTTTTGCTTTAATGCACTTACATTTGGAGTTCTAGAATTCAATCCAGTGATATGTTTTCCATAGAAAAAAACTACAGCCACCATCGCTGTCATCCTCTAGTTTTCAGAATACTGCCTGGGAAACAAATTCTAAAATAAGCCGTAAGCGACAGCCAGGCTTGGTCGGTTCATCTGTAAAATGGAAACCATGGTCACTTTGTTTGGGGATTGTTTTGAATATCAGAAATCTGATAACTTCTCAGGATAGTACATGGCACAAGGGAGGTGGTTTAACACAAAGCAACACAAAATGAAGCAAAAACCAACAAAAAAGATTCGGAAAAAATAAAACCGCCAAATTGTTGGAGAGTAAATCTCTCTCTGGAAGCCACTGTGAATCTGGATGCTGAGGAGTACAGAGAATTGCCACCAAGCTGTCCTGTGCCGTCTGGGGCTCTGTGCCCCCCCCCCCCCCCGCCAAGTCCTGAAGCCCAAATGCTCTGGAAAGTTGACAGCTTGGCCAACAGTGGTTCATACAGACTCCCCTCCCCCCGCTCCCCACCTCCCCTCCCCAGACCTCTGTAGCACCTGCCTCCCAAATTCTAGCCTCCCCACTTGACTCCATTCTTTGGGAACCAGGATCGCCCTTAAGCCAGAAAAAATAGACGCCAGATAAACCCCGCCCATTGCTCAAGGCAGGGACAGCCCTGTGCCATCTCTGGAGGACACACGTCCTTATCCCTCCGGGAAAAACTCTCTGCTCCAGCACCCTGCCCACAGACCTGGCTGCTTGCATTCCTTAAACCACGTAGAACCCAAGATCCCTTCCTACCCCAGACACTTGCTTCCGCTGCTTTATTGAAGCTGCTGCTTTCGTGTGGGTTCGGGCACAGGCGGTCACAGGTGGGACCACTGAAGATGTTTTCCATTCAGTTTAATCCTTTCCCATAATTGAAAAGGTGAACAAGAAGGTGCTAGACCAAATAGCCGGGTAGGAAGGAACGGGGACACACGAGCTCCGAATCTTTCTTCTAGGTGACGTCTCAGTCCTCATGCGGAGCGTGCAATGAAGGAACGAATCCATCAATCAACCCCAGATCTTTATGGCACAAGTATCCCTATTTATTTCTGTTGAAACAGTCACTATGTTTTTTTCCAAGCTGAATGCAAGTGGTTAAATTTCTTCCCAGACAATATTGCCATGAAATAGATTCGGAGGAATGGAGCCCAACAGTGGAGCTCTAGGTAGAAATGTCCCATTTAACAATGCTGCAGACTTTCTTAACTGCCCCTTTCTCTGCCTCATTTCCAGGCTTCTAGAGCCTGGGCTGTCCCACCCAAGGTGGAGATGTCGCTTCTTGGGGTCCAGGGGTGCCTTCGTTGTCTGCTATTGCTGCAAAGAGTCCAGAAGTGTTTAAACAGCATGTTCTCAGGCACTGAGGGACACCAAGGCGGGGAATACACAACCCCCTTGATGGAACTCACTTCGTGCGACCACTCCAGTTGTGTGTGTGTGTGTGTGTGTGTGTGTGTGTGTGTGTCTATCTATCTATCTACAGCATGTGACCCTCTGCTGGAAATGCAACTTACTCTATCAGACACCTGAGCCGAGTGCATCTTCCCAGGTCTCAGAATTCTCCCAATTCGAGGTTAGTCCAGGTCAAAGTCATCTATGCACATGCTTCTCTGCAGTGTCCGGTAATTTTGGAGCCAAAGATCTTTTAGTGGGAAAGGGATTTGACTTGGGGCATTCCTGTCTAGGACATGTCCAGGACCCGGGGACCAGGACAGTGGAGGTCCCAGGGCTGCGTAAGGTGTCCTGAAAAGCAGGGTATGGCAGCAGAGAGCAAGCACTGCTGAGGCCGCCATCCCCCACTAGCCCTCCCCCGGGGCCCCAACGGTGTCGCACACCCTTCTCATTTGATGTAGCGAAGGCCCTCCAGCCTTGTGTCCTCGGCCAGAGCAGAGCATGTCCCAGAGCAGCGAAGGCAATGTTTGCCCTTAAGTGTGTAGCCATCGACCAACCTGCAGGGGTGAGAGGAACCTGCCGATCACCACGCCGTAAACATTCCCACGACGATGACTTCCATCCACGGAGTTGACATCACTGAGCACGGAGCCAGGATGCCGGGTACCCATCCCCCCCATTACGTAGTATTTCTGTCATCCGGGTGCAATCGGCCTGAGGAACCTAGAGACCACAAACCATAGTAAAATATACTAAAATAATTAGGCAGCGATATGCATTATTTATTACTTATGTCTTTATTATCAGTTATTTACTTGTAAGTTTGTACAGTTTAGTTTCTGACAATGGGTGTTTTTACCTCACTGGTGCAGGCTGGCCCCAGTTCACCACTGGAAACAAGCTACGCTGACGTTTTCCATCACTTGTAATATTTTAATAAGAGCCGTTCTCAAGTTTAGCAAGGAACCGACAGCCATGAGCTTTCTAGAATAGTTTTGTCGGTTCCCCTTTCCTCCAAATACAGCGCCCCCTATAGGCCTTGGTCTGCTAGGTTGGCTTAGCCATTACCCTGTACCATTCTAGATGGTTACTCATGGACTGTCTTTGCGGCTTCTGGCTTTCCTCCACTGGGACCTGTGAGTGTCGCCAGGGCAGAGAGTCTGATGTGGGTTCATTGAAGCTTCCCTGGTGCCCCTGGCACATAGGGGGCCCTTAGTAAGTACTTGCCAGAAGGACAAGAACTTCTCCAGGTACAAGCACTTGGACTTTCTACACTAGCGGTAATAAGATCGGGAGAAATACAAATGGGGTTCCTGGTTAAACGACCATCTCTTGATTTTGGCTCAGGTCACTATCTCACAGTTCATGTGTTCAAGCCCCACACTGGGCTCTGTGCTGACAGCTCAGAGCCTGTTTGGGATTCTCTCTCTCTCTCTCTCTCTCTCTCTTTATCTTTCTCTGTCCCTCCCCTACCCACTGTCTCACTCAAAATCAAGAGATAAACATTAAGAAAAAGAAATACAATTAACAACTATGTCCCAAGTGGTACAAGAAGCAAAAGGTCACGTATAGACCGAGTGGGGGAGGTCAGTTACGGCCTTGCCCTTTCCGAACACATCTGTTGGCCCTCTTATGACCTTCCCATGGAACGAAGATGAAATCGCGCTCCTCAGTGTGACATGAGGGCTTGTTTCCACACCTGTCTACACCCTGGATCCGGCCGGTGGCAGTGTCCTCTGCTTCCTCCACAGAAGTCTCGTGTTCGGGTTCTGTGCGCACTGCTGGACGAGGAGTGGCCCCACGGTGACGGAGGGACAGAGGGACAGGGACTCGGAGCCCTGGTCGGGTCAGCGTCAGGAGAGCCCAGTCGACCGTTCAGACGCCCCGGTGCCCTTAGCCCGGGCGGGTGTGGTTCGTCGGTCCACCTGCCCACTCAGGGGCTGCTCGCAGGGGAGAAGCCCGTGTTCCGTGGAGAGGCCGATCCGGGTTTCACCAGCAAAGCTCAGCCTGGAATTAGGGAGGTGGCGTTTGAGGGGGAAAGACTGTGATTTTCAACCCAGCAACTGTTCCACTGCAAATTAGGGAGCCTCACAGGGCACCTGGCTGGCTCAGTCGGTAGGGCATGTGACCCTTGATCTCAAGGTCGTGAGTTCAAGCCCCACATTGGGTGTAGAGATTACTTAGAAAAAAGTCCTTGAAAAAATAAACGAGGGCGTCTCGCTAAAAGGGTGCCCAGTGCTTCCCACGTCTCGATGCCAATCTAACCGCCTGGAAGGCAACGTTCTCAATCTTTATTTTCTGGTTCTTTTTGTATTACGCTCCCTTGTCTGCCCCTTTCACCGGCATAAGCTGGGGCATCGGGTGAGAGATGCTGCGAAGGAGGAGCTGGGGAGAAAGAACCCTGAGCTCCATGAAGCAACCATTACTCCCCGTTGTTGTCTAAGATTTTGATGGAACACGCCTCTCAAAAATTTTGCTTTGACAGAAAAATCCTTTGCATGCAAGGAAGCATCGTGTAACTTTGGAAAGTGGAATCCCATTACTGCCGAGTGACCCTTCCTGGACGGTGGTCCGGATCAGCCGGCTGTGCCAGCGGGCACATCGGGGCACGTTTGCAAATGAAAGCCGTGCCATGGAGAGGTGTGGCCGCACCATAGCTAGAAAATGAATCTTGGTTCCTAGAAAGCTTACGAGCAGAAAAAGACACACAAGGGTTAATGCAATTTCCATCCCAGCGAGTTTTGCTTGCCATTATTTTCTTTTTCTTTTTTCCCTTTTAACTGATTCGTAGCATAAAATCTTCCTGGACACCTAATTATCAAGCCAGTTCACAGTCACAGCTGCCTGCTTGCAGAACCCATTAGATGCAGCAGTTGAAGCCTCCGTAATTCCCCAAACTTCCCGGGTGTGAATATTAAGAAAAGATTTTTACATGTCATATGCAATTCCGAGGTGGAGTGAATGGCCTCCAAGATGACGAGCACTGAATGCTTGTCCATCACTCCATTCACTGGTTACAGGTGGTCTCATTTTCTACATTCAGATATCGGCTGGCTATGACAGCAGGCACTTAATTTGCATGTTCGACAGACAACAAACGGCCCCGTGCATGTCAAAATAGGTGGTGATGCGTGACAGTTTCTACACAATACTGTCTCCTCTTTGTGTGACCTTTGACCTCGCGGCATGTCTTTTTTCCGCCATCAGAAAGAAACCATATATATACATATACATGTACACACACACACACACACACACATATATATATATATACACACATGTATATGTATATATATATGCACTTCTCTGCTTTGGAATATATTTGGTACCAAATTGATTATTTTCCTTTCTTCTTCCTCTTCCTCCGCCTCCTCTGCTTCCCCCCCCCCCCCTTTTAAAGGATGCCACGCATCTGGATTTTCATCATAACTGCTACAAAACTCTGCCAGGGGAACCTCATAAAATTTAAAAATAGAAAGGCTGTGCAGACAGGAAGCTGTCTTGTCGAAACCCATTGTAGTTAAATTGCTTGGAACTTTTTAATAAATGTAACCTTTAAGAAGGAACTCTAATCAGGTTAATTTTTATTTAAGACGATCATAAAATTAGGATCTTAAGGCTTTTCTTTAACTTGTGTTAATTAGATTCCTGTCCTTGGAACACTTTTAATATTAATATTTCACCATGGTTTTAAAATTACTTCCCTTAATTGCAGGTTTGGCTGGCCTGTATTAAACAGAACACCCAGTTATTCTCATTTTCTGTAATCGGCATGAGGAGCCCAAGCCCCTCCCTTGCTCTCCACGGAAACCTGCTAATGAGAACACAGCTCACAGTTGTGCTTAAAAGGTTAAAAGAGTGTGAACCTGAAAATGCCCTGGAGTAGTGCTGACATCACCAAGTCCTGGGACCTGCGCTTTTTGGGGGATCCTTGGCAATTGATGTCGCGCTGAGATTTCAGCTGGAGTGCCTCTGCTGTGCGGAGGGGCCTCGGGGCCTGACCCGAGCTCAGGGGCCCCACACACCCCTTGTCTCACCAGAGAGGAGCATAATCCAGTCCCCAATCCTATTTTAGTGCTGGGTCTTGTTTTAATTAAGAATTAAAGCATGACAGCAGATAATCGCGCCCCCCGGGTGTTCTAAGATTTGAGCTGCAGCTGTGAACCCACCACCCCGGGGGCGCTTACCCCATGATCACCCCACCTCCGGGGTCGCCCTACGAAGGGCCCAAGGAGAGCACGCAGGGCACCGTGGCTGGCTGCACCCTGTGCTCGGTCTGTGGGCCAGGGTGCAGAGGGTGGCCTGCCTTCCATGGGATGAGCTCACACGGGCACATGCACCGCGTCCTACGCTCTCAGAGCAGGAGACAGAAATGTTGGGGATCATAGTCCTCCTCAGTGGGGTCGGGACCTCTGTGCTACAGATGGAGGCACTGACGAGAATGACAGGCTTGCCAGCATCCGAGGGCACGGCATGCAGGCATGCTCCCCTGCCCGATCTAGGTGCCCAGGTCTTCTCTGGGCACCGTCCTCAGTTTTGGGGCCGCTGGTCAGGGAGGGTGCGGGCCAAGTTCAAATGAAAGTGAAAAAAACACCATTTCCAAGGAGATGATGTGCCTTTCCCCTGTCAGGTAGGCGGATTTTGTTTTTGCCTGGTGATGTCTATGCAGCGGGTGATTTCAAAACAAGTCAGGCACAGGTGTGGGTCACAGAGCCCGGCTTCGAGGCTGCCCTGGTTCTACGGCAGCTCCCTTCCCGGGGTTGCAGTGTGCAATTGCACAGAGCACTTATAAGCCCAGCATTGAATTTGGAAACCTGCAGGCTGTGCTGTGGTCCTAAGCATTTGAACGTGGCATGTTTCTGGGATGGGTTTGGCCCTCGGGGGGAGATGTGAGAATGCCTTAGCCAGTATGTGGGTGCACATCAATGTCAATCTATGAGTGCCCTCCCCTTTTAGGCTGTGAGACAACCTGGGGAAAGGCCAGGACAGCTACCTACTTCTTGTTAGTGTAGATAGTGGGACAGAGCTCTGGATGTGGCCCTGGACAGCCCCTGGTCAAACCCCAGCTCTTTCTAGCTGTGTGACATTCGTCAAGTGTCTTCAACCCTCTGTGCCCTGGTTTCCTTGCCTATAAAAGAGGGAACAATAATAGTGGGTATTTACTTCATGGGCTGATGGTAGAATTAAATGATTAAATATTTGGAAAGTGTAGTGGGTTGAATGCTGTCCCCTCAAATTTGTGTCCACTGAGAATCTCACAATGTGATCTTATTTACAAATGGGGTCTTTGCAGAGGTAGTTAGTTAAGGATGTCAAGAGGACAATCTACTCACCGGAAATCCAATGACCGGTGTCGGATGAGAGACGTAGGAGAAGGTGATGTGAAGGTGGAGACAGAAATAGGACTGATGTACCTACAAGCCAAGGCACACAGGGGTGGCAGGCAGTCCCCACAGGAGAGGAGAGCCCCGGGGTGGATTCTCCTTCAGAGCTCTCAGAAGAAACCAGCCCCGACCACACTTGAATTTGGACTTCTGGCCTCTTGAGCCGTGTGAAAATACATTTCTGTTATTTTAAGCCACGCTGCATGTGAAAATTTGCGATAACAGCCATAGGAAATGCTTCTAGAAAGTATCTAGAATTATCAAATGGCACATAAGTACAACGTAACTGGCTTTTTTACATAAGAATTAGTAGAAAACATATTTAAAAAACAGACACCTGCATGACCCTGAGAAACTCTTCAATCTGGAGATTAACATGTAATAAATTACTTAGATGGTCACTGGCACATATAAGGTGCCTAAAATTATGGACATTGTTTCCAGTATGGATTTCCACAGCAGTTCTGTGACTGAGATGAATCGATACAATGATAATTATAAAACAGCACGAAGACGCCGGCAGATGCAGGGGATGCTTAAAAGCCAGATGAACTCCGGACCCATTTCCAGAAGGAGGTGATCGCTAAGGAGAATCTTAGCAGGTGATTAAGAATAATTTAAGGCAAAGTAGGCCACGGGGCCAGCAGGGGCAGGCTCTCTGCCTTCAAGGAACACATATGTCCACCGGACCCTGAGAAAGAAAATGACACCCATAGTGCTGAAGTCCCCAGGAAAGCATTTCAAACCACATCACCACCTCCGTATTCAGAGTTGACCACAGTCCCAAATGTAGCTTTGGTTATTCCTATGCATTTCGTTTTAGATGTATCAGATACAACCTTTATCTTGAAACCAGATATATGTATATATATAAATACACACACACACACACACACACACACACACACACACACACATATAATTCATTTCAGTTTGTGTAAAGGATGTCATAAACATCCTTCTTGTGAGATTCTCCTGCTTGTTGGTTTTCCTGCTGCATTAGAGTGCGGAACTGTACCTGGATGCATTGATTGAATCTCCTGTTGAAGTCATTTGGCTTGGTTGAAAATTGTTTGCGCAAACCTGCCCACTAGGAAGGCGCACGCACACGTCTCCATGCGAACACACACCACAGAGCGAGTGCGTGTGGGCGGGGCTTCTAGGGCACAGCGTGTGCACGTGTCCAGCTCTCTGAGCATTCGGTGACGGCTCTCCAGAGCAGCTGGGTCTGTTTCCTCTCCAACTGGGATTTACTGGTGTTCGTTTTCATCTGGCTCCTCACCACCACGGATGTTTTCAAAATTGTAGGTGTTGCCTGTCTGATGGACAGGAACAAGAATCTCCTGGTGCTTTTGATTTGTGTTCCTTGATTACTTCCAGTTTACATCTTTTATTTTATTTATTTGTTTATTTATTTTTAATTTTTTTTAATGTTTATTCATTTTTGAGAGACAGAACAGAGCGTGAGCAGGGGAGGGGCAGAGAGAGAGGGAGACAGAAGCCAGAGCAGACTCCAGGCTCCGAGCTGTCAACACAGAGCCCGGCAAGAGGCTCGAACTCGCTGACCGCGAGGTCATGACCTGAGCTAAGCAGGACACTCAACCGACTAAGCCACCCAGGCGCCCCAGTTTACATCTTTTATTATATTTCTATTCTGCCATTTATCTTGCTCTTGCTGATTTGCAGTTTGCCCTGCATCCTGAATACTACCCTTTGTTGGTTTTTTATGCTGGAAACATTTCTAGGTTTCTCGATTGCCTTTTTCCTATTTTGTGACCTTGGCTGAACAAAACCCTAAAAATTAAATAATGAAATAGAAATTACTCGTCTTTTTCTTCATTGTTTACTTCTTCCGTTTTATTCTTAAAATGTATATACCATCATTAAAACAAAATTAAAACTAGCCATGGCAGTTTATTTGTGGTAGCCTCTTTTCCACTGGGACTATCGGTAGCTTCTTTCAACTGTCAGTTTTCCATGTATGTGTGGACTTCGGTCTAGGTTTTCTGTTTTATCTTATTTTATCTTTATGGCAAGACCACCACCTTTGTGATGAGTCTTCATAACAAGTACATACAAAACAACTCTCCTTACCATGTTCTTTAACATGTCTGCGACATTTGCTGGGCTTTATTCTTTACGCATCAACTGGTCACGGTGCCTGAGTGGCTCAGTTTGTTAAGCATCCAACTTCGGCTCAGGTCAGGGTCTGTGCTGACACCTCAGAGCCTGGAGCCTGCTTTGGATTCTGTGTGTCTCCCTCTGTCCTTCCTCCACTCACTCTCTCTGTCTCTCTCTCTCAAAGTAAATAAATAAACATTAAAAAAATTAACTAGTCAGTTTTAATGGTGACAAATTATTGAATTTTATTTGGAATTATGGGAAATATATAATTTAGCATTAATTGACATTTATAGGTTACATTTTCTATCAATTCATTTCAGTCCCCATCACTGCCTTTCAATCAAGCATTGATCGCCATTTGTCTCCTTCAATTCTTGTACCACCATGTGCTAGGTTTATTTTTAGGTAATTTGTAGGTGGCTTCAACTTTGTTCTTTTTGTGAGTATTGCTTATTATTAGATTTTCTGTGTGCTGATGATTAATAAGACAGTTCTTCATTTTTGTATATTTATCTTATATCCAGCACTTTGACCTAAATCTCATAGTAGCCATAATAAATTGTCTATATACACTTGAAATTTTATACATAGACCTAATATTGTCTCTATGAGAAGATTTTCATTTTCCATTTTCCTTCCCAATGGATTTTATGATTTATGATTTTGTTTCTTTTTTTTATTATTTTTTTTTTGTCCCGTCTTATGGACAAACAACATGTAATGTTGAATTCAGGCATTAAAAGAGAGCGTTACTGGCCCACGACTGCCTTTAAAGAGAATACTTTCAATATTCTACCATTAAGTGTAGCTGTTATAGGTTTTGGGTAGATATTCCATGTTAGGTTGAGACACTTTTCTATTCCTAGTTTGCAATTAAGGTGTTGAAATTTATCTAAGTTTTATCTGCACCTTTTGGAAAGAACAGATCGTGATTAAGAGCTTAATTTTCTAACATGTGAATAAAAACATAGATCTACATAGAATTTATTATTATGTAATCTGTTGGATAAGAAATCCAACTTTATTCTATTTTTTTTTTTGATATGTTCCTCTTTGGCCCTAATGTGAAATGTTAAACAGTGACCCATTAATGTCCCTTCCCTGTTTTGAATGCCACCTTTCTGAAATAGTGAAAGCACATACACATTGGTCTGTGTACTTGTAGCCTATATTTTTGTTTTGTTTTTTATAAAATTGTGTGTCTTTTCCTAGACCAGTACCAACATTTTTTAACTTTTTTAGCTTTGTAATACCTTTTAATATCTGACAGGCCAGTTCCTGCATTTTTTCAAATGATATTTTTGGTTATTCTTGTTTATTTTTTGTACTCTTATTTAATTTTTTATATATTTTACCAGAATCAAAAAATAAATTGTGGTTGACATTTTTTAATGAAATTTATTGTCAAATTGGTTTCCACACAACACCCAGTGCTCATCCCAACAGGTGCCCTCCTCCATGCCCATCACCCACCCAACCCTCCCTCCTACCCCCCATCAACCCTCAGGTTGTTCTCAGTTTTTATGAGTCTCTTATGGTTTGGCTCCCTCCCTCTCTAACTTTTTTTTTTCCTTCCTCTCCCCCATGGTCTTCTGTTAAGTTTCTCAGGATCCCCATAAGAGTGAAAACATATGGCATCTGTCTTTTTCTGCCTGACTTATTTCACTTAGCATAACACTCTCCGTTTCCATCCACGTTGCTACAAAAGGCCGTATTTCATGCTTTCTCATTGCCAAGTAGCATTCCATTGTATATATAAACCACTTCTTTATCCATTCATCAGTTGATGGATATTTAGGCTCTTTCCATAATTTGGCTATTGTTGAAAGTGCTACTATAAACATTGGGGTACAAGTGCCCCTATGCATCAGCACTCCTGTGTCCCTTGGGTAAATTCCTAGTAGTGCTATTGCTGGGTCATAGGGTAGATCTATTTGTAATTTTTGGAAGAACTTCCACACTGTTTTGCAGAGCAGCTGCACTGGTTTGCATTGTGGTTGACATTTTTATTGGAACCATAATAAAATAGGGTTTTGCCACTTATTTAATAAAAATATTATGGACATATTTATACAATTTCTTTTGTAGACATGTGTTTTCATTTCTCTTCAGTAAATCACCAGAGTGGAATTGCTTCACCGTAGGGTGGACCTGTGTTTAGCTTTAGAAGACACTTCCAGACCATTTTCAAAAATGTTTTCGCCACTTTATATTCTCACCAGCAAGGTGTAAGGATTCCAGTGGCTCTACATCCTCACGACATTTGCTGTCATTTTAAAAATTTTAGCCATTCTACTGGTTGGGAGTTGTGTCTCCACAGTCTGGACACAGTCCCTTGTCAGATCAGCAGGCCAAAAATGAGTAACAATTCAGATGTCCATAACCAGGACAGTTGTGCTCTAATCATGCAATAGCGAATATATATATTACATATAATTTAGTATGTGGGTATTATATTGAGCAAAATCAATCAGCCACAATAGGAATACATATTGCATGGTCCCATTTACGTGTACCTCAGAAATAGGTACAACTGACACATAACGACGAGCATCACAGGGGCGCCTGGGGGGCCCAGTCGGTCGAGCGTCCGACTTCGGCTCAGGTCATGATCTCGCGGTCCGTGGGTTCGAGCCCCGCATCGGGCTCTGTGCTGATGGCTCGGAGCCCGGAGCCTGCTTCCGATTCTGTGTCTCCCTCTCTCTCTGTTCCTCCCCCGCTCACACTCTGTCTCTGTCTCTCAAAAAGAAATAAACATCAAAAACAACAACAAACCGGCACCACGGTAATACTTGCATGCAACTGGAAGGGTGTAATGAAAAGTGTCACAGAAGAGGGGCACCTGGCTGTCTCAGTCCGAAGAGCATGCAACCCTTGATCTCGGGGCTGCGGGTTTCAAACACCATATTGGGTGTAGAAATTACTTAAAAAGAGTAAATAAATTAAAACCTAAAAAAACTTAAAAAAATAAAAGTGCCACAAAAGAAATGTCAGCGTGATTGGAGAAAAGTCTAGATGTGATTGGAGTGAGAGGTTCATAGGGATGTAAAACTATTACTGTTCCTCCAACTATACACTCAGGATATGTACATTTCACTGTGTGTCAATTACATGTCAATACTGAAAAGTTTAAAAATGCATAGTTAGGTTTGAAAGTGGTTTCTATCTTTATATTTCTGCCCAATAAATTATACTTCTTACACACCAAATTTTTCTAAATTCTCATGCTAGAGATCTAAAACATTTTTCATGCAGTATGCATCCCTTAAATTTATTCCTACTTATCTTAAATTTTTGTAACTTTTGAAAACTGAGCATTCTTTCCCCTCTGTGTGTTAGACTGATATCTGAATCTCAGTTTTATGTTGACACTCATCAGAAATCTTCTTTCGTTGCCCTTCTTCCAGTTTTCCATATTAAACATTCCACAGAATTTGCAAAATAATGTCCACTTACACTTCTCCATTGCTTTTGTGATGTCTTTGGTCCAGTTGTGATGGCTGGTTCTTCCACAACAATGGCACTAATTATAATAAAGAAGAACTTCCCTGCCTTTTCCCTGAGTGTAAAGGGAATGATAATCTAAAGGGAATGATGCACTTTCTACCTGATGATGCATCATATATTGCTATTTTGCTAAGAATTTTTGAAATGGTGAATAATTAATGAAAACATGTCTTTTTTCAGCATCCACGGGTATGGTTTTTTTTTGAATTTTCTCCTAATCTATTATCATACTGAACACAGTAAAAGATTTCTTAGTGTGCTTTCTCCTTCATTGTTTCAGTTTTCATGGTGCATATTTAATTTTTTTTTTAATTTTTCAAAAATTTTATTGGAGAGAGAGAGAGAGAGAGCAACTGGGGGAGAGAGGGCAGAGGGAAAGAGAGAGAGACTCTTAAGCAGACTCCAAACTGAGTGCAGAGCCTAACACGGGCTCCATCCCGTGACCTTGGGATCATGACCTGAGCCGAAATCAAGAATCAGAAACTCAACAGACTGAGCCATCCAGGTGCCCCTTTCTTAATACTTTTTAATTTTTTTTTTTCTGAGTGATGTGATTCGTCCTATTTATGAGTATAACAGGGTTGGGTTTGTGTGTAGGTAAGTGATTATCCAAACGGGTGAGGAAAAATGATATAAACGTGTCTTTCTTAAGTCAAAGAGATTCATTGATCATCTCTCTGGAGCTGGGATAGTGAATCACTGTAGCAAGGACCCATCTAGTGTTCTTTATCTGCTCTTGCAACCATTCATGGGGACACGGAGCCGTGACTGCTGGGGTGTGTTGGGCTGGGATCCAGGGACGCTAGCCCTGAATCTGTGTGGCAAAGAAAGGTGTTCTAGAGGTGCCTGAGTGGCTCAGTCGGTTAAGTGTCCGTCTTTGGCTCAGATCATGATTTAATGGTTCATGGGTTCAAGCCCCGCATCAGGCTCTGTGCCGACAGCTCAGAGCCTGGAGCCTGCTTCAGATTCTGTGTCTCCCTCTCTGTCTGCCCCTCCCCTGCTCATGCTCTGTCTCTCTGTCTCAAAAATAAATAAAAACATTTAAAAATTTGAAAAAAAGAGAGAGAGAGGGAGAGAGATTCCCAAGCAGGTCCTGTGCTGTCAGCCCCGATGCCGGGCTTGAACTCATGAAACATGAGATCATGACCTAAGCCGAAACAAGAGCCAGTGGCTTAACCATCTGAACTCCCCAGGTGCCCCAACCATGTATATATTTGCTAATGTAATATAACACAAGAGCTCCCATTCACGTCACTTTTCACCAGTCCCTGCACACTTGTTTCTTCAGACGGTGCTCATCTGCAACTTTGCTAGTCTGGTGGCCGAGCTCCCTTGCAAAGTATGGGTGTGTTGAAATCTAATGGCCAAGGTGATGTCTCAGAGGATGGGGACTTTGGCAGGTGATTATGTTAGGAGGGTGGAGGCGTCAGGAATGGGATTTAGGGCCCTGGGAGGAGCAGCCCCAGAGACCACCAGCACCCCCTCTGCCCCTGTGAGAGCACAAGGAGATGTCTGTCTAGGAACCAGGAGGCAGGTTCTCCTCAGACCCTGAATCTTCTGACACCTTGATCCTGGATGACCCAGCCTCTAGTACTGTGAGAACTACGGGTCTGTGGTTTATAAGCCACATAGTGTATGGTGCTTTATTCCAGCCTGAATGGAGCAGGGCACAGAGCAACCGTCTTTCCATGCCCTGTTTCTGTCTGTACAACGCTGGGACCCTTCTGCCCTGTTCCAACCACACCAGTTGAACATCCCAAGAGCCCGGCGACCACCACGAGAAACAAAGATGGAAATGTATGCCCAGAGAACCTGCTTCTCCTCTCTGGTGATGAGGTAAGGGCAGCTTGCAGGTGATATAGATCAGAGAAGTCGGGGAGCTTGGAGAGTGGAAAAGACCAGAGGTGGGAGGGAAGAGGGTTTCCCATCACAAGGACAATGTGGGTGATGAGGAAGGCATGGAAGGTTGAGACTTCACACAAGAACAACCCTTGACCTCCCTGGGATGCAGAGAGGTGTTTTGGGAACAACAGCATGAAAGGAGATCCAGCCAGGCCAGGATGGAACCAAGTAGGGGCAGAAGGGGGGCAGGGGGCTGAAAGGTAATCATCGCCGAGCTGCTAAATAGCTCTCAACATGTTATATTAACGTATGTTCCCTTCCAGGGTATGTAATTCCCTATCTCTTCATTACTCTTGTGAATGTTTGCAATTGTTACGTATTTGTAATTTTTTGCTAATCTAAAGGATATGTCAGCATGTCACGGTGCTTTGTGCATTTTGTTGATAACTAGGAAGGTTGGGCTACTTTTTCTTGTCTATTGGTTATTTGTGTTTATTGTCTCTGAATTTCTTATTCATATACTTTATCTTTCTTCTAGATGGTGAGATAAATATTTATCAGGTTATGAATTTACATTTGATTTCTGGCTTGCTAGTGGTTTGTATCATAAATGGATGATGGGTTTTATTAAATGTGTTTTATGCAGCTTTAAGATGATCAAAAGTAATTTTTCCTTAAACTGTTAGTTTAGTATGTTACATGAATAGATTTTCGGCTGCTTAACTGTGTTTGAATTCCTTAGATATAGCTGACTTTGCTTGCATTTTAATTAACTTTGCATCTAAATTTATAAGTAAGATTAGTTTATGATAATGTTTTCTTATATTTTTATGTGTGGTTTTAAATCAAGTTATAGCGGCCTTAAAATAAAAGTTGGGTAGCTCTCATTTTATCCCTAGATTGTGAACATTAAAAACAAAGAAATAGCAATTATTAGTCACCTTGGATGGATTAAACATTTTTGACTATAAAATTAACTGAGCCTAATATCTTCCTGTGGGAGGTAGTTTGCGGGGGGGCAAGAAGGAGGAAAAAATTGTTACTGAGTCAATTTCTTTAATGGTTGTGGTAGACTGAATAATGGTCCCCAAGATGTCCCCATCTTCATCCCCAGAACCTGGGAATCTTAATCACCTAGTATGGCAAACGGGACATTTGCACGTGTGGTGTCATGACAGATCTTGAGATGGGATGATTGCCCCGGATCATGAGGTGACCCTGTACATTGTCACACGTGTCCTAATAAGAAGGAGGCCCAGAGAGGTCTGAAGATAGATATGAGGGGAGCAGGAGACTGACGTGACACAGGGATGGTCATTGGCCTAGAGATGTGGGTAGTCTTTGGAAGCTGAAAGCCGAGGAAGCATTTCTCCTCCAGAGCCCCCAGGAGGCCCAGTGACACTGCAGCATTCCGGTCTCCAAAAGGTGAGAGAGTGAAACTACATTGTCGCAAGCCACTAGCTTGTGACGATTCACCTGTTTCACGCGGCCCTGGGAGCCAAGGAGCCGCGCAGACCAGCTCCTCCAGGGCTCCGTCTAATGGACAGTGTTGTAAAGACTGCTGTGTTCTTCTTTGTTTTTTGCTTTTAAGGTTTTTCTTTTTTTAAAAAAATTGTTTTTAATGTTTATTTTGAGAGAGACAGAGACAGAATGCGAGTGGGTTAGGGGCAGAGAGAGAGGGAGACACAGAATCCAAAGCAGGCTCCAGGCTCCGAGCCATCAGCACAGAGCCCGATGTGGGGCTCGGGCTCAAGAACCGCGAGATCATGACCTGAGCTGAAGACAGACGCTTAATCGACTGAGCCACCCAGGCGCCCCATGACTGCTGTGTTCTGAGTGCCAGTGTTTCCTGCTCCGTATAGCAGTTCAGAATGTACTGTTTCATGCAAGTTTTGCAATAAATAAATACATAGGGAAATCATATTTTAATAACATCCAAATTCTAAATTAATCAATGTTTTGTAAATAACAGCCCAGGGTTATAAGGGAATAAATTACTCACTATTGATTCCACTGTTTTCTAGGAGTGCTATTCATTTAAATTCATCTTGAATCCACGAAAACCAAGGACCAGGTCCTCCTTTGCTCTTCTGTCTCTCACGCTCCATTAATTCTTGCATGCATTAATTATCTACTTCCCTAACGCTGTGATTGGTAGCATTTCAAATCGTCATTGAAGCAAACTATTTTAAGGGGGCTTCTCCGAATATAAAAATAATACGTGCACAATTAAAAACCATAAAACGCACCTTGGGATTCACAGAAAAGTCTGAAGAAGAAATGAAACAGGGACTGTGACCCCTCAGGTGTCAGCTTAGTGGCAAACCCTGTATATTCACGTGCAGTCTGGTCTCTCAATGAAGTTAAATAAAGATAAAGTTACAAGGGTAGATACACGTTAGATGTATATTTAAATCTTTCTACTCTGTTGACTTGCGGCATGCATTCAGAATGTCTCCGCCAAATAGGAAAAACACTTTCTTCCAAAAGAGGCTCTGTTCTGGAATTCACTAGGTTATTCCTGAATTATTGCACTGCGATTGTACATTTGAAATAATTCATTTACCGTAGTTATTTTTCACTTGCTATATTTCCATATGTCTGTTCTTCACCGGTTACCTCTCTCCCTTTGTTTTACAACCTCATCAACCATTCTATTTCCAGACTTTAGGATAGTTTTGTACTTCCACAGAGGTATTGTTTTTAATAACGTCCTAATTCTACATTTGGCAACATCTTCTAAATGGCGCACCAAATTTTAACAGCGACGAATCATTGATTGTGAATTTCATTGTCGTAGATGAGTGCTGGACGTTTAGATCCATCACGATAAAACTCTACACAGTAAGTTTACGACCTTCTGCATAAGCGTGTTCTAGAGTGATCTGCCCCGCGATGAGTAAAACCGATGCATGAAATACACAGCGAACCAAGACGAAGTTCTGAATCGATTCAAGGTCCTCTTTGTGTTCTGGTTGTGCTGCAGTGTTTGTGAAAGTCACCCTCGCTCGTAGAGCTGCGTGCAGGGCTGTCCAGGACTCAGGTCCCTCGCCCACATTCGGCCACCGTGAATGAAGAAAGGAGAGGTGAACGTGGCATTGCCTGTGTGGAGGCTGCGTGAGGGTCGGAAGGCTGGAGCCACACATGCAGGGGTGAAGCAGAGACGTGAGTCCGCCTTTATCTGAGGAGGCTTCACGTTTGGTGTTTGACATCCTTTCACACTAACCTCCGTATCGTCCTCGACCGTCGCAGCCTGTGTGACCTTCCCAAGGTTGGCGGGGATTTGTTCTTACCTAGAGACCTCGCTCAGGAGGGGCCACCCTTGTCCCAGCCGCCCAGCCCAAAGTGATGACACATCTGCCTTCCTCGCGTGCTCCAGGCATTGGAAGCAAACATCTCCGTGGGCGAGGAGTGAGGGGCACAGAGAAGACATTGAGTGTGGGGTGAAGGAACAGAGACTGGAGCCTGGTGTGTGGGAATGAGGGTGGCAGGTGCCTTTTCTCAGAAAGAGAATGAGCTTGATGGGCACTGCCCCCCCCCCCCAGATAAAATGCAACACTCACACACGCACACACACATGCACACCCTCACACTAGAGCTACTTTGGATTTTAGGGGATGTGGCTTCTCTCCAAAGGCTAGGTTCAAGATCCTTACAGGAGCTAAAAGTCCTTCAAGCGTTAGAATCGCATTACTGATGTAGCTTACCCAATCTGAACGAGAGACAAAAAAGATGGAAAAAAATAGAATAGTGCTGCAGGGGACAGGTGGAGTGCAACAAAGGCTGTGCATTTGTGTCATCAGAGCCCTGGAAGACGAGGAGCCAGAGGGCAGGAAAAACTCTCAAAAAAATAAAGGCTGAAAACTTGCCACATTTAGAAAGAGACAAGAGACACAAACCTACAAGATGAAGAAGCTACCTGACCTGCAAATAAAACGAGCCTTAAAAAAATCACGCAAAACACATCAAAATTAGACGCACGAAAACGACAATGAGCACGAGTTACTTGTTGGCCGTGGTTAAGGAGGAAAGTGGTTCCGGCTCCAGAAGGGACAAGACGAGGGTCATCATGGTGCCCAAAAGGCTTTGTATGTGGGCTGTCAATGCCAATATTCTGGTTGTGACATTCACTATAGTTTCACAAGATGTTACCATTGGGGGAAACTGGGTAAGGTGCACGTAGTCTCTCTCTGTATTATTTCCTACAACTGCATGTGACTATACATTCATCTAAAAATAAAGTACTTAAAATGATAGATGTCGGGGTGCCTGGGTGTCTCAGTTGAGCGTTCGACTCTTGATTTTGGCTCACGTCATGATCTCATGGTTCTGGAGCTCAATGCCTGCATCAGGCTCTGCACCGACAGTGGAGAGCCGGCTTGAGATTCTCTCCCTCTCTCTCTGTCCCTCCCCCCATTCTCAAAATAAATGAATAAATTTAAAAAGAGAAAGAATTTGTCACAAAAATAAAATAAAATAAGATAATAAATGTCAGTGGACATTTTCAAATGCAGCAGATTAAATAACTTTTCAAAGAGTAAACTTTGAAGTTTACTTAGCTTTTACTCGTTAAAATGTTTACTCTAAAGTTTAAAGTAAATTATTTATTTTTAAACTATATTTTTAAATGTTTATTTATTTATTTTTGAAAGAGAGAGAGAGCACAAGGAGGGGAGGGACAGAGAGAGACAGAGAGGGAGACACAGAATCCAAAGCAGGCTCCAGGTTCAGAGCTGTCAGATCAGAGCCTGACGCAGGGCTCGAACCCAGGGACTATGAGATCATGACTTGAGCCAAAGTCAGACACTTAACCCACTGAGCAACCCAGGTGCCCCTAAAGTAAACTCTTTAAGTACTTTTCTCTATTAAAATCAATTTTGCTGTTTGACTTTTTTTCTTTCATTCGGTGTTGTGTTAAGAACAAAGTTTATAGAAGATTGGAATAAAACAGAATTTTGCAGGTGAGATCAATTTACCTCAAAACCTCTCTCTACATTAACTTTAGACACACACGAAATCTTTTGTGGCCACTTATATTTTGCATTTGTTTTTCTTGTATTGATTTTCTGTGCCTTGCACAAATACCTAATAAATCAATCAGCACTTAAAATAAATCTATATCATTGGAAATTAGGAGTAAAAGGGCAGTAGAGAATACTTCCATAGAATATATTTGCATTTGCTCAGAAATAGCCCTACTCAAATTATTTTAGGTTCACTGAGAAAATATCTGGGGCCATCACAGTTTAAAACTAGCTAATATTTAATGTTGTCACCTAAAATTTCTTACTCACTTATGCATCCTTTGGATCTGCACTGTGATTAGGAATTAGGCAGAGACGCTGAAACATGATAATATTTGATCAATACCCCTAGAAGGTGAGCTTTTGAGCCAGGAGTTGAAAGAACGGTGTCTTAGTTATCACAGAACCGTGGGGGGGTAGGAGGATGAATTGTGTATTTGAAGATCACACAACTGTTCTACTTATGCTGAGATTTACTGAAGCCCATTTGTGGCAGAATAATTAAAGAAAAGTACTTAAAGTCTAATTTGATTGTTTTCATCTGCTGTACAAGTGGCCCACTAAAACTTAAAATCTGATTACTGTCTGTCTTAATCATGGTTCTTCAAGTCCTGTCCCCTACAGCTTTCAAGAATGGTCACAGGGATGTTTTGCTGGGTCTAGGTTATAAATTTGAGTCCACGATATTTGTTTTACACAATTAAACTATCAATGTTGTCATTAAATATTTTTCTTTATTCAAAAAATATGAACCATATCTAATCAGCACTTACAACATTCTTTTTCCAAAATACATTCTACCATTTATGTATTACATCTTTAAATTTATATCTTGCTGCTCCGAATATTACCGTAAGAGATGGCATTTCAGAAAAAGCTATGTGGTTTAATTTCTTTAAGTCTTCATCTATCTTTCTCTTTTTTTATGTTTATTTATTTTTGAGAGAGAGAGACAGAGCGTGAGCGGGGAAAGGGGCGAGAGAGAGGGAGACACAGAATCGGAAGCCGGCCCCAGGCTCCGAGCTGTCCGCACAGAGCCCGATGCGGGGCTCAAACCCACCAACCGTGAGATCATGACCTGAGCCCAAGTTGGATGCTTAACCAACTGAGCCCCCTAGGCGCCCCTCATCTCTCTTTCTCTTGAGAACTTGATTGTGAGGGACTCCTGCTGTTGTTTGGGAATCCCATCAGCGGTTGGCCTGGGCTGGGATTACTTAACAGGCTAAGTCGGCTGTGCTGTGTTGGTGTCCCTGTTATCACTTACTTGAATTTTTGTGTTTACTTTCTCTCGTGGCACAATTTCTTGAAAGGTGGATGTGCTGAGGGTCCTCTCTTGCACCTCTTCCCTGCTGCGTTGTCTCATTTTAAAATACTGTCGTTGTCCTTTTTCCAATTAACTATACAGTCACTATCGTGACGAAACGCAGTTCAGATACTCAGTTTGCCTTTGAAATACGTTTTACTTCTTTGATTCCCTTCTCAGTCTTAAAGCTTTTCTGAGACCTAGACGTCTGCCCCCATCACGGCAGCCTCCTGATGACCATGCAAGATCCCGGGGCTGATATCACACGTGCTGACTCTCCAAGTCTTTGCTTTCTGTTGGAAACATCAAATCCAAATGCTCGAGTTTTTCAGGAGCAAAGACCTCCAACTGGGGTTTGATAACTGTGGGACGTCATTAGTTATCTCAGAAATGTGACAAGACTCTTGAAAATTTGTGAGAAGTCCATTATGATTCACTCTGACTCTTCATTAAAAGATTGTAATAAAATCTCTGACTCTAGTGGGGGCGTTTGGCTGCTGACAGCTCTTCACTGGTCTCCTTTCCCCACTTGCCTCACTTTCGGCCGAGACCATAAAGAAGACTCAGATGCTCCTTTCTTTTGTGTGAGTGGGCAGTTCAAACGATACAAGCCAATCGAAGCCCCAGGCAGGAGCCCTCAGTCTGGCCCCACTCTCTAGCCACAAGTGAGGCTACACCTGTTCCCCTGCCCGGCTTTCTCAGGCCATTTTTGGACCAGCTTGGGAGTCTGTTCTGCACAGTCTCTCCCAGAAAGCCCCAGGGTGTGAGTAATAAAACTATATCCTCTTGGTGTATGTATGGAATCATCTGACCCGATATCTGAGACACATTTGGTGACAAGGATGTCTACCAAGTTTTTATGACGTGACTACAGCATACTTAAATTGATAAGAACTTATTTAAGATTCTTTTTTTCAAGTTTATTTCTTTATTTTGAGAGAGAGAGAGAGAGAGAGAGAACAAGCAGGGGAGAGATAGAGAGAGGAGGAGGATCCCAAGGAGGCTCCATGCCATCAACACAGAGCCCAACACGGGTCTGGAACTCAGGAAACAGGAGATCATGACCTGAGAAAGATCCAAAGTCAGAGGCTTAGCTGAGCGAGCCCCCCCAGGCAGCCCATAATATTCTTAGAAAGATGTCATAAAGACATCACAAAATCGTATAAATTGCCGTGTGAACTTTCAAATGACTATTCGAAATAATCCACCGTTGTCTTACCATTATTAGAGAGTTAAACCTCTGTTTGGTGCATTCATATTTGCATCCCTCCTAGACTGGCATCCTGTTTGTAAATATTACACTCCCCGTCATTCGTTATTCTCCTAACAGGCTTCGCTAAAACAACTGGTGACACATCGGTCCCCAGCGGTCCTGTGGTGTGTACTGCTGTTATTTCGGTGCTGGCCCCGCCATCTTCCTTGCTGCCCTTGAATACACCCAGACTACACCTCCTACCACATCCCTGTTCTTTGACTTCTACCTAGTAGAAAGTATTGAGCCTATAGATCACGCCAAGGGCCATTTACTACTCCCCAAGTGCAACTTCTGTGAACAA
The DNA here is from genome assembly GCF_046562875.1 of Panthera onca. NCBI lineage: Eukaryota > Metazoa > Chordata > Mammalia > Carnivora > Felidae > Panthera > Panthera onca. Next base: position 3,359,968 of record NC_138339.1, on the reverse strand, counting down.
GAGGCAACCCCTGAGCATCATTAGAAATGCAAATTCTGGGGGTGCCTGGCTAGCCCAGTTCATAGAGCGTGTGGCTCTTGATCTCCGGGTTGTCTGTTCGAGCACCATGTTGGGTGTAGAGATTACTTCAAAGTAAAATCTTTAAAAAAAAAGCTCAGAAGGACAAGTTCTAGGTTTCCTCGCCCTTACTCTGTATTTCCATAGAATATCCACAGCGAACTCCTTTTGTAACTATCAACTCCACACTTGGTCTTTACTGATTGAATATAAGGTTGCCAAATAAACAGTGGAGTGAATAAATAATATCCATTTCCAAATGCCTCTCCCTAACACTCCTTTCCAGAGACACATGAAAAAATGCATGGTGCAATAATCTGATGGAGGTGACAAAGTTTATTTAGGAGGGAGATTTCCTGACAGTCAACCTGGACACTTCAACACAGCACTCACTGGAGAATTGTGTACCTAATCGTTACAAAACAAGGATAAACTCTAAGGAAAATGGTCACAGTTAGTTTCAACAGTGACTTCATGGTGGCAGATCTCAGAGCACGAAATCCTAGCCTGCATAAAAGTTTCCCAGACGCATCAAGCATGTGTGGGTCCCAGAAATGTTAGCCTATCTCGCTGGTTATCATAAGAAAAAAAAAAAAAAAACAGAAAAGCTTCAGTTTCTTTTTTAATGCATTGCTTCGTTTCAAAATATAAAATAGGGAAATTAAGTAACTGCTGTGTAATTCTAAAATGTCAAGTATACCCTGGACATAATATATTAGGTTTGTCTTGGTAACTGTAATTTTGAAAAGTGTACTGAATATCTTAAAAGTAAATGTCACCGCACAGTAGATAAATTTCAGAACTGTTGCTCTTTCTAATTTAACTGGAAGGAGAAAGGCCCAGAATTGACCTCTGCTTCCTATGAATGTTTTTCTTAATGACCTACTTAAAGATATTGCTAAAAACCGGCCAATGTACTTTATTGTAGAGGAAGGAAGGCAAATCCCTAAGAAGACATCATAAAATATGTGGCACATTTCAGGAAGCTAATGGAAAATGACCACTGGCTAAGCCCTTGAGCTCAGGCCGAAGACGGATAACGTAGATCCTCATTTAAATCAGAAATGCTGTTGTTGGGGCCGGACTTATTTATCCCAGGTTGTAAGTTAATATTTACAAATCTATTAATTTTGTTGTTCCATGGCATAACTAGTGAGCTTGGAAAATGCGATTGCTGTATAAATGTTTAACTAATAACCATGACCTTGAATGGAGCAAAATACTCCTTCGCTGCATATTCAGGAGCAGGTATTGGTTCCATCCTTGGGGTGACCTCAAGACTATTCATTCCATCTCAGAGGGAAGAGGTTCAAGTGTATTCCGCAGCTGTTTGTCCTGAATCGAGAGCTCAATGTTGCCCATAACTGGCTAGGAGTTTCCTAGAGTTACCATAACAAAGTACCACAGATGAGTTTTAACAGCAGAAATGTTTTCTGTGGTTCTGAAGGCCAGACATTGACCCTGGCAAGGTTGGTCGTTTCTGAGGGCTTCCTCCTCGACTTGTACATGGTTGTCTTCTCTCTGGCCTGCCACCTTACCCTTCCTGTGTGAGCATCTGAGTGTCTGTGTTTAAATTTCCCTTCCTTCCTTCCTTCCTTCCTTCCTTCCTTCCTTTCTTTCTTCCTTCCTTTCTTTCTTTCTTTCTTTCTTTCTTCTTTTTCTTTTTTTCTTCCTTTCTTTCTTTTCTTTCTTTTCCTCCTTTCTTCTTTTTCTTTCTTCCTTTTCTTTCTTTCTTTCTTTCTTTCTTTCTTTCTTTTCTTTCTTTCTTCCTTTTCTTTATTTCTTTGTTTCCTTCTTTTTTCCTTTCTTTCTCTTCCTCCCTTCTGCTCTTTCTTCCTCTCTTTCTTTCTTTCTTTCTTTCTTTTCTTTTTCTTTCTCTCCTTCTTTCTTTCCTTCTTTCTTCTTTTTCCTTTCTTTCTCTTGCTCTCTTTCTTTCTTTCTCTCTTTCTCTCTTTCTCTTTTTCTTTCTTTTCCCTGCAGCTCCATGCCCAGCACAGAGCCCAATACAGGGCTTGAACTCACGACCTTGAGATAAGGACCTCAGCTGAGATTCAACAGGGAGATGCTTAACCAACTGAGTCACTCAGGCACCCTTCATTCCCCTTTCTATAAGGATCTCAGTGATACTGGCCTAATGAGTATCTGGTCCATCCTAATGACCTCATCTTAAACTGATTATCCCTGAAAAGATCTTCTCTCAAAATAAAGCCCCATTCATAAGTACTGGCATAAAGACTTCAACATATGAATTTGGGGAGGACACAATTCAACCTGTACCAGTCACCATACAATAAACACAATTCTCCGTTCTCGGAGGAGAGGTGGGCATAACTACCTGTACAAAGCGAAATGATGGTTTCCCACCCTTAGCCACTGTGATGGTAGGACCGGAAGGTGGCCCTATTGGGTGGACTTCCTAGCTCACAGGGACCCCACCTGCCTATAAATGGCTTTCTTTGGAAAGGATTCATTTCCAGTGACATGTCTAAAAACAGCCCTATGCTGTAGTCCCAGCTCACTGAGTAAGGGGTGAACATCCATTTCAAAGTAGTCAGATTCTGCCTAGGATTTTTGCTTATTTATTTATTTATTTATTTATTTATTATTTTTAGAGACAGACAGACAGATGCAAGCAGGGGAAGAACAGAGAGAGAGAGGGAGACACAGAATCCAGACTCCAGACTCTGAGCTGTCAGCATAGAGCCCAATGTGGATGGAGCTCGAACTCATGGACTGCAAGATCATGACCTGAGCCGAAGTCTGATGCTTAACCGACTGAGCCACCCAGGCACCCCTAGGATCTTTGCTTTTCAACTAAGAACAAAAACAGACTGGTTGTTGTTGGAACCAAATGGTATTAAAGGCTGTGTTATATCCAGAAGTTCCCTAGTATTCTTAAAATTGCTTATCACCTACCCCATATCCTGATGGTTCAACCTTCTTTGTATTCCATAATTATGACGGATCCTTTTTGATAGATCTTTTTGTTGTTTTCTCAGCTGATCAGAATTAATTTCTGTTATTTCCATCAAAATATCACCTGCCTGCATAGCATCCGATTTCCTAGTCACACGGGATTTTTAAAGAAAAATCGCATTTCCTAGAATAATTAAGAAAGTAATCCAGGTAAATTCTGACCCAACAATATTTTCTCCTTCCTCACTCTCCTTGTTGCATGGGGTGTGAAGCATTACTCTAGGGCTTTACCAGGTGAGTGATAGAGGATGGAGACCCAATGGGATGATGATACATTCTAAGGCAAAGACTAGGCCAAAAGATCATAATGAAGCTACCAAAGACGGTAAGAGAAGAAAACACAAGACTTGCAGGATGGAATGAGCTAGTGAGTCGCATAGGAAGATTTCTATTTTGTCATTTACTGAATGTGCATGGACTTTTATTTTCCTAGTCAAACTTTCCAAGTGCTACGTATCCTATGAGGCATTGCATGCGTGTGGAAAGACTCTGATAACTAAGCATTAGCGTGGATTTGGTATCATGGACGTAGAGCTTGTAAAGGGATTCCATGTTGGGCACCTGTGATGCCTTCCAGTTACATTTCTGATTGTCGTCAGCTTCAAGTTAGTCCAGAAAACCAAGCACGGTATAACTTGCATGGAGTTTTCTGAAGAGAGGAGGAGAGGGGGCATATATCATCACATACCCCATTGGCCTTCAGCGTTTTTGCACACATAACCCCAAAAGAAATTTAAAATCTACTCACATTGCCTCAAGTAGGCATCTAAAATATCTTATACATTTCAATGATTACTGCTTATTATAAATGGAAGTACTTAAAAGTAAAATGGAAGACCATACTTCAAAGTATCCAAAAGAGTACAAATACCTCATTGATTTAATATTCATTTTAATAATATATGTAAGTAGTCTTTAGCATTCCGATGAATGATAGTTTGGATTTTCTTCCTTGATCAAATCCACACACTTTTCCCCAGTGTTTATATAATAAACGTAATAACAAATATAATAAACGTTTATAATATAAACGAGTATAATAAACGAAAATAAAACGTATTTTATAATTGAAACGTTTTAGAGATCACCCTATCAAACTTATCTAAGTATGTATGCAAATTCAAATGTTTATTTTTACATTGTCTGTGATGGTAAGGCTCTAAGAAGTGAACCGTTATGAATGATCTTAGTGCGCAATTGTTAAAAATACCAAAATACGTTTTATGCTTTTACAAATTTTAAGAATCAAAAAATAAAATTTTATTAGAACTGCAGGTCTTAATAAGGTAATTATCGATCTTTTCTGCGCATTTAATGGAGACAGACATTTATGTACTGCCCTATGTAATCGGAATGATAGTTTTCATGGTATTTTATTTTGCGTGAGCCGACAGTAGAACACAGTAAACATGTTTTGGATGAATTGGGCATTGCCTCCAGCTGAAAAGAATATTTTATGATATAACTTCATACAATATATTTTCATGGCTAAGAGAATAACACACATCAAATCTTAAAAAAAATCACATAAAGTTTTGCCCATAAATTTAACCCAAGGGATCTTTATAATTTTTTAAGTTTATTTATTTATTACTGAGAAAGAGAGAGAGAGAGAGAACACAGGCGGGAGAGGGGCAGAGAGCAAGGGAGACACAGAATCTGAAGCAGGCTCCAAGCTCTGAGCTGTCAGCACAGAGCCCCATGTGGGGCTCAAACCCACGAACTATGAGATCATGACCTGAACTGAAGTCAGACACTTAACTGACTGAGCCATCCAGGCACATCCTAGTTCAAGTGATCTTTAAAACTCTGACACTCCTAGGGACACCTGGGTGGCTCAGTCAATTGAGCAACCAACTTCAGCTTAGGTCATGATCTCGTGGCTCGTGAGTTTGAGCCCCTCATCAAGCTTACTACTGTCAGTGCAGAGCCCTCTTCGGATCTTCTGTCTCCCTTTCTCTCCAAGGTAAATCTTAAAACAAAACGAAACAAAACAAACAAACAAAAAAAACCCAAAAAACAACCTGACATCCCTAGAAAAATTTCCAGCACATTTTTTTTTTTTTTTTTTTTTTTGCTTTGCTCTCATGGGAGTCTCCCTTAAGAACTGTGTTTCTTCAGCCATAGTTTGGAGATGGGGATAACGAATCACAAAACCACAGTGGCCATTCACTCCACGCCTCCACTGCCCATAATCTGTGATCAGACCATCCTAGTGAGGCACCACATTGGCCGAAGCACACCGTGGTTCACTGTCTTCTTTAACTTGTAAAGGAAATTCAAAAACTGTTCAATTGCTGTATGGAGATGCCGTGATAGAAGATACTGAAAACTTGGGTTTTTTTCCACCTGACTGGGGGAGGGGGCAATACTGAACCTTGAGATTTGGGATGGGGCAGAGAAGTGCTTTTCTTTTGTAAAGCAGGCAAAGGCTACTGAGAGTGCTGGCCTCTGTTGCCACAAACCAGTGCTGTGAATGAGTGCATAAGAAAGAAAATATTTGGAAAGCTTGTTCTGAAAGGATGCACGTCCTCACGGTGCTGAGAAAATGTTTCGTATGCCTCCAGATGGAGAATTTGAGGATAATGCCCCGAACAAACACACAAATGTCAGGAAAATGTTTACCTTGTCATTATTGCCTTTTCCCCGTTTGTCCTTTAGGCCATACCGCGACAATACTCCATCAACAGTTGTCAAAGTAATCGGTGAATCAGTGTGCAAAAGGAGTAAATGAGTGAAAGAAACAGGTTCAGGTGGGGATCCTACAACAAGGACTAGTGGGAGTCTACACAGTCTGGAGTTCCTACCAACTGAGACTCCCCGAGATCACACTGCATGACCTAAGTTTCCTCAGAAAGACAGGGCCCCCACTGGAGTCCCGGGAAACACAGCTACTGCCAGCATTCATTGTGGCACGATAGAGGGAACGTTTGCTGAACTCATCTCACAGTTGGGAGAGTTATGAACAGTCAGAGTTAATTGACTGCAGACCAGTTTTATACGTGAAGTCAAAATTTTAAATGCAGAGAGAGAAACATTAATTAAAAAATATCTTGGGGCGCCTGGGTGGCTCAGTCGGTTAAGCGTCCGACTTCGGCTCAGGTCATGATCTCGCGGTTCGTGAGTTCAAGCCCCGCGTCAGGCTCTGTGCTGATGGCTCAGAGCCTGGAACCTGTTTCAGATTCTGTGTCTTCCTCTCTCTCTCTGACCCTCCCCTGTTCATGCTCTGTCTGTCTCTGTCTCAAAAATAAATAAACGTTAAAAAAATTAAAAAAAATACCTCAATCTCGGGGTGCTACTCAAGAGTATGCTACTCTTGATCTCGGGGTTGTAAGTTCGAGCCCCTCACTGAGCACAGAGACTATTTAAAAAAATAAAATCTTGAGAAAGAAACCCCAATCTTTATTGTCTCTTTTTTTGGAAAATCTTTGCCACTTGTGCTGTTTCTAACAACAGCTTATTAAGTGTCTTTGTTGGAAACAAATCCCATGCTCTGTTAAGGGCAAGTTTTGAAGGAATACATGGCCATCATCATATTCAGAATATCAGGAGTATTTTATATCAAGTTTATTTTTTGGCCAAAATTTTAAAAATGTACGCCAAAGCTTTCCCCCACAATTTTTGTACAAGGCTTGATATTAAAATGACAGCTAGATCATGTTGAATTCAATCAATGGCTTGTCACCTTGAAAATCTTAAACTTTGAATACTGTGAAATGTGAATGATATTCTTCTAGAGAAATCTCATCTTTCAGACGTGCGTGCAAATATAGACATTGAACCTGTTGTAAACTAGTAGGGAAAAAAAGGTGTATGTTTAATCTGTACGGTTTAGTTAGGGACAACTCAGGCCGGGAATTTTATTTTGTGATAGCTACAAAGTTACTATTCTTTTTAGTTCATAAAATAATTTGAATATTATTCAATGGGAAAAGAGGTCTCTTTTCGATTTTTATACATTTCTGCCTTCTGAAAAGTTCCTTATTACGAGATGACGCTTTCTTATATGATGTATCTTGCCTGGTAATGTGTCTTTTGAGTATTCCTCCTTCTTTTTGAGGTTCCAGTTTGGAATCAAGGTCACAGAAGTGAGACCATTGAATGGTTCTAGCTCCCCTGTCCTTCCTCCTTAGTCCCCTCTTTTCCAATGATCACGACTAAGTCATGAGGCCTCAGCTGAGATAACACCTCCTCTGAGAAGTCTTCCCTTGACCCTTGGCAGGGGCCGGGAGGAGACATGCTCCTCAAAGTCACTCTGTCCCCTCCTAACCCAGCCTGGTGTTCCAGCATCCTGCTCACAGTCCCTACCTGCCACCAGACGGCCACCAGGTGCTGGTAAAGCAAGGGTTGCACCTGTTGGGCTCTCTCCGCACCCAGCAGCAGGGCAAAGACATGCACAAAGCAGGCTCCCAATCAATATTTGAATAATAAACAAACTCCCCTCCTTGTATTACTCTCTCCTTACGCTAGCACACAATTGTTGCTCACCAGGTGTTGCTGAGTTTAATCGTGCACAAAAATGCTGGCGATAGCCTGTCACTCCTGGGAGGACAGAGTGGGTGTAGTTTTCTCTATTCCTCTCATAAAGTACAATGAAAAGCCCTGGATTATTATATATAAAAGAAACATTAAGAAAACTCTGAAGGGTGAGGAGCAAATAAGCAGATATTTCACAGAAGAGAATATCCGGGTGACAAGCAGGCACATGAAAAGAGGCTCGACATCATTAGCTGTTAAGTACATGGGAATCGAACCCATGGTGATATCGCCTCGTGAGGGTCAGAATAAACCCAAACTATTGGCAACACTAAGTACAGAGGAGTATGTCGCTCTCACATTTAGTCATTCATACGTTGTTGGTGGGAAAGCAAAACAGCACAGCCACTTTGGAAAACGGTTTGGCAGTTTCTTTAAAAACAACAACGACAATGAACGACTGTAACAAAAACTACGCATGACATCACCATATGACCCAGCAACTGCACTCTTGAGCGCTTATCCCACAACAAACAAAAACACGGTCACCGAAAAATCTGTACTAAATTTTAACTAATAGGCAAGAACTGGTAACAGTTCAAAGGCCCTTCACCAGGTGAATGGTGAATATACCTATACTCGGCATAGAACCCTGCCCGGCATAGAAAGAGTGAACTAGGACGCCTGGGTGCCTTAGTTGGTTAACCATCTGACTCTTGATTTCAGCTCAGGTCCTGATCTTGCGGTTCAAGCCCCGAGTTGGCCTCTGCACTGGCAGCATGGAGCCTCAAGCCCAGCACGAGGGACCTTTGTCCAATGGAAATACTCCGCCTCTCGGCTGCATCCACGTCAGCATCCCGGTTGTGACACTGAGCTACGGTTTTGTCAGGCGTTATCTTTGGGTCACCCGATGAAAGGTACGTGGGATCTCTCCGCGTTGGTTCTCACAACTACATGTGGCATTCCAATGACCGCAAGATGAAATAATTTAATTTTTAAAAAGTGATGGCCGATGTTATTGCTAAACACAAGTTAGCCAGATAGTCTCCGGCTTTCGTTTTTCACTGAATTGCTGTTGACAATCAAAGCGTGTTTTTAAATTCCATTTACCTTCCTGCGGTTTTATGAGTCCTTTATTAGGACGGGTATTCTTGGTAAAATTAAGTTCATAAAACTACCTGGATATGTCCAACTCTGGCAATTTTCCTCATGGGCTGAAATACCTCAGGCAATTTCTATAATAAGCAGGGAGTAATTATATATTTTGAAGCATGTACATATCTAGGTGGATGAAACTAATGGATATTGACTATGCTTGTTTGGGCCGCCCGCATCGATCGCGGCATGCACCCTCCTACCTATGTGGCCACTAATATGCTTGTCTCTGTATTTCAGTTGTCGGAGCCCCTCCATGCCCTACCAGGAAGAAGTTGCGTGTCTCACTTTGAAGCACGAGGCCCTACCCTTCAATGTGAATTATCTAAGTGCCCTGTAGTTCACCCAGATCAAAGTGGAGGGTGGTGAGAGGTGGTTTTGCCCACATGCTGTTTTTTCAGCCCACCACTGTCCCCACGCTGCTGTAGGAGCTGGTCCTGCAGGGACCAGTGGATGGGCTCCATGCTGCCCTGCCTTCCTGTGGGTGAAGGTCCCCGAACTTCTACAGTGCATGTGTTACGTGCTCAATACAGGCTCCCCTAGGCTCACTGCTCACCCCAGGGCTGAGTCTTGGGGTATCTAGGCCCTATCCCCGCCGCGACCCAGCCATTTGCTGTCTTGGGATCTTGGCTTAACTAGTATTGACATCCCATTTCCACAAGATTTATTTATTTCACGGACTACACCTCTACCCTGCCCATGACTCAGTCTAACACACAGCTTTCCTGATTTATCACAAAAACCTTACTGAATGAGAATCTTGTGTAATGACTGTTGGTGCCTAGAATCCTTATGCAAACTGGTGAATTTTCTCCAGTGCCTGACACGGAAGGACAAGTACCTTAGGAAGGAGACCTGTTGATGTGCCATCAAATATCCAATGGAAGAAGGAGAGTACAGCCAGAGCTGGACGTAGACAGGTAATTCAGCACACTTCACGTTGCCAAGCACATTTGTCCTAATGTGGAATTCATAGAGTCTCAGGGAGATAAATTGAGCTTAAAAATAGTCCTTGATCACCCTACTATACTTCTGCTCCTCCAGGATCTCATTTAAGATTTTTTGCAAAACTCAAAGAGACCAGTTAAGAGTGATGGAAGCATCCCCATTCAAAGGCATTAATTACTGTTTGAAAAGGCAGTAGTGAGACCATCTCCCAAAATGGTGGAGTGAGGAGTGCAGGGGGCTTGCTCTGCAACAAATAACCATTTAACTGGAGGAAATTGTAAAAAGAAATAAATCAATGAAGGTCTTAAGAAATTGTTCTAAATGTATAGAGTGAATGGAGAGCAATTCATTTAGAAAATCTATTAAATCTCAGTAAGAATAGCAAGAATCTGTGGCACGTAAGCAGCAATCTGCTCCCTGCCCACCCCCACTCCTCCCTGTTCCCAACTTTTATCCTGTGCAAATGACCTTGGGAACTACCCTGCAGGAGGGTGTGTCCAAGGTGGGGCTTCTTCTCCACCAACTACCAGTCCCGGGGCACAGTTTCACCTCAGCAGGAAGAGGTATTACAGCATCTTGTCTGTCCCAGATCTGTGCTCCAGAAAACAGTCAAGGCTGAGAGTTCTGGGGTCTCTTCCTCCAAATAGTCCCATTTACAGGGCAGAAACTCTGTCCCGCGCATGGCTGGTTGTGTTACTGGGCTCCAATCGTGCCTGCCCCAGCTTGCTGGTAGAATGGAAGTTCTACACCAGGAGAGACAATGGAGAGGACTAGGGTGTCCCCACCCACCCAGCACCCTCCTCATGGAGCAGGGTGACACTCCAAGAAACGTGGTCCTGCTCCAGCTTCGGTGCGAGGCTGCTGAGATTTTGCTGGTGGGAAAGGCAGCCATGATGAGTATAAACTCCTCAGTTTTGCTTGAAGGGAGTGACCGCGTAAACAATAGTAGGGAGAGCTCCATGCCTGAGGACATCTCTGAAAACAATGGACCATCTTGGAGTAAAGCAATTAAGAGGAGGCTGGTAGCATCCTGACACAAGTCCATCCTTTCAAACAACCGAGTTCAGGTTTCATTGATTTTTCTCTATTGCTTTTCTAACCTGTATTTCATATATTTCCACTGTAACCTTTATTATTTCCTTCCTTCTGCTTGCTTTGGGTTTAGTTTGTTCTATTTATTTATTTACTTTTTTTAGTGTTTTAAGGTGGAAGGTGAGGTTATTGATTTGAGACATTTCTTCCTTTCTAATATGTGTATTTGCGCTATAAATTCCCTTTATCTCCTTGCTAATGCATTCAAGCCTGTGACCTTCTCAGAAATTCATCCTTCAGTGTTGACAGAATCTCTGCAGATTTTGTCAGTGCACAAACTTTGCCTGGTGGAGGCATTGACTTGGCCTTCCTGGAGATGAAAGCTAGACTTGTATCATTCTCTACTGTGCCCTCAGTATGACATGAAGGCAATTAGTGCATTTTACAGATGGGTGTGTGATGGGACCCTCAGTCCTATCCCATAGTGTGGAAAGCTGTATTTAATCAGGAATAAGGGGGGGAGGGGTATAGGTGCTGCTATTCCATCAGAACAAACGGAGGATGTAAGAATTTCTTGTAATCATGCACACCCTCCAGTTCAATACAAGGAGTTCCCTTCAGATTTTTCAAAAGTTTTAGAACTTTTCTGAGTACAAAACAGTGTTTTTTATGATAATACGAATGTATAACTACATGCACATTCAGTATGAACATAATAAATATGCATGTACTGTGAGACCAAGAACCTCTCAAGAAACTGGGAAAAGAATGTGGACTTAGTTTTAAAATTTGTCAAAGGGCAGGTAACAAATTGGTGAGCAGATTTGCTCACAGCATTAAATGACAAATGTGCTTCCTCCTTAGTGAGATATACAGAAATTCATGTTCTCAAGATCTGTATGAAAAGACAAGATCTCAATTCAAAAATTCTTTGAGAAGAACAAAAACAAAAACACAACATATTAAAATTTATGGAATACACTAGAGCAGAGCCTAGAGGGATACTTCTAGGGATAGATGCCATTATTAAAACAAACAAACAAACATATCAAATAAATGATCTAAACTTCTACCTTAAGAAAGTAATCAAAGAAGAGCAAAAGTAAATCTAAAGCAAGAAGAAATAAGGGAATAATAAAGATTCCAGCAGAAATAAATGAAATAGAAATTCAAAAACAATTAGAGAAAATCAATGAAAGCAAAAGCTGGTTCTTGAAAAGATCAAGAGAGTGGACAAACATTATCTAGACTGACAAAGAAAAAACTGAGCAGACTCAAATTACAAAAATCAGGAATGGAAGAGGAGACATCACTACTGACCTTATAGAAATCAAAATGTTTGGAGTGGAATACTAGAAAGTACATCAATACATTAGATAACATTGACAAAATGGTTTAGAAATGAGATGAAGGGAAGCCCATGGAATAAGGCTGTGTTATCCCTCTAGCTCTGAGAAATGCTTTCCCCAACGAATGCACATTGCCCAAGAAGTACAGGTGCCACGACAGTGTGCAACCCTCACCTGAGTCTGAGGGAAGCTGTGATCCCAAAGTGCAGATTCACTGACCATTATTAGTTGCTAAGCTATAATCACCTCAGTTCCCTTAACATGATTATTGTTTATTTTTAGCAAACAAACAACCAAACAAAAAATACTAAAATTAATTGAATCCACAAATATACTAAAAATATGCTTTCATGTATTCAATCCACATGTAAACATTGCTGATACGTTACCTTTTGTTTCACTTTTAATCTGTATTTTTTCTTTTTCTCTAGTACTATAAGCGACAGACATCTGTTAAGTAATAAAGTCCGACTATACCCCGATTGACTTATTCCAATTTTTATTATGTAAATGTACAGGTTAAAAAAAAATACTTGTCAGTTATAAGGAAGAAAGTAGATTAGCTGCCCAAGGCAGTGCATTTCCCCAGGTCTGTTTGAATTCACATCTACCACAAAATGACAGGTTTTCCTTTGATTCATCTTTGTCTTTTTTCCCCCTTTCATTTTTTTTAAAAATTTTTTTTAACGTTTATTTATTTTTGAGACAGAGAGAGACAGAGCATGAACAGGGGAGGAGCAGAAAGAGAGGGAGACACAGAATCTGAAACAGGCTCCAGGCTCTGAGCCGTCAGCACAGAGCCCGACGCGGGGCTCGAACTTACGGACCGTGAGATCATGACCTGAGCCGAAGTCAGACGCTTAACCCACCAAGCCACCCAGGCGCCCCTCCCCCTTTCATTTTTAAACTGTACTTGTTACGTAAGTATTCCGACATTGTGACAGCTCTTGTGGAAAACAATATCTAGACGTACATATGTATGTAAATTTTAGACAAACTGATTTACATATATGAAAGTATTTTAAACAGAGAGGAGGGTTTTGAAGTCATGTATCCAAGTACTTGTTCACTCAGAGGCCTCATTTACTAGAAAGTGAAGGAAAATAGCTGTGGTCACGGAAGAGGCAGAGCAGAAGGGCACCTTCTAAGAGTCTGGAGACAGAGGTTCTAGTGACCACTCTGTGCTGCTTTCGAGCTGCCTTCAGTTCTGGGACATTCACTGCCCTGGGGACCCTGTCAACTCCAAACTCCCATGGTCACCATTCCAACTGAAAACCAAGTGGCCCTTTTAAAGTTTAAAGTAATATTAACAGAACTTGCTTACCAGTGTTTGAAAACCCTAGTGTTTTTAAAAATTACTACCTACTCACGGGCTGCCTGGTTAGGCTCAGGTCATGATCTCGTGGTTCCTGAGTTCGAGCCCTGCATTGGTCTCTGTGCTGACAGCTCGGAGCCTGGCACCTGCTTCAGATTCTGTGTCTCCCTCTCTCTCTGCCCCTCCCCCACTCATGCTTTGTCTCTTTCTCTCTCTCTCTAACTAAATAAATATTAAAAAATTAAAAAAAATTAAAATTACTACCTAATCTGACATGTCTTTTTACTTTGAAGAATTCCAATACATGCAACCTATAAATGTATTACTCTGTACAGTTTTTATTTCAAGCCTAGTTAGTTAACATTCAGTGTAATATTAGTTTCAGGTGTGCAATTTAGTGATTCAACTTTTCCATACAATTTCCAGTGCTCCTCACAACAAGGGCGCTCCTTAATACTCCATCACCTATTTAACCCAATTTCAATTATATTTATAATTGAAAACACACTAGAATCAGAATGATTAGAAGACGTAACAATTCATAGTAACTTCAGGTAGATAGAGATGATTGCTTGTTCTCCCTTTTAAGTATTAACAAGACATGTTTGCATATTGAATCTAAAGATAAAGTTTTAGGATATTGACACCAGTGAACTCTAGTGCTAATTATAACTTAATGGTGTGCTTTTGAAAAGCCTAAATAAATTAAAAATTGTAATGATTTCTACCCAGGTTTCATTACATCTCCAAGGATGCAATAAAGAAGCTCAAAATTTGAAGCTGGCTAGATGGGAGTTTGGATTTGTGATCTGCCCATTACTAGCTACTAGATGTTAGGTAAGTTGCTAGACTCTTCTGAGCTACAATACTTAATTTCTTGAATGAGGAGTACCAAATCATTTCATAGCATATTTGGGGGTAAGATAGAGAATTAGAGAAATATAGATACAGGGAGACAGGCACGCACACAGGTGAAATTCCTAAAAAGTAACTGCTATTATCATTCGCAGGACTCATTTGTTGAAAGTATGAACTTTAGATGCATTTCAACAGGACAGATCAGAGATTTAAGATGAAGTTAGGGAGGAGGCAATAGGGGCAACATATGGAAGAAGTAGGCATCAACAGCATAAGTTTTTCATCCATTCTTGTTGCGTAATTCTCGTAATTCAGGGAATAGTTGCTTGGAAATACAGTTTACGGTAGAAACGAAATCCAAGTAACCCATCGCAACACCCAACAGAGAGCTTTGTACAACTGGTGTATGATGTTGAAATAGGGTGTTCCGTGTGTTTAAGGAAACACACTTTCTTAATGTCTGTTTTGCAGACCAGATGATATCCTTGTGTAAATAGAGAATCTCTTTTCAAAAAGGGGGGAAGAAAAACATTACCCGGTGAGTTTCTGACTTGTTTAGCTGGGTCCAAGGGCGCTCAGCTGAGAGAAGGTGATCGGAGCATAGCGTGTGTGGCATTGTGCCACCTCAGACTTGTGCTTCCTCCCACACAAGTCCACTTCTGAATCTCTCCATGTCCTTGATGTAATGACTAAATTGTTACTGATGCAGATGGAGCGCCATCACGATCTCGAAATCCCTCAGTGGTGACCATATGGTTCCCCTCACCTTTTAATATTTAATGATGGTCCTTGGGCACTTTCCAATTATTAAAAAAAAGCAACAAAGTATGAGCAAAGACTGCTTTCACGTCAATTAAAAAAAGAACGTGCCAAAGAAAATCCAGCCTACGATATTTAAACTCCATTACAATGAGAACTTTTGCTTGAATTTAATGAAAACATTTGCGAAATATTTTGGTCAAAGACACATTACCCTAGGGTAGGTGCTTTTCTCTTTGGAAATATAAGTGATCTCAAAGATCCTTTCTAGCTCTTAATTATAAGAACCTATTACAGGCTTCTAACACAAAGTCATGACCACATAACGATATTGGGGAAAAGACTGATAATTTTGCCACCTTCCTCCCTTCCCCCCCACCCAAAATGGCGAGCTGTGCCTTCTCCACTAAGGCTATCATACGAATGAGATGCAGTCAGTACCAAGATTGCTGCCAAATACAACTACCCTGGAGTTCTCAGTGCCGCTGCCTCTTTCAACTTTATTAAGGAACCAATTTTTAACATCAAGAACTCATTTAAATGCTTCTGGAGGCCGAGTCCTGAGTTTGTGGGCACATCATCAAGAGCCATGTACTCTGTCCTGGAGAGGTGTGTAGTTGGCTTACATAAACTAGATAGATGCATCCTGGAGGCCTGAGTGGCAAACCATCTTGTGGAAGCGTTTAGCTTATCTTTGGAAGCGTAGAATTCATTCGATGTGGTTAGCATTTCACAGTCATTTAGTCAAGCTGTTACATCGGCAGGTTATTTTTTAAAATTCTTATCTTTTTTCTTCCATGCAGCAATTTCTGCCTTCATCAATCAGTCATTTGTTCTATCACTCAATAGACATGTGTGACAATGTATTATTCCTGGAATTAGTGGAGGCATTGGAGAATTCAAACTAAATCATGTAATTCTTGTGCCAAGGTGGTACACATCTAGCAGGATCACATTTAGGTGACAGTACATTCATAAAATAATATGCATGTTATGGTGGTAGAATCTCATGTAGAGGGCTCTGAAAGTTCAACAGCACAGGAGGGGAAGTAGAGATTGATCAGGGAGGTTGAGGACACACGTGCTAACAGCTTGGGCTAAGTCTCCCCAAAAGGAGGAGGAGTTGAGAAGGTTGGGAGCGGTCTGGGAGAGCAGTCCAGGTGGACAGAGACCTACATGATCTTGACAGGGAATGGGTGGGGGGGTTTGGAAGTGCTAACACTTCTGGCTTGGCAAACATGTACGGTGCAGAGATGGGGAAAACAGAAGACCGGACAAAGTCACACTTAAAATAGAATATCCCAGGACTTTGTAATATGTTGTACACTTTTTTGAGATTATTTTTTTTTTTGCATGCGAATGTTTCTTTGTGAAAAGATAGAATGATTGAACAGAAGATGAAATTATTAACAGAGAGCATAAGACCTTCGAAGTGACAAGAGCATTCAGAACACAGCTGGAGATATTAATTTTGGAGGAGAAGGTGAAGTAACCCTTATTCAGGGGAAGGAAGCAAAAAGACAAAGGGGGAAGTTAATCAACGGAGGAGATGGGCCTTGAGGGCCTTTTCTCTGGATACCTTCTACTTTCTCTGACACCTGGATTGGAGTTGGGCCAGCTCGAATGCATTAGTCCTTCTCCAGACCAAACATAGATGAAAGCATCATCTAGAAACACTGAGTGGTCATGGGAGAGAAAGAGGAAATAGTCCATGTTCTGGTTATGGCTATGGTGTGAACTCCTCCTTCGGTGTTCTGCTGCCATGAGGAGATACAGAGAGTCTATTCTCAATAGGAACAATATTGCTCCCCAAAGGGACAACAGTAATTTGTTAGGGGAAGAGAAGGTAGGTGAAAAAAATCTTACTTTTTTTGCATGAAATACAGATATACATAAACTCACAAACACATAAGTGTATTTGTGCTATTAAGTTTATATGAGGTTGGATGATGGGGAAAATTGTCAAAAAGCCTCCCTAAGGGGAGCAATAGGAAATAAAAAGAGTGAAAAAAAGACATTGCCCTAGAGGAAATTGCTGGAAACCTACAGGGTGGTCTCATTTTTCTGGCTAAAAAGAAGAGAGGAAGGAACTATGATGCCATGAAGTGGTAAGCCATGGGTTCTGGGCCGGGCAGAGTTGGAAGCTAAACCAGGAGAGAACTCAAAAATGAGGCAGAGAAAGAAAGGAGAGAAGACTAAACAGGTCAACAAAGGTCACAACACATGGTTGGTGCTCGGGGTGCTTGGAAACCCTGGAATAACAAGGATGGAACCAATGTTGGAATCGCTACAGAATGGGATTGTTGAGTTGAAGAAAGGTTTGAGAGTGTGGTTGTGGAAAAAGCAACAGCCATCGGCAAGGGGATCATTGGTGGGCTCTCAGACCACGTGTGTTCACATTACTGACCTCCAGGGGCTGAGACCTGAGGCTGTCTGTACAACGTGGCCTAACTGTGTGTTTCAGGAAACTATTTCCAGGAAGACAAGCTTTCCATCAACAAATAACTTCGCTGCGTATTTCAGAAAATTTTTACAAACCCATTTTTCAGGGTAAGTAATTTGCCCCTCAAGCCAAACAGCTCTCATTTCATGGTAACAAATTGTTCCATTCACTCAGACAAAAACTCGCTTATCAAACAGTAGTGTATTTATCAAGACTCACCTTAAAGCCCTCATCTTGTCTGCCAATGCTGACTTGTGTTGTCATGAAGTTCGTCCAGATCGTCCCGATCATGCCTCTGCACTGAGAAATCCAGCCTCCATCACCTAAGCCCAGAAATGAAAATCCAGTAATCCTCTCTGCTGACCTTTGTTTTCTAGGAAATTATTGAGACTCTGTCAAGGGAAACTCCTTTATCACACTAACTATGATAAACTCAGTTTTGCCTCATTCACAGGTTTTTTTTGTGGTCTTTTAAAGACTTGAGAATCGAGGCAAACATATAATGTCATCCATGTGAAGGGTTGGAACCTGAAAACAAACGATCATTTCAAGAAGTTAACCAACATCAATTCATAGTTGAGTGAATGCATATTGCAAAATAGTTCAATGATATGTCACAAGATGGGGGAAGTTATATATGTAAGAAATTTCATTAGAAATGAGACTAGAAGTGTCTGGGTGGCTCAGTCAGTTGAACGTCGGACTCTTGATTTTGGCTCAGGTCATGATTGCACAGTTCCTGGAATCAAGCCCTGTGTCACCCTCTGTGCTAACAGCGCAAAGTCTGCTTGGAATTTTCTCTCTTTCCCTCTCTCAAAATAAATAAATGAACATTAAAAAAAAGAAATGAAACCGCATTTTGGGGGGGAAATACAGTAATGACAAAAATGGGATAGATCGCAAAGGGTCCAGTTCGGGATAGAAACATTTTGCATACAATGAAAGAAACAATGGTGATTTATCCAGGACAGAATGGGGGGAAATGAGGTCATGTGGAACGAGGCCAGGCTTTCTGCCAGATGACTCCTTCCTTAACTCCACAAAACAGAGAAATTTATGACACAGTGGGGTGTTTGGAAACATTTCTTTATTACAAATAACTAAAAGTATTCGTCTCATTCTGGAATCAAAACAGGTATGGGGTGATGAGAAGAATGAGAACACAAACAAAATCAACGAGCAAGGCCCAGGAACTCCAAGATTTTCTAGGAAAAACTCAGCTTTCACCTGAGGCAGGAGTTGGTGTCCGTGTGCCCAACCGAGTAGAGAAGGAAGACGTTCATCCAGGAATGTCAACTTAATACTTGAATACACCAGTGGTAAGTAGAGCTTTCTTAAGGGGTGAGATTGTGTGTGGCTGTGCGTGCATGGTGGTGGCTGTGCATGTGTGTGGTGGTTGTGTGGTTGTGTGTGTTTCATTATGCATATACACACAAGCAAGACAGATGGCTCAAGCCCATCCCCAATTATATTAGTACAATGTTAACTCAGCCACAGTCCCCGCTATGGCCTTAACGGCAGAATGGGATTTGGAACAGCTGCTTGAACAACTACGTACCTGGTTGTATTAGTTAGTTTGGGCCCAGATACAAAATACCACAGACTCAGCAGCTTAGAAAACAGAAATGTATTTCTCACAGTTCTGGAGGCTGGAAGTTCAAGATCAAGGTGTCACCAGGTATGATTTCTCTGGAGGCCTTTCTCCTTGGCTTGTAGACAGTTACCTGCTCACGTGTCCTCATGTGGCCCTTCGGTTCTCTGTGTGCACACATCCCTGGTGTCTCTCTATCTTCTTACAAGGACACCAGACCAATTCCATTGCTTGAGGGCCCCATCGTTATGACCTTATTTAACCCGAGTGAGTCCCTCCTTAAAGACCCTATTGCCAAAGAGGGTCATGCTGGGAGTTAGGACGTCAACATAGGAATTCCAGGGGATACACTTTGGTCCGTAACACCCAGCTCGGCACCAAAGAGTTTCAGACAGAAACTAATCATCGCCTGGAGCTCTACAGTCTTGTCTTTAATTTAATTTAATTTATTTTATTTTTTAAGTTCATTTATTTATTTTGAAAGCGAGAGCAAGTGGGGTAGGGGCAGAGAGAGAGAGAGAGAGAGGAGAGACAGAGAATCCCAAGCAGGCTCTTCACTGTCAGTGCCGAGTCAGATGCGGGGCTCGATCCAACGAACTGTGAAATCAGGCTGAAGTCAAGAATCAGATGCTTAACTAGCTGAGCCACCAGGTCCCCCTGCATCCTTGCCTTTTAAAAAACAGTTGTTCTGCCCACCCACATCTACAACGATCCAAGTCCACAACAGCAGTTTCTTGTTCTGGCCCCTTCTTGTTTAAGAGTGGCTCATCTTGGGGCCCCTGGGTGGCTCAGTCGGTCGAGTGTCCGACTTCGGCTCAGGTCATGATCTCACGGTTTGTGGGTCCGAGCCTTGCGTCGGGCTCTGTGCTGACAGTGTGGAGCCTGGAGCCTGCTTCGGATTCTGCGTCTCCCTGTCTCTCTGCCCCTCCCCTGCTCTCACCCTGTCTCTCCCTGTCTCTCAAAAATGAATAAACATTAAAAAAAAATCATGATGCTTTCACATAGGGAAGCCCTTGTCTCCCGTGTCTGTGGCCACATAACCAGACACTTCCACAGTGTAGTGACCCATCATTTGATAAACCAAAGGCCTAGCATTGCTGGCCACAGACACAGCTGTTAGCTGAGCCAAGGAACGGGACAGCTATGATATGGATGCACCCATGGCCAAGTGTAATGCCTCATGTGGCACGATGAGGCCAGTACAAGTATGGTCCACCAGACTTGCAGGGCACAGCCCAATAGGACACTCTCTAAGGGCCCAGTATCTCTTCTGGCCCAACATCCCTTCACTCACTCCAAGAGCTTTCTTGCCCCTGGGGGTCCTATTTCCTTTCCATCTCTCAGTGTTCCTGGCCCATGCACTAAGGAGTAGTATGAGGAAGTCAGTTGATATGACCACTGTTGAGTTTTCAAGCTCGATCCAGTTGAAGAAGATAAAAGAATCAGGCAGAAGATACTAACGCGTCAGCTTCATGAGTGATTGCGTCACTAGAGAACAGGGTTTGGGTGTGTGGCAGAAATCTTCCAATTGTCATCAAGTCCCAGAACTAGACAGAAATATCAAGCCAGTGGTGGGAGCTCTGCTCAGAGCTCAGGGCAGTTACTCCCAAGCTTACTCCCTGTGGCCAAGGACAGAGGCGAGAGAGTGTGTGCCCTGATCTCTAAGGAAGTTTAAGGGGAAGGAGCTCGACCCAGAGCCCATCTTCATCCCAAGCTCATCTCTGGGTTAAGTCACTCCTGGTCCCCCTGGGAAGAGGTCTAGGAAAGGCCAGTAGAATTGGAATTTCCGATGACGGTTCACCTGAACACACAAAGCCTGGAAAGAGTTCCTTCCCTACTCGAAGAGGGACACCTGTTTACAAAGTGCCCCTCCCCAAGCACTTTGGGATTCCCATGAGTATGCACCGCCATTTATGACTATCTTATGGGATCCTGCAGCCTGCAGCCTGGAGAGTTTCCTTGTAACAGAAGTCTCTCCCTTCACCATCCAAAACGGTGGGGCTCAACGTCTAGCACACCTCATCCTGATGGGGCTGAAACACTCCTGCTGTTGAGAGATCTGTGCCATCCCGTGCAGCCCAGCCACACTCATCTGCGGGGCAGGTGCCTGTGCATGTGGTTCCTTGGATTATGGTCCCATGACATCATCTTGTGTGAGCTCCTACGTGTTCACCTGTATCGACAAAGGTCTTTACCATTGAGAATCATGCATGAGCCTCCCCAGGAACACACGCATCTCCAAAACATCTCCTCAGGTTGACTTTCACTGCTAATGCTGTGCCTAGTCAGGATTCTCTAGAAAAACAGTACCAGTAGGATGTCTGTCTATCTATCTTCTGTCTATCTATCTATCTATCTATCTATCTATCTATCTATCTATCTACATCTATCTATCTATCATCTATCTATCATCTATCATCTATCTATCTATCTATCTATCTATCATCTATCTATCATCTATGGAGAGGGATAGAGAACAATAGATTTAACTTAACTGAAGAGAAGCCATAATGTGTGGGTAGACCAGAAGGTTGAAGACTGGAGGAAGAGTAAATCCTGCAGTTTAAGTCTGAAGGTCATCTTTAGGCAGAATTCCTTCTTCCTTAGGGGACCTTAATCTCTGATTATTAAGGTCTCATCTGTTGGATTAGGCCCACCCACATTATGGAGGCCAATCTGCTTTACTCAAAGTCTATTGATTTTAATGTTTATCTCATCTGCAAAAAAAATACAACAACAAAACACTTTCACTGCATACCATGGCCCAGCCAAGTGGACGTAAAGTCAGCCACCACCTGAGAGATGAGATTAGGATGGGCACTCACAGAGAGGCTCTACAGATCAAAGCCATTGGGATTTCCTCAATTTTATGAGCGATTTTGAAATAGACAATCTTTAACGTCCCTTATTGTTTCAGTATTCTGTTTCTGAGACACACTGTTCCTGACTGATGTAGGAAATTTATTGCAAAAACCTCTTATGCCCTGTGTTATTCTCACGCAGTGTATGTGAGGGTGAGCTGATGGTCTCCGCTCTGGGTTCTCCTGCTGCATGAGAACTTGGTGTTGCTCAGCAGCTGGGCTACTGATGGCGAGGTGCCCCTCCTCCCGTGCCTGCATTTTCTCCTTGGGCATGGAGGCTGTGCTGGGGCTCCGCCTCATAAGGTGGCAGGGAGACAACACAAGCCATCTGACTGGAGGTTGCCGCCTGTCCTCCTGCTGCCTGGGGACGGAGCTCAGACCAGAAATGTTGACTTCGTCCTCGAATCCTCAGCCGACCGCTGTTCCTTGGGCACTCTGCCTGCTTCTCCAGCAAGAGGAATTTCCCTGGATTTTGACACGTCCTCTTTCATCCCTAGAACAGCTCAGAACCAGGTCACCAGCACTCTTGGCCGTTAACCCGCTCATCAAGTTCACTTTCAATTATAGGAATTTCTTGACACTTGGAAAGCTAACTACCAAACGAGAAAGTAGTCTTGGAATTAATGGGAAGTAAGAAGCTGTATCAGTTTGGGAAAGTGTGATGATTTATGAATGCAGAGCTGTACAAAGGACATTAGCTGTAAGTTCGTCTTTAAAACACACACACACAGACACACACACACACAGACACACACACACACACACACACACAACCCCGATAACATTGCCTATTACCCAGATACGATGATCTCCTTTTAATCACTAGCAAGTTCCCAGGTGTTGAACTGGATCCAACTTTGATTTCTCTTCCCTCAAGGTCGAATCAGGGCCCCACAGAGGGGAGATGACAGAGATGCCCTCGGTGACCTCGATCTTGTACGTGCTGTCTGTGTTTGTTTCATTCCCATTAGACCTCACAGGAGCTGTGCCCAGAGATGGATCCCCTCGCGGTGATGTTCCACTGTTAGTGCTGGCAGCCACTCAGTTGGGGTGACAAAGGCCTTCCGCATGCCTCTCAGTCCCTGTCTTTGTTGTTTGTTACCCTTGTTTGGGTAGAGTCAACCAAGACAAGGTGAGAGCTGACATAGGACGGGTGCCGGGCATGACGCTGTCCCCTTCAGAGTTCACACAGCATCTCTGCCGGTGGGTGCGGGTGTGAGGGCTGTGCGTGCTCATCTGGACACCCGCCATGCTTCCCAGGGACACCTGGGCACTGAGATCGCAGGGGTGCCTACCGCCAACCTTCCTTGGAAAACCCCACCAAGTGGCATGATTTGCCTCCCCCCCCCCCCCATGTTTACCCTTGGGCTCTGGTTCACACCACCTTGGACCCGTTCCTCCCATCACCTTCCGACTCTATATCTATGAGCCAGTTTGGCAACACTGCTGTGTGCTGCTTGGTGTTTGCCCCATTCTCTCCCTTCCTGTTGGGCCTTTCCTCCTTCCTGAGCTCTACAGGGTCTGACCTGCTGGTGCCTTCATCTCAGGCTGCCCTGTCCGCGGGCCGTGCCCCTGGGAAGGAAGCCGGCAGAACCTTGCAATCCACGTAGACTCCGAATGTCGCAAGGCTCCCCCACACCCGACATGGGAAGAGGTCGGATGCTCCTGCGGAATCGTCAGGACTATCCTGACGAGCCCCAGGACGCACGTCTGTTTATATCACCATTTGGCGTTTCCTGGACACATTTATCGTTTTTCTTTTTTTTTCTTTCTGAGTTTCATAAGCTGCCCGAGAGACCCAAGTAGAAAAAGGGCAGAAAAGGCAAAAGTGATAGACCTGTGGGAGTCGGGGAGTCACCCCACTGCTCTGAAGGGTCAGCTGGACTGTTTCAGGGACAAGATGCTATCCTGAAGTGATATGAAGGAATGGGTAGAGGAGGAAGAGAGCAATGATGTCCTGCTTCCAATGCTATCGTGGAGTTACTGCAACTCTTTCCAACTTTTTTTAAATGTTTTAATTTATTTTTGAAAGAGAGAGAGCAGAAGCAGTGGAGGGGCACAGAGACAGGGGCAGAGGATCCAAAGCGGGCTCTGTGCTGACAGCAGAGAGCCTGATGTGGGGCTGGAACTCATGAGCCGTGAGATCGTGACCTGAGCCAAAGGCGGACGCTCAGCTGAATGAGCCCCCCGCCCAGGCGCCCCTGAAACTCTTTAAAATCCACAGGGGCTCTGGTCTTTCTTCCAGATTGGAAATGGCCATAGGCCAATACTGATGGATTCCGTGCAGAACCCTCTGCCAGGCATGTGGCCTTGAATCTCAGCGTGGAGGAGAGGAGGTGTCAGGATGGCAGTGATCCCAGAAAGTCTCCATCCTTCCGGAAAACTGTAAGGTCATTACTCCCCACGGGCTCCTTTGGCTAAGCGTTGCCTCTATAGCGTGGGAATACACGTCTACCCAGGAAGGTTGGTAGGGAGTCACGTTCACGTCCCAGTATTTGATCTTCAGCAGGGTGACTCAAGAAGATAGCTGAGTTGGCAGGCATCAGACATGGCTCTTTCTGGGAGCAGAAGAGTTAATATAAAGGCAGAATCAGCTTAGTCATGCAGAGGCTTCAGGAACTAGGACCTCTGCAAAAGAGCCTGTGGTTCTGAGCCTACAGAAACCAAGGGTTCAGATTTGTCATCACTTTATCCCTATTGTATTCGTGGCTCTGTTCGAGTGTGTATTCTGCTTTATCTCTCAGCTGCCAAAGACAAGTGGTTCACACAGGCCAGCGAGCGGAAGCCAGAATGCACTTTGCCCCGTGATTACACTCAGGGGTCCCTTTCCCCGTTGAACTCCTTCAGGCATGCCTTCTAGAAGTCGGTGGACAGAGTAAAGGAAAACTGTCCAGACTAGGAGTTCTGCAACAGTGACCGTTGCTTGTCCTACCGTCACCAGTTTATACTTTTCTTTCCAGGTGTCCTGTGTCTAGGCGACTGTACTGCACGTCCCTGGTGCCTCCGTGGATAGGTGGTCTCAGCCTGTGTGCATATGAGACCCACGATACAGACAGCAAAGGCTGGCAAGCCTCATTGCACATCTAGTGTGAACCCGTGATGAGATTCCGCGCCCTTCCCCCGCCACAGGGACCACCCCTGGAAGAAAGGGGGATATTCTTACAGGAAAATTGCTAGGTATGGATTTCCCACATTTGCAAAACTTGCATTTAAGAAAAACAGAGTTATAATTTGCCCTAGAAAATGAAAGCACCCAGAGTGCTCCACACCCTTTGTTAAATGGCGACCAGCATTCAGTCACTTACACATGCAAATAGCACAGGGTCAGTACTTAAAACAAGAAAAGAGAAAACACAACAAATGATCACCGTCCAGCTCTGCAGGCGGGGTTACGCTTTCCCAAGAGGGCGCACCGGGTCTGGCTCGGCGCAGGCAGCGGGCCGTCTATGCCAACGCTGGAATCGCTGTTGCGTTTACGTCCGACTCGGTTTCTTTTGTGGCTTTATCGCAGACACCGGTGCTCGCGTGTCGGGTCTGACTGACATCTGAAATAAGCTGCTGAGGCCCGAGTTTGTTTTAACAAAGATGGGATTGAGAAGAGGTTAGTCCCTTGCTTCGCTTCCTAGTGTCAAAAAAATTTGCTCCGTTTTGATATTTGCCTTTGTTCCCTCCATTGGGGAATTAAGCTCTATGATAAACAGACATTACAACTTGTTCTAGGAAGTGAGTGGCTGTGGCCTCGATGAATGCCCCTGGCTCGCTCTAGGCTGCCATTGTGTAATTGGCTGCCATCAGGCACAACGTAAACCCACTCGCCTTCAGCCCTCCTTCTGGACAACGCGCTGCCTTCAGCATCCTCCTGCTGCCCCTTGAGCTGATTTTAATAACTCCCTCGCCATGTCCCCAGGCTAGCTATGTTGGCACTGAACCCTCCATCGTGTGAAGCCTAGTTGCTTGGGTGACACTTGGCCTCTCCAGCAAGATCTCCTGTGCCTCACGCGCCCTTCCTTCTTCAGGTGGCTTGAAGAGGTGATCACAGAATTCACTTGGAGCCTCATTCCAGTGGCTTCCTGTCTCCGGTAAAAGGGGAGCGAGAACGTTGTTTTAAGTCTGTTTGTAAGGAAATAAGCCGGACACCCAGAGGCAGGCAAGTCTGCATTCTCAAACCGTGGGTCCCGAACGCGTCTGACTTCCGCTTTACCTGGAATTACATTATTGAGCCCTGTCTCCACCCTTTGGAACAAGGCAGTCTGCGGGCAAGAAGGGAATGTCCTTGTTCAGGTCTCGGGGAAAACATATCTCCCGACGGCCGAGTGGCCGTGTAGAAGCCACGTCTTCAGCTACTCTACAACAGCCTGACCTCTGCCCTTCGGGTCAAAGTGCCACCGTTTCCTGGGACAAAAGACAAACTTGGAGGGGGGCGTGGGGGTCAATTAATTCAGGACCATTCCGTCTCCTGTGCTATAATAGGATACGCAAAATGTTGCCATTTCTCACCTCTTTAAACCCTGTAACTGGAAGCGTCTCGTTGGAGTGTGAATTAGGATCTGGGGGACAAGCAGAAAACACAAAATCATTTCGTGCTGATTCGCTGATGTCATCACAGACTCAGCTGCCCTGGCCCCAGGACATCAGATCTGAATTATTTAAACCGAATCGAAAAATAGGAACCGTGACTTGATCGTAACCATGAAACCGTTGTGTCTGGGTTTAAGTAGATGCTCTCATCAGTTCCTCCATTTAATCATATAGAAGCCAAAATACTTCTGCGTGTTGCACTGAGCAGAAAGGCTTCAGAGGACAAAAAGGAGGTGATAAAACAGATATTTATAGGTGCCTGTACTTTCAACCTTGCGTGCCCGTTGCTCTGCTCAATAATTTTACAACTTTACAATGGATGGAACCATCACTACAATCGTTTTAAGGCGAGGGGACTTCAGAATCCATGTCGAGTCTATGTCAGGCACATCGACATCTCATAATCTGAGAGACACTCACATCGCCTTCTTGTTCGGTGGGCATCTTAGCAACCTATTCTTGCAGTCACTTCCAGTTTAAGGATGGCTTGAACTTGTTTAGTTAAAACCCCAAAAGACCTCGTGAGGGTAACGTGCTCCTGCAGGGCCCCCGAATGTGGCAGTGAATCAAACAGGAGGTTCTTCATCTACCTTGGGAGATTTCTTACAATGGGAGCCTCGGGGAGGAGACAAGGAGGCAAGCAGTGTGACTTCATGGGCTCCTAAGTACCTCCTAAGTACGTCTGGGAGGAAAGGGGAGACAGGTCTCTACTCTGAAGTTCAAGTAAACTTCTCATCTAAGCTCCATCTTTTCTGTTGGTTTCCATACAACACCCAGTGCTCATCCCAACAGGTACGCTCCTCCATGCCCATCACCCACCCAACCCTCCCTCCCACCCCCCATCAACCTTCAGTTTATTCTCAGTTTTTTAAGAGTCTCTTATGGTTTGGGTCCCTCCCTCTCTAACTTTTTTTTCCCCTTTCCCTTCCCTTCCCCCACGGTCTTCTGTTAAGTTTCTCAGGATCCACATAAGAGTTAAAACATATGGTTTCTGTCTTTCTCTGTCTGACTTATTTCACTTAGCACAACACTCTCCAGTTCCATCCACGTTGCTACAAAAGACCAGATTTCATTCTTTCTCATTGCCACGTAGTATTCCATTGTGTATATAAACCACAATTTCTTTATCCATCCGTCAGTGGATGGACATTTAGGCTCTTTCCAGAATTTGGCTATTGTTGCGAGTGCTGCTATAAACATTGGGGTACAAGTGCCCCTATGTATCAGCACTCCTGTATCTCTTGGGTAAATTCCTACAGTGCTATTCCTGGGTCATAGGGTAGTTCTAATTTTAATTGTTTGAGGAACCTCCTCCACACTGTTTTCCAGAGCGGCTGCACCAGTTGGCATTCCCACCAACAGTGCAAGAGGGTTTCCGTTTCTCCACATCCTCACCAGCCTCTATAGTCTCCTGATGTGTTCGTTTTAGCCACTCTGACTGGCGTGAGGTGGTATCTGAGTGTGGTTTTGATTTGTATTTCCCTGATGAGGAGCGACGTTGAACATCTTTTCATGTGCCTGGTGGTCATCTGGATGCCTTCTTTAGAGAAGTGTCTACTCATGTCTTCTGCCCATTTCTTCACTGGATTATTTGTTTTTCGGGTATGGAGTTTGGTGAGTCTTTATAGATTTTGGATACTAGCCCTTTGTCCGATATGTCATTTACCAATCTCTTTTCCCATTCCGTCGGTTGCCTTTTAGTTTTGTTGATGGTTTCCTTTGCAGTGCAGAAGCATTTTATCTTCATGAGGTCCCAACAGTTCATTCTTGCTTTTAATTCCCTTGCCTTGGAGACGTGTCAAGTACGAAATTGCTGCGGCTGAGGTCAGAGAGGTTTTTTCCTGCTTTCTCCTCTAAGGTTTTGATGGTTTCCTGTCTCACATTCAGGTCCTTTATCCATTTTGAGTTTATTTTTGTGATTGGTGTAAGAAAGTGGTCTAGTTTCATTCTTCTGCATGTTGCTGTCCAGTTCTCCCAGCACCATTTGTTAAAGAGACTGTCTTTTTTCCATTGGATACTCTTTCCTGCTTTGTCAAAGATTAGTTGGCCATACTTTTGTGGGTCCAATTCTGGAGTCTCTATTCTATTCCATTGATCTGTGTGTCTGTTTTTGTGCCAATATCATGCTGTCTTGATGATTACAGCTTTGTGGCTCTGTCTTTTATCCAGTTTTGTCTTTAACGTGTTTTGTCTGAAAACATATCCCTCCACATTCTTCTTCAAATTTAAATGTTATTTCTATCTATTTCGCACACCCCTGTGTATTTACATATGTATATGCATGTGCTTTTTGTCGCTGTATTTATAAATACTCTCGAAATACCTGCCATAGACCAGGGCGCCCCCGTCTCTGACGTACAGCTCCTCGATTGTACTTCACAGCCCCTTTTATAAAATTAGAAAATGAGTTATTGCAAGACCACTTAGACTTAAACATCGCTTTCCTATAGCTCTGGAGACTTTGATGCTGTTATTCATGAAACAGTTGTCAAAATGAACATATTTATTAAATTGGGTACTTGGGTAAAATAAAAGCACTTCTTGAATTTAAGAGGTTTTCTCAAATCCAAGGACAGTTTCCCGAGTCTGAATCCCCTGATCTCTCTATAGTATTTAACACTCTTGGTCACTCCCCACCTCCGTCAGCTTTCTCTTGTCTGGCCTGTAGTTACCAGGGCCTCCATCCATGTGGAAGCCCCAGGCGTGGGGTCGGTCATCCCAGAAGAGTAACCAAGAAGGTAGTCGCTTGTCTGATGCAGCCAGACCCCCAGAACCAGCTCTATCTCTGTCCTGGATGAAGATGAGCTTTCCCCCAATGGCTCCCCGATGCCCCACAGAGCTCTTCGGGATTGACCCAGAGCCACCAGAAGGGGGCCTCCTCTGATGTCCGCTCCAACGTGTAAAGGCCTTGGAAATCATCACTCCTTGTCCTCACGAGAAAACAACCGGAAAATGTTAGATTCATCAAAGGATTGAGGTCACAGAATGAATCACCAGCTCAAACTTTGCCAAGAAAGAATATTGGAGAGTCACCGTTAAGATCAGCTTTCTTGGAAAAAGGAAAGGAAAGGAAAGGAAAGGAAAGGAAAGGAAAGGAAAGGAAAGGAAAGGAAAGGAAAGACAAGAAAAGACAAGACAAGACAAGACAAGACAAGACAAGACAAGAAAAGACAAGACAAGAAAGAAAAGAAAAGACCCAACCAGACCTCCCTGAGTGCTGGGTACGCGGCTGGAGGCGGCTCTGCCAGGACGCTCAAGCAGGCACTGGAAGGGTACTTAGTATTAGTACCGTAGAAAAGGCAGCGGTGGTAATGGTACCAGTTCTAGGAGTAATATTAGCACTAGGAAGAATGCTACCGGCCGGTTCAACGGCAGATTTCCCTACTGCTCCTCCCAGTAACTTGCAACATCGTGGTGAGATCAGAGCTCTGCAAGGATTCACGCAGAGCGCTCGCCTCCCGCGCTGAGGTGCGCTCTCAGGACCTCAGTCCTCTGCCCGCCTGCCTTTAGACCCCTCTTCCACTCTCCCTAATCCTCCCTCCCCCATCTCTATTCGCAAGTAATACCAAATTGTTTCGAGTTCCGGATAATTATCTAATGGAAATCCGTGCCCCTCGTTTAGATGCACAAGCGGTCCTCCCCGCTGAATGGTTGCACGTATGGCCCTTTGACCTTTATGACCTCATTCTCGGGTCTCGTCTCTTGAGAACTTTAGGCCACTTTTGTCCAGGCCGAGTAAGGCATTTTCTTGCTTTCGCTGGCCATCTCACGTTCTTAATGTCTCCAGATCGCTGGCTGTGTTGCAGTAATGACATGTTTTCAGATGGTCTTCCTCACCCAGCCATGCGCACCCCAGATGGGGCACACACCCACGTGTACCTCGGTGGCTACGGCATACTCTAATCACATTCTATGCAAAGGGCATAGCGGGTGCTTTGTAAATGCCTAAGGGCTGTCGGGTGAACGCACAGAGGAATGAGTGACCAGGAAAATTAAAAGGATAAATAACTCGCTCTCAAACTGAGAAGGCAAAAAACCAGGAGGACTCAGAAGTCAATAATGGAGGAAACATTTCTTACATAGGGAGGATTTAAAAAGAAAATCCATAATATGAATTTCTTTTCTCCTGGATTGTTTGGTTTCATTTCTCTTCTCCAGTAGTGGTAGGTAATTTTGGAGGTGGAAGTAACTTTTATTTTTAGCTTTTTTGGAAAGAATTCTAGATTTTCAAAAGAAAAAAAAATGCAAAGATAGTACAGATAGCTCCCTTGTGGTTGCTTCTCCCAATATTAGTATCTTACATGATAAAATATTAGTTAAAATTGATTTTGTGGTGTTAGCTGAACTGTAGAGTTTGTACGGATTTCCCAGTTTTTCCAATGGTGGCTCTGTTTCCAGCCTCCAACCCAGGGGTCCACATTGCATTTGTCTTCATGTCTCCTTGGTTCCTTCCCATCTGTGAAGGTTCCTTAGTCTTGACCTTGAACTCCCGAAGAGCGCAGGTTGGGTATTTTGTAGAACTTTTCTCTATTTGCGTTTATCTGAGTTTTGTCCCTCCAAATTCAGATGCTGAAGACCTAACTTTCACACGCCAGGATACGGCTGTCTTTGAAGTTACAGCATATGAAGAGGTAATTAGGTAAAATGAGACCTTTAGAGGGGGCCCTAATCCAATGTGACTGGTGTTTTTATGAGAAGAGGAGTTTAGGACATAGACACACACAGAGGGACATCCACACGAGGACAGGGAGAGAAGACAGCCATCTACAGCTAAGAAGGGGCCTTCAGAAGAAACCAGCCTACCAATACCTGCATCCCGGACTTCTGGCCTCCACGCTGTGAGAAAATAAATTTCTGTTGCATGAGTGGTTCAGTCTATGGTATCGGTACCTAGCAAATTAATACACTAAAGTTTCCTCACAATTAGCTTACTTGTGCAGGTT
This sequence comes from Panthera onca, assembly GCF_046562875.1. NCBI lineage: Eukaryota > Metazoa > Chordata > Mammalia > Carnivora > Felidae > Panthera > Panthera onca. Next base: position 3,328,627 of record NC_138339.1, on the reverse strand, counting down.
TGGGGAAGATTATCGCAGAGGTGATGTGCCCTTCTCCTTCCAACACATTAACCTTCACCACTTGGCAGGGCAGAGACTTCCAGATTTTTCCACTGAAAAGTTACTGTTTTCCCCCTTCCTTTCTCTGCAACTTAGAGGCAAGTTACTAAGTACAGCCCATGCTCAAGAGATAACGAAGCACCCCCTCCCAGAAGGAGAAGTGTCTGACAATTTGAGGACATGTGCCAAAACCTCTGATAAATGTATCAGAGAAACTACTTTAAGAAGATGCCAGTATCCTTTTTTCCTTAAAATTCCTTCCACTAATTTTAGGATTCATCCGGGCTTCTCGTCTGCGTTAATGATTCCCGTCACGTTCTAATGGCGACCTTTTATTTCCCCCATTTCTTCTACATTTGTTGACTGGGATTTCTCTTTATGGAATATTTCTCTCTTCTCCCCCATTTATTTATTATTGTAATCATTCACTATGTCAGAATAATATATCAGAATGGATTTTGGTATATTACTTTTATTCTTGGGGTTATAATGCAGTAAATACTTATCGATCTTGCCGTACCACCTGTTCCATTTTTGGCTGTTGGGGAAACTTTTAGGTGAGCTCCTGAGATCCCCCCCTGCCACCACCACCACCTACACACCCACTTTACTCTAGACTCACTTTCTATTTATTTTTTTCTTTATTTTTTCTTGGCTGGAAAATGGCTGGAATCAGCCATTTTTTTTTAACAGGTCTTGATTCTTTTTACTGGAGAATGGTATTTAGAAAACAAGATCTAGGCGTTAAGTGTGTTTGTTGCGACTGGGGTGTCAGCGATTCACCCCTTCTCAATGTGCACTGTGACACACACACACCACGCACACACATCCATAATTATGTCTTCACCTATCCATCTGTACGCATATAAATCTAACCCTAACCGTGAGTTCACACTGGTCTCCAAGCACAAGCCAGCAGGTAGGGCTAACTTTTCAAATTGGAACAGTTCAGTGTTGCTTTAGTTGTTTTTCTCTGAAGTAAGACATGCACACACACCTAGCTTATGTGTGTAGAACAAATTAAATAATACTTCCATTGATCCAAGCGTATCCAAGAGTGATAAATATTTCGATTTATCCGTAGAACAATGGCCAGTGCAATTTGGATGCTATGCACATCCAACACGGGTGGATTTGAAGTTCCAAGATTCTGCAAATAACTTGCCCAGTGTTACCCTTCATTCGTAGAGGAAGCACCACCCTGGGAGCACCTATAATAGCCCATTCGCTCTCGGTATTTTCCCCTCCTTAATCTGAGGGTTCCCCTGTTAGTCTTTCCTTCCCGACCCCGAGCTCAGTAAATTCTAACTACATACAAGTGTATCCAAAAAATCTTGTTTGGGGAGACATTGGCTGTGTGGGTTTCTGGTGCCTGACTGTCTATGAAATCCCCTAATAGGTTTGTCAACGTTTTGTGACCTACTGTCCGCCGAAATTGCGTGCGAGACTTACTTTGCGTGTAGTTTTCCGGAAAGAAAGAAGGCGATTCTCTGATCAGTGCTCGTGGACAGAGAGCCAGGGCGGAGGCAGGAGCCCAAGAGACTGCGCCCTGTCCATTCTCAGGAGGGCTGGGAGTCTGCAGATCGCAGCGCCCTTTCACAAAAGGTGCGGGGTCCTAGAGGGGCGCGGTGTGCGTTCTGTCTTCTGCATGACCTACCTGGTGCCCGCAGGGCAGGTGAGCCCTCCAGACCTCTCAGAGGTCCTGCTCGCTCACCTCTGAGCTGAGGGCTTGGCCGCCCGGGGCCCTCGGGCCCCCAGATCTCTCCAGTCCCAGGGTTCAGGGGACTCCGAAGAGGGAGGGGAGCCCCGCCTGCGCCAGGCTCCTGGCTCCTGCTCGTTCGGCTCCGCTCTCACCGGGACGATCTGACTTTCCAGGGCTGTCATCACAAAGGCGGTGCGGATGATGCGTTTGCCTCGTTCCCCTCCCGTGTTGGAGAAAAGAGATCCACGCGATGAGATCGTCCCCCGGTTGCCTGATTCTGCCTTCCTCTGTGTACTTTAAACACTGTCAGAAACCACTTACGGCTCTTTCACTCCAGACGCCTCCTCCGCGGGAGTAAATATTTGTCAAATGCCACCTCTCCCTCCCTCTGCCTCATGGGGACAGGCGGGCTCTCCGTGGCTGCTTCTCTTTGTGCCTGCCATCCTCGTCCAATCGCTCTGTGACGTCTGACATTTCTCTCCCTCCCTCTCCGTCTGCCGCTCTTTTATAAAGGATTGAGTTGTGTTTTATCCTCTATCTAATCCTTTCAAAATACCGTGTGTACCTTTCTAAATGATGGCAACCCCTGACAAGGCAAGGGAGGCGAGAAAGCTGGGAACCGCGTCAGAAGGGTCCGCTAAACCTGTGGTGACAGCAGGGAGGGATGCTAGGACTCGCTCCCTTTCGGTCTGAGAGCAACTTTGCTGGGTTTCCGAGGACAGGGACAGAGGGCGGAGGACTGGCGGTGTTCGGGGGCCCTCTGCCTGCCAGTCTCCTCGACCTTGAAGGCAAAATAAAAGCTGGAGGAAAATACGGGAGCACGGTCTAAACGGAAAGCCATGAATCAAGGAAGCAGGTGCATAGCTTCAGATAGACCACCGCCAGAAATACCACCGCCGTCTCCCACAGGCGGAGAGGCTTACAGCTGGAAGGGTGACCTGGTCGGACCTGGAGGAAGGTAGTGACCGCCCCAAAGCCGGATTCCTGGCTTCCATTTTGGCTGGGGAGTTCTGCCCATACCGAGCGTCCTCCGAAGACAAGCTATACTCAGGGATATTGTTTCCCCTGCCTGCTTAGTGAGGGGCTCATTTGCATCCAGTTGTCAGGAGTTATGACATTTAATGTGATTAATGTCACTTGCATTATTCCACTGACTCTCAGCTGCCTTCACCTACAAAATGTCAATGTTTCCGACTACATGACCATAACTAGAGACCCCCAAGCAGCGGGAAAAGGAAACACAGGTCTCCGTACTGTCGGTAGGCCAACTTGCTGGCTCCCGTGTCATTCACCCCCGTGGATTTGGAGATAGACTCACTCCGTGTCAGAAGGATGCCCCACGCATTCATGTGTGACTCTGAACACACGCACGCGTGCGCACACACCGTTGTTTTCATTCTAGAAATCCAGCACAATTCAACAAATGCTCAGGGCCAATTCCGCGTTAGAAGGAATTGTGTCCGAAGTGTAAAAAAGGTAAAAAAAAAAAAAGCACTTTGATAAATAAACAGCTGGGCCGAAAAGGATCGGGGACCTGAGGACAAGAAGGGCGAGACTTGGAGGCAGCAGGACCTATAATTTCTAGAGGTTAATGCCGTGAGAATTATTGAATTATTAACTACTGTAATGACACTTATATGAACCATCGACAGAAATGTATTTACTGACGGAAGAATTTAGTGATATAATACAATCTTGGAAAAAATGATGGTTTAATTTGGTAAATACAAGTGATAACCCTAGTAATATTTCATATTTGAATGATTTTCATTTCCAGACAAGCCCCCAAACAAGATTTGGGTACAGTGAATCTTTTTTTTTTAATTTTTTAAAATCCTATTTATTTTTTTAGAGAGAGAGAGAGAGAGTGAGCAGGGGAGGGGCAGAGAGAGAGGGAGACAGAGGATCTGAAGCAGGCTCCAGGCTCCGAGCTGTTAGGTCAGAGCCTGATGTGGGACCTGAATTCACAGACCATGAGATCATGACCTGAGCTGAACTCGGACACTTCACCCACTGAGCCACCCAGGCGCCCCTGGGTAATGATGAATCTTTTAAAATTGTATTTAATTGGACCTAAATTCAATTCTGAACTGAAAATAATTTTTACTTGGTGTTTTTCTTTTTATTATGAAAATTTTGAAATTGCAAGAAAAGGCAGAAAAGATCAATGCAATAACCATTCAGATCCAACAGTTTTCATTTTGCCACATTAAAAAAATTACCGTTTTACTTTTCTATCTCTGTCTCTATTAGTTTTTGTCTTTCTTTCGATAGGTAAATAGGTAGATGGATGGATAATGTTTTGCTAAAACACATACCCAGTACATATCCTAAACACCACCACCTTCCAGTTCACATCGACAAGGTTCCCCTAACATCTAGTCTATCCCAGACAATGTGAACATTTTGTCTAAGTTTTTCAAAATACTTTAGACCTGGTTTTATCAAATTTGGGTAAATAATGAAGTACAATAGTGTCACACCTTCGTTCTTTTGTAACTCAAAAGAGCCCCTTCATCCCCAAAGATTTTAAACATTTTTTCATGATACTTTTTGAAGAGAATAAAACCATGGATGATTATTTTTATGGCCCGCAGTCTAGATGTGTTTGTTTTCTTACGGCATCATTACCTGGTTTCTCTAGCTCTTACCTTCTCTGTAGACTGACGGTGACGTCTACATTCCTGGCCATTGTTTTCAGCAGGGACACCTCTCGTTTCATGTAACAGGCTTGTCATTTCAGGACATCAGGACGTGCCCCGTGTCAGGGTGCTGTGTTATCAGTGACGCTAAATTCAGTCCCTTGGTTAAGGTGGTGACAGCCATGCACCTGAGTTTTCAGGATCCATTGATGATACTTGCCTGGGTCAACAATTTTGTGTGTGTGTGGGGGGGGGGGGGGTTGCAAAGTGATTTTTAATGATATTATTGCTTTTATACTAATTAATTGATGTTATTATGTAAAAAGCAGCCTTACTTCCTCAACTAGGGTTATCTACTTTTACACCTAAAATTGTTGAGGAAGGCATTAACCTCTCCATTTCTTTTTTTTTTCTTCAAAATGGGCAGGTGATGTAAGAGTCCCCTGCAATGGGGGATAATAAGTTTTTTTTTTCTGTTTTGTCTTTTTTTACGAGATTAAATATTTAAAAAAAATTTAAAGTGTATTTATTTTGAGAGAGAAAGAGCGCGAGTAGGGGAGAAGCAGAGACAGAGACAGAGAGAGAGAGAATTCCAAGTAAGCACTGTCAGCACTGGAGGCAGGGCTCTAACCCATGATGACCCATTAATCATGACCTGAGCTGAAATCGAGAGTCTGTAAGTCCGCTTAACCAACTGAGCCATCCAGGCACCCCTAGAGGTTAAATATTTTAAATTGTTCAGCACGTTATGCTCAATTACAGTTATCATTTTCCGTTGGCACCTAAAGTTTCCCGATTTACCTTTCGTGAACCCCTCCTTCAAGCTCTTCTTTTTTTTTTTTTTTTTTTTTTTTTTGGCCCCATTAGCCTTTGGACACTGGGGACTTACTCTCTGCACATTTGGAATTAGCCCTTGTTTAAGGAGCCCGGGCTCCTGGTTGCAGTGGATGGGATTTACAGTTTCTGCACACTAGACCTGTCTTCTGCTACACGTGTCATTACTTTAGGCTGCTTCAGCAGAGAGCCTGGCAAGAGTGACATTTTTAAAAAGAAAATCACGATAGGGGCGCCTGGGTGGCTCAGTCGGTTAAGCGGCCGACTTCGGCTCAGGTCATGATCTCGCGGTCCGTGAGTTCGAGCCCCGCGTCGGGCTCTGTGCTGACAGCTCAGAGCCTGGAGCCTGTTTCAGATTCTGTGTCTCCCTCTCTCTGACCCTCCCCCATTCATGCTCTGTCTCTCTCTGTCTCAAAAATAAATAAATGTTAAAAAATTAAAAAAAAAAGTTATACTTACAGGTGCGCCTGGATGGCTAGGTCAGTTAAGCATCGACTTCACCTCAGGTCGTGATCTCACGGTTCGTGGGTTCGAGCCCCACACTGGCCTCTGTGCTAACAGCTGGGAGCCTGGAACCTGCTTCGGATTCTGTGTCTCCCTCTCTCCTGCCCCCCGCTTCCCCACTGGCACTCTGTCTCTCTCTCTCACTCAAAAATCAATAAACATTAAAAATGCTTTTAAAAAGTTGTACTCACAGAAGCTTCTTATCTACCCTATTTACCCAACACTAGAATTACTTCAGTTTGTTTTAGGTTCAGCTTTTCCACTGTTTCTTTCAACAAAAGTAATCAGATGGGGGCGTTAGGTTTTAATCTTCTTCCTTTGTTACACAAAATGTAGCAAAATAAACGTCCTTCTGTCATTTGGTCTTATGTTAACTTCTATCACTCAACACTAGTCTCTCTCATTCTTTTTGCCCCAGCACATGTGTCCTTGGGTGGAGAAGAAATGTCTTCTTCCCTTTACCACAAGTGCACTCTCCAGGCTCCTTCCTCTCAGGTTTCCATACTTGCTCTCAAGAATTGGGAGCTACTCGATTTCTTTCCTTATAAGTGATTTAGACTTTATATATGAAAGTTCACAACTTTTTCTGCATAACTTTTAAAGTTTAATAGATGTATTAAAGGTCGATTTACTTATTAGTTTGCTTATTTATTGATAAATGTTTTTTTTTTAAGTTTACTTATATTTGGGGGGGGGGGCAGAGAAGGAGGGAGAGAGAGGATTCCAAGCAGGCTCCACACGGCCAGCACAGAGCCCAACACAGGGCTTGAACTCATGAACTGTGAGACCACGACCTGAGCCGAAATCAAGCGTCAGAGGCTTAACTGCCTGAGCCACCCAGGCGCCCCCTAAAGATTGTTTTAGAATTGATCTTTCTGTCTCCAGTTCCATCCACATGGGGGAGGGGAAGGAAGAAAAAAAGAGGTTAGAGAGGGAGGGAGCCAAACCATAAGAGACTCTTAAAAACTGAGAATAAACTGAGGGTTGATGGGGGTGGGAGGGAGGGGAGAATGGGTGAAGGGCATCGAGGAGGGCACCTGTTGGAATGAGCACTGGGTGTTGTATGGAAACCAATTTGACAATAAGTTTCATATAAAAAAAATTAAAAAATAAAAAATAAATAAAAAGAATTGATCTTTCTGGGTCAAACTTTCCAAGTCTGTGATGGGCTCCTTAATATGTAGGTTCAAGTTTCCTTTGATTGAAGGAAAGTGCTGTGTGTGTGTGTGTGTGTGTGTGTGTGTGTGTGTGTTGCAGTTTTAGATATTAATTCTGTTCCATGGTTATGCTTGTCCTCAGGAGGGTGTAGATTAATTACACCGATTATGCATCTACGGGAACCCCTTCACATGTCTTCCCCATAAGTTTCTGAATCTGTTGGGAGCACTCTTGATTCTGTTTAATTTTCTTAGCATTCTCATTTATATTCTCTATTTCTAATTCTGTATTTGCAGTCATACACGCCCTACCCCTGGAACATGGTATTTAGTCCTAATTTCTCGTTCATACTTCTCTTTTCCTCCAACAATTTCCTAGGCAAATGAGCTCCCACTTTGCATTTCCCCTGCCTTTTCCCAGTACCGGAGTAACATTTTCAATTGATGCTTTAAAATACCTCCTGCCTTTGTATTAATAATCACTGTATTTTAAGTTTTAGATGATCTGTCTTTATGTTTTCCTCTGCTCCATGGCATGCAGTGTGTGTGTGTGTGTGTGTGTGTGTGTGTGTGTGTGTGTGAAATCTCCCATTCTAAAAAGTACTGGGTCTGACTTCCTTTTTAAAAAAATTCTAGTATCTTCTTCTCTTGCTGTGACACAGAGTGATTTTAAGATGGATGGGCACACTGATTGGCGTCTTTTCTGATTCTTTGTTTCTATATTGCTTCAGGTGCTGTATTATTTCTCTTTACCCAGATTGAAGAAAAAAAAATCACAGGGTGCCAGAAATGACTTTACATATTGGTGAATAATAATTGATCAAAAGCTAGAAAAAACGTCAGCACAAGCATAATTACAAGTAAAACTGAAATTTTAAATTGAATAGACAGAGATGAATGAAAAATAAATCTTAACTAATGCTTTACAAATTGATATTGACAGGATATAATAGGAAGCATATGAAAGATTTAAATAACGGGTCAATAAGCCCTATCTAAAAATATATAGATATTTATTCTCAGTAAATAAAAGCTGCACATCTTTGTATGTTTTGAAGGTAGACCATGCGTCAGGGAACAAAAGACTGGCTGTGTTCTAAATGATCAATATCGTATCTACTCCCTCCCAGCAAAGCTGAAACAAATGTTTCCATGTGTTTCAAAGCATCAAACCAATTACTAAATAAGCCTGGAGTTAAGGAAAAAACAAGGGCAAAAGACAAATAACTTTGGTCGCGTGAGGTTGGTGAGGATACATTTAAAACAGAAACTGGACATACATTTTGAACTTTAAACTTTTGAAGAAAAGAATGGAAGTATAATAAAGAAACCAAGCATACACTTGAAAACCTAGAGAAACCCAAAACTAATAAGTTAAAAAAAAAAAAGCATAACATTTTTAAGGCTCACAGACAACTTTAAAAATTTTTTTTTTCTTAACGTTTATTTATTTTTGAGACAGAGAGAGACAGAGCATGAACGGGGGAGGGGCAGAGAGAGAGGGAGACACAGAATCAGAAGCAGGCTCCAGGCTCTGAGCCATCAGCCCAGAGCCCGACGCGGGGCTCGAACCCACAGACCGCGAGATCGTCACCTGAGCTGAAGTTGGACGCTCAACCGACTGAGCCACCCAGGCGCCCCCCCCTTTTTTTTTTAATTTTTGACAACTTTAAAGAACAGACAATAAACGATCATAACAAAAACAACTATTTTTCATGTTTGAGAAAATAAAAGCACCAATTAAGAAAAATAATAAAAGTAAACTAAATGTTGAGTTTTTATAAGGTCTGGCTAAAGATGTAGAATAAATGGAATAGTTTTGTCCTAAAATAGCAGGAAGGTAGTGGCCACTGGCATTTCAGCAGCCCCCCCAAAACGATCGAAGATAAACAGCAAAGCAAAACAAAACCCAATAAGGATGAAACAAACAAGCAAACAAACAAAAAACCCAAACTGTCCTGTTTATCTCACCCTCTTCAAGCAGTCTCCTGTGTATGGTTTTTCTTCCGCTGTAGATGAGCGGGCAGCCAAGGGAGCACATCAGTGTCAACAGGGCTGTTGACGAAGAATGGCCTATGTCACTCCCTCACCCAAAAGCTATAGTTGATTTTTGTTTGTTTTGTTTTTTAAAGCCTTTACTTTTTAGAGCATATTTGGGTTCCGAGCAAAATTAAGAAGAAAGTGCGAACCTCCTCTCAAGACACACAGGACGTGCCCCCTACGGGCAACATCCCTTGCCAGGTGATACCTTTACTCCGATGATTCCACATTGACTGACCATCATCCCATCATCGCCAAAGCCTGTGGCTTCCATGGCTTACGTTAGGGTTCACTCTCGATCTGGCACAGTCTATGGCTTTAGAGAAACGTACAGTGACACAAAGCCACCGGTACAGTCTCATAGAGAGTAGTTTCTCTGCTGTATTTCCATCATGTAGGAAAATGTCCTTTTCTGGTGAGCAGAAAATATGCAAGGAAGTACTCATGTGTGACGGAGCATCGGCTCAGTAACTTCCTCTCGGATGTTTCAAGAATAAAAGGTATTTGAACCGTACTTTTAACGTTGCTCTAGGTTTTGAATTATTTTAAAATTTAGAAATAATAATATAGGTATGCTTTTCCTAGTCATTTAAAATGCTTTCTTACATTAGCCGCCCTGTCAGAATTTTCTAGCATGTTTGAGGTGCTGAGGTACTATTTTTACTCGCTTGTTAAGTGGATAAAGTGGCCCATGCATTCAGTCATCAATATAACTTCCTCATAACTGAGAATTTGCAAGAAAATACTGACTAGGATTAGATGCCAATGTACTGTAGAGTCAAATTTTATTTCCGCGACTCAACACGTTCAAGAAACACCTGCTGAGAGAGGCTAGCTTGTGCTATGACAGCATAATGGAAGAGTCCATGAGTTTCTAGAAGGAGTGAGTGTTCACGCAGTCCTTTTGAGAATGTTAGGACTGGGTTAGCACACTGCTTGCCAATTGTCCAGTGGAAGGAAACACCGAAAATGCCCCGATGTAATTATTGCTTACAGCCTGCCTGCTGTGAAAGCATCATTTGAGCGACTCTGTTTGTTGTTGATACTTGAGAGAACACCTTCCAAAGAATGCAAGGCACATAATTACCAGCCTTTAGTGCAAACCCTTTCGGAGAAATTCTCACTTAAATCCACTCTTTAGAGGCAAATTGCAAAGGGGCTTGTAATTAGATGAGCTGCTCTTTTGACATGAACCAACATAGATAATGCTAGATAATTAGTAGATAATTTTCTAGGTATTCCTGGCACTGAATGCTAAAAGCAAAATTAAGTCAGGCAAAGCACTCTGAGAATTGCCTGTGGCCAGTGAGGTGTCAGGGTTAACTGGGAAGAGAGTGGAGGGGGTTTTTAGTCTGGAATTGAATTACTCTCTTCCCATTGTCCGCTTAATGCCTGGGCTGATGATGGCCAATAGCGGAGATAATTTGGTAATTGAAAGACGATTCGTGAAGCCAGTTATTTACGAAAAACAGTGCTTAGCTTTAATCACTGGCTTCAGCAATACTTGAATTGTGGTCAGCGGTGGGATAGAGGAGTTTAGGAAGCTTTTTTGACAACCCCACACGCGTGTTAACAATTTTCAGAGGTGTTACTTCATCTAGGGAACTGCTAATTGGTATATTCGTGTCCCTGTTCCGAGAAACAACCTGATTGGGGTGGGAACCAAACACACAGGGCTCAGAGAGTCTCCTGCATGTCTATTTTCAGGAACTAAAACGTTACCTCAAGATTCCTCCCAAAATGTCACCAAAGAGACGCCTTAATTACATGTCTGTAATTTTAAAAATGTGTTAAGACAGAAATGGGTCAAGTGTAGGAAAAAGTGGAAAAAAAAAACTCATGAGAGGAGATCAGAGGAAAGCAACTTAAGATTTTCATTTGTTGAGATTTCTGGAGAACGGCTCCATCCATCTCATTAGCCCACTAATGACGGGATGCTCTGGCTAGGCTGTGTGGATTTGAGCCCCATCCCACACCCATCATCCGTGTGTATGCTGTAAAAAGCGCATTTATTTGGTTGGGAGCTAGGAACTCTAGTTCCAAGTCCGGTTTTAGCACATATTCGCTGCACGAGCAAGGTATTCAATGATCCTTCCCTACTGCTCGGCTTCCTTATCCCTGAAAATGGAATGACATCCATGCCTCCATGAGACGTGAGCGAAACAAGACCAGGTCTTCTATGTTGGAACTGCGGAAGGTTATTATGCAAATGTGAACATTCTCCCCGCTACTATCATAGTGTGGGGAAGCCAGGGACTGAAAAGACTGACTGGGAATCAATCGGGTTAGAAGAGATTACAATAACCGCTGAAAGTGTCTTGAGATGCTTTGTCAAGGACACCTGTTCTCCTATGTACAATCGCCGATCCCCCAAGGAATCAGAATCGCCTTCAGCAACTTCCTGCGCCCTGGGCATCTTCCCATCCCCCCACTCTTCCTGGGCATGATCTCCACTGCCCCATCCTTCACAGTCTCCCCTTTGAGGGCTACAAGCCCTTCCTGTTTCGTTGGCCTGTCCTCGCTGCACCCTTTCAAGAGGCTCTCCCAACCGGTTTAGTTGTGAAATTCTGCATAATCGCTACACTAAACTTAAAATAATTGGGTCTGCAATCTTGGGCTACATCTCACGCCATCTCATGAACTTGCATCTCATGCCAACACAGACAACTTAGGCAGGAAACAAAGACTTTTAAATTGTCAACAGTTTCAGAATGGGACACACGGCCACTTGATTTGCTTTTTGTGCGTGTTTCTATGTATTGCACGTGGGGTTCGGGATCTGATTTGGGCATCGGGGTCCCGGGAAGCAGCCGGGACAGGGACAGAGCTCTAAGGGAGCTCACAGCGAGAACCACTGCCCTGGAAGGAAGGCAGAATTGTCTCCAATACCACTGTTAGCTCATCTTTCCATTTAGCCTCCCCATGAAGAGCTGTCTGGCAGGACAGACCGTCCTGGGGCTGGGGTGTTCCATGAGCCCTGCAGGCACAGAATCTATGACTTGTGTGTGCATCTCTGCCTGACCTCGATTCGATGCCTGTGGACACAGCTGGGGGTGGGATGACATCGGGGTTGGGTGGACTCTGGGGTGACAGGTGGCCCCGCTCACCCACTACAGCCATGGCAGGAGCAGGTGAGAGCGTCATCCAGGTAGTGTGGTTTATTGGAGGGGAAAACCGCCCTTTATGTTTCCACACACATTCTCATCTCCTTTAGGTTGAAACATCAAAATGGGTTTAAAGGTGTTTTTATCCCCCAGTTGAAAAGAAGTAAAGGGGCACCTGGGTGGCTCAGTGGGTTAAGCACCAGGTCATAGCCTCATAGTTCATGGGTCACAATTGGCTCAGGTCATAATCTCATGGTTTATGGGTGCCAGCCCCACGTCGGGCTCTGTGCTGCCAGCTCAGAGCCTGGAGCCTGCTTCGGATTCTGTGTCTCCCTCTCTCTCTGCCCCTCCTCTGCTACCGCTCTGTCTATCTCTCTCAAAAATAAATAAACATGAAAAAACAAAAAGAAAAGAAAAGAAGTAAAATGCTTCCGTAACAGTGTGTAGGTGAACTTGAGCCCTGTGGGCTCTTTCAGAATAATTCAGCATGTGCTGAGATCACGCATGCCTAGGAGAGAGGATTCTTCCTAAGGAAGAGGTCAAGTTCTCACACTCCTTCCCCAGGTGTTCCAAACCCAGAGTTGGGCAGGTGTTTTTTTTTTTTCTTCCAGTTACAAAGGTTTATCCATTTGTATCCATATTATTTCATTATATTATATATATATTATTATTATATATTATATATAATGACTATATATTATTATTATATATTATATATAATAATTATATATATTATTATATATATTTTTATGTATATATATATTTTTATATATATTTATATATATATTATTATCCATTTGTATCCATATTATTTTATTATAACCTGGAATTACTTGGAGGCCATGCTTACTCATCATTATTATTTAGCACCTTCAGTCAGGTTCGAGATCAAGGGCACTGTCACGGACCGAACGTTTGCGTCCCCTTCCCCCAAATTCCCAAGCTCAAGTCCTAACCCTAAGGCGATGGTATTCAGAGTTGGGGCCGTCGGGGGTAATCATGTATAGACGCAGTCATGAGGGTGGGGGCCCTTGTGATGGGATTAGCACCCTCATAAGGAGAAGACGAAAAAGCAGGGTGCCTCCCCTCTCTCTCCCGACCTTTGTGCCTCTCTCTCAGCCCCGTGGGGAGACACTGATAGGTGGCTGTCTGCACGCCAGGCCCTCACGGAAGCGCATCGCCACGGTACCCTGACCTTGAACTTCTGCCACCAGAACTGTGAACAACATGTGTGTGCTGTTTCAGCCACCAGAAATTGTTAGAGCCGTCAGCCTCCTCCAGCTACTCTTAAGAAAACACCGCAGGCCGGTGGGGGGGTTAAACAACATGCATTTGCTTCTCACTTGTGGAGGCTGGACATCCAAGGTCAGGGCGCAGGCTGATTTGGCGTCTGTAGAGAACTCACGCTCGGCTTACAGACGACCACCTTCTCTCCCTGTGTCCTCACGTGGCTGAGAGCGAGCTCCAACGTCTCCTTCTCTCCTCCTAGGGACACGAGGCCCTCCTGGGAGCCCTACCCTCATAACCTCATCAAAACCTAATCACCTCCCAATGGCTCCGCCTCCTAATACTGTCACAGTGGGAGGCGGGGCTTCAACACATGAACTGGGGGGGACGTGACACATGGATTCAGGCCCATATTTTAAGAATACATTTTGTTTCATTGAAGAAGACAGTCTGTGAATGAAAAGCCATTTTCATTGGGGAAAGAGCTATTGGTGGGGAGAGAGCTATTGCCCTGCCCTCCATTCACCAACTGAGTTGGGGGAGCTTGTCAGGAGGACCAGGGGACAGTCGCCTGGAGGACAATGGGGTTGGGGGGAGTTGAGGTTCGGGACCGGGCTGCAGGAGGTGAGAGGGGAAAGCGGGACCCACGAGCTCCCACCGCCGGAAATTCTTACCCAGCTGCACGCTGCCTTCCCCGGGGACGGGCTTCAGCGACGGCTCGGCCCCAGACCCGGAGAAGAAGGATCTCCTGTGGCCTCAGGTAAGGTCTCAGTCCCACCCCTGGTTGTCCCTCCAGAACAGCAGGCAGGTGGTTGATGTTTGGCGACCTTGCAGGGCTCAAGGGGGACCCTCCAGTGAGACTCCTGGGAGCCGAGGGGCCGGCGGGCTGGTCCCCTGTGCCGCTGGACCCCATTCACTGAGAAGTTAAGAACAAGGCACACAGAAAAACAAAATTCTGCAGGTGTGTGGTTCTGGAAGGAAAGCCTGGAAACATGCCTCTCAGTTGCATCAACTTCGAAAAGCCAGACTGGATTTTTCCGTTTTGTTTTTTTTGCCTTTCTGCCATCTTCTATCCAGTTTCTTTATTTTTTAAACATGCTTATTTATTTTTGAGAGAGAGAGAGAGAGAGATCATGAGCAGGGGAGGGGCAGAGAGAGAGGGTGTAGGCTCAAGTAGGCTCCACATTGTCAGCACAGAGCCCAGCACGGGACTCGAACCCACGAACCGGGAGATCCTGACCTGAACCAAAATCAAGAGTCCCGCGCTTAAGTGACTGAGCCCCCCAGGTGTCCCTGGTTTCTTTATTTTTAAAGCAACTGTTCTTGTGGGAGGTGCCTCTGGGATAAGCAACTGGACCGATGGCCTCCTGTCCTCCACAGGCACGGACACAGCTCTGTGGCCAGGCCTGTGCTGTTTGGAGGGGTGACTGGGTGATATTTGCCCCCACCTCCGTCTTCCGCGGGTGGCTCTCTGTCTGCACGTCCTGGCCCACGGCTCCCAGACGGCTTCCTGCTGCAGAGGGGAGGTGGCCGCTCCGGGAAGGGCTGCTGAGCAGAGAAGGATCGGCCCGAGCCTCGAGCTTTGCCCCCAGCGGCTCCGGCGGCTGTGTGGGGGCCATGGTGAGCCCCCGGACCTCTCCCGGAAGCGAGGATTTTAATAAGCCTCACCTTTCTCGTGCACGCTATTTGATACAAACTGGACTCATTAGTTTAAAAAAAAATGGACCTGGAGGTTGACGTATACGATTTTGGAGGCTCTTATGAATTGAGATGCATCAAAACGAGAAGGTCGTCCTGAAGCCTCATCTCGCAGTGCAGTGGGGTGACCTCCCTGCTCGCAGCCTGCCGGTCCCGGGGGTGACAGCACGCCCCAGGGCCATGGTTTCTGAATCCTTGTGGCCGGAAAGTGTAGGCGGCACTTGAAAGATAACTCTTGGTTTATTTTATGTTTTTCATGTGTATTCACTTTTGAGAGAGTGCAAGCCGAGGAGGGGCAGAGAGAGAGAGAGGGTCAGAGGATGTGAAGCAGGCTCAGTGCGCCGATAGCAGGCAGCCTGGTGTGGGTCTCGAACTCGGGAGCCGTGAGGTCATGCCCGAGTCGAAGTTGGACGCCCACCTGACTGAGCCCCCCGGGCGCATACATGGGGAAACCAAGGCACCGAATGTTTAAGTAATTAGCCCAAGCTCGTAGACCTAATCAGAGCGATGCCGGACTGAGAAGTCAGGCGGGACGGTCCCGGAGCCCATGCACTTGACCGTCCCACCTGGCCACCACTGCAATATTGAAGGTCAAGCCAGCGGTTTCACGTATCAGTGCTCACACTGCTGTAGTGAAGAAAGCACATTGGATTCCAGCAGGCACTTCCCTAAGCCGGCACGCACCCCCGCCCTTACTGGTTTTAGAGTCACCACCACTGAGAAGTTCCGGAGAAGAGGGAGCAGCTGTGGAGTGCGATGAAAAGGAGGCTCCAGGCAGCCATCCTGCAGTTGTGGGCACATTCACAGGACACGTGAGACGGGGATGTCTCCGGACCCGTGTCCGCGCTTACGTGACAGGGTAGGAGTGGACCACACAATGCTTTCCTTTCTCCCCCGCGAATTATTCAAATGCGGCAAGGGTGTCTCTTCTTCATCCACAGGGACTTCGACAAGAGAACTCTGAAAAGTCAGAAGGTCCTTTATTGAGAACATACAGTATGTGTTCAGAAAACCGCATAGGCATCTTGCGGACTCATAATCGATGCTAGATGTTATTCTTAGCCGCAAGTAGTTAATTTTTCGGTGTTTCAGGTTAAGCAACAATATAGTACGGTTGTTAGATATTCATTCAAATGAAGCCTACATGATGAACTCGTTCCTGATGTGACGTCGAAAAGGATAGGAGGGAAGTGCCTTTCAGAATCGGTTGCTCTCCAGAAAGAAAGCAACCCCGCGGCAGCCCTGCGTGACGCAGGGAGGCAGGAAGCCCCCGTGAGCAGGGGAGGTGAATTTGAGGATGAACTCCTTCCCCTCCACCTCTGCTCCCTGAGGGACGGTCACAGTCCCTGCCCACAGAGCTCCAGATGGCCTCGGGACCCGCCTCGGCTGACGACACAGGGGCAGGGCACCCGAGTCACTTCCAGGCAAGAGCACCAAAGCCCAGGAGACGGGCAGAGGTCCCCTGGCCAGCTGCTCCATCCCCTCGTGTCCCGGGACAAGAAGGGCCATGACCCGGGAGAAAAGAACCTCATGCTGGTTGTGGAGTGTACATGGAGATCAGCCCCCGTGGTGCAGCCACCGAGATTTTGTGGTGCTGGTTGTTGCTATGGCAGCAGTGATTATATGTGGTGACTGATGAGATCGCCACATTTGCGCCATACTGCGAGGTCCCCTCCTCACACAAAAGCTCCCCTTCTCCTTCTGCTCCCAGCCCTCCCCTCTCACCTGCCTCTTCCCTCTAAGGCCCGTCTCCTGAACCCCTGCACCCAGGTACCCAGGTGCTGCTGGTCGTTCCCGGATTGTCATCGGGGGAGACGCTAAATGTGCAGAATTGCCTCCTCCTTAAGAGGTCAAGGTTCCCTCCGACTTACTAATTGTCTGCATGTTTAAATTGTAACCAGAGCAATAATGTGTCTGAATTTTAGGACAGTAAAATAATGGTACATGCTCTTCAATGGAAATTAAAGTCTGTTTATCTTTCACAGGGAACATCTTAAAATCTCCCTTATAACCTAGCATGACGCGCCTGTCCCCTCCCTGACCTCCGTGCCTCCTCAGGAACCCCTTGTCAGCAAGGGGAACCCCATCCCTCCATTGTGGGGTCTAGGACCTTCAGGGCCACACTCAACACCCAGGTCCTACCTACAAATTTTGTCTGTCCTTCTGTCCCCAGGACTCTCCCTCCCGAATATGGTCTCTCTGTCTCACCTGCCAACCCCCAGCACCCACATACTGTCTTTTTCTCAGGGGCCTCAGGGGCGACCGTCAATGCTCATGCAGCCCCCAGAATTCCTTTGCTCCCTCCCCGTCCGTTCTTTTCATGGCAGCCTCATGGACGTGTAAAACTCAACGAGCGGGTCACATGATAAGCTCCGCCTGAAATGGCCCCAAATCGCTACATTGCCCGCAAGGCCCATTCTGGGTGGAAAGAGTGCGGCTAGGAGAGTTCTGTTAGCAATATATGACAATTTACGACGACGCATGGTTCAGCTGAAGGTGGGAAGTCTTCCCTGAAGAGCGACCTATGGAAACCCAAAGGTTGAGAACAACCTTCTTCACTAGCATGCTAGTAATTAATCTGGAAAAATGGCACTGGAGGGTCATCGTGTTCTGGGGCACAGCACACAGCGGGAAGCCCTCCGGCTGGGCCAGCGTAGGGGGCAGAGGCGCTTGGCTGAGAATGGGTGACCTGAAGCTCCGTGGATGGAGCTGAACTTCTTGATTCGTTACAGTGTTTCAAATTTTCATTGTCACCCAACCCTCTGTTGCACAATGGATTATTGGGATGGGTGCCTGGGCTGCCCAAATACCATCTGAAATTCTTCAGGAGCTTCTCTGCCATGATAACTTCCTAACATAATCAGTTTTCCAGAAAATGAACCCGGATTTGACAATTAAATGGAGTCATCGCAGTAACTCAACTGCCTGAATTAAATAGCTACCAAAAGTTACTTGGGGCGCCTGGGGGGGCTCAGTCGGTTGGGCGTCCGACTTTGGCTCAGGTCATGATCTCGCCGCTTGTGAGTTGGAGCCCCGCGTCAGGCTCTGTGTGGACAGCTCGGAGCTTGGAGCCTGCTTCAGATTCTGCACCTCCCTCTCTCTCTGCCCCTTCTCTCTCTCTCTCTCTCTCTCTCCAAAATAAATAAACGTTAAATTTTTTTTTTAAGTTACTTATATAAGCATATTCAACACACATACAAAATGTGTGAATAAGCTTCTTCTTACTTTCCTGATTTCTCTTGGAAGCACCCCCGCTGGAGCATGTCCCTTGTCCCTGGGATTGTGCTGTGCCCTTCAGTGTACAAGCCCCCCCCCCCCGCCCCGTGCTGTTCAGAGCCCTTTGGGAATGTCTGTCCCGGGAAACGCAGAGCGCATGAGACCTGCTCACCTCCCAGGTGTCTTCCTTCCTTCCTGGGCTCGTGAAGGGGAACTGCCCCTTCCCCCTCGGCCCGCTCTCACGTCCAAGTACTCTAGTCCCCAGAGACATTGCCATTTAGAGCAGCACGTGTTGAGCGAACCACTTCCTTTTTGGGTTGGACCACGTTTCCCCAAAACTCAGCCCGAAGCAGCCTCTGGATTTGGACCCCCTGGCTCTGCACTTGGGTTATAGGCACGTGAGCCCACGGGTCATGGCGGGTGGCCGCCGGTTGGCCCACTTCAGCTGTACGGTCTTGTCTACCCCATAAATGGGTACCGTGCACGTCTCTGTGCCCGGCCTCCTGCTGTGACGAGACAGTAAGGCTTGACACGCACCAGCACGCGGGGAACTACAGAGACCCGGATATGTGATAAGGTAGCACCCCCCCCCCAACACCTGGAAACGATGCCATTTTTGTTTTCTGTTGCCGTCAACAATTTTACTTCTCACATGACCCCAGAATACCAACTGGAAAGAGGAAATACAAGATGCCGAAAGCAGAGCAGTGATGATAATACACAGAGTACGGCCGCACACGGTTTCAGGCTGCTAGTAAATATTTGAGTCTTCCGAGTATGTGAATGACGGCTCCAATGACTTGCCTACTGAGAAGAAGAATCCAACTCAATTTCAATATGCGGGGGCCTAGTGGAGACCAGCGACAGCCACCTGCAGAAGTGCGTATATGACAGTGCCACTCGCAACCCTGCTAATTAAATGAGGGTTCTCACAGACGAGAAAGGGCGATGGTTATCATCCAGGGTCATCGGTCTTCGGAAAGTGTTTAAGTCTTGGACGTTTTTAGAAAAGAGGGGAGGAGGGAAGGCACGGGGGGCCACCTACTCTATGTTGGCCAATGGCAGATTACAAAGAAAATCTGTTTTCAACCCGTTCTTTAAAAGGAAGGAGGAGAGTCACGGTGTGGACCGTTTGTGTTTCCTACTCCCTGTCACCACCCTCCCCCGGCCTGTTTGTCGGGGTGGGCGTCTTGGCCCGACCCCAGTAAGATGCTTCCAGAGAGGTTGTGACAGCCGTTGACTGATGTGTTGTCTCGCCAGCCTGTCAGGGTAATCCAATAGCTTGCTAATTTAAGGCAAGGTCTTTATTCGAAAACATCAAATGTGTTTTATTGTGCACATGTGCGTCGGGCACTACCCTGCCGACATAGAAGCTTTTGCTCATTTCAATAAATCAGCCATGTGAAGCACCAAGAGGCAAATACGCTTGAGGGTTTGGGGGATCGGAGGGTTCGCTAACGCGCAGAGGCTTGGGAAGAGCGCTCGGGGCGCTCCCCAGAATTCCTGGGAGGTGTTAAGGACGGTAAGCCTGTGAAGAATGTGTCCAGTCTACACCGAAAAGACAATCCCCGGGGTTGATAAAAAGGTGGAACGTTTCCTACAGGTGAGCTCCACCGATCAAGGGATAAACAGGACTTTTGTTTCCACTTTGGAAAGATGCACTGCAGATTCCCCCTGTGCTTTTGAAGTAAGCTTTGAAGGCTTCCAGAGCCTGGGGATGGGTGTGCAGAGGGGGGGGGGGGTTCCTGTGCGCTTGGAGGCTGGGCTTCTCTTCACCCGGGAGAGGACAGAGTCCCGCACACTGACACAACGTGTTGATCTGAAATGCCAGAGAGAAGAGCCGCATAGGGCTTGCTGGGGTCACCAGAGGCCAGGAAAGCTCCAGGGCAGTTACACATCTTTTCCCGCTGAGTTACACCAGCAGCAAACGTGAACGTTTTACAAACGTGTTCGTTGACTCTACAAGCTCTTTTCAAAGGGGCACGTGATGCTTACCGTTAAGGGGGTCTGGCAACTGGCGTCGCCTTTAAGGGCCAGCCCAGCACGCGCTACCCTTTGGGACCCCTGTGAAGTCTTCCAGAACCTTCTTGGAAATATCAGGCGGCCTCCAGAGGGATCACGGCGTCACTGCGGCACAGCGGTGGTTTTTCTGACTCTGGGACCCTCTGAGGGGTTAGGATTTGAGGCGGCGTGGAAAAGGCCGAAGAGGAAGCTCTCCTCTTCCGTCGATCTGGGGAATTCTTGAGGAGCTCCTCTCTCCCTCCCTGCCATACCCCGGCTGCTTCCCCAGTCCCCAACTCCAGCCTCTATGCTGATGGTTGTGGGTGGTTAATTTCGTACAAAACTGACTGGCTTTGCAAAAAACAATAAGAAAGAGTAGTTATCACAGATTTAATCCCTTAGAGAATAATCCAAGCACTTCGCTTTCCTCATGGCAGCTCAAGATGAGCTCTCTTAAAGAAAGGACTTACACTGTGTTTGTTTCTTCTTTGTTGTCATTTCTCACAAGTTAAGCAAGGACAGGGACCAGGTTGGTGGAGTCTTCCTCAGTAACACACATCATCGTGCAGCATTTCGAGGAAGTGGGAAGCCGTGAACAAGGCTGGCTGTTCAAAGATCTCCGGCCTGAGCAGTGGCCCTGGTTTTTTTTTTTTTAAACCAGATGTTGGTTTAGGGCAACGGAGGCAGCGAGGTGGTCACATGGACGCCACATTGTGGGAAATTCACAGAAACTGGAACAGGAAACAGACAAATTATGTATGACAATACATCCAGGCGTTTCCATCTTTTTTAAAATGCACCATTAACCGAAAGTCCGTATAGGGTTTCCTCCAAGGGCACTATATCATCAGCAATATGTAAATGTTGTCTTTGTCAGTTTATTTTTCCAGGTGAAAACTCTTCCTGTCTGTGAAAGAAGGCTTTGTGGCCACAGCTCCCTGGTTGGCCGTAAAGTCAGAAGGGATCCAGTTCCTGTGGAAAATGTGCCGTCTTAACTCTAAATCTGGAATCAAGTCGTCAGAACACTGGGTGATAAACAGACGGCCTTGTTCTTATTAGATTCCAGAAAGGGATGGTAAGGGGTTCTTCCCCCCATGGGCACGGGGGAGACGCTGGGAGAATGTTCCTCTGTCCGTTCCTGTGAAACTGTGCTCCTTCTGTAAACGCGACTCGTGTTTGGGGGTAAAGGGGACCGTTGGTGTCTCTCTTCCACAAATTCTGTTTATGGCAATAGCTTTCTGCAAAAGCAGCCACAATCCTTCTCTGAGAGTGAACTTTTTGCTGGAGGACAGCCGAATGGCGGGAGCACTCTGGGGGCATTTCACAGATAGCCAGGCCACCGGGTCACAGAGCAGGGCTTTGCTGGTGGAAGTGTGTCCTAAGAAACAGTGACAGAGGGGCGTCTACCGCCGGATGGCCTCTCTCTCCTTGGATGTTTCGACTGTATTATTTTAGATAAGCCAGCATCTAGGAGAAAGGCCCGAAGCTGGCATCACATCCTGGTTGTGCGGGACTCACCTGCCATGCTCTGATCCCCCAAAACACGTCCTCACCCTGCACCTTGGGCTTTTACCCTCGGGGACTGTGTGCTGGGGACACGGGCTGATGGCCGGGGCCCCGCACGAGCAAGAGGAAGCGGGAGGGCGTTTTCACAGGCAAACCACCTGGACAGTGGGAAATGAGAGTAGACTGTAACCACACACAGCTTTTTAACTTAAAAGAAATATCAGAGGGTAGGTAACGAGTGACGGAAGGCGTGAGCTTCCGCTTGCGTTGTCTTGTGTAGAAAGAGTCAAAAGTGCCTTTGACGGGGCTGTCCATGTAGAACTTACCAGAACATAATACACTATCATATTCTTTTGGATGTTTATTTATTTTCGGGAGAGGGATACGGCACAAGTAGTGGGGCAGAGAGAGAGGGAGACAGAATCCGAAGCAGGCTCCGGGCTCCGAGCTGTCAGCACAGAGCCCGACGCGGGGCTCGAACTCTCGAACCGCGAGCTCGTGACCCGAGCCGAAGTCGGACGCTCCACCGACTGAGCCCCCCAGGCGCCCCTATCTTGTAATATTTTGAAACTACAGTCACTGGACGCGTACCCCAGGCTTCACCTGAGTATAATATTCACAACAGCCTGTGTTTTAACCTCACGAAATGCGCACAAAACTGCGCGATTATTCTCAGCAGTTTGCAGATGACACTGAAATTTAAGTAATTTGCTCAAAGCCTCTGTTTGACCAACGAGATCAAGTGCCGGGATGGAACCCTGCGGAGTCAGAAAACACCTTGCACCCAGAGCTGTGGGCGCCGGGACACGTGGGCTCCCACGGTTGCTCAGGCTGACGATGCGCCACCCTGTGGCCCATTTTGCACACGAGTTCCAGCTCAGCTGAGACAGACGTCCACGTGGGTCCAAGCAGATGCTCAGCGGCCGGCAGCCTGGGGCCGGGTCCTGGCTCTCTGCTGGTTACAGTGACCTCCAGGGAGCTTTTCCCCTTCCTTTGCTTCCACTTCCCCGCCCGTAAAATGTGGATGAATCAAATTCCCTGCTACGGAGCTCCAGGATCCCGTGGAGGAGAATACGGAGAACTCTGGCCGAGCTGGTCAGCCCTCTAGAAGAGTTAGCCACGATCCCGTGTGCCACACAGTGGTGGCAGCACAGCCACATGGTGATGGCTGCACAGGTGATCATATCGGCATACATCCTACTGCAATTTTAAGCATTTCATGCAACTTATGTGAAGGATTGATCCTCCTAATCACCCACGTACGTTGACTCAGCTCTTGGGCTTTAGATCAATTTCCTGTTGCAAGCGATGTTCAGACAGTGCATGAAAATAGACAAGCCACCAATGAGTCTGGCAAGTGGAGGGCGGGTGGATAAAGCACAGGAGGAGAACAGCCCAGGGTGGCACTGAGCCATGAGCTTGGTGGTTGAGCCAGAAATGCAGAGAGACTTTCTGTGGGGGGGAGTTCGTGCTGAGTCCTGTGGCACCAGAGGAGCCGGGCAGGTCACTACAGCCACAGGGGGGTCATCTGGAGGGAGGCACGGGGATGGATCTTGCGCTAGATGGTCATGAGGGTCAACAACAGTGAGAAGAAGGGGGAGGAAGCAGTTTGGTCAAAGAGAGAAGTCAACCTGGGATGCAGACCCCCACATTCCCATCCAACTCAGAGGGATCTCTGGGAACACGTTTCTCATCAGAGATTCTGGTGTGGGGACTCAGGTTACCCAGAGGGACAAGGGTATGACCTCTCAACTGAGGGGACCCTGAAGGGTTGACACCACATCTTGGCAGCATGTTCTTCCGTGCAAGGGTATCTGGGAAGCCAGCACCTCTCTGGGTTGACTGCAGACAACCCATTGAAGGCGACGTAGCTGGGGCCATATGTACCTGCTCTAGCCAACATACTGTATCAGATCGAGTGACCAGAAGTGGGTTAAATGCTTGGTAGGGCTTGTGGAAGTCTGTGTCATCCTTTAGAAAACCCACTCATTTCTATATAGACCAGACTGGTCAATCAAAGGGATGCCAGAGGAACCACCAGCCCTGTACCCTTTCGGTCCCTACTATTGGCACTGATTTCCATCATGACTTCTGGGATGCAATATTATTTGTGATCTACCTTGATCGGGTTGATGAGGGGGGACTTTTGCCGTGATAGTGTTTTCCACACTGCCCAAACGGGGGGCCCATGTTGAAGGTTGTCCAGCTGCCAGGTTTGTCAATCCAAGCATCTATTTGGTCACCAAGGAAACGGGCACCAAGTGATTCCACTGGCCCAACAGATTCCTTGTAAGTTGGGTCTTGGACAGGACTCCGGTTATCAGCCGACACCATGCATACCCACTCTAATGTAGGGAAAACACGACAACACGTTGGCTCTCTGCCTCTCAGTGTGATCTCAGACACTGTCTCCAACCATTTTCACAATAGCTGTGTGTCCCCAGTCCCTAAAATACAGGTACCACGGTAAATGGCCACGGGTTCCTTGAGGAAACACAGGGAGAATTGCTACCACGTGCGGTTGTCATGGTGCTGTGAAACTTCTTCGGCCGCTGGGCTCTAGCTCTGACTGGAATTTGGGCCAGGGATCGGGACATTTTCCTGAGATGAGTGCCTTCAGTCTCTCAGCCATGTCCCCTTGATTCCCTCTGCTGTTATAACCCGACCAGTACTGTAGCCATCTGGGGAAGCTGATGGCCATCTCAGGAACACTCCACGGGTAAGGCCTTCCCGGATTCCACTTCATCTGTCAGTCATTAAGAAAAGTGTCACCTCGTGGCACCAGCATCGGACCTCCATTGTCTCCGGGTCCTGTCATCTCCATGACCACTCATGAGAGAAGCCCTTTCCCATCTCCCCCATCATCACCCAGGCCTGCAGATGAGAAGCACCACCAAACATCACTTGCTTCTTCTCACCAGAACACTCCATACAGCTTTGGGAAAGGGGAGTCCTCTGGGCCTTCTTGGAAAATGTGGTGGGGCCCATGGTTAGCCACAGTTATAGCCACTGCAGCATATGCCCCCTTCTCAGCCTTTTTATTCCTCCCTCCATGGTCTGCCACAGTGATTCTGTCATCTCAGCTGATTATAGACATCGTTCTGCCCAGACTCCTGTGCTCTGTCCTAGCAGGAAGTATGTCCCATCCTGCGGGGTCCTTGCAAAGGTGGTCATTTCTTTTTTTTAATTTTTTTAATTTTTTAAAATGTTTTCATTTATTTTTGAGACAGAGAGAGACAAAGCACGAGCAGGGGAGGGGTAGAGAGAGGGGGTGGGGGGGACACAGAATCCGAAGCAGGATCCAGGCTCCGAGCTCTCAGCACAGAGCCCGACGCGGGGCTCGAACTCACGGCCCGTGAGATCGTGATCTGAGCCGAAGTCGGACGCGTAACCGACCGAGCCCCCCAGGGGCCCGGGTGGTCATTTCTTTATGTAGGAAGAACACTCAAGCTAATAGACTCTTCCCC
Organism: Panthera onca; assembly: GCF_046562875.1. Taxonomy (NCBI): domain Eukaryota; kingdom Metazoa; phylum Chordata; class Mammalia; order Carnivora; family Felidae; genus Panthera; species Panthera onca. Next base: position 3,303,490 of record NC_138339.1, on the reverse strand, counting down.
ATCAACTTTATGTTCTGGTGCCCTTTGATCGAACATCCTCAAAACCCGAGGCTAGACATACTCCCTTGTGCCTGCTGGTACACACTGGTGAGGTTTCAAAGATCGCTTGGGGCTTAATCTCTTTCTCCTTGTATTAGTTTCCTGTGGCTGCTGTAACAAATTTCCGCTGACCGGGTGGTTTAAAGCAACGGAGATCATTCTGTCACCGTTCCGGTGGTTAGAAGTCTGAAATCAAGATATCAGCAGGGCCACGCTCCCCGTGAGACCCCGAGTGGATCCATCCCCGCCTTGTGGGTGGTGGTCGTGCTGCTTGTCGGTGTCAGCTCGTGACTGCCTCTCTCCGTCTCTGCCTTTGAGCACATATGGCTTTCTCCCGGTGGGGACTTGTCGCACATGGCGTCGTATCTTCTTTTTTTCTTTATTTTAGAGACAGACGGACAGACAGAGAGAGTGCTCGAGTGGGGGAGAGACGCAGAGGGAGAGGGAGAGAGTCAAAAGCAGTTCCATGCTTAGTGTGCCGACGTGGCCCTCGATCTCATGACCCCGGGGTCATGACCTGGGCTGAAATCAACTTGGACACTCAACCAACTGAGCCACCCAGGCACCTCTATTTTATCTTACAAGGACACCAGTCACGTTGGGTTAGTGATTATCCTAAGGGCTTCATTTTAACTTTTTCTTATCTACAAAGGGTCTATTTCCAGATAGTGTCAATTTCACAGGAAAGGGGGTTAGGATCTCAACACATCTTTCTGTGGAACACATTTGAACCCATGACACCTCCTTATCTACAAAGGGTCTATTTCCAAATAGTGTCAATTTCACAGGAAAGGGGGTTAGGATCTCAACACATCTTTCTGTGGAACACATCTGAACCCATGACACCACCTTTAGACATGCCGGGTGAGTTATGTTGCAACTTAACCTAGTCCCAGATCTAGAAGACGGAATGTAAAGTGGAGGCAGATCTTGGAGGAGCACCATTTACCTTTCAGGGAAGAAGCTTCTGTATTGTCCTCTAGCATAGAGAGGTTATCCTGCCTCACACCTGGGAAAGATGGGACAATTCTACAGATTCTGAAGTTTCTGAGGCACCTGAGGACTCAAATATTTGGGAGTGCCTTCCAAGGAACATCCAGCCCACGGGTCTTTGTCATGGACTGAGTGTTTGTATTCCCCCATTCATATGTTGAAACCATAGTGCCCAGTATGAAGGTATTTCAAGACGAGGACTTTGCGAGGTAAACAGATTTAGGTGAGCTCATGAAAAGAAAGCCCCCATGACGAGATCAGTGTCCTTTTGACAAGAGGGAGAGAGCAGGGCTAGGATCTCTCTTAATCCACACTCCCACTGAGGAAAGACCACCTGATAACATAGCAAGAAGGTGGCCGGGAGTCCTCGCCAGGAACAAAATTGGCCAGCGCCTAGATCTGGACATCCAGCCTCCAGAACCATGAGAAATAAATGTGAACTGTTTAAGTCACCCAGTCTGTGGTGTTTTGTTATGGCAGCTAAGACAGCATCTCAGAGGTTTTCAACTGGGGACCTAAGCTTGGCAGAATAGAACTACTGTGGTTAGACGTTTAAACTTCCATGATTTCGTCTTTAGCATTTTCTGTCCAGCCCCTCCACCGAATGATAGGTTCTTTGTATGTGACCAGAATCTATCTGGCCTTCGCTTAGCTGCCTGTTCTCTCCTAGCAGGACATCAAGGGAACTCAGCCACGGTGCCCCAATCCCGTGTGGTTGTACCTAGAGTCTCTACCTCACATCGCCAGGTCCTGGTCTGCACAAGGAAGTCTACTTCCTTCCACAGGTACATCCTCCAACTCCCCTTTGCGGGAAGGTCAGTATTGTTGGAGTAAGAATTAGAACACAGGAGATCAAATCTTCGGTAACAATCTTGTCCGGTACATGTTGTAGCCTTAGTTGATTTCATATGAAATCGAATACTCCATACCATTCTATGCTAATCATTCATCAGGGGTGAATTACTGCATGAGTAGTTTAAGTGCCGAGCTTACTTTTTAAGTATTACTGAAAATGTCTTTCAGTATTCTAATATTATTATTTAAAAATTTTTTTTAAACATTTATTTATTTTTGAGAGACTGAGAGAGACAGACCTCAAGCAAGGGAGGGGCAGAGAGAGGGAGACACAGTATCCAAAGCAGGACCCGGGCTCTGCACTGTCAGCACGAACCCACAAACCATGAGACCATGACCTGAGCCGAAGTCGGACGCTTAACTGAGCCCCCCAGGTGCCCCTAATACGCTCTAATATTAATACCTGATCCTCGAGGAGTCAGCTTTTTTCCCACCTTCTCAAATTCATTCTATAGATTATTTCTTCATTCAACTGATGAAGGATTTGTCTCACCAGCTTCGAGATTCCAAGAGTAAAAGAATCAGGTCTTCATGTCTGAGACTCTCAATTGAGAAAATTACTCATTGTACGTCCGCCATCTCGTAAATGATGCAAATCTGGAGATCTTCACAAGGGTTTTCAGTGATTTTAAGGGAGAGTAGCTCCTTACCCTTTGAAAAGGATAATTGCCTTCAAAGAAGAAATAAATACTCCCCCAACAATGAATATCATTCACGCTTTTCTCCCGTGTGGAGATTTGCTGGGAAATTTGAAGATGTGAAAACTAATTGCAGACAACGCGACTAGGGAACTCCCGGAGTACGCAGGGAAGTGACTGGAGGTGCACTATTATTTAATTCATCAGCTACACCTTCCTGCAAGCTGGTACTTAATTCTACCCGTCGTGTTTCTGGAGGATATCGGTTCCCTTTAGATGGATTCCGGCCAATGTTCTCCTTCTCGGTTCAAATCTAAAGTCTCTTTAGCAGACAGGAAAGGGCTGAATAAAATAATTGATTAAATTCATCTCTGTAATTCTGAGCAGTGAATCCATAACCATTAGATTGAGTATGTGTATGTAGGTAAGTGCACACACACACACACACACACACACGCTTTCTTCCAGTATAAGTTACCAGATGAAGGAGGACAGGCATTTAGAAGGGGAAAGTCTAAGGGTGGCGGTCTTCTAACCTGCTCTAGACCCAGGAGAAAGTCAATGAGGTGGCTGAGTCCAGCATTCAGGCGTGGTTATTCTTCCAATCACGTCTTTTGTCACGTCTGCTGTCCACTGCCCCAACAACACTCTTAGTGCAGAGCTGAGTCACACAGGACCCCAGGCACTTGCCGCCTACAGGACTTTGGTATGTAGTGTGTTCATTCCCATTATACAGGAGAAAGAAGAGAGAGCAAAGGGGAGATGCATATGCCCTAAATCCCAAAGCTTGTGTGTGGTGGAAGAAAGATCCACATAGAACCAGTGAAGATATCATTGAATGCTTCCCATACTCATGACGACTCCCTCTGGAGGTGAGAGGTTCAGGACCCAGCAGCCCTGCATGAAGTCGGAGCGGACATCTCTTAGACACCAGTCGCCCTGACATGCAGTTGTAGCCTGTTGGTTACACGATGGCCCTCCCTGTCGCCTGACCAAGGTGCGAGAAGCTCTCTGATGTGTGAGGACAGCAAGCTGACCCGGCCATGGCGGGTGAAGCGCTGGACCTGCCAGGCTGGAGTCGGGAGGAGCTGGGGACGCACAGCTTCACTGCCTTGCTAGAAGAAAGCCCACTCCCTTTCCGATGGAAGATCCAGGAGCCATTAGGCACTTTGCTCTCTACCACTCTCACTCTAAAGCACCTGTCACGGACTGTGTTCTCCTTCCCTCCCAGCACTGATGTGGTGTGCAGGATGGAGCAGCCACCGATTGTGGGGAACAGTCACCCCGGTGGCTGAGGGACTGTTAACCATGGCAGGTCGACAAGATGCCTTCCAGCAGTTTTCCGGAGGGGGTCTTCAGGAGAGGAAAGGGAGGATTTGTGAAGCGGCTTTCTTTTTCTCCTACTTCTTACCTGCCGGCGGCTTCCAAATACAGCCCCTGTTGTCTCTCTTACCAGAGGGATGGAAGCCCAGGCTGTGTCCTTCTCTCCAGGCTCCTGAGTTCGGGGCTCCTCCAGCTCCTTCTAATTGCAGGACAGCCCCTCTGGCACCAGCTGCAGGAGTCACTCCCCTTCCTGGTGGTCTTGGCTCTTTGTTTCTGCCTGGCGTGGCTCCCTCTTGGGTGTAAAACCGTGGCTTTGACTTTGTTCTCTGTGAGCCCTCATGATAACGGAGGAGGGTATTGTCGAGTGTTAGATTCCAAGGACGGACCTACCGTTCCTTTAACAATGGGCACGTTTCCGACTGTGGGGAGAAGAGGAGATTTTGTGAAAGGTATTGCATTATTTTGTGCATGTTTGAGGGAGACCCCAAGCTACGTGGGGTCAAAGACTAGATAATTACACCGGTGAGCGGCTAGAGGTTGTTCACAAGGGGCAGCCCACGTATGCACACGCAATGCATGCGTATCAAATCAACACAAGTGGAAATACAAAAACAAACTAGCTAGCTGGCTTTATGTTTAACTACCCATCATAGTCAGAATACGTTTAAAAATGTCTAATTTTTTGAGAGGAAAATTGTTCGATGTGTTAATATTCTTGTCACATGATTTATTTCTTTTATTTCAACCCGTTATTCTCAGAGTTTCGTGCCATTCTGATAATTGCTTAGCATTTCTAGAGGATTTACTTTTGGAACTATTACTTTTAAATGTATCTGAAAAATAGATTACAAAATCATCTTTTAAAACATATTTTCTCTCGTTTTTTTCTTTTTCTTTTTTTTTTAACCTTCTGAGAGTGGCCAATTGAGCATCCCAATAGAAATCAAATGCATCTCTGAACATCTAAATTTACTTTATACCGACTCTGCAGAAGGAAGGTCTCCATAACCCTTATAGAAGCAATATTCCGCTGCTTTTTTTTTTTTTTGATTCCTTAAAAGTGCTTATCAAGATGAATGAGAACAGTGGTGTGTAATTTCAAAGATGAAATTGCTTTTCTCTCCAGCTTTCCCTCAGCGTTTCAAGGTCACCCGTAAAAGGCAAGTGAGCCTATAGTTCTGGCCTTCTCCTGGGTCTGTGTCGGGACATATTACCCTCTCTGAGAAGGAGCCTGCCTTTAGATGCTCTGTTTTATTTTTCTTCTCCAAAGAGGGTGTGAAATTCCGAGTCATTCATTCACACATTGTTGGGTAAGCTGCAGTGTTAAGAAGAGTAAATATCATCCCCTGTCCTATGTCTGCAACTCTGTTTTCATGGTACCACTATTTACCTACTGTCCTCTGCAATGTTAGAGAAGGCAGTCTGAACGCACATCCCGGTAATGAGTCTCCTGCAAAGGCTGATGCCTTACAGACATGTGACGCTAGGTGGGGCCCAAACTCACACTCAGAATTGTGTGTTGCTTGATTTAATATTTGACAAAATATCAAAACAACGTGCTCGGCTTTCTTTTCTCCACTCCCCTGAAGCTCACCACTACTTAAAGCTTTAATCTGCGGATTTACATTTGAACAATCCACTGAGGCCCGAATGTTCTCAAGCATCCGGTGTGGCTAACAGCTCAAAACTCACCAAGACATCCTGCTACCTGCCTCCTCATAAGAAAATATGCCTTGGTGATCACTTATATTGGGGGGGATCGGCAACTAAACACATGATTTTTCTTAGATTAAAATGATTGCTTATATCCTCCCAGGTAATCTGGTCTTATAAAATTTTAAAGCCACCTAAAATATTTTAAGATACGCTATCTGTTGAATAGCAGTTTATAAACATCAGGAGAATTACGACTCAGAGTGACAATAATTTTGCTTACTTCCACAAAATTCCTGTTCCTGCATGAAAGTAGCAGCATTTATGAAAATTCAAAAGAAAATTATCAACGATGAATGGGTTGAAATGAAAACACTCAGAATATTGGAAGTCAAAACAAGAAAGAGCTCTTTGGTGACATAGTGGAGAATGAGTTCACCTTAGATGTGGCTGCCTCGTGACCGGGCTGATGTAGGGTGGTACAAAATTTGGCACGGACTTCCCTGACACTCGGATTCCTGGGGCCCCAGAGGTTATTATATCAAACTCCCAACGTTCTGCCAAGAGTGAAATGAATAATGGGAGTGACAGCCTAGCAATGGTCCCTCGGTGGTAAGTGTTTTCTTGACACTATTCAATTTATGATCAAGGCACTTAAGAGAATGACCTAAGCAGTTCTTCGATAATGAACCCATACCTTAAAGGCAAAGCAAAAGCTCCCCTGCGTAGTCTAGAGTCTGCTTTGGGTCCACTTTTACATAAACTTTTTTCCCAGTTTGACCTGGTTTGATTCTTTGATTCCTGTTCCCATCCCCCACACTTTCGATAAGGTTTGGGACATTGTGAGGAAGCGTCATTTAGCATGAGGCCCGAAAAGGAGAAGCACATGGCAACACGACCTAGGACGCGGCAAGCACGTGGCTTTCTATCAGTGCCCAGCTGTCACCTGGGAGTCTCCAGCGGCGGCTGTCTTTCTAGAAGTCTAGCAAAATGCTACCAGGAAGGCCAGCTCGATTTTACCAGAATCTTGCCTGTAGGTACATTTTGGGAGCAAGGTGGTCAAGACCTGTTTTTCACTCATTATCCTTTTAAGAAAGTTAATGACACTTTAAATGACAACGTGCATTCGCCTACAGTCCTAGGTACCGTTTTTGGAAGCTGATCAAGCTTCCTATGTCCTCAAGCGCTCACCACAGTCCCTAACGTAAACAGTATTATGATAATAGCGATAATAGTCACAATAAGAGGAGCTCCTATCATTGTGACTCCTCCTCCCACTGTCTTATTGGTAATAGAACCAAAGAACAGAGAGGTTCAGTAATTTGCAGGGCGTGGTGAAGTAACTTGCTCTCCAAACAGAAGTCTATCATGTGGTCAAGAGCAGCGAGCAAGGGCGCGTGAGGTGCACTTACCCCTGGCCTCCATGCCCTGTAGGCTAGAACCCGGAAAACGTACAAAGATCCCAGGACCTCTGTGCACCGAGAGCTCCAGGAACCTGCCTTTTCTGGCAAGCAGGGGTTCTGCTTTGCTAATTTTCAAACAATTCTTCCAGCACTGAGGTTTGGGACCCCTGAGGCATCTCTCCCACGAAGCTAACTTTCATTTCCAAAAGACTGCTACTATGTTATTCAAATGAACCTGAGTATAATTGGGAACAAATCTACAACCTGGAAATGTTACAGTAAAAAGGATACCAACTGAAAACAGGAATCTAAAGGAAGGGTAATCGCAAAGCAGGTAAGATGGCCCGTTGCTTTCCTCAAGCTCATGACATTGCTTGCAAACAAAGCTGTGTCTTAGAATATTTTTCCTCCGTGATTCTGTGTCCTCACACCCCTATTTCAATTGAGTTTGCCAACGATTTGATTTGGTTTCCCTTCTGCTACTCGTCAGTGGCATGCAGAACCCTTTCCAACTTGTTCACTAAAGAGAGATTTTTTTATTATAAAGCGGTGGGTGGGCGAGCCCATGTGGCTGAGATCAGGACCCATGCAGAAAGCCCTCTCAGAACCCCTTCTCCATGGTATTTTCTCACATATGCTTCAATTCCTGAATAGAATTCTCAGATTAGGACAGGCTAGCCCCAATTCAGTTCTTAAAGCCTATCTTACAGTCCATTATGCAGCATTGAAAATTTCTCCCCGGTGAAGAAATATATTATTTTCAACCTCAAAACTTCTACTTCAAGACTTTCATGTGCCTGTGCTCTGCCTTCTAGAGCTCATGATCCCCCCCCCTCCAGATTTGAAAGCTTACATTCAGAAGATTAAAAGAAGGGAATTTTAATCTGAATGGAATTTCACTCCCCTTGAGAAGGTTGGGATCAGACAGTCCAGGGACGTTGTTTGGGTACCAAACAGGCCCCCGGGTGCCCTCAGCCACAGCCTCAGATGCATGTGTTACACACACACACACACACACACACACACACACACACACGCACTGGATTGTAACGTGCCTATCCTGACAAAGCTCTGCCACTGACAGGAAGACTTTACTTTCTGTCATTCTCATTTTGTGTCTTCTAAATGAAACCATGTTTTTCCTACTTGTAACTTTCCTGTTTACCTGCTCAAGGGAAAGCAAAGCCCAGCAGCATCCGCTATTGATGTCCCTTGCATGTTGTACTTAACAGTTTATAGACACCGACACCCACCAAGAGGACCTTGCTGTCCATGTTCCTCTCTAATAGTGCAGCACGTGTATCTTTCACTGGTTACGAACAAGCAAACAAACAAACAAAACTTTGAGTTTGTTTTCATGGCTGCCTATGGTTGCATTTTAAGGGCGTTACCGTTGTTCAATTTAGTTAGCAAATTGTAGATGAATATTCATTATGATTACAATTCTTTATTTTCTGTGCTTCCTTCTTTTATTCTTCATATTTTAGCCCATGTTGTGATGACATTCCTTGTGTATATTTTGGTAGAATACAATCCCAAAGGTCACTGCCTCAGTCCTAGGTTGTCAACATTGGATATCTCTGAAACTGTGTCCTAGAAACTTACACAAACATGTGTATCAACCCCTAGTCTAAGAGAATGCCTTTTTTTAAGTTTATTTATTTATTTTGTGTGTTTGTGTGTGTGTGTGAGAGAGAGAGAGAGAGAGAGAGAGAGAGAGAGAGAGAATCCCAACCAGCTTCCGTGCTGTCAGCACAGAGCCGGATGCAGGGCTCGAACTCAAGAACCGTGAGATCATGACCAGAGCCAAAAACTAAGAGTCAAGATGCTTAACTGACTGAGCCACCCAGGCGCCCCTCTGAGACCACGTTTTAAAAAGTATCTCAACAAATATTGATTCAGCTATAATACATGCCTGACACATATTTTTTGTTCTTGTTCTTTTTATACACAGAACATAAAATTTTAGACTAGAATATACAAAATTTCTGTTTTCATTTGGAGTTTGTTTTCCACATAAGGAATCAGGAGTTTTCTTGCTTTCTTTCTTTTTTAAAAGACTTATCAGTTGAATGGATGTCATTCACTGAAATTTCAACTTGTCCCTAGAGTGGAAAGCCCATCTCTGTCCATTATTATTTGCATAGAAAACTAGAGCTACTTTAAACTCTCCATTCTGTTCCTCTAATCTCATCCATCAGTCTGTATGCCCATCACATTTTGATTATTTAGCTTTAAAATACATTGTATTGAGTCTCCTCCGTGACTCAGTCAATTGAGCCTCTAACTCTTGATTTCAGCTCAGGTCATTAAACCAGTGTTGTGAGATTGATCGAGCCACATGTTGGGCTCTGTGCCGAGTGTGGAGCCTGCTTAGGAGTCTCTGTCTCTCTGTCTCTCTCTCCCCCTCCCTTGTTTGCACTCTCTCTTAAAAATACATACATACATACATACATACATAAATACATAAATACATAAATAAAAATAATAAAATGCATTTTATTATCTGGGAGGTCATGTGGTGGTCTTTGCACTTCCTTTTGTAATTCTCAACCTTATTTGTGCATATTTATTTTCTGGATTAGCTTTAGAATTATTTTTGCTGTGTTGTTAAAATTCCAGTGGAATTCTCTTAAGATGCCATTAAATGTGTGAATTAGATTGGGAAGATTTTCTGTCTTCATGAAATTTAACCTTGATGTCCGAGAAGCCGGTATGTTTTTCAATGTATACATCATATATTTATGTATGTAATGTAACTTTTAAATTCTATTTTAGCAAAATACAGCACAGTAAACATGATATACAAATGTATTTTCTACTGATAAAAAAACAAGGTCATCCAGATTCAGCCCAGACCACAGCCTCTCTGCACCTCCCAGAATATTAAGTTGTAGAGTTGAATAAAGGAAGTCAGGGACTCCTTTCCTTTCTCTTAAAGATATTCCATTTTAATCCATCATTTTCGAGTTAATGGAATGAATTACAACATTTTCTGATCTTGAGAGTTTGGAACCCTGAAAACCCCTTGGGAAGAATGGAGTTTAATCTACCTATTGCCTGCTGGTCACAGTGGTGTTTCTTTTCATTTGGTGGAAAGTCGACTTTCTCACTTCAAGGGCTGCCCTTGCTCATTGACATTACTTTATTCTCTTGTCTCTTGGCATCATCATTGTGTAGCTTTGATTATATCATTTCTCAGTCTTTACATTTAATATGAAAGATCGCAGATGTATTCAGCTTGGACTCATGTACAACCTCACCATTTTGATTCTCCTGTGGACTCACAGCTTTATGTCCTAGGTAGTACCATCGTCTGCCATTTACAAAGGGACACTTGAGGCAGCTAAGTGACAGGTGTCTGTCCCACGCGATATGAAATGGAGCCTGGAAGCAAACCCAGGCACAGAACCCAGAAGCCCCACATTTAGCTTCTCACCATCAGGCTTATGGTATCTCCTTTCTCCCGACAGGAGAGCTCACCAAGCTCGGACGTCACGCGCAGAAGGTGGGCCTTCCCTGGGTCATTGCCTAGAACACAGTGGCTGCCAGCCAGCATTACCTTTTTGGACTTGGGTTGAAGGAGAAACACACTACTTTCATCGTGTTTCACCTGCTATACATTTTGGGCTTATTACATCACCCAAGCATCAGTAATTCACATAGCAAGTCCTAGTAAGGAGGGCTAAAAATACATCTTTGTTGCATGTTTCAATATTTCAAATAATTGAACGGCTGCAGATAGGATGAAGTCAGGCAATGGGATACAGCCATGAATGAAGCTGATGCGCAAAATGCAGAACATGAAAGGCCTTCCGCCATCTCAGGGAACGAGTTTGGTTCTACGGCAGAAGGTGGAAAAAAGGAAAAGGAACGCAATAAATTTCTCCCTGAGGAGAAACCCAAGTGTTAATGATGCCAGTGCCAGTGTTCTTTCTGCCATTCTGACTGTGGCATTTATCTGCTGCCGCCGGGCCAGTTAGGAATCTACCTGCAATTCCTAATAGACGTAGATGTAGATGTACATAGAGATGATAGGCAGATGATATGCAGATTCGGATGTACATGCAGATGTATATGCAGATGTGCATGTACACGCAGACGATATGCAGATGTAGGTGTGCATGTAAATGATATGCAGATGTGGATGCCGATGTACACGTAGACAAAGTCACAGATACACATGATGTTGATATAGACTGGACATTGGTCATTGCAGGTGTGATTAGAAACACAGGGATAGACTCATTTATAGAGATCATGTCACTTCTCAGCCTCCAGCGGTTTGTGGGGCTGTCCTTTCAGCGACTCCTCTGGTGCCCTCATGCTCTCTTCCTACTCCCTCCCTCATGTGGCTTCTGAGCTGTGTTTCACGTGGTCAGGCATTCCCTCCTTCTTCCGGCGTCTCCTTCCCTTTTTCTCTGTGTCTCTCTCGTGCCCCTGTGTAGGTCGACCCATGCAGCCGCTCCCCCGCGTGCCTGCTGTCCTGTGCATGTTCATGTCCCTCAAGCCCTGCCCTGGGTCGCTCCTGTTTTCCACTCACACAGCTGTCTCTGAGTGTGCCCGCCCTCAACTCCTTTCCTTTGATGCTTCATCACCAACCTCCGTCTCTACCTCGGGCTGTCCCCACACGGCCAGCCCCCCGCACCATCCCCACTGATGCCTGCTCTGGTAACCTGACAGGTCCCGTGTCCTGAAACAAAGCTACTTCTTCTCCAAATCTCACCTGTGGTGCTTCCCTGCGTTGTCCTGCCTGACATGGGCAGCTGTCCAAGCCAGAGATGTATGATCCGTGTTGCCCTGTTCTCTCCGCCTCCTGTAGATTCCTTGCCCTTCCCACCCATCTCCCTCACAAACCCCGCCGTGATGGGTGTTAAGGAGACTTGTGGTGATCTTTTCACAATCACTATGTCGCACACTGAAATGGATACAATGTCATGTGCCACTCAGACCTCAGTAAAAGTGGGAGCCAAAGAGTTCAGTTTTAAACTTCCTAGAAGTTGAGAAATTTTGTACTCAAAACCTTTTTGAGTACATTCTACCAGGGGTCAAGCTTCATCCGACTAAGCGATGATTGGAAAATTCAGCAAAAGAAGAGATAATGAGAATTGAATGGGTTTAATTGTGAAACTAAGACTAAAACGAATACGGTAATCAGCCTGGTAGAACATTATCCAACAGATTAGAAATACAACTCAAAATGGGAGGCAAAAAGAGAAAAATGCAGACTGAGTCCTATGATGAGAGTAAAAGACATCTGTGAAACTAACACACTGAACAAGTTCCCCAAGTGTAGGTGGTAAGGAAGACGGGGCTGAGAGCCTTAGTGATTGCAGGGTAGACACCTCTGCCCACATTGAGGGCTTCCCCTAAGGCTTCTCATGCTCTGACCCTTTTCAAAAAAGGGGGGCGCCTGGCTGGCTCTGTAGAGCATGTGACTCTTGATCTCAGGGCTGTAAGTTCGAGTCCCATGCTGGGTGTGGAGACTATTTAAAAAGAAACTCTTGGGGCACCTGGGTGGCTCCGCTGGTTGAGTGTCCAACTTCAGCCTAAGTTAGGATGGTTCATGAGTTCAAGCCCCACATCAGGCTTGCTAATAGCACAGAGCCTGCTTTGGATCCTCTGTCCCCTTCTTTCTCTGCCCCTCCCCCACTCATTCTCTCCCTCTCTCTCATAAATAAATAAACATTAAAACATGTTTAAAAATCTTCACGGGGCGCCTGGATGGCTCAGTCGGTTGAGCGTCCGACATCGGCTCAGCTCCCAATCTCGCAGTTCGTGGGTTTGAGCCCCGTGTTGGGCTCCGTGCTGACAGCTCAGAGCCTGGAGCCTGCTTTGGATTCTGTGTCTCCTTCTCTCTCTGTTCCTCCCCTGCTCACGCTCTGTTTCTCTGTCTCAAAAATAAATAAAGATCAAAAAAAATTAAAAATCTTCAAAAAATATTTCCAAAAAAAGCTAAAAAAACGGTCATGTAAAATAAGGTCAATGCAGGGAACATATACTTTATGACATTTTGCAAATGAACAGCCATTTATTTTTTGTTCGTTACTAGGTATAAAATGCATGTAATATATTTAAGCAGAAGTGGATAGCTTGGTAAGATTATGAAGAAGAACAATGTAAAACACCTCATTTATAAATGTTTAATTTTCATGAACAGGAATTCAAGCTTTATGAGTTGGCACTTCTATTACAGATTTATATCATAATATGTTGTTAATCCTTAAATATTATAATTTTAAAACTTAGTGACTATCTTGGCTGGTTGTCATTCTATTTAGATTTTTAAAATTCAAATAGCAATCTCAGACAAGTTCAATGGTCTACTTCAGTCTGAATATGGAGATAGAAATAAGCAGAACACTTTTCTCCATACACACACACACACACACACACACACACACACAACTGTATATACAGATCTTAATTATTTATCTCAATGTGTTTTGTGTTTGGACATAGTCACAGAAATACATGAACTAAAATGGTCTTGTTGTTATATATAACAAAACACAAAATATATAATATAGTTCACTGCAGAAAATTTTCAAATATAGAATTGTTTAACAAAGAAAAATTTTACCCATAATTCTATTATCTACAGGAAACTCCTGTAAGTATTTTGGGATTTTTTTTATGCCTACCTTTTATTTTGAATATCTTATTATAATTGACATTTTTACAATTCAAATCCTGATTTTTCACTTAATAGTAACCATTTCTAGGTATATTAAATATTATTTGTAAACCGAATTTTGATGGTTATATACTATTCCATCACATGGATACAAGGTTATTTTCATTAACAAATGCTATATCATTTTAAATGTGTCTCAAAGCTCATAAGAGTTATTATTGCAATTGTATTTAACTTCCTTAGGATTAATTTATGAAGTGGAATCATGAGGTCCAAGTTTGTAGATATTTTGAGATTTTTGGCCCAGATGTGTAATTACTTCCCTACATCATTGTACCAATTTATATGAGCAGGGTTTCAGAGGACACATAAGCCACGCCTTCAATGGAAAATATTTCACATGTTCTAAGATTTTATTTCGGCAAAATACAATATAGGTTAATTATTGCCCACACCCTATGCCCTGGTTATTGTTTTGTTTTTGTTTTGTTGGGTTTTGTTTAGTTAGTCTTAATACATGACATGGATATTTTGGAAAGGATTTATAATCCAAACATGAGCTTCTGACTACCTGATAGTTAGGAGACCAGGATCTGGAACCTCTTCTCTCCCTCCTCTTCCTCAATGTAAAAGAAAAACCAATTTGCATTCAGATAAGTTTTGGAATACTCAAACACATGGTTCCATATTGATAATAAAACCTGCTTAGGTCAGCTACCAACCACTTTTTTATACTTTATTTTTGGAGATTTCCAAATTGAAGATTAAGAATCCAAGAAATTATTTCTAATTCTCTCTCCCTCTCTCTCTCTCTCTCTCTCAGGTTAGAATGTTGAACATCTTCAGAACTAAAGTATCATAATATTACCCTGCCACCTAGGGGCATTGCCAAAGAAATTTATACATGCACAGTAAAGGCGGGTGTAGTATGTTGTCCAAAATATAAAAATTACGTTAATAGCACAAATAATGGAGTCACTAATACAAATAGCATCCACCATTATGTGTTTATATTTCATCTTTTCCAAAATAATCTATGTTATTAAAGCCATATAAAAATGGTAAGGTGGAAACTAGTAAGATTCGCCATATCTCCGCCCGTCTTCTAGGACTATGGAAACGTAAGAGTTAACACAATAAACACTGTGCGTTAATACGTCATACATGTTCTGTAGAGCATACATGTTTTACATACGTGTTTTTCCAAGCCCTCATAGCCCTTTATTCGTTATTCCTCATTTAGGACATTGCTATGTGCTTGAGAGACGCATGTCTATTTAGGACATGGCCAACTGCCCGCTGCCGTGGAGACGGGTAGTGGGTCTATATCGTAGCAGAAACATAGAGTCTGCCGGACCAGATCCTTCCTACCAACAAAAGCAATGAAAAACCATCCTCCGAATGGTTGACTTCTTAGGGCAGTCTTTAGACCATGCCTGGCCACCTTTTCCAATCCCCTGAAAATAAGCTTTTCCTGATGAAATTTACCGAAGTGGGGACTCTGAATATTCCAACCTAATAGCACTATCTGCATACTCTGGGGCTAGGGGACGTTTACCCCAAGGGACTTGGGGACGGACACGCCCGGGGGAGATGGTGAACACACCCCTAGGCCAGATACGCCGAGTTGGAGGAGGCACGCTTTGCCACGACTTAGAATTAGTGGGGCGTGGAAACAGAACTTCACTCTGAAAATGCAAATTTGCTGACCTGCAACCGGGCCTCCCCGTCCTGCAGATTGAGGGTCTGAAGGGGGAGCACGTCTGCGGGCCTGCCACCTTGGTCGCTGGCGTGGCGTCTCACGCTCCGAGCTGCCGGGTCAGGGGAGTACCCGACCCCGGTGCGCCACCTCAAGGCACACTGACGGATCAGTCCTTGAGGAAATCAACAAGACCGCGGGAAACAGGGCATCATGTGCCAGCCCCACCTTCCCTGGCGAAGACATTTGTCCCACTGACTCGTTCCCTGGCCTCAACACGGTGTAACTAATCCCTGTAATAATCGCAGGGCAGAGGGAGCCTTCTCTTCGTAACACCAGGAAGCCCCCCGCCCCCCCATACCTGTTTTCTTACATTTCCCTTTTTCAAGGCAGCGAGAGAGGCCTGAGAGAGGTAGGTGGCCGGGGTTCTGCTTAGCTCCGGGCTTTTCCTCATCATGACAGGCCTTTGTTCCTGCACAGAGAGAGCTCTAATTACACCCTCTCCAAGTCAGGGCTCCGTGTCGGGGCCATGCAAATGCCAGGCGCCTTTTATCTCCTCATTACGACCCGTCTCTTCCCTGGAAGGGTGGGGGCCCTTCCTTCGGAGCGAAAAACACACTTCCTTTGTCTTATTTTCGCCGGGGTTGCTCCAAATCGCCTTCCTGTTTAGGCGGCGGAGGGAAATGCTAGTTGTGAGCGTTTTTGCACGTCTGGCGGTGCTCGAAGTCAGGAATTGGCAAGGGCGGCGTCCGATCGCCCAGGGATCCCCCGATGCCACCTGCCCTCCCAAGCGCGCGGCCCGGCCCGGGAGCGGGGCTGCGCGTGCCGCGCCCTGTGTGACCACCACATGGCCACCTTGGGCCCGCATAATGACGCCATTTCAAACGCAATCTATGCACCCCAGGGCTCCACAACCCATCTGAAGGAGGCTCAAATTAGCTGAGCCCTGCTCCCCTCGCACTTTGAGGAAGGGTCTGATTTGTGCTTTTTAATTAGGAGGTTATTCAAAGAACCTTTGGATGCGCACTTCTACAATAACCAGACTAGGTCTTAGTATCATTTCAATTCCGGGGCTAGTTAGGAAAAAGGATTCAAAGCTCCATAATATTTTGGTGTAATGTAGCGATCTTTACAAGGTCACCCCAATTTCATAGCTTCCGCTGTTACTTTTGGCGGTGACTTTCTTCCAAAGAATTGTTCTTCCAAGTTTAAAAATCAAGTCAAAACCTGAAGGAGCAGCATGATTGGGGAATTCTTTCTTTCTTTCTTTCTTTCTTTCTTTCTTTCTATCTCATGCTGTTTTAAAATCCAACCCCCAAAACAACTGATGTAAATTTAACCATTTTTGTTTTGTGCGACAGTATCTTTATCTGGTAGATAGGGCATTGTTAATAAGAAATGATCTCCAATATTTTAGACATAAAATGTTCAAATTATATAAAAGTCATAGGAGTTATTACCTCTGCTATAATTTGATATTTGCTGGCACAGGAAAAATGTAATACAGATAATACCTGTTTTGCTACATATTTTGTATACAGTATTTAAATTATTTACGGAAATCAAATACCTGCATATATTTTAAACATACATGTAGGCAATCAATTAAGTTTTTGAGTAACGAACATTGTGCCATAAATTGTCAAATTATCAACTTATGCCATCATATGTATAACATGTATTAATATGCTCACTTCATTTTATAATACGTTGTATTGAAAACACTGACGTTAATTAGGCTTCTCTTGACTTTACAGACTTTATTTTTTTGACTTGTGTTTTAACAATTAAATTATTCCTTTTCATTAGGAATCACATCTCTAAAATATTCCTAAATGATAAAATCAAATAATCTTTCTATTACTATTATAGATCATTTCATATATCATTAAGTAAATTACCGTCGTTGAAATTAAGCATTTTCATTAACAGGCAACTCTATCTCCTACTTGAACTGCCCTAATTAATTTGCCAGCTTTGATGTGTAATACAAAGACCACCTCGTATGTTAGAAGTAAAATGTACAGGGAGAACGGTCAGACCCCCAAATTCCTCAAATAACTATTCCAGATTGCTTCCCATTGACAGTATCTGATTACCTTTATAGTTGCTACATTTAATTGATAACATAGTGTATTTTACATAAAGTGATTTGCCTAAACCAAAGATTTTTAGATAAAAAGACGCAGAATGATCACGTTTCTAATGGTAGGATCTTGAACATTTGTCTGTTTCATAAAATCACACCCAACTGTACATTATTTGTGAAAGGTAGGAAGATGCTCACTGTTTCCCTGTTTGTAAATGTAAGATTTGGAGGGGGGAAATGGGTGCTGCAAAGAATGCCTTGCAGAACCAGGCTCTCTTGGAGACACAGGTGACTTCAATCCAGGCGCCGGTCGCACAAGCCTGGCCACGCATAGGTGCCCATGCCTCCCCGGCAGCTCTGAGTGACCCACCTTGGGGGACACAGGGTGACTCGTGAAACTCCCGCACCCACCTTACTCTGCGCATTTTTCAAAACAAATGCTTCCATTGGCCTGTTTGCTTTCATTAGCATTAGGTAACTCACATTTTCTTCTATTTTAAAAACGGTTGGGATCATTTTAGCCATCTTTTAAAAGTAACAGCAGTATGTCAGACGTGTCTTTTTTCTATTGTTAAAATCTAGACTAGCTGCCCTTTGAAGATTCCCACTGCCTTACTAACTCCCTGCATGGAAAAAAGCTTTCCCTAAGGTGTAAATTATAGCAAAATGATACACTTTTGGATCATTTCCATCTTAACATTTTGTGGGCTCCCTGCCCCCCCACTCCCCGGAAGGCATATTAATGAATTAAGTGGGAGTTAGTGAACGTAAAAACGTATCTGTCAGTAAATTCCAGGCGGTAAGAGGTGAATGGCTATGCTTTCTGCCAATTCAAAAGGAGGACCGTGGCAGCAGCAGGAAGTAGCTGCCAAACGAGGTAGATCTAGATGAAGATGAACTTAGTTAATTCTTAAAACAAACCTCCGCAGGGTGAGGAAACAAAACAGAGAGGTTGAGCAACTTGCCCCAGGTCACACAGCTATCACATTGCAGAGGTCCTGTGGCCAAATCTTAACCCCTGGTGCCTGGGCTGCGACTGTTTCTGTGAGTTGGTCACCTCCCCAGGGTTATCCTCCGGGCTCTCAAATATAAATGGGGGATTACAACGCCAGGCTGTTGCAGGAATTCAATGGGACAATTGTTTATTGTCAGATTCCTTGGCTGGTTTCCAGGAAGGGGGCAGGCGCCGCACGTGTGTGTATGTGTGTGTCTGTGTTGCTCGTGTGTCCTAGTCCCAGAACTGTCTTCCATACACTAGAGGTTCAGTAAGTCCAGGGACAGTAAATAAATAGATGGGCGATATATGTACATAAGTGAACGTCAAAAATGTTTTTAGAATTGTTCTTGGAAGGAGGCAAACCATAAGAGCCTCTTAAATACTGAGAACAAACTGAGGGTTGATGGGGAGGGGAGAGGGGAAAGTGGGTGAGGGGCACTGAGGAGGGCACCTGTTGGGATCAGCACTGGGTGCTGTGTGGAAACCAATTTGACAATAAATTATATATATATATATATACATATATATGTATATATATGTATATATAAATATATAAAATTATAAAAAATTATAAATAGATACTCATAAATATATATAAATATATAAAATTATACATATAATATAAGCTATATATGAATAATATAATATATAAATATATTTATATAATAAAATATAATGTTTATATATTAAATATAAATATATAATACTTGTAATAGTAAATAAATATATAAATATATTCATATACATACATATATTTATTTTATATTTATAAATATATTTATATTTTATATGAATATATAAAATAATATATGATTATATGTATATAATTTTATATATTTATATAAATATACTTATTTTATATTTGCATACATATATTTATTTTATATTTATAAATATATTTATATTTTATATAAATATATAAAATTATATATGATTATATGTATATAATTTTATATATTTATATATTATAAATAAAATTATTCTTGGAAATTAATTGTAATCATTTTTTCCTTTATCCCATACATCATCACTTTTGTCACTGTGACCTGTCAGTGTCTGCATCCTCCTCCCCTATCGGAGTGTAAGATTATTTAGTTCAGGGACTGTAACTTACCAGTTTTTATACTCACACAGAGTGGGCACAGAGTGAATGTTGGCTGAATGCAATTAAGTTCACTTTTACTCCGAGGCATTGGAAGTCTTTGTCAGTTTGAAAGTGTTCAATGAAGGGAATACTTGCTTTGCAGGCGTAATATTAGCAAGAATTCTGGCCTGTGCGTTCTGATCAGTTAAAATCATGTTCAGACTGTACTTCTCCCAAGGTGCGGATACACTGGAGAGGAACAGCCAACCCAGCGGGAAGTCCCTGGCTGCTACTGGCCTGGGGCCCGCAGGAGGGCCAGGGGACACTGAGCACTGCAGAGGGCATGGCTGCATCCTCCTGGACTGGGTCACGTTTTATTTATTTATTTTTAAGTTTTTAAAAGTTTATTTATTTTTTAGAGAGAGACAGAGCGCGAGCGGGGGAGGGGCAGAGAGAGAGGGAGACACAGAATCGGAAGCAGGCTCCGGGCTCCGAGCTGTCAGCACAGAGCCCGACGCGGGGCTCGAAATCACGAACTGCGAGATCATGACCTGAGCCGCAGTCGGCGCTTTACCCACTGAGCGCCCCCCCCAGGCGCCCCTGGTCTCATTTTGGAAAGAAGGAATAAACTTTGAAGGACGATTTCTGACTTCAGGGACAGGGGAGCAATCAGAAACGACCGTAGATGACAAAGCTGGGAAAATCATCCATTTACGGTTTCAGCATCATCGACCAACCTCCTCCTGCAATCAGAGTGCGGGAACAGGTGTAAAACGTCTTCCTTTCACTCTGCATCTAGCTCCCACGCATTAGCGCACAGATTAAAATCTACCTTGTTCCCTTTCACCGTGTCACCGCTTGAGGACATAAACACAGGGAAAGAGCAACTTGTCCCGTGATGTCAAAGGCTGCTATTAACTAGATAACGCCGGTTCCAGACCTTTATTGGTTCAGTCCCCTCTCTTGGCGAGGCTCCCACCTCAGCGTGGGAACACCTGACCTCCTCCCCTCGCTCTTTGATTTCCCAGCCAAGCGGGTTTGTGTGTACACCCTGTGGCATCAGGCTGGAGGGCAGAGGCCTCTATCTCTGCTGAGAGTTAAAACAGGCCTGGCCTTTCAACGGATTTGCTGGAATGGGTGCCTGGGCGTGTGCACGCACATGCACCTGTGTGTGTGTGTGTGTGTGTGTGTGCACTCGTGTGTGTGAGACAAGCCGTGGTCCTGTGCCCCGAGGTTGTGAGGCCCCAGTGTCTACCACCCGGATAGACGCACGCTGAGTCGGTGCGCCTCATTATCAAAATGATGTTGACAAACTAAAACTACAAAGAAGAGAAGCAAAAAAATGATAAAGCAGCCGAGACGATTGATTTACGAGGAAGAATAGAAAGACCCATAGATAATAGTGAACTGTATTTTGTCTTCCTTACGCAGCACTTTGGGGGAATTCTAAACAGGCGCGTTGGCGGAAGAACGTTAGAGGGAAAATATCCGGAAAACAATAACAGCGCGCGAACACTTAGGAGAAACCGAAAAGAGAGAAATTCCGAAGACAACCTCATCTGGTGAGCGAAAATGGGTACACGCCTCGTCGGTCCCGGGAGGCGGAAAAGAACACACCGCTGTGAGATCCACTGTAGAAAATTATTTTAAGTTAAAATGAGCGGGTGCCACCTATTTACCTTGCCAAAGCCAACTCAGAAATAACGGCACGTTTTATGTAAATGCTGACACGCGCTGGCCCGTGAATTAGCTGCGGAGCGAACGTCGTCCCACATCACACCTCATAGAGGCACACTCAGCAGACGGGCCGGGATGGGAGGGAAGGGCTGTGGCCCGGAAGGGATGTCAGTATCATCTTCTTTTTCCACGCACTTGGCTCTATGCTCTATTATGGAGGATAAAGATTTGACAGTCTGACCCCTGGGAATAAAGTCAATATCAATCAGGGCTTGGTATCTGCTGACATCGGGGGACAGAGAAGAGCCCTATTTACCTACGGAAGCGCAAGGCCGTGTGAGCCTCAGTGTTTATATTAAACGGAAAGTCTATGACGCTTTGCAACCATTTATCATCACCTTCCTCCCAACAGCTGTGCCTTCGCCATCTTCCCAGACCCCTTCCTATGAGTTGAGTTGGGTCCACGCTCTTTCTCTCCCTGCAAGTACCCACTGCCTTTACTGGTGACGCGGCCAGCGGCCAATTTCCTCACAGCCAAGGGCAAAGTGGTTCTGTGCCGTCGCTGCTGCGACACAGAGGAATCGATTTCCAACTAAATGCCTCAACTGTGATTATCATGACATTAGATTTCATGTGTTTGAGGGTTAAAATGTATGATTAGCAGCACGCAAACCCACGTGGGGGGGGGGGGTCGACGCAGTTTTTAAGACAGGAGAATGCGAGCGTTTGAGAGGCTGTGTTATAGAGACTGAAGACGGGCATCATTTTCTGAAACACATGATATTTTCACTCACCTATAAAAATCAAAACCTGCTACCTAATGCACAATATCAGAACATGATAAAGAAGACTGAGGGACGTGTATTTTGCTCTCCTGGCTAACGAAAACTACCAGGAAACTTCTCTTTGATCAGCTTTTAAATTGGGGGTAATAATTACATTTTTGATTTACAAGGAATATAATTGATTGTGAGAGCCCCCAGTTAGTATCAAACGGCCTCTTAACGCGATACACAGATTTCTTTAAGTAACGCGCTTCGGAGCACTCATTTTTTTTCCAGAAGCCAAGATAAAATTTCATACTCTGAAATGTTTTTCAGAAGCCACTTTTTCATCGGAATGTTTTCTTTCCGGGGAGTGCGGCTGAGCTGGCCAGGGGGCAGGCTTTGAGCCGGGGAAATACTCACTCCACTTTCCTTGGAAGTGGATTATAAGATTTCTTAGCAATTGCTCGACTTGGGTAATGGTGTTTTTCTATTTCTTCTTTCCCCGTATTTAATATTACAAAAGTGATTACAAATTTCTGCCCTGCTTTTCCATTTACTTCACTGGGATTCCTTACTGTTCCTTCAGAGGTCAAGTGGGGAGCCTCCCTTTTCTCTGCCCATGCCGGTCTTTCCAGAAAGTTCTCCTCTCCTTGCTTGACCGAGGGACCCTGCTGACCTCTGGCCACCAGCCTTTTCCACCACTCCGGTCTACAACCTGATGTTGGGTCCCTAAATCACTCTTTCATGGGCACGAGGCCATTTCCAAAACAGTGGATTTGCCATATTATTCAATATTCTTGCATTAAAAAACTGCAAAGAATACCCACTTGAATTTTTCTTTACCCGAGAGCAGTGAAAAGAAAATATTTGAGAATCTCTTCCAAACAGGGTTTATAAAAAAATCACAAAATAACCAAAGACCATCGTTCATCGGAAGGATCTGACTTTGCTGGTTGCAAATCCCTCTGTTGGGGCGCAAGCGGACAAGGAGACAGGGGCGAGCGCTGGGGTGACCCGGCCGCTGGGCAGGTGCGGGGAAGGGGGCGGGGAAGGACGCAAGGAGCCCGCTGCCCCCGAGGCGGTCTTCTGGCCGCGTGTGCGTCTGCAGGGCGCATTGTGACACACAGCACCATTACGCGTTGCCTCCTTACTTATGGCCGCGTCTCCTCGTGGCGACGGGGCCACGGGGACAGTCCCTGGAGGAGTTAGTCCGCCCGGCAGAGAGGAGCGTGTGCCGCGCACGGCGTTGCCTTCCTGGGCGACAGAGCGGAGGCTGAAGCCGCGCACACAGAGGGGCAGAGGCAGACACAGCCAGGACGTGCCAGTTAGACCAGGGACATGCAGCACCCCTCCGGGGAGGACGCGAGGTGCCTAACAAATGCGGGCTCCCAGGCGTCTGGTTCTCAGGGGAGCAGGTGCACCAGCGGTGAGTAGGGCTGGTCTCCAGCAGGGACAGTCCCCCCACCCCCAGCCCCAAGAGCTCCGAGTCAGGGAGGGAGAAGGGCAGGGGCAGGGAAGGCGGGAGGCGGCCTGAGCAAAGGCCTGCTCTCCCCGCCCCGGCTGGGGAGCGAGGTGCACCTGCCATCACCGCGGAGCCAGGCGGCCTGTTCTGCGGCCCCCCGGCTCGGCTGGCTCGGGAGCAAGGCGCACCCCAGCCGCACCCGAGAGCCAGGCGGCAGCAGGTGGCAGCATTGTCAAAGGCCTGGCGGGCCAGCCTGCGCGGGCAGGAAGTTTTGCGTGTGGAGGGGACTTCGACCTTTCAAGAATTTACTGTCACCTCCTGACTGCTCCATTGTTCGCCGGTGACGGCGGCTCCTAATTAGCCACGAGGCACTTGGAATTGACTTATGTGACCGATTCCTTCCACTCACCGTTTTCCCGCATGACATCAACCTGAATTCCTGCACCTGGAATGTACCAGACGGTGGTCCTGCCATCTGAGAGACAGCGGCAACCTCTCTCGAGCTTGCAGTAAACAAAACCAAACCAGAAATGAAGGGGGGGGGGGTAGAAAACGGAGCGAGGCGTGGATAGAAAGAATGCAATGAAATGTCTTCTTTCTTTTCTTTCTCAGATCTGTCTTTTATTTTATTTTGTATTTTTTTTAGTGTTTATTTATTTTTGAGAGAGAAAGAAAGAGTGTGAGCAAGGAAGGGGCAGAATCCGAAGCAGGCTCCAGGCTCCGAATGGTCAGCACAGAGCCCACGAGGGGCTGGAACTGATGAACCGTGAGATCGTGACCTGAGGCGAAGTCAAGGCTTCAGCCACTGAGCCACCCGGGCGCCCCTAATGTCTTCTCTTCTTTAACCTGAGTGTGGAGGATAGGGCGACCCTGTGCATGTTAGAATGGCTTTCTCCCTTCTTTTTGTTTAAGTAGTGACAGAGATGTAAGACAGGGGGCCCCTCTTTCTCATCTGAGTCCGGGTGACTTGGCAATCTTCAGCTGGGCTGCACGTCACACGATTAAGGGGAAACACAGCCGGGACCCAACATCCTCGAGCCAAGCGATTCCCCCAAGGAAGAGACAAAGTCATTTTCCTGTCCCCAGCCGCGATCGTGGGCTAGAAAGAGCAAGAGCTTCGAAAGAACAATGAGGGCACGTGTGCACACGAAGTTCACGCTCACCTGTCGGTAACAAGGACAGCGGGCCCTCGTGGCTGCAGGTGACACGTGGCTTTCCCTTCCGTATGACCCAGTTGGCCTTTGACTTTCCATTGTGTTTGTGACCCCAGATGCTATTGTTTTCCTCTGTTGCTTTTGTGCCCCGTGCTGATGCTCAGCCAGAACGTCTCCGGTCCGGATCAGACATTTTACTGCGTCTCCACCTCTCAGCCAGGCACGCGGGCTCTCTCCCTACGCCCCGTACACACAGGCGCACGCTCGCGTGCCTCGGCTGGCTCTCTGCGTCGGAGTAAATTAGCACTGATTGCTCATATATGCTTAATAGTTCACAAGGAAAACTCCTTCCATTAGAAGTGCATCGAGCTGCCATGTGGAGGCCGGAAACTGACACCACCGAGTTGTAGAAGCAAGTTCTGTTTAAAATGATGCCAGAGTGAAGCACCAGGATTCATTAAATCAGGCAGAGTTTCTCATTAAACGTGTAGATTGACAGTCGGCACTAACTGTCATTTGCGGCTTCCTTAGAGTCCCCCTACCCAGTAATATATATATATATATATATATATATATATATTTGCACAGTTGATATTATATTTAGAATAAAATAGTGAAATTGTGACTATTTGGTGGCTGGTAGATGCCTGCTTTGTATGAGAACAGCACTGTTATTTCTTCCTTTGTCACCTCTCCAGAAGAAGGAAGCTAAACCCAGTCAGGAGGCCGGTCACCAACACTTCGAGTTTACGTCAAAATAATAGATGAAATGGACCCCGTGCTACCTGGAATACATTTAAATTTTAATCGAAAACTCCCTAAATTCACAGCTTGGGCTTTCCGTTTTCTTACCATTTAATTCCTGCGTGTACTTTACTGTAACCACAGCCAATAAATCGGTTCATGAAAAATTCCTGGTAATGCAGCTATGGAGGAAGGGTCCAAAAATTAACATCTCTTCATGCGTAGAAAAGTGACTTGATGAAGGAGAGGCACACATCACTCATTACGAAAATACAATTTTTTTCTCAAAGATCTGAGGCCCCTAGGTGACACTATTTTGCATCTTAACATAAAATATGAAATGCAGAACCTTCTGGTACTAACAGATAGTGCTGAGTACTCTGCCCTGGGCCGCTTGCAAAGATAAAAGATAGTCATGCCTTGAGGTACATAAGGAAAATATTTCTCCCATAAATATGGGATCCCGATCATCAATGAACAGGTATTCCGGAAGGTACTGTCAGTACGAAATGTCATCTAGGAGCAAAGATGCTTTCCTGATCTAAAAAAAAAAAAAAATCGTGTATATGCGTCGATGTACATGTGCTTACATATTCAAAACTGTGTGTGAGTGATGGAAAAACCTGTAGGAAACAGTCTTCAAAAAATAAATGCAATTTTCCAGAGAACAACCTGAAAGACCAAGTCATTACTTGGAGCTCTTTTACTAAGAATTGTCTTCCATGAATGCGTGTTCTGTTCTTGTCCCCGTCCAATTTATTCACTTCCTTAAATGTAGCCTCTATTTAAAAAAAAAAAAAAAAAACCTAGGTGGACACTCCTGTCTGTGAAAAGCTCCTTCCTTTTTACACCTGCGTTCTAGAAGGAGTATTTCATTTTACAGCAATGTCTTTTTTTGTTCACAGTCTCATTTCTTCATTCTGTCAGGAGCTTGGGTTTCTCTCTTAAGGTAGATCCTCTAAGGCCCCCTGAGCTACTGCGAATTTGAAAGTACTTTCTCCAGAAAGCTTTTTCTCCTTCTCTTTTCTCAGTCTTTCACAGTGTGAATTTATTTCAGAAGGTGGCTCTGCAGCCTTTGTGCATAAATATAGACAGAAGTGGATATAGATACAGATGGGTGAGCACAGATGCAGGTGGGGAAATGCTGGCTTTGGTGCTCCTAGTGATCCCTGACCGGCGTGCCTGCCTCTGTCCCGCTCTTCCTCTAGGGTAGGGAGAAGTTTTCTTGCGTTTTCTGTGACTCGCTGACTACCCTTGTCAAGAGTTTTAAAAAAATAAATTATCAGAAACTTTGGAAAAAATCTTCACCTTTGTCCTTGGAACTTAAACTATTACTTGAACATTCTTTCTGAGGATAGCACAAATTATAGTAACATGTGCAGTCTTAAATCAACAGTATCTTCACGATCTTGACATCCATAATTCCGTAAGTCAAGCCAAGATGGGAAACAATACCCTCCTTTAATTACATAAAAGGTTTTGAATTCATATTGCACAAAAGAGCCCAGAATAACCCAAAGTGTGTTAGAAAAATGAACTTAGCAAAGATAAAATAGTTATTTGGGTGGATGTAACTAAATTCCTGAAAAACCCTACGGCTTTATTTAAAAGAATATTGGGGGAAAATTCTCCACAGAATATCTTGTAGTTTTGTGCCATAATGGATTTTCTTTGCAACGTAATTCCCAGGCAAAAGCTAAGATACAAACTGCATATATTTTCTGCAGAGCGGTATTTTTGATTTGGCAAAATGTACGAAATGAATGTATGTGGTCATGTCCACATTTCAAAGGACTGGAAAAAACAGAGTGTTCACCAAATAGCATTGAGAAAACTGAGTTGCTATCTTAAGATAAATCAATTCAACTATTAACTTAAAATATTTGAAGTTGCACACTGTGTATTCTTTGACTAAAATGAATTAAACTAGAAATCAATATCAGTCATCTGGACAATCGCCCCCAAATTGGAAAATAAACATCACACTTTTAAATAACCTATGAACCAGGAAAGAAATAACATGGAGATTTGGAATATATTCTAAAGTGAATTACAATTAAAACACATCATATAAGAATTTATGAGATGTAGGTAAAGAAGTTCTTTGAGGGAAATTTATAGCACTAAAGCTTAAATTAAAAACAAGAGATGTTACAAATCAATTGCTAAAACTGTTACATTAAAAAATTAGAAAGGAGGAAAAATTTAAACCTAAATTAATCATAAAAAATAAAATAATAAATATAACAGCAGAAATCAATGGAATTAAAAACAGAAAGGAAAGACATCCCAGCAGAATCGATGGGATCAAAGCAGGTTAATTTTAAAAGATCAATGAAATTGATAAAACTTTAGCCAGACTGATCAGAAATGAAAGAGAGAATAAACAAGCTACTAATATGAGAAACAAAAGAATTCTAGAGATTCTGCAGATGTTAAAGGGGTAATAAAGTGATATTACCAAAGATACACAAAAACAGGTCATCGGTTAAAGAAATAGATTTGTGGAATGCTACAAAGTGTCACAGCTCGTTCAGGAAGAAATAAATTACTTCAATATAGTAATATTTATTAAACGAATTAAATTTTTGGTTTAAGACATTCCCACAAAAATCACAAAACAAAACAAAGACTCTGGACCCAGGTGTCTTTACTGGCCGTTGTACCAAATGTTTGAGAAAGAAATATAGTTGACCCTTGGACAACGTGGGTTTGAACAGTGTGGGTGTGTGGGTCCACTTACATGCAGATTTTTTTTCTCTAAATAACAAGACAGCATTGTAAATGTATTTTTTCTTCTTTATGGCTTTAATAACATTTTGTTTTCTCTAACTTACTTTATCGTAAGAATACATATAACATGCAAAATATGTGTTATTCAACTGTTTGCATTATTGATAAGGCTGCCAGTCAACGGTAGGCTATGAATAGGTAAGTTTGGGGAGGTCAAAACTTATACATGGATTTTCAAGGGTTCAGGGGGTGGGTGTCCCAAACCTTTCTGTTGTTCAAGGGTCAACTATAATACCAGTTTCACATAATCTTTTCCAGAAAATATAAGATGAAAGAAACTTCCCAATTTATTTATCAGTCCAGTGTTATAGTGATCTCAAAACTAGACAAAGATACTTCAAGAAAAGAAAAATACAGGTTAATAAACATGGCCACAAAATTGTTTAATAAAATATAAGCCAATCACATCCTAAGTAATAAATCACGATCACCTGGAGTTGACCCCAGTGATGCAAGGCTGGTTCAACCTTTGTAAATTGAACAATGTCATTTACTCTATCAGAATGTGCAGGGAAGAAAGCAATGTGGCCATCTCCCATAGATGCAGAAAAAGCATGAAGGAATTCCAACAGCCATTCCTGATAGCACCTTTCTTAATCTGCGAAGTGCCACCTGCAAAGAACCACAGTGAATATCCTGCTTAATGTTGAAAGACGTTCCCCTAAGGCGGAGAATAAGCAAGGACGTTCTCCATCACCATTCCTATCTAAGATCTGTATTCATTCTCTACTGCTGTCACAACAAATCACAAAAAACTTAGTAGCTAACGCAACCTATATTTATTAATTTACAGATCTGCGAGTAAGAAATCTGACACAGATCCACTAAGTTAAATTCCAGGTGTCAGTGGAGCTTTGCTCCTTTCCAGAAGCCATAAGAGAGGATCCATTTCCTGCTT
The DNA here is from genome assembly GCF_046562875.1 of Panthera onca. NCBI lineage: Eukaryota > Metazoa > Chordata > Mammalia > Carnivora > Felidae > Panthera > Panthera onca. The sequence continues at coordinate 3,274,585 of NC_138339.1, read as the reverse complement.
ATTTAAGGTGTTGGCAGAATTCAGTTTCTTGGGATTCTAGGTCTGAGGTCAAGGCCAACACTATTTTTTTTTTATTTTTTAAAAATTTTAAAAATGTTTTTAATTATTTTTGACAGAGGGAGGGGGGAGAGAGAGAGAGAGAGAGAGAGAGAGAGAGAGAGACAGCATGAACAAGGGAGGGGCAGAGAGAGAGGGAGAGACAGAATCCGAAGCAGCCTCCAGGCTCTGAGCCTGAGCACAGAGCCTGACGTGGGGCTCAAACTCACAGACCGTGAGATCACGACCTGAGCCGAAGTCAGTCGCTCAACTGACTGAGCCATCCAGGCACCCCTTAAATACTTTTGAGAGACAGAACAAGCGAGTGAGCACAAGCAGGGGAGGGGCAGGGAGAGAGGGAGACACAGAATCTGAAGCAGGTTCCAGGCTCCGAGCTGTCAGCACAGAGACCAAAGCAGGGTTGGAACCCGAGAACCTCGAGGTCATGACCTGCGTTGAGGTCAGAACTCAACCGACTGAGCCACCCAGGTGCCCCAAGGTCAACACTCTTAATCACATTTGCAGAGTCCTTTTTTTCTACTTAATGTGACTCATTCACAAATTCTGGAGTTTCCGGTGTGGACATCTCTTCTTTCTTTTTGGTGGGAGGTGGGCACTATTCTGCCTATCACAGTATCACCGTGGAAGAACTGTTCAGTACAATATGACAAGAAAAGGAAGGGGAGACATTACAGGAGATTGAAGGAAAGAACTAAAATGATCTTTATTCATAGACTATAGGATTGCCTATGTCAAAAATTCCACAGCACTTAAAAAACACTACGGGGTATAATGTGTTAGTTCATTGATGTTGTTATACAGGGAGTCGATATACAAAATCAATAGTATTTTTAGATGATAGAAATAAACAATTAGATATCAAAAATTTTAAAATACAATTTGTGATAAGACCAAAATCTCTTGAGTTAGGGGTAGATCTACCCAAAGTTTGTTCAAGATTTGTACAGTAAAAATTATAAACTTTGAAAAAAGAAATCAAAGAGAGACTAAATTTAAAAAAAGGTAGTGTGCATAAATTTGAAGACTGATTTCAGTTTACCCTAATGGATTTATACATTCAAAGCATCCTAACCGAAATCTCTGTAGGTAATTGGTTGAATCAACAGCTGATTTAAAATTTATAAGGAAACGCAGTATATCTACTACCGGAGTCTCCAAAACTACAAAATACAACAATGAAACAGAAGAAAAGTTTGCTTAAAAGCAAAACGAGACTTTCCAGATGCTGCAAAAGTCAAAGGCTTCCTTCTTTTCTGCCACCGAGAGAGACAGCTTCCTGCATGTATGTGTATTTTAAGGTTTCTTTTCTTTTCTTTTCTTTTCTTTTCTTTTCTTTTCTTTTCTTCTCTTTTCTTTTCTTTTCTTTTCTTTTCTTTTCTTCCTGAAACAAAGGGCAATCTGATTTTAAAGTCCACATGTTTGGTCCAGGAAAAATTCACCAAAAAATGGGGTGTCTGGGTGGCTCAGTCAATCAAGCATCTGACTCTTGATTCCGGCTCAGGTCATGATCTTGCAGTTCATGAGTTGGATCCCCGCATCAGGCTCTGCACTGATAGGGCTAGGCCTTCTTGGGATTTTGTCTTCCCATCTCTCTCTGCCCCTCCCCTTCTCACTCTCTCTTTGTCTTTCAAAATAAATAAATACACTTAAAAAAAAAAAGAATGAGATCTATTCTATCAAAATTATTGTCTCTACCACACAAAAACTAAGGCACTTTTCCCTCATAAGCTGTACAGAAGGGAACTACCAGAGGAACTTCCACCAGTCCGGCAGGGGACCATGGGAACTAAACCCAGAACGTTAGGTGGAAGCCTGGAATGCATGGAATATGGCCAATAACAGAAAATGAAATGTGTGGTATGTTTCCACCATGTTGGGTGAGCAGCTCCTCTGCACAGAAGAGGAAAAAAAAAAAGATGATGTTATACTGGGCACCTTTTTAAGTGAAACGTTAAGAAAAATACAAAGATATTTAATAGAATAGTAACAATACCAAGAAAGGTGACATAATTGACCAACATTGAGCCAACAGTGGGTAGGGAAGATAGTGGAAGGATGTTGTCTTTATCACTGCTTGTCGGAGGGGACCAGTGGTTACTGTCTAAGTAACTAAAGGATGGAGGTAAGTAGAGGCGCCTGGGGGGCTCAGTCGGTTAAGCGTCTGACTTCGGCTCAGGTTGCAATCTCACAGTTTTGTGAGTTCAAGCCCCGCGTCGGGCTCTGTGCTGACAGCTCAGAGCCTGGAGCCTGCTTCTTTTTCTGTGTCTCCTTCTCTCTCTGCTACTCCCCTGTTTGTGCCCTCTCTCTGTCTGTCTGTCTGTCTCTCTCTCAAAAATAAATAAATAACAAGTAAAAAAAAATAAAAAAGAGGTACTCTACCAAGTTATAATTTTAAAAAGGGAACCACCAGCCTTTCTAAATATTAGAAAATCTATTTAAAAAAACCCTGCAAGTTAAACACAAATTAAAGACGTTAAAAATTCTGTGCATGTAGAAAATAGAAAATACACAGAATAATATGGCAAAGCTAAAATCAAACATATTTCTTATTTCAATAAATGTCAAAAAAAGTTTCAAATTCAGTGGATGTACAAAGCAAAACCCAAATTTATGCTGTTTAATGGAACATATTTAAAACAGTATGATTCCAGCGGCATCTGGGTGGCTCAGTCGGTTAAGCGTCCGATTTCGGCTCCAGTTGTGATCTCATGGTTTGTGGGTTCGCGCCCCACATCGGGCTCCGTGCTGACAGCTCGGAGCCTGGAACCTGCTTCAGATTCTGTGTCTGTGTCTGCCTCTCTCTTTCTTTGCCCCTACCGTGCTCATGCTCTGTCTCTCTCTCTGTCAAAAACAAACATTAAAAAAAAAAGAAGAAGAAAAAAAAACCACAATGTGATTCTAGAATAAAAATTAAATAAATAAATAAATAAATAAATAAACCAAAGCCCAGATTTTAAAACCCAAGGATAGGCAAAGTTATGCAAGAAAGAGGTGGGCAAAAAGCAGGGGCCATGATCTTAATATCAGAAACCAAGCAGTTTAGGGGAGACCTTGGAAAAAGATTAAAAAAAAGAAAAGAAAAAGACAAAAGAAAGAAACTCTGGTACAAAGGCTAACTGTTGACAAATGGAGCTCAGCAGGCATGCACACGTGCGCATGTGCGCGGGCACGCAGGAACCGCTTGGTCCCTCCTTCAATGGGACAGAAATGACAACTGCAAGAAGAAAGAGAAGAAACATTAGTGTGGGTGTTTCAGGTTATTTTTTTCGTCCACATCAGACCAAGTTTAAAGCAGGAGTGTATAAAAATCCGATAACGTAATTAACAAAGGAGATCTGCCTTTGCAATAAGAACAAATCCTGTGCCCCTAGAAACAGAGAAAATATCTTCTTTATACGTGACCGTTGGATGTTCTCTGAAATGGCATGGATACCAGGGTGCAAAGAAAACAGAGCGGCCAGCAGAACTTGGAATTCCTGTTTTTCACCACTGAGTATAATCCTGGCTTTTAGACGACGATAGAAACATTATATCAATTAGGAAGTGGACATCTGTTCCTGATTTATTAATTTTGTTTTCAAATTGTGAATGGTCGTTGGAGGCTTCCAAATACCTGTCAGCATCTATGGGGATGGGTGTACTTTTTTTCCTTAGATTTTTTTTTTTAATTTTTTTTTTCAATGTTTTTTAATTTATTTTGGGACAGAGAGAGACAGAGCATGAACGGGGGAGGGGCAGAGAGAGAGGGAGACACAGAATCGGAAACAGGTTCCAGGCTCCGAGCCATTAGCCCAGAGCCTGACGCGGGGCTCGAACTCACGGACCGCGAGATAGTGACCTGGCTGAAGTCGGACGCTTAACCGACTGCACCACCCAGGCGCCCCTCCTTAGATCTTTTAATACTATGGATTGAGTCAACAGGTTCCCTAAAATTCAACCGTCCGTATATCTGGAATCAGGTTCACCTAATTATTAAATGATTACGTGCATAAAGCGACTTCCGATTGCATTCGTCCACTGTTCACTCAGGATTTTGCACTAGTATTCATTAGTGAGATTGCTGAACATTTGTGTGGGAAATCATTTCTTTAACTATCTGTACGTCTGCGATCACCGGTATCATTTAAAAAAGCGTGGATACACTAGAAAAACAAGGAGAGGTGGAATAATTGGAAACGATGAGTGAACTCTTTCACTACATGTTGATATATTACCTGAAAAAAAAAAAAAAAAACTAGCAGAATCAGCCGAAGCAGTCCCAGAGTTCAAAAATTGTGCGATGCAGAACGTTAAGTACAATCGGTAAGTCATGTCTTTGAAGGAAAAGTCCTCCTTTAAAACAAAAAAAACTCCACACATAAAATAAGAAAGAAAACAGTTAAGAGGAAGGAAAGAGCAAACTTTGTGCTACTATCAAAGAACGGAGAAAGAAGTGATCGGAGGAAAAAGACATACCAGTTTCCTGAAGGAGCGTAGTCAAAATTAAAGATATATCCAATGCATGCAATTTAATTTACAGATTTCACGTAATGCCAACACAAATATGCCAACAGATATTTGAAGAGAAAGAAGGCCAGATGATTCCAAAGCTCACGTGGAAAGGTAAGATTCGGAAATACTGTGGGAGAAAAAAAAAAAAAAATGGTCGCTGACTAGCCCTACCAGGTCTTAAAACGCATGATAAAATCCCCATTAAGAAAATAGCGTGGTACTGGCACATAACAAGAGGGACCAAAGAAAATAAACTGCAATGCACCGGGACTTTGGAATATTATTTTTGTGGCAATTAAAATATGAGGGATAAAGATTGAGAAAGACGGACTTTTCCATAAGAGGTGCTGGGACAGCTAGGTTGACTTATGAAAATATTACTGTTGGACCTATTCTATACACCACGCCCCACAATGCACTCTGGTGGTTCAGAGATTTATTTATAAGATAAACGAGTAAAGGGCCTGCAAAATGGCCAAATTCTTTAATAATCTTAGAGAGAGGGAGGCTCGGATAAATGTCAAGAAGCCATAAAAGAAGAGATTGTTAAGTGGACTGTGAAAGCCAAAACTTTATGTGTAAACCAAAAAAAGAAAGAAGGAAGGAAAACAGAAGCTGAGGGAAACGTAAAACTAGAAAGAGTTTTTTGCGGTGCATATGGCAAGCCAAATACCGTTCTCCCTAACACAGACTTCCTCCGGTGGATGAGGAAAACACCAACAACCTGACAGAAAAATAGACAAAATACATAACCAGAGATTTCGGGAAAGAAAATGGAGATATAAGGGAAGATATCTAACTTGACTCAGCTAAGGGAAATCCACATTAAAATGCTACTGAGGTCTACCACATTGCAAACACCTGAAAGTTCGATAATACGCTTTTTTGTTGAAGCAGTGAGAAAGAAAGCTTTCTTGTCCGTGGCTATTAAGAAGATAAATTAGTACAACATTTCTAGGGGATACTTTGGCATTATCTATCAAAATTACAAATGCCTCTATAGCGTGACCCAGGAGCACCACCTTTGGGAATTTATCCTTGCATAACAGAAAAACCGTGTTCGAAGGTACGTATTTATCACAGCATTATTTCTTTTTTGTTTTGTTTTTTAACGTTTCTTTATTTCTGAGAGGGAGAGGGAAACAGAGTGAGAGCAGGGGAGGGGCAGAGAGAGAGGGAGACACAGAATCGGAAGCAGGCTCCAGGCTCCGAGCCGTCAGCACAGAGCCCGATGCGGGGCTCGAACTCGTGAACCGCGAGATCATGACCTGAGCTGAAGTCAGATGCTTAACTGAGCCACCCAGGTGCCCTATCCAGCATGACTTCTAAAAACCAAACTGAACCAATACAAATATTCATCAATCAGGTACAGATTAATTAAATCTCTAACTACATATAACAATACATGCATAAGACAGAATGCTACCTGGTGGCATTACTACAATGCATGTAGTATGTAATGTATGTAGTATGTGGTATGTAATACTACATGGTAAAATAAAGAGAAAGAACATAAGTAAATTTAAATACATTATAGATTGAAGGGCATACTTTTGTTCAAATGTCCATATTACTCAAAGCAATCTAGAGATTCAACACCATTCCTGTCAAAATTCCACTGCATTTTTTAAAAAGCAATAGAAAGAAACATGTTGAAATCCATATGCAATCTCAAGGGACACAGAATAGCCAAAACAATCTTTCAGAAGAAGAACAATTCAGCAGTCCTCACACTTCCTGTTTTCAAAACACGTTACAAACCTCCAGTAATCCAAACAGGGCGATGCTGGGATACAGATCAACATGGAAGCCAATAGAACAGAATAGAACAGAACAAAAATAATTGTAAGTGGCTAAATAATCTTCAACAAGGGTGTCAAGACCATGCAGCGGGGAAACATTGCAACATTATTGCATTAATGTTGTAGAAATTGCATAACTCCGTGCAAAAGAGTGGCGTCGTATCCTCACCTAACACTGTACCCAAAGATTAACCAAAAGTAGGTGAAAGATTTAAACACAAGACCCCAAAGCATAAAACTCCTAGAAGACAAGAAGGGACAGCTTCATGACATTGGATTACAAGGTGATTTCTTGGATATGACACCAAAGCATAGGTATCAAATACACAAATAGGCGTGTGGAACTGTAAACTTAAAAAAAAAAAGTTTATTTCTTTATTTTGAGAGCGAGAGAGAGTGAGAATGAGCAAGCAGAGGAGGGGCAGATAGAGAGGGAGACAGAGAATCCCAATCAGGCTCCACACTGTCAATGCAGAGCCCGGCGTGGGGCTCAAACTCAATAAACATGAGATAATGACCTGAGCTGAAACCAAGAGTCAGACCCTTAACCGACTGAGCCACCCAGGCTCCCTGGAACTACAGACTTTAAAAACCTTTTGCACATTAAATAGTCAACAGAGTGAAAAAGCAATCTATTGAATGGGAAGAAATTTTGCAAATGATATACTTGATAAGGAATTAACATTCAGAATATATGAAGAACTCCTACAGCTCAACAGCCACAAAAAACAAATGATGTGATTAAAAAACGAGCAAAGAACTTTAGTGGATATTTCTCCAAATACATACAAATGACCAACAAGTACGTGAAAAGATGCTCAACATCCTTAATCATTACACAAATACGAATCAAACCATAATGAGGTATCATTTCACATCCCGTAAAGATGGCTACTATCCACTGCCCCAAAATAACCCCCAGAAAATAGTCAGTAAATGCATAGTCGTGGAGGGATTGGAATCCTTGTACACTGTTGGTGAACATGTAAAATGTCACAGCCACTGTGGAAAACTGAATGGAGTATCCTCAAAAAAATATAAATATATATATATGTGTGTGTGTGTGTGTGTGTGTGTGTGTGTGTGCATATGCGTGCGTATGTGTAGAGAGAGAGAGACAGAGACAGAGACAGAGAAACAATTACCAAGTGATCCAGAAATCACACTTCTGGTTGTATATCCAAAAGAATTAGAAACTGCGACTCAGAGAGTCATTTGCATATCCATAAGGCAAATCCATAAGTCAAATCCATACTCTATGATTTGACTTAAAGGTGGTATCTAAAATAGTTGAAGTCCTAGAAACACAAGTAGACCGCTGGGCAGGTGGGGGCAGGGGCAAATGGAGAGCTGCTTGATGGGTATAGAGGTTAGGTTTTGCAAGACAGAAAATTCTAGAGATCTGTTGCAGTACTAAGCCTACTGAACAGGACACGAGTAAATGGTTAAGATAGTTTTAAAAAGAGAAAGCATTTATATACTCACATAGACAGTATCTGAACATTTATGAAGTGAAACCAAGAAGATGACCAATAGTGTGCATTGTATTCTACCTTTTAAATAAAAATGTGGACATTAAGAGCATGGTCTGCCTTGGCTAGAGTATGCAGAGAGATCTTGAAAGTTTACTCAGGAAACAAAACTGTTGACCTGTTAGTTCCACGGGGTGTATGGCTGAGAACTGAGCAAACGAAAGATGATGTAGGAGCGAGCCGTTCACACCGTCTGGCTCTTCATTTTGATTCGTTTGTAAGTGGCAAGAATGTAATTCACTTTTACAATTGAATTAAAACATTAGAATTCTTATGCATACATTTTTTTAATTCATGGAATCCTTAGCTTGGAAGTCCTAGGCAAACGAAACCATGACTTAGACAAAGAATAAATGTCCAGGAAACGTAGGATATTTGTGTTTGAAATCTTAGATGGAGTTTAGTCACCAATTTTGGCATATTCCAGAAAACTGGCCAGAGGAGGGCGTGACTGGCTGGGCAGTGGGCAATGACCACTGGAAGTGATGAGCGCTTGTACTGGAAGCCTAGGTTGTTGGCTCGGTCGTCTACAGGGATGCTCACATCTTCAGGGGGCTGGTGGAGGTAAGGAGAGCAAACCTTCGGCGAAGAGGGGTGTCCAGGAGGTGAGTACGTGTCACAGTAAGGGCACAGCATGGCAAACCCGAGACATTCCTCACAGGGGAGCAGGGCGTTTTCCAAGGGACTGAAGAAAAATGGTCCAGAAATGGTCCGCAGGCTACCCCCAAGAACGAGAAGGCTCTCTCCCTCCAGTATCCCGTTTCCTCACCTGTAAAATGGGGCCGTTGAGAGGGTAAAATGTGTCAACATGTGTAAGATGTTAAGAAGGGGGCTGGGTATGTAGTAGGTGAGGGAGCCTTCTGACGTCCACGTGGTTTATTTTAATGGAGAGGGGAGGAGACAGCGCTCCCCAATGTTACAAACAAGTAATTTACGTATTAGGGGAGGATTTCTGCTGCTTCTCCAATGCAGGCGACGTCTGTGATAAAGCCTGTAAAATTATTTTGTACTATAGCAGACACTGAAAGATACATGATTTATTTTAAGTGTTTCTTTACCTCCCGACATGCTGTATTTCCTCCGTAAGGGCCACACGTTCCGCTCTTTGGCCAGTATTCTGCGTGCAGTGCCTGAAACATCACCACCAAGTTACTTCCCAAAGACGTGCTCTAAGCAGGAACGGACACCTGTAATCAACGCACAATTTTTAAGCCATAATAAATCATGAATTTGATTGAGGCTTATGCACTGAATTTATTCGTTCGCGCTTGTACATTCGCAGTTGAATTCTATCTAACCGGTTGTAGTTTTAGGGTAGACAGCGAAATACGGGGGTCAAGCATTATTCATTAAATTCAGTACCGTTTGCAAGGCATTTATTTCCAAAGCGCTAGAGATCCCGTCAGCAAACAATCCCTGTAGAACACCGTACAGGCAAGTTTGGAGGAAAGGCGATGTGCTACCCATTAATTTTAGAGCATGTGTCTTTGTGGAACCTGAACTCCTTTCGCAGTCTTTTTCTTTTTTCTTTTTCTTTTGTTTTTAAGAGACAGAAAAATAGTTTTATCTTAGGCGACACGCACAGTCACTGCGAGATGCTAGAAATAAAAAGCCTCTCTACATATTCATTTTTGAAAGTACAATGTCCGCGAGTCAATATGATAAGCAATTCCTCCATTGCTTTGACTTCCCTTGGAAATAAGTAAAGCAGTAGATTTTTAAGCGTCCCATGAAGTCCATCACATTCCATAAATTGAATCGTCTTTGCATCAGTGACTAAGGCACAGATTACCTTGGGGCAAAAGGTGACAAAGGAATGAATCCGGTGGCTAGTGTCTCATACCACATTCTCAGGCTACAGGTGTTAAGACTCGTCCTACGTAGGATTGTGGTATGTAACAGAACGTGAGCCCCGACCACAATTTTCAAAGGGTCGCAAAGATAAACTCACCGAGATTTTTAAATCAAGCATCTCATTTTGACCTTCTCTTCGTGATGTTCAATACAGAGTTTGCATTTCTGCGCTGCTGATCTTGAGCAGCTTTCCAGGCTATGTGCTAAATGACCATCTACGCATAGGCTCCTGTCGCTGATGCAGAAGAGAAGAGGTGGCCCCTTGTGCTCCCTCCCCCAGTGGTCAGTGGCTTGGTGAGGGTTCCCGGGACCGCATCTGGCCAGCATGCACCCCAGGACTGCCCTCCTCGGTGGCTCCAGGGCGTGGCAGCAAGGACTCACCGTGGATTCACGGTTGTTCACACTGGTCTCCTCCAAGAAAGTCTGATCCTGGTAATGCCTTGCCTGGTGGCAAAGGTGTTCCCACTGACATGAATGTGCGAGAAAAAGCCCTTGGCCGACACACGGAATTCCTACTAGTGATGGCCACGGAGAAGGCCAGATGGAAAAGCAGGAGGCGGGTCCATCAGATAACGTAGCAAGAGGAGTTCAATTAGCAGGTAAGACAGGTTCTAAGTAAAGAAAATACACCTTAGACTGCATCGCACGTTCTAAGGTTCTCCTTAATTTTTGCTGTTCTGTTTTTGGCAGGCGGGTGGCAGATAGAAATAATTATGTAGATTAGAACCAGACAGTCACCTAAAACACATATTCTTGGGGCTGGCATTAACATTTCACTGCTAATACTCTTTTCATAAATCTTGGCATTCCTGTTAAATTATTCATGCGGTGTTCTATGAGAACATATGACAATTTTTTTGAAATGTATTCTTCACAGCATCTTGCAATCAGCCAGAATGCCACTCCATGGGTTATGTTTCTGCATCTCGCCATCTGAATGTTCTGAATAAATTTCACTTTATTCAATAAGTTTCAGTGTTGTTTCCAAGCATTTCTTTTATGAGTTCTACAGCGTCCCTTCTATTGTATTACCCTTCCATTTTATTTCTTTGCCACCGTCTTGATTTCCCCTTATATCTGCCGTGCGCTTCAGTTTACCACTTTCACCATCTATCATTTTGGCTTTGAAAAAAGATATTTCCCATTATCTGATCTTCCCTAGATGTACTTAACTTTGTGACACTCGTATTTCTCCGAGTGACCTTTGTGATATAATTCTTTGGTGCTACATCCTGAAAGGGCCTCGTGACAGATTTAGCGGGTGCCCTTTTAATTCCCAGAGTGGAACCGCCTTGCCTGCCTAGAATATACATTCGGCCAGCCCCGTATTGTCTTCACTTTGTCAATCCGAGACGGTTCGATAGTAACTCTTGCGTGTGCCACTCCCTAGCTACCTCACACATTTTTCCTTTTCGAATTGTCAGCTGACTTTTTCATAGCCATTTGCCTAAAGAAATCTAAAGTCAGTGCAATGGAAACATATAGACATCCTCTTGGAGCCCTCCTCTAGGGGCGGGTGGATTGATGTCGGCCATGCAAACCACCACTTAGAGCCTGTAGGTTCTGGGGTATGTCCCCGTAGGAAATGCCCGTCCGCCTCCACGTACACGGGTCGCTCTCTGTCACTCCCAAAGACCCCTTGTGACTAGTGTGAACCGTCTTCAGTTGATCGTGGGCTGTACCGTTATTCTGTTAAGGCTGTCTCAAGTTGTAACCCGTTATTCAAGGTGATCATGACCCTGTCCTGCTGCCTTGATGCGATCTAATAGGGGGCCCTCCGCCCTCCACTGTCAGCGGATTAAAATGAACCTCTGTAGACAGAACCCAGTCGGAGAGGATGGCAGAATCCCACCGGGGCCACCCACCCCCGCCCCCGCCGTGAACTGATATTGCCCCATTGTAATAGCTTCGCGCTCTAGGCTAGGCTGTGAGGTTCGTGTTTCCCAGCAATTAGAATAAATTGTTTGTTTAGGAAATAAGAGATGAGAAAGCCCCTAGAATTATTGTTAGCAAAGTCACATTCGCGATTAGCTCCTTGGCCTTAACAAAAGGAATTCTGTCACGGACTTCATTCTGCAAGATACTTGGTTTTGCTTGCAAATAGCTATGTAACACCGGCTTGATTGGCAGCTTTGGACGAGAAGAGGTAAGAACGCGGGTGAGGCGGGCATGTCTGCAGGTGCATGTTGGGATGATTGTGGAGAGCTCACAGAGCCCATCTTCCTCTGCGACCAGAAAGAACTCCTGAGCAGGATCCTAATGCTAGCCTGGAGGGTGACAGAATTAGGTGTTTGATTATGTTAATCCCATTGAGATGATATGAAGAGTTTGTTATTCAAGCGGAATAAATGAATAAATTTCTTCCAGCTCTGAAAATGGGTATAAACAAAGTGACTGTTCTGTGATGACCTTGGGGAGGAGGCGGGCAGCCCTCCTCGCAGCCTGGAACCAGACTTGTCCGGTTCGCTCGGCCTCCCAGCTCGTCCCACCGTGCTCCCCACCGTGGCTGCACCTGGAATCCTGGTGGTAGGATTACTCGACTTCTCCCACCGGGTCCGGCTTCATGTCCTCTGCACCCGCACCGCCATCGCCATGGCCACTGGAAATTGCTTGAAGCCTCCCAGAAGCTCGGGCGTTGATTCTTGGCCACAGTTGGCATCTCTCTTATCCCTCCATTTGAATTGACATACCTGTCTTTCTCTCTTCACCTTCTTGTTGCACCTGTCTTTTATCTAGTCCTTCCAGTGGTCCCGATATCTGGTCACAGAGCCAGCAAAGCTGACATGTCAACTTCTCACGGATGCAGGGTGAGCCATTATGGCAATGCCTCAAGTCCTAGCCGGGAGTTCTCTCTTTGACCTTCTGGAAGCATTGCCTTCCCGGTCCTCACTGCCCTCTCCGGCTTCTGCTCTCACACCCGCACTTGAGGATGTTGAGCAAAGTGTTTTAAATTAGGTGCACTAGAGATTTAGAAATGTGGCTCATATAAACTGAGTTTTTTTGTGTGTGGAGGAGGTGATTCCTGAGCTTTATTATTAAAGATGAGTGGGGGTTGGGGGGGATGCCTGGGTGGCTCAGTGGGTTGAGTGTCTGACTTCAGCTCAGGTCATGATCTCACAGTTCACGAATTGGAGCCCCACACTGAGCTTGCTCCTGTCAGGGTAGAGCCCACTTTGGATCCTCTGTCTCCCTCTCCCTCTGCCCCTCCTCCACTTGGTTTCTCTCTGTCTCTCAAAAATAAATAAACATTAAAAAAAATAAACATGAATGGGAAATACCCAACATAAGTGAGGGTCACAGAGAAGAGAAGATCCAGACTGGCGGAATGGCAGCCAATGAGAACATCGTGCCAGCAACACAGACAACGAAGACTACGTGGTGGGTGAGTTGGAACAACATGGTGTGGGAGCCGGGAATGGGGGCATTGTGGATATTTCCACGGCTGTTTATTTGGGTTGCTGGGCCAGGTGGTGATTCAATGCACGGGGGGGGGGGAAACAGAATACGAGGATAAAGTGTGGATGGCAAGATGGTGAGTTTCATGTGACATAGAGTAAAACTGAGCAAAACATGAGTTGTGCTGGTTGGGCTCTCCAAGCGGTAGGTTGGCGTAGACCTACTGAGATCTTAAGGGAGAAGGTTGCACTGAAAAAATAGATTTGAGAGTCACTAAAGCATGCATTAACTTAGACTCTAGTTTCAAGTTGCAGTAACCATTTTTTAACTAAGTAAGAATGGAGACTTCCCCCCAGGGCAGGAGGGGACAGGAATATACTGGGTCCTGTGGAGGAGGTTAGCACTGAACCCGGGAAATCCTCAGGCACGCGGGCACTGCCACTGTGGGTTCTTCCTGATCCCCTTGCCGGTCAGTGCCATTCATTTCTCACTCTGCTTCTCTGTCCACGAGGCTGGGTGTGCCCACCCACATGGCACGCACCCGGTTCTGGCCCAAAGGGCGGTAGGAGGGGAATGGAGTCCTACAGTATGAGTAACCTGCCCCAGGGCCACCCTTATCAGTAAGGAAGCATTTCTCAGAGAAAGGACTGTGGCTCTTGGGTTGGGATGACCTCCAATAAGGCATTACCACACTCTGGAGAGGAACGCGCTGACCTTGAACACGGATGGAGGACGAAGCTAGACCCAGTTGCAACACGCCAAGAAGCTCCGTGACTTCTTCCTCCACATAAGCTCTTCTCTCGGAGAGAAACGGGGTTCCCGTATCGGTCCACCTACTGAACGTGTCCTAATGCCTTCAGCTTCCACTTCAAATCTTTCTTTCCGAAAAGTCTCTTTTGTTCTTCTTATTCAAAGTGATCCCGGAGTTCTCTCTATCTTGAGCACAATTCTATCGTTGTGTGGTTTATATCGTTCATTTGTGTCAATGCACCTTCTCCAAACTCCATGTCTCATGTGAATGGGTCAGGTTTTCTTAGTCTTTGAACCTTCTCTTTCTTCTCAGTGACTAGACCAGCACACAGGATCCTCTGTTAGGGTCCAAGGCCCTGGACGAGCATGCTTTTTTGGCTTCTTGTTTACTCCTCACAGTTAGAAAAGCACAGGGCAGAATAAGTAGTCGATAAACATTGAGTGAAAGAGTGAGCGAGCCTGTGGTCCCTTCTGTGCTGCGGACACCTTCGGAGGGCTCTGAATTCATGCTAAGTCGATGACGGAACGGCAGTTTTAGAGAGAAGAAAAATCCATTGTTTCTTGGAGATGATTTTAAACGTCCTGGAGAACTGGGGCTCTTTTATTTTATTCTGCTCCCTGGGTCCTAGATGACGGCATATATAATTAATTCTTCCTTGAAATGTCAGCTCACAAGAGGAGATCTAGGACATAGAATACCAACTAAAATATGAAGTTGCTTTTAAGTAACACACACGCGGGAAGAGAGAGAGATTGGTCTGCTAAATATGTCTTGAGCGCCTCTCATTTCCACGAATTTACTGTTAGAGCGTCCATAATTTAAACCAACCTACACCTACTGGGGGAAAGAGCTTTGTGGCTGTAACACAGACCAGAGGCAGGATTGGGGCCGCACACGGGGGAGCTGGCTGCCTCCTCCCGTAGGGTCAAGAGAAGCCGAGGGGGAGCGATAAGGAAGCAGGTGGACAATCTGCCGAGTGGATCATATGGAAGGTTCTAGTCAGAGAAACAGGCATGGACAAAGGCACGCGGACGTGACCTCGTTTGGTGGCACGGAAGAACAAAGGCCATCCTCACGATGGGGACACTCATGGAGCCCCCTGGGGTTCAGGCCACTGAGTCCTTCACAGCCGGTTCCTATCTCCACTGCGATTCCATGCCCCTTGGAAGGTCTCCCGCCATAACATAGAAAGAAACAAAAACTTTGAATTTC
The DNA here is from genome assembly GCF_046562875.1 of Panthera onca. Lineage (NCBI taxonomy): Eukaryota > Metazoa > Chordata > Mammalia > Carnivora > Felidae > Panthera > Panthera onca. Next base: position 3,259,490 of record NC_138339.1, on the reverse strand, counting down.
CCCAATCTCAAAGAATAGGACATGGGATCTCGAAAAACGCAGGCAAGGAATAGTTAGATATAAATTTTCATCGGCTCCTTTGATCTCCCAGTAGAGTTTCACATGGGCCCTGTTCCACCAGCCAGCTAGACAGCAGTGAAAAGGACAGACCTGGTTTCTTACTCGTAGAAATCGCAGTGTCCTGCAGAGGAGTGACAGGGCCACGGGGCCGCCACTGAAGAGGTCAGAGCCCTGTGCGCTTTTATTGCTGCGGTAACAATCTATTACGAATTTAGCAGCGTAATGCAGTGCAGATGTGTTATCTTACGGTTCTGTGCATCAGAACTTCGACACGGGTTTCACTGGGCCACAGTCGTGCTGTCAGTATGGCCGGGTTCCTTTTGTGAGGCTCCAGAGAATCTGCTTTCTTACCCTGTGCGGTCTCCAAGGCCTGATCACGTTCCTTGGCCCGTGGCCCCTCGCCCACCTTTATTTAAAAAAAAAAAAAATTTAATGTTTATTTATTTTTGAGACAGGGAGAGACAGAGCATGAACAGGGGAGGGTCAGAGAGAGAGGGAGACACAGAATCTGAAACAGGCTCCGGCTCTGAGCTGTCAGCACAGAGCCCGATGCGGGGCTCGAACCCACGGACCGCAAGATCATGACCTGGGCCGAAGTCGGACGCTCAACCGACTGAGCCACCCAGGCGCCCCCCTCCCCCACCTTTAAAGCCAGCGACAGCAGGATGGGCACATACGCCATCTTCTCTCCTACCTCCTTCTTCCACTTTCCAGAACCCTTGTGATTGTGCCGGGATCACCCGGATAACCAACCGACTGAGCCACCCAGGCGCCCCCACTAATTCCTATTTTTAATGTAGCATAAGATATTCACCGGTTGGATGGGGATATCCTTGGGAGCCCTTTTCCTGCCTTCTACCGGAGTCCTGCAAAAAAAGTGGGTCTGGCAGTCCGGCGTCTAAGAGAGATATAAACGATGAGTTTTGCCAAAGGAACCACACACCGAGGGGTGGAGGAGAGGGAAGGAAGGAATTTCCTGACAGAATCCCCACGCCTGATCTTAGCTACACGGTCTTGAGACCAGGTGGGGAGCATGAGGACATCCCAAACCAGACAGAGCGGCAGAATGGGACTCCGTGGGAACAATGGTGTGATGAGGTGTGCCAGGGTAACCTGAATCACAACGCAGAGCTGATTTCAGGGTTTGGAACCTGATCTCTGCGGTAACCTTACCTCTGGTGAACATGAAGTCAACAGGAATGCAGTGAGAGTTGTATCTTGGAGACGATTGTTCAGAATTCACGTAAAAATGGAGGGAGCGTACGGGGGTGTACAGCATGGCAAAGAGAACAGAGGGGAGAGAAATCTGGTGGCAAAGGCCAGCGGTACAAGTTTGATGAGTCGCATAACTAGGCAACGAGAGTTATACAGACCGGCTTGCGTGTGATAACACGGTGTGTGCACCGTTTATACTAACACCAACATGCTGAAATGAGTCCATTTCGACCAGAAGGATCTAGATTTGGTTTCTTGGGCAGACGGCATCTCAAGGACGCACCGTGTCTTCTCCCCGCCTCTCACACTTCAGTGGGAAGGTCCTCGCTTCCCCGAAAACCACGTCCACAATCTAACTTATTGGACGGATTTTGCTTCGTTTTACACGTGGGGCACAGCAGGGTTAGCCTGTATCGTTTAGCAGCCAAAACACATTCTCCGGTTCGAAGGAATGACATTGAGTTAGTATACTGGAGAAGACTCTACCATTTGCAATCTAAAGTATCTCTGGAATGAGGAGAGATCATGACGGAAAGGCAGCTTTCACTGCGGGAAAATAATAATAATGTTTTTACAAACATGAACGAAAAGAACAGTGTGAATACCACCTTATGCTAAAAATCCTGGCATACAGCAAATATGGGAAATTGTTGGGGCTTTGAAAGATGTAAAGGCGAACAAATAAAGGAAACTTCCTTGACACACAGTTAGCAGATTTATAGAGAATTTAGCATATTTCCAGAATCTTACGTGGGTCCCTGAAACTACATCATACAAGCAGATTTAAGCAGACCCTATAATGGTGTCCTGAATGGAGAGCATAATAAACGTTAGGAAGCACCACAGACACACAGTTTTAGGCTCTAGCTGAGTCAGAACTTCCAGGGTTTGAGAAGCTCAGATGTAATTATACTTAGTGTCAAAGAGGGACGGGAGTCTAGGTGTTCTATGTCCCAAGTTGGACCGCAAGACATGTCTCATTTTCACAAGGACAGCATGATCTCCTTTCAAATCTATTACACTCAGAGGTTGAAATGTAATGATAGACCCGAGCGTCTAGAGGAGGGTGAGCGATGCTCAGAGAAAGGAAAAAACGCTGCTACACGCGATACTGACGAAATTGAGGAACACGTAACTTTAGAATTTTACGGTTTTAATCCAACATTTAGATCTATGATTCATTAAGATTTATTTTGTGTATATGGTGCAAACTATTTATGCAGATTTTGCCACAGGTTTTGTGTGTATGTTTTGTTTGTATTTTTGCACACGGATATAACTTGTTCCGCACCATTTGCTGAAACAACAACAACAAAAGAAATGATGCTGTCTTCATTGTTTTGCCTTTGCATCTTTGTCAGAACTCAGTCCCATATATGTGGGAACCTACTTCCGGACTATATTCTGTGCCGTCAGTCTGCTTCTTAGGTCAGTAACCTATCGTCTTGACGATTGTAGCTTTATAATAAATATGAACAGCAAGTAACATTAGTCCTTCAAGTTTATTCTTCTATCTCAAATTTGTTTGGGGGTATTTTTTGAACTAAGAGAATTGTTCTCATAGAACCTATAATAATCTCACCTCTCTCCTACATGATAACAGTATATTTTCTCTAGACAATTCCCATGAATCTTCTTGAGATCAGCATTTGATTTCAATGATTTTCTCCTTGGGGCACCTGGGTGGCTCATTCGGTTGAGCGTCCGACTTCGCCTCAGGTCATGGTCTCGCAGTTTGTGGGTTCAAGTCCCACGTCGGGCTCTGTGCTAACAAACAGCTCAGAACCTGGAGCCTGCTTCGGATTCTGTGTCTCCCTCTCCCTCTGCCCCTCCCCTGCTCACACTCTGACTCTCTGTCTTTCAATAATAAATAAACGTAAAAAAAAAAATTCAATGATTTTCTCCTTTATTTTTGTGGTGTTCATTTCATCTTTATGTACTGTTCTCTATTATTTAATTTTTTTGTTGCATAATTGGATTTTTTCCCCCTTCTTTTCCTGCCTTTTTAATGGGAAAGCTAAAGCCATTGATCTGAGATTTTTCTTCTTTCCTGGTGTGGAGATGTATCGCTCTAAATTTTACACTCTTTCTAGCATGTGCTGCTTAAGCCACTACTTCCTTTTCATTTTTACTTAGAACAAACTTCTTTCCAATATCTTAATTTGTGATATATTCCTTGATAGGTAGGGTTTTTTTAGGAGCAAGTTATTTCAAATCCCAAGTAGTTGTGACTTTCTGGAGATTTTTCTGTTATTGATTTCTAATTGAATCTATTGTGTATGAATTGAATTCTTTTGTATTTATTGAGACATGTTTCATGACCCAAAATATGTTCTGTTTTACTAAGTGCTTTCTATGCATTGGAAAACAATTTAGATTCTCCACTTGCTGGATAGAGTGTTCTAGAAATGTCACTCAGGTGAAATTAGGTGGTAGTATTGTTTAAACATTCTGTACCCATATTGATTTTCCCTCCACTTGGCTTATCAGTTATTAAGAGAGAGGTATTAAAATCTTTAAATATAATTATTGATTTGCCCATTTCTCCTCATAGTCCCATCATTCTTTGCTTCATATATTTTAAGACTCTCTTACGAGGTTGATAAAACTTAAAGATTATTAGTTCCTCTGGATAAATAGACCCCTCTGTGATTGTGGAATGGCTTTCTTCATACACAGTAATATGATTTTCGCTGACACATTCTTTGTGGTCTTTCGAAAATGTCAGCCTGATATATCATTTTGCAAGCGTTTATTTTTAACCTATTTGTGTCTTCACATTTAAGTGTGTTTATGGTAGACCCAGTATAGTTTGGTATTTCTCTCTCACCTTTTGAAAGTTGATCATCTCTGCCTCTTAATTTGGGTGTTTGAATCCTTTACACTTAAAGTAATTTTTGATTTGGTCAGGCTTACGACTATCCTCTTGCTAGTTACTTTCTAATTGTCCTATCTATTCTTCGTTCCTCTTGTCATCTGTTGCTGACTTCATTTGAAATGATGGATTATTTTTTTTAGGATTTCCTTTAGTCCTCTTTTTGGCTTATTTTCTTTAATTCTTTGTTGTGCGAAGTTAATGGCTGTGTCAGGCTCAACAGCCTACATTTTTATTTTTACTGATTGAATTTTTTTAATTGAAATATAGTTGGCATACGATAGCATGTATTTATAACTTACCAGTCCCCCTGTAAGTGACATTGTGCCACATCTTTAACAGTGTAAGAATCTCATCGTCATAAACTGTCATTTTTCATCATCTCTCAGACATTGTACAATTGTTGTCATACCTGTGAGGTTTGCTTATATGCTAGATGCTGTGGTACAGTGTTGTTATTTTTATATAAATAACCAATTGGCATTTAAAGATGTTCAGTAATAATAATGATAATAACAATAACAATAACAATGATAATAAACCTACCCATGCACTTTCTATTTCCAGTGCTTTTGGTTCCACTGTGTATAATCATAATTTTTTTTTTCCCCTGGTCGCACTTTCCTTCCGCCCTGAAGACTTCCATTAACGTTGTTTTTAGTGCAGATCTCCTGGTAATAAATTATTCCATCTTTTAAATGGATCAAAATGTATTTCACCTGTGATTTTTGGAAGATGTTTTCTTTGGATATTCTATGTTGACATTTTTTTTCTTTCAGTAATTTAAAAATGTTGTGTTGTTTTCTTATTTTTTAATTGTTTTCTTTTAAAACATTTTTTAAAATATTTATTTGTTTTTGAAGGAGAGAGAGACAGAGCATGAGCAGGGGAGGAGCAGAGAGAGAGGGAGGCACAGAATCCAAAGTGGGCTCAGGGTCTGAGCTGCCAGCACAGGGCCCGACACGGGGCTCAAACTCACAAACCATGAAATCATGACCTGAGCCGGAATCAAGAGTCAGACACTCAACCAGCGAAGCCACTCAGGTGCCCCTGAATTGTTTTCAATAAGAAATGTGTGATCATTCTTATCTTTCTTCCTCTGTGTATAACACATCTTTTTTTTTACATAATCACATGATTTAAGTAATGTGACTATAATGTGACATAGTGTGAGTTATTTCTCCTTTTTTGTGTTTCTTATCCTTGGAATTTGTTGAGATTTTTTAATCTGCTAGTGATATTAATGAAATTTGAAACCATTCTGCCATTATTTCTTCAATTATGTTTGTTTTTCTTACCCCATTCTCAGAGCACCTAAGTGCATGTATACTGATCCATTTCAGGTTGCCCCACAGAGTACTTATACTCTTCATTTTTATTAAATTCTCTTTGTATCTGTCTTTCATGTTATGCAGTGTTTTTTGCTATGTCTTCAAGATTACAGGTGTCTTCTTCTGTAATGTCTCAACTGAAATTAATCCCATTCAATGAATTTTTCTTTCTATAAAATAGAATTTTCAGCTCTCATAGTTCAATTTGTATCTTCTTCGTATTTTCTAAATCTCGACTTAACTTCTGAACATCAAGAGGACAGTTTAGGAACTTTTTAAATGTCCTCGTCTGCTACTTCTGAGGTCTATAAAATTGTTGGTTGGATGACTTGGCTCTTCATCAAGGGCATGTTTTTCTGCTTCTTTCTCGGCCCGGTAACGTTTCATTGGATCATAGACATTGTTAGTTTTACTCGTCTGTTTGTTGGACATACGAATATATCGATCTTTTTGTTCTTGGGCACAGTTACGTTACTTGAAAGCAGTTTGATCCTCTCAAGTCCTGCTTTTGAACTTTGTTAGGTGGGATGGCAACAATGCTTAGTCTGTGGCGAGTTACTCCTCCCTGCTTTGGATGAGACCTTCCTGAGAATGCGACTCGGTGCTCCCAGATCATGAGTTCTGGTCTGTTTGGTTAAATAGGAACTCTTCTAAGACCTGGATGAGTGCCCCGCACTGTTACCTGCCACCTTTTCTGAGGGTTCGTTCCCAGCCCTGGGAGTTTCTTCACTTGTACGTTTTGATCAGCCTAGAGGTAAATTCTCCGCAGTATCTTGTAAAACACCCAGAGGATCATCTCTTTGTGGTTCTGTCCTCTGGTGCCCTCTTCTGAAATACTCTGGCCACCATCATCTCCTTGGATGCTCACCTGCATCTCCTTAGCAGGAGGAGTCCCCTGGGACCCAGAGGGATCGCCTCCCTGCATTCCGGTCTCGACCCTCTCTCGGAGCTGTAAGCCATCACAGGGCTGGCCAGGTTCACCTTCCATATCTTAAGTATCTTCACTGCCTGGTGTCCAGTGTCTTGAAAGCCATATATCATACAGTTTGTCTGTGTTAAGTTGCTTCAAGCAGACGGGTTCATCTGGTTCCTGTTAGCCCATGTTGGTTTGACTTGGAATTTCCTACGGCCCATGTATATTAATGACCAGAATCTTGGCATTCTACTTGGCTATTTGAGTTCCCTTAGAAAGTGCTAAAAATAACAAATAATTTGGTGTGTTCCCTGTAATATCATCTATTCTAAGGACGAGGCATGTGAAATTCCTAAAAGTAATTGAAAATTTCAAACAGCCATATTCACTCTCAGGGAGCAATAGAACTGAGGAGTTCTTGTATTGCACGTCTATCACATAGAAGCTATTGCTATACTTGTTTTTTTAAATGTTTATTTATCTATTGATTGACTGATTGATTGATTGATTGATAGGGACAGAGAGAAAGAGAGAGAGCGAGCGCAGGGGAGAGACAGAGAGAAGGAGAGACAGAATCCCAAGCAGGCTCTGTGCTGTCAGCACAAAGCCTGATGCAGGACTCGATCTCACCAATCGTGAGAGCATAACCTGAGCCCAAATCAAGAGTGAATGCTTAACTGACTGAGCCCTCAGGCGCCCCTATTTTTTTAATTTTATTTTTTAAGTAATCTCTATACCCAACGTGGGGCTGAAACTCACAAGGCTGAGATCGAGGGCCACATGCTCTACCGACTGAAGCAGCCAAGAGCCCCTACACTTGTTCTAATATAGTTTCACTAGGCCCTTGTTTTTCATAACTATTTTTCATCTATCATGTTCATGGATAGAATTTCAATGGGTACCCATTCACTGATAATTCCTCCTAACAGTTTTCTCAGCCAGAGCTTGGAAAAAAACAAAACACAACAACACTTCCTGCCAAGTCCTACATCTTCCTCTGTTGCGGACACAGGCATACATTGTAAATATATGTGAAATCCGTATTTTTCCTAGCTACTGGTTTTTATATTGACCGGTAAGTTGATTTAAAATAAGGAACTACTCTAGAGCATCAAATTATATGCAAACCAAGCACTTCCTGCCCATAATATTTAGTGTTTAGGTCGTTTGGTTTGTGATCCATTTAATTAACATCTTTAATTAAAAAAAATAAATTAAAGGTAAATGGAGGGCCATAGCTGCTAAATTCCCAGCGAGGGTTTTCTTTCACCACCTAAGTCATTGGAATTCTGTTCTGCTTCATTGCACCGCCGGCTGTTGTGGAAATTTTAATGGCGCTGTCTTATGCAAAGGGTGTGCTCTACAAGTAAAACAAATAAAAATGGGGAAATGTACACTTTGTACCTTTGAAAGGTTGCATGCAGCGGCCCCTGGGACTTGGGTTACAAAAACATCTGAAATGAGCTGGGCGGCGGGAACGTGGTGGGACCTGTTTGGGAGGAGAGACAGTTGACTAAGCACTGAATGATTTAGTGCGTCATCCATTATTTCCTGCCTGTCACTTAAACAGGCTATCTATATGCATGGTAGGACCGGGAGCGCGGAGAGGAGGTGGACACATGATTTATGGGCGAGGGCAAACACCTGTGGGTTAACCAGCTCAGAAATTAGCCACAAGTAGCATATTAGCGCAGCTAATCAGGCACGGTTCAGTATTTCGGTTTCTTGATTTGCCCATAAATAAGCTTCGATGTGGCTGCCCCGAGGCCTTCTGGTGATTAACTGCCTTGACCTACAGTAAAATACACAGACTGAGCAGCACAAGGGGGTTTGCAGGTGTGCACCGGAGTCAGATGACGTGAAACTTGTACCTCCGTGGGCAGAAGGTCTCTGAGTTTTGAGAATCGTGTTAAGAAGGCTTATCAGAGTACTTAACAATCAATTTAGTTTTCATTCCCCTACTCCTGTTATTATGTTGACAACTTGTAGACTCGGCCGCCCTGTGACCAGTCACTGGCCGTAAAATATTTTCTCCCTTAGTGTCTATCACAGAGCCTAAGGGGGGCGGGGGGGGTGGGTGGGGTGGGATTCATCCGTGTTACTGTTACCATTTTTAGTAAGATTCAAATCCTCTGTATTATACTTTTTTTGTGTATTTGTTTTTTTGTATTTTTTTTTTTACACGGGGGCCTTTATCATGAGCTAGTGTGTGTTGCTTATATCTGGAAAGATCCCTTGAATCGTCTTCCGTTTACACTGATTAGGCTGCACTGTTACATGTTTGAAATGAAAGGCAGCATAAGCCAATAGCAGTGGATCTAGGAGAAACCTATTGTAGCCAGTCTGTTAAAAACGTGTTATACATTATTGACTAGGTCTTGCCTCTTCCTTTGATCTTAGAAGAGAGACAAGAGGTTTAATAAAAACCAAACAGTCAGGACCCTGGGGCAAATAGTCTCTGCACTTTAGTGCAGGAGTTGAAGTTAATTATAAGGACAAGATAATTGATCTGGATGACTTAGGTATGTACAATTTCACAGGTGAAGATAAGCGCTCTAAAGAAACTAGCAATTCATCGGGACAATGAACGTTTTCCCCTGTTATTTAGAAGCTTTCCCCCCCCCCCCCCAAATCTCTTAGTCTAATTTATGCTGCTGGTTGTTTCACTTCTGAACTTCTGTTACCCCATGTAAAACTCCAGTTACCTTGGGAGGGTCAGTACGAGGGCTCGTTCCAAGGTCTTCCCCTGGCTGACCTCAGATCATCATAAACCTTGGGAGAAAGGGCAAGGGCATAACCCAGCTGCTTGTATTATCTCTAGTTAGCAGTGGTGAGAACAATAATGTGTAGTTACGGGGTGGTTAGGAGTGGAGATTAAAATACGGATACAGAGAGACGGTAAGGAGTCAAGGTGGTAAAAGAACCGTGTGCAGAATGGTAGGCGGTTGGTACTCTGAGTGCCCAAGGGCAGAGAAGGCACAGGTCCTCCAAGATTACAAGCCCAAAATAGTGGTGTCACTTCTAGAAAAGAAGTTCAGAAGAGGTCACCGAGAGATAGTAAACTATTTTAAGTGTGTTTCCATTTATAAGTTAATACATGCAGGAGAAACCCAGCTGAGATCTGAACGCTCAGCCTTCTCTGCCTTGTGAGTTACATTTTAAACCAAACAGGACCCTGTGGACACTGTTCCTCAAGGCAAGCGCATGAATTGCAAATGGTGACTGCTAAAAGCTTTCCCAGGGGTTTGCTTCCTGTTGGGAACCCTCCGATGATTTCATCCGTTTACCTGTGGAAAAACATCGCAATTGCCAGCCTGCCCCCCACACTCAGGGTGTTTCCATGCTATTACTGATGTGCAAAGGCTACAGATTTGGCACCACTGACTTTCTCTCATATTCTTCATGGAGTAAACCTGAGCCTCTTGTTCCCTGCAGCCCTTCTCTGAGCTGAGGGAAGGCATCCTCTCCCTGCCCCCATCCTTGCCACGTCTACAGTCAGAGTCTTCTGGAGAGTCCAGTCCTTTGCCTTCTCACAGCGTCATGTGCGTTTCCTTCAGCCGAGGGGTCCAAATATCGAAGCTCCATGACAGAGGCAGGCAGAGGAGGTGACAGACAAATAAGTGTTCATCTCCCTGAACTTATCACTGGCGTCCCCATAAATAGCATAATTTTCCAGACTCCATTACTATGGTAGAACCAATAGTCCCATCAAATATCCATGTGGGTTTTTTTTTCTATCTTTGAGACTCTAAGCATTGGCGTAAGGTCATATCAGTAATTCTTGCCTATGGACCTTGAGGGGAAATGATGGGTCACTTTGAGGCCAATGCAATTGAGAGTATATGTGATTTACTTGTACTTCTCCCCCCTACATCCCCCACCCCAGTCCTCCAGGCTGGAAGCGTGAAGTTTCCATTTGTTGAGAGCCTGAGCCTGTGAGTCCCCACTTGAAAGTGAGTTGTTTGTGTAGACCACCAGGTCCACACTGGACTAGCATTTCAGTTAGTGATACATTCTTCTTCCGTTAGTCCAGCCTGGCCTACCTTACTGATGGAACCGCTTTCCAATGGCGTTAACACTAGCCAAGGTCTCCTTCTGGAAAACGTATAGAACAATACCACTGGATTTAAATGAACAAACCCATGGAAAGCAGTATAAAAGTGTATGGCGTTGTCCGATAATTGTTAGCTGTTATAATTATCACCTGCAGAATTTTGTTTCTCCACAGGATTACAGAGCAGATCAGAACACATCCTTCATTTCTCCAGTGAGCAAAATAAGTGTTCTTCCCGACATGACTTTTTCAACATCCCTTTTTTTTTTAAAGGGGGAAATATCAAAATGATTCCCCTTCAGTCTTTCTGTTCTCTTCTCATGGTTATTATTCTCTTGCGATCAACTAACATAAACCCATTTCAGTTGTGCAGTATTTTATATGCTCTGAACTGGGGGAACATTCTTTTCCCATCAAAGCCATTGAAAAATCACTCTGCCCTGAATAGAAAGTCTGAAATTTATTTGAGAGAGAGGGTCTGCGGTTAACTCCATGTATCCTGGGAGGTCCAAGTTAGCTTACACAAGTTTTAATTGATTCCTAATTGCTTTTGTGTCATCTTTATATACGAGGAGACACATTCAAAGTAGAGAATAATAGTTGGTAGTCCCGTTTCTTCCACAGGGTTGAAAGAAGGCTGTTGTTTGTTATGAACACTAAGCAGTGCATGTGATCATTAGTAATTCTTTACATCTGTGTTTACCTCTGGAGAGCTTTGAGTTAATGCATCCTGCACATATATAAATAACCAGAAAATCAAGGAAAAGATCTCATTTTTTTCCCATGGACGTTACATGCTTAACATGATTGGCAAGGCATTATGATTCCACCTAAGAAAATCCTCTTGGCTAAGTACTTACCATTTTCTGACTTTGCAAGTTGGCTACAGGACATCTTAGCATATTAGTAATACTATAAATAATTGGCAATACTTTCAGATTAGCAGCCCTCTAAAGAAAGAAAGGGTCTTCAAACTTTCTTTTAAAAAAAAAGATTTTAATTTTCATTAATTTCAACACCCAACGTGGGGCTCGGACTTAACAACCCCGAGATCAAGATTCACACACTCCGCCGACTGAGTCAGCCAGGTGCCCTCACACTTTCCATTTCAACTTGAAGCCGGTCTGAGCATCTCTTCGAGAACATATGTGGTGACTATAGTTGATAAAGTTGTATTACTATATAATCAATGTTTTCTAAGAGAGTAGAATTTAGTGGTCTCACACGCACAAAACTGGAATTACGTATGGGGAAGGATGCGTAAATTAATTCGATGGGGGGACCCTTTCCCAATATATATGGACAACAGATCATCGCTTTGCAGACTTTGAATCTCTCACGATGTTGTCAATTATACGTCAATGAAGCCGAAACAAATAAAGAAATAAAGGGTTTTGCCAAAACCAGTGGGGTAGACTTCCCTGCAGCCTAAAATCAATCCTCAGAACCAATCCTTAAAAAGGTAGAGGGTACAAAGTAACTCCTCTTCAAGTCTTTCTGTAGGGAAAGCTCAAACCAAATGCTACCTTTTCAGGAAAGTGGGAAGAAGGAGGTCATTCCAGGCATTGCTGTTAGAAACCACTCACAGTGGCTGGCTTCCGGTGGGACCCTGAACTAACAGCATGGGCTGCCGAGGGCCAGCGAGAGGACATGAACAGGTGTCTTAATGGTGCCTTCGCCATGGCTTGTCCCGATTCATCCTGCAGGTGTGGGTGGGTGCCCTGTGGTGGCATCGATCCTGTTCTCGTCCATCAGAGAATATTACAGCTGCCCTTGCATATTTTGCTGTAAGGTAAAGCTGTTTCTCTGCCCTTCTGGTATCTGAAAATGCCTTTCGCGGTAGTTACTATATTGCACACGCCTTCTTTCTATGGGGTGTTTTCGTCACTAACAAATATTCACAAATTTGGGGCCTGTGCTGTCTCTACAAATACCTCATACATTATTTATTTTGCCTTAAACCCTGAGACTTCTTCATTGCTAGTGTTCCAACATTTGGTTCTATGTGTAATGTATAATGATTCCAAATTATTTTTGAAATCAAAACTACTCTTTTGTCGGTCATTTATAGAGTCAGTATCATCAAGGGATAATTGTCTCTAAAATTTTATCAGCAAAGATGAAGCTTGATTCATGTGGAATAAGGCCTTTTCACAATAAAGCTTGATTCATGTAGAGCAAAGGCATTTTTTTTTCAGGAACAAGATTGCCATATATTTAATTCTCCTTAAGCCTTTTTTGCTAAGCCCAAATTCCCCTTTCTGCCCTATCGCTTAGAGGCTTCTCATTAGAATATATTCATGGAAGAATCACGTCTACCTTGACACCACTGTTTTCTTTTCTGGACAAACAGAATGCTTAAGACACACAGGTAGGGAGTCCACTTTGTTTTGAGGTTGCATAAACAAAAAAGTGAGTTTGTGCAAAGGCAGCGGGAACTAGAAAATGCCGATTAAGAGTAAAAACAAAAACAAAAACAAAAACAAAAAACTGGGAGCCTGGGTGGTTCAGTCGGTTAAGCATCCAACTTCAGCTCAGGTCATGATCTCACGGTCCTTGAGTTCGAGCCCCGCATCAGGTTCTGCACTGACAGCTCGGAGCCTGGAACCTGCTGCAGATTCTGTGTCTCCTTCGCTCTCTGCCCCTCCTCCACTCACACTCTCTCAAAAGCGAATAAATGTATAAAAAATAAAAAAAAGAGTCGAAAAACTGTGTTCTCAGTCCCATCTTTGATCATCCAACAATCGAGAGGCAATAAAATAGGTCAAGACCCCTTGACCTCATTGAAAGGTGCGGCCGTCCTGAAACAAAGAGTTTCTGGCCTGGAAATGCACCCGTTTTCAGTTCAGGAATCGGAGGCTTAGAAAGACCACCTGCCTTGTGAAAGGTCAAGCAGTAACAACTAGAAGAGGCGGGTCTAGGAAGCGAGTCCTCAGCTCCCAGGTCCAGGAAGATCAGCACGTCTGCTCTCTAAACCCTGAGGGCTTGTGTGGTGGTGGCTCTATCAGCCTTGCAAGGTTGCAGTGACGGTTAAGGAAGTCAGGGTCTACAAGGCATCCAGCGCAGCATTTGAGACGTGTAAACGCTCTCTAATGCACCCATCTAATGGATCCATCTGTTGGTCACAGATGGTAATTGGTGGCAGGGGTAGGTGGGGGCGGGGGCGAGGCTCTTGCTTTGAGAATCTTCCTAGTTTTACTCTAGACGTTGACCTGGCCTTTTTATAATGCGATTTATTTCTTGAAAGTGAAATCTGCTGTTGACCTCTGTGGTAGACATCTTCAGCTCCTGGGCGATCAATCCCTTCCCCCTAAACGTGCAAAGATGTCAATGATTCACTCCTTATGGATTTATATAACAGAATTGACGGATGTCACTTCTGAGACTGGACACGCAAAAGGCCACGGCTTCTATCTTGGGGCCTCTCTGGAACTCTGTCTTACGTCGCCTGCTGCGGTACCCCGAGGACGCTGTCGCTGTTGAGGAGCTGGACAGGACATTACCCGGTCCCAAGGAAGCCCCGGCTGCTGTCCAAATAACAGCTTGACTGGGGCCTCACGTGGGATCCCGAACCAAGGATCCCAAGAAGCTATACCCGTGTCCAGACACACAAAAACTGTCAGATAGTAAGTCTTTGGTGTCCGAGGGACAACACACACTGGGGAAACTGGTCACGTAGCACTGATGAACTCATAAACGTGTTTTCTATAGAAAATTCCAGACATGTGTATTGGGTAACCATTGTTTCCTCTGTAGGCTGTTCTCCATTATATTTTCACGTTAGAATTAAGGCTAGATTTCAGTACATACCATGCTGAATGACAAGATCAGAAATGTCCATTCTCGAGAAATGAAGTCTCAGAAGACTGATGTAAAATAACCAGTTTAAATCACGACCTTAGCTCGATAAAACTGAGATCGCTTATCGTGGTTCATAAAATATTACTAAGTTGATCTCATTAGGATATTTTAAAGCATCATGATGGTGGCCCATCCCATCATCATTCTTTCACTTACTTGGCAGATGTTTGCAAAACATCCCACTAGATGTTAGGCACTCCTGCCATGGAGATAATTAGGACCCAGAATCTACTGTCAAGGGGATCAGAGTTCATCCTATTACTTTTCCATTTTTAAGCTGTTCCAACGCAACAGAAAAATCTTCCGATAAGTCTAACGGGAAATTTAAGGGAAGGATTAGCACCTTAAATTATGAAACTATCTAGATTAACCAACGGCAACCTCTGAGACACGAACATTGTGGAAGGAATCTACTTCTTTTAGCCAAAGGGAGGTTTATATATCAGGTACAGACAACTCAAAATGGCTACATGAGATCAAGAACTGTTTGAAAAGAGAAAAGCCCAAAGAGAAAAAAAGGAATGTATTGTAAGCACCCTGAACAGATATCTGATGATTCTTGGAACAGCCCTTGAGATGTCAAAGATGATAATACAGTAACAACATTTGGGAAGTATTTCTAGACTTACACTTAGCCTTTTGGCAGGAATTTATTAAGACAGAATAAGCCTGTGACTTTTCAATTCCGAGTACAATTTGTTTCTCTAATACATCCGCAGGAGTAACGTGTGATGGAATTTTTTCCTTCGCCAGCCCCTCCAGTGTGGATGATGATATGCTGTAATAGGTTCTCACAGGCCATATCTCAGCAATATAAACCACAACACGTGTACATCTGTGGCCCAGTGTCAGTGCCTTAAATGTACATCAGAAATGCATTAAATTTTCTGATTGCTATTCTGTTTGTACAGCTTGTTGGTTCAGATTTTCCCCTGTAATGCACTCTGTTGATTACCTGGAATTATCAGTATATCTTTGGCAGAACAAGCACACCTTATTCAGAAAAAAACAGGCATAGAGACGTGGCTTGAGCCCTTTTGGTGTGAAGAAAAACAACGGAAGTATTCCTGGGAAGTTAACACAGGTAACTACGTCCTTGTTTACTACCCCGTCTCAGAGGCGTTTTAACTTCCAGGTAATCTGGTCGGTATAGTCCTCCCAGAATGCTCTCAAGATTCTCCCCAAGTGCAAGAAACAAACACGTATGCAAATCTCTCTCCCGAAAGTAGAGGAAGAAGGAAACAGATTTCTGGGCTGGTCTACGTTCCACTCAGGCAGAATGCTCTTCGTTTCTTCTTGCAAGCCTTGGAAGGTGTGCAAATACATTTCAATATACATAATGCCCAGGATAAAAGTTGGAAATGCTTTTTAGAACCTAGCTGGCTCCCATTAGCAATGGCTAACTTTTCTGAGCCATACGATTCAAATAATTACTTTCGTGTCGAATATCTTTGCTCATATCAGAAAATGTGTGTTGAAGTATAAACTATGCCTGTCAGTGCATATAAAAAACCATCTCCTGACTTGGTGGAATATTTTACTATTACTGTCAAAGACCTTGTGCGTGCGTGCGTGTGTGTGTTTTATATACAAAAAGCCGTCACACTACATCTGTTAGGTTGGTTTTTGAATAGTGAAAATGTAACTACAACTTTTGTTCCTTTTCTTTTTTGATTAGTGACATGACTTGTAAAGTTTAGAAATATACTCAATACTCAAAGGACCACCAAAAAAAAAAAAAAAGGTAGCACTAACCAAAAAAAAAAAAAAAAAAGAGGGAAGGTTACTTACCTAAAATATTCACTAACTTTTTTTTTTTTTACTATTTATAAGAACAACAAAAAGGAACAAAGCATGAATCCTCGCCCACCTGGGCCTTAAGCGGAATTTGTCATTTGCAAATGCTGCTGGCATTATTCTTATTGCCCCAGTACTAAAAGTTTTAGAGAACAAATGATTCACAAAAGTAGCTGTTACTCATTGAGTGGCTCTGATGTTCCGGGCTCTGTGTTGGACACTGGGGAGAGAAATGGGAACAATTTTTCTACTAAGTTTTCTGAGAGAATTTTAGATTAATCTAAAGCCTTGTGTATTTACCTACAACACGCTGAAAGCTCCATTTGCTCTATATTTAGCCAATTGATCTCGTGGCTTTAACCTGATAAACTTATCCCTTTCCATTAGTCTAAACACCTGTTCTGGCTAATCAATCAAAGGGTGTTTCCTCGCTGTGACTCTCCTGATACTGTTTGGGAAAAGTATGGAAAATCAGATACACACATCATACATAATTTTAAATATGGTTACAGATCAGGAAACTGAGTTACCCTGTATGCCTACATTTGTGACTGTCGAGAGGGAGACAGAAACTGAATTGTATCCGCCGGACTAAAATGATCTGATCTTACGAAAGCCCCGCCGGATACCTCTTTCTCTGTTGAGCTCTTTCCCTGCTAATCTATTTTTTTTAACATAAATCACCATCTGTTGAACAATGTTCTAACCTCGCTGTAGCCTGAGGTTAGGCAACCTCAAGTATCTGCCGTGCACATCAGAATTAAGCAGGAGGTACAAGAAAACAATGAGACTATGTTTGCCTTACTTTCTGGAAGAGGTGGTACAGGGGCGGGGGAGACGCAGAGGGCATCCAGTGCCGGATGCTTTGCTCTGAATCTTTTAGGACAGGTGACGGGGGAGAATGATACGGACAACATCCAGCTTCTTGAAGCATAAGGAGGGACCCACTTACTTGCACCTAACACTTCCATGCATTTGTTGATATGACTCTGTTGTAATAATGCAGTCAGAAGGCGAAGGTCTTCTCCGTTCCATTTTCTGTAACTAAAAATCAAACCTGCTGGGAAAGGCTACGTCCATACAGAGCATTGCTTCTACATCCATCAGTGCCTGGTTTCTTGCAACTAGTGAAAACATCGTCCAAAGCAAAGGGGCATTAATTTTGGAGGCAAAGGAAATTGCTTAATTCAGTGGCCCAATCTCCTTGGCCCAAGTAATTCAATTCCCAATTCCCACGGCCCGGGGCAGTAGTTCAGGAGTTACTGAAGTGTTCTCCCAGACACTGATGCCGTTTAAAAGCTGCTTCGCTCAGTTTTAGCCATTAACTAGACAACCGTCTTTCACACGGTGGCAAGGCAGGACAAACATTTCACCCGTGCTTGTTCAAAGGACCTGAGTCTAAAGCTGTTAGGGGCATGACACTTGGTCAAAACTCTAATCAAGGGTGTGTTTCGGGTTTGTTTACAATCATCTGCTGTTGGTTTATATATATTTATATATGTGGTTTAAATATATATATATATATATTTCTCATCTTTGTAATGTATTAGGACATGATTAGAAACTCATCAAAATCTTATGTATGCATGTATGCATTTTTAGGGGGGTGGTTAATTTGTTCAGGGCAAACAGTCAAGTTTTGATGTGGAACCTAAGCATAATGCTGTTTACAATTCAAGTGAGTTAACATACAATGTAGTCTTGGCTTCAGGAGTAGAACTGGTGATTCATCGTTCACATATAACACCCTCCTTGATGCCCGTCACCCATCTAGCCCATCCCCCCACCTGCCACCCCTCCAGCAACCCTGTTTGTTCTCTGTATTTAAGAGCCTCTCGTGGTTTGTCTCCCTCTCTGTTTTTATCTTACTTTTCTTTCCCTTCCCCTATATTCTTTGAGTTTAAAATTAGGACTATTTACAGGGTGGAATTTTAAGAAGTTCTTTGCTCTCTACATAGTGATGTCTTTGGCAGTTTTAATGTTAATATGAAAGAAATAAGAAGAAGGAGAAGGAGGAGCGGGGGAGGAGGAAGAAAAATATCTAGCATAATCTATAAGAAATTCCAAGGTCTTTGGGATTCAAAGTCTGAATTATTTCATTTCCTGTTCTCAGCTCTGCCACCTTGGACAAGACAATCAATGTTTTGTCGCCGCAGATTCATCATCTTTAAAAATGGAGGAAATAATAACTTCCTTGCCGCCCTCACAACCTATTAACCTAATCAAGTGCTCAGAAGAGCTTAGGAGATTCTTTAGATACAGACATCTAGTAATCTGGTTCTGAACATAATGAATATAATACACATCGTGATAGGAAATAGGAAATAAAGAAAATCCGGGTAACAACGTAAAGAATGCAAAAAATAAACAAGGACATAAGTTTGATTCTTGCCCTGTCTTTGTTTTTGAAAGAAGAATGCAGGCAGTGTGAAAAAGTCTAAAAGGCAGCTTTCTCCATAAGCTGGTGATGGGCTGGCCTATTGTAGCTGCCTCCATGTCCTAGTATACACAAAGAAAGGTACGTGTCATGGGAAATTAGATGTGTGCAGTATTTTCATGTTCAAGAATTTGCAAGCCATAGACCTCGGCGCTGTTACTAACATCAAACGTGGAGACACTTGAAAAGGTCTGTACTGAATACGAAACTGTATTTCCATAGCTTCCTTTAGACACGTCATTTCTTTCTTTTAGTGACTTTTAATCATCTCCTATAAAATTGCATCTTTTTTTCAAGATGATACATTTCGAGAAAAGTATCATTACCAACAACACGATCTCTGTGTTTTAAAGTTTTTGCCATTTGCAAACACCGACTTTTTGGTGGGGGGGGAGCGTGTATAAATACTTAGGCAAGCCTCCCTCTCAAACGCTTTTTCACATGCGTTTGCGTCGCCATCGCATGGCTCTGTTCCTGCCACCTTCAAGGAAATTCAGAAGATAATGCTAAACTTTTATTTTCAAGCATCCATTAGTGTGCGTGCATATATTTGTGAGGTCTCGCGTGATGATTTTTGAATATGTAACTTTAATAATCGACCAGCCTGAGACAGTGTGGCCTTGGATGGCTGGTCTCTTTCTAATGCCATCAGTCTGAAAGCGATCCTGTGTGTCCCTTGCTTCTGCCAGTTGGCACTTTAGCCATGCTGAGTCTTGATGTTGGTCAGCTCTGGCCTCATCACATCCTTCCCTTGAAAACGTCTGAAGGAATGTTTAATTTGGGTCTGCCATCCAAGTGTGACTCCTCTGTGTAATTTAAGGAAGGAAATTACTGGATGAGAATAGGCAAGAGGTTTTAAGCTTGTTTATTTTGACCCTCAAAGGCCATCAGATGCTCAGCAGGTTCGGCGCTCCTGCAGGAACAAAGACACGTAGCTGTCGAGTTAAAGATTGGAGAAATTTCTGTGCTTCTCAGCCTTACTAAGGCACTCAGCTTCTTGACATAGCCTTAGAAGGATTGAGGCAACGGTCAGAAATCAGTGGGAGCTAAGAGCGTGTTCAAAATTGTGTTTCCAGAGCCCACACTTGGTACTGGGTGCTAACACTTGTAAACACATCGTATCGCTTAACTTGTGGAGATAAGTCGTTTCGTGGAATAATTCTGGAGAAAGGACCTGGTAGCTTCTGTAACTGTTTCTGTATCTAATCAATGACCCTGTTCTCCCTGTATACATAGAACTATTGATATCTACATACATATGCACCCACCGGCAGCAACAGCAACACCCGTTTCTACACCCAACGCACGTCTCTACCAACATTAATATCATCGCGTGCATCCGCACATACGTGTAACCTGTGTCCTTGTCAACATCTGGAGTTACATATACGTGTGAGTAACTATCACCATTGGCATCAGCAGCGACATCTATATCCGACTTAGTTCTGTATCTTTGTGAACGTGTGTCTCTCTGGGGATTTGCCATCAGCATTGACAACTGTATCACCACCTACATCTCCACCTGTCTTTACTTTCTCATATCTGAACTGTGTCTGTGACTATGTGTGCACCTGTTTCCGTGTCAACACGGACATTCGCGTCCACATCAATCTCCGTATTTAATCTATTCCCACGTCCATGGCTATTTCTCTATCGACATCTCCGCAGCAAAGTTCTACGTCTACATCTGCATCACATCTGTGTTTATGTCTTTGTCCCTATCTATGTATCTATATAACTTCGGTGTCAGCCTCAGCAATGACACGGACATCTGCACTGACGTGTATATCCAACTCATGTGTATCTTTAGACTGATGTTGCCATTTGCACATATGAATTTGCCTCTGCACGTACATGTAACTCCACACCTGATCTACACATACATCTCTGTCGTATGTCTATAGCTGATCTATATGTTGATTTTGATATTTATACTTAACCTACATCTCTGTATCTCCGATCTAGTATTTATATCTGTTTTTACATCTCTATGAAACTGACATTAGCATCAGCATCCACATCGCTGTCTACTTCTTTATGTAATCTGTGTACCTACATATATGTGCACACATATAACGTACATCCAACTCTTTTTTTAAAAATTTTTTTAAGGTTTATTTATTTTTGACAGAGAGCACAGAGCATGAGCAGGGGAGGGGCAGAGAGAGAGGGGGACAGAGAATCCGAAGCAGGCTCCAGGCTCCGAGCCGACAGCACAGAGCCCGACGCGGGGCTCCAACTCACGGACTGTGAGATCGTGACCTGTGCCGAGTCGGACGCTCAGCCGACTGAGCCACCCGGGTGCCCCCGTGCAACTCTTGGCTGCATCAACTTCATTTATGTCTGTATTATTTACATCTGTATGTCTGGATATCCGTACGCATACATGTTTGCATACGTATATCTATATAATGCCATCTAGATCTGTCGTTTCCATCAGTAGGGTGAGTTAGGTAGAGACTTCACACAAGTTTCTCTCTCTCCTTAATGAGCACGTGGAGGGGACTACAACCCCTTCCTCCTTTCCTTGCACATCTACTTTTCCTACTTCTGAGCCAGGGAGGTAGCATAAGAAGCTCATGGTCAGACTTTACAAGAATGTGATAAAATTTGGTTATAGAGTCACTGAAATATAGCGAAACAGCCGCGCGTGGTGTTCTTAGCATTTCTGTATATGGCCACGCAGAATCAGTGGCTGTTACAGAGAGAGGCATTCACTCCGTGGTGACAAAACAAACTTTGCTGGACTCAGTTGGATGACAGAATTCTGATTTTCATGTAGCGAGCAAGTTCCCCGTAGGGCAGGCCAACTTGTGGTGTTTCCCGGACCATGCTGGACTGGCTTCGGTCAGCGTGCTCTTGGCCCTGCAAGCTCACAGAGCCAGTGCTGTGGGCTAGGGCCGAGGAGGTCTTCATGCACGCTTGTGAAAGAGGGGAGGAGAGGAGATAAAGAAACTCCCCCTCCCCCAATATCAATGCTGATAAAAGGATTGCACATTTTTCTCAATTTACCTGTAATTTTTAAAAGCCCTAGTCTTTTCAGATGTCATTTCAGCCACACAGAATGTTACACGGTGCGGTCGTTATTCAGTTACTTTGGGCATTCTCTCAAAAGCCACTGAGAATATGTTTTCATAACTGTTATGAAACTAATCTCTTGCAAAATGTTTAGCGTAAAGAAGCACCCTAACTTTTGCTGGAAGACTGAGAACTTTCAGGCTGTAGACAGGCAATAGCTTCTTTCTGGACTGAGAGCTGTTTCATGGTGACTGCTGTCTCATTCTTGTTTTTCATGGAGTTTCACCTGTGAAGAGCTCTGTGCCTAACCTTCTAATCCTTAATTTTGCATCCTTCTGCTTGACAGCCATCTCTGCGATGCACCCTCTACCTGAGACCTGGGCAGTCAGCTGAGCAGTCACACTGCCCTCTCGGGGTGGGTGATGGGACAGTTGCCTCCCTCTGACACACAAGGACCTGGGGTCTGAAGTCCCACCATGAGTCGATCCTGGGTTTGCCTTTGGCTCAGAGTCTGCCGGTGCCTGGCCCCTGACTTGTGCTCTGGGTGGATTGCCGCTCAATCTTCCAGTTGCTGGGAGAGATCTGGATAAGTGTCGGGGGAGCCTGACTGGTAGTTGACAAGGAATCTCCGTGTCCCTGTAGGCTCCTTGTACACGGTATGAAGAATAGAATTCTACTGTACACACCTCTGCGAGACATCCCAAGCTTTCCTCTTTCCCACAGAGTGGCAGTCTCGTTGTATGACAAGCCCCAGAATGAGCCTGGGGATCTGCAGCCGGGCAGGAGTCCTAGAAATATTCTACTTCCACTTGGGGGCACCTCCGTCCCACTGCCCTGGGATTTCGCAGCCATATCTCTTGGGAAGCCCAAAGCTCTCGTATGGAAATTCAATACTCCTCTTCCAAATAGCTCCTTTTTTTCCTTGAAACTTGCCCCCACTCCGATGTCACCAAGCCTTGATCCATCTGTGACCATGTAAGACATAGTCATGTGACTGCTGTGTACCTTCCTGTCATTGTTCCACCTGCTCTCCGTGCCGGGCTAGCTTGCCCTGTGCTCTGGCACGCTGAGACTCTTGGACTTCATCAAGTAGTTCCCTTCCTCTGCAGCTTCTCACGAGTCCAGGCCAGAAGAAAAACCAACAGGGACTCGGAGGGACATCAGATAGCAAGGTTGGAGTACCTTTCCATGTGATGTTTCCATGGCTAGATCTGTCCCTGAAGTGCAGGCCACGGGTCTGGATAGTTGGCCCATTACACATCATCCGATACCTGGTTTCTAGAAACTGCCCTTCTGGTGGCTCTTCAGTTATTACAGATGGGAATTTAGCCCAGCTGCCACCAGCTTTAGGCTCTGTGTCATCTGTGCAATCCCTTGAAATCTATCCATTTACTCCATTGCAAATACCCTTACTTAAAGTCCTCCCCAATTGTCTCGTTCCGAGTGTGCCTTCAGTTACCTCGAGGTGGGGGGACTGAGTAGTACAGTGGCCCTGAGGTTAGCCCTCTAATCCTCAGAACCTTTGAGATTAGCGTTTTATCTCAGGTAGATGCTAACCTCAACTTGACTTTGAGCAAATAACATAATCGTTTCAATTTAACCTGAAGTTCATTCACCTATTCATTCGTTTATTTGTTCTGTCAACAATGTTGACTGAGTTCCAGGCACTGTTCTCGAAATGAACCCAACAGACCCAAATTCTGCTTTCCTGGGGCTCATGTCCTTGTGGAATAAACACATGAAAAACAAAGCAAAGCATATGTCTGTCAGATGGTGCGAAGTACTTTGGCAAATATGCAATAGTGTGAAGAAAACAGGGAGTGAAAATTTGGGGTAGTTACCGTTCTGGATAGAAAGGTCAGGGAACACCTCTCTGGTGACACTGAGCTGAGACCCGAAGACAGTGATGATGATCCTTGCTTTGACTTGAAGAAAGGGACGTCCAGGTAGAGGATACAACAAGGACAGAGATCCAGAGATGGGGGTTGACTCGGTCATCTCTACACACGGGGGAGTCAGCGAGGGGAGACAGAGAGCAGTGGGGATGGTGGGCCAATGCCAGGTCATGTCAAGGAGGTCCACTGCAATGGCTTGGCTTTCCCTTGGGGTGATGTAGGCAGCTACTGTGGGCTTACACAGGGGAATGGAATCATGTAACTTACCTTTTGCAAAGATCACTCCAGCTGCCATGTGAAAAATAGATTGTTGAGTAATGGAGAGGAGGATGGAAACAGAGAAATCTGTTGCAATAATATTGCCAGTGTGTGCCATTGCTGTTGCTGCATACATGCTCCTCAAACCTCTTTTTCTTTCTGTCTGCACAACCTCAGCTCATCTCCCAGCCTCTTTGCATCTTGAGGGTTGGGGTGCACGTGGCTCGTGCCCACACTAGTGTGAGGATAAACGTCATGTCAAGTCTGGTCCAAAGAGGGTAGGAGAGAAGTCCCTCTTTGTTTCTTCTATCTCTCATCTCTTGCCTACTGTTTCCATGTTTGTGCCTCGGGAAATATTGGGACACACATCTCAAGTGTTGGAGGCTGTCCAGATCAGATCCTGACGCGACAATGGAGAGGAACATGTTCTCCCCTCCCAACTCCACCCATGTCAACCCTCACGAACCTGTCACATGAAGAGTAAGCTTCCCTTATGGGCGGCTAGTAATATGTGAGGTTTGCTCCTTACAGAATCTAGCGTTACTGACCCTGACTGACACTGACATGGGCCCCTCGGAAGAGAATGCTAATGGAACACCTTCCTCATGGATTTGGCTTAGCAGCTGGGCACCGACACTGATGGAGCACCTATGTGAGGTTGAAAGGTCTGTGTCACACAGAGACAGATCAGGAGGTAAACGAGTCAGCAGCCCAGGGGGAGTGCTTGAAATCAAAGGGCCAGTGTGACCTTGATCAGCTTGCAAGAGTAAATGGAAGAAAGAGCAAACAAATGTGGGGCCTTAATGGGCTAGAAAAGTCAAGTCTTTCTATTTCTTAAACAGTTGGAAATTTAAAATGGTGGCTTCCTGCTCAAACCATGTAGTTCTACGGTGTGACACCGGGTTGGGAAGGAGGCACAGGTGTGAGGAAGCAAAGAACTGAAACTGATTCAGAGACTTTGTCTAGAAAGAACCTCGGGTGGAATTACAGGAAAACATGTCGGTGTCTAGAAGCTAACAATCAGCCGTATACTCTGTTGCATGGAGACATTCTTCGGGCGATTTCATTCCAAACAACAAAAATGGGGCCCCACTGCCCAGTGCTACAGCTCTGTTGCTTTCCTTTTCCCCCTCTTACACCTGTCTGGTGCTCTTTTCTCTCACAAGAAAAACAACCAACCAACCAACCAACCAAACAAACAAACAAACAAAAACCAGGGGTGAGTCTTGATGACCACCCTAGAAATGTTCA
Source organism: Panthera onca (assembly GCF_046562875.1). Taxonomy (NCBI): domain Eukaryota; kingdom Metazoa; phylum Chordata; class Mammalia; order Carnivora; family Felidae; genus Panthera; species Panthera onca. The sequence continues at coordinate 3,234,525 of NC_138339.1, read as the reverse complement.
ATTCTTTACCATTTCCTTTATTAACCTCCAAATAGAATTCTTCAGAATTACAGGTTTTAAAATTATGCCCTAAGAACTTCCAGATTTTCGCCAGAGACGGTTTGACACAATTCATTAAAGATCTCGTTTTGCCACCATTGGGCTATAAGTACAAAAGCAGCCTCTTTTCATGTCTCCTGTAACGTTTCACACGTAACCTCCTCAGCCCTGAAGTATTTACTTAGGAAACTGGGACGGTGAGACCTTTTCCGTCATCTTGCATTGGCCACTAGGTGCGATGTTGCGGGAGAGCGCCCGTAGACCCTCCCGCCATAGTGGTGCCATCTTCCCTTGTTTCTTTTCTCTATAAAATCAAAGTATTCTTGCAGCGAACTTGACATGCAGCGTGCCAGGTGACAAGTGTGGCCATACGGGTACCACTGTGAAATGTCATCACAGTCAAGAACGGGAACGTTTCCATCCCCGACAAACATTCTTCAGGCCTCTGTCTCATCTCTCCCTCCACCCCTCCTTGCCCTACACCCTCCTTATTTTAGTGCATAGGTCTAGCAAATATATCTGTAAGTATTTCATATATATTGCTGACATTGTACGTGGTCTCGGTCATTTGAATTTGTGATTGTTCCCTGCTGGCATAAAGGAATGACATTGATTTTTGCACATTGACCATATATGCTCCCTCTCTTCTAAACTCACTGATTAGTCTTAGTAGCTTTTTTTGGTAAATTTTCATCAGACCATTGACACAAGTATGTTGTCTATATGTAAGCACAATTTTACTTTATTCCAAACTTAATGTTTGTGCTTCTTTATTCTTGTCTTATTGCGCTGGCTGCAGCCTCCAATTTTATTTAGCATTGAATAAAAGTGATGATGGCAGACCTACCATTATTTTGGCTTTATTTTTTCTATGATTCCATATTTTCTCTTTTGTAGTTTAGTAACGATAACTCATTGGCTTTTTATTTTTATTGTTGCATTGACTTAGGACCATTTAACTTCACGTGTTATAGTAGCACTTGACGAATAGAGTCAGAATCTTACACTAGTAGGTTCGTTTTCCCCCTCCCTGACCTTTGTGTTGGTAGCATCATTTCCTTTATGTATTATAGACACGAGCTTGCATTATTAGCATTTTTGTTTACTCCTAGAGTGACTATTTCTACGGATCTTCATTCCTTTTTTTTTTTTTTTTTTTTTGATTCACAAATCCATCTGGTTTCATTTTCTTTTGCCTAAAAAGCATAGTTGATCACATGTTTTGCAGTGCGGGGAGGTAGGTGATGAATCCAGTAAGTGTTTGAATATTTGAAAACCTTTTTCAGGCCTATTCTCTTCTGGCCAAAGCTTCTAGGTTTGTGTATTTTTTGTTTCACTTTGTCTTTATTCTTTTTCTATCAGTAAAATAAAAACATGGCCCTACCGTCTTCTCAGTTACACTGTCTCTGATGAGAAAGCTCCTGTCATCCTTATTTGTCTCTCTGTCTGTAGAGCCTGCCTTTTCTCTGGCTGGCCTTAAGACGTCCTGTTATCGATGGTTCTGAGCAATTTGACTACGATGAGCCTTAGTATATATTTCTCCGTATTTCTTGCGCAAGGGATTTGTTGACCTGTTGGACCCTTAGGTTTACCGTTTTCACTAAACGTTAAAACCTTCAGCCGTTGTTGTTTCACATGATTTTCCTTCACTCACATAAATCACATGTACAAGAGGCTACTAAGTCCCATGGTCCACTAATATTACTTATTGGAAATTCTTCTATTCCTCTCTGCGATTCTGATAGCTTTTGCCACGTCTTCAAGTTTACGCAACCTTTATTCCGCAATGTCTACACCGTCGTTAATCTGATCCAGGGTACATTTTATCTCACACATTTAAGTTCTCATCCCCTAACGTCAGTGTTGGTCTCTTGTTGGGTCTTCCCTGTCGCTGCTTAATGTTTAAATGCGTGGGATGCAGTTATAATGTGCAATGTTTTAGTGCCCTCATCTGAAAATTGTAAATCCTCTGCTGTGTCAGTTTTACACGAGTTTTTAATTTACTGGGTTTTATCTTCATAATGGCTCATATCTTTCTGCTAGACTGACTGCATGCCTCGTTTGATTGGATGCCAGGCATTGTCGGATGCTGGCTTCATTTTGTATTTTTATAAATATTGTTGAGGTTTGTTCTCAGGCACTTTACTTGGCAAGAGTTTGATCTTTTGGCATCTTTCTTTCAAGACTTGCTAGGTGGAACTGGTGCTCAGTCTAAGGCTAATTATTCCCCTCCTCGGAGGCGTAACCATTCTGTGTCTTCTGCTCAATGCCCCGGGAAACACGACAGCTTCCATTTGGTTGATGGCAATGGGCACTCCCTCTGGCCCCCTATGAACAAGGACACTGATCTATAATCCTTTCTAGTGGCTCTTTCTCTGGACATGGGTAGTTCCCTCATAGATATGAGCAGATAAGTACTCAACAGAGTACTCAAGAGTAACCCTCTTCAGATCTCCGGTGTCCTCTTTTTGGGCACCCTTCTCCTGTATACTACTCCAATCAGCAAAAATACAGGTTTGGTCTTACACTCTTGGCTTTGTCTCCACTCACGGGGAGTCTACTAGGATTTGCCTAGGTTCTTCCTCTCTGTGACTTGCCCTGAAAATTCTCTCAAAGCTTTCGTTCTTTTTGTTTTCCATCTCTCAGAAATTATTGTCCTTCATTGTCTGATGATTAGTGTCTTCAAGACTACTATTAAGTTTTGTCCTTTTTTTTTTTTTTTTTTTTTTTACTTTAGGGAGGAAGATAAACCCAGTCTCTATTCATCTTGGTCTGAAGCAGAAATCTTTTTTATTACCTTGTGTCTTTTGTAAACAGCTTTATTAGGGTGTATTTATACATTATGAAATTCACCCACTTAAAGTGTCCAGATCAGAGATTTTTTTTTTTTAATTTTTTTTAATGTTTATTTGTTTTTGAGACAGAGAGAGACAGAGCATGAACGGGGGAGGGGCAGAGAGAGAGGGAGACACAGAATCGGAAGCAGGCTCCAGGCTCTGAGCCATCAGCCCAGAGCCCCACGCGGGGCTTGAACTCACGGACCGCGAGATCGTGACCTGAGCTGAAGTCGGATGCTCAACCGACTGAGCCACCCAGGCGCCCCCAGATCAGAGATTTTTAATAACCATACCGGGTGGTGTTATCATCACCATAAACCACTTTTGAATGTGCTATTCCCCATAAGACTCTTCGTGCCTATTTATAGTGAATCCCTATTTCCCCTGCAGCCCCAGGAAACTGCTAATTTACTTTCTGTCCCTATAAATTTACCTTTTCTGAAAATTTCATATCAGCGAATGATCCAATATGTCTCTGACTTTTTTCATTTAAAATAATGTTTTTGAGGCTCGGTCATGCCATGACATGTGTTAGTAGTTTATTCCTTTGTGATGCTGAACAATATTCTATTGCATGGGTACACCCTGAACATTTTTTGTCTGCCCATTCGCCAGTGAATGTGCATTAGACAATTTACAGCTTTTGGATATTACGAATAATTCTGCCACGCTGGTACATTCACATACAAGTCTTTGTGTGGAAATATGTATTTATTTCTCTTGGGTAGATATCTAGGAATGGTGTTGCTGGGAAGCAGGGTAATAATATAAATATGTTAGTTATATATATAATATTAATATATATATAAATATATTATATTATAAATATTATAATTATAATTATAACATAAAATTATATTTTATTATTATATATTAATATATAATTATTAATATATACTAATAATATATATTATATATATAAGGTATATACCTTTTTTGAGAAACTGCCGAACTGTTTTGGAAAGTGGCCGCACAATTTTACACTCCCACCAGTGATGTATACGGGCTTCCATTTCTCTGCGTCCTCCTCAATGTTTGTGATTATCTGTCTTATTTATTATAGCCATTTTAATAAAAGTGAAATGTTACTTGATCATGGTCTAAAGTCACATTCAAATACCTTCTTTGTTGATAAATTTGTTCATACCGGTTGCTATTATCTGATTGAATTGTCTTATTATTATTAAATTTTAAGAATCTTTTTTAAAGTTTGTTGATTGATTGATTGATTGATTGATTGATTTAGAGTGTTCCGGGGAGGAACAGAGAGAGAGATGGAGAGAGAGAGAAACCCTAACAGGCTCCGTGCCCGATGCAGGGCTTGAACTCAGGAACCGTGAGATCATGACCTGAGCCAAAACCAAGAGTTGGAAAACTGAGCCACCCATGAATTAAAAATTTTATGTAAATTCTGGATACTAGCTATTTAATGAATAGGAGTTATGAGGATATTTACTCCAAGTCTGTTGCTTGCCTTTTCATTTTCTTAATGGAATCTTTCAAAGAGAAATTGTGCTGAATTTTCATGCAGCCCTAATCTATTTTTCTTTCATGGACCATACTTTCCTCACCATGTCTATGCAACATTTTTCTAGGCATAAACCTTGACTTTTCTTTTTTGTTTTCTTCTAAAAGTTCTGTTTGCGCCCTTGTATTTAAGTCTACAATCTGTTTTGATTTAATCTGTTTGTGTCATGTGAAATGAAGACCTAAGTTCATCTTTTTGCATGTAGATATCCAATTGCCCCGACACCTCTTGTTAACAAGACTATTTGTCCTCGGCTACTCGCCTTGGCACTTTGTGTCTGTAATTGACTATAAATTGACTGTATTGGCTGTAAGTGACCATAAATATAAGGATTTATTTCTGGATTCTCAATTCTATGTCCTTGATCTACGTGCCTATTGTTACACCAGAATCACGATGTCCTGATGACTGTAGCTTTATAGTAAATTTTGAAATCAATTAAGATCATTTTGTCAGGGGCACCTGGGTGGCTCAGTCAGTTAAGCGTCTGCCTTCGGCTCAGGTCGTGATCTCGAGGTCCGTGACTTCAAGCCCCATGTCAGGCTCTGTGCTGACAGCTCAGAGCCTGGAGCCTGCTTGGGAGTCTGTCTCCCTCTCTCTCTGCCTTTCCCCCACTTGCACTCTGTCTCTCTCTCTCCGAAACTATTTAAACATGAAAATATTTTTTTAAAAAAAGATAATTTTTTTTCAGTATGTTGGCCCTTCTAAATGAACTTGAATTTCCATACACATTTTCACACGTGCTTGTCAATTTCTACAAAAAATCCTGCCAGGAATTGGGTGGAGATCGTATTGGTTCTATTGATTCTAAAGAACAATATGAGGAGACTTGTCATCTAGATGAGATTGACTTCCAATCAATACACATAGCATCCCTTTCCATTTGATTTGAAACTGCTTTAATTTTCCTCAGCAAAATATCGTAATTTTCAGTGTACGAGATTTGCATCTTAAAAGAGTTTCTTAAGTGTTATACTATTTTAATAATAGTGTAACTGGAAACGTATTCCTAAGTTTCTTTTTGGATTTTTTATTGCGTGTATATAAAAATACAATTTGCATATAGAGCTTATTTCCTGAAATCTTACTATACTTGATTCTTAGTTCTAGTGGTTTTTCTTTTGATGAGTTCTTAAGATCGTTTGCGTTTGGGATTAGCTTGTCTACAAATTAAGACTGTTTTACTTCTTCTTTTCTAATTATGATATCCTTTATTATTTATTATTATTATTATTATTAATGTTTAATATTATTTTGCATGATTAGTTATATTTTTCATTAAATCTAACTTAATTTTCTACAAATGTATTGGGAAAATGTCTGTTTCTCTCCTATTTTTCTTTTTTTTTTCCCTTTATATATTTTGAGAGAGAGAGAGAAAGTGAGCAGAGGAGAGGCAGAGAGAGAGGGAGAGAGATTCCTAAGCAGGCTCTGTCAGCACAGAGACCAACGTGGGGCTCAAACTCACGAACCGTGAGATCACGACCTGAGCCGAAATCAAGAGTTGGATGCTCAACCCGCTGAGCCACCCAGGCTCCCATGTCTCCTATTTTTCTAACATACTTCCAAATTCCAGTGATCTAACCTATGATTATATGCATTAAAATATAGACATTAATGAAGAGTTAGAATTTACATGCATTTATCAGGACACGATGTGATCGGATACACCCTCAAGTGGGTATGTTAACTATTTTCTTTGTGTCTAAATCTGAACTGAAAACACGCTTTATTCTTGATTGCCTCAAACTGTCCTCTTTCTCCATCCCTCTCTCCTTCCTTCTCTCCCTCCCTCGCTTTGCTTTCTCTCTTCTTGGTGAATAAGTGTGATGCACCGTGATGGGAGCACCCACTTTCCTGCTGTGTGAGGTGTTGACTGATTTGCATTACTGGGAGTACAAAGACTTGATTAGCGTGTTGCTGTCTCACAGCGCTGAGCCTCAGCCAGAGATAACAGTGGAGCCTCTGTTGGTACTTTATTCAATAGGGTCTGTTTATAACTTCAGCGGAGGCTGTGTTTTCATTTTAAAATGGCTGAAATCTAATTTATTTGGAAGAATTAGGATACACTTTCCCCTTAGAACTGTCAGGCCACACATGGAATAAAATGGAGCTTGACAGCAGTTTCCAGGGTACCCCGATGAGGCACGAAAACCGCCCTCGAAATGCAGCGCACTGGCATTCACTTTCAAAGAGGGTTTCAGAACTTTATCAATTTGTTTCTAGTTAGGTAGTACATAGATGTCAGTTTGCTCCTTTGAACAGTCTTTGGGGCTAGAATGCTGCTTTATTATGAATAATATGAATATGAGAAAAATAAATCTCATCTCTAGAACAGGACTTCGGAGCCCATCTCGAGAGGGAGGCGGTGAAACCAATTTTGAAAGGACTTCCAGAAACCTGAAAGGTCAGCCATTACAGCAACACGGGAACGTCAGAGAGTCATTAACGGAGGAGCAGTGTTGTCATCGCAAGTGCTTTTCAGTTTACTGCCGAGAAAGTAAATTCTTACCTAAGGTAATGCGTTATAAAAAGGAAAAACACTTTAAAAATGTGGAATCATCATTACTTTCCAAAAGATTTCCCTGAAGGACGGGAAGAGGGGAAATGTGATAAGACGCAGTGGGGAAAACACTTCAGTGTCACTGAAAGGGAGATTTGGGGCTTGGTTTCTTTGTTTTGTTTTGTTCTGTTTGGTTTTGCTTGATTTTGTTGGCTTGTTTCCAATTTAGGGGAGATAGACACGTAACAGACAATGGTATAGCTCTGTTGGTTACTACGCACATTGCATTATGCATTTCCAGCTCGCTCACAAATCTGGGGTAAGACTGAAATCGTAGAAATAGGGTCAAAATGAAAAAGAAAAAAAAAATACTCTCCAAGGAAGCAAAGGAGAGCAGAGGTAGGAGAGAATAACACAAACAGCCGTGACAAGACGAAACATCTACGTGAGAAAGTTTTTGACAGCAATGTCCCTTACCTCTCCGGGATGCTATAGGTTTGCTTGCGTTTAATGCTCTGACTAAAGGCTGGTTTCCATTTGCAAACCCAACGTGCCACAATCGAAGGGATCAGTCACGTATTATCGTTCAACACAGTAGCCTTGGGGCTGAGCCTCGCGGGTCATAGAGGTGGATGCCCATGGCACTGAACATCCACCCATGTGGGCAGACATAAAGACACCTGTGAACGGCTACTTTGATGCAGACATGGAAAGAGGAGGATTTCGTGGCATGTATTTTAAAAAGAGTAGGTCCATCTCTCCTTTTCGCCTTGATTCACGTTCCGTGAAGAGTTCCTGAGCACACAGGCATACGTGGGCGTACACAGAGCAGAAAGAGTAGGACGCAGCCATGTTAGCCGTACCGAAGGGCTATACCTGGATATACCGGGGGAAGGGGGCCAATTGCCCAGGAATGAGGTCCCTCACAAGAGAGCTATCTTGTAGTGCAAAGAAGTCAAAATTGTTAAGCACGCTGAACATAGGGGCACCGGATTCCATGCAGAAACTGGGTTTGCCCCGTCGGAAGATGACGTTGATGCTTCTACAAAATGGTGTCCTGACACACTAGATTTACGTATCGGGACGAGGGTAGAGCTCAGAAATGTGAGGTTGAAAATAGTTGGTAATTTGCTACCTAACATAGGGCTTCTGTGTGCAGCGGGCCAGAGACCCGTGTTTTCCAGCTTTCTACTTCAATCTACAGGAACGACGTTCAGTAGCCTCCAGAATAATAGCAGTGGTGTCCCGATGTGTCCTCAATAAACTCCCTTCCAGTGTTTGCAAAGGGACTGGCTCCTTACGTATAATTCAATCAGCAACACGGAAGTGTAATTTTGTTCCCTTTTTTAATGTACAGTTCAATGACTTTTGCAAATTGTGTCCGTTCACGTAAGGTCTGCCACACACAATTAGTAGAATTCTTCTCCCCATCCCCGCACCCAAGTTCTCCTTTTCCTGTTGGGAATCAATCCCAGCACCCACTCCTGGGCCTCGTCCCCCCACGACAAGGTTTCCGTCATCGAAGATTCCTTTTCCCTGTTTTACAATTTACTGCAAATGGAAACAAACAGTGTGTATTGTTTCTTGAATCTTTTGCTCAAGAAAAACTTTTGAAAATCATCCATGCTGTTTCATTTACTTTTGTTTTTATTGCTGAGGGGTGTCCTCTCATATAAGTCCACCGAAGTTTGCTTATCGACTTACCTCCGGTTGTTTACCTCTGAGGGCTGTCACACATACCTTATGGATAGTATTCCCCTGATGGTTAATAACATAGAGCATCTTTTCAGGGGGGTGTTTATCATGTGTGTGTCTTCCCTGGGCAGATATCTGTCTAAATATCTGGACAGTACTCAGGAAAACGGGGTCTCGGGGTCCCCGGCCTCGGGTACCTGAAGCACAGGTTCCTGGGCTTGGTTTCTTTCTGCTCTGTTTCTACCGTGCTTCCTCATTCTTACGCATTTAGCATGAAAATAAAACAGAGCTGTGGTCAGAAGAAGATTGACTACTTCAAGACCTGTGCGAGCTGGGTGAGTGGCCCTCTTCCCTTCGTCCAGCTGCCACGTGCAGTGGAGTGCCTGGCTTCCGGAAGGTCGTGGCGAGATAATATCAGACCATTTGCGGTTTTCTATGGCTGTTCTGCAGAAGCGAGAAACAGAAAATGTTGTTACTGACCTCACCAGCCAGGGCTTGAGAGAAACAAATTGAAATATTGGCATCGATAAACCAACACCGCTTTAAATGAATATCCTCAATAAATTCTTCTGGCTTCTTTGATTTATAAAAATCAATAACCCCAGCGTTAAGTAAACCGATGTCTGTGGCCATGTGCCTGGACAACCTTGCATTGTAACAGTTGGATATTGCACACCTCATTCACTGGATATTTGGGGGAATCGACGTTCTTTGAACGGACCAGAGAGAGTGCCAGGAAATAACACCCTGGCAATCAAAAACAGGGCCAATTTTATTTTTTGGCTTCATTTTCTAGGTTGCTAGCGTGAAGCTGTTGGGAGAATCGTAAGGGACCGAAGTGAGAATGCAACTCAATAGTAATCACCTGTGCCGCCGATATAACTCTCCTTTATTGGAGCCGGGGGTGGGGGTGGGGGTTCCTCGGCCAGTGGTTGTGGTTAACACGAGAAGTATACCTGTTGTTTCATGTATGGGAGTATCTATATATTTTTAGATATATGTGTATATTTAACTATTTCAACAGAATACAATTACATTCATCAAATGTTATGTACCGCTCGGCGTGTCTGACTTAAGGGGGTCACAGCCTGCACCTGAGCCCCACGGGCAGACCCACCTGCCTGACCTAGACCCTGTCGCCGCGATGACGCCCCCGTAGCAATCCTTAGTCTCAGACACCCAGCTTCCGCTGATCCTAGATTGTGGCATTTTCCTGTTATCTTACCTTTTCTTCAAATTCTAGTAGCTCCAAATTGTCCACTCGGCTCGAATTTGACCCCAGAGGAGCGCTCGGTAACAGGCGTGCAGTCACACAAGCTAAGCTCAGCTCCACGAAGGGGGAGCCCGGACGAGCTCGCCTTTTTCCTGCGGCTCGGCCCCCGCCTGGCCTTCCTCCGAGCCGCTGATGGCGTGCCGGTCCGGTGGCACATCTGTCGCCACTGACCTAGGTCCACACCCTCACCTTCGGTTTCGACCGCACGCCCTCAAAGCAGGAGCTGCCACCCTGACCTCACCAAGTCAATTTCACGTTTTCTCTCCCACCTTCTTTGCCCCATCATGTCCCGCGCGTTCCTCACTGTTCCCTCGGCCAGTGGAGATGACCGCTTAACGGATGTCCTATTTCCCAGCCCCGCCCCCCCATCTACCCCGACGGGAGCAGATGGGTCTCCTTTCCTCCCTCCGCCACCAAAGTGCTGTAATTCAAGCAAATCCTTGGTGAGGCCACGCGGAGGTCTGCAGTCCCCCAGCTCTTCACCCTGTCAGTGGGAGCGAGTCCAAATCCCTCACGTGTCCTATGTGCCACACGTCACCCGGACTCGCGGGCATCTCTGACGCGTGGCCTGTCTCTCCCGCCCCGGCCCTCGCCTGTAGCTTCCCTCAGTGACACAGGCGTAAGACCCCGGCAGTGGCTCCTTTTACCAGGGACCCGCTCTTCTCTCCCTCTGAATTCCCTGGACCCAGAACACAGCCTGGTACACGAAGGGCCCGACCCGTGTTTTCCGAGAGCTGTGCCATTTCACTAAAATGGACTCAGTGAAGATAGAGGGTGCGGGACTACCCTTGGCGAGTGGAAAATAAGTCGGTGGCGGCCAGCGTGACTTGCCCCTGCCCACTGACTGGACCCCTTGCTATCTAAGGCTCTGGGAAGGACAGAAAGGCTGCTGGCATGAAAAGAAAGCAGCGGGTGGTGTGAAAAGGGTGTCTAAGCACACTTTTGTGCTCACTCAAACTTTTTCTCTTTGTCCTTCATCAGAAAGGAACCAGAGCTAGAGTTAAAAGGTCAAAACGTAAAGACAAGCCCCGTCGACTCGACAACATATGAATTATTCACAGGATGTATGAGCCAAGCCGAGATGCCCAGAGATACGGTTTTCACAGCAACGATCAGGAAAAAGGAGTACACCTTGTGGTAAGTACGGGCACCATTGCTCACGTGACATGCCCACTGAACTCAATTAATTTCACACAGGGTTGTTTTTATTCTCCTGAGCCCAGCCACCCACCCAGTGCCCCCCACAACGCTGGGGCACACACACACACACACACACACACACACATCACATAACCCTCTACCACTGGCGTAAGGGGGTAACTGTTCTCTGTGACAGGATTCCACCTAGGATGCCATCCGATTGCTGGTCCTGTCTCCTGAGGCTCTGTTTGGCCCTGACAGTTTCTCAGGCTTTCCTTGTTTTTGATCACCATTCTGAGGAGTACTGGTCATTTGTAAGATGTCCCTCAGCTGGGACTAGTCCGATGTTTGGCTCACGACTAGGCTGGGGTCATGCGTTTCAGGAGAAAGGCCACAAAGGCCACGAAGTATTCGCACCACAGCGGACGGAAGGCGTGTGCTGTCAATACGCTCGCCACGATTGATGTTGACCTTGATTTCCTCGCTTAGATGATGTTCTCAGGTTTCTCCACTGCAAAGCTACTCTTCCTCTTCTGGGCATTGTGCTCCTCGAAAGGGAGCGAATGCAAAACCCAGACGGAAGCGTGTGGGGATAGGGCCCGCCTCCCGGAGGGCCAAGGGCCCACATAAAGTCTTCCGCACAGGACATTCACATTCGCCCACGTGTGTTTACTTATTTCATCATTGATTTACATCAGCGTCAACCTGTCACGATCGACCATTTGTGCCCCCCAAATTCACGAGTTGAAACCTTACCCTCCAGTGTGATGGTGGTAGGAGGGGTCTTTGGGAGGGGCTTAGGGTCAGATTAGTTCACAAGGATGGGGCCCTGGGAACGGGATCCGTGCCCTCTGAATCGGGAGCAGCCTGCCTTCCCTCCCCACTGTCTCCTCCTTAAGGATAAAGTAGAAGTGGGTTCTGCCATCTGGCGGAGGGCTCTCAGCAGAACCCCACCGCCACCCCCCAGCCGGCACCCTGACCTTGGACGGCTAGCCTCCAGAAGAGTGGAAATAATGGCTATCGTCCAGGCCACCCAGTCCATAGGTTCTTCTCTAGCAGCTCAAACTGGCCCAACTCTATTAGGGACCTTGTCGCTGAAACTGTTAACAGCTTTGGCCACTGGGCACTCTTCACGTGGCTCCTGCGTCTTTTTGACACATCCCTCATCATCATGGGGGTTGTTTCCGTTGGTTCGTTAGTTCTTAGCACTTCCATGGCTTCTGACAGTAGCATATGCACTGTGTGTGTGCGTGTGTGTGTGTGTGTGTGTGCACGCACACGTGTGTCTCCTTTCGGCCCTGGGCCTCAAATCAGCCCAGGCTCTTCTCATTGGGAAACACGTTAGACTCTGAGACCTGAGAGTCTTGGCGTGGCTGCTCCCAGGCCCTCCCGGCTGACCTGCACGAAGGTGCATGTGCGCGAGCTCACGCGTGAGACATTCCTACGTGGAACCATCTGTACCTGTGTGAGTCCAAGCAAGAATTCATACCAATGCCCGTCTGTAACCAGTCCTCACGTGGGTTCCTCAGATCGCCTTCCTCTCTTGCCTCCGCTGTCACCACCCGTCACCGCCTGTCACCACCTGCCGTCTACTGCTCGTCTCTTCAGTCGCGGTGCGTGTGGCACCGGCAGACCTGCTAACCCTCCCCGGCGACCACACGGCAGGAGGAAAGTGCTGGTGTAGCTCACTCTGCTGGTACCTGTACACACTGGCCTCACTGCCAGTCACTCGGGCCTCTGTCTCCGTGCAGCCCTTCCGGGGAGTGTGATCCACGCATTGTGTGCACATGGCCAGCTTGTCACGTCTGTGCCGGGGCCCGTGACACCTTAAATGATTGTTTGTTTTAATTTTCATGTACAGGGATTCACTTTTTGTGCTCTCGGGTTCTATGGGGTTTGACAAAAGCATCGGATCTTCCCCACGAGACATTCCTTCTATAAACCCACGGAAGCATGGGAATCCTTCTCAGACCCAGGCCGCCAGGAGCTTCTCACCCACTGAGTTCCTAGGTCTTAGCAATTGATCAGAATTATGACTTAAGTGCCCTACAGTTGACCAGGCCGCTGTCACCCCAGGGGAAGCAGATCACAGCTGGGGTGATCTTAGCTTTGCCCGCCTCCTGATCTCAAAGTGGGGACTTGGCCAGCACCCTCCGTGCCTTTCCATATTCATTCTGTTCAATTCTTTATTCTTTCTTTTTTTAATGTGTACTTATTTTTGAGAGAAAGAGACAGAGACAGAGACAGAATGCAAGTGGGTGAGGGGCAGAGAGACAGGAGACAGAAGGTCCAAAGCTGGCTCCGTGCAGGAGGAAGAGATCTCGACGGGAGGCTCAGACTCATGAACCCGTGAGATCATGACCTGAGCCAAAGTCAGATGCTTAACCGACTGAGCCATCCAGGCGCCTGCAATCCTTCATTTTTATACACTCTTTGCATGTCTGAGCTCAACCTGGAATTCTTACCTTTATTTCTGGAGGAGAATTTTGCGGATATAGAATTTAACGTTAGACAAGGTTTTCCTCCCCCGTTTAGCTCTTGGATATGCCATCCTGCTGCCCTCTGGTCTCTTGTCTCTGAGAAGTTTGCTGTTAATTGTCTCACGTCCTGCTCAGGACGCGTTTTCCCCACGCTGAGTTCAAGATTTTCTCTCCTCCTTCAGTTTTGAGCAGTTTGCCTGGATGTGTCTGGGTGTGGGCCCTGCTTGCAGCACGTTGAGATCTTTTTCCCGCTTTTTCCCCTGCAGTGGTGCAGCCTCTCTCTCTCTCTCCGTCTCTCTCATTCCCTTCTGGGGCTCCCGCCTTCTGTCCCACACCCCCATGTGCCTCTGCCCCGCGGATTCCTGAGACCCTTCATTCTCCTCCGTGCTCTTTCTTTCCATTCTTCCAGGTTGATCATTTCTATCGATAGATCATGAATTTCAGTGAGATTTCCTTCAGACAGCCTAAATTTATTGGACTCTTCAACTCCACAATATGCATGTCATTATTTTTTTTTAGAACGTGTGCTCTTTTCTTGACATTTTCTATTTGATGAGTCAGTGTCATAAATTTGCTTTAATTCCTTAAAAATGTTTCTTGTCCAATTTTTAAAAACATGTTTACAATGTGGTTTAAAGTCTTTTTCTAAGTCCAACATCTGGATCTCCTCAGAGAAACTTTCTATTGACTGTAATGCTTTTCCTGTTACTTCGCTTGTCCCATCATGGTTTTAATTGCATAATTTAGGGAAGAGTGTCATAATTCTGGATCCTTGCCTCACCCTGGGATCTACTTTTATCCTCCCTGGGAATCGTCTCTGTTGCTGTTTTTTCTTTATTTAATTAATATGTTACTTGGGTATGTTCTGTGAAGCCTGTCTCTCCAGCGGTGGGCATCCACTGACATCTCTGCTGAGTTTTTACTCTTCACTTCCTGTTTTTATTCTTAATTTTGGTTCTAATTTAACTTGGGGGTCACATCACGTCAGCAGAGCGAAATGTTCCACCAATCGTTTGTCAGGGTGTTTGTTCAAACACCTTGAATCAATAAGACTTAGGGGATTTGCTGACAGGTCTGTGTGTGCCTTGGAAAGCACATTCAAAGCCAGCTGTTTGCAAGGCTTCCTTGGCTTTTACTTGACCCTGGACCTGTCCGGGCCACAGAGTTATGTGGGAGCTTATAAAGCTTATAAAGCCCCCCCCCCCCCCCCCATGGCTGTCTCGTTCCCTTTATCTTCCAGCTACATTTCTGGCTGGTCTGCCAGTGTGTTCCTTGTCTCACTCGGGACCCCAAGCTGAGACCACCTGTAACTTTGGTCTCCCCATTCACAGGACACTCAGAAGGCTCCCGCTTCCAGCAACGACTATGCACTTGGGGTTTTCTGTGTTCTATCCCAGATCAAGTCAGTTCCCTCCAGAAGCAACGCTGTTGCGTTCACAGCCTGCATTTGCTCTTGAAAAGCAACTGATGCATTGAGGGTGGGTTGAGAGCGTCCTTCGACAAAAACGCCAACGTTCCACTGTTTGTCCAAGTTGGATATTCTCCCTTGAATCAACGCTTATTAATTTTTGAACTATCTGTGGCCAATGTCTAGAGTTCTAAAACGATGGATTTTGACAATTTTGTCCAATATGATTATTGACTGGGACAGAGGATTCACTGAGCTCTCAAGTTTATTAAAATTAGTTCTCCTCCCCAACTCATTGCATTAAGTAGACTCTGGGAAATGGGTTTTCTAGTGTGCCCCAATCATTTTCAAAGATTAAGGGAAACTTACCTGCTGGCTTATTCTACTTGTTTCTGTGCGGCTAAAACAAAACACTTATATCCCGACTGTAAAAGTTGGAAATTTATACATTCGAAAGCTTTCCTAAGTGTCTCTTAAAGTTTCCCTGTCACCTCCCCCACTGCCATTTTTTAAAAAGACCAATTGAAATATAATAGAGGTGCTGAGAAGATTTGCTATAATCTTCTCTTGCCCAGTTTTGCAGTCCAAGTAAAGCTACTTTAAAGTCCTTTTACATTCCTGAATGGAGATGAACTGATTAAGAAAATCCGTGGAGAGAGCCACACTGCGGGCTTATGTGAATGTTGGAAGCTGCACATGTAGAATCTTACGGAGAAGCTCACCCTTCCAGCTTCATTTGGGACCCGCGTCTGTGCCTGGAAGAATGATCGCTATTAAAAGGTCCACTATAAGCTACAGACAGACCACGGATCAGGGCATATTTGAAAAATTTTGAAAGCTAATCCTCTGTGTTTCTATTCAAGATAATAAATACAGATTTTAAGTTATTTAGATATACTTTGGAAATCAAATTCTGCAAGAGTTACTTATTATGCTAAAAGACATACTTTAGTTAATTCAATTGAAACATTTGAAAAAGCATATATTCACTCTATAGAAAGGAAGTCATATTATACAATATGCTTGCAAGAAAAATAATAATTTCCTTATGAATGTTGTTTGGAATGTCAAAGCTGCAGACATCATCTTTTTATATATAACTTCATGGCTGAGTTCATCTGTTTGAAGGAATAGGGTAACATCGAAATTCCCAGGATAGGCCCAAATACTCAGTTGAAACAAATGTTTATAACATTGTCTTTCTGCGTCTCTATCATCACTTCAAGCTTTTTTTTTTTTTTTAAAGAAGAGGTACATTAGAATCCCAACTAAAAATAATTCCATATCTCTTCACAATTACATCCTCCAAAAGAACAGAATGTTCAAATTCATTGTTCAATAATCACTAGATAGTTAATAAATTATAATTTCTGTCTCAAAATTTTTGTAAGAGCTATTCCTTTAAAATACGTTTCACCTGAAAATCCTGCTGACAATTGTTTTATCACACTCAGTTTATGAATGGTGGAAATCCCAAGGACATTTTACTGAAATCACTCGTGGGATGTAGTCTAAAAATCTCAACACTGATGGTTAACTGACATCCTTTTTTTGGTTATTTTCTGCCTCTTGAAAAAGAGAGGGATGCATTTTATTCTGCTTTTTAAAATAAGGTAAATGTAAACCACATGATAGTCTAAGAGAAAAAGCATAGAAAGAATCAACTGGGCATTTGCATTCATACTTGGTTCCTCTAAGTTTTGTTCCTATTTCTGAGTATTATTTCACTCAGACTCATGTCGATTTCAGTAAACAGAATTCATCTGACAAACTTATCAGAATCGTTCTCCCCACTAGGTAAGGGGAGGCCGCGGCATTTAAGGGAGCGTGGGGCGAATAAGGCATGTGTGAGGGCATTAATTCATTTAAAGCCCACTTAATGCCTCTGTTTTAGTACCATTGGATGTAGAGGGCACTGGGCTCAATGTCTGGGACGGAGAAATAAGTGAAATATGAAACCTGCCCACAACTACCTCAAGGTGTGGCAAGCAAAAACAAAAACAAAGAAACAAAAACAAAAACAAAAAAAAAAACAAAACAAAGCAAAAAACCAAAACCAAAACCAAAACCCAAAACCCAAAAACCAAACCAAACAAAAAAAACCAAAGCAGTTTGGTGATGTGTGATGCTGATCTGTAAGTGCCCGGAGAAAGGCAAGCCCAGGATACCCAGGAAAGGAGTCCCCATGAGTATTCTGGGGGACCAGTGACCCTGGAGGTGTATAAAGGCTGAAAGGCACAGGTGGTTCAGGCAGTAAAAAATATGTGTGCAAATACACAAGATTACTTAGGCCTTCTGGGAATGTGTAAGTCGCTTCTCTTAGCTGGAGGTGGGGGCTGAGGAGAGATGAATCCCAAAAGGCAAATCGACCACGGACATGGTACATGCTGTTAACACATTGAAGGTGTCTGGCCATCGCCCTCGAGATAAGGTGGGGTGCTGCTGAAGGGCTCTTCAGCGGGGGAGCAACATGATGGGAACATCAGGGGTGAAACAGTAACACAGTCAAGGGAACCGGGCACGTGATAGGGCCATATTTGAGTAGGCATCGCAAAACAGTGTCTGACCAGCCAAAGGAACACCGAGGAGCGTCCAGATGGGAGACGGAACTTGGAGGTGCTTTTGAATGAGACTCCCAGGTGGCTACTCACGTTGGGACGTTGAGAAAGACAGAGTGGCCCAGGAGGATGCTCACGCTTCTTTCCCAGCGACGGGCTAGAGAGTCACAGAGGTGGCGACCACAGTGGCAGGAACGAGGCCCGGAATGTGATAGAAGAGTGAAGTAAGCTGAGAACATACCCGCTCACGGAAATACTGAGTTTGGGGAGGTTCTGACAAGGATTTAGAAACAGAGGGCCAAGACGCATGATGATATTTAAGTCGAGATTAAAATTATGATTCAACAGAGAATACAGGTCATAGCTAAATACATCTGAACATAGTAAAGTATTTCACTAAGAAGAAGAGAAAAAAAAGTAATATTTGCCATAGGTTTTCTCTAATAATGGTCCCCAATACCTCAACCTCCTGATATTCATAGCCTTGTATAATACCCTCCTCTCGTGACTTGCTTCTAACCAATACAAGATGGCAAGGTTGAGGGGCTGCCCTATCGTGATTAAGTAACAAAATACTCTAACAAAATACTGTTCCTGTCTTCTTGCTAGCAGACTAGCCTTCTTCACTTCTAGGCTTCCGCCATGTTGGGAGTCCAAGGTGAAAAAAAAACTAAGGGTGGCCCTCAGTCCAACAGCCATCAAGGAACTGAATTCTACCGACAGGCATTCCAACTTGGAAACAGATCCTTCCCCAGTTAAGTGTTCAGATGAGACCTCAGTTTCAGCCAACACCTGACTGCAGCCTTGTGGGAAACTGAGAGACAGGACGCGGCGAGGTCGTGCCCATATTCCTGACCCACAACCTGTAAGATAAATACATGGGTGCCATTTGAGGCTGCCAAATTTTGGAACAATTTGTTCCTCATCATTAGATAACTAATGCCACATTAGTTATAATAACTAACATAATATTAGTTATAATAACTAATTAGATAACTTAACGCCACATTAGACAAAGAATAAAGAAAATGTGTAATACAGTTCTCAAGAAAGAGCCAAGAAGTAGGAAGAGAATCAAGAGAACACACTCTTTGTGACATGACGGAAGAAGGTAGTTCGAGGAGAAAGTAACAGGTTTGATATTAGAGAAAAGCCAAGTGAGTGAGAACTGAAAATTAACCATGGAGGATCTTTAACTTAATAAGGAGGGTATTTTTACCTGCTTTCAAGTGTCACAGAAGTGATCTCAGTTAAAGGAAGAATGAGATTATGGGGAAAGAAGGACTAGAAAGACCAGGGTGTGAAAACTGAAAGGTGGGAAAATGAGTGAGAGCTGTTCTCGGGGATAATTAGGATTAAGAGGGGAATTACCTAGCAGAGGTCAAGTTGAGAATGAGCCTATTTAGTCAAGAATGTTGCTACAGAGTGCTTAGTGTAAGAGCATTGCTAGCGTGTTTGAAAACATTGATTCAAAAAAACCCCACAATTGTTGGAGCAGACAGACCATTCCAGATTGGAATGGAAGGAAAGTCATGTGGGGATCTCTGGCAAATGAATCATGGGGGTCCTGAAGAAATGGCACCCGAGGGGCGCCGGGGTGGCTCAGTCGGTTAAGCGTCCGACTTCCGCTCAGGGCATGATCTCGCGGTCCGTGAGTTCGAGCCCCGCGTCGGGCTCTGTGCTGACAGCTCAGAGCCTGGAGCCTGCTTCGGAGTCTGTGTCTCCCTCTCTCTCTGACCCTCCCCCGTTCATGCTCTGTCTCTCTCTGTCTCAAAAATAAATAAACGTTAAAAAAAAATTAAAAAAAAAAAAAAAAAAAGAAATGGCACCCGCTCCCATGGGGGGCACCCTATGCCTCAGTAGTATTTCTGGGCCTTCAGCCTGATTCCTGTAGGCCAAGCCAGTGGGGCCAGGATGGACCCGACCCACTCGATGTGGGCACACTCCTTTATATTGTGCTTTTTTAACCCCTTGGTTGCCCTTGGAAACGGTTGTTCAGTATGTTAACATTTATGTACTTATTCTGGGGGGACCTGCCTCCCTATCTTTAGGTCGGGCTGTCCAAGTATGATTGCTGGGGAAAACAATTGTGTTTCACGAGATGAATGCGATTTAAAAATTGCTACCATTGCCTATTAGAATTTTTAAAAATGCATGTGTTTGTAACCTATGTGTATGATAAAAACAGCCTTTTAGCTTCCAGTATTTTTCCAGCAATACTTATGAAATAACAACAACAATAAAAACTTGGAGAAAATTATAGTATGCTGGACTGGTTCTGCTTTGTATGCGACACTTCTCGGATAGAGGTATAGATTTATTTGCATCACGAACCCCCTACCTGTCTTAAAATTTGAGATAAATATCACGAGAGGATCGTGGATCTGCGTGACCCACAGGGCGTGCAGTTCTCTGACATCAAGTTGATTTTTCTAAACGCACAGCGTGATATTCTAGCACTAAATTTCAGAATGCAGCTTAAATCACAGAAGCCATAATATGTCAAATGATCCCGCACTCGCACGGGGAAAACAGTAAGTAATGAAAAAGCTATGATTGCTTTTCTGTCCCTCCAAATGACAGTTATCACCTCAGTGGCCTGCTCCGGGCGGACCGGTCTAAACCTGACACACTAAAGGGATAACGTCATCTAACAGGGTAGTTACAAAAATCAATACAAAACCCATTTCAGAGATACTCTGTGTAAGAATCCTGGTGTAATGTTCATTTATTGAATAGGCCTGGGGAAAAAAACACAACAACTTTTTCTGATATATATGCCTTACCTCTGAAGCAAAGGAATTCTGTAGGTAAGCAATAATTGTATTTTTCAATCTATTACTTAGACTTGCCATGGCTCAGGCTGAAATCTAATATATGGGTGACGGCTATGACTCAATTATGGGGCCTCCACCGAGTCCTAGGGTATTCAGAGAGTAAAGGAGCAGAACAGGACAGCTCTCTGTGCTTCTCTGGATGAATGAGTGAGTGGGAGTGGGTGCGTTTGAGCCCTTTTCATTAGAAGCTCATCTTGTCGCCTTTTTGACTGCTAAGGGATTAGAATATTTAAATCGTTCTGTTTAACCAGGTCGTGCCATTTCCTTGGGTCCCTTGCCCCGGCTTGCTTATCCCATGCTAAGTCCACGATGAGAAAGGAATGCGTTTCTTTTTAATGAACAGATGGTCAATGACTCCAAGAGGCACTGGCTTGTGGGGAGTGTCCTCTTAAATGTTGGAGGCTGACAGCCAGCTGGCACCACGGTGTTCTCCCACACGCTCCTCTGAGGCCAACAACCACGACAGAGCCCTGGGACTGGCAAATCTTGGGTTCAGCCAGAGGGGTGGTTATTATTAAAAAATAACCATAATAAAAAAGCTAAAGAAGGCACGTAGCGAGGTCGCCCGACACAGCAATGTGCAAGGAAACATTCCGACAGCTGGTAAAAAGATTTTAGCTCAAATTAGTGTTACTCCTGGGAAAGGCTTAATGAAACCCGTTCCATCAACCTACACACCAGAAGTCCAATCATCTTAACCTTCACACTTGATGACATCACACTGTTTCATTACCTGGACATTCTGATTCTAAATGAAGAGCCGTCGTGACATTCTTCAAAGCACAGAATATTAATGCCAGCATTGAATGGGCAGAGCAATTCATTTTCAGATTCTTAATGCTAATTTCACAGGGCTAATATTCACTTGACAATACTGCTTATGAAACCTAGTAATCTCTTGGATTTTAATTATTCTCTACCCTTCCATAATTTTCCGAACAAGTATTTATGAAATGACCCACTAAGTCTTATTGGTACAGCTCATGCTTGCCTGTTCAACAAGTTCTAAAATTTGGGAGATATTTTGGCTGCCGTCCAAACACTCACATGCTCACTCAGACCAGAGGTCACATTCAAACGTCTCGTGTTACCCTAATCAATCATAATCAGGGTATGTAGTCTGCACACTAACAATACACAGCTTCAAATATTTGGGTTTGCACTGAATGCCATAAGGTGAAAGCCTAATCTTAGTCTTGTGTAGAAGCCAATTTTGTATTATTACCTAATTTGAAGTATTAAGAAAATTAGCTTTTAAGCTTCAGAGGGTTTTCCTCATTTGCTGAGGGTTGAGTTCTGATACCGTTATTCTTTTAGCGTCTATACTTGAGGGTACAAGTGCACAGATTCTGTCCCTGGATTACTCATGACTTCAACAGGCACTGGGTGTCTTGGGCAAAGCACCTGGTCCTCTGAGCTTCAGGTTTCTGTTGTTGTTGTTGTTGTTGTTCCCTTTTGTAAAGTGGGAGTCGAAACAGCATTGAACTCACAGAGCTGGCACGGGTCTTGAATGAGTCAGCGTATGTCACGGGTTAAGATCGGTATCACTAGCAGTTTCCTGTTTCAGGTATTTCACTTAGGTCTTTAATCCATTTTCGGCTGATTTCTGTATATGGTGTCAGGGAACGTTCCGACTGCATTCTGAGGCATGTGCATGTCCGGATTTCCCAACACCAGTTATGAAACAGACTATCCTTCCCCCATTGTTTGTTCTTGGCACCCTTGGGGGAGATCAGTTGACTCTAAATTAATGGATTTGTTTCTGGGCTCTATTCTGTTCCATTTTTCTGTATGTCTGCTTTTATGTTACTACCATGCAACATTACCTTATGAAATCAGGGAATGTGATGCCTTTAGCTTTGTTCTTTTCACTCAAGACTGCTTAGCTATTCGGGGACTTTTGTGGCTCCATAGCAATCTTCGGATTTGTTTTTAAATTTCTGTAGAAAAATGCTACTGGAATTTTGAGAGGGATTGCAGTTAATCTATAGATTATTTGGGGAGTAGTATGGACATTTAAGCAATATTATATCTTCTATTTCATGAGCACTGGATGTGTTTCCATTTACCTATGTGTCTTTTAAGTTTTCTTGACATTTTATAATTTTTAGTGTACAAGTCTTTGAGTTCTATGGTGAAGTTTCTTTCTAATTATTTTATTCTTTTTGTTGCTATCTGAATAAAATTAAGAAAAATGTTAAAGCTTCTGCATAGCCAGATATATATATATGTGTGTGTGTGTGTGTGTGTGTGTGTGTGTGTGTGTGTAATAAGACGTTAGTATCCAAAACACATAAGGAACTCAGCAATTCAATAGCGAAAACATCAAAACAAATAACCTGATTAAAAACTGTGCCAAGAACTCTAATAGGCATTTCTCAAAGAAAGATATACAAATGACCAACCTGTGGGGCGCCTGAGTGGCTCAGTCGGTTAAGTATCTGACTCTTGATTTCAGCTCAGATATGATCTCATGGTTTGTGACTTAGAGCCCCGTGTTAGGCACTGCGCTGACGGTGTGGACCCTGCTTGGCACTCCCTCTCTCTCCCCCCTTTTTCTCTTCTCTATCTCTCTCTCAAAATAAATACATAAATTTAGAAAATGGCCAACAGATATAGGAGAAGATGTACAACATCACTCACCTTTAGAGAAATACAACCCAAAACCATGATGTGGTATCACCTCACCCCTGTTACATTGGTCGCTACCAAAAGGACAAAAGATAGCAAGTGTTGGTAAGGATGTGGAGAAGAGGCAACCCTCGTGCACCATTGGGGGGAGTGTAACCTAGAGCAGCCATGATGGAAAACAGTGTGGGGATTCCTCAAAAATTAAAAAAAAAAAGAAATAGATCCACCACATGATACAACAATGCCACCTCCGGGTCTGTGTCTAAAGGAAGTGAAATCAGTATCTTAAAGAGATCTCTCCACTTCCATGTTCATTGCAGTATTATTTCCAATAGCGAAAATGTGGAAACAACCTCGGCGTCCAGGCATGGATAAATAAATAATGAAAACGTGGTAAATAATGGAATATGGTTCAGTCTTAAAAAAAGGAAATTGTGCTATTTGCGACAACACAAACAAATCTATAGGGCATTGTGCTGAGTGGATTAATCCAGACACAGAAAGTCGACTACTGCATGACCCCGCCAATATGTGGAAGCTAAAATAGTTGAACTCATGGAACCAGCAAGGAGAAAGGTGTTTGCCCAGGTGGAGAGTGGGAGGAAAGCCGGGGGAATTAGGGAGATGTCAGTCACAGGGTACAAAGTTTCAGTTGTAAGATGAGTAAGTTCTGGGAACCTAACGTATAGTGTGGAGACTACAGTTAATAATAATGTATTGTACATTTGAAATCGGCTGAGACAGTAGTTCATGAGTACTCTTACCACATAGACACACACAAAAGGTATCTATGTGAGATACCATATGTGTTAATTAGCTGGATCGTGGTGATCATTTCATAATGTATATCAAAATAGCCTGTTGTACACCTTCAGTGTACCTATACTCATATACATTATTTTCTTTGGGTTATATGTCAATAAAGCAATCATTAAATAAAATTTTAAAAAATCATTATCTCCAACAGCATAAGGCATGGATTGCTATCTCCGAGAAGGCATTATCTATTTTTACCTTAAAATTCCAGTTACCTCAACTTCATCCTATGGATCCCTCTCTTGGTATCTGTGAGGGACTGAGGGGCTGGGTCCCTAACATTCAAGGCTCCATCAAGGGGACAAGTTTAGCAAGTCTTAAGGTGGGTGACAGGAAAAGCAGGGTGGGTGTCTTGCTCAGGGACCACACTGACTCTTCCCACAGGCTGCCTCAGCCACCGATGTAGCTCGTGGCGCAATTACCCATGCCCTCCATTTTGCTTGCTTTGGCCTCCAGGGGACGGGTAATAAAACCTTTACAAACTTGCCACAGAGCAACTGTTCCTGTATGCCTAGGCTCTTGCTCTGCTCATACTGTCTTGATGACAATTGAGTCTACACTACGTGAGTGAAGAACTTTTTCCAAGTGTGATGAAGCAAATCAGAGAGAATGGTTGGGTCAAGATCTCTAAAACAGAGAATGTGACATAACCTTCTTATATTTACGATCTTCTAATTGCTTGTCTATTTTACCTTTAAAGCTACACGAAATAGGTTCTGGGGTCATTTGCTTTTACAATCCAGAATTATCTTTGGAAATGAAAGTCTACAAAAGCCATCCGGGTTGCCTTCCCAGGCTCACCACATCATACGCGTTGAGTAATCAAACCAAATGAACGTTTTATGACACGTTGCAAACCCTTCTGTATTAGAAGCATGTGGATAACGTATGACAATGTTGTCAATTTATTTGAAAACCCAAATGGCATTGTCTCTGGAGTATAGTCATAACTGTGAAAAAAAAAAGACATGTACTACCTTACTACAATTAATTTACGTGGTTACTGTTACCGCCTTCTAATAGGGAAAAAGGGGAAATCTAAATCTCCTGGAAGAAGATAAAGGAAAGCAAATTCCGGGTCACCTGGGTGGCTCAGTGGGTTAAGTGCCCAACTCTTTGTTTCGGTCCAGGTCATGATCTCACACTCCATGGGTTCAAGCCCTGAGTAAGACTCTTTGCTGACAGCTCAGAGCCTCCCTGGGATTCTCTCTCTCCCTCTATCTGCCCCTCCCTGGCCTGCTGTCTCTCTCTGTCTCTCTCTCTCTCTTCCTCTCAAAAAATAAGTAAACATAAAAAAAAGAAAAACAAATCCTTTCTAAGGTAGTATATTCACATCAAAGAACTTAAGTAAGGAATCCGCTCAGTTTTCATGTTAGCAGTTAAAACAGCCAGTTCACCCATTAGTGTCATTGACGACTAGATCAGCTTGTTAGCGGCCTGGCATATCTTGCCACAGGGTTTGGTTCTGCGAGGACACAGTGGGCAAAGACAAAGATCATCTTCCAAATAATGGTTTATGCTATTACTTACCTAACAATTCAAGTGTGACATGTTTTGGTTTGACACTATTTAAAGAGATAAATACTCACACCATAACTACAGTAAAGGATGCTTACGGGACATGTGCAACGGAGCGTAACGTTTAAAATACATCTGTCCCAGCAGTATTAAAAGGGTGAGGTCCTCGATGGCTGTGTAAGCTCATAATATTCAGGTACTTATTGTCCAGGTGCTTCTGTGAGGCTGAGTCCCTCCTGCCCACTGCCTTCATACCTGGAGTGAATTCTGTTTTTCCTAGGTTAGGCACAATTGTTTTACGCACCACGTAGTTACTGGCTTTGAAGCAAGGGAGATTAGGTCTATTTCAAAGGCCCCAGCTCTGTTAGCTAAGATACTCCCCACAGGCACTCAGCCAATTGCCGTGTCCGCAGAGCATAAGAGTCACTTGACAATACTTGAGCTTTGGAGAATTCTCAGCAGGATGCTGCCAAGACCCCCGCCTGTGGGAGCCCTTAGCTAAGTAGGCCTGCCATTTTAACCACCCTGTCCCACCTCCGACCCCTGGAGATTGCATGAAAGTAAGGAAAATGCACTCTTAATCCCAACTTGATGCTAACTGAGAGCTTTATGGGTAAAAAAACTTGAACAAGAATGCCTTCTGGCTCAGGGCACACACCCAGTGTGTGCAAAACAGAAGGGTTTGCAACGTGTCATAAAACGTTCATTTGGTTTGATTACTCAACGCGTATGATGTGATGAACTTGGAAAGGCAACCCGGATGGCTTTTGTAGACTTTCATTTCCAAAGATAATTCTGGATTGTAAAAGCAAATGACCCCAGAACCTATTTCGTGTAGCTTTAAAGGTAAAATAGACGAGCAATTAGAAGATTATAAATATAAGAAGGTTATGTCACATTCTCCTTTATAGAGATCTTGACCCAACCCAAAAGGCTGTTGTCTTAAAGATTTGGCCTGTCTTTCTCTAGCTCAGAATGGTCAACAAAGAGAAAGGCTTTTCTTCCTTAATATGTGCACGACCCCCCTGTTCCAAGGTCTTTATTCTGGAACTTACATGATCAAGGAAGAGGCAAAACACTTGCTGAGCATTCCATTTCTTGCTGTGAACAGTGTGTTATACTTAGAAGTTCAAACCCCAACTGGGATCCTCTCCTTACAGCTCACTCTGGTTTTATTCCACCGTCAGATAACGCAGGCTTTGGGGGAAACGGTGCCTGGTGCCTCCTCCCCTCAGGAAATGGTACCACCGACCACTCGACTGCCCAAGGTGGTAGTTTGGGGATCATCTCTCATTCTACTCTTGACGTCCTCTTCCTCTCCTCCATCATCGCATCCTGTTAGCCCACGGACACAGTATGTGACTGACTACGTATTTATCCAATGAAACAGTTGGTTCCAGGGACCTTCGATAGTGAAGCTAGATCAAAAGATTAAAGTTTAAGACCAAGCCCTTTCCCTAAAGGGAGACGAGAACTCGGGCCGTACAGATTTGAAGGAAGAGGTGACGGTCAAGAAAAATCAGGACTGGAAACCGGGTGACTTGTCACACTTGGGGCATAGAAATAGTCATGTCTGTAGGCGGTTTTACATTCCAGAAACCTATTAAGCAGACTGTAGCAATGCCTGCCAGTTACACTCAGGACTTTCGTAAATTCTCATCTCTCCTAATCCCTTATAGGTGGTGCTGCGAGGAATTAAGGGAGATTCTCGGAGAAAGGGCGTCCTTCCAGATTCCCTCTTCTCCTTGTCATGAGGAGGCAGGCAGAAATCGAGAGTTGCTGGTATGGACAAGCGGCTACAAGGGTCAGGGAGTGCACATTTTGTGCAGAATGGCCAAACGCATGGTTCAGGAGCGGAGCTGAGATAGAGCCTGCAAACACACGCACACGCACACACACACGCGCACACACGCACACACGCACATATGCATGCGCAAAGAGTCAGGGAATGCATGCCCTGTGCAGCGTGGCCAGGGGATTTGGTATTACCAATGTTTTAGGAGCAGTCAGTCAGTACTTGTATTTGACAGCTGTCAGTAAAATCTAGCACATGTTAAGCGGCTGAAGGATATACTTTTCTACTCTTGGTGAAGATAGGATCACTTCTTCCTGCCGCCCTTGAATTTTCAATTATCATGCCCCTTCCTTCTAGTCAACAAGAGAAAGGAGACACTTGTGGCACGAGAGCAACCTCACCAAAACACCTTCTGGAGCAGTGTTGTTGATGACTGATTGTTCTCGTAACTTTCTGTAATTTTCACCTTGACCATTTGGGTTTTCATACTTCTAATCCTTGGAAATTGTTCATAAATATTCACAAATTGTTCATATAGATGGGCAGTGGACTTTGGGTCTTACCATCCGAGCATGGGGTCTGATCCCCCCCGGATGACCGGTGGTTGGCACCGGACAGGGCTGTGCCCCGTGGAGTCACCAGGGTTGTGTGGGGTGATCAGAACCCACATGGAGCACAGTGGCACCCTCCACGGTGAGGGCTGTGTGTATCCCAGTCGAACCCGGCCACGTGCACCCACCACGTTCCTCCTTCGCAAAATTAGGGCGCGCTCCAGTAATCACATTGAAAGCATTTTGATTTTCTCTGTTATTTATTTCCCTGAGAGTAAGTCTCAGATTGTCACTTAGTATTATTTCATTGTGACTTATAGTGAGTCAAGGTAACAAAATGAAAAGTCTCTAGAATACTATTTGTTAGAGGTTTTATTTATTTGTGAAGTTTTAATCAATGATTCTATTTGTTACTCTGAAGAGAAAATAAGTAACCTTCTGTGGTCTCTAAAACCAAAGATTACAAGAAGAAGATATGTCATTCTCACAGGTTTATGGTTTTTTTTTGTTTTTTTTTTTTTTTCAGAAAAGATTGTTAAGTACAGGGAGTTGATTTCCATTCACAAGGAGACACCCATATTGGAAAATGCATGCATGTATTTTAAAGTTTGTTTTTGGGCGCTTGGGTGGCTCAGTCGGTTAGACGTCTGACTTCAGCTCAGGTCATGATCTCGCAGTCTGTGAGTTCGAGCCCCGCGTCGGGCTCTGTGCTGACAGCTCGGAGCCTGGAGCCTGCTTCGGAGTCTGTGTCTCCGTCTCTCTCTGCCCCTCCTCTGCTCATGCTCTGTCTCTCTCTGTCTCAAAAATGAATAAAAACATTAAAAAATTTTTTAAAAAAATTGTTTTTGCTTGAGAATTGATATTGTGTGTGTGTGTATGAAGTAAAATAACTTCTCAATTATGAATTTATAGAGCAGACTTATTATCCACGTCAGAATCACACAACAATAGACTTTTCAGGACATCATTGGGTTTGGAACCAAGTGATTTGACCTGTATCTCAATCCATGGAACAAGGATCCAAACACTGACATCTGCTAGAGGGGAGATCTATCGTGAAAACGATTCGTTATATTTTCTAAATAGGAAGTGATATATGCAAAAATGTGAATAAAACAGACGATGAAAACATGACTCCCTTTGATTCTTGTGGTACTATTCCAAAAAACACACACGTACATGCACACACACACACACACACACACACGCACACGGAAGAAAGGAGACCAATACAGGGCCAAAAATGTCATTTGTTAGCGTAAGAGTTTGTTAAGACAACGAGATCTCCATATTCTACCCAGATCCCTCTGGGAGTCCTCAGTCCACAGAATGATCCTAATTGAATTTTCCCTGCCTAAATGGAGTTGCCCTGACGTGAACTCGCTTTGAACATGATGACAGGATAGGACGTCTCAGAGCATCCGTTCCCTGAGACCTGGGGCCCTCCTTCTATTACCTCCATTATCTAAACAAATAACCTTGGACAAATCAATTTACATTAATCCAACCTTGTGGTATACAACTCCCTACTCTCCTTCAAAATGTCTCAATCAAGATTCAAATGAATTTGCTTCAATATTTAACTACGAAAGAACTTAATCTCCTTACTTAAAACTCAAGTCCATTGAACATTATCTTCTTTTCAAATTAAAAAAAAAAGAGTTAGAAACCTAAATGGAAAAGAATAGAGATCATATGGAATTATAGCTTCTTTATATTATGAACAATAGAATTCAGAACGTCCTCAAGACTTGAAAAAAATAAACCAAAGGAGTAGGATTAGAGTCTAAATTTGTCACAGACATTCTTTCTCTTGCTAATGAAAGTAGCTCTTTGGTTGACAGGAAGCTTTCCTGCATTTCTGGATGCTCCAAGCCAAGAGGACTGAGCATTTGCAACGGTTCATGAGGATTTCTGGACATGAGGTAGATTAGATTGTTCAGAAACAGTCACTCTTTGTCCCCCTGCCAACCGTCACTCTCCGTGTATATTGGGCTTTGCCATGGGCATTCGTGTTGGTTTAAACCAAAGCATTGATATGGTGGACAGAGGATGTTTCTTTCTCCATGATTTGGTGCCCAGCCAAGTAACTTGCTTGGGTTAATTGGAGGTTATGAAAAGTCATGCGAGAAAATGCCATTGTGATAAGAAGAGTGTCCTTGGATATTTATCACCCTTTCAGCCTGTGGCCAGGATGGACACACTTGGACCAGACTTCAGCCAAACGTACAGGGACATGCCAGGCCCTACTGGCTCATGGAAGATCCAGCGAGTGGAGCTCAGCCTGTGTCAGTGACGCCAGAACCCATGAGGCACAAACAATCATTATTGTTTAGGCCAACGAGTTTGGGGGAGCGCAGGGTGGTTACAGAGAAACAGCACTTACAACGGCACTATGTACCCAGGGTCAGCCCCATTAGCTGGATGGTGCCACGTCTCACCTGTGTATTCTGCCAGGTCCACACCCTCCTTAGGGTATTCCCATAGTTGTCGTGGATGGCGATTAATATGGGGGCAGTGGGGCGGTCGTGGGGACCGAAGGATTCAGAATGACACGTCTTGAACAAACAACGCAACTTCCAGAAAAAAAAAAAAAAGGTGGGGGGCGGATATTTGAACCCATTTAGGACACCAAAGTTGGAATTAAGCACTTTTTTGTTAGGTGTTGGCTGAAGTAATAAAGGTCATATAGTCCCTAGGCAGATAAGACTTGCCATTCTCGCCAGGGAACTCAGGGGACACGCTTCAATTTTCTTCTCGAATTTGAGGCTTGAGGCTTATGTGTATGTGTGTGTTCCTGCCACTGTCTATTAAAAGAAATCATTTTCAACTTACGCTTTGTTCAGTAGTATGTTAAGTACCTTACCAGTAAGAAGGAAAGTCACTGAGAATGTGGAATTCTGTTTTCCGAGTTTATGTGTAGGTGGTGCGTATATTCTATTATCTGCCCCCTCGACGGTTACCTTGCATGTTTTATTATCCACTACACCACCGAATGTCACCAGCAATTGAACGTAACTCCCAAAGAATACGGTTAACATTGGTAACTTACGAAGAGTTTGGAAAGTCCTCTGCCATTTTTGTCGCGCATCGATTCCCAGGATGCAAATGCTGGAGGAGAGAGACAACGCCCACGTCTGGGTTCTGTAGCAGAAAGGGAAGAAAAGCCTGCTTTCCTAACAACGTTGTCCCATGATTTATAACGACTTCATGCTCTTATCTTTATAACGAATTTCCAAAACTATTTAAAACAAGAAGCTGGCTACTGCCTGGAATAATACCGAGGCCAAGGTGTGTGGCTCAGGAGACATTGGGTGTGACCCCCCGCCCTCAGTGCTACCTGCCTGGTGGGGCGGGGGAGAGGGGCGCTGGGCCAGGCAGCTCAGTGTCACCTGAGTGATCACATGTGCTGTGGCCGGGCTCAAGCTGGATCACACAGAGCAGTCACGGAAGGGAGGCACATTAGCCTCCCAGGAGACAGACTTTTCCCGCCAGGCTCAGAGGCCAGGCAGGGCCTCGAACAATGCATACAAGGAGGGACAGGTGCAGAGACTTTCTCCAGTTGGTTGAATGAAACGAGAAAGAGAACAGACTGGCAGAGCTGTGGCCATCAGGCTGGGATTGATCTAGAAGCAGCCAAGGACTCAGAGCCACGTTGGGAGGTGACCCATAATCTGACATGGGGGCTGCCTCGATCCTGGACAGACAAGCATTTTGGGGGCGGACAAATGGCCAGCGGAAGGCCTAAGGCAGACCCTGTATCACCCAGACGGCGTGTGCAGGGCCGGCTGGTAAAGTTTTTAACAACAGTGCGGGCAAAAAAAAATGAGCCTCTGTTTCCCATTCTATTTTTAGTTGGATATGGTGAACAAATTCTGATAACAGGGCTATCAAACCCACAGCTAAAGCCGGGCCCACCACCTCTGTTTCAAATGGAAATTTACTGCTATCAGTAGCCAGAGGATTAACTCCTTTGGTGAAATCACACAAAACCAACTACTTATCTTAGAGGGGAAGAACTTTTCTCAGGCCTTCAAAATAAAGACAAATTCACTTGACTCAAATTCTCCTGCGTATCGATACGTCCTCGGAGAGTACACGTTCCTTCCTTTGGAGACACTCACAACACTTCACGGGAATGTGAGCTTCTCAATAAACCTTCTAAGTAGGCAAATTAGATCAGCTCTGAGGCCCGGCAGGCTTTGCACATGTGTGATCACTCTATCCTCCCAGGATCTCTGTCCCAGCAGAAGAGGGACACAGATAACGACAGGGAAGCTGTGTTTTCCCTCTTTGCCAGAGATGGATGGGATCTGAGGAGAGGAGATGCTGAGTTCCTGCCCTTTGCACATGAGTCACGGGGGAGGGCAGAATTAGAAGAGAGATTTCTGACCGGAAGTGAGCCAAAGAGACTGGCTGCCATTGACAGCATTTCGATTTAAGTTAATTTGTAAAAAGCGCTGTGACAGAGGCGAGCTCCATACTGGGTAATGTTTTAACAGCAGGAATGTGAACCAAATCTGCTTTATTCTCCAACGGTATTTGTTACATGCTTGAGTTTATTGTGTTTCAGCCGCGGGTTCCGGATTAATCGCGCTCCTCTGTAATAGAGCAGCAAAAACCAACCCACCGTCCATCGTTTCTAGAAAGTTTTACCTATCGACGACAGTAAAAAAAAAAAAAAAATGTGGAAAGGGGAAAACATCTATGCTTTGGATCCAAGAGTAATCCTAATCTCCCCCATTTTCTTGTTTGCTTGTTAGATGATGAAAATCTACATTTTATGGGGGGGTCATCTGACATCTACTTCTTAGACTCTTTCTTCAACGTAAAAGGAAAGCTTTGTTTTCCTTTTGTGAGTGTTTTCTCCATTTTATTTCACAGGTAACATTTTCCCACTCGCAAATGTTTACGGTTTACGATGTCTCCTTTTTCTTCTTTTTTCCTTACGGAGCAAGTTCCCACAGATCCATCCTTGCACTTCGGTCTGTCCCCTACAGCCTGGGGGTGCTCTGGGGACCCCATGCCACCAGGGAGCCCCTGCTGCTGCCAGATGTGGCCTCGGGGGGGGCGGTGAGGCTAAGGACTGCAGGCAACAGCACATTACCCCCCTGGGCTAGACGCCTGAAGTCTGGAATCAAGGTGTTACAGGGTGGGTTCCTTCCTTGAACTTGAGGCAGAAAACGCCCCATTCCTCTCCCAGCTTCTGACTCGCCCACAACCCTCGGCCTTCCGTGACTTGGGGCTGCATCCCCTCCGATTTCTGGGTCCCTCTCACACACACAGTTCCTCCTCTGGGTCTGTTGTCTTCAGTCCTTGTGAGAAGGACACAGTCTTCAGATGTCACGTCCCCCACCCCCCAATCCATTATGACCTCATCTTCACTTGATTGCCTCTGTGAAGACCGTATTTCCAAATAAGATCCCGTTCACAGGGACCCGAAGCTAGGACTTGAACACGGCCTTTTCTGAGGAGCCCTTCAACCCACGACAAAGGAATGGAGGGAGATTCAGCTGATGGCTCCACAGAATCAAGGGGGTCTAAGACCAAAGAAAACAAGCATCACCTATGACTGAGCGACGTGTTTTTACGGCAGCCCCAAGAGGCACAGCCGGCTCTTAGGCGAGCAGGAGAGAGGCTCAGGGAGGGAAGTCACAGTGAGGGTGGCCTCAGAGGAGCTGTAAATACCGTCGTTTGCAAAAGCTAAGTCTGTCCCCACTCATCGGCCCATGAAGTTTGGGGAAGTAACGTAATCTGTAAGGAAATATTGCTCCAGGAAATGCAAATTAAAGGTGCAGTCCTCTGGCCGTCACTCTTATTGGAGTTTGGTTTTAATAAATTGCCAGGCATTCTTTTCCAATAGGTATTCCAAAACAGAGCAGATTATTCTTTATTTATGCAATCAATCGTTTTCTTTGGATGCCACCAAAACGTACATTTTGAAACTGATGTTCAGCCTTCATTATGCAAAGTTCATCTGTAACGTTTACCCTGTAATGGGGTTCCATCGGGTTGGCCCTGGACAGCCCTTCAGAATAATGGAGAACATGGGTTACCGCACTTGCAGCAAATGGTTGACAACCTGTATCTTGTTCTGGAGCAGAAGGTGGGGGATGCACAGAGTCAAGGTGCATTGTGGTCTTTTCCTCACATTTCTGGACTCTCATCATAATCACTGGGTGGCAATCTGACAATGGTGATCTTGGCGATTCATGC
The DNA here is from genome assembly GCF_046562875.1 of Panthera onca. Taxonomy (NCBI): domain Eukaryota; kingdom Metazoa; phylum Chordata; class Mammalia; order Carnivora; family Felidae; genus Panthera; species Panthera onca. Next base: position 3,200,700 of record NC_138339.1, on the reverse strand, counting down.
CAATGTCTTACGTTTCCTCTCTGCCCTACTTTTAACTGTGTTGTACTGTTTTTTTTTTTTATTATTGGTTTAACTGCAAAATTGAAAACACAAATATGTTTCCCACCCATTATAATAATTTTGCACACAAACATATTTTGCTGTGTAATTCTTGTATGACCCGCCAGCTACTGGTGCGGTAATCTCTTTCTGCGTATCTGCTATTTTGAAGGCGATAATAGTTTCATATCATAGCTGTTTTCACAACTTTTTTCTGTGAAGTATTTACTAAAGGTGTATTTCCACTTTCCCTTTTCTGCCCATCCAACGGAACAGACTTTTTTCTCTTTCTTTCTTTCTTTCTTTCTTTCTTTCTTTCTTTCTTTTCTCTTTCTTTCTTTCTTTCTTTCTTTCTTTCTTTCTTTCTTTCTTCTTTCTTTCTTTTGTATATTTCTCACAGAGATTGAGTTCTGTTTGTTGGCCAGGAGCTCAACTATCAGAGCTCAACAATCAGAAAATCAGACAAGGTGTGATTTTTAATGACAAATAATGTGAAGGGTGTTCCCGATTTTCCTTCCAGGTTTTTGCTGAATACATCACCTTTACATGAACTCACTTCATTAATCTTATGAGGAAAATGTAGCTACTTCATATGTGGGATTGAGGAAAAGATTATCAGAGTCCATTAGCAAGCTAGGGCGCTCACCTCTCAAAGGACGGAAGAGTGCAGGAGGCCCGGGTCAAAGAGCTGTGTTTTTCTGTAAACAAGTTCTGAGAAGTTTGCCCAATTTCCCTGTACTATGAAATGGGACCCCCAACGAGTAACCCAGCACCCCCCCCCCACCCCGGTGGCTGTAAGTGGTGTCCAAGAAGAGACAGAAGAAGCTAACTTTGCTGGTAAACAAATGCGTGATCGCTGGTCAAATACGGACGTTCATCTTTGGGTGGTAAAGCAGAAAGACACCAGTTTTGAGAAGTTAGATTAAAAATTACGTTTCTATAGCTGCGAACATTTGCTTATTCCCTGGGAGCGTGGGAAAAGGTCTCATCATCTCCTGTGTTTGTTAGCACCACACAGTGACGCTTGGGATTGGTTCAAAGTCAAGCTCGACCCTGTTCCCTGGAGGGGACGACACCCTCTACCCTCCAGCACGTGCCCCAGTCAATGCAAACGTCCTCTTTAACTGATGCAAAACCCGATCCAAGATTACCAGGAAAAGGTTTTGTTCTCCTACCTCCAGAGATTGGCAAGCACATTTGGTACGTTTCTGACCGCATCGTAGTCATACCAGTAAGGAGAGCAGCTAAGAATTTAAAACCCAAAGCTTTGAACCTCCACAGAGATGATACAAGAGGTGAGTGGGAAAGAAGGCCGTGTCATATTCCCATTTGAAAGAAGCAGACTCTGCTCGTGATCTTATCTGACAAGATCGTGCAGCTGTTAAGTAAATTTTAAGAACGTCTACTTAGGGCTCCTTGTATTAATCAAGGAAAATATGTTCACGTCGGGTAAAAATACGATTGCTGCCAAAATGGACAACAACATCTGGGGAAAGCTTTAGTTCTCTCCTGAAGGCACATGGCTTCAATATTAGCAGGCAGATGAAGCCTGGAAGAATCAAAGGGAGTGGAAGAATTAAATGCAGTCTCACTGGATGCCTTTTCTTGAACATATTTAGACGCAACACAAGATCTGGGTGAGAGAGAAACCACAGCTTGTTTATTTTGCAATCCGCAGTGCCCCCCCCACCTCGCCTGTCCCACCTTGACACTTTGGTGGGACTCATCTGCGAGGGTTTCACGGATGAGGTTGCAGGTGCCTACGTTTTTGGGAGGCTGTGGGGGAGGGACCCCCAGCCTCCCTCTGCTCTTTTCTTCGACACATATCCCATGCGCCGTGTGGTTGCCCATCTGTCCAGCTGCTAGACATCAGGTGACGAAGGCGGATGTCCAAGCCACCAAGCAAAACACAGGATCCCCTGCCCGCGTGGAGCTCGCCTTCTAGAGCACAGGCACGTAGGGCAAGCACAGTACATGAGTAAAAGACATGTCATCTCTCAGGGCTGAGTCACGAGAAAACTTCAGCAGAGGTGAGGCTGGGGAGAGCTGAGAAGAGAGAGTGATAGTACATCGGCCGCAAGGGACAATCCGAGATGACAAGGTGCCATCGGAGCGAGACTCCAAAGGCCTGGCCTGGGGCGCACCCGTGGGCCAAGCGGTGCCAGGAGGCGGCGTGTCTGCCCTCGGCGTGGCCAGATCCGAGGACCAGAAGGGTGGCAGGGCCCCAAGGGAGGAGGGCAGGGCAGACAGGCACTGGAGAGGGAGCCTGGGGGTGCCAGGGCCCTCCAAAGGGGGGCGGGCGGAGGACAGAGGCCCCTCGGGGCTCCAGCTGAGAGACAGGAGCCCGGCAAGAAGCCAGAGGGCAGAGGAGCACTGATGTGACTCTGGAGCACTGAGCAGGGCAGTGAGGGGTGGACAGCAGATTTGAGTGAGCAAAAAAGGACACTTCCTGAAGGTCCTTTCTGATGTCAGCCCTCTACCCTCATTCTATACCAGCTGCAACTGGGTCCCTTCATTGGCTGGACACCTGCCTATGGGCCTTTGCACTGGCCATTTCCTGGGCCGTCTTCTTCTTCTTCTTCTTCTTCTTCTTCTTCTTCTTCTTCTTCTTCATTTATTTTGGCAAAGGGAGAGATTTCAGGAGGGGGAGGGGCATAGAGAGAAGGAGAGAGAGAAATCCAAGCAGGCTCCATGCTGTCAGTACAGAGCCTGACACAGGGCTTGAACCCTGAGGCCATGAGCTGAACTGAAGTCAGATGCTCAACTGACTGAGGCGCTCAGGAGCCCCTCCTGGGTGTTAACATGCTTCCTCCTGGTGTCTTCAGGGCCTCGTGGCTGCCCGGCTGTCAGATTCCCAATGAGGACACCTCAGCCACTGTTTTCAAGGTGCAAATTACCCTCCTCTCTCTTATTCCCAAATGTCCTCAATATGTTCTACCTTTGGTGTTTTCCAAAGCTCTCATCATCCCTTGAAATATCACCCCAAAGTATACTTATGTTGATGGCTTCTCATCACCCCCCCCGCCCCCCCCGCCATGGCAGGACTTTTCTCCAGGGTTGGGTCCCAGTGCCTGGAGCAGGGCCCATTAGGGGAACAGTGGGCTCTCCATCCAGACCTGTTGAGTGAGTGAGTAAGTAATGGAGACAGCAGCTAGCTCACACTGCTCTCTGACTGGAAGGTAACCCTGGGTCCCCTCCAGCTGAATATTTGGAGACCTTCACGAAGAGACAGTCAGCTTCTGTGGAATAAAGATCCTGAGAGCAATGCTCAGTTTTAATCTTAAAATTACGAGGAGGAAAATAATTTAAAGGAGTTTTAACAGGAAAAAAAAATAATGTAAATACGTTATGTTACACGGCAAAGGGGACTTTGCAGATGGGATTAAGTCAAAGATGTTGAGACGGGAAGATTATCCTGGATAGTCTTTGCCATTACAATATAGCAACTTATTACTATATTGGCCAAATATGTATTTAATACACAGTATATATTATATAATACAGTGCAATCGCCATGTAATCACGAGCGTCCTTGTAAGAAAGAGGGAGGAGGGGGGCGCCTGGGTGGCTCCGTCGGTGAAGCGTCTGACTTTGGCTCAGGTCACGATCTCGTGGTCCATGAGTTCGAGCCCCGCGTTGGGCTCTGTGCTGACAGCTCAGGGCCTGGAGCCTGCTTCAGATTCTGTGTCTCCCTCTCTCTGCCCTTCCCTGGTTCGTGCTCTCTCTCTCTCTCTCTCAAATAAACTTAAAAACAAAGTCGGGGGTGGGGGTGCCCAGGAGGCTCAGTCAGTTAAGCATCTGACTTCAGCTCAGGTCATGATCTCACTGCTCATGAGTTCGAGTCCTGCATCGGGCTCTGTGCTGACAGCTCAGAGCCTGAAGTCTGCTTCGGATTCTGTGTCTCCCTCTCTCTCTGCCCCTCCCCTGCTCATGCTCTGTCTCTCTCTGGCTCAAAAATAAACATTAAGAAAGAGGGAGGAGGCTCAGAGTCAGAGAAGGAGAGAAGACAGGGGTGATGTGGGGTCAGGGGACAAGGGAGACAGGTACCTCTAGGAGCCGGAGAAAGTCAGGAGACAGACCCTCCCCCCGAGCAGAGCACAGCCCTTCAGGCACCTGGTCTTACCCCCGGTGAGACCCACTATGGACCTCCGACCTCCACAACCGTAAGGTGAGGAGCCTGCTGTTCACAGGCGCCAAGCCCGCGGTGACCAGGTGCGGTAAGGAGGAGGTGAGCAGGGGTATCTCAGCCCGAGCAGCACCTGAGATTCCAGCACATTCACACCTGGCAGTCAGGGTGCTCAGCCATCCAGTCCTGCCCGGATCCGATCAAATCTAGCCAGTGTTGGGACACACAGAAGACCTGATAGCAATCTTATTTAATCTGTGCCACTTTTATGGAGCCTATAGTGGGCAAATTGTTTAAAAATTGAAATACCTTTGTCTATACTTACGACTCTGGAGGGAAATTAAAATACTTTCAGAACCCAACAATTTAAGAGTAATCTGATTTTATTTGATTTTACCACGCTCTATCTGAAGAGAAGGGAGACCATAGGCATAAATCTAAGTATCGTAACCACCCCCAGTTACTTTGTTCAATTAATCTCTGCATCTGCTTGGGGTGTGTGTGTGATGATATACAACATCATCCCCAGTGACTTATCGTTAGTAATGATTGCTATGAACATAAAGCTATACCAACAGTTTTTAATTTTAGACATAAAGGTTGCTAAAAATGCCTGTGAACTTCTTAAGGACTCAGGCACACATTTGAAATAACGCTTGAGTTACATTAAATCCCCCCAAATCACTATATGATTATATACATATTTTTTGACCTGCATTTCACTTTCATGCTGGGAAAGAACTACCTGCTGGAGTTAATTTCTTGAGTGAAAATGTCTGTTCAGCATTCGCCTGACTTACAAAATGATTTGGCTACTTGTGTTTTGATTTCCGCTGAGCAGAGGCGATGGCTCAGCCTTCCCGTCTCGTAGTGACAGCACCCCAAAACCGGCGTCAGAAGCAGATTCCAGTAGGCTTTCCTGTTACTTACCCTTCCCATCAGAAACGTCTTCCCACGTGGCCAAAAGATTTGTGTCAAAGTAAGTTCACGATTCCGTTTCCCTTGCACGTCACTTACGGTACCGTTCATTTTCTTCGATGTGGCTCAGAAACATCGGTCATTTTCCGGTGACACATGCATACACGTGAACCCACCGGTTTTGAGCTGGGCTCTAAACATGTCGTCACCTGAGGGTTTAGCTTCCTGGGGATGTGTTCGTTCAGAAAATGACCAAGAAGCTACCAAAGACGCCGCTGAATTCAAAGTTAATATAAGTCATGCATTTAAAATGGACAATTTCTGACAGGGAATGAAAATATCCCAGTCAACTAATCTAGATGCTTAAAAAATAAGGTCACCGCAAAGTCCGTTAGAGTGCAAAGAACATTCTGTAAGAAGAGAAAAGCATACCGAGTCTACAATCTCCTTCTCTGGGGTTAACAGAGGGCTGTAGTAGAAATCTGGCCAAAGGACACCCGTGCCAATGCACACCTGTCTCAGTGTGCACACCGGTGAAGATAGTCCTTCCAAATACATGTCATTCCCACCTTCCATCCCTAAACGTGAACAAGGGTCTCATAGCGCCCCACTCTCCCTCCCTGTCTCTCTCTCTCCCTCCCATCTCTCCTTTCACTCACAACTTGATCCCCCCCAAATCCTCACTGCCCTGAGGACCTCATCCTGGCTCGTAGCTCAAACACCACCGGTGTGCCGGCAACTCCCAAATTCATACCCCTGAACCCCAAACCCTCCTATGGGAACACCTTCACATTTACATCCGGATGTCTGATCGGCATCTCAAACTTAACAATTAAGCCACTTACTGTTAAGCTAATCCTCAAGAAGGAGATTCAGGCCTGATCAGTCCCAGAATCAGGGAAGCAAGGCTCTCTGGGCGAGCCGATCGGTGAGTGTGCTGCAGGGACAAAGGAGTATGAACTCACATGGGCTTGGAGGGTTTCAGTCTTCATCCCATAGTGGCCGTCATCCCCGAAACACCAAGGCAGACATAAAAGCAGGTGTGCTTCCGTGAAAATGCGTCGTTAGGCAAAACCGACTGCCCTCTACACCTGCTCTACCAATAAGACCTCTGCTCCCCCGGTCCTTCTCGTGAGCAAACTCCGTCCTTCTGTGTGATCATTCCCCACTCAAGTGTGCATGGCAGGTGCTGGTCACAGGTGTGGGAGAAGAGGCGAGTGCCCCCCAGATGCCAGGTGTGATTAAGCTAAGGACTTCTACCTCAGAAAATATTAGGCAGGCTACTATTTGCACATATGTTAAAATAGCATTTGAGTACGAGGAGAAAGGGTATATAGACTTAAATTAAGAATTTGTCAACCTTTGTACCGTATAGGAAAAAAAAATGTAGAGAGAAGAAACGTTGAACTGACATTTGCACTTTAAAATGTCAATCACAGACATCAATATCATAGACTGTAGTCTCCCGTGTGTGCGTTTAATTCTAATGGAAATAACGTGAACTAATTTTGCCAAAAGAGCTCTTTAATTATCTCTATTGGAAAAACTTCAGCAAAAGGCAAAGTTCAAATACTATACTAATTTACAGTGGTTGAGGAAAGCTTAATGCCTAAAAACAGTGAAATAAATTTAGATTTATTGTGGGTAATAATGGATAATCACAGCCATTCCAATATATTCCATGATGGCATAACATTACATAAGCTACATTATATTTATTATGAACATCTGGCTTACTGTATGCTATTCAGATAACTTTAATTAAACCAGCCTCCAAGCTCCCATATAATGCAAAGGCGGTTGCGGAGAGAACAGCCCTGCGTGTTCGCGAATGACTGAGCCTTAGAGGCTGTCAGCTTCAAGGTTTGAAACTGTTCCCCTCACCCAAGAGGGGCTTGAGGGAATAGGTTGCTGACCACCCTTGACTTCAGACCTGGTACGATCAGGCCAAACACATACTTGTGAGTTCAGCTACCTAAAAATCCGTGCTCTACAAACATTCCACTCGCGGAGAATGGCACCTTTAGGATTTGGGGTACACGACGGCTTGCAGCCACTTTGTGTGCCGCGGTCCCTCCTCTCCCCCGCGCGGTGGGCGGGCCCTGGCAGGTGCACCAGCAGGCGAGAGGCGCCTGCGCAGTGCGTGTCCGCCTGCAGGGTGAGCGCAGGGTGGGGGCGTGGGAGGGAGGCCGGGCTGAGGAGGTGCTAAGCCCCGAGGCGCCTACACCCTTGGGGGTGCTGGGGGAGCAGCCAGGAGCAGACCAGAAGCCCCTTGGAACTGACGCTGCAGGGGGTGGGGGGAGGCAGGCGACACGAGAGATAAACGAGGGCATCTGTGGGTGACAGGGGCTCAGGAAAGCCAGAGAGGGGCGCACGGGGCGGGCAGAGGAGAAATGACACAGACAGAGTGCAGAGGAGGACCCCGGGAAAGAGCATTTCCCTTCCCGAGCAATGCCACAGCAAGACACATAAAGACCCAGAAAGCAGAGATGTGCAGCCTGAAACATGGCCCCAGCCCAGAGCCTGGCACCTTGGAGTCCCAGAATCCCCTGGGTTCTGTTTACAAAAAACACAGCTTAGAGATCAACGTTTTTCTCTTCAGCTGCATTTTCCTCAACCCCACCCCCAATTAAAAACAAACAAACAAACAAACAAACAAACAAACAAAAACACAGATCTGTTGGGTGACATAAGGAATGCAATCCAGCCAACTGACAAAATGATTTGTAAGATTTTCAAAGATTCGGGGCAAAATAAAAGTCTGACTCTATGGACAGGGACCATTGATAACCCAGGAACGTGTAGCGCTGTGATTTATTTCTGGAGAAATGTGAAAGCCTGGCTCACAACTCCGGAGGAGGGTCAGAGGGCTAAGGTTCAAATTCAAGTGGGCAGAATTAGCTGAGTTTTCATCTAAATATGGACGAACAGGAACAATAAACCAGTAGACCCATTTCTTCAGTAATATGATTTGCTATTGTAAGTCAGAAAACAAGATCTGATCTCCTATATTATGTTTTCCAGAGAGAAAAATAGAAGAATTTAGGGAAAGAATAAAATCTGTATCCCAACCTGTAGTGACAAGATCCCAAGAGATCTCCTAGCTGCTTAAAATTAAGGCAAAGGACCCACTTAACTCAGATGGTGTATTTTCTCTTCAAAGAAGAGGGAGGTGCCAAAAGAAATTAAGATGGGTAAGTATATACATTTTCAAAAATGGGTGAATCACAGGATTTATTGATTCATATTCTTGACTTGCACCACGTTTCTAGAACAAATTGCTAGGTAGGTCATTTTGGGGGCAGTTAAAAAACTGGGAGAAGTCACGCAAGACTGGTGTGGATTCCCCACGAATAAGTCCTGTCCAACTTGTGCTTCCGTGAGGTCACTACAGCACAGATCCGCGAGTGTTATGGACACAACTGCGCTGAATTCTAAAACACATGTGATACGGTCTCATGACATCATTTGGAAATGTCTTAGGAATGAGAGTCCTAAATAGAATTGGCTTAGAAGAATTCGTTGCTAGTTACAAAATGATTCTCAAGGAATATTAGTGGATGAAAATTGATGGAGTTAAATGTCTGGCAAATTGTTAACAATTTCTGTTTCTGGAACCATTGTATTCCCGGGTTCAACCATGACTCAAGGGAGTGTCTTAAATACACTTTTATTAAATGTGTAGATAATCGAATCCAGAAAGACCAGATAACACAGCAGCTCATTCGAGCAGGAATTGTAACTTCCGGATGGGCTGGAACCCGGAGTATCTGTGAGTGTGAGGGAACTCTTCGCTCACAAGCTTGGCTGGAGAATATGACTTTGTCAGAATGAAATACTTGTGGGGCGGAAGGAATGGGGACAGGAAATTCTAAGGGCCCTGTCAAGGCACCTGTCCTAGCTTTAGACAGAAAGGCGGTTCCTGTTGACTGGGAGTGAAGGGTGAGGCTGGCTGCAGAGGGGGACTGGGCCAGTGAAGAAAGAAGTGACTTGAATGCCCCCGGCAGTCCTGCATCCAGAAGGCAGTAGGGAGCCAGGCCGGGCAGCGTGCAATCTGCATTTTCCTGCCTTACCCAAGGGAAAGCTCCAGATCGCTCTTATAGGAAACAAAACCAAACAAAAACCGGTCAGACGCTGTATGCTTTTGTATGTCAGCCATCAAAGGGGAATGTAAAACAGTCGGGAGGAAGGATGAGGGATTACGTAGCCTGGTGGCACAGGCCGGAGCAGGTGGCCTTACATTAGATGAGATGATCCCTTCCCCACATCGTACGGTCGTGAGCTCCGTGGGGGTCAGGCTCTGGCTCCTGTCCTTATCAGAGCAGGTCCGGGGAAGGAAGGTCAAGACGTAACTACGGCACTGAGACTCTTTTTTTCCGTGACTCTCTTCCTTATATTTCCCCACCTACTGTCCTGGCAACCCAGGACAACAGAGGGCTCAGATGCCTTCCCTGCTCTTGGCCAGCAGGTACCATCCTTGCGAAACAGGACATAGGATCATCCTTCTGTCTCAAGCAACGCAGCTGAAACCTCTGGCAGCAAGTGGCTCTTGGAAATCAAGATGACTGCCCTCCGTGTGTCCTTTTGATGAAAATCCACTCTTTCTGTGACTCCCAGGGAGTCATGTTACTCCTTCTAAAAATAGCTCTTAGCCCTCCGGAGGCTTTAACTGCTACCTCCTTCCCAGACCCCCTCAAGGCACAGACCGGTCCTCTCCACTGGCTCTCTGACTCCGCTCCTGTGGCCACCTGACCCCTCCCACCGAACCACACTGTGCCCTTGAAATGGAAGAACAAGGTAGTAAAGACCCGGTGAAATCCCATGCAGTGACCCACTGGACAGAGTCCAGACCTCTGCAGAGCAAAAGGAAAGACTCGGGGGTTCAGTCCGCGTGAAATGCTGAGTGACCTCTGAGCTGGTTTCCACTTGGAGGAGAGGAACATCTCCGAGGCCCAGAATTCCCTCTCGATCCGTGTACCAGAAGGTGACAGCAGCCCAGCTTGCTTGTCTGGCATCAGCTGCTGCGGATGTATCCAAGAATGTTCTAGAACCCACGAAGGTGATTCTCAGAGCCATTTATCTCATCACAAAATCCTGTCTGCTACATAGGATAGCTCCGTTCCCTATCAGGAGATTATGAACAACTGTAAGGCCAGTGAAATCTTCGTGTAAATAAATAAAATTTTTAATGGTGCCTTAGGTCAGGGATTTCTAATTTTTTCCTTCTGGCAGGCTCTTGCTTCCGCAGGGAATTGGACTGCCCTGCATTTCTATGTGGCATAAATTTTAGTTGAAATTAATGATTCTATTTGCATTCAGGAAGCAAAAGATACAGTTACTCCTGGTTCAAAGAGTCGGGAAAACCTACACTCATATTAATGGAAAAATTTTTAAAAGCAAAATATGATCAAATTTGTAATATTGAGTCTATTGTTTGAAGAATAACTTAGATAGTTTTGGAAGGCAATCGGAAAAGTTGCTTTGTTGGTTTTTCAATAGTTTGTGGAAGGCTTTAGTTCGTTTCTATTCAGTGATTGGTTTACCAAAACCGGAAGCATGACATTACGGTGCTACCGAAGTCTATTTTTCCTTTATGTGCTTTTTAGAGATGTCTCAAAGACTTGTGTTTTATGCATAAATAAAGAACTCTACTGTGGCCCTAGCCTTCGCCCTGCAAACAAAGGAGGAAACCAGACATCCAGCTTTGCCACAGCACTGGATTAGAGTTGACAGAATCTTCCAGAGCGATCTTCCGTGGGCATAGAGTGACACAGCTGAGGTCACGAGCCCTTAACCCCTTGGGCCTCTGCTCACGGCCTGAGATGGCTTCTGTCTCCATGCTCGGGGCAGGGAGCTCAGTGACTCGGGGACGGGGAGCCACCCAGGGCCCCCCGACAGGACACGTTCCCTCCCCGGCTCCGCTCAGGTCTTGACGATGTGGCCAGGCCCTCCGAGGAGCAGTGCAGAAGACAGCGCAACGGCTCCCCCGCCGGCACCACCTGCCGCAGTGCGCAGCTCAGACTACCGCCCGCAGGTGACATTCGGGCCCCTTCATATCAGTTTGGAAAACTGTACCCATTTTGTCAGATTGGAGCACAGTCGTTGTGTGCATGCCCGGGTCCACTGAGAGGCACACGCCAAGAAAGTTTTCCTTAGACTGTGTCTGTGACAGAGCAACAGGGGCTGGGGGTTTCAGCCTGCGAGAGCCTCCCGCAGTGACGCAGAGAGGGACCCGTGCTGCAGGGCTCCCAGGGTGGCCGTCCTGTGCAAGTCCTCGCCACCTGGGAGGGCCCGTCGGTGGAACAGTGAGTCCTGGATGTCAGGGCCCTGCTACAGCCACTGTGGCCCAGGATCTTTCTCGCGGCCTCTGCAGACTGAAAACCTTCCCTCGACCTGTGCCAGCATTTTCTACAGGCCCCGTCTTAACATTCTCTGCCTGGACTCCCTTGGCATGGTTCCTTCTTTCTTCCTGTCCATGCTTTCTAGTCAATTTTTTCCCCCTCTATCTGCTTATTATCTTTGGACTCCACCTTGCCCATAGCCCTTTCTCCTCCCATCTCCGGACCCCGTTTGTGGATCTCATTGTCAGACGACTCCGCTGTCTAATTCCGAAACGCTCTTGAAGGGCTTCCTCGGAATTCCAAGGAACCATCTGGACAAGGATGATGATGTCTTGAGGCTGACTTCCCAGTGCGTACAGGTGTCTCTTTCCCATTTTTGCACTGTGACCAAACAACTCCTATCCGCCTAAACTATTAGGAGAGTAAAACATTTTCCTGAAACAGCCTTTAACTGTTAACAGTGTGTTCACATTAACTTACGAATATGTTCCTGGGATTTTCAGATCTATATACATATAAGAAAGCACAGTCTATGAGGCTCATGTCAGACTGGCTTCCAAAAAAAGTGTGTCAGAACCCATTCTTTTTACCACGGTTGAAAATGAGAGATTGTCCCAGAGATATTTTTTTTTTTACAACGTCCCCTAATTCGTCTGATCCCGGTGCTTCTTTAGGGAGGCGGGAATAGCAGAAGTAGCCACTGTTGTCTTCCTGATTAGACCGCTCGGCTCTCCTGCGGAAACAGTTGCACGACTGTCTTGCCGTGTTCCACGTAAAAGTAAAATCCTATTCCGCATTTTACTGTATTTGGATTACAATGAAGGTTAATTTGGGAACAGTTGACTTTTAGACATCTTAGAGTATTTTGTTTGTTTGTTTGTTGTCGTTGGGAACTGTAGATGCTCCGTGTGTGGATTCATCTTCTTTTCTGTAATTCACTTGAGTCCTCCAATCGCGTTTCTAGAGGTCTTCTGCTTCTGCGGTGAAGTTGATTTCTAGGTAGTATATACTTTTGTTGCTATTGTCAATATTGCATAATATTAGTCATCTTGCAGTCAGGGATCTTAATCTTATCAATTGATCCTCTTGAATTTCTTTTTTAAGTTTATTATTTATTATTGAGAGAGAGAGAGAGAGAGAGAGAGAGAGAGAGAACAAGCAGGGGAGGGGCAGAGAGCGAGGGAGACACAGAATCCCAAGCAGGTTCCAGGCTCTGAGCTGTCAGCACAGAGCCCGAGGCGGGGCGCAAACTCGTAAACCATGAGATCAAGACCTGGCCAAAGTCGGACGCTTAACCGACTGAGCCACCCAGGCGCCCCTTGAATTTTTCAAATAGGCACTTAAACTATTCCTAAATAACAATTTATTTTTGTGAGTACCATTCGTAACCTATTTTTTAAACTTTTCTCAGAGTACGAACTGAAGCATTCAAAATTGTATTAAATAATCTTAGGAGTAAGAATGCGTGAAGCATTTATTGTTAAGTACTTAATAGCTCTTGGTCCCAGAAAGATATTCCGTAGCATATTTTTAAATTATTATTTTCTTTGTATTATATGGTGTTGTATTAAGAAATGGACTTTGCTTTTGAAGCAAGAGTAGAACTTAGATTTTTGGGTGTTAAATCTCATGACTTTGTGATCCTGGTAATCGTTCTCATTTAACCTACTTGTGTGTTAACAGGAATCGGTCACTTTTTGAAGTAAACTGTGTTTCCATTTCTGAAGAATACAATGGTTGTTTTTGAGGCTGTTTACAAAGACTATATTGCAGGGGGCCGGGTGCCTCAGTCGGTTAAGCGTCCAGCTCTCGATTTCGGCTCAGGTCATGATCTCATGGTTCGTGAGATCGTGCCCTGCCTTGGGCTCCATGCTGACAGCACAGAGCCTGCTTGGGATTCTCTCTCCCTCTCTCTCTCTCTCTCTTGCTCCCCTCTCTCTGCCTCTCCCTCGTGTGTATTCTCTGTTTCTCTCTCTCTCAAAATAAATAAATACACTTAAAAAAGAGTGTATTGCTATCTTTGACCTAATAGCATTGTATCCGTTTCTGTGTCTCCATTCTTAACTGTGACTGTTTGCTTTTCTTTCTTTTTTTTAAATTTTTTTTTTTTTATATTTATGTGTTTAGTTAGAGAGAGAGAGAAAGAGAGAATGTGTGACAGAGAGAGAGCACAAGCAGGGTAGGAGCAGAGAGAAGGAGAGACAGAATCCCAAGCAAGCTCCACACCATCAGTGCAGAGCCTGATGTGGGGCTTGAACTCACAAACCGTGAGATCATGACCTGAGCTGGGATCAAGAGTCAGATGCTTAACCAACTCAACTACACAGGTGCCCCTGGCTGCTTTTTTTTTTTTTTTTTTTTTTTTTCCTGGCCTTGCCTTGTGCTTTCTTTTGAAATTCTAGCCATTTTACATGGTGGTTACAAAATGTAGGTTGTACAGTTTTTAAACGACACCTTTATCTAGGTGTAACTGATAGGCAGTAAGTACACATATTTAAAATACACAGTTGGAAATGTTTTGACATATGTATACGCCCATGAAATCACCACCAGAATCAAAATTGTGAACGTATCTGGGGCTCCTCATGTTTCCTCGTGCCCACCGATTATTCCTTTCTTCTGTCCGTCTCCATGATCCTACCGAACAGCCTCTAATCTCCTTTCTTGCGACATGAGTCAGGGTTTTAAAGGTGGAATCATACTGCATTTGTCCTTTTTTCTGGCTCTGCTTACTCAGCATAGTTATTTTGAAATCTGTCCCTATTCTTGAGGCATCTGTAATTTATTCATTTCTGTCTTGCTGAGTGGTTTTCCCCTATGTGGATATACCACAGTGTATCTGTGCACTTTTTGACAGACATTCCGCTTGCTTCCATGTTTTTGGCTCTCACCCGTAAAACAGCTAGGAACACTCATGTGGAAGTAGATTTCACGTGGGCTGTGTGGCCTTTTGCCTTGGATACCCAGCTAGGAGTAGAATGACTGGATATAGGAGAGCTGTTGCTCCCATATTAAGAAACTTCCAGGGGCGTCTGGGTGGCTCAGTCGGTCGAGCATCAACTTCGGCTCAGGTCACGATCTCACGGTTCGTGAGTTCGAGCCCCGCGTCAGGCTCTGTGCTGACAGCTCAGAGCCTGGAGCTTGTTTCGGATTCTGTGTCCCCCTCTCTCACGGCCAAGTGGTTTCCATCTTAGCCAGCCCGGGGGTGTAGCGGCACCTCGTGGTGGTTTCCTTTGTGCTCCCCATGCAACCTAGGTCATGGCGCACAGTCTCCTCACCCTGGCTTAGCATGAAGGCCTCATCACATTGGCCGTGTCTTATTTGGCCCAGCCCTTCCCGGTGGGGAAGGACACGCAGAGCGAGGGTAGGACTGGGGACTCACCCAGAGTTCTTGCACCGACACAAAAGGAAGGGGCAGGAGTGTATGTGAACTTAAAGACTATAATTTGGGACCGTGCGTTCGTCTCTGGTGTAGAATAGACAGAGGGCTTAGATAACATAGAAGGATTGTTAATCGGACTCTTAAAATAGGTGGGAGACCAAGAAACTTTCTTCCAGAAGCTACCTCAAGAGACGTATGTTCTGAAGTTTCTCACGTCTCAAGATGCATTTCTCTTGCCTTCACTCTTGACGGAATATAAACTTGTAACATTTACTTTCACACCCTGCGTATGGTCTCTTCCTTTACATCTTCTTTCCATTTCCTACTATGGACAAGTCTGGAGACAGAGCATGTTAATACCAGTTAAATTTATGTTGTAAAATGGATTTTTTCAAGTGTTTATTCATTTTTGAGAGAGAAAGAGAGAGAGTGCAAGTGGGGTTGGGGAAGAGAGAGAGGAAGACACAGGATCCAAAGCAGGCTCCAGGCTCTGAGCTGTTAGCACAGAGCCTGACGTGGGGCTAGAACTCACGAACCGCCAGATCATGACCTGAGCCAAAGTCGATGCTCAACCGACTGAGCCACCCAGGTGCCCCAAATGGATGTTTCTAGTACTTTTCAATCTTTGAAATCCAAAGACAGCACAAGAAAGTCTGTGTTTTTAACAGTTGTTTAAGATGTATTAAACCCACTCCATCAGCAGGTACAGATCTTTGATTTATGATGTGGTTACACCCGTTAGATACTATATATAGAATGAGGACCCTGTATTCCAAGGTTTAGTAAGGGTCCCTATTCTAAATTTTTAAAAAATGTTTATTTATTTATTTTTGAGGGAGAGAGAGAGAGAGAGAGAGTGAGCAGGGGAGGGACAGAAAGAGAGGGAGACAGAATCCCAAGCAGGCTCGGTGCGATCAGCACAGGGCCTGATGTGGGGCTTAAACCCATGAACCGTGAGATCATGACCTGAGCCGAAATCGAGAGTTGGACGCTTAACTGACTGAGCCACCCAGGTGCCCCAGTAAGGGTCGTGATTCTAAAGATTAGGTGCATTTTTATTTTTATAAATAATATGGATATAACGTGTGATATGAAAACAAATATAAATTGATAATATTTTCTTTATATGCTGACTGTATCATTTTATAAACCCCAACTGGAGATCAACTGACTTAAAAATTAAAATTAAGCAATTTTTCTTTTTTCTCAGCAGACTACTGAAAGGTATTAACACGGTTTATAAAGGCAAACAAAGCAATTTATATAAGGTCGAAGGAAACTAAACTAGAAAATGATACATTTAGGAGTTAAAAGGAAAGAAAATATAAAAGTGTATGTCATAAATATCCATACACTTGCAAGGGATTGGGCACAGATGCATTCTGATGTTTTTAATAATCAATAGGATAAGAAAAGCCTAGTCAGTCCCTTCATAGGGCTTGTACAATGGTGGGGGGAGGGGGAAGGCAGTAAACACAAAGTGCTTAGGAGGCCCAAGCCTCATTCTGATTCTAAGATAAGTCAAGATTTATTTTTTTTTGTTCTTTTTTTTTATAAGCAGTCAAATAAATTGTATTTTTTCATTTTTTTCCATTTCTCATATAATGTTTATTTATTTGTTTGTTTGTTTTTTTAATATGAAATTTATTGTCAAATTGGTTTCCATACAACACCCAGTGCTGATCCCAAAATGTGCCCTCCTCAATACCCATCACCCACCCTCCCCTCCCTCCCACCCCCCATCAGCCCTCAGTTTGTTCTCAGTTTTTAAGAGGCTAAATGTCCATAAACTGACAGATGGATAAATTGTGGTTTATATATACAATGGAATACTACATGGCAATGAGAAAGAATGAAATATGGCCCTTTGCAGCAACATGGATGGAACTGGAGAGTGTGATGCTAAGTGAAATAAGCCATACAGAGAAAGACAGATACCGTATGTTTTCACTCTTATGTGGATCCTGAGAAACTTAACAGAAGTCTATGGGGGAGGGGAAGGAAAAAAAAAAAGAGGCTAGAGAGGGAGAGAGCCAACGCATAAGTCAAGATTTCTTAAAGGTCGTCAGGACAAGAGCCCAGGATGATGTCATGTTCAACCTTCTCGACCACATCCTCCAAGTCAACACAGTGATGGCATTTTGAGACCTCTATCTAGTCCGATCTCATGAGAAGAGCCAGGATCTCCCTGTTGAATCAAAGTTCAATAAAGGATATTCTTTCTCAGGGGTTGACATGGTATAATCAACGGAATCAGCTGTGCCAAATCAACTCAAACCAAGAATAAGTTTTAGAATATTCCGAGAATAGCTGTATTTCATCTTCTCAGGCACCCTCCCTAAGTATCTTCTATCTCTTGAGACTTTGGTGGATTGTCTGTGGCAGGTAGGCTCAGAGGCTGAGAGGCAGACACCAGGATGCAGCCTTTCTCTTTGTCCGTTAAATGCAGGCCCTGATGTATCAGTAAATAGAGCTTCAGTAGAAGGAAGGCAGAAAATGTCTCATCCAACTTCAGGGCCCAACAGGGCCCAATACTGCTTTTACCCAGAGTCACATTTCGGGGCACCTGCATGCAGGGTCAGGATGCTAGTGAATTATTGCTGACCAGTTTTTTTTTTTCTCTACAAGAAGGTTTAGTCCTTTGCCACATTTCACAAATGCTCAGGTGCCTTTTCCCTCCTTTTTTTCCCCCACCCTCTCAACCAGACCCTTTGTTTCTCATTCTTTTCTTTATTGAATGATAGGTATTTCTTACATGGCTGGATTTCGAAGGATTGTACAATTGAAACTTCTTTTATTTTCACGTTTATTTATTTATTTTTAGAAAGAAAGAGAGAATGAGCAGTAGAGAGGCAGAGAGAGAGAGAGGGTGAGAGAGAGAGAATCCCAAGCTGTCTCCACGCTGTCAACGCAGAGCCTGACGCGGGGCTAGAACTCATGAACCGTGAGACCATGACCTGAGCTGAAATGAAGAGTCAGAGGCTCAACCAACCGAGTCACCCAGGCGCCCTTACAACTGAAACTTCTTCAGGTTGCTTCCTTCTTTCTTCAAAGGTCTACTTAGGATGTCCAATGAAACAAGGTCACTGTTGTGTGCATTTGTAATAGACTTCCTCCGTAGTAATTAATGAATAGAAACCCCAATAACCTTTAATAAATTTACCACTCTTCTTTATTAAATGTGTAAGTTTCATTCTAAATATCAAGTTTATTTAGAACAAAAGCTACTCATAACTGTCACATATAATTTGGTAACTAATGGATCATATAACACATGGCTTGTAACTCCACATGTTGTAGGCAACTTCTAGAGTGTTCTCAGTGATTGCTGTCTCCTGATAGTCACAGACTTCTGGGATCTCATCTCAATGAGGGAAAACTGCTCTATCCCATTGCTTCTCAACAGAAAAGGTCAGTATCAAGAGGATTTTTTTTTTTTTTTTTTTTTTTTTTTTTTTTTTTTTTTGCTGCTAGGCTACAAATATTGTGACACACATCTTTTCAGCAGACACCCTCTCATGCTGGTTTTGGTAAAGTTGGCATGCTGAGGGGACCTGTATGGCAAGGAACTGAGGCCGGCCTCTGGCCAACAGCAAGCTGGGAACTTAGACTTTTGTCCTCAAACAATTCACAAGACAACAAATACGGCCAACAATGATGTAAATCAGCTTAGAAGCAAACCCTTCCCCAGTTGAGTCCAGGTGAACCTTGAACCCTGGCCAGCACCTCGACTGCAAACGGAAGAGGGTGGCCCAGATGAGGCAATGCCCAGGTCCTTGGCCTGCAGAACTCCGCGACATGGACCCGTGTAGTTCTAAGCTGCTAAATTTTGTGATCCTTTGTTCCGCAGCAATAGATAAGTGATGCAATACCACAGTTTGATCTTAGGTTCATTTAAAATCAATTATTTTTTTATAGAGACAACTCATAAAATGTAGTCCTCTCAAAAGACTGGTAGGGACTTAAGGCAACACTGGATCCAGTCACAGCATCTGGTAGTGTTTATTCTGACTCCTCTGAATTTAAAAACTTAATGGTTTAATATCATTTGTCAACATTGGGTGCTTAACCTTTAACTTCATAGATACCACCTTTTCCCAGAGAAAAGTTCTCAAGACTAGTGGATTTTTTTGTAGAATTACTGCCTTGGGGTCAAACAATAGGCAGCTTCAGTAACTAATGTGGAGCATAACACTGTACTAGGCTGTCGTCCCCCCACAATGAGATTTTCACGTTGCTCGTGTTGTCCTCAGAAATGATGTTTCTAGTCAGTTATCTTCGTTTATATTGACGGCATACACTGTAGAAAAAAAATGAAGAAATCGTATCTTTATCTCCAGAAGATTTGTCACCAGCTGGCTTTCCTGTTTAATTATCAGCGTGGCAAGGAGGACATCTAGAAAGGATGGTAACAGTGTAGTTTCAGAGATGTGTGCTTCAGGAGCTGAGGACAAATCATGAAAACTTTTCTACGTAAAAAGGTGTTCATTCTTTTTGAAACAGTTGTCACAAATCTTTCTTAGAGAAGAATTCCAGATACACCTTCTCTAGATGGTGGACTTGATCTCCCTCCCCTTGAGTATGGACCAGGCTCACTGACTTCCTCCCAGACAGGAATCTGGAAAGGGAATGATGGTAACTTGCAGTGGAGCATCCTGGGAACGCAATCTGAACCAGGTGGTCAAGGTGGTCGCACCCAGTAATGCCATGTGGCCACCACAATGGCCCCCAGATGGGAGGTACCTCAGCTTTATGGTCTTCTTTCCCCAAATCTACAGCTCTACTCTAATGATAGGAAAACATCAGACAGACCCAAGTGGAGGGACATGTTACAGAGTAATAGCCCAATAGTCTTCAGACTCTCAAGGTCGGGACATCAAGGGAAGACTGAAAAACTACCACACATCAGAGGAGACGCGCTGAATAAGGCAGTGTATGATCCCGGATTGGATTTTCGAACAGGAAATACAACATTAATTAAAAACAAAAGCCTGGTAAAATACAATTCAGTTGTTAATTAATAGTATTGTATAAATGTTATTTGCTTAGTTTTGACAGATCTGACATTGTTATACGATGCGTCAACGTTGGGAGAATCTGAGTGAATGGTACACAGAGGCTCTTTGTACTATCTGTGTAACTTTTTTCTAAGTTTAAATCTGTTCCATAATCAAAGCTTTACAAAATATTATGTAACATTTGTTGCTTATACTCATTGAAATAATGAGCAAAATTCCAACTTTTTTGTTGAAGAAAAAGTATAAAACTCATTCGAAGTGCCTTGTCTGATTCAAACCAACTTTAGTTACATATTTAATACGCTTATGGAGTTTAAAAGGATAACAGACTGGAAGGATTCATGTTTAGTTTACAGATTAACGCAAAGAAAAGCAACAATATTGTCATGCCTCTGGACATACCTGCCTAAATAAAAGCATTCTAGCCTTTTAGTTTTATTAAGTTGAGTGAGAAGCCAAAGCAACTTTATTACAGGTTTGATAAAACATTGGGGAGGCTGACAGTTTCATTCTCTCGTGACGTTTCATGGTGATCTTTAGAATATTACAGAGTTAAGCACAAACCCAACAATGTTAAGAACCCCGACTGAGGCTAACCGCAGGTTACATAAATGGGACAATCAGTCCATTGAACACAGAACTCATTCACACTTTTTTCTTTATCGACGGTTTCAGTCATGTATGGATCTCACTGAAAAGGCCTAATACCTGTGGCATCCATTTAGGCAGCTTTCCAGATGGCATCCTTGACTGATGCGGAAATTTAAGAAGCAGCCTTTATAAACCACTTATTCCAATCCAAACATCCTAGCCTTTGTTTTGTCCCGAACCCAAGTCAAGTCTATGTCAGTGCCTGAATGGGCTTTCCTAACTGAAGTCTGGCTGTGTTTCACTTTTGATTACAGTCTTACAACAGTTTAATTGCCCTTGAATCTCTCTTCAGATTCACTGTCACAATGTCCCCATGTTACAGAGCAGGTCGAAGCTGGAGGCTGCCACTTTGCTTCTCTTAAATAAAAACAATTCAAAGGTGTCATTGTTGATTCTAACTTCCACGTTGTGAGGAATGGTCAATCCAAGCCATGCCTCTTGTAAACTGTCCATCACCAAGTACTTATAACTATATCAGGTGGTAAATATTGGGAAGAAAATCTATAATTACATTGGGCTAGGCACATTTTTTATTTTTATTTTTATTTAACTTTATTGAGGTATAACTGACACATAAAATTGTGTGGTATTTGAAATGTAAGTCATGGTAATTTGATATACGTACACAGTTTGAAAGGATCTGCATCATCTAATTAATTAACACATTGATCACCTTACGAGTCTATCTGTTTTTTCCCCCTTGGTGAGCATGTTTAAGTTCTACTACTCTCTTAACAAATTTCAATTATACAATATGGTTTTAGAAACTACAGTTACCACGTATTAGCTCCTCAGAACTTAGACATCTGAGAGCTGAAAGCAGGTAACATTTTCCCAACTCCTCCCTATTTCTCCTGCTCTCCAACCTCTAGAAACCACTTTTCTGGTCCCTGTTGCGCCGAGTTTAACTTTCTTGAAGATTCCACATATATGTGAGATCATACAGTATTTTTCTTTTTTTACTTTATTTATTGAAATTCAAGTTAATTAACGTGTAGTGTAATGTTTGTTTCAGGAGTAGAATTTAGTGATTCAGCACTTACATACGACACCCAGGGCTTATCCCTACACGTGCCCTTCTTGATATCCATCACCCATGTAGCCCATCCCCCCACCCACGGCCCCTGCAGCAACCCTCGGTTTGTTCTCTGCCTTTAAGAGTCTCATACAGTACATTTCTTCGTGTGTCTGTCATACCTCATCAGCCTGATGCCCTCAAGGTCCATCCATGTGGTTACAAATGACAGGAGATCCTTCTTTCTTGTGGTTCGGTTATATTCCATTGTGTGTGTAAGTGTGTGTGTGTGTGTGTGTGTGTGTGTGTGTGGTTGCCTGTGGATCACATCGGCGTCACCTTTTCATTCTTCGAGAAACACTCAGGTTGTTCCCATTTTTTTGGCTATTATAAACAATGCTGCAATGATCACGGCAATGTTGATATCTCTTTCGTATCCTATTCTCATTTCCTTTGGAAGTGTGATTGCTGGATCATATGGCGTATCTATTTTTCATTTTTTGAGGGACCTTCATACAGTTTTCCATTGTGGCTGCCCCAATTTAATTCCCACCAGTAGCTGGAGACATTTAAATTTATCAATTAAAATAAAATACAAAATAAATAAAAGTAGAGACAACTGGGTGGCTCGGTCAGTTGAGCGTCTGACTCTTGATTTCGGCTCAGGTCACGATTTCATGGTTGTTGAGATCAAGCCCTGCTCTGGGCTCTGCACTGATAGTGTAGAGCCTACGTGGAATTCTCTCTCCATCTCTGTGTCCCTCCCCACTCATGCTCTCTCTCTCTCTCTCTTTTTCTCTCTCGCTCTCTCTCAAAATAAATAAATAAACTTAATTTTTTAAATAAAATAAATAAAAAAAATTATAGTATTCAGCAATTTTGAGTTTGAAATCTTAATTGAGGTATAACTAAAAAATTATAGCATCCAGTAGGTAGTATAATTGTATGGATTAAACTTTTCTTTTGTGTGTGTTAATTCCTCATTAAGTGATTGGACTTCGAAATGTATTTTACGGGTTTTACCAGAGATTATGGGATTTAGGATCGTTGTGCAGAATAACAATAACTTTAAATGACCTATTTAACTCCCAGATAAAGGCCTTATTCTCTAGAATAGATGGCTTCAAAGCCGTTAGGCACAAAATTAAATAGACCAAGGAAATAATAGATTCAAACATATACATCGACATAACTGACGGATCTGACAGTCTTTCACATCCATTTTTCTATATTTCTTTCAAAAGTCTTAGAGGTAAACGGCATATGTTCCTGATTGTTGAGTAAGACCTTAGAAACTAAGATTGTGCCCTATATTCTTAGGTAAATTGTAATGGCGCTTTTCATTAAAACAGTATATGCCTGTCACTTCTAGCCCACTGTCTCCCCACTAAGGGAGACTCTGCATTGACTGAGTTAGGGCCAATGCGTGATGACTGTATTCCTTGCAGATGCCTAGACTTAACAACGTCACACTTAAGACTATATTGTCAGGAACGGCATAGACCTTAGTAAACACATATCTAGTTTTTTAAAAATTATGCGTGTTGATGTTTATTTATTTTAGAGAGAGAGAGGGGTGGGGGGAAAGGGCGGAGAGAGAGACACACACACAGAATCCAAAGCAAGTTCCAGGCTCTGAGCAGTCAGCACAGAGTCTGACGCGGGGCTCGAACCCACGAACTATGTGATCGTGACCTGAGCCAAAATCGGACGCTCAACCGACTGAGCCAGCCAGGCACCCCTAATTATTTGTTTTATAAAATTATGGTAACTCGGGACTATGGAAATACACCCCTTGTACAAAACTTTTAATAGAGTGTGTATTCCTTATGTACCTTCTATTTGTTCTATTGTATGAAACCCCAGAATGTCTTAGACCTATAGTGATGTGTTTAATTGACTCCTCCCGGTGAGAAGCATTTCCAGTCAAGGCATGCTGCACCGTTGGTCTTTCCTGCTGAGACAGCGCATAAAAGAAAGCAAATCTAAGTCTGTATTAGACTCAAGGAAGTAGTCTTATGACACCTTACAAGTAGATTGATTAGAATTGTTTGTGCCGCTTCTGGGTGGGTTTCCTTTGTATGCTGGTACAAAGTTAGAAAAGCTGTGAAGCAACATCCCTATTAATTTGCCTGTCACAATGGCCTTATCAGGTTTCGGTGAAAGTACACAGATGATTGGAGCAAATACTCTAAGAACACCGAGATGGGCCCCTCCTGCCCCACCCTGGGTGGCTAATAATCAAAGCAAGAAGCTGGGTAGAGTGGGAGGCACCCACGATTTGTCCAGAAAGTACCAGAGATAATCTCTCCAGACATTCTGAAGAGCCAAGGGCAACCTGCAGCACCTGCTTACCCAACGTGGTCCTGGATGGGATCCTGGAGTAACAAAAGGACATTAGTGGGAAACTTAGTGACATCTGAACACATTCTGAAGTTTAATTTAGAGGAACGTATTGCTGTTGGCTCCTCAGTTGTGACGAGTGTACCACGAAGAAGTAGAGTGTCAACAATGGGGGATACAGAGTGCTCTCTATACCGCCCCTAGAGCTTTCCCGTAAATCTAAAATTATTCCAAAGTCAAGAGTCTACTCAAGACAAAAAAATAACAGGAAGTCACAGTTGTATAGAAAATCCCACACCGAACATGTCACATACAGAGTTGGTGGGTTGAGCAACTCTTTGTCTAGAATCTTCTCCTGGACACCAAATAAATAAAAACCGAATTATGGCTATAAATTATGCCAAAACATTTACTGAGACATCTAGCCTATCAACGCCAAGAGCAACAAAACTCAATGTAGTCTCCCCCCGCAAAACAAGGTCTATGCAACCCTTGAGAATCAAGAAATGGTGATATCCATAAACTCAGAAATGTAAATAATCATTGACTAAATATTCAAGTTCAGCCTTGACAAGACCACTTGCGGGTTTAGCTTTTTTGGTCTATGCCTTTGATTGCACTCGAGAAGTAACTAACCGACTTAGAAATCCCAACAATGGAATCTTGTTAAGAAGGGTCAGTGGCCATGCAGAGATAATGCTTTGTCCTGAAGAAGTTTCCCTGCTGCTCCCCAAGCTTTACTTATTCCATGACCAAGAATCATTTTACTAGTAAGAAATGCCAGAAGAATAATGGGTCCCTTCATTAGACAGGTGTTGATCACACACCATTATGTACCAGGCACTATGACCATTGGGAATGAGACAAAACCTCCCATCCTTATGGAGTAACCGGTCAGGTGTGCAAGGGCGACACAGGACAGGACAAATCTCAGGACAGCAGGAGGCTGGAGATGTGGCATTAGGATGCATTCAGGGATGAGTTACGTCGGTGCCAAGAAAACACACCAGTGTCCACATCGTGGGAAACAATAAATCATTCTGATTTGAAATAAAACAATTCTGGCAGTAGACATGGCCTAATTCTCAATTTTTCTCCATATTAGAGAAGGCTGTAGTTGTCTCTTCAGCATATAGTCAAAAACAAAAACAAAAACGAAAAACAAGGCAAGCAACCCTTCATGAAGCGTGTCGACTCCTTTGAATGAATGAAATTATAAAACTTGAAACGAGCATTACTCTTGGGCCATAGTATTTATGATAGACATTTTGCACTAAGGACTGTATTTAAAAGATGAAGATTTTGAACATAATAAGAACTGAAACTGGCTATTTCTGCACTTCATACATGAAACGTTATTATGCTGTTTGACTACCCAAAGCCTGGGGTGATCATAATATCCTTTAAATGTTTGATGTGGGGCTTTAAGAGCTTCTGGTAGAAGGCATCGATCCAACCAAGAAATTTTCATAATGAAGTTTCCCCCCAGCCTGGGACTTCTGACGCTGGCCGGTCAGATTATGGGCAAAAATGTCGCCCGCCTCAGCCACGGCTCTTCTGCTTCTTTTCTTTTCGTTCTGCTGGTATTTTTTTGCTGAACCTAAACCGATAATAATGATCTACTTACACGGCCTGTTCTGTATATCTGTCATATTAAAGTCCCGGCTGTTTGTTTATCGTCCTGTGATCTATAGCTTTCTATTAATTTAATTATACTAAAAGATCTTAAAAGCCTTAGGCTAAGTAACATGTCAATTAGAAATGAGTTTAACTTGAAATAAATATACATTTAATACTTGTAATTTATTGCTTTAAATACAAACAAAGCCCTCACTATGACACAGTCTATTATTAATTGCCCCAATGCCTGAAGTCCAATTAAGTCAATCCATTTATATTTTCTTCAGAGAAAGTCAATGTTCATTTCTCAGAGGAAGCGCTGGATGCCTACATTTTCCTTTCTCATAAACCAGGAATGCCACAGAGCGCTTTTGTGCGTAATGACCTAAGTCTCCTGTGAAGTAAAGAGAGGAAGGGAAAGAGGCAGACAGAGCTAGAAAGGAGGGCTCGTATCTCTAAAAAAAAAAAAAAAAAAAAAAAAAAAAAAAAAAAAAGTAACACCCAAACCCAATGTAGGGCTCGTAGAAGTGTTTTCAAATAAAATATGATTGGACCCTATTACGGACTAATTAGCTGCTGTTTTATGAATGCTCTTAACCCGCATTAATGTGACTCAGGGATACATCTCAACCTACAATACTAGTATGTTCTCAGTAATTACACGTGGCCTAGAAACAGCTCCACTGCTGGCTTCACCTCAGCACGTGTATGAAAAGTCACACATAAAAACGTCAGTCTCTGTGTTGAGAAAAGATAGTTAATGCCTGGGGTCACGTTTTACGGCAAACGTTATAAATCCCGGAGAAATAACATTTATAGTGGAAACCTTGACACAGTATTTTATGCTCATGCTATCCACAAAAGAGAGAATTTAAGAGTTTATAAATTTGCATGGGTGAAACTAGCAGCAAATATATTCAAAATCGCTTTCCGTGTCTTGGGTTATTTCAAGCCCTCACCCCCACTCACCTCCCCCCCCCCAAAAAAGGCAGAGACTTCTTCATCTCTTATTTGTGATGTTCAAGTGAAAATGGCCATCTAAGCATGATTTCACCCACACACTTCTCGTGAACATTATTCTACTTTTCTATCAAATGCTACAAATGTTAGTTATGCTCTGCAATGCGAAGGATGCCAGGTTTCTCTATAATCCCAGTTAGAGCTCAACAGAAGGTCTCTTCTGTGTGACCTGAGGTGTATTCTCAGTTTGTACCCGGGAGAAGAGGGTTGTCCTCTTGCCACGGAACCCCGTGGTGTTTAGGAAAGCGGGCTCTGGGGTGCCCTCCTCCTTAATCAAGGACCCTACCTTTAACCTGGAAATGATGGTAGCAATCCCTCCCATCGTGCAGCCTGAGACACAGACGAGACGAAGCCACATTCGATGCCACACAGGAGATGAGAACTCAAGAAAGAGTACTCACATCTTACTGGTGTTCGGAGACCCCAAAGGTGATATATTCAAACCTTGCTTACCGGGTTACGGACAGCCTGCCGTGTGCTGCTTTGGCAGGTGCTAATCAAAGGTTCCTGCTCGATTTACTTCCCCGTATCTAATTCAAGAAAGAGGAAAGAGCCCATCAGTGTGCCAAGACATCCTCCCCAGGTTAATATTCCACCTGCCGAAACATTAATTTAATGTCTCCATCCAAAACCTTGATGATAGGGGCACCTGGGTGGCTCAGTTGGTTAAGCATTTGACTCTTGACTTGAGTTCATGGTCTGTGGGATAGAGCCCCGTGTCGGGTTCTGTGCTGACAGTGCGGGGCCTGCTTGGGATTCTCTCTCTCTCTCTCTCTCTCTCTGCCACCGATCTGCTTGCGTGCACATAAACATGCTCTCTCTATCAAAATAAATAAATAAAAACTTTAAAAAAGTAAAAACTTGATGATAAATTCTTTTTAAAAACTATCTTCAAATTGGGAAAATATCTCAGTATGGACAAAACCTTAATGATTTAAACCGAGGTGCAATAAAAAAGATAGAAGCAACATTTTGTTTCCTAGGATATCAGAACCTGAACAGAATCTCAGGCGTTCAAATTTTGCCAGTGAGAGAAGACTCGGTTCTTTCTGTTGAAAATGATGCCTGGGCCACCTCCACTATGATGTCTGGATTTAAGGACTTAAAGACATCTGCATTAACCCATCTCACATATCCGTTTAATACATATACTTAAAAATAGCCAGGTCCACAATGTTTTATTTTACATGCTTATTAGAAGATATGCGTGTTGGTGGCAATATTTCGTGCACCTGTAATGTCTAAATTTTAAATCTCAATGGAAAGATCTTCCTTGCATTGATCATTGTGTTGGATGTTAGTTTTTGTGTTTCACGGGCATGGAGGCAGCCACACTTCTTTCCTCCGGAGGAGAAAGAGGCTGTCCTTATGGATGCGGACTGTGGAATAAACAGGACAGGCTCTCAGGGAGGTCCGGGCAAAATACTCTCCTTCCAGGAATTCTGCAGGAAAGCCTATCTTTGTGTCTGATACAGAAAATTAGTTGTTTAACATAATAGATCTACAAAAAGCAAATCGATTGCTTTGGAATGTGTGCTAATGTAGGCATATCGTTATTGAGGAAGTTACCACCGAAAGAAAGAAAACCCTAAAATGGGGTTTTAATATTGCTATGACTCAGAGACACGGGAAGGAAAATCTCAGTTGTTCATCTACTAATGATATACTTACTGAGAGTCTGTGTTCTCCGAGTGTAGGAATATGGCCATGCTTATAAAAATTCGATGATATAAAATTTCTACACTAATAAAAGTACAGGCAATGTGTACAAAATTTAATAAAATTAATAAATTTCAAAATGGTACATTTAAATGTCTAATGGATTTTAAAGTGCTTCAATTTGGTTATTATTTTAATGAGGCTAGAAGTTTATAATTCAATAAATTCTTTTACTATTGGAACAACATCTTGAACAGAAACAAACATTACAAGTAGAATAGAGTGGTTATAATAAGCCATGTACTTGCACATCTATATAGATCCACACTGAGAATTATATGCCCCCTTATAATATATCTGAGAACCAGTCGCAAGAGCCAGCATTGTGATGGCTTCATGTGTAACCCTCCCAAAGAACATTGGGAACGGATGTAGTCCTTCCCAGGTACCCAACTGGGGAGAGAGATGATTAATTCAAAGCATGCTGGCCTCAGGATGGAGTCGAGATTTGAATCTGATCTCTCTGACCGCAAAGCCATGAGTGTTAGCTACTGGGCATGCCTGTCTCTTCGTCTAAATGGACATGGTCTTCTAGAATCGTGGGTACTGGCCCAAGAACCTGGGTACACACACACACACACACACACACACACACATGGCCATTCACAGTGCTTTCTTTCTTTTCTCTTTTTCTTTTTTGCTTCTAATGTTCAAATTCCACTCTTATGTTAAAACGCTATAAATATTTATTCGACTAGTAAAATGCAACCTTATCTAAATTGTGATTTTCGAAATCTGCCTTGTGAAAATCGCAGGTGTAGTGACATTTAGACATAAAAACACACTCTAATAAAATGACCTGCAATGATTTATGAAACCAGGATATGTGCCCATGGATAGTCTGTCTATTTGTTTATAAATTTGTTTATAAATTTCCCCCCACAAAGGTCCACATAACTGTATCTGCACCTGTGGACGCGCGTAATCTTTTTCTCTCCGTGGATTAGATGCGGTTCGGAGTGTGTGAGGTGAATGCAAACCTGGGCTGGTCTATAGCAGAGCCAGGGAAGTAAGCAGAGAGACAGGGAAGGCAGGGAGCCTGGCTGTGAGGTAAAATCTTCACAAAGGAAAGCCCACCACTACAAATAATTGAATTAAGCAAGAGCGATGCTGGCAGGGACATTGCCTGGGGATTAATGGTCATCTGGGGGAAGTTGATTGTCCAGGGCGATCATCAATCCCCCAGAAAATGCCCTATACCAAGGTCATTGTAGCTGTAAGAACCCTTTTTTTTTGCCATGGAGGCTTAAAAAATCCTTCATTTTACTTGATTTCTTACATCATCGTTGCTCCTTCAGGTGGCTGTGTGAGGGACGATGTTGAATGGTGCGATTTCTGAATCATTGATCGCCAAGGCAACCACCAACCAAACACGTCTTTCCCAGGTGGAATGGTTTATCCAGGCTCAGTAATATTTCAGAGTGTTTTGAACCATGAAAATTTAGTAAAGGCGTAAATAAAATCTGCGCTTTGTCTTGGACCAAAACACTCTTGGAAAAAAGACCTTATAAATCACAGACTCTTTGTTCTCATCAGCATTCATAATGGAATAAAGATACAAATCACAATGGTTAGGAAGACTGTGAAGGAAATTGATCTGGAATGTATGAATTCAACTCTCATTTGCAATAACACCAAAATTTATAGCACAGATAACATGATGAGAAGTGGTCAATTAGGGGCATAATTAAATCTGTCTATATTACCCCTCAAAAATAATTATGAATAAAAGTAGGGAATGACTTTTTAAAATCAGAACTCTGCATAATTGAATTTTCCCGAGTTATTATTTACCAAGACAAATGTATTATCTGTCAGCAACACATGTGTTCTTTATGCACTTGCAAACAAACAACAGAATAAAAAGTACATTATGAAAACATGAGAAAAAATAAATTGCTGTTGGTAAAATTAGGTCAAAGTTTAACTTTTAACAACGGGGATTATTTTCTTAATTTGGAATTTTCATTTGAATGATTGTATCCTAAAATTTTATATGCTGGGCACATTTTGTATGCCTTCTCCAAATTCTTGGCCTCAAAATCCCCTCCACCCTCCATGCTCGCCCAACTACGCCCATCAGCATGGAGCCGATTACCCTGAAAACGCACTGAGCCTCCAGCTCGCCTTCTGAGTGACTGCCAAAGACACCAGATGAGGCAGACCAGGAGTGGGGAAGAGTTAGCTCCCAATGGAGAAAACATTAAACAAAGGGAATTCTGAGGAAGAGACAGCCAACTAGATCAAGCCCCCTCCATTCCTCCCTCCCAGGATCTGGTCAACTAACAGGTTGTTTTTTGCATAAGGCATTGACCCATACGTGGCATCTCCTGGTGTCCTCGTCACCTCACTCCTTGCCTCACTGACCTCTGACTTCAGTCACACACCCTTTGGACTACAATTCTTAATCAAGCGTTGGTGCCCATGTCTGTTTCCTAGAGATCCCAGGATGAGACAGCTTATATTCAATTATGCAAACTTCAAGCAAAATGGTGCCCATGCCTAGCTTTGACGTACGGGCAATTGTGTTCCCCATTGGTTGATATTTAATTTGTTCACAGATTACTAACTTTCCTTATTCATACTTTGTTTATATCCAGAGTATGTTTATTTGTATCTGAAAAGTGTGTTTATTTGGCTGTTCAAATTATAATTTGCACAGTACCTGTTCAATTTATTGCTCTGTGTTTTTTATCTCTATTTGTTTTCAGTACCTTAGGTGATATGGGGCTGAATTCTTTCTGTCCATATTGATTTCTGCTCCTGTCTTCTCCGAGTTCTATAGCTTTCTGGATAAAATTGTGTCATACAGACACTGCTAGTTGATTTTCCAATGCCGACTTGCCCCTTCTCGTATAACTTAACAGAATTAGGTTTAATTAAGAATGGCACTGTGTCTTGTCGTCATTCTCTCCATCCTGGATTGGATGGAGACCCAATGCAGTTGCAGGGACCAATGATTTACCAGCAGAAGTTGCTGGGGCTTGGGCTGATGATCCTCCACTTGCCCCACTGACCTTGACCTCCACCCTCCAATTCCTCCACCAGGAGCTGCCCTTAGGGGAAGTTCACCACCCACTAGTTTTTGGTTTTGGTCAATGGGGAGCTCAAGACGATGCACAAGACAGAGAAAGAGAGAGAGAGACAAAGGCAGAGAGGGAGAATAGAATGGAGCCTAGTGAGATGGGATCTTTATTTCCCCGGCTGCACCCTTGGGCAGAAAGTCCCAGTTCATGTGCAATAAACAACCCTTGCATTTACTCCTCTCTGTCTCCAAGACTCCGTAATTCCCAGTTTGCCATTTCAGTCTCAGCGAAGATTTAGATTAAAGACTGGCAGGCATGCCCACCCCTTAGGGTCGGGGATGAGTCACTCTGAAGACCTATCTAACTCTAACAATATCTCTTCATATGTGAAAATCATGATTTCTTCTTATTTTATTGCCCCTTTTTAAAAATGTCATTAGAAAATTAAGTCAATTCATTTGTTCATCACTTCAATGTTTTATCTTTTAAAATTGTTTTAATGTGTATTTTTGAGAGAGAGAGGGGGAGAGAGAGAGCACGCGCAAGCAGGGGAAGGGCAGAGAGAGAGGGAGACACGGAATCCAAAGCAGGCTCCAGGCTCCGCGCCATCAGCACAGAGCCCGACGCGGGGCTGGAACTCATGAACCGCGAGATCATGACCTGAGCTGAACTCGGATGCTTAACCGACTGAGCTACCCAGGTGCCCCTCAACGTTTTATCTTCTAAACCACGGTTACTCGGCATGTTTTCGGAAAGCACACCCTTTCTCAAACTTTCCCTGGGAACTAAAGACCATCTGTTTCCTGGTGGAGTAATGCCCAGTGTGTTCCTCTCACTTCCTTGTGGCCTCAGTGCTCAAGCTTCAGAAGAAGCTTATCTGATCATATATAATTTAGGTTATTCCTCTAAAGCTAATTCAAGGCATAACACTACTATTGGTTTGTTTGTTTGTTTGTTTGTTTACTGTAGCTTTCTTTTTCAGGGCCCTGCCTGTTTCCATGAAGACTGCGAGTGTCCTGGTCTATTGGGGTCACTTCAGGCATATTCAAAGGGAAACTTTAGGATACTCTGCTGTTCCCATCTACACAATGGAAGTGATTTTCTTCTGCTACTTTGAGACGGAAATTGGAGCGGGATGGTAGCATCGCATTTAGGAATCTGCACGTAGTTTCTCAGAGTATTCAAATCATAAAATCTGGAATATGAGAGCAAGTTTGTGGAACATGAGTAATACCGCAAAATGAGGAACCAGTGAACATTCCTCCCCTCCCCGCCAAGTTCACTAGTTTGTTGCCCTAGTAGTCCAGATTTTATCTACTGAGGTATGATTTCACGTTGAAAGCTGATGATCAAAATTGGATATGCCCAAATTTCCCAATATTCCATATCAACAACCATTCCGTTCTTTCCTTTGCCCGATAATAAAAATACATATCTGAAGCTAAAATCAGGAGCGAGAGCCCCGGGCTAAAGACCGTGGGTGCTTCCTCAGTCTTTAGGAAGGACAAACCACTCTCACTTTGTCCTGTGTCTTCAAGAGGGTCCCCAAACAATATCCACTCCACTTCTATGGCCCAGATCCTGTCACCTCTGGAAATAATAATGTAAAAAGCAGTATTGCTCAGTTTCTTGGCAAGCGTGCTCTACTTGGCTCAGCGTCCCCAAAATACTGTTCTGCAAAATATTGCCCACCTCTGAGCAATTTTCCTATTAGTACTGTTATACAAAATATACTGAAATAATAGAACACCATGAGGGTGTTCTAATTTATCATATTAGTTTCACATGCTAACAATTGTCAACTTGTACTGGAAAGTATGGTGGGAGTAGTATTAGGGAAGCATATTTTGCAAGAAGGATTTCAACAGCCATGCCACTCAACTCATTCTTTTTTTTAACTTGTAAAACAATAAGGCGATTGTCAATCTCCTCTGTGCAACAATCAGTCTTGGCATAATCTTTAGCTGCCAGAGATCCTTTAAAGGATGAACGGCCACATGTTAAAGGGTGTTGGAATCTTCGTTCCTCTTTTGCTTCCTTAGGAGCAGTGGGCTAGTCGCTTGCACTCGCCCACCATGCTGAATCTTGTCAAAGGAAGTGGCAAGGAAAAGAAAACAAAGCAAATAACAAACAGACCATTGAAAAGGGAATGTTGCAAAGCAGGAGGTACTGACACAGCTCTAATATAAGAGGTTGCTGTTCCTTTGATGGGAGAATTTAAGCACAACAGAAGTCTTTTGCAGAGTTCTCTGGGGGGGGCGGAGGGGGGGGGTAGGGTGGGAGGTACTTACCAGGTATATGTAAAGAAGGTTCTCCTCCATCACCAAGGTCACGACGCGCAGTGCCCACTTTCTCATACTGTAGGAGGCTGTCCACACCTGGACCAGGACGTCTAACTCTGTTCGCCCAGGCCCACTGAGTCCACGCTTGCAGCCAACCATCTCCCACCCACTGGATTTCCTCTGGGTTCTCTACCCCACCCCGCCCGCCACCCCTTTACCGCCTCCTCCATTCACTTAATTATTTGCACACTCCCCCATGCTCTCATCAGAAGCTGTGCGAGCCCCCACTGAGCGCCCTGCAGGCACCAGGTGAAGGGGCTACTGAGAAGGTCGGAGCTCTCCTGAGCCTTATCTTCTAGGCAAGCAGGAAAGAAACAAGACGAGAAAAGCATAGTCTCGAGGGAAAGCAGCGAATACTAATGTGTAGATGGTTGGGACAGAGAGTGACTGGGTGGTTTCCAGAGATCAGGGGCCATGGAAGACCCATCTGGGACACTGACACTGTGAGCTGAGATCTGGGGGCAGATGGGAGGGGGATGGAGAGGGAGCAGGAGGAATTCTCAAGAAGAGCCGGAGCCCAGCCCACAGGCTGGGGAGGACCTCCCGTGTCCCGGGGAAGAAGGTGGCCCAGACCCTGGATAACTGGACCCAGAGCACAATGTGCCATCATGGCTCCAGGCCAGGACCAGGTCACGACTGGTTCCTGTTCTGGGAGGATCATGCATGGAAGGAAAAGGGAAGTCATTCCAGGGTGGGGTGGGGTGGCGTGGGGTGGGGTGGGGGGTTTCAAACAGGAGAATGACAATGTGATGTGTACTTTGAAGCTTTTGTTCCGCTTCTGTGGACAAGGACGAAGGGGACCAATCATGGAGACGCCACTTAGGAGCATTTGCTGTCACAGGGACTGAAACATGCCTGCACTTCCTACAAAGTGTTAGCAAACCTTTTCCAACTATCACTCAGGAATCTTGGAAAAAAATTAATGAAATCTGGACAATGGAGCCCAGGAATTTTTATTTGCTCTTCTTTGTAAACATGTGATAGAAAATGTATTTTCAAATGTTTGTTGTGTTTTAGTAGCTGGCAAAACAGAACAAAACAAAAACTCTCCAGGATTACTTTCTATTTCATTCTAGAAGAGAGTTTCAATTTGGGGCCAAAAAAAAAAAAAAAAAAAAAAAAAAAAAAAAAAAAAAACCAGTGTGCCTAAAAATCATAATCCTTCAAGAGAGCTGGAAAAATACGAGAAATAACACCGGCACCACAGAGAGAGGTCCTTGCCGTCCTACACACTGGCAAAAATCTATCCTGTTCTTCAGACATTTTGTTGATTGTTCAAGTCACACGATGTTCTTTTTTTGGCTCTTCTCCGTTTTCATGTGCGTGTGTTACTTGTGACCTGGAAACCTGGGGCCTTCGCAGGAGGTGGCCGCTGTGATTTTTGCCGTGTGGCCATGATAGAGTTGGTTGGACCAGTGGCAATATTTCCTACGCTGAGTTCAGAGCATGTATGTATTTTCTAAAGGACTCTCCTACTCTTACGCTGTGAAAAGTTTCCCTATACGGACAAGAAGATACAGATCTTAATGCAGATAAATCTAACACAATGCCATTTCTTTGTTGAGGACAGTACAGTTCTTGTCTTGAGGTGGTTTTCTTCCATGAATGACTTGGCCAACAGACTGAAGTGGAATTAACTCGATGCCAAATGTCCAACAGGTACATCCACACGGATGCGTCTGTGAGCTCGTATTCCAGTTAGGATTCAGAAAAGGGATAAACGTTCCTTCCACTTATATTTGAGAAGTCCGTGGCATAACCACTATGTTTACATTTGCAACTAATTGTTTCTTAACAAATTCAGCCACGGATTCTGTATCTATACGAGCAGCAAAACATTGCTTCTCGACTCATGTCTTTTCCCTTGGCTTAATAAAGAAAAAAACAAAATCTGGCTTTGTCTGCAAAGGAGCTATCTGACAAGTATGTAGTTAACATTTTTTAAAGACTTAAAAAAAAGATAATTCGGGACAGAACGACTTCACTTTGTACTACAAAGTCTTGTAGGCTCTACTACGTTTTTTTGTTCACATTCAGTTCTTTTGTTTATTTAATCCTTAATTATTTGCACTAGTTTCTTAACCATCCAACCATCATGAACTTGTCCTTATGTTGATACATCCTGCCAACTGTTTCACACATGGAGAATATTATTAGGAACGATACTCTAAATTTAAGACACAGCTACAACTGTTTTGCTTTCATTATGTGTGGTAATATCCATAAATAGATGCTTCATTGTTGGCACTTACTGCTTTTCTCTCCCCACTGGCATTGCCTAATTATGGCTCTCCCTTGAATAATTTGGCAAATGCTCGTATAGCATCTTCAATTAAAAATAAATAAGGTAGAAGAATGTTCTTTCTGTCCTCTTCAGCCTTAAAAAAAAATGAATGTTATCCTTCAGATCTATTAAAGGAACCGTTCCAAATCTACTCCTTCCAATGTAATTTTTCTTAGGGCAAATTAAAAATGTGTGGTATCTAGTCCAAATAAATATTACGCTTTTCAACCCCCACACTTCCCATGGCATAAACTTCCCAAACGATCGTATCGTACGGTCTTGCTAAGGGAGCAGACTCAGAACACGTGCCCGCCCTCCTGTGCTGCGGCTTACAGAGCTGAGCATGGGGTCACCCTGGTGCCCGCAGACCCCTCAGCCGTGATGCGGGTCCCCTGACGCCTGTGCCCTCAAGGTCCTGTTGTCTGGAGCTCCAGAACAGATGGAAACTAACCCAGCCTTTTGTGAGATGAAGTTTGAAAAGATGGTCCCGTCTGCCCCCCGTGTCTCAATCCATTTGGTGACCCACTCCAGCAAAGTGGACAGGGCGGTCATCTCCAGTGCTAACTGGAAATGTGTTCTGTGAAGTTACATGACTTTTGGCAGACTCAGGGTTTCACCGATGGTTGCCATGAATAGAAGGGCAATACAAGGGATATGGTTAGAAAACTTGAAAAACGTTACATCGTACGGAACCTTTGAACGTTAACAAGCAATAGAATCTAACGGTGCTAGAATCTGCAGTAAGAAAAATCAGATGAGCGAGGGTGTTTGGTTTGGTTTTGTTTTTAATCTTACAGTGAAAAGAAAACAAAGCAAAATGTCTGAGAAAGTGAGAGAGAGTGGAATGTAAGAAGGGTTCTGTCCTTTTCTTTCTGAAATGAGATATTCTGGGCACATGTAACCTTTTGTTCAGTTTTCTAATCCCGCCTTTCATGTTGCAGTGGGAGTCCTGGTGTTAATGACAGAGAGATCAAAAGGTTCTCCGAATCTGACTCACAGGAGCCAGAGAGCCCGTCCACACGTACCGTTTCCATAATTCCCTCAGCAGCACAGAGCTGTGCTCCTCAGCAAAGCGGCTTTTACCACCTCGCTGCAGTCAAAAGTTCAAGGTGATTAATTCACTTACTAAGTGCAGACTTGATCTGCATTTTGGCATGTCATATTGTGAAGGAGCAGAGGGCCTGTGATCACAACAGGCCAGGACCTGCTAAGGCAAGGCTAGAATATTTATCCGCGTCATGGGCGAGTTCACTTGTCTCCGGCCTCAGAGGGCCACCAGGCCAAAGTCCCAGGCCAAACTCAGAGCCTCACCGAGTTTCCTGGATTACGTGCAGGACGCTCAGTTCGGGGAATCACATTCCTGTGGAGCCATCGACTTAAAACAAGTTTCACTTCATCAGAATAAATAAAAGTGGGCCTAGGAAACTATGGTCCGAGGAATTTAGCAGAAAAGCAAGGATCGGGGATGGAACAAGTAAGTTGAAGTTAGTTAGGTTATCTTCAAAATCAGTTTTCTTTGCTACTGTTTTGTGATATTGTAGTTTGTCTCAACTCTTTAACTCAAGGTCAAGGTTCCGTCAGTCCCTGATACTGAGGGGATGCATTGACGGCCGCTCCTTGGCTGCCATATCGCCTGTTGTGTGAAAGGCGGACACTGTTGTGTGACACGATCGTGAAGAAGACCTTGGAAGAGTGCTTCTCGACAAGAGTTACGGACTTCAATTTCTAAACTCAAGGCGGCTCTCATTTCAAACTGGATGTTTCTAAGCAACGCCTCAAAGTATTTTTTAGACGGAGAGGTTTCAAGAGGCCTGGAACGAGAACAGCATTTAGGTCCAAGCAGAGAAGACCGAGATGCTGGTGCCATCTGCTCTCGGATTTGCTCTTGTGTACTATGATTTTGTTAAACATCATTTGTTGACATGACATTTGATGAAAAATATTATTACGTTAATGTTTAGCCTTTACCAGCTTTCAAAAATGAAGACCCAATAACATTCCTATGATTACTTATAGGACATTTTCAAACAAGGAAATCGTGAAATATGCCATTCTGGTAATAGTAGGATAGATCTTAGCCCCATCCTCACAAACACAGAAATTAAATTTTGCACTGGCCAAGGAAGGTAAGTATGAACCAATAACTTTATTGTTTCTGTTTACGGACAGGAAAATACACCAGTGGCTGAGATATAAAGAAGGCATCTCTCCAGATCTTGAAAGATCGGGGAACCAGCCTTGTTTCTACTTGCTGGTGTCCTGTGCCCTCCTCACACCGGCTACCCCCCGCATGCTCACTGGTGCTCAGAAGGGAGGCTTGGGTGGAGTCTAGTTGGCTCCTCCCAGCTCGTAGCATCATGCTGCAAGACGTGGGTTGATACACTTGGTTAAGGTCACCGAAGAACAGATTTTACATTTAAGAAATCAATTATAATGCTCATTTGTGACTGTGGAGAAAAGATCATTGGAAAGAAAGAGAAGAGGGGAAGGAAGGGGAAAAAAGTGGAGGAGTAAGAAGAGAAGAAGGAGAGAGTGAAGTGAGAGGAGGGGACAGAAGGAGAGAAAGAAGAAGGAGAAGGAGAGGAGAAGAAAGAGGAGGAGGAGGAGAAGAACAAAAGGAGAAAAGAGAATAACAAGAAGAGGAGGAGGAGGAGGAAAAGAAGGAGGAGGATGGTGAAGAGAAAGAGAAGAAGGAAAGAAGGAGGAGAAGGAGAAGAGGAGGAGGAGGAAGAGGAGGAAAAGGGGTAGGAGAAGAGGAAGAAGAGGAGGAGAAAGAGGATGAGGAAGAGGAGGAAGAGGAGGAGGAGGAGGAGAAGGAGAAGGAGAAGAAGAAGAAGAAGAAGAAGAAGAAGAAGAAGAAGAAGGAAGAGGAAGGAGAGGAGGAGGGGGAGCAGGAGGAGGAGGAGGAGAAGAAGAAGAACAACAACAACAACAACAAAAGAGGAAGAAGAAAGGATGAAGGAGGAGGAGGAGGAGGAGGAGAAAAAGGAGGAGGGGCAGAAAGGAGGATGGGGGGAGGATGGGGAAGGGGAGAAGGGACGAGAGACGAGCAGGGGAGAGAACCGAAGCTCTTCTATGCCCTGTTGGCCGTACACCTTGCTCTTGACTCTGGATCTTCCGGTGCTTGGACGCTGGTGACAAGAGCCTACTGTTGCTTCTCCTTCAGTTCACCGAATCCACTACCGATGATGTAAGGAACCTGAGGGGATATTCTTTCGATCCCAAAAACAACATTCCGAGTTTTTCTGTGAATGTCTTCGTGAATGAATTTGCAAAGCTTTTGTCTTAAGGAACAGAATGAACCGCATTGTGTGGACGGTGAACAATTACCCATTATTTTCCTCCTGAATCTGGAATTCTTCCTTGCCTGAGACTGACCGCATTTCACTTTTACCCAGAAGTTCCATTTCTTAGTCTCTGACTTCAACAGAAACATTCTTTTGCCCTTTTCCGGTCTTTCTAGTGAGTGAGTCCCTTCATCTCCCTCCACGTTGTTTCTATAGGTGTTTACATTGGCCTGCCCTCTTTGTGACAGAGAACAACATTCTGCCATTTTGTTGTGGGTTTGGTTTCTGAAAGAATTTCTAAAATGCAATGTCCTCGTCAAGTTTGTGTAAACAGAATAACCAAAATGATAAGCAACAGGGAAGAAAGGAGAGTAGAAGCGATTTTACTCGTCTGGCTGTCGTCTCTAGCTAGGAGCAGGCATGTTGTGGCTCTCTGACTCAGGTGTCCACAAGACCCAGAAACTAAGTAGGAAAAAAAAAATCCGTGTCGAGACTTTTATCGAAAAATCTTATTTCCTGTGGATTTTCAGACTGCTTTTTTTCTCATCTAAATCAGTTTATTTACGAATGATTTGGGGGACAATGTTGCACCTGTGTGTGCTCTCACCCAGAATCTAGATGTGACACACAGTTTAGTCATTGTAACTCTAAGAAATTAATAAAATGGACATGACGATTGGGATTTTTTAAAAGTTTGTTTACCTTTGAGAGAGAAAGAGACAAATCGTGGGCCAGGGAGGGGCAGAGAGAGAAGGAGACACGGGATCCGAAACAGGCTCCAGGCTCCGAGCTGTCAGCACAGATCCCAATGTGGGGCTCGAACCCACAAACCGGGAGACCATGACCTGTGCTGAAGTCGAAAGGAGCCCATGACTGGGATTTTTATAGAACCAAAGTACACTACGTTTAATTTCAAGCGTTTCTTGAAGTTCCTGAAAACTTCCTCAACTTGTCCTTTTTGAAATGTGATTGGTAAGCTGTGACGTCGGAAAGAGAATTCAGTTAGGCATTATTTGTCTACATCAATGGGTCTCGATACAGACAATTGTGACCCCCACCCCCAACCTGGAGACATTTGACAATGTTTGGAGACATTTTTGTTTGTCTTAACTGAAAGAGTACTGCTGGAAGCTTTTGGGTAGGGGCCGGACACGCTGCTTAACATCCTGTAATAAACAGGACGGCATCCATAACAAAGAATTACTTGGCCCCCATGTTAAGAGTACGAAAGTTGAGGAACCCTGGATTAGGGTCTTTAGCTGCCCTGGACACTGCTCTCTGATGCTCTAACTCTTAATGCTTTGGGGTTTACCAGGATTCTTCACCGAAGTGTGCAGTTTGAAGGAAAGTAATTAAGATGATCTGGATATTTCCTCCAAATTATAGAAATGAAATGAGTGACAGAGGAGCAGCTCTAAAAAGACCTTCGATTGCTCTGATGGGTCAGGGCTAGGCAGGAGGTCTGGGTTTGTGCCCCGGACATGTTCCCCCGCAAGAGCTGAAGAATCAGCTGTGCCTCCCACTACCTGACAAATCCCACTTCTTGACCTAGTGCCCACTACCTGTGGCACACATCTGGGAAACCATGGCGACAGGATATTCAGCAGATCCTGGGTTCCACATTCTATAGCCCACAGACCTGTGGAAATCATGCAGCGCAAATCCATAGTCTCTGGTCCCATTCTCACATTTATAAGATGCACACGTGGCTTCAGATTCCTCCACATTTTCTAAGAATCAAGCAGCCTCTAGAGTTTGGCCAAACTGAATTTCTTGGGAGTGCTTGAATTTCTTGGGAGTGTCTATGTGGCAGTTCTTGGAGTATCTTTTTGACCACACAGAAGCAGTTTCAAATGAGTTATGTCTCAACTCTGACTATTCTACATTGGGTTATATTTGGGAAAAATGTTCTCCTGATACTCATTTTGAAAAAGTATCTTCTTTGAGATTTTATCCCTCCTCAGAGAGATTTATATGCGCTTGGCCTTCGTGACTGAGATTCCCTGGTGAGCCCTTCTGAGCTTTATATTCAGAGATTATTGTATTTGCCACGTTTACTTTAAATGATGAATTTTTATGTGTCTATTTCCAAAAGCCTTAAAGCAATGGATAGACCTTACAGAAATCAAATAAAGAAAACTAAAGAAGGAAAGAAATGTTTTGATGTACTCGATAATCGATAATCTTTATTTTAGGATCTGATCAGAATCACAAGGGTTGGAAGCTCTTTGGGCAAATACAAACTAAGTATCATGTGGATCATTCCTTGCAACGCTGGTTTCTGTGATATCTAAACAAATAATGCAGGGGCTGTGCTACCAGAACTCACTTGTTTGTGGAAAGACAGAATCAGAGGAGATGAAAAGCGATGTCGTCCCCTGCACTGGCTCAAGTGTGAGCCGTCCCCTAGCTCACGGATGGTCTCTTCATGTTGAGATGCTCTGCTCAAAGGAGCAGAAACTATGTGGCCCTTTCTTCTTGGGCAGTTTCCTCCACCATTAAATTGATCATTTCACGTTGCGAATCACATTTAGGGTGAGAGTTTTTTGCTGGGTTCACGATATTGTAGAATATTGGGGGCGAGAGAAGGGCCATCTACTCCGTGAAATTGCCCCAGTTGTTAAAATATGGACGCACGGAGTCAGGCAAAGTGTCCCATACTTTGCCGTGGCCAGTGTAGATGGGCTCAGATATCGTAGACGTCAATAGCGTAGACAGTATAAGTGTAGCTATTTTGGAGATGAGCGTGGCAGTATATTTTAAAAATGAAAACACACGTGTCCTAGGATGCGGTGCCCATGTTCTACTGCCTTCCTTGGGGCCACACTGTCATGGGAGGAAGAGCTGTGCAGGAGAATGGCCTCTGAGGAGGAGTCCAAGCATCAACCCACGAGTGGGGAGCCTTGCTGCCATCTCTGGTTCATCTGTTTATCTCAACTCTCGTGGCCTCTCCACCGGCAAGTCTTTTAAAAACGGTAGCAAAAAAAAAAATTAGCAAAAATAAACCTTAAAAAGACTATTTAGCAGATTACAAAAAAAAAATTAAAGAGATTCAACTACGTGTGCCAGGATGAAACTGTCCCCAAGATAACCTCTCACATCGGGAAAAAGAATGGCCAATGGTTTTGTAAAATGGCGATTGGTGAGTTAAAAAGAGGTCTCTATTTTTTCATCCGTGCATCAGCGTGTGTATAAATGTGCAATAAGAGTCTGGAAACCAGCCCTCAAACCCAACTGCAGCGGCTTCTCCCGAAAGCAACACCGAGGTGAGATTGGGGTGCTTGTCTGAGCAGAAACCTGGAGATGAGGAACAAGACACTGCAAAACTTGAGGGAACACCTTTCCAGGTGGAGGAAACAGCAGGAATAAAGGCCACGGGCAACAAGATGGAAAAAAGACAGCAAGTCACGGAGGCTCGGATGTCACCTGGCCAACAGAGGCAGTTGGATAGACCAGGCAGCCCGGGCAAGCAGTGCAAGACCGCACGCTGTCTTACGAGTTCTGAGGGCTCAGCGGGAGAGAGAGCGGTGGCAACACAGAGGACATCCTGAGGGACTTCCATGTGTAAGACGATGGACACGGATGAACACCCAAATCCAGGGTTTTCACCGGAGTATTTGTTCAAGGGCAGTGCCACGTATGGAGGTGGGGCTTGCCGGAGGAGACCAGCATGCGCACAGGGGTCCTTTGGGGGCCGTGAGTTTTAGCTTCTGGATACACAGCTAGCTACCTACTCCTGGAACTGGCCAGAGCAGCTGATCCCAGCAGAATGCACCACCGCATTAACCATTGGGAATAAAGTTTAAAAATTTGGCAATAAAATAAGATCCAACACTCAAATTATCACTTGAATAATAAGATCTACCTGGCTATTTTACTTACTTGTTTGTGTGTTTGTTTTCCTGGTATAATTATTTGGGCCTCAAAGCACACTAAATACCTCTCCGCTATCTATGAAAAATGACTGTATCCCCTTTGGGGAGATCATTAGTCATTCATATGTATTTTAACACCTCGAACCATTGTGTTTTCAAAAGGAATGAATGGGAAGCCGCGTTGGAGCATGGAACAAAGATCTTTCTATTGCGAGCTCAGTGGATCTCCAACAATGTTATGAATGAATCACCAGGTCCTTCTGGGAGAACAAAAGTACAAGTAGACAAATTGGATACAGAAAACAAGGTAAGTAATGTTTTAATTATTTGCAGGGGTTACCGTGGATCTGTGCCAGAACCAAACTTGTAATAATACTTTTCGTAAAATAAGCCCAATATTTCATTGGGATTTAATCATAATTGTATA
Organism: Panthera onca; assembly: GCF_046562875.1. Classification (NCBI taxonomy): domain Eukaryota; kingdom Metazoa; phylum Chordata; class Mammalia; order Carnivora; family Felidae; genus Panthera; species Panthera onca. The sequence goes on along the minus strand of NC_138339.1, from coordinate 3,157,267 downwards.
CGGATGGTGATTAGCCAAAGAGCAATAAAGTTAAATTAAGCACAATGATTATCAATATTATTAAAGGTAGAAAAATTTTTAAAAATGCCTACAAAAGAGAAGGAAAACTCTTACGGTGTGGAGATATATTTCTGATACCTTTGCTGTAAGAGTCTTCATCTTGGAAAATTTCTCATTTTATCTGGAACTCATCTCCACACTCTTTGCCAGAGCAAGAGGCCAACATTTTAAAAAAGAAGGATTTAAAATTATGAAAGCATGGAGCTTCATTCTTTCAGGTTGATTCATGATCTTTTTTTTTTTTTTTTTTTTAATTTGCTATCCTATTTGTGGCTTTAAAGAAGGGACAGCACATGAATCCAGTAGGAGATAATCAATCCAGGAGTTTACCCATTCAAAGCGTCGAAACAATATAATTATTCTGAAATAACAATTATCCATTTAGCAAAGTTAATTCCATGGTGAAGACTGAATAAAGATATCCCCTACTGTGAATTATTCATGATGGTGAAATCTGCGGGACCCTGAGGGCAAGCTGGCAGCCGGTCCACACCACTGGACACAGACCGAGTGTTGGGGCTGGTGATCAGTGGGTCTAAAACTTGTCTGTCAGGGCATTTATTGTAAAATTCATATAATTTAATAGAACCAGAGTCATTTGGTTCAGAGCAGAAGACACTTGGAACGAAAGGGAAATCGGAAGAGAAAAGTCCTGCCAAGAACCACCTGGGCTCAGATACATCTTCCCAAAGGCACATTTGCCTGCACTGACCTCTCCTTTCCCTTCTGAGGATGCTTTGTCAATAAAGCTTGAGAATGCACGCATTAGATGTGTCCACACTCCAACAGCAAGGCTTTCTTTTATAAGAAAATGAGCACGAGTGGGTGTTGGGATCTTAATTCTCTGTGTGAAAATTGCCATACGAGTTTACAGAATGCTCGTGTCTCCTTCCTATGTCCAATTGCCCTGGGTTTCTTTGATTGATGGAAAGTGAAAACAGGCCCTTCATGTATGTATAAGAAGTAAAAGGCATTACAAGACATGGATTTTTGAATCTCATTTATTTCTTCCAATCTACTTTATGTCTTCCATTAGTACCAAACTTTATGAGCCAAAACATTTTCTTAATAATTTCGCTCCATTGTATTCAACATATGTGAATTCTGCACAACTTACTAATTCGCGTCAGGTCGGATCCTAAAACATCGCCGGTTAACGATTTGATTTTCTTATATACTAACCACGTCAGGGTATGAGTTTTCTGTAACGTGAGTGCTGTGAAATCCATTGGCAGCTCCTTGAGAGTAATAAGGGAAAAGGATTCTCTACTTTTAACACACACACACTCACACACACACACACACTCATCTAGTTGGCCAGAGAAGAAGTACAAAGAGTCATAATAGTCTATGTGCTAATTGCTGCTACATGCGGGCATTAGAAATAGATCGATAGCTGGATGTCATACTCACGTTGATTTTCACCCGCCAAAAACTAGCAGAGGAAAGGGACACTGTGGAAGGTAAAACACAGAGATTTACACATCCCAGGATGCTTCCAGACAGTTTCGTCTTTGAGGTGCCAGTGAAATTATAGAGTATCCGATAAGAGCTCTACCTGGTGCTTTCTTTGCCTGATGAGAACCAGCAAAGAGAAAGACAGAAAGATTAAGAAGACCTTAAAATCCATATGACTAAATAAAACTGTCCTTATTTACTAACATCACAGATTGTTACCAGAATAGCCAAGAGCGAGAGCAAAGCCCAGAAACAGTGATGATACATCTTTGCCCTTATGGCGTAGAAGATGAGATGTCCGGCAGTGAAAATGAAGTGAGATGTTCAAATTAAATTAATCCGTGGATAAAACATCAAAAAAAAGGTGAAAATCTTCTTGTTCTTAAAGGCTATTCTTGCAGTAAATAAATCAGGGAGGGAGTTGGTAGTAACTTGCTTTTCCTTCTCCGATTAAGTAAGTAACTGCCATTCATACTTTGACCTCTCTCTCTCCTTCTGTCACTCCCTCTTCCTCTTCCTCTTCTTATTCAAACTTCACATCCAGCATCATTTCAACTTTTACTCTACATAGTGGCAAATTCTGAGGATTTATAGCTCCGATGGTCACAGAGTTTCCCAGAAATAAAAGAAAAACCTTTGCTCTACGAAAACACACTACCCGTAACAATACGCGTGTCTTTTCCAAATACGGTGTTTACTTTTGCCACCCTCTTGGCCTGAAAACTCTTACCCAACATAATAAAACAAAATAGTGCTTCTGTCAATGGAAAGGGTTTAGATTCTAAAACTGCCTAATTAAGGAGAGTTACTATTGAACCTTTATTTTGCTGTCAACATTTATGTGCTGTAATATCACCGGCCTTTCCAATCTCTTTCCTGTCTGGGTTCCTTTCAGATGACTCCTTCCTGAAGGAGAAAAGAGAGAGAGAGAGAAAGAGAGAGAGAGAAGCTTGAGGGCCCCCTATTATTACAAAATAATGTCTGGTCTTCAAGAAATGTTTCAGTCTGAAGGGGTAATGGACTGATTCGCCTGAGCGCTCTTTGGGAGTTAGAAGGGTTCTGTGCGATACTGAGAAAGGAAGGAGTGTCACCCTTGAGGAAAATCTGATATTACCACTGAAATCAGAATTTACAAAACACGGTAAGAGATATGGCAAGCTGTTGATTTTTTTGTAAAAATAGCCTACCGGGGAGTCCCTGCCCCACCCCCGACCTTTTGGTCCAGGGTGGATTTAATTATTTTTTCATTTATGGTATGCATAATGCCCATGAAAGAAAAATATTGACTTACATGACATGTGAGTGCTTTCTTGAAGGCCAAATTGCCCCAGGCGTAATGAAAGGCCACCGGGGTCCCGTGCAGCTCATTCCGAAGATTGCTGTGTCCTGCCTGAGACGGGCAGAACTGAAATAGAAAGGACATGGTAGCTACAGAAAGTTCCAGTACTTGGCTGATTCCCACATGTCTCTTTGGAAGAGTCACACTTATTTCTCCTGTTTTTCAGAAGGTCTTGGGACCTTATTCCCTGACCATTACCTGAATGGAATCAGGGACCAGCTCAGGGGGACAGACCGAACCAACGAAAGCTTGTTTACTTGTTTGTATGCACTTCCTTCTGGGAAGGAGCTCCTGGGGACTCAGAGGCCCAAGGCCGATGAGTAGGGCGAGGGGGGTACCCTCTCGTCGCTCAGGTGGGCTTTGCACCAGATCTATCACACCGCTGAGAGTCCAAAGTGCATGCAGAATAGGAGTCCCATTAAACAGTTAATAAAGGAACAAGTTGTACTTTACGCTTCCAACGCGCCAGTGAAAAATTAATCATCTTCTTCTATTAGACCCCTAAGAATTGTTCTCAAAGGAAGAAATGTATCAAGAAAAAACTACCTAGGCAATGCATAAAAACGCCCAAAATGTCTCCAGCGACATGTTCTCCGGCGCTTATGATATCTGAGGATCCCTGTTCCAAAATGGCTGACGTGTCAGATGGGCAACGGGCAAAGCCTTGGGGCTCCATTCTCTTTCTCTTTCCCGCTGTCGCGTGTAATTCCGACGTGGGGTAAGATCCGTTGTTGCATCTGCATCTGTGAAACCAGCTTGGTGGAGGAGCCCACAGAGCTGTTTGCGGTTTGGTAGAGCTTAGAAATCAACAGAAAATTAAGACCAAGTGCTGAATGCGTGCCTGAAAATCTTTTTATAGATGGGCTCTAGGAACGCACATTCACTGAAGCATACTCTTTGAAAGCCCTAGTCACTTCTATGTTTTCCAGAACTATTGATGTGTAACCCTCTTATAATGAGGCTAACTCTTGGGTGCATACCATTAACATATGGCCAATGTAGATGACACAAGCACACAAGCATGTCAGCGTACCTCAGAGCAGGCTTCCCTTTATGTGGCTAGGCTTAGCTATTTGAACAGGAAAGCCCCCAGGATGAAGGGGGGGATGCCTCCAGTTTCCAAGAGCAGGAAGCTTTGATCCACCCGGAGGCATGGTTTGGAGGGAGTTGTCACTGCCTTCTGTCTCCTCCAGCCAGGTTTCGCACACTCCCCCTCCTCTCCCGCGTTCGGGACAAAGTTGACCCTTCTGGCCTTCCCTGGTGAGAGTCATGCACACAACCAGCCAAAGAATTACACCACCTCCCTTTGTGGATCTGGAACCTTCGCAGCGTGTGAGGGCTTTCGACGCCCGGTTCCCTCCCGTTCCCACAGCAAACATCCCAGGCACTGCCGTTGTCATTTTGCAGATGGGAACAGTGCATCTTGGAGATGCTGGCACCCGTCCGGGGTAACGAATGTACAATTAGAGCAGGCTCAGCCTTCCTGACCTCACAGCCCAGCGCGCACTGTGCGGGTTATTCCAGGGGCCCTTTCCAGAATCTGCTTCGCTGTTCAGCCAAGCTAAGGTGGCCGGCAGAGCGGGAAAGGATGGCGTGTGCCATTTCTTCAAGAGGACCGTGTGCCGGACAAAAAACTTTTTCATTTTATTTGCCTTTTATTTTTTTAACGTAAACTTTATGCCTGACATGGGGCTTGAACTCACGACCCTGAGATCAAGAGTCACGTGTTCCACCGACTGAGCCATCTGGGTATGCCCAGATTTAAATTCTTTTTTTTGTTGTTGTTTGTTTTAATACGGACACAACCACTCTTTCTGGATTAGATAGTTGCCATATACGGGAGGCAAATCTAAGTGTTTCCCAACGAAGTTAATGGTTGTCGCTATCTCCCCCAAATTTCTACTGTTTTGTTTAAACCTCTGTAGACATAATGCAAAAATTAGGCTCATCTAAGAACCAGACTAGATGGGACGCCTGGGTGGCTCAGCTGGTTAAGTGTCTGATTTTGACTCCGGTCATGATCTCACGGTTCGTGAGTTTGAGCCCCACATCCAGCTCTCTGCTGTCAGCATGGAGCCTGCTGGGATCCTCTGTCGCCCTCTCTCTCTGCCCCTTCCCCTCTCTCTCTCTCTCTCTCTCTCTCTCTCTCTCTCTGTCTCTCAAAAATAAATAAACATAAAAAACAAGTAAAAAACAGACTCAGACCACAAGGACACCGCTGTAAAGCCCGGGGCACTGTTCCACCTAATTGCTTGATTTTAAACAGATTTCATTCTGAATTTAGGGTGGCATACTTAAATATCATGATGTTTCTGTCAATACGAAGTCGACAACATTTTCTCACTAAAGCATAGAGCTCCCATAAACGCGTTTGTCTTTAGTAAAGATACTAGAGTGTTTGTGTGGCGATACTTTATTTGAAGACTTCTGGGTCCCATTGTGGAGAGAAAAAAACAAAATCGAAACAGACCAAAATTCCTCTCTCTGGCATTTGTGAAATAACATTAGTAAAATTATTAAAAATTGTATCCAAATTATAAAAAAGCGAACCTATATATACATATATATATATATAGTTGATTTATCTTCGCTTCTGGTCTGTTTTCGTATTTCTGTAATTTGGATGAATTGGAATTTTTCTCCACCAGAAAAAGGAGAATTGCACATGTTTTAGTTTAAATTCTGGATTTGAATAGGTCAGTTACAGATCAAATATCTTCTTTTATATAAAAGTAAAGTTAGCTGAGAGTCCATTAGCGTGCATTCACTTTCCTAGAACCCTTGTTAGGGGTTCTGACAATTCAAGACTCTGGAAGAACTACGACGTGAAGGCTATAATTTCTGACACTGGGATCAGGTTGACACGGATAAATTTGGGTAGCCTCACATGACGTGAGTTGAGAAAGTAGGTTTGAGTGGTGTGAACCATTGAAGAAGCTCCATAATCTGAAAAGAGAATATTGTACAGAGAAACCACCAAAGCTACAGAATTCCTATTTCTTGAAAAGGAAACAACCTGAGGCGATTAATGAAAACCCCTTCTTCTTCCACTGAATCTGAATAAAGTCAGCCCCCACACAAGCACCCAGCAAGTGTGGCCTTCAGCGTGGGCCACGCACGGGCTCCTGGCCTGGGCATGTGCTCAAGTGTGCGTTCTACTTTTATGCGTCGCGACCTAAAAGTCCCATCTATGACAGGAGTTAATATCGAGTCTTAATGCAAAAGTCCCAGAAGGTTTGGCAAAGAATGCCTCGCTTTCTTCTCCCTTTTCGGTCTATTCTTTCCTTGCTCTTTTCTTGAACAACAGCAAGGCAGAAATAAAGAACAAGCATGCAGTGAGAACGGCACTAAAACCCAAGCAAAAATAGACAAGAATGGCCTTACTTAAGAAAACATCAGGGGCGTTAAGGAGGCCGCTTGCTGGGATGAGCGCTGAGTGTTGTATGTAAGTGATGGATCGCTGGATTCTACTCCTGAAACCTACATCGTGCTGTACGTTAACGTACTAGAATTTAAGTAAAAAATAAAAAAAAGAAGAAGAAGAAAGAAAGCCTCAACGGTCTGAAGAAAGCTCTGGTTCTGAATCTAAGCCTTTGCCCGGTTAGACCCCAGCCCCCTGCCCCATCCGACGCCATCACTTTGGCGCCCTGGGCACGGCTCACTAGCTCGTCTGCTCCCTGGCCTCCTGGTCCGAATGTCTACACCCCGCCCTGTCTGGCCCGAGGACAACACACTGTCAAAGTCTGGCTCCAGTAGCTGCTCTCATGGTTTCCTTCCCCTGATGTTACAAGCACTCTCCTTCTCTTCCGACTCCCCCAGCGCAGACGTACCCCTAAGGCGGCATTTATGGCTTCTCCCTTGCCCAGTGGCCAAGCTGCTTCTGCTACTTAGTGACTATGAATCCCTTGAGCACCAGGGTCTCTTGAGCCTTTAATTCTTGTTTTGCACACAGTGGTTAGTTCCAAGCTTGATGTACATAGTTGTTCCATGCATGGAGAAGGAAGGAACAAGAATGCTTCTAAGACAGAGTTCCCCATGATATTTTCAATTCTCCATTAAAAGTGCCAACATTACATCTAAAGGAACTGATTTGGGAAGGTCCCTTGACAAAAACAATACTAAAAATGCATGTAAGAGGAAATTGTTGTCTACTTTGGATGATTCGTTGAATCTTGTCAGAAGACAGACTAGTAGAAGAACAATGGATGATTTTATATTACAAAAGTGTTCTCTATTTTTGTTGTTGGTAGGGATAAAAAAAAAATTGGCAAGGCTACAATCATTGCTTGATTTGGCACTGAAGGCTTTCTCCTTGTGTCAAAATAAAACATTATTCTTCAGGATGTTTTCTTATCTTGATGTTCTGGAGACTGACTTTGAGTTTTGTGAGTGGAGTTATATTACCATTTTATTTCTTAACGTACTTGAGTTACCTGATTTACCACCACAGGAACAATAAGGAGATTTTCATTCCTGGACGAATGATTACATTGGCAAATGTATCTAACAAATAATAAAAGAACGGGCAGAGGCGTCTTAATTATGTTTCAAAGGGTCTGTTTTGTGGAGAGGGCGGTTGACCAGCATAAAGCGACCACAGGCTATGAGAATATTTTACAAATAAGCCACGAGGGGAAGTTGTTCTGAATGTCTATGTCCAGCAAGGAGCCTGGAAGCCCGGGTCCTTCAATTTTCAACCTGGCTCTCAGAAGGGAAGACTTCCCAGTTCTAAGCAACCTGCCTCCTCTTCGCCAAGGTGGTATAACCCCCGCCGATGCCAGTGTTGTCACTTTCACACCAGTGTTGTCACTCTGAGGGAACCACCGCACTGATATTCACCACCGTCTCCTAGAACTGAAATATCACGGACGTGGCTAGCGATGCGTCCCGCGGGCAAGATGTCACTCTCATGTCTTCCTTTCCAGAGGTCTGCACTTTGAAACAAACATACTTCTAAATGGTCCACGGGCCAAGAGGAAATTTCAAGAAAATGAATATAAAAACACAGCACATGAGAATGTGGGAGAAGCAGAACAGTGCTGAGGTAGGGTGGGGGCGGAAAATAATGGTGACTGATTCTTCTCTGGAAACACGAAGGTCTTTCCTGAGCCTCTCTCCATCAGTGGAATACCATGGCGCTTGAATTGTGTCCTCCAGAAAGACCTGTGCGAGCCCGACCCCCATGACCTGTGTATGCGACCTTAATTGGAAATCGGGTCTTTATAGGTTTAATCTAGTTAAGATGAGTCATCGTCCCATGAGTGGGTCCTGCCAGGAGAGGGAAATGTGGGCACAGTCACAGAGAATGAGGCTAAGTGATGACGGAGGCAGATCTGCTGCCACAAAGAGGGTCCCCAGAGAGAACCACCGGCCACCAAAAGCCAGAAGAGGCGTGAAGGAGCCTCCTTTGGAGTCTTCGAGGGACACATGGTCCTGCTGACACCTTGGTTTCTGACTTTTGTCCTCTGGGTGTGTGAGGGAAGACATCTCTGCCGCTGTAAGGCTCGGAGCTCCTTGGGCACGTGGGTACCACTTTCGAAGGAGTATCGGGACGTCTCTAGCCCCTACTTGCCTAACCTGTCCAAAGAATCAAACTTGGTCACAGAACGAGAGCTTCTCCACGTCCAGAACGCCACGACTCTGCGTTCTCCAGACACGCACCACCCCGCCTTGTGGATCTACCCAGTGTGCGGGCCCATCAGCTGCATCCTGCATCGTTGTGGCCGGGATTGACTGAAGACTTCCGTCTACACAGGAGCACCAGTCCCGGGATGTGACCGTGACAAACACAAGGAGACCTGTCATCTTCAACTTCCATCTCAGGCTTTCTCTTTGCTTCTGGGACTTCTTCACTTTGGCGGTGGGCATCTTCCCTGGCCTGGGCGGCCTGCCGTCCCCCGTGACGCACAGTGTCACCCCGTCCCCGCGTGAGGTTACACAGGAGCGAGGCCTGACTTGGGAGCCCTCCTACCTCTGTCTACACAGTAGAACGGCGAGCAGGGGCAACCTCTTGCTGTGTGGTTGAGCCCTCACACCCGGAAGCATGTCCAATCATCCATCGCTCTTCAGTGACTGTGCCTACAGGGTCAGGCTGTAACCCCAGATCAGGTTGGAAATGTTCTGGTACGCTCTCTCCCCAAACCATGTGTTCTTGACAACACTCTCTTAGGGTTATCTGCAATTTCACAAGAAGAAAGACTTTGACCGTGGCACGTAACATCACCATAAGATACTCGGGGGTGGGTTTGAAAGCGGGAGCTACTTTGCCCATCACTCAATTCACACTGACCTCTGACCCTCACACAAACACACTACTGTGGGGTGTCTGCCCCAGAACTGGCCCGGACTGGGTTAGTTTAGAAGCAGCACCGGGAGAGCTATCTCACAAGGAACTGTGCCTCCTGGCAGGTGTCCAGGAATTCGGAAAACTAGGCCCCTTTCCTTTCCTGCATTCTTACATGGGCCTCATTGCAGGGGAGGCTGAGAAAATCTATCCGCATGTGCTTGTCAATAGGGTGCTTTCATTCACTCAAACCCGTCTGCATCAAAGGCTTTCCTTAAGGTGGTCTGCACTATTTTCCCCCAAGAGGCAACTTTCTCAAGCGGGGAAGACGGCACAGGGCAGAGTACCTACCGAACAGCCCTGAAATAAACCAGTTGACCCTCGGAGAGCCACGTTTCCAAGCCGGACTTGGTGCATACACATTTATGAGAATTTTCATTATGTTCAAATCAAATTCACGGGACTCGGTGTTACTCCACGGCACTGAAACCTGTCTTTGGAAACACACTGAGATTCCTGAGGTACGCATTTAACGAACCAGCAAGCCCTTATTTTACAAACTTCCTGGGATCTTTCCTTTTTGTTGTCTTTCGTAGAGGGGAGCTCGACCGATTGCGACCACCTTTTACATTGATTTACTCTACTGAGAGATGGAACGTTTATAGATAAAGCACTTTTTCACTTTTTATGAAAATGATGAGTTATCAACATTTTGCTTGAAGGCACGAGATACGGCCCCATCTACATTCAAATCCATTAAATATGCCAGAGACCCAGCTGTCAATACCATTGTGGAGTAAATTTAATTTCCAGAGTCAATATAGAGCCAGCTGCATTAAGCATAAGATAATTCTGGCACATTATTAATTGGAATGGCCATGTAAGGCATTGTCTAGACAAGATATAAGCCCAAGTTTTCATAGGCAATCTGTACATAAAATGAAGTATGCCAAGGCTGTAAAGAATACTAATAACACTGATCTGGCTTATTAACCAATATTGATTGCTTTTACTCTGACACGGTCCAGAAGCCTCAGAGGTGAAATGCTGAGATGGTCGGCAGTAGGGCTCTCATTCCGACAAAACAGTAAATATTCCAGAGCCGTTGCAAGGTGCAAGGCATGAGGGGTTTCTTTTTTAAGATAGCAGCTCAATTTGCAATTCTCAAAATAAATTGATAGCATGATTATGGATTTCTGTATGCTGGGAAATATTACCATTATTAATCCCTGCGGTGGCCGGCAACATTTCCTGCTCGTGACGCTTTTGATTAGTTATTGTACATCCAAGTGCCTCCCAGAGACCATCGCTTCCTGTCTGGGTCCTATCCTGCCCAGCTTCATGCAATATGAATCATTGATATCGATTGCCGTCCTCCAAACTGAGCGTGGTTTACCACCTGAAGGTCACCGACAGCCCGCTGACCCATCCAAAGCCGGTTTAGAAGGTCTGCCACTGGTAGTCCCCAAGAAAGCAGTGTCAAGACAGCCGCTCTCCTGTCTGAGTTCCTGGAGCCAGAGGATGGCCCCCTCCTGCTGGATGGACAGCAAGCACCGCCCAATGTTAAGACCAGCAGAACCAATACAACCCAGCTCGGCAGTTGCACTGCGCACCCGCTCGGCTAATAGGCCACAGCAGGACAGCACGCGTCCCAGAGACGGACAGCCGCGTATTAAAGTCCTGACGACCACTTACTAGGCATGTTGCTGTCAACGGGTCGTTGTACGCTGTGGGACTCCGTTCCCTCTAGTTCAGCTGAAGATGGGTTGCTGATCTGGGATGCCTGGGTGGCTCAGTCGGTTAAGCATCCGACTTCGGCTCAGGTCATGATCTTGCAGTTTGTGAGTCTGAGCCCAGCATTGGGCTCTGTGCTGACAGCTTGGAGGCTGGAGCCTGCTTTTGGATTCTGTCTCTCCCTCTCTCTCTCCCCTCCCCTGTTCACATTCGTTCCCTCTCTCTCTCCCAATCTCTCTCTCTGTCTCTCTCACACACACACACACACAAATAAATAAACATTAAAAAATTAAAAAAAAAAGAAGAGTCACTGATCTATATTAGCTAGGTCCCAACAGAAAACAAGACCACTCTAAGTATTTCATGTGGGGATATTCAAGCAGGAATTTGTTCCACAAGTGGGGAAGGAGGCAAGGAACCACACAGGTGCTGATGGGGAGGCAGCCCAGAGATCAGCCATGGAGGCAAGCTCTGTTGTCCCTTGATTGGGAGAGTGTGAGGGGTTGTGTCAGAAAACCCAAAATTGAGGATGGAGCTCTGGCCATGGTGGAGGCTTCCCAGAAGCATCGTGATTGGGGGAAACAAAGACTGCCAGAAAAAACCTTTCTGAAGCACAGAGGCTGGAGTGAAGGAGCCTGGTTCCACCTCTCCTCCAGCATTCAGCCAGAGACCAGAAACCAGAGGGATACAGGGTGGATGGCCAGGGCTGAGCGTGGCCGGGAGCTGAGCCGATGCCCTGCGCGGGGCTGGAAGAGACAGCACCGAGAGAATGTCTGGTTCCCACGGAGTCGCCGGTTTCCTTCCAGAGAATTAGCAATGCACAGACCCTCTGACTTTCTCCACCTTTCGCCAAAATAATTGGCAGAGGCAGACTGTAGACGAAGAAAGTTTAGGAATGACCTTGACAATCCCTGGCAGGGGTCAAGTCTATCATACCAGGTGGGTGGATGCCATAGGTGTCTTGGAGGCCACGGAGAATAAACACAACGGCAGAAATGGTGGTGCGTAAAGATTCATTTTGTAGCTTTTGGTAATTGGATCAGCACACTGCTGCACTGGGACAAGAGAGACTCGGGGAGATGAATCCATACGAGTTGTTTTAATATGAGAATCCCATGCCTAAGCAATGAAAACAACCTTGGCTGGAGAACATCTTTGTCCCCTATGATTAGAGCTCTATCAGTTTCTATTTTCATACCCATAAGCAGTGGGTTATTCTGCAGGTGAACTTGCACTAGCCAGGACAAGATCTGGATTCTGGCCAATGACTTGCCGTTTGCTAGAAGTCTACGTTTGGGTAAGTCCAGCTACTCCTTGGACTCCGGTTCCTCATTTGGAATGCGTGCTTTTGCTACGAGAAGAAAATTAACAAGGTAAAACACAAATACACAGTCTTCTATGAATAGGAAGTAACAACCCTTTCAGGAAAATCCAAAGCTTTGGAGGATGAATTATTTGAGCAGATTTCTATCAAGTATTTAAGGTGGCACCAGGGACCATTCTAGGTATTTGGGAATGCTGAGAAGGAAGACCTACCATGCAATTTCTAGTCTAGTGGGAGCATTTGGGCAAATAATTACTTTACAGTGCAGCAAGTGCTACTCTTATTAATAATACGGAGGGAATCGTCTTTGTCACAAGATGCTCTGCATATGCGGCAGATAAATCAGTGTTCCCAGGACAAGGCTATAAACGCTTCTCGTGTTGAGTCTGTGTTTGCTGTAGAGGGTGTAGGATCTATCTGTGTCTCTCTCCATCTTCAATAGAACTTGGATAAATAGGCATCTGCATCAAAAAACTACAGTAAATTGTTTTTCGTCAGCTCTATCTAGTCCATCGTGGTAGAATACCATTTCTGTGGTTCATTTCTTAAAGTGGAAATTTTTTACACAATTTTATTTGGTCTTCTTAATTTACACATACTGTGCTTTAAAAATCTATTCATGTACTCTGCCCCTCTTCCAATAAGAATCCAGAGCCTTGTGTAATTTATATAGTGGGATAAATAAACACAGGGCAGATTTTTAGTAAAGCAAAACAAAACAAAAACACCCACAAAACACCGGAGTTGTAAAACAAAGGTAGAAGCAACCTTAAACAGCACATTAGCAAGGATTCCTGGTTGCACGGCGGCCAAAACATGAATCTCGTAGCAATGTAAATACAAGAGTTCCCCACACTCTATGTCCACCAGCTAAATCAACACCGTTCCTCAGGAATATCGCTCCTCCTGGGATGAAGCTGGAGACAAATCTCCACACAAGGGGTGCGCCAGCTGCCCCCATCGTGTCGACGAAGAATTTAACGAGTTCCATAAGCCAGTGCTCCGATGTGCATCAGGGCAGCCCAACGCTCGGCACCAATGTGTATCCAATAAGAGACATTCTTAAGGCAGGGGTCTGCAAAGGACAGCCAGGGGGCTGTTTGTTGTTTGTCCCTGGAACTAAGAATGGTTTTCACATTTTTAAATTGTTTAAAAAAATAGAAAACAGAAACAACAAATGAAGGATGTGGGCCTGCAAGCCTAAGATATATGTATTTTCTAGTTTTGATGGAAAAAAAAGTCTTCAGACCCCTACTCCAAGCGGTGCAAACAATGAAGTTGAAGCTCAGAGCTATTGGATGTCCAAAGTTAATTGAGCTATTGATGCTTTTGAACAAATGATTTTCTGAGTCCCTATAAAGGGCCAGACATTTCTCTAAGTTCTGGGATGGGGGGAAGTAAAACAGGAAAGAAAACCTACCTTCCAGAAGGAGAGAGAGTGGGGTGATAAATTCGTGAGCACACCAATTAGCTATTGCGGTACAACGAGCCTAAAGTTCAGTGCTACAAAAATAAATAAATAGTACAGTAAAACCTTGGTTTGCGAGCATAATTTGTTCCGGAAACATGCTTGTAATCCAAAGCACTTGTATCTCAAAGCAAATTTCCCTGTAAGAAATAGTGGAAACTCCAATGATTCGTTCCACAATCCAAAAATACTCATATAAAAATCATTACAATACTGTAACATAATACAAAATAATAAAGACAATACGAAATATAAAGAAAAATAAACAAATTAACCTGCACTTCCCTTTGAAAACCTTTGCGGCTGGTGTGAGGGAGACAAAAGAGAGGAGGGTTATTATACACGACGACTTTCACTATCACGAACAGACGTTGACTACAGTACAGCATTAATACACTCTTGTTATACACTGCATGTAATGGAACTGGCAATAAGGCAGCAGAGGAAAGGGACTATATCCACAGGCAACCTGACCTACAATGAAGCAAAGCATTCCTAGGCTCACTCTTGGATGGAAAAGCAAAGGCTGTCCTTAGGTGCTTGGAAGGGACAAAAAATACATTAGTGCCAGTTGTGGGCACCTTCCAATTTTGTGAAAAATCACTGATTTCTGCCAAACATGGCAGCCCGAGACAGAGCATCCAAGCGTGGGAGATGATTACTCCCAATTCCACAGTGAAAGACAGAGAGAAACAGAGAGAGAGAGAGAGAGAGAGCGAGCAAATAGGGCGGAGGGGGGGGCAACCATTGGCTCAGTTGTGATCATGTGACATTCGGTGCCACGTACGACTCATATTGCAAGACATCGCTCGTCTACCAAGTTGAAATGTATCAGAAATGTTTGCTCGTCTTGCGGAACACTCGCAGAACAAGTTACTTGTAATCCAGGGTTTTACTGTATTTATGATTTCTTGTCCGTCCATGACTGTGCAAGGCATCGGAGGTTTCTGCTGGCCCACCTGGGCTCCTGCACCTGTGATAAGCTTAGGCTGGCTGGGCTGGGCTAGCTATGAACACGTATCCAGCAGAGTGTCTTGGATCCCAGCCGGGGTTGGCAGGGACGGGCGTGCTCCGTGTTGAGTGTCTCTCTTCCCCCTCATGGGATTAGCGGGCAGACACCGGTGCCCCCATTCCATGATGAGGGCAGAGTCTCAAGGGAACAAATGGAACGCTTGGAGCCTCTCCAGGCCTGGGCTGGGAACGCGCACACCTTCACTCCTGCTTCCTTCTATCGGCCAAACCAACTCAGGCCAAGAAACTGAATCTGTGGTCCGAAGACAGCGCAGAGTAGCCTGATGAAGAGCCGGACGTAGGGAGGAGGGAGAGCCAGGACAGAGCGCAATCCTCAGCTATAGTGGGTAGCAAAGGGCGTCCGCAGCGGATACATATCGTGCGAGACACGATGGAGCCTGAAGGGACGCGAGCGTGTGGTTTGCGGGGCAATTCCCATTAGGATTCAAAGCTGGAGAGGAGACCATCTAGGTCAGCATTCCTGAACCTCGGCCGGCACCGGGCTCATGCTGCACAGACTGCCTGAGGGTTGCCCTTTGAGAAGAGCTGGTCTGATGGAGTCTGCTTCTGTTAAATTGAGATGCGGCATGAAATTTGGTGAGGTCTACTTCAGAAAATAGCAGTGAATAAGGCTCCTTTCAGAGCACGCTCTGGTTTGTGTCAAAGGAGAGAGTTCGCCTACAGTAAGTGGGGGGTTTAAATGTTTTGGTGATAATAACTCCTGTATCAGTCCTCGGTGCTGCAGACAAATTCTCCTTGGAGGTTCATATTGCTGAATAAAAACTGTGATGGGGTCATAGAGGAAGATCAGAACGGCCAGTTCTGCGTATGTAAAATCCTAGGAGGCTTCTCGATAAACGCGAAGTCAACGACGTGAGAAAACTCACTTGTCAATATTTCTAATTAGGGCTGACCCTGGAGCTTGGAGAGGGCAGCGAACGAAGTGTCTCACATGGAGAACATGCAAAGACACTGAAGGCAGCTTGGCTGGCGGAGGGAAGAGGGGAATGTTAACCGTGAACGTGAAACGAAGTTCTCCACGGGTTTCTGTGTGATGGCTTAGGCCAGCTGTGTTGGCAGAAAACCCTTGAAACTCCTTCCTGGACACTTGGTTCTAACTTAAGCTGCTCGCCACCTGCAGAAACTAAGCCAGTTTCCTTAGAAGGAAATCCTCACCGTCTTTTGTCTGAAATATGTTCTCCCTGGAATGTCATGACATATTTAGTCCTCTGCAATCATTTCCTGAATAAAGATGACTCAAGCTGACTTTCGTCTTTCTGCACACACCATGTTATATTATCCATTTATAGGAAGTGAAAATAGGAATCTGTTCTGTTTCTTTCTCTTCCCTCTTTGTTGAAGTCTTAACGTATGCATAGCCAATTGACCCCTGTTATAGCGTTTTCCCCCTCTTTTAATGTTTTCTTTCCTTGGTTTTTACAAAAGACTATAAAAGGGATCTTTGCGATAATGACTTTAAATCATTCATGCATTTTTTATCCCGTCTTCACACAGCCTGACATCTCGTTCATTCTTTCTGACTGGTGCTCTGCATAGAGCAGATGTTTTCACTGAGCTATGATGATTTTTAGATCTTACTCTCAGGAGGCTACAACCAATTCAGAGCCCTTCAGCCGAGAAGAGGCATTTAACTTATTCTCTCCAGTGAGTTTCACCTTGTCTGTGGTGGAGTTCATCTGCCATCATGTTGCCCAATTATTGAGTTCTGTTCAACCCATCCACGATGCTTGAACCGTCCTCCCTGGTCTCGACTAACCTAAGAACTTTGTGTCACCAGCAAACTTTACCCTCTGGATACTCAGTCACATTTAACATCCTTAATAATCGGCATTGAACTCTATTTCCCATGCTGACAGTACCTTGATACTGGTGGGCAGCACAGAGAGTGAGCCCAAGGCAATTTCCAGATCAAAACTTCCCTAGCTTCTATCGGCCAACCTCACCTGAGCCACACTTTTGCAGAAAAACTCTTTTTTGACCACTTCATCTTTTCTGCTGCTACTTCTGGATCAAACATGTGGTCGTAGTCTTACCTGTTCTCTGTTATTTGTTCCTCTCATTCCCCTGGGGGAAAAACAAGTCTGTAAATCCTGATGAAATTCTACAATCTGATCAATTATCTGCTCAGAAGCACCGTTGCGGTATGTGTTAGCTCTAAAGAAAACCCAAGATTCTTTCCACAATTATTTCCATTTTGCTTCGCTTTGGTGTCCCCTCTATAATCTCATGTAAAACCCAAACTCCCAGGGGTTCTGTGATTCGGAGGGAGGAAGGCGAAGTCTGGTCCGGGGGTGTGAGGCTGGCGGGAGGAGCGGTGCTGCGGGGACTTCCACCTTGATGGATCTGCAGAAGCAGAGCCTTGCCCCATCCATTCATTCCCCATCTGCATGTTTCCCCAAGTCCTTCTGCCACCCACGCAACCTGAGTGTTACACTAGGACAGGAGAGGACAAATTCAAAACCAAAACATCTAACAGTAAGACCACAAGCCATGACCCTGTTCATGACTCCTTCACCAACTCCCATGTTTTCTCCTGCTGCTTAATCTGAGCCCCGGCTCGTCTGTCAGCACTGCGCCAGCATTTGTCTCTGGAGCCATCACTACGTGGATCCCACTGCCCACTCCGCCTCTGTCAATCAGACTTCCCATCTCGCCAGCCATGTGCCTCTGTTCCCCCTACTCTTCTCACAGGAAGGGTGTGGACACAGGACACCTCCCCATGTGGTGCTGCTAACAGCTCAATGACATGCTGGTCTTCATGGAGCCCGTGCCACTGATGACACACGAAACCATCTTCAAGGAGAAGAAAAGAGTTGCGTGAATGTGTTTGTTGGCTGCAGTGTTATACACAAATGCAAACCATGACAAACGCTGTAGAACAATTCTACACGTTCTTCAGACGATTGGCCACGGGCCTCAAAGGCTTGTCACTTTGTCCCACTGATCCCACAAGTCACCCTGACAAGTGAGGACAACCAATTCCAGTTATTCACCACATCTCTCAACCCACAACCCTCTTCTTGTAGAATCCAGTTGGCTCTGCCTTCTGGGTATTTTCATTGTGTCTTAACAATCTGATGACCACAACTCCAGCCCACGTCGCCGCCATTTACCACCTGCCCTTTTGTAGTATTGGCTTCCTGGTCTCCTGATGGATGGATCTTACAGCTTCCTGCCTTGACCGTCTCCCACCAATTTTTACAGAAGCTGGGGGCATGTGTGCTCACACACGTGTGCACACACACAGACACACATACACCACAGTTTCGGTCACATTGATTCTTGGCTCCATATTCTCCAGTGGTTTCCCATCTCCTTGGAGAAAAAGATGGCGGTCCTCTCAGAGCCTTGATGGTCCTGAGCCATCCTGTCCACTACGGTTCTCTGACACCAGATCCTCTTTCTCTGTGCCCCTGGCTCCCGGTCCAGCTCCACTCATTTCTCAGCTCCTCTTCCTGAACCTACGTTCTGCTCTCAGACTTCTCTCTGGCTGGGACGCTTTCTCCTTAATAAACCCATGTGGCCACGGTGTCATGGGAACTATTATTATTTAAACTATGTCTTATTTACGAACTACTTACTTCCTATTGTCCTAATGAAAAAAGTATTCAGCAAAGAAAGATCACTCACTGTGCAACCCCACTGACCCTGAATGTCAGGGATGACTGGTGAGAAACAGCAAACACCAAGTGGAAGGTGACAGAAGCTTGACCCAGAAACTTCGATCTGAGGAATTTATGCCAAGGACATACGGTATCATATGTCAAGAACAATGTGTCATCTTTACACACATGACTGTTTTTTACTAAAACAAATAATGGAACTCTAAAACATGCGTTATGAAATGATTTTAAGGCTGGGTACTTAGTGTTTAATCATCTAGGCCCACAAGGACTACTATAGAAAACAAGCTTAATCGTTATTTGGAGAAAAACTATTTAAATGCCTGTGGATAAAGGGAAGGATAAAGTCCAACACATTCATTAGAAGAAACATCACAGTCATTTATAATATGTGTACAAAATTGCATAGCACCAGGAAAAATGCTTATGTTAAATAAAAAAGTGCAGAATACAGGAATGTAGATACTCTCTGATTACAGCTTTGCAAAGCATCCATGGGAGCGTGGGCACGTAATGGAAGAGAATGTACAAGATCAATATATTATTGAGTGATGAAATAATAGCGTCTTTCCTTTGAACTCATTTCCATGCTCTTTTACTGTTTGCAGTGAAGGATTATGGAAAAGGGAAGGAAGATCCCTTTCCAAACACAGCTACTCTGCCACGATGAGGGTCCCACTGCCATTATCTGAAGCAAGTCCTGAGAGGGCGTGGGAAGAAGTCTGGACCGTGTGGCCTCCATCAAGGCTTCCATGTTCTCCCTACAGCTGATCCCCGCCCAGCCATTGACCATGACACCTATGCTGTCAGAAGGAGCTTGGAAGGAAAGGGGGACAGAGCACAAACAGATGAATGAAATCCAGGTGGAGGACAGGGCGAGACCTGGAAAGAGAATGAGCCACACTGAGGAAGAAATGTCAGACAGGTAGAAGGTGAAGAGACCCGTGAGAACTAAGACATGGACCTCACCCGCCTTGTCATTGCCACTGACT
This sequence comes from Panthera onca, assembly GCF_046562875.1. Classification (NCBI taxonomy): domain Eukaryota; kingdom Metazoa; phylum Chordata; class Mammalia; order Carnivora; family Felidae; genus Panthera; species Panthera onca. The sequence goes on along the minus strand of NC_138339.1, from coordinate 3,137,954 downwards.
TTGTCCTTACGCTGAGCCAGGTGCATTTCCAGCATGCACATGATGCTACCAGCTCCCAGATGGAGGCATTCCGGAGATGGCTGGGCCCACACCAGCTTTCCCAAGTTGCTGATTCAGAGAGTGAATTGACCGGGATTTCATTTTGTCCACTTAGCCAAATGTTCAGAATGTTTTCGTCCATTTGGGCTGTTGTAACTGAGTCCCATAGCCTGGGAGCCTTATAAACAACAGACTCGTATATCCCCCAGCTCTGGAGGCTGGAAGTCCAAGCTCAAGGTGGTCCCAACCATTCCTTCCAAGGGCACCACCTCCTAACACCACCATCCTGGGGGTTGGGTTTCATCACACACATTTTGGAAGGACACAGACATTCAGCCTGGAGCACAGAACATTTATACCCCCTCACACACAAAAATCCAATTACGATTTGTACTTGTACTTTAAGCAGACATTTATCATGCCTTTGCTATGAGAAACCACATTTCTTTTTACTTTAAAAACACTTTGAATTCAAATGTACATGAAACGTATTTCAAAGGTGACAAAAATAGCTGAAATTAAATCCTTTTTAAATTACTTGCAGAAATCTCAAAGATGCCTTTCCACTTGATCCTGATCGAACATGAACGTGTTTTTCAGAGGGCTCTTATTATCAAAGGGGCAAATATAAAGGTATCCATTAATAGAACTTTGTGGATTTGTCAATGGAATGTTATACATCAACTATGTCGATTGCCTTTTTTTTTATTGTTATTACTTAAGTGGAAATGGAGGCACAGAGAGGATGAATGGTGTGCCCACAACCCCACTGTCAGGGAGTGGCATAGATGCCTCTCCTAGAACCATAATTGCCCCAGCAAGTGCTGGCTCCACGTGTTGAGGCCTGTCCTGCAACGCACAGGGTGAGTCCAGTCGGAGAAGGAAAGTAAAGCGTTTATCTCTCTGTGCTGCCTCCTCTTCTCCTAAGGACACTGCTCACTGGATTGAGGACTGACCCTAACACAGCATGACCTCGTTTTAATTCGGTTACACTTGTGAAGAGCACATTTCCAAAAAAGGTCACAGTCTGAGGTTCCAGGTGAACACTTGGGAAGGTGCTACTCAACCTGGTCCCTAGAAATGGCCACACAGAAGGAGAAAGCAGGCGGAAAGATGGGATCCTGAGCTGGACACAGCTAGAACACCACGGGGGCGGGCTGCCGGTTCAAACTGCATTCACAAAATGCCACTTTGGAAAGAGCATCTAGAAGCGTCAACAGTATTTTAAATAGTTGTAACTACAAAGTTGTAACTACAAAATGTCCCTTTGTAAAGACGAATAAACAAATAAAGCGGGCGGGGACTGTGGAGAAACAGGGAGACCCCCTCACAGGACGGTTTCACCTGGGGCGGGTCAGCCGTGCACGACGCTGACGCTGGACACAGAGGCTCGAATCCAGAGCCACCGGTCACTCGGCGTCCTTTGCCCTGGGGACACGGCGTGCGGTAGGGCGGGGAGCCTGCCGCTGTGTCCTTGGAAATGCCCTTGATCAAAGGACGCTGAATTGTTTAAGCCTGGACACAGAAAGAATAGAGGCACTTCGGAAAGTGTTAGGGTGAAGGAAGGAATCAGCACGCAAGTGAATGGACAGATTCTGCATGGGACGTCTAACACTTTAACAAAACCGGACTGTGCTGAATCCTATTTAACTAATCTCCAAGCGCCGGGTTTCACGTTAGGTTCTTTCACTTTATTACCATATTTGGACTTTCCAAACGGATGCTGATAATATGCCAGTCGTACGTGTTGATTACTGGGGACACCGAGACTCAGTGGGGCCACGCGACCTGGCCGGGCTCACAAATGTCAACTTTGCACACATGCCCGTCCACGGCACAGTTGGTCGGCGTGGGTTCCGGGAGAAGCGGACAATTCTTTTAAAGAAGACACAGGTGACTTTCTCCTCAGGAGCCAGGGTGGCCAACCACGAGGCCAGCGATTTGCTTCAAAGCGCCATTTATCCCTCGTCTTCCGCAATTTCTCGTTCCTACCTACTTGCTTCTTGGGTTTCCACGGGAAGGGGCTGAGTTCCAAACAGAAGGCCTCTTTATCTTGACATGTAGCCTGGGCAAGTGAGAGAGAAGCCATATCTCTTATTCATGCAGTAGCAGCCCAGATCCAGACTTCGGTACCGCCTGCCTCTCTCGCTCAAGTGCTGTTGATCGAGAATGACAGTCGGGAGATTTGTTCAGGCATCAGAGTTCTTTTCTGCTCTATGTGAAAATAGGGCAACACTTCTTGTGCAATACAAGCTATCCCACCTCAGTGACGACATGTGGCGGGGTGGGGGACAGCTCGTGACACATCATATTCATACAAAATTACATCCTGTTATTTCCAATTTCCTCCGGAAAGCTATCATTAGCAACACCTAATGACCAGCTTGAGGCAAAAAGCTGAGGTTTTCTCACCTCAAAAAGTCATAATCTGTAGCAGTGACTGGCAGAGCACAAAATAGAGCCCTTGGCCCAGATGGCACCTAGGACAGTCATCACCCTTCCTGCGCTGATAGGCAATCTGAATGAGGGTTTGGCTGGACACGCTGGGCAGTGGCTCTCTTGGCTAGACTGTCTCTGTCCCCCTAGAAACCACCTGACGGCACACTGCCGCTGGTATTCTATCCTCTTCATTTAGAATAAGAAAAACTTTCCTTAATTTGGTCTGACTCTAGAAGCATCTTGCCACTGAATGGTTATACAAGTTCCTGTATGCAACCTCATTTACCTCAGGAGGCCGGCTTTTCGAAAGAGGCTGGAAATATCAAAGATGCAGTTTCAGATAGGGGAAAAAAAATGTCTTTCCTTGAAGGGTTGGCAAGTGATCTCTGTGGCTTACCTTCTAGAATAGAAGTCAGTAAAAGAGCTTCATATTTGAAAGAAAAATTCATACCTAAAAAAGAAGAAAAATAAATCAAGAACACATGCTGCGAGGGAAGCTAGCTAAAATAAACGATCGTTTCCTAATCTCTTGAGTTTTCCGTTAGTGAGCGTGGGCACAAGACGCCAGAGAAAGTATTTGTAAAGAAAAGTCATGACACGTGTGGCAATCCGCGTTCCTCGTGTTGCGTTTTGCCTCCTCACCCAGAAGGAAGCTTGGGGACCGGGCAGGTGCTGTGGGTCGTGGGCACGGACCATTCCAGCGGCTGCTGTAACTGAAAGACCCACCTGAGCAAGTCACGGAACACAGGACCAGGAGGAGAAGGTGCTGTCACAGGGAGGGACCCGCCCGCCTCCTGAGGCCGACCGCCCTGGATGTGACGTGGGGGCCTGGAAATGAATGCCCGGCTCAGGCTGAGAAGCCCTTGCAGGTCGATGAGCGACATCTCTATTCTGGAAAGATCTAGTTCCAATAAACGTGTTAGGGACAGCACCTGACTTATTATCAGGAGCTGTTTGCAGACCCAGGAGCTCGGCTTCAACCTGCAGACTGGGGAGCTCACTTCTTAGCACACGGGGAGTCGACAGATCACGTGGCTTCCGTTTCGGGGCGACGTTCCTATGACTGGCCGTCCACCCTCAGTCTCGCAAAGGATTTCTGCACTTAGCAGCCAATTCCGGGAGGCTGTCAGATCCCCAGCTTCCAAAGGGAGGTGCCCTCCTATTACCAACTGAGGTTCGTGGAGACCCGGGGGGTAGGGGGTCGGAGTGGCCGGGGAACACCTGGAAGGGTCGGCACATCGGTCTCATGACTTGCCAGGTGTGTGGCTTGGGACACGTTCCTTGACCTCCTCTCGCTGACTTTCCCAACTGCAGAGCCGGGAAAATGATACCCCCCTCGCCCCCACAGAGTGTTGCAAGGCTGGTAAAGGAGCTCGTGCAAGGAAGAGCCCGGCAGAGGACCCAGCCGAGTGGTGCTCCCCAGGGAATGGAGTCCTCGTTGAACTTCCCTTGGGACTGTGGTCATCCTGTCGTTCTCCACCATGACGCTTACCATCCACTGGGATAATGTGTCCGTGCAGCTGCCTTGTTCCTCCAGAGCGCCTTCAACTCGAGGGAGGAATCCCGGTCCTAACCGCAGTCAGGTGCGTGTCGGCAGGGGGTCCTCTGCCATTCCCCCTCAGGCTCACAGCAGCGGGGCCCTGCCACCCTGCCAGCCCGGGTCTCTTCCCCTTCCACCCTCTGCTTCAGTGTCAGCCTAAGCTTTCTACCCAGGATGACATCCCCAGAAATAGAGCTCATCTTCACACATCATCTCAAGCATGGCCTCTGACGGGAAAGCTGCTTGGACCCCATGTCCCCTCCTTCCACCCTCTTCTTGCAGCCAGATAGCCTCCCAGGCAGCTGGTCTGTCCTTACTCACCCCCGTGGGTCCTTTTCCAAACCCACTTTACTCTGGGGGGCGATAATCGGTTCACTGTTCTGTCACCTTCGCTAGGCTGAACGCCATCACACGGTTCTAAGCCCAGAAGATACGTATTGTCATGCAGGACTCCTCTGTCAAGAGTCTGGCCTTCCGTGGGCAACGTTCTTAAGAGCAAGGAGGGTCCCTGGGGTTACAACCAGGAATTACATCTCTGGAACATCCCTTTACATGCTCCTGCATTCCGGCAATCTGGTGATGGCATTTGTAGCACTTGAGAGGTGGCCCCCAGATCTGACCACTCGTTGTGGAGAAGCTTTGCGAATATAGTTTGTACCATGTGCACAGGCAGACTCTGATAATGCCTGAGAGCAGGTGGGATCTGTGGCTTTAAGTGAGTATTTATCTTTGGGTTTTCTAGATCGCAGCATCCCCTGGAATTCAGAAGTCCCTGGAAACTTGCATGGTTGGGGGGTGGGGACCATGTTGACCCACATGATGTGCGGGAGGCTTACTGGGAAAGGTGCCAAGAATGGGGAAGGGTGGGTGCGGGGCTGGGCAGAGGAAGGGACCCAATGACAGCGGCAGCCATGAGAGAGACGGCAGGTGGTCCCAAGGGCTCTGCCACAACGGACTCAGAGTTGTCCCCAGTTGGGGGGGCGGGGGAGCTGGACGCGTGCATCCCGGGGTGGTCACTGAGTGGGCGCAGGGGTATAATTTCCTCCTCCTTCATCCAGGAGACATTTCTGGAAGGAAACTGGGCTCTTTGAGGTCAGTTGCATACAGCCCTGGGCTGCAGGAATGGTCTGCGGGTCCCCACGGAGATCTGGGTGACCCTGCTTCGCACAGCCACACCCAGGAAACTCTTAGGACAATGTGGACAATACACACAGCAATGATTTTCCTGGGAGGACAATTCTCAGCTGTCCTCAGATTCTCAACGAGATCCACAAGGACAGAAACGAAAACAAAAGCGGCCCCCTGGGTTCTGAGTGGCAACACAGGAAAGAGTTTCTGTAAGAACACAGCCCACCTCATACGCCTCCCTCCTTGCCACATTTGCAAGCCTGGGGACGGATCGCCAACCTTTTGCAGCTGCGATGTGATAACCACTCATTTTTACGTTTAGTATCAATCCAATTGTTGGATAACTGTGAACACCTACCCGCCAATGCTGTTCACAAGAAAACTCACTGAAAAGGGAACAAGGTACGAGAAATACCCTTCCCTCTGTGTGAATACATGGTGTCATTGCAATGGCCATTCAGTGTGCATTATGGTCGAGCTTGGGAGGATTCTTAATTTTTAAGTTAATTTGAAAAATGTAAAATAGGAGAAGAATTGCCTATCATAGCACGTTCATTGAAATGCTCCATTCTTTTAGGCACGATTCCCATGTTACACTTTCCAAATTCTTCCTTTACGTTTTAAAAACATGAGAGCATCTATCTATGGGAAAAACGAGAACATTCCGCGGAGGTGAGGTCTTAAGTTCGGAAGGATGCTCATGTTATTCTCCAAATAAAAGTCCTTTAGACCACATCCCTAGGCAGTCAGACACCACTAAGGACGACACGTCTTAGCTAAGAAGGCAGCTTCTTCAAGGGGGCCTAGGTGAGGACTGGCGGGGGGTGGGGGGAGTCCTGTGCCAGCCCCGTCCCCTTGCGCAGGCACAGCCACAGAAGGGAAGGCCCGGCTGTTCCAGGAGGTCTCGCTTCTGCATATGTTGAACCCCCAGAAGCCATTGATTAGTTTAACCGGGCTCAATATGTCTTTGAAAGAGATATTTTAAAAAGCAAAAGAGCTTAAACAAACATGAAAGTAATCTAATTCAGATATAAACATGCAAGTTAATAAGATTACCACGAATTGATCTAAATATTACTTAAAATAATTAGAAATGATTTTTGATGGCCTGCCATTCCAGTCGGGACACTTTTATGTTACATTAGGAGGCCAACGGATTATTGCTTTCTGGAATATTCTCTCGTTGTTTATGACCTTCAAAAGCAGGATCGGTGTTGGCAGACGCATCAATCAAGGCCTCTCCGGGTGATGAATGAGTGCTCTGCATCTGCCGAGTGAGCCACGGGCCTGCTAGTTTTCTCCTCACTGTCTTCATGAGCAAATGGTGCCTTTGTCCTGCTCAGATCACCTGCTTTCTTGGGATGTAAATTCACCGTTAGATAATTTCAGAGGAGAAGTATCTTTTTTATTTTTTTTTCTTTCCCAATCCTCTGGCAAAAATATACGGAAAAAGAACCATGGTTTCAATTGGGGAGGCTGGCAGGCCCTACCTCGACGTGAAAGTTCAGAGACCTGTAGCAATCCCTGTGTCCTGAATCTACCATACCCCCAGGCCAGTGCCGAGGCCGGGGAGGGGGGGCCCTGCGAAATACACGTTTTTGTTTTGTTTTTGAGAGAACTCAAACTCCGTCAGCCCTTGAAGTTAGAAGCCGTTGTCTTTGCTGCAGGGCTAGCGTGGAGCCATCTTGTAAATCTGCGACATCTTGTAAATCTCTAGTGTTGACTGTGGAAGTTTCTGCATTCAGCTTTTCCTCAGGGAGAGGCCTCTCCGAGCCCCCAGAGCACTGCTGTGGCTCAGAGTTACACCCACAGCACAGCCGACCCAAAATTCGACATTTGACGTCGAATGCATCGTCCCGCCCACGCGTGTGAGCGAACGATCGGATTGCGAATTATTTTATTTTTCTGCATCTAACCGGAAAGCACTTTTTTTTTTTTTTTAGGACCTAATGTGATTCATCTTCATGGTACTAAACATTGAATCCAGAAAAATGGCATTATAATTAGCATGTCTGGTTTTTTGCGTTTTTGTTTTGTTTTGTTTTGTTTTTCGTTTGCTTGTTTTTAACTTTTCAGAGAAGGAACAAATTAGGCAGCGCAGGTTATAGAAAAGTTAAAATTAAAAGTTAATACGGGGGCGCCTGGGTGGCCCAGTCGGTTAAGCAGCTGACTTCGGCTCAGGTCACGATCTCACGGTCGGTGAGTTGGAGCCCCGTGTCGGGCTGTGTGCTGACGGCTCGGAGCCTGGAACCTGCTTCGGATTCTGTGTCTCCCTCTCTCTCTGCTCCTCCCCTGCTCATTCTCTGTCTCTCAAAAATAAGCAAACGTTAAAAAAAATAATAAATAAAAGTTAATACGACAAACAGAAAATATAGGAGACAGTATTAGCACTAATAACACGGTGTGTCCTAAGTATCTGATGAAAGTGGGTGTTTTATATTTTTCATACTATGTACAAACCACATGCAACAGCTACATGTGCTTGTTGCTTCCTTTACTTTGAGGTGGCTTGAGTAGCTCAGGGGCACCGAGCTCTTCCCATGTCTCATGTAGACACGTGCAGTTTCGCCTCATACAGAATAAGACGGATCTCAGTTTGGAAGGGTTGCGTTGTATTAAAAGCTAGCATCAGAGTCATATTTATACCTCTCCAGGCTACTTTCAAATAACACTATTTTATTGAACTATAACCTGAATAACGAGCCTAATTGTAGTTGGCAACAATATGTGTTCCAGGTACGAAATTTCAATAAATAATATTCAGATATGAAGAAAATGTAAATTATAATGACCTAAAATGCTTCCCTGAAGATAACTAGTCAGTCTTTCCCTTATCTCTTTCCAGGATTAGATATTGCAAAAGTGACCTTTAAATCTTTACTGGTAGGTACAGTCGGATGTTGTTAACTCCTTTATGCCTTCCTGCGGACAACAAGCTCAAAAAATAGACTTGGATGTCCCTCACGAGCTGGGGAAGCCAGAAGAACCTTCCACTGACACTGACATTTCACTTGTGCTGAGTCGGGCAGTGGGGTCCCCACCAGGACAGAGCAGGGCAGGAGTTGACCAGACCCCTTGTCGCTGAGAAACAACATGAGTTCCCAAGTAACAAGGACATCCAAGGTCATACCGTGAGCACATGTGTAAGCACTTCCGTAAAATACATAAAGCGTTATATTCCCTTGCTCTCCTGCATTTCCCTAATTCTTCTTTCACATGTTTCCTATAAAGGACTCTACGCAGGATAAATTGGTAAGAGGTACCAAAAGCTCCCTGAGTAGGACAAGAAAAGTCTATTGTCAGCAGTCGATTTTTATCTGGCTTTATTTTTTCTTAACCAGCTTTGTCAAAGTATAATACAGATATATGAAAAGCTACCCATTTCAGGGAAAAATACAGAGCGTGTGGACAAGTATATGTATGCATGTGTGTATATACGTATTCAGGCGCCACAACACATCATGAGGTAGAACATTTCATTCCTCGAAAACAATAATTTCTCGGGCCACTTTGCAGTCGATTTCATACCAACCCCTGCTAACCACTAATGTGTTCCCTTCACTGCAGGTTTAACACGGTCAGACCTTCCCGGAAATGAATCATACAGCGTGTTTTCTCCTAGCGCACTGAGTCCCGGATCGCACGTTGTGGGACCAGCCTGACACTTCACACATTGCTTAGCGCTCCTTCCAAGACTCATTCTAAAAAGTGAAGATTTCCTTGAAGTCAGCCAGTAGTGCGCACCCTGATTTTCTCAGGCACGTCAGCAGTCTGGGTTTTATTCTGCGGTATGAACTCAGATTTCCTCATCACTCAGCTAAACATCATTAGACCTCAGGACATGGAATATTCAATCTCCCGCAGCCACTCTCGCCAACCAGTTTCTGGACTCTGGCTGACAAATCTTTACTGCTCGATCATTTGTGTTTTCATTAAACCCAACAACGGCAGAAGCCCATCACGGCCAAGGCGCGGAGAAAGGACGTGTTTTTCGAATCTTCCAATGTCCTGGACGGTCTGATGACACTGGACCAAGAGAGTTCAGGAGCCATCTGAGGAAGCCAGGAGGAATGAAGAGTCCTCATCTGCAACTAACTCATGCACCAAAAGGACGGCCCGGGATGCCAGGGGCTCGCTCGGAGCTCAGGGGTAATGAGGGAGACACGGGCAGCATATGAACACCTTTTACGATGTGAAAAATAGTCAATTTACAAAGAGCCTTTCCTCAGATGCCTCATATGTCAATGTTCAATAGACAGAATATGGTTTTATGACAACATTTTATCAAGACTTTTAGGTAATATTTGACAAATTAATCAATGTGGGTGTTGTTGGGCACTACCTTCTATCAATATTAAACAGCGAGAAGTACAGAACTTTGACATTTACTTTTGAGGGTCTAGTGACACAAGGCAACGCTTTAAAAATATTCCTGCAGCAATAAATAAAAGGGAGATGAAAAATATAAACTGTAATTGGAAACGGGATCCCTTTCTAAGAAAAGATGAAAAGGAAAACAAAAATAAACAGAAAACTTGACATGCGGTAATTGGAGTTGTCACATTTTATCCCAAGTAATTAAAGGCGAAACCCATTTCTAAAATTGTATTGTTTAATTATAAAAGTAAATAAATATAATTAAAAAGCTAGATACTGTCAGGTTTACTGTCAGCAAAGCACCGAAATGTGTCAAGTAATATTTTGAAGATAGTCTTTGTCATTTCAAATGACTAAGAAGCAGCCTTGTCACCACAAATGATGAAAATAGCCAAGATATTGCAATAATTACCTTCTACTGTTTTTTCTTATGCTGCGTGAGTGTAAACAAAAAGAAAATGCCTTTTCCGATTTAGCCGAAAAATACTTACCACCCACCTGTCAGAAAAAGTACAGCCGAGAATCTGGAGAGAAATGTATTATTTTTGAGGCCAGGAATTTGCCGGCAGGTGAAAATGATCGAGCCCTGCAAACAGCTCACGGAAATCTCACACAGAAATCTCATAAACATTTCCATGCTTAATGCAAACGCTTTGCCCCCAGAGGAGATGAAAGTTCCCGCAATCATCGTCAGCTCTATTGTTGCCATTATTAATTAATTAATACTAAGCAAAATAACTGGCCCGTGTTGCGATGGTTTTTTCATTTTTAGAATAACACAGAAAATGCAGTGTGTTCCCGGTATGAACGGTCTGCTCTCGTTGGTCCCCCACCTCCGGATGGAAGAACAGGGACCAGGAACGTCAATGACAATCATCCCCCACCCCCACACGGTTAGAAGACTTCCCAGCCGCATGGGCAGGTGGAGAACCACTGGGTGTCTCTTTCAGATATCTCACAGGCACACTCTGCCTGTGTTCAGCCCCCAGACGTGGCAGGTGGAAGTCTGTGCACTCACTCACGTGACTGCCATATGCATGCCCAGCCACATGCCAGAGGCGGGGGGACTGCAGCCATTGACATTCTCGTCTCATGGTTCTAGAGGCCAGGAGTCTGAGACCAAGAGTCTCTCTGGTTCGATTTCTGGTGAGGGGACTCTGCTTGGCTTTCGGATGGATGGTTCCTTGCCACACAATCACATGGCGTTTAAAAATCGGCCTTGAGGGGGGCCTGGGTGGCTCTGTCGATTGAGCGTCCGACTGCAGCTCAGGTCATGATCTCGCGGTCTGTGAGTTCGAGGCCCGCGTCGGGCTCTGTGCTGATGGCTCAGAGCCTGGAGCCTGCTTCCGATATCTGTGTCTCCCTCTCTCTCTGCCCCTCCCCTGCTGATGCTCTGCCTCTCTCTCTCTCTCTCTGTCAAAAATAAATAAACATTAAAAAAATTTTTTTAAATAAATAAATAAAATTGGCCTTGCACAGGAGGAGGGTGGAGAGCTATCCAGTGTCTCTTTTCTTAAGGACACCAATCCTATTGCATTAAGCCCCACCCCTGTGACCTTATTTAGGCCTATTTACACTCTTAAAGGCCCCTCTCCAAATACAGCCAGGGGCTAGGGTTCCAGCGTATGAATTTTGGGGGCTGGGGGGAACAAACATTCAATCCTCCACATTTCATCCACAAATGTATGTCCTTCTGTCTTGCAAAATAGGCTCATCCATCTCAAAAGCCCCAGAGTCTCGTAGGACCACTTGGGAAGTCTAAAGTCCAAAGTCTCATGTAAATATCACCTGCATCACATAACAGCGAGGCCACAGGAGTTATTCATCTTGAGCCAAAATTCCACTCCAGAGGTGAACTTGTGACAACAGACGAGTTCTCTGCTCCATAATACAAAGGCGGGACACACACAGGATGAACATTCTAGTTTCTAAGGGAGAAACTGGAAGATGGAAAGGGAGCATAGGTCCCACGCAACTCCAACTTCCAGCAAGGGAGATTCCATGTAGAGCCCGAGACTCAAGAAGAATCCTCTTTGAATTGATGTTCTCCCCTCCCCCAGGTCTGCGGGGACAGAAGTGCTATTCTACTGGCTCCCGGAGAGGGTCCTCCTCCGAGGCTCTGGCCAGGGGCATCCTGCCACTGAAACCATGAAAGGTAGCCCCAACCTTTGGAACCCAGCAGGGACCTGCCCTGTCCCTGGGTCTGTGATAGCGGTGACAGCACTGAGGATCCCCCAGTCGCCTTCTTGGTTGCTCTTCCCTTTTCTCAAAGGGTATCAGGAGTACGCAGTCAGGGGTGTGTATCGACTCGTCCTGTAGAATGCCAGCAGTACAGAAGCTTTCCTCGGACACTGGTCCCGTCTCTGCCCGTGTGACCCTGTCTCCATTCCAGCCTCTGCTGAGAGAGCCCGGGAAACCCAGCAGTGGCGTCCATAATGCGTGCTTGGCCATACACCCCATGTTCTCTTTGCGGCAAATCCCCTCTTTTTTTTTTTTTTTTTTTTTTTACAAGATGGACGTGCTGAGAATTTTCAAAATCTCTGAGTCCTGGTTCTGTGTGCTTAACAAAGAGAAACCCAGCTGCTTCTTCAACAGTTTCCTTGGAAATGGCCTCAGCTTAATTTCCAATTTCATCTTTTGCAAACTCTACCTTCTGCAAAACCCTCGTCTGCGATCCGGCCAAGCTCTTTATCACTTTGTGACGAGGACTGCCTTTCTTCCAGCCTTCAATGACTTGTTTCTCCTTCCTCATGCTTCAAGTGATAATGGAGACCAAGAAATCCCAAGATCTGTAGCCTGCAACCTGGAGAGTGAGGAGAGCCAGTGGTGTGATTCTCATCTGAGAGCTGGTCTGAGGTTCAACACCCAGGAAGAGCCAATGTTTCAGTCGGAGGCCAAAGGGAAGAAAACATAATGTTCTGGATTTAAGCAAAGAATAATTTTCTCACCTTTAGGGGAAGGTCAGGATTTTTTTTTCCATTCTGGCCTTCTGGTCTTCGACTGATTAGATGCAGCCCACCCACATTGGTGGGCAATCTGCTGAATAGGTCAATTTACATGTTAAATTCATTCAAAGATAACAGCCTCACGGAAACATGCAGAATAATGTTTTACCAAATATGTGACCACCTTCTAGCACAGTCAAGTGGACACACAAAATTAATCATGGCACCTTCTCCAGGAGAACACTGGGCCAGCCAGCTGAGGCTGAATTGGGGCCCAGGGGACCCAGGGGCTGATAGTGCCATCTTGTGCCTCACAGTGGCAGAATGTAGAGTTCAGTTCCAGCTCCGTGCACTGGGAAATAAGCTTAGTACCTTCTGATTGAGCCTTTTCCAAACATTTGATGTGTTGACTTCCCCAAAGAAATGAACAAATTTGACATTCACATTCAAATGTGAATGTGATACCAGAAACACATTTATTTTTAGTTTAAGTGTGTTCTGTGCAATACCTGAAACATACTTCTTCTGAAAAATAGTCGTTTTCTCTGAAATTCCGATTTGGCTGGTTGTCGGTTGTCGTACATTTTTATTTTCTAAATACAGAACGCTGACTCTTATTTTTGGAAGGCTGTTTTAGATTATTTTTCTGAACAGTATTTTTACGTAAGGTGGATGAGAGAGAAAGGAGTGGATTTTGAAGAGACTATTTAGGAAATGAGGACTGGTGACCACAGAAAACTCAGTTGAAAAGGAATTGGTCCAAGCATACTAAGTGCGTGGAGCGAATTCAAAAGGTAAATACACATAAATATTTCTGAAAAGAAAACTAAGACAAAGACACTTTAACATCCAAAGATGCTCTGAGATATATTTAAATAGGCTTTTCACAGAAAAATTATAAAACAACACAAAGTCATATTTTATGCTTTTATACCTGCATATATTTAAGGATGATATAGTATAACACCCTATAATATGAAGGGGGAAATGAAGCTCAGAGATACCAGAAAAGCTAAATAAAAAGGTCACAACAAAAATCGTCCAGATCAAAAATAAGCAATCCTCTGTTAACTTCCACCTGCTTATTTGAATTTATATAAATCCTTTATCTGTTATATCAATTATACACTTATTCAGCACAAACTTTTATTTATTTCCTTAAAGTTATACCTGTCTATTTATCTTTTCTCTCTCTCTCTCTCTCAAAACACCAGTAATGTATAAATATAAGATTCTGTTCTATCAGTATCCTGCCTGGGGTACAGCTCAGAGTAGAGCATTTGACTCTTCAGATAATTTAAATGCCCAAGTTTTTGGTCCATGAGCATGGATTCATTTCAAAAGCTTTTATCCGCTGTCTTCCTTAGTGACACTCATGGTTTTCCACCTTGGATGACCTTTGACCCAAATTTGGAAAAAAAAAAAAAAAAACACAATCTCTAGAATAAGTCCGGGAGGAAGCTTTCGTCGTTAATGCATCTAATTACTATCTAGGAAACGTGGGCAACATTACGCAGAAATTAAAATGAAAACCAACCTATGTAATGTTTCAGCTCAGTGATTTCCTAATTATATTAGGTTAAATGTAAATATTTTCTAGCAAGAAATTTGGAAACGATGCCCTTTTGTCAAAAAATAAATCAGCTAAACCCAGATGGTACCATTATCGCTTCATATAGTTAAGCATCTCTCGTCTGCTTTGTCCACACCTCGTACCTCCTGGGATTTCTGTGTATGTCCTCCAAATTCAAAACGTATCTCTAAATTAAATGTATTTTTCTTCATGATCATCTAAATGGATGAGTGAATAAATTAAAAGTTATCTAAATTGGTGTTTAGCATCATGAAGACAAAGGGCTGATATGCTCAAACACGCAGCTCTCCTCTTACTGCTGGAAAACTGCAGGGGTGTATTGTCAGCAGATTTATTCGGGAAGTTGACCATGATTGGATGTGCTGATTTTTTTTTTCTGCACAAATAAAATAATATCATAAAATGGATGGTTTCTTAACAGTCCTCTTTATCATTATATGTTCTTCAGCTAGAAGATTTGAAATAATGTGATGAACAGAATGACAGAACACTGCTCTAAACATTTTGTTTTTAATAGGAATCTTAATGGTCAATGTGTTGAGTCTGTTTCGTATCTTCCTGTACATTTCAACACCTTATTATATCTTTATCTCAAGTTATAAATATTTTAATGACCATGCACATAAGCAAGCACAAATATACCTTAACGGTGCCCCAGATGTCCATCTGATCCTTGAATTAGTCCAAGATTAAAGCGGGAAGAGAGGTTGGAGGAGGGGAGGCCAGTCCCCAGCCGCACGGTGCCCTGGCCGCACAGGGCACCTGTCCATACATGAGGAGACTCCGGCTTCATTTCCTCATTGGGTCTACGTGTTTGTTCCACATGCCCGGGCCCGGCTCAGACCCAGGTATGTTTGACTTTTGCTACTTTATGGCCCCAGGACCAGCTGACATCTGATTCGATCCAATGGAAAAGCAAAAGCAGCAGTCTCTGGGACAGATGCCTTTATCCTTTTTATAAAAAGTCTTTGCCAATTATTCCTTCAATTTTTGTTCATTCTGCAAATATTTCTGGAGTCCCTACCAGGTAGCAGATATCATTAAGACCTCTGGGATACGTCAGTGTCCAAAGCCGGACAAGATTTCTGCCCTCAGTGGGTTTGCACTCTCCTGATGAGCTCGGACCATCAACTAGAGCAACATTAGCAAGCAAATGCACATAGAAAGTACTAGAATAATCCAGGCACAGTGCAATGGGGCCTCAGGCGAGGGTCCTAGCAATGGTGGTGGAGACCAACAGGTGGGGGCTGCGTATCTTTGAAAAGCAGCTCCAGCAAGATTTCCTAAAGTCCTACATGTAGAATGTGGAAGAAGGGATAGAACCAAGACTGGCTTCAGGAGTTTGGGTCTGGAAAGAGGTAAGGACGTTGAATATTTGTCATCTTGCCTTCCTCGATCCTGACTCCTCAGTCCCATGAAGCCTCTGGTGACATTGGGGCTTTCAGTTCCTTTTCTCATATTCCCAGTGGCTATTTCTAGGACTCTGCCCTGTTTGCTCACTGGCTCCGGACCCTGTGACCTTCAGGACCACCGTGGCTTCCCTCATCCACTTCTCAGTCAGTCACTCAGTCCTGCGGACAGCACGTGTCCATGACCTGGTTTGATAGCTGCCTTATGCACCTTACGTGCAGTGGGCTTTCTGTGCTATCATTTTTACAAACTCTAGACAACTCACAGGGGTCGCTAGGCATCTTCTGCATGATATGCGATATTTGCAAAAGAAAATATTTATTCCCAAATATTTGTTTTTGACAAAACTGCTTCCTGACAGTTGCTGGCCAGCTATTGACTTTCCCGAGGAAGTTTCAGGGCATTACCATTAAAATTTCTCTGTCTGTTGCCAGACCTGTTTAGAAGCATGAAAATGTAGTTCCTCCCATGATGCTAAGACCTCAGTTGACTGGCATTTTCTACTGAGGCTCTGTCTACACAAGGCCAAAATCACCGTTTCTGTCAATCAAGGGAGTTCAAACCAGTCGGTCAAGTCAGATATTCGGTTAAGACACTGAACAGAATCTGCTGTTTTGGAGGTGCATAGAAAATTTGGGGTTCTCTGCATTATTTCAAGCAATGGCAATTTTAACAGTCCCCTGCTAGAGCGAAGGGTGTTGGCTGCAACCCCACTGATATTGAACTCAAGCTTCTCCTCCCTGCTCAAGAAGCAGGGAGGAGTGAAATAACAATGCTGTCAACCCTCTTCTTCCAGCCCATTTTCTTGGGTGCACACACAGCAAGTACTCAAGGGACCTTGTGGTAATGAACTTTGGGAAGTGAGAACAGGGACCATGTTAATACTGAATCATAGAGCACTGTGCTCTCCTTAGCTTTGGTCTCGTTCTGTTCCAGCACCTAACTTGGCAGGAAGCCTGTGTTCTCGCTCCACAGCTCAACTGAATTAAAGACGGATTGTCTGCGGGGCGCCTGGGTGGCTCCGTCGGTTAAGCATCCGACTTCGGTTCATGATCTCACAGTTCGTGGGTCTGAGCCCGCATTGGGCTCTGTGCTGACAGCTCAGAACCTGGAGCCTGCTTCGGATTCTGTGTCTCCCTCTCTCTCTGCCCCTCCCCCGCTCTCTCTCTGTCTCTCCCCAAAATAATAAATAAACATTAAAAAAATTGAAAAAAATAAAGTTGGATTATCTGTAAGTAGGAATTTTGCACCAGAATTGCTTTCTTTCTTACCGAGTTTCTTAGAGATCTTATCATTAAGCCTTTCTGTTTTAGGGAAATCCCACTTGTGTTGACGTGGTTTATAGGCTATTTTGTAACTTACGTTCACCCCTATGGATCTCAGTTACTAAAATTAAGCTGGTCAAGGCATTATATGCAAAACTCAGTTTTTAATAGGAGCTGACCAGAGTGTGGTCTCTTTTCTTATAGGTCTTCCTCTGTAACGCGGTCGCCTAGAAACAAGCTAACTGCATGAGATCAGCGTGGCTAACAGAGGCCGAATATGGATAGAAGTTGACATAAGGCTCTCCCTGTGAACTCAGAGCTGCTGGGTGGGCACAGAACACGTGTCCTCCCCACAGATGGACAGACGGCTCAGACAGGGACTCTGTCCTGTAATTGTGCGCCATTCGAACGTTTAGCTCTGCCTGATGGCTCTGTATTTGCTGCGCTATTGGAATTGTTTCGTTCTGTTTGGCCCCACGATGATGATGACTTTCTGTCCTTTAAAAGTCTCGAGAACATTTGCCTAACCGACCTTTTGCCTTAGAAATTTGGCTTTAGTTCAAGGCAGTTTCAGACAATTTACCACGGAGCGCCAAAAACTTTTGAAAAGATCTATTTTTTTTTTTTTTTTAATGTAAGGCCATAAGCGGATCTTGATTATACTCCTAAGGAAGCAACCAAGTGGCAGAAATGTAAATGTATGCTTGACGGTAATTGTAATGCTGTGTTAGGTTAAGCTCACGCTTTAGAATCTTCTGTGTCCTGCTTCCCACACTATTTCACTGGATGGTCAAAGAAGCCCTGTGAGATCATCAAGGACAGTAGACGCCCTTCTGCACACTCTTTTTTGAGAAAATGGAGACAGACCAAGGCTAGGCAGCTGCTCCAAAAACAGTCACCTGTGCACCTCGCTTCCTGCCGGCGAGCATGAAGGTCTCCCTCCCACATGTTATCAAAAGGAACATTATCTTGCCCAGCAGTTTCATTTTAATAAGTTACAAAATGTACTAATTATAAAAAGTATTCATTCCAATATTTGGACCCTCTAATGCTATCGACCCAGGCCCACATATTAGGTATTCTAAGCTGTAGGGGAAAAAGGGGACCATGCATCCCACTGGATATGTGCAAATTGATTTGACAGGCTGTATGATGCTCGAAGAAGTCTGGAGAGGTGTGTGGGGGTTTGTTTTATTCCTTCCAAATAAATCAAGTACAGATTTCCTCCCTCTAACCAACTCATCACATTTGCCAACTGTCTATAACATGCAGATTTCGTTCTAAACATTACTTTCATTTGTGGGTCCCATATGCAACTGCACATTATCAGTTATTCTAGGGAGACAGTTTGGTGCCTTCCACTAGAAGATAAGATCACTTTTCCCTCTCAGCAAACGAGCCAAATGGTAACTAGCACGCATTTTCCCAGCTGAGAAACTGGGAGGGCTGTTTATCTCGTGACCGGGGGTGGGGGGGGGGGGATGCGCTAGACTCATTTGTAAAGTATTTCACAGAGGCATCCACTGGGTCCTTCACAAAACGGGGCAGTGCTGGAAACTGGGAGAAAGCCTCTAGCAAAATATCCACCACCGTATTTTTCCTTTGCTCACATATAGTAATTTGATACAATTAGTACTATCTGCTGGACGAGGTCAATTTAGAAAAGCCTTGCACTCTTGAATAGGTTCCAAGGCAATTATACTCTTTCCTCGTGCTTCGTAATTGTTTACCTAATTTAACGTGCTTTCTGTGCATTTGTCAGGAGAATATTAATGTTTTACTTTACGATTTCCACCACCTACCTAATCACTGCTTTCTTGTTGTTCCTGTTTAGTGTAACATCACCTCCGAGCACAAGCGATGAAACGGGTTTAGAAAAAAAAAAAAAAAAAAGTAAATCCTGTATTATATCATCGTCTGGGGAGCGTGATGGTTTCTGCTGTGTTAATTTACACTAAAATCCATGACCCGGGAGCCTGATTGATTGCCAAGGGCAGGAATCCAGCCCCTGGCCTAGTTTATTTTGTGAACTGTAGCCTGAGATATCGCTGCAAGCCACAATGATATTGATTTGATATACACTAGATGGCTCTTTATGCTCTTTGGGAAATTTATTGTGCCGAGTCAGAACCCCGGCAGCCGGAGAGAAGCCGCTCTTTAAATTGAAGAGGGCTCTCACGGGTTGACCCCTGGGCCACTCAGGTTACCGAGTGGCCTGGGCGAGGCTAGGTCGGAGCAGGCCCCGGGGACCAGCGCTCATCAGTTTTGAATGTCAAATCCCTTCAGAGGACCTGAGTTATTGCTAATAGGAACTTGCTTGGGTCTATGACATTTGGATGCCCTATAAGTTAAACATCATAACACTTTCTTCATGTCAGACTCTTTTAAATTATGGCTGAGCTCACCACCTTTGCTCTGGCCGCTTAGCATTAGTCTCTGCCGCACAATATGGGCCGACCTGCCTCGGAGGGTGAAGATCAGCACAGCTATTATCGGCCCGAGAGCTACAACTGCACAGATCTCCCCGCGCCTATAAATTAGTAGGCTTGTCATGGGAGCTCCAATTGCAAGAACATTGTTGCCATCTTGTTTCTGCACAATCAAAACCCAGTGGCCTTTGGCAACCCACACAATAAAAGTTAGGGTGCAATTCTGATCTTGATAGCTTTTACTATTTTTCTTGGGGGAAGCTAGGCTTGTGCTGGGTAAAAGATGAGCAGGGAGAGAGAACATCACTCTTCATGGGGATCTTATGCATGAAATAGAAAA
Source organism: Panthera onca (assembly GCF_046562875.1). Lineage (NCBI taxonomy): Eukaryota > Metazoa > Chordata > Mammalia > Carnivora > Felidae > Panthera > Panthera onca. The sequence continues at coordinate 3,118,448 of NC_138339.1, read as the reverse complement.
GAAATCATTTTCTGTTAGAACAATTTGCAATCCTCTCTCCTCTTAGGGAGAGCTGCTATGCTTGTAATTTCTAATTTCTGCAGAAAGATACGATTCCAGAACGGACCATTGTCACATTGGTAACAGATGACTTTATCTCTCTCAGTTGGCTTATTGTGATAAATTCCAACGTTGAAACTGCCGGAATGCCGTGAGCATCATTTTACTCAAGTTCTGGAAACGGACTCGTGACTGGCAAATCACAATTCCAGGATGGAGCTTTAGAAGGACAAGCCGGACTGTCTCTTGCAAATGTCCGATTGCCAGGGACTGCGGACATTAAAACCTAGAGCTGCACTGGATTGTTCCTAATAGCGAATCATATTTTCTTGGAAACCAGAGTGACCTTCTATGTTGAAGGGAATGCTCAGAGTGGCTTGATACGGGGACGCCTCTGCTGGCCTTGAGAACAAAACGAAACAATTCTATGAAGATTCCATTTGTTCCGTCCTTCATCGGCTTACATATCGTGATTTGAAAGGTCCTGAAAAATGGCCTTCTGAAAGCACCGTTGGGGTGGGGGGAGAAGGGGATAGGGGTGAAAACCTGCACTTACCATGATGAGTGCAGGGTGAACGTGGACGCAGACGTGCTGTCACTACGTCATACCCCTGAAACTAATATTACACTCTATGCTAACCAGCTGGAATGGAAATAAAAACATGGAGGAAATAAATAAAAATAAAAACACAAGCACTGTTAATGTTACTTGGCCAAGATGCCTGAAAACTCCCTAGAAGCAGGCTCTCTACTGGTCGTCTTGAGGAGGTACAATGATCTTAGCCAGGTGGAGGAAGACAGAGCTTCACACACGAATATTGAGAGTCGGGGAGTGATGCATTAAGGGCCAGTGTTGCAGTGGCAGGGAGGGGATATCAGAAATTAATGCTGATGGGGAACAAGGCGCAGGACAGATGGACTGGTCTGCCTGCTGGTGCTGCCAGTGTAGATGCCCAGGTCCAGGGCTTCGAGCTGGCGAGGGACGTGGCCAATCCTGAGCTCGCTTCTGCCTGCTTCGGTTTCCTTTTCCTTGTGAGTCCATTTAAATGAATCATGGGCTTCAAAGGGTAGAGGTGAAGGTGACATGGGATAAAATTCACAAAGGTCGGAGTCTGCTCCGAACGTGTTACTGGTGGTTGGGACCACAGCCCTCTGTGAAGCCGCTCAAGCCGCCCTTACAACACAGCATGGACAGAGTGGCTTGAGGAACAGACCTTTATTCTCTCACAGTTCTGGAGGCTGGAGGTCTGATACCGAGGTGTCCGCAGGTTAGTTGGCTCGGAGACCTCTCTGGCTGATTTGTACATGCCTTCTTCTCCCCATGTCCTCACATGGGCGTCCCTCTGTGTGGGTCCGTGTCCTGGTGTCCTCTTCCTCCAAGGACAACAGTCAGATTGGACGGGGACCCACCGGGATGGCTTCATTTTACCTGAATCACCCCTGGAAAGACCTTATCTCCAAATGCATTGACATTGAAGTGCTGGGGGTAAGGACTCCAGATCCAGATTTGGGGAGGGACGCAGGTTCGTGCATAAGAAGTCCTGTCTGATGGGGGCACCTGGGTGGCTCAGTCGGTTGAGCGTCCGACTGCAGCTCAGGTCATGATCTCGCGGTTTGTGAGTTCGAGCCCTGCGTCGGGCTCTGTGCTGACCGCTCAGAGCCCAGAGCCTGCTTCGGATTCTGTGTCCCCCTCTCTCTCTGCCCCTCCCCCACTCGTGCTCTGTCTCTCTCTGTCTCAAAAATAAATAAACCATTTTTAAAAAATTAAAAAAAAAAAGTCCTGTCTGATGACGTAGCACGTGCCCACAGGCTGTGACCATGTCTCATTTCCTCTGCTTTACCTTGCTGATAATGCTGTGGAGAGTTCTCACGTTGCTCAATGAGCCCGTGGATGTAGAGAAGACACTGAAAATACACACGGGTAAAAAGAGAAAACGGAACAGATAGCATCTAGCATTCTACCACTCAGAGAAGAACACTGTGTTCAAACTTTGATGTAGCTGCTTCCTGTGGCATATATACATATGTAAATAGACTCTAACCAAGATGAAATTATACCTTTGGAACCTGTTTCATTTTACTTAACAGATTATTAACATCGCTCCGTGCCACTGCAAATAGAGCCACCTCATCCCATTTATAACAAGGAGAGAACATTTTACCTTGTAGAGAAGCCATCATTTATTTGTACAATCCCGTAATTTTGAACACTTAACATGGTTCCATAGTTTGCTCACATCAACAGGGCTGCTAGGCTGTGTCTTTTGAATGTGCTCTGTTATTCTCTTAGGCTGTTCCTCTGGGGTTTTCACCCCATAAAGACAAGGGCCGTGCCTATCTTACAAAATGATGGATTGCGCCGTGCACGGAAGGCACTTAAGGACAGGCTCGTGCACCACAGGAGCATATCCCAGAAGGAAGACTAAGACAAGAGAAAAGCCCTTGCCTGGTCCTCCCACAGGCTGGGTGGGAGCGGGGAAAGACACCGTGGAAGGGCCTAATAAAGACAGCTCAGATCACAGCCAGCCTCGACTCCACGCACGGGCAACCCAAGACCTCCTCACATCGTGTGCATACACCAGCAAGCTCGGATCACGAAGCCCGTTAATACTGAGTGGTAGGTATTGGAATCCCACAGCGTTTCCTTTGAAACAACTACATACATTAAGGTATTGCTTGAGATATTTGGTAAGTAAGTATTGAAGTGTTTTGAAAGGGTCAAATCCCATCCGTTTTCCCAGAGCTGGAGATATTTATAAAGGCAATGCAGTTTATTAGTCTTTTGAAACACCTCAAATAATTAGCCCATCTGTGTTTCCAGATTTACAATATAGTTTTGTTGAATTTACATTGGAATAACTATCCCAAATTTAGTAGGCACGTTTATTTTTCCAGGTAAATTGGCAATGTTATCTATTTCCAAGTTCATGAGGGTTAAAAGGGATAAGTTAGTCCCCAGAACCTGAGGGAACTTTGAAATCCCCTTTCTTATCTTGATAAGATAAGACCAAGGTCTGGAAAACAATCTCTGTGCTTGAGCTAAAGTATGTGACAGTTAAATCCAATATGCACCAAACTCTTGGTTCAATCCAAAGAAGCTCAGAAAATGTGGTTAGGCAGTCACCAAGATTCGCTGAGGAATATCTACTTTCTAAAAGCGTTTATTTTAAAGTGTCCTGAAACATAAGTGTTATTTTCATTCCTTTTTTTTTCTAACGAAATTAACATTTTTTAAACCTTTGAATTTTGTGTTTTTTTGAGAATTTGAGGTTGTTTTTTTTTTTTTAAATGAAGGTGTGCAGGGGGTGCCTGGGTGGCTCAGTAAGTTAAGCGTCTGACTTTGGCTCAGGTCACGATCTCATGGCTCGCGAGTTCCAGCCCCACGTTGGGCTCTGTGCTGACAGCTCAGAGCCTGGAACCTGCTTTGGATTCTGTGTCTCCCTCTCTCTCTGCCCCTCCCCTGCTCTCTCTCTCTCTCTCTCTCTCCTTCAAAAATAAACATTAAAAATTTTTATTTAATAAAATGAAGGTGTATAATTGAAAATATAATTTCGATGCCAGGAATACATGAATGTCTCTCTGTGACTTGGTGCCCCCAGAGCAATGGCCTGGCCAGGACAGCTGAAGGGCACTGCTCAATGGGGGGACTGTGCCCACAGGCTTTGTCTGGCTTCAACCAGACACAACTGGGATCGATCCCGTCTCAGCTGTCTCGGTGCTAGGGAAGGTTCATGCGTTTCCCAGAAGATGCGCTTGTTATTCAGTGAATTTTTTCCCCACCATCTCCTGTCTGAAATTAAATGAGTTGTTATAGGTTGAGCATCTTGCATATAATTGAGTCTGTTTCTATCTTTGCTCTTCCCTTCACCGCCAGGAGTTGTAAACCCAAATGGAATTTATATAACCTGAAAAACTCCAGTTCTAGCGATTATGATATATACATAGGCAGATGTGTGATTATACATGCATAATCACTCAAAAACGTGTGGCTAGAGACAACAGAGGCTTATCAACTAGCTGGGATTCCTTGTTCTCTGTGGTGACAATCTCATTGATTTTAGAATCCAGCAAGATGTTCTCTAGCTAATATTGGCAGAAAAGAAATAAGCGATGGAAGGATAGTAGATCCCCTTAGCAATCCCAAGGAGGTAAAGACTCTGACTGGGAACACAACCCGATTCTGGGTCTTTCCGAAAGAACAAAAGGCTGAGAATCCGAGGACTTGTGATGAATGTCCACAGCTGCAAAGCGCCTGACAGAACCCTCAGAATTAAAGCAGAAGAGGGTGTTTTCAGACGGGGAAGCGCGTTGAGATCGGGAGACTGGAATCTGAGAAAGGAAGTTAGTTGACGGAGGTCACCCACGTAATTGCCAGCAAAATCAAGACTAGAGTCAAGTTTGCCTTTTCCAGTGCAGCCTGATGCTGTAGGCGTGGTCAGTGGATGGACCCAGATGACAACTGAAATCCTACAGGGAGAGAAGAATGTGCTGAGGACCTTGGTTGTGAGTCTTTTCTGTTGTTATTACCAAACGCTCCCCATGATCACTTCTAGCACCTGTGCACTCTGCCCTGTGTCGGTGCGAAGGGTCACTAAGTTCCCAGGGACCCTCAACAAGAGGCCTCGGTGGAGCCCGGGCCTGCAGGGTCTTGTGCGTTGCTGGATGTCAGAGTCCGCAGGCTTTGCGCTAGGTCAGCTGCTCGTGTTGGAAAGTTGGTAAGCAGAAAAGTTCCTTGGAGGACTAGAAATGGGAATCCAGCTAAGGAAAGGAAAACAGAGAAAAGGAGGTGGAATATAGACCGTGACAATGCAGTTTCCACCTGAAGGCAGTGGTGTGAGTTGAGGGTGCTCCCAGAAGTCCCCAAATCAACAAACATACACAGAGACGTGATTAGAACCACATGCCGTCATGGATGAGGACCAGGGGCATGTTACTCAATCATGACCAATTCCACCATCGTCGACGGAAAGACAGATGTTTGCCAAGACATTGAGCATCCTGTTAGTGGGAACATCCGTTTCATCTGGCACCAGCCTTCTTTGGGATCGGGGATTGATAAGCCCCCTGGGAATTCTGATTCATTCTGGATGTGGTGTGGATCCTGGGAACACGTCTTTGTAGAAAGCTCCCCAGCTAATTCAAAGCACACCCCAATGGAGAAATAATTTTCTAAATTATGACTTGCCCATTCAACGTTAAGGTTTCACGAGATACTTCTCTTAGTCGTTGCGGGCTGCTGTAACAGAACACCGACCGACTGGGTAACTGATACACACAGAAATTTACTCCAGACAAGTCTGGAGGTTGGGAAGTCCAAGGTCAAGGCCCCAGTCTGGCCGAGTGAGGGCCCTCTTCTTGGTTCACAGCCAGCATCTCCCTGGTGTGTCCTCACATGGTGGGAGGGGCGAGGGAGCTCTGTGGGGGTGTTTTCTAAGGGCACAGATACCATTCTTGACCTAATCACCTTCCAAAGGACCCTCTTCTGATACCATTGTCTTCGGGGGTTAGGATTTCATCATATGAATCTTAGAAGTCTGCAAATTTTCAGACCATAGCGTTACTCTTATGTGTAAAATATAAACCCTAACTGAACCAGTGTTGTGAGACCCTTGAGGGAGCACTTAGGGCCCACACACATGCGACCACTCAGGAGCGTGACTGCTGCTTCCCCTGTAGCCGTGACCGCGCCGCGGTCGCTTCCAGTCTCCAACATGGGCTGGAGGAGTGGGAGGTCAGACTTCGAGGAGAGGCTGTGTCCTGTCCAGCCCCATGTTCAAACCCTGGCTCTCCTGCAGGAAGCATTGAGCAAATCGCTACAAACCTGGCTCCCACCCTACAAGGACAGAGTGCACGGAAGGACGTGACATTTGAGCTTGTCAGATAGATGCGGCAACGGCGGGTCCCTGAAAGAGAAACCGAACGGAAACATTGATATTTTGGGAGAAAAGATGAAATGGACCAATTGGGCACAGAGTTGAGGGAGGAGGCCGGAAAGGCGACTCGGGGAAATCCGCGCTCTGTGGGGGACTCTAAGGTCAGTACCTCTGATCAAGAGGACCCAGGAGAGGGCATGATTTGAGGGCTGGGCGCGGCTTGCTTTCCAAAGAGCCGAATCTAATGCGGGGACTGACGACATGGTCCGAGGTGAGCAGGGTTGGGATTTGGGGTCTGACATTCAGGGGTGCTCCGGGCAGGAAATAGAAACTCAAGAATTATCTCCATATAAATGGGACTCTGGGTTGAAGCTGCCCCTAGAGCAATGTTATTTTTACACAAAGAGTCCTTTTTCTCCACAAGTGCACCCAGACTGTTTATCCAGTTAGATAAAGGAGCAGGCTTGTCCTCATGAAAAATCTGCCTGAACGTGTGACGGCTTTATAATTCAAGGATTTGATGAGGTGATTTCATTTTTCAATAGGTGCAGGTGATCTCGGGGGGAAAGTTCCTTTCTCCACATTTAATTAATAGAAACTCTTGAAGGAGGAGACACCTTCAACTAAGAGACAAGGCGGAAAGGAACGTGAAGGTGTGGAGGGCTGTGATCGATCCACAACGAGGTGGAACGGAGACTCTGTTTTGGCCGGAGGGATCTGCTCCTCGCTGTGGCCCGTGCGACCGGACCTCAGAGCCCCCAGCTCAGGACAATCACCCGGAGCACCTGTTAACATGACACATTGTGAAAGCACTTCCCTGGAGAGCCCCCCTGAGAAAAGGTTGGGGGAGAGGGGTCACCCGGTGGTCCTTACAAGGCAGGATTAGGACGCTGGCCCCGGGCTGTCAGAGTAATGGCCAGCGAGCCTGGTTAATCAGAACCACCCAGAGTCCTTGTGAAAAACAGAAAACACCTCCAGGCTAGCTGGCAGTTTCTCTGGGAGTCTCTAGTTCAGCCCATCAGGGGATAGCCTGAGAATCTGCATATCTAAAAGTGCCCCGAGGTGATGCTGACACAGCTGATACCATATTGGAAGGAACTTTGAGACCCACCGCTATCAAGTATGATTTTCCAGGGGAAAATCATTAAATTCTTGCCAGTGATGGACCTGGGGACTATTATACCAAGTAAAAAAGTCAGAGAGACAGATACTGTGTGATTTCACTTATACGTGGCATCTAAGAAGCAAAACGAAGGAACAAACAAAACTGAACAGAAACTGACATGTAGACACAGGAAACAAACTCTCATTACCAAAGGGGAGCAGGTGGAGGTCAATTGAATGGGGGAAGGGGAGTAAACCGTACAAGCTTCCAATCCCACAGTAAATATGTTCAGGGCACGTCATGCCCAACACAGGGAGCGGAGTCAGTGAGGACGGTGTGGTAACATTGTTTGTTGACAGAGGGTAACTACACGCATCGTGGGGATCATCACTTCATCATGTTTAAAAATAGCGAACCACTGGGGCGCCTGGGTGGCTTAGTCGGTTAAGTGTCCGACTTCGGTTCAGGTCATGATCAGGCTCAGGTCATGATCTCACAGTTTGTGAGTTTGAACCCCACGACGGGCTCTGTGGTGACAGCTCAGAACGTGGAGCCTGCTTTGGAATCTGTGTGTGTGTGTGTGTGTGTGTGTGTGTGTCTCTCTTTGCTCCTCCCCCACTCATGCTCTCTCTCAAAAAATAAATAAATGTTAAAAAAAATAAATATAATGAACCACTATGACATACACTTGAAACCAATGGGATATTGTATGTGAATTATACTTCAATTGAAAACAAAAATTCTTGCTAGTGAAGCAAAGTTTCTGGTGACATCACCCAAGAGCCGTGACCTTGAAGCCCTTCCTTGGCAGGTGCCACCCTCCTCCTCCTCCCGCCCATCACTGGGCACCCACCCCTAGGGAGTAGATGTCACTCTCCCCGAGGGTAAAAGGAAACCCGAGAGAAAGGGACTCGTGTTAAGTTTTGGGTGCATTTATAACCAGCACACATCTCCGAAGCATATCTACATTGAACAAAAGGAGGGAGGCAGGTGAAACCAAAGAAATACATTTTTAATGGTGCAATTCCTGGCTGACGAGGAAGATGCTTGTGGACCGGGAAGCTTCCTTTTACAGCTCAAGGAAACAAGTCCACGATTTCCACCCTAAATCTCACCCAACTGTATGCTTATTTGCCTGCTATTTTCCTCTTTTTTCCCTTTTTTTTTCTTTGTTAGAAAGCGCATTTTCTTCTTTGCTAAGTGGGCAATAATTTGGAGGGTGCTAAAAAGCAATCGCTCCATAGAATGTTCTAAATGTAGGCTGACGGTGCAGTTATCATGCCTTTCGAAAATCTGACGGATTGTCCACCACTGGGCACAAACCTCCTCTTTGTCCTGCAGCGTCCTCTGCCTTAGGTGCACAGAGCGTCGTGGGCATCCTTTGTGAGCGTGCACCTGCTGCCGGGCCCTTGAGCTCCTTCCTCCTCCTCCTTCCCACTGCAACGTGACAACAGAAGAGGGGGTGGAAACAGACCCAGGGCTGGTTGGTAACCTGTCCAGAGCACCCCATGGACTCCGACAGATGGACACGGGCTCAGGCAGGTGAGGCACACTCTCTGTCCTCTTACTCCGGGTGGGACAATCTGAAATAAGGGAACATTGCATTACATCCTGGACACATGTAACACTTTCATATTTGCCTATCATAGCTTTTTTACTTTACATGTGAAACCACATTCATAGCTTTATTAGCAATTCCTTTGTTCCAGTTTTGGGATGAGATATAGGTTAAACGGAAAAAAAATCATGTGAAATATTTTATACTTTATTTTCAAATTATATGAATGAGTTTCATAATTCTAATTGGTAGGTTTGCCCTTAAACTTTCTCGCCCCCCATCCCCCAGGAATATCAGTGGAACACATTTTTTCAGGAAAATAAATTTCTAAAATGCTAAAATTACTACACATTAAACCATAAGAAAGCATATTAAGCGAATATTTGGAGTCTGTCTGGCTTAAAACCAGAAAGCATGGAAATTAAACCTTTAGGCTTAAATTTTAACATAACTTAAAAGTTCTACATTTTGAGTTGGGCTAACGGTGTTCTTCCCCAGTTGGTTTTCAGAAACTGCTTTAAGCCTCGAATTAGGAAGGGGGAAAATACCCCCAAAAGAAATACAGAGCTGCAGGATGATGATGATTTTTTTTTTTTTTTTTTTTTTAAGAATCACTGCCAGGTTGTACAAAATTCTATGCCTCTCCTTCAAAACTTCCTCTGTTTAAAGAAACACATTTTTCCTTAGAAAACAGAGGCTGTTAGAAAGAGATCCTAACACTGAATTATCCAATAAAACGTGATTGTTTTAGCATTTGGGGGAGGAGGGGGATTAAGGAATCGATCTTATTCTCTGACTTTTCCCTTGTTAACTTTAGAAATTCAGAATCAGCAATCCGCTCTAAAATGCAGATCGTTGGAAGTGAGCTATTTCAAATGCAAGTATTTTCAGTTCACCCAGACACCCAGGTGCAGAATAAACACAGAGTTAAACCTACCACAGCCTAGTCTTTCTATCACTGAGTTCTCAGCTCTTAAAATATGACGCATACCCTCTTTACGAAGCAAGTTTTCATTTCTTTGCTATAGGAGGATGCGTTCTATCTTCACAACAATAAAACAAGGCTTTGGCTGAGTGAATACTCTCCTCAGACATATGTGTGAAAGCAAACAATAATTCTTTTAGCAATTGAAAGTATTCTGAGGAAATATGCCCGCCTTGGAACATTCTGCTCACAGCAGAGGTGAGTCTGTGCATACATCTTTAATTAGATGATTACATTCTACTCTATCAGTGTCCCCCATGAAGGAAAATGTAACTGGTGGGGAAAGTATGATTAGTTCTCATTTGCTGAAACCTATCCACACACATACATGAAAAGAGAAAAAGCCAATGAGCTCAACATTTTACCACCCCAGGTAAGGTATCCGTTAGAAATTGAATTTTTTTTTAAACCTTTGCATATGTTAGTCACCTAATAGAGACTGGCTTTAGGCTGATGATTTTCTGGCAAAAAAATAAAAAAAAAAATAAGAAAATCACTGCCCTTTACCTGTTACTGGCAAATTAACTGTCCCCTCTGGACCACAGCCGTGAGATGCCCTCCTTGGTTTTTGGTGCCTGTGTCTTTGACACACGCATTTTCTGTCATCAAAGTTCGACTCGGGGGCCCGACTCTCCACTTGTTTCAAACCTCACACCGGGGTCTTAACCCAGCCAGCCTGCTTCCGACCTCTGGACGCTAGCTGCCACCTTCCTCGTCTGTCTGGGAATTTTTCGTGCTGGGTGTCCTTAGGAGGAAGGATGATTATTCATGCCCCTCGTTTATGAGAACCAGGCCCCCGTGAGATGCCCATCACTCCCTTCCGTGAGCCACTTTGAGTCCCAGATACCTTCTCCTTTGCCTGCAATGACCTAAGGTTCATAGCAGGTGACAATGCATGAAGAAGTCCCAAAATATATTTGGAATTTGAAAACGGTGCTGATTTTTGTCTGTTCCTCAAAGCACCCAGATGGGCCATTTAATACTGCACAGCACACTGGCTTGATCAAATTCCCTCAACGAAAGACTGGAGTCAGTTGAACGTGAACAAGCTCTATGCAGAGTTTCGCCTGCTCTGGGAATAAGGGCTACATGCACACGGCGCTCAGCCTGAGTTTCCCTGGCACTGGTTCTTCGGTAGGAGGATTCCCGCTGTCCTCACAGCACGACTACTCAGTTCTGGCAAGCGGGAGCCATGGATGACTACTTCCTGATGCTTCCCGTGCATCCGTTTCCAAATGCTTTTTCTCTCGGTGGTCGTATATATCATTAGTGGATGACAAAACCTATTTAGGCTATAAACTTTGAGCCAATGGCTTAACAGCAAAGTCAGAAAATATTAGGCTACGGTGATGGCGAGTTAGTCACTTTTGATGAAACTAACCAAATGTTAAATTCAGTTAAAGGAACAAAGGGCGACCAATGATATATGGAAACATATCTTACGTTTTGCCTGGGGGCATAGGAAATTGGAGGAAAGCTAAAACGGGATGCTTCAACGGAAGCTGCCATAAAAACGAAAGACACCGTCACCTGGGAGAAAAGGAGCTGTTTTCAACGCAGTTGAAAGTTTTGCTTTTTGCTATACCTCACTTTTTACATTCAGTGACAAGATTTTTTTTTTCAATGTCACACATTGTAAATCGAAAGAATTTTTAAGGGCTGGAAAAAGCCCATGATGGGGTACAGACGTGGTTACACCCACTTGTGACTATGGCACTAGATAATTATTCATTCCCTCGTGTTGTTTGTGTTATAATTAGGGCTCTCTATTAGAAATAAGGTAGTAAAGTCTCCCCAAAGAATGGCTGAGTTTGTGTGCCAGAATATTGGACTATAAGGGCTACTTTTTGTTGGGTTTTTATTATAACATGTGCTACATTAACTCACTTACCTTTAAAAACTTTTTTTTCCCTCTCTATTTGGAGGTTGCCCAAACATTTTTAAGTTGTTTCCTCATTTTTACGGATTATAGGAAAACCTCAATCATGTCCCCAAACTCACATTTGAATAATAATAAAAAATCATATTTTACTACAAAAGTGTTGGCAGGAGGTTAAAATATCACTTTGAAAAGCACTTACTCACTTATTTTTACATTTCAAGAACCGTAAGGCAGCCTGACTTAACTGAGACGTGGTTAATTTTAACTTCAATTTGTTTTATTTGAAAAAAAAAAACACCTTAATTTGCGTCTTCAAGAATGCAACTTAAGTAAGTCCATAAAAATAAACATGAGGCAAGTTCCACGAGAATTTTGAGTCTAGGGCAAAATCTTAAAAGCAAAGAGGAACTCAGAATCTCAGATACTCAAAGGGTATGGGGTACAGGGATCGGAGTTTGCAGGGATGTGTCCATTCATGGTGCTTTAGTGGGCTGACTGTAATAACCAGGGAAGCCTGTACCAATTTTGAAGAGCTAGAATGGGCAGAGCCTGTAATGGGCACTAGGAGAAGGGGCACCATATTAGGACAAACTGAATAATGGCTGGATGTTCCCTGAACTGCCACAGTTCCTCCTCAGCTTTGGCTTCTGTTTAGTTAGACGTGACCATGGAAACATGGACTTCCATCTCGACGACTGAGGATGGACAAATATTTTTGAAGCTCTTTGACATCAGTAGGGAGTCACAGGAACACAAGAATGACTTGTGTTTGTGTGTTTTCTGTGACTGCTCTCCCATCGCAGAGAGCTGTCCTTGAAGGTCCTGGTGGAAACATTAAATGCAAATACAAATGAGCAAATTCAACTCAACAGGGTGCCATTTCTTTTTTTCTTTTTCCCCCCCCCTTAGGATATAGCTCACGTTCTAATCTTATCTCTCTGTAGCTTTTCTTTTCTGCCAGCCTTCACCTTGTCCTGGACAAATTACGTGTCTGTCTCCTTGCTGGACTGTGGGCTTCTGGGCAATACGGTCCTGAGTAGGACACAGGCCTTGCTCAACGCCCTCCTGCTACATGGGAGGCATTCAACACAGATTACAGAGAAAACATCAAGCATCGAGGAAAAGGTAGAACAAAGATGGTCCCGCTGGCAAAGTTCATAAATTTTCATGGACAACTTAAGTAAAAAAAAAATCATATCAACACATCATAGCCTTAGAGTTTGATACTCATGCAAGGAGGATTTCCATTGCCTGATACGAAGTGTCTCATTGTTACCTCTTTAAAAATTTCCACTTTCAGAAATATTCTCAACTCAAAGGTTGAGAATTCTATGATTACTTTTACCATAATATTAGTGATTCCTCATCGCGGAGGGGCTCCTCTTAGTTTAATGCGATGGGTGCACACAATCCCTGCAAGGGTAACGTGGCCACAACCAGAATGTGGCATCCTTGAGAGGAGGCCTTGATCCCACCCTGCTCCCCAGCACCGAGAATAGAGCCTGACACAGAGGGCAACACGCATCTGCGGAATGAATGCCACGAGGATATAAAACTCAAGCTCAGGGAAGGCACTTTCTCCTCAGTTCCCAAAGTGGCGGGGTGGGGGAGAGGGCACCCCGTCTGACCCTGTGGTCATGCGACTCTGAACTCCAGTTTGAATGGCACAAGCACCTGCAAAGGCAACTATCCTCACCAGCCACTCAGAACCTTTGGTGGTGCCCAGTTACACATTTCACTCTAAATCTTACTCGTTGTGGATCTCAAAGTTAATTTCACTCTTGAAAATGGCTGCCCATGTCACTTAGACTTTACCCCTTGAAACAGCTTTACAAAAGTGAATTTTTAAAAAAAAAATAAGTCCAACAAAGAGATTGTAATGGCTTATTAATACCCATTCCAAACTCTGTAGAAAACTAACACACATATCTCAATGACGAGCCCCATTCTCATAAGTAAAGACAATATAACATCAATCCTCACTAAAATTCTCTCTTTTGGCAAACACAGAGTGAAAGGATCCCACTCCTTGTAAGATGATGTTCTAAATTTATCTACCAGCTGCATAAATTTGTGCCCATAAGGAGAGTGTGCATCTTAATGAGACAAGGACCAAAACATAGTACTTACTAGATGCCTGGTTAATAAACCACTCAAAAACAATTTTACCAAAATTTTGCCAGCTATTTATATCATAGCCCTACATGTAAATACACCAGTCTGTGTGCATCTTATAACCAGCTGCAGCAAACAAGAGACAAACATTTTGAGTGCACACCCACAACTCATATGACTATACACGTGCAAAGAGAGACTCTAAGGTGATTACTTGTGTTTGCATTTTATCTTGTCTGAAATTGACATGCAACTTTCTATCAATGGTGTTGTGTCATCACTGTAGGCCTGGATGGAGATTGGGGTCTTCTTAAGAGGATTTGGATTTGCTACTTTTCATAATCTGAGAGCCCCATCAGCTTTCAACCACTTTAAGATGAATTCTCTGCCCGAGGATCTTTGGACTTGGCTGGCAATGTGAATTCCAACTAAGAATGCATGTGTATGTCAGCATGAGATGCAAATTATTAGAGAAGATTTGGGGATTTTTTCTTGCCCTTGGCCAGAGTTTAGATCTTTAAGTTTCCCCCTGTTCCTCTTTGGGTTCTGGCTCTATTTTCGTTAATCTTCACATTGAGGCCTTGACTCTTTGATCACTGCACTCTACATAGGTGTTCTATAAGATTACCATGTTGGTATTTGTTTTTCTTAATAATACATTAAATTAAGGTACATCTTACAGAACAACATGACTTAGATGTTCTGTAAAGGAATACATATATCTCCCTTGTTTATTATAAATGAAGCACCTCATTAATTCCTTAAGGAGGTTAAGTGAATTCTACTGTCCAAGAATTTCTGTTGGAGATTCCACTCCCTTGGAATCTTACCCAAGTAATATATTATAGCCTTTCTTTCTCTGTCATTGTCTGTGTTGCCTTAGACCCTGTGGTGAGCTCCTGTGGCAGAGAGAATATCGATATACCAATGGCATTACAGTACTTGGTGTAACAATACTTGGTGGTCAGTAGAGGTTAGCTCGCCGGCTGATTGGCTGGTGGGATGTGTGAATGGATGGATGACTGGGTGGATGGTTGGTTAGATGGATGGATGGTGGATGGATGGATGGGATCAATGGTAAAGATTATACAGGGATAAAAAAGTGTCATCGCCCCCAAGAGATATAAAACTAATAAACAGGTTAATGTTCTCTATATTTTGTCATTCTCCCTCCAAATCAGGGAGATTCACTTTGTGCAGTCCAAACACCTTTTCATAGTGGCAAGAAGGACAAATAAACTATATCCCGGGTCCAAGAATCAGGCCTTCAGTTGTTGTAACTCGGGCTTTCAAAAGGGACTGAATCACTGAAGCATTCAACATAAACTATGACATTATTCTTTTATCTTCCCTTCTTCTTATCCTACTCATGTTTGGAAGAAACCATTTTAAAAAAAGTTTATATATCTATTTTTGAGAGGTGGGGGAGAGAGAGAGAATCCCAAGCAGGCTCCATGCTCGATCCTTATGTAGAACGTGATCCCACAAACTGAGATCACGACCTGAGTCAAAGCCAAGAGTCAGATGCTCAACTGACTGAGGCCACCCAAGCACCCCAGAAGAGACCATTTTTGAGTCCCTGTTCTAAGTTCCATCCTGTTTTTCAGGTTGTTACTAACCTCAAGAAACTCACTGTCTGGTTGGAGGTACGAGGCCACAATGCAGGAAATACTTCCGCAAGGGCAGGCTCCATAAGACAAGGTTCTGGGGCTCTGCCGTCGACAGAGGCCATTCCCGGATCCAGAAGTGAGAGATGTTATCCAGACAAGGAAAGTGGAGAAACGGGAAGCCCACGAAGGGGCGTAGGACAAAGAGCGACTTGAAGAATATGTCGGACCTTAAACCACTCCGTGTAATTTAAACATTTAAACTTAAAATAACATTTGAGGGAGGATGGTTAGTCATTACTGTATTCAGACTCAATGTCTGATTTTTAAAAATCATTCTCACATTGGGGCCTACAAAATGGAAATTAAGGTGAGCTATATAGAGCGGGAGGTGAAGCGGAGAGAGCACTTTAGCCTATGGAAAGTCCACATAAAACTTAAAATGTTAACATGACTTCTTTCACCTCAGGTGAATTTATAAATGAAACATTTTTTTCTCCTTTTTTTTTTTTTTTAAGGCTACAAATTCATTAGTATATTCTTGGGAATGACTGATTCAATTCAAAGGATTTTTAATAATTCTGGTAACTCTAATCTGAACCATTATTTCTAATTTCTTAATATGAAACCAGAAATATTGGTGACCTAATAAGTTTTACAGCATTGCACACGACTTTCTTTATGGAGCTTAGGCCATTATGTAATATGTTATAAAGCGAGTCGAATGTTGTAAAACTCATTATTTTTTTTTCTCTTAGCTAAAGTGCATGATAGCCAAAAATTTAAGTGGAAAGCTATTAAAGTTCCAGAAATCCCAACCTTCCATGTTTTTTCAAATGTTCTATTTCGCTTTTTTTGGTGCTTTGTGTCCTAGGTACTGACTCTGGGTCGACTGAAAGGGAGTATCTGAATGCGGCAGAGTAACCTTGGTCTTCTAACTATTGATCTCTATTAATTCTCCCACTTTTGTTAGGACAGTTATAAACTGATGAAACAAACAGAATTAAAATTTAAAAGAATTGTTTAAAAAAAAAAACAACCTAAGCATTAGAAATAATCATTTCTTGTTGATGAGAGTGTTTTGATTACCCTAAGCTTCAGTCCCCAGTGAGTCCCCTCTTCTCAGAAGCCCACCGTGTGGGGCAGGAAAGAAAATATATTCTTACTTGTAGCGGTTTGCCTGGGCGCTTGCAGGCAGAGTTCTGGTAACAGGCCCAGAGGGTAGTGGTTTCCATAGGGTTTCGGATGTGAATTAAAATGATGTTACCTTTGACCCGAGGACCCGGAGCATTACTGGGTGTCTTTGCCACACTCCTGGGTGAGTTCAGAACCAACAAATGAGAAGAACTAATAGTAAACACGGAGAGTAAAGAGAGGGATGCATGTCTCTACAAACAGACATGGCCTCCCTCTGGTCACTCCACGGAGGGGTACGTTAGGCCCATTTCTCCTCCAACAAAAGGAGTGGAGGGCTTTACAAAGTTGCTCAAATGAGGATCTTTCTTTCTTTCTTTCTTTCTTCCTTTCTTCTTTCTTTCTCTCCCTCCCTCACTTTTCCTTCCTTCCTTCCTTCCTTCCTTCCTTCCTTCCTTTTTTCCCCTCTACCTTTCTTTCTTTCTTCCTTCTTCTTTCTTTCTTTCTTTCTTTCTCTCCATCCCTCACTTTTCCTTCCTTCCTTCCTTCCTTCCTTCCTTCCTTCCTTCCCCTCTACCTTTCTTTCTTTCTCTTTCTTTCTTTCTTTCTTTCTTCTTCTTTCTTTCTTTCTTTCTTTCTTTCTTTCTTTCTTCTTTCTTTCTTTCTTTCTCTCCCTCCCTCCCTCACTTTTCCTTCCTTCCTTCCTTCCTTCCCCTCTACCTTTCTTTCTTTCTTTCTTTCTTTCTTTCTTTCTTTCTTTCTCTCCCTCCCTCACTTTTCCTTCCTTCCTTCCTTCCTTCCTTCCTTCCTTCCTTCCTTCCCCTCTACCTTTCTTTTTCTTTCTTTCTTTCTTTCTTTCTTTCTTTCTCTTCCTTCCTTCCTTCCTTCCTTCCTTCCTTCCTTCCCTCCTTCCTTCCTTCTTCTTTTTTTTTTTCTTTCTTTCTTTCTTTCTTTCTTTCTTTCTTTCTTTCTTCTTTCTTTCTTCCTTCTTCTTTCTTTCTTTCTTTCTTTCTTTCTTTCTTTCTTTCTTCTCTCCCTCCCTCACTTTTCCTTCCTTCCTTCCTTCCTTCCTTCCTTCCTTCTTTCCTTCCCCTCTACCTTTCTTTCTTTCTTTCTTTCTTTCTTTCTTTCTTTCTTTCTTTCTTATTATTGCTTTTGTTCAGCTAGGGTTTACTGCTTACACAGTTCCCATAAATTAGAAGTATGCTTACAAACCAATCTTTCTGTGCAGTGTAGAAAAACCCTCAGAACAGGAAAAATTTCTGTTGATGAACTTCCAGGTAGTGAACTAGGAACGACAGCAGGTACTTACATTGAGTTCCTGGAAATGTCATCGCACACGGAAGTCAATATGAGAATCTGTAGGGATACAACCTTTAATTCTTTGACTTCAATGATCATGTTATATCGCGAAATGATTACATACATTGTAACAGAGACTTCTAACTACCTGCCAATATTTATTTTCCCCTTTTTCCTTAGTAATTTTACTCTCTGATTTTTAGCTAAGCTCATGGCTCCCCATCACAAAGACTACATTCCCCAGTACCCGTCACAAATAGATGTGACCACGTGACTAAACTCTGACCAACGGACTATACGGAAGTTACATAGGCAACTGTAATAGTGTCCTGAGAAGAAAAGTGTTTCCTTACTCCCCTCCCCTTCCCCTACTCTCCACCCTCTCTCTTCTTCCTGCTAGATGCAAAGAGAGTATAACGGTTGGAATTCAGCAGCCACCTTGGACCATGAGAGGCCATCAAGATAAAGCCACAGAGGACCTCAGCATCCTTGAAGTAACAACCTACAGACTTCTTAAACAGGGTGGAGAAAGTCCCACTTTGTTTTAGTTACTTTAAATACATTTTCTTCTTTTTCCTGTTGCTTACACTTAAATCTAATCCTAACATGTACAGTGAACAGAGTAATAATATTATCTCCTTCCCATCAACCTTTTCAGGAAACTTATTGAGACAGGTGCCTGGGTGGCTCAGTCGGTTAAGCCTCCAACTCTTGGTTTCATGATTGGACTCATGGCTCAGGTCATGATCTCAGGGTTCGTGAGTTTGAACCTTGCATCGGGCTCTGCCCTGACAACACAGAGTCTGCTTAGGATTCTCTCTCTCTCTCTCTCTCTCTCTCCCTCTACCTTCCCCCTCCCCCCCCTCTTTCTCTCTCAAAATAAATAAATAAACTTTTTTTTTTAAAGGGAAACTTAATGAGAGAAAGACTATGAAAATCTTTAGGAAAATGCCTGGCACAGACTAGGACCTCTGGACATATCAGTTAAATAAAACTATTTATTCTGTGACTCATCATTCCGTCCACTCACCAGATGTACTCTGGGTGTCGCCTACGAGGTGGTGTTGACTCCACAATAAATAAACCAGACAGGTAACCCGTTCCTCCTTTGGGAGCAAATGCTGCTGGGAGAAAGATGATAAAAGCAAAGCAAAACAAATAAAATAATACACTCAAAACACTATTATCATTGTTGGAAAGGAATAGGGACTAGAGATACTTTTGTTTAGTTTGTCATTTCTTTCTACGTATCTAGTAATTCAATATCTTGCATCCATGAAATTCAAAGCTCCACCATGGACCAATGTGTCCACGTCCTTGACTTTAGACGCACAGAGAGGCAGGTGGCTTGCTGAAGTTACAGAAATGATAAGGCATGGGGGCTCCCATCACGTGATCCTTAGTACTTCTTCTGTCCTCTGTTGCCTCAAGACACAGAGAGAATGAAATTCAGAATCCTTTCATTTACAGAGAATTTGGTTTCAATAATATCTGTGAGTCCTGGAACCTGCTTCCAGCCACGCTGTCCTCACCACCGAGGAGGGAGAGTTTTCAGTACGATTTCCCCCATTATCCCCAGGTAGGGCTTCAAAAGAACAATCACGTTCTCAAAACTTAAGGTTACTGAAGGTTCTCCCAGTGTTATCCTGATGAAGAGTCTCCTGAGGTCTTTGTCTCCCCTACAGGGAAAGAGAACTCGAGCTGAACAGACCAGCAGCGACTTACCCAGAAACTGACCAGCCATAGCTAGTGGGATCCGGCCCTGCGGGGTAGATGGGATCACTTAAGAATCCCAAATGTGTCCTGTGTATACAGAATGGAACACACACACATCGCGTTGGCTCCGTGTGTTTCTACCAAGTTCACACGTTCATGTAACAGCCCTCCAGTTGAAGATCTGGAATGAGAAGTCTTTGCTCCCTAGTCCCCCCGTCTGACCATGAAGAGTCCCCATCCCTCGGCCACCCTCCCTTCTGACTTCTGATCATGTAGACACGTTGTCCGTGGCGGAATGAGTAGACGCTACAGTTTCCAAAGTTGTGCCAATTCGCACTTCCGAGGGCAGTAGTGAGAGTTCTACTCACTCCACATGTTCAGAAACACTTGTTTATTTGCATTTTATTCTAGACATTGTGCTGGTCATGCGGTGGGGTGTTCTTCTAATCCTAATACACATTTCCCTTATCTCTAATGAGACTGTACTTCAGCCGTGTGTCCAAGAGCCTTTAGGTAGGCTTCTTGTGAGCCAGAATTCTTTCAATCTCTTCTCCGTCTTGAATGGGGTCATCGGTCTTGGTCTTCGTGAAGGTAGGGAGTTGGATGTGAGGCCCCACCCAATACTGTGTTTCCACTCTGGGGCTTTCCTGTCTCTCCTCTTCACAGCATCCTTGGAGAGACAGAAGTGTGTTCCATGGTGCTTTGGTGTGCCCAGCTGCAAACTGAGGAGCTCAAAGTGTTCTTGCTTTTAACTCTCTAAATGTGACAGCAATGAATCTTATAATCCATGTAAGATATTTTGAGAGGCTTTTTAAGAAAAGTCCCCAAAATAAATGAAGATTTTCTTAACCCGAATCCTGCGTTTGGTCCTGCCATTTTTTTGGCCATTGTATCTCAATGGTCTCTGTCATCATATTTCTTCTGAGGCCTTCAAAGCCTTCCTCAGATGCCCTCTCTCTGCTGCTGGTATTTAAATAAAGAAGGCCGTATGAGCTGTTTTCCTTTCCTAAAATAATGTAGAACATTTTTAGTGTGTAAAGCATGGCAAGAGTTATTTTATGCAATAGCTACAGAACTCAGAACTACCCGAATTCTCCTTACAATACATCTTGTTGTTTGTATTTTAAGTTATTTATTTACCTACATAAATCATAGCATCGGCATTATTTGTCTCTTGAGGAAGTTTTATCATAAACTCTTAAAAGTTAGATGTATGGCAAGGGCAATTTAATGTTTGTTTGGATTTTTGCAGACTCTCAGCAGGTTCGAGAATCTGGAAATATTTTTTAGAACTTTTCTGAGGGTAAAAAAAGAAAGCGACTTTTATAGGTCTGCAAAATAGGATTCCTGCCTACTAGGAGACCTTCTTAAAACCCTCCTGCAGCTTCCATAAAACACTTTGGTTAGCTGCTCTTTGCATTTTGAATACATTCAATCTTTGGGGAGGTCATTTATTTGTATAAAATATATTTTTACTTTAAATGGTGTTTTATACATTGTGTTTTAGGCCATTTTACAAGATGTTCTTATGTAGCTCTTTAATTTCACATATTGTTCAGACTTATCGGGGCTTTGCATGTGAGTAATTTCCAGTTTTTTGGAATCTCTGTCAACAGTTCCAATTCAGATAATATAAACAAAGCATTACCGCTGGTATTCTCTGAGCAACAGCATCGTTCGGGTTCCAGGATAATGCAGATCTGTTGCTGTATGTAATTCTCCAGGTTTGTTTTCTCCACGACCAGTCCACGCTATTATTATTTTAAATAAATTTTAAAAATCAGAGTCGTTTTTTTTTTATAGTTACTATATAAGAACATTTGTTGCTAATTGGGCCCTTACTAGAACTGCAAGTATTCAACACTCACTAGATGCAAGAATTCTGCTAAGGGGCTGTTTGAATTGCATATTTAAAATGTAGTCAAGGGCCGCCTCTGTGGCTCAGTTCCTAAAGCTTCTGATTCTTCATTTTGGCTCAGGTCACGATCTCCCAGGTCGTGGGATCGAGCCCTACGTCGGGCTCTGCACTGACAGTGAGGAGCCTGCTTGGAATTCTCTCTCTCCGCCCCTCTCCCGCTCATGTGTGCTCTCTCTCCCGCTGTCTCAAAATAAATAAATAAACCTTGTAAAAAGTAAATACGAATAAGATGATGTCAAAATACAGCCATGACGGAGGGGACTCCGTGGGACTCCCACCAAACACTTCTTTCAACAGGTTAGAAGTCGTTGGTACTAAGTAGCTCTAAGGATATTAGGGAGTCAGGTGGCTGTCTGGGGACTGCATCGGGCAAGTCGGCCAGCAGGGAGAGGTGACCACCGGGCTCCAGGACAACCCACATCCCCCCCAACACACGCTCTCCTTATCTATCTGTCTTCCATCCCTGGAAGGGGGGCCCTTCCCTTGCACCCAAGTGTAAGTAAGCACCATCCAAAGTGAGGAAGAGGCTGGCTGAGGACCATGCCCCCCTTGAAAAGCACGGGCAGGATGGCACGTTGCCGAGAAGACCGTCCCCTGGCAAGTGTACTGCTGGAGTGCCCCGATGGGCACCCTTGACTTCCCTGGGCCTGGCAGTCAGGGTCACTGACCGAGGACGGGAACCCAGGCCAGTCCATGCTGAAGGGCCAGGGTGGGAGTCGGCCGATACAAACAGCCACTTCCTTTCTCTGTCCATAACGGAGACACGGCAAACCGGGTGTGAAAAGTCAGCTTTGCTTCACATTTCTGTGTGACGTTCCTGTGAGTCTCTGTGTTGGACCCTTTGCTGAAGTGGGAGCCTTTGAAACCAAAGGAGCCTTCATATCTCACTCCACACCCAACTACGCCGCTCAGTACTGACCCTTGGGCTTACAGCACACAAACTTTGAATGTGGGCCCAGGTGCTGGGGTGTAGAAGATAGGTACAGAGAGATTATTTTATTTTATTTTATTTTATTTATTTTATTTTATTTTATGTGTTTAATATAACATGTAAACATACAAATCTCTAAGATACAGATTAAATGACATTGTGCCATTTGCAAAAACCATGGATGGACCTAGGAGCACGTAATGCTGAGTGAAATTAGTCCGCCAGATGAAGAAAAATCCAGTGAAATTTCACTCACGTGTGGAATGGAAGAAACAAAACAAACGGACAAAGAAAGATAAAAAAAAAAAAAAAAAAAAAAAGGAGACCAACGCAAACTAGAAAACCAGACTCTTAAATACAGAGAACAAGGTGGCGGTTGCCAGGCGGAGGGGACTAGCCAGTTGGCTTCTCAGGATGTGCTCTGACAGAAGCGCATAGATTGCGTAGAAATGCGTAGAAGCCTTGAATCACTGCCTTGTATACCTGAAACTAAGGTAATGCAGTATGTTAATTACACTTGAACAAACAAATATGTAAACAGCTTACATACATATGCATATGCACATATATAAATTTTTAAATCCTTTCCCTACTGGCCCCCACTCATTGTCCGGGGAGCAGGTTCTGAGTCTGCGGCCACACGGGGCAGGTCAGCTCTTGGACAGGACAGCGACGGAGTCCAGCTCTGTCCTCCTGCCGGCGCCTGCTCCCTTCTGCAAAGGCTCCTTCCTCTGCGCTGCGGGGAGAGAGACAACCTGCCCCCCCCCCCCCCCCGGCGGGGAGGGGGCGGCGTTCCCCAGGGTCACCTAGGCCTGTGCACTTGCCGGCACCGCGCACATTCCCCGCGGCCTGAGCTCCCCGAGGCCCCGCACTGCCTCTCCCTGCTCGGAGACTGTCACGGGCAGCCAGGGGAAGGCTCTGGAAAGCGCACTCCTGCACCCCGATGCACCCGCGGGCCTCGCGGGGACGAGCCTCTGGGCCGAGCGTGCGGGCGCCGGCCCGTAGGGGGCGCGCGCGCTCCACGTCCTCGCCGCCGGCGCGCGTCTCCGCGACCGGGACCCCGCGCTGCTGGGCCCTTCCCGCCGCCGCGATGCCAGCCCCTGGGCGGACGGACGCGGCCCTGCAGGCAGAGGAGCCCATCGGCTGCGCGGCGGGAGGCGTGGGCCGCGGTCCTGGACTCCGAGCCGCGGAGGCTGGGGCAGGGCGAGGGGACGTCCCCACCCGGACGCGGGTGCGCACGCTGGCCCCCGACAGCCGGCGACGACAGAGCCTCCTGGAAGTGCCTTCGCGGTTCAGTGGACAAAAGGACAAGCGGCTGACCTGAACGAGGTCGGAGGGGGACAGTCGGGATCTTCTGGGTCCCCCGGTGGAATGGGGAAGCCAGGCTCCAGCGCGGGCGGCAGGTGCCACCGGAGGTCACGCCGCGCCCCGGAAAGGAGGTGCCGAGAAGTAGTTACTCGGACTTTGGGAGTCTGCAGGTCCGTAAATAATCCACTGACGGAACCGCACATACCTGCTCTCAGCAGCGGCCCTGTCTGGTTCCAGAATCTGCTTCTCAGCAGGACGGGCCCGGGCTGCAGTCAGGGCGCAGAAGGGGCTGGGGGCTCACATACAGGCCCCCCCCCACTTCCTGGTGGTGGTTCCAGACCAGCGGAGCATCTCTGCTCAGATTTTTGTTTCCCGGGGCTATGGAAATAGAGACTTGAAAGTTCCCTCAGTGAGTGTATATAATTGAAAGCTGCTTGGCGACATGATTGAAAAGTAGTGTTTTCAAAACTCGGTGCCGGGCCCTGCCCCTTCCCAGGGACTTTGGGGAATATTTGTGAGGTTTCTCCGGATCTTCTGTGTGCCTCACACACAGAAGCAAACTTTACCCATCCTTCAATGGGGCAGAAGACACTTTGGTTCTCAGAACATGCCTCCTTGTTCAGTTGTTTTTTAATTTTATCTTATTATTGTTTTTTAAAATGTACTTACCTTTGAGAGAGAGGCAGAGAGAGCGAGTCAGGGAGGGGCAGAGAGAGAGGGAGGGAGAGAATCCCAAGCAGACTCCGCACTGTCAGCCCAGAGCCCGATGGGGGGCTCGAACCCGCAAACCGTGAGACCGTGACCTGAGCCGAAACCAAGAGTCAGACACTCAACCAACTGAGCCACCCAGGCGCCCCTCCTGTTTCAGTTTTTAGACAGAATGGTAGTGACTGGGAGCAGTGAGTGGGGAGTGTGGGGGAGGGTGCAGATGTCAGGGACCGACCTAGATCACGCGGAACCCAGGTGAGAACCCACCACTGGCCTTCGTGCCAAAGCACCTTCCTGCCCCGCTAGGAGACGTGAGGATAGCCGTCCATAGGCTGATTGGGACAGAGCTGTTGAATGAGTCCCAAGAACACCTTTGCTGTGTCCACATGTGTGACCCTGTGTCCCTGAGTTCTGTCCCTCCTCGGCTCTCATCCCACCACCCTGCCGTGTTCAGACCTCAGGCGATCTACAGTGAGGCTCTGTTCCAGAGAGTCCATTGTCAGCCTTGATCCTTGGAGGCCAGCCGGGAATCCGGAGTGCCATCCCAAGGCCGTGTCCCTGCCTCCCGAAGAGAAAGAGAAGCCTCTAAAGAGAAGTGACCCACCAAGATGGTGGAAGGGGAGCGCCTGGGCCGTGAAATGTACGTACACCTGCAGTGAGCCCACTCTTCAGTCCGAAATCACAAGTCAGAAGGGATTATGGTCAGAAAAGAGCAAACAGATAGTGGGGAATTTGTTTGTGGGACACAAGTAAGTCTTGAGCAAAGACATTCACGCTTCTGTCCGATTCCCAGAGGAACCGCATCGTTGAGGAAAAAGAACGTTCAAGAAGCGCCCCTCTCCACCCCCGGGCGGAAGGATGGGGAGGGGGGTGCCTGCTAGTGAGAGAATGGGTGCAAATCACTGTGACCAGCATGCAAGACAGAGGGACTGGGGAACGGGGCCAGGGGGACTTGTAAAGAACCAGGGATTGTTATTCTCACAGATTTTTTTTACATGTATTATTGATGGCAGACCCATAAAACCTATAATTAATCTTGTAACTTGGTTTATAAGGGAAAGATAATAAGAACATCTTTACCTATTTTTTTTTTTCATACCAGCTCTGTCCTACATGCCTTTGAGTGCATGCTAAAAAGGAGCAAAGGCAACAAGGATTGGAAAATTGTCTGTTTAGGTCATCTGGCTACATTCTGACCTCCGTGTTACGATAGCAGGTGTCAGGAACTCCTCACACAGACAGCCGGGCTCAGTCAAGGGAAATATGACCAGCGCCGTGCCCTGTGTGTGTAAGACTTCGTGGCTAAACCCTGGATTCTCTGCGCAGTGGCTGAGCTCTGTCATAGAAAGTGACCCCTTTACTGTGTCTAATTGACACATTGACAACTTGAACGAAATGCCTGCACCTGGAAAAGTTTCTTTATACTTTTCATAATCTACAGAATCATTGATTCTAAGGAGACTCTCTATATCATACTGACATTCTTTTCTCCACCTAATGGTTTGTTTTATGATCTGGAAGGTGTCTCAATTGAGCACCATGACATTAACCCTCTGCGGCCATTGAGGCCATCCTCGGAGTTCTGTGCCTTGCTCAGCCCAAGGGGTTTCCAGAAGGCCCGGGTGCAGAGCCTGTCAATCCTGTCCGGGGTGGAAAGCTGAGGCAGAGCTTACTTTGGGAAGGGACGGAGGTGCTTGGCTCCCTGTCTCTCTGACATTTCAGTAACTTCAGCCACTTTTCGAGCTGGGATTTAAATGTGTTTCTGTTGAACCCCTATGTCAGGGTGACTCGCATGACATTGTTGAGCAAGTGCTCCAATTGGCTGTTTTGAAGTCAACTTTACATACTTTACGTCTGGACAAATGTTGGAACTCATTTCTATTCCTGGAAAACTTTTTATGCCCTAGAAAAATCTAAAACTCCAAGTGTTCCAGTAATATTTCAAAATGAGTGTGTGGGCCCTGTAAGGTGATATAATTGTGTACTTGTTTTCCAAAATATCTTTCAAGCATGAATTATTTTAAGCTTCTGTTTGGTATGCTAGCCAGTCTTTAAAGAAGAATGCTGTTTGAGTCCACAAGAAGAGTGTATTTTGGTAAAGCATTAATGAAAACAGAATCTAATTTTTGGGACACCCGGGTGGCTCAGTCGGTTAAGCGGTTAAGCATCTGACTTTGGCTCAGGTCACGATCTCATAGTCCGTGAGTTCGAGTCCCGCGTCGGGCTCTGTGCTGACAGCTCAGAGCCTGGAGCCTGCTTCGGATTCTGGGTCTCCCTCTCTCTGCCCCTCCCCCGTTCATGCTCTGTCTCTGTCTCTGTCTCTGTCAAAAATAAATCAACGTTAAAAAAATATCATCTAATTTTTGATGGGACTTCACAAACTGCCAGACATCAGCCATGACACAGGCAATAAGATATCGCCCACTTGTATCATCAGTCATGACATTATCCACTGGGCAAATTGTTTGAACATTTTTAATTTCATACGGATTCTTCAAATGCACGTATTACTCTGCTCCTTAAAAAGTAGTTAGTAAAAGTTTGCAAATATTTTGCCACCACTTTGCAAATGTTGCGCAGATGATTTGCATAAGTAGTTTGTAAATGTTTTGAAACATATATAAGAAAAGAAGGAAACGTAAGGATAAAGCAGAGGGCAAACAGGAGAGACGCAGTCCATATGACCTGGAAGAGAGGAGGGGGTCGAGGAATGGAAGCGGCTTCAGGAACGGAGCACAGTAGGAGATGGAGAGAGGGAGAGAAAGCAATACGCGCATGGCAACATTCTCCTTCAGGCTGGTGTTAAATTGAACGTCAAGGATACTGAGTGGATTGTTATTGTATTTGTGATGAGGAAGGAGGCAGGCATTGCACCACTTGGAGTGGAAACGGACAAGCAGAGCACCTATCGGCAGATGTATGTGCTCGATGGAACTGGAAGGAGTCCACGTGTCACGGGGAGCTGGTCTGGCTGTAACACTAGCATGGACGATGTCGGGGCTTGTGAGTGCCTCTGAAGCCCTCCGGCCAAGGTCTGGATGGATGGGGCCCAGGCAACTCAACAAGCACTGGGCTGGAAGAGCGGAGCTCCGGATCTGTGCCTTCTCAGGTTCCGTTTCTTTCCATGGTGTCTGGACTGTTATCGTGTCCTCACTGGACATCTGCCTGGGCCCCGCGTTGGCTTATGGGGCTGCCGTACAAAATGCCACAGACTGGGTGGCTTTAAAGGATGGAAATTTATCATCTTACGGCCTGGCCTCCAGAAGTACGACATCCAAGTGTTAGCAGCACTGCGCCATCGCTGAAGGCTCTGGGGAGAACCTGCTCCATGTTCTAGCTTCTTGGGTCGCCATCAGTCCTTGACTTGTAGACACATCACCCCGGTGTCGGCTTGATCTTTACATGGCCTTTTACATCTCTGCCTGTGTCTCTCTTCTTACAAGCACCCCAGTCACAGGGGAGTAGGGCCCATCTGAATGACGTCATCTTAACTTGATTACACCTGCGAAGATCCTATTTCCGAAGAAGGTCACAACCACAGGTGCCAGGGATTAGAAAGCCAACATATCTTTTAAGGGGGGGGGGGGATGCAATTCAACCCCAGAAACACTTACTGACTTCAGAGGCAGGATAGTTGCTGCATCCTCATGGGTCATTGGCCGCAGGCCGTGACCCCCAAGTCAGGAGTTGTACTTGGAGAAGAGGGCAGAGCTGCGTGGGGAATGGGGACTCCCACGGGGGCCTGATCTCGGAGGCCATGGAGGCCGTGCTGGGGAGGCGCCTCTGCTCCAGATTTGCAGCCTTTGCTTTGCTGTAAGTCTTCAATGAAGAGTATAGGTAACGTTCCCAGAAAGGAAAACTTTGGCGAGGCAGAAAGAAGTGTTCTAACCGTAACATTGAATTACAGGGAAGACTAAGGCGCAGAGAGAATGTTAAGTACCGCGACTATAATAAAAAAGAATAATTAACGATCAGAGAGGACGCTTCTGTCTTAGTCTGTGATGATGCAGAAGAGAGGTGAGAGTATTGCTTAACCAACTGTCAAATCAACTCAGATCGCCTTTAGTTATAGACCTCTTCTCCCCGCACATCCAACTTTTATTTCCAGTGTACCATACGGAGAAGGTAAAGATGCTTTCTTCCCATATGTTTTCATGCTCCCGAACTACACACTTAATGGAAATTACCTTCCAGTCTCCAACTGAACATTCTTCTTTTTGAGTTGAGCTCTGAAATCATCCGTGAATCTCCAAGGGACATTTGCGTTAAATTTGAATAGAAATAGAGCAGATTCGTGAGGGGGGTGGGGGAGGGAAGTGATATACAACATAGATGTGGCAATAATCCTATTTATGAGACACTTCCGGCTCTCCATCCTCAGACTGGCAAACACATACCACATCAACTCTGCAAAGATAAGATAGCGCTCGAGCATTAGGCCGTCATTCGGTCATGGAGCGCACCTGCACGGAGTCCCCGCTCCATGGCAGACACTGTTCTATCCATGCTTAGCCTCTGGAGAAGAAGTTCTGGTGAGAGGCAAGAAAATGGACATGAATATACTAATTCACCAGGGTGTTTTCCAACCCCTCCTTTGCATCACATGCTCAAATACGCCCAATCTCCATTGAGTAATGTAAACAGAAAGCAGTGGGGAGCCCCGAGCCAACGCGTGCACTAAAACCAGTTGGGCCAAAGCGGGATCCAGATAAGGCAACTCCAATCATCAGGCATCATCACGCAGACTAAGCCGGGGCCAAAGGAATCAACACTGATGTTAGCTCCCGGAGACCCAACGTCATGGAAGACGGTAGAAAGCAACAGGAGATGACATTCAAACATGTGTCGAGTTTAGCTAAGAAAAAGAAGATAGTTCAAGAGCATCTTAACTTAACTGTATACCTTGCAGGATTCTGACCAGACAGGGAATACATCCACAGAGCAGAAACCCCAAGCCCCACTATAAACACGTAGCGTTGACAATGTTTTTAATTAAAAGTCACTTTAAAAGGAAAGGAGGGGAAAGAGAGAGAGAGTTGTGAGAGAGAGGGGGAGAAAGAGGAGAAGAAGAAGAAATTTGAATTCAAGTTCTATTAAGTTTAAATGTAACAAAAATGACAAATAGTCCTAGTGGGCTTTGTAAACAGATACAGGAAAAGCAGGACATGGGTTAATTATAGGAAGAGTGAGATTCCCCATTAAGAGGGAAGAAACCACAGAGACACCAGAACCAGGAACCAGGTCAGGCCATGAAGTGGCTCAAGCATGAACCTCTGGGATCTTTGAAGAACATGATCCAAAGTCACCAAGTCAAGATCTGGTTGTGAATCAGTGAAAAGGAGTCCCCAGTCTTCACAAAAAGGCACAGCACATTTTGATACATATGAGGGACATTAAAAGAGGTGAAGATTCAGGAAAACAAAACAAAACAAAACAAAAACTTGCTTAATAGGAGAAATACCTCACCACAAAATGGAATGGGCAGAATAGGCTGGAAATAATATTAACAGAATAGGTTTACATTAGTCAATAAATAAAGGAAAGGATAACTAAATTGATAAAAATAAATTAGAAGGACAGATTAAAAAATACATTTGATAGGAAAGAGAACCAATTTCAAATCCTGGAAATAAAATATAAACCATATATTAAAAACACGGGGTGCCTGAGTGGCTTAGTCAGATAAGCGTCAGATTCTTGGTTTGGGCTAAGTCATGATCTCGTGGTTCATGAGTCTGAGCCCCGCATCAGGCTCTGCCCTGAGAGTACAGAGCCTGCTTGGGATTCTCTGTTTCTCCCTCTTCCTCTGCCCGTCCCCTGCTCATTCTGTGTCTCTCAAAATAAACTAATTAAAGATAAATAAATAAATACCCAATGGGAAAAAATAAACTCTGTACAAGAAATACCTGGAAAGAAAATTATCAGATATGGAGATAAGGATGAAGACACATCACAGGGAGGAAAATAGGTCAGAAAGTTCAAAAAGGTTGATAAAAGAAAGAAATGGTGGCGTGGCAAAGTATAGCAGTCACACTCTTCCAAGGCTCTCAGACATTCAGGGCTGAGAAGAATAATTAAAGTAAGTCCACAAGAGACGTGTTTTGATAAAACCATGTAGAATAAGGTATAAATAGAAAACGTACCAGAGACTTTTATAAACCTCATAATGATGGAGGTGCACATGCGCACTGACCCCAGGCATCTCCTTCGCGATAACATAAGCTAGAACATCATACAACCCTCCCTGTGTCTTCAAAGCGTGAGAGAAACCAGTGGCGGGCCTGGCTGGTCAGACCCGCTGCTGTGATTCCGCATGCAAAGAGCTTGGCGAGCAATTTATACCCTGAAGACTCAAAACAACGTCAGGCACTCAGGGAAGACTTCAGAAGGAGAACGTGGGAAAAACCTGAGATAAACGGATACGTTGTATGAGTAACGTAATTCACGGTTGATTATAAATATTATTTATGTTTTACTAAAAACAGAAGTAAGCGTGGGGCTCTAATAGCATAGACAACAGAAGATGTGGTTACGGAGGGAGATTCAACCACACCATGGCCTTGTTTCATTCTGAAGGAGGGCAGAACAATTAAATTTCAGGTAAGTGACAAAGTATGACTTTGATATTGAAAAATGTACAAAATATGGGACGCCCGGCCGGCTCAGTCAGTTAAGCGTCCAACTTTGCCTCATGATCGCATAGTTCATGGGTTCAAGCCCCGCATCGGGCTCTGTGCTGACAGCTCAGAGCCTGGAGCCTGCTTCGGATTCTGTGTTTCCCTCTCTCTTTGCCCCTCCCCTGCTCTCTCTCTGTCTCAAACTTAAATAAGTAACCATTTTGGGGGCGCCTGGGTGGCTCAGTCAGTTAAGCGTCCAACTTCGGTTCAGGTCATGATCTCACGGTTCATGGGTTCGAGCCCCATGTCAGGCTCTGTGCTGACAGCTCAGAGCTTGGAGCCTGCTTCGGATTCTGTGTCTCCCTCTCTCTCTGCCCCTCCTCTGCTTGCGCTGTCTCTCTGTCTCTCTCTTTTCTCTCAAAATAAAAAAAAGCATTATTTTTTTTTTAAATATACAAAATACTAGGGGTGCCTGGGTGGCTCAGTCGATTAACCATCAGACTTCGGCTCAGGTCATGATCTCACAGTCCGTGGGTTCAAGAGCTCAAGAGTCCTTGAGCTCTGTGCTGACAACAGGAAGCCTGGAGCCTACCTCACATTCTGTGTCTCTCTCTCTCTCTGCCCCTCCCCCTCTCATGCTCTGTCAGTCTCTCTCTCAAGAATAAATAAACATTACATTTTCTTTAATATACAAAATACTTAGATTATTAATAGGTAGATCCATACCTATATTTACTTGCAGAAAAGCTAAAATAATGGATTTGAAATAATACCCACAACATTCTTGATCGAAAAGCCGGAGGATAAACTGGGCGGGAAAGAAAGGCAGACGGACAGTCTGATGGACGGTATCTTACTTAAGTTTAGCACGACTTTACGTTTTAAGAACAATCTGAAGAAAAGAGAAAGTATCACCTCTAGGTTATATCAGCCTTTCCACCATGCTGATGTGGAAGGTGGCACCGTCCCTTAACAGGGGACTTGTTGACACTTGCCCCTGTGTCCAGCACTGTGCTGGGCACTTGGCGTTCACAGATCCGTTCTGGCTCACAGCTTGCCCATGAGACACACGGTGCTGTTCCCATTCACCAGATGTGGAAACTGAGTCATCAAGAGGCCAAGTGACTCACCTGAGACCACAAGGTTATTAAGCAAGAGGGTCAGGATCTGACATCAGGGTTCTGAGTACCCTCTCCTATCTCAGGATTTCTAAACTCAGCACTGTCGTCATTGCTGAGCCTTGGTCACAGCCTCCAGCCACAGGAGCCTTGGTCGCGGGGGGCAGTTCTGCGCACTGTAGGACTGCTTGCATTCTTGGACCCTTCTCACCACGTGCCGACAGCAAACACCCCTCCCCAGGCGTGACGATCAACTGTGTCCCCAGATGTTGGGGACGTTTCCTGGGGGCAAAATCACTCCTGGCTGGAGACTCTTGTATTTCACAACCACATCCCACACTTTGGGGTGTAAGGGACTGCCTACATTCTAAGAAAAGCTGTACGATATGGAAGAACAATGTGACGTAGACTCCTCACCCGGACATAGTGCTTTTAGTAGTTTGGCAGATTTTTTACAGTCTTTTTCCTGTGCGTGTTTTGTACAAAATAGGATACCCAAGGAAGAGTCATATTTTTTCACTCAACGTGACAAGATGAAGAATTTCCAAAGTGACACATAGTTTGCTAATACAGTAGCTTTTATGAGTCTTTAACCTTCTATTTTATGACCAATCATTTAATTAAAAATCCCATCACCTTTGAAATTTAGGTTATCTCCAATGTTCATTATTATACTATTATTCATTGAGTCAATACTATGCTTATTCACTTACACTTAGGAAAAACTCTTAGAAAAAATATTTATTCCCTTAGGAATTTATTTATTCCCTTAGGAAAAACTCTTAGAAAAAATATTTCTGGGTTAAAATGTATTCCCATATTTAAATTTCAGTATATATTTTGACCAATCACATTCCTGAAATTCTGTGCCCGATGTAAATGCCACCAGGAATGAATCAAGTGCTGGTTTTACCGGAGCTGTGAGAGTATGGCCTGACTTGTGGTCTGTATTTAAGTTGTCCAAGTAGTAGACAGAGGAAGCTCCTTCTAGGCCTTGCACGTTCAGTGTCCAGATCACCGTTGGTGCCTCGGTCATTTACACGCCCCAGACAGGGAACCTTAAAGGGGCAATTGTTACCCACAAGTCTTCTCCCAAGAAGCGCTCATCGCTAGGACTCAGGCCGGTGTTCAGTAGAAAGAAGGAAATAAATTTTCTAATAAGCAGAAGAAAATAGACCCAGAGAAGCTCCAGGGGAATTACATACCATGTATGAGATATAGGGAAGGAAAACAATGACTGAGGAGAATGCCAGCACCAGGGGTACCCTTAAGGGCCAACCCTACAGATTTGAGCACGCCGAGGGACATGTTACTTAAATATTTGCGTGATTTATCGACTTGCTTAATTCAAGAGCAATGTATGTGTGTATCCAAGTGTGTGAGAGTGTGCGTATAAGTACAGAAATTTTGCATGCCCTGCTGAGTTGGATTTTAATTAAAAGAAAAAGTGAGCCACACAAAGTCATCTTAGAGGAGATCTGCATCAACCCTGCCAAGAATGTCTATGAAAAAGGCATGGTAAGGAGACCCTCACTGCCCTGGGTGCCCAAGTCAGTGTCTCCCCTGGGCCCCGGCATGTGCAGCTGTCATGAGTAGATAACATACGATCCATGGGTTTTTAGGGAGGAGGGATGAAAATGTCCCCCGGTCTGGTCCAGGGGAGGACCCCATGAGTGGAACAGTGTGCATGGATCAGCATCAGGTTGACTCAGACTCTTGTCTGTGGTGGCACAGTGTTGGGCACCCATGGCAAGCAGCATGGGGGGGGGGGGCGCACAGTGCCTTGATCTGAGGACTGTGTACCTCTGGGACACGTCGGGATCCTGCAATGTGGGCTTGAGGCTGGGATATACTCCAACACCACTTCCCTTGGGAAGCTGGGAAGCACAAGCCGTGTCTGGAGCAGAGAGGTCCTCGGGGCTCAGGTAGGCGTCAGAGCCCTAAGTAAGCAAATCAGCACCATGATGGTCAAAGACCTAGCAGGTGCCAGAGATGCAGAGCTGAGTCCAGGCCACAAGGTCTCCTCATTCTTTCCCTGCCTTGTCTTTGAAGCTGGAAGAGTTCAGTCTGACTCCTGGGTTCCGGTGATAGCCTGGAGTGGGGCAGAGGTCTCAAGAAGGCGGTACCGAATCTCTTGATAATTTGCAGGAAGAATCTTAAACTTGATGGAAGAAAGAATCTTACACCTGTTATAAAAGCGTATGTTTTCATCTTTGCGAGCGTGAGTATGTGTCTGTGTGCGCGTACGTAGGGGGCCAGATGGATAAACTATCGCCACGTGGTTGTGAAGCATGGAGGAAAGAAAGGTCGGGTGGTCCACTCAGGTACACTCCCACTGTGGTTTCTTTGTGCGATATGGACCGGGCGATTTGCGATCTGCGAGATGATTTACCCACTTGAAGCTGAAACATTACTGCGGCCCTGCTCTACTGTTACTCAAGGGAGAAAGTTATAGACCCATTAAAGTGTTGAGCCTCTGCTTGATGAAGAGCCCTGTGCACAGCTCATTTTCTGCTTCTCTGCATCTACACTCCATCAACCACGCCGGCCAAGCTCTGGAACCGATTTTGTGGTTCGGTGGGCCACGGTGATCTATGGCGCCTTCGGCAGGGAGTCGTTTCTGAACTCACAGAAATCCCGAGGTGGAGAAGGAAACCCCTGGGATTGGGTTGGACCACACTGGCACACCTGTAAGATGAGGAGGGCTACGAGTCCCTCCGTTGCACCGGTTCACCTGGAGAGCCCACGCAATCCCTCTCAGAGACGCAACCCTTGAAACGGTAGAAGCAACTGCTGTGCTCCCCAGAGAAATCCTCCCACTTATTGTGCTAAGCAGACCAAGTTCTCTGCCATACGCGTTAAAGGCACACAGATACACTTGCGTAGGGGAAGAAAATTCGTAGAGATGAATTTTAGGGTGGCGGGAACGTACATTTACTGTGGGTCCGCGTTCTTACCCGTTCCCTTCTCCCAGCGGCAGTCAATGGCAGTCATCGCTATCCTGTTGCGGAAGGTCCAAGCTCAGTAAGGTTGACCCCGATACCGGCAATGACCTGAGGGAGTTTCAGAGTGACTTCACAATCAGGTGTTTCTGCTACACCGGGCAGGCGCCGATGAGTGTGTGTTCTCTTCCCACATTCCAGACTCCACTCT
This sequence comes from Panthera onca, assembly GCF_046562875.1. Lineage (NCBI taxonomy): Eukaryota > Metazoa > Chordata > Mammalia > Carnivora > Felidae > Panthera > Panthera onca. Next base: position 3,083,379 of record NC_138339.1, on the reverse strand, counting down.
ACCCAACGTGGAGGGTCATTCTTTCCTACACATTCTTCTTTTCTTTCTTAATTCCTAAATGTCTTTTAATTTATCTTTTCCAGTGCCCTGTTAGAATGAGCGTGCGTGGTTGAAGAAAAAGGGGCCCTCGTGAGATATCTTCACAGTAGATTGAAGCCCAGGAAGGCAGGCCCGTTGTAGCATAGCCTCCTCTCCTCTGTCAGATTGGCCTGTGCCAACAGGGTGGCCCTGTGTCCCACTGACTCTGTGCTTGTCCACTGCCCTGTCACCCTCCTGGTTCAACTGTCCCTGTCTTCCTGGTCTTGGACGCTGAAGGAGCTGTGTCCTCCTGCTCTGGTCTAAATGTCCAGGGCTGCTGTGGACACCCAGTCATGCACTTAGCCCCACTGGCATTATGAGGGAGCCCACCACGAGAGATCAACGGAGATATCAGGAAAACTGTTACCATTTCTTCTCCAAGTTGAAAGAACCTCTGGGAAGGGAGAGAAATCAATTCAATGATGTCGTGGTTGGTGGTCATCTAACCCTAGACAAAAAGCTGTAGCAATATACCTCCTAAAGTGAGGTACATTTGAGGTGACAGATTCTATTGAATAGATCAGCTGGTCTCAGTCCAGGGTGACTTTGCCTCCCCAGGGATCGTCCGGCAATGACCGGGATGAGGGAATCTACCAGCATCGAGCAGGCAGAGAAGAAGGACGCTGTTAAACTCCCTACAGGGGGCACCTGGGGGGCTCAGTCGGTTAAGTGTCCAACTCTTGATTTTGGCCCAGGTCACGATCCCAAAGTTCTTGAGGTGGAGCCCCACGTCGGGCTCTGCTCTGACAGCGTGGAGCCTGCTTGGGATTCTCTCTCTCCCCCTCTGTGTCCCCTCCCCCCACTTTCCTACTCTCTCTCTCTCTCTCTCAAAATAAGTAAACATTAAAAGAAAAAAAAAAAAAGACCTCCTGACCGTGCACAGGACAGAACCGGCCAAATAATGCTCCAGCCCCAAATGCCGGTAGTTGCCAGATTGAGAGACCTGGGTACAGACAAAAAGTTACAAAGTCTGCATCTATACTCATGTATGCAGACGGTGTGGCACTTTGGACGACATCAGAAAACTATCTGGGTAGATTCCATCTCACGTATGACAAAACACTCAGAGTGGCATAATCGTGGAGACTAATGTGAACATCTGTGACATGTTAATTTCACATTTCTGCACAGCTCGCCTCACATACCTTGATTAAACTTCCAAAACAGCGACTTTAGCCACTTTCCTCTACGGATGTTCAAACACCTGAAAGTTCTGTGTCGCATGGGAAATACCTAAATGTTTCCTTTTCCTGTCGATTTTGATCTGGGGCCTTGGGATGGCGCCGTGAGGGTCTGTGAGGTCAGAAAGCAGTTTTACTGGAGCCGAGTGGCTTGGGTGACCTGGAAAGATGGTCCGCCATGAAGAACATGGCACAGAAGGAAAGTGGCTCCCACTCTCTCTTAGCAAGGTCTTCTTAGGCAAAGATGGTGACATTACTCATTACACACCAGGTCCAAACACATTTCAGTCTTAGAACACATATGCAAGTGACAGATGAAAAGCGTTGAAGAATAGTGATGGATTGATTGAGTGGCTGATTGCCCTCCCTTCCTTACGTGGTACCAATGGTGACACGTTTTACGCGTGCAAATTTTTGCCCAAGCCTTCCTGTTCTTTAAAGACAGTAGAAAACAGGGGCGCCTGGGTGGCTCAGTCGGTTAAGCGGCCGACTTCGGCTCAGGTCATGATCTCGCGGTCCGTGAGTTCGAGCCCCGCGTCGGGCTCTGTGCTGACGGCTCAGAGCCTGGAGCCTGTTTCAGATTCTGTGTCTCCCCCTCTCTCTGACCCTCCCCCGTTCATGCTCTGTCTCTCTCTGTCTCAAAAATAAATAAATATTAAAAAAAATTAAAAAAAAATAAAGACAGTAGAAAACAAACGGACCCAATGGCACAGTGAAAGGGTAACTTCTCTTACTTAAATCCAGAGTAAATTTTCCCCTCTACTACAGTGAACAACAAATTCCGAAAGAAATTGCAGAATGCATAAGCTTCAGGGAAGTCCATGTGCACCAAAAAGCTTGGAAGGTTCTCAAATCAGCTGAGTTGTCTGGGAGCATCATAACCTAGGGTACAGAACATTTGCTCTTTCAACCAAGAAAACACACAAGGCAGAGGACAGACACATTAGAAGTGTTTAGGAAAGTTGGCCTTCATGGCAAAAGTGAAATATTTTGGAAGCACAACGCACTGTTCGGCCCTTCCTACAAGACTCGACACATTTATGCAACCAGGTGAATCTGCCGGCTTTCTCTTCCCCGTCTTCGCCTACTTAGACTTTCAAGCATGGAACGTGAACCAAAAAATTTTCCACAAGCATACAGAGAATAGAGGGTGCAGAAAAAAGGGGGTGGGGGTAGGAGAGAAGGAGGAGAAGGAGGAGGAGAAAAGAGGAGAAAGAAGGAAGGAAGGGAGGGAGGGAGGGAGGGAGAAATGGTGTGAGGAAGGAGAATTGGAACCAAAGGAAATGTTGGTGTTAATATGCCATTTCATAACCTTTATAAGACTGCATTACAGAAGCAGACTAGATAATCTAGATGTGATTTGGTTCATTAGTGCATGGATTAGAATATTCCAAGGGGTGGGGGGAAGCTGTCAATGAGATAAGCCAACAAGTAAAACTTCATATTGAGCACCAAGGCCAGGTGTTTACTGAGGAACGACCATAGGCAAGCCCCAGTCTAGAAACATCAGAGGGCACAGACCCTGTCCCTCCTTCAAGTTACCGCGAAGGTGACGGCAGGCCCCCGATCGAATGCAGGCGTCTTTCCTCAATGACACGGAGTCATGGATTGCGTTCTGAAACCCAAGATTAGAAAGTGGTTTCATTATTTTTTTCAGGATTTGAACCTCAACACATAGACAATGCCGTTTTCCAGATGAGGTATCCTGGGATGGTGGAAATGCCCTGTCAATACTCTGGCGACGCTGCCCCTGGTCTCCCCCCGCACCCCGAAAATAGACATCGGGCTTGGGCATTATCCATAATGCATGGCTAGTGCCCTTTTGCTTTGGAGGGAAAGAAAAATAAATGAGGCTTTTAAGGCTTCATCTATAAGATCACGGTGATTACAGTGTTTTTGATCTCTCCATGCCACTAACAGGGCTGGGCGTAAACAATGGAGGAAATCGGAGTCCCTCCCCTTTGGGAGCGAGCCTGTTAAGGTGCACCTGACGTTTTATTTATACCAGTTTGGCTGAAAATGAATAGAATATGTCGAAGTCAGATTGTCAGATCCATGATATAGTACCATATTTCACATGGGTTTTCCAAATATTTATAAAAAAATCACGTTCTAATTGTCCTGTACGTTCCACTTATGATTTACCATTTCTCTGTTATATAATATCTGTGAAAGTGATGTGGTAGCCATACCCTCAAGAAATGCCTAGAGGGTTTTATCATTTAGGGAATATTTAAACCAAGAGCAAACTTAATTGTTAATGTGACAAGCCAGCATAAAGTTCTGATTAAAATAAACCAAGAGCCGGTGATTGGATCTACTAAGTTAGACACAGACAGATGGGGCCACTAAATCCTACGGTTTGGGAAAGGTTAATATAATAAAGATCAACGTCTTATCAAGGTTTTAAGTATATCTGTAATATTTCTTTTGTAACGTATATGCCAAAGTATTTTTAAACTACGTAAAATAGTAAAAATAAAAATATTTGGAGTGGAAATAAGAGAAGCGGAATCTTCCATGAGAATGACTTCATCTATTAGGAGGGAAGCCTCAAATAACTACATTCAGCAGAATTTAACATAAATCTTAGTAAAACAGAATGTAACTAACATATGTGTGTGTGCCATAAATTGAATACTTACATTAATTTTTATATTTTTTTTTGAGAGAGAGATGGGGGTAAGGGGGGAGAGAGAGAGAGAGAGAGAGAGAGAGAGGGAATCTCAGCACGGAGCCCAACAAAAGGCTTAATCCCACAACCTTGAGATCATCACCTGAGCCAAAATCAAGAGTCGCACACTCAATAGACTGAGCCACCCAGGCGCCCCTGTCTGTCTTGTTTGAAACTGTTTCTATGACTGTGTTTTCAAGTTCACTGGTATCGTCCTTTGCAACATCTAGTGTGTGATTATTTACATCCGGAGCACTTTCCATCTGAGACGTTGCAATCTTTCTCCTTAGACCAAGACTGTCGGCACATCTCCAGAGTTCTTTCTGTATACAGTGCTGTCCCCTCCATCACTCTGCCCTGCAGTCTCCACCCACTATGCTCTCGCTGGACTCCAAGCTCTTGCGTCTAGAGGCAATTTTTCTATGGTGAAACTTTTTCTATGGTGAGAATTTTACCCACCATAGAGTACTATCTCCTTAATTCTGAACTTCCATTGGCCAAGGCAAATGTTTTTGGGTCTGTTAAAAAGGCAAATGACCTGGGGGATTGAAAAGGAGTTGTTTGTATGACTTTAGGGTTCCAGAGTGAGCCCCGGCCTTCTGTACGTGCTCACGTTGCAGGAAATGTGTCTTCTTACTTGACTTCATATTTTCAGCAGCAAAGTAGGACGTCTTCAGTTTTCTTCCCACCTTGCAGAAAAGCAGGCTCTGTGCAGGTACACATGTGTGGTACCTACAAGTACGTTGTGGGGTGATCAGATCGGCTAGGATTCCCTGCAGAGGACACAGAGACTGCTGGAGATTCTCTCCCACTCCCTCTCTGTCTCCTTCTCTCAAAATAAATCATTAAACTCAAACAAACAAACAAACAAACAGAAGATAGGGGACACCCGGTGGCTCAGTCGGTGAAGCGTCTAACTCTTGATTTTGGCTCAGGTCATGATCTCACTGTTTGTGAGTTCGAGCCCCAAGTCAGGCTCTGTTCTGACAGTGTGGAGCCTGCTTGGGATCCCCTCTCTCTTTCTCTCTCTGCCCCTCCCTGCTCTTGCTTTCTCCCTCCCTCTCTCTCAAAATAAATAAATAAACTTTTTTTTTTAAAAAGGCATACAGAAGGCAAAAAAAGATTAAACAAACAATATCCAGCTGTGGGACAAGTTCACACAGACTAGTATGTGTATAATTGGAGTCTTCAAAGGAGGGAGAAGCAGGAAAAAGTAAAGAATATTGGTCATGCATTTTCAAATTTTGATAAAACTATAACCCACAGAAGTATTTGATAACAATTTGATACAATTTGATAAAAACAATGAACCCACAGTGGCACCTGGGTGGCTCAGTTGGTTAAGGGTCTGACTCTTGCTTTCGGCTCAGGCGATGATCCCAGGGTCATGGGATGGAGCCCCGAGTCAGGCTCCATGCTGAGTGTGGAGTCTGCTTGGAATTCTTTCTCTCCCCTTCTGCCCCTCCCCGACTTGTGCATGCATACCTGTGGATACTCACTCTCTCTCTGCCTTTCTCCCTAAAATTATATATATATATATATATATATATATATATGAACATATATATGAACATATATATATGAACCCACAGAAGTGTAATGTGTGTGTGTGTATATATATATATATATATATATATATATATGAGCCCACAAGTGTAACGAACCCCAGATACAAGAAGCATGAATAAATGACAGCAAGTCTCTTCTTGGTCAAAGCCCATACGTATTAGTTATCTACTCCTTGTAACAAATCACACCAGCACGCAGGGATGTAGAACATGCTGTCATCTCAGATTCCTCAGGGTCAGGATTTGAGGTGTGGAGACTTAGCTGGCTTCTTCCGGCTCAATCTCAGCAGGGTGTTAATTGTAGTGTTGGCCGGGACGATGATGACCTCCAAGGTGAACTGGGGGAGAATTTGTTTTCAAGCTCACTCATGCCTTGGCTGGTGGCAGATTTTCGGTCCTCAGTGGCAATTGGCTGGAAACGTCACTTACTTGGCCCTTGGGCCTCTCCAGAGGGTAGCCCATAACACATGGCCGAACAGCGTATGGATGCTTCGTAAAGTTTATGAAGATTTTCGTACCAGTTCCTCCTGCAACAAGGAGAGCGGATCCAAAATCTCTTCATTCTGAGAGTAAGATACTTTTCAAGGGTCCCGGGGGGAGAATAATAGAGTCGATTCCATGCCAAGGCCTGAGAAGGTATTTTCACCATGAGGAGGTGGGAGAAGGGGTGATCGGAAGTCCGGGTGGGCTTGGTGGGGGGGTGGGATCTAGGAGCAGCGGGGACATGCTCTTGCTTCCTGTAGCTCAGGGGAGGGTAGTCCTCCCACACAAGCCCCGTGCTCCCGAGCAGAATGCCTGCAGCTCGGATGGAGGCTGGGGAGGCAGGAGCCCGGTGGGGAGGGCAGGGCTGTATTGTCCTCCTCACTTGAGGACCCCCTGTTGGGGGTCCCACTGGAATGGAGATGAGGGGAGACACAGAACCCTCCCTTCCCCAAGTGGTTTGTTTGAAATGAACACACTACATCCTCCGTAATTCGAATAGGTTCACCTAGAAGTCACTAGATTAAATCGCTGTCTGTGTTCTGGGGTTTTGTGTAACACTACGTTGTAGGAAACACAGTTCGGGTCTGACCACTCATCACACGTGGCTTGCAAACGTGTGCCCGCTCCGGGGCCCATGACGGCAGACAGGGAATCTGAAGACATGTTCCTACTTCAGTCCTGCCATTAACTCGCTCGGTAGCCACACATCAGCAGCTGTCACCTCTGAGCCTCGGATTTTGAAGCCGAAATGTGGATACGAGGTTAAAGTTACCTGCTAGCGTCCTTCCCCCTCTCACGTTCTGGATTTCTAAGTTTGATTAAAAAAGGAAGTCGCGGCAGGTGAATTTCCTTCAGGTCGAGGCTCCTGGTGGCAGAGAAACCTTCTGGCCGTATCCTCTGGGGGGCCCTCACCCAGCCCGGAGAGGGGGCAAGGTCTGCTTTAGCTCCAGCCTGTTTGTGTGAGTCGCTCTGATCCACCTGCTAAATCTCCTGGGGCTGAGATGCTTCAGGGTCGCAGGAGACAGGGTGGGACTTCAAGTGACCCGGGAGCGTCTCGCTCACCACCTCGCGGGTCTGCCAACAGCAGTGATTTTCTCTGTGTCACACACACACTGTGACACTCTGTGGTCCCTCTTACAAATGAGTAGGGATTGGGTGGCGAACTTATTTAGAAAAGAACACAAATGTCCAACAGGATACTTGTTTTTCTAATGAGGCCCTCTGCAAGTGATTTGAAATCCTGCCGCCTTGACTCCACAAAACGTGCACATTTTGGCCACCATGGCGCCCACCACAGCGTGCCCGAACACCGCACGTGGGAGCGACGCCACCTTAAACGCCTAATGATCGAAATGTAAACCTGAACCCGAATGAGGAGTGATTGATCGTTTATTCTGGGTTTTATCCAATTACACCTAATAAGATTTTCCATGAAGATAAAGAAAAATTCATTTCTCATTACGATCCTCAACGCAAGCGGTAATCACTCTGCGGTTCAGGGGAAAAAGAAGATCAACACAGAGGCAATTTACACACACACTCATTTGTGTGTGGGGTGAGCTGTTTGTGGCGATCTCCATGCCAACCTTAATGAAAAACAAGACATTCATATTATTTTTCGGAGGCAAAGCTACCTTCTGAATTCGATAAATTGGACACGCCAGCTAATGACGTAAGCGAAAAGGCTGGGGGTGTAGTGTTTTCCCAGAGGGGTGGGCCGGAAGGCAGCAGTTGCTGAAGAAAGGCAGGCCACACGGGTCCCTGGGACACTGTGGGTCCCACCCGAGGAGGTGAGAGACATACAGGGACAGGGAAGGTAAGGGAGCAGTTTGGCCATTCCAGAAAAATCTGGAGCACAGACTCAGACACTCAGAGCAGACAGTTGCCATCATCTATGGTTGCCAGACTACAGTACCTACAGGGCGGCTCGAACAGCACGGGTTTATGTCTGGGTTTTGGAAGCGGAAGGACGGGGCCAGGGTTCCAGCGTGGCAGGGTTCCAGATTGTGGACAGCCGCCTTCTCACTGTGTCCTCACCTCTCTCCCTTCCTCTCCTCAAACGGCCACAGTCCCACGGGATCAGAACCGCAGGCTCATGGCCTCACTGAACCTTGATCACCTCGGAGAGACCTGTCCTCTACAGTCACCAGGGCAGGCTTCTGCGTGTGCTTTTTGGGGGACAAAGTCGGTCGGGGGTACACCTGGCATTTCTATCCCCAGAGCTGTTAGCGCCTGCTCGCCAGGGGGCCGGAAGAGTAAGCGTCCTTCACGACGTTGGGGGGCTCCTTTGATCGCTGCTCTCCTGCAACACCCGTGCCGAAAATTTTGGATCGGCTCCTCTGTCTCTTTGTTTAAGTTAGATATCTCCAATTATTTTCTCTTTCAGATTAATTGTTATTTCAAATTAGCATAGTGGTGACAATGTTCGCACGGGGTCCCACGATTTTACCTTATCTCACGGAGCTCTATTACATGGGGATGTATCCTATTGAAATAAATACGGCCCCTCCAGGCCCCTGGGTGGCTCCGTTGGTGAAGCATCCGACTCTCGACTTCGGCTCACGTCGTGATCTCACGGTTTGTGAGTTCCGGCCTCTGTGCTGACGGCGCAGGGTCCGCTGGGGATTCTCTCTCTTCCTCCCTCTCCGCCTCTCCCCTGCTCTTGCGTGTTTTTTCCTCTCTCTCAAAATAAATAAATAAATAAATAAATAAATAAATAAATAAATATTTAAAAAAAAATCCAGTCTCGCCAGCTGTACCCAGGAGTTTATTCTGGATGAGCTCTGTGCGTAGGGCACAGAGAGGGGAACACACCTGGAGAGCTGCAGAGAGAACCCGCATGGGCTACGGGGTAAGAAAGTGAGATTTACATGCACAGTAGCTGAGCACTGGGTCCCACGCAAGGGTTTTTCCAAGCAGCCTAACCAAGTAGCCCGGAGGCTCAGTCTCTCCATCTATGAAACGGGTCTAAGGAACATCCACAAGGGGTGATTTGATGACATGTCTTATCACATATGAACAACTAATCATAGGGTCTACACCTTCACGTTCAGGAGCTCCCAGGATGTACGTCTACAGCTCCTTGAAGACATGTTCCTCTTGATTATGACCAGGAAAATTAAAGATGGGCTGGCTTAGAGCTGTAAAGGTCATTTGCACAGTCAAGGTAAGGGCATTATGGGAGAGGAAAACTTTTCATTTTATTCTAGTTATTTTCACATAACTGGTTATTTCAAATAATCTAGTTATTTTCAAAGAGCCTAATCTGTTGAGGAAGTAAGTAACTTCAGGTTTCAGCTGATTTGGGGCGCTCTGGGCAGTGAAGGAACCGTAGACGCTGAGAGCTGTCCAAGTACCTAATGGTAGTTCGTTCAAGACCGTGAATCCACAGCAACCATTCAGGTTTTCTTGACGGCTGCCCATGGCATTGACCCCCTGGAACCCCTGCGCGTGGCGAGGCTGGAAGTCTCCAGTCTTGAGGACCCCCACTCCCGACCCGCGAGGAAGTGGTCCAGATGTGGATACACAGCCTGGGCTGCACCAGGTACAATCCCCCAGCCCATACTGGGAAACCGGAGACTTCCGCCAGAATCGCCAAACAAGCACTGAGTCAAAGCAGTGTCGTCTTGTGGAACCACGTGCAGGATGCAGGCAGCTGTATTTGCATGTGTGGAGGAAGCTGGGCCACCTGAGAAAGGGTCCAGCCTGTGGCAAGAGGAGCAGGGACAAGAGGGCTGTCCCTGAGACGCCCACGTCCCGCGGCCACTCGTCCTGACCCCATTGCAGACCTGGCCTAATTCCTGGGACACAGGCACCAACTTATCCCTTCTGCCCATGTCATTTGGGCTCGGTTTCTCCACCCGGCACCCAGAGTCCCACATCGCACCCCCCAAACTCCCAAGGGTGTCCCAAGGGTTCCCCCATTATTCATGGAAAACATCTTCCAACATTTTTGAATATTTTCATTTCTTCCTCTATGAATGGAGAACGTTGGTTCACTGTCTTTATGCTCAAAATCATTTTTATTTATGTATGTATGTATGTATGTATTTTTGCTGAGGGCGAGGGCGGGAGGGGCAGAGGGAGAGAAAGAATCTTAAGCAGTCTCCACACCCAGCGAGGAGTCTGATGCAGGGCTCGAGCTCACAACCTGAGATCATGAACTGGGAGGAAATCGAGAGTCAGACCCCTAACCGACTGAGCCACCCAGGCACCCCACAGAATTGTTTTCAGTTGCACAAGAAGACTTTGGGATGGGTGTCATCATACAGCTCAGTGGTAGAACACGGCCAGGCCCATGGGTCCACCTCGGGAAGGCTGCACACGCACTCAGGGGGAGGTGGAGGCAGGAACCCTGGGCTGAGGCTCCGTCCCAGCTGCTCTCCACGCTCAGGCCTCCGTGGCACCTGAGACGCGGGGGCATCAATTGCCCCCGTGCCTTTGGAAGCTTCGGAGGGAGCTCTGTCCAAATATACTTTGCATCGAGCAGAAAACAGGCAGGGTGCCTCTCTATGACGTGTGAAGGCCAATGACAGGACCGAGGGTAACCTTGCATCACTGAGAGCCCTGCTGGGGCTGTGCCTGCTTCCCTTCCCATGGTCAGAGTGAATCCAGGAGCCGTAAAGGTGTGATCAGTTCTGATTCTTCAGCTCATTCCCACCCCTTGCTAGATTTGTGATCACTTGACATACAATTAAAGAGAGAACGAAACGCAGTGGGACCTATGTCTGCAAATAACAAATACCCAATAGGCAGGGAGGACATTTGCAAACAGGCTGTTTTCTAGGGTGCAGCTAAGAGCTGGCCGGACTGGGCTTCATAAATCTGCCGGGTGGTTTTGTGGAGGCAGAAGCCAGCCGGGGAGCGTTTCCCAGTGAAGGGGTAGCCCAGGGCTGAGGCAGTCCCCAAGGAGGCAGACACCCTTGTCTAGGATTAGGGCAGCATCCCTGGGGGGTAGGAGGACTTCACGGGGGCGTACACCGCGGACAACCTAAAGTTGGGATGCAGGGATGTCTTACGTCCTTTCGTAATGTGGCAGTCATTTAATTTAAAATAGAGATGCCCGATGCTGCCCTGACAATTTTGATTCGGTGGGGCAGATGGGGTGAGACGGTGGGATTTAGCCACCGTGCCTTTCTCTTCCGAGGTCCAGGATGCCAGCTTTGTAGGGAATAAAAACAAAACTCGGAAAATTGCTGATGCCATGATGTGACAGTTTCTAGAGGACCTGCGTCGTCCGGCTGGTATTTAAATACCCTTTTAACAATTTGCTTATTCTTTTTTTTTTTAAACGTTTTATTTATTTTTGAGACAGAGAGAGACAGAGCATGAACGGGGGAGGGGCACAGAGAGAGGGAGACACAGAATCGGAAGCAGGCTCCAGGCTCTGAGCCATCAGCCCAGAGCCCAACGCGGGGCTCAAACTCACGGACCGCGAGATCGTGACCTGAGCTGAAGTCGGCCGCTCAACCGACTGAGCCACCCAGGCGCCCCAACAATTTGCTTATTCTGAACTATATTCAAATGTCACTGTTTTTGCAATAGTTGTGGGTGTGTCTGCTTTTTATAGACACGCAATCACTTCCAAAATGTTTCTGACAATAATAAAAGCTAGTCACCCGTGTCACCATGACCTTATGTCAATATGTCCGTCACGTGAATTTCCAAACCCTTTGACCATCTGGGAACAAGTCTCCCCAGGGGCTTTAGGGGGTGCACGTGTGTGCTGACATTCACAGAGCTCTGTGGAATGAGACGGGTTCCAAGGACTCTGGAAGTGAGGAACGCCCCTCCTCCGTCTGGCCTGACATAAAGGAAGGCGGTTAGCCAAGAGAGCCACCGGAACGCAGGTGCGCTCTGCACGCTGAGGTAGGCAGACGCCCACACTTGCTGCTTGAGTTTGCACACACAGGGGGACACGGAGGCGGCCGGGGCCACCGGGAAACTTCCGAACCGAGAAGTTACTGAAATGTGAAACAAAGGAGTCTCGCCTCCCTTCTGTGGCTGTCGGTTCAGCCCCCCACTGGTCTCTCTGCCTGCAGTCGGCTTCCCCAGAGGGGGTGTGCGTGGTGCCCCTTCCCACCCTCCGAATGCGACCTTGGCCGGTCTCTGCTGTGGGCCGGCAATTCCAGAAGCTACGCGTCCTGGAACCCCAGGCCCTCCACCACCCCCACTGTTTTCTTCCCCTGTGGCTACTGTAGCGGCCCCACCACCTGTCACGTTCCCCTCTCCAGACACCTGGCACCTGCTGTTTGCTTCTCCCTTTCTTGGCTGTCACCTGTGCCTCCTTCCAGTTGCTGGGGTCAACGCTTTAACCTTGGAGTCCTGTGCTCTTAAGGTCAACCTGCATTGCCGCAGGAGAGGTTATTTTTTATGTAAATATGAGCATTTCTGCCCCCCCATCAGTACCTTCCGGGGGCACCTCTGTGCGGCCAGGACCCTGTCCTGTTTCTCTGCCGGAATCTCCATGCTGGCCTCCCAGCGAGCCTCCCCTTGTGCCAGGGGGACCCTGGGGCTGCCATGAGGAAGTGTCACCGCCTGGGCGGCTCAAACAAGAGAGATTTGCTTCCCAGCGGCTCCAGTGGCTACAGGTCCGCACTCAGGGTGCGGGCAGGGCTGAGCTCCTTCTGAGGGCGGCCAGGGAAGCGTGTGGCCCAGGCCAGGCTCCTGGACTTGTCGGCCCCCGTGGTCTCCTTCTTCCTCCTGTCTCATCGTGAGCTCACCCCTCTGTCCACATGTCCACAGCAGACCTACTGGAACAGGACCATGCCAATGACCTGGTTTTCTCTTAATCTGCTCTGGCAAAACCCTATCTCCAAGTAACGTCACATTCTGATGTATGAGGGGGTGTGTGAGGGCTTCAACTTGGGAATCTGGGGGCACAATTCAGCCCAGGCCACTGCTGTCCCACAGTCTTACCCGAGATCTCACGGAGGGGTTTTCTCTCCAGGACAGCGGTCTCCCATTGTCCTCCGTCAGCCCTCTCTGTAAGGGAGCCGTGCAAGCCGCACTCACACACTCACACACACTCACACACACTCACACACACTCACACATGCACCAGAGGGCCTGTGCCGGTCACACTTCTGTGCCGGTTGAGTAACGTGCCTGGGATTCAAGACACCTGGGCTCTAGGCCCCTCCGGGGCCCAAGTCTTCTCCCCAGACCTGGGCTGGGAGACACAATGAGGATACAGTGATTCTCAAGGACTCGCTGGGTTCCAGAATTATAGAAATCTTAGTACTTTTAAGAATCTCTCTACCTCTGTCCTAAAATAGTGATTCTGCAGGCTGCGTGTACTGATAAGCCCACTGTACGTAATGAGGGTGTTGCAAGTGATTGGAAAGAAAGAAATGATAGAATAAATTATAGGAATAGGTTTCTAGAAAACCTAGAAATCAGTGATGTTAATAAAAACGGAATATTTTGGGGGGGGTATGCACACAAAATATGCGTACAAGAGTGGATGGCTTCACGGTTTTTCTAGGCGAGGTCGTTTTTCTAATATAATTTCTTTTTCTCGCTTGCTCTGGGCACTCCAGTTCAAACTTTCCATATACACTTTCTAACAGTAGATTGTGTCCTTGTGTGGGCTTTAAAAATCATTTGTAGACATTGAGCAATTAAAAAAAATGACGTCTAATTTATCTGCTCTCAATAATATGGATTTCTTAATGGGAATGCACAGAGACCTTCGGTCAGCCGGGGCGCTGCGCCCGAGAGCTTTCAGTAAGCTCTGCTGTAGAAATCACGGCAAATCTCAATTTCTGACATCATTCAATGTTTTCTGTGTAATAATTGAAAACAAGGGTGATACAATAATTACTAAGCAGGCTGCTTTCGGAATATTATTGAGTCCATTAATCACTTCTAGTTTAATGAGCGGGAATAATGATTTACATCTGAAAGTGACTAAGTTTACTATCAATTTGTGATAACAAATCAACATCCACAAAAAGCAAAATTAAAAACAATACTCAGGAAAGGACAACAATCAAGCGATTCGGGCCCTTGGGGTCGGTGGGCTTTCCAACAGTCACAGGTACGGTGTTTGCACAAGCCGTGAACCCTGATCCTGGGATGGGGGGCCTCTGCCCGCTGCCCACTGCCTGTCTCAAGCCTGCTCTAAGAAGAGCTGGCGGGGGGGTGGGCCTGTTATTTTGGGGTGAAAAGCTTCTATTCTCAGGCCAAACTCCATTTTCACACAATGGCTGCCTTGTAGCAACTCGGCTAAGGCTGAAGGCATCTCCCCCAGAATCTTGCAGTCATTACGGGGCAGAAAACGTCCTGCAGGTCTGAGGGATGCAGGACCCAAATAGGAGACGGAAAGTTTTAAAGGTGAAATCTCCAAGCTGACTCTCCATAGGGTGACTTTCTGAAGGTCTGCCTCGGGACTGCCTTAGGAGAAAACCTGAGCACGCTGACTCGTGTTCATTGAAATTCAAAGGAGCCATTTGATGGGCACTGGAATCCTGACTGAGCCCAGCCACCCTGGCTCACTTTCAGTAGAAAGGATGCCTCCCTGTTCCTCATTAGCGTCCTTTCTAAATTTAGTGGTTCATCAATCCGAGTTTGAAAGAGGAATTAATAATAGTTTCAAGACTGCAAATTGATCAAAATCATCAACCTAATTCCACCAAGGGAGAGCTCTGAAATCAAAAGGGTCCTGCTAATCAGAAAATAATAAAATAAAATAAAATAAAATAAAATAAAATAAAATAAAATAAAACAAAACAAAATAAAACAAAACAAAGTAAGAAGCGTGATGGTTTACAGCCTAATTGTCGCTTCTCTGAAAAGTGATAGATTCAATGTAGAGTAGATGCCCTCATGTAAAACTGGTCACTTCTGGAAAACACATGCTTTGCACCCGTTTTAAATCTGGTCCTCGAAGGGTGACGGAGTTAAAGTGGAAGCAGAAATTCCCCAGGGAAAACAGCTCCCTGCTTCATTCCAACACCATATCCGGGTCTCCAGCTTTCCTTTCGGGAAAGCCTTTGCTTTGTGTGGAGCTCCTGCTTTGTGCCTTCACTGGCTCTCATCAAATTGCATTGACTGGGGCCAGGGAGCAGTGCCTAACTCCCTTCTAAAAGTGTCAACAATTTGGCCACTTGAAAAGACAAAAGTCATGTTTGGTTCTGTAAAGGGGTTAATTGAGCAGGAAGAGGCCACCAGAGGCAGGGGACCAGGATCTGCAGGGTAGCTGCGTGAGTTACCCTGGAGAAAACCCCCAGGGAGGAAGGAAGCAGGATCTTTGCCTAAAATTGCCTACCTCCATCCAGGGTCTGGTGCTGAGTAGACCTCACAATCCCTTTCTTCTTTCTTCTTTCATTTCTTTTATCTCCTTAGAAAGTCCTCTGGCTGAGCTCAATTTAGCTTGTGTAAGAACATTCTGATAATGAATAGCACATACATTTTTGGAACAATATTCATATATATATATAATTCATATATATATATATAATTCATATATATATATATATATATATTTCCATCTGTTTCATTATGAACGAAGTAAATAATCGAGATGGAATTAGAACAAACTTACTTGTGAGCCACTGTCCCGGTATACTAGAATTTATTAGCCTCCTGCTGAATTAATGCTATTTGGGCAGGTTAAATATTTGAATTTGAATAGAAACCAACCAAAAGTTAGAATAGACTATTCTGTGTAATATACTCAAAATAACGAACATCCCAGCTAAGAGATTATGCGTACCTTTTGACGACGGTTCTCTTAAACTCGTACGTGAAACAATTTTGACCTTATCTGGAGCCAGAGAACCTGAGTCCAAATTCCCCTCTGCTCCTCTAGAGCTGTGTTACACAATTTCCTCACCTGTAAAATGGGAAAGGAAAGAGTGTGTGACTCAGAATTCTGGTGAAAGCCAGGTGAGGTAAGACCCGAAGCTCTAAGAGCAACAACTGTCAAGTTGAGCTCCTCCGTGACTGTGACTGCGCCTGCTGTCGCTATTGTCTTACCATTGCGGGCTCCCAACACATCTCCTGCAGGCAGCTCTTGACCTGGCTGTGGAGCACACACACTGCTGCGTCCCTGCCCTCAGCAAATGTTCTCCAAGCGCTGGCTGTCTTCCAGGGATGGAGAGGTGAGGAAGAAGGGGTCCTGGCTTGAATGAGCTCAGGAACTCAAAGGCACTCAGGAGATGTGGACCCTCGCTGCCCAGGACCGGACAGTGGGGCTTTGGAGACCATGTGGTGGGCTCTCTCCCCATCAGGGGCCAGTCCGAGAGGCAGGAAGGCCACTGAAGACAGAGGCTCAACTACATGATCTTACTCCCATGCCACGCTTGAGTCAGGTGATCGGGGAGGAGACTGTTGCCCCATGTGCTCTCAGAAAAGCACAGGAGGGCGTGGCTGTGAGTTCAGTGGAGCTCAGCGGAGTCCACATACAGAACGTCTCCGGCACCGGAGCATTTTCGTCCAGAAACAGCTTAACAAATGCGAGTGAGGGTGGCTCCAGAGGGTTGTAAAGGCCAGGTGAGCAACAGCCTGCGAATGCTGCTGGCATGAAGGTGGTAAGTCCTGTGAGGACAGCAGGGTGTCCCAGGAGGCATCCGTTGGGAGAGAACACTCCAAGAGGGATGGACCCAGGGCCATGAGAGTGGGAGCTTGTCCACTCTCCAGGAGGCTGGCCGGCGTGGACGTTGCATAGTGTTAGTTGTGAGGCGTTGGTCTGGGGGCAAAGTGGACTGGTGGGGGTCAGTGTAGACTCACAGAGATTTACTCGACCTCACTCTTAGGCGGTGGGTGTGCATCTGGGCTCCCCCGCAGCGCCTGGGGCTGAGTGTACATGACCACGCCTGCTACCCGGGAGTTTCTGGGACGTGCATGGCCGCTGTGAAACTGCTCTCCTCATGTTCCTCTTCCTCCATATGGAATGTCTTCGCTCCCCATTTCTGAATAGCTGAACTCCTTCACGGGGCATCCTAAAATGCGTCATCTCCATAAAATCTTCCTACCCATTCTAGCACACGATGGGGCAATGAACCAATCTAACCCAATTTGTTCTGCCAGCTCTTAGGTTTTCATTGGTAGTTCTCATTTGGATACCTTCCCAAATGCTTGACATTGGTAAGCCCAGACAACCTCACTAGAAGGTAACAGAGAACACAAGGTCCAAATGTTTCAAGGCAACATGTTCTGGGGCAATATTGAAGTCCCAGCCAGCTCTTTACTTCCTCAAGTTCTCTGATGACAATTTTAACAAAAATTTTACTGGTGTTAAACCTCATGGTTCATGTAACTACATTCTGGAAACAATTTTCTATTATCTTGAGGGCTGGCACAAAGCCATACAAAATTATTTGGTCCAATAGCTGGGCATAAGTCTCTTTAGGGATCAAGCTTCAGGCATCGTCTCTGAAGATTCTCACCCCCTGTTCATTTCAATTCACGTGCCTTCAAGAACATTGATTTCATTAATGTATACTTGACAGATATATTCTAGGGACCGTTCAATTCCATGACAGTATTTGTGAGTATTTCAGAGTATTGAACTGGCTACGCTACATTGGATGGGTAAAGAGAAAGGAACTAGAATCTGAGTGGGAGAAGGGAGTTCTGAGCAGAAAGAAAGGAGTTGGGGAAGCAGATTGTTGAACGCTTGTTGAAAAGACTACCTAAGGAAGGGCCAGATGTGAGAGTGGCTTTGGAATGGCAAGACCACGGGACAAAACCATATTAATGATGCTGATTAACATGACCCTCATTTCACCAAAGGAGAAGACATTTCTGACATTTAGTACTTAAAGCAGAAAACTATCTGGTGTCGATGGGTGAAATACACACATCGTGGGAGTGTGATCTTTCTGGCTATAACGCTATGTTGACCAACGGCCCTTTGTTTGCAGGTTTCCTGCCAGATAAGCAACCTTCCGTTGCCAGCCTTGCAGAGCAAATTGCTGGGATGCCAGGTAGCTCCCCCTTTGTAGGCAAGCACGTATGAAGCATTAATTAAAACCCTGGATTGAGCTGCTGAGTGCACATTTTAAGAGTGGCATTGAGTTATTTGCTACCTTTCCCTGTGAACAGATTTTATAAGAAAGTTGAAACTCACCAGTAGTGCTGGCACACTGCCCAATTCCAGATCTTGAGTGTTTTGTTCAGAACCTTCAACTGGACGGAAGGCAAATATTATTCCTGTATGTGAGCCCCTCCTGACCTCCCAAGAAATGTCATACCAGCGATGACGGCGACGGATTACTACTTACTGTGCACTTTAAACTCTCTGGTTAAAATCTGTCTACGTCATGTTTATTTTCATTTTTCTCTGCAATTTGTTTTCCATGCTGAAGCCTGTTCACGTTTGTGCATATAAATTATTCCAGCCTTGAACGTATATTTACCAGAAGCACAAATGAAATCAACAAATATTTATAAGGTGCGTGGTAGGCACGGGACAGCACGGTCCAGGTGGCAAGGAAGCATAGGTCGTCCTGTAATTCGGTCCTATAGGTAAGGAGACAAGTGCGGCTGGGATAATATTCCCATCAACTGACCTGGCTAAAACAAAGATGTTTCCCTTATTGGAAAATGGAATCAGCTACCTTCCGTAAGAATTTATTTTGAATCAGTAAGATAAAACGTGGTACTAAACATATAGGGCTTGGAAACTATTGACTAGGCACCCTCTGGGGGTTTAGAGGAAGCAGAGACCTTTCATGGACCCCCAAGAACCCAGAGTCCAGTTGGAAAACATGCCCACCAGGAAATACAAACACAAAGCAATTCACAAAACTCACGTCACGGAGGGAAATGACACAGACACCGCTCTGTCTCCACCATGGATGTGGCAGACATAGGCACACAACGTCCATGCTCCATAGCTGGGAAGGGGCCGTTTTCCTGCTTTGGGAATGGATATGGTAGCAACACGCACTAGAAAACACAGGAGTTGGGGCGCCTGGGTCGCTCAGTTGGTTAAGCGTCCGACCAGCTCATGTCATGATCTCACGGTTCATGAGTTTGAGCCCTGTATCGAGCTCTGTGCTGACAGCTCAGAGCCTGGATCCTGCTTCTGATTCTGTGTCTCCCTCTCTCTGCCCCTCTCCCACTCATGTTCTCTCTCTCTCTCAAAAATAAATAAACTTTAAAAACTTTTAAAAAATAATAAAACCCAGGAGTGTTTGAGGCATCATGTTCAATTTTTTTGAAGGAATTTTGTGATTCCTTCTTTTGACAGTCATTCTGGAGTTTTTCCCTTGTGGCTTTGCCCTCACAGTTGATGAAATACTGTTCGCCCCGGGGATTCCTAATGGGCATCCCAGACCAAGGATAGAGTGAAGAAAAGGTTTCCTCATTAACAGTGGCCTGCTGCTACCGTGAATGGAAATCATATTGAAATATCTGTGGATGTTTTAGTATGTATTGCGTTGCATACTTAAATATTTAAATTCATGTTCCAAATTATAGAAAACAAGAGTTTCCAAAGTGAAACAAGGATGGGATTTACAAACAAAAACATTCCTGACAGCTGCGTGAGTTCCCATTGAATTTAATTTCCATTCTGAGATTTTTATCATTGTATAATCGATTGAACATATTTTGTAACTTCTTGGTTGAAAGATCAAAAATTTCACTTCCCACTGTTTTTACAACTTTTCCAACCACAAGACATCAGTGTCCAGTGTGGCACAAGAAAGCCTTAGAGATCGTGAGTAGCATCTCATTTCTTACGTCTTTGTACTTGGTCTTCCTATTCAAAGTCGGGGGCTTGTGGGTCAGAGTCAATGCCTGGTTCCAGAGCTTCCCTCACCCCGTGGTATGCCACCTTCACGTGCCCTTGCCAGGTGACTGCTTCAGCAGGCAGTCAGGTCTGCCTTCGTTCTTCTTGACCTGTGTAGAGTCCTTACGGATCTGCACCCGACTCTACCCTTCACAGAGCTCTGCTCGGTCATCTGTCCCGATATGCAGAGTGTTTCCTTGTAAAGAACGATCTTCTGGAGACACTTTGGGATGCGGATTCCGGGACTGTATCATCTCTGTTTCTTGACGTGGTGGAAATTTGTTGCACTCCCCCTGAGCATTAGATTTCTTAAAGACATAATAAATTCATTCCATACAGTTTTTACAACATCACAACATGAATTTAATAAATAGCGTATCGAGGCTATGCTAACTATATATGCACACTAAGGTATGACACCCAACTTCAGAGGTCAATGAACCATGGGGAAGGGTGAGGTTCCTGAACTCTGCACACCTTGCCTCTTATAGTTGAGCCATGCCTCATTTAATGCATTTAAGTCCTCCTGGTGATAATCTGGGGATGCCTGCGATGCAGCATATAGGAATCTTTGCGCTATATGGGAATCTTTGCGCTATATGGGAATCTTTGTGTTATGGACGATAACTGTAGCCTGTTTATGTTTTGCTATAGGAAAGAAACTAGTGTTTATTTGAGCACCAACTATATGCATGTTTCTGTCCCGGATGTGTTCCTCAGGCTAGTGACTCATGTGGACAAAGAATCGGTAGGGTGTTCTCCATACTACCTATAAAGAAATCCAAGCTCAAAGCAGTTTATATGACTGGCTCGAGGCCACACAGCTGGAATCTAGAAAGTCTACCCCTTGAGCACAGACCTAGTTCCAAAATTGTAGCTCTTTCAACTGACACAGCTTCCTGGACACTACCATCAACATGACAGTTCTCTCCCGTGGGACGTAAAAACTACATTATGTCGTGGTTTGGGGTGTTCAAGAGTCTTCATTCACCCTGAAATCTGAATTCTGATATTTTTACACTGAAACTCAGATTGTTCCTGCCCATCATATTAATCCTAAACACTTTGAAGAAATAAGTCTTTTATAGGCTTGCCAATCTTTTTCTCTTAAAAATATAACATTTTCTAATCCTCGGAATATGTAGAAAAACATTATTTAAAAAAAATAAATTCAAAGAGTTGAAATAACTTTTTGAAGTGTGTAATGTGAGAGGCTAGTGTTTTCCTGCCCATTTCCATGGAATAGAACCCTAACCTCATTCTCTAATTGTTGGCCTTTTTGCTAAGTAATTGGATTCGTGAAACTATGACCGTGGTTTTGGGAACACATGGAAAATTTATATCCCCTGTTCTTTATTCCACACGTACGTCTCCCTCTGACGTTGAAGCGAATTCTGGGCGACCAACTTTTTGGATGCGAATTCTGGAAGCGCATTTGAAGCAAATTCTGTGCGACCAACTGTTTGCAAAGTTACTTTTCTAAGAAGAAGGATTTGGGTCCTATTTTTAATAAAGGAGATATTCAGAATAATATTCTCATGGCGGTGCAGTCTGAAAGACACAGGGAGGAACCGTCAGTGACTCTTGTCAGATGGGGGGGGGGGCGGTTAAAGTATCTTCTCTAATATAGATAAACAAATGAGTCAAGAAAAGGGAATCATTATGTTTTTATTAGGTAGTTACTTTTTGTTGAGTGAAAATTTTATGAAAACCATCTGTATTTGTTGAAATTATTATTATTTTATTTATTTTAATATTCTGCAGAAATGAGTCACTTTGTGACCCACCAAATGTTAGCACTACTGGTATTTTTGGCCACATAAATCTTAGTTGGGGGGTTTCATCCTGTGTCAGCGTCCCAGTCTTCTATTCACTGGGCACTAGTGGCACCCCTCTCCCCCCCCCCCCCCCCAGCCGTGACAAGTGAAATTGTTTTCAGATTTTGCCAAGTGTCTGCTCAAGGGCAAAATTGTCCCTCATCCATCCCGGTTGAGAAACACTGTGTTAGGGTAATATCGGCTTATCGTACTGAGTATTCACCAGATCCCAGAGACTTTTCTAAATACTTCCAAAAATTAATTCACTTAATAATCAAAACAACCCAGGGTGATAAGTATTATTGTCCTCAACTTACAGAGAAGGAACTGAGGCTCAGAGAGTTTGGGAATCCAGGCTTGTAAATGGTAAAATAGGGCTCAAGCCAAGGCTGTCTGACTCCAAGGTCTTAACTCTTGACCGCTACCTAAAGTTTCCACTCTGGTATTGACAATAATGAAAAATCAGAATACAAGAACAGTATAATCTAGTGATTTCTAGCATCTGTGAAAGCTCGGGAGAAGCATTGGGATGATAAACCAGAAGCTAGGGGACGTGGCTGGAGAAGATCATTTCATATGTGAGGACTGTCTGAATATCCCTCTTTATACAGCTTTATTATTTAAGCGACAGGCATGTATGACAGTCCACAAATTAAAGCAAAAAGAGGGGGAAAAGTATCCCCAGTGGAAACAAACTGAAATATCTAAGCCCAATAACACGTCTGACTGGCGACATAACCATTCAAAGAAAAGAAGAGGTCCAAATGCCATTCGAACACTGTGCAACCACCTTCATTTTCAATGGAGCTCATTGTAAGGACAACAAGGGAATCAAGAGCATTTTAAATCTCACTCACTGGATCAACTGAACATGTTAACAACGGGACATGATTTTTCAAACTATGTAATATATTTTGGATAAAGCAGACAAGCTACTATACTAATATTAGAAACCACAACTGTCAGTTTAAAGGGAAAAAAAGTTACCAAAATAAAATCCAAGACATCAATAAAAATATTGTCAACCTAAATTACCGTTGAAAATATTAATACATGCTCATAATTTCATTTGTAATATTGACTACTTTCTGTACACTGAAAGTTCTAGAACCTATGACGCCCACGTGCCACAGCCATACCTTGCATCTACATCTTGGTTTCTAAAACCAGCCCAGGAAACAGAACCAGGGCTTCTTGAAGAAATGGATAATTTTAGGTGTGAGGCAGGCAATTTACAAAACAAGCCGGGGTATCTTCTTCCAGAAAGACTAATGCCAGCATATCATCTGCTGAAGCAAGACGAAGGGGATGACCAACCGCCAAATGAGAATGATTTTGGCACCAAGAGCCCTAATAAATGCAAATCAATGCTAAAAAAAAAATCTTTGGAACCATAGTATATGAGGAAAGTAAACAGAAGAGAGGAGGGGAACTCATTGGTCCACTGAGGGGGTCTACCATTACACTGAAACCCTGCTATGACAATTGATAATCAAAGGTAAAGCACTCACCAGGGATCTTGACACATTTGTAGTCTATATCCCAGTTGAGGCAGGAAAACTGTTTATGAAAGAGTGCCACCTAAGAAATAAAAAAGAATGGAGGTATTAAAAAATCACTATGCTGTAAACCTCCCAAAAGCAAATTGTTGTAGACAAAACTGGTCAATGGTTACCAAAACCATTCTTAGTGAGTGGCCAATGAAAGAAAAATGGATTTGCAGTGACGAGATCAGTCCGTTAAAACCTTCAAGACTGGCATCGTTGGCAATGGCTGCTCACCAGGATTACGTGCCCAGTGTGGTACAACATGAAGCACGTGGCTGGCAAGTAGCTACTGGCTTATCATGGAGAATAAAGGGGATAGAGTCACGAGTTAAATGGCACCTTGTGGAAACACACAAGACAGGACACAGGTGTTCCACAACCGGTTTGTGACGTTGGAAAGTCGGGGTCGGGGGAGGAACTAGGCAAGGGTTCTAGACCAAGTGAGATTAGAGGCATAGGAGGCACGCATCTTGATTGGATTTTTGTTGGGAATATATGCTCTCGGAAGATTGAGTATTGGTGAGAGAAATCTGGTCTTTGCCTGCCAGCCGATAATCAGGAGCTCTTGTTAACTGACTCAGGGGAAATAATTGAGCCCGGTGTAACAAAGGCAATAGCTAATAAAAGTAATAATTGTGACAGGGTATATTTTACTCAGACATGTTTATATGTACAGATATGGTTATCATTTTGCCACATTGGCTTTAATAATTAAACACAGACTGTGTATGGTGGCTGAAAGAAGTGGTTGTAGTATCTTTTTCAGCATAATGGACTATTTCAATTAAATCTTAAAATGTTTTAGATCACATAGCCTCTTCATCATTCCGGGGGAGAGGAAAGGATCTGAAACCCAAATCTCATAACTAGTTAAATAGCTTTTACCCCTCCCAGATGAGGAAAAGAGGATTTCCCCTATTCCTCAACAGCTAGATCGACCAAGGAACATCCTCACGTACCTCATGAGGCAGACCCCCACGTGAGCCACACCTATAGCATTTCTGAGCTATTCTAAGAATATTCTAAGCCATTCTAACTATTTCTAAGTTGGCACTCTTGATTTCCCTACCCATTTTTCCAGCTTCAAGTTCAAGTTAGTAACTGTTGCACGTGATCCCATAGACGTGCTAGTTCAGCCCAGGAAGTAAGGCGACCCTGTGAAGGGGTCTTTGCAGTCTTGTGGGATTGGTTCACCCTGGGCATGCGATGGGTAAGGTAGCAGAGAATCAGTCTGATAGCAGTTGGGCAGGAGGTTCCTTATAAAGGCTGCCTTGCATACAGGTCATGGTGAACAGCACTACAGAAATTCCATTCTTTCGGGGCATGCCAAGACAGGCCTTCCAAGGGCATCCTTATAGACAGTGACTTGTGTGTTAGGTGGGATGGCCTGAGAAACGAATTTGGACTGGAGGTTCAACACACAAGCCCTGGCTACTCATGGAATTCAGACTTAAGTGAAAAGGAAAAGACATTTTGCAGAGTGGGAATGGTGTGGTGGTCAAGGATTACGGAGGGAAAATTAGAACAAGTCTGCTTGAATCCCACTGGGAAGAAAGTCAACCATGATGGACCCCACCAAAGCCTCAGCATAGTCGGCGAGCCCGCAGACCTCCGTGTCCCTTTCCGTCACTGCTCTGGGAGTGTAAGTGGACCCTCCTCTCTCTCAACCCTCATAATGTCACCAGTAAATTCTTAATTGCTCTCCCAGGCTTTTAAATGTGGGTATTCTTGGGGGACACTCACAGAAGAGAGCGTGAGCTCAGACGACACATGGGCGGGTACAACAGTTGCTGGGCTGAATGCTCATCCAGTAGCCCAGATTTCCTGGTAATCCGGGTGAAAGGAAGGACCACATGACGGTTGGTGCTGAGCGCTGGTGGCCAGCAGCATGCCTGGTGAGCAGGAGACTCTAAGAGAAAGTTCGATGAACAGGTAGAACATTCTCCTTCATTAGGTGGAAGGTTATGAGACAGCTGATACAGGTGAGGCAGGAGTGAGGAACAGGGAAGCAGGTCTGAACTACACCTCCTCCCATGCCTGATCTCAAATTTAACATCAGCCACGAGGGAAAGAGAAAAGTGAATTAAACATACAGGTCAAATTCTAATCACTTTCATGTTGGTGATATGATGATTTTCTTTCAGGTGACAAAGATGTTAGGAAAACAAACAAACAAACAAACAACACCGTCTAAACCTAAAGCTGCCCCGAGAAAACCTTAGAAAAACAAACGCTGGCTTTCCTAATATCTCGAATCTCATCTTTCTTGTTGAAAACACGTAGGCATTAACTTCTCTGTTCAAGATTTACAGTAAGCACAAGAGAAAGATTTCCAGAACTTTTTCTATTGTCTATGTGAAGAAACTAATTGACGGCTTAATAATCAGTCATTAATAAATGAGTCCCCTGAATATTTCACTGGAGTGCAGTTATAATGAAATAAAGTAGGATCTCATATAAAGAACAATGACCACAAATTCCACATAAGTCAGTTTTTTGCTTGCTCATCTGTTTGTGTGAGATCTCCTCTCTCAGTGGCCTTCCTTGTGCCCGAATAATCTTTGGTGGGAGAGTCGGGGGTGGATTGACACTAAAACAGATATGCGGTTTTGGGGGGGGGGGGCCTGGGTGGCTCAGTCAGTTAAGCGTCTGACTTCGGCTCAGGTCATGATCGCGTGGTCCATGAGTTCAAGCCCCGCGTCGGGCTCTGTGCTGACAGCTCAGAGCCTGGAGCCTGTTTCAGATTCTGTGTCTCCCTCTCTCTCTGACCCTCCCCCGTTCATGCTCTGTCTCTCTCTGTCTCAAAAATAAATAAACGTTTAAAAAAAAATTTTTTTTTAAATAAAAAAAAAAACCCAAAAAACAGATACCCGGAAACGGCCCGTTCTCCTGCTCTGTTACGTTGTCTGTAGGAAGCGTCTGGGCACCACGTTCCAAAATCTGCTTTGACTCTTTAAGATTTCTTTGTAAACCTCTGGTTTTAACCAACGGTGTCTGAATTAAGGAAGAGCTGCCGAATCCCACCAGCTGAACACCTCTCACCCCCCAGGAGGCTGTGTCCTGCCCAGCAGGACTCAGTCCTCCCATCCTGCATGCGTGCGACAGGCAGGGAGGAAGAGAGGGGACGATGTGGTATGCGTGTTTCCTCGCGAACGTGTTGAGTACATGCGTGTGTCTTCGTTGTTTGGCTGGAAACCCAACAAGGTCTCAGCGAGGGGACAGGAAGCCAACGAGAAGGACCATTTCCACACCTAAGTTTCTCTTTTTCGTATGGCCCTGGTTTTATTCCTGCATCTTGACTCGGCCTTCGTCAACATGATAGAGCACTGACTGTACTCCATCCAATTAGCCCAACGTCTCCTTGGTCATAAAACTTTATGCAAACTACAGCTCACAGGCTTTGCAGTCCAGGGAAACAATGATAGGCTTATGACTCCCGAAGATTTTTTTGGCAAATTGCTAATAAGAGCACTCTCTCTCTCTCTCTTTCTTTTTTTTTCCCACAAGACCTTCAGCTGATGGAAAAGTAAAAGAAAAAAAAACAAGGACTGCAGTCTCGTATAGGCAGTCATGATGACAACTCCATTAATAACACGGATCATTAAAATTTATAAAAAGCTATTCTTAATATAGGATATAAATACATTTCTTGGGCAGAGCTATGAAATTTATAACCTTTTTATTGTCACCAGAGGACCTTCCTACTGCTCCCCCCACCGCACTGTCTGCCCTCTATCATAAATCACCGAGTGGTTAATAACCTAGATTACAACCACCAGTTGCCTTTACAGAATTAAATATTGACTATGTGAAAATGTTATTACATTTTTACTGATCGGAAGACCACAGAACAGCCCTGCAGGACATGTAGCTGGACAGAAATATCTGTGTAATTTTTGTTGGAAATACAGTTACAGGGCACTCAGGAACAGCTGATACAGTTTGAGGCAATGCGGGAGGAAGGAAGAAAGTGCTAGCCCCTTAATTTTACAGCAGGCCGAACATATCAGAAGGAAGCCATTATACTGAAGCTTCGTTCACACCTTATTTTTAATTTCGGAAGCTCCAGGCCAAATGCATGATGTAATTGCCAAGCCCCGAATGTTAGAACGATGTGTCGAGGACGATGGCATCCACACAGAATAAAGCTTATTAAAAACATTGGTAGAATCCAAACAAGAATCAGCTATCGTGCATCAACAAAGTGGACACGTCCCAATTGCCTGTTACCTGAAGATCAGGGATCTTGAAATCTCTAAATATTTGAGAGACATTTTCCACTCCCTCAAGAGAGAATCGGAACAAAAACGCTTATCCCTGAGGAATGAGTTCCTATGATCACACGTGCTAGTACTTGGCGTATTTGGATGTTCCGCAATGGTCTGATACCCCAGGACCGGCGAGTAGCCCCGGACGGGGTGAGTCAGTCTGATTTGGAGACTGATCCTGTTGGGGCAGGTTAAGTAAAAGAGTTCAGAACACACACCTCTCCCCACGCACTATGCTGGAAGGTGGTCAGTGGGCAAGTGGACATACTTACGGCAAAGAATGGAAATCCTACTGAGTCATCCAAAAATCCCAGCCTTTTACTGGCTTCTTTCTTTAATCTAAGGAGGATAATTCACTTATCCAAAGTGTACTGGGAAGGATCAATTACAGCATCTTGGCACTGTAAATTTCATACAGCATCATTTTTTTTTCTATTCTTTTTCAATAATTGTCATTTTATTTCCTTGACAATACTAAGTATTTTTTCTGGAAAGACCCTGTAAGTGGTTGTCACTGTGAACCACAAGCTTTCATAAACACACAAATCTGGACAGTTTAATAAGATTAATTTATGAATTTCTCAAATTTACAACCCTGTAAGGAAGCGTTAACACATATTATTAAATTAAAGGAAATCAAAGGCATCCCACTAAGAATTAGACAACACCGACCTCATAAAATGTAATATTCCAAGTATTTTAGAATGAGATACAAAAGGAATTAATGACTCTCACTGTATGACAGGTTGGTTATATAACCACACTGTTTTGTGTGTGTGTGTGTGTGTGTGTGTGTGCGCGTGTGTGTGTGTGTGTTGTGCATGCTGTGAAATAAAACAGATAGGTAATATTATCAGTGCTATGGAAATTGAATGTTTAGTAAAGAGAAGGAATAGAAGTATGAGACCAAACGTTAAGTCCTGTGATACAACATTTGAACTGGCAACATTCTTGTGAATTCCTGTTCTTTACCTGAAGAAGTACCTGTCTTCTGGTTCTCTGGAAAAGTCCTCACATTATACCAAACAGGCAGCGGCGAGCAGAGGCTCGGAACAGAACTGTGATCTGGCAATCCTGCCCCAGGACAGTCGGCACGGATCCTTGGAAACCCTGCTGATTCCAGGTGGGGGGAATCTGGTTCAAAAGATGAGGCAGGGGCATGTTTTGTACAGGAACACAAGGAAGCTCGAAAGACGGACCGAGTTGCGTCCGAAGGAGACAGGAACCACGGGAAAGGGTTCCTTTTATTCAAAGATGGGATGATGTAGCACTACAGGGTGAGGCTGCACTCACCTCTGCTCAGTTTTCTGGAAGACTCTCAGAAAGCTTTAGGCCTCTGCTCCTCTCTAAGAGTGCAGATGGACCAAAAACCTAAATTCAGCTTTCACTGCTTCTGATTCCATCATATGAGCATTTTCTTCCAGCTCTGTGTCCATGATGGTGGCCCTTCCTCAACCCCCAGGGGGCCACAGGATGGCTGTTGGCCCCACCAGCTCTCAGGATTCCAGCGAGAGCTGGTTGGGTCTCCTGGGGGAGGGAAGCCCAGAGTCAAAGGTGGGTACCCACCTGGACTCCCTCCCCTGTGCTCACAGTTGGGGGGCAGAGGTTCCCAGAGGTTGGGGAAGAGATGTGGGGTTGGGGATGGGCTGTGCATGGCCGACCCGAGTTGACTGGTGGAGGGCTGATCGCACGGGGAAGCGACAGAACCCATGGAGGACAGCCTTTCACATTCTTCTAGTCTCGTTTTCTCTGATGGAGAAATAATATATATTATTTTTAAACCACACTGAGAAGTTTTGAAATTGTAGGAAACCCCGCAATTCCTAAAAACAATCACCATCCCAAAAACGACCAAAAGTCAGGGTCTTTTGACAAACTCGGGTTGAAAACGGCGTAGGGCCACAAGAGGAGGAAGGGAGAGCCCATGAAGCCCTTTCGCCGCGTGAATGACATTTGCTTCTAACAATTACAACTCCTCAATGGTTTGGATGCATATCGGGTCATTGCCTTTTTCTAAACTCAGCCGAAGTTAAATTTAAGTGAACCGACTCAAAGGCAAGAAATCTGGAATAGAGTAAGAACGAGAAAACTGGCTTCGACACCTGGATCTCCTTCTTTCTCTCTGTGTGTGGATCTCTCTCTCCCTCTCGTATCTCTGCATTTTTGTCACTTTAAAGCTAATGAAATGCATGTACGTCCCTCTCATCTCCATGAGTCATGATAATGAAATGATAACACTACACGTAAGCATCGTAATGTGTCTTAAAAAATAAGGATGTCTCAGCCACTCAAACTGACCGGAAGACCAGACGCTATCTGTGTTCTTCTAGGCTTTATTCTAGCATCCTGTCTCTGCACATGTCTACACCACATCCATTTAGGCATTTTGGAGAAGAGCGTTAATTCAGACTTTTGTCAGGCGGGTTCTATTCAAATTCCCATCTTGCCGCTTAGGAACTGTGTGAACATGGGCACACCATCCTTGAATTCTTTGGGTTCCGTGTCTTATCTGTACGAGAGAGGAACCGATATGTAGACTTAGGGTCTGTGCTCAGTAAGTGTTGCTCAGACTCTCTGAAAATAAAATTCCAGGTAAAATTACCTGAAAGGTGGTGAATGGAGGGAGTAGGATATAGTGAATAATTTATATAGCCAGATTTAGGAGTGGCCGAACTGAACTCCCGTCAGGAGTTTTCCGCTGATTTCGGGAAGCGGATTGTAAATTGCTCCTCTGGACTCTGGTTCTCTTTTATTCTGGGTTCAGTAAGGAAACAAATGAACAATCTTAAGTGAGGAAAATGTGTATGCATGTATACATATATGTGCCACTTTGTTAAGATTTGTCAAACTCCTCTCAAAACACATTAAAAAATTATCCTACTTCTCCTTCGTGACCCTGGGGCCCTCCATTTCCTTGCTCCAATCCGGAATGTTTGTTCCCTGGACGCATTCCATGTGCCATCCTGGGATTCTGGGGTGGTCTCTGCCTCCCTCCCACATTGGGTCCCATTTCCTGAAACGTGGTTTTCCATTTTGTTGATTCACATACTTGTTTTTGTACAGCAAGTACTCCAGGTACCTTTTGTAGGAGGGCGTCTCAGTAAATGTAGAGATCTTAAATACCTGACGGTGTCTTTAATTTCCCTTCACCCTCCTTGTCTAGTGGAGCTGGAATTGTAGCTAAGAAAGGACTTTACTCAGACGCTTGCTCAGGCTCATTCTTAGCCTGCCAAGATCATTGCTGATCGTGGACTTCCACACCTGGAATGCTCTAGAATCTTCTCTTTGTTCTCAGAGTTCTGAGATGCCATAACAATGGGTGTCTCTGGAGGGGTTTATATTTTTATTATTTATTTATTTATGTATTTGTCATTCTTTTTTTAAATTTTTTTTTTATTTGTCATTCTTTATACTGGGTGATCCACGGTCTTCATGTGGAATCTGGAACCATTCTGTGATTTCTTCGATTTTCTTATTTCTTATCCTCCATTTGTCTGTTTTGTCTTTGATTAGTCTGATAGTGGAACTCATGGACTGATCCTCGGTTTTCTCATCCTTTTTGCTCCCATTTTCTACCTTTTAGTCTTCTTGTTCTAACATATGAGTTTGTCAATTTTGTTTTCTCATCCTTTGAAAAAAATTCCACATACATATGTATAATTCATACGTTATACATAAACATACACATATTTGTAGATTATATATAATTCACAGATACACATATTTATACATTACATATATTAATTTCCCAGTATTCTCTTGTTTCTTAAATGTTTACTTTCCCAGCATCTGGTTCTTGGTCAGTGGATGCAAGTCTCCCTGGGGCCTTTTTCTCCTCCTCCCTGCCCTGGCCTCGTTCACCTCGTGCTCTTTTCATCTCTGTCTGTTCTGGTCTCCGGCTTCCTCCGAATGTCTGGTGCTTCCTGGGTCTCCATGCATCGTTGAGAGGCAAGTGAGAGAGTCTTTCCAGGCTCTGGATGGAGGAGAGTCTGTGGCCTTGTGGTTCTGTTTTGAGGTGGTGGAGGATGGATGGATGTGCTTCACCAGGACTATCCAGATGTCAACATCCATGTGTCTTTTCTCCTACCCTGACTCATTTCCTCAGATAGACATTGTCAGTGTCTCTTGGGAAAGGAAAGCTGATCAGTCGGCAGTGGATGAACAGGAGTTCATGGATCCCCGTGGTCTGGGTTGCAGACTCCTGCTGAATCAGCTATTGGGTACAGTTCTGACCTCCTGTTGCCTCTAGAATCATGACCGGTGCCATCCCAGTCAATGACCCCAGGGAGCGCCCTCCTCTGTGCCGCCTGGGTGGAGAAGGCTGGTCCCTGATGTACATGCATAGACAGGAGTCTGGGGGTGCTGATACTTGTTATAAAGGTGGGTTTGCCTTTGGGGCACCCAGGGGACTCGGTTGGTTGAGCATCTGACTTGAGTTTGGCTCAGGTCGTGATCTCATGGCTTGTAAGTTTGAGACCTGTGTCAGGCTCCAAGTTGACAGCATGCAGCCTGCTTGGGATGCTCTCTCTCCCTCTCTCTCTGCCCCTCCCCCACTAGGGCTTTGTGTCAAGGTAAATAAATAAGCTAAAAAAAATGGGTCCACTTTTCAAGACCCTCTGCGCTCTGCCTTCAGCACGACCTGGTGCCTTGATCGCCTGCGCCTACCAGGCTTCTAGAACTTGGCCATGATACCCCCTCCCACTACTGGGGGAGCTCTAATTCTGGTGCCCTGAAATCTGAACCCAGGCATTACTTCTAATTGGGAAAATGATGTTGCATGATCTCTAAGCTTCAGTCAAAAAAGAGGATGCAACTTGAACCCTGTTAGGGAAAAAATAACAACCTCAGTGATGGAGCCCTGAGGGCAAGAAGTCCAAGGTCTCCATGTTGGGAGGAAGTCCCAACCCCTGGGAGAGGTCAGGTACAGAGTCAGATTCAGACCCCCAGCCTTCAAGTCACCCTGAGGTTTTTGGGTCCTCCCAGCTTGGGCCCCAGACATCATGGAGCCGTGGCAAGTCTGCCCTGCTTGGATTCCTGCCCCTGTGGGGGTGGCCAGCCCATCAATAGGGACTAGAATACCACTCACCCTTGGATTCCCATTTCCAGTAATGTTTTCATGTTGTCTCCATCTTCTTGCATTTACTTTTTTTCTTTTCTTTCGTTCTTTCTTTCTTTCTTTTTTTTTTTTTTTTTTCAGAGAGAGACAGAGAGTGAGAGTGAGGGAGAAGCACAGGGAGAAGGAGAGAGAGAACTCCAAGCAGGCTCCATGCCTGGCACAGAGCCAGAGGGAGGGCTTGATCTCAAAACCATGCAATCGTGACCTGAGCAGAAATGAACAGCTGGACGCTTAACCGACTGAACCCCCAGGTGCCTCTATCCTCTTTTTTTATTAGTCCGTTCGTTCACGTCCACACGCTCCCATTCTGTTTGGTACTAATTCAACTTAGTATACATTTGATATATTCAGAGTTATTTGTTGCGTGAAAGAAAAAGAAAGAGCATGTCCGCCATGGTGGCTGTAACAAAACCCTCAATCCAGATCTTACCCAAATGAAATAATACAGGTTGGCATTTACAGTTTTTGTGTCAGTCAATAGTTGACTGAGGCTGAATCCCAGCCCACCCACCCGTGAGCAAAGCCTTCGGGGAACTGCGAATTTATCCGGGTCTCTGGTCTTTATGATCTGATCCAGGACGAGCACAACACAGAAGAACCGTCCCCTCCATCCTTGTCCCAAGGCCCTCCTGCACCCTTGGGAAGGCAGCGGGCCCGTGCCAAAGCCCGGATGGGCTCCCTCCGCCGCCTGATTGATGAGGCCGGGGCTGACTGACGTGGCTGAGCCATCCGTATTCATTGCCAAGACTGACAGCAGGGAACACTTTGGACTCTGTTTGCTGTTCTGTGGTCTGTTTTACAAAGTGTGCACAGACCTGACCTTACACCCAGGTATTAACTTACAAGCTGGGAGAACGTGGCCCGCGTTAAACGATGTCAAGTGTGTGATTCAAGTAATACATTACAAGGGATTTACGCCCTCTCCTAAAATGCAAGCCAAAGGAGCCTCTTTTCCTGTGCCCTCGAGCTTCTCCCAGCACTGCGTTTAGTGAAAGAAAGAAAACGTAACGCGGGATCTCAATACCACACACGCGCGGTAGCAATAAATAGAGATCGACAGGTAAGCGTTCGAACCAGAAGGGCCACATTTCAAAAAGGAATTCTGTCTAAGTAGCATTTTACTTAAACACGTCTTGGTGTACAGGAATAAACTGTATATGTAACCGTTTTACTGGAACGCAGAATGCTGTCTTTGTGGCGTACTTTTCCTGATTACCCAGACTTTCTGTTAAGGTTACTTTCATACTTCTTATTTGCAAAATAAATTTGAACTCGTTAGGGAAGACGTCTTCCCAAGTATAAAAGTCATGCATTGTCTGCATAATTATAAAGCAGGTTCAGAGGCTTGTAATTGTTTTTTTTTTCCTTGAATTTTTCGTTCTTTCTTGATGAAGACAGTTCTGAGAACGTTCCTGAATGATCGATGCACTTTCTAAAACGAACCCCTCCTTCTTGTCCAAACCCCGAAAGTAAAGTCTTTAAAAAGTGGAGCTCAAAGAGATCCTTTTTCTGTGTTGAAAGGAATGTAAATTAGTCTCTAAGAATTTGCCAGGAAAACTTTGTGCGGACATTCATCTCACAATGATTTAGTTAATACTTCTGCTTCCCAGAAGCCCTTACGTTAAACTACTTGAGTACACCCCAAAAATACAAAATATGGGGTGATTCACGAGCTGCCCTCTTTCCGGCTGCAGAGGTGCGGGTGGTCAAAGAGGCGGGCCGGGCAGGGGGCAGGCCCCGAGCCGAGAGACCGCAGAGACCCTCCCTGCAGGCCCCCCGGCCATGCGGACAGCGTCCTGTAAATTCAGAATTCTCCCAGCGTGCAGACCCAGGGTGCTCTCTTTCTCTCCTTTCTCTCCAAATCAGGGGAGCTCCCGGGGACACCTGCAATCTCTTGACTCAAGGGCAAAGATGCAAAACTTCCTGAACTCGGAAAGAAAAGTATCTGCCGGCCTGCAAGAGAGGGCATAACACGACTTGAAATAAGGCTTTCGAGGGGGACAACTGACGTACAGTCCTAAATCTCCCCGACCATTCGTTCAGCCCACGGTGCCGGGCTGAAGTCTTGCACAGCTGAACACACAAGGGGGGTGCGCAGGCCGGGTCCCCGTCCCCCCGCGTCCCCGCGATTTCCCCGGAGTGCCCGACGACGTGCGTTCCTGCGTCGGCCGCGCCAGAAGCCCAGGGCGCGCGTGGGGAGAGCGGCCACGTCTGGGGACACGGCGCCCGAATGTCTTCTCCCACGCAGCGCCGCGTCACCAGCGGCCCGCGTCTCCCCTGGGCTGTGTGAGCCTGTCCCCGGGGAGTTGGGCCGTCCAAGAGAGGTCTCGGCGCCCTGAGAGAACGGGATGAATCAACTGCTCTGTTCCTCCCTCTTTCGGCCGCCTTGGAGCTCAGGAGCCATCTGCCCTCACCAGTGACAACATGCTGCTTATTCAAATGAGGCCCCTCAGCACAAAGGTGGCCTCAGTGGCCGGTGCAGCTTGCGTCCCCAGCAGGAGCCCCCACTTTGTTTAAGCTTTGAAACTCTCTATCGGAGGCAGGAGAGAGTCGGAGTCGAGAGCACAAAGGGGACCCAGTGTCGCCTAATGCATGAGCCTTTCCCGCGGAATCCTAATGGCGCTGCGCTGAGAATTGACACAAACCGTAGAGGAATTAACAAGAGACGGTTCTTTCATTCAGAGAACGCGGTGGCTTCACTCCTTGTGTGGCTCCGAGCGCCGGGCTTTGAAAGGGCCTTTCATGGCCCAGGAAGAAAACGCGGGTGCGGGAGGGGACATTTCCCAGGCCAGCCGCGTGTGCCTAGCAACTGGGCCACGACGCTCCCAGTGCCCGCGGCCCGGCCTTCCCGGGCCTCCTCCGCGGGCTGGCCTCATAGACAGCGGCGGCCGGTGTGGGTGCGGCCCCATAATGAGGCTGCTGTGGGCTTCGCTCTGCTGCGTGTCATTGAGCAATGGGTCACCCGCGCAGTTCAAAGTGCGAGCCACTGAAAAGAGGCACAGTCGCTTCATTAACGATTTGTAAACAGTCTCCAGACCCGCCAACACCTGCACCGGCCCTGGCGGGGGGCCAGCGGGGTAGGGGGTGGCGGTGGGGGGGGTTCTCTGCCGCTCTGCCCGGGACTGCGGCCCCGCTGATGCCACAGAATCACCCCTGTCCCCGCGGGGAACCTTCACACGCCTTCCGAGCAGCCTCAGGCCCAGGAAATCATGCCTTTTTGCTGTTGAGAGGGTTTTTCAAAAGACACGTGAGATCAGATTTGTATATATTCTAATTTTAGAGGGAGAGAGAGAGAGAGTACGGGCAGGAACAGATGAGGGGCAGAGAGAGACAGAGAGACAGAGACAGAGACAGAGAATCCCAAGCAGCCTCCTCTCTGTCAGCACACAGAGCCTGACGCAGGGCTCTATCCCATGACCCCAGGATCCTGACCTGAGCTGAAATCAAGACTCAGATGCTTAACCGACCGAGCCACCCAGGTGCCCTAGATCAGAGTTTTTAAAACGTATTTATTTATTCTGAGGGAGACAGAGAGAGTGAGCAGGTGAAGGATAGAGAGCGAAGGAGAGAGAGAATCCCAAGCAGGTGCCACTCTCACAGTGCCGAGCCCAACGCGGGACTCGATCTCACAACCCTTGAGATCGTGACCCGAGCCGAAACCAAGAGTCGGAGACTTAAGCAACTGAGCCACCCAGGCGCCCCAGACTGGATTGCTTTAATTTCAATAGAAGTCACCCTTGTAATCACTGCAGCCAGCAGAAATTCACGTTTTCAAAAGCAGATGGTGGGATGCAGATAAAGGGGTGCAGAAGGCAGGGAGGGTGTCTTCTGGGTGTTGGCGGCAGGGGCGCGCAGGGGGCTGGTTGTGCTGCGGGGACACCGGGCACAGCCAGCCCCACCTCTCTGCCTCCTCCCCCGGGGTCCCGCCAGCTCCCTGTCACTGCTGCAGCCAGCAGGCCGTGCCTGCCCAGACCTCTGGGTGCATCCCATGTCAAGACAGGGCTGGCCCTGGATCGGAGAGGGGTCTAGAAGATGCAACTCGCAAGCGGCCATTTTTCTGGCTATGTGGCTGCTGTGTTATTTTGGTTACGATGTTCTTCAGAGGCTGTTGCGATAAGCACAGCTCCGCTGACCTGTCCCCAAAGGCTTGGTCTTTCCCTTGTCATTCCTTGGAGACACAGAGTTCCTAAGACTTTATTATCTCTGGGACCCAATGGTGCAGAGAAGGGAGTGGCCGCTCTGTGGTTCCTGAAAGCCCTCAGAGTCTAGAAGGTCATCCAGGAGACCACACAAGCCCACCATTCCTGAGCCTGTGGCTCTGAAGGGGCAGGGAGGCTGGGGACACAGAGTGGGGGCAGGAAGAGAGTCGGGAGGGGAAGACAGGGTTGTGGTGGAAGGTGATGCAGGGGAGGCGGGCCTTGGGGTAGACGAGTGGGGCTCTAAGGGCGTGGGTGTGTTTGTCCCAGGGACACCCCCTCCCTGCGCAGACGGGTCCCCACACTTCCCCAGGGACAGAAGGAAGGAAGGTGCGAGCCGGGCCAGCCTCTGTCTCCCTCCCTCCACATCCCCACCCCTGCACCAGACCTGCCAGCCACCAGGTGTGGCTGCTTCGTTCGGTCCTCCCCCTCCTTCCTGCGTGTCCTCCTCAGCCTCAGCCGCTCCTCCCAGGTTCTTGTTCCAAGGGCAGCGCCCAATTGAACCACCCCATTGTACCTCAAAACGGGCACAGGCAGCTGCTGTGGGACATTGGTGGTCGGTGCCTGGTCCCCTCTCCCCGTGCACTGTCTCCATTCAAGCCTCAGCATCCCGTTCTGGAGACACGTGGATGACCACGACACCTGTAGCTCCCCCTCCCTTCCCGGTGCAGACTCCGGCGGGAGACATCTTGGGGAGCACGGTGTCTAGGTCTCCTGGCCTGTCCGCTCTTAGAGCACCTGGTCACGCCCACCTCCTGGGCGACGTGATCACAGAGTAACTGCCCACCTCTTTGAAGACGTACTTGGTACCGATC
Organism: Panthera onca; assembly: GCF_046562875.1. NCBI lineage: Eukaryota > Metazoa > Chordata > Mammalia > Carnivora > Felidae > Panthera > Panthera onca. Next base: position 3,045,892 of record NC_138339.1, on the reverse strand, counting down.
ATCTCTTCTGTGCTCTGCTTGACCACAGCATGTCTGTTGAGACTCCTTTCCAAGGCATATTAATTCAGTCACGATTCATCCATCTACTGTGTGTGTGTGTGTGTGTGTGTGTGTGTGTGTGTAGGGGGATGTTTAGACTTCCAATAATGTTGGGGCTACACTTACTATGATTTACTTGGAAGTAATTATGCATTTTGGTGGCTTGAGTTTGATACAGATACCATCTTAACAGCTTAGATATTTAAAATATTCTCCACGCAATGTTGCCTCAATGAATTTTCTTTACTGCAGTGTCTGGAGATACGGTGTCCGGCAGGCACCTGTAACCGCGATCTGATTTATGGTGTGAAATAACACCTGACATTTATTAAACTCTTGCCCTGTGCCGGACGCCCTGTTAAGTGCCTTCCATCACGAGCTCGTCTTTCCCAAACCTTGCAGAACCACGCCCCATATGCTGCTTGGAGGGTAGAGTGAGTGCTGGGGCCGGGCTCGCAGAGGGTCCGCCTGGGGATGCCGGGAGCTCTAGGTCCCCCTTCGCTATGGGGCAGGATGTAGGTGGCTGTCGGTCATCTGACTCCCTGAACACTGTTGTCCCGGACCCCATCCCTTTCCCGAGATTATGCCCTTAACAGGAGGCGGCGGAGTGGAGTGTATGGGGTCGTTCCGGCAGGGACCCCCAGGCTATGGCGGACACGTCATCCCAAGTCGCCCCTCGTCCCAGGCTGTGAAGGCTGGAGGGAAGAGCAAGGGAAGATGCAGCCCGGAAACCGGTCCAGAAGACATCACACTCAACCAGATCTGTGTCATTCATTCGTTTCGTCATTCGTTCATTCATTCATCTTTTTATAGGGTGCGATGCCCTGAGCCAAGCACGATAGACACGAACACTAGTCAGTCGAATACCTGGCCCTTTGAGGACACACGGTTTAGTTGTGTGTTGGGAAATTCTTCTCAAGCTTGCAAAGCTGGGATACTCTGGGGCGAAGGGGCTTGCGACGAGCTAGAAAGTTGTCTGAGCTGTGAGTTCTTCCCAAGTGACTTTGCTTCCTTGTCCTGCCTCTTCATCAGCAGTTCTGGGGGCCACGATATGGGGCAACCGTATGGCGCTGGCCATATCATTTGCCGGCACAGAAGCGAGAACAGAGCAAACCCTGAGGGCAGGTGTAGAATCAACTGACCCTTCGGAGCCGTGGTCTACTCTTGACCGAATATGAATCTGCCTGCTAATCCCAACTCCATGGAAACAGGACATGACAAGGGCACACGGCTGCTCCCCATTTGCTCGATCCTTGTCTCACACGAGCACACACTCCTCGCTTCTGCCCTCCTGCTCTCCTCTCTTCTGTCCTCAGCTCTCTGCCCATGTCCACAGCCTCAGCCATCCAAGAAATCTCACACCCTGCGTCGCCCCTGCACACTCAGAGTGAACACGGAGGCCCGGGTGATGTTCTTAGAAGGATGGGTAATAGCTTCAGTGTGTTTTAACATTTCTGGAGACAGAAGGTGATACTGGATGCTTTAAAAAGTATGGAGTATTGCTTGCCTGAGTCTCTGTGGTTGGACCACATGACTAAGCTGGGCCGGCACTGCCATTCACAGCTCGTTGGGACACATCAAGCCTTATAGCTTTGCCAGCATGTGTGTGTGTGCGTGTGTATGTGTGTGTGTGTGTGTGTGAGAGAGAGAGAGAGAGAGAGAGAGAGCTGTCTCCTGAGATGCTTACATTTCTACAGACTTCCATCTTTAGAACAGCAACTGGGGAGATTGGAGAGAGAATCTTGGGACCAATGGATGAGCAGCATGAAAGACAAACGGACACAGATCCGCCTGTAAGAAACTCACACAGTATATCGTTAAACTTTTCCATGTGTTCCATTAGGTCCTGACCCACCTCGGAGACCCCGTCTACACATACAAATCTACACAGCCTGGGACCAGCGCGGGCTGGCCTGGTACCAAGAAAAACGATGAAATGCATTTTCTGCTCAAATTTTATAAGCGTCTGGGTTCTTAAACCCTATAATTTGCGGGGATGGGGGGTGGATGGAGTCCAGTCGCCGCTTTCTCTACCTCTGCCTGGGGTAAGAGATGGCCGTGTGGAAGGGAAGGGTTCGGATTCGGGGATGATTGGAAGAGGGTCTAAGAGGCAGGGCAGACCCCCGCAGGACGAGACTGAAAGCTTAGCCATCGCTGTGTTCACGTGGTCAGATGTCGTTTCACCAAGAAGCTGACATTGGATGTGAGGCTGTGTCACAGAATGTAAGGAACACTCTAGTTGCGTGGCTCTGTTTGTGACCCCAGGTCCTTCTTTGCTCTTGTCAGCAGGGTAGTACCTCCGCCTGCCTTAGTCTCGCGTCTCTGGAAGGTGAGGGTTCTGGTCATAAAAGCAATGGTCCAGGCATAAAGCTGTCATCACAACCTGCCCCCTCCACCAAAGTGCCATGGGCAGTGGACAGCTGGTTTTTAGTTCACCTCCCACTCCTTTCCTGGGGAACTTGCCCCTCTGTCTCCCCTGTGGCTGCAGGAGTCTGTCGATCGTGATGCTCGGCCCCGTCCCTTCGTGTGGAGGACACGCCGCATGGCCCAGGCCTGCACATAACAATTCCCCGTCACTCTGGCAAGGACACAGGCGGGCCCGGCGGGCCCATCTGTGGCCATCACTGGGATTGGTAGAGGGACGCTCAAAGAAAGAGCTTCCCCCACCACCAGGGCTGACGACCAGGGTGGGTGTTCCTTTGTGGCTACGCCGAACAAGTCAATCTGTGGTGGAAAATGAGGAGACCCACGTGCATAAATAGGTGAGACATGGGGAGATAAATACAAAGGAGAGGAGGTGTTCAGACAGGCCCCGTGTGGGCTTCCGGGTCCAGCCCTGAGTCCGCTTCTATCCCTGTGGGCAGGAGCGGGCACCTGTCTGCGTGTGTCGGGTCTGTGTCCACACACACACGTGTGCCCGCGGGTGCGGCCGCGTTTACAAGGCTGGCAGGCTCTGGACCGTTCCCTCCACGCCTCGAACCGTGAGTCGCTACTTCTGTCGTGTTTGGAGAGCGCAGGCTAGAGTATCTCAATGTTTTGTTTCCAATTCTACCATTTTATAAAGTAAAGGGTTTAGAGGAGAAAGTGGTAAAAGAGAAAAATGAAAAACAAAACAAAACAAAACAAAACAAAACAAAACAAAACAACTAAATGCTGTTAACCATCTACCTGAATGTAATAATGGGCTAAGACGGCACGAAATTCAAGTCTCATGTACACGAACAGGTGCATCACTGGTATTTGCACTTACTAAACACGTCCTCTTCCAGCAGGAAATTCACATGCGTGACACGTTATTCACATGTTACTTTTGTCACCGGCCGTAGTATGTCTTGTGTTACAGGTGTTCACGCACGAATCTAATTTTCCTTCCTGGTGATTTCTTGGGGACCCAGAATAACCTCGGCATCATCTGGCATCCAGTCTGGAGCCCTGGCAATCCAGTGAGCGAGGCTCCATGGACCCGTGCTAACTCGCTCTGGGGACTTGGAGGTGGTGGGGCTCCTCTCCACCCCCACCCCCTTTATCAATCCCACTTGCAGAATTGATCTCAAGTTTGGCTACTCTTGGATGAGACAGAACCTGCTCACCCGGGCCTCCAAAGCACCTAAGGTTAGGGTGTTTTCCCCCTAAATTCTTCCTTCTCTCAAGGCAGCTCGTGAATCTTTTTAACTGAGTGTGCCATTTCCTTCGTGTTTCCACATTTGCCTCCTCGGATACTGGAGGTTTGTATTAAATACGTCGGCAATATTGAAGGTCCTGGGCCATCTGCACGGAAGGGTTTGGAAGCTTACCTCCAGCCCAAGCCCTTGAATTTCGGTGAGTCCCTATTGAAATATCATCACAGGAATTATCTTGCAAGTTAGCCCTTTAACGATTTGCAAACAGAAGGGGTGCCCTTAATTTTAATTCATGTTTTGAGTCAGACCTTACGTTCTGCTCAATTATATCTTAAGGACTTTTTTGCCAAAGGTATTTAGAGCCCAAGGGCTTACTCTTCTTGGATATAAAGGATTTGATGTCTATAGCCCTTAATAAAGTGGGCAGCAATTATTAATATAGTAATACTTTATTAGTTGAACCGAAACCAGAGATAGAAATGTTTCAAGGTTTAGACTTATAACATTAAAGCCAAATTAAAATAAGTCCAAGAAAAAGTCTGTGAACTTAATTTAGCTGAGTTCCACATTTTCAAAGGAGAACCAGTGATTTCGTTACTCCTGGTGGTTAAAAAGGGCAGAACAGCGCTGAACTTTGCATTTCTGGACGTACCAGTCTTTCATTAAATCGGAACGCCGAAGCCAGCAAAACTTGTCGTGAGCAGAAAGTGGGGCGTTGTGCCAGTGTCACATGCCTCCCAGAGGCCAGCCCCCGCGCCCGGGGCTGGCCAGAGCCCTCCGCTCCCCGGTGGCCGGCGAGAACCCGGCACTGGGAGCTTTCCCGGCGCGGCGAGAGGAAATTGCAGCCGGCCCTTCCTTACATGCAGGCAATTAGCAAACCGTATAAATTTCAGAGGGAAGTGAAGGGCTCTGAGTCTTTGAGAAGCGTGAGAGTTCTTGGCCACGGAGTCACTGACCGCAGAAAAAGTGTCACTGTGGCGACAGCCCCGGTGACCACGGCTACGGGGAGGCATCCTCTTTACGTGCGAGTATTCATCTCACGTGCGGGTTCTAGGCCCAAACGCCCTGGAAGATGATGGCAAGAATTGCCCCCAAATACAGAAAGATGTAAACACACCCAGGACTAAGTGTCTGCGTTTTTAAACATCCTTCCAAGAGGCGCATTAGAATTCTCCGAGGAGGGATTATTCCTTAACAAGTTACTTGAGGTAAATGGAAAAATGGCAGAATTTTCCATCTAAAATGGGCACCGGGGGGTTGTTTGGGTGGTTTTGCAAAATCTGCTCGGGTTCTGTGCCCGGTCAGCACCTCCTTTCGGGGTTTGGAAGTCACAGGGCTGGTAGAGGGCCGCACCTGGCCAGGTGAGGGGGGGCGACACACCCCTCACTTCCCCAGCCCCCAAGGCTGGGGGCCGGGGGACTGAGCCTGCAGGAGTGCTGTGGTATTCTCACCGCTCCCCATCGTCTCCTCTGTGTCGAATCAGCATTTTGTCCTCACGACGGATCCCACGTTGCCTGTCACGGCGTCTTCTACGTTGGGCATCTCCATGCCGTAAACATCGGTAGGGCACAGTATAGTTCTGAGTGACCAAAGCGAGATTTTAACATATACGTGTGCTTTCACTTCTAAAAATATCCACAAATCGAGGCGCCTGGGGGGCTTAGTCCATTAAGCTTCGACTTTTGGTGTCAGCCCAGGTCAGGACCTCGCAGTTTGTGGGACTGAGCCCCCCGTCGGGCTCTGTGCTGGGCACACAGTCGGCTTCTCTCTCCGTCCCTCTCTCTCTGCCCCTATGCCGCTCTCTCTCTCAAAATAAATACACATTTAAAAATATCTACAAATATGTTTTGATTTGCCAACATAGCTGTAAGAAGCATGACTTAATTTTTACATTCGGAACAGACGTCTGTTGTGTGTGCGTATGTGTGTGTGCGTGTGTGTGTGTGTGCGTGTGCACGTGTTTGCGTGTGCGTGTCTGTAGGGACTGAGTGCTTTGGGTTTGCACGGTGAGCGGTGTGCCAGGGTCCAAGGGCAGGAGGAGGTAGCCTGGCTCTGCCTCCCCCTTCGGGTTTGCAAGAAGGAGAGACGGGCCTCTGGCAGGGTGAACACCGCGGGACCGTCCAAACATTGGAGGCGGGGGCAGCGCCCGTCCGAGTGGGAGGTCTAAGCCACAAGCCCCTGTCCCTGGGAGAAGTGTGTGAAGCTGGGGCGAGAACGAGTCCAAGAGTTTGGCGGGGGAGCCGCTGGTCGCAAAGGTGCTCTCACCAGAGACAGTGAAGCTTAGTACTTTAGGGACACCGGTGGGAGCGCCAGAAACGGCCCTCGCAGGATGCTTGATTGCCGCCGGTCTCCTAGACCAGCAGCCCCAGCGCCTGGACCCGGCGTCAGCCCACGGGCCTGACACTCTTCTCCGTCGCGGGCCTGGAGGCCGACGCGGGGGCCGGCGGGCCCCATCCACGCCGTGGCGAGAAGTTCCGCTTTCTCCCCGCTGGGCTCAGCTGCGGGCTCTGCGGAGCCACCTGCCACCGCGCGTGCTGCAGACTAAGTCCCGCTCCGCGCCACGTCGCGTGGCCGCCGGCGGGGCCGGGGAGGTGAGGACGGTGGGTTCCCGCACGCTGCACCCGGTTTCTCACCTGTGCCTCCCGCTGGCCACGTGCCCGCCACGGGCCTTTCCACCGCGCATTCACGCGTCTTCTGGAAGGTGTCCTCTCGGGGCTGTGCCGCTACCCCTTTCCATCGATTCCTGCCTGGCGGATTCACTGGAGCCCCAGGGGGAGGGGACCCGCGGGCAGGGGCAGTGCGCGGGAGCTGCGGTCAGCCCTGCCCGGCTGTGTCTCCACAGACCCCCAGCGCCCAGCACCCTAACGGGGGAAGCAGCTCCTCAGTCCCTCGGGTCCTAGGAATTTTCCAAACAGCTTGCCAGGATCCAAGGGATAGACGGCTAGAGCTGAAACTCAGACCCACCTCCCTGTTGAACGGGTGTGTGTCTCCTTCCAGGGCCAATGCGCTCTGGCCCCGTGGCTGCCGTGTTCACGGGAACTCTTCCAAATGGGACCTAAGCTCATAGATTTGCCTGCTGCGGCCCGTACCTGGGTCTCCGATCTCCTTGCAGGCGAGGGTACGGCCGGAAAGGTCACAAAGGAACACTTGCCTTCCAAAACAACCAGAAACAACAGCGACAAAGCAGGACTTTGGAGGCTCACCGAGGGATTTCACTGGAGCCACTGCACAGCCGTGGAAACAGGGCTGACGGCAAACTTCACATAGACCACTTCTGTTTGGAAACCCAAAGTCCTCCCTCATGAAAATTTATGGTAAATTTTCCAGCAGCGTAAACGAGTACCCTTAAAAACCTTTCCAGACAGACTAATAAAATGCAAGCTCATTCAAAAAAGAAAAAAAAAAAAAAACCCAAAAAACCCCCTCTCTGCTTTCCTGAAAAGTGATCCACCCTTAAAACTGCTAGGATTCTTTGAAAAAGATAAAGAAAGTGGCTGACAAATTGTGAGGGAAGACTGAGGTGTCAGGAATGAGGAAGCTGAACAGCACGGGGAGCTGGACACGTGTGCCGAGTGAGAAAAGAGTGTGTGGGAGGACAGAGGGGTGCTCAGGCCCCCGCCCAAGCATGTGCACAGTTCCAGGAGGCCTGACCCGTAGGGGGCCACTCAGTGTACGAGGGGAAAGACAAACTCGGTTAGATACTAATACAGGTTTAATGAGAACCGCAGGATAGTGTTTGACATTGGGCAGCAATCAACCTGTATACTCTTACCCTAGATAATTGCCAAAGAATATGTCTGACTTCCCTCAGCAATGAAACAAGCAGGAGAGTCATAAAATAATGTTACTTCCTTTTCTTTTTATTTTTTTTAACGTTTTATTTTTAGTTTTGAAGCAGAGAGAGACAGAGCATGAACGGTGGAGGGTCAGAGAGAGGGAGACACAGAATCGGGAGCAGGCTCCAGGCTCCGAGCCATCAGCCCAGAGCCCGACGCGGGGCTCGAACCCACGGACCGCGAGATCGTGATCTGAGTCGAAGTCGGACGCTTAACCGACCGAGCCACCCAGGCGCCCCAAATAATGTTACTTTCAAAAAATAAATAATCCAGTGAAGAAATGGGCAGAAGACATGACTAGACAGTTATCCAAAGGAGACATCCATATGGCCAACCGACACATGAAAAGATGCTCAACATCCCTCATCATTGGGGAAACACAAACCAAAACCACAATGAGGTACCACCTCACACCTGTCACAATGGCTAAAATCAACAACTCAGGAAAGAACAGGTGTTGGTGAGGTTGCGGAGAAAAGGGGACCCTCTTGCACTGTTGGCGGGAAGGCAAACAGGTGCAGCCACTCTGGAAAACAGTATGGAGGGGCCTCAAAAAGTTAAAAATAGAACTACCCTGTGACCCAGCAATCGCACTACTAGGTATTTATCCAAAGGACATAAAAATGCTGATTCAGAGGGGTACATGGACCCCAGCGTTTATAGCAGCACTATCAACAATAGCTAAAGTATGGAAAGAGCCCATGTCCATGGACTAACGAATGGATAAAGAAGATGTGATACACACACACACACACACACACACACACACACACTGGAATATTACGCAGTGATCAAAAAGAATAAAATCTTGCCATTCACAACAATGTGGATGTAATTAGAGTGTATTACACTAAGCGAAAGAAGTCAGTCAGAGAAAGACAAATATCATGATTTCACTCGGATGTGGAATTGCAGAAACACAACAGATGAACATAGGGGAAGGGAAGGAAAAATAAGATGAAAACGGAGGGGGAGGCAAACCATAAGAGACTCTTAAATACAGAGAACAATCTGAGGGTTGCTGGAGGGGTGTTGGGTGGGGGGATGGGCTAGATGGGTGATGGGCATGAAGGAGGGCACTTGTTGGGATGAGCCCTGGGTGTCGTATGTAAGAGACGAAATCACTGCGTTATACTCCTGAGACCAATACTACATACGTGTTAACTAACTTGAATTTAAATACAAACGGATCATTTTACAGATCTGTGTGCAAATGAGATGACAAAAACTCATCTTACGGGGAAACCTAACCACACATATGAAATGTGTTTCTAAACAGGCAGAAGATACAGTCCTCACATACAAAACGTGATACCCGTGTCCTCGCTGGGCACATAGATCGCAATTTTGTCACAGTCCAGAACCGGTCTATCTGATGTAGAAATACGACAAATGACAATGCAAGAAACAGCAAAATGCAAAACAAATGCAAATAGTATTTCAGTATTTGGGGACAGATGAAATTGTCACTACGCTATCGAGATCTTCTAATAGGGTCGTTTGCTTTAATTTAACTTAAGGGAAGGAATTTCCCTTTGAAATCTTGCCCGCCCTTGAAGCAATTAGTTGCAAATAAGAGGGTATAAAAGGGCAACCATGTAGCTATTGTAGCTGATCCTCTGGGCGCGAAGATGCTTGTGCTGTGTGCTTTCTGCCAAGGTAGGGTCACAGCCGGTACACGTGTATGAGTAGGCGATTTCCGTCTAGACAGGAACAATCAGGAAGCGTAGATCTATTTGTGTCTGTACCGTGTTTACGTCGTGTTTCAAATTGATACTAGTTGGCATTCATGAGATTCACTGGTATTCAACTTGTTGCCTCACTTTCTTGGGGCTGTAGAAACATCCCCCTTAGAGCATGATCTCGTGTGAACAATTGTCAGATAAATACAGGAGCCGGGAGTGTTCTGTGCAGCTGTGTGGTATTGGCATTTAATGCCCAAAACGTTTGTTTTTTTTTTCCCCCTTAAATTTATTTATTTTGAGAGAGACAGAAACAGTGCGAGCAGGGGAGGGGCAGAGACAGAAGGTGAGAGAGAATCCCAAGCAGGCCCTGCATTGTCAGTGCAGAGCCCAGCGCGGGGCTCGAACCCATGAACGATGAGATGATGCCCCAAGTCAAAACTGAGAGTCAGACACTTAATGGACTGGGCCACCCAGATGCCCCTGCTTTTTTTATGGTTGTGCCCAGCTTAACCTGCCGGGATTACAAAAGTACTACATACAGTCCTCTTCCCGCAACGCTTCACTGCCTACCTCCCTTGCCACCTTGGTCCCCCGAATGCTTTCTCCCTGCTGCACAGGACCAGCTTCTCGCTCTGCAGCTGCCTTGCCTCTTCTCTGTGCCCAGCTGCCTGAAGGCCCAGGAGGGAGGAGGCCTGCTCAGCAAGGGGCCACCCCTGGGCATTAAAGTGGGCAGGGCAGGCCCTTCCTTCCAGCCTGCCACGCTGGCACAGGTCGGTTCCGCCCCAACCCCACAGGGCACAGCTGACACCTAGCGCGCCAGTCATTTCCACATGGAACTGGGACAGGTGAGGAAGCAGGAGGCAGGCTCTGGTGAAAGGTGTGGTTGAGGGGGAAGGGCCCCCCCACAACCGTGGCCCGAGATGGGGCCACAAGACCCCACTGTCGTGGAACCATGACAGAAGGCCCTCTTCCGCCAGCTCCACGCAAGCTTTAAAGAGTCTCGCGGGGTAGTGTAGGACGAGTGGGGGAAGAAGGGCCTGTCCAAGGGGCAGGCTCTGTGACTTTGGACAAGTCATATAATCGCCCAGAGCTCGGCTGTGACTAAGGCAATCCTGCAGAGTAACCGGAAGTGTGCGTCACCTCGCGGCTGGCTTGCTATCTCCTAGAAGTTCAACACACGCTAGTCGTCTCCTCTCCCATCGCCAGCTTTGAAAGCATCCGCTGGCTGGCAGAGGGGCTGAAATTGAGTCTGTTATTAGCAAACAAGGACATGGTGGAGCTACCTGAACCCTGTGGAGCTGGTGAAGGTGTGGGTGACAGGAGCCACCCTGGAGAGCTCTTGGGTAGCCCCTGCGGGATGGAAACGAACCCATGCAGATGCTGGGGACCGTGCCTTTATTCCAAGACATGTTCGTGTGTGGTCTTAGAACACGTTCACAGACTTTGCGACACACCCCTTCTCAAGAGTTAGAGATTGATTTCTACCCCCTTGTGTGTGGACCGGACTTAGTGACTCGCTAAAGAAGAAATGCAGCAGAAGTAATGGGCTGTCACTTCCCAGGGTAAAAAGACACTGGCTCTTGTCTTGGCTGTGCCTGTGTCTCCCCTCACCCTCTCTCTCTCTGTCCTCTCTGTCCCTGTGTCTCTTTCTCTTGATATCTGTCTCTATCAATTTGTGTCTTCATTTCTCTCTCTCTTTCTCTGTCTCTGTATGTTTCTCTCTCTCTCTGTCTCTGTCTCTGTCTCTCATCACTTGCTCTAGAGGAAGTCAGCTACTATGTCATCAGAACCCTCAGGCAGCCTATAGACAGGCCTATGTGATCAGGAGCTCAAGCCAGCAGCCAAGAGCCAGAGATGACCTGGGGCCCATGGAGAGCCATGAGATTGAGCTTGAAGGGGGGTTTTCCCCTGGTAGGACCTTCAGATGAGACTACAGCCTCAGCCAATCACTCAAGAGTTTTATTACAGCCTTGTGAGAGATCTTGAGCCAGGATCACCCAGCTGAGTCGACTCCAGGTCCCGACCCCCATGCTTGTTGCTTTGAGTTGCAAAGTTCTGGGGGGTATTTTGTTATGCAGCAATAGCTAACTAGTACAATACCTTTCAGAAAGGGGTACACACATGCACTTCTTGACTTACCCAGAAATGCTTACAGCAGCATTGTTGGCAATGACCCAATATCTGTAAACAGGGGAGTCGATATCTGGGTTGTGCCTACGCATCTTTGCTATTCCACCTTTGCCTGTGAATAAGAATGAACCAAGTACGGCCACGTGCCTTGACAGGAGCGAATCTCAAATGTGGGGTCCGGTGCGAGAAGTCAGACACGAGGGCCTACACACCATATTCTATTATGGAAAGCTGCACAATAGAAAAAAGAAACATTTGTGTTATGAGGAGGCGGGAAAGAGGTTAGCTTATAACACCAGACCCGAAGTGTGTAATTTGTGGCCTGAGTGGGTTAGATTTGACCTTTTCCGGGGAGGGCTGGTGTGCAAAGTCTTCAGCCTCTGTCGGGGCCTGCTCAGCTCTGCCTTCAGGGCACCACAGAGGCAGCCTCAGGAAATACATAAGCAAATGGGCCTGACTGCATCCCAATAAAAGTATTTACAAAAGCGGCTACAGTTTGGACTTGGGCCCAGGGGCCAGAGTTTGCTAAGTCCTGCTTAAAATCTGGTAATTCCAAACACTGTGACCGTGTTGAAGTACAGTTTTATCATCTCAGAGCTTTCAGACCTATGCTAAAATGAAAACAAGACAATATTTCAGCTTCATTTCTCCTATTTAATAGAAGAAATAAACAGAGTGTGGAGTGAGAGACGCTGAACTTTCCAAGCGCTCGTGAAGGCCTTCTAGCTCAGGGCTGGGAGTGAGGAGTCAGTGTGGCTCCCTGAGGTCGAAGTGTTCAGGCCCCACGCAGCCAAAGGCCCTGCTCGGGCTGCTGGATGAGGTTCCCAGTGCGGGGTTCCAGTCCCAGCTTCAGCATAAGCTCCTGGATCCCCAGTCACCAGATCACGGAGCCACAGTGAGAAAATAAACGTCTTTTCACCTTGATATAAACTAAAATCTCTTTTTTTTTTTAATTTTTTTAAATGTTTTTATTTAGTTTTGAGACAAAGAGAGACAGAGCATGAGCAAGGGAGGGGCAGAGAGAGAGGGAGACACAGAATCCGAAGCAGGCTCCAGGCTCCGAGCCGTCAGCACGGAGCCCGACGCGGGGCTCGAACTCACAGACTGCGAGATCATGACCTGAGCTGAAGTCAAGAGCCGGCCGCTTCACTGACTGAGCCACCCAGGGGCCCCTAGATCCGAGGTTTCCAAAGCAGAGTTGGTAACACCTTCAAACACATTTTGGGATAATTGTGATAGACTGTATACAGATGACTATTAAAAATCCAAAGGAAAATGAAACACATAGAACAATATATTCTGTCTTTATTTCTCATTGGAAAAAAGAAGTTGCCGAGAAAGGGCACTGCTGTGATCTTTACCCCCACTCTGTGAGATGTCTGAGCTCATCGGGCAAGGCCACCTGATCCTGTAGGACGCGTGTCTGGGGACGGAGAAGCCCAGGTCATGGAATCTGCCCTTCACCGATGACAACAGCACCAGTCTCCCTCGTTCCACGTTCTCTGAGCATAAATATCACTAGGTGACAACACACGTGTGCTGTGGGGCCAGGAAGCTCTCGCCAGCTGTACACACCCTGAGTTGTTTTCCTGTACCGGCTTCCAAGTAAAGTTTGCAACATGCAACATTCTACTAAAACAACCCATAAACTGTCCCCAGCAGTGGACGAAAGGAGAGGTGCCTTCCCTACTTATCACCAGAGCAGCTGAAGTGCGGTCTAGCTGAGGGCGAAAGGGATGCCTGCCATCAGACGTCCACACATGTGGCAGATGTGGCCGGAGATGGCACGTCATCGCGGCACAGCCTGATGACGGGAGAAGGTAGGCGGGACACACGTCCCTCCAAGCTCCGGGCCTGTTGATGTTTTCTCCAAACAAACAACCGGCTCCCAAGCCAGTAACCGAGTGACCACACTGGAGAGGCTGACGCGGCAAGAATGTTCAGTCTTCTTCTTCTATTAAGGATAATAGCACTCCTTAACATTCGGGCTTTTTTCTCTTTCTCTCTCTTTTCTCCCGGATTAGTATGAGATGGAAGGAGCCCAGATGAGCCGTGAAGAATCCCTTACTGGGGAACCATGTTAATATAATTCAGAGTGAACCTTCATGCCTGTGTTTCTCTATTGCTCTGTCAAATATTTTTAGTATTTTTTTTAGTTTACTCATTCTGAGAGAGACAGTGAGTGAGTGAGTGAGAGAGGAGGCAGAGAGAGAGGGAGAGAGAGAATCCCAAGGAGGCTCTGCCATGTCATTGTGGAGCCCAACATGGGGCTTGATCCCACGAACCATGAGATCATGACCTGAGCCGCGATCAAGAGTCAGATGCTTAACCCACCGGGCCGCTCAGGCGCCCCCACTGAATATTTTTAAATGCAGTATTATGTAACTGACGCTTGTCATCATTTTACTACAACCCGATGTTGAAGAAACGGATCATCAAGTGAAAAGCGTGGCCTGATACTGATGTTTCTTGAATTTCAACAACCACCACAATCACAGAGTTGAGATCATTGTACCTTTCAAAGCGAACTTTCCTCACGATGATACTTAAATGTTGCTGACCAAACAGGTCTGAGCCAGGATGCCCTCCTCCCAGGGCTAACTCTTTCCTTCCCTCCCAGGGAAGGTTAGCCTCTGTCCACCCCACCCCCACCTGGGCCCCAGGCCCTGCGGTGTGTGTGGGGGGGGGGGGAGTGGGGGGGGGAGAGGGGAGGGGCTGGTGCTTTTCATCTCCTGGATACACTTCCTGACTGGATCCTGAAAAGTTCTCTGCAAGTGTGTTGGATAAACTCTATTGTAGAATTAATTAGTTCATCAAGAACATTAATTACACATAGCCTGTAACACCTCAGGTTATCAAACGGCAGCCGGCACCAGCCCTGTGGCCTGGCACAGGCAAAGGGGATGGTGATCGGGGATTCCGAGTGACAGGAAGGGAGGAAATGGGTGGGGACAGTAGAAATTACTGGCCGTCCGCACTGCGCGTGTGTGGCAGTCGGTATCGCACCACGTGTGCTCTTCAACCTGGCTGGGCTTCCATTACTCACATCAAGGGACACAGAGACAGCAGTGTGGGGCTGAACACAGGCTGATGGGTGAAGACACAGTGGGGAAAATAATAAAATAATAAAATAAAACCGCTTTATAAAGCAAAGAAAGGGAAGAAGGAAGGAAGGAAGGGAGGAAGGGAGGGAGGGAGGAAGGAAGGAAGGAGGGAAGTAAGGGGGGAAGAAAGGAAGGAAGGAGGGAGGGAAGGAAGGAAGGAGGGAACGGGGGAAGGAAGGAGAGAAAGAAGGAAGGAAGGAAGGAAGGAAGGAAGGAAGGAAGGGAGGGAGGAAGGGAGGGAGGAAGGGAGGGAGGGAGGAAGGAAGGGAGGAAGGAAGGAAGGGAGGAAGGGAGGGAGGGAGGAAGGAAGGAAGGAAGGAAGGAGGGAAGGAAGGAGGGAAGGAAGGAGGGAAGGAAGGAAGGAAGGAAGGAAGGAAGGAAGGAAAGAAGGAAGGCAGGAAGGAAGGGAGGAAGGAGGAAAGGAAGGAGGGAGGGAAGGAAGGAGGAAAGGAAGGAAGGAAGCAAGGAAAGAAGGAAGGAAGGAAGGGGGAGGGAGAGAGGAGAGGAAAAAAATAACAAAAATTGGAAAATACAAGGGAAGGTTGATACAGAGAACAGTGGCCATTCTGGCCACCCGCCTCTTTAGCAGGGGTCTTGGGGCATATCTGGGAAAGCCTCTGGGGAGGGGGTGCGTGGGTGTGGACAGTGGAACATCTCATCAGAAGTGGGGTCCGCTCTTGTTTCTGGAGGAACTTCCTCCCAGAAGTGGTGAGCTCCTTTTTCTAAGACACTTCCTTTCCTGCTGCATAGTGAGGTCATTTCCGCTTGGATGAAACTGCTCAATGTTTCCTCTTTCAAGAAGCAGAAGTAATCTATCGAAAGACATGAGGTAGCAATGGGGCGATGTAAGTGACCGTTGCCACCCAGCAGGGCTAGTGGGTCTGGGTCCTCAGGAGGTCAGACCAGACCCTGGAGGCGGCATGCGTGTTTCGGGGGGTCCTGGCGCGGAAGTTGTATATAGGAACCTACCTGCCATGAAGATCAGAAAGGACTGTGTGGACGTGGGCGCAGTGCCCAAGGGTCGTGTACTTAGCGTACGTGTGCACGTGCCGCTTGTGAAGGACGCGGGATAGAAAGCTGACTTTGTACCAATGTCCAACGCCACAGGTCACACTGGTTCCAACGTTGCTCGGGCATCACACATCGGCATTGAACGTGCCAATCGTATGAGCTGCTCAGCCTGGGAGAGCGCCGTCTGGTAGCTTGGGGTTTGAGGCCACGCAGACTGGGGCAGCCGCTCTGGCAAACAGAACGGAGCTTCCTCAGAGAGTTAAAAATAGAACTACCCTACGACCCAGCCGTCGCTCTGCTGGGTATTCGCCCAAGGATTGCAAGAACGCCGATGCAAAGAGATACGCACACCTCGCTGTTCCTAGCGTTTTTTACAATAGCAGGATATGCAAGCAGCCCAGGTGCCCGCCTGCGGACGAATGGACGAAGAGGATGGGGCGCCTCGGCGGGAAAATAGAAAGTGAGGCCTGCCATCTGCAACAACATGGGTGGACCTAGAGTGTGTCATGCTAAGTGAGATAAGCCACACTGAGAAAGAAGGATCCCGCGTGATCTCACTCGTGGGTGGAATCCAAAGCAACAAAACAAAGAACGAAGGCAGAAAGGGACTCCTAAACACAGGACTGATGGTTGCCCGAGGGGAGGGGAGAGGGAGGGGCAAAGTGGGTGAAGGGGGCTTCCAGCTACAGGATGAGTGAGTGGCAGGAATAAAAGGCACAGCACGGGGAACGTCGGCAGTGGTGTCGTGCCGTGCGGGGACGGACCGTAGCTGCCCTTGCTGTGAGCACAGCATCGCAGAGAGGCTTGCTGAATCTGTATATTGTGCACCTGAAACTCATGTACCATTGAGGCCAACTCTATCTCAATTAAAACATAATAAAATCACCCTCAAAAATTAATTCTATTAAATTAAAAAAAAAAGACGAGAAATGGTTTTAAACTGGACACTGCCCAGCGTTGACACGACGACCTCCACGCAGGAGATACATGCTTCCGTTTCTGACTTTACGTGTGTGGCCTGCAGGGGGCGGTGCGGCTGTGGACCAGTGTCCAGGAGACCGGCTCTCCTGCCCCATCATTGGCTCCAGCCTGGTATCAGGTGCTGCCTTTGAACCTCGTCCACCAGTAACTGCGAAGATATTGGACAAAGTGCCTCCAGCAGGCAGCACAACCGTCTGAAGAGAGGCCGTGAGACTCGCTTATGTAGCAAATGCACCATCCACCTGTGTGGGTCTCCCGCAGGAGGAGGGGTGCGGGTCGGCTGCATCATGGGGTCCAAACCCTAAAGGCCACCATCGGAGTGACTTCAGGTGCTGCTTGCAGAAGTCACCTCACTTTCAAGGCTATTAGGGCATTTCGAAATATTGATCACTGTGATCGTACGAAGACCAATGAACTTTCAAGTTCGCCATGATTTATTCACTTGGTTCATGTTTTCCCTTCCCATAATACAGCTTCTTACAAAAAAAAAAAAGAAAATACACCATTTCCTCTTCTTTCTCTGCCCTCCCTCCTCCGCCTTTGAAGGAGGCTTCCTTCCAAGGATGAAGAGTCAGAAAATTGGATTTGCTGTGTCAGGGAGATAAAGCCAGGAAGTGTCTCTTTGCAAGGGCTTCCCTACCTCTTTGGAGCCCCAGAGCGAGTCACCTGGGAGGAAACACGACACAAAATGCCAGCTCTTCATTTAGCAAAGACAAAAGGTGTGCTAAAAAGGTCCACTTCAAAAGGCATCGGATTACTAATCAGGCTAATGACCTGATAGGCAAATCCCCAGATCCGAAGCCCCCATTGTGTTCTCTCCCCGGACCACTTACTGAAGTCCTTTTGGCTTTTGCCTATTGAAATCCTGCTGCTCCCCAGGTACCCCCTCCCCCCCAAAAAAAGGCATTTGTCAGTCTACATTGTTCAAAGACTATTCCTGAATAGCTTCCCGGTTTTAGTTTTTCCTTTTCTTTTAAAAAAAAAAAAAACATGGAGAGAGAGAGGGAAAGAGAGAAGAAGAAAGGCAAGAAAAGGAAACAGAAAGCTGAGTTAAATGGATTAACCACCTTTTCAGTGCGGTGAGGGGAAAGATGCAGTGGGGGTTTTATCCCTCTGGAGGGGCTGAGCTCTGCTTTTCAGATGCGCATATCCCTTTAATGACTTAATCACCTCATTACCTGACTCGCGGGGAGAATTGGTAAAAGCTTGCTGGGCTGGCCTCTCCTTCCCCTACCCTCAAGTGATTAAGGGCGGGATTCCGGGGAGAAGAGCCATCCTTGGACCTTAAGATCCTGGAGATAAAGCGCCGGCATAGAAAAACCAAAATAAACCCATTCAGCAGGAACTGTGAAGTGACTTATTGTAAATCCTCCCTTTGAAACCTTAGGCTCAGAAGGTTCACAGCAGCATCTGCACACCGCCCTCCTGGTCACGGGCTTCTCAAGTGTCCTTCCTCGGCACTCTCTTTTATTTCTTTGACAGTTCGCTTTTATTTTTAAGGATTTTATAATTGCTTTCCTTATCCTCCTGAGAGCAAACCTCTCTCCACAAGTGTTAGAAAAAGCCCGATTGTGCAGGATAAGGACCGAGAAGGAACCCATGAATAATTTCTTTGCTGAGGAATTCAAGATTCGGAATACACAAGCTGCCCTGGACTAACCAACCCCAGACTCCCCCTCTCCCCCTACTGTGCGTCTACACAAGGGGAATATTCACACGGAATTGGGGTGGAGGGAACCCCGTGTGGAAGTCCACTGTGCACCCTTGGCTTTTCCAATCCCTGTGATCGCCTGTGAAGTCTTGCAGGGGGTGGGGAGGAAGGGGGGGGTCTGTAAAAGGTGACCTCTAGAGACTGATAACAAGTGGAGCTTCAGAAGGAGACAGAACCCCCGCCCAGAATGCCTGGGGGACAAGAGCACACGCCTTCCAAGTCCCTTGAGCCTGTGCCTCTTGGCTGCTCTCCAGCACAGACCTGAACTCACTAGTGTCTCCAAACAAGGTGCCAGATGGTCCCTGGTGGCTCCCTTCTGACCACCATGGAGAGGCAAGGCTCCTGGAGAGAGGAAACTGATTGGGGGCTTTATTCGTGGCCCTGGAACAGAGGAAGTGAGCACACAAGGACCTCATTTCCTTTTACTCCCCCAGTGAGTGCTGAGGAGGAAGGGCATGTGACACTCACTTGAGACACACAGAGTGTCTCATGCTTCCCGGCTTATCTAAGAATTGCTCTGTGACCAGCTTCTGTACTGCTGTCCCCACACCTTGCGTTTCAAAAGGTGATTCCTAAAGAGGATCGTTCACTGCCTCTGAGTCACAGAGCTGTTCCAGGAGTCCCACTGTGGAGGGGGCCACACTGTCCCCAGCTGTCTCCCCTCCAGTAGGTCCCTGGGAGGCCGGGCTCAGGAAGACACTCAGTCCTATAGGGTTTGGCAGTTGTCCGTTAATGCTAACAGCAATGTTGAAAAGAACAGTCATTCGCAGAAGAGAATCACCTGTGCACGTGAGGAGGCGACCTCGCCGTCGGCCTGCATGGCAGGGCCAGTTGGACGGACAACTCAATGACTCAAGGAACAACACCATGTGTCCACTTACTGGCCAAGAGAGCCATCTGCGCTGGGCCCAGCCATTCCTCACGGGTTCCCACAGGGAAGGGTAAATAAGCAGAGAATATTTATGCGTCTTGAAAAACTTCACCATTTCCTGCACTCAGGTGAGCACTGAAAAGAATGACAGAATCATCAAGTCCCGAGCAAAAAATCTTGGTTCAAAACAGTCTGAAAAACAAAACAAAAAGACAATGGAAAAAAAGGGATGATCTTTCTGTTTCCCCGAAGACCAGTGACTACCAATCGTACAGATACAGTTGAAGGAAAACCTAGTGATCACATGACCATATTCTGGGCGCACATATCAACTTGTTGGCTATAAAACACCGGATCTGAGAGATTTGATTAACTAGTCTTAGGTATTTCAAACACCAAAGGAAGATCTCTCCTTAAGAAACAGTTATTTATGTATGTATTTCCCAGGGGACCCAGGTAAACTTCCACAGCACTTACCAAAACTTAGAGAAGTTAGCCCCATCTCCAGTGGGTAGAGTGTTGCCTGTTTTACGTGCCCTCCAGCCTCCAAATCTGTCCCTCGTTCCCACCCACCCTGGGTCCTGCTGATGAGCTCGCCTTCTACTAAAAGGCAGACTGTGCTGAGATGTCCCACAAGTTGCTTTTGTTTCCCTTAAATTTTCTCCCATCAAGAACAGAAAAATCTCCCATGTAGAAGAAGTCTAAATATTCGGTGAATGTGCTTCTCCTTCCTCTTCCTACCAGTGGGTGCTGCAGAGTGACTGGGTTCCCCGAAGTGCAGTGTAGAGAGGCGGGGGGGGGGGGTCACCTTCCAGGGGAGAACCCTGTCAAATGTGACCGCAGCCAGATGACCGAGGTCAGCACCAACAGTGATCAGTCATGTTGATAGCACACAATGAAAGTAGCACTTCCGTGGTCTTCCTCCAAGAGCCCATGACCCCAGTCCTAGCTGGGCCCAGGAGAAACCTCAGACGGACCTCCATTGAGGGACAGGTTACAAAATACTTGAACAGAAGTCCTCAAGAACTGCCAAGGTCATCAAAACCAAATAAAGCTGAAGACACGGGCAACAGCCAAGAGGAGCCCAAGGAGACAGGACGCCCTGTTGTAATGTGATCTTCGGGATGAGATCCTGGAATAGAAAAAGCACAGCGGGAAAAGCCAAGGAGGTTCAAGCAGAGTGTGAGACTTTGGATGCTGACACAATACCCTTGCCGGCTTCTTAACGGTAACAAATGCCCCGCCGAAATGCCGGGAACACAGAAAACTGGGTTCTGCGTACATGGAGACTGTACTCTTGCAATGTTTCTGTGAATCTAAACGTATTCTCAATTAAAAAACTCAAATGATATATAAAAAAATTATTCAGGACAAAATACATCACATCAGAGACTGGTCACTCTGGTTGTATTTGTATGGCATCCCTTCACTAAGACTGTTAACCCTCTGGTTTTACTAGAAATTCCAACTCACCTGGGCATGTGCTTCAACGTTATCACTGAAGGATGTGCGTGTGCGTGTGCGTGTGCGTGTGTGTGCGTGTGCGTGACCTTCTAGCAGCCTCTGGCTGGTTTCTCAGCGCCTCTTCAAAGCACATCTCTTACAGGTTGTTACCGTGTCGGGCTCTTTAACATACACCAGGCAGCTTCCGTCGCACCGGCCTTTTCAAGACCGTGCTGCCAGGGCTAATGGGGACACACTTCCATCCTTGTCCTACTCATCTCCTGAGCACTGGATGCAGTCAGCCATCCCCTTCTTCCAGGAGGCATGGGTCTCCTCGGACTTTTCAGAGGCCATGCTCTCCTGGTTTCTCTCACCCCCCGTCTACCCTTCCTGATTTCGTTTGCCAGTTCATTCTCTTCTTTGACATCCAATCACCATCTCAGGGGTCTGATTTCAAAATAGAGTCACTATACACTTCTGAGCCCACTGTCTCCCACCCGGAGGCCTGACTGGCTTCCCAGCATCCACACTTGCCCCTTCGCCCAACTGCCACCAAAGCCGAACCTTCCCGCCACAGCTGAGAGAGATTTGACACACGTAATGAGGTCACATCTTTCCCTCCTAAAACATTCTAATGGCTTCCTGCTGTCCTTAGAGCCAAAAGCCCAGTCTTTATCAAGTCTGGCCCCTAATGACCGTCCAGGTCATACTGGCCCTTAATACCTTTATACTTTATATACCCAGGTCCCAGCAGAGACCCTCACTCACCACTAGGGGGTCCCTGGACACCTTTCCTGTGCAGCCTTGGGTCCTGGTTTTTACCACCAGCCTTCTCCTGTCTCCAGGCCAATGTGATTCCTTCAGCCCTTAGGACCCCAACAACAAACCATGTGCCCTTCTCGTGGTCATTAATTCACTTCTGTGGACCATTTGCCTGTCCATATTTGCTTTTTTGTTTTTTTTCCTACTGGATTGCAGTGGTCTTGGAATCAGGAGACATACCTTCCTATCTTCACCGTCCCAAGAAGGCCTTTGGGGAGGAGTTCAACTCATGCTAAATGGATCACGGTAACCGCAGAAACTACTCCCCTTTATAACCAGTATCTGATGGCAAAACTGACTTACAAATCCTGACTTCTGTTTTTTGTATGTGTTCGTCCCACTCCATTGTAGCAATAATTGTCCGCCTCTTTGAAAACATAATTTCAGCAAATCAGTAGGTGGTGGGAGATTTGTCACTGTCTTTGAACTTGCGACTTTTCTCTTTTTTTTTTTTTTTTTTTTTTAATTTTTTTTTTTCAACGTTTTTTATTTATTTTTGGGACAGAGAGAGACAGAGCATGAACAGGGGAGGGGCAGAGAGAGAGGGAGACACAGAATCGGAAACAGGCTCCAGGCTCCGAGCCATCAGCCCAGAGCCTGACGCGGGGCTCGAACTCACGGACCGCGAGATCGTGACCTGGCTGAAGTCGGACGCTTAACCGACTGCGCCACCCAGGCGCCCCTGAACTTGCGACTTTTTATTTGTTTTTATTTTTAAAAAATGTTTTAAGATTTATTCATTTTTGAGAGAGAGAGAGAGAGAGAGAGAGAGAGAGAGAGTGGGGGAGGGGCCGAGAGAGAAGGAGACACAGAATCCAAAGCAGGCTCTAGGCTCTGAGTAGTCAGCACAGAGCCCGACGCGGGGCTCGAACCCACGAACTGTGAGATCATGATCTGAGCTGAAGTCGGATGCTCAACTGACTGAGCCACCCAGGCGCCCCATTACCTTGTGAATTTTTAGAAATTGAAGACAGTCTGCATCATCGAAGCAGGAAGGAGTTTGAAACAGGGTCATAACAGGTGATCATGTTTGCTGTTGGAATTGTCTCAACGCCAGACAAGCGCTGAAACCTGGGAAGGCCAGGAAACTCAAGCTGAGAGATAAGTGTCCATCGATCGACCCGGCCAGATCGCATGGTACCAGATGGGATTGTCCGCAGATGTGGCTGTGGTGCCCCGTCTTTTGTCTGAGTGCGGAGAAATCGCTGCGTCCTTTGGGGGCTCCATTAGCATTCGGAAGGACATTTTCATCCCTGGGTTCCATAAAATATCATGAATTGGCTTGGAAGTAAGAGTGAAGCTGAGTAAAGCTTTAAGATGAAAATGTATCTAAAGGGATTAAGGTGACATATGGCGGTTCTTGAGGGGAGGAGGGGAGGCGTCTCAGATTTACACGAAATCTGTATTTAGAGCTGAAAGGCGATGCCTCTCCGAGGTGCCCCTGTCCCCCCGAGACCTGGAGGGGGCTCGGCCGGACCAGGGGAGGCTAAATAAAGTTTTTCCTTCTGTGAGGGGCTGGGAGTGACACGGGGAAACCTGATCGCCTTTGTTTCCTATTGAAGACCCTCGGAGAGGAATGCCCACCCTTGTTTGGAGGGCTAATATCCGCTGCGAGACAAGGGGCACCCCTATTGTGCCGGGCAACAGTGGCTCTATTAGAAACATTCAATGCCTTTCCAGGGCTACACGATGTGTCCTGCAATTCCATTTTCTCCGTGACCGCAGGAAAGGGAAATCAGGTAATTAAATGTGAGAAGTCAGAGGCCGGGCTGGGAGCCCTTTCTGCTCAGTTAGCTCTCCCCATGCAGCTGCCCAGCTGTGGCCGGGGGGCCGCACAAAGGCTCCGCGCTGCCCGGCGCACCGCGGAGCGGGCAGCCTCGTTGTCAGGAACCAGCAAGCCAGCCGTGTCCCGCTCCGTGTCCTTCTTCCCATCAACTTGAAAAGCTCCGGCGGGTGGGGGCCCCTGTCGCAGGACACGCTTTATGCTCCGGGCTTCATTGTCCGGGGGCAGATGTCGGAGCCCCGGGGGCGTGGTCGGAGCCCCAAATGGCCAGGAAAAGAGCGCAGGAAGCCGGATGGGGGGGCAGGTGGGGCCGAGAGAAGCCGCGTGGACGCGCCAGGCGCTGGCGCGCGCGGAGCTGACTTTCTGCCTTCGTTCCCCCTTTTCAGGGTTTTTTTTTTTACAGGTGCCTATGGTGCTGGGTATGAGGTCGACACCTTTAAGATGAAAAGAGTCGGATGCTAATTGTACTCGAGGTGTTAGAAAGACTGATCAAGGAATCTAGACCTAAGGCTTATGGCCTTTGGGAAGGACTCGGAACCTGGGGCCGCTGCTGCTGGGGAGGAGCCCACGGGGGTCCAGGCACTGCCCAGAGGGAGCTCAAGGGCCTCGCCTTCCACCCGAGGCTCCAGAAGGGCCGGCACCTGTTCGGTTTGGCTTCATTGGGTTTCAATATAAATAACTATGTTTGACATTTCAATTTAGTTCTTACAGCTTTTAATACATTTTCATACTGTATTCTTCTACAGATAATTTACTTCCCAAGCTTTTGTGATAATAAGAAACTTGATGGGGGGGAAAAAAAAACGTTCTCATTTATGTGTAAATTTTGTTAACTGTGTGATCTGCATAATCATTTTCTCCCAATGTTGCTGGTTCTGAGTTGGCATGTTTAAATTTTATAAGTGAGCAACTATATTTCCTTTTTTTTTTTTTTTTTTAGCCATTAAAGCACAGAGCGATGTGACTTCATGACTTTCATTTTGAAACCGAATGCCTGGACCACGTTGGACGAACACGCTGGTCAAGTTTGGCCACATTTGCGTTTGAAATACTACAGTGCAATTTTATGCGGATTTAGTTTTACCAAAGTGGGATCACACCCCACCCTGCCACCTTCGCAGAACACGGGGCCAGGAAAGGCCTGTGACTATTTGCTGTGTGGCCAGAACTTCCTGGAACCTCGGGCCCTTGTCCAAGCAAAGCAGCTTGGAACAAAGAGCCCGCCTGCCCGTTCTCTCCTGGGCTCCAAGTGTGTTCTCACACCTTCACTTACCAGGTCCCACCCAGGCCAGCCTTGAGCGACACAGTCCAAGAGAGTGTCCCCACCTGCCCCCTCCTTGGATTCTGACCCCCCCTCCCCACAGGGGATTCCCGGGTCCCCGTGTCACACAGGGTGCCTGCACCACAACTTCCTGTTCCCGGGCCCCTTTATTCCTTCCCTTGTTTTCACACCTGCGTCCCTTCCCCTGGGCAATCTGAGACCCAGAGACAGACATGTCCTGCCCCACCAAAGCTTCCGAAATGTTCGTGGACAAACTAAGCCACTGCTTTCCCACCGCTCACACAGCCATGAACGATTTTCTCCCCCCAAACCCTGAAAGAAGCCGTGGACAGTACAAACAACAACGACAACAACGACGAAAAGAATTCCTTGGGGACCATCAGATTTGGAGATAACGTTTTGAACTCAGCCTCTATATTCATCCATGATGATCTGTCCTGGGTTAATTGTATTTTTCAATAAGAAGTAAAAGATAATCCACTCGGTGTAGCAGCTTAAAGCCTGCTTTGCTTCGTTCTTCTGCACTCTGTTTCACAGGTGGAGGGTTCGAGGCTGGGATCCCCCTGGCTATGGTCCGCGGGGTCCTGGGGTCCTGTGGGGCTGCCCTCCCCAGCCCCGTCCACACGCAGGCATCCGTGAGCAAAACGCCCATGTGCAGGGTTGGGATTCAAAGCTACCAAGGAGTGACTATTTTTAAATTTTTTTTTTTTTTTCAACGTTTTTTATTTTATTTTTGGGACAGAGAGAGACAGAGCATGAACGGGGGAGGGGCAGAGAGAGAGGGAGACACAGAATCGGAAACAGGCTCCAGGCTCTGAGCCATCAGCCCAGAGCCTGACGCGGGGCTCGAACTCACGGACCGTGAGATCGTGACCTGGCTGAAGTCGGACGCTTAACCGACTGCGCCACCCAGGCGCCCCGACTATTTTTAAAAGACAAACAGACCTGCTTTCTGATACTGTTAATACAAAATGTCAGCTGGGAGCTTGATTTTAGGGTTGAATACAATTACTTGTTCCTGTTTGACTTGACACATCACAGCTGGGAGCCAAATTTGGTGGGGAAAACCAAATTTCGCGTCGTCCTGCCTGACATGAAGTCAGAACAGTTTGTTTATGAAATCTGTTTGAAATGTGCTGTTCTTGTTTTCAGTTGTCGTACATCGCAAGCCGGGGTTCGCGCGGCGTAGCTCAGAAAACCAAATCACAGAGAAAGTGCAGCAGAAAGCAGATAGCCCGAATTCTCTGAAGGATTTCTGAATATTTATAATCTCCCAACTCTTCTGCAAAACTGTCAGAGAATTATGTGATTTCACGCTCACCCGTGAGAACATGAGCGGAGCGTGATGGGCCGCAAACCCAGGGGTCTCTCCGCCAAAAATGATGCCTTTGAAGACTCTGTCGTTGGGTCTCCTACTTTTCCAAAAGTTCCATGTTTCCTGGTGCAGGAACGTTGTGGATAGCTGGCTTGGTAGAAGCTTGTAAGTGGAGTAGCCATCACGTGCCGTGTAGACACTGCTTTGTTGGCGATGGTGGTAGCGTGTGAGGTGACAGTGAATTTAGTTGTTCTCAATATAAAAAAATAGAATAAAATCGAAGTATGCCTCCGGTGGGAAGGGGTAGACAGGGTTTTCATTCCACAGCTGCAGCAGTGGATTAGCTCTCTAACCAGGCTTCCTCAATAGCTACCCATGTGAAAGGAGATTGAAGGCGAAAACCTTAGGAAACCACTGCCGTCCGAGAACTGTGGACCCAGCTCTGGCCAAACAGGAACCTGGAGGAGACGGGCCCACGGGCTACACAGAGGAGGCTCTCACACATCTCGGAACGCAGAACAAGGGCTCCTGGCCCTAGCGGAGGGAGGTGAGGCCCCCTGGACTGTAGGTGGGGACATGGGGTACACAGTAGGAACTAAATCCGAGAGGAATGGGGCTTTCAGTGAGTTCCCTTTTCTGGTGTCTATGCCAGTGGGTCTGCATTCCCTTGCTTGGAACATTGCAAAGCAAATGAACAAAAGAACCAGGGGCCAAATCCCCCTCTGTCTCAAGAAACATCATCAAGTGGCAGTCAGGTGTGTGCCCTAAGAAGGAAAACGAACTTGTTCAGCGTCTCCTGGGCTGGGACTCCCCGGGTGGTGGTGGGGGTGTTCCTGGGCTGTCCCTCCTGTGCACAGTTTCAGTGCCCTGTGCTGGGACAGGCACAGCCACACAATTACCCTGAAGGAGAGTGAACAGGGTGTGCACAGTAGGAAACTCGGAGGCTCGGCGGTCATTGATGGCAGCTGCAGACAATGAGAGGCTTTGATTGGTGAGGTCCCAGTCCGTCGTGCGTGGTTTCATGGACCTGTTACAGAAAGACAGGAGCAAGAAACCTGAATGTTGACTCAACCTATCCATATTATTGAAAGACAGGTGCAGAATAGAAATGGGGTACTTTAAAATTAGGAATAATTTATGGTTGAAAACCCCAAATCAAATACTCCTTTGCTACTGATCTGCATACTAATAGGTATCTTAGTAGTTAATTACAATGTAGATATCCAATATATTCGCCTTTTAATTCGACAACGTCATTGCTTTAAATGAAGTTAGTTATGCCACGATTAAGCAATGCCATTTGTGAAAGGTGAGTGGACAAATGCGGTCTAGCAACAAAGGTTTATGCTTTTTAAAAAATTATTTGAATGCCAATCTCCATCAAGCGCAAGGCAGAATTCCGATATGAAATACATATTTTTCAAGGTCCCACTTGACGGGCTATTTGGGAGAAATGTACTGAACACGTTCAACGTAGAATAAGAAAGAAAGGTCTGTATTTACCCAGGTAGCAAGACATAGGTGTGGATCCACCCCTCCTCCCTCACCCCCCCCCCCCCAAATACGTCAAATCCAACCTAGTCTTTCTAGTTGATAGGAATATCTAAAATAATAATAATAATCAAATGTTGTTTTAAAAACAAGGTACTGCCCAGTATTCAAGGACTTACAGTGGTGGGAAGGTCTAGACAGTGTAAAGAAAACCACCTCTGGAAAGCCGAATGCCTGGCGGTCCCTGCCATGGCACCAGGTGCCCACCTGCCACCAAGCAGACCTGTGTTCTGCGGGGTCATTTATTCATGGCCTCTGCGGTGTCCTCTTGGATTTCCCATCCCTCTCTCAGCGTGGCCACCTCTCTGCTGTGCTCAGGTGCGATGGCTTTCTGTCCATGCGGGACTCCGAGGGGTAGCAAGGGAGGGTCCCGGGCAGCCTGGAAGGGCTGGAGACCCGTGGCCGTGCTTGGTCTGACTTCTCTGTGTCCATGCTGTCTTCGTTTGGGCCATTATGACACAACTTGCACAAATCTGGTTCGAGCCCTTCCTGCTCAAGGTTGTCATCCGGCAGAGGACCAGGTAGGTGTGGGGATGTGTAGGTGGGCTCAGCTCTGGATGAGAGGTGGTAATTCCCCACCTTCTGAGTCTCCAGAACTCTGTCTTGTGCAAACTTTGCTCTGAGTATTGTCGGTCCCAAAGAGCACAGTGGCTTCCCCCGCCCCCACCCGGACTGTGAACTCCTACAGGGAGTAGTGTAAGCTGGGAAACTTCTGTCTCATCCCTTTCCGGGAGGAGGAGATACTCAGCACGCCCTCAGGACTCTGATGCCAGCCCAGCTCGGTCTCACCCGCTGTGGAGTCCCCAGTGTCCCGGAGGGGAGGTGACACTTCCAGAGGGACAGGGTAGGAGGCAGACTGGGCCCACTGACAGCACCCAGGGCCTCTGTCCCTTGGATCTGGGAAATCTGGAGGTCTCCACAAAGGGAGGCCCGACAGGAAGCTTCACTTTCTGGACCCTTCCCTTGCACAGGCCCCTTTCCGGGTCTGGGGAGGCATCTCAGAAAGGGCTGTATGCTTTCTTTCTTTAAGTGAGCAAATACAGGCACCTACATGCCTGAGTAGACCCTCGCCCTGCACTGTATAAGCCTCAGGTCCCACGAGGCCTGGGATCCTCGTGCCCCGGGTGGGATTTCCTTCACAGGAAACCCAGGAACTTCCTAGTGTGGATCAGATCAGGAGCATTTAGAAAACAGTGCAGACTGCAGTATCCTATTTCAACTTGCCGCTAAAACCTGTGCTCCATTCTCCAAACTCTTCTAGCCCCTGCCCTCTCCCCCTGTAATTCTTCCAGCCAGTCAGGACCTACTGGTTTCTAAGAAGACAAGAAATTGGTCAGAGTAATGATTCGGTAGTCAAGGGTTCATCGGGGGCCGAGGTTAGTAGGAAAGAGCTAATCTCCCAATCCTCACTCCTTCCCTTTGTTTTACTCTAACAAAACCCATCGCCTTTCTTCCAATTACTATAAAAATCATAATGCTCAATATTTGAAAAACTTGTAAAATATAAATTCCTTCCAGGAAAGGAAGACAATAGAAATCATCCCTAAATTCCTCTTCCAAAAAACCTACCTTTGCTGTATCTTTCCATTGATTTTACTATATAGATGCACGCATATACATGTGTTCTGGGTCGAATTGGGTCCCCCCGCAAAAGATAAGTTCAAGTCCTAACCGCTGGTACCTGTGGGTGAGACTGTATTTGGAAGTAGGGTCTTTGCAGTTATAATCAAGTTGGGACCATGCTGGATTAGGATGGGCCTGAAATCCAATGACTGAAATGCTTATGTCAGAAAACATGGAAAAACGTGAAGATGGGTGTACAAACTGGAGTTACACGGCCACAAGCCAAGGAACACCAAGGACTGCCAATAACCAGCAGCAGCTAGAAGACGCACGGGTGGATTCTGTTCTAGAGCCTTCAGAGGGAGGACGGCCCTGCAGACACCTTGCTTTCAGACTTCTATCTTCCAGAACTGTTGGAAACTAAATTTCTGTTGGTTTAAGTTACTCTGTTTATAAAAATTTGTTATGGTAGCCCTGGGAAATTGATACAACGCATTTTACAAAAATAAGATCCTTTGATATATACTATTATATGTGTGGATGATGACTCAACAGTGCATTACTGATGGTTTTCCATGTCGCTGTTTCACCTTAACAATCCTTTTAATAGGTGCTTGGTTTCTATTAAATGCATAAACATGATTTATTTACCAAGTGAAAACAACAACAACAAAACAAAACAAACAAACAAAAAAACAGTGCAGAGGGAGTCTCCAGGAGACCCTTTCCTGTGCACAGGGATGTGCCCGCAAGCTTCTTTGTCCTGTGCCCAGGGATGACATAGCCAGGGGCTCCTGCCAGTCCCAGGTCATGCTTTTCTTGCCTTGAATGGTGACATTCACAGAGCTGAGCATCGCAGATCCTGTGCGAGATCAACCCCGCTCAACCTTCCCTGAGACTGGAAATGTGCACTCGTGTGTCTGTTTTCTGCAGAGGCAGACGCCTGGCTCCCCTGCCCTAAGGGCAACGGGCCCCGCGGTGCCAAATAAACCTACCAGGTCATCCTCCCCACCCAGCTGTCACCCGAGATGTCAGCCCTTACATCACTGCTTCTATCCACCGAGGGGCCTGTCCACGGCTGTCGGCTCCCTCTAAATACCAGATCGACGGCGAGTGTTCCTGGACATCAATTCCAAAATAAAGACAAAACCTGACCCCAGATAATTTTATGTGGATGGGCGTGTATCTCTCAGGCATCCAATATCATCATTTACCTCTCAGGGCTCGGTGAGCTTCTAAGTCAGTTACGTGTGGTACCCGCTGAGTTATTTCTCTGCTGCAAACTTTTCCTTCCTCGATTTCAAGCTACCAGTGGTTTAACGACAGGCTTGCAGATTCCTGACCTAAAGGACGGGCTCTCGTGAGCCTGTCTGGGCTGGGGCAGCCCTCTCCTGGGTCACTCAAATGCGACCTTGGGAAAATCCACCTTTCTTGCCCCTCGCCATGGATTCTCATACAGGGAAGAGTGTAGGCTTTGCCCCAGTCTTTCTTCACCCACAGGTAGGGGTGGCCACGCCTGACTGCTGGGTGCAGGAGGGAACGGATGGCCACGGCCACTGCTGGCTTCACTCCTGCCCCTCCCACAGCCACCAGCAACCGTCCAGACCACTCAGGACAGCGCGGCAGGGGCCTCCCAGGCTTAGCGACGGGCATTTTGTGCTTACGCAGTGCAGACGACCAGGCCCCTTCCGGCCGTGGCCTCACTGGCAGGAAGGTGAAGGATGCTGGCAGGTGCCCAGGGAGAGGTCTCTCTCCCCACTGCTCAACGAGGGCCAGGAGAACGCCAAGAAGCCAAGGTCGTGCCCCTGGAGGAGCCACGGGCCGGACACCTGTCCACTTACTCTCCTTTCACAGCAGAGGAAGCAAACCAGAACAACAAAGCTGCAGTGGGCGTTTCTTGTGTGAATATTTAATTGGGGGGCCAATGAAAGCTGAGAGGAACGCCCACATCTGTGCCGGATGGAGCTGGTATTTGCATACCGTTCTACTCATTTACATAATTGTCTGTATCTCTTCTAGTCTGCTCTTTGCTCCGCGTCTGTCTCTCGGCTATCTAGTATCCGTGTCCCCAAAGCCACTCTCTGCCTTTAAGAATAAGTACTTGAACCTCAAATGTTTTCAGACTTACCGCGCGCGCACTTTAAAGTGACTTCTAGAGCGACTTCACGTTTAGAGCGATTTTAAAATGAGGTTCAGAAAATATTGATAAGCTTGAGGTTTTTGAATGCTGTGTTAGCATGAAAATAAATCTACTTTAAAATTATGCAAGACTGGCGTTTAGAATTCAGAAACAGTGTGTGTTGGTGGGGGCAGAATATTTCGATGCTTCAGCTGATAACCTGCGGTGTGTATTTACTTGCATTAGATCCTCGGAGGTGCGTTCAATTAAAAGGAGAGAAGAGACGTGATCTCTGGCTTGTTTGTATGTTTGTCTGTTTTTATAAGTGGGTTATAACAGGAAGTCTGGAGATAGTAATCCCAGCCCAGACTGCTTTATTTTGGAACAAGCACACATTCTACATCTAATACGTTAAACCGAGATTAATGGTGAGTTTTAATTATCCGTATGAATCTATAGCCATGTCTAGAGGAAAAACTCCTCTCTGATCCTGTGCCTTTCGTTCTTATGATTCCTTTTCCTCCTTCTACTTTCTGAGCTCACCGCCAAGATCACCCAAAACAAGCATCTTAAAGTCTTCATTCGAGGTGGTTTCCTCTGACCCAGACCTATCTAGAGACGGATAAAAGACGCCCGTGTCCAAGCAGCCGGCGTTCAAGGCTCCATCTGTTCGTACAGCGTGTGTGAGAATGGTCTGCACCAGTGTGCTTCTCGAAAGGAGTGGGAGGTTCCTTTCGTTTTACTTTTGAAACTTTGAAATGAATTCCGTGACGAGAAGTCTGTGCCCGAAAGCCTAGATTCGGGCCTTCCCACCCCTCGTGCGTGGGGGAGCTGGCCGTCGGGAGAGGAGGTGGGCCCTCATTTTCCTTCTGTGCTGATCCAAATGCAAGCCTGTTTGGACTGACCCAGGGTGCAGAGCTCAGAGTTGGGGCGGTGGGTGGGGCGCAGAGCCAGTGGGAGTTCATCCTGTTCGCGGATCACTAGGGGGCAGAACTGTCGCCCAGGGAGGCTTGGAGGACCCATCCCCAGGACTTCTGGGGACAGAAGTCAAGCAATCGGGGCAAAATGTTGCATTTTACCCAGAACACAGGCTGATAGGAAAACTCATTTTCTGTTGTCAGGAAACTTCTCTTTCTATGGTGAAAAAAGTAAGAAACACCGTGCGCATTCTCAGAGATGCAAACTGCCATTCTCATGTAACTTTTTTTTTTGCCAGAAGGGACAAATATTCTGCATACACATGCATCTACATTTACTGTGTTATTTCTCAAACCTGACCCATTTACAGATGTCACTGAACTGCGGCCACCAAGGGGTGCCATCCTCCTCCTGATGCAGACAATGCTGTCAATCAGCCACCCGCTGCCTGGTCCCAGGGCTTTGTCCTCAGGTCCCCACTGTGTCCGGGCAAACATCTGAGCTTTTTGCGGGAGGGGGTTTGCACAGGGTTTTCTGGGGAAGAGAGCCCACTTAATTGTTAACTCCTTGTCTACACGTAGCATCTGTTGACATTAGTAATGTAATTGCACTGATAATGAGCTCGTTGACTTGGTGTGTAGGGAATAATCAGTCAGGACATCACATTTGTCTTGCTTTACTTGACGGCCCGTCTCCCACACTGAATAGACAATGTGGGCACGGCCATTGTTTCAAGGAAATGAACCAACACAAGCCTCCTCCCCATCCCCCCCCCCCCCTTGCGGAGAAGGGTAGCGCCTCCACCCTGTCACCAGACGGGGACGGTTTTCAGAAGGAGCACAGACATGGCGTCTCTAGGACCCACCAGGTCTCTGACTCTATTTCCCAGGAGTGAGCAGTCTGCACGTGACTCACCTCCTCCGATCACAGAAAGACCAGGGGCGGCCAGGCTGGAGGTAAATTTCAGTTTCAAAAGCACGAGACTGACACTGGCAGTAGAGGTAGGTGGTTGCCCGGGGGGGCCACCAGACCCATGTGCCAGTAGAAAGTGTGATGTGTGGTGAAAAGTCCCTTTCCGGGGCTGAAACCTTGCACTCTGTGACAGGCAGGCAGCGATAAACAAGAGAGTGGGATGAGAACGTCAAGTTCAAGGAAGTAACGTAGGATATATTCTTCTGTTTCTTCTTTTTAAAATTTTTTTTAATGTTTATTTATTTTTGACAGAGAGAGAGAGAGAGACAGAGCATGAGCGGGGGGAGGGGCAGAGAAAGAGGGAGACACAGAACCCGAAGCAGGCTCCAGGCTCCTAGCTGTCCACACAGAGCCCGACGCAGGGCTCGAACTCATGGACCACGAGATCATGACCTGAGCCAAAGTCAGACGCTCAGCCGACTGAGCCCCCGCCAGGCGCCCCTCTTCTGTTTCTTCTTTATTCCCTTCTCCAACTTCACCTGAACTGGCTCTCCTTCCCTGGCGTGGACCCTCAACCTCCCAGCAGCCAGTGCCTGTGGCCCCATGGGGCAGCCGGTCCTGGCGGGAAGGGACACAGGGGTGGGCCCACGTCACCTGCCTGCCGACCTCAGGCTTGGGCTCCCTGCCCTGTTTTTTCTCTCCGTAACTTCGAGAGAGAGGAAACTGAATCTATTTTCCTTAACACTAATCAGTTCTGACATCACATTTATTTCATCGAAGCCTGATCCTCACCCGAAGTTTATCACTGTTTTTTTTTCATTCCTTCTTTCTCTCTCTTGGGAACACACACACACACACACACACACACACACACACACAGAAAGCAATGCAGGTGTGAAGGAAGTCCCTTATCTTTACAATAGTTCACTCATTGCCCAAGCTGTCCCCTTCTGATGTCCCCTTGTCCATCACGTGATGGAAGGGGACCTGAAACATACACTGCCATCCATCTATATCCTTCCACCCAGTGGCAGAGTGGGTGATGCCCACAGCTAGCCAGGATTGTGCCTCCTGCCAGCCCACAGCCGGCCCTTTCTGCAAATTCACAAACAAGGGAAACTTGTTTATGAGTCTTCTTTTCTTTTCCTTTTTAATGTTTATTTATTTATTTTTGGAAGAGAGACAGAGAGCAAGCAGGGAAGGGGCAGGGAGAGACAGAGGGACAATCCCAAGCAGACTCCATGTTGTCGACACAGAGCCGGAAGCGAGGCTTGAACTCACGCTCCCGGAGATCATGGCCTGAGCCGAAAACAAGAGTCAGGCGCTTAACCGACTGAGCCCCCCAGGTGCCCCCATTAGTTTTTGTACCTGTTTCTGCGAGCAAGTGGACAGTTTGGCTGGAAGGGACAGCCTACAACCATAGATACAGCTGCGGCTTCAGATGTAGAAGCAGATGTAGCTGTGGTGTGTGTTTCATGTGTATTATCTGGAGACGCACGTTAGCAAGAAGATACTGTTTAAAATGTCAGTAAAGTGGGGCTTCACTCCCGTGTCACTAGTGCCTTGCAAACATCACCGCAAGTGTCGTTACAGTCTGAAATTTGACCAGAAGTTCCTTGGAGTAAATCTCCCCGCAAGAATTTTGCACCGTTAAGTATCATTGGACCGTTAGCCAGAGACATGTGATACCCACTTCCTCTCCCGGTCGCAGCGATCCTGTGCCTCAGAGGAAGGAGGCGGACGGCAGCGAAAGAGGCACGCCGTACCCCCCGCCTGCCCCACTCTCCGTGTTGTTACACTATAAACAACAAGCATAAATCAGAGCCCCAATAACTTCTGCAAATTTTGAGAGTCACTGGTGAACTTGGAGACTGACATGGAAGGGAGGATCGGGGATATGTGATAGCTTATTTTTTATCTATTTCTTATTTTTCTTATTTTCTTATTTTTTCTTATTTTCTTATTTTCTTATTTATCTATTTTCTTATTTTTTAATTTTTTTAAATGTTTATTTGGAGAGAGCGAGCACGAGCGCATGTGTCAGGATGGGGAGAGAGAGAGAGAGGGAGACAGAGAGCCCCCAGCCGGCTCTTGGTTGTTGTCAGAGCCTGTCAGCACAGAGCCCGACGCACGGCTGGATCTCGTGAACCATGAGATCGTGACCTGAGCTGAAATGGAGACTTGGCCGCTTGACCAGCTGAGCCCCCAGGTGCCCCAACACTAAGTTTATATTCTTGCATATTTGTCAACCAGACTATGCGTGTGGTTGCCGATTCAGATCAATTTCCATTATGACGAGGAAGGAAACCTAAATATGATATTTAAGAGTTCAACACAGGGCTTCAGGTAGATGTATGTCACGTCGACTTCTGTGGTACTGAGCGCACAGGGCCATCCAGATGGGTCTTTCAGTCATTCGTCTTCTCAAGTTCAACAACAAATAATGAGTTAAAAAAAGACAAGGAACGGTGCATATACTCGTCACCCACTGAACGTAAATTTGCACGGTGTTCAGAGCAGGGTGCTACTGTGAGAGTGCTCAAGGAAAATGACAGATACATCACACAGCGGCGAATGTCTGTGTGGAGTCTTCTGACGGGCCACATAAGGAGCTTATCTTAAGCCCTTGAACAAAGAAAAAGCTCCCTAAAATAAAAGACTGTATGCTAAGCCTAACTAATCCCTACACAAGTTAATATTAAAGCAAATAGTGGAAACAAAGAAGAAGTTTATAATTCCCTGCTTGATTGCTGGCCTCTATGTAACACGTCCTTTCACGAGTGTTCGAGCGCCGTGAAGTTATTCCGAAAGCAGAAGGCAGCGCTGTGTGTTTGGGGTATTGGCAACAGGTGTCTTGTTATGCAAGTTGTTTTTAACTGGTC
Organism: Panthera onca; assembly: GCF_046562875.1. Taxonomy (NCBI): domain Eukaryota; kingdom Metazoa; phylum Chordata; class Mammalia; order Carnivora; family Felidae; genus Panthera; species Panthera onca. The sequence goes on along the minus strand of NC_138339.1, from coordinate 3,010,314 downwards.
TTTATAAATACGCAAGTAGGTTGAAGCAGATAAAGTAAGAAGGATTTTAACTAAAAAAAAAATAATAATAACACACATTGGGAAAATGAAAAGGCAGTTAGGACTTAATTAGAATTATTAGCAGTGGTATGTCACTGCTGTTACTATTACAGTGAAATGAATTTTCTAAAATCCTTAGGTATTAAAGCAAACGTATGTGCGTAATCTGGCACTTAGTCTGCACACCTGTTCTGTGGCGGTTGTTTATTGTTTTGTCGTTGAAACAACCGTGGATTTTGGAAGAGCAGGCGCAGGAGAACGCGTTGCCTGTTGCATTTTGTTAGTTGGTACTTGCTTGATGGGATCAAGACCAGGGTAGGGTCCAAAGAAAGTGCCCTTTTTGAACCTCAGAACCCTAGAGGAAGGAGCCTTTTCAAACTGAACAGAAGAACAGGCCCTCCAGGGGCCTTGGGGGGGGCAAGGGGTGACTTCAAAGGTGGGGGTACATGGGCAGGACTGCCGGGCACTGGCTCTGGACCCCGTCCACCACCACAGCAAAAGTCAAAAGGCCTTCCCTCCCTTCCCCTCTTTTCCCTCCTCCTCCTCCCTTCCCCCTCCTTTCCCTCCTCCTTCTGTCCTTCTTCCTCCCCTTCCCTCTCCCCTCTCCCCCCTCTTCCTCCCCTCCTCCTCTTTTCCCTCCTCCTCTCCCTCCCCTCCCTACCTTCCTGCTCTCCTCCCCTCCTCCCTTCACCTCCTCCTCTTTCACTTTATCTCCTTCCCCTCCTCCCCTATCTCCTCCTCCCCCTTCCCTTTACAGTCCCCCTCCTCTTGTCCTCTTCTTCCTACTTGGTCTTTTCGTACTATATTAGCGTAATAAAAATTTCAACAGCTAGAGCTCAGACACACGAAAACACCTTCAAAACTACTGTCCTGGGAAAAACTAAGAACATGTCACAGCCAGAGATCGACACGATTCCCTTTGAAGGGAGGCAACGAGTCACAACAGCCATGATGAACGTTCTAGCCACAGGACAACCTAGCGCTCACCGTCCAGGTTGCCGATTTCCTTTAAAGCTTAAAGGAGGAGTGTGGGGTCTGGAAATGGTCCCAGGCTCATCCCTGCTGTCGGCAAGTCAAGCTATGAGGTAGAGGAGCCCTGGATGGAGGAAAACATGTCTGGGGGCCCAGCTTCGTCTAGAACCACCCCTCACCGCCCGTCGCTGGAACCCAGAACTGCGCGTGGTGCCCCCTCAGGTGTGCCCGTCCCAGGTTGTTTGTTGAGCAAGTGCAGCATCAGACACAGTCAGAATTCCTGAGGAAATTGCGGCAAATTCAGTTCCTCAGAAGGAATAAAGGAAAGACCATTTCTGCTGGTGGCGTGGGACTGGAGTCATGGGCTTCGTTCACAAACGACTTCACTCGGTTGTCAGGACACTTAAATACAGGTCTTTGCAGATTTTCCTTCAACAGCTTTTGAACCCAGATGCGTGCATCTGACCCAACATGACTGTGATGTAATGAAATCGTGATGAAATGTATCTTTACAAACTGTTAATATGAACAGAGACATGGATGTCACCAATGAGTATTCTTGAGATAGATAAAGGGGGTTAAGGTTACAGATGGCCAATCCATCTGGAATCCCAGTTGGGGTCCTTCCCAGGTGGGTCACTTCCTTGTGTCTCACTATCATCTCCAAAATAGGCAAGAGGTAGGAATCACACCCATTCCCAAGACGTCCCATTCATGCATCCAGCCATTTATTCAACAGCATTTATTACTTCTTTTTTAAAAATTATTTATTTATTTTGAGAGAGAGAGAGAGAGAGAGAGAGAGGGCATGCACAAGTGTGGGAGAGACAGAGAGAGAGGGAGAGAGGGAATCCCAAGCAGGCCCTGAGCTGTCAGAGCAGAGCCCATCGTGGGGCTTGAACCCATGAACCCATGAGATCATGACCTGAGCCAAAACCAACAGCCAGACACTTAACTGACTGAGCCACCAGTTGCCCTTATTACTTGCTTCTGCCTCCTATGCTTACTCAGTTCTAAGCACTTTGCTTGCACTGTGTTATCTAATGATACACATGAAAGTACTTTACATGAAGCCAGGGTACGTACAAATAAGCAGTGGCTTGTTAATAGTATTTTTTTAAATATTTACTTACTGTCTATCTTCACTTATTCCTGATGCATTGGGAAACAAAATAACTTTGATAAAACATGGGGGAGATGTAACCTTCTTTTACGCAGAATTGTACCTTAAAAACACCAGATAAATGGCTATCCGTTTTAGTTTTCAATATTTTCTGACCATCTTGAGAAAGCCAAGCATGTGGGATACCAGCCTTTCTTGTAAAAAAGTGTAAACTAGTGTTTAACCTACATGCCAATTTTTCCAGATAAAGTCAAATCATCTGTTAGGTTTTGATGGAGTTGATGAACATCTGGTCAACCGTAGGAGTGAAGATTAAAGTCCTGTGGGGAAGACCATATAGACACAGCTCCTTGATTCATGAGCAAGGACTTCCTCAGTGCTATATACACTGTAATCATGTTGGCCATTTAATTAAGGTTTTGTAAGTCCAAATTAAAAAAAATAAAAAAAAAAAAACCACATTTGTCTTAACTGCACACTTGGGGACTAAGCCTGAAAGCACCTTGTGACGGAACCGTGGGATCGGGCTCTGAACAGTTAGACAAAGAGGAAAAGTATGGACTCCAAAAAAGAATGCCATGTGTTCACTGCTTCCATACATGATACCAAAATCCAAGAAGACTGAATTAAGATCTTTCCTTGGAACCAGACACAATATGTGGTATATTTCCATAGAGGTAGACTTATTTCCAGGGTCTCCAACTGAGACTAAGGGAGGGATATCTTTGAGTAAGGGGGAGATCGGGGTTGACCTACTCAGAACTTACTGCAAAAAGGCCTTTGCTGTGGCAGCTCTTGGAACCATGAGCACGCCCGCCTCCAATGGTCACTCCAAGGAGAGATGACTCAGGTGTTTCTTTGGAATCTGGGTGCTCCTAAGCATTGCTCTATGGCTTTGTTCCATCCAATCAACTCTGCTGAACTGAGTGCCTTCACGAGCAAAATGGACAGAGGTCACTACCCTTCAGGATGTGCTGAGCATTAAGTCAGATGATGTGGAATCCCACCTCAGTGCTCAGGCTGCTTCCTGTCTTTTCCCTGCCTTCTCCAGCACCCAGCCAGTCTGCTTGTCCGTAGCTCTACCCTGAACATTGTCCTCAAGCAACTTAACGCTATTTTCTATCATTCAATGCCTGGAGTTTTATTCAAAAGGAACCTTGAGGATTATTTTGGGTGGTTACAGAGACTAATAAAATGCTTGGCAGGTGGTTGAATGTTGTGGTGAGCTAATGTCTCAAAAGTCTTTCAGGGAGGGGGGATGAAAATGATTCCCAGGAATATTCATAATGTTTAAAATAGGCACTGGTAGTAATTGGGTATATGCAGAATTTTATCCGATTATACAATTTGATTACAAATTCTGACATCACAATTATAAAAAGAACTTGCCGTTATTAAAAATGGAACTTTTTCTCAAATATCTATCATCTCCTTCTTTTAAATTTCTTGACAATAAAATTCAGGTAATGAGAATGCTCTTATAAAAAAATACTCTTGGGACTATGAGGCAGTAAAACTTTATTCAAACTCATTACAAAGCTTTAAAATAAAAGGCATTCTACTTCAACATTTATTGAGTAGACTTTTTTGGTGTGCGTGTGTGTGTGTGTGTGTGTGCAGAGTGGGGAACGCCACGGTCTCTTTAGGCACACAAAACACAGTTTCCCCTTTTATACTAAAAGAGCCAAGACAAAAGATGGCGGGCTTGTTGTGTTTAGCACTGAGATAAGTCTCAGGGGTCTAGAGGAAGCTCAGAGATGGTCTAGGGCAGCCACTCACTTTCTCCTTGAAGAGTAAAAGACATGGAGCCCTGCGAGGGGGCGGCTGATCCCCGTGTCTCAGCCGGGCACATGGAGAGCAGGGGAGGACACTCCAGCAGTGACTTGACTCTCCATCCGGAAGCTCACCGCCAGCCTGCATACCACCTAAGACAGCCGGCTCAGGACCCCAGAGCAGAGAACCAGCTGTGTGCCCACATTTGATCGGAGAGTAGTCTACACACAGGGCTGTGGGGCGGGGGCGGTCGTAGAAATAAAAGGACATGCTTTCTGTTTCTCCTGGCACATCGCTCTGTCCTGAGATCTGCTCCTCTTGGGCCATGTGGCCTGGTAACATCCAGAAAGGCGGTTCCTCTGAGGGGTCTTCTCATCATGGGGGCTTGTCACCATCCTGCACACGTCTGAGCCCACCTGGCCCGTTGTCCCCGGTGGCCGATATTTTGTCCGTCTTCCCCCTGCGGGGACCCTGCTTGCCTTCTCTCTGCTCGGGCAGCAGTGCGGGCATGCGAGGGGCTCTCCACAAGGGATCTGCGTCTTGTCAATGGTTTAAGGGGAGATCGGTGCCCAGATGATGCCACAATACAAGGTTCTTTCACGGGAGAAAATACTGTCTCCAAATGTGACAATGACTGCACCTTAGGGTACCATCGGTTTTAGAATTTTGGATACCGTGGCTATCGACACCTTGGAGCCCACTTGAACTCTCGAATTAGACACCGAGGCTTCCAAGCGAACACTGCTTCTCGCCAGCCCCACAGCTGGGCTGCCGCCCATTCCAAGGTCATGGCCTGTGGCAGCAGGACCTCCCCTTCCTGTGAATGAGGTGAGTTCAAAGCCCCGATCTCCAGCACTCGTTTCCTAAATGCTCCCTCCGTGCTTCCCTTAGATGCTGCGAGGATCTGCCTCAGTCAGTGCTCTCCCACCCAATCACGTTTCTCACCACGTAACCACATTCGGCGTCTCTTTGCATCGAATCCCCTGAAACCCCATGCTGTCCACCAGGGTCAGACCTACACCCCCCAGCGTGTGCTGGCCATCCCGACCGGTGGGCACGTTCGAAGCCTCGCTGACTTCTTAATCCCCTCTCTCCAGTGCCTTTCCTTTGTGGATTTCTTAGTTCCTATTTCTGATGCAGCACGCCATCTGTCCATACACAAACGCTCAAAACCTTGTGGGCTTCCGTGACTCCCCTTCTGCCTTCTCCCCCGAACGCTGCGTGGTGATCTGTTCTGCTTCTGCTGCTTCTCAGTACAGTCCTTGGGCCACCCTCCTGGACCACAGGTGCTGCTCCCTGCTTATCTCCCTGACTCAGCTCTCTCTCCGACCTACTCCGTCCTGCACAAATCTAGGCAATGATATTTTAAAAAATTTCTTCAGATGTGCATAGGATCGTGTTATACTCACTCAGAACCAACATCGGCTGGCTTCCTAAGCCACTCCACCCGGCTTCCAGAACCGGGGCGGTCTTCACCGTGACCCCCCACCCCCCCCCCAGTGCTGTATGCTCCACCCTCCATCCACCTCCTTGGTCCCCGGTGGATGGAGCTGCCAGGGTCTCCACATCTGCCCAAACCTGCTGCTTCCAGAGTCCTGCTCACATGGTGTCCCCAGCGCAGTGTGTGTGACTGAGGCAGTGAGTGCCCATGTCTCTCCCATACTTCATGCACATGGGCCATTGAGACGGGGGGATCCATATTGGAATTCAGGCCACCGTTGATTTTATTTACCAAATTTACCACCTGTTGGCCACATGCCAAACACTCTGGCTGTATTATCCCTTGTAACGCATACAATAACCTTCCAAAATGGACATGATGATCCCCATCTTGCAGACAAAGAAACTGCAGCTTAGATCGAATATTGAAGACAGAGTCACAGAATCTATCAAGGCACGTGGAGTAGGTCAAGGAAATCACTTAATAGTAACGAATTCCTATAAAATCAGTAAAGAATAGAAGGGTCAAGGAAAGTTGTAATTTACATTGAGATGATATTCCTCTGGACAAAGTACCCTTAGATTTTATATCCATAGAGTAGATTTTCCGACTGCTGTAAGCAGAGTGGAAGAAGGCATTTGCATGGGAAAGAGCGACTGAAGAACCATCCCAGGGGCCGCTGGAGGGGTCACGGCGCCGAACTGGCACCTGCAGAAGACAGGGCCATGCGTAAACCCCGCACTGTCATTCGACGCTGTGGGCCTGCCCGAGTGTGCCCTTCTCTGTGCTCCCTACAGACCCACCATCCCCATTTCCGGGAGAGGAAGGTGAGGTTGTGCCTAGTCCTCATGTCCCTGATTGCCACTCATCTCGAGATCCTAAGCCCTGAGCTCCGAGCAGACCTCTTTCCTTCCCCACCTCTGTGATCTCCACAGCCTGCATTTCCCTCTGCCTCACTGACGATTCCTTCCGGGTCCCAGTCTCCCTCATGTTCCTGAGGTCCTCCCCATGTCCTGTCCTCCCTGTCAACCCAGTGCACCTCCCCTGAGCCCAAGCCCTGAGCTAGCAGCTCTCTATGTGTTGGTGATGGCAAGTCACTTTGTCTGCTCATACTGTTCACCGGAGCTCCTGGCTCACGATTCCAGATTTCTAGTAGGCATTTCCAAGTGACGCCTCGGGAAATGGGAAATGTCCTACACCTTGCCTACCCTGGAGCCTGGGGCACATCCTCCTTGTTTCCCAAGAGACACATCTCAGAGATTGGCAAGTGGTATTACTGTTTTTAATGTGTATTTATTTATTTTGAGGGAGAGAGAGAGAGAGAGAGAGAGAGAGAATCCCAAGTGGGTTCTGCACTGACTGTGAGACTCAATCTCATAAACCAAGAGATCATGACCTCAGCTGAAGTCAAGAGTGGAACGCTTATCTGACTGAGCTACCCAGGTGACCCAATGGTATTATTATTTTTAATTGTCGAAATAGCAGCTAAATTAAACTCGAACTAGACTTAGTGAATCCAGATGGGACAAATCCAGCCATCCTGTAGTGACCATGTGGATCTAGTCTCCATTAGAACTTGACCTTAATGGAGGCCTTAGGCAATTCTAGACGGCTAAGGCAAAATAATAACTCTTGATGCCGAAGATGTGCACATTTCAGAAGATCCACTGATGGTTGACTAGACCACATCCAGGTACATATACAAGTTATGTGATTTTACACATTTTAGTATCACTGGTAAACGGGTATTACGTTTAAAAAATACATTCAGCACGAGGAATGTGGAAGTCACCTTTGTAAACAAAGAACAAAAGGGAACACTGAAGTTATACCAGAATAATATTGTGCTCTTTACTTTTCACATGAGGGGTTTTGAGAGGCTAAAAGAAAGCATCAGAGACGTTTCCCTACAGATGTCCTAAGGTCCCCAACGCGTCGTGAGCAGAGCGCCTGGTCTGTGGGCAACTCTCCGTGGTGCCTTGGGGATCACTTCTGTAGATGCGTTCAGTGACTAGCCAGCAAGTGTGAAATCAATGTCGGTATCACGGATGGGAAGATGATAAAATGAATCTCTACCCTTAAGGCTTTGGGTGAAAATGAATAACCGAATAGAAAACCGGATGGATAACACCTTCAGGCTTGTATAGAAGGCTCTTGATCGGGGCTGAGGGAGATTTGAAACCTCACCCCACAGACACCGGGCAGTAGTCCCTGACACTGACTCAGCACACACTGCCTGGCAGACACTGAGCTCTGTCCACTCACTTGCCCACAATGAGCCTGAGCTCTAATGTAGGGACTGAGAGGTCCAGGTCAGAGGTAACACTACTAGCTCAAGGTCATAGGAAGGGAAGTGACGGGGTTACTGGAAAACCTGGGTAGCTTAAGTGTAGCCACCAGAGAATAGTCTTGGCCAGTATTCATGACCTTGAGGAGACATTTTTTATCCTTGGAACTCGGTTCTCTCAGATCTGAAAATGGGAAGAGCATCTCGCCATAACCAGTGGGAACTACGTGTGAAGCCGACGTGAAACCCCAGCTCAGCACATTCAGGCCGAACTCATGAAAGGCAGGTTCCCTCCATTTCCCATAATCCTGAACAGATCTTATAATGTGAGGAAGGGAAACAAATCCTGAAGGTCCAATGGAACGTACACGTAGGTGACAGTCACAAAACACTCTTCATCCTAATTATACACGATAACGAAAAGACATTGACCACTTTTCATTTAATTTATTTGCAGGTTTTCTTTTTTATAATTCCCACATCTACATTAGGAGGTAGTTATTGCCGTCTCTGCAGAAAAAAAAAATGAATTTGAGAGAATATAAAATGAGAATCGATTCTAGGTCATAGTAACAAGTAACATGTAAATCATGTGGAACCGGTAACATGAGCGTCTATACCATCAGGTTTATTCAAAATCTCAGCAGCTCAGTCCATTGGATACAGCTCTGTATTTGAACACATTTTCCCTTAAAGCCCAGAGTAGTATTACAAATGGCCGATGGGCCAGTAGAACCGAATCCCCATACCCACCTATGGTTTATCTCTCCTACTTATTTATCTATATCCTATGATTACTTGGTTGGGTTCTTCATTGGTGAACTGCATGTAAAGGGTAGATTTTACTACTGAGGCGACATAGGACACCCTGGCTTACGTATACACCAACATTCAAGGTGCACCCTTCCATCTTTCAAATGCATGCGAGTGGGAAAATAGGGGAAGCAAGGGGACTGAGTGCAATAATCCCCTGCAGGCTGATGGTTAATCGTTCTGAAAATGAAAAATGCATCACAGAAAACACAGAAGCAATTTCTTTTTTTTTTTTTTTTTAATTTATTTTTGAGACAGAGCGAGACAGAGCATGAACGGGGGAGGGGCAGAGAGAGGGGGAGACACAGAATCGGAAGCAGGCTCCAGGCTCTGAGCCATCAGCCCAGGGCCCGACGCGGGGCTCGAACTCACGGACCGCGAGATCGTGACCTGAGCTGAAGTCGGACGCTTCACCGACTGAGCCACCCAGGCGCCCCCACAGAAACAATTTAAGTCAAAGCTAGTAAAGCTCAATTTTATAAGTCACGTCTCTATTGGCTGAATATGGGCCATGGTACTTTCTGCCACATTCCTGTGCACTCCGGGACACAGAACACAGCACTCTTGTTGTGACGACCTTGTCCCACAGCTCAGCGGTTCCCTTTCCAGCCTGCACCCTGAAGCAGCCCTAGAAGGCGATGTCTAGCAGAACTTTCCAGGACGGTGGCAATGGTCTATCTTTGCGCCTTCTAGCACCATAGCCCCTAGCCACATGCGGCTAATCAGGCAAAGGAGGGACTTTTCTTTCTTTCTTTATTTTGATTGGGGCAAAATATACATAACGTGTAATGTGACATTTTAATCATTTTCAAGTGGACAGTTCCATGGCATCAAGTCTGTTTGTCATCGTTCTTCAGCCATCATCAGGAGCCATTTCCAGAAATGTTTTCATCTTATAAACTGCAAGTCTGTACCCATTACGCAACGAGTCTAGATACCTCATATGAGTGGACCTGTACAATTGGTGTTGTCTTGTGACTGGCTTATTTCGCTCAGCACGATGTCCTCAAGCTTCATCCGTGTGCAGCAGGGGTCGGAATCCCCTTCCTTCTTAAGGTGGAATGATATCCCGAGGTGCACATACAGCACATTAGTTTGTCCTTCAACCTGGTGATGGACACTTGGGACACGCCCACCTTTGGGCTACGATGAATAACGCTTCCGTGGACAGGAGCGCACAGATAACTCTTTGAGACCTCAGGAACTAAATTGTTAATTTCATCTGACTTTCACCAATTTAAATGTAAGTAGCCGCAGGCGGCTTGTGGCCACCATATCGGACAGCGGCCTCAGAGGTTAATCTGGATCACGGAGCTCCTCTGAGTTACTAGTCTGGCAACTCTCATGTCAAGGTCTCAGTGAGAAACAGGCAGATGGGCATAGCTTAGCATCTTTATACCAGGTCTGGTCTCCGCTTCATCCGGCTGGCTGCACTTTGAGTTGCTCTGAAATGCTGACACGGGCTGGGAAGTGTGACCGCTGCAGACGTGCGCAGTGTCGCCGCGAGGTGAAACACTTTTGTTTCTATCTTTTCTACCTGAAGAGTCAGAACGCCCCGCCCCTGAGCCTGTCCCCTGTCTCTTGAATGGAATGCCAGCGACGGCTCCGCCATTAGGATCAATATCCCAGCCATTATGTTGGCAAAGAGGCAGCAAATCACATTTACGTGGATTGTCAGCCTCGTTATTATAAGCAGATGGCAGTCCATGCACTACAATGCGGGCCCGAAAAGACTGACATTATTTCAAATTAAAATCTATAATGCTAATACACATCTCCGAGTCTTTGTGCCGGGCCTGAGTGCATTAATCTTCTGAATGATTTGCTGATGTGCACGCCGCTCTAGCTGTTTTCACATGAGTGGAGCTAAAAGGAGGCCTTTTAACTGAGAATGGTTAACATTTATTCATACAGATTGATAAAAGCCAACATGCAATTTTCTTTACTAGTAGCTCCCTAATAGGAATTAATGGACATTTTAAAGAGAAATTCCAAGTTCAAGGAACCCAGAAAGAAATACTCCAACCCGGGAGAGGCAATGTCATGCCCCTGTGCCGACCACAACTTCGTCAGATTTTATATTCATTTAACGCGCCGTCACGGGGCTTCTTTTTACCGGAGGTAGAATATGGAAAACGCCACAGAGCACGACTGTGAGGAGAGCCTCGGTTTAAAAGAGGTTTTTCACCAGCGACTGTGGAACTGGGGCTTTCAAACTGGAAAACAAGATGAAGAAAAGTTTTTATGAAAAGACTGGGTACTGCTTTGCAGCTCCTCTCTGGAAAGCCACTCTATGTTTTTTCAAAGATGGCCTTCTTTTAAACCATAAGCCCATACGAGTTTCCTTTTCTTTTACAAAGTGAGGCATGGATTCTATTCACAAAGCATTTGCAGAAACGAAAGTTTAGCATGGGATGGGATCGTGTTTGTGCATGGTTCGGATTCTCCAGTTGTTTTTTTGGACGTGCTCTAAGATTTATCATAGTTAAAGTATGTGTCGAAACATCACAGTGTTCTGATATGAAAACTATTATTTATTTTCTTGTTTAATATTTAAGGAGGTGACCTAATTGCTACGAAGCATACGCACTTGAACTCACGTATACCCAAAAACAGGAATATTTCCCTAATAGACTGGAAACTATATTTTAAACAAAACAAGAACTTTTTTTCTTTTTTAGTACAGAACAGAGTCCTTAAACATAGGAAAATGTGTAAGGCATAATTTATTAACTAGGATAATAAAAGGTGGTAGAATTATGGGCTGGAAGTGACATTTGCACTGAAAAGATTCCAATTAATTAGAAAAAAATTTATCTACCAAGACAGGTCAGAACCAAAGATGCAATCCACTGGGTGAGTTTGTACAAAGATGCTCATAAGATAAGCTTGCTTGTCCGTATTCCTATTAAAGAGGTTAATTATACACCCCATCCAATAAAACCAAATGAGGTAATGTCTTGTTTATCCAATAACCCAAACGTTGGCAAGTCTGTTGCCCAGAGCACAGCTACAAAACCTCACAGAGGGAACCCGGGCCTCAGAGCTGCACGGAGACCGACTTTAACCAAGTCCTTGCACGTAACTCTGCAGAAAGAATCAGTCGTGGAATTTCAGAAAATAAAGAACTTTAGGGATCACTTACTGTGACCCTCTAATTTTACAGATGAGAACACTGGGGCTTGGATGGTCACGTGTGTTATTGGACAGCACACGCTGCACGGGTCTGGGTCGTGCAGGACACCTCCACGCAGCATCCCCCAGGCGTCAAGGGCACCTCTGCGCCTCCCTCCCTGCCTGGGGCTGATGGAATGTCTGTGGATTTGGCAGAACTTCCGGGTGGCCACGTTTCCCTCCCCATGATGTAAAAACCCTCTCGTTGAGGGTGGGCAGCACTGAACAGGACGCTGTGTTCAAATCCCGGCACTTTCACAACAAGCCACAGGCCAGGTGGCTGAAACAACAGGAATGTATTGTCTCACGGTTCTGGAGGCTGGAGGTCCAAGGCTGAAGCATCAGCAGGGCTGGCTCCTTCGGAGGCTGGGAGGGAGAGTCTGGTCCAGGCCACTCCCTGGATTCCAGTGACTGGCTGTAATCTTTGGTGTCGTGTGGCTACTGGAAACATCCCCCACCTCTGCTCTGTGTTCACAAGGCTTCTCCTGAGTGTGTGTGTAGGTGCCCAAGCCCTCCCCTCCCCCTTATAGAAGGACACCCATCATGTTGGAGTCTACCTAATGACCTCACCTTAAATTAACCATATCTGCCAAGACGCTCTTTGCAAATAAGGTCATATTCACAGGTTCTGGGGGTTAAGACTTGGACGTATTTTCTGGGGGAAAACAATGCAGCCCATGGCGCCTATGATTTGGGGGGATTCTGCAAGTGTAATTGAAGCCCCCAACGAGTTGAACATTAGGTATTCAGAAGGCGGATTATCCTGGTATACCTCACCTCCTTGGGTGAGTCCTTTACAGAAAAGTCTGCAGGTGAGTCTTTTCAAGCAGCAAGTGTCTCCTTTGGCCTTGAAGAGGAGAGGGCTGACAGCAGGGAAGGCAGGAGCCTCTGGGGCTGGGAGCTCCATCCTCTAGGACAGGAAATGAGGTCCGCCCCACCCCACCACACCCTGACTGCAGCCCAGGTGACCGTCAGCAGAAGGTCCAGAGTCCTGACCTCCTGACACCGAGATAATCGACGTGGATAGTTCCAGCCGGTTCGTGATAGTTTGCTATGCATCGGTAGTTAACTAATACACACAGCACCCTCTACCTGTACCACGTTAAGGTCCTCATGTATGACATTGAAATATACATTAAATAAACGTAAGTTCCACCCCAGCCTACAACCCCAAACTTTCTCTATTGTAGCAAAGTTCACTATTGGGTAACTCAGGGTTATCAAAAAAAAAAAAAAGGCAAATTTTGTAATGTTAGGAGTTGAAGGTACGTTAAATATACATTAGACACAGGTCAATGGCGTCATGGGTTCATTGAAGAAACACTTGCCTGAAGAAACGTTCAGTTTATTGGGAAACGCAGCTGAATGGAAAACCTCCAGTTCAACAATGCCAGCCGGCCGCCAAGCAATTACTTCAGCACTATCTTTTAGCTACAGAAGGGACATAGGATCTCACGGATCAAACCGTTAGGGCCTTTTTCCCAAAAGTTAAAATGAATCCCTAAACTGCTGTTACCGTTTCAGACATCCCTTGCCGTCCACCGTGCGTGTGTCCGCCACGCAGGGGGTCATTCGCGCGCGTTCCTTCTTTTCACCACCACATGCTCCGGATCGACTGCAGACTCACTACTTTCCTGGGGACTGAAACCAAAACACACATCTCCCTCTTTGGGGGAGCTGACATTTGAGCGGGAGTGAAGTTCATATCACAATGGTAATCTTATTAATTTCTCAAGATCTACTGGGAATCCTCACGAAGCTCTAAGACGTTTTTAGCTTTTGTAATATGCCTGCTTGCACACAAAGATGGGCCTTTGTTTCCATCTCCCTTGTTTTCTTCTGAAGGTGCGGGGGGCGGGGGGGGGGGCAACGATGAGTTAACCTCTGACGTGTGGCACGGAGGGCGAGGAGAGCATCTGGCCCGAGAGCCAGAGCTGGCCGGGCCGCCCGTCGGCCACGTCATGTGGGCTGAGTTTCGGCATCCCTGTTGTAAATAAACGGACCACAGTGCCCACTTCCCAAGGCCGTTTGGATGCCAGATAAAGTGACGTGTATGAAAAGAATCTGGGTTCTGAGGACTGAGACTTGCAGCCCTGGCGCTCAACTCGCACTTGCTTCTAAACTCCTCTAGTGCGTGCCGTGTGTTAATGGCCATCTTTCAAATAAACTCTGTGTATTAAAAAGCAGAGAAAAAAAGCCACTAATGCCAATACATTTACACTGTATGAAGACAGAAAACAGGTGTCAGAGTGGAAGACACACAGCAGCTTGTCCACTGGAAGCCTCTGTGCTGCGGCCAACTTGCCCGTTTCGCCCTATGAGGGTGGATCTCTCTCTCTCTCTCTCTCTCTCTCTCTCTCTTTCCTGCTCCACCGTATTATGTCTGACTTTATGAGGCCCCTCGGCTCACTCTCAAGACTCGATGCTCCTCTTATCACTGTATTGGGTTTGAGCTGCGGAAGCTCGCTGGTCCGGTCGTCCTGAGTACATGCCCTGGAGAGGGCGTCGTGTGTCCCACAGTGGGCCGGAGGACTGGAGCGAGATTCCCAGACACGGGAAAAGGGTCCTACGTGAACCTGATGCTGGGGACCCAGGGCTTGCAAGGCCTCAGGAGCATCGTAATATGCTGTGACTGATATGTCTCACCTTGAAAACCGCTGCTGACCCTTCTGGTGCTGCACTGCCCTTGAGCGGGACTGCGCTCTTCCTGACGCTGGGTTTCGTCTTCCCAGCCTGCCTTGAACCCTCTTCTGTGATGCTTTTGTCCCCGCTCTGCCACGGAAAGTGCCCTTGTGAGAGGCAGCGGCGACCTTCACGTTGTGAAAGGCGGTGGCCGGGTCTCAGTCTGATGTGGTCTGTCCCACGGGCAGCGTGTGCGATGGTCGACCAGAGCTTCCTCTTCAGAAGTCTCTGTCTCACCGGGTCGTGGAACGCAGCACCCCTTCCCAGGTTCCCTCGACCTCACCGGCTGCCCCTGCTCAGAGGGAGAAGTAACTTTTTTGAGACTTTCTTTTAATTTTCCCAACCTCCTGAAGCACTTGTGCTGTGGACTCCGCCCTCAAACCCCTTCTCTGTCTGGATTATTCCCTGTGATGCTGTCGAGAACCCCAAGTTTCTGCTTCTTGGCCTGGCTTTCCTCTGAGCCTTTCACTTTGGGGAGCATTCTCTGTGGACCAAGCCCTCTGATGCTGATGCCCATGCTCCAGCTAGGCAATGTGTTATTACCGCCTTATTTTGCAGACAAGGAAATTGAGGCACGGAGGAGGACCCAGCTAGCTGAATTTGGAATCAGGTCCAGGTTCCTGGGTTGGTATTTTTTAAAATTATTTTGTAATGTTTATTTCTGAGAAAGAGAAAAAAGACAGAAAGTGAGCAGGGGAGGGGCAGAGAGAGTGGGAGACACAGAATCCGAAGCAGGCTCCGGGTTCCGAGCTGCCAGCACAGAGCCCGATGCTGGGCTCAAACTCCGAGAACCGTGAGATCATGACCTGAGCCGAAGTCGGAAGCTTCACCGCCTGGGCCACCCAGGTGCCTCCTGGGTTGGTATTCTTAACTGCTATTCTAGTCAACTCTAAATGGCCGGTAAACCTCTTAGGAGGCAGAAAGACCCAGGTTTTCAACTGTTTGGTTATGAATTCTCCTGTTTCTTATACTACCAGGTATATATATTGGCTCTGTTCATCCAATAAATAACTATCAAGCCCTTCACACGTTTTACATGAGGGCTCACATCTATACCACAATTTGTGGTCTCCAGAATGATTTCAATATGCTTTCTTAGGTGATTTTCCCGAAAAGTCCCTATAAGGTAGCAGGACAAGGATTTTTGTTATCAAGTCGACTTCTTGCATCAGCTTCCTACTTGAGCAAGTCCTTTCCTCCAACTCAGAGTATCCGAGAAGCCCTCTTTGGGTCGCCTAACGATGCCTTAGCTTGGACGGCCCCCCATCTTGTTCACATCCTGTTCTGCACGCGTCACCCAGACCCTGTGGCAGTGAGCTCTTTGGACGGTCACGTTGAAGGTCCTGAGCACATCCTCTCCTGGGTCACTGCCTTTGCCAACTGCTCATGCGACTGGGCATCGGCTCTGTCCTGGGAAGACGCAGGGAAACAAAGCAGGAACTCGGGGTGAGAATCTGGGTGCTCTGAATCCCGGTGGGGAGACTTCCAGGCAGTCTGTGACACAGTGTGGTCCCCGAGCCACACTGATGTCAGATGTTGCTTTGCTCTGCAAGTTAGCGCTTTAAGCCTTGTAACTTGGGTAGCTGCTTTGTTATCCCAGTTTTATTTTTAGAGCCAGAGCAGACACAATCAATTTAATTCCAGTGCTCTGATCATAAACCTCCATGTTAATATTGCCCCTTTAAATCAAGTGTTTATGGGTCCTATAAGCACCACCTGGAAATTTTACCTTAAGGTCCTAAAGTCATTTGGCTACAAATTACTTAATATTTTCTTGCACCTATTTCCGTGGTCTGGATTTGATTATTTCTAATTATCATAAATGCCCCTCTGCATTCCAGACTTGTACTGGTTCAGTCACTCCACCGGCCAGATATTTTACGTTCATGTTCAGAATCAAAGAGGGCAGAGTCCTAAGTCGTGCGTGCTTCCCCAGCCCAGGGGTGAGACTTTGAACAACCCTCCAACCCCTTAACGTGCAGGAGACAGAGAGACCTTTTTCCAATGCTGGATGATCCGATTCCGCCGGGGATTGTTGTCTTTCCTTCCTAAAAATAACACTCGCTGTGCACAAACGACACTATCGCAGATACCATGAGAGGGGCTCCTGTGCAATTAGCGTAGGTTATGGCTCCTTTTATATATTTGATAATAGTATGAATCCTGACCCCCAACTACAATTCTGTGTGCTCCCTACCTTCAGGGGAGCCCACGGAGACAATTCCTGCTACAACCTGACGATTGCAAGAGGCTGGTTCGGCTCTAGGCAGCGCGTCTGGGGGAGAAGCATTCAGAGTTGATGCGTCAATCCCCAGCCCCCCCCCCCCAACCTATACCTCCCGTACCCCCGGCCGGCTCTTACCCCCAGCTCATCCTGCAGACTGAGTGGTCAGAACCGCTGCTGGTCAGGGCTGTCAAAAGGTGCAGGGTGAGGAAGCGGAGTTTCGGACGCAGGCCGCCCCTCTGACTCGGCTCTGACCTTTGCCGCTCCAGATGCCTCTGCTTTCTTCGAGAGTGAGGGGGCCTGACAGAGGCGAGGCCCAGGCGCACATCCTTTCCACTCGGTGTTTGCAAAAACTAGAGACGCTTTCCCTCTGCTCCTCATTCCCTTCAAAATTACTGACGCATTTCCAGGTTTAATTTGACAAACATTTCTGCCCGGGCTCGCCTCCTCTAGGATCAGGGGTGCAAGGCCAAGAGGAAGGGCTGTGCGGGCTGAGCCTTCTCCATCCGGGCACCTCGCAATGCCTGCTGAGCGCTCAGACCTAAGCTCCGGGGACTTTGGGGACTCCTAAAATAAGGCTGGATTTCTACCATGCCCTTTTCTTCTTTGTCTCCCAAATCCAAGCAAATCGTTATCTGACCATGACTAAATGGAAATTGTCCATAATAAGAAACCAGAGGGGAGTGAAGTAAAGTCGTTTAAATATCCAAAGCTTCTAGAAAAGAAGGTGGGCTCAGATGATTTCAAATTCTGATGTAGACCCAGATCCTGCCACTCTTCAGTTTCCTTCAAGAGAAACAGTGGCAAAACCACAAGACAAAATAAAACAACACACACACACACACACACACACACACACACACACACACTGTCTTTCCCTCTCTCATGGTACGGAAAAAATTGGGACCACACTTTCAATAAATAAATCTTGATTTAATGAAATAAAGACATTCTTATCTTCTCTTTGATCATTAATATCAGAAATATTAGGGGCGCCTGAGTGATTCAGTGGGTTAAACATCCGACTCCTGATTTCGGCTCAGATCATGATCTTACCATTCATGGAGTCCAGTCCCCTGTCCTGCTCTGTGCTGACAATGCAGAGCCTGCCTGGGATCCTCTGTCTCCCTTGTTCTCTGTCCCTCCCCTGCTCACGTGCTCTGTCTCTCTCTCTCTCTCAAAATAGATAAATAAACTTAAAAAAAGAAATAGTAACATTAATCGCATTGTTAATGGTAACCTTGAGATGTCTTGCTATAGCCCCACAAACCTGGAAAAACCAATATTATTTCCTAATGACTTTAGCTGTAAGCTTAATGGATCATTCACTTTTAAAAAAATAAGCACACAAACAAAACAACAAGAAAGGTGTCTGTTTGCACTATTAAACTGAAATTGTGGGTTCTTGGAGGCAGAGGGGCATCTCCAGCCAGCCCTAATGGGAACTGGGAGAGGTTGGCGGGTCCCGGAGCCGCAGACAGAAAGACAGCGATCACAGGAGGGACAACACAGCCACACACGTGGTGCAGAGAACTCAGAGAATAGGAAACAAAACTTCTGGGGGGGCGCCTGGGAGGCTCCGTCGATTAAGCGTCTGACTCTTGATTTCGGCTCGGGTCACGATCTCACGGTTTATGAGTTCCAGTCCCACACAGGGCTCTGCGTTGACAGTATGGAGCCTGCTTGAGATTCTCTGTCCCTCTCTCTCTGTCCCTGCCCCTCCTCAAAATACGTAAGTAAACTTTAAAAAAATGAAGCAAGAGTTCTAGAACAGAGCATACAACGCTTTCAGGAAATGCAAACATCACTACCACCCTTTCCCTGGCTCATCTGCCTGGAACTCAGCCTCCAGCTGCTCCAGTGAAACACAGATCTTCTCCTACAGCCAACAGGATCTTCTGAGAACAATTCTCAGGCCCTCCAAAGGCAACATATCAAAAGACCGAGGGTTCCTCTTGCCCGACCCCTCCTCGCTCAGCAGGCCACCTGCCACCTCATGGAGAGCCTGGGTTCTGGCTCCACCAGACCCATAGGAAGCCGCGGGCCTCTCTCGCTCCGCCTCTGTGCTCCGGTGAGCAGATTAAGTTCTCCCTGACCCCTCTCAGACACGCCCCCTGTCCTCCACTCGCATAGAGAGAGGCTGTCCCCAACGTGCTTCTTGACCTCCAAAGGCCACCCTAAACCACCCGCCCCCTACTTTTCTCCTGGATATTCTGTCCACAGAGCAAATCTGTTCAAATCCCATATCTGCTTTTAAAACTAGCTCTAAGGGGTTGCCCGCACACCATCCCAGTAACCCACGGCCTCTTCCCTCGTGCGTCTCAATCCCAGCTGCACCGTAGAATCACATGGAAGTTTTTAAAAGACGTTGATGCCTACGCTACACCCTAGACCAATTAAATTATAACGAGTGGGAATGAGGCGCCGGGGTTTCCCGCTTCCCGGGTGACCCCAGGGTACAGCCGAGGTTTGGAAAGTTCACCCCGCTTCAGTCTACCTGACAGACAAGTTTGAGAAATGAGCTGAACAGTTGAAAAGTGCGTGTTTCTCAGCATGGGTACCTTTCGGGTGTCGCCTCCCGACCTCCATCCTTTGGAGCCAGAAACCCACGGATGCTGTTGTCCCATATGCTTATTTACCTGCTTGGTTATATTTGAAAGGACCGTAGATGATGAAGATTGGGTCGTGCCAACTTGGATGGACTGCACCCTCTCCCTTGTCTGTGACGGTTTCCTTTCCCTATGCTCTTTAGTCCATTATTGTTAATTCTGTAACTCGTTCTCATGAACCCACCATCAAAGATCAAGTGTGACTTTGACCTCTGCCTTCCTATACCCCTGACAACAGCCAACTTTTATCTTATGTTCATTATTCTCTGACCTTTTTTCCTTACCATGTGATTCCAACCATATGTATTCTACAGTTACAAGTGTGTTTAAGTTTTCATTTAACTTATCAAAACTATTTTGCTAAATGCATCTGTATTATCGTATTAGGCACCGGAGAGACAGGCGAAGAGAGACACAGAGACAGAAAGGAACAGAGAGAGATAGAGAGAGAGAAGAGAGACTTATTTTAATGTATCCCCATGGGATTATGGGGATTGGTAAGTCTGAAATTTGTATGGCAGAGGGGCAGACTGGCAATTCAAATAAGAATTGATTCAGTTATGAGTGTGCCTTCTTCAGGCCAGGAGGCTGGAAACTCAAGGAGAGTTTCTGAGTTAGTTTTGAAAAGAAACTTATTTTTGTTCTTAAGGCCTTCAACTGATTGGATGAGGCTCACCCACATTATGGAGGCTATTCTTTACTCAGAGTCTACTGATTTAAATGCGAAATGTCGGGGCGCCTGGGTGGCGCAGTCGGTTGAGCGTCCAACTTCGGCCAGGTCACGATCTCACGGTCCGTGAGTTCGAGCCCCGCGTCGGGCTCTGGGCTGATGGCTCAGAGACTGGAGCCTGTTTCCGATTCTGTGTCTCCCTCTTTCTCTGTCCCTCCCCCGTTCATGCTCTGTCTCTCTCTGTCCCAAAAATAAAAAAAAAATTAAAAAAAAAAAAAAAATAAATGCGAAATGTCCATCAACTGATGAATGGAGAAAGAAGATGTGGTTTATATATATAATGGAATGCTACTTGGCAATGAAAAATAATGAAATCTGGCCATTTGCAGCAACGTGGATGGAACTGGAAGGTATTATGCTGAATGAAATAAGTTAGCCACAGAAGGACAGATATCATACGTTTTCACTCACATGTGGATCTTGAGAAACTGAAGAGAAGACAATGGGGGAAGGGAAGGGGAAAAATCATTACAAACAGAGAAGGAGGAAGGCAAACCATAAGAGACTCTTAAATGCACACAACAAACTGAAGGCGGATGGCGTGTGTGTGGGGGGAAATTGGGTGATGGGCATTGAGGGGGGCACTTGTTGGGATGAGTGCTGGGTGTTGTATGTAAGCAATGAACCATGGGAATCTACCCCAAAAACCAAGAGCACACTTTACGCATGGTATGTTAGCCAATTTGACAATAATTATATTAAAAACAATGCTTATCACAGGCAAAAGTATCTTCACAATAAGACCCAACAGCTGGGCACCATCATCTAACCAAGATGACACATGAAAGTAACTGACCAAGAATGTGCTGGGCTTTCAATTCACCCCCTTTGTTGTACGTCATTGCATTAATTGATTTTGACTAATATCAAATATCCCATTATGTGACTACATCACAATGTATTAATTCTCCAGCTCATGGGGATTTGGATAATCTCCAGGTCACCACTGCTCTGAACAGCACTGCTACAGGCATGAGAGCCCTTGTCCCTCTTGTGCAAGAACGTCCCTTGGACGTGTTCCTGAAAGTGGGATCTTTGGCCAGGAAACATGTGAATGGTCAGTCTGACGAAAATATGCCAGGTGCTCCCTCCAAGAAGTGGCACCCATTGCCATAACTATCGGTCACATAGTAGAAGAAATTCTCTGAATCAGCGTCTTCTTGGAGACTTCTTAATTTTCAGCAATGAAATAGGTTTAAAGGTTATTTCCTTTAAGTCTTGGTTTGTGTTTTCCTATTATTCATGATGTTAAACTTCTTTTTATGTATTTTTTGGACATTTCCTTTCTTTTTCTATAAAATGCTTATTCGTCTATTTTGCCCACTTTTAACCGATTTGTATTTTCTTACCTATTTGTCCCTTCTTTATATACTCTTGATTCCAAAGTCTTATTCGTTATATGTATTGCAAGAATGTTTTTTCAAAGACTGTAACCATTGTTTTCACTCTGTTTATGGTGTGTTTTCATATATAGAAGTTTTAAATTTTACTGCAGTCAAATTTACTGATCTTTTCCTTTGTAGTTAATAGTTTCGGTATATTGTTTAAAAATATTTTCCAACATCAAAGTATAAAAGATCTTGACCCATACTGTCACCAAGACTCTTAAAAAAATTTCCTTTTCAAAATACTTAAGTTCTTAATCTATCTGGACTTATCAGGAGTTTTTTTTTTTTTTTTTATATGCCATATGATGTAGGAATCCCAATATATCTTTTTCTTTATGGTAAATCAGATTTTCAGTTCCACTTATTAAATAATCCTCTTTTTCCCCCCAACTCATCTGTCAAGCCCTCCATCACATACCAAGTTTCCGTAGCTGTACAGACTCTATTCTATCGTATGGGCAAAATGTGTTTGTATGTCTGGTGCATTAATTGAGAATATCCAATTTCGCCATAGAGACAAAATAAACAAATTACTATAACAGTTAGAAAAACTCATACAAGGTGTTAGATATAGATGGTAAGTAAGATAGTAGTCTGTGTGTAAGCTTTTTTTAAGTGGAATATATATGTTGAAAATAGAAGTTTTAAAAAGATGGGAATAGTGAGTGTTATTCACACAAAGAGAAGTATAAAATAACTGAGTTGACATTCAGTAACCATACCCTGGGCTGTCACCCCCACACTGACATCCATATTGCATATCCATTGGTGACACCTCTTCTAACACATTTCTTTTTCCCAGAGGAAACTACCAGTACTCAACAGTAATAAGTGAGTTGCACAACTGGACATCCACATGCAAACAAACAAACAAACAAACAAAGACAAAAAGAATCTGGACCTAGACCTTACACCCTTGACAAAGACTAACTCAGAGTGGATTGCAGACCTAAATGTAAAATGCAAAACTAATAAACTCCTATAAGAGCGTGAGGGAAAACGTAGGTGCCCAATGAGACATTTTAGATAACACACCAAAGGCACATCTATCAAAGAAACACTTGCTAAGCTCGACTTCCATTAACATTTAAAATTTCTTTCTGCAAAAGTCAACGTTGAGAGAATGAGAAGACAGGCGGGCACAGACCAGGAGAAAATGTTTGCGAAATATACATCTGATAAAGAAGTTTTATTCAAAATACATAAAGAACTCTTAAAACTCAACACTAAGAGAAAAAACAACCCCATCAAAAAATGGGCCAAAGACTTTAACAAGCATCTTACCAAAGAAGATATAAAGATGGAGAATAAGCTCATGGAAAGATGTTCCATGTCATATGTCATCAGAAAGATGCAAGTTAAAACATCAGTGAGATACCCACTACACGCCTAATATCTAGGCGTGCGTGGGTGGCTCAGTCGGTTAAGCCTCCGACTTCAGCTCAGGTCATGATCTCACGGTTTGTGAGTTCGAGCCCTATGTCAGGCTCTGTGCTGACAGCTCAGAGCTTGGAACCTGCTTCGGATTCTGTGTCTCTTTCTCACTCTGCCCCTCCCCAACTTGTGCTCTATGTCTATCAAAAAATAAATAAGTGTAAAAAAAAAATAGAAGACAGTTTGGTGACTTCTCACAACACTGAACCTATTCTTAGCATACCATCCAACAATCACACTCCTTGTTACTGACCCAGAGGAGCTGAAAATTCATGTCCACACAAAAACCTGCATATCGTTGTTTATAGCAGCTTCATTCATAACTGCCAAAACTTGGAAGGAACCAAGATGTGGTTCAGTTAGATGAGTGGACAAATAAATTGGGGTACATCCAGGCAATAGGATACCATTTAGTGCTAAAAAGAAATCAGCTGTTAAGTCTTGAAAAGGCATAGAAGAACCTTAAATACATATTACTTAGTAAAAGAAGTCAGTGTTAAAAAAAAAAAAAGCTATATACTGTGTGATTCCAAGTATACAACATTCTGGAAAAGGCAGAACTGTGGAGATAGTAAAATTATCCCCTTTAAGTTTCTCATCATTAATTATTAGCTAGAGGGTGGTGTTTTTTTTTTGTTTTGTTTTGATTTGTTTTGTTTTATTTTTGTTTTGTTTTGTTTTGTTTTTGGTAGACATTCTGTATCATGTGGAGAAAATTACCATCTAACCCTAGTTTACCGAGAGTTTTTATTATAAATGAGTTTAGGGGTATGTCAAATACTTTTTCTGCATCTATTGATATGTTCATATTGTTTTTCTTCTTTAGTCTGTTGATGTGATGGATTACACAAATTGATTTTTTAATGTTGAATCAGTCTTGCATACCTGGGATAAGTCCCACTTGGTCATGATGCATAATTCTTTATATACGTTGTTACCTCAATTTATACATTGTTAATTCAATTTTCCAATATTTCAGAACTTTTGCATCCATGTTAGGGAGAGATATAATGCATTTGTTTTCCTTGTAATGCATTTGTCTGGTGTTGGTGTTAGGGTAAACCTAGCCTCAGGCAATAAGTTAGGAATTATTCTCTCTGATTCTATCTTCTGAAAGATATTGTAGAAACTTGGCATAATTTATTCCTTAAATGTTTGATAGAATTCACAATTCACTTATTGAATTATCTGGGTTCGGTGCTGGCTCTTTAGGAAGATTATTTATTATTGTTTCAATTTATTTAATAAACATAGTCCTGCCCAGATTGTCTCTTTCTTTTGGTGTAAGTTTTGGCAAATTGTATCTTCCAGGGAATTGGTTCATTTCATCTGAAGTATGAAATTTGTGAGCACAGAGCTGTTCTTGGTATTCTTTTATTAGCCTTTCTGTAGGATCTGTACTGATGTCCCTTCTTTCATTTCTTACGTTAATAATTTGTGTCTT
The DNA here is from genome assembly GCF_046562875.1 of Panthera onca. NCBI lineage: Eukaryota > Metazoa > Chordata > Mammalia > Carnivora > Felidae > Panthera > Panthera onca. Next base: position 2,986,181 of record NC_138339.1, on the reverse strand, counting down.
CTCCCTCTTCCTCTCTCTCTTTTTTTCTTAGTTAGCCTGGACTAGAGACTTACTGATTTTATTGTTCTCTTCAAATATTAAGCTTCTGGTTTAGTTGACTATCGCAATTGATTTCCCATTTTCAATTTCATTGATTTATGTTGTAATTATTATCATCTCTTTAGATTTCATTTGTTCTTTTTAATCTAGTTTCCTAAGATCAAAACATAGATTATTGATTTTAGATCTTTCTTCTTTTCTAGTATGTGCGTTGCATGTTATGCATTTCCCTATAGTCACTGCTTTCATTGCATCCCATATATGTTGGTAAGTTGTATTTTCATTTTTATTTAGTTCAAAACTTTTAAAGCTTTTCTTAATTGTTTTTTAAGTAGGCTCCATACCCAATGCAGGGCTCGAACTCACGACCCCAAAATCGGGACTTGAGCTGAGATCAAGAGTAAGTTGCTCAACCAAATGAACCACCCAGGTACCCTCTTGAAACTACTTTGACCCATGTGTTATTTATTTTATTTATTTATTTAGTTAGTTAGTTTTTTTTTTTTTTTTTTTTTTTTTTTTTTTTTTTTTTGAGATAGAGTGCAAGCAGGGGAGGGGCACAGACAGGGAGAGAGGATTCCAAGTTGGCTTTGCACTGTGAGCACAGAGCCCAATGTGGGGCTCAAACTCACAAAGAGCAATATCATGATCTGAGCCAAAATCAAGAGTCCAATGCTTAACCCACTGAGACCCCCAGGCACCCCTGACCCATGTGTTACTTAGAAGTGTGTTGTTCAATCTCTGTTCATCCTGGGATTTTCCAGCTATCTCTGTTACTGATTTTTAGTTTAATTCAATTATGGTCTGAGAGTGGGCAATGTATAATTTTCATTCTTTTAAACCTAGTAAGGTGTTTTTTATGGCCCAGAATATGATCTATCTCCTCCATATCAGCTTGAGGAGAATGTATATTCTGCTGTGGATGAACCAGTCTACAGATGTCAGCTGTGCCCACTTGATTAACAGTGTTGTTAAGTTCACTTTTGTCCTTACTGATTTTCTGCTTATTAGAGAAGATTTTTAACCTTCATTTCAATTTAATGAGTAATGGTATCACCTTTTAAGAATTCTTCTTTTCTTGAGTCAGTTTATAGTTTTTAGAGGTTCATAATTATTATTGTGATTTATACATTTTGGAAGTTTGTAAATTTCCTAGCAATTTATCTATTAATCAAAATCTTCACAATCATTACCCTATAGCTGATATCTCTCCCCAAATAAACCTTTTATCTTCTCTCCCACTTTACCTGGAACAACTGATTATTTACTGATGTCAGTTAGTTTTATTTATAGTCTACTTTTGAAGGCATTTTCATATATATATGTGTGTGTGTGTGTGTGTGTGTATACACACATATATATATACATGTACACACACACACACACACATAATGAGTTGATAAATTTGAACACCTACACTACTATTTTCCTCATGTAATATCTGCAAATTTAAATCTAAAGGAAAATTTGATTGAAATATTGAATTTGAACTAAATTAAATACTCCATAACCAAATAGTACAGATAGTATTTGTACTGTGACATTGCCTATTTATTTATTTTACCCAGATAAGTGAAGATAACCTTGTTAATCACAGCATTAGATTATTTTATTCATTACAAGCCTAAACTAGACCTTTGAACTGACTTCAAGTAGCATCACAAACAGCTCACTATCATTTTGTTCCTTGGAGCCCTCGGGAGATAGATTTTATACCAAATTATGCTGTCTGGTGCCCTTAGTAAATTCAGACTCTGTTGAACTTAGTGTTACCTGCAGACCTATGATCAGTTACCACTGGGACTTAGTGAAGACTGTGAGATAATGTAGACAGGCAAATTTAATATCTGTTACATGCAATATTGTTGCAACATAGAGAGAAAAATCATCTGTTTCTTTTATCACAGAAATTATTTTAGCCATTTTATACTCCATACATTTATGAATCTGGACACTCTAGGTGGCTTTGTTTGTTTTTAATAACTTAACTCTAAATTTCTCAAAATTTACTGTAAGTAATATATGAACCACTTAATTAAATGATTAAATATTATCAAATATTATCAAACTTTGTCAAATATTTATATATTTTAACAACCTTGTCAAAGGCAATTTCTTATTTATAAATTCTATTTAGAATATGAGCTATATGTTCACAGTTGAGACATTACACATTAAAATAAATGTTTGCTATATCTGAAATGGTCCTTTAAAGGTGTTCTTTTGGGAATAATATTGTGACATGATCTCTTTAATTAAATTAATTGCCGAGTTTTCCAGTATCTCTGGATTTTCTTTCTGTCCAGTTACAGTTACCCTGCACAATCGTCTACCACTATGCATAAAACCCCTCAACGCTGCTACAGTGTTGTATCAGGTGAAGAAACTTCTTCCTGAAGCCTCTGCTCTTACCCCTTCTTCAGCACAGCTTTCCCAGCCTGCGTAGCTTTCAAGCATTTTGTTGTGTAGGGAATAACTAGATGGCAAATGTTTTGTGATCTGCTCACTGGACAAACCCGATTCTTAGTGTTTGCTGAGTCTCTGTGATGTACATACTCCCCCAATAGTCAGGTTCAAGAGACCAGTGTGCCAAAATGAAGCAAAAAGATGGGAAGATGGAACACAGTAGAATCTCCTGAGTTGGTTGGTGCCACGTTCTTTTTTTTTTTCCTTGAAAAAAGACAAAGAAACTATAATAACTTGTCTCTGAGCCTTGTTCATGCTCTTGAGTGAGAAGGATAGCTCATAGCTCTAGGAATTTTTCTTTCCATCTTGTAGAATGTTTCATGGCTCAAGAGCTTGCAACGAGCCATTTCTACCCAATACTTGTTAACAATACCTGAGGTGATTGTCAAATACTTTTGAGCTCTTTATATTAAATCTGTACTGCTCTATCACCACACTGTGCTTTAAGATATATGTGCATTTTCTTTCTCTCCTGAGCATGGTGTTGTAATTCTTCTTGACATAACTGATTTCAATAGGATGAAACATTTGGGAGACCATGTTCAGGAGGCTAAGTCACCTGTACTGTATCAGTTTCCTTCAGAAAGAAAAGCTTAGGGTCCAATGAGATCTCCCAGTACGACTTCCCATTTGAACATTGACAGTAACTCACTGTCTGGGAAAAGAGAATATAATCTTATATTTTGTGTTTTGGTGGTTCAAAAACTGGAGATTCTGAAAAATAAAATAAAATAAAATAAAACTTTTAAATGAAAACTGGAGATGCTGAAGAACTCCAGGGTAGGGCTCTCCATGTTGGGAAGGGACATGGTAGCCCAAGAACTAGGACCGAACAATGTCTAAGTTCCATCTTTCCTTGGGTTCTTGGACTGAACAATGTCTAAGTTCCATCTTTCCTTGGGTTCTTGGACTGAACAATGTCTAAGTTCCATCTTTCCTTGGGTTCTTGGACTGAACAATGTCTAAGTTCCATCTTTCCTTGGGTTCTTGGACTGAACAATGTCTAAGTTCCATCTTTCCTTGGGTTCTTGGACTGAACAATGTCTAAGTTCCATCTTTCCTTGGGTTCTTGGACTGAACAATGTCTAAGTTCAATCTTTCCTTGGGCCTCTTGGCCTGACTGTGATCTGGAAATGAGTCACCACGAACTGGAGTCACAGGGACTCCAGCGTGGCTCAATTGTGTGTTCATCCAATGGGACCATATTGGAGAAGGACTTTTCCTCTTTCACCAATAATCATGGAAACATATGTGGGGCTGTGTTTCAGGGGTCTCAAGGCAGCCATGGAAAACATTGCTCAGACACAAGAGGCAAAGTCATAAGGACGTGATGGTTCCTCAGTGTTCTCTCTTTGGGTGTGAACAGTTGACTCACATAGGTTTTGCATAAGCCCTCAGAGCTCTTAGAAATTCTGGGAAGCCAGAGGGGAGATAAGGGACTCCTGGCTAGAATAGAAAGGGCTACAGTGATTGGTTAGAAGCAATGTAACCGTCCATGTATTCTATGAAGTAGCTCATGATGATTACATATGACTGTTTCCTACCATTAAGTGGGCAAATACTATGAAGTGCTACTTAGGTAACAACTTGCTGTATGGATTGTGATCTTCCCTACGAATATGTATGCTTCATAACAGCATTTTTTCTCTTCTCTACATCTAATGCTGCAAAAGCCACGGCACCTCAGATACCAGAGGAGATCAATGCTACAGATGAGCGCCCCAAAAGGAGCCCAGTGATGTGACCACTGCTCATCCTGGACCGTGTTCTTCCTTCTCTTTGGGTTTAGTCAGAAGCTCAGATGTAAGGTCTCCTACACATGGGGATCATTTAGGGCAAAGTATTTGCATAATCTCATAAGAAGAGACCCAAAAAGCGATTAAGAAATATGGCTGGCTATAGCTGTGATTAATAACTTGGTTACAAAGGGTTCAAACAGTATGCAGACACAAACTAGGAGTGTGAATGAGCTTAGGGCACATGATAGGTGTGGACACTGACCTTCTGAGAGAATGAGGTTTTAAAACGGACTTTGTTTAGGGACGCCTGGGTGGCTCAGTCGGTTGAGCGTCCGACTTCGGCTCAGGTCATGATCTCACAGCTCGTGGGTTCAAGCCCCGCATTGGGCTCGGTGCTGACAGCTCGGAACCTGGAGCCTGCTTCGGTTTCTGTGTCTCCCTCTCTCTCTCTGCCCCTCCCCTTCTGGCACTCACTCTGTCTCCCTCTCTCTCAAAAATAAATAAACGGACTTTGTTTTTTTTTAAAAAAACGGACTTTGTTTAGGTGCCACCTGGGTGACTCAGTCACATAAGTGTCCGACTTCAACTCAGGTCATGATCTCAGAGTTCGTGCGTTCGAGCCCCGTATAGGGCTCTATGCTGACAGCTCAGAGTCTGGAGCCTGCTTTGGATTCTGTGTCTCCCTTTCTCTCTGTTCCCCCCCCCCCCACTCATGTTATGTTTTTGTCTTTCTGAAAAATAAATAACATTAAAAAAGCAAAATAAAATAAAATAAAACAGACATTGTTTAGACCAGAGTTCTCTTAGGCCAAATGTTGTTTTCTTCATGTAATCTACTGTCTCCTACACTCCCTATCAGTCTTAAACAAGATTAAAAGTCACTGTTTTTTTTGTTGTTGTTGTTATTGTTTGTTTGTTTTGTTTTTGTTCCAACAAAAATGGCCATCCACATTTTCTTGCCCACATTGTCCTGGATCTCTGCTGCTGGCAGACTCAGTTTTGGGTTAGACGTCATGGCCACACGGGGATTAATGTCCCTTGGGGTGGGTTCACTTTGTCATGGTGAGGAGAGTCAGATCCAGACAAAGTGTCAAGAGGAATGAAGACAGAGAAAGAGGCCTTTCATATATGCAATGACAGGACAATTGTGACAACTGTGGCCACCGCCAACATCACCACTGCTGGGTGTCTGTCTGCCCTTCCTGGGACACCCTTCCTCAGTGGCTCTGACCCAGCGGCCCCTCCGCCCTGAATGAATCCCATGGACGGTGTCTCTTTCTCTCCTCTGTCTCCTCCTCCTTCTGTTTCTTTTTACAAATCCCATTCTCGAGGAAAAGTGTAGCATAACATTAACACACAAAGAAATACAATCAGATGAAAATTACCATGGAAATAGGTTTGGGCCTCTCTGGTCCCTTGTCTTTTCCTTACAACGCATGGCCCAGGCTCTATTTGTTGATATCTGGGTCAAGTAGAATATCTAACTGTAAGTTTATGTAACTTGCCCCCCCCCCCCAACCATAACAAGGGGCCAGGCATCCTCTTGCTTCGAGAGTTAAATTGCTGTGTTTTTCCAGCATAAGTTCTAAGTGCAACTTGTGATGGATGAGATTTATGTAACATTATTCTATGTTAAAATTGGTCCCGAGTTTGGATTTCCTATGTTGCTTTGCCATAGGCAGGAAGCCTTGCAGAAATGGCACCTCTATCTGGAGCTGATTTGAGCTCACGGCCCTTCCCCGGAGCACAGATCCCGAGTGCCGGGGACAGCAAGGGGAAGGCTCCCTTTTCTTTCTGTGGCTGCTTGAAACTCCATACTGGTTCTTGCTCCTTCCTGTGACGGTGGTGGAGGTCAAGATGACACAGCCTTTCAAATCCTTGTCAGAGACCAGATAGTTTGGACCCCGACCTCATGCGAGTTTTCAAAAGCATTTCACTCCAACAGTGCCAGCCATGGTGGAAATGTGTTCCACACCAGCCCCGGTAGCAGTTCATTTTCCACAACCCTCTTCACTGATCTCGGCTTCCCAGGGTGAGCACCAACTAATACGACAGAAGAAAACATGCAGACGCCCTGCTCTAGAAAATGTTCAAATTCTGCTACACATTCTGGTCCCCCTACATGTGAGAATGTTGGGCTGTGACAAGCTTGGGCAAGCTTCAGTCTTTGTCCAAGGACAGATGTGGCCAGAAGCTGCTTGGGGAGGGCAGCCTTCCTTCCTGGATCACCCAGTAACAGCACCACGTGGCCCGTGTTCTTATTTTGTAAGGCACCTTCAGGAAGTAACCAAATGCTTCTCATCATGATTCTATATCAGGATCGGTGTTTGTGCCACTGCCACACTGACAACAGGGAGGATCCCTCAACAGAGACGAGTCAGGTGTCCACGGGAAGAATCGGGAGGTGCAGTTGCCCATCAGAGAATCTGTGGAGTAATCAGTGACTTGTCTACCAAGAGGCAGGGATACTGGTCTGGGATAGGACGGGCAGCATGTCCCCTCCCCACCCAGAACATCCCCCAGGACAAAGTCTTTCTCCTTTTACTGCCACAAGAGCCAGGCCAGGGGTGATGATCCCATCATCTGTGGTTTTTCGCTAGGAGACCTGAGGAAATAACACCACCACCCAAATGGGAATAAGCCACAGCCATTTATTCAGAACTTTCTATAGTAAGGGAGTCAGCCACCATGACTTGCAAAGGCAGGCAGAGGAATGAGAAGGCCTTATAGTTGGAAGAAGAAGAAGAAGAAGAAGAAGAAGAAGAAGAAGAAGAAGAAAGAGGAGGAGGAGGAAGAGGAGGTGAAGGAGGAGGGGAGGGGAGGAGGGGAAGGAGGGGAAAGAGGGGGAAGAAAAAGAAGGAGAAGAGGAGGAAGGAGAGGAGGAGGAAGGAGAAGAAGAAGGGGGAGGATTAGAGGAAAGGAAAAGTTGCAGGTGTGTCTGCCTCAGGTGGACGGGCTGGGGATGCTGTAGGCAGCAAGCAGGAAGTGGAACTTCCTTGTGGTCGGTTGGGGTGCACATCTGGCTTCCTCTGGTTGGTCCTGGGTTGGAAGCAGAGGCAAACAATGGAGAATCACTGAACAAGGCGGGACTTTGCTGGGTCCGTTGCTGCCGGGGCCGTGTCTACACAAGCTGTGTGTCAGGATGCTACTTCTATATAGGGTCTGGCCATGGTCCATACTTTCCGTTTGTAGATGAAATCTTCAAATCCATGTGGTTTTCTTCTTAAATTAAACAAGTTCTGCTATCTGAAATGAAGAACTTTTTATTGGCCCACATAAGCAGAGGGAGACAAACACTCGATAAGCACTCAGTAGTCAGAGCTGCTATGAGCATAAAGATGTTGAGACCTTGCAGGCTGGGCAGCACCTCCTGAGGATGTTCGGGACCAGTGGTGTTCTCGTGGGGTTGGTGTGGATTAAAAAGTCTGGAATCTAGGATGTTGAGACAGAGCCATCTGTAGATGTCCAACGTGTCTGTAAAGTGCACAAGACAACAACGGAGAGACGAATGAGGTGAGAGGAACAGAAAACTACGTCATCTAGAGTGGTCAAAATCGCCTTTGAGTTAGTGGACACGTTTCTAAGATTCGTGGAGCCGGGGAACCTCGTGGCACGAATCGACAATCCAGGACTGGAGGAAGCTGGAAACATAAGGCCAGGGATATTCTTTTAAAGTGTGAGCAGAACAACGGATTCTAGCGAAAGCCAGTTTTACAGTATTGATGGTGACTGTACACGTCCTCATCTGCTTATAAAAAATGGGATAATTTCACCCAGCTTGCACGTGACTCTTGTCCTCCCTCCTACCATGCAGCTGCGGTGGCCCTGCTAGTCTGTTCTCACGGCCCGTTTTGTGGGAACCGCTCGTCGGAATGCGTGGACATCGTTAAACCGCCTACGGCTTCCTGGTTGGGGCCAGCCAGCCGTCACCGCGTATAGTTGCTCCCGTGGTGACACGGGACTCTACACGCCTTCCCTGTGCAGGGCTTTTGGCTCAACCATCAGGGATCTTGTATTTCACTCTGTACTTCTTTATCTTTTGTGCGGAGCTAGGGTTAAGAGTGGATTCCTTTGTTCGATATCAGATAAAAGGTCCAATGTGAGCATCACACTGGCACGTCCTCTTACAAATATCTGAGCACACTTACTATTACATTTGTAAGTCATTGACTAAGATGGCGAAGTGGAAACCTGCCTACATCATCCTTTATTTCATCGTTTCTTGTATCATTACACAATTATCTATTGAGCGCTCGCTATGTGCTAGGCGCTGTTCTAAGTGCTAGGAGTTTAGCTGTCAGCTACAGTCCCGGTGCTACACTCCAGCTCCCGGTCGCACGTCAGAAAGGAGTAGAGAGCTTTGCTTCCACCTTAAACGGGAGAGGAAGCCAGCTGATCCACAGTCATGAATTTTATGTAGGCCACGTGAGAGAGCTGATGTAGCGAGGCAACCAAGGAACTAAAATCCCAAAGAGAAACAGATGCCTCCGAGGAGAGGCGAGACAGGAGATGTCAGTCGCCCTTTTGTAGAGCGTGGGAGAAAGAGGGGCTCCGTTTCACGTGGATACCAAGAAATTAGGTACAGTTGCAAAAAAAGAATCTTCTGACCATCGCTGGCTACTGTGTTAGCCCGGAAGAGCTGCGAGTCTCGAGAAAGTGTGTGCACTTGCTTGGAAGCATTTGCCACAGATCTTTGTCATGGGCTCGGAAGAGAAACTGAGGGCAGGGCAGGAGAAACTGAGGATGCGGGAGGTCCCTAGAAGCTCCTGGAGGACAAGTATGGAGACGGACCAAAGGTACAGAGCAGTTGAAAGCCACATTTCTTGTTTTTAATTGTATTTCTAAATTTATTTATTTATTTTGAGAGAGTACACAGGATGGGGAGAGAGAGGATGGGAGAGAGAGGCAGAGAGAGAGAAAATCCCAAGCAGGCTCTGCACCATCAGCACGGAGCCCGATGTGGGGCTCGAACTCGTAAACTGTGAGATCATGACCTGAGCCAGAACCAAGAGTTGGACACTTGACTGATTGAACAACCCAGGTGCCCCCAAAGCCACATTTCTAAAAATGTTTCTCGGTACCTTCATGGTGTGGAGAGGTCATTTCCCCCGAAGCTGTGAGGTGGGGAGAACAATTGTATCACTGTAAGCAGTGTGGAGTAAGGATGCACAGATATTCGGAGATTTCATACCCAGTCGGTCGCTTAAATCACATCATTCACCCGAAATGATGCAAAAGCCCAGAGGGCTTGCACAGGCCACATGTACGTTCAAGCGAGACTAACACCCAGTTCCGATCTGCGGTCATCACCTTTGCTTCAAGTGACCACACTGCTCCGTAGGATAGGCTTAGGCCTGGCCACTGCCGGGGAACCGAGGTCCCCTCCTCAGTGATCCCTTTGCTGCCCGCAGTGTTGCTGAAGTCATCCAGGGGCCCCGAGGGGGTGATCCTGTCCTTAGTCCTCGACCAGGGCAGTGTTCTCACCTCCTCCCCGCACCCCCTTGCTGGGTGGGGGGCTCCCACCCTGGGGTAATGGCAATAGACCGACACCTGGCACTTAACATTGACCATCATTAGTCATTAGATTAGAGCATTGTTAGACTGTGTTGGTTTACACACTCAGTGTGGGAAGGAAGGCGCTGCATGCCGACCACGGAGACAGCAAAGCAGCGGGGGCTGGCGGGGTGAGGACCCCCCATGCACTGTGCTCGGTACGTCTGGATAATTCCATGGGCTGGCAGGGGACTGACAACTCCAGGGGACACAGGAAGAACTCTTGGTCTGCTCAATAAGCATGGTTGTTTGGCCAGAACTTTACCTGCTGGAGTGAGGAAGGAAGGGATTTGTGGTTGAAACAGTCACACCGGGTTTACCGGGGACCAAGGTGACACCTAGTACTGGCTGTAGTTGTAGGCTCCCATCACAGGCTCCCAAGGCTTCAGGAGTAACGAGCCACCGCAGGAATGTTGAGTCAGGAACAGCTCTCCTGTCTGCCATCTTGTTCTGCTGGAATCAATTCTCCTTTCTTCCCTTTGACAATTCCGGATTATGCCTTGGGAAGTGCTTCTTCCAAAATCTGAAACCCTTCAAGTTCCGATGATACTCTCTTCCTCAGGTCATGGGACCATGATTTGCCCACCATGCCCAGTGACTTTAGGGGCCCGCACCCTTCTTGAGGAGGTCACCACCATCATCAGCCCAGATGATGGTAAAAGTCCTCAGATAATTTCAGGGCGTCCACACCTACCCTTCTGATACAGCCAAATCCAAGACTGAATGAAAATTTTCTGGCCCATCTCTCACTGGAGAAGAGACATAATAAATATTGAAGTAAAACTGCCATTGCATTCTATGTGATTCCCACTCACTAATGAAGAAACAGAGCCAGGGCACCTGGGGGGTTGAAGGTCAGTTGAGCGTCCGACTCTGGATTTTGGCTCAGTTCATGATCTCATGGTTTGTGAGTTCGAGCCCCGTGTTATGCTCTGGGCTGGCAGCGTGGAACCTGCTTGGGATTCTCTCTCTTCCTCTTTCTGCCCCTTGCCCACATGAGATCTCTCTCTCTCTCTCTGAAAACAAATAAAATAACATTAAAATAAAGAAAAAAAAAGGAAAAAAACAGGGCCATAAAAGTAGGCGGGTAGGATATATACGACCTTCCTGCTGTTAAAAGTTAAAGTCACTCTAAGGTTTCCTATTTTTCTAGTTGTTGCTCACATCAGTCAATAATCACAACTTGTAAATGTAAAACACGTACCATATCACGGTCACTGAATCTATCCCCTCTCGTTGCAGTGAGCACACCACAAGAAAACCTTAGCTGAAAACGTTTTGCGTGTTGAGGAGTTTCTGGGTTAGCGGGTGGGAGTGGCGTTTTCTGCAGACTTTGTCTGCTGGTGTCACCTAGAGTCACATGGCTGGTGGCCCGAGACTAGGTGTTCCTCGGTGGCCTCGCTCACCTGCCAAGGGTTGGTGTTGGCTGTTGGTGGGCCACGTGTCTCCGGAAGAAAAGCCCGGGTCCTCCTTACCTGGCGGTTGGTTCCAAAGCCAGAGGCTTCATGGTCTCTTGCTACCCATGCCTGGCAGGTAGGTAACTTCTCTCCAAGTCCGATGTCCCGACAGACCCCACGGCTTTACGGGAGCAGCCGAAATGTGGATGATCTTTGGGTTACCGCCTTTAATTTCAGGGAAACAAAGTTTAACAAGTAGCTGAAGTCGTGACTCCATCCAAACGGTACAGTACAGGCTCTGACATTATTTCTTTGGATGTCCGTGGCTCATTTCAAACTCAACAGATTTTTTTAAAATTAAATGTTGATCTCTTCAAATATTTAACATAACATCTTAATAAATAAAAGATTACAGTCCTTATTCCACAAAGGGACCTATCACTGTTTTCTAGCTGGTTATGCCTTTATTTTTATACTGCCCATCTGGCAAGTGTCTGTCTGAGTGCTTTAGAAGCCAGAACAAAGTCAAATTTAAATTGACAGAAGCCTGGAATCTTTGAGTCAGGCTTCCCTTTCAGCAAAAGGGGGCAGGGCAGCGTAGCTTTTAAAGTGTGGATTTTGAGCCTGACAAAACGTAAGCTTTCATGCCTGAAATTCATTAATCGTGTGATCTTGAAACCATTAAATGACCTTTACTAGCTCCTCCTTGAAATGGGCATAGTGATGTTTGTGCACGTGATTGTCGGGGGTTTTGAGTATGAACTACCCCACAACCTCAGGGTTGGTGCGTCGGGCACCAGGAGAGCTCATGTAGACCCGCACTGAGAGCCCTGGACCCGGAGAACTCTGCCGTCAGGGGCTTGTTTTCACAACTGAGCCTCTTAAGTCCCTCGGAATTCTCCTGGATTTTGCTTTAATCTCAGGAACTCACGTTGCCCTGGAAGCAGAGTTTGCTCCAGAGTACCAGGAGGCTGGCTGAACTGGGATAACGCCTGTCCCCCCCTCTCCCCATGCTGGCGGTGGAGTGGTGGCCCCAGGAGTGGGGCACACAGACCACAGAGGGCACAGGTGGGCACGTCCAGGCCAGGGGTGGGGGCGCTGTGGGCCCCGTTCCCCACGGCAGCTGCTCACCAGCACTCCTGAATCACTCTTTGGTTTTCTTTGCAAGGAAAGACCCCATAATGCCTTTTACACTGCCTTCCACCTGAATTAAGGGGTAAATAAAACTCCTAAAACACTTTCCCATGATGACATTATCAGCTAACAATTTTAACTATGTCTGCAAAAGCAAAACCCCTCAACTTTTATGTTTCACATATGTTCTGTTTACTGTGTTTTGTTTGCTTGTTTAGCTCATGACACTGCCTGGGATCACCAACACTAGGAACCGGGGAACATTAGGGGCCTTCCTAGCCTTGTCTCTCTCCCTCTTGCGCGTTTTGAGGGAAGGACATCATCTCTCTTTCCCCTGTGGGTGTCACTGAGGTAGAATGGACCCTTGGCGCCCTGAAAGTTCTGGAGGACAGCACAGTGACGCGACCGACCTGCTCTGAGCCGTGGGGACGACGGTGAGTTTCCTTAACACCCACCATCTGACACAGATACAAAGAAAAAGAATAGATGTTTTATTATGTTTTCTTTTCGCTGGTGATGAGAACTCTTAGGATCTACCCCCTTCGCAACTTTCACACGAGTCGTCGTGAACGATGGTCGTCGCGACGTCCACGGCATCCCGACACCCCCGGGGACTTACTGACACCTTGTGAGTTTGTACCATTTGAAGGAGATCATTTTATGTGTCTTCCGGGGAAAATGCCTGCTTTCGCCACCAAGAACTAACAGGTGTCAAGGATTTGAACTTCACCATGGAACTGTGTTGAAAAAAGAGAATGTTAGGGTGTTTCTCAAACGATAATGCGGCCGAAACAATGAAATTAAATGCTGTGTGTAGAGCCACAGACCGTCAGGAAAAGTGGTCGTGGCTCACACATAGCTCTCTCTCCTCACCCCTCCACTGTGAGTGGAAATGCCCTGCCCTCTGACCTTCAAATTTAACTCAACACTGCTGCTTTTATTAAAAGGGGCCCCTTCCCTGGGCTTTGCCTCTCCGATGACCTCACTCCAGCGGCATCCAGCTCTGTCCCTGCCCACGAGGCTAGCATGTGCCCCTCTTCCAGACGTACCCTCATACACAAAACCCCAGAATTCATTCCTGAGTGACCCAGATCTACTTCTCGGCCCTGTACGGGATTCCTTCCTGGGTCCAGCCCTGGGCGGATTTTGCAGCCAAGGTGTGTGCCCGCGAGCCAGGCCTGTGGGCACGTGGCCTGGATGACCACGCCTGTGTGCAGGGAGTCCTTCCTGGGCCTGCTGTCACTGCAGTGGGAAGAGACGAGCCACAGGCCAGGCTGGGGTCCCCCCCTCTGCTCGCCCTTTTTCTGCGTCAGCTTTGAAACCGGGCTGTGTTGGTCCTTGTGAGGATGTGACTGGAAAGACTGAAAGATACAGCACATAATTAAAAATAACCTGTTGGCTGGATTGACTAACTGATAAATATTTATCTAGGTGCTGCGTGGGTGGGCTCTCTCCCGAGTGCCTCCCCCAACGCCTTGCTGGCTGAAGCTTGGCGGTCCCCCCACGCCTCTGCCCCAGGCCTCATGGCCCCTCAGTCCTGTGCTCCCAAACACACAGGGGACCGGCCCGACCGCACACACGGGCTACCTCCTCTCACCCGGAAAACCTCCCAGCGGTCAGTCCTTCTCTGTCCCTGCACCACAGCAAGAGTCCAATCACGCCTTTTCCATCCCCTGAATTTCTCTCTGGTTTCGCATCACTTTTTTTTCCCCTCTTTTAACAGTTTAAATGCATGTTTATGATTATTTTAGGTTTGAAGAAAAGTTGCCAAGATAGCAGTTTCCATATGCTCTGCCCACCGCTGCCCCATCACGAACCTCTCACGTTAGTGTGAGGCCTTTGGCACAACTCAAGGCTCTGATACGTTATTGTTATTATCATCGAATAAACGGTGTGCTTCGTCCAGATTTCCTTGGGTTTTACCTGACGTCACTGTTGTATCCCAGGGTGCCACCCAAGACACCACAGGGCACGTAGGCGTCCTGTCTCCTCGGCGGCCCTTGGCTGGGATTGTTTGTCACACTCTCCGTGCTTTGGGTGCTCCTGACGGTCCTGCGGGGAAACGGTCAGGGGTTTTGTAGAACGTCCTCTCCACTGGGAGATGTTTTTCTCCTGACTAGGCTGGGGTTGTGGGCTCCTCCCCCACAGAGGTGAAGTGTCTTCCTCGTCACGTCACGTCCAGAGGCAGTGCTGTCGGTGGAAGCGGTCACCACTGGTGTTGGCTGTGATGGCCGGGCTGAGGTCCTGGCTCCGTGGCTCCTGTAACGTGCGACTCTCTTCCCCTTCCACGCCGGGCTCTTTGGACACGAGTCATGAAGGACAGCCCGCACGTACATATGGGGACTCATCTCTACCTCCTGAGAGCGGAGTGTCTGCACAAATTATTGGGAAGTCTCCTATATTAAGATTAGTTGACACACACACACACACACACACACACACAAAAAAAAAACTAAAAAAACAAACAAACCCAAAACAAAGGCTGTTTTTCTCTTCCTCTTCTCATCTCTTGTGATGGTTATATAAAGGCTCCTCTTGTAGGAAATGAAGCCACAGACGGCTCAGCCCTGCTCACCTCCCCGATCTCTTTTCCTTCCATACTCCCTGTGCTCACTACTACTCTGGGCGACACTGGTGTGTCGATGCCCCTCACGGAGCTGGCCCCATCTGAAGACTGCAGCCCAGCTGGAAGTCCCCTCTGTGGATGCTCTCTGGTCACTGTGCAAGGCCCAGGACCGAGGAGGACACCACCCAACACGTTCCAACACATTACACTCTTGATCTTGTATATGCAATTAGAGTGTGATGGGATACGTTCTCTATAAAATGTCAAAGCATCGACTTGCCTGAAATTCAGAGAAGATACTATTCTCAGAAGAACATTCTCAAATGCATCGTACTTGATTTTTTTGAGGGGGGTTGTCATTTCCATTATGTCCAGATCTTGTGTAAATATATTTTCCCTGCTTCTTTCTTAACGCATGAAACTGAGATATTCACAAGTCAATCGGAAAGCAGTCATCCAAAGATAGTTTGTGTGCTCACACGATCCTAAACTTTGGGGAAGTAACTAAACCTAATGCCCCATGAATTGGCATTCAATATTGGTCAGTTAACAGCGTAATGTAAGTAGTGTATTAATCATATCTTCAGTTTTTATCTCTTACACTTAATTTTATTTATGTATAGAAACATTTAACCAAAGATTAGAAATTGTACATCCTCCACTGCCTGTGATAACCACTTTTAACAAGATTGTATATGTCCTTTTGGGCACATTTTCTCTGCACATTTTTTGCACATATTTGAAGAATAAGAAATGCTGTTCAGAGCAATTTTGTTCTACTTATAAAGTGCAAGAGACAAGAAGGAATTATTAACTGAGAAGCACTTTCCTTTCAGGGAACATGCCTAATGCCAAGTTTTGAGCTGAATATTCGGTGACAAACCCTTTACATTCAAACCTCCAGACAACTGCATTTCCAACTCAACAATTATTATTATTTTTTAAGACTAGGGAGTGATTAGAAAATTCACTTTAATCTGGCATTTAGTAAAGAGGTTTTTTGTTTTGCCAGCTTATTTGTCAATTACTAGATGCTTTCCATTTTTGTGCCCAGAAGACACGATGAAGTTGTGAAAGTTAACTCAAAATTTTCATCCGCAAAAGCCTAGAGGGTTATGTTCTCTGTTTGGAAACTTAGAAGAGCCAGTGGTCAATGTTTACAAGTCATACTCTACATTAGAGCAAAGAAAATGTTCACGCCCAATTTTGCTCTACCTTACTGATGTGGACAGATCTAAAACCTGTATGATGCTAAGGAAATGCATTCGATTCCTTTTAGGAAGTCAGCTTTACCAACATAGTCATTGGTTTCTGCTATAAATATGGTAAAAGTACATCATTTTATTTACCCAATAAAATGGTGGAAAGTGGTAACTGAGTTTTCTAGATGATCATCTGCACCTGATGTGGGAGGCGATGACGGGGTGCCCTCCCTGCCCCTCCCTGGCCTCACATGAGCTACAGAAGTATACACCGATCAAAGCTCCCTCGTGAGTCATAAACAGGGCTGGGGACAAAGATTTTCTTGCACAAATGAAATGAGCGTGGAACGAAGTGAAAAGTTCAAACATGATGGATGGCCCATCCCCACTGAAGGTCACATTGTCACCAGCAAACCTACAAAGACCACCGAGAATCGGCCACTTAAAATGTATTAGCCAAAGTGGTGACAAATAACACTTTCTCTCTGAGCCCTGTTCTCCAGCTTCTAGAGAGGCTGGAGGTGTCTAATGAGTCAAGGTGACACTGAGTTGTTGCCATTGGCTTCTAGGCTGGGCGTGGTGATGATGGTCATTTGCCAAGAGTTGTGTGAACTTTAGGTGGGAAGCTCCCCACAGTGTGCCGTTGTCACTCACGGTTGTTGGTGTGGTGTCATCGCATCTCCAGGAAAACTCAAATGAGTTAACAGCGTCAGACCCCAAGATGATGAAGCTAAAAATGATAACCACAAAGGGGGATGAATCTGGTCAGTTGGAGCTTTGGAAGTCAAGAAAGGTCATTCAGGAGCAAACGTGGATTTGGTTTTGGACGTACTTATTATTTTTCTTGGTAACATACAAAACTGCTCAGACCCCCTTATCATTGTCGACTTCGCCCCCTGATGGTATGCGGGAGCTGCAGAATTAGGGCAGGTCTTTGGGACTGAAGGAAGTGAGGGCCTCTCCTAGAAAGGATGTTTTGCCAGAGCACCTGGGTGGCTCGGCACCCAACTTTGTCTGTCGAAAGTCAGTTAAGTGTCTGACTCTCTATTTCAGCTCAGGTTACGATCTGGTGGTTTGTGAGTTCCAGCCCCATGTTGGGCTCTGGGCTGATGGTGCAGAACCTGTTTGGGATTCTGTCTCTCCTTCTCTCTCTCTTTCACTCTCTCTGTCTCTCTCTCTCTCTCTCTCTCTCAAAATAAATAAACTTTAAAAACAAGAAAAGGTGTTTCACCCTGCCAATCCCCAACACATGACTGCTGGGACCCAGGGTCTCCATTGCAGAGTGAATGGTAAAACATGTTGAGGTTGGAAGAGGCTGGGATCTTCCAGACACAGTTTCTAATTATATATGAACGGGCATTAAAAAAATTCAAAAAAGTGTGGGTTAGTGAAAGGATGCTATTTACCTACTGATGGGACAGTGAGCACAGGCAGCTCTAAGTAAGAGTGAGCGCATCCATATCGCAATGACCCCTTCCTGACAGGGTGGTTCTCATCTGTTCTGAAGTGCTGTGGCCATGACACCTGCCCACATACACACAACCAGTGAAGGATTTGATCTATAGACTGTTCACATGAAGGAAACCTCGTCAGGCATGCTTTCAACTCCACTTTAAGTTGGTTTTAATCATCAAGGTCAATTGTTTTACTTAATGTCATCCCTTCTCATGCAGCTGCTGCTCTGTGAAGTGAGGACATGCCCACAGTGTCCTAGGAAGTCGGACACTCAGAACAAGAAGAAGGCAGAGGTAGGGGCACCGCGGTGGCTCAGTTGGTTGAGCGTCCGACTTTGGCTCAAGTCATGATTTCGCGGTTCGTGAGTTTGAACCCTGCGTCGGGCTCTGTGCAGACACCTCGGAGCCTGGAGCCTGCTTCGGATTCTGTGTCTCCCTCTCTCTCTGCCTCTCCCCTGCTTGTGCTCTGTCTCTCTCTTCCTCTCTCAAAAGTAAATAAACATTAAAAAAAAGAAGGCAGAGGTGGACAAGATGGAGGGAGAAGGGGAAGACGCACACTGGAAGAAGAGTCCAGAGAGGGAGGGGAGCCTGTGGTCTCTGAGTCACTGGCGTTTCCTGTTGTACCTGACAGTGGGTAGGGATCCCAGGCATGGGTATGGCGTTGAAATTCGAGCAAGGGTGAAATGACAGCAACCTTTCCAGACTCCACTTGTTGCCAGGGATGGTTATGCTGCTCAAGGCTGGAACAATAGACAAGTCGTGACCCGCTTTGGTTCATCAGTTTCGAAGCTTTGTCTGTGGATCTACAGTCACGGTAAGGAGCATGTGGACCGTGTGGGCTCACTGATACTACTGTCTGAGTCAACAAGACACGTGAGGAAAACAGAATTTCAGCATTTAAAGTTCTTATCACTAACAGGGACAACTTTTCGCAAAGTCCAAAAGACAAGCTGCCTAAAGAATGAGCGCTATACCTTTTGGGATGAGCACTGGGTGTTGTATGGAAACCAATTTGACAATAAATTTCATATATTGAAAAAAAAAAGAATGAGTGCTATATTTATCTATGGAATATTCTTCAATTATTACGATCCTATAAATAACTCCACCAAAGCGTCTCGAAAATAAAAATTAACGAATATTCGATTCTATTTATTAATACCTATAAATTTCTTTCTGTCCGTTTTAACATTTAAATTACACATACTCATTACCTGTATGATTTTACATATCCTCTAACTTTCTGAAATATTTTGATTAAAGGAAATTAGAAGAATTTGCAAATATATTAGATATGTCATGAAATGCAGCCATAACCCATGAATAGCTTGATTGAAATTCAGAATCAAATTTATTTAAAATTTTTTAATGTTGATTTTTGAGACAGAGAGAGAGAGAGAGAGACAGAGAGTGAATGGGGGAGAGGCAGAGAGAGAGAGGGAGACACAGAATCCAAAGCAGGCTCCAGGCTCCAAGCTCCAAGATGGCAGCACAGAGCCTGACGCGGGCTGGAACTCGCAAACCATGACATCATGACCTGAGCTGAAGTCAGGTCCTTAACCAACCGAACCACTCAGGTGCCTCAAAATCCAGAATCTGATTTAAAAGGCAAAGGAAGGTAGGTGATGGAGGTGATAAAGGAGAAGAAAGATACTGTGTCTGGCCCCCTGTGGAAGGGCCATCTCATTGGCCATCTCACGACCGCATGGGGATGATGGACACAAACGCAGCCTTCAGATATGGTAGAATGGGTTGGCTGGGGTTAGCCCAACGCCCGCTCACAACTTTAGAGAGGTTTATGCCTACAGTATCTATGTACTCTCCCCATCTATTTCCACTTGTATACTGATAGTGAAATAGTTGAAAGAGGCATCTACTAATTACGACTTTATTTTATTATAGAAAATAGGCTGAACTCCGATTAGAAAGGAACTCAGGGAGCTGCTGAAGAGTTGCATTGGCCCTAATGTAAAGCAAAGGGAAAACATTCAGTGTGTGTATCTTGGGCATATGGTCACAACATGGGGACTGGGGAGGCCAAGAGAAGAAAGGATGAAAGGCTGAGAACAATTTCAAATACCAAGAGAAATCCTTTTGGCTAAGAATAATGTACCTTCCGTGTCTTTCAAAAATTTTCTCAACAGATGGGCTGCTGGGCTTTGCTCCCCACAGAAAGTTCAAAACGGTAGGGACGATTTCAATTACTCACTTGGATTTTAAGGAAATGGAGAAAAACGTCGGTGCTAACGTCTTCAGGGTTTAGATCAACTACAGAAGTCAGCGATCAGCCGAGATAAAAAGTCAGCAAACCGCAGGCAGATGGGAGTGTAGCACCGAGTCCCCCCGGCAACCATCCCCCCACCTCCCCCCCAAGCCCCCCCCCCGCCCCCGGTGCCTCGCTTTGTGGTTTCGTGTCCTCCTTCCCCACCGACGGCAGGGCACAGCTTAGAGGGTTTGGGCCTGGATTTCCCTGCGGGCACTGGTGTTGTCCTTGTTTTACTTACTGGAAGGGTAGACGTGGAGGGAAGTCCGGATGGGTGTTTGCTGTTGAGTCGTAGTGAAGGAACACTAGTCAGTGGTGCCCACGATTTAGAGCTGAGTTGGGAGGTCCCAGACACGCTGTTCCTTTCTTCCCTTTGTTGAGTCGTCGCGGTCTCAGCCATGGGGCCGAGCCAAAGTCGATGCACTGGGGTGACGGGGACACATTTACTGGGCTCCTAGCACGAGCCCTCTGCCCACTTCTTTGCCTCCTGCTTAGGTCACCCTGACCCTCCCGGTCCGCACCCACTGTCAGCAGGTGGGGCTGTCTTTCCAAGAAGGTTACACCCTCCTTCTTCTTTCTCGCTCAGTTTCCAGCACGATGGAGAAACCAGCATTGCACGTACAGAACACACATCACTGCGCTCCACTGTGGCCACTTCCCTCCCCTGACACCCACTGGCCGCCTTCCAGACCCCCGGGCATCATGTCACCGGGCGCCGGACCATCCTTTCCCAGATACTGGTCCGACAGTGTCCCAGACACGAGGCCCACGGGGTCCCTCTGGCACACTCCTGTGTTAGGATGACTTTAAGAGAAGTCTGGGTAGGGGAAAGTAAAGAGAAGGCAAGGGGGGGGCGTGGAATCAAGCTCAATGTTTTGGGCAATTCTCTTTGGAATCACTTGCCTTGGGGTCTCCATAGATGGCAGAAGGTCCTGGGCCTCTGGGCCCCCGCCACATCCCTGGGGCTTCTCAGTGGCCCAGGCTGCCAGCTGCCTGGTTTAAAAGCCAAATACGAAAGGCAATAATGCCCACAGTAGGAAGACAGGAGAAAGGGACGTACAAATGCTTGCTGTTTATCAACAGGTCAATCATCTTCTTTGTTCACTCAGTTCCCGCCTCTCGCTGCAAAGAATGAGGGGGTTCCTGCTGGCTGGGGTCTGTCTTTAATGCATCTTTTTGTTTTCCTTTTATTTTTTTAAGACTTAGAAAACCATATGACACAGTGCCATTAATTCTGAGTGGTGAAAACTTGGCTGTTTGTTATACCATTCTCTGAATTTTTTTTTCTGTACTTGAAAATTATTCTCTGAATAAAAAAGAAAATGAAGTAATGCACAGGAAAGTGGTTTAAAGATGAAAAGCAGTCTACAAAGGGAAGACCGTGTGGCACAAGAAGATCTCTAAAGGGGGCGTTTGTCCAAAGCCAGGTCTATGAAGAGCCTCTAAGGAGAAATCTTCCAAATCCACTACTTAAAATGAGTTCGGTTCCTTTCCCCGGGTCTCAAATCCAAAGTCAGGAAATTTGAATCTCTAGGTCAAGAGGCTTGAAACCACGGGGAACATAGTAACTTGGAAGACCTGTAATTAAGGTTTTATGCAATTTGGACTCGATTAAGGGTTTTCTAAATCTCTACATCACACACACACACACACGCACATGCAAATACTATACGTTCTGGGACCAGAAGACTGACCTGAGAAATACAGAGCACACAGACCACTGGCAAACGGTGTAAATGGTGTTAAATTTACATTTATTTATTTTTGGGACAGAGAGAGACAGAGCATAAGTGGGGGAGGGGCAGAGAGAGAGGGAGACACAGAGTCCAAAGCAGGCTCCAGGCTCCGAGCTGTCAGCACAGAGCCCGACGCGGGGCTCGAACTCACGAACCGTGAGATCATGACCTGAGCCCAAGTCGGACGCTTAACCGACGGAGCCACCCAGGTGCCCCTAAATGGTATTAAATTTAGAGCAACGTTGACCTAAGCTAAACTTTTCCTATTCAGCTGGACTCACGTCATTACTCAAATTTGAACCTTTCTTATTGTGACAACCTTTATATACCCGGGACAGCTTCCTAGACAGGGTAATAAAAGACACATCTCGTATCACATGAAAGCCAACCCCTGGCCATGTGATCGCACAGCGGCCTGGAGCCCATGGAGGTGGGACGAAGCCTTGTTCCTCACACTGCTGCTGTGGCTGGCTTACTCTACACACCCATTGCAGTGTGACTTAAATTCATGATTGCTGGTGACCTTTCCTCTATTCCAGAAATCACATCGCCTCAACAATGTGCAAAAGCCTCTACCCTGGGCAGGAAGGCTCTAGATCGCCCAGGCTCTGCCATGCAAGGAAGCACAAAATCGTCCCTATGAGCAATCGAGCTCCCATTTGGTTCCATCGTGTTATCAAACAAACTGTAGGCTGTCAGCTAGCAATGAACCTTCCCTTCTGGAGCCTGATGTGTCCAAAAATCCAAAGAAAGACATTCCTTTAATGTCTTCCCCGCATTCTTCCTGGTCTCACCTTCCCGTCTTCAGGGTGTGTGGCCGGTCACCCGATGCTCACCATGCACGCGGCCCAGAGCACGCTAACAGGACTGATGACCCAGGAAGGGGACATTCGTTTGCTTAGAACTCCCTTCCAAAATCATCCAGGAGGAAGCTGCTGTGCAAAGCTCCCCCGCTTCCTTGCTGGGTATCCCTGAACACGGTGTTTAACCTCTCTGTTCTCAGTCTTCTATTGAAAAGTGGACATTAACAATGCACCTGCCTTACAGGAGAGTCACCAGTATTAAGGAGTGAATTTCCGCCTCTCAGCGCCATCATCATGGGCACGGAGCCAACCTTAAACCAATGTGGTTGACATCTGGCCGTGGTTGTGAAAAATCCAAAACAAACTAGCTTTACAAAATAGTACATAAAAGATGACCTTAGCAGTGGCAGAAGAAGAAAAAAAAATAAGGAAAAAGAGGAGGGAGAAGAGGAGGAGGAGGAGGAGGAGGAGGAGGAGGAGGAGGAGAAGGAGAAGGAGGAGGAGGAAGGGGAGGAAGGAGATGCTGGGAACAGCAGCTTCCTTGGAAATCAGGTTACACGATCTGATCAAAATGAACATGAGCCCCCGGCGTGGCCCAGACATACTGTGTGTGGACCCACAGCCCCAAAAGTCCCGTGGGAGTGTGCAGGGGCAGCAGTCTGCATGTCCAACTATGAGTGCTGGGCCCTCCCCAACTGCTCAGACAGCTGTTGACCCAGTGACTTTAATAATCCTAATCCATTTGGGACGCTTAGGTGGCTCAGTCAGTTGAGCATCCAACTCTTGATTTCAGCTCAGGTCATGATCCCAGGGTCATGGGATTGAGCCCCACATCAGGCTCCATGCTGAGTGTGGAGCCTGCTTAAAATTCTCTCCCTCTCCCTCTCTCTCTCTGTCCCTCTCCCCTGCTCGTGCTCTCTCTCTCTCTCTCTCTCTCTCTCCCTCTCTCTCTCAAATAAATAATAGAAATCCTAATCCATTTAGTTAACTGTGGGGGGGGGGGTGACTTCTTACTTCCTAACACCAAAAATAAACAAACAAACAAACAAACAAGCAAACAACAGTTGAGTAGGTTTTAACGACTCAAATTCAAACTCTTTTGCTCCCTACCAAAAATAGCCAGGGGACACTGGAATGCCGATAGCAAGCTGGTCATGTGTCCGGAAATTCATTTTTCCCTCCAGAAACCTTGAGAAGACGTTTGTGAGCCACACGTTGGAGATGAGTCCTTTATAGAAAGGAAATAGTGTGTAAGTTTTCAGAAATAATGTGTGAATGTATGGTGATCGTTGGGCGTTTGCTTAATTTGGTGGAACGAGGACATTAAGGGCCCCAAATCCTACAAATAGATAGTGACCCCCCGTATTTTGGGAACTCTGTGAGACTAAATTTTATATGGAGATACAGACAGTCCTGCCCTCTGGCAGCTGCTAACCTCCTCAGGGAGGCAGGTGTGCACACAATTACACCTTGGAGGACAGAGTGTCACGATCAAGATAGACACAAGTGACACACAAGTGACAGGAAAGCGTTCCCCAAGAACACTGAGCATCCCCCAGTAGCAATGCCCTGATAGAACAGTAAATCAACCCCTGCTCTGATTTCCCTCAGAAATTGAATGGGAAAGAAAAAAACAACAACAACTGAGCTATTGGTTTCCATTGTCAAAGTCTATGGAGTTAGAGAGGGAGTCTCTGCAGGACAGACGAGAGCAAAACGTTCTCGGAGTGGGGTTTCTAACATGGGGACCACGCGGGGCCGAGGCCCGGTGTGGACAAGAGTGCACTCAGCAGGGCATCCTTGGACGCTGAGCCCAGCGAGGCCCTCCCCGCCTCGGTCGGCAGAATGAGGGAAATCGTTTTGCTAATGGAGTGCGGGCTTCGTTGTGGCTGAGCGTATTCATTCAGGTGGGAAAACCATCCTCCTTCTACAGAAACACGCCTGTAGCCGCATCCTTCAGCTTATGAAGACCATGTAACGCTCTTCAACCTCTATCACGGTGAGCCCGTTGGTGGGCATGGGTGGAGCCCGCACAACGTGATAGATCCAGCCACCGAGGAATGAATACTCGCCCTGAAGCCGATTCCCAGACGTCTGCAGACGCATGGCGCCCAACAAGGGAGCCATTTCTTGGGGTTCCCCACAAATGCTTTAGCTCACACCGGCGGAAGGGCCTGGAATATAGACTTCCAGTCACGTAAATGCCTCGAAAGGAAATCTGTCATTTTTGGTTGGCTTGTTTGTTTGCTTTTGGACTCAGTGACAAGACCCACCGCAAAATTGAAAGCGTGATGGGGGTAATTGAAAGCGTGATGTCATCCCTCTCTGCAGAAAGGAGTAGGAATAGACTGGCGTTCTCCAGAGGCTTCTCTGCAAGCCAGTGCTCTGGGTGAACACGCTGCTGTCTCCTCACTGCTGCTGGGGCTTGTTCACCTGCCGACCGCTGTGCCGTTAGAAGGGCACTGCTCACACACAGACTTCTGGCATTTCTCAAAATCCGAGGCCAGACAGGTCACACCTTTTAGCGCTGTAGGGGGAGCCTGCGGGCGTGTGACCCCTGAGCCGTGCTCAGAATCACAGCCAGCGCAGTGGCCTCCTCACAGCTCTCTGCGCTGGGCCACCGCACTCCCCAGTTTGGATGCCTTGTTGATCTGGTGCCAGTCGCCAGTACAGAGAAGCTCATCCAGACATACAGCATCATTTAGAGGATCACGGATGGGCCGCAGGGTCCTGAGCTCTCACATGACAGTGATTCCCCATTGAGAAAATTCTTTGTCCCCGCAGGGGCAGAAAGAATAACTGTACAAACCAAGCCATGTCAGACGCCACTTTATTTTTTTCCTTCTGCAGGGGAAAGTGTGTTATTAAATGAAAAGATAACTTTTTCTCGAGTGTCTTGAAATCCTAAGCATTAAAAAAAAAATTGGTTGTACTACCACCTAGGATTCTTTATTTTCACACAAGCAAAACACAGAAACCCAAACCCAAACCCCGTTTCTTTCTAGAATTGCTCTCGTCTAGACTATTTTCATGACACTGGATGAAAAGCATTAACAAATAGCAAGCGACAAAGAATTATGCCCATGATTCACTGACGTGAGCAGTCACATACCAAACCAGATTGCTTTTGGAAGGCGAAATTATTTTACAAGGCATAAAAAATTTTGAAACGGAAAAGAAAGTCGATTCCTTATAGTCCATTGCACGGTGTGAGCCGTCCGTGTGATTTCAAACTTCTGCCATCAGTCCTGGAAAGATTTCGTTGCCCGTATTTCACCAAACGTATCGTCGCAGGACTTCTGAGCTCACTGTCTTCACCGTTATGACTCTGATCCTCTCGTGACGAGGTCCCTCCATGAAGGTCAACGCTCTCTCTCGCGGGAAGCCCTGGCGGACAGCTGCCCCAGAGTCAGGCGTGTGTGCAGAGCACCTGGCCAGGCCAGGACAGGAGGGAGGTCCCCGAGGGCACTGTTAGGACGCCGACAGCATGCGGGCCCCCACAGGCACTCTAGCTGTGGATTTCCTGGTCATCCGCACCATGCGTGCACCCCAACACGGCCGGTTCCCCTACAAGCTAACTTCAGGCTGTGTTTCTGTAGCTTGTAACTCAGAGTCCTGAGGCTTGAGGACAGAGCGCTCTGGGTTCGCAAATCAGCGTGAAAAATGCTGAATTAGGAGCAGAAATGGCTGGATGGCCAGGATCATCACACACAGTAACTCGGGAGGAAGAGAATGATGGATGGGCCAGAAGTCCTTGAAAGAGAGCTACCCACACAGACCACCCTCTCGTCCCGGAAAACAAAGCCTCTGAGGGTCATTATTGATTCTGATGAGGTCTAAATGCTCACCAAGAGATCACTAATGACTTAAGGAGGAATCTTGTTTCTAGTACCCAGGATGTGATGAAAGGGAAACTGGAGGTTCTGCAGGAGGAGGAGGGACAGAGGGGGAGGGGAACGGAGGGAGGGAGGGAGGAAGGGAGAGAGAGGGGAAGAGGAAGAGAGAGAAAGGGAGGAAGACAGAGGGAGGGAGAGAGAGGGAAGCAGAGGGAGGGAGACAGAGAGAGAGGGAAGGAGGCAAAGGGAGAGAGACAGAGGGGGAGAGAGAGGGAGGAAGGGAGAGAAGGAGGGAGAGGGAGGGGGAGAGAGCACAAGAGAAAGAAAGGGTGAAGGACGTGTATTAAGGCAAAGAAACAACTTGTTGCAGAGACCTCCCAGGAGTGGCTATGTTAAAGGGGCAGGGTTTTATCTCTCACTAACATCTACTAGTTGGACTTCTAGACTGACCGTGGGTAACTGCAGTCAGGATGTTTATTGGGCAGACGGTGGGGCTCGGAGAGTCTCGGGGGCGGGGGACTAGAGAAATAGGTGCAAATGGGGGCGAGGACGGGATGCTCCTGAGAGCAGAGAAGCAGGAATCTCACAACACAGAACCTTCCCTAGCACGTAACCTCTAGCCATTTGTCCTCACCTGCCTCACTTGAGGGTGGATCAGTCATAGGACACCAGACCTTGGTCACATGTGTTTGGAAAAAGAAAGTTGAAGGAGAACCCAGATCCCTTCCCTGCTACAGGGAGAGGAGCAGCCACCATTATTCAGCCGCTCACTCAGAGCCCCACCAGAGGGAGGTGATTTCTCCCAGGGACCAGGGACAGGGGACCACTGGGGACAGGTGCATGGGGACGAGGCATCAACCAGGGACTTGTCACCATTTACAGCAGCAAATGGTGGGTGCCTCGGCATCTATACCTTACCAATATTTTACGTGTGTTATATCTAGCAATTCCTATGTTAATAAGTAATCAATGACATTGAATTATGTAAAATAACGTCTTAGGTTTGATGGTTTTGATGTTGCTAAAATTTGGTTCATTTCCTTGAGATCAGCGATGATACGAATTTGCTGTCTACTTTCTACTTTTCATCTGACGTGAACCATCTGCATTCTTTAAGACCATTAACACGAAAAATTACAACGGCTCCTACTTTCTGAGCACCTGAGATGCCTGAGAAACTGTGGTATCCCCTTCCCTCCACGCACAGGATAACTTATTTTATCCGCTCTTAGTGCGTCACAGTGGAAGTGATCCCGTGCGATATTTTTGCCTCTGAGGAAGAGAAGTAATGGTGGCAGGGGCAGGTGGTAGAGAAAAGACACAAAGCTGAGATATCTAAAATGAGGTGAATTAAAGCATATTAGTAAAAAGTACATGTGCCACTGTGGGTGTATGCATTTGATAGCAGTCACCCTCTATAAAATAACAGAACCCCCTCACTAACATTTGTCTGGGTTCTCACATCTTTTTTTTTTTACAAATTACCTTTTATTGTTTTCTTTTGAAAAATAACTTCCTGTCGCGTTAGCTAACATACGGTGTATCCAGTGTGCTCGTAGCTTTCGGAGTAGATTCCCATGATGCATCGCTTACATACAACACCCAGTGCTCGTCCCCACAAGGGCCCTCCTCCGTGCAGACAACACAATGAAATAAAAGGCATCCAAATTGTCAAGGAAGAAGTCAAACGTTCGCTTTTCGCGGATGTCATGACGCTCTGCGTGGAAAACTTGAAAGGCTCCCCCAAAGAGCTGCTAGAACTGATACATGAATTCAGCAAAGTCGCAGGATATAAATTCAACGCACAGAAATCGGCTGCATTTCTATACACCAATAATGAAGCAACAGAAAGAGAAATCAAGAAATCGATGCCATGTACAATTGCAGCGAGGACCATAAAATATCTGGGAATACACCTCACCGAAGATGTCTGGGTTCTCACGTTCTTAAAAAGTCTCAATTTAAAGTATGCGTTTTTCTAATTCAGAAAAATCGGCTCCAGTGTGGACAAATATTTACCTTTTTCAGAGTAAGTATGGTAACTCTCCTCCAATCCTAGCAAGCAGTAGTGGGGGTTTATCGTGTGTGGTTTTGTTTTTTGCTTTTTTTGTTTTAGGGTGTTTTTTTGTTTGTTCGTGTGTGTGTGTGTGTGTGTGTGTGTGTGTGTGTGTGGTTTTTTAGGTCCATCCTTTTGCAGCACATCACAGATTTAGGATCTCTTAGTGTCTTTCCACTTTTGCACCATGGAGTCAAGGTGACAAAGTAAAACAAAGACAAAAACAAACACACACACAAACAATGCCTTTTCACCGGAATCAGGTTCTGGATTACTGGAGATACATTTGAAACTGTTCTACACGGTCACAGACTTTTTATCTCTGTTAAGCTGAAAAGTCGACACCATGCTGGGAAGTTATGATAATTACAGCAAGGCTCTAGAAGCAAACATGCCAACTATTGTATTTTATTAAACACATTCCCCTATTTTTTCCCTGCATCATCTCTTTCCTCGAAGTCTTGTCTAGTTCCGGGACAGTCCTGGTGACTGTTGCTGGGGGACTGACTCTCTAATTACGATTCTATCAAGAAGTTGTAGGAAATGAATCAACGCAGGGGTCTGTCAGCAATCCTGCAGCTGACGTAGCCGGGCAAGATGAAAGTCTCCATCAACAATCAGTGTTTGTTCAGTTCAGTTAAATATTCGCCGTGGGACCAGCCTGCTCCGGGCCCGGTGTGTCGACCGGAAGCAGCAGAGTAGATCCGGGGTCGGCCCCACCGGGAGGGATTACCCGAAGGAGACGCGCCCACAGCCTATCTCCGCAGGTTTGTCTGAGCTGAGACAGTTGCCATCGGCCTGGGGAGCAGACAGCGGGCTGCCAGCACCTCCAAGGGGACAGGGCTATGGTGACCGAGGATGGTGGCCTGCCCGGAGGCGGGGGCCCCTTTAGCGGCTCTGTGCTACTCACCTTCTGGCCTTTGAGCTTTTCTGCCAATGAGTGGCCTCTGTCAACTTCTTCAGAGGAGCCCCAGGCCCTGGAGCGGCCCTGTCCACCCTGAAAACCAGAAGTGACCAGCACTTGAGGTTTCCAGGCCCCAAGGACCCAGCCACCTGCGTGCTATCACTACGAGAAACAAGCCTTGGTCCCCTGGTGTCCCTCATGCCCTAGAGCCTGCCGCTGGGCCCGGCTGGGCCTGGGCCTCCCCTGAGTCCACACCCTTCCCACCCTGCTTGTCCTGTACCCTCGCTGTCTGTCCCTCCCGGAAACACCTCCTCGGACAGTGGCTTGCACCTCAGTCGGGGGCCAGGGTCAGCGCTGGGAGAGAGACGACTGTTGACAGGAGACTCGGTTGTTAAAAGAAGACAAGAGGCACCCGAGAACAGATGAGCATGGGCAGAAGGACAGACAGACGGGGGCAAGGCTAGGAGCATGGTTAAGACACATGTGGTAGTCTTTGCATTCATTCATTCGTTCTGTGTGTGCTTCGTGTGTCCCACCTGCCAGGCACCATGCAGTGCTGGGGACAGGCAGCCGTATGAGCATCCGCAGGCCGTCACAACAGAGCATCCCAGGCTTAAGGAAAACATTTGTGTCCCCGCAGTGCTGGCAGCTGGGAGTCCCGGGGACTGAGTGCTCAGGCTGGCTTCTCCTGGGGCCCCTCCCTGGGGCTCCTCACACGGATGTCCCTGTGTGTGCGTGTCCCTGTCCTCATTTTCTCTTCTTGTCAAGGACACAGGTTGTCTTGGATTAGGACCCACCGAAGTGACATTTAACTAGATTACTTCACTAGCCGCCCTGCCTGCGAACACAGTCACCTTTTGAGGTGCTGAGGATTCGGCCTTCCACATAGAAACCGGGGTCAGGGGGACAAAATCCAACCAGGACAGATGCGAATGAGGCAGATAAAAATGCCTCCTGGGGGCACTGATGTGGGTGAGACGGGAATGTAACAAAGAAAGAAGTCACATACATCGCACCCAGAGACGGAGAAGAGGCCAGAAGGAAGAACCGAGCAAGCACTGGGGGTCGGGGGGCCAAGGGCCAGGGGGAACGTGCCCACCTTCAGCCTTCCCCGAGGGGATGGCATTCTAGAACGTCGCTTCTGCTCTCTAGACAACGCGGGACACCGAGGGTCTGGGGGAGGAGGGTGGGGTGGACGACATCACGTACCGCTTCTGCACATGCCCCCCACGCGTCCTCCCCTCTTAGCACGGCTGCCAGGACGCCCTGCAGACCCCTGACCCTTAACGGAAGGCGTCCCTCTTCACATCTGCCCACACAGTGGCGTGGCCCACCTGACATGCCAACGCGGCCCGCCGTGCATCTCTGTTGAAGAGCCTTCCTCGCGTCCAGTGCGAGCTGCTTTGGGAAACTTCACGTGATTCTCAGAGGCCCGGGTTCTGTGTGCAAGTGCACGCTTTTGCCTTGACAGGATACCCAGTGCGAACATGACATGGAGGTGCTTCGGCGGCTGGTCAATTTCAAGGTATTATTGGGCTCTTTGTTGGTAGCTTGCTGTTACCCCATCACCATCGCCCCCAAACTCCTGAAGTTATGGATGCTGTGAAGGGGGTCTGTCCTGTCTGTGCCCATGTGGACCTCCAGGCAGAGGTGGACATCCGTGTGCCTGGGGCAGGCCAGCTCTTCTGTCCACACGGCTCCTGCCGACCTCCCAGCCTCACCTGACGCGGACAGTCCTCACGTCGTGCCCGCAGTGATGGAGCCACACGCTCTTCCACCCTGTGCGTGATGAGAACAAGGCTTCACCCCCTCCTCCTGCCCTGCAGCCCGCCCTGCACAGGCCCCCTCCTGCTCGCCTTTTAGGACGGCTCAGACTTCAAGCTCTGTAGGAATTGTCCCTTGCCTTCTTCCCTCCCTTCTCCGGGATCAGGATGTTGACAAATGGCCTTGATTTTCAAAAGGGCCCTGTGCTGGGAGGCCCTGAATGCATGAGCCTCCCTCCCCCCCTGAAGTCCTACTAATGCTCTATTATTATTCTCAGTATAGAGATGAGAAAACTGAGGAAAAGAGATTAAGTCATTCGCCAGAGTCACATGGCTAGCGGGTGGCAGAGCCTAGACTGGGTGTCACTCTGTTTTTCTCCAGAGTGCATGCTCCCAAGGAGCCCCATCAAGTCTCCCCAGGGGCTTGTCTGCACCAGTGGGGTTACCACATTGCACCCTAAGTGCCGGCAGGTGCATCCGGAGAGCAGGAGGGGTGTAGGCAGCAGCCCCAGATCTGGCAGGCACTTGGCCCTTGATAACCATGTGGAATCATTAATTCACTCATGCCTCCGGGATGCGTCTGCATGGCGGTGTGAATTCCACATTTATAGACTTATCTCAACATCGCGGAGAAGACAAGCCTGCTTAAAGATTAGAGCACATTCTTATTTACTTTGTCGGAGAGAAACCCCACACTGCAGGGTGAAGCCTATGTATCAAGCATTCGTTTCAGAAAAGGAACTGCTTCGCATCAGTGTGTTACCCGGGCTATTTAAACACATTCTTCTGCAGAAGCGTTTAGTGTTGAACACGAGGATGACCGTCTCGGGAGGAGTCGATGACCTCTGACATTTCACCGTCCTCTAGGAGTGGACTTCTCTTACCCTGAACCAATAAGACACATACTCCAGAGTCATGGGAAGCTGGACACGGAAGGAAAGAGATTTGACAGGGGCATTGAGCTGGCCAGCAAATTAAGCTGAGTGGTGCCTGTCTCTGGTGGCCCCTTGGAGGCCTGCGTCCTGTGACCCACGGGCAAGGGGGTGCTGAATCCACACCTGCCCGCTAGCCGCTGCACTGCGAATTTTCTTCTTCATCATTTACTGTCATCCCTGCCATGTGGAATGATAGTTGTTTCCCCCCATAAATTAAATGCATTCTCCCATCGTGTGCCCTGTTGACTAGGAGGAGGGCTGTTACCAAGATTTATTAACTTGGAGGAGTCACATTTTCTGAGCACTACAGAGCCTAAACATTAGTATCTAGACTAAACATTTTTGGTCTTGAAAGCTTTGCTTTCTTTTAAATTGGCTTCCATGCCAAAGTTCTTCTTTTCTCATTAGAGTACGAGTCTCCTCTCTTTGTGGGGGAGGGCTGTGCCATGGAGAACGGCCCACGATGCCGCCACAGCTTTGTCAAGTAATCACACTAACTGCTATTTGACAAAGTTACATGTCTAAGTTCGAGCCAATTGTTTCTTGAAACTCCTGTGGATCCTTTAACTTTTAGCGGACTATTGACTGAGCTATTATTGCAAACAATTTTTATCGTCGAACAGGCTTTTTTTTTTTTTTTTTTTTTTTAAATTTTTTTTTTTTCAACGTTTTTTATTTATTTTTGGGACAGAGAGAGACAGAGCATGAACGGGGGAGGGGCAGAGAGAGAGGGAGACACAGAATCGGAAACAGGCTCCAGGCTCCGAGCCGTCAGCCCGGAGCCTGACGCGGGGCTCGAACTCACGGACCGCGAGATCGTGACCTGGCTGAAGTCGGACGCTTAACCGACTGCGCCACCCAGGCGCCCCTCGAACAGGCTTTTTCACTCCCGGAATCATTGTCCCAACGAGCAGACTTGAACGCATCTCAAGAAATTAGGTTGTATATAAAACTGTGAAATACAGAAGGGATTTTTAAATTATCTGGTTTGTTTAATCAGTATAAATATCCCAGGAGGGTCAGTCAGACTTCCAAGGTTTCTGTGTGTTCTGCTCTCAATTATCCAATCCGCGAAATCACATACGCTAGCATTTTATATATCTCAAAACGCTCTTTCAGGGTGTTTATTTATGGAGAAGCTTCTCCTGGTGAGGGCCGTCCTGTAGGTCATATGTCTGGCACCACACCTTGAGGTGGGGTCACAGGTGGCTCTACGTGTAGCAGGCGAGTGGCGGACGTGGACCCAGGTGGCCAGGTCCTCTCTGGAGGCTCTCCCGCCCCCCATCAGGAAGGTAAGGTCCTAGCCAGCCACACGGTCCGCATGGACCTGGTTTCCAGCTCAGAAACTCCAATTTCAGTAACTACACAGATATTTGGGGTCATGTCACTGGTGTGGAAATGAGAGGTTTGCGTACTGAATAAAATCAGCAATGGAAAAATAAGCTCCAGACAAAGGTACAATGACAAATATAGCCATAGTCTGTATTTATCAATGTGTCTTTGTATTAATTGGGCAAAAAATAGTTTCTAAAGGAAAAACAAAAAAAGAATCTACTCAAAATAACATTAGAGGTTCTCAGTGGGCAGCTCCTGTGGAATCATGGTATAGCTCTCTGGACTGAGAAGTCCTGCCCAGTCCCCACTCACCCTTTGTTAGCCCTGGAGTCTGGGTGCTTCTGTATCTCAGACTTCTCAAAGGGTTTGGGGAGAAATAAATGAGATGCCTTTTTTTTTTTTCTTTCTTTCTTTCTTTTCTTTCTTTCTTTCTTTCTTTCTTTCTTTCTTTCTTTCTTTCCACAGAATCCAAAGCAGGATCCAGGCTCTGAGCTGTCAGCACAGTGCCCAATGGGGGGCTCGAACTCACGAACCTTGAGATTATGACCTGGGCCAAAGTCGGGCTGTCAGCTGACTGAGCCATCCAGAGGCCCCAATGAGATGCAAAGCAGGCTTTGCTGTGGTTCTCCTGATGTTAGGTTCATCACCCTCCATCACATGACTTCCCTCTGGCTCGTGCATCTGGTCCACGGACTGTCACATATGCTTCGCTGGCATGTAAAGAGCGCCTAGTGAAGTCTGCATGGGCAGGACCTCCTGTGCCTGCGGTCCATGGCTTTTCCAATCTTTTGTTTCCAGGTTTGTTTTTACAAGGTTGGATGGTTTGGCATTCAGGCTGTGCCTTATCAATGTGTATGCGTAATATGGGAGTGACTTTTATTGAGCCTAAGATACTGGTATTCGGTAATGTTTCACATTCAAGCGACTATGGAAATGGTGCTAATTTTATTTTCAAGGCTGGATTAACAATACATCTTGAATTTTATGAAGTATTTTCTGAGAGGATAGATCTACATTGACTTTTTAACCTCTTTGCCCTTGTTAACTGGAATGTAGTTATTGTTTCACTACATGACTGGCTGACGATTCACATGTCTCTGTAACAAAGTCGCTTCCTTTATTTATTCGCATACAACGCGATGATATAGAAGAGTCTGTGCTTCATCCGAAAATCCTTATTTGACTAAAACTCGCTCTAACTTTGCCACCCAGGCCTCAATTCTATGTAACATTCTTATAACTGAGTCAATGCGTTGTGATAAGGTCCAGCTCCCTATAATGTTCCAGTAGGTGCCCGTGGGAGCACGGAGTCACTTGTTTTTCATGGAGTCATTTTAATGGTGGGTTTAAGACTCAATTTCAACCCAGGAGATATTTCCACAAAATATGTGAAACAACCTCATAAAATCTTGTCTGTTTATCTATTTATCTATCTATCCATCATCTATCTATCTATCTATCTATCATCTACCTATCATCTATCTATCTATCTACCAACTCTCTATTGCAAAATAAGTCAGGTGCTTTACTTATATTACATTTCTATAATGAAACCTCCCTTTTACAAAAGAAACTTCATCATATGTACAAAATGATTCAAATTATCAACAAGGAATTGAATTTCCATGGAAAGGGACATCTTCTTAAAAGAGAAGGGGTCATTCTGGAAAAGGGTCTGTAGGTGTTCAAATATTAGTGCCATGAGCTAGGGAGAGCTATAAGGTTTATTAGCCATCACTGGAATTCTTCTGTCAAAACCAACTAAATTTTTATAATAAATCTAGATGGTAAGTTCCCATTTTAAATCAGCAAATAACCAAAAACTTCAGAATGCTATTAACTGAGATTAAAAAAAATAATCTTTATTTTTGATAGAGAGACAGAGTGAAGGTGGGGAGGGGCACAGAATCTGAAGCAGGCTCCAGGCCCTGAGCTGTCAGCACAGAGCCTGACGCGGGGCTTGAACCCACGAAAGGTGAGATCCCGACCTGAGCTGAAGTCTGATGCCCAACAGACTGAGCCACCCAGGTGCCCGAAGGATGCTATTAACTGAGATTTTAAGTAAACATCTAATCTACGCCTCCATTCATGTATCACCATTGACATAGTTACATACTGTTTTATTGTTGGTGCATCTAGAAATTGTAGAGAACAGAAAAGAAGCTGAAGAAATCCTCCTTTTTCACAGGGATATCGTGGGAAAGACAGCACGTGGTATAGATGTGTATGTCAACTCAGCAATGAAATGAGGTACAGGCCCCGTGTGCCAGATTAGGTAGAAAATTCTTCATGCGCGTGGTCAGGTTCACGCTTGTTTTTGAAGACCAGGAAGTGGCAGGAGAGCGCTAACAACGGAAATCTCCAATTCCTGGAGAAAAGTGTCCTTTCTTCCTGGAGGCTGGCGGGAAAAGAAGGCTGGACTCAAGTGCAGCCGATCTGGACTGAAAATCTAGCTGTGTCGCTGACCAGCGGTCGGTCCTTGGGCAAGTCACTCCATTTCTCTGTACATCAAATCCCTCATCCACAAACCCTGGGCACTGGCACTTGCGAGCCCTCCCCGCTCTTCAATTTGATGTTTCTGAAGAGTCTTTTCAAGTGCGGAGCTCAGCTGCAGACAGCAGCCAGCCTCAGCTTCCCCAGACGCGTTCCCATCAACGGACCAGACATTTGCCTGCGGGCCACGGGGGCGTGAATGGATTCTCACACCGCGTCCAGAGGCCACAGAGGAGCTCGAAGTACCCACGGAGGACAGGCTCCGTCACTGTCCTCCGGCATTCTTGATAAAACATAAATTATGTGTTTCACCCTGACGGAGATTATGTGTTCCTCGTTCTCCTGGCAGCTGACCCCAGAGGCTCTGGAGTGTTTCATTACAAATTCTTGCCACTGATTTGAGATCCCTGAAAGCATTTCCTAAAATACTTTGAACTCCAGCTAGACCGCTGAGTTATTTCTTCTAGCGAGGCGTCTTTTAAATAGGAGGAAAATATGTATTTTAAATTTAGAAGTCAGGGTCTTAAGGATATGTGAGTGCATGCGTGGGTATGTACGTTATGCTCGTGTGTGGATGCACATGCGTGTAAGGCATGCATGCAGATAAGTATGTGGACACGTCAGTTATCTCTGCAATTTAGCAT
This sequence comes from Panthera onca, assembly GCF_046562875.1. Lineage (NCBI taxonomy): Eukaryota > Metazoa > Chordata > Mammalia > Carnivora > Felidae > Panthera > Panthera onca. The sequence goes on along the minus strand of NC_138339.1, from coordinate 2,949,863 downwards.
GCTAGTGGGTGCGGCTCTTTAAAAGAATATGCTTTCCCATTTTGCCCAAAGCTGACATGAATAAAAGAGTCGCTTGTGGAAAATACACATGAAGGGACCTGAAAATAATCGCAACACAAACGAATGTGGAAAGAAAAGGCGCAGGACTCAGCGAAACGAAGATTTCCCTCAAAACCCCAGAGTACAAAAGGAATTCTTCCAGCCCTTCTACACGGAAAGTCACTCAGAGGGACCGCAGAGAGAGAGTGGGGGTCAGTCACAGTGGGTAAATGCGGGACAGCACGTGCACGCGGCCGTCGACGCGCAGAGCATCATGTGTGTTCCAAAATCAGACGCTTCCCACAGACCATGGCAATACCGCATTTTCCTTGTGGTTGAGGTGACAGGGCTGTTTTAGTCCCTACCAGTAATGAGTTGACACACCTAATGCAGAGCAAAGGGAATTGGAATTTTCCACCAGATTTGTGAAGGCACCTTGTGAACAGAGAGAGAGAGAGGCCATGAGCTGGGAGGGATTAAAAAAGATGATGGAGATCCACTCTCATGGATGGAGATGGAGATGGATGATGGAGATCCACTCTCTTCCCACCTTCATGACCCTCCCTCTCTACCAGGGAAGACGATCCACAAATGGCCGAGATTCTGTCTAGCGTCACCTGCCACTCCCTCGAATGTTAGTTCCCTCCCCTCTCTTTCCACCAGGGTTTCTCAGCCCTGACACTCCTCACATTTGGGGCCAGAGAAGTCTTGGCTGTGGCTAGCCGCCCCACGTTTGCAGAATCTCAGGATTGTACCCGCCGGATGCCAGCAGAACTTCTCCCCCACCCCAGTAGAGATGACCAAAAGTCTCCAGACATCCCGAATGTCCCCAAATGTCCCCTGGTATCAGAATAAGGGGACACCGCCCCACTGAGAATGCTTCTTCAACCTCCTCTGGCCGGGGACAGGGCTACCAGCTCAGGGACCCCTGCCGTGTTGTGCCACCTCGAGAACATTCTCAGAATAAGACGGTGGGGCCACAAGTCAAGGGGCTCCACGTTTAAGTATGAGACAAAGTTTGTTAACCGGATGATGTAAAGACCCTATTTAATGAAACAAGAATTCAAAAAGTCATATTATTTGAATGAGGGTTTTTCCTCTTCCTTGAAATGGACTTGAGCACCATGAAATGAAGTTCCTAGATGGCTTGAAATCATGGAATATGACTCACCTTTCTTGAGTTAATAACTTACACATCATTTCTGTTGTGCAGAGAACAAGTGTGCATATTTCTTTTTAAAGAAGATACGACATAGTGCTCAGATATTTTTTAAAAATAGACTAGACAGGTTTTTTTGTCTTTCTTAAAATATAATTTATTGTCAAATTGGCTTCCATCCACACCCAGTGCTCATCCCAACAAGTGCCCTCCTCTGTGCCCGTCACCCATTTTCCCCTCTCCCCCACCCCCCAGCAATCCTGTTTGTTCTCTGTATTTAAGAGTCTCTTATGGTTTGCCTCCCTCTCTCTCTGTAACTTTTTTTTCCCTTCCCTTCCCCCATGGTCTTCCGCTAAGTTTCTCAAGATCCACGTATGAGTGAGAATATATGATATCTGTCTTTCTCTGACTGACTTATTTCACTCAGCACAAACCTTCCAGTTCCATCCACGTCGCTGCAAATGGTAGGATTTCAGTCTTTAAAAAAGGGGGGGGGGCGATTTTTTGTCTTAATACAGCCAATCTGCTGAGGTCCCTGGTGTCGCCCCCTCACGCAGACTGCTCCATCCGGAAGACGTCATGCAGAATCCCAGGGTGCCTTACCAGGTGGTCCGACAGGTGCACAGGTGTTGGGGAGGGGCAGGTCTAGAGCTGTGAGGGGAGCAGGCTCGCTCCCCCCCAGGGGCTCACACTTGCTCTGAAAGGCCTTGCCTAGGAGACGGATACACTCATTGAGGGAACCTCTGTATTCCACTGCTGTTTCCAGTTCTCAAGAGCACGCGGTCAGTCAACTGAGATTGCATGCCAAGTCTCACCAGATGTCGCCGAGACGCGGTACCCCCTTCGTGGCTGCCCAGGGTCCGGGCTTCTCAGTTCAGGGCACAGAAACGCCTCCCGCCTGGGGACACGTGGCCCATCCTTCCACCCTAACTCTCTCTCTCCTCCTCCTCTCCCTCTTGTGGATAAGTCACATCACGCAGCAGAATCCTACTTCTGAAAGCCTTTAAACCCTCTCGTCCTCTCGGGAGGGTTATTGCCAACCCCATGGCAGATTATCTTTGGGATTTCTGCCTCTTCCTCTTGAGCCAACAGCCAGTCCCTGCTGTTCAACATTAATTCCGGAGTAACAATCGCCTTTGATTCTGCCTCGACTTCCTGCGAAATAAAACTGTCAGCAGGGCAAGCTTGGAACTTATCAGATACAGTGTTTTCTGAGGGAGACCTCCGACAGATGCCTCTGAACTGGAATCGCGCATCAGAGCCGTGCCCTTGCGCCGCGTCACTCTTGTGGGCCGTGCCACAAATGTGTGCGGCTCACTTCTGCCTTGCAAGTGTGGTCTGTTCTGTTCCTCACCCACTGTATGTTTTACTCTCTCTCCTTTGATCTTGAGTCAAGCCCTCCAGACTGGGATTCCACCACGGTTTTAGGGAATTTTAATGCAATTCTAGACTTTTTTTTGACATAGCTCATTCTGTCCTCTTTCTAGGGGATCTGTTCTTTTTACTTGACAAGTGCATTCAAGCTTTCCTGCAAGTAGTTCATCTGGGTCCCGGTGATACTTCATAAATCAGAGCTCTCTCCATTTGCTAAAACCTCAGGTCGCCTTTCCTCTCGGGTCACGTTCCTTGGGCTTCTACGACGTGACCCACGGGTGCTGGTCCTCAGGACGACCTGCTCCCACTCAGGTCCGGCCCCTTCCTCTCTTGCTCTGAGGAGAGCATGATATTGCCTCTCACTCGGAAAGTTCAAGTTTGTCTCTTAGGAGAAGCTCCCGGGTATGTCGGATGATTCGACGATTCACGTTAATTATTTCAATTTCTGAAAATCACACTCCTGGATGCTTCTGTCTAGAAAATCACCTGAGCTCGAGGACAGGGGCCGAGCTGCGTGCGGGTCCCCTTAACACCTGCGGCTTCTTCCCGGTGTCTGAGACTGAGGATCCTCACTCCTGATTCCTAGGATTGGGTTTGGGGCATAGCGAGGAGGCTTTCTATAAGCTGTGAAGCAGAGGAAACAAATTCAGTATCTGAAAGACACAGCATGAATAGCTATATAAATTAACATTTGCTTGACAAAATTAGGAACTAAAAGGTGTAATATGCATAACTGATATGGTAATAATACATGTGCATATAAACATACGTATATGTGTGCGTGTGCACTTGGATCGATATCACTACCCATAAAGACATATGCCCTTCCTAACACGTGTCGCAGATCGGGCATTCACGACATTATTTCCGTGTCTTTCTCTTTTCTCTGCCATGACTGCTGGTGGACGGTGACTGCAACCCGGACAACGATTCCCACAGGAGAGACTTTGTCCTACGGAATGTTCTGGCCCTTATATTTTGTGTTTGCCGTGCTATGCCAAGCCTCACTGGAGCCTGGCATGAGAGGAAATATCGGCAACACCGATCCCGTCTTTCTTTACGATTTCTTATTCGCTTCATCGTGGATGCTTTGCACTAATTGTGGTTTTGAAAAATTTTTACGAAAATGCTATTTGTTTTAACTACCGCTATCTTGCCTCTTCTTAGTCCTGGCCTTCTAAATATTCTGTGTATGTTTAACATCAAAGAAATCCATGCTAAACATAGGAAATGGAGTGACATGATTCTCTCCCTTTCTCTCTCGAAATGACTTACAGACAATCACAGGCCATGGCCGTGCCAGGATTTCTAACTTGTGCTCCGTCTCTCTGCTCAACATTTAATGTTGTAGATGAGTGGTGAAGACTGAAAACGAATGATCCTGCTGACAAAGGAAAGTTCTGGAAGAAGTTCAGGAAAAATTGGTGAAAGTCGGAGGCATATACTGAAGCAGGCAACTCGTGGTTTCCAGGAACCGGGGAGGAGGTCCCTGGTCACAGGGGAATGGGCCTCTTGACTGTCCTTTGTGGGCACAGACCCCACCTCCCCCGGCCACCCCATCATTGATCACTGCCTGAGACAACAGGCCTCCTCCTGCTTTATCAGGCGGAGACCATCATCCATTATTTCCTGATGACACAGCCCTTACCGAAGGGTTTTCTACATGAAAACATTTTAATGTTGTCACTTTGGGAGAATATTTTGTCTTCAAAGAAGAAAAGGTCAAGCCTGAAAAGTTTTAGATAGATTTGATAGAAATCAATAGAGTGAAGGGCAAATTTTCTACAAAATATTCTTGAATGTTTTATTTATTGGACGTTCAGCTGTACAAATTAGACGTGTGGGATCTAACAGAATGGAATCCAAGGTTAGGACTTTTATAGCATGGCCGCACCACTCCTCTCCGCGCCCCCCCCCCAAAAAAAATCCAAAATTCTTTTCAATCCAAATTTATCTTAAAAGTCTTAACACCATTGTGTATTCAGACTAAGTAAAAAAAAAAAAATTGCTACTTTGGTGAATTTACCACAATTGACTCAAAATTGCTGGCTTTCCATCTTCTGTTTGTGACCTCGCACCTTGTGTTTGTTGCTGATACTGAGCCAAATAGAGTTTGGAAAACATGGTTTCCTAAAGCCACTAAATGCAGCAACGAGTCAAAGTAAAGTCCAACTGCTGCTGGTGATTATCAAAATGTTGATGTTTTGGCCCCTTTCTCTAGCCAGCACAGAGATTAATGATAACTGTTTTCTATAATTTCTTTCTACGGCCCAGGGATTGCAGACATTGTTTCCTGATCTTTCATATCTACGGGATTGTTAGGCAAGTACAGATTCCTTCATGCAGCAGTGAGAAAAGAGTTAGAAATTGGCGCCTGGAGGTCGGAGGTGGGCAGGGGAGGGAGTGGCCACCCACACACTTCCAGGGGCAGACATTTGCACACCCATCTCCCCTCCTCCAAGTGGGTCCTGTCCCCGGGGTCACAATTCCCAATGCCTTTGCCGCTCTCAGCTCCTGGCCCTTCTGTTGATCGGGTGGATGTTGCCATCTTCATAGGAATCCATCAAAGTTATTGGAGCCAATGTTGGCAAAGTGTCGTCAGAGAGTATCATGTAGAATCTCCTCCCGGGGGTTGGTTATGCGGGAATCTGGAGCCCATCTCTCAATTCCGGACCACTGTTGGTCACACAGGTTCAAACTGCTAACGAATAGCCCTCCTTCAAATGCCGGGAATCGCCAAGTTGGTAGAACTGACATCTTCCGGTGCCAAAGAATCGAATGGATTTGCTCTGCCATGGCCTCGTCCCAAACGGGTTCTGCCCACAACTCACATGATGCGGTGGCTTCCTTTTTTTCCCAGATGTGCTTTATCTCTGGGAATGTTTAACAAAGAAGACCCTAAGCATACGTTAGACGAAACACAGTGTTACAGTCTGTACATTTGACGTGATGACCACCATTTATTACACAAGTTTTGTTGCTTGTTCCTGATGAAAGAAGACTCTTCCTAGAAAGAGAAAAAAGTGCAGATGATATAGAAAGACACTGTTCCCGGCGATTTTAGCAAATATTTTATAGAAACAATGGCCCCCGAGAGAGGAAATTAAGACTCGAGTTGATTATTTACTTCATTTCCCCTTTGGAGCTGGTGCAGAAAACCCGCAGTCCTCTGTCATCAGGATGCCATCCCTGTGGAGGAAGGGAAGCAATCCTGGCAGGCTCCAGGAGGAAGGTGTGCCATTTCCCTGAAAGGTCCTTGTCTACAACCTGCCGGAGCGGGAATTAACATTCTTTGATAAAATGGGTCTGAAAGCAGATGCCAGAATAAATGTGCTGTGTTGAACCCACTTTATCTGATCGGTAAATGGTATATAATTTTTTCCATAGTGTCAATTCAGGCATCTCTCTAAGACTGGTTTTATTGTCTTTGTGAAATCCAGAGTTAAATTCCCCTTATAGAGGTTGACGAGGAAAGATGGCTAAGCTCAGATGAGTTTATGTGGCATGTTCAAACATTTTTGGAACCCGGACAGGTCAGAAATAGAAAGCCATTATTCTGTAAGACATGGTCCTGTCCAAGCATGCCACCCTGAGTGGACGTCTGGAATATTCTCTGCTCTCAGAGGTATCTTTCCTGAGTAGGTACTGGACCTAAGTTGGACTGCTGCTGCCATCTTGTTAGAAACCTGGATGTGGGGGAGAGACCCAGTCCACCTTCCTGGACTAGAGTGATGCTACAAGATGTAATCCAGGAACCATAGATGGCGGTGCCCCACCCTGGAGCTTATGAGAGTCACCCTGCAAGTCCTACAGGCTTCCCTCCTGTCCCTCGTCTGTGAGGGCACGAGACCCTGACACGTGGGCCTGTCGTCCGCTTGGCTCCACTGGAGTCTAGCAGACCTCTTCTCCAGAACCTCCTCCCATCTCCTCCTTAGATCTGGAGGCTGAGGTGGTCATACAGCCCAGACTCCGTTTTCCATCCCTCACTTATGAAGTAGTGACAAAACATCCAACTTTATAAAGTCACGCATGGATGGGAGACAGTAGACATAGAATGCCCTGCAAAGAACCCGGTGTACCATAGTGTTTGTTCCGTTGTGTCTTTGACTGGTGGTCTTGACAGAAGGCCCAGGAAAAACAGCATCACTATCCTCCCTTTCAGATGCAAGAAGACACTTGGAAAATTGCCTGTCTCATCCTGGCCAGTATTCAGCAGGACACATTTCAAACCAGTTTTACCTGGCTCTCCCCAAAATCCACATTCCATGCCGTGCAAACCATTGTTCAGAAATAGACTCCCCGGGGTCAGCAGACAGAAGAGTGGTTCTGAGATAGAATAACATGCTATTGTTCCTACCTGAAATGGGACCTCACGATGGTATCAGTACTTACTGTGCCCTGGCTCCAAGAGGCATTTTTTTAAGGTTTATTTATTTTTGAGAGAGAGCGCACAAGCCGAGGCGGGGCAGAGAGAGAGAGGGGGGCAGAGGACCCAAAGCAGGATCTGCACTGATAGCAGCAAGCCCGATGTGGGACTCAAACTCATGAACAGCGAGATCACGACCTGAGCCAAAGCTGGTCACTCACCTGATTGAGCCACTCAGGCTCCCCCATCAGGAACTTGTCCAACACTATTTGACTTCTCAGGGTCTGTGGTGTGGACATTATGGTACTTCTAAAGATGGAAAACCAGAGTATGTAGTGGCCTCACTGCTGGATATGACACAGCTGCAAAGTGGTCGCCCTGGGCTGCAAACCCAAGGTTGGCCTGGCTCCTGCATGGGGGTCCTTCCACATGCCCATGCTTCCCTCCTGAAAATGAGCCATGTTAGCCCAGAATATTCTATTTTTCACCAGCTTACCTGGGAAGAGAAATCAGTCAAGATAGAGGCTAGGTGGAAAGCAGAAATAAAGGCCATTTCCTAAAGTTGAAAAGCCCGCCCCAGATCTGAATTGTACTTTTCTTCTGGTAGACTTGAAGGTGCCTCTTGGTGCTGTCCGGCCAATCTGGAATCGACTGGTGTCCACTCAACAGTGGCCAGCTTCCATCACAGCAGCTGACGTACAAACATGGCTGCACAGAGACCTGGACGGAAAGAACTCTCCACAGCCCTCCGGAAGGAGAACAAAGGGCAGTCTAAGTGCTGGGTTTTGTCAAAACCAAACAGAAAAAGAGGAAACCCAAGTTACTCGAGAAGAATGCAAAGAGGACACATTACAGAGCTTGCTTATGGGAACTGAGCCAACAATGAAATGTGCGTGAATTCCGATGTTCTAAGTAACACTCGGGGTCTTTTCAGCATTGTCTTGTTTTACACTTGTGATGATTTGAGAAAAACCTTGTGTTTACTCCTGAAGGTGGCCTTGGCAGAGTCAAGGTAGTCGCGATTCCGTGTAAGTGCCTTTCTTCGGAAAGAATCTACGCGAAGGCAGTGCCATCTGACTCGCGTGGGAAGCCTTGGCTAGTAACAAGGCTCCCCCACCAGGGCCCACCGGAGGGTTAGCACAAAGAAGATGTGTCCACGAGGAGATTTAAATAAAGCAAGGAGCAGGGTCTCAAAGGTGTTCTAGGAGAGGATTTATAATTAACGTGAGGCACAAGGTTCCCAAAGTTGAATTTCATGCATAATTGCGATGTTCATTACCGCCGAGAATTCCCATTACAAAACCCGAGGAGGAACATGCGAGTAATGGACAGACCGAAAGGGTTAACCAAATTACTCTGGAAACGGGGTTGTGGGAACGGTGGGTGAAAATAACAATGGAGCTATAATAAGCGGGGACGCGTGTTCTTGTTCCGAGAGGTTTTTACACACGCTTATTTTTAAGCATTTGATAGTTACAGGGAAAATGTCAGGAAGACATTTTCACAATTGCTAAAGGGCAGAGTCCTCAAACGGACAGGTCTCTTGCGTTGTTGTGGTTATTTTCCTTCTACAGGCAACACGGTGTAATTCCTATCACCAAAAACAAGTGCACGCACACAGCACGCACCAGGCGAAGAGCAGGTCAGATATGTAAGACACGCATATTTATAGCACGCTGTTTTCTTTGAACTTGGGTTTTTCGCAATGCACTATGCGTTAGTCCTTGCTAGTGCACGCGTTTCCTTCCTCCAGTGGTCGTAGAGTGGTTATCTGGAGTGGAAATGGATGGTAACTTACTTGATGTCTTTTTTTGATCAACACGTTTTCTTCTCTGCTTCCTTGGCTATTATGAGTGATGCAGGCAATGGCCATCCTTGCAATGACTTCTTTGCGCGCATGTCACAAGACAATATAGACAACAGACAATGGAGAGACAATAGGTTCGGGGGAGGGTCCCTGAGCCAAAGGGCAAGGTCACGTGACCTTCTGATGGTTACTGCCAAATTCCGCACCCATGAGGTCCTATCGGCTTCCCAGACGCGTGTGTACGAGAGCTCTTACTTTGGCCCCTGCTCGTCACCTCCGGGCATGATGCCGATTTGAACTTTTGTCAAGATGAAGGGCGTCTATACTGTTGGTGTCTGCACTTGCGTATTTTGGGTCACGCATGAGGCTGTACGTCTTTTTGAATAATTATTACTGATGCATACGTTTTTCTTCTGCGCTTGGACTGTTGTATTCATTAACTGTCTTTCTCTTTTCATTATTTCAGTTACTGTACTTGGCAATCCTAAGACTGTTGGGTCGTGGAGACAATGTTGGATTTGACCTCACGACTGGAATTCGTATCAGAGGCACAATTATCCTTTGGCAGCGATCGTTAAGCTGCAGGACCGACTGTTACAAACGATAAAATGATCCAGGTCCCGGCTGAAATAGTCTGTCGTTTAAACCGGAAACGTGGGCATTAGCAAGGTAAAAGGGTGGAGAGAATTTTTAAAAACTGGAGAAGAGGGAATATTGACTTCTTGGAAGCCGGGCTGCACATTTATGGACCAAACCGCCGTGGAACTGCTTTGTGGACGTGGCTGTGGAGGGGCTGAGGGGAGAGGCCTCCCGTGGAGCACACTTCACAGGGCATATGCCACGTCTGCCCGTGAACCCATCTGATGCCACACGCAGCTCGGAATGATCACCAGTTTCCAGACCGGAGGACAGAGCCCTAATTCAGAGCATAGTTTTTATTCCAAGGAGCCTGTGCACAGCTTAGGCCAGGATGTGCGCATCCATACTGGAGGGTCCCTCAAAGGAATATAAGTGGCCAGAACATTCCTCACTGTGTGGTTCATCTCGTTTGCATGAACAAAAGCAAAACCATTCAAACGGTACTTTCTGGGATCTTAAAAGTGGTTTGGGAGGTTTGTGAAGGTGCCCACCTCCCACCCATCACCTGCCTGCCCTTCATCTCACCCTCTCTCCTCGGAACCTGAGCCCTTGGGCAGTCGGCTTTGGGCCCCTGCTCCTTGGCCTCGGGCCTCAGTGGGACCGGAGCCCCTAGGACGCCGCAACTGAGACCACCCCCCACCAACGATCGTCCACACCTCTGTAACCACTGCACCAAAGCCCCTGCCCTCCCCTTTGGCCCAGCCCCATGTTTTCTTCTCCCTCAGCACCAAGGACATTGGGACCCTCTGCTGACCTTGGGAGGGGGGGAAACCGGCAGCTGCAGACACGCTGACTGAGCCAGGCACAAGGCAAGAGTGGAGAATCCCCTTCTCGGAGTTGGGCTGGTGTCCAAACACGGCCAGGCAGGGATGCTGTGCTCTGCCTCGGGGCCTGGTGAGACCCTGCCTTTTCTGTGCCCAGTTTTGAGGCCCCTTCATGTGGAAGCCGCATGGCCTCACACTGAACCCCGAGAAGGGTCGGCTCGCGGAACCCGTGGACTGGCCTCAGGATGGATGGGAGGGGGGGCACCCACCTGCCATACTCTGGGGCTCCCCCTCCCCGATTCTCCAGTCAGATGTCTCTTCCCTCCTGGGCTGTGAGAGAAGGCCAGGGATGGGGTGAAGGGGGCCCAGGCCCCCGCACGTGCAGGGATACCCTTTCCCAATTATTCCAGGGCCACGGCAAAGAAATCCTGACTTAATATTACTAACCTGATACTTGAAATGCTCTGGAATAGTTCCGTTTATATTTACCCAGATTAAGCAATTCTGTCGAAAACCAGAAAACAAATATGTGTGCCAAACTTCATCCCTCAGGGGCCCATTTGAGAAGCAGAATTCTAAAGACACTTTTCCTGCTGAAAATAATGCACGTTCCTCCCCCTCTCTCTGCCCCTCCCCGGCTCATGCTCTGTCTCTCTCTGTCTCTCAGTAATAAATCAACGTGAAAAATTAAAAAATAAATAAAAATAACACACGTTCCTTTAGCCCAGGCTGCCCAGCAGAGACGTGGTAGAAACGTGAGCAACAGAGATCATTTTAACTTCTCTCGTAGACTTACAAAAATAGAAAAAGAAATGAGTAAAATTAAGTCTAATAATGTATTATACGCAACTCAATAAAGCTAACACATCATCATTTCCACATGCAGTTGGTAGAGAGCCGGATTAATGTGTGATTTTACACACTTTCCCCACTAGACCTTGGAAATCCAGCGTGCACTTTGCACTTTTACACTTAACAGTGCACCTCAAGTGGCCCGGCCACGTTCCAAGAGCCCAAGAGCCACACACGGCTGAGGGCTGTTCGATCGGACAGCGCGACTCTCCGAGGGTCAGCAAACTTTTTCCGTGAAACCCAGAGAGTGAATATTTGAGGCTCCACCACCACACGGTTTCTGCTGCGTGACTGAACTCTGCGGCTGTAGAGAGAAGTCAGCTCTTTTCCATAGGCAGCGTGCAACTGAATGGCCGCGGCCGTGTTCCAACACGAACTGACTTATAAAAACCGTTATCTGCAGGATTTGGATTGCAGAGAATACATTGCCAACTGCTGCGTGGACTAATTACAGTCTGAGATCCACTACTTTGCCAAGAACAATCAGTGACACGGAATAAAAATAGGTTTTGCGTACGGTTTCCTAAATTCTGTAACCACGGTGCTATGGACTGTGTGAATTGTGCACCCCTATTCACATGCTGAAACCCTAAGCCTCAGCGTGGCCATGTTGGGAGGCAAGACCTTTGGGAGGTAATGAGGGTTCAAGGAGATCACGGGAGTGGGGTCCCATGATGGGATTGATGTCCTTATAGAGATGCTAAAGAGATGTTCTTCCCCCAAGTGAGGGCAGAGCGAGAAGGCATCTTTTGCAGTCGGACAGAACCCTGTGCAGAACCCGTGTTTACGGCACCTCGATCCATCCAGCCCCCCAAGACTTGTGTTAAGTCACCCAGGCTGTGGCATGTGTCATGGCGGCCCAAACTCATTAATACAACTGGAATAGTGCGAAACAGGCAGTATGTGAATGTAGCTTAAAAAATCCCTTATCTAAGCCCCGAACATACCTTTTAAAAAGAAACTCTTTAAACATGAAAGCATTTTAAATCTTTTTATCTCAATAGGCATTTCTTCTCTCGATGACAAATAACTCATCTTTTACATCCGAATTCATAATAATTTGTAAGAGAAACACAAACGAAAACTGGTAAGTGGCCCACTCAAAAACTGCTGACAGGCTCTTCTGGCTGAAATCACCCTGGGTCCTGTCACCCTCGTCTCGAAGTGAGACTGGCTCCCCGTGTCGGCTTTGTTTCTTCGGAGCCCGACTCTGAAAACCCACTCTCCTCCCTACTGCGTGGGGAGCACATTGTGCAGGTGATATTAGGACTTGGGGCAGGACCATCTATGCATTTTCTGATCAACATCAGAGGAATATTTCTTTTCTCCCCGTGAACTTTTCGCCTTCCTTCATACCATAGACATTTGTTTAATGCGACAATGATATTTCTTTCATGTTACTTTGTACAGCACATGGGATGCTCAATTGCCTGTAGTTAATTTTGAGTGCACATGTTGTTCTTTTATTTATAGGTCTTCTAATAAATACCTCACTTTAATATTTTTCTCATGTGTTAATACTTAACACATTATAAATACAAACTAGACCAATGCTATATTTCAACTGCTAAGTACCAGTTCATCTTTTTTTGTTGTTGTTATTTTTACCCTTTCCTTTATAGCATTTTCCCTGTCCCTCCAAATCTATATCTACAGAGGCAGAGAGGAACCCAGGGCCAATTTGTCCCTCTGCAGCAAGAATGGTGATCTGTGTTGGGTTTCTCGAGGCGCCCGCCAGCGCCTGTGACGTCTGCTCCAGCCGTGGCCGTCGCCAGGGTGCGGTGTGATCCAGACGTGGAATCTTATGCAGGAGAAACTCTTTTCCAACTCAGTGTCACCGTTTTCACCCGGCTCTGCTGGCAGGGCACACACGTGGTTCCACTCGCTGTGTTTCACAGGGTGTTTGATAAGCTGTAAAATGATACATATCCACAGTTTAATAACCTAGAAATTTAATAAAAAGGAAAGGAAATGGATATTGTTTTTTCTTTGAATATGTCAACGGGGAACATACTTCATGGTGTTTTAAACTCCAGTTGATATTTTGATAGAAATGCTTAATTTATCTGACACAGGTATCATTTTCATTATTTTCATTCTGTAATGCAATCTAGATTCCAAGCTCATACGTGCTTTGGATGGACTAACCCGGCCTCTTTAAAGAAAAGCCCCTTGACTCAAGTTTGACAACAGACTCCTCGTGGAATGTCTCTCCGTCTCTGTGCCCTGAACCGCTCGACATTAGTTTTACTACGGTCAGACCTGAGACTACATCTGATCGTAATGTTCTCTTTATGGGGCCAAAACATCTTTCCTTGAATTTGGACAACAACGAAGGCAATGAAAAAATTAAGTAGCTAGCAGCTACTCCCCATTTAATTGTTGGGTCCGTTCCACCAAAAGAAGTAGAATGCTTCACTGCTGCACTTGACCCAGGCAGGTTCTGAGTCAAGGCGGGAGAAGTTCAGAAACGTGGAAAGAATCTCCGAAATATATGCAACGGCTTCTCTTGATTTTGCAATAAAATTGAGGCCAGAAATGTCTCCCACTTGCATTGGACTTCATCTCTGTATGAGGCAAGAGTGTTCACACCACAGCGGCCACAACCCAGGGCTCAGCGGGTTTCCTTCCTTTTCTATAAATAACCCCTTCATTTTTCTAAACAATTTCCCCCGGTTATTCATCAGCCATGTGCTTTAAACATGTTCAATCCACCAAATATTTGTTTGGAAGCATAGTTTTAAATTCTCTGATCAGTTGCAAATTTGTTTCATGAAATGGATCCTACCATCACGGCGTTGGGGCAAAGAAGGGCGGCAAGGTTCCTCCTCTTTGGAATTCACCGAGGGTCTCTCCAAGACCTCATATCCGGGTGAGTTTTGTGGACGTTCCACGAATGCATTAAGGGAAGTCTATATTCCCTATTTTTCAGAAACTAAATTGGGCGCACATCTACAGTTCAACTTTTTGAATTGAATAATTCAATAATTCATTAATAACTTAGTGTCCTCAGTCATCGAGGGCTGCCTGTCCAAGTCTGAGGGAAACGGGTCAAAGTGCACACAAGAAGCTGAGGGGGGCCCCCCCATGGACGCCAATCTCACGTAGCTCCTCACATGCCCGTGCCATCTAAGTGCTCTTAGAGAGGAGCTCTTGTTATCCTCACAAAAATCCCAGGCGGAGGCTCCTGGGATAGGTTGACTTGTGTCCCTCCAAAAGTTGTGTGTTGAAGCTCTTACCATGAGCACCTCAGAATATGACCTTATTTGGAAATAGGATGATAGCAGATGCCAGTAATTAAGACGAGGTCATTAAAGTGGACCCTCATCCCATATAACCGGCATCCTTATGAAAAGGGGGGATTTGGACACAGACGCCCAAGTGGAGGCATGAGAGCAGAGATGGGGAGATTTGTCTACCCAGCAAGAGCGCCGAGCACCGAAGATGGCTGGCAAACCGCCAGAAGCCAGAAGAGGCGTGGGGCCGCCCCTCCCTCACAGCCTCACCAGCAGCCAGCCCTGCTGACACGGTGACTCTGAGGTTCCAGCCTTCAGAACTGGGGGCAGAATAAAGTTCTGCAGTTTAAATCACCCTGTTGGTGGTGCTTTGTTGGGGCAGCCAGAGCAGACGAATATGGCCTTCGTCATTTCCCCAGTTTCGCAGAATAAGGGCTTTTCGTTATCTAACTTGTCAAGTTCCTGTCAAGCAATGCTTGTTTTTCTGTCCGCATCTCTCTTTGTACATCTTGCTGCTCTGTGACCAGACAGATAAAGAATCATGGCTACATCCTTAGTACAGGGAGCACTCCATACTACAGGGACACTTTGAAGGTCAGTTGCACATAGGTCTGTCACAGGGGTTCTTTCTTTTTTGGGAGGAGGTGTGAAGAGTCAGCCTATGACACATAGATTGCCAAGAATCTCTCTTTTTAGTGTATTTTTTAATTTATCTTGAGAGAGAGAGAAAGGATCCCAAGAAGGCCCCTCACAGGGCCTGCCACGGGGCTCGAACTCATGGACTGTGAGATCATGCCCTGAGCCGAAATCAATAGTCGGACGCTCGACCGACGGAGACACCCAGGCCCCCAACCAATAACCATGTCTAATAGTGATAGGTTTTACGCGCCTTCATTCATATTTTAGTGGGTACGTGGGAAGTTTTGTAGAAAGAGTGTCAAGTCGACTACCTAAAAATCCCCCTCTCTGAGGCTGGAAGGGCACAGATAAGTTCCGACCAGACAAGCATCGTGTGAGACAGTTGGGAGTTGCCCGCTGCTAATTCCGGAATGCTACCTCTTCCATCTGTCTTGGAGATGCTCCAGTGTCTGAAGCCTGTAACACAGGGGGCCCCCACTGCCGCCTGCCACTGACAAATGCAAGGTTATGTCTGGTTCAGTGCGCCTCCCAGCTTTCAGACAGGGGCACGCTCAATGGGACGTATTTGATCCGCAGAAACCCTCAGAACAACCCTAAACAGTCCCACCCTGGGTCTGTTAACTTCTCGCTTGCTGCCGAGTCTAGGGACGTCCACAGACCTCCCTGGGCCCCCTCTGCGGAAGCGCAAGGTGGCCACAGACAGCGGGGCCTGCTGGGAGCACGGGTCTGAGTCCTCAACTACAACCTATGCGGTCACTTTCTGCTTTATCAGTGGATGCCTTGGGGCCTTCAATTTGTCTTTTGGAAAAAACTGAATTTTTACCTGGAAGACACCTGCAGTAACAGGGCTTTTCGTCGCGCTGGTGCTGACCCCTGAGGCAGGTGTGGGTCCCTGTGACTCGCTGGTGTCCTGCTGAGGGCTCCGGAGCTCTCTCTGCCTAGTGACCAGCACGGTCCCTTGATGGCCCGGGGCCGATCCTGGTTGATCCTGGACTGTCCACACCTCTGTCGCAGCCCCTTTCTCTCTACTCTTGGATTCCCAAGCCTCCTTACCTCATCCTAAACCCAAAGCGTGGGAAACTTTGATCCATGATCACATCGAGGCACCTGTTAACACAGTAAAACTTACGAGGTAATCAAAATCATGGTGAATCGATAAATACAAACGCCTATTAGGCCCAAAATAACAGTGCAACTTACAAAGCTATAAAAGGAAGTATGGCACAGGTTATATATACACATTGGTTAAAAATTAAAGGGTCCTCTCCATGTATGCTTAGGGACACTTGCTGTGCCCACCCTCTGTGCTGCAATTGAAGGTCACGGGCAGTGCGCGGCCTTGCTGTCGGGAGGGTTCTACCCATCTCTCATCCCTGGCCCTCGGCTCAGCCTTACAGACCCCTTGCCAATAGCACAGGGCCAGAGGTGCCACGGAGACTCCAGGGAGCAGCTGCTGCGGCAGCGGGAAGGGGAGGGTGCGGAGTGCAGCCGGCTGAACCCCTCCCAGGGCACTGAGAGTTCCAGGCACTCTCTCACGGCTGGAAACCAGCCTCTGGAGCCCAGACAACCTCCCTCTGCAAACCGTTGAGAACCTGGGTTAGAGTCTGAATTATTTTTACTTTTGCTCTCTCTAGAGTCCTAACCCAAAGGCTTGAATCGTGTGGATGGATGATCAGGAGGTGTTTGGTGACGGCTGGTTAGAAATTTGTCGGCTCTGTTGCCCTGACATAGGGAACACTAGAGGACCTTCCTGGGGCATCCCGGGGCCATTTGGGAAGAGGGCAAGGCAATCGGTGGGAAACGAAGAATTATTTAACTTGCAGAAGCAGGGACTCGAGTGAGTCAGTACCTACAACAAAAACATACAACTGCTCCCACACGGGACAGGGGCAGCCAGTGGCCCTTCATGTTACCAAAGGCAGAACGAAAGGAAAAGGCTTAAATGACAGCATGAAGAATGGAGGGTAGGTGTGGGGAATGGCTCTCTGACACTGAGTTATGACTCATTAGGATAGGTTACTGGGAAGATAATATTCTTTGAAGATTTCAATATATACATATCCCTCGGCCCAGTGCACACTTTATGAGCCGGTTGATTTTAAAGCAAAATCCCGCATACCATTCTCATTTTCCCACGTAGGTCAATTTTACAGTGGCAGGTGGCATGGAGGCGGTCACCAGATCGTTCCCCACTGCAATCAGAGTCAGTGGTCGCAGGGCTTTCTGGATGGCCCGCCACATCTGGGCTTCTGCCTCTGGAGGACTGCGTGTCCTCGTCCACCCCCACCTGGCTGCTCCCCAGGAAAGGGCCAGGGGGCAGCAGTTGGCAGGACTGCCACAGGGACAGGATCAGTCAACCGAGGCACGCAGGTGGCTGTCTGGGAACGTGCCGGCACGTGAGTAGGTGTGCCTTTGGGGGCTGCGTAAAGGACAGCTCAAATCTCAAAGGAACTTGATTACAATAACCCCCATAGCAATGAAATGCGATCTTGTACATTTCTCATGTCGAATCTCAACCACTTGCGTTGTTACATGAAGGTGGGGACGGCAGGCTGTAGAGGGGTGGCTTCGTAGGGCTTCGAGGAGCACTGACCGAAGACCTCAGAGTCGCCCCGAGTGCCTGTGACTGTGTCTTTCACCGGGACTAAAATAAAACTTTGACGTTTGTTCTCCTTGAAGACATAGTTACTTCACGTTCGTTTTTTTTTTCGGTCCCTGCAAAGTCAAGAACAGAAAACGAGCTGCTTTAAAGACACTTCAAAGTGTTTGGGCAATTACTGAGGACTATTCCATTTTAACTGATTTTAATTTGGTGACAGTCGGCTACTGACACAGCCCCCTTGGCACGTTTCCCCACTTCTCAGGTCCTGTGGGATTTCTCATCACTGACAGGGGAGAGTGAGCGGAACCCCTCGACGGCCAGCCCTTCGGCGATGCGCGTCCTGCGGAAAACAGGTATTGTTAGCCTGTCCCCCGGCTTCGCCGAGTGCCCTGAAAAGGTGCTGACGGACACTGTGCTGAGACCAGGAGATTCCCTTACACCTGAGTTTGCTGGGTTTCCCAGACCCGAATCCTGCAATCGTGCAGAAGAGCCACTTCTGGGTGCGATTTTCAGTGAACAAAGACGATCCCAGATATATTTCGTGTGTTTTGTTTGTTTCTTGATTTTTATTTGCTTTACTCTGCAAGGCTTTAGAATGGATGTGAAGTGATGTCTTAGAAGCATGGGGAAATATAGAATGATGCCCATGAGTCAGGAAAATAGAGTGTTCTCTCCAACAGATTATAAAAGCAGGCGTAGGATTAGGCTGAGAATTCCACACTAAACCCAATCTAAATATGAGCTACTTTTATTTTAAAAATCTCTGAATTCAAAAGTATCTTGGCATTTACCCAATTCACACATCTTGAAGTGAGTCCGGAAGGAAAAAGATAACATGAATATAAATGGTCTGACTTTATCCTCCTGCCGTTCAGCTTAAAAGCATTTCCCCTTTTTTGGGCAATTTACCAACTCTTTCAGGCTATTAAAGTTACAAACATGTGAACAATGGATCTCAAGTCTTATTATCAAATTACTTTTGGATAAGTTTAGCGATAAAGTCTTTTGCACAAATCAAAAAAGTATCAAGATCATAATTAAGAGCATTATGAAATCTTTTTTTTTTTTCTTTCAACCTCAGAGAGTTCCTAAGCGCATTAGCATGGAATGTGACTCATGTTGCAGCTACCATTTGAGGAATGATGAAAAAAAAAAAGAAGAAGAAAAAAGCACAGAAACCCTTAAATTAACAGTATCATATCAGACCCTCTGTGTTTCCGAAATGAACTCTTTAGGAAATAAAAATCCGCGTCTTTGTATGTCTTTGTTTTCTGAACAGTGAATCAGTTCTTGAAGCATTGTCAGAATTGCCAAGTGGTGTTTCTCTGTGGTGGGACTTTCACAAGCCTTTTGGACACACGCCTTGCATGTAGGAGGCTGTCAAGGGGCACGGGGGGGACCTGCACAATCATTGCTGGACATGTGCAAGGTGCGTGTGAGGTCACCAGTTTGCACTGGGGTAATGGACGCACACCCAGGTTGATGGGAGAGTCGGGCAGAGGCAGATTTGAGCCCAAAATTAATATTTTCCAGCTGTGTGGTCTTGCGACAATACCTTAATTTCACTGGGACCTACTTGATTCACTACTATATAAATATCTATAGCTATCTTGCGAAGTTGTCAGGTTTATAGATAATGTACATAAAGATTTTTAACATGCAAGAGATGTCTAATAAATAAGTTAACAGTGATTATGTTGGGGGGCCTGGGTGGCTCAGTCGGTTAAGCGGCCGACTTCGGCTCAGGTCATGATCTTGAGGTTCATGGGTTTGAGCCCCGCATCGGGCTATGTGCTGATGGCTCAATCTGGAGCCTGCTTCAAATTCTGTGTCTCCCTCTCTCCCTCTGCCCCTCTCCTGCTCCCACTCTGTCTGACTTTCTCTCAAAAACAAATAAATAAACTTAAAAAATCACCAAACACATGAAAATCTATGTGACAATGGTAGCAGTTTATCACTATGCTAGCAAATATCCCATATTACACTGTGAATGTAAAGAAACACATGGGTGTATCTATCTGGTGTGTGTTTTGATGACCTAGGGTAACAATGGATAAGAGAAGAACTCCATCCAGACATTTAAGGCCTTCTCCATGACCTTCCTCAAAGTGAACTGGCCAATATTCACCTGCACATTTGCTATGACCACCTTCGTAAACTTCGCTACTGTGTTCCTATGTGTGCCCCAACCAAGGGCCATGAACAGAGGAGCTTAAATAGCAGACATGCGTTTCTTACTGGTCCTGGTCCTGGAGAGTCCAAGGTCCAGGCAAGGTCCAAACAGGTCTGGTTTTTCCTGAGGCCTCCCTCCTTGGCATATAGACACCAACTCCTCTTTCTGTCCTCACGTGGGGGTCCCTCTGTGCATGTCTGAATCCACATCTCCTCTTATATAAGGACACCAGTCAGATTGGATTAAGACCGACTCTAGTGATCTCATTTTAACTTGATTCTCTCTTGCAAGGCCCTATGTTCAAATACAGTCATATTCCAAATATTGGGGTTAGGAATGCAGCCCACGGATTTGGGGGAGACGCAGTCCAGTCGATCACCGTTATCTGTCCCAGTGGTTCTCACGTTCCCATGTGTGTGCACCTGAGTCACCCAGAAAGCTTGCTGGACCCCACCCCCAGTTTCAGATTTCATAGAACTGAGTTAGACTGACACTCATGCATTGCTGACATTTTCCAGCGGATGCTGACGCTGCTGGTCTGACCCCACAGTCTGAGATCCACAGATTAAAAGTACAGCATCATCAAGGGGAAATAAGGCCAGATCCGTGCCCCATGAGTTGGCAAAGGCTTGAACTCGCTCCCGCAGAAAATACCACAAGGAAAGCCCTCCTCCTCTGCTTGGTTCCCCTTTTCTCTTTAGATGAGTTTTCCAATTTGGACAAAAATTGACACTGTTTTGTTGTTATATGAAAACACACACCTGAAATTACAGAAGACATTCTAATTAGTCTAGGTAGTTACTCACCTGGTAACAAGCGTAAAATACTTAACAAGCAGCGGAAATATTCTTAAGAAACCCAGGTCTTCCCGTGAAGGAGGCTGGATGCCATGGACCCTGTTGGGATTTTGTGTTTAATGCCTGTTGTGGGAAATCAGCGTGGGGGCAACCGGGAACCACACTGGAGTGTCTACTTCTCACTCCTTCCTGCTCCTGGCCCACAGCAGCTTTCCTTTTCACCGTCTTTGCCCTAATCTTTCAGAAAAGGAGCACTCGAGTCTAGTGAGGAAGCAGAAAGCGAGCTTTGAGAGTCTGTCAGTTGTAGCTCAGGGTAGAAGGAGGCTTGCAAGGTCACGGAAATCCAATTCGCGTCGATCATGTTCCCCCAGCTGAGTAAATTCAATAAAAACAGTTGTTAATTATTTCATCATAAAATTCGTATACAGAAGATATCATAAAACATAAAATAAAACTTTAACTGACAAAACATTATAAAACGGCACTGTCCCTCATACGAGGATAGTATGTCTTTTCCTATTTGATTGTTTTCTGACTTCTCTTAAATTGGGTTTTGGTTGGTTTTCATCGCTCGGCCGTTCAAGTGTGCTCCAAGGATAAGCGTGTTGTGCTTGTGGACAGTACTGTTAAGCAAAGAGTCAAGTTCCTGTACAAGGACCCGGATATTTCCTTAGGTACCATTTAGAAGGCGAACTTTATTGACACATACTGGATGCTATGTTTGCCTGTCATAAAAATAAACTAAGACTTTATGTCATGAGACAACCCAAGACCAGCAGCACGTCGTGAACGTGGGTTAATTTGATCCACCCTGAAAAACTCAGGGCAGCTTTTTAAGACCATCCAGAGAAGAAACACGTGAACAAAAGCTGAAAATCTTCCGTTCTTCAGCATGTTGCTTCCCCACCCAATGTTGAGTGGCTACAACCATCAGAGAGCAAACGGGTCTTCCCCAGGCACCCTGTGTGGAAGGGCGTGTGTGGTGCAAACACCAGACGGACGGTTCCATCCCCTCCGACCCAGGCCTCCTGGGCTCACCGGCCCCGGTGGACGCACCGTCCAGCACCGTCAAGGTGCTGCTCCCGCTAAGACTGGCCGGGCGACAGAAGCTCACAATAAGCTCACTCTTCCCTACGATAAACAGTCTGTTTTTGTGCCTTTGATTAAAATTTAATAAGAAAATATTTCAGCAAGGCGAAGACTTGTTAAAAGCAGGTGAGGAAAGATGAACATTGACTCCGCGCAAGACTAATCCCCTTCTCTCCCGCTTCTCATGTTCCCTATTCATGCGGACGAGGCGGGCGTCCTCGGAAACGGGGCCTCGCCCCAGCAGGAGGATCTTTTTCCGTCCACATCCAAGCCCTGAAGGAATCTAAAACCTGATCTGGGAACTCCTGTCTCCACCACTCACCTACTGAAACCAAAGTCCTTTTTCCAGCAGCTGCAAAGATACAAAACTGCACCGGAGGCCGGGGCGGGGGGGTGGTGGTGGGGAAGGGGGGTGGGGAGAAGAGGGCTTCTCGGCGTCTTCTGTGCAGGAATCGACCCTGCGGGATTCAAGGAAGCATAACTCAAGAACGACAAGCCTGAGCCAAAGTAAACGGAGGAGTCTGAGCAGGGAAATCCCAGCGTGAGCGAGCAGTTCAGGCCACGCAGGCGGCTTGGACCCCAGGAGCTCACGTGCCGCTCTTCACCTTCGCCGTGAGGGCAGGGCGCTCGGAGAGCTTCCCGCAGTCTGCTCGGGGCGCCATGCTACTAACCACCCCAAAGACTCCGACCGAGTCTGGGTCGTGTGGAGGGGGATTTGTCATTCTGAACACCACACTGAGCAAAGAGCGTTTCCCAAAGAAAGGCTTAAGTCCGACTCGTTACGGTCCTGCTACTAAAAACAAAGTTTATTGAATAACACATATAGCATGTATGTTTGCATATGTCTACTTCATATATAAGAGTTTCATGGGTGCATTTGTGCACATATACATTTTTCTCCTGATTCTGGCAAAATGGGCAACATGCTTAGAAGTGTAGAGTAAAGAAAGGAGGGGCAGATGTAGTGTGGGGGTAATAAGATGAAGAAGAAATACTCCAGGGAAGGAGAGGAGAAAAGGGAAAAAGAGAGGGGAGGGAAGGGAAGGGAAGGGGAGGGGAGGGGAGAGGAGGGGAGAGGAGAAGAGGGGAGGGGAGAGGAGAAGAGAGGAGAGGAGAGGAGAGGGGAGTAGGGGAGGGAAAAGGAGAGGGGAGGGAAGGGGAGAGGAGGAAAGAGGAGCAGCCACACTCTTGTAATTAACTCAACATTCACCTTCCTGGAGAGAGAAAGAGAAAGAGGAAGGAAGGAAGGAAGGAAGGAAGGAAAGGGAGGGAGGAAGGAAACAGGGAGGGGAAGGTAAGGAAGGAGGGCAGGAAGGAAAGAGAGAAAGAAAGAAGAAAGGGGCTCCTGGGTGGCTCAGTGGGTGGAGTGTCTGATTTCGGCTCAGTTCATGGTCTCACAGTTCGTGAGTTCGTGCCCCGCGTCGGGCTCTGTGTTGACAGCTCGGGGCCTGGAGCCTGCTTCGGATTCTGTGTCTCCCCCTCTCTCTCTGCCTCTCCCCCACTCACTCTCTGTCTCTGTCTCTCAAAAAAATGAATAAACGTTCAAAAAAATTAAAAAAGAAGGAGGAAAAAGATCATTTGAATTATAGGGGCTGCAGTTACAGGAATGGGTTTTTGAGCGTGTGTCATAAAAATCCGGCCAAAAAGCAGATCTTGGAGACCGATTGCATACATGTTAAGCTTGCTTAGATGAACTCTGTTCTGTGGGTGTGAGCGCCATTGTTCTCCAGAGCCGGGTGTGCAACTTCTCAGATCAGAACTAAGCTCTGGTGCTACTTGCTATGCACGTAAGCAGGCCGTTGGTTCTCTGCCGCAGACGCCTCGCTGCAGGAGATCACCCTTCCCTGGGGGGAGCGTGCATCTGGCCTGGGTGAGAGCTGTCCAACCCGGTAAACTCCTCTCTGACCTCTGGCCTCCGCTGGGTCGCGACCCCCTTCTTGCTGGTTTTGGGCAGCCTCGAGCTGTTTGCTCTGACAACCAGGGTCTCCTAGGGCCTTATTTGATGTATGTTGATAAGGACAACTCAGCATAGTGGACAACCCTGTCCAGTCCCCAACCTCCTCAGACTCCCTCTAAGAGAAGGAGACATGGGAATGTCCAGAATCCGGCCAGCCTGCTTCCAGGGCGTGTAGAAAATGGGCTCTTCTGGTCACTGCTCCCTTGGTCTCCTCTGCTCCAGCTCCCTGGTGCCATGCTTGCTGCGGACGTTCTGAAGAGCTCTCGCATTCTCCCTGGCTGCACTCCTACAACCAAGGCACACGGATCTGTTTTCCTTTGGATCTGTTCCTGTGCCTGGTGTTTTGTTTGTTTTTGTTTTTTATAACCGTACCTTCCGCTGTCCCCCTGGATACGGTGTGGGACAGTCAGAGGCAATAGCCAAAGACTACTTTCCAGCTCTCAGCTCTCTCTCTGACTCCCTATCTTTGGGCAGACCGGGCATTTTCTCCTATCTGGAGACACGTACTGTACCCTTTCCACTCTGTACCGCATTGTGAGAATTTCAGGCTCCTTGGTATTCGATCTGATTTTCCGGTTCCAACAACCCAAAGTCTCAAGTCCCAAGAGGCTTGATTATAAAAGGCCATTCCAAAAGTCAGCTGACGTCTTTATTCCAGGTTGTACCTACTGTTCTTTTAAGGCGTGGGGTGCCTTCAACTCACTGGGTGGAGGTGAGAAGGCTCAGAAAGCATGTGGCAAAGGAAACTCCTTGGATCTCAAAATATACATGCTGCCCCACCGTCCATGGGCAGCTCTGTCCTGCAGTCCAAGAATTCTAGCTTCAATTCATCCACTTAAGGAGATGACTCTGCCAATTTCCCTTTTTATTTTCCATCCCGCTTCCTTCCCATTCATTCTGGTCACTTTACTCACTCTGTCCCAGAGCACAGGATAAGCAGACTCACCAACAACATTCTAAACCATTGACACCTTACTGCTCCAAGTGCAGAGAAAATGAAGGAAAGTATAGAAGCCACTCTCTCTCTCTCTATCCCTGTCTCTTTGTGTCTCTCTCTTTCTCTCCCTCCATTATATTGCATATTGAAGAAACAGAGTTGCAGAGGACAGTTTGGTGCTGATGTCTTAGAGATTTTGAAACTTTATATGTGTGTACAGAGAGAAGGAAAATTATGACCTGGGGGAAAAGAAGGTAAAGTGAGAAGAATTGTTCCATATTGTGCCCGTGGTGGTGGTTACCTGATACGCATTGTCAAAGCTCACAGCCATATTCCAAAAGGACAAATTTTGGTTTTGTACATAAAAAGTGAAAAACAAAGAAAGGCATGAGGGAGGGAGGCTGAGCAGGAGAAAGGGAAGGGGAAGAAAACACCATTTATGAATTCAGATGGACGTCCATGGATACGGTGAACTTCTGGGCTAGATCCCAAGCTCTGAGTTCAGAGGAACACCCAAACCTTAACAAAGTTGGACAGAACTTATTTTTAAAGACCTTGAGGAAAGGAGATTCCATCCCTTTCCATGGCAACCCATTCCAGCCGCAGGAAGTTCTTTGTATCTCAAATTATTACCTTATGATGCAGTTTAAATTCATTTCCGCTCATGTCTCCCTTTTGCCCAAGGAAGACAGAGCAGCTGGTCACCATCCTCAGAGGAAGGTTCACTCCTGTTCCTGAACGTCATTCCCAGGTTGGCTGTCAACCATCGCATCATTAAACTAAATATGTATAGTTCCCATAACCTTCTAGAATTCTTGCCAACTCATTAATCATTGTTCATGTTTGGGTGCATAACACTGAGCACAGGGCTGTAGGAAAGGCCTGGGTCCAATCACAAAGGCAGAGTGTTGTGCTGACATGATTGTATCTGCCTTTCTACGCAAGCTGATTCCAGAGTTGGTTCCAGCACAGTGACGCCACATGGTTGACACCCTCATGATTGAAATGCTCTAACGCCTAGGTCCTCTAGATCGCACACTGTGACGGCTCATGGGCATTGGCAGAGCGACCATCTGCAGTCTCGGGCCCCCCATGCTCCCTCGTCAGTGACATGTGATGTGGAGATCAGATAAGATCGCCGTGATAGTAAATGAGATCACGTGGGAAGCTCCTAATTTGAGCTTCGCATCCAAAGTCCACACACGCAGAGGCGTTAGTGTGTAAATAGCCATATCAACGAGGCTTCTAACATTAGGAGGTGCGGAGGGCCACAAGGACATGCCTTTAGCATGGGGAAGCCTGCCCCAGCAGTAAAGATACCATTGTGTTACTTGAGAAAATGTTGTATGTGAGGGTCTGGCGCTTGTCTGAGTTGTGGCACGTACGGGTGTATCTGTGTGTGTGGCGTTTGCGGGTGTCGCCATGTATGCAGGATGCGTTGGGAGGAGAAAAACTCTTCACATCGCTGACTGTCAGAAACTTGAGGTCTAGTCGATGTAGGAGTTTCTGCACAATAGGAACCAAATCGCAGGTCGTTTGGGAATCCTGTAGGTTAAGGACACATGCGGGGTGGGTGCTGCTACCGTGGTTCCAATTGGCTGGTTTTGTCTCCCCTTCCTAATGGGCCTTTGCTTCCATCCATGGCTCCCATCCCTTAGGACTCTTCTCCCATCCTCTCGATGGTTGGCTTTGCACCTGACCCGTCCCTGGACAAGATCACTGCCACACAGACATTTCTCCCGGTCCCCACGCTTACGTCTCCCACAGTAAACCGCTGGCTAGCAGCATTCCCAAACCCACCTCCTAGCAGAAGGCCCTGGCCCGCCCCTATGGAAGGCCCAGAAATCAAGCCACCAGCAACAGACATCCCCTATCCTCAAGGACTTGATATCCGA
The DNA here is from genome assembly GCF_046562875.1 of Panthera onca. Classification (NCBI taxonomy): domain Eukaryota; kingdom Metazoa; phylum Chordata; class Mammalia; order Carnivora; family Felidae; genus Panthera; species Panthera onca. Next base: position 2,923,538 of record NC_138339.1, on the reverse strand, counting down.
GGATCAGGACGAGTCAAGAAGGACCGCAGGGTGAGATATGTGGAGGCGGGATGGGGGCAGTAAATCCAAGCACACGGGAGAGGAGAGGGCAAAGCTGAACCTCTAAGGAGTCTTTAGTTGTGACTGAATTCTCTTCTTTCTCTGGGGACACAAACTGCTGGGTGCAGAGCAGGAGGAGAGAGGAGTTCAGCGGTCAGAGAGAGGTTAGCATGGGGTTGGAAGGGCAAACTCAGTGCAGATAATGAAGAATCCTGTAACTCGCATGAGATATTTGGACTTTTATGTTGACGGCGAGGGAGGGCCATTGGAGGTCATCAGCAGGGTAGGGATGTGATTGCAATAGAGAAATATCACTGGTGAGGCAGTGGGGGGAGGGCGGGTGTGCCAGGAGACCAGACAGGTGGGCGTCATGAGTCAGGTGAGGGATAGGAAGAGCCTGATCTCAAACAGTGAGAAGGGCTGGTGGGGAGGAGACGACGTACATGATCAACACTTGGCAGCTGGTGACTCGCAGTGATGATCTGTTTGGGGGTCTGTGGAAGAAAAAAGGGGAGCAGAGGACGGTGTTTTCAGGCTGGCTACACTGAGTCCGAGATGCCTGTGAGAACAGAATGGAGAAGAATAACCATTGGCCACTTAACCAGATGGGTGTGCAGGTCTGGAAAGGACCTCCGTACCTGTTAGCCTTGCCCAGGCCCAAATGTGACCGTGGTGGTTGTACCCGAAATTCTTATGATCGTCCCTGGCTGTACTTGTTTTCTTCAAACACGCCCAACATAGCAGCTGCTGGCGCTCCCCCTGGCCCACATCTGGTGCGCGTCCAAACCAGCTTTTCATCCAAGAGATCTGTTCATCATGTCCTTCCTTTCAGTGCCCTGGCTTTTAGTGCTGGTGTTTATCACCTACTTGTGTTTTAAATATGTTTATATTTTAGTTGTACCACATCAACACTACCCACCTAGCTAGTGAGCTGGGTTCCTTTCTTTGTTTCTTCTTCTATTTATTTATTTATTTATTTAATCTTTATTTCTTTTTGAGAGAGAGTCAGAGAGTCAGAGTGTGAGCAGGGGACGAGCAGAGAGAGAGGGAGACACACACTCCAAAGCAGGCTCCAGGCTCCGAGCTGTCAGCACAGAGCCCGACGTGGGGCTCGAACCCACAAACCGTGAGATCATGACCTGAGCTGAAGTCGGATGCTCCACCGACTGAGCCACCCAGGCACCTCAATTCTTTTTTTTTTTTTTTTAATAGAAACATTCGAAGGAAGTTTTGTGAATGAATGATAGGAAACAGTGGTGGTTAAATCACTGAGTTCAGGGCAAACTGATCAATGAACCTCCACTGCCCTGGTGGGAGATGCATTGTGGGTGCTGCAGAGCCCAGTTTTGGTAGAGCGTGAGGAGCTCCCGGGAGGATGGTCCCCAGAATCACCTGTTGTTGCCCACTCCATACAGGTGTCTGTCCGGGAAACTCAAGTGGGTTTTCAACATGCCAGCAATAGAACGAGTATTTGAGAATACGTACAGTCATTGAAAGAACGAACCAGATCCCAACTTAATGAAAAGTGGAGGCAAACCGATCTTGGCAGCGACGAGTTCGCTGTCACTGGCACTCAACCAGGTTCTTAGCTGCAGTGACACAGTAATACAGTATGTTAATTGCAAAGCATCTTTTTTTCTAAGAAACTGACAAAACCTATAGCCGAGGGGTATTCAGGGCACAGAGGTATTTCTGCTTTAGTTCCGACTGAATTCTCTGCTTTCTCTGCCTTGCTCTGAGCTACCTGGCTGTCACCTGCTTACCTGCTAATCTCCATCCACACCCGCGGCTCTTCTTCCATCAGTGGTCATCAGACTCTGAGGGTCCCGGATCAGATGATGTTTACTTTGTAAGCAGAGCTCTCTTCAAACAGGGGCACTTGTACCCCGAAGTTTCTAGCAGCACTTTGAACAATAGCCAGATTATGGAAAGAGCCTAAATGTCCATCAACTGATGGATGGTAAAGAAATTGTGGTTGATAGACACAATGGAATACTACTTGGCAATGAGGAAGAATGAAATCTGGCCTTTTGCAGCAACGTGGATGGAACTGGAGAGTGTTATGCTAAGTGAAATAAGTCAGGCAGAGAAAGACAGATACCATATGTTTTCACTCTTATGTGGATCCTGAGAAACTTAACAGAAGACCATGGGGGAGGGGAAGGGGGAAAAAAGTTAGAGAGGGAGGGAGGCAAACCATAAGAGACTCTTAAAAACTGAGAATAAACTGAGGGTTGATGGGGGGTGGGACGGAGGGGAAAGTGGGTGATGGGCATTGAGGAGGGCACCTGTTGGGAGGAGCTCTGGGTGTTGTATGGAAACCAATTTGACAATAAATTTCATATTAAAAAACAAACAAACAAACAAACAAACAAACAGCCACAGGTGATTTGCTCTTGCTGGTGCTGGTGTTATGGCCCCCCACCACCCCCAGCAAACTGGGGACAGCCTCCCTTTATCAGGGAAGCCTCCCGTGGGGTTGGCCTGTTACTCTAGCCCCAAAATGGCTCCTTTTCTTTCTACCGAATTGCTGTTTTGCACTCCTGGTTCGCTAAGCTTTTCCTTCTGAGTGAGGTTTTAAAGTCTTCCTAGATTTCACAGGGGAGTAAAACGCTTCCAGATCCAGCACCGGTGGGAAACAGCTTTCTCGCTGAACAGAAATCTTTGGCCCCGGGATGCTTTCTTTTTACTCAACGTCAACACCTAGCCTGTCCCTGACCCCATGATTGCCTGCCTGACAGCCGTAATTTGAGGTCTTACCAATCAAAACAGGCTCTTAGCCATTTCCCCGCCCCCCCAACCTTTCAATAGATTGGTCAGATTAACTCATAAAGAGCGGGTTTCTCAAACGCATGTGTGAGGTGCAAGGCACCCGTGTGGGCCCGGACTGGTGTCAGAAGTGAGTCTCAGTTTTGACTCTGTGGGTTGGAAGGAGCCGTGAGCTGGGATATTAAACACCTCTGGGCCCTTACTTTGTCATCTTTCTAATTAAATAAGTTTCCCACTGTGTCTGTATAGAAATGTTCCCTAATAAGCATCCGGATGTGACTCCTCACGGGTCTGACATTAACCACTGGCCATGAGTGAGGCACCAGGCTCTAGCACAGCTTCCCACTTTCTGGCTGAGCCCAGAGACCCTCAGAGACATGGTGTGCCTGCAAGAAGAGACAGACTGAGGGAGAGACTCTCCCTGGAAACTCCTATGAGCCCCAGGACCTTCTTGTCACTCTAGGAAAGTGGAAGAGGCTCTCAAGAGGACGGAACCCTGGATTCGGGGCCACCCGGTGAATGGGGCTGGAGCCAGATTTAATGGGATTAGGGAAGGTAATAAACCATGACTTTTCACATTTGTTCTATTTCTTCCCTTTCTTTTGATCATTTTCTACGAGTCAGATTTGTGTTAGACAATTTACAGACCGCTTGATTTAAGCCTAAAAGCAGCCCTATTAGATAATTACTGTTGTCACTGCACTATTTGCACCATTTTCCGAGCTGAGGTTTGAAGATTCTGAGTTCAGAGCCTGTGCAGAGAGATTTATCACCAGACCAAGGTATCACCCATCCGCAAATCCCTTCAGAACAGCAGCACGTCAACTTTCCCCAGAAATTAGAAAACTTTGTTTTCTGAGTCCATTGAAACCAGCAAAGTAGTCATTGCATTTTGAACCTGGCATTTCTGGATGAGTGACGTGAAACCCAAAGAGGGCGTTGAGCTCCAAGCCGCAGATAAGGGCGTTTACCCCTGGGTGCTCCTCGCGCCCTCCCACACAGACAGGCTGCTGGGCAGAGTCGCTGGTCACAGCTGGCCCAGGGGAGCCCTGCATGGCACCTGGCAAACGGACAGATGACTCGAAAGCGACACCAATATAACAGGAAAGGATGAATGCATTTTGTGTAGAGGAAGTTTTTAAGTGCAGAAGATATTTTTGGACGTTCAATGCCTGATCAGTTAAAGAACGATTATTCATAAAAAATAGCATGTTTGCAGGGAGCAACCCAAGACTCTTACAACCTTCTCTCACTTTGTATTTCTCATGCCATCTTAGGCTGGAGCCAGACAAGCCTGCTTTATATAGAAAGGCACCACACACACACACACACACACACACACACACACACACACACATATCTAGAGCAGAACACAGCAGGAACAAGGTGCTTCCTAAAGATTCAGGCTTTAACATGTTCCAGCTCTTCAATAAGAAGTTATCATGAACCGTACTGATCCCGCCCTGTGTTTACACGGATGTGAGGTCGGTAAACACCCATCTCAACATCGGTTGGCCACTAGACCTAAAGGTGGAAATCTTGATTTACAGACACATATCGTGCTTCTGGCTTTACTGTGTGTGTATCTGCGTGCCTGTCTTTGTGTGTGTATGTGTGTGTCTGTCTTGCAAACGGCAGATGCAAATCCAGAACCCGAGAGAAGTCACCACCCCCCTCAGCTGGATGGAGGCTGACAACTTCCTTAACTCCACGGACGACGTGTTAGCTTCTCTGTTGTGTGTTTCCTGGGAAAACCATCCCAGAACCTTTTCTTGCTTGCAGCTCTAGCACCTACAAAGTGAACGGCCACATTGTGCTATTTTGTGTGCATTAAATGACAATCGGAGGTCTGTTTACACACCTGCTTGTGCTTCTCCTGAAGTCAAGGTCTCTGGATGAGGTCTCTCCAGGGGATCTGTAGGTCTTTTTGAGTCAGTGGCAAGGAGGGCCTACATCTCTGATTATTCTCCCATTGAACAGGTGGAAAAGAGCAAGGGTCGGGCCAGCAGGCTGGAGATGGCGTAACGATTATCGCAATGCGCTGGGTATTTGCTGATTGACCGATACGTCCATTTTCTTTTTTTACAAATTTTTGTAATGTTTATTTATTTTTGAGAGAGAGAGACAGAACATGAACAGGAGAGGGGCAGACAGAGAGGGAGACACAGAATCCGAAGCAGGCTCCAGGCTCTGAGCTGTCAGCACAGAGCCTGATGCAGGGCTTGAACTCACGAGCCCTGAGATCATGACCTGAGCCGAGGTCAAACGCTCAACTGACAGAGCCACCCAGGTGCCCCCGGAAATGTCCATTTTTCAATAAGGCAGACAGTTTTCTTTCACCAATTTTGGGAATCACAGATCAACTCAAATGCTAAAACAGTGGACTTCACAAAGGGCATTTCACTTCTCTGCTCAGTCGGCCGAGAGCAGTGGCTCAGAGGCAGGTACAAGTCAACCCCCCGAAGGTGGCCCAGCCCAGATGGGACACGGCCTGCAGGCCCCTGAGCACCACGTAGAGGACTGTGGGTAACACCATGCCTGTGCAGACTTGTGCTCAGTCCAATGCGATGTCCTGGAAGGTCACCATGGCCATCACCTGACCTTGCTATAAACTAAACGCCCATTTTTCCTGATTCACAACTCCCCTCTGGGGGAGAGAGGTTCTAGATGCAAACTGTTGCAGGGGAGGACAGGGAAAGTGAACATGTGACTTAGCTACACAGCTTCAGAAAGTCAAGCAAGTGTTAACATGAAGAGAGAAAGGGGGGAAAGCCTTTAATTTGCTGTAAGCTCGTGTCCTCTTTTCTCAAGAAATTACAGAGAGGATGGTCTGACATTTTCCCATGAAATACTAGAAAGGCTGGATAAGTATGCAATGCGTAAGGTCAGCAGAGAGGAAAAGGAGGGCACTCCTAATATTTTGCAGCCTCTGCGTGCTGGACCTCAATGTGTTTCTCGGGGTGCGGTGGGTGGGCTGAAGTCCCGGAGTGCGCCCAGACACGGTGGCATCCCAGCAAGGTACACACTGACCACCCCAGCCGACCTGAGAGCTTCGGCGTAAGGTCCACACCTGGGAATACTTAATGACATGCGGGATGAGCAAGTTCTTTTATTGAAAATAATCCATATTGACATGTAATTGTCAACTGCAAGTCGATATTGTATATTGCAGAAACTAAGCCAGAGAAAGCTCTTCCTTTCCGGAATCTTCTTTGTTTTATGGGAGGTTTTCTTCTTCCTTTAGATGCTGCTTTACAAAAACCCATTTCTTGCAGTTGAGGAGAGGCAAAATGGACACAGGAGAGCGTCCTCAGCTTCCGACCAAGTGGAAAGAGTACTTTCTCCCATCCTCCTTCAAGATTCCACTCTGCACACCAAAAACAAACATGAAGGAAAAGAAAGGAATAGCCAGCTCCCTGTGTAATTGGCAATTAGGACAATGATATAATGGCAGCTACCATTCATCCCCCAGGCACCAGGAATTCTGCTAAGAGTTTCAAATTTATTCTTTCACTTAGTTCTTACAACGAACCATGGCATGGCATTATCATCCCCAGTTTAAGGATCGGCAAGATTGAGAAACGGAACAATTTCACGACGGGTTTAATACCACAGGGCGCAGTAGACACTTGAATCAGAATTTGAGTCTAGTGCCTGAGTCTACTGTGTGTTTGGCCTGCTGTGAAAACCAAAGAGACTGTATTGCATGTTTACAACCAATGCCTGCAGAATAACCACCGTTGACTTAAATTTCTGGGCTATTAAATTATTTGCATAGTAGTCTTCCAAATAGTATGAAGTTTTAGTTCTTGGAACATTCATGATAAAAGAACGAGGTGCCAGACAGCATAAATAAGATTAAAGAATCCGAATTGCAAGTTCGTTTATGAAAACCCTTAAAACAAGATCAGGTTTTCCCGTTCACTAAAAATGCAATAGCAGAGGCAGAATTCCAAACCACAACGATGCCATCAATGCTTTCTATGTATTTAAATGGTGATAATGGCCGCAGTGCTATGCGTTTTCATTTTCTGCTCGGCTTGAAAGACACGTATCTGGTTGCCTACTCTTCCCCCACTGGTAATTCTTTTGTCTGGCTCTTACTCTGTCTGCTGCTTGAGGTCAAGTTTCTGTCCATTGTAACAGTGTCTCCTGAGCCTAGCACAGTGTCTGGAATGTTTTAGGGGCTCACCAAATGTGTAGGGAAGTGGAGAGCTGGGTAGATAGAGAGACAGACTCAGAGTTCCAGGCGTCCATACATGTCTGGTCTCATTTTGGATTTAAGCTGGGGAAGGGTTGAGCCACAACCTGCTCTCCTCCCGACTCCTGGGTGCTGTGTTCATGCCCGGCTCACCTTATTACCTTCGCTTCTTGCACTAAGCCAATCAGACTTAGGACATTGAAGCCCTGAATGAAAAACAAGCACAAACATAATAACAGAAACAATGTTCCCATCTCCTTTGCTCTATAAACTATGATTTCTGAGAATGCATTAATTTTAAGAGGGAAGAATAAATATCTTTTATGATTTACACATAAGCAGGGAAATTTTTAAAATTTCATTTGCCCTCATTTACATCAGTTAATCAATTACATTTGTTCATTGATTAATCTAGGTGTCTGAACTATTTTATTCTCTGGCCAAATATTTGTACTCCTATTTGACTTAGCTAATACTTTTAGCCATTGGCTTCAAAAGAAAATCTAAGCATTATTCAAGGAACCAATATTTGCTAGTGGGCTTAGAGCACTAGCAGAGGGAAAGCAAAGAGCAAGGAGAGAGGAGACAGAAAGAGATAGGGAGGGGTTAATTGATTAATTGGGAGGTGCTGCCAGAAGGAAAGCAAAGGGTAAAAGGAGAAGAGGTTCCTTGGCAGAGTAGAAATCCAGGAATGCTGCCATGAACTCAGCAGAGCTCACGATCCCTCTGTAATTGCATCAGGGGATCTCCCTTGGGGCCGGCATTGTGTGATGAATTACATCACATATCAGCGTGTCCACAAAAGCACCCAAAGTGCATAAAGTGACCAGGTCTTCCCAGCGTCTATTCTGATCCATGTGTGGCCCAAGAATTTCACCACCTGTTTTGCAGAGCCCTGCTTGTTGGAACCAGGGTATATTTTAGGCGTGTCTTCAACAGCACTAGAAAATATTGAGTAAATGGAACACGTTACAAAAAACACTTAGAAGATGAATCATTTCCCCCAAAAGACCAACCTGTAGAAAGAACAGGATCTAGAGAAGTGGGCTTCAATACCCAATTTACAAATAACTTCATGCCCGGCCTCCTTTCCTTGTGCTAGTCACGGGGTGTAGACGCAAAGTGGATCAAAACCCACAGATCACTCATTGTGAGCAAAAGTAAAGAAAACAAAACCAAAAAGGAAACCTTCCCCATTTTGATAACAGCTGAACCGTGACACCTGAAAAACAGTAATCATGTTCTATAGGAGAATAGGAAGAAGTCCAAGGCGTACTGCCCCAGAGGCAGGAGGGCATTAAGAACAACAAAATTTTAACTCCTTTGACCAGCCTCTTTCCCTAGAGAAGCACATTGACTTGATGACATCCAGTGATCTTCATAAGGAAACGATAAACTTCTACCTTAACTCTATGAAGGGTTCCATTTTGTGATGTTAAAAAGCTGAATGATCTGGTTAAAGATAGCCCTTAGAAAGATAAATGGTGTCTGCATTGAAATGTAGGGTGTCCTTCATCTGAAGTGATCTGACCTCAGAGCACGAGACACGTGCTCGCAAAGGGGGAAGAGTGGGCTCTCCCCATGCCAGCTCTCCTGATCTCCATTATATCCATTCATTCATGAAAACCATGTGTTTGTAAGAAAACATGTCAAAATCAAAGCATGGATGTGCCAGGCTGTGTAATATAGCATCACTGAGTTTTTCTTTCCTATTGTGGGGGGGTGATTAAAAAAAATGTATTGCATTAACGTTAGGTTCATGAGGCAAATTTGGTAAGCAAATACAGGTGTGTGGTTGAACAGAAGAACCAATTAAAATCACTCGGTTGAATCTCCGACTCGTGAGAAACTCTGTCAGTTTACCTGGACCCAGAAAGCTCACATCTGCACCACGGGCACGTACCTTACCTTGGTCACCTGCATGTTTCTCACTGAGGCTCACAGCACATCAAACAGGACATCTGTCAGAAAATGCAAACTGGAAAATGGGATACATATGGGGCTTAGAACACTTTCCACGAAAGCAAGAAGGAACAATTGAAGGGGTATTGCATGAAAACATGATTCCCATTATGAACTCAAAACCCCAGGACAGGTCTACGCAGGCATGGTGAGGAGGAGCCTGAGAGTCAAGCCCGCGATTCAGGCAAGTGTGCTGTAAGGGGTGCCCACCAACCTTCTGTGGGGTAAAGGTAAGGCCACATTCAGAGGAGAGGGGGGCCCTTTCTAGCTTGGAGCCAAGTTCCATTCCAGAATGGTCAAAGATCTGAGACACTTACTTGGCTTAAATGAACAACTTCTTCAGAATATTTTGGGGAGTGAGCACTGCCTACAGGGCATGTTATTCCTAACATCTCAGATGAGCCACCCTCCAGCCTCTGCTGGAGACTGAGTCAGGTCGTCTAGATTTTCAGGACCCTGGAAAGGGCCTCATGGTAACCAACCCCTCCCTCCGCCCCACCCCCACCCCCACCCAACACACACTCAGGCTCCGTGTCAGAAGCCTTGTGCTAGGTTTGATGTCACTAACATTTCTGTTTTCTCATAAAAGAGATGACTATTATCTTGAAGATGTTGTTCCTACCTATTTTGACCAAACACTCAACAATTACAGCAATGAAGTTACTTTTATCGTTGGTCTCCTAGGAGGAAACCACCTTAGGGTTTACTTGCATTTTCCAAGTCTTACTGGTCAGTCGCTTTGCTGAGTAGAAGACAATCAAAGAGCGGGCTGGAGTTGGAAATGGAAACATGATTTTCTTTTATTTGATGGAAGAGTGCAACAGAAGATAAAAATACATCATCATAAAGGGGTGGGGTCCTGGAGACAGACCCTCAGATCTAAATTATGAACTACTTGCAAGGTCCTGCTAGCAAAGAGAAGGGCTCCCACAGCCACGCTTGAGATTTCTACAGCCAACAGTACCCAAGAGGAAAACGCATGGTTCCATGCGATGTATTTTATAAAATCTCTCTTTCAAAGGGGCTCGGAGAGAGCTGAGGACCACAGAGAGGACACTGCCATCTTCCCTGCCATCAAGGCGTCCATATTTCCTCCCCCCCGCCTTGCAGGACGTCTGGTACGCAGCAGGGAAAATACAGAGAAGAGAGGTTCTGTGGCCTTGGAGCCATCTTCTGGGGTGATTCATGTGAAACCCCAGTTGTCAGTTAGCACAGATTAAGAGGTCAAGCATATTGTACTTTGTAGTCTTTCGTACCCCATAACAAAAATTTATGGTAAGGAAAGTGTATCGTTTCCTATGTGAATTTCTGTCTCTGGTTTTTGTTAGGAAGACAGCATATGGGACTTTGAAGTGAGCCTACCTGATAGTGTCAACCCACTGGCTTGTGTCAGATAAGCTCGAACTGGTGTGCGCATTTCTCATCGTTTCCAACTGCCACACGCAGACAACAAACCTCCATAAATGGCCTCCTTGAGTTCAACCTCTGCCTTTTCAAATTGTCATTCTCAACGTCTTTGATGTTTCCTAAGAAAATCAGTGATTTTAGAAATCTGCACTTTTTTTCTGTTGTTAACATACACTTTTTTCCTTTATTTTCTATTTACTTAACGGTGCCCATCGAACTGGCAGGCCACTTGCATTCCAAACAAGAAATGTTAAGAGCACAGGCTCATATAAAACACAAATGTGTCAAATTGTACATTAGTGGATATATTGATGTCAAATAGGAAAGTAATTTTTTTTAAGGAAGGGGAAGGCAAGTTGAGCTGAGCAGAGAGAAACAGTGTCCCGCCTTTTGCTGGGTGCTCGGATTGCTGTGAAGTGAAATTGCACACGCATTTGTGCGTGTGCATAACACGCCTGCGCATGTGCATGTGAGTGTGTGTGGTGTGAGTGTGCATGCATGTGCGTGTGAATGTGTGCATGCATGTGCGTGTGTGTAGCATCAGTGCACGTGCATATGTGTGTGAGCATGTGTGCGTGTATGTGTGAGCGTGTGTGTGTGCGTGTACATGCAAGTGGGGGCGAGGTGTAGACAGCCCCCTCATGGTGCAAAAGAAAATTAACCTTCAGTGAATCTAAACTTTCCTTCCTTAGTGATAAAATAGCGTTAATTTACTTCAAAGTTCTGATTATTATGTCTGGGTCTGGATTTATTTGCAGAATGGGTTGCCATTTATCAGATTAAGCTGTGACTCTGCTCAGTGACAGAGTGGCCCGGGACAAAGGGGCAGGGAATTTGCCATGTACCGACTTGGAAACGCTAGTCTCCTCGGACTCACAATAAATACCTGTACCCAGGACAGGGAGGGGCAGGGGACAAGGAAGGAGAGGACAGTGGTCACAGATAGCCATGTGTGGGGCTGCCAGGTGGCCCAACAGCCTCTTTTGGGCTTCCAACCACTTTCAGATGAATTGAGTTGTTGTCCTCAGTGTGAACTGCTCCCTGGACTGTTTATCCAGAATTTGCTGAGGATCTAATCCACCAGTCAGTGCTCTGGGGCTTTGGGGTCATTAGTGAGAACAAGTTCAATTCACCATGAGTCACTGACTCATCAAAAAACATGACACTTCTGTATTTATCAAGTGACCAGAAGGATGGAAAATAATAAGGCATAAAAGGGAGACAGGGAGTTCTGAGCACAGGAGGGACCCCATGTTCCGTAGATGGTCCGAGAAGCCTCACTGAGAAGACAGTGTTTGGGCAAAGGCTTTCAAGAGGTGAGTCCAGATCTGGGGAGGATGAGTCTAAGCAAATGGGCTAGTGAGCCCAAAGTTCAGGGCTGGGCACACAGAGGCCAGTGAGGCAGGCGGGGAGCCAGGCAAGAATAACAGACAAGGAGGTGGGACCAGATTGATGACGAGGCTGTGGAGCGGTTACAAGTTTGGCTTTTGTCCTGAGAGCAAGCATTCATTCATTATGGAAGGATTTTAGCAGAGAAATGCATGATACGATTTATATATAAAATGACTTCTGTCTTCTATGTTGGAGATAAACTAGAAAGAATGGTAATAAAAACCAAACAAAGACGGGGCCTGGGTGCCTCTTGGTTTTGGCTCAGGTCATGAACTCATAGTTGGTGGGTTCGAGCCCTGCCTTGGGCTCTGCGCAGACAGTGTGGAGCCTACTTGGGATTCTCTCTCCCTCCTCTCTGCCCCTCCCCCACTCAAGCATGCACCTGTAGGCTCACATGCTCCCTCTTGTTCTCTCAACAAATAAAAATTTAAAAAAATAATTAAAACAAACAAGCAAGGACACCTGAGCAATCTGAAGTTATACAAGGTGCTGGATGAGAAGTCATGACATCGTGTTGAATCTCTGCAAGTTGTTCTGTACATTTAATGTAATTCCAACTACGGTACCATCACTTTCTTTCTTCTACAACTAAGCAAATTAGTTTTGAAGTTCCCTTGGAAGAAGAAACAAGGAAGAATAGCCAGGAGAATAGTAATAAAGAAGGTGGACAGTATTAGAATATAGTTTAGTGCATGGTAGAACTGTGCCTGAAAACGGAGTGGTTGTTGCTAATGAAGATATAAACCGTGTAAATGACACGGAATCAATGCTCAGAAATGGATGTACCTGTGCGTGGAATCTTGTAACACAAAGAGGGTGGCGTTTCCAATCAGGGAAGAGTGGACGTCTTAGTGAGTGGGCTGGCCAAGAAGAGGTTAGGTTGGGTCAACTCATCTCAGCGTGCACCAGCGTAAATTCTGAATTTGTCCAAGATTTATGACGAAAAACGAAACCATATGAGCAGTACAAGAAAACATGGGTGAATTCTGGTAAGACCTGAAAGCAGGTGATGTATTTGGTGATGTGAAAAAAAACAACTCCTGCAAAACCATTTTTGTAAAAAGAATTATAAGCAGGATGAAAAATAAATGAAAAGCCAGGAAAAATATTTGCAACCATGACAGAAAGTTAATATCTCTAATCCATAAAAAAAGCTTCTAAAAGTATTGGGAATAATCCCTATGGACAAATGGAAGACACATATGAATAGAGAGACTGTAGTAAAAAAATGCAGGTGATGCTTAAAGAGACATTAACTTTTCTTGTAATTAGAGAAACATAAATCAGAACTACGGTAGAAATCTTTTCTCACTATCAGATTGGCAAACATCCAGAAGTTTGACAACAAATCCAATGGATAAAGATATGGGGAAGCAGCCATTTTTAATTTTTGCTGCTTGAAAGGCAAAACCACATAGCTCCTGTGGTAGAGTACTGGCTGTCATGTAGCCATGTTCCATAAACACTGGCCCCGGCAGCCTATGTCCCTGTGTTCCTGCTTTGGCTGGCTGGAGTTTCAGATTCAGGGTCCTATTTGTGGTTCCCCAGTATTTGCCTTGAAGCTTCCCAGAGCCATTGTTTTGCAGCCTCACCCTTGCCTGACACACAGCTCATAGGCCGGCGTATACCCAAATCCTCACGGGGACCCTATATTAACTCAACAGGCTCTGTCTCTGTGTTTCTCTTTTCTTCTGTGTTCTGCCCTCAAATCCCAAACTCCCCAGCCCCCCTGGGCTCCAGGTTCTATCACCTCACTCCTGGGATGTGTGCTCATTTTACATCATTTATGTCTCCTCAAAGAGAAGCCCACCTTATTTGTTTCCATTCTGTCAGAGGTCACAGTCTTCTGCTTGTTGTCTAATGTCTCATAATATTGCTTCATAAACAGATAATATCAATAGATACAAAGATAGGTGGATGGATGATAGGTGAAAGAGAGAGAGAATAAATTCATAGATGGTATATAGATGAACATATGGATGGATGGATGGGTGGATAGACAGATAATAGATGAATGGAGAAATAGATATAGATGATAGATAGATAGATAGATAGATAGATAGATAGATAGATAATAGAGATATAGATAATAAGTAGATGATGGACGAATGGATGGATGGATGGATAGATAGATAATAGATGGATGGAGAGATAGATAAGAGAGAGAGAGAGATAATAGAGAGATAGATATAGGTAGATGATGGATGGATGGATGGATGAACAATGGGTGGAAAGATATATGATAGATGATATGTACATATACAGATAATATATAGATGGACAGATGGATGGATGCATGAGAGATGAGAGATAGATATTCATAAGAACATAATTACATTCGTACATATATGTGCACACATACATGCATTCATCTGTTTATATTAAAAATAAATAATGGACAGATAAACCATAACATATAAATAGGGCTATTTTTAAATGAGTTAAGAAATAATGTCGAAAGGACAAGAATGCAACTTGTTTTGTAGATTTAACTTTGCAACCATGAAAATGTGTCATGAAAATTTACAGCATTTCTAAAAATAAAAAAAAAAAGACAAAAGATATAAACTTAACTGTGTCTGCAGTTGGTACCATAAAAACTTCATGGTAAAACTGCAAAATACTTTAATGTAAAAACTGCAAAATACTTTAATGTTTTTGGTTCTCCTGTTGCTTATGGTACCGTTGATGTTGTTCTTCTGGGATGAGCCTATGTCTGAAGACAGCAAGTGAGCAATTATCTCAGTGATGGAAAACTAGGATTTCTCCTTGGCAAGAAAGGAGACCTGGATGTTTTATCCTGTTGTGTGTCTGTTGGCTAGCCTGGTCCTAGTTTTCTCATTACAGCAGGAGAAAGAGGACTCCAAGTTTTAAAATTTTTCTTCCAACTTATTTAAGGGAGAAGCTACCTTGTCCTTATTTTTAAAGGGGGAGGAATTTGTACACAGAGACACCCACAGGGAAGACGCCATATGAAGATAAAGGCCAAGATGCATTTATGGAGCGAGAGATGGCCAGCAGACCCCCAGAAGCCCACAGGGAGGCCTGGGGCAGAGTTTCCCTCACAGTTTCTGAAGGAACTGGCCCTGTGGGAACCTTGAGCTTGGATCTGGCCTCTAGAAGCGTGAGACAATGCATGTCTACTGTTTAAGCCACCCAGGCTGCAGTGTTTGTTATGGTGGCCCTAGGAGCACTAAGCACTAAGGGTCTAAGGACCCTGCTTTTGTAAGGGTAACAAGTGTCTTCTGTGGATTCTCCAGCTGCAGAGCTGAGCCACGCTGGGACGGCACTTTATTTGCCAGGTAACCCAAGAAAAGCCCCATAGGGAAACAGGCAAGTCGCGTAAGTAATTCAAGATGCACAGCAGCGGGCATTACCTCTGTAGAAAACAGGGACTCTGTTACACCAGGACCTGGAAAGCAGCGGAACAAACCGAAGATCACATGAGCTGGGACATTTACACACCAATTCTTGTTGGTCATAGCTGGAGCCCTGTTGGGGGGGCACTAGATCCCCTCCCTCCCTCGAGCCTGCCTTCATGGGGATCAAAAGTACTCAGGCAACGTTTTATGAATGTCTGACACCAAACAAAGCTCTTGTGTCATGTGGACAGTGAGGCCAATTGCCAGGGGTGCCATCAGTGTGCAGGCCGATATGTTTACAGACATACAGAGTGACTTTATCAATGCCTGGGAACAGGGAGACTGGGACTGGGGCACGCAGATCCGTGACTCCACGAAATCTCTTTCCTCCAAGTCAGCATGGGTCTCGTAACTTGCTTCCAATCAATATAATATGGCAAAGGTGACCGGCCATCACTTCTGGTTGTGCTACATTATGTGGCAAAGGCAAAAGCATTGCATAATTATGGCTCCTGATCTATTAACTTCCATTTAATCAAAAAATGATCATCCTGGCAGGGGGCGGGGGGGGGGGGGGGCTGCCCTTTAGAGCAGATCCAGCGGTGAGAGATTTGAAGCCACAAAGATTCTCTCCTTTGCTGGCTCTGGAGAAGCAACTGCTATGAATTCTACAGGCAGAAGGACGTGGGTTCCACCCATCACTGTCTACAGCCAGAAGGAAGTGGGTTCTACCTATCACCGGAGTATCTCAGAAGGGGTTCCTTCTCCAGTCAAGAGTCCAGATGAGAACGCAGCCAGTCAACACTTAGAGCCCAGTGTCTCGAGAGACCTCACAGCTGAGCTGTGCCCAGACTTGTGACCTATAGAAATTGTGATAAAATAAATTTTTAAAAAATTGTGGTAACTTGTTATGCAGCATAGGAAACTAATACACATGTTTTAGTTTGATATTAGGGGATTGTGACTGATGCAGACAAAGGGAGGGAAGAGGGAAAATGGAAGACACATAGGAAGAGAGGGAGGAAAAACACATTTTCCCATGTATACACTATTATAAATTTTAAAAATATACGTTTTAAAATAAAGTTGGAATACATGTGCCCCTATAGCAGCACTTTCAAAAATAGCCAAATTATGGAAACAGCATAAATGTTCATCAACTGACTGATGGATAAAGAAGATGTGGTTTATATACACAATGGAATACTACTTGGCAATGAGAAAGCATGAAACCTGGCCTTTTGTAACAATGTGGATGGAACTGGAGAGTGTTATGCTAAGTGAAATAAGTCAGGCAGAGCAAGACAGATACCATATGTTTTCATTAATATGTGGATCTTGAGAAACTTAACAGAAGACCATGGGGGAGGGAAAGGGGAAAAAAAAGTTACAGAGAGGGAGGGAGGCAAACCATAAGAGCCTCTTAAATACTGAGAACAAACTGAGGGTTGATGGGGGGTGGGGAGGGGGAAAAGTGGGTGATGGCACTGAGGAGGGCACCTGCTGGGATGAGCACGGGGTGCTGCATGGAAACCAAGTTGACAATAATTTATATTAACAAAATAAAGAAAGAAAATAACAATAATGAACAAAAAAATTAAAAATAAATAAAATAAAGTTGGAAAAGCATTTCCCAGTTTACTTGGGCTCTGCTAAGAGATGCATCGTGTGACAGCTACTAATAAGTCTCATTTAATTTTTTTTTATTTAAAAAATGTTTTTTTAAATGTTTGTTTGTTTGTTTATTTATTTTGAGAGAGAGGAGAGAGCATGCTCGAGCAACTGGGGAGAGGCACAGAGAGAGAAGGAGAGAGAAAGAGAGAGAGAGAGGATCCCAAGCAGACTCCACGCTGTCACTGAAGAGCCTGACATGAAGGTCGAACTCACGAACGATGAGGCCGTGACCTGAGCCGAGATGGAGAGTTGGGCGCTAACTGCCTGAATCACCCAGGTGACTCAATATATAGTTCAGTATAGAACATGCAATATAGTATACAATTTAAAGCTGTATATTTGTATTCATTGGAAAAGATGACATCAGTCACAAGGAACAGTTTTGAAACTGGAGAAGTGCATCAGCCCGACGCCCCAGGCGCTTCCGTGCTTGTGCGTTCCGATTCGCCCCGTCCTGTGGACGTGGAATCCGCCTACACTGCCTTTTGTCTGCAAGGGCGCCGCGGCTGACACTTCCCGCGAATGCTGTGCATCTTCTAGGCGCGGGCTGGACATTTGCTCCTCCGTGCTCAGCGTTTGCTTCTCTGAGCAAGAGCCCGGGGTCCAGGGCAGCACAGGGTGTGGCTCTGAGGTACAGGCAGAGGTCCACCGTGGCAAGCGGGATGGAAGAAGCACGCCTGAGTGACAAGCACGTCACCCAATGCCTTTTACAGCTGAAAGGAGACAATACTCAAACCCCAGCTGAACATTGTTGGGACACCTTCCCTCCTCCGCGAGCATCCTGGGAAACAAGCGGGCGTTTTGGCATCACGCGGCTAATCGAGGGAGATATATGGGCTGGATAAACAACAGGGGGGGAATATTCCAGCAAGCGCGGTGAGTGAGGCTTCACCCAGCCCTGGGGGTGGACCTGCACCCCGCAAGCACTCTCATCTGTTATTGGGGTTTCCCGTAACAGCTGGGGAGGGAAATTCAGTTTGGTTTCTCAGCCAACCGTTGGCCATGTCAGATCGGATTTGCTCTAACTCGGTGTTGAAGCTCATCAACTGTTTCAAAATATGAGAGAGGCGATCAACTCCGCACAGTGTGTTTTAAGAAAATTGAATTTAGCTATTTTGATTAAGTAACTGCGCAGGCAATCAGGGAAGCCAATTTTTCATCCTAACTGCCCTGCCAGTGACTCCATCTCGGTGCTTCTATGCTGGCGTGACAAATACAGCCCTCAGAAACCACTGGAGGGACGCCTGGGTGGCTCGTCGGTTGAGTGTCTGACACTTGATTTCGGCTCAGGTCATGATCTCACAGTTCGTGAGTTTGAGCCCCACGCTGGGCTCTGTGCTGACAGGGCAGAGCCCGCTTGGGATTCTCTCTTTCCCTCTCTCTCTTCCCGTCTCCCGCTTGCTCTCTCTCTCTCTCTCTCTCTCTCCCTCTCTCAAAAATAAATGAACTGCTGGAGATACATTCTGCATTCATAGACGACTTTCTACAAAATACTCACTGCTCTTACACAGAAAGCAGTGGGATTTGTTTACCCTCCCTGCCTGTCCCCATCTTTGCATCTAGGATCCCATCAGTATCAGGAGCTCCTTTGCAATTCCAAATCCCCAGGGCATCCTTAGCTCGCTGCTGCGTGACCTCCCTGCACATGCACACCTGTGTATCCACCTTATCAGGACATCACAGCACCCTGGCCCGGGATGGCACACACAGAATGCACACAAAGGGCTTCGTCTCTTGCATGCCCAATCTCCGATATGTGAGTCTGAAAATGTGCATTTGAAAACATGGCTGTACCGCCAGGCACTCCTTCATTATGAATGAGGCGCGATCTCCAGCTTGCCTGTCATCTGCGTCTTTGACAAATTCTGGAGACAGAGGGAGTGCTTGTACCCTGCACTTTAAGAAAACACAGTAGTGAATGAAACACAACGCAATGTCAACTGTGACGCGGCCAAGAATCCCAGTTACGTTTCCTTCGGAACCCCGTGTTGAAGACGGCGGAGGGGCCGTGAACTTCCACCAACTAGAAGCTACATCCAGGTGAGTTAAGGCGACCTCGTGCTAGAATTTAACAGCGGGGACTGAGCATCTCGCGTGGCCGGGTCGCAAGCCTCCCGCTCAGCTTCCTGCATGCCGCTGCTGTGCCTCAGTGGTCCACTGTAGGAGAGGAAGGATGGTGGGCTTTCGGAGGCTTTTTCTGGGTAAGAGGGAGGAACGGGGGGACGTTTCTAGCCAGCACAGACTTTCTGGGGGAAACCAGCCATTTTCACAAGGCTGCCTGAGATGGAGGGGGTAAAGCAGGCCCGACTCCATGACTCTCCCCCTTGTGGCCACCTAGTCGGGAGCCCAAGCCAGGTGGTGTCACACAGGAATGGCGTCTTCAGTGCTGGAAAGTGAATCTCCTCCAGTGGCCAGCACTCCTTTGCCAGGGCTGCTGTAACAAAGTACCGCGAGTCAGCTGGCTTCAAACACCGGAAATGTGTTCTCCCAAGGCTCTTGAGGCCAGAAGTCCAAAATCAAGGTGTCACCAGAGCCACTGCTCTGAAGATTCCAGCGGGGACCTGATCCAGTCCCCTGAGGCTGGTGGTTTTCTGGCAATCCCTGGCCTTCCTGGGCCGTGACAGTGTGACTCCAATCTTCATGTGACATCTCCTTGTGTGTGTGTCTATCTTGAAATGTCTCATGTTTATAAGGACACCAGACCTACTGGATTAGGGGTCCACCTTTGTGACCTCACCTTAACCTGATCATCTGCAAAGACATTATTTCCAAATAAGGTCGAAGTCGCAGATACTGGAAGTTAGAATGTCAGTATACCTTTGTTTGTGTTTTTAAAATTTTTTTAATGTTTATTTATTTTGGAGAGAGAGAGACACAGAGCATGAATGGGGGAGGGGCAGGGAGAGAGGGAGATGCAGAATCCAAAGCAGGCTCCAGGCTCTGAGCTGTCAGTACAGAGCCCGACACGGGGCTGGAACTCACGGACTGTGAGATCATGACCTGAGCTGAAGTCGGATGCTTAACCAACTGAGCCACCCAGGCGCCCCATGTCCGCATACCTTTGGCAATAACAAGACCGCCCAGAACAGTGGGCCATGCGCTCAGCCATATTGCTGATCAGAAATGCCTCTGATCATACCATCTCAAGAAGCTGACTTACAGAAGGGATATGGACGTGAGATGACCAGGAGACTTTGTCTCAATGTTGCCGATGGCAACACCTGGCCTTGGTTTTCCTTCCAATAAACACCCCAGAGGCAGGAGGGTGGGGACTGAACTAACAAGTAACAGTCACCCTGGGTAGGTCAGGCTGAGAGGAAAAGGCTCTGGGCTGGCCTGCCTGTCTCTCTCCTAGCGGTCTCTCAGTGGAGAATCTTTACCCAAGAATCAGCCTGCACCCCTAGTTCTGCCAACATGGATTTTACGGGAACACCTGTGTTCACCTGTTACCAATTCTCCTGCCATTTTGCTGCAGGCTGGGCTCAATGGGGCATCCCGGGCTGCTGCTTCTCCGGGGTGTTTCCAGTGGGCGGATCATTCTGCCCTACTCTCGGCACTGACAGTGGCGTGGAACAGTGGAGAACGTGATGGGCAAGGAGGAAAAGGTTCTGCAAATGCTGAATTCCTTTAATATCAATGAGTGTCCCACCTCCCGGCTTCTGACTGAGAAAGAACAGCCACAGACACAGACGGGAGCCAGGGATGCAAGTGTCTCGCTTTTAAAAACATCATGGCAGATGAATTTTTTTTTACTTTATTTTTCAATTATAGGGTCTTGGGGGAATGTTTGGCATTTTCAGGGGTTTTGTGCAGATGTGGTATTTTTCATGATATTTTTCCAATCAGTTTTCAATCTTGGCTTCACATGTTATCCCAGCCATCTCTGTGTGACATGCATGAGAAGAATATAACGTAAAGCCGTTTCTGCACATTTTCATTTTTGCTAGCTCAGGTGATAGGAAAAAAAAAGATCAAAAAAAGCAAATGTTGAAGGTCAGAAAACAGAAATAGAGATGATCAATATTCACAGTGATTACACAGCATGACTCAAGAAGGTATGGTGGCTTAGATTTGGTATTTGTCAATAACCTCTAATTGATCACTCTGCTTTCAAAAATTTGAACCATTCAAAAAAAAAAGAATAATTTTCTTGTTTCGTATTCCAATGACCTTTCGATATGGTTTTATTCCCCCAAATCTGTCCTTTGCCACTGCAGACCGCCTTGCTTCTTGAATCGCCTCCCCACTTGGGGTTAATCCCTCAAAATCCCGCTCAAAAGTCTCCTTATTCTTCACCCTTGGAAGAAGCAAGTCCCACATTTTTCTCCCTGAGCCTCTGAGGGTGACAAAGGCCCTCCTCACCCCTCAGCATTCCTCACACACCCGGCTCCCCTCCGGAGTCCTGGTTGAGTGAAGGATCCGGTTGTGCTCCGAGAAAATGCGTTAATTGAACAAGCTGATTTATATGTGAACACATCCTCCTGAAGAAAACTCTAATAGACTGAAAACAAGGAACAAGGTCAGAAATCTGGTAGTTGAGATGTATAAATCGCCAACAGTAGACTTGTTCATTTCCTCAGTGTGGGGATGATTGGGTATATCTAGCCATCAGTAAGTACCGATGAACTTGAACACTGTGACTGACAAAATCTGTTCTATATAGTAGCAGATCTAATCAACGGTTACCGGTGGATGCAAGTACAAGTCTTGTTTTCAGCAGCAAGACAGTAAAGGTAAACATATGTTTTTGTTTGCTAAGAAGGAAACCCAAAAGGAATTCGGTACTATGCATTACTAAATACTCAAAATTAGCACAGGCTTATTGAGTGCCTACTGTAGACGAGCTAGCGTGCTTGGTGTTTTTCAACAATATCCTGTGAGAAGCAGGGTGAGTTATGAGACGCACATAAAACAAAGGTGATCTTCAGTGCATGCAGCCCTTATTTATTTATGAATGCTTTATTTTCACCCTCATCTTTTGATAATTAATTACAATTTTCTTTATTATGGACCAAAGTTGCTAATAAATATTTCAGAGTGATTACAGCCAGTGTCATCGGACTTTGGTCTTTCTCTTCTTATGTAACCAAGGGTATTTCCCAGAGGGTGGCCCAAGAGTGATGTGTCATTCTTAGGGAGGGTCTTTGTATAATAGGTTAAATGATGAGCATCATCGGAGGTCAAATGTTTTGAAGCTGAGATCATTTTCAGGCAACACACTGATTCTTGTCAGGTTCCAAGGTCGGGCAAAAGTGCCTTAATCATACAAGTAACAGGGGGTTTAAAAAAAGAAAGAGGGAAAGACACAGCCCCGTGATGAAATTCAGTGAACATGTCCACTCTCCCAACTTCTCATGGAGATTTATGGTCTAGGAAGGGAACTGTTTTATGTTATCTTGGCCATGTCAGCGTCCCCTTCCGCCTTCTGGTAGCACATGCCTCAGTCTAGCAGAGGAGATGGGATCTGAAGGATCTTGAGCTTGTCAAACAGCCTTTCTCATCAGTAACTGTGCCGGCACCTCAAGCGCCAGGTGTGGGTCTTGCGGCAAGACGCCTCTTTCGAAGCATCGTCCATACTGGACGCGCGCCTGTCCTAAGCAGAAGCATTGCTCTGAGACCCCAGATGACTCTCTGGTTCCATCAGGACAGCCATGTTGTCTACAAGCAAACCGGAAGCTCTCGAAAGAAACCTCCGAGACACCACTATACATTCTCCAGCTCGTTGCTTTGCGTCCTTCTGACAGCAGGGCCCTGGCGTTGCATTCAGAGCAGGAGCTACGGGTTCGCCTTCAGGTGCGTCACATCCAGCAGCGCCCCCTCCTCACGCTCACAGTCAAGTGTAGTTTGTTTGTGCCGGCATGGTAGAGACCCACTGAGGAAAGGAACTGATCTTGCCATACCCGTCAACGGCCCCGAGTCTAAAACTCCTCACTCCCAGCTAGTGTTCTGTGCACATGGCTCAACGTTGCTGGCCCTGCTTTGGTTGTGCCCGTCCTGTGCAACAGCCCTTCTTCTCTTCTTCTCCCTGCACACATGCTTTTCACCAGGGGAGGTTGGCCTCACTCTTGGACATGGTATTTTCAAGGTTAAGTGCAAGAGACCAAGCTCTTAGATTCTGAGCACCACAGTTATGGAAGAAATCAGCAAGTTATCAAGAATGCTAGTGACCCTCATTGCATCTCTTGCCACGGGTCATAAGATCACAGACGCTCGGGGGTGCAGTCTTACCTCCTGGCTGGGTAGAGATTTCCCCCCATTTGTCCATATTTCCCTTCTCTCTGTAGATACAGACACTGTTCCAGTTTCCAATAAAGCTGCCAAGCCCACAAGAGGGAAGCTTCAATACCACAGCATGCAGAAATGCCACGGTGATATTCCAGCCTTCCCAGTCCACTGCTTTGAGGTCAGCATGGCCACATGCTGAGTCTTCTCCAGGAGCACGAAGGAAACGTCAGCCTTCAACACACTGCTTGCTCTGATACAAAATGGAGAAGTGTGGAACCTTCTAGATCTGCATCCACTCAGTTGTCAGAGTGGCCCTCAGTTGTTTCCATCTGAACAATGGGATCATAATCATACCTTCTCACAGGGTTTAGATGAGACAGTGCATGATAATATGACAAAGAATAGGGATCAATAGCGTTTCTTATAGTATCTGTGTGCGTGTGCTTAGGACTGTAGGAAATAAACCCCCAAACTGGAACCTTTGGGTGGGCATGGCGTTTGTGGGGTGTTCAGCTTCAACGCCAGGGCAACAGGCACAGACACATAAATGAGATGCTTTCAAAATAGGTTCCACTAGCTGCGCTGGTCTCAGCTGGCCCGTAGGTGATAAGAGCTGCCTGTCCTGGGCTCTCTCTATGTCCTCAGCCCGTGCCTACACGGCCGTGTGAGCGCTGGAAGCCATGGTCACTCCAAACCGTGCAGTGACTTAGCCTGCAAACCACTCAGGCCCGATGCTGCTGACACCCCACCGTGCCACGTTCACGGGCAGGTGGGCACAAGGGGTTGAGTTTCCTCTACATTCACAAGGGCAGAGGCTCTGTGCACGTGGTGTGAGTTTCTAAGTCACTGCCCAAAAGAAAACAATAACATGTGTTGACGAAATCAGTAAAATGCACACTACACGTTGCATCTCCCTCCTCAGGGTAGCCAGGAAATCAATGGCTGCAAAACCATGGCAACAGAAAGACCATCTTGGTGGATCCCAGGGCTCAGAGGACCGACTGCCTGGTGTTAATTCAAGCAGCGAGCACTGACAGCCCCCAGGGCAAAAACCGCACGGGGCCATCTAGACAAACAAGGATCACCGCTGTAATGACATCATTATTACATAGAGAAGCAGAGCTGTCTGTAAGGGTCCCCCCCTCACTGCTAACGGGCAGCGCAATGGCGACTTCGGTCTCCAACATAGGTTTGGATACGCGTTTGTGGATACTGCTGTCCTAGAGTTGGGCTCAGAATGGGCTAAAACCCTCCCAGTCTCCTTTCCTTGGGACACACCGGTCAGCTCCCACGCTCAGCAGTGCACGTGCCTGTAAGGCATGGGCAGCTGTGGTGCCCTTGCTTTTGCATTTTCGTTGAGCGTACAAGACCGTAGATCCCTCTGGGTGTGCGACCGTGAACGGTCAGGTTCACCTCTGGGCGACTCTCCTGAGCCCTAGACAGGTACCTAAATACGCTTGCGCACTGCTCTGCCTTATCTTCCTTTCGGGAAGATCGGTCCCGTGTTCCATCAGCACGCGTGCCAAAGGTTTGCTTGTGGAGCCATCTGCGGCCTTGCCTTCTCCTCCTCTCCACATGGTCCTCGTGGGGGGCCCAAGGGACCTGCGGTGGAACTAAAGCCAGTGCCCAGATGCGCACCCGCTCACCTCTCGTCACTACTCATTACGGGAAACTCTATGCACAGCCTCTTTCTTGCAGAAGCTGCAAATATTTATTTTGAAAGTAAAAATGAGAAAACAATGAAAAGTGAATATTAACTGTGTCTTTTGCTTTGACTTTCTTCTCTGACAACCATAATACCCTGGAGGCAGAGTGGTTGCCTCTGTGGATTGGGATTGAGATCCTGAAAATAGAAAGGCAAAAATAAGTCTTATCCCATCCCTTGTCATGCTTAATGTTTGCAAAGCTGTTTTTGTTTTTCCTTTATTTATTTTTTTATTTTTTTAATGTTTATTTATTATTGGCAGAGAGAGAGACAGAGAGACAGAGACAGAGCATGAGCAAGAGAGGGGCAGAGAGAGGGGAAGACACAGAATCCGAAGCAGATTCCAGGCTCTGAGCTGTCAGCACAGAGCCCGGTGTGGGGTTCGAAATCACAAGTAGTGAGATTATGACCTGAGCCGACATCGGACAATCAACCAGCTGAGCCACCCAGGTGCCCCACATGTGGCTTCTTAAAGGAAGATGGGAATGCTGGGAAGGGGGGTGTTGTCAGGAAGGGACACCTCGGGAGCCCCCGTTTGCTATGTGCACACAGTCTTAGGCAGTGGATGTGTGAGATGCCATTGAACCTGTGGCCCCATGATGTGGCAGAGAACCCCTCCTCGCCACTTGGAGATGAGACTCAGTGCAGAGAGCTTCAGTAACTTAACTTGTGGAGCTGGCGGTAAGTGGCACAGCCACATTCACAAAGAGATCTACATACGCATCGCTGGTTTTTAAAGGAACGTGTAAAATATGACAAATACGTTCTAACAGTGAATTTCCAAGTAGAGCCAACATGCAACGATGGTGACAAGGGCACACTGGCCAGCAAGAACTTCACGGGAACGTGAAGGAGTACGGGGAGTGTGCAGCGAGGAGGCTTCAGGGATGGCTTCCAACCGAAACGGGACCAGAGGCCCCCCCACGAGCTGGAAGAGTGGAGACAGGATAGGGCCATGGGGGGCACGTTCAGAGGAGCAGTCTACTGGGTTCCCAGAACACTCTGCCTCGAACAGACGCTTGGGGAGTATCCGCAGGGGCTCCCCACAGGGGCTCTGTTCCTGGCACTAGGGAGGGATCAACCTGCAAATACCACAGAGATCTCTGCCACGAGGGTGAGGGTCTGCTTTCCAGGGGTGAGGCTGGGAGGGAGACCAGATAAATAGAATAACAGCATTTGTTCACTGAGTTAATCTGCCCAGGTTGCCATAAGAGAGTGCCGTAGACTGAGTGCCTACACAAGGGGCATTTATTTTCAAGCAGTTCTGGAAGCTGGAAGCCCAGGATCAAGGTTCTGGCAGAGTTTGGTTCCGGTACAAGCTCCCTTCCTGCTTTCAGATGGCCGCCTTCTTGCTCTTCCTCCCAAAGCCTTTCCTCAGTGCGTGGCCGAGAGGGAGCTCTTTGGTGACTCTCCTTTACAGAGACCCTGATCCCATCAGATGGGGGCCTCCACCCTATGACCTCATTTAACCTTAACTGCTTCCTTAGAGATCCCACCTCCTGATGCAGCCACACTGGGGACACACACATGACCTCCGACCACAGAAGGCGTGAACAGAAACGGACTAGGACCCCGTCACGGTCCAGAACTCGACAGAGAGTTCATTGATGTTTCAAGGAGACAACTTCATGGGCATGTTAGCTGTTCACCTTTGTCCTTCAGACTTTGTTCCTGTGTGAAGTTATCAGAAAACAAAAGGTCAGTACCTTATCACCATGCCCTTTATTTTTTCAAATGTTTATTATAAAAATATTAAGTCTGGGATGCTTGGGTGGCTCAGTCGGTTGAACGTCCGACTTTGGCTCAGGTCATAATCTCACAGTTTGTGGACTCCAGCTCCGCGTCGGGCTCTGTGCTGACAGCTCGGAGCCTGGAGCCTGCTTCGGACTCTGTGTCTCCCTCTCTCCCTGCCCCCCCGCCCCCCCCACCACGCACAATCTGTCTCTCTCTCCTTCGAAAATAAACATTAAAAAAATTAAAACCATAAAATAAAAATATTAAGCACAAATAATATCTCCATCTCTTTTACAGTTATCCTTTGATGTTATTGTCCAATTCAGAGCAAGATCACAAACTTAAATTTGGTTCCAGGGGGAAAAAAAATAACATTTTTGTAAAACATTAGCTTATGATCTTTTGTTAAAATATGAAAACCACATATCTCCACGTGTCCCTTTTCACTCAGCTCTGAAATCTTCAAAGGAAGCCCTTTGCCAAATACTAAAATCTGAGTAACTACCAGGATGGGAATCTGACCATTTGTGCCTCCTGGCCGTCAGGCTGTCCTCAGGTGTGGCCAGACTGGCAGTAGGAAGGGGATTGAAGGCTTGACCACATTTTTCCACACATCTGTTCTTTTTTTAAATGTTCATTTAATGTGTGTGTGTGTGTGTGTGTGTGTGTGTGTGTGTGTGTGTCTGAGAGAGAAAGAGAGAGAGAGAAAGGGACAGAGAGAGAGGGAAAGAGAGAGAATCCCAAGCCTGACTCCAGGCTCGAACTCATGAACTGAGATCATGGCTTGCGCCAAAATCAGGAGTCGGATGTTTGACCGACTGAGCCACCCAAACGCCCTAGTTGTGCAGTTTGTACCCCTTTCCAAATGAGCAAAACATAGAGCTATTCAACTGACAAATTTCTGAATGGCTTCCCACACCATTATGGCTCTCTTTTCTTCCTCTCCCTTCCCTTCCTCCCTTCCTCCCCCTCCCCCTTCCCCTTCCACTTCCCCCTATCTCCCCCTCCCCATTCCTCTCCCTCCCTCTCCCCTTCTTTCCTTCCCCCTTCCCTTTCTCTCTCTCTCAAGCCAAAAACAATAGATGAAAATCTATCTCTTATTAAATAAAAATGATAAGAGAATTTAAAAAGCCATGACAATTTCCCATGTTTTCAGCCAGGGTTTCACTTAAATTAATTCATAGAGATGAGCACATAGTTTACAGAACTTCTCAGAAAAAGGGCTTCACCTACCCTTCAACTACTTTTTTTTCCATTGCTCTTAATAGGTTCTATAAAAACAAATTCTCTAAAAGTTATTATTAGTGATTGAAACAATAAATAAACATGATACACGATTGATTTATAAAATAATATTCAGAAACTATAGTTGGAGAATTGTCTTAAATACACAATCAGATGTCTTTGAAATGCATAGGTCAATAAATACATTTTAACAAAGGAAAATAAATAAAACTCCAACATTAGCAAGCAGGAGTTTGGAAAAGTGACTATGGATGCATTGAGATGGTCTGAGAACGAAAATTATATTAAAAGACACAAAATCACTTTTGCTTGGGTATTTTTTTTATAGTAGTAATATAATACTTTGTGGCAAAAAAATGCGTTTAACTCACGAGAACGGGGTGCACTTCACAGATACGTGACTGTGATTACTAAGGTCATGGGATTGAAGGGATCAGTTTGATAGGAAGACCATCTGATCACCCGCTGTCCCTGGAGGGAGAGCTTGCAGGACACAGGGGGACTGCGGTTCACGTGAGAGAGGCAGGTGCACTGGGCCGTGTGGAGCATGGCCTCAGCCTCACGGAGCACAGATCGGGGCTACTTGTTCCTCAGAAGGGCTGGCTTGAAAGCTGGGCCCAATCTCTGCACATAGCAAAGCCGCTTTCTTTTTCCTTCACTCAAAACTCTAATGCAAAAGGTACCATGAAATTGCAGAGAACTTTTTGAAACATCAAGTATTTTCTAGTCTGTAGGAGAGTCCACGAGGGCCCGAAGGTGCCCTCAGCCTCGTCTTACCGAGGGGCAGGTGCGTGGATCCGGGCCGAGGGGAGCGCTCCTTCAGGCAGGGCCGGCTCAGGTCCTGACCCCAAACCCACCAGAACGCAACAGAGCACTGGAATAGAAGACGTGATTAGCACAGTCCTTACGAAAAGACAAGTACATCATCACCAGAGTATAAGCCATAAAATCGCACTACCACATTCGCCTCTGTAGCTAACGATGAGACGTGAGTTTTGATCTCAGGCTGCGCTTGAAGTCACTTCGTCTTAAAACGTATGCCTGTGGGGGTGGGGTGCACACGTCTGCACGCAGCTGGGCGTTTGAAAACAGGGCCACACACAAACAGGCACACGGCCATATCCGGGGGACATGTATTTATATTCCCTTGGCTTCCCTGCGTTCGGACACTCATTTCTTAAAGTGATCCTCTGAGAATTCCCAGGTTAACCACTCTCGCCAGCGTGCGGGGTGACCTAGTCTGAAGTGACAGGTGGGCCATAAGCTAATAAGACACATTCCTCTGCCACCAAGTAGAAAAGCTTTCTACAAAATGAAATAACTTTTTATTTCGTATGATGGCGTTTGCTTGGAGGGGACAGTTCAGACCCCGCTCCCACCGGAGACCTGACCGGAGATGACGTAATCTGACTGCCATGAGGGACAAGGCCGGGGGATTTACAGTGGTGCTTAGACACTCACGTCTCCATGACTCACCTGATCTCAGGACGGGAGATACACGGTGTGGTCACAAGGCAACTACTTTGTTTGTCAAAGGAGGAGACAACTCGTGTCTGAAAATGCTACCAACTTCCCCACGCTAGGCGGTTGACTAATATCTCTTTTGCTCCTGGTTTGAACCCCCTCTGTCAAATACAGGTTCCGGAGCTTTCCATGGCCTGTGTTCCAATGACGGACTGGGGCGCATTCCCGTTGTCTGAACGTGCCTGCCCAAGAAGCTTCTTCCGTGGAGGTGTGACCACGGCGTTCTCTGCACGGTGTCAGAGCCACTGTCCTTCTTCCGGAAGCCAGGTGTGTCCCTCCTCGTGGGGGAGGCCAAGCAGGACCGATGAGGCATAAAACGCAAACAAATGAGAAGGTGGCATCCTAGACGTCTTCACTTTCAATTGTGCTTCCCGTCCACAGCTGCACATGCGTTTGCAACGAAGAGTTGCAAGGGCGTTGCAGAGAAGTCAAGGGAGGTAGCCTCATTATAGGCCGCGCAGCTGTGTGTCTGTCCTCTTGGGACACCAGGAGCCCACGGAGGCGCGTCTCCACCGAGCCTCCGGAAGCCTGGCTCCCGCAACATCCGTGCCTTTGTCCCAACAACGCGTCGGCTGCCATAAAAGGGGTACCACCTCTCCTCCAGGCTCCGGTGTCCCTTTAGAGGTTGGAGGGCTGAATTCTCTGTCACTGACTGTACCAGGAGACCATGAGCTTCTAGCATGTAGAATGTTTGTACCAACTTCGTGGCAAGGTGACTTTTCACCCCAGGCACTCTCTCCCTTTCACATGTGCACAATTCTAATTGCAGCCACATGCAGCGCCCCACAAAGCCCCCTCAGATTTTCTTTTGAATTCGCCCCTGTGCTGTGGCCTTCACACCCACCTACTGCTAGGTGCCCGGTAAAGGTCAGCCTCAGTTCCATCCTTGAGACCCCTGTGGGGGTCTGTTCGTGAAGCTAATTCTTCAAGTCACTCGATTATCGGGAAGAAGAAATCCACTTTAAAAACTATATAAATTGTCATGAGAATATGTGTTGGGCATAAGAACGTCTGTCTCGGGAGAGTTATTTGATATCTCACTTGTAAGTTTTAAATTTTCAGTACGCTTATTTAAAGAAATGGACATAATCTCAGGTTTTTCGGCATTTGGGGAAACAACCCAAGGCAGTCTGATTTCGAGCCAGCATCGCTCAGGAAGACTGGGTCAGTGGCTGCCCAGCGGATTGGCAGTTTTATGCAAAAAGAAAAAAAATAGCCACTTACTTTGCCAAGCAATCCCGAGAAGTCTCATTGCTGGGCTCCAGGATGGATGCTCACTATTTTTAGAAATAAAAATAGTGGCGGAGTGACTAAGCCGATAGGTACCTTCACCGCGCATTAAGGGAGACCTGAGGCCCGGCACTCTGACAGCAGGCAGGGCGTGTGACACATTTGGCATATGCTAATTTCCCACATATATAGGTCACAAACGAAATCCATATCCCAGCAAGCCCTTGGTTATTTTGCGTGATCACAGTGTCTCACAAAACCAGTTGATAGAACCTGCTGTAATCACAGATACTGATGGTTTTCCATACATTAAGGTGGAAAACATCACCTACACCAGTGTCTGAAATGCCAGAGAGATTTACATTTGAAAACACTGTGTCCACTAGCTGCTTCCCACGGAACAGCCACTAATGGTAAATGAATTCCAGGCCATTCACTGCTTCCTTGATTGACAGACTAAAGGCTTCTGAGCCATTATAATGTCAGAAAAGACTGTCTTCCCTCCCCTCTCCACACACAGTTTAGGGTTTTGTCAGATTTCCCATAATTAACCCTGATATTTGACGTTTAATAATCTCACCATTGTCTATCACGCTGGGTTACCAGTATTCGGCAGGCAAGCGTTCAGGACGTATGTAAATTTTTCAAGGATACTGCCAGAAACTTTTCAAATATTAGAACGGATTGGCAAAAAACAATGCTTAGATTAATCTTAATTATTTTTCTTTCTTCTTTTCTGCGTCATTTTCTGCGTTCAGAAGTGGACTGATGTGTCATCTAGCCGACATGGTATGATATCATCGTCACCCATTGTTCAGTCCTACAATGTTGAGTGACAAACAACAACAACTTAGGAAACTGGACATAATACCCAAAACGATAACAATAAGTTTCTAAAATCTCAAACGAAACGCTGTCTGAATGCGTTACAATGACCAAGGACATTTCGGTTGTAAAAAGTTGTGATGGGGCGTCTCCAAAAGTTACAAACTCAAACCTATAGGAAAATGTCATTCTTGTGTTCATTCACTCATTGCCCTTTAGCAGGCATTAGCTACGTAGGAAGGATAAGCCCTCAAGAGTCATGCGTGCATGGTCCAGTGAGGTACAAGACTGTGTCCCAACGGATGTCAGCCCGTTACATTGGTGGGACCTATCATGTTGCTTTATCCAACACTATTGAAGTCCCCCATTGCTCTTATCTTACGCCAGGTGCGAGAGTAGCACACAATGACTAATAATAATAGCCTCCCTGTACTGTGTGCTCATCACCGTTACCTTAGGAGGAGTCTGCGGGCTTCGTGTGTACTATGTCATGTCCATCAACATGATACGGTGAACACTGAGGCACCCCATTACCCAGATGACTTCACTGAGTCCTGGAAAGACTGAGTTGCTCACTCAAGCTAGGCAACACGCTTGAGCTCCATGATTAAATTTACGCTGCCTGACCACACTATCCTATCTCTGCATCATCACACCGCAGTCAAAGGGGTCAGCTTGCCGTTGTTTCACAAGAGGACTAGCATGTGATGAAGAGTATCTGGAGAACCACATAGGAATCAGCCATATTGTATAGCGTTTGGGGGTAGGGCAACATCATTTTATAAATTCTACGGTATCCATAGAGGAAGGTGAGCAGGGGAGACTTCACAGATACGATAATCGTCCGTAACACCACAATGATTTAACACCGATGTGGCCGGAAATCATTAAGCAGGTAGGTTCCATTCCTACAAAGGATCACCGGTTAGACATGAAACAGCTGACCAAGGGCTAGCAAAGGACGAGTACCTGCCGGGAGCAATCAGACCCAAGGGTTGGCCCCACCAGGGTCTTGCTGCCGAGCGAGGTGCCAGTGTGCACCAACTGCTGCTGACCAGCGTTCCATGCAGACGCAGGGGTCCCCTTGTCAAGACTGTCTCAGGTGTCTGCTCAGTGGGGCAGACGTGACGACACCCTTGCCTCAGCCCGGAAGACCTCTTGTCTCCTTTTGTCTTTCTTTCTCATCAGACACTTCAAATGACCCCACGTGGACAGACGCTAACCCCACCACTACCGGGCTGGGAGGACGCAGATCCCACGGACCCAAGTGGACATGCCAGAAGCAAGATTTTTTGAAGAGGGAATTATGGTTGTGTAACACACTTTAGACATTTTGAGTATTCCCGGTGAGTGGGGCATCCAACCAAACCATCCAGGAAAGTGCGAAGGTAGGAGGGCAGCTTCTGGTCCTGGTCACTGATGCCAAGGAAGGGAGCCAGCAGACAGAGGACACAGGGCTCAGAGACACTATGTGGCCTTACAAACACAGCTGATTTGGAGGAGGGGACTGGGGAAGAGGGGGCCTCCAGGAAGGAGAGATATCATGTCACCCGGGATCGCCTCCCCTGCCTTCCCTGAGAGGATGTGCTCCATTTCACAGACTCCTTAGAACTCATATGAAGTCAGTGCTGTTATTAGAGTTTTTACACTAAAAACTGAAGCTTTGAGACCATAAGCCAGCTCCCTAACACGTGACTGACTCTGTTACAAAAAGGTGACCTACGTGGTCCCTGCACTGGAGAGCCTGGCTGTCCTCAGAGGGACAGGGGCGGTCGGCTTCCGTGCTGCACAGGCCACCACGTCCTTGTGCAAAGTGACCTAAGAGGCACCGGGAAGAGGAAGGGCGGCCAATCCGCCCCCAGCTTGTCTGCCGGGAACCGTCCCCACAGAACCCACAGAACACTGTGGCTCAGGTCTTAGGCCCCAGCCTTACCGTCGCCCCCCACCCCTGCGGCACCGGCTGGAGAGAGGGGCTGGGCACTGAGCGGGCGACTTGGCTCCCCATAACAGAGGAGTCCATCCCCAAAACCAGTCCAGTGAATGTAGGTCAGGGAGTCACCCTGCTTAGCCTCCAGGGCTCCAGATCTCTCCTAAGAACGGGATCCTAGGCCTTCACCCTCTTCCCAAAAACCTTGTGTGAAAGGAACTTTTATTTTGCCCCTTCTGCCCACTCTGGGTGAGTCTCCTCATTTTTACCTGCATCTCGTTACCCAAAAAAGGAGCTCCGTCCCAGTCGCCCTGCCCCCACACCCCCGGCCTCCCCAGAACCTGCCACCTGCAAGTAGTCCCAGGGTCAGTGACCAGGTGACCCAGCTCCCCGTCAGCGGTCAGCCGAGCCCTGGGGTGGCGGCAAGGGAGTGTGGTCCGCAGACAACAGCGTGGCTTGCCTTGCAGGTTTCAAGGCGAAGGTGACCTCGGGGTGATATCCTGCCCCTCTGCATGTCCAAGTGGGGCTGACATCTGGGTGCGGGTGGGGGTGTCCGCGTAGAGCAGCCCCCGATCAGAAGGGCACCACCCCCGCCACCACCAGCATCAGCAGAGCCCCTTAACAGAGCATGTTCAGCAAAATATTTTCATTTTTCTGTCTCCGAACCATCCGGACTTTTATCAGATCCGCTTTGTGAAGGTTAAATAAGTAAATAGAGGACCGGCCATTTGCAGCAAGCAGGTCGTGGTACCTGTCAACGTGCAGCTCGTTATTCACCGCGGTGTGTTTGTCATTTCTTTCGTGGGTTAGGGTTACAGACGGCAATTTCCACCAATCGCGTTCATTATTTAAATGAGACAAACGGCGTGCTGTCCGGGAGCGGGATCTGCGCGGCATTATTATTCCAGCCCAGCGTTAAATGCCGTGACCTGTCTTGGGCTTCTGATGGCGAGGAGAAAGTGGCAGGCGGTCGAGGCGACGACAGGCTCCCCATAAATCAGCCGTTTCAGACGTTAGGATAACTTTTATTAAAGAGCAAATGGGTTTCTTGACATCAGGCTTTTTTTTATACGAACCAGTCGGTCAATGTAAATGGAGCTGCTTTCCTCCAAAGAGAGAAAACCGATTCGGCTCGTGTGAGCAGAAAAGGGACACGCTGTTCGGCGTGCGGGACGTGGTCAGTGTCTGTGATGCACGTGCAGCGGCTGGAGAAGCCGCGGACAGCAGAGGCGTGCGTGTCGCGCTGGCCTTTCCTCCCCGCAGTGGCCCCAGCGGCTGGTAATTACTGACGGGTGACTACAGCAGTGGCAGGTCCCTCTCGTGACATAATACATCACTTTACCTTAAACCGTTGTGAGTGCGCTTCCTCTCCTGAGTGGGCAAAATGATGATACGATGCAGATCTGGTACATCTCATTTCTTCTTCTCTGCTTCCACGCACTCTCCCTCCGTCCACAGGTGTTCAGCAGCGGGTGTTGTGTGCTAGGGTTTCTGTTATTTTATTGTCTTCTTTAATCGTCATATTCATTTAGATGTGTTGCATGACACATGTCTCTAAAAATCACTCGTCACTTCCGAAACCTGTGATGATCGGGGCGCCTGGGTGGCTCAGTCGGTTCAGTGTCCGACTTCGGAGGTCATGATCTCGCGGTCTGTGAGTTTGAGCCCCACATCAGGCCGGGTGCTGACAGCTCGGGACCTGGAGCCTGCTTTGGATTCTCTCTCTCTCTCTCTCTCTCTCTCTCTCTCTCTCTGCCCCTCCCCTGCTTGCTGTCTCTCTCTCTCTCTCAAAAATAAATAAACATTAAAAAAAGAAAAAAAAAACCTGTGATGATCTGTTTGCATTTTGTAATGTTTAAACATAAACTCTTGATGGTTCAGGAACTACATTAGAAGTGGTTGATGTAATTCCTCAGAAACAGGAATTTACACACAAATGAGCATTCGGAGAGGAAAACGTAATTCAAAAGTTATAAAATACCTACATAGAATTAACATCAGAAGAGTTTTGTAATGGCATAAAGAATCATATTTAAATTATTACTTTATTCCTATGTAGGGAGGAAAACATTTTTGGAACCATGGACGGGTTTCCATTTTCATGTTCTCAGCTAGTTCCTAGTCGAGGTCCTGTTTTGTATTGTAAGCAGCACAAGGTTGGGACACACTATGGAAGACTGACTCCCAGGTATATTTTATAGCAGTTCAAGGACCTGAGGAAAAACCAGTATTTGGAGAATCTCTGGAGAAGAACAGAGACATGGCTCCCGTCAGGGGTTGGGACTGTCCCCTTGGCGTTCCGGAATTGAAGACGTTTCTTGCTTCAAGGGATCCCTGGTGATGATGGGGAAAACACAGTGTAGGTGGGCTTCTCATGTTGAGAACTTGTAGGTGGTCGTGAGTTGTGGCAGACGGTTCTGGGTTTGAGAGAGCCCTGGACGCACCGAGCTCCAAGTCCTAATTTTGTGGCTGAAAACACAGAACGGAGAGAGCTTAAAGGGATTGCCCTGGTGTGCAGCCAGTGGGAAACTAATTCAACTCTCCAATGCACAGGCTGGTGGAATTCTTATTTGAGTTATCTTTCTGGCTCTAGACCTGCCTATCATTCACAAACACTCTATGCCGGGGCCTAGCACTCTGCCTCTGGAACAGGACATCTGGCAGACTGGTACAATGCCAAGGAATAGTCGGGAATTTAGAACACACAGAACTTCTGCATGAATGGGATCCTTCTGGGCTGAGCTTTGAGAGTCAACTTCCCCAAGAGTGAATTCAAAATGTTCCGCCTCTGGGAGCCTGGGTGGCTCAAGTCAGTTAAGCATCCAATTATTGATTTCAGCTCAGGTTATGATCTCATGGTCGTGGGATTGACCCCCGAGTTGGGCTCTTCACTGAGCATGGAGCCTACTTGGGATTCTTTCTCTCCCTCTCTCTCTGCCTCTCCCCTGCCCCGACTCTCTCTGTCACTCTCTATCTCAAAATAAATAAACAAATAAACTTAAAAAAATGGTCTGGCCCACCCAATGCAACTAAAATACTTCTTAAAGCAAGTCGGCCTCTTCAAAGCCAAGACAACCAGTATTTTCTAAGTAATGGAGTTTTTCGTGAGACTTACCTCTTCCCTTACAACTGATTGTTTTCCCCTCTTTGTAGCGCTTGCTTCCCAAGACAGAGAGATTGAGCACCTGTGATGCCATTTGCAGAGCTGCTGAGACTGTGGTGCGGGCCCTGCCCTGGAGAAGGCCTGGCGTACAAAGAACAAGTCATCGAGTCACAGATGCGCTCAAACCAGATGATGCGGAGTTTGGAGATCTCTGCGAGTACGTGTTTCTTGCATATGCTCCCTTACTGAATTACTCATACAAAAATCTCTACTTTCCATCGCACAGGAACGGCTTCTGCTTTTCTCTGTGAAGGAAAACTGGACAGAAAGCCCACCCTAGTGTTTCTTCCCCAGAACTGGCAAGATGGCGGGGCGGCTGGGAACAAGAAGGAAACCACGCCCCCAATACAGCCCTACCTTCCTTCCGCCGGTCAGGTTATTCTGACTCTGAGGAAAACTTCAGCCACTCTTTGCTGTAAAATCCAGGTAATAGTTTCCCAAGTGAATACAGTTGGTGAAGGAAATGGAGGAGGAAAGAAGGGGAGAGCTGATTAACCATGCAACTCTGGTGCATGGCTCCCTTCTCTGTATTCCTGCCTCTTCACTACTTGGCATGTGAGGGACGTCCGTGCACGTGCTTGCGTGCGTGGTGGCTGTGCCTCCTCTCCAGGTGCACGCCTCCCCTCTGCTCTTTTCCCTTCACCCTTTCACTCATCCCTTCATGGTGTCTAAGACCCCGACACCTCTTTGATCCTGCACGGCAGCCACTGACCTTTGTCTCCAGGATCTGGTCTTGCCTCTTGCACAACTTCAGCAGCAGCACTGACAGGAAGCCCTGCGTGTATTTGTGTGTTGGTGGGCGGGACCCCCGTGGAAAGGAGTCATGAAGGGGGAAAGGGGGGATGCTCAGGTCTCCTGGGGGTGGGGGGACATGCTTTTTTTTTCTAAGCCTAGCCCACCTTGCTCCAAAATGTTTGAAATTACACCCATATTTGTACTGTTAGCATGAATTTTCTTTCAAAGACCTACATCTGTGTTTCATGAAAAAAAATTTTTTTAAACTGACACTAACTAAACTAAATACTAACTAAAAGTTAAAGACATTGGCCGTTGTAAACTAATGAAGCTGCCCTTGGATAAGAGAATTTGACCCTTGTCCTAGGGGGCAATAAGACATTCCTGTACATGTCCGTCCGTCCCTTTTCACTGGAACTGATGGAGAAAAGGGCCATTGCTCAACTCGGCTCACCACTCCTGAGGCTTTCCCTGTTTGACCGGGGACAGGGGAGAGGAGCTTCTACTCTAGAAGTCCCTTGGATCTTTTATCCCAGGTTCTCCTCTGCCACAGGAATCTGTACGCCTGGTCCCAGAGCGTCCGGAGGGCAAAGGTCTCGATTGCAGGCTGCCTTGGCTTTACCTTGGCAAGGAGAAGCCATCTCCATCAGAGGTGGGAATAAATGTGCACCGTGATGGGCAGCTCCCCTGCCCCCCCAAAAAAAACTCCTCCCCAGCCCCTCAGCAGTGCCCCAGGAGCCTGGCCAGCTCCCCCTAGCTCTGGCTTTATCCACCCTATTCTTTTTTTTTAAAGTTTATTTATTTATTTTGAGAGAGAGTGTGTGAGCAGGGAGGGGAAGAGAGAGAGGGAGAGAGAATCCCAAGCAGGCTCCACACTGTCAGTGCAGAGCCCTGTGTGGGGCTCAAACCCAGGAACTGTGAGATTGTGACCTGAGCCGAAGTCGGGAGCTCAACCTACTGAGCCACCCGGGCTCCCCTATCTGCCCACATTCTGACACAAGTCTTCCCCAGGGGCCTGTGGTCCTTGGGGGTGGGGGGCGGCGGGTGGTAAGGTCTTATTCTGTCTCCAGGAAATTGCCATCTGGAATAACGTTCCCTTGAAAACTTCCATCTCTACAGCCTGTTTATTTTTCCTACAGGCCATGTAATTATTGCCTGACATGATGCCTTATATTTATGTAAATATATATCCCGTGTCTTGGCCCTAGAATGTGAATTGTCCAACAGCCCTGTGTCCCATGCTCCAGAACAGAGCTCTGCACAGAATCCGCTCTGGGGGAATGTCGGTTAGATGAATGAATGATTAATTCTGGGTCGCCTAATGTTGATTTCCAGGTCCTCATGAAGCATTTTATTCCTCGCCAGAATCGCTCACGTTTCTTTGCTTATCCATTCTGTCCCCCTTTTCCCTGGGAATGCCTAAACACAAGAATAATAGTTTTCAACATCTCTGTCTTCTGTGGGTAGGCTATTGATTTTTTTTTCTCCTTCTGATGCTGGATCATTTTTCCCTGAATTTTTGCATACCTAGCAATTGTATACTTTCTGTGATATAAAGAGTTTGGATTTTGTAAACTTCTTCTAGATTTTGTTGAATTTTTCCTATTGTTGCATTTCTGGCAAGTACTCTTGATCCTATGGAATCTGAGTTTTAGGCAATCCATAAAGACCAAAAGAATGATTGTCCCCAGGATTACGTGTGTCTTTGTTTAAAAACAACAATTAAAAATCCCCCTTACATTATAGAAGTCTTTCCTTTATATACTTTCGATGAGCAAATCCTCCAAAAGAATTGGGTTTTATTTCTGTTCATAATGATAGCAGAGCGCATGGATGCCTTTCTCATTAACCCGTCCGCATCAACTGGTCTCCTCAATGATGCTTGTCTGTACCATGGGCGCTGTCTGTAGAGGGTTTTCTCTGTTAACAACCTGGGAGCCAGGAGCAGCCCTCATCCAGTGATGGAGAGAGTTAGAAGGTAAGTCCTAGCTCTCTCCCAAGGGAGAGCACTCTGGAACTGAGCTCCCTAGCAACCCCAAGCAGAATGAGCCCCCCTTGCTCCTGTGGAACCCTATTGATTGATGCCCCCTTCCTTTTCTTCCTTCCACACTTCCCAAATGGCTCATCCTGGGATCATCTTCCAAACTTTTGCTCTGATTCTGCCAGGGAGGACCTAAGATGCAGTCAACAGTCTTTGAGACTCATTTATTTTCTCCCTCAGCCCCTTCTGTCTGTGTCTAAATCATTCACATCCTTATAGCTCTAACTCACGTTCTGATTCCTCCATTTGTGTTTGGAAACAGCTTATCATTTAGACACTTAGACATCACTAAATCAACTCTAGTGGAAGCCTAATCCATCAAATTCATCCAGATATTTTCCCTCACTACTTCCTAATGCATGATAAGGTCAGCAAATTGGTTGAATTATGTCATCAATCCTCGTATTTATTCAGTAGACAGATACCTCTCAGATACCTACTCAGGTGCTGTGGACACAGTAACAGAGGACAGCCAGCTCCTGTCCTCATGGAGTCTCCAGCGGGACCTTCCATTCCTGATTCTGCCCTGAAATATGAGATTTTCTCTTGGACTTTCATAGACAAGAACTTTGGCAAAATTGTGGTTGTTGAAGAATTGAAAACAGAGGTAAGAAAATCTGTACAATTATCAACAAACATAAATGTTAGGTGTGCACTTCCTTCTATGTCTCGTTCAAGTGAAATTTGCCAGTAAGTCAGATGCAGAACACTGACACTCAGTTAACCATGGCCAGTGCCACTTCTATGTACCTATTGGCTGGAAGAGAGCAGAGAAAAATCATCCATTTAAGATTGCACTATACGCATGGATCAAAACATCCTAGAACAGGAGACTGATGCTCTTGCCAGAGATGGCTACAATTGCTGGGTGCCTGATTTTATACACTTTGAACGTTCTGCTCAGTATGGTAGGAGCAAGGACAGCATTATAATTATCTCATGAAGCCCAGTCCAGGTCTGGAGTGTCACATCATGGTTGAGTTCTTGGTGCTTATTTCCTTCAGGTGGTAGTGCTTGGTTCTTCTTTTGAATTCTGGTCTCCTGAATAGCAATACAAAATTTGGGGGACACAGCCCTCACGGGCAAGATTCCGGTGTGTGTAAGTTGTGGGACACTTTCTGTGTTGGGTACATGTTTCATTCCACAGCCTTGTTAGACCCCTGCAATCAAGGGATATTCAAGGCAGCTGTTGATTAGGTAGAGAGACTGTGAAGGAAGACAGGAATATGGTGAAGGCAGCGAAGTAGACCGAGGGGAGCCAGAGGCAGAGGAGTGGCCCGTGGAGCAAGAGAGAGAGGAGAGAACGGAGCAGAGTAGGAGGAGAAGAGAAGAGAGCCGAGCAGAGAAGGAGGAGAAGAGAAGAAACGCAAGCAGAGACGGCCACGTGGGGCTTGTGTGCCCATGGGGACCAGATTTGGCTGTGCTTAATAAAGACCCATAATTGAAGTCTCAAAATTGCATGTACTCAATGAGTACAACGTGATGTTTCAGTATACATATACACTGTGGGATGACTACCACTGTCGAGCTAATTGACATCTACATCTCTTCACATAGTTACCTTATTTCACGCATGGTACGAAGAGCCGAGACTGTCTGTCATAGCATATTTCACGTGCAGGAGACAGTGTTAGAGCCAGAATCACCATGCCGTGCGTTCGACCTCTCAAAGGCATTCAGCTTGCGTAACTGCAACTTCTTACCTTTTGACCGGTTGTTCCCTCTTTCCCCACCTCCAGTGTCTGGTAACCATCATTCGACTCCCTGGCTCCATGGCTTGAACTGTTTTAGATTCCATATCAAGGGAGGCCACGCAGTATTCTCCCCGTGTTGGTCTTATTCCATGTCTGGGTCTATACCCAAAGGAGGTGAAATCATTGCCTTGAAGAGATGTCTGTGCTTCCCTGTTCACGGCAGCCTATTTCACAACAGCCAAGACATCGAAGCCTCTTAAGTGCCTACCTGTGGACATCATGCCAGATGAAGAGATTTGTCTTTTGACAAAGAAATTAGTTTGCGAGAGATTTTAATGTCTCCCATACAGGGCGAGCAAAATATGGCTTGTGGGGGCAAATCCAGTCTCCTTCCTGTTTTTGTAAATAAAGTTTTATTGAAACACAGCGACACCTATTTCTTTTTTAACTGTCTATGGTGCGCTGTCGTCGGCGCACCTGGGTGGCTCAGTCGGTTAAGCGTCCGACTTTGACCCAGGGCATGATCCCACGGTTCGGGAGTTCGAGCCCTGTGCCGAGCTCTGTGCTGACAGCTCGGAGCCTGGAGCCTGCTTCAGATTCAGTGTCTTTCTCTCTCTCTCTGCCCCTCCCCTGCTCGCGCTCTGTCTCTCCCTCAAAAATAAATAAATCAACATTAAAAAATGTAAAAACTGTGTGACCCAACAGCTCTCATGGAGTTGAGCTGCTTCCACAGAGACTTCATGGTCTATACATCCAAAATCTCTGTGCTCTGACTCTTTACAAAAAGTTTGCTAGCAAAACCCTATCGAGGTTTGGGTAGCAGTAATCCATAGCAGGCATCAGGGATTCGGTGACTCTTCTCCCGAACCCCACCCCCCCGGGGTATGAGCCCACAGCATGCTCCAGGGGGTTCTAATCATCAGACCACATGTCAAGAGGCAAGCTGGAGGCGAGAGGTGAGGAGACGCCAGGGGCAGAAGCCACCTCCTGTAAACGACATTCCCCTGGGTTGCCACAGGACATTTACATGACTCACCAAAACTTAGTCACAGGGTCACATTTGGTTGCAGGGAAGCTGAGAAACACCTTCACTCCAGGTGATCTGACCCCAGCTAGAACCAGGGCTGTTCAGAAGGAAGCAACGACAGGAGGCAGGGATGCGACTTAAGCTTACCATTATTATCTTCAATACAAGTTGAAGAATTTTTGCCTGATATCATCTACTAAGATGCCTATAGTGTTTAACCAGAGCCTATATAAATAAAAAAGTCTAGTCTTAGTAGAATAAGCCACCAAATAAATACCGTCCTATTTGCCACCCTGGGTGCTCTGAGAGTAATGTCCTAGTCATGCCTTTAACGCAGTTATAACGGATTATACCTTTGCACATTTCTGTCCAATTTTTCTTGGTGAAAAATCTGTCACAGAAATACTTGAACATTAGAGCAAATTTCAGCCTATAATTTATAGGACGTTGCATACCATTTAGCTAGCAGATCATAGCTGTTCCTTTATAAATGTCATAGGAACCTTCCATTATATACTGCGAATGTGTAGAAAGAACATTTTAAAACATAAATTACCAGGACCCTTAAAATATATAATACTTTACAGACAGTAATGCTTTACCAGGCTGTCATGATTCCTCATGTAAATACGGACTGGATGTCTTTTTAAAGTGCTGTTTTGTCTTCCCAGCTGACTAGGACATCTCTAAAGAAAGTGGATGTTTTACCATGATACTTAGGAAACCGTGAAATCGACTTTGAGTCAACAGAGTTGGGAAATGACTTTGGATTGTGCTGCTTGGGACTGGCCATTGGTGCCAGGCGATTTGCTCAAGTCCACGCCCCTGGCCCCTCCCGTGGATCCTCCCACGTCCAGGACTATGCTGCAAAGTCCCGGAGTCTGGGGGGCCACGGATGCATAAAATAACCACCCATCACCTGCGATCCACACGCCCCTTCTCAGAAAGGCCGGCCTCCTCTGTCTCTATGTGAGTGAACTCTGTTGATCCGCATCAGTGTCCATCTAGCTATCGGTATTTCAGCTGATTTTCCACGATGAGGCCCGGATGTCTGAGCAGTTATTATCTCTAAGGCCCAGGTGCTTTGCTCTGTGTGTTTATCTCTGTGTTCAGGTGACTGGCCATAAAACCCAAAAAGAAACAGATGGAAAGCCCTTCATTTCCCCCATTAGGAAGCCTGCACTCGGTGATTATGAATGAGCGATGTGCTTCTGATTATCTAGTCCGCGATCAGAATAATTGAGAGGAGAGACGCTCTCACTCTGATGACCCTGAGATTTGATTGATGCCTTCGAGGGGCTGAACAGATTTTACTAAGCTGGTGTGGACTCTCTACCTCGCCACAAACCGAATACACGGGCAGCTTCCGGCTCAGTCTGTTGCATGAGTTGTCGTAGGCCTGCGCCTTCAGCTGTGTATTTCTGGGAGTCCCCTGGCTGGGCCCCGAAAGGCAGGAATCAGGTGATTTGGTGCTTTCTTCCTGGGAGCTGCCAGGCCAGGGACTGCATTTCCTCTCTTGGAATCCTTTCTCGGAGCTTCTTCTGAGGCCCAACGAT
This sequence comes from Panthera onca, assembly GCF_046562875.1. Taxonomy (NCBI): domain Eukaryota; kingdom Metazoa; phylum Chordata; class Mammalia; order Carnivora; family Felidae; genus Panthera; species Panthera onca. The sequence goes on along the minus strand of NC_138339.1, from coordinate 2,880,101 downwards.
GTAAGTGGGTGAGGCGTCCCTCCTGGGGACAGCTGACTTCTGCCCGACCAACAATAGACACGTGTGCCCTCGGAGGCCACACTTGAGCACCACGAGGTTAAGGACCAAATGAGGATGATTTGAGACCAACTTCCTCTTTTCCCGAGATCCTGGCTTCTGCACTGGCTTTCTGTTCCCAATTAAAATAGCAAACTGTCGAAATGTGTATAAACTTCCCCAGAGGGAGGGCGGAGGGCTTCTGAATGCTGTTATTTACCACCATCTCCCTGAGAACCAAAACCTCCATTAATCTCCTAGCCGGGCAGGCCTGGGGAGGGGCCCGGGCCTCTGCTCTGCTGGGTTCCCATTCTGGTAGCTGTGGCTCACCCCAGCCCCCGCCCCCGCCCCGCAGCTGCTGGCCCTCCTCTGGGGCTGACTTTGTTCTCTGCCCCTCTTGGTGGGGGTGTCGGTGCCAGGGCCTCAGCTATCCCATTTCCCTGTCACCTGAGGGGGGGCTTCTGCCTTCTTCCCAGGCCCTCCTGCCCCCTCTGTATGTCTGGGTGCACCACCTGGCTTTCCAACTCCCTACAAGACATTCTTTAACCTCATTTCAAATCACCCAGAAACTGTTTGTTTTGCATTTTATGCGACTTTATCTGAAAGTTTAGGGGAGATTTTTTTTTTTTTTTTTTTTTTTACATTTATTTATATGTGAGAGACAGAGAGAGAGCAAGAGTGGGGGAGGGGCAGAGAGAGAGGGAGACACAGAATCCGAAGCAGGATCCAGACTCCGAGCTGTCAGCACAGAGCCCGACGTGGAGCTCGACTCACAAACCGTGAGATCATGACCTGAGTGGAAGTCGGACGCTCAACTGACTGAGCCACCCAAGTGTCCCTAGGGCAGATACTCTTAACCCTGCATCTGTCTGTAATTTATTAAGAGTGCGTCTTAGTGGGGGGCATGTGGGTGTCTCAGTGCATTGATTTCAGATCGGGTCATGATCTCAGGGTCACGGGATCAACCCCCGTGTCAGGCTTTGCGCTGACAGTGTGGAGCCTACTTGGGATTCTCTTTCCCTCTGTTTTTGCCCCTTCCCTGATGCTCTCTCTCTCTCAAAAAAACGACAAACTTAAAAAAAAAAAAAAAAGAATCCTTCTTAGGATGTAACTACAAGTCTGTGAAGAAAACAAAGATAAAATTTCAGCGTGGGGAGCAAGGTGGAGAAGGGACCCCACATCAGAAGGCACAGCTGCAGAACGATCTTTCCCAGGACGTGGGGAACAGTGAGCTCCGAGGCCCGGTCAGTGAACGCAGCAGTAAAACAAGACTTGCGCTTTTAATAAATCTCTGCTCCTTCCCGAAGGCTCCACCCTGCACCGACAGTACGTTACAGAGGCCTGGATGCTGAAGAATCCCCAGCAGTGAGGAACCAAGGGTGCTCCGCGGCCGGGGCCTTGGGTGGCGCCTGGCAGGGCCGCCGACGCTCCGGGAAACCGCGTCTGAGTTTGCCAATGCCTTTCCAGAGCTGAAGCCGGCATGATAAAGTGCCGCTCTTTCACCAGAAAGAATGTTTGCTTACTATTTCATCATCCCCAGAGGCGCAGAGAAGGAAAAAAAAGCACATCAGTTGTCATTATGACAGGGTAAAAATGGAGCCATCATATTTCAGTAACACAATGCAACGCGCAGCCCATCGAGTGATGAGTTATGGAATCGCTCGCTCACACTGGACTATAAGTTAATATTATCTCCCCAGGATAATTAGAGTGAAGTTCAATTACTGACCCTGAATTGCCATGTGGGCCACACCATGGGTTTTGACACAGCTTTTACACATTTATCTTTTCACCTAACGTGCTACATCTGCATCGCGGTGGTGATTAATCTTGCGGGGCCCCTTCCAGCTTGCACCATTCTTCTGGCATGGATCGACTGGTCCCTGGAGTCCCCTTGAGCACGGTGTGAGTGCATCTATTACACTGTGTTTTTCTGCCAATTTACGTCCCTCTTTGTGTTAGCTTGTTGTGGTCACTTCCGAAGTTGGGTCAAGTGGGTACTTCCCCAAAGGTCACTCTCTGCGGAAAGTGGCCGTGACCACCTACCGACGGACCCCCGGGGCTCGGACCCTCTCTATGCCTGTGCCTTTGTGAGCCGTACCCACAGCGGTGCCACTGAAAGCCAGGCCCCTTTCTTTCCCTGGGGAGGGTGAGCAAGGCTCACCCAGCTAGCTCTTGAGCCCAGCTAGCTCCTGAGCAGCCCCAAGCCTCCCAGAATGCCCATGGTCACTTCTCACTCTGGGCAAAGCAGAACGAGCGCCGTGCAGCAGCCTGGCAGGACGCAGGCGTCCTCACCCAGGGCCAGAGCGAGAGGAGCTCAGAATGATGATTAACGAAGTATTGTGGCAGCAAAGACACCAAAGCAGAAGGTTATTAAGGCAAATAGACTTCCAATCGAAAGCCGTGCATTCGTCCCAACCTGGGATTCGTAAGAGCTAAAGAAACGAAAACTTGCAATCCCAGGATCTTGATCTGCTTTATTTTGTCTGTTACAAAATGCATTTGTCCCCATTCCGGGGCAGGTGGTAAAAAGAATCAGGGCCTGAGCCTTACATTTTGGGGGATACCAGGACTCCCAGCCCCTGGGTGTGGGAGGAGGGGCCCGAGGGCTGAATCCACAGCAGGAGCTTTGAGACCCAGGGCAGCGCCCGAGGAGACTTCTCTGCCATGGCCACGCAGCCTCTCCGGGGACAGTCCGTCTGCCCTCTTCCTCATGTCTCGTGCCCCCAAAGCTGCTTTTTAAAACCTAATTTTTAGAGGAGAACGAGGTGGGTCACGGCACAAACCCGATTAAACTATGCCAAAAGCGTGTCAGTCTTTCCTGGGCAAGACTGGCCCGTGGAGGGTTCCAGAGAGGCCTGAAGTCTCGCTCTCATTCTGGACCTAGTTAGAGTTGGGGGGAGCTTGAATCCCGACTCCAGCCTCACATCGTCACCCACAAGGACAGCAGCAGCCCCCCGGGAGCAAGCCGGTGGTTCCACAGGATAGCGCGACGGGCTGCCGCGTGGTGCTGCTGGTCAGCTAATGTGCATGTGGCCGGTTTACTGTCCCCATGGAGCCTCTGGTTTATCTGGGGTCCCTTTCAGTTCCTCACATCAGTCCTATTATTTGGATTACTTAGATTATTCAGGTATCTTAGATCATTTGCCTAAGAGTACCGATGTACAAGATGTCTGTTTTAATTCCAGAATACTTCAGAAGAGTCTAGACTCGGTCTGGTCGATGTAAAATGCTATTTTGATCATCACTGCTGGGGAGCCTGAGTGGCTTAGTTAGTCGAGCATCTGACTCTTGATTTTGGCTCAGGTCATAATCTCAGGTCAAGAATCTCTCTTTCCTTCCCTGTCCCCTGTTCATGTTCTCTTTCTCTCTCTAAAATAAAATAATAATAATGACTGCTGACATCTTACGTGATTATTTTTGTGGTTGTTTTTGTTTGTTTGTTTGTTTTTACACTACAGTGAAGTATGTCATTAAGGGGGTGGCCCTTTAGGGAGCCGCCAGGATGATTGTTTTCCCCTTGAAATCCTTTCCTGGGTCTGAGATGCAGGCCTGGGTTGTAGGTGGGTCATGGGGTGCAGAGGTATGTCAGTTCTGTTGGAGTTGGGGCTCAGCGTGAAACAGGAGGTTGGTGGTCTTTCTTTTCCATGGTGATCGTGGACAGGCCTGGGTGCTGGGGGGCCGGGGGCGGGGGGCAGGAGAGGTTGACAGAACCAATGACGGAGATTGGAAAGAATGGTCTTTCTCCTCACAGCCAAGAGACCTTTGATCTTCAGTTACACCCTCGAACATGAAGGCCAAGACCGAGAGAAATACCTGATTTCCCCCTGTTTTGCTTATTCCCTCGAAAGAATAGTCCTACCCACAGCGGCAAGACGTGGGCAGTCACCCGGGCCGAGGCCTGGCTGCCGAGGGAGGCAAAAGCTGAACATGCCTCATGCAGACCGAACAGGACCCTCCAAAAAGCTGCCAGCTTTTCTCCCGTGTCTCGAGACACTGCTCTAGTATGAATTCCGTACGCTAATGGACAGCAACTATGCACAGGAAATTTAGTCATGGACCAGGAGACTACGATTGCTTAAATCTGGTCACCATCTGGTCAATGCGGCCCGAGCCTCTGGGAGCCAAGCTGTGATTTGCAAATTCATCTCCTAAGCGTTCCGCCATATCGTGTTCAGATAGCAGACGTGATCCATTCACTTGAGAAGCAAATGAACTAAGTGGAAGTGTTTGCATCTAATTCTTTCTGGAAGCAGGGTTAAAAACAGAGGCATCTCCTAAAGCTCTCCCCTGGGAGGCTTTTCTTTGCAAAATTACACTCAGGATCAAACTACTTTGACGTGGAGGGAATACGAGACCCGAGTAAGCACATCGCAGGCTCCAGGTGAAACACTCTAAGTGCCGATGACAGCAGTGACAGACGAGTGAAGGCGAAGAATCTTTCAAACTTCGGGGGAAGAAGTGCCTGGTGGGCTTGACGTGAGCAGGGGTGGGGGGGGTGGTTTCAATATGCAGGGGAGGCGAGGCAGGAAGTGAGTTTTGCCTGCAGGAACTCTGCCCATGAAAATGGCGTGGCTGACCCAGCCGCTGGCTGATCCGACGGCTCTCTCATTTCCATCCGCCTTCCATCCCCAGATGAAACCAGGCCGCAGGTGTCTCTCTCTTCCTCTCCCGACTGTGCGGGGCTCCACACGCATCCTGTACTCAGCGCGATCGGACCTAGCTCTTTCCCTGCTCTGCCCCGTTCTCAACAACAGACACGATCGCACATTTTCATTTCGAAATCTTTCGTCCAGGTGGTTTCCTGCTGTTACTGCGGCCACAAATGCGACTTTTTTTTTTGTTTTTTTTTGCCTTTTCCCCCTTCGTAAACAACAACATCTGTTTTCATTCCAGGACTGTGCTCACAGCCCGTCCCGTGCGCTGTCCTGGGGTTCATTCCGCTGGGCTTTGAGATCGCGCCGGGCACATTTCCTTTCTGAATCAATAATGCAATATTTATACTTTTTAACATGAAACAGAAAACTTTTCTTTTCTTTTTTTTTGTGGGGGGGGGGGGTGGTCATGTGTTGCTGTGGTTTATGCTGGCAGCCAGACGGGTTGAGTGGCAGAACAGACTTCTGGGAAGCAGAATTTCTTGGACTCCAAAGGGGCTTTCTCAGGGGCCGTGCCGTGCGTGCGATGTCAGTCTGTAGCTGGCCCCGCAGCCCCACGCACCGTGTTCCTATGTGGGGCTTGTAGGCTTGGTCTCTGCAGCCGGGCCCAGACAAGAGCCCGCGTGGTATTAGGGTGCCCCAGTGTCTCCCAGTGAGGTGGGATATCCTGAGAGAGGTCACCGCTGTCTGTGGAGTTGGGCCTACGGCTGGCAGGAAAAGGGTCACAGGGCCTTCCCCCGGCCCAACACCAGCACTCGGACCTTCCAGAACCAGAAAAGCTAAAGAAAGGAAAGGGAAAAGGAGAAGAGAAGGGAAAGAGAAATCCAGAAAATGGAAGTTAGGGCGTCCGGCAGGAAAGAGGAAGCCGGTGAGAGCACCAGATACGTGAGGGAAAGAGGGCTATTCTGGAGGGATCTGCAGCTGCTCCCACGTTGTGGGGACACAGGTGTTCCGGAGGACCGGAGGCTCCCGGGCCACCTTGGTCCCCTCAGGTCCCACCAACGTCTGGCTTCCCTCTGGTGTTTGAAGTAAGGCCTATAGAGTGAGTGAGGATGAGAACACCTTGCTGGCCCACCCCCTCACCTCCACACCCACAGCCGCCCTGCAGCACCCCGTTTCCCCATCTGCTGACCCACCCCGTCCCCAGGGTTAGCCGTGACCAGGGTGGGGACCGTCCACATGGGGCCGGAGGCGGCACGAGGTCCCTCTAGGGCCAGCCCCAATCCTCCCAGCTGGCTCCCCTCCACCTCCCGCCTGCTGGAATGCCCACGCCTGGGGGCATTCATCGGAGAGGCAGCCGCTCCTTACTTGGCCTCGGGGATTGCAGGGACACCCGTCCCACTGATGCCCGGCCACCAGATGGGGCTTCTGTGTGAGAAAGAAAGGATCTAGGATTGCAGCTAGGATTACATTAATTAAAGCAAGGTGGCCCGCATTCTGTTGCCCTCTATGCTTCCTTCTAAAAGGGTCTGTCCCCTGTATCCACCCTCCTTATCCACCCTCCGCCCCCCTGCCCACTAAATACATATATATACATACATACACATATATACACATATATATGTATATGTATGTATATATATGTGTATGTATGTATATATATATCAATACAAATTTTTAAATATATATTTATTAATTTATATATATATTATTTATTTATAAATAATTTATAAATATATTTATATTTAAAAACTTGTATTGATAATTAATTTTAGGTTCATGTGTCTCTGGAACCGAGTAAGGTCTTTGTAAGGAAATAAAATAAAAAGTAATATACTTTTGGGCATAATTAGCAAAACTGATACCTCAACTGTCAACCAAACTTTCTGAAATCCGAATTTTCTTTTCATTCTCTCTCCTACTTTTATTTATTTAATTTTAAAAAAAATTTTTTTTAACGTTTATTTATTTTTGAGACAGAGAGAGACACAGCATGAACGGGGGAGGGGCAGAGAGAGAGGGAAACACTGAATCGGAAGCAGGCTCCAGGCTCTGAGCCATCAGCCCAGAGCCCGACGCGGGGCTCAAACCCGCAGACCACGAGATCGTGACCTGAGCCGAAGTCGGACGCTTAACCGACTGAGCCACCCAGGCGCCCCTCTCTCCTACTTTTAAAAACAAACATACGCTTCTTGAATTGGTTGCAAAACTAGACAATATGGATTGTATGCTAATTTTAAAACACATAAAATATTACCTATAGTTATGACTACACACATACGTGGACAATTTCCATAACATATTTGGGAGAGATAAAGAGTAACCTCAGGAGGGTGGAGTCCTCTTAAGAGAGGAATGAGGGGTTCTGGACAGGGGAGGAGGCAGGTGCCAACTTCTACTGTGGGTAGAAACACTCATGTTCCCAGCAGCATTGCTCATGACAACCGAAAGGAAGAAGCAGCCCAAGTGTCCACCGATGGATGGATGGATGGATGGATGGATGGATAAAACAATGTGGTCCAGACCCGTGATGCAATATGATTCAGTCTAAAACAGGAAAGGAAATCTTCGACATGCTGTAACATGAATGAGCCTTGAAAGTATTGCACAGAATGAAAGAAGCCAGGTAGCAAAGAACAAATCCTGCATCATTCTACCTAGATGAAGTCCCCGGGGGAGCCGGGTTCATTGAGACAGAAAGCAGACCGGGGGTGGGTGGCTGGGGGCGCTGAGGAGGGCGAGTCTGTGTTCAGTAGGGACAGAGTTTCAGTTTTGCAGGTTGAGAAAATCCCTGGAGTCGGGTGGTGGAGTTGGCTTAGCAATAGCATGGAGGTGCCCGATGATACCAAATTGCACCCTTAAAAATGAATAAATGGCAGATTTTATTTTATAATATATATATTAATATGAAATGTATCATCAGGTTGGTTTTCATACAACATATTTTAGATATATTTTACCACAATAAAAAAGAGAAGCCCGAAGCAAATAAGGCAAGTTATTACCACCTATAATATCTGGGGGTCTGGAAAGTCTTACTATCTTCTGTACTTTATAGTCTGTTTGGGAGAAAAAAACAGAGTTCACGGGTGATTAAAATTCAGAGAAAATCCCATGTGGCTCTAGACTAAGCCAGTGGGGTTTCTCCATCCCGCTGCTCCTTCCTCTGCCTCAGCCAGGAATCCCTGGGGAACCTCATAGGAACTAAGAGTTCCCTGTCTCGCTGTCCTGTGATGGTGCGTTTACTTGTTTCTGTCTTCTCAGTTCCTCAGGAATGAGAAGTGACTTTATCCCTCTTTATTTCTCATGATTGCCCCAGCATGATTGCAGGTGGAAGAGGTTCTCAAGAAGTGTCCATTGACTGGAGAAACAACAACAAAATCCATTTGTATCATCTAAACAGAAATTACAGGCTCTTTAAATCTATAGACGTCTCTTCTTCAATACGGATGAATCATAGGATTGTCCTAAGTCTGTATTCTTACTTTTTTTTTTTTATCATTTCTTTGTTCTCACAAGTCCAAAGTGACTAGGGTGTTTCTAAGCTATGTCCTGGAGCCATTATTATCAAATACAATGTTGGTCACTTCTTCGAATGTTGAAGGAAGACTTCTAGTCTCCTCTTTGCACATGTGCATTCCCTTGGGTGTTTTTTCCCAAGGTGACCCTGCTTCATGTACATCAGGACTTCCTTTTGACTTCCCAGGGTCACAGGCAGCTCCCAGGGTCACAGGCTACTGGGTGTGCCCTCCCCATGCACATTGATGCTGGTCAGAGCGGAATATGCCTGGAGCCCACAGGAGCACCAGTGGTTTGACTCTCCCCTGCGTGCCCTGAGCTCTAAGTTCCCTAGGAACTGACAGCGATGCCTCGTGGCTCTTGGGGTTGCATACCCTCTCTCCTGCCTCTCCAGTCTACTCAGAGTCTTTCCAGCTGATCCCGTGGACCGCACAGCCCCACTCTCCCCACGTGCCACAGGACCACAGCTAGGCCTTCACAACCGTTTCTGTCATCCCGTGATTCATCCCTGCCTTGTGCAATGTGTTTGTTTCCTCACTGCTCCCAATTACGTAAGTGCTATCTTTATTTGTACTTGTACAGCTCTGTGCTTTCAACGTTCTTGTGTCTTTGGACACGATTCAGTCAGCAAAGACTTGAAAACACCTTAAAATTAAACACAGATACAGCAAGGGAGCATGAACTTGGCTGTCATGGGAAGTGACTGACATTGAGGGTTCATTCTTAATATTCCTTTCCACATGACAAAGGGAGGTCTCTGGGGAGTGAAGAAGGCTCCATAGAGTTGCTTATCTCTAGAATCAGAAGACTACAGGAGGTGAAGAAAAACTTTGCAAAAATAGCAACCCGATGTTAAAATTCCCACCTATTCATATTCTCCCTCCTTTTAAAGCACCTGGCCGTGTTGGGACATATTCTTTCCCTAATGCTTGAAGGGTAAGGCACACAAACACATAAAGAGCTTCCTCGAAGTTGTCAGAGGGAGATGCTTGATTTGGATACAGTCAGGACTTCTTTGAATCTTTATTTGCAATTCAGACATAACTTCTTATGGGATTATTATTTGTCTTCTCCAGAATTGCCATGCTCTTTTTTCTGGTCTGGATTAGACACTGAATAACTGAAGGATTAGGGGGGAGGCTGTTCCAGAAGCCGGAAGTATTAGAAATCTCACCAAAAAATCTGCTTTGGTGCAATTCCCAGAAAGATTTGAGAGCTTGGAGAGGTTTATAGAGCTGGCCGAGTTTGGAATAAACATCTCCAAAATGTTGGGCCTGTTTCCAAACTGAAATGAAATTTGAGGTCCACCCATTTCACTAGTTATTAAGATAAAGAGAAATCCCCTGTTGAAATTGGATTACACAATTGGTAGTTCTTGCCATTGTTGAAACAGATCTACCCACAAATTTCATGCCTGTCTTCTTTTCTAAGTCCAGCTGCTAAGAGACAGAAAAAAAAGAAAAAGGGAAAAAAAACCCACACAACTTCCTCCTTCCCTTGACAATTTGTTTAGTGTTGTTACCACTGAGGCTGCCAATGTTTGATAATCTCAATATGGAAAATCTGATACTCATTTGGAGTAGGCATAGGGCTCAGGTAGGAGAAATGGGTTTTTCGTATCAGAGTCTTTCATGCAAGACCTAGCAATGGGGCGGAACATGAACATTGAGCCCACGCCTGTACTGATTTCAGAATACAGTGTATGGAAATCATGTGAACAGGGATAAAACAAACAAAGGAACAGACAAAAACGAGCCCTCGCATTGATTATGCATTCTCCTTCCTCAAGGTAAGAAGCAGAGAAAGTTCCTCAGCTTCAGTCTCCACCTTCAGAGGCATGTGCAACCCGTGTGGCTTCTTCTCTCTCCCATTCTCAGGCGAAAAGAGGAACACCAAAGCACCCGTATCAGCTGACGTAAACCAGGAGCGGCACATTTGGAGTTCACACTTAAAATTATCATAAACTCTAAACATTGACTGGAATCCTAATGGTCTTTCTAGCCCAACCCACGGATCTCTAGGCCAGTCCCTCCGGTGCCTCCCAGAGGAAGGGGCGGTGGAACTCTGAGCCCCAGCACGGGGCTCGCTCTCCTGCAGTGGAGCCCTATGCCTGTGCTCAGTGGAATGAGAAAGATCTATATCAGTAGAGGACGCTGAGAGCTCAGATCTTTGTTGTCAAATTAAACACAGTGGATCCTTTTGAGATAACTTGGCCTTTGTGTGACTAGAATATTCTGAAGGGAACAGTCGCTTTTCTGTTGGAGGAGAAGTTCCTGAGTGTGGGAGCCTTCCTTACACTTGGTCCGTCTTTGTCTCCTTGCTTTCTGTGTTTGACAACTGCATGGGGCTGTATTATTTGCACCCCCGGATTGTGGTCAGCTGTGGGCCACGCAGCACCCATTTAATCTTGTCTCAGTCCTGGGCAGTGAAGATCATTCTACTTCATTCTACTCTGCAAGTTAACAGTGTAAGGCAGCACAATTTAAGAAAAAAGAATAAAATGGTGAATTGGTGAGGACCATAGCTACCATGATGTCCCCAAGTGGGAGAGTCCAAATGTAGAGAGCACAGAACCCATGCAGGGAAGAGACACAGGGCGTACTTCCTCACGTTATCATTCACTTCTTGGCTTTGTATTTAAACAATCAAATTCCTGGAATAAAGATTGAAAAAGGCGAAACTAGCCACCATTCTGAAGTAAATCACACCCTAATTTTGGTGATTAAAGCCCTCTGATTTAAATATGAACTATTGTCAACACAGCAGGTGGTAGATATTAATCAAATGAGTCATGAAACTCAGCTCGTGATTTATGGCCAGATAAAAGTCAAATGATTTAAAAATTAAAGAAAAGAAAAATCTATTAGAAGAACTAAGGGCTGCAGGTAAGTACTTGAAAGCCTGACTGGCTTAATCAGGTAGTGGGGACAGCATAACACCAATTAGGCAGACATCTATTATACGCTATACTTGCATACAGTCTGGTAAGGAAATTTCCAGTAGTTTGGTCAGCCGATTCCACAACATGACCCATCTTTTCTGTCTCCCTCTTTATGCATTTATTGCTGAGTTCAATAGACTTTATGCCTCTAGGCTAAAATCTAGGCTGCCCTTACCTCTTCTCTGTTGCACCTTTAGGCAGTAGTGACTTGGAGCCCTGGCATCTAATGTGTGCTCTGTGGTCATGAGGGCATGGGCCTCTTCACATCTTAGGCATCTGTTTATAACACAGAGCTAAGTACTCAGCTCTCAGAAGGGATTTGATCAACGGGACTAACAACACTTATGGAGAATAACTCCTACGCACAGGTAGTGGGGACAGCCTACTCACCCATCTACCTGGGGTATCCCAGCGCTTGGCAAGACTGTTTGGCCTCAGCGGTGTAAAGCCTGAAGGTGATTCCCTTCTCCCATGTACCAGAGGAGGACTTTTAAATTCAAGCTCATTTGTGGATCTTCCCTCCTCTAAAATTCTGAGAAAATGGGAAGAATTAAGGTTTCTAAAATGGAGCGACACCAATGGCCATCAGTGGAAGGCCACCACTAGTCAGTTACATCAAGCGTGTAACTTGCTGCAGCAAGGAATATCGTGTCCCGCGGGAAAGTTGGAGAGTCTCCAAAGGGGTATGCTAGAGAGGGCCACATATAAAGTCGAAAGGATGGAGTTACTCATAGGCTACTTGGGCAGGCAATGGTCAGAATGCGTAAGCCTAGATGTTGCTGGAACAATGGTCCCACTGTAGAGACCATAAGTCCATGCGGAGATCCCCCCAGATCGGTTTGTGGTCGCATCCTCGAGCGCTGGGTCAGGCACACCGGTGTTAAGGGGTTTGGGCTCAGATTTGCGATGACTCTCCTTTTGCTTTGCTCATTTATCTGTTTGGCAACCTATGCCGCAGCCTGTTTCGGAGAGGTTTGGTTTCTATTTCAATTCCCCGTTCTCCATCACAGCCAGGAGTAGGGTGATCTTTCCCTTTATCACCTCAGATCTTTGTTTCTTAGTCCAACTGTGAGTGGCTAATGTGCCGGGCTACCCTCTCCAGCGGGGGAGTTGCCACGAGGGACGTTCTCATCGGAGACTCTTCCGTGATTCCTGGCCATTCTCCCTGCTTTCTGTCCCTGAGGTGGACATGCAAACTGACCATGCCAGAGGCTCTTGGGGCAGAACGAGGGACTGCTCCTGCAAGCACATGGCTCACGGAAACTTCACGGTTCTGTCCCTTGCGATGACATTAAGGACTCTTGTGCCAAGCCTACTGCTCCAAACACCATGTTAAAGAATCATTGTTCTACGTCCACCACCAACACCTCCTTTGATACCAATTTCGTGAGAGAAAAATACTCGTTCCAATTTGCCCCGAATGTTCAACACCCTACCCTGTGTGCTCCACTCTGAAATGACAGCTTACGTGTGGTACATGTGCCGATTCAGAATCGAATGTCAAGTTTCCTGCACTCCTGTCTTCTTAGGCACACGTTGACCTTAGCTTTCTTCATCATACTAACAAACACGAGTATACGTGTCGTTTGAACCTATCTGATTCAGAATTTATACTCTGGTTAGACAGATATTATCACAAAATGTAAGAGTCTGCTAATATGGTAATGCTGGTTGACAAAATATATTGTCATTTTTCTCAAAATCCTTTTTTTTTTTTTAATCTCAGCAAAAAAGCAAAGAGCCAAAACAGCTCAGGTCCATGTGGGAGCAGCCTGACCCCTCCTCTCCCTGAGGCATAAGGATTGCCCTTGGCCTTGGCCGGCTTTTCCAAGTCTATGCATGAAGGAAATGAGTTCTACAGTGCTCTCCCTTTTGGAATCGAGACCTCAGCCACTCCAGGCACGTGTTTTATTTTTAATATAAAATTTATTGTCAAATCGGTTTCCATTCAACACCCCGCCCAGCCACATATTTTTAAGGAATATTTGTCACACTGATTTTCTCGAGCCCTTATCACCAAGAATCCCTCACGGTAGTCTTGCTAACAGTCATGGAGTCCGTAACAGAATGTGACTTTTAAGAAAAGAACGGTCAGCGGGAAACTCAGAGTCAGGGAGAAGAATGGCTGGACGCGTGAAGTGAAATGTCCCCAGCCAGCCTTCCACTGCCGGATCCATTCCACGGGGAGACGGAGCAGGTCTGCTCACGTCCACCAAAGACTCTTCCAGCTTTTTCTTTCTTTCTTTCTTTCTTTCTTTCTTTCTTTCTTTCTTTCTCTTTCTTTCTTTCTTTCTTTCTTTCTTTCTTTCCTTCTTTCTTTCTTTCTTTCTTTCTTTCTTTCTTTCTTTCTTTCTTTCTCTCTCTCTCTCTTTCTTTCTTTCTTTCTTTCTTTCTTTCTTTCTTTCTTTCTTCTTTTTATGATGATCTAGTTTGTTCTGGGTAATCTCTGCCTCCATAGTCAAGTGCCTGCAGTCCAAGCATGCACGGAGACCCTCTCTACTCTCCGAGTCGGGGCAGGTGTAAATGTTCAGAGAAAGGACCCTTCCTTCTTCGGAAACACCACCTCGGCGCTCCATGCGCTGCCGTCAATTACGAAGACTTTTGCGGGATAGATCTCAGTAATCAAGCCATCTCTTGATTCTACACTTCACCAAGTGACTGGTATTGTCATATTTCAGAAAATTGAATTCAGCTTTATGAAACATATGTTTAAAAGCTGTACACTTTCAATAATTATGCTATAACATCCCTGTTTTTATGCAAAGCTAACTAGATACTGTCATATTAAAATAGCAAATCCAATTCATTTCTTATGAAACACATGTTTAAAAAAAATAAAAGGAACACTTTAATTATTTCAGGAGTGTTCAGGCCAGCTCAACAGCCGACTGGATATTGCATTTGTTTAAAACTCAATCATGCAAAATGAAGACTCGATTTGAAAAATTTTAATAAAGATAACCAGCCTATCATGATATCATTTGAATGCTAATCGGCACCCCCATTCAGCTGAGGGAGAGCAGTGTCAACTTCGCTAGAGGCTCTTTATTCCGCAATAAAAACATTTACATTCTAATGATTTTATTAAAGCGCCCGAGCTGTCAGAGGCCCCAGATGACTCCTGGCAAACTGTATCAGTTATCAACTCATATTGCCTTTATCAGAACCACCCAGTGGTGAGCCCAGGCCACAATGAGGCGTCTGCTGCTCGCAGAGCTGGTATTTAATCATTTCTTCTCCAGTATTGTTCTGCTTACGGAGCATGAATAAGTGTTCCAGACAATGAAACAAAGTGTGGGCCCTATTTATCTTCCCGCATTCTTCAGGCCCCCGTTTCTCCCACACCCGCCCTCACCTTTTATTTGGTTGTTGTTCCTAGCACTTCATGGTTTTTTGTTTTTTTTTTTTTAATTCACTACCTCGTATCATCATTCAACAGCTCTGAATTTCTTCTTCACTCTGAACAGACGGGCTGGGGGGGCGGGGGTTGCTGGGCAGAGAGGTGACCCAGTTGGTGGCGGGAAGTGATAGGAGGGCCTCTGGGGACCGCAGGACTGGGGGCACTGGACTGAGCAGATCCGACCTTGGCAGGCGGGGGGGTGGGGGAGGGTGCCCCTCTTTGTCTCTGTCACACAGCGGTGACCAGAGGAGAGAGTGGAGGACCCCTGGCTCACTGCCTATGCCCCCTCCCTCACCAGAAAACCCGCCCCAAGCCAGCGCTCCCTGCAAAGGACCTTCTCCTCTGTTTACACTGACAGCACCCACTTTGGAGTATGAATCCATACCGGCATCGATTCATTCGAAAAGTATCCTCCCCTCCCTTTTACATTTTCAGGATAAAAGCAAAGAATTCGGGATAAAAGCAAGACCCTTCCCTGGAAAACGCAAAACTGGAAATCTTTCTAAGAGGGGGAAAAAATACCCCCTTGACTTGTCATCATCGGGAAATGAATCACCTCCGTTCAGCAGAAGTTTGCCTATTGTGCACTCCCTTTTTCTTTTGGTTTTGTAACTGCTAGGTGGCTTAAAAGAAACCGTCCTGCAATCTGCCATGCGCCGCTCTTCTGGACGATGGAATCAGGAGGGCAGGGTGCTGGATGGGCATTCCTAGTGGACACACGATGGTGTTTGTTGAAAAACATGCTGCTCGGATGTGAAGTTGCGTCTACACTTTCATTTTAATAACTTTGATTCATGGTCTCGAAACGACCTGCTTTCCTGGCTCTGCAAGACGGGCCAGTGGAGGATCTGTGGCTCTCTGACAGGGGAGCCACCAGAACTTTTCATGTAGGGTTTCTCCTGGGGGGGGGGTTCCCCAAAGCCTTCGGGTATCAAAGCCCAGCCTTGAGATAATGCCATACGCTGGAGAAGAGGCACCTCTCAGGGCATGAAGTACGTCTCTGTCAGGGGCTGAGATTTTGCCTGGAACCCATTTCTCAGTTATCTTGGGAAGAGGGCTTCTCCCTTCCTGTGGCGCAGTGTTCCCGAGGGTAAGACAGGACCCCGTCCTCACCTGGGGGACACTAAGGTAGAATATACGGAGAAGCTCCCATGCTGGGCAAGGGGCTGACTGACAGTAGGCTGAGAGCCTTCGATCCCCAACTAACACTTGGGATTAACTACACACCAAACGTGCAATTGGCTGCCCAAAGGACTGTAAATGAAAGTGAGGCATTGCACATCGAGCAGCGACTCACCAAGAGCGCCTGGTGGTCTCTTAAGGCAAGCCCTCCTCGCGTTGGGAAAACACAGCTAATTTTTTTTACGGTCACCCACTATTTTGGCATCTTTCCTCAAATGTCACATCTTTATAGTTCAACTTTCAGCCTGGCCTTTTATTACTTTAAAAACTATTGCTTTGCATATGTCAAGACAAAAGATAAATATCTATGCCTAGTCAATTTGTTATTTATATATTTCTTTCAAGAAGTCAAATATCAGATCACACTGAAAACAGATTTGCAAGCTTGTGCTGAGAAAGTATTTGAATATCACAGCATTATGCATTTATGTGTCTTTGTTCAAAGGTTTAAAAAAATGTGCTGTCGGCCAGATTCTTCCTTGGCTTCGCAGAACTGGGGAAGCGTGAAGGTGGGCAGGCTCCTTCTGGCTTCAGATATCTTAGTACGGAGGCTGCAATGGTTTTCTGATTGACTCACGCGCACATCAAACACCAAAGTATTTTTCAAAGACGTGTATCTCATAATTAAAAAAGGGATAAATGATTCTATGTGAGTTTTCCAGGGGAGATCTCCACAGTGACACAAAATTGAACAAGTACTGAAGATTGACGTTGGGGTCTGCAGTCTTCTCGGTATGAATCTAGCCATCTACCTACCTGTCTGTCTATCTGTCATCTATCTGTATATATACTTACCTATCTACCTATCTGGACGTCCATCCATCCATCACCTATCTATTTGACGAATTCATCATATACCCCTTAATTGACTTCTGCCAAACTATCTTTCACTTCTCCAAGCGCCGAGCACAAAGCAGAGGATTTGCTCCACGACAGTGGTCCACTCTGCTGTTGGAGTGGAAGAGACTTGTTCAATTCAAAAACAGAAGGTTCACTGGCAAACAGAGGGGCAAAAACTGAAGACCATTTACCAACCCATCAGCCTATTATGAAATCGAACTGATATCAATATCAATTACAGGAAAACCTTGGATTGCAAGTAAATTGTCCCGCAAATTTCCCACGAAATGAGCAAACATTTCTAATACATTTTAACATGATAAACGAGTGATGTCTTGCAATACGAGTAGTACATGACCCCGAACATCACATGATCACAACTGAGCCAATGGTTCCCCTCTCTCTCTCTCTCTCTCTTTCTGGCTGCAGGATTGTGGGTGATTGTCTCCCATGTTTGGATGCAGGATGAGCCCGGTGCCGGCCGAGGTTCAGGAATGCTGACCTAGATGGTCTCCTCTCCAGCTTTGAATCCTAATGGGAATTGCCCCGCAAACCACACGCTCGCGTCCCTTCAGGCTCCATCGTGTCTCGCACGATATGTATCCGCTGCGGACGCCCTTTGCTACCCACTATAGCTGAGGATTGCGCTCTGTCCTGGCTCTCCCTCCTCCCTACGTCCGGCCCTTCATCAGGCTACTCTGCGCTGTCTTCGGACCACAGATTCAGTTTCTTGGCCTGAGTTGGTTTGGCCGATAGAAGGAAGCAGGAGTGAAGGTGTGCGCGTTCCCAGCCCAGGCCTGGAGAGGCTCCAAGCGTTCCATTTGTTCCCTTGAGACTCTGCCCTCATCATGGAATGGGGGCACCGGTGTCTGCCCGCTAATCCCATGAGGGGGAAGAGAGACACTCAACACGGAGCACGCCCGTCCCTGCCAACCCCGGCTGGGATCCAAGACACTCTGCTGGATACGTGTTCATAGCTAGCCCAGCCCAGCCAGCCTAAGCTTATCACAGGTGCAGGAGCCCAGGTGGGCCAGCAGAAACCTCCGATGCCTTGCACAGTCATGGACGGACAAGAAACCATAAATACAGTAAAACCCTGGATTACAAGTAACTTGTTCTGCGAGTGTTCCGCAAGACGAGCAAACATTTCTGATACATTTCAACTTGGTAGATGAGCGATGTCTTGCAATATGAGTCGTACGTGGCACCGAATGTCACATGATCACAACTGAGCCAATGGTTGCCCCCCCCTCCGCCCTATTTGCTCGCTCTCTCTCTCTCTCTCTCTCTCTCTGTTTCTCTCTGTCTTTCACTGTGGAATTGGGAGTAATCATCTCCCACGCTTGGATGCTCTGTCTCGGGCTGCCATGTTTGGCAGAAATCAGTGACTTTTCACAAAATTGGAAGGTGCCCACAACTGGCACTAATGTATTTTTTGTCATTTCCAAGCACCTAAGGACAGCCTTTGCTTTTCCATCCAAGAGTGAGCCTAGGAATGCTTTGCCTCATTCTAGGTCACGACGCCTGCAGATGTAGACCCTTTCCTATCTTATGGCCAGTTGCATGAAATACAGTCCGTGACAAGAGTTTATTGGTACTGTTCTGTAGGCAACATCCATGTGAGTGTATCCAATGGCTCCCATGCAGAAAGAGATTCCATTGAGCCAATAGCAGTGATCGTTAGTGATGGTGAAAGTCGTCCTACACAACAACCCTCCTCCTCTCTCTTGTCTCCCTCACACCAGCCCTGGAGGTTTTCAAAGGTAAAGGCAGGTTAATTTGTTTATTTTTCTTTATATTTTGTATTGTCTTGATTAGTTTGCATTATATTACAGTATTGCAATCATTTCTTGTATATATACAAGGGCTTTGGATTACAAGCATGTTTCTGGAATGAATTATGCTTGTAAACCAAGGTTTCACTATAGTTGAAAATCTCAGGGCTATTTTCAGACCCAGTGACCATTAATGAATCATCCCTTCTGTGGCCAGAATTTGGACGTCACTGTCAGGTGGATGTGAGATAAGGAGATGGAAGGACAGGAGGAAGGTATGTGATAAAGTGGTGGGTGTTCCTGCCCCCTGACATCTGTGGCACCCCCTCTTCTCTGGGAAGGTCCCCATGCCAGGCAGTGCCCTGAACCTCGGCCAGATGCTATCTTCCAGAATTTTCCCCCACCCCTCTGAGGCAAGTGGTCTGATTACCCCCTTTTCGGATGAGGAGACTGAGGAGAAGAACCCGAGAGCCACACAGCAAGCAGCTGGAGTATCTGGCACGCACCAAGGCCCCGGGGTCAGGCCTGGACTCCCTAATCCTGACCCTGCAGCAGAGGGAAGGCCGGAGCTGGGACATAGTCTGCTCCCCTCACTCACTCTGTGCGAAACCGCAATGGGCCAAACCCCCCTGCTCCTAGGGGGGGCCCTCACTCCCCACCCCATTATGGGGTTTGTTTTTATTTTTCATTAACACAATGACATCTTTCCACGGCTTAGAAGGGCCTATTTATCAGACAAGGCAGAAAGCCCTATGATTGTCTTCCTCAGGTTTTAATTTTTTTTCAGTGCAATATGATCTATACTTTAGATGAATGTGTGTGCATGGAGCTGTAAACCTCATCCTGTATCCTTTCAGCAAATATTTATGGAGCCGCTATAATGTGCCAAGAAGAGGTTTATGGGATGGGGCAGAAGAGAACAGATACACTCCCTGTCCTCCTCCACCTTTCTGTCTCGCTGTGGAGAGAGATGGTGATTATGCACGCACAGCATTATGGTACGTGTGATACGGTACAATATGATGTGCCATGATACGAGGGAAATATCACATAGCTTAGTACATGATTGTATGTAACATAACCAAAAGAAATGTAGTCTCAGGTGCAAATAAATTCTATGAAGAAAAAGCTAAAGACGAGAAACATATACTTCCAGCCCAGGAAAAAGGTGACATGGGTTGTTGATGCATTCTGTGGAAAATGTTAGAAATATAGGGATTAGATATTTGGTAGATAAGTAAAGGTTTTTCAGAGAAACAGAACAAGCAAGACACGTGTCCATATAGATACTGATATAAGTCCATTGGTTTAGAGGTATAGCAGATGTAGACAGATGATAGATGATAGCTAGCTAACTAGCTAGATGATAGATTGATGATAGATACATAGATCATAATAGATAGATAGATAGATAGATAGATAGATAGATAGATAGATATAGAGAACAAAATGGAAGTTTATTTTAAGGAATTGGCTCATGCAGTTCTGGGAGCTGGTGAGTCCCAAATCCATGAGGAAACCTACAGGGTGCAAACTCAGTCAGGATTTCTATTCACTAATCTCCACGAAAATTGCTTTCCTGTGAAGACTTTCAGCGAATTGGAAGAGGCCCATCTGTATCATGGAAGATGATCTCCTTTCCCTAAACCCACCTCACCGCGGGTGTCAACCACGTCTACAAAGTGCATCCACGGTGACATCTAGACTCGCGTCTGACTAAATAACCAGGTACTACACGCCCACCCACGCCGACACAAAATCTAAACGTCACAGATCCCAAGCCAGATCCTACGGACACCTTGACTCCCAGGAGGCATTCTGGGGCTGGGGCTGCAGTGACCCAAGCCTGTGCCTAGCTGCCGTGTAGGCGGGCATTTGAAGCCAATGACCAGATTGTTCATAGGGTGGGGACAAAAAAAAAAAGTTAAAGTTGCTTCATAGGAGGGTAAAGAGGTGAGTTTGGGGGCCTACGCATGTATTTTCTGTGTGTTTTGATCAACATCTTTAAAATTCCTTAAACTCTATATTTTTAACTGTAACTCTGTTGGAGTCATGGGTTTCACTGTGATCTGTGGATCCACATAGCTCTCTTGATTGTTAGCAATGTCCTCTAATCCTTGCCTCTGTCACCAGCTACCCTGAGTCTCTGATCAGGACAAAGTACACGCCTCCTGAGGATGTGTCGTAGAATGTGGTCCACATCCACACTGGAACATCATTCAGCCTTTAAAAAGGAAGAGGGGCGCTTGGGCGGCTGAATCCCATGGGCTTCCAGTTTTGTCTCAGCCCATGATCTCATGGTTCACGACTTTGAGCTCTGCATTGGACTCTCTGTTGTCAGTAAGGAGCCTGCCTCGGATCCTCTGTCCCCCCCTTCTTTCTGAACCTCCCCTATGCTCTCTCTTTCCCTCTCTCTGTCCTCCCCTACTTGTGCTCTCAAAAATAAATAAACGTTTAAAAAATAACAATAAAACAAAAAAGAAGAAAATCCTGCTACAGGAAACAACATGGGTGAGCCTGTAGGACATTACGCTAAAGGAGGTAAGTCAGACACAGAAGGGCAAACACTCCATGACTCCCCGTGTATGAAGGATATAAAATAACCAAACACACAGAAGTAGGCAGAAGGAAGGTGGTCATCAGGGTCTGAGGGGGAGGGATATGGGAACAACTGTCCAAGGAATATAGAGTTATAGTGACCCAGGAGGGCCACGTTCCCAAGATTTGCTGTGCCACATCAGGCCTACAGTTAACAAGGTGTGAATTGGTTAGAGCTCATGTTAAGTGCTCTTACGATCAAAACACAAAACAAAACAAAAGAAAACAGAACACAACACAAAGGGATACATGGAAATGTTTGGAGGTAACAGATGGTCCATGACCTTGATCTTGGTGAGGACAGTATAAGTGTATCAATCTGTCCAAACTCTTCAAATTGTACCCATTAATTATGTGTAGTTTTTGTGTATACCAGTTATATCTCAATAAAGTTGGAAAAATAAAGTGGAGAAGAAAGTATAAAAGTAAATAAAAATAGACTGCAAATGCATCTAATTAGTCCCTCCAGTCCCAGTGAGTACCTGCATTTGAAAGGTACCAGGAGTAAAGTTACCACCTGGGGAACACTGGCCCCTGTGTGTCCTGCCATCATCAGTGACTCGGAGGAGCACCTGGAAGTCACGTTCCTCAAACCCGTGGGTGTTTGAGAACGAAACATAATTTAGGCTTCAAAGGCAATGCCAGAAATATAGGGTGCAGCATGAAAACGCAAAAGAGGCATTTGTACAGCAAAAACCCTGGTAGCCGCATTAGCACAGCCGTGATGGATGCCCGGGATGGGAGATGTTATGTTGCATTGCCCCTTTTCCCTCTGGCCACCCGAAAGGAAGTGGATTTGTGTTTATACTCACTCCGGAAGTCACCATTGAGAGTAGACATGGGAGAACGGAGCACAGTCAGAGGAGAGGGCCTGTAGGTCTCTATGGGGAGGAGGCCGGCTGAACGACCAGAGGATATGGAGTGTGTGCTGGGGGGGGGCAGGGGACATCACGGCACCCCCACTGCATCGTGTATGTTTTCCTGGTGGTACTTCATGGTGGACGGACCAGAACCCAAAGACCCAGGGTGCCTGGAGTGTCTCCACCAGAACAAAGATACAACAAGTCTTCTGGAGAGGGGTCTGATGGAAGGGGACACATGCCAGCAACCTGCATGGACTGAGGTCCCCCTCCCCTAACACCACCCTAGAAAGACAGAGCCCTGAGGACAGGACCGTCCCAATCCCTTGGTCTTTGTAACCCCTCCAAGCAGACACAACTCGGGGATGGTGCCATCTGACACAGGTTTGAGCTTCAAGAACAGATTCGAGATAGAGATTAGACTAGTTTCCAGACAAAATTCTATTTCTTTCACACATGAGTGCGTGGATTGAGGCCTAGCCCCACTCTACGTATGAACACGTTCCAGGTGGTGCTGGAGATTTCATCGGGCTTGGGTGCCCGCACAGGTCAGGTAAGAGAGCTTTGGTAGGAAGGATGAAATACCAGGGCACCTGGGTGGCTCAGTTGGGTAAGCGTCCTACTCTTGGCTTCAGCTCACATCATGGTCTCACAGTGCGTGGATTTGAGCCCTGTGTCAACACAGAACCTGCTTGGGAATTCTCTATCTCCCTCTCTCTGCCCCTCCCCTGCTTGTGCATTCTCTCCCCCCCGCCCTCAAAATAAATTTTAAAAAATTAAAAAAAAAAGAGAGAGAAGTACAACATGCCAAGATGGGTATGCGTTCAGATGGAAAGAATGTGTGGTCACAGTAAAGCTCCATCATGAGCCTCTCTGCCTGGAGCCGACAGCAAATACTCTGGGTTCAAGGTTTAGGTTTTTCCCCTCACTGATGGCCCTATCTCCTTACATTGTCCCCTCTCCATGCCTCTCCTGCTCCTCACTGGACCTATTGGCCCCTCACCCCTACTGCACCCATCCCACGTCAGCATCTTCTACACAGGATGCACTTTCCTCTTTGAACTTAGAGCTACCTTTGAGCTCCAGGTAGGAAAACAGGAATGAGGGACGGACACCATCCTCCCGAGGTTTTGTTTTGCCTGCTCTCCTCTTCCCCGCTCATTGTTCAAAGGTCAAATCATTTATTCTTCCAATTTAATATTAATGACAGCACGCTGTCTTTGATCTTTCAAACAAGCATGACCCAAGACAACACAAAACAGCTCTGTTTCCGATCGGCCATTGGCAGAGACTTTCTTATATTGTTTTCTCCCTACGAGGCTTCCAGCTTCTGTCAGAATGTGTCCCCTCACTTGGTGGTTGCAGACCCGCCTGACCTCTCTGATCTGTCCTTGTTGGCGAGCACGGCTGCATCCTGACTGAGGCTGTCAGACCCAGAGCTGGTACTCCAGTCCATACCTGCTATTCGAACGAAGATATTGCCATAGAGGAACACATTTTTATAATGTGAAGTAAATGTCAAAATGAAAAAAAAAGTCTATGCACATGAATAATAGAGGGGAAGCTTCAAAACCGGCATAAATCATTATTTTGGCAGGTAATTTTTTATATCTTTGCGTGCTATCTTTTTTCTATTGATAAATTTATCAGTATAAAATACAGACTATTTTTATGAAATGAATACATATGAATTTAAAACAAGGTACAATTATGGAACACACAGCATCACACAAGCAATTCCAGACGTGAGTTCGAGGTGGCAACTCTTCTCACGATTTGCAGGAGTTTATTACTTTTGCAAAAAAAAAAAAAAAAAATAAATAAATAAAAATACTTCAGGGCTTACATATGCTGAATATCTTAAGCTGAATGGTAATTTCATGTGGACAAAATGACAAGAAAGAAACCAATTTTAGTTGTCTGAAGCAGAGACCTGGTATTTCTCTGTTTGGTGAATCAGTGACAAAAATGAGCATGTGCCCCCAGAGCAAGGGACTCCGGGGAGCAGACATTCGAGAACGTGCACACTGCCCACTCCCTTCCCTTTATTTCTTAAAGCATTCTCTTGGACATCTGCCAGTGAGGGGATTTTGAAACCTCTTCTCTTTGACAACCACAGAAACTCTGGCTTCCTTCTGATCATTTTCCTTCTGCGTGAATGGGACCCCCTCATGCCTGTATGCGTGCGTGCCTGTTTGCACACAGGTATGTAGTGGTATGTGCATGCCTCTGTGCATGCACGAATGTGAGCCCATGACTGTGGTGTGTACATGTGACCACGGGCAGGGGTGCGTGCCCACGACGGGTCTAGGTATGGACGTTTGTACAGGGGTGTGTGTGTGCGCCCTGCTTCCAGTGTAGCTGTGCTCCTCTGGAGAACCTCAGAGAAATCTTTCTGGAAAACAAATATGATCATGCCAAGCCCTGTTTGCACAGCCTAGCGACCTTCCATCACCGCCATGACAAGCCCATACTCCCTGTCTTGGCAAACATGGCTGCCACCCACCCCTGACTTTATCAGCACGTGTCTCCCTCCTACATTCAGAGGACCTGGGACTAATGACATATAAACGTCAGAGCCCCTCCCAAGGGCTCCTTCACTTCCTCATGTATGTATGTGTATATATGTTGGGAGTGGAGGCTACTTAAAAAAATATGCATATATATACACGTATATACATATATATATATAATAAATAATAAATATATATATATAATAAATACACACACACACACACACACACACACACACACACACACATATTTTAAGTAGCCTCCGCTCCCAACATGGAGCTCAATGCAGGGCTTGAACTCACAACCCCGAGATCAAGACCCGAGCTGAGATCAAGAGTCAGATGCTTGACCGACTGAGCCTCCCAGACGCCGCTGCATGTTTTTCTCCAAGATTGCATAAACCTCATGCTCCACCAGGTCCATATCCAAGATCCAGCCTCAGTAAATTACTTTATCTCTTGACTCTGCCCTGTCCTCACTCCCTATTCTGGCACCACTCGCTGCTCCCGAGGGTCTTTCCTCCTGTCTCAGTGGGGCAAAGGGCACAACTTCCAGCATGGACCATCCTGCAATAGAGCACATTACGTTTCTTTATACCATACGACACGACAGATCGGTTGGTGATTGTACAATGGCAAGAGCACGTTTGCTTTCTATTCCCTGTTCTCAACTGAGACACCGTTGCAAATTAATGTGTGGTAATTGCATGAATCAGCACAAAAGGCAAAGGTGTTTTGGTGTGAAATACCCAGATTAAAAATCAAAGTGTTTGGGGCCTGAATCAAGTCACAGGCGGTGAAGAGCTACACTCACCCACGCATCAAGCCAGCTTGCTGAGCTGGTGGCCAGAAGGACCATCTCAATGTTAGATCTGTGTTTTCAGCAAAGCGAGTGGAGCTTCCCCCGAGCCCAGACTGCCTGTGTGCCCTTGGACAAGCAGCTGATCTCTGAGTGTGACCTCAGTGTGGCCATCTGTAAAATGTGGTGACAATATCGCCTGCCTCCCGTGGGGTACCAGCAATGAGCATGTGACGGTATATCAGACTCTTGGGGCAGAGACTGGCCCAGAGTGAGCCCTCAGAGAGGGGCTTACATTT
Source organism: Panthera onca (assembly GCF_046562875.1). Lineage (NCBI taxonomy): Eukaryota > Metazoa > Chordata > Mammalia > Carnivora > Felidae > Panthera > Panthera onca. The sequence goes on along the minus strand of NC_138339.1, from coordinate 2,854,744 downwards.
ATTATAAGATCTTGCTGCCTGTGCCTCTGGGCAGGTGCAGGAAATGCAGCCCCACAAAGGTGCAGTTGAGGTGAAAATGAAAATATCAGATGGGAGCAATTGTAGAGTCGGAGGAAGAAACAGAAGCAGAAGAGAAAGGCCCAGGGCGGCCGGCTTCAGGGGACGCCCAGCAGTGAGCTCCGGATCCGTGCTTCCTCTCATATCCATCTTTCGCCCACCTAGCTCACACAGAATGGGAATAAATGCATCCCTGACTGATTTGAGCTGCCATAATTGGACTTTTATGAGTTTTGGACTTTTATTTGACATATCCAGTATCTGGATCTTAAATGTCTCTCTAAAGTCTACGGTAGATTCAGAGAAAAGGAGAAGTGTGGATAATTCCGTCAAAGCCAAACAACGTGGCCCCCAGACCAGCCTCTCAGCGGGCTGAGCTGACACGCAGGCAGTGAGTGCACGCGAGGGGTGCCCAGCTCGGGGAGGGAGAAAGGGCAACCCGCCTCCCCCATGATTTACAGCCGCTGGACCCTGCTGCGCGCGGGTAATGGATGGGGGCCAGCGGTGGAAAATGCCACGCCGGGACAGGCAGGTCATACAGCTCAAAGTCAGAACAATAGAGGGCTAATTCATTTAACAGACTGGATACCCAGGGACCACAAATGACAGCTTAAAAGACTGAGAAATGCCCGGTGGGTCCGGTGGGAGCACTGCAGTTTGCAGGAGAAATGCGCCTTCACTCGGGGGCTCCCGAAAGGCTGATTTGCATTCCTGGGAAGGCAGGCAGGAGCAAATTAGCTAATGGAAAAGGGGGAAGTGGGTCTTGTGGAATTTACTAGCATGAATAAGACCCTTGGTCAACACTGTTGTGAAACTACCCGTAAGCATGTCTAGGCTTCTGTAACCCTAAAGGTTTTCAGCAACGCGTCTGAACAGGTACATTTAATGGGCCACAGAGCATCTCTTCAGGTATCTTTTGTCCTTTCAGCAACCGTCACCCACCATCCGGTGCGACGATCATGACTGAAAGTAAATTGATGGTGATCTTTGTGGTCAGTGGGTTGGGAACGCTGGACACCATCACCTGGTGCCTTGACTCTTTCTCCCATGATCTACCTTCTTGGTATGTTTTTGTTTTTTAATGTTTACTTATTTCTGAGAAAGAGTGTGAGTGGAGGGGGGACAGAGAGAGGGAGGGAGAGAGAATCCCAAGGAGGCTCTGCAGAGTCAACTCAGAGCCCCACTCAGGGCTCTGTCTCGTGGGCCACGGGATGATGAACAGAGCTGAAATCAAGAGTCAGGTGCTTCACCCACTGAGCCACCCAGGCTCCCATCATCACTAGTTTATTTTTATTTATTTATTTTTTTACGTTTTTATTTATTTTTGAGACAGAGAGAGACAGAGCATGAACAGGGGAGGGGCAGAGAGAGAGGGAGACACAGAATCGGAAACAGGCTCCAGGCTCTGAGCGGTCAGCACAGAGCCTGACGCGGGGCTCGAACTCACGGACCGTGAGATCATGACCTGAGCCGAAGTCGGACGCTTAACCGACCAAGCCACCCAGGCGCCCCCATCATCATCACTAGTTTAAACGCTAAATGAAGGGTTGTTGCTGTGCTGGCCCCCTTGAAGTGTGTTATTTGATGATAACCTTTCCTGGCGGATTTTCTGACCGCAGGGCCACCTCACGGCAGACTTGATGAACCGCACCCATGGTCATGCGGGGCCCTGGATGATCTCCACTCCTTAGACCTTCTCCCTCTGCCTCCATGGGCTCACCCTCACTTCACTTGTCTCCTTCATAAGCTGGATGCCAAGGCACGGGGGTGGCGGCACTCTCCTGCAGCCTCCTCTCCCCTCTGTGGCCTCCTGAGCAGCTCCCATCCAGAAGGACACGGGCACACACTGGGCCACGCTGGTCCCGCCGAGCACCAGGGAGGAGCGAGGGAGGCACCGTCCAGGCAGGTTGGTGCCTGGCGAATCCCTGCCTCCCTCTGGCCATCATCCACTCGCTTGCACCATCCCTCAGCCCCCCCCACCCGTCACCAGTAGGCACCTTCTAGCAAGAATCCAAGATCCCCCAGTAGCTCCTGTTGAAAACAAGCGAACAAAGCAAGCCCTGACTCCTGTTCCCTCAGCCACAACCACTACCTTGTGTGTGTCTTGCCAGCAGGACCCAATCCTGCCCAACCTTCTCTGCTCTTCCCACTGATGCCCCGACTGGTCCCGGTCTGGGGCTCAGCCCGTAGCTTCGGGGAGGCATCAGTGCAGCATGCAGGACATCCTATCTCTCTTGGGTTCCAGAGACCCTTTCCATGGCGCTCAGCGCCACATGGGCATCCACACTCGACATCCGCTTCTCTGCCCACAGCTCCCGGACGCGGGGCTTCCACAACACCACCCAGTCTGGCCCTTCTACCCTGAACTCCAAAGTTTCAAGTATTTTCCAAGTCAGCCCCGGGCCCAGTGAATTCTGGAGTTGTGTCCTCATTATCGTTGGACTTAGCCATTTGGAGGTGACGTTCTCTTCAGAAGGGAACAGCCAAGGGGACATACACACCAAGAGTTTCCACAGTCCAGCTCGCGGTGAACTTCAGAGAAATCTTCCGTCTTCTCCACGATGGCTTCTATGTGTTCAAGCAGCTGTGAAGTTATACGGTCATTTTGCACGACTAGTCTTCTCATTACCTACCCCGGGTAAGTAGAAAGCCTCTCCAGATCATAAACAAGCCGAAAACACTTACATGTTAAGCCATTTGAAAGTTTATGACATCTGGCTGCAAAGCTGTACCTTTGAATTAGATAGACTTATCTGTTTATTAGAGGTTGGGCGTGAGGCCGTCTGCTCGAGGAAGTGCATGGGTCTCAGCTGGACTCTTCTGCTCCCAGAGGACAATGCCAGAGTGACGGAGACCACCCCTTCCAGCTGTCCCCTGCCCCTGCCCTGAGAGAAAGGCAGCCTCCATGACCTGCTCACCTGAGAGCAAAGCCAGGGCCAGGTAACTCTGTGCCCTGACAGTGGGCAATCTTTCTGCTCTGCCTTTAAGGCTTTACCATTTGGGGAGGTTCCTCTCTTTCTCTCTCTCTCTGTCAGTTTTTTATTCTTTTTTTTTTAATGTATATTTATTTTTGAGACACAGAGAAAGACGGCATGAGCAGGGAAGGGGCAGAGAGTGAAGGAGACACAGAATCCGAAGCAAGCTCCAGGCTCTGAGCTGTCATCACAGAGCCCGACGCGGGGCTTGAACCCACCAACCGTGAGATCATGACCTGAGCCGAAGTCGGACGCTTAACTGACTGAACCACCCAGGCATCCCTAGCTTTTTTATTCTTAACTGAAGCATAGCTGACATACAATATTACATTGGTTTTAGGTGTACAATATATTGATTCAACCATTCTGTATATTACTCAATGCTTACCATAATAGGATAGTGCCATATATCACCACACAATGTTATTACGATATTACATAGTATAATATATATAATATATTTCATCCATTTATCTCTTGATGGACACTTGAACTTAGTCACCTTGCATAACTGAAACTTCATAGTCGCTGAACTGCCCCTGTCCCCCTGTCCCCAGTCCCTAGAAACCATGATTCATTCTGCTTCTATGAGTTCGACTAGTTTAGATTCTTCAGACAAATGGAATCAGTCAGTGTTTGTCCTTCTGTGACTGGCTTATTCTTTACCCATCTGTCCATTGATGGATATTTACATCGTTTCCACATCGTTGCATTATTGTGAATGATACTGGAGTGGACATGCCAGTGCAGATATCTCTTCAAGAGCCTGATTTAGATTATTTTGGATCAATATCCAGAAGCCTGTTGTAGCTTATATCCCACTGGATCTGCCAGATCATATGATAGTTCTCCAGTCAATTTTTCGAGGAACCTCCATGCCGTTTTCCGGAAGACTGTACTGGTTTGTGTTCCCGCCAACAGTGAGCAAGGGTACCTCTTCTCCATGTCCCCGCCAACTTTTGTTATCTTTTTTCCCCCAGTAATAATCATTCTAACTGGTGTGAAGTGATATCTCTCTGTGGTTTTGATTTGCATTGATTAATAATGTTGAAAGCTTCTCATGTGCCTTTGGCGGTTATACGTCTTCTTGGAGAAATGTCTATCCAAGTCATTTGCCTATTTTTTTTCATTAGGTTACTACTTTTTCTATTGACTTACAGATGTCTCTGTTATATTTTGGATATGAACCCAAGAGGAGTCTTCAGGAACCGGAAGGTTTATAAACGGAGACTTACCTTTTCTTCTGTGATTCGTGGAGTCTTAGTCCCCAACTAGACTGACTAACTCCATTTAATACTTCTGTTCAACAGTGATTATAAGACCCCGAAGCAAGACATGGCCACTGTAGTTGAACATTTAGACAAAGTGTCGGGAGACGTAAACCAGCATAGATAAGTAGAGCTTACACATCCTGGAAAGTGTTCACATCCCTAAATAAGTCAAGTCCGCCGAGGAAACTGCGTATTCCCACGGTAAGGCAATATTTATCTGACCTTAGAGCACCATTAGTAAGTCCACAGACACTAGGGAAATCCTGTCATAACATTAAAATATAATTAAGCCACCATTTCACCCATTTTAAAATTGCGACTCTAGAACCGCTCAGAAGGCATTCTCCGCCATCCTGGCAGTGAGCAGAAACTACATTATTTTCTCAGGTGCTATTTGAATAAAATCTGATTAAAAGCGTGCTGTTGGCACAACACCTGCCATCTTACTGACGTGCTCGTAGCACGCCCAGAGATCGGTACCAAGAAGGGAATACGTTTGGTCTATTTCTGTGATTATTAATTCAGAAGACATTACGACAGTCTTAATTTTTGCTAAAAATGCTAACTTGTTGAAATAGTCATCTGTGAATAATTCCCCGAGCTATTTTACTGCTTTTTCCTGCCCATTGAACTTGACCCCGCCATCCATAGGAAGCGTTATAAATTTTTAAAATTTCCTGCGAGCTGGACATTTTAATGAACCACGCACAGCAGTGTCCTGTCAGTGGCCGGCGTGTCGGCCGGCGAGGGGAAATTTATCTCACTGGCACAATACGGTGCCGCTGCTTTCCGCCAGGGCCTGGACTAATTCCACTCTGCGGTTTCCTGAATTAACAAGGCTTGTCTTCCAGCCTTTCGACATGGGGGCACTATGTTCCAATCCCACTTGACTGCTGGCCTCCCCATCCTCCCCCAGGACGCCCGGGACTTAATCCCCCTGGAGCCTTGGTAACCAAGTTCTGCCTCCCGACCTTCGTGATGGATGCTTCATCTTTTATGCGTCTCCCTGCCCTCGATGCGCCCCTCCACCCACCGGTCAGCACACACGCCCCTCATCTTTCGAGAAGAAAGAATCGCGTCTGACAAGCGAGCGGTTTGTCGCGAGCGCTAACACAGTTACAGTTAGAGAGGGCAGTAACTCCAGCTGTCAAGCCCCAAATGCTAACAGATCGTGGGCTGGTACTTGGGCCGAGCGTTGGGTCACTCGTCATTTCAGCCACGGACACAACTGTTCTGTGGGAATATGACATACTTCTTTAGGTATGAAATCAGCCCTGGGACAATTTGTCTGCCAAGCTCGGCATGGGAGGAAGTAAAATACCAAGGCTGCGTCATATAATTACATCCCAAAGCCCACGGTGGTTGGCACTTATCTCCCTGCGTGGACAGTTCTTAAAGGAACACTGGGGAAGGGACTCGAGACAGAGTGGGAAGAAGCAGAGGGAAGGTTGGCAGGAAGGGGAGAATTTGCATACTGAGCATTAGTCCAGAAATCCGTCTTGCATCGCGCTGAGCGGTCCCTGCTCTGTGTGCATATGCTCCTTATCAGATCTGGGGACGACTGCCCCTCCCCCGCCCATGCTGCACAATGGCACTGATAAAATGGAAGCAAATTTCTTCTATTAATGAGTGACGGTGATGGCAGTGCAATGAAGTTGTTCCATGATATTGTTATATATGCAAGGTGCAAATAACCTAGTGTGAATCATCACAGCCTGTGTCCTTTTAAATGATTTTTCTCCCCATTTAAAGGAAAGCCTTTGATGTGATAATATTAATTCCCTCCGTGCTGGAAGGAAGAGGAAAAAAAAAAAAAAAAACTCAGAGAAGCGGAAATTAACTGAGTAATGCGATGTCAGTCAATCTTTTCAGCCGAGGCCTTATTAACTGCTAATCATTTTGTCATTTTGTCGCTCAAAGTAATAAATTGATAGGAAGGGACGGGGATGTCGTATGTTTACTTTTATTAGCTTTAAACAGAAACAGTTGTGGAGACATTACATTATCGAGACGTGTGGCATTTAAGTGGTTTCTGTAAAGCACATCACTATTTTCCTTCCTCACCGGTGTCTGATTGCCGTAATTTTGAAGAATCTGGCTGTCTGGAAAAAAAAAAATGTAAAAAAAAAAATTCTATCCAGACCTTGCCCAGAGTTCTATCCCCAGAGTTGTGTCAGGATTACACCAGGCATTTGATTACATCCAATCTGTCAGGGGTAGCTCTGGGAGGGAGGGGGTGCGGGGGGGACACCTGACAGGGACACTCATGGCTGGGTACGCCATCACCTTAAAGACGAGTAACTTTGGAACATCCCATCTCTGTGTAGGAACCCAGTGCTATGCCAGAGACTGGGGCCCACGGAAGTTATGCAAGAAGGAGAAACATGCCACTGACCGTGGAGACGGGGGTGAGTCACCATGTGGCCACACGGATACCCCATTTCCGCGTACTGTGCTGACAGATACGTGTAGGCCGGTGTCCTTGACCCGTTCCATCCCGCACAAGATCAGAGGTCTTGCTGACATTTGGATAGAGAATGACTCGCCGGGTCTCGGTCACTGTGGACGCAGTTAGAATCTGATGGGTCCAGAGCAAGCCTGTGGACCTCGCGCCCACGTGCGTTCTGGCAGCCAGGCCCTCTCTCTCCAGCATGTGACTCAGAAGAGCAAGAGGAACATCGACAGGTGAAGTGGAATTCGGGAGGCCCCACCCTGCCTCTGTGCAGCATCCCCAAATGAGCCTGGAGCTCGGAAGTGGAGGGCGGATGGAAACACATCCTCAGTGCCAGCCCTTAGGTGCTGCTGAGGCACATGGGACCTAGAGCTCTCCGTGGAGGGACATCCACGGGTCCGCCTGGGCATGGCTGTTGGAGGTGCCGGTGGGCAAACCGGTAGACCTGAGTTCCAACATTCAGCTGCTGGAATTCACTGGTTTCCAAAGGAAAGTTGTCCACACAGGCCGAAAGGCTCTGCAGAAGCAGCGGTTGCCCTGTATTTTCTTCTGCGGGTTTCCTCCTTGAGCCAGACCTCGTCGTTGTTTCCAGAAAAAGGAAAGGACTTCTGCTCGCAATACTGAGGGGTCCCCCATTGCTCACTGCACAAGGAGGCATCTGTGGGAACTGTTTTCCCAAGGAATTTCTAGTGCCTTTGGTGAATGAAGCGAGTCTGGACTTGATGTTTGAGTTGATGAGAAACTTACTGGTTTCTGATAAGAGGCTGTGGGCGATATTTGGAGATTTTTTTTTCCTCCTCTGGAGAGAGAGTTAATTCAAAGGTGCAAAAATGTCTTCCCCCTTATCTTCAGTCTTTTGAAGTGAGGGTAGGTCCCGCTGGCCGGTTCAAATATCTTCATCTTTCAGCCGCCTGCTTACAGTCACTAGAACCACATGAATGGAGGGTAACAAATGTTGAATGGCTACTGATAAAAAAAAAAATTGCAAAGGAACCGTCTCGTGAAATGCTAAGGCAGGTGGCTGTGTGCCCCCTTTTTCCGGGATGACATGGCAGAGGCCTCTCCTGATTTTCCTTTGGTTGCTCAGTTGTGTATTCAATAATCACGTCAATATCATTATTCTCCAGGCACCAGGGTAGACCAAACCCTGAGGAGCCTTGGCTACAAGAATATGACAATCCTCGAATGGATAAGACACAGGCTTTGCACACTGCTGGAAAATTATGGGTCACAGATATCAATAAATCTCTAGAAGTTTTGGAGTGCTAGGTCGTTCCCTTGGTTCAGCATCTGACTCTTGATTTCATCTCCGGTCCTGATCCCAGGGTCCTGGGATTGAGCCCAGTGTCAGGCTCTGTGCTGAGTGTGGAACTGCTTAAGATTCCCTCTCACTCACCTTCTGCCCCTCGCCCCTACTCACACATCCTCTCTGTATATATAAAATAAAACTAAATAATAATTAAATAAAAACCTAGATGTTCTCTTTTATAGGACATTCGTTTAAAACAAATGCTTCCTTTCCATAATTTGTCATATTGTGCTTTCTTTTAACACCTGAGTTTAACCCATGTATGCATTTACTTTTATAATGCTTATTTATTTTGCGGGGGCAAGAGAGAGAGCGTGCGACTAGGGGAGGAGCAGACAGAGAGGGAGACACAGAATCCGAAGCAGGCTCCAGGCTCCGAGCTGTCGGCACAGAGCCTGACGCGGGGCTCGAACTCAGAAACTGTAAGATCATGACCTGAACCGAAGTCGGACTGAGCCATCAGGCATCATTTCAGTCAAGATGTGAACAATACTTTTTTTTTTGCCTCTGCTCAGTCCGAATGTGAAAACAAGACGCAACCGCTCTCCTCTTCTTGAAATTCACTTGCAAAAGCCGTAAGTGGGACCACCAAGTTCATGACAAGTCGCTTGGGTGTGTCACACTCTCCACACAAACTCAGTCTCTCGCTTCTCTTTACTTACATCAGCCTCTGCCCACAACTGGCCCAGTGGTCAGCTGTGTGACAAAAGGAGACTTTTTTCTGTTAATTGGATGGAACCATCCATCATATGTGTAGTGAAGAAAAGGTGACTTATTCTTTATCGAGAACTCACCTTATTAGGCATTCTGCCCCCAGTCCAACATCCCTGGTACAGAAACACATCCCGGAGAAAAAGCCATCAGAAAAGTGGCTGTGAAATGTCAGAGCTCTGAGGGTGTCATATGCTCGGAAGTGCTCAGAATGTCAAGCCACCACCATACGCTTGCCAACTGCAGGATGCTGCTGGAGAGTCAGCTGTGGACCTGAGCAACAGGTGTTTGTGTGGAGAGGAGCCAGAGAACACAAGCAGGAGATGTGTCCCAAGAGAGATCGAGGCCACCATCCAGGCGCAACCAGGAGTTGATTCACGAAAACCCTCCTCATCTCTGCTGCCCTTGGTTGAAGTTTGTTATTAGCGACCCCAAAGACAAGTGTCAGAATAGAATAGGGTGGGATGGGATAGCAGTGGAGATAAGACGACAAACAACCATCTGGATCCTTCCTGGCATCTCACCTGACGCAGCGGTCAGATGCTACGGCAGTCAGGAGCTTGGGGATGTCCCCCGCAGCATCGCCTGTGGGGTGTCCCTAGAAGAAGAAGCAGACTGAGCAGAAGCCACTCTGTCTGCGCTGCTGACCCACCTGACACAAGGAGATGGAAAAGTAGAGCACCGAGGTGTCTGGCTCCCCATCGGAGCACAGAGGTGACCTGACCCCTTGCCCTTTCTCTCTTCCACGTTGCCCGCACCCTGCCAGAGCCACCCTGAGGAGGCCACCTGGCAAAGATGTGCCAAGCGTCCGACAGGGGGGACCAAAAGGCAGGATCGTGGTCCCTGTGGGGATCCTTGGAGAGCAGTGTCCCGCTCTCAAGCAGAGGCCTGCAAACCTCACGCAGGATGAAAAGAAGAAGCGTGTTCTTGTAGAACACATTCTAAACGATCGAACTCCAACCACCTTCCTGTGCCTGGTCGCACAACCAGAGCCTTGTCTGTGCTGTTTTGCAGACACCGCCAGGAAGGGGTGAGTCCTCTCACCTGAAGCTGGCGCTGGCTTTGAAGCTACGCAGGCTGCACGTGCTGTGAGTTGGTACTCGAGGCTCCCTGGCTTGGAAACTTCTCCATGCTCAGACCACAGCCATGACATCCAAAGTGCGGACCACTGTCTCACGTCTCGGGAGACTCATGCTCTGGGGTTTCGTCCGTTTGCTTGTTGATGTTTAGGCCCCTTGGCAGAGGGGTTGGAGGGAGTTTTCTCTGGAAAGCTCTCTCACTTTCTGCACTTTTTGTTGGCAGTGGGGACATAATACCACGGTGCGTAAAAAAACCTTCATTCACGGGCAGAAGCCACGAATCAACACTCTGACAAAGAAGACATCCAGATGGTAACAGACACATGAAAAGTGCTCAGCATCACTCATCATCAAAAAACACAAATCAAATCAAAACCACGATGGGATTCCACCTCACGTGTACCAGAGTGGCTAAAATTAACAACACAAGAAACAAGAGTTGGCAAGGATACAGAGAAAGAGGAACCTTCTTGCACTGTTGGGGGGAATGCAAACTGGTGCAGCCACTCTGGACAGCAGTATGGAGCTTCCTCAAAAAGTTAGCCATAGAGCTACCCTACAATCCAGTAATTGCGCTATTGGGCTACTGGGTATTTATCCAGAGGATACAAAAATACAGACTTGAACAGGCACATGCACCCCAATGTTTATAGCAGCCTTGTCAACAACAGCCAAAGTATGGAAAGAGCCCAAATGTCCATTGACTGACAGATGGATAAAGAAGATGTGGTTTATATATATACAATGGAATACTACTCAGCCATCAAAAAGGATGAGACTTCAGGGGCTCCTGAGTGGCTCAGTCAGTTGAGCGTCCGATTTCGGCTCAGGTCACAATCTCATGGTTTGTGGGTTCGAGCCCCATGTTGGGCTCTGTGCTGACAGCTCAGAGCCTGAAACCTGTTTCCAGAATCTGTGTCTCCCTCTCTCTCTCTCTCTCTCTCTCTCTGCCCCGACCCTGTTTGTGCTCTTCCCCTTTCTCTCTCTCAATAATAAATAAGCATTAAAGAAAAAAAGAATGAAAGTTTGCCATTTACAACAACATGGATGGAACTAGAGTGTATTATGCTAAGTGAAATAAATCAGTCAGAGAAAGACAAATATCATATGATTTCACTCATATGTGGGATTTAAGAAACAAAACAGATGAACATAGGGGAAGGGAAGGAAAAACAAGATAAAAACAGAGAGGGAAACAAACCATAAAAGACTGTTATACAGAGAACAAACTGTGGGTTGATGGAGAGGAGTGGATGGGGGGATGGGCTAAGTAGGTATTAAGCATTAAGTGGGTATTTGGGGACTCCTGGGTGGCTCAATCGGTTAAGTGTCTGAGTCTTGATTTCTGCTCAGGTAACGATCTCACTGTTCGTGAGTTTGAACCCCACATCGGGATCTCGGGATCCTTGCTAACAGCACAGAGCCTGCTTAGGATTCTCTCTCTCTCTCTCTCTCTCTCTCTCTGCCCCTGCCCCTTCAAAAATAAATAAATAAAACCTTAAAAGAAAAGGAGGGCACTTGTTGGGATGAACACAAGGTGTTGTATGTAAGTGATGAATCACTAAATTCTACTTCTTAAACCAGCACTACATATATGTTAACTAACTTGAATTTGAATTTAAAAAAAATCCTCACTCATAGCATTCAATTCAATCATTTATTTACATGATAAAAACATTAAATACACACTTGAACTGTCTCTTCAGGGGCTTGAAAGGTATACAAAGGGCAAAAACACATTTCCACACATTGACAGACGTGAATGAACTAGTTTACTTTTACCAGTTGAAATGGAGACAAAATGAAGAAGGAATAAATAAACCGATAAAATGCAATAAACTATTTTATTGGGGGCATTTTGTATATGTGTCTCTCTCTGTGGGTTTATGTGCAAGTGTGTATTTTAACTGAATCAATACCCTGTACTGTGATTTAGTGTTTCTGCAGGTTTCGTTCTTTTTTTTTAATGTTTATTTATTTCTGAGACAGAGACAGAGCATGAGAGGGGAAAGGGCATAGAGAGAGGGAGACACAGAATCAGAAGCAGGGTCCAGGCTCCGAGCTGTCGGCACAGAGCCCGACGCGGGTCTCGAACCCACAGACCACGAAATGGTGACCTGAGCTGAAGTCTGTCGCTCAACCGACTGAGCCACCCAGGCGCCCCCTGCAGGTTTCTTAAAAACTGTGATGAACTCACAGTTCACTAACGAAATTGAGCACACCTTGTTAAAAATTGTTGTGTGGTCCAACACCAGCTGCAGGATGCCCTCAGTGACCTTGACCCTGTCCCCCAACCTCAGTTTTGGTTTCCTCATCTGAAATTGACCTGGTAATCACCAGCCCCCCAGCAGGATTTTAAGGAACAGAGCCAGCAGCGAAGCCCCAACCCCTGCCTCATGCCTGGCGCATGTCCCTTGTCGCGGGAGCATCATGGTTGTGACTTCTGCACAGGCTGAGTCTCTGAGGGACGTCAGTCTGGCTTCAGTCCTGAGTGTCTGGTCCCCAGTGTTGTCACCCATTTGTTTTCCACTAGGAGCCCCAGAAGCACATGGTGACCCCTGTAGTAACTGAGTGCCAAGGGGGCAGTGGCTCCCGGGATGGCGGGGGTGTCCTGAGGGCACCTCTCAGGCTCTAAGGTGTGTGCGAGTGTGGGTGAATCGTGTGGGGGGCAGTTCTTGGACCCTCCAGTGATGCTCACGTTCTCCCTAAGAATGAGCTTACTCTGCTCCTGAGAACTCTGCCCACCTAGGGAGTCTTGTCAGGGAAAGTGGTCCAAGAGGACACAATGGCCACCACTGTGCAGGAGACACGTTGATGGCCTCAAGTCTGATCTGTGAACTCAGAGTGAACACGGCCCATCAAGCTGTCATCACAAGAAAAAGGTTTGATTAATCAGGACCAATTCTGTCACGCACCCATGTAGGTTTCCGGCTTGCTCTTCATAAGGGTTTAGCCATCTTGTCAATACGAGCATTTTAGCATGGATTCCATTTATTTATTTCTGCCATGGGTGAGCAGTCAAGCTCGTTACGTGGTTCTATATAAATGAAACTGATGGGGAGTTGGTCTTGTGTTTATTTTTTGTATCGATCTATGATTGATTGATTGATCACTTCTAATCCTGATGTGTGTTTCTGCCCTGTAATAGTGCAGACAGATCCCAGACTCCCCAACTTGAATGGCCTCTGCTTTGAAGACAAAGCCACCGATAAATCACCCCAGGCGGGATAACCTCAAAGAGTTGAATTTTGGAAAATGTGCTATTACTCTTTCCAACACACGGACTCCCCACAGGGGAGATAAATTTCGTGCAGCCTATGTGATCACAGGGCTCCACATGTATCTGTACAGCCTCACTCCGTGCTCTGTTCCATCCGGAACCCTCAGCTGGTGTCTTCAGCAGGACTTTCAGGATTCAAGTGGTCTGCAATAAATTATCCAATTAAAGCATTCCAAATAACAGTTGGTATTTAATAACAGAAATCCTAAGAAAAAGAATCATCCAGTGTAAACACAAATTGTAGACACACCTTAATCATCCCAAGTTGCAAAATGCATGAGGGAGACACAGATTTTTTCCCTTATGGCAGACATTATTCATCCTCGAATTATTTACAAAACAGTAATAGCAATTTGCATTTAAATGATACGTTTCTTATGAAGAGCTCAACATGATGTGTGTGTTTATGTATACACACATATAAATTATAGCTATTAATTCTGCACTGATATAAGAGTAAATACATTTTCTTTATGGAACATGCTGATAGTGATTATTGCCATTTGCCACATTTTATTTATTTTTTTAACGTGTATTTATTTTTGAGACAGAGGGAGACAAAGCACAAGCTGGGGGGAGGGGCAGAGAAAGAGGAAGAGAGAGCAAGGGAGTTTGGGGAAGGGCAGAGAGAAAGGGAGGCACAGAATCCCAAGCAGGCTCCAGGCTCTGAGCTGTCAGCACGGAGCCCGACGTGGGGCTCGAACTCACAGACTGTGAGATCATGACCTGAGCGGAAGTCGGACGCTCAACCGACTGAGCCACCCAGGCGCCCCGCCGTTTGCCACATTTTAAATGATGGGGTTCTTGGGCTCTGAGGAAAGAAATGTTTGCCCAGATCCACATGCCATGTCTGTGATAGAACTGGAAGTGAGAACAGGGCTCGTTTTTCACTGTCCAGAGCCTTCCTTGAGCTGGATTCTAGAAACATCCCTCATCGGGTGAGTTTGGCTGACTGACTCGCATGCTGGCAGCATCTTTTACCCCTCAGCCCTTGTAGCTTTGGAAAAAACAAAGGAAAACACTCACATGTATCTTCCTATGTATCTTCCTGAACCTCCCAGAAGGATGGACACCCTCCCCCACTCCCCGTATATCATCGCACCCACTCCCTTCCTCGTGGACCGAAATGCTCGGAGACGACTTCTTTTTAAGGATCGGCGGACACTTGTCTCTTCCCTCTTTGACGTACTTACTCAGACTGAATCCTGAATGCAGTAGAAACAATGCTAATGTACTGAAAGCAGCCTCCTCTAGCTGGCAACATTTACCCACAGAATGCAATTTTTAAACGTAAAATCTGGGCGTGAGGTTTACGTGTGATTAGAGGGTGGTTGTCCCTGTTAAGCACGGTACCCCCCAAGTAGCGTGTGACGTCTGCTACCCCGTCCCTCCGAGTTGGGGGTCTGTGGTCGGTGGGTTAAGGGAGGGGGGGGAGGCGTCCCCCCTGGGGACAGATCTGCCTCCGCCACCAGCCCTGTGGTGAGCATGTCCCCCACGTCCAGGCGCTTCATTAACTTCTCACTTGGTTTCAGGCTGAGTTAAAGAGGCAGACGTTCTGCAGAAAGGGAGAGAGTGTTCGAATGTTGTGTGACCTTCAAGCTCCGTGAGTTATTGGAGTAATATCACACGGGCAACTATCACGGAGACATAACATATTTATCACGCTCGTCTCCCCGCCTCACTTCTGAGCCTAACGGATCGGGATTTATTCATTCACATTAGGACTTTGTTCCCCGTGTAGTCAAATGTCATTTTGGAGCAAGACTGATTTCCCGTAATGGGAGGCGATGGGGTCGGAAGGAGGCTTGGGCTGCCCGAACCGGCCCAAACCTCGGTTCTCAAATATTCCACCGATGGCTCCTGCTGACAGAGTTCAGCCGGGGCTGTGCTGGAGCTCGCGGGCCACTCCCCAGCGTGCGGGGACGACCCGGCGGTGGCTTTCCACGGTGTCCGCGTGTCCGTGTGTGCTGTTTAAGAGGCTGCCGCGGCTCGTGGGTCCTGCTGAGCTGGGTGCCGGTGGGGCTCACACATCACTTGGATCCAATCCCTGGTGCTCTGAGGAGGAGACCCGCCGAGCATAGGAAATGCTCCCATACACAACACGCATTCCATGTGTGGTGAACTGTGTGTTCTCCTGGACAACAGAATGTCCTCCTTCCACACAGCACAGCGGTCAGGCGTATCCTCCGATTCTAAATGCGCATGGAGGCACGCTCTGGGGGAAACGTGGATTTACAAACAGCAATGGAGAAGTGGCTTCTCTCTGCCTCTGCTCTGGGATACAAACCAATAGCCGAGAACCTGGAAAAGATATTCAGCGGCCCTTCGACTGGCTACCAAATAAAGAAGTGATTTTCCGTCCATCTTTGAATGAGTAGCAACATATAAATATTTCTATGCTCCTTAAAAAAAATTTTTTATGTTTATTCATTTTTGAAAGACAGAGAGAGACAGAGCACAAGCAGAGGTGGGGCGGAGAGAGAGGGGGGACGCAGAATCTGAAACAGGCTCCAGGCTCCGAGCTGTCAGCACAGAGCCCGACGTGGGGCTCAAACTCACGAACCGCGAGATCATGACCTGAGCCGAAGTCGGACGCTCAACCGACTGAGCCACCCTGGCGCCCCAAGATTTCTATACTCTTAACTTCAGATTCATTTTCCTCTAATTTCTCCAGGAAGAAGAGAGCATAAGAGAGGACTTGAATACAGAGGCGGGTCCTCACCCCTTCCTTATCAGTCGGCGAATGAGCATGGAAATCAGCCTGGCCTCTCAGCCCACGTTCACAAGAGGAACAAGTCAGGCATTCCAGAACAATCAGTGATAACATACCTAACTGCACACGTTTATTTTTATTTTTTTATTTTTAAGTGTATTTATTTATTTTGAGAGAGACAGAGACAGCGCAAGTGGGGAAGAGGCAGAGAGAGAGAGAGAGAGAAGGACAGAGAGAGAAAGCGAAACCCAAACAGTGGGGTTCTATCCACTCTCAGCACAGGGCCGTAGGCAGGGCTCGAACTCACGGACCCGTGAGATCATGACCTGAGCCACAACCAAAATTCAGATGCTTAACTGACTGAGCCACCCAGGCGCCCCCAACAGCACACATTTATTATCAGCCTAATGCCAAAGGAATAAATCCTAAATTTCTGCTCCTGACCCTCACCTACTGTGAAAAAGATTTAATTAACCATCAAAGCTGTATCACCATTGACCTCTCCTAAGTCACCGTAGGTTTGCTGCAAACCATTAAAACATTCTAATTATTCTAAACCCTTGGTGCATTTGGAGGGTTCCTAGCTCACTCACCCACATGCTGGTGATGCTTCACCGTAGCTGGGAAAACCTCAGCTCACACCTGGTATTCCCAGCTCTCACCCCTGCACAGCCCCGGAGGATGCCGTCACCAGGGCCTGGCGGCCGGTGACTTTGTTCGAGCCTTGACGGGCAAGCGAGCCCGACCGCGGGGCGAGGCACCAGGCCGCCCTTCTGAGACCTCCCCGGCCTCTTTCCCACAGTAGAGAGCCAAGGGGAAGAGAAATAGCGTCTGTGCCTTCCTGAGTGGCGGTTGGAAGAGGGTGGTTTAACATCGCGGCCCCTCTGACCCCGCTGAAGCTGCCGGAGAGGTGGGTCTTCAGACCTTGCAGCGGGCAAGTTTGCGTATTGATCTGTGAAGGTCCATTAGCTCTCTGCTGAGTACCGCTGACATGTCAGATGGATGCTCCTTTAAACGGCGTCGCGGAGTCAGCCGCTGGGGGACTCTGGCCGTTGACTTGAGATGGCAGTGGTGTCCCGCCAGGGGACAGGGCTCTCTGCTCCCTGCCCTCCTTCCCTTCCAGCCTCTGGGCTCCTTTCTGCAGCTTCAGACACTCCCCTGGCCCACCGTCTCCCTCCCCACTCCCTTGACATTTCTTTTGCGCCCCAGCAATTTTCAGATCTTTGTTTCTCTAAGATGAGGGAATGATTCGCACCAGGATGTGCGGGTGCAGCTTTGAGCAGGCTCTGGTATGAATAGCAGAGGTTTATGAAGCTTCTTCTCAACGACACATTTGTTTGGCTCATTAAGAAAACCATTATCACAATAATAAGAGTAAAATGATCTTTCCTGAGTCAGATTGTAGACTTACTTTATTATTTGGTATTTTGACAGATTAGAAAGGCTCAAGGAAAATCTGTTTTAAAAAGAAGGGAGGGGCGCTGAGATGGTTAAGTTGGCTAAGCATCCAACTTCGGCTCAGGTCATGAATCTCATGGTTCGCGAGTTCTAGCCCCACATCAAGGTCTGTGCAGACAGCTCGGAGCCTGGAGCCTGCTTCTGATTCTGTGCCTCCCTCTCTCTCTGCCCTTTCCTCACTCGTTCTCTCTCTCTTTCTTTCTCTCTCTCAAAAATAAATAAACATTTAAAAAAATTTTTAAAGAAGAGAGAGATAATTCTCGTCATTGACTCACACTTTAGCAGGTAAAGGATAGGGAAAATAATTATAAATTTACCGGGGACTCCTTCATCGTGTGAATACATGTCTGGGCTCACCCTGATCAATTAAATATCCCCTTATCTGTATGGGAAGAAACACCGGGAAATGTTGGAGAGGCTTGGTTCCTGATGAAGCCACTGTCCGCCTACCGTCGCCCTCATCCCTGGCTACAGACAAGCCCTGCACTCTGTCAATACATCGGAAACATAATTAGTATCAGCAGCTGTTTCTTTAATTAAGATCTCTTTCAAATCTTTCTCATCGATTCCTGCCATTAACTTATTGACTAGAATCCTTATGCTGAGAAGGTGCATTTTGTTGAGAAGCCATGTCTGACCACGCCTTTGTGGATTCCAGGAAACAGCCTTCAGGAGACCGTTGGGAGAGACCCTCTGGAGCCACATCGGAAATCGTGTATTTTACGTGAGGGGCACTTCCATGGTAAGGGCATCAGAACCCCAAGGAAGCATTCATGTTGGTTTTCAAGTGGCTACTGAGCCCAAGACTGAACAACAAACATCAGAGCCAATTTAGAAATCCGCTGACCGGAGCACAGAGCAGAATGTAGAAGCCGCCATCAGTCTGGAAGAGCAGTGTGGACACGTCCACGTGAGTGAGACTCAACATTACACAGGACAGTCTGTTATGTTTTAAGATTTATTTATTTATTTTTAGTTTATTTATTTTGAGAGAGAGAAAACACAAGCTGGGAAGGAGCAGAGAGAGGGAGAGCCAGAATCCCAAGCGGGTTCCGTAACATCAGTGCAGAGCCCGATGCGGGTCTCGAACTCACGAACTGTGAAATCATGACCTGAGTTGAGACCAAGCGTCAGACGCTTAACCGACTGAGCCACCCAGGTGCCCTGTGTTTTAAACTTTAAATAAAATATCTTCGCCTCTTATTAGAGCCTAAGCAAATTTTAATCACATTATAGGGACATATGTAAAAATTAAATCGCACATGCTAAATTAACATAGGGTCCAATAATGATCTGATCCCTTGATGAGGTAACATTTTCTAAGGAAGGAAACCAGTAATATGGAAAGACTACATTTGAAACCCTTTTTTGGCAACAATAAAATTAAAAGGGAAACACTATAACGCCATTGTAACAAATATGCCCACAAGAAATTTCCTCAATATACAAAAATATGATCGTCACTAAAATCCCCAATAGAAAATAGGGAAAACAGAGTGATATAAAATTTTTACAGAATTTTACAGAGGAGAAAGTGAAAAACAGAAGTAGCCATAAAAATAGTTTAATACCTGTAGCAAAAATAAAAGATCTTTCAACATATCAAGTTAGTTAAGCATGAATATTATAATACTTAATACTGGAAGGGCTGGGACTATGGCCGCATTTAGAGATTGTTCGTGTGAATAAAAAATTGATACAACATTTCATAAAATCAATTTGGCAGTGTGTCCAAAAACTTACACATATTAAAAGTTGATGCATATATAAGTAGAATCAGTAATTCCACCCATAGAAGTATATTCAACGGAAATAATGAAGAAAGGATTTCTATTTGACATTTTATTGTAATATTATTGTTAATAGAAACAAATTTAATAAACACAAAAATACCAATAGAAGAGAATAGTTACATCAACAAGGTGCAGTTGAAATAGTGGCCATTAAATGATAGTTCCCCCCCCCCCCAAATTTAATAGCCAGGTATGATTAGTGAAAAAAACGTAGGTTTTCCAGTAAAAGAAAACTAGCATGCATCAGTTTTGAAAAATATTCTTCGTGGTAAAAACATTTGATTTTTAAAAGTAGGAACATTTGTTTTTTAATCTCCTGGAGGAGCACTTAGTAACTGTGGCTGACTCTGTCATCCAGAGATGGTGTTAGAGAGGATAATTTCATTACCGCGTTTGGAGATACAATTATACAGGCAAGATGAAGAAAAGAACAACAGTCAGCAAGTCTTGAGTGTCTATCTCGTGCCAGGCACTAAACTAATTTCTGAAACCGTGTCGTCTGCCTTAATACTCACACTCATGTCCGAGGAAATTTTGTCATCTACGGATCAAATGTAAATGAAATGCTTCAGTGCGACGTTCACGCTGCCCACGGATCAGCCTCCATTTGCTGTCCACTTGGACCGTCCCCCCCGTATCTGCCTCTCAGTGTTTGCAGATGTGACCTGTCATGTGGTTTTCACAGGAGCCTTGGGAGGGGAGTTCAAGATTTCGATATGTCACCCATGAGACAAATTAAATACAAACAAAATAACAAAACAGAAAGGCTTCTTGGGTAAAAGAACCGATAAGGACACAAGTCCTCCCCAGAGTCTCACTGACTTTCCCGCGTAGAATGTGAGTCAACGGCAAAATGCCCCAGAGCACCATCACCCAGAGTCTCACGTCTGTTATGGAGGCTGCATCGCAGAAATCCTGGTAGATTTTACTAGTCCTCCCCAGGAGAGAAAGACAGACAGAGGGATGGAAAGACAGAGAGACAGGCACAGAGACAGGGGAGGGAGGGAGGGATTGAAATACTCAGCAGAGTAGCATCACAGGTTCTGATTAGATGTCTCCCCCTCTCCTTTGCTATTTCATAATTATGTTGCTCACATGAGCCTCTGGAGTAGCAACCTTGTTCTAGTCAATAGCCTATCTGTTTTAGTCAGTAGGGCAGAGCATGTGCTCAAAACTACCGTGGATATGTGGCGTAAGGCTTCGCTTTTCTTTTTTAATTTTTTTTTAATGTTTATTTATTATTGAGAGGCAGAGAGAGACACAGCATGAGCAGGGGAGGGGCGGAGAGAGGGAGACACAGAATCCGAAGCCGGCTCCAGGTTCTGAGGCTGTCAGCACAGAGCCCGACGCGGGGCTCGACCTCACAAACCGTGAGATCATGACCTGAGCTGAAGTCGGTCGCTCAACCGACTGAGCCATCCGGGCGCCCCGAAATTCAATATTCTTAAACAGATTTTTTTATATTTAACTTTTCTTAAAGTTCTTAATATACATTACATTAATCAATGCCTTAATATATCCCTGGATTCTATGTAACTTACATCATTACATTTTGACAAGAAGTCACTTTTTTTTTTTTTTTTTTTTTTTTTTTTTTTTTTTTTTTTTACAATTTCTCTTCTGTCCTCTCTCCCCTCCTGGTCTCTCTCTCTCTCCCTCTCCTCCAGAGCCACACACACAGGCCACGACCCCACACTCACTCTGCCATTGTAGAGCTGGTGTTGATAATTCTTATGTCCTGTGTCAAATGCCCCTGTGAATCCATTTAGGACCAGAGATGCAATCTTAGAGAGGAGTTCTTTCTTCACATTTAGCAGGGAGGATGCTTATCTCACTGAGGATGTTTTACATCAGTAGCACACACGAAGGGCCTCTTCTGCATGACTTATCCAGCCCAGCATTCACTTTCGTGGTTGGTTTCAATGAGCGAGGCCGGAGAGCAGCTTTCCCAAGCAATCACTAAAGAATAATAGTCTCCCTTTGCAGAAGCAGGGTGCACCAGAGACAACCAGGCGGTTTTGAAAAGAAGCAAAATAATGAAAAAAGAAAAAAGGAAAAACAAATCTCAAGAACGATATCGAAAATGGTGGCCAAGCAACACCAAAGGAAAAAGACCAAAACTGAGTGAACCGTCGAGCAAGCCCGTGTACACATGGGAGCATGAACCGACCTGGAGAGACCAGAGTTGCTCATCTGTCTTTGGCCTTTCTTAACACAAAGCTCCAGGCAGCTGCCTCCTTCTCTACTAAGCAGCTACGACCAACGGGCCAGCACGTTGAGAACAGAACCCAGTCAGTCTCAGGTTCCAACTTCTAAAATCACCTGTGATCATTTCCGACCTCATTTAGAGATGGCACTCTGTATTTACTAGGATAGGGAGAATTTTGGAGTTCAAGATGTTAATTATTAACTGAACACGCATTTTCTACAATCTATGTGATTGCGATGACTGTGTCTATCAAATCACAGGGTAATGTATCTTGCATATATACATTTTATTAAAACATTTAAATAATAAATAATAAGTACATGCATTTGGGTAACAGCTTAAAAACTAAAAGAGCGATGAATAATTTGAAAATGATTGTACAACTAGTAGATTTGGTGTTCTTCATGAATATCTAATAGATATGCTGTTCTTAACAATTATAAAGGTAAAGGTTGCAGCTACAATTTTTCAAACTGAAAAGCAATGCAAATATATAATACTTTGTCATGGGCACATTCGAATAAGTCCTTCTAGGACGTTTACACCCTCCAGGTCTAAGCGAAATCAGATGACAGACACTGGAATGCTTGTTAATGAGAACTGCCACTTGCTGACCCACCTGGGGGGCAGGGGTACCTGTGCGGTCATCCACTTTAGCACTCACTGCACCCTTTCTTGGGACCGACACTGGTATCCACATGTTTCTATGACATAACCAACTGACAGACATTTTGGAAGTTACTCAGATCCCGAAGACACATGCCCAAGTCTGAGCAAACCCCTGCCGTGCATCCTTGGTCAGCAGGGTGCCCAGCTTCTCACGTGGAGTCTTCTGTGCTTTATGTGGATGGAGTTAGAGGTTTTCTGATCATCGAGTGCAGGTATTTAGCAGACAATTGGGGAAGAAAGTAAAGGCAGAGGTGTGAATTTGAGGTAACGGCAAAGAATTGATCAAGAGGTTAGATCAGATAGTCCAGATAAAAACTCTAGAAAAAACAAATCATGGAAAGCTAAAGAAGACCTCTTTTGGAGAGGCAAAATGGTAACCAGTGCGGGACCCCAAGAGCTAGTAGTCAGGCATGAGGCAGGGCAACCCCGGGGAAGGGTGACCTACATGTAGTTGGTGATAAATAAATACAGGTTGGTTAAATAATGGCCTTCTTAACTCTGGAAATACAGCAATTCATGTTCAACAATCTGTTTCAAATCGTAAGCTCTGTGCCAGGTAAAATGAGTGCTTAGAAGAGTGTCAGTCTTTTGTTTGACCTCAAGAAGACACTGCTCTTCATTCATTCACTAAACAACACCAAGTTTCGGTCCTCATAATACATAATGAAATAAACATTGGGACCATCATGATTTGGCAGTGAGGGAATACAAAGATGGGTAAAAAATAATCCTTATTACCTAGGGCCTCATGGTCTTTTTTCTAGAGGGTTATGCATGGAGGAGACATTTATATACTGGTAATTTTAGCACGAGGTACCAGTGCCATGATAGAGACGTGCAAATGAAGAGTGTTCTGAGGGCGCACAAGACAAGAGTATAAAGGACTCTTCAAGGGAAATTTACATGATACGTGTAGGTTACACAAGAGAAGAATGAGGCATGGGCTTGGGAGAAGAGCCATCCAAAGAGAAGAACGCCCATGAGCTTACAAGCACATAGAAGGAGGCTTGTGCGCTGGACGGAGGAGGAAGTGCAAAGGTAGACTCTCCGTGGGAAGGGAACAGGAGAGGGCAAATTTCTCCTCCCAGGCGTCTCAATGTTCTTAAAACACAGTGAGGGGAAAGTTCGGGAGTATCAGCGGGCAAGAGGAAAGGAATCGCTGACACAAGGTAGGCAAGGAGGCTCTGGAATGCAGATGGGAGCTCAGTGGCCCCAGCTGGCCACCACACACATGTAGATGGAACAGTGTTCTTGGCTGAGGGACTGTCACCAACTCTGCTAGACACACTGTAGGAACAAGAAGAAAATCCAGAATGTGGCGTGTGCTCAGCACGGATGATCCCCACAGCCAGAATGTCCTCTGTGTGCTGGGGTGAGTAGTGAGGGGCAAAAATAATGGTTCCTAGAACAAGGAGTTCCCAGAAAGCGGAGGGGAGGATAATGGACAAAGACAAGTGTGATTCAAGGGCCTGAGCAAGCCCTCTATGAATGTGGAGAATTTGAAGAAGAACAAATGACTGAGAATCAGCCAAGTTCATACCGTGCATCGAGGACTTTCATTTATTTATTTTTTCGCTCCTGTAAAATTACATTAACTATGGTTGTTGGAGAGTAATTTGATTACCTTCTAATTCATTACATGAGGCCCCTGAAGGAAACCTCCCTTAGAATGATGTTTTCCCAATAGTTTTTTTTTTTTGAATATTCCTCCCAAATTTGTGGAGGTTGAAAAATAAAATAACCCAAATGCACAATATAAAGGATTCATGTTAAATTTTTGCTTAGTGAGTATTGGAGAGAGAGAGAGTGTGTGTGTGTGTGTGTGTGTGTGTGTGTGCTCGTGTGTATTGCTACGACTTATTAAAACTTTTTAAGATGGCTTGGCTGTATATCAGTGTTTGTCTAGGAAGTAAAATTAGTGACAAAATTTGATAGAATTTCCTCTTTTGTTACTATATCCCTCCTATAGCTACTGATCTAGAAACCCTTTGTACCAGTGCATATAGCCAAGCCAAAACAAATCAGTAGAATCTAAGTTTGGACCAAACAAATTATTGCTTAGTCTGTGTTAAATAGCATAATTGAGGATATGAGCTTATATTTCATGAATAGCATCAACCCGTCAAACCCATTTGGGAAATGTATGAATGGATGCAACTTTGCTTCCATGACATACAATTATAAGCTTGTTCCTTTAAAGCATCAGTATTTTTAGGATACATATCTTGGATGATTTAAACAGATTGGCATTTGTATACTATATGATTGTGAAATTTATAATCTATCTTTTAAAGCCTTCAGATAAGAATCACCTTGAATATTACATTTTTTTAGAATATATCAAAACATTCTGAAATTCAAGATTTATGGAAAGCCCAGTCATGAGAGATTCTAATTGGTTTCCTCTCAGTGGATAGTTATCATTTCTTTGAGAAAAAGCTTCAAATCAGTGGTAGGTTAAATTCTTAATGCTTTAGGGGCTTCTAAGAGCTCTTACCAACAGGTATTTTAGTATGCTAACTTTAAGTGGATTAAAACACATGGTCAGTTGTCCTTAAAAAACACAGGACTTATTTTTTTAAAGAAAATCTATTAAGAAAAATGCATTCGACAAGACCCCTCCTAACACAAAGTAAGGGATTTTGAAGAAATCCTACCATAACTGATTTCTCAGACTTGATACCCAAGCTTTGGAAAACAAATTCATGGATTGACAATGACCATAAAATGACATCAGACACCTCTCTGTAAGAATATCCCTTGAAACTCTTGTATGAATTGATACATATTAAGAGTTTATATGTGCCGTGCCAGGTACTCAAATTTCTCAGGAAGTCTCCAGGGAGAAGAAAGACATCAGTGACAGTTATCTTCCTCCCACCTATAATATTTAAAAAAAAATGAATAGGTAATGAAATATATCATCCTAAGAGGTGAAATAGTTTGTAACATTAATCAGTCTAGGATAATTGCCAAGTATTCCACACTGCACAAAACACTGTATAAGGCAATATGAGATTATAAGTAAAAATATATCTTCCTTAGGAGTTTAAAACTGAATGGTAGGGACCCACACACTCCTAGAAAAGACTGAAATTCAAGATCCAAAGAAACCATTTTAGCTAATTTGTATTACATCTTTCTCTCACCTTTGTCACCTGTGTCCTTGGCTCAGCAGTCGTCAGGATTGTGTGTACAGTTCAAGCATCCTTTACTGACATGGTTTAACTCCTCACTAGCACAGTCAGAGAAGGAAAGGCCAGAATACTTATGAATTTTTAATGAAATTACTGCAAAGCAAATTTCAATTATCACACCCAGCTCTAATGATCACTTAGCATATTCAAGTTTTATTGGCTTGCCCTTTCTCTCTCAAGCTTTTTAATGTAATAATTTGACATAATGTGAAAGGTCTCATATGTCTTTATTAATGATATATATTTAGTGATTTATTTTCTTCCTAGACAAGAATACATTTAATATATTAGCTCTGTTAGCAAACATGTAATTTATGTGTAATTCTTTTTCTATAAAATCTAGAACCACCTCTCCCTTACCTCTCTCTCTTCCACCAGAGAAAGGAAATCAAAACCACATTGAGATACCACCTCACACTGATCAGAGTGCCTAAAATGAACAACTCAGAAAACAACAGATGTTGGCGAGGATGTGGAGAAAGGCGAACCCTTTTGCACTGTTGGTGAGAATGCAAACCGGTGCAGCCACTCTGGAAAACAATGTGGAGGTTCCTCAGAAAATTAAAAATAGAACTACCCTATGACCTAGCATTTGCACTCCTAAGTATTTATCCAAAGGATACAGGAGGGCTGATTCATAGGGGCACAGGTACCCCGATGTTTATATGGGCACTTTCAATAATAGCCAAATTATGGAAAGAGACTAAATGTCCACCAACCGATGAATGGATAAAGAAGATGTGGCTTATAGAAACAATGGAACACTACTAGGCAATGAGAAAGCACGAAACCCTGCCATTTGCAGCAACGTGGATGGAACTGGAAGGTATTATGCTGAGTGAAATAAGTCAGGCAGAGAAAGACAGATATTACATGTTTTCACTCATGAGGAATCTGAGAAACTTCACAGAACATGGGGGAGGGGGAGGGGAAAATAGTTTCAAACACAGAGACAGGCAAACCATAAGAGACCCTTAAATACAGGGAACAAACTGAGGGTTGATGGGGGGCAGGGGAGATGGGCTAGATGAGTGATGGACATTGAGGGCACTTGTTAGGATGAGCACTGGGTGTTGTATGTAAGTGATGAATCATGAGAATCTACCCCCAAAGCTAAGGGCACACTGTATACACCGTATGTTAGCTAACTTGACTATATATATATATATATATATATATATATATATATATATATATAGACTAAATGCAGCCACCATATATCTTCTCTACACTAGAACTATAAGAAAACAACCAATTTCTGGTGTCACCAACACCCAACAATTAGCACATCCACATGGCATGGAAACAAAAAAAGCCACCAAGACTTTAAAACCACTCATTTCCTATTTTTAATGCCAGAGGAGTTATTAGCACAAATGAGAAGAGCAGATAGATGTTCATCCTCTGCATTTATAATTTTAAATCCTGTAAATTTGGGGGATTTTTCTTAAGCCGTTAATCTTTATAAGGTAAATTTTATTTACAACGTTGGCAAATTCCACCCCTCTTCTCCCATACGGATGTAACACTTAGTGTCTTATTACATTTAGCTGCTGAAGTCGGACGGTTCTGTCCACAGTGCAGGTGATGGTTACAGTCACGGAAGTTGCAGTGAACATGGTGTCATGGAGGTGGTTGGTTGGGGTCTAGGTTCACTTCCTCTGTGCCTTTATGTTGCTGCAAAGCACGTATATGGCCTAAGCTTCTGGATGCCGATTTACATTTTGGGAAGTAGGTGACTTCTGTAGTACAATTTTTCTCCTAAAATAAGACCTACATCCAATTGGAGTTGCTTTAACCACTATTCAAAAGTAATGTAATGAAATTTAAGAAATGGACTCAAAGCCTTAGATGTCTAATCTGCATGATCAACAGCATCTATACAATTAATTTGATCACTTTTTTAAAATCCAGAGGTTGGGAGACACAGACCTAAATTCTAAGCTCTCCAACAGCAGAGGGTATTCTAGTCAAACTGTAATTCGTAGACACCAAATACAAGCTTGGGAAAAATGATGAGAATAGGAATGTAATATGGTAATTAAAGCCGCTCTTTAATATTACATCAGTGAAAATTAAAAAGTGGAGACGGTGGGGTCAACAAGTGAGTTTCCTGAAATTCTCATCTTATGTGTTCTCATAATGGTAGATACTACTTTACTCTTTGTGTGGATAAGGAAAAACACTACCATGTAGGCATCCTCGACTTTATTGTTATTTTTTAAATTTTATTTATTTTTTAAATGTAATTTATTGCCAAGTTGGCTAACATACAGTGGATACAGTGTGCTCTTGGTTTTTGGGGTAGATTCCCGTGATTCACTGCTTCCATACAACACCCAGTGCTCATCCCAAAAAGTGCCCTCCTCAATGCCCACCACCCATTTTCCCCTCTCCCCTACCCATCAACCCTCAGTTTGTTCTCTGTATTTACGAGTCTCTTGTGGTTTGTATATATAATGGAATACTACTTGGCAGTGAACAAGAATGGAATTCTGCCATTTGCGACAATGTGGATGGAGCTGGAGGGTATTATGCTGAGTGAAATAAGTCAGTCAGAGAAAGACAGATATCATATGTTTTCGCTCACATGTGGAATTTGAGAAACTTTGCATCTTGACTTTAATAGTTAAGATGTCACCTTTGAAGTCATGAGAGGGCAGCATAGCAAATAGAGTCTAAGAAAAACAAACCATAGGAGAAGATAGTAATCCAAATGGTCAAATGTATTTACTTGTGAAAATAACTACAAAAGAATTAAACAACCACATTTAAAAAATAAATTAAGCTCAACTAAAACCTGTTTACAAGAGACAAGCCTAAAACTAAAGAATATAGAAAGATTACAATGAAAGACTTAACAAGTACATCAATAGAGTAGCTATATCAATGACCAATGAAGAAGATTTGAATTATTCTAATGTTTATTTTTGAGAGAGAGAGGGAGACCAAGTGTGAGTGGGGGAGGGACAGAGAGAGGGGGAGACACAGAATCTGAAGCAGTCTCCAGGCTCTGAGCTATCAGCACAGAGCCTGACGCGGGGCTTGAACTCATGGAGTGTGAGATCATGACCTGAGCCGAAGTTGGACGCCACCCAGGCTCCCCAAGCAGATTTTAAATTAAACTGGAAAGGAAATTTTCCAGAGACAATAATTTGTACTGATAAAATGTACATGTAAAGTGGTGATCAAAACTTCACCAAAATTTACAAATAATATGAAAACATGTGAAGAAGAAGCAGTTTAATTATAAGAAAATTACACTTATTTGTATCCGTTTTTACCTTTGAAGAAATAGGTAATGTGACATAATGTACAGATAGCTGCAGGTTGCAGAGAGAATAGAGCATTAAATTCATGCATCTACTGAGATGAAATTTGCATAGAGTAAAATGAATACTGGTAAGTGTACAATTAAATGGGTTTTATAAGAGCATGGGTCTGTGTAGCTCACACCCTGGTTAAAATTTAGGACATTCCCATGCACTCAGAAATTTCTTTTATTGCCGCCACACCCCCCACAAGCAACCGCCCTTCAGATATCTATCAACATGGGTTTGCTTTGCATGTTCTTAAACTTTATATGAATGGAATCATACAGCAGGTACTCTTTTATAACTGGTTTCTTTCAGTTAACATAAAGTTTGTGAGATTTATCCGTGTTGAAATATGTACTAGAAGTTCATTTTTTATTACTGAGTAGTGTAAGGGTTGCATAAATGTAGAGAATCTGTTTAACCATTCTTGTCTCGATAGTTATTTGAATTGTTTCCAGCATTTGATTATTATGTATACAGCCAAAATAAAGATGCTTGAGCAAGTTCTTTGGTGCATATATGTTTTCATTCCTCTTGGGTAAATATACAGGAGTGGAACTCCTGGATCATAGAATAGCCGTGAGCTTCAGTATACGGGCAATTGCCAGACATTATGCCCAAGTGATTTTAATAGGTAGTATATTCCCATTAGCAAAGTATGATGTTGAGCGTATTTTCATGAATGTATTGGCCATTGTATCTATCTACTTTTGTTGAATGTATGTTCAAGCCATATGCCTGGTTTTTTTTCATTGGGTTCTTGTTTTTTATAATTGGTTTACAAAACATCACTGTGTAATATCGATATATATATCGTGAATATTTCATCCTTGTCTGTGACTGATTGTTTCATTCCCTCAAAAATATCTTTTGATGAGAAGAAGTTTTAAAGTCTGGGTAAGTTCAATCAATCAATTTAGTTTTCTTCTACGGTTTGTTCTTTTGTTTCCTTTCTAAGAAATATTTGCCTACCCCAAGACCATGAAAATGTCTTTCTATATTTTATTCCAAAAAATTTAGAGTTTTGGATTTTATGTTTAGGTATATGACTCATGTTGAATTAATTTTTGTGCATGCTATAAGGTAAGGGATAGAGTTTTATTTTAATGGATAATTATCCAGTTTACTTGTGTTTTCTACCAGAAAATTTATATATTTAAATTATACATTTGGGTCTATATTTCAAGATAAGATTCTACAGATATGTTAAATAATAATTAATATTCAGGGGCGCCTGGATGGCTCAGTCAGTTAAGCGTCTGACTTCAGCTCAGGTCATGATCTCATGTTTCCCGAGTTCAAGCCCTGTATGGGGCTCCTTGCTGTCAGTGCAGATCCCACTTCAGATCCTCTGTCCCCCTCTTTCTCTCTGCCCCTCCCCCACTTGCACTCTGTCTCTCAAAAATAAATTTTAAAAAATATATTGAGTTTTCTGATCCATGAACATGGTATATCTGTCTGTCTATGTATATATATATATATATATATATATATATATATATATATATTATATATATTCTCTTTTGCTGAATGTGTATTATTTTAGTCATGATTTCATGGAACCAACTTTTGCCTTTATCATTCTTTCCCTTTTTAAAATTGTTTATTTTAATAACTTTTGCTCTTTTTTAATTCACTCTTTGACTTACTTTTTAATCTTTTCAAAAATAAGCATAACAACCATTGTTGTCTTCTCTAACATAAGCATTTTAATACATGGGTTATTCTGTAAACACTGTTCTAGTTGAATCCCACAAATTTTGATATGGTGTGTTTTCATTATGATTAGTTTGAAATATTTCTTAATTTCTTCTGTAATTTCTTCTTTGTCTAATATATTATTGAGAATATTCTAGATATTCTCAGTGTTTTCAATGACATTTCATGTATATATGAGAAGAATGTATATTCTGCCATTGATACGTTTCTTGATTGCCTAACTTGACATTTTCTACCAAATTTGGGGGATTTTTAGTCATTATTTTTTTTTATTTGTTTTGTTCCAACTTCTTCCTTCTCTCTCTGGGTCTAAAATTACACATCTTTTGGAAAAACATTTTTCCACACATCACTGAAGATCTATATTCTATACTTCTTCCTTCTGTTCTTCATGTTAGAAAATTACTCTTGGTCTATATTTATTTTTTTAAAACGTTTATTTTTGAGACAGAGAGAGACAGAACATGAACAGGGGAGGGGCAGAGAGAGAGGGAGACACAGAATCTGAAGCAGGCTCCAGGCTCCGAGCCATCAGCCCAGAGCGCGACGTGGGGCTCGAACTCACGGACCGCGAGATCGTGACCTGAGTTGAAGTCGGACGCTCAACCGACTGAGCCACCCAGGCGCCCCTATTGGTCTATATTTAAATTTATGACACTTTCTGATGTAGACTCCAGTGTTCTGGCAAGTCCATCCAGTGAGTTATTTAAACAAATGTTAAATTTTATGACAGTTTTAATTTTACTGAAAAATAACAGAGAATTCCCATAAAGCTCACTCCCAGCTCCCCCTATTAGTAAACTTTTACATGAGTTTATCACAATTAATGAACCAATATTGATGTATTATTATTAACTGAAGACCATATTTTATTCAAATTTTCTCAGTTTTTACCAGATGGCTTTTTATTCTACTCCAGTATCCCATTCAGGATACCACATTACATTTAGTTGCTATGTCTCCTATAGCAGTGTCAATTTCTCAGACTTTCCTTGTTGATTTATTTATTTTTTTTCATTTTTTTGAGGGGGTGAGAGGGGAGAGAGAGTGGGTGAGAGAGAGAGACAGAGACAGAGACAGAGAGAGAATCTTAACCAGACCCCACCCTCAACACAGAACCTGATACGGGCTTGATCCCATGATGCTGGGATCATGGCCTGAGCAGAAATCAAGAGTTGGACGCTCAACCAGCTCAGCCATTTCAGTGCCCCAGACTTTCCTTGTTTTTGATAATCTTGAGAGTTTTGAAAATCCCTGGGCAGGTATATTGTAGAATAATATTCAATTGACATTTATCTAACTCTTTCTCATGCTTAGACAGGTTCCAGGTTCTAGGGAGGAAGGCAGAGGTGAACTGGTGTCATATCAAGGGCGAATAGCATCAACATGACTTAAAACTGTTCATGTTAACCTTGCTGGACCTTACTGAGCTAGTATTTCTCAGGTTTCTCCACTGCAAAGTTACCTTTTTTCCCTTCCTTTTTTTATTGTACTTTTTGGACTATCATTACGTTCACTTCCCATTTAATGTGTAGAAAGTTATACTCCACCTCTTTTAAGATAAAATATTTACATACATTATTTGGAATGTTCCTGCACAGAAGATTTTTCTATTACTTCTCACCTATTCAATAATGTTTGGTTGTTGTTGTTGTTTATTTGTTTATTTATACCAGTCTGAACTCATGGATATTTATTTATACTTTTTTTTAAGTTTATTTATTTACTTTTGTAAGAGACAGAGACAGTGTGAGTGGGGAAGGGGCAGAGAGAGAGAAAGAGCGTGCGTGTGAATCCCAAGCAGGCTCTGCATCATCAGCACAGAGCCCGGTGTGGGTCTCAAACTCAGGAAACCAGGAGTTCATGACCTGAGACAAAACCAAGAGTTGGACACTTAACCGACTGAGCTACCCAGGTACCCCTAGTTTATACTTTGGATTATGATCTAATACCACTTTATTTATTTGATTACATAAGCTGCTCCAGCTTAATTATTGGTATTGCAGGGGTCTCTGTGTCCCTTTGACATACCTCTGTCAATATAGATTCTTTTTCCTTCTTTTCTTTGAGCACTTCCTAAATTCTGGCACCACAAGATGCAAAATAGTCTAGGCTCATCTTGTCCATTTTCCGCCTTAGTCTCAGAATCAGCTATTTTACAAATGTCCCTGATTCTGTGTACTGGAGAAGGGGAGTAGAAAACAAATTTTAGGTGTTCTTGTTGTTACTGGGGTGTCATTCCTTCAAGGCCCTCTCAGCTAGGAAATGAGTGAATGTATACCAACCTATGTATGTTCACTTATTTGTATGTACTTCTGTATGTGACCCTATCTGTGTCTACACTAAGTTGTATATGGGTTCCCACTGACATATCCAATCCTCACCCATCACCATATGGATGACATTAGGCATTTCCCCTTGCTTGTTTGTAACCCTTCACTCCAACACTGAATAGCCTGGCTCCCACCATCCACCACCCATTTATGTAACTGTTCAATGCCAGTGTACATGTATATGTTTTTTCAGAATTGTTAACATACATCACTGTGGGAAAGACATTATCAACTATAGTACAGTGTATATGCACAGTTCCATTTTGTCTCTAGCCTATAAGTCCCACTCATTTCCAAAGAGAGGTAGGTCAGCACCTTTCCACCTATCCCCCCCCCCCCCCAGTGAGATTGTTTTATACATTTATAACATAGTTACATTCTGATAACATTGTGCACTCAAACAAGGGATTTCTCAACCTCCTGCGTTAACCTTTAAAATTTGGATACATTAATATTTACTCCTTGTGATGTAGAGTTCTATGGATTTTTACTACTGAATAGTATAACGTATCCACCATTACAATTTCATACAGACTAGTTTCATAGCCCTAAAATATCTTCTGCTTATTCAACCCCTGGAACTTCTGGCCACTGTTAATCTCTATACCACCTTTATAACAGTGCCTCTTCTAGAATGTTCTATAAATGTAATCATACAGTTAGTGGGCTTTTCTGATTGGTATCTTTCACTTAGAAGTATACATTGAAGACTTATCCATACTTTGTGACAATTGTTAATTTCATTTTATAATATAATTTCATTTTATATTTTATTAAATAGAAATACCACAAATTGTTGATCCATTTTATTTAAAGACATCTTAATTGCTTTCAGTTTTTAGCAATTATGAATAGAACTGATATAAATATTAATATGCTATTGCTTGTGTGAGAGAGAAAGTTCTACGTTGAAATAATCAAACAAGATTTATGCTGGAAACTCATTGAATTATGTTTTGGGGAAAACTGGTAATAATGTCCAGTAAATGTCCAGTTACAGAGATTAGCTAAAGAAAGTTCACTCAAATATTAGAGTAATATAAAATAAATAAATTTATGAATAAAATAATATAAAATAAATAAAACATATTTAAGAGTCGGCCTCAAACATTAAGTTTAAAATACAAGGTATAAATCATTTATGCATTATGATGAGAATTTCAATAAATATGTAGAAACATACATTCATATGATATTTTTATTGTATGCATTGATTGAGATGGTATGTGCAAAGAATTTAATCCATGAGGCACCTTTAAATGTCACCTCTTTTCATGATTAAAGAAAACAAATCTTAAAAATGCAGTATCATAAGCAGAAACATAAAACTCAAGTCTTTTTTCAAGATTTTTTTACAAAATAAGTCATTTTAAATCAGTTTAAAATTTAATCTTAAGATAAAATTATCAACAAGATACTACATTGCAGAAAAATCATATTAACACAAAAGCCACATAAAATGTTCACTGTATTCATTAGCAAATGCATAGAGCTTCCAGCAAATTTCATCCCTTAAAAAAATTGTTTTTTCACAGATATTACATAGAAATAAGGGTATCAAATTGTTTAAATGAAAAACATATTCCTCTGAATGTACAACATTGTGTGAAAGAATATATTTTTATACAAACCATTTGCTTCTGTTTTTCCATATTCTGAGATAATTGAGAAGAATACATTTCTCCTGGATTGTTTCACTGAGTTTCTTGGAGACTTCATTACAAACAAAATCCGCCAATATTTTAAATCTTCTGAATTCCAGTTCCCTCCTTTATTCCTCCTTTCGAACAAATAATATGTAACAGGTTTACACTTTCCTCTTTGCTATGAAAACATTAAAATATTAGCATATGGACTAGACCAGCTCATTAGAAAATGGCAAATGGTTACAAATCAAGTTCAATAATCCTTTTCCTTACAATTTAGTTACTATTGTCTTTCATTTTTAAAGAATATTTTGATCTTAAATCAATTGGTAGAATAAATTGAATTATGTGTAAAAGTTAACCTTTAAAAACATTTTTAAAAATTTCTGGACCAGTCCAGGAAACTTCTCAATTCCAAGATTCTAACCATCCTACAGGTTGGCTGGGTCATTTCCTCACAATCTGTGCAGTGAGGCCATATTGTCAATGGGAATGAAAGGGTTTGAAGAAAGTTTGCTTATAGAAGGTAGGTACCAAATCAGTCTAAGTTTTATTCAGTCTTCCAAAGCATGTATTTGGTCCTTAAGTGTCTGGACAACTCAGTGATCCCACTTGATTTTCTTGATGGCTTGAGCTGTTCCTCTTCCAGCCCAGCATCTCCAGAGACCAGCAAAGAGGGTCACATCCAGACTGATTAATGGAAGCACAGAGGTCACTGCACCCCCACCAGGATGCGCCTCTTCTTCCTTCCCCTGGAGATTTAGAGGGTTTCACATCCATCCTGTCGCACACTTTGTTAGGAGAGCAAACCATGCTCTCCTTTTAGAAACATTATACAGCCTCAGAGTTGTGTAAGAAGAAAAAAAAGCAGAAGCTATGTTTGGGGCCCTTGAAAATAGTCCAGGTCTATATTTGCTCTGCATTACAGCAGCAGGTTGGCCCTTGAAGCCAGCCTACTGGACGCCACGGTGTATGTCCCCACCTACCTGTAGCATGTGAAGACAGGTAAGGTCTGAAATGTGCTCATGCTGAAACTACACCACAGGACACTTTCTATTCAGGTCACAGAGCTACTCAGAGCTGATCTGCAAGCAAATCTGCCTACGTGCTTAGTGGTTAAGTCCTGGACACTGAAGCATGGGAATGCTTTGCTCTCAGACTCCCACAGCCTGTCTGAGGATCTGTCAGTGCTTCTCAACTTTGGGCCACTTTGCCCTACTGGGGACACCTGGCAATCTCTGGAGACAGTTTTAATCATCACAGCTGGGGTGTGATATGCCATGAACATCTAAGTGTAGAGGCCAGGGATGCTGCTAAATATCTCACAATGCACAGAACATCCCCCACAACAAAGAAGTATCTGGGCCAAAATGTCAGTAGCACTGAGACTGAGAAACCAATGTCTATACAAATGCAAATTTGTGGAAAAAAACATTTTTGAAACCAATGGCATGCAAATACTCTTACACAATGCTTTGAATCTATGGATCCAAGGAAATACAGCTATAGAGAAAGAAATTACTCAATTATATTATCTATGTGTCTGTAACAAAGCTTTCTTTAAAACACATGCACACACACACACACACACACACACACACAATCCCACAATCCATCATTAGTAATGGTAGCCAATGTTCATGGATATTTTACTCTATACCATGGTTTATTTTATTTTTATTTTATTTTATTTTATTTTTTGTCAACCAATTCTTTGAAAAGCAATGTAACATCCCTTCTACAGATGATGAAACACAGCAGTGGAGAGTTTCAGCAAACTGCTCATGCCAGTAGCTCAGCTGGGAGCATTGGAGCTTTTAAGCTGGGGCTTTGACAACAGAGTTAGTGCCTTTTAAATCTGTCTGGCTGCCGCTAGCATATATAACATGGATTTTCTGCAATAGATGTTATTTAACTTCATAGGAAAATTTCAAAAAGCTTAACATTTTGCACTTTATTATTACTCTAAAACATATTCACCATATTTTACTTTATATTTTGCAAAAGAACTTGGCATGCTTTGTATCATTTACCAACATTGTCTAATTGTGTATATATATATATATATATATACATGTATATATGTATATATATATACACATATATATATATATACATATACATATATATATATATATCCTTTTTTTGTTGCTCCCCTAGCTCTAATAACTTTTCCCTAGCTTTGCAAACCTGACTTTTTTTTTTAGTTCTATGTCAATATAATATTTTTAAAAAGTGTTACACAACACAGCGTTTTCCAAAGTTTCTCTAGGTCTATTTGGCTACCACCAAATATACCATTTTTGGTATTTTCCCAAGTTCTAATGATTTACACTTGAACATGCAAAATATTCTTTAGGGTCACCTGATTGACCCAGTTGGTTGAGCATCCAACTCTTGATTTCAGCTCAGGTCACAATGATATGGTCATGAGATCGAGTCCCACTTTGGGCTCTGCACTGACAGCACAGAGCCTGCTTGGGATTCTCTCTCCCTCTCTCTACCCTTCCCCTGTTCTTTCTCTCTGTCTCTCTCT
This sequence comes from Panthera onca, assembly GCF_046562875.1. NCBI lineage: Eukaryota > Metazoa > Chordata > Mammalia > Carnivora > Felidae > Panthera > Panthera onca. Next base: position 2,818,020 of record NC_138339.1, on the reverse strand, counting down.
CTCTCTCTGTCTCTCTCTCTCTCTGTGTCTCTGTAAATAAATAAATAAATAAAGCATTCTTTACACAGGACTAATCTGTAAATTATTTCATGGAAATGTTTGTGATGAATAGGGTAAACAATATCAGTCCCTCAAAATTGAATGCAATGTTTAATTCACATGATGTTGGATCATATTACTGAGATCATTATAATTTCACCAATGAGTAAATTTTCCCTTGAAGGACAATTGACTTCCTAGGTACAATAAGTTCTGGTTCTTTTGAGACAACTGGAATGTAGGTAATTCATCATAATCTGTAAGATCTGGACCCTAAAACACCCAAATCAGCATTGTGTTACCTTTTCCCGTCCCTTATTCTCACTTGCAAAATGCCCACTCTCTCTTGCAGCCTTTTCCGTGGAATTCAGAGAGTTGTTCAGTCCTCAGTGGTCTTCTCCTCGTGCCTTGAAAACACAACAGGGTAGAACCGATGCTTGAGAAGCAAACAGTGGCTCCCGTTCACATTTCTCCTCTTGTCCTCACAGGTCTGTCCTTGCCACCTGCCTTACAGAACCAAAGCCTTCCGGGCTTCCCAGTGATGCCCTTCATTTTGCTTTCTCCATGGCTGAGTCTTCTCTGGTCTTCCTGAGGGACCTCCCTTTCCTACAAAGTCTGCCTCCAGGGCTTGTGCCCCTGGCACCACACTCCTTTCCATTCTTCTTCTTCTTGAACAGTTTCTTGTGTGGCCATTTTTGAAAAGACTTCTCTGCATCCTTGCTGCTTCTTCAAGGTTCTCTGCCACTGACACTTCACTTCTTTATCTCTTTCTACAGCTCAGCTGGCTTGCTTGTTCGGTGCCTGACTCCTTTCTCAGAGCCTTCTTTTTCTAGCCCTTGTGCATGCTTACCTTTCCATGACATTTTTTTAAAGTTAACCTGTTTTAGATGCACTGATATTGTGGTCTGTTGTAAAAGCCTGATGACCAAGGAACAGCTGTTCTTCACGTAGGCGGATCTAGCGTCTTCCTCAAGCTAAGGAAAGACTGCCTCAAAGTGACACTACCTGGGTGAAGGACACGGCAGGTAGGAGGTGTGTAATATTGGTTCTTCATGATGCTGCAAGTGGCTCCTTGGGACACTTCAAGTAGAGCTTACACACAATGGGCTTCCCATGCCTGACACAGTCCTAGATCATAAAGTTAATGCAGCTGCATTTATATCATTGGAACTAAATCCTAGCATGCTTCGTACAAGCACAATGGGAATCAGGCATCAGGCAATTTCTTGCCACCTCAACAGGCAAAATAAATCTTTTCCTTCAAAATGCAACACAGGCAAACCCTCTGAGAAACGGAGAGACACTGAGCATATAAGTGAGTCTGGTCTCTCTCCAGGTCCATGGCGACAGTTTAAGCTCTTGGAAGCAATGATTGTGTGGTGTGTGTCTTCAAGAACCCCACCTGCGTCTGTGGCTGAAAAGCCCATGTGAGATATACAACACTTCTTGAAGGGCAAAGAGCTTTGGTTTCCACCTCTCTTGCTCTTTGGATATTTAGTCTTCTGGAGGAAGATTTCTAACCTGAAATCCATCCAAGGCATCTGATTTTTTCCACCCCTGAAGTTCCAGAAGTGTGGCCCTCTGTCGCTAGAAGATTTATAAAAGATAGACAAGGGGAAAAAGGCAAACAGCACCATGATGATCGCAAAGAGGTCGAGGGTACTTTAAATAGAGTGGTGTGCCTGGGCTGTATGAGGCGAGGTTGGGGGCTTCAGTCCCCCGTGGGTCTGGAATCGAGCCTGCTCTGGTCAGATTGGGACCAGCTCACAGATCCGGAGCTGGTAATCTGATCACCGTCTTTCCCGTTTTCATGCTGTGCTTTCTTCAGAGCGCTTCTCCTGGTTCCAGCCTGTGACAGTGTGATAAGACACAAGAAATTTAGTCATCATGACTGCAGTAAAGGAGCTCAGTGAGGGGATTATGGTATCCCATAACCCTTCCATTAGCCACGGACGGGGCAGCTCCACTGTGGTCACAGAACTGAATGCCACCGTGGTTGTCTCCCCCTTTCCTGCTTGCTGATGTGTTTTTGCCTGTTTTATCTATATATTCGCTTCATAAAAAGAAAGCTTTGAAAGGTTAACCCGGAAAGAGTCATCGCATTCAGCTCCCTAAATCGCGGTGTGGGGCACCCCAAAGTTGTGACCGGGACATGAGTCCACTTCTCACCAACGTGGGCCCGGTAGCTGTCAAGGGTGTCACTGGGGGCCTCATCTGCATGCCATCTTCATTAGGCAATGCAGACAGGACAAGCTGAACAAATCAACACGGAACAGACAGGCTGCCAAGGGAAGCAGCGATTTAGGGAAAAAAAGAATGACTTGTGGAGGCAAAGGGATAGTGGCTTCCTATCGCTTGTGGACGTGCAAGCTGTTGTTGCAAAGATGCCATTTCTGACAGTGGATGCTGTCCTCTGGCATGGGGCAATTGAGAAGAGTACGAAAATCATGGGAAAATCATGGGAGGGTCTTGGATAATGTTTCTCTTTAGGAAGTCTCCAGTCCTCCATGTTTTACAGTCCACCAGCGTTTCAGCTGAAATGCACTCACAGAGCTCCCATTAATAATCCAGGTGTGGGGGCACCTGGATGGCTCAGTTGGTTAAGCGTCTGACTTCAGCTCAGGTCATGATCTCATGGATTCATGGGTTTGAGCCCCGCATCAGGCTCTGCTGACAGCTCGGATCCTAGAGTCTGCTTTGGATTCTGTGTCTCCCTCTCTCACTGCCCCTCTCCTGCTCATGATCTGTCTGTCTCCCAAAAATAAAAAAAAAAAAAACATTAAAAAATTTAAAAAAATTGTCTAAAAAATAATCCAGCTGTGAACAGCAATTAAAACATAAAAATATTAACTATAGGTTTGAAGAAAATATATATCACTGCATGATTTTGGCACAATTTAAAAATAGGCAAAAAAAACTACAAGTTTTCTTTACAAGGAGGAAAAAGTGATATAACAATACACATATGGGGAGGGTAGGAGATTTTTAAGTCATTGCAAATACAGCCACAAGTCTAAAATAAATGCGCAAATTATAGTCTGAAAGAGTGAACTTAAAACCAGTAGAAAGCAGCGCTGACAGAAAATCTCCAGAGTAATATGTAAGAAGAGCCTAGATGCCAGGTTGGCTGTTGGAGGATGACTGACCTTGGGCACATCTCATTGGTAAGCAGATATAAAGATGTCTTCCTCAGAAGGTTTTGATGAGTACTTTGCTGGGTGACACAATGCAGGACAAGCACTCGTGACACAGTAGGCACTCATCAATGCCAGGGTAACAGAATGCCATCATGGCTACCCAGTTAGGGTGAGGTGAACAAGACCCAGGAAAATAATGGAGTTCTGGACAAATCCATTGTGGACCAGGTAAGAAAAGCAGGGTGGGCCTCTGTCTTTCTCAGGGGGACCTGGCCCTTCCTTTAGTTGGTGGATTGGGACTGTGAAGCTGGCTCAGGTCTGAAAACCGGGCTAGGGATCGTTGGATGTTTTGTGGGGTGGTTCAGGTCCCTGGGATTCTATTTTTCACTTATTTTGCTTGTACCCTTGAGCATTACCCTTGTTACTACCCATCCTCTTTGCTTCTGGGCTCTCTGTGTTCCACTAACCATCTCCATGGCTGCCTATGGCTCAGGCTCCTCTGATATGGATCCAAGACTAGCACTGACTACAGTAATCTCACTTTCCTTGGTTTGGGCGATCAGATGCTGCCATCAGGCTTTTGTTAATTTCAGGATTCTCTCGTCCATACAGCTGCAAGAAGCCCAGTTCTTTGAACAACATCTTCCACTGTCAGACCTAGGCTTCAGCAGGCAATGCCACCATATACTGCAATATCATTGGTATTTTTCTCATAAATATATTCCTCTACATTTCGGTGACAGATGCTTTGCACCCCCAACACACACACACACACACACACACACACACACACACACACACAGGTCGAGTTAGTCCACTGCTCCAAGCATTACGCATGTCTCCTTTTTACCACTCCACCGGTTTCCATGGCAACTCTAGCATTTCCACTTCTCTGGGTTGGGTCACTCACTGCTCTCTCCCAAGAGCCAACATAGCAGTGTCCTACCACTATCTCGCAGGGCCCTAGCCAGAGTTTTAAATCCAGTGTGGTGGAGTGATTCCCATACGGCAACGCCCTAATCAACTAACTGTGTGGTCCATCCTCTTTGATCCAAGCCCCTGAGGACTTAGTTCTGCATCTGCTCTGTTGGATTCTGATGGGGCGTATCCTCTGGGTCCTGCATCTCAGTTGCTGGCCAAGAAATCACCAGGCCAGGATGTGTTGACTCAATCCTTGTTACTGATCTGTGAAGGGCAGGGGAGGAGACTATGGGTCTTAAGGGGACTGAATACTATTTTGTACAGCAGTAGCCTTTGCATTATTGCTGAGCCCTGGGAGAGGGTAAACATTTCACGTTTGCATTTTCAATAATAGATACCGCGAGGTGAACCTCTAACAGGGAGGGATTAGCTACATCTTCAGATGCAAGGTTCTACCTGGTGCAAAGGAAGTCCAGAAACCGTGTCTGACCTGTGCAAGTCTTCAGGACTCTATGCTTAAGTTTGATGCACTATCGCCACCTTGAAATTCTTAATATTTTAAACAAAGAGTCATACACGTTCATTTTGGGGGCTGCAAGTTATAACAGGCCCTGGGAATAAGGATGAGTACAAAATCTTTGAAATGCTTATCTTGCAGAATTAACGTCTACCACAGTATCAGCTATCTAGATATACAACTCAAAAAGCGCACAGAGAAAACGGGGCTAACAATACCTATTGGTGAATCATGAGCCTGTAGATAATAGGGGAGAAACCATGGGCATGGGTTCTGTTCCCACGAAGCGTGTGCAGTGGGGAAGTCTGAAAGCCAAGGCCGGGAGTGTGAGGGCCCTCATGGTAGATGGAGACAGGAAGCACACGGGGACCAGAGACACGGTGTACAGAGAAGTCCATGGGAGACTACGAGTGCCTGGAGGGTGGGGCCCTCATGAGGCCATGGGGGCTGAATATTTCACAAAGGAAAGGATTTGAGAAAGAGCATGAATTGGGGAGGGGAGGGTGTTTCGTGAGATAAAGACTAACATGCGACCTTGAAATCTGAGGAGGAAGAGGAAGTGATACCCTTAGCTGGAGCCGTTCTTTTGGCATGATGGGCTCGATGGAGTTCAGGAATGCATGGCAGCTGGGGGTGGAGGTGGTGACCCTGGATGTGTCGCTTATAAAAGAGGGGGTGAGGAGGAACAAGTAGCCAGTAGAATCTGAGTAGTTTTAGTGTGCTCTCAAGCTGGGGGAAGGAAGCCAACTGTGTGTGTATCTGTGTGTGTGTGTGTGTGTGTGTGTGTGTGTGTGTGAGAGAGAGAGAGAGAGAGACAGAGACAGAGACAGAGACAGAGAGAGACAGAGAGAGACAGAGAGAGGAGAGGGGGAGAGAGAGAGAGAGGATCCACTCTTGTGGGTCATTTTAATGGTTTTATTTATTTATTTATTTGTGCATTTTTAAGTTCCCTCAAATGACCCTCCTTTCCTGGCTGGAACATTTTAATTTGAACAAAACTTCTGATGTCTCCAAGACAGTTCCCTCTGCTGAGCTGCTCCTTTTATGGACACTGGCAGTATGTTTTTGTCATTGTTCTTCCTCGAGGCAAAACTCAGATGACAAGGCAAAACCTAAGCCTTCCAAGCGCAGTGAATGGCTAAATTGATCAATGTCCTCTCAGTTTATGTGAAGTATTAACTTGAACCTTAATTAGGATGCTCTGTTTATTTTCCTTGGCTTATTTGCCTCCATCCAAGGGAAATTTCTCACAGAACAGAGAACTCTATCTCAAAACCTTTATGCAGCCGAGTGTCTTCCTTGGTGCAAACTCCAGGCTGATCAAATGGAGAATCCAGTCTGCTTAGGGGGGAGGCTGGAGTTCCCTTCCTGTCTGGATACTCTCAAGCTGTCACTGTCACAGTGGGGATGTTAGGCTGAACACAGAAGCGGGACACGAAGACACTCTTTCTTTCTTCTGGTCTCAGGAAGGATGGAGAAGTTAGCATGGCATTGCTGGGTGGGTTCTAGGTCATGGTCACCCTGATTAGAATGGATGAGAATGAATTACAACAGTCTCTGAGACTACTGCCTATTTACATATTGCAGGCGAGAGGCAGAGCACAGACTAATTAGTGGTTTGCCAGTTATAATAAACTATAAAAATCTTGGTTATCCAGGGATTCTGACTTTGGACTTGTACATTTTCCTTTCGCACGATGTAGATACAGACAAACAACGGATGCTGGTCTAACCGAAATTCTGGGCATTTAACGCTATTGTGATGAACTTTGATATCCCAGTGTTAAGGCTTCAAGAAAACAGCTTTCTATTTCTGGAGGAGTAAGAAGTTTAGTCTTAGCCTAGTGAAATATTGATAAGGTTCTGATTTGCAATGATTTTCTGTCTTTGCTGATTTTCTCAGTCTGTAGTCAATTCACATTTCTCTGTGATTTGCACACATCCAGAGTCAGATGAAATTAGGCCAGAGCGATTTCACTGGTGCCCACAGTGACAGCGATGTCCCCAGATATAGGAATTTGCCATTACATGGCTTCTTTATTTGGTCCACCATGAATATTTTATTCAGCCCTAAACAAGGCAGCTACTCAATTCACAATGATGATGTATATATGGTGAGATTGCCTGTACTTAGTTTAGAACATACTAACTTTTGAAGTGTCTGTAATATAAGAATTTTGGACATGTGGATGCTAAAATTAACAAAGGGATCTATCTGTGTTTATTGCACAAATTAGACATTAGGTTAAGCCACATGAAATTGCCAGTATTTGACCATTTTGACATATGGAAAGGCAATTACTTATAGTTCAGTCTAAATAATATTCTCGTGGTGCATGGATAAAAGTGATCAGGAAGAATTTGTAACCGAGCTTAGAGGTTAAATGGAACAAATAAGAATCTATAATTTATTGGAATCTCTCTGAGATCTTTTGTCTTAATGAAATTTTATGCAGTTTATACACTTGATGTGGCAACCGTACCTTTTAACAGAAAGAGACCACAGGAGCATAGTGACCCAAAGGAAAGCTCGTAAGGACTCGTAAGGACCGTAAGACCAAGGAATTACGACGCCCCGGTTCAGAAGAGGCTGAAATGCTGACTGAAGTAGATTTATTGCATGAAATAAAACGTGCTTATCTGTATGAACGTTTTGGTTGTTTAGTGACTTGTTTTGGAAACTTCACAGAAAGAGTAATGCAGATATCAATACTACTAATAATAGTTATAGTCAATAGTTCTTAAGTACAAAACAAGATACAAGCCATCATCCACGGGTATTCACTTACCACGCAGCACAGCCAATGCAGCAAATACTATTATTACCACCATTTTGTAGCAGGAAAAATTACATGGGTGGAACATCAAAGTTAAGTAACTTGCCAAAATCACACGGCTGTTGAGTGCTCCATCACGGCAAACTTTGGAATTAAATTTGTGTTATTTGTGTGAATGTGCGTGTAACGTGAGGCATTGCAAAATAGTGTTTATTTTTTGTGATAAAATGTCCAGAGGATCCTATTTTGTGCCACATTTGTACATTCCCAAGGTTATGTTAACACACAGAAGCATTACATTTTTTTTTAACGTTTATTTATTTTTGAGACAGAGAGAGACAAAGCATGAACGGGGGAGGGGCAGAGAGAGAGGGAGACACAGAATCGGAAGCAGGCTCCAGGCTCTGGGCCATCAGCCCAGAGCCCGATGCGGGGCTCGAACTCACGGACCGCGAGATCATGACCTGAGCCGAAGTCGGACGCTTAACCGACTGAGCCACCCAGGCGCCCAACACATAGAAGCATTAAATAGCCTAAAGGAAAATACTGGAAGAAGGTGGAGAAGAAGGAGGCCATGTAAGATGACATTCTTGCCTGTGTCCCTCTGTGTAAAGAGCCAACGGGAGGAAGGAAAGAGTGAGTGCGGTAGCTGTTTGCCTCTGGCCCATGCTCCCCACTCCAAGGCACAGGGGCAGGCCAGGGACACAAGTGACAGTGGCCATGGTGTTCCGGGCTGTTGGGCCCCACATGTCATTACGTGATCCCAGCGCTGACGCTTGCTGGCTGGAACTCAGCCACACCCTCAACTGCTCTGAATCTCTCACGTACGGGTAATAACGAATTGAGATGGTCACACTCGATGGCGTTAGCCGCTGCTTCTTGGTTCAGCGGAGAAGAGCAAAGAACATGAAGTGATGGGAGAAGATAGGATCCAAGGGGGCGAGGGACCGGCCTGGCCACCCAGCTCCCTGGGAATGAGCACATGAATGGAGAACTGGCCCAGCTGGTGGACACATCACCAGGGCCCCCTGTGGCGTCTCCCCACCAGGGCAGACAAGCATCTTGATTTTTTAACAAGCTCTTGTCAACTCTCTTCTGTCTTTTTGACAATTTGGCCATGGTCTTTAGCAAAAGCCATTAATTACTGCGTTTGCATGTTACCATAGCCCTGGCATCATATTGAGGAGGAAATCGGGCTCTGCTATTATGTTAGGTGGACCCCTGGGGCCCCCAGAATGCAACAAGGGTGATAGTCACTTAACCTGCTCACACTAGACTTGTTTACTGAATCCTGAAGATGGGTACTTCTCTCGGGAAGGGTTCGGGAAGCAACCCCGGGGCAGAGCCTGCCGTGGCTGGTGCAGGAACCCTCCTGGGGCCAACGGGTTGTGTCTCTGACCCCGTGCTGTTCCCTACAATAAACTCCAGGTGAAGTTTGCCCTTTTCTTTCTGGGTCTGGGATCCTTGTTCGTGCATGCATTTGCAAGGGGAGAACATTCCCAGTGCTGCATCCCCTGGTTTCTTTTCTCTCCTCTTCCTGGTTCGGATTTCATCACCCCTTCCAGAATGGAAGCTTGCCCTGCACCATGCAGCACTTTCCACAGCGAGGCGGGGAGGGAGGCCACTGATCCCAAAGAAAGTTTGGAACCACTGTATTCCAGCATCTGTAGGACTGAGGCCTCAGCCAAGGCCACGAGCGGGCTGGGATCCCAGTCAATGGGGGAAGCGCACAGAGCCGGACAGGACAGTACTGACCCTGGAGTTCCTGGCACGTCCAGAACAATCTCAGAAGCAGAACGCAGACCACAAGTGCTGTGTCACTCAGGCGGTGACGTGGGAGGACGGCTCTCCCTGTCCAGGGCAAGGGCTGAGGTGACTTCTCTAATGAATGGGAGTTAGGATATTTTAAACACTCAAGATTATTATTTGGCCAAAATGAATTTAATTATCCTTTCTATGTTTCCTGTTTTTCAGATTGCAATTATTATGTCGTTTTATTCTGTTTAACTTATTTTGATTTTTAATTTCTTTTATTTTTATCTACTTACGTATGATGTATTTTTTTTAATGCTTGTTTTTGAGAGAGAGAGAGACATAGCGTGAGTGGGGAGGGGCAGAGACAGAGAGAGACACAGAATCTGAAAGAGGCCCCTGGCTCTGAGCTGTCAGCACAGAACCCGATGCGGGGCTCGAACCCGTAAACCGTGAGATCATGACCCGAGCAGAAGTCAGATGCTCAACTGACTGAGCTACCCAGGCACCCCGATGGATTTCATTTTTTATTGTTTTATGTGTTCACTATTTTTTTCTTTATATCGTTTTATTTAAAAAAATATATCACACGTGTTTCACTATGACTCTTGAACGTGTACAAGAGACCGCATCCTTGCCTGGATTGCAGGCTCCCTGAAGACAGGTTATTCTGCTTGATTTGAATCACTGACCCTTAATTTTTTGTAGGTAATTTGACTTCACTTCCCACCGGAATGAAGTAAGATGTTGTAATAATTTTGCCCAGGTGACAGGCAGAGCTGTCCATCATGCGCTGATCTAATGGAGAGGCCATCCGATGGCAGAGATGATGCTTCTGCTTCTCGTGATCCACTTAATGACCCGGACGACGTGAAGGACAGAGACCGGTGATTTTCTTGCTGTTGCTTTTCATTTAAATAGCATGGTGCAAAAGCGAATAAAACGCCAACGAGGCCGGGTGTGCTTATCATCTGCATAAAATCTGCTCTAAGTTTGTAGCCATCAGTACAGGTAACAGGATCCGATTTTTCACATGAGGTCCGTGCATTTCCATAATCGCCCCTCAGTGCCTGGCGCTTACCTGCTTTGTTTTCCATTCCCATTTTATATATGATTGCACGCCTAGGCCCCATCAATATGCAGGTTAGCACTCTAAAATGAAACTATAAATTTCAATTTGGAGAAAATAAGCCCTCATTTGGGTTCATAAGTTTTAAATAACACATTACCATTGGCTACATCAAGTTTGCATTTCTAATGTTATTTTATGCATTTGACAATAGATGTTCCACTCTGCTCGGGAGAGGAGAGCAAGTGCATATGAAATGTAAGTCTGCTTAAAATGTAGGAATTTATTAGACCTGTCAGTCAGCACTGACAAGAGAGTTAACTTATTTCTGAAGGTATTTGAGACACCTGTGCTCCCTCCATTGTTTGCAGGCTCTGAAGTTTCAGAATCCTGTCTCCAGCACCTCTTCAAAATATTGCCTCCACATCTTTAAGGGCCCCAAAACAAAGCAGAGCCCCGATACTCAAAGATGAAAATACTTCGGTGCCAGGCTGGAAGCTGGGGGAGAGCTGCGGGGAGGGTGCCTGATGTCCAGAAGGGAGCGCACGCCGGGACGCCACCCCGGTCCCGGCAGCATCCACACTGTCTGCATCCCTGTAGAGGCAGGAGCAATTGTCCAGTGGATTCCTCTGCTGCTTCTCGCCAGCATTGATTGTGGGGTTGTTTCCAAGAAGTCTTTGACCTTCTACTAAACTAAGATGCCGACAATCGAATAAGACCGTATCATATAACAATCTCGATGAAGCCACCGCTCTGAGCTAAGTCATGGGTAAATATTCCACTGGAACTTCTCTCTTCCTTTCAAAATAGCCTCCGTTCAATAGCAGAGAAGTAGTAATCTAATAATATATATAATTAGTGGTAATAATAATTAAATAATTAAATAATTGTAGTAGTAATATAATTAAAAAGCAAATTGGCAGATGTGAGTGTATGTGTGGTTCACGGCAGAGTGGTTTGTGAAGGAAGATCTCCATGTTTTGTCTGACATGTTTTTCAGCATCACGAACCTTTGCACTGAAGTCCTCCTACAGAATGTCAGTCGAAGGTTAAACTGCTGTCATTGTATGTCTAGCTCTGTGTCCCATCTGAAAGCGGGAGAGGGCGTGTTTCCCAGAGAGGAAAGCAGCTGTGCACATGCACAGTTTGGAAACCGTTCTCCACAACACCAACCAGGGGCGTTTATGTACCACTCACACCTCCCATCATGACTGAGCAGCAAAGTGGAACATTGTGATCACAGACGGTGTGTTGGCTTCCAAATGGCTCATCTTACCCTTCTGGACCCGTCTCTTTGGCCACATGACTTTGCCACCCTCTCATTGCAAAGTGGAATCTATCTCCCCCTCTCTTTGAATTGGGCTGGCCAACAGAAAGTGGGCAGGGTGATGCTGTGGCAGTTCTGAGCCCCAAACACTGTGCATTCTCTAATTCTTGGAGTCAGATAGCACTGGCACGAGAGCAAGCCCAGACTAACCTACAGGGATGTAGGGGCCCCTGGAGAGAAGCCATCATCCCAGACCTCGTACTCACAACCAGCCAACCCCTCTGTTCCCCGTGGATGATCACAGAGGCATAAGGCAGCCCAGCTGGCTGTAAGCATCTGAACAATGATAGACGTTTATTGTTTGAAGTCCCGGAGTTTGGCGGTGTTTGTTACACCATAGCTAACTGATACATCATCACCATTATCACTATAATTCCTCCTCTTTATCAACAACAGCTAGTGTAGTGGATTTTCGTTTCCATGCATTCATCATCTGAATGAATTTCTATGACAATTTTCCAAAAAGATAATACCACCCCCATTTTAAAAATGAAGAGGCCAGGGTTAAGAAATGGTCAATGTCTTTGAACCTGTGTCTGTATGAGTCCAAAATTTTACCATCCAGTTTCCTCTTCCAACCATGAAGTCCTGACGCTCTAAGAATTGGGATGCAAGTCCTCACTCTGACCAAAGAGTCGTATGACAACAGTTCCTGTATATGTGTGGACATTGGGCCCCGCTCTGCCATGCACCCTGTCCACAGCTGACCCCGCAAGTCGGGGAGTCTTTACTGTTTCTTCCCCTCTGGGCTTCCAGGCTGCTTTCATCCCCCTTCTTTTCCTAGTTAGAGCTGGTAGATTGAGCCGGCAGCTGAGAAGCTTTCCCCATGGCCCCTGCCCATCCCTTCAGAGCCCTCCAGGGGAGCTGGCCAGTGTGACCCAGGTTGTCCTGGTGATCCCTAATCTTCCCACATGGCATGGAATCCTTGACCTTTCCAAGCCCTCTGGTAGGGCCGTCCAGCTCAACTCCACCATTTTGTAGGTGGAGACAGTGGGCGTAGGAAAAGTAAAGACATCGCATGATTTCCATAGCTAATGAGACGCCCTGGCACGAGAACCCACCGCCAGGTTCACAGCCACACCTTTTGTTCATCACGTCAGGGATTGTTTTGGAGGGAAAATTGGAATAGTTGTCTCTCTGTATACTTCTCAAAGACCATACGGGGGTCTCTGTCCCTTGACATTGGTGCAGGGTAATAGACATAACTGTGATACACAATATACACATGCATACACACACACTGCACACATTGTACACACATACACACACGCAGACATATGCAAACACCTTGCACACACGTTTGTACACAGAGAGGCCTTAGCCTGGGCAAGATCATTTCCTGCTACTTTTCAGCTAAAATTGTCTATTTGGGCCTCTGTGCATATCCCTGTGGCTGTAGTGTCTTTGGAAATCTCAAGATAAAACTTCTTTAAGAAAAAAAAAGTTTTCAGAAAAACAAATGTGTCTCAAGAAAGAACATTAATTCCCCTTCTCAGGAAGCTGGGGGAAGCATATGAGAGTTTCGTCTTTAAAAGTCTGTAAGTTGGAACAATCACGTGACTCTCTTGTTCTCAGTTTGCACTTTGTATGCCTGGTGCTTATACCAAGGAAAGACAGATATGAATGCCGAAGCTTCTGTTTTATTGCTTTTTAAAATAAAAAAAGGCTCGCACTGACAAACATTAATATGAATCACAAGGCATCCAGCATGAAAATAAAGGAGCGTTTTCCACAATCCACGTCTTGATATTATATGGGGAGAGAATGTTTTCCACTAGCCGAAAAACCTCTATTATCATATTCTCCCAAGAGCAGCTCTAATGGTCTGAATCCAGAATTTATTTTCAAGTGAGAGGGACAAATTGGCTTAATACACAGCCATTTGTTGCCAGACGAGTTGACGAAATATTTAGGCATGCAAGGATCATGCATTCATTGAGGAAAAGAATAATTTATTCTGAAATTGCTGAATTGTACCTGGTAGCGAGCTGGGAAGGTCTAGAGGCTGCAGGAGGTCTTTCCATGCACAATAGTGAGGTGGAGGGGTGTCCCGGGATGCCTTCCTCCACGCGCCCCAACCTCGCCCCCTCCCCCTCCCGTGTCGGGACACAGGGCCCCCATGCCCACGTTCCACCTCCACCCTCATCTTGAAGCCAGTCTTTATTAAACTTCATAGATTTCTCATTTTTGCTAAGATGCCACAATCTTACCCCAGGGATATCTGCATTCTGAGAACTGTCAGGATTTGAAGCAAAGACATGATGTTCAAGTGACAGGCCAAAACCGAGCGGTGGAGGAGGGGACATTCTGATCTGTGGGCATCCTGGCATCTGCAGGCACGGGGCTTCCTCTCTTGGCCCTGGCAGGTGGGTGTATCTGCCAAAAATGATGCTTTTTTTATAGCTTTGGCCATCAAAGTTGAGTGGATTCCTCAAATCCAAATTTCTGCACATATTTTTTTGCTATTAAGTTTCCTGATTTTCAGTTTCTCTCTTCTTTGCTCAAATGGCATTGAATTCTAAATTACATGAAAGGTAGAAAGAGCACAGCGGACTACTTGCTCCAAACGCCTCACTTTACAGATGAGGGCACAGAAGTTGCAAGGTTGCGGGACTTGTCCGAGTTCACAGGATGCTGGTCCATGCAGAGCAGTATGGCGTCTGGGCTCTCCTGTGCAGTGCAGTCCCCTCTCGCTGGCACTGGCTCCAAGGATCCCCAGCACTCTGCCATCCAGGCAGTGCTGAGAATGATCTGAGCCCTGCAGACTTTATCAGTGCCTTTGTTCTGCAAAAACAGGGACATAATATTATTGGATTGTTCTAAAAAGGCCAAATGAGGAGCTTGGATAGTTTGAACAGAATCTATGAAAAACATGAAAATACATTTATGTTTAATAAAGAAGGATGTTGGTGGTAGGAGGGATGCTACATGTTTCTTTCCAAGGGTTCTTTATTAAATCTCTTTGGAGAGTCCCTTTGTCAAGAGTCCACATGTCCTCGGGGCGCCTGGGTGGCTCAGTCGTTTAAGCGCCCGACTTCGGCTCTGGTCATGATCTCACGGTTCGTGGTTTCGAGCCCTGAGTCAGGCTCTGAGCTGACAGCTCGGAGCCTGGAGCCTGCTTCAGATTCTGTGCCTCCCTCTCTCTCTGCCCCTCCCCCACTCATGCTCTGTCTCTCTCCGTGTCTCAAAAATAAACAAATGTTTAAAACAATTTAAAAAAAACATTTAGCATTCATCTAACATGCAGTGATTCTTAAAAAAAAAAAAGAGCCCACATGTCCTGATAGGTTTACAGCCAGGCTCTTATAAGGGAAGAAACCACAGCTCAGGTGGGACGAATGTGGGCACAGAGACCCAGCTCAGACGCAGGGCCCTTCTACTTTGCCCTATGAAGACATGTGAACGTTTAAGCAAGAGCACAAGTTTCCTGAGCAGACATACGGGAAACTATTGAGAGTTTGTATAATTCATATCCTCACTTCCTTCAAGGAGGTGATGACATCTGAGGAAAAGAGAGAGACACATATGCACATACATGTGCAAAGTAATTTCTGTAAGTGGAAATTTTAAAAAATACTTTATTTTTCAATTTTTATTTATGTGTTTTTTAATTTTTATTTCAGAGAGAGAGAGAGAGAGAGAGAGAGAGAGAGAGCACGAGCAGGGAATGGGCAAAGGGAGAGACAGAGAGAGAATCTTAACCAGGCTCTACACTCAGTGTGGAGCCCGACAAGGGGCTTGACCGCACAACCCTGGGATCATGACCTGAGCCAAAAGCAAGAATCAGAGTCTTCACCAACTGAGCCACCCAGACGCCCCCCCCCAAAAAAAAATACCTTAAAATACAAAAAGAGAGAGAAAATATTATCAAAAGCATCGGTTGTAATTTACAGTGCATCAATTTTACTTGTCCTGGCCAAAATGGCAAAGAAGCTAATAGGTCATACTTTAATTTCCTGCTGTCTGGTTGAAGGGGACATGGCTGTTCATCTAGAGAGTTTTTGTTTGGTTTTGTTTGGTTTTACTTTACTTCTGAAAGAAACCCCCCCCCCCCGCTCCCTTAGATTAGGGTCCTAAGCCACACACTGGCCCACGTCTCCACCCACTGACTTTTCAGAAGCTCAAGGGTACCTTCCCCGATGGCTCCGGCCTCCCCCTCGCACATGCGCAGGGAGTCTCTGTGTGGGGCTGGTCCCGCTGGCGGCTCGGCTCTCTGGCCCCGTGTTTGTGTCTACTTGTGGAGGGACTGTCCGCCTCAGCATGTCCAGGCGTGACCTCTCATGTCCTGCTTTGCCCCCTGTGATGGCTAATACTAGGTGTGAACTTGACTGGGACGTGGGGCGCCCAGACATCTGGCCAACACCATCCTGGGTCTGTCTGTGAGGGCACTTCTGGAGGAGACTAGCATTTGAGTTGGTAGATTGAGTCAAACAGTTTGACGGACCCTGAGTCAGTGGCCTCCTCTCCTAAACTGGGGGACCCAACAGAGTACAAAGGTCGAGCTCCCTCCAAGGGGACTCCACCTACCTGATGGGGAACGTGGTGACTCTCTACCTGCCAGGGGATTGTGACTTGTCTGGCTTGTGACTCTCTCCCTGAGGGTCTTGGGACTTACCGGCTCCATAATCACATAAGCCAGGTCGCCATCGTAAATCACGCTCTGTATGTATAAATACCTCCTTTGGGTTCTGTTTGTCTGGAGAACTTGAATACCTCCCCCATCCAGGTCTCCTGGAGGGGACAGTGCGGAGGCTGAGGCCGCTACCTCCCCCCATCTGTTTCCTTCCAGAGACCTGTTCAGGAGTGGAGGCCTGTCTCTGCAGGTAAAGGAAAAAGGCCAGGGCTGAATACTGGGCAGAATTGCAAAATCAGCTGAGCCTCCCTCGGGGGACCTTCCTTCTTTGCTGCCTTGTTGGGACTGTCTCCCACCTCTTCAAAGAAAGTGTCTTTCACTTTCATTGCAAGGTGTGTTGTTTATTCTTTCCATGAACATTGTCAAGTCTTAGTCATAGAGCTATCAACGGTGCTCTCAGGGGGTCAGGTTGTGCTATAAAGTGCAACACAAGTTCAAATCCTGTCCCTTCAAGCAACCTCTTGCAAGAAGAACTGCTTTATCACAGTGCCCGAAAAAACCCTGGCCAGGCCCCTGGAGGCATGTCTGTCTTGCAAGGACCCAGTACATAAGAGGTGTCTGCGTGCCTCCAGGCAGGGGCAGAAATGAAGGGAAACTATGAAAACTAGGGCAACTGGATTGTCCCCAGCCAATGACACCCTTCATGGCTCCTGGCTCCACTACGTGGGTCAGGATGTCTGAACTGGCCCCGATGCATCTTTTCAGCCCGCCATGATTCACTCTTGATTCCACAGGAAAGGGCAACGCGCCGTGAGAAATTTCTGCAGTGCTGGAGCCTGGCCAGGTGCTATCCCCACGAAGCAGCCGTGGACAAAAGGCGGCAGCCACCGGGCTGCCGTGGTCCTTGATCCACGCTGCGGGATTGTCACCCTGTCCCTTTGAACTGTCTCCAGCTTGACATCTAGTCTCAGCTTCAAGCAGGTGTCTTGTGGGGGCCACGAACGCGGCTCTGGCCGGAATCTTTGTTCAGGAGTGCCGGTCGCGCACACGAACGTTGCCTACAAACTTTCCCCGGGAGAGAGCTCGCTGTGCCACGTGCCCCCAGCCACGCTGGTCCGGCTCAGGGACGTGCAGGCACATGAAAGCCTTTGTTAAAACTCTCGCTTTTAATTGACACGTTCTGCCCACTGCAGACGTCCTCTGGTTTCGATACAGCATTTCGGTGACGCACAGAGGCACTCCACAGAGGCTTGGAGAAGTGAGCGCGAGACCAAGGGGGCTCAGATGAGATGGTGGGTGGACGATCGCTTCCCTTGACTGGAAGGTCGGGCGGATGGGGGCAGAGATCACCTGCGAACCGAAAACAAAGGAAGGAGATGTTATCGTAATAATGAGACTGGTGTGGCAGCAATTTCTGCGTATATGATATTAATGCATGATTCACAGATTGTTAGATTCTAGCTGGAAGACATTTGTAGTTTGAATCACCGATTCTTGTCCCTAGAAATTTGATTAGGGATTAAATGCTAATAACAGAGTGGAGAACTCAGATTTCTTTTCTTAGATGTTGTCGTCACATAGGAACTGGGTATCATTGCTGAACAAAGGAAGTCCCATGTTCGGGTGCAGGAGCTGGGATCCTTGGCTTCCCTATGTTTATTGCATTTAATTTATGCTGCCAACAGTTATCTTAAGGAAAAGAATAGAATATTCATTTCTCAACTCCCTGGTTTAGAAGTGGACAGGGTGTTATCTCAAGGCATAGCTGGGTGGCTTACAGCCCAAGGCATATCAGGAGACACGGTTGAGAGAAGAGAGAAACCAGGGCAGGATGCAGTCTGGGGGCCACAGTGGGAAGAACATCCCAGGGATCCTGCGCGAAGGGCCCTGACCTCCCTCCAGGAACCCAGCGGGCACTGGCAGGTGTGTAGGCCCTGGGGCAGGTGAGCCAGGCAGAGAGGTCACTTTCCTGCGGCTCAATTTACACTGAAAACAAAACAAACAAGACAACCTGGGGTTCCGAACAAAAGACATAGGATCAAACTTAATCAGAAGCGTAACTTTCTTTTAAAAAATAAGCATCTTTTCCTAGTATTGAATTATTCTTTAAAAAGTGAACTTGGGCATCTGAGACCAGTTTACATCCCTCTACTAGTAATGAGCCACTTAATTCTGGCAAAACTGAAGCTCCTACAGTCTGAGAGAACAAAGTCTGGCTCATTTGATCTTTGTGTATTTTTACGTGCATGTTCTCGTCTGGCGTCATGCTTTGGTATCTACCTTGAGATAGTGCAGAATCTTATCTATCCTACGGTCGATGAGATAAAGAATTATTATACTAAGCCGTGCAAGTATTAAAGCATCAAACATAGTTTTAAAACCTTTAAAATATCTTTGAACCTTCTTTAAAACAAAAGTGTTCTGGTAACGTAAGGAAACAAATTATCCCTGGGAACAGATTTCACATGACTGATCTCCTAAGTCTGCAGTGATAACCATCCTCCATGGTTGAATGTTGAGATCCCTTCAGGAGTATCATGTAACTGGATTAGCTCCTCATATATGCCCCATGGCTTTTCAGTTCCTATCCAGGATTACCCTTCTTCTGGCCATCTGGTTTACAATGACGACTGCACTAGAAATACTCAGTAAAGGACTACAATCGTGGAACTAAATATTAGGGGGAAAAACAAGGTCCTATAAGACTAAATGTTCATGTATCTTCAGAAAGCAAATACTGAAATCTTAATCCTGAAGCGATGGTATTTGGAGAGGGGCTCTGGGTGGTGTTCAGGTCACCAGAATGGAGCCACATGAATGAGATTAGCACCCTGAGAAAAGAGACTCCAGAGAGCATCCCTTGCCCTTTCTACCATGTGGGGACAGAAAGACGCTCGCCAGACCCCAAATTTGCCTGCACTTTGGTTTTGGTCTTGGACTTCCAGCTTCCTCAACTGAGAAAAAATTAATTCCTGTTGTTTTTAAGCTACCCGCCCCCCCTCAAGCTGCGGTATTCTGTCATAGCGGCCCAAGTGGACCTAGACATATGAGAATAGTCAAGGCAGATTTGTTGTTGTTGTTGTTGTTTTGTGTGTGCGATTTATTTATTTAATTAATTAAGTTTTATTTATTTACTTACTCGTTTTTGCTTTTTGTTGGTTGTGATTTTTTTTTCCCCTCACATCTTGGTGAAGTTCACTTCCTCGGTGGAGGCTACGTATTGCGATTTGTTTTCCAGGGAGAATGAGGCTGCCCTCTTACGCATTCAACTCTACTTGTACATGGAGTAAAGTGCAGACAGGTTGGCAGAAATGAGCCGGAGGCCAGGGGTGAGTTCAGGAGGAGGGAGCCAAGGGCACCAGGCACACGGGTGAGTGGGCCAGGCTCCTCCTGGCCCAGGATCCGATATCCCTCCAAGAAAGCAGTGGTTGTGGGTGTGGTCATGGGGTTTCTCCTTCTGGACTGTGGCCTTTCTGGGGACTTGACCCTCAGACGCCCCTGAAACACACCTCAGCATCAAACAAAGAAGAACGAGGGGAAAAGCAGAGTGAGTTCCTGGACCAGCCTGGAATCTGAGGACATTTCCGGTCCATCCTCTTATCTGATCGTCAAGGACACCTCTGGAAAGTGAGGAAGATGTTTATATGCACATCTTTTGTTGACGTGTCTTGCAAAGAAGATGGAAAAATGCAGGGTTGTGTCCAGACAGAGGGATCTCGGGCTGGAGGGTTTTAGGGGCAAGGCAGCTCCAGCTGAAGCCCCGCCCACTTGAAGGAAACGTGCGTCCGAGCTCACTCATGACCACTGAGCAGACACCTGCCGATGGCCGCTCACACGGTGCTGTGAGGACAGCACACAGGAGGGCTGCACTCTGCCACTGAGTCCTTCCTGCAGGGACGGATGTAAGTTTCCACAGAGCAATCCGGCAGCAAGGCAGATTCTTAGCGCTGGGACCCACCTAACCTGCAAGCTTGGAGAAGCCCCCATACGAAGGGCCGGATGGGGAGAGCAGTGTGCTGAACCAGGCGGGCTGGCTCACAAGGACAGACCCAGAGCAGGTCTCCCAGGAGGCCTCGGAGGAGAATCCAAGAAAGACGCCTGTGGGACTTTCTGGGACTCCGGCACGGCAAGCCCTCAGAGCAGTACTAAGGGGGCTAGAGAGAAGAAGGATGGTGTTAGGTGGGTGTGCAAGATGGCGGGAGGGCAGACTCTGTCTTGTCTTGACCTTGGACCTAAGATCACCAGGTCTTGACCTTGGTTGGCTTAAAAAACTAACAAACAAACTTTAAACCCACTCTTCTTTTTCTTAAATTTTATGATGTTTATTTATTATTGAGAGACAGAAATAGAGCATAAGTGGGGGAGGGACAGACACACATACACACACACACACACAGAATCGGAAGGAGGCTCCAGGCTCTGAGCTGTCAGCACAGAGCCCTACGCGGGGCTTGCACCCATGAACCGCGAGATCATGACCTCAGCCCAAGTCGGATGCTTAACCTACTGAGCCTCTCAGGCACCCCGTTTTTTTTAAGACCATGAAGCAAAGTAAATATTCACCTTCTGCCTAAACTGAACAAAGACCTCCCTTAGTTGCTGAGGTCGTAAGAACAGACTAGCGGATGTAGGGCCCCTGACTTTGGACAGCGTGGGCGGCATCTCTGGGCACCCATGTGGACTTAAGCTGATGCCAGGGCACCTGCGGTAGATCAGTGGGAGAGAATAACACCTCAAAGGTAGGAAACACGTTTGCGGTGGCTTGATCTCCCTTGCGTGTTGTGCAGCGGGCAGGCTTGCTCCTTAGTGGCCCACCGCCTTCCTACCACAGGGGCGGAAATAAATGCTTCACCGTGGAGGACGCTGTTGCGGCAGCCGCATGGGAAAGTGCCAGAGACGGATCATTCCGGGGCTGCCTCGTAGACAGGTCTGTAAATAAATCATACTTTTTAATTGCTCTGTCGGAAGGGTCTTTCTTTGAGTAAGAGGTGGCTGAGGCTGACTGTGGGGACGCCCCGGGACATCTGTCTGGTCTGGCCGCGGGCTCCCGCCACTTGTTCTCAATATCCAGAGCGACCCCTCGGATTCCATGTACATAGTGACAATTAAAAGCACACAATGGCGCGACCATGTTCACCGTGACAGACGCAGGTTGACTGCTTCCCATAACAGCCTCCCGGGCGAGCGGAACAAAGGGCCCGGGCCCATCTGTACCGGCTCCGCGTGCCTCCTGTTCCAAAGGCCGCGCTCCTCCTCCGGCACCCCGGGGAAGCCCGGCGCACACAAAAGCACCCCCCACCCCCCCACCCCCTCCCCCCCTCCCCCAGTCCAGAGGGTCCCTGCCCTGACATTAGCATGGTAATGAATCCGGGATGCCTCTGACACTCACAACCAAGGCATGGGTTCTCGGGATGGGAACTTAGCAGAGCGGGGACACAGAGTGGTCTTGACTCCATGTGGACCCTCTGGCCCCACCTGAGGATGCAGACTGTTTCCTTCCGGGACCGGTAAGGAAGGCAGAGCGTGTGTGGTTCCGTGTAGACGGGGCATCCCTGCGCTCACGTCGCAACCCTGTGGGCCCGTGTGGACGGCGACGTTACCCCGTTCTCCTGGCGCCTCTGCGAGTTCTCTGCGTGCAACCACTCGCCTCTCTTCTGTCCAAGGAGGGAAGGGAGTGCATCGCGGTGGCTCCAGAGGACAAGGTCCCAAAACGCCGGCATCCTGCAGGGAAAACAGTTTCCTTCTTGGCGGTTAACTACAGACAGTGTTACCGATGACAATCGCAGGGGCTGACAGCAGCCCCCCCGGGGAAAGGCCGGAACTTCTGGCAGGTGCTGAGACCCAGCCCCGAGTGCGGAGCGCCAGGGACCCGCTGGGTAAGTGAGCACACGGAGGGCTCGTCCCCGAACCAAGCCGACCTCTTGTTCTTCTCGCGCAATCTCTTCCGCTGCAGAATCCAAGGAAGGGCTCAGACCGATCGCGGCGACGTCGGTGACAAAGGGCACAGACCACCACCACCAGAAAATAGGCCTTTGACGCCGAGGTGGGGGGAGGGGTTGAACCCGGTGTCACGGCAGGTCCCTGAACGCGGTGGCACCGGCCCTCGGCAGTTAACAACTATTATATAAACATGATGGAATGCGCCCCGTGTTCTGACTGATGGAAAAAACCCGGTCACTAGCCACTGGGGGATGCCCGATGCCCTCACGGCTCTCCAGCTGCGACCCAAGTGTGTTTCCATAAAAACTCAGCGCTCTTAACAAGGAGTTTGATGGAGTGTTAACAATCTTCAGTTTCAGGTCGAGCTGTTAACCAACAAAGTCGTCATTAACTGCTGGTAATGACCGCGTTTCTTGGGATTATTGCTTAATTATGAACTTGATAGCCAGAGTCCTGCCTTCTGACGCAGAAAGTATTTTTCCATCACGGCCGCTCACTACCACCTTCGTTTGTCTGTGGTGCTTCTCGGCAGGTTGAAGGGGCAGGGGACGCCGGGCGTGGGGGGCGGCAGGGCCTGCCTCAGGGTGCTTGCCGAGGCTTCTGCAGGCCAGCCTTCCCGGCGGACAGTTAGCGAACACGGAGGGCCCGCTGGCAATGAATGATTTCTTATTGTGAACAAAAAGTAGCCCGGCCCGGTAGGGCCATCCTGCATCGCAACCGGCTGACATTAGGGTGCAGGGAATGGCCCCTCCCCTCCCCCAAATACACACACACACACACACACACACACACACACGCTCCTACATCCGGGGAATGACTTACAGACACTGGCAGAAGGTCTAAACTCTCACGCTCGCTCTCGGCACGTCACTCTGCGGGAACGTGGATCGACTTTCAAGCCAGGTCACCCAACACCAGGAGGCGCGGATCCACGCGGGGAGGTGTAAGCAGGTGACGATTCTCCCCCGAGACGATCACCTTCGGTTACGCTTCCTGTTGCAAACCAAATCGGAAACGTGCACAGACAAGGCACGGTTTTCCTCGGTCCCGGTACCAGCCTTCACGAGGCACTCGGACCGCCGCAGGCTGCCCCCTTCCAGAGCGGTCCTTTCGTGTGGCTTTGAAGTTGAGGAAACTTCCGCTTAATATTGGCAACAGGCAGTGTACCTGCATGAAGTTAAAGCTGTTGTCTGCTGCTCGTTCATTCAGCTGGACGCAGTTTGCTTCTCTTGTCAACGTCGTCTCCTAGCAAAGCACCCGACAGGCTCCTCCCCTGGGAGTCACTCCGGAAATCACCGCCAAGCGATGCGCGGCTGCGTAAGTTCTCACGTTTCAAGTTGCAAACATCTTTTGGTTTTGGCCTTTGTGAGCACAGGCCTTCATGCCCCTCCCCCAATCCCCCCCCCAACGGCGTACCCCAGAGAGGTTGGTGTTTGTCACAGAGGAACGTAGAGAAGAGGTTCCAGGTAACAGGCACCTGCTGGTGATACGAAAGGGGTTCTTGCGGCTAACATCAGCTCAGCAAGCTTTGAGAGACGAACCCCAGGCCCTTCATCCAGTCCTCCTTAGCCCCCCAGGCCTGAAGGAGCCCCAGGACAGTGTCTGTGATAGGAAGTGAGTGGCAGGCTCACGGCCTAGCTGCAGGGACACTGCGAGGCGAAGGGAGGGGGCATGAACTTGAAGGTGATGGGCCTCCCAGGTCTCTTTTTTAGGACCTCAGCCCAGAGGGGAAACTATGTGAAGAGAACCCCAAAGGCAGAAGGCATGGAGCCCTTCTCATCCCTTCTGGGACTCTGTGAGGGACCACCCAGGCCACCCAGACCACCCCAGTCACCTGGCTCTGCACCTCGAGGACCTGGGGAGGCACCCAGTGGAAGTCTCCTGCACCTCCCTGGAGAAGGCAGGGACCGAGGTCACTAAGCTTGCTGGGCGTGGGACAGAAGGTTGCTCATGCAGGGTGGAGGAGAGGGCACACTGCCACCCCCACCCAGGGCCCGTACGGCACAGTGGCCAGTGGAGGGTGCCTCAGAGGGGCATGGCGAGGAGGAGGTGCCCTGGGCTCTGTCCATGTGGGAGACACAGAGACCCTATCAGGAATTACATCAGCCCAGGGAAAGCAGGTGCCGGGGGACAAGAGGGACCAGAGGGGGGGATTCTCATTCCGCAGGACCCTGACTTCCCCCACTGACCCAGGGATGCAGTCTACCCCCTGCTCCAAGTAAGTCCTGTCTGATGGCAAGAAGCAGGTCAGGGGGGCCCCCAGGGCTGGGACAGTGGAGCAAAGGGATCAGGGACACCCTGGAGTCAGCCTGACCTGTAGACACTATCGGGCATTTGGTCGATTCGGGTCTGTCAGTTAGCAAACACCACCAGAGAAATCGTTTGGCATGTGGACTGAACGGCACGTCGAGCTGTGTACCTCTGGTCCCTGACCCGTGTGGTGCGTGGGTCTTTGTGGACACCTCTTTACCACTGCTCCCCGAAACTCTACCCGCTCTCGCGCTGGGATAAGAAAGGCGTAAGGGACGTTTCCCTGTCTCCGCCCCTGGTTGGTAAGGGGCTACTAACACGGATTTAGGAGAAGCTATTGTGCAGACACATTTCTCTGTGCCAGAATTCAATGAAAACAATACGAAAAGTGCCTTTGAACGTGTTCCACAACTTTGAAAGAGTATTTATAAACCACGCTCAGGAACACACTCTACCTGGGCCTCCCCGTGAAGAGCAGGATTCGTTTGGTGAAGACAGAGCTCCTGGCGCCCAGCACCTCTGCCCTGCGCCCCGCACAACGTATCTTGTGGCTGCTGAAAGCCCCAAGGCCTTGCAGAGAAGACTCCGCCCAAACTGGATTTCAGACAATTACTGTCAGCAGAATGTGCCGGGTACTTAGATTCTTATCCCTAATGAAATCAAATAATATCGGAGCTGAATAAACATGCTATGAACTCCCAGCAGGTAAAATTAACTCCCCCCCCCCCACTCTCTCTCCTCTCCCTCCGTCTCTCTCCTCCTCTCTCTCTTGTCTCCCTCTCCCTCCCTCTCCCTGGTAGCACTGAGCTGGGCACATTTTCCCAGGAATGCAACAGACACTTGGAGAATAGAGTCTCACAGACCAGCAGTAGAATCATCTTCTGCAGAGGTGAGCTTTGTTCTTTTAGGTCGCAGACACATGGTGTTCTGGAAAGACAGGCATGGCTCATGTCAAGCTTCTCGTAGCAAACAAGCCTGTTCAAGCGTACTGGACACAGGCGATGGTGTGTACGTCTATACCTCTGATCATACACACACGTGCACATGCACGCAGACCCACACGCTTAGAGTTTAAAGAGTTTACAAATCGTACAGACGTGGGAGTCATACGGAAATCTCACCTCTGGTAGTTGAGTCTGGAGCTGTGGGTTCCTTCTGAACTTGCTTACATTCTAAATTTGGGATTTTTTTTCCTTGCATTTTCTCCGTATCATCCCCAACATCATCTGCAGCCATAAGAAGGGGATGCTGCTTGGCTCTTGTCACGAAGATGGACCAAGGGCAACATCTTTAGACCTCAGTCTGTGTGGTCGTCTGGCCCCGAGGTTGGGGTGGTGGGGGCTCTCTGGCAGGATTGGGGGTCCCCTGCTCCTCCTTGGGCCCCCACGCAGCCCCCCACCCCAACACTCAAGGAGATTGAGTTCAGTCTGGGATCACCGCACTATACAGAAACGGAACGTTAAAATATTTGCTTAGAGCCATGGAACTTCTCTTCTTTGTGTGACAACCATGATACAGAACGCTGCCTTTTTTGAAAGACCCAACTTGTCTTTAGAAATAAAACATTTCACACATATCCAATGCAAGAGAATTGTTTTCTTTTTTTTTTTAATTTTTTTTTAACATTTATTTATTTTTGAGACAGAGAGAGACAGAGCATGAACAGGGGAGGGTCAGAGAGAGGGAGACACAGAATCTGAAACAGGCTCCAGGCTCTGAGCTGTCAGCACAGAGCCCGACGCGGGGCTCGAACTCACGGACCGCGAGATCATGACCTGAGCTGAAGTCGGCCGCTTAACCAACTGAGCCACCCAGGCGCCCCAAGAGAATTGTTTTCTAAGGGGATTATTTGTCTTTGCTCTTCACCTGGGTTTATTTTTCTAATGCCTGAGAGGGTAATGTTAATATACCATGTGGCTGTCTCATCTGTAACAAGAGGGAAGGCACAACAGGTGTTAGTGTTGTGATTAATAGAGGCATATTAATTATCGATGGACGGGTTTTATGATCTTGTGCATCGTGTAACATTATGCTTTGTAAAATTATGAGACAGACCAAGATTTTAGTTTTTTCGAATTAATAAAACTGTACACTGGTGTCTAACTTGAAATTGTGCAGTCACAAAACTTTCAGGAAATATTAAGGTTTTGATAAATACAAAACCCAGCAAAATTAGCTATCTTGGGAATATGAAAATTCTATGCTTTCAACCCCAGTAAAGGAATGTTCATGGTACAAACGCTAAATAAACCATCAGGAAGAAGAACATGCATTCACAAGGGATGTTCACATAGCTACTGCACCCTTTTTGGACCTCGCGTCACATTTTGCTGTGGTGCTCACCTGCGGCTCGAAAATAAATTCATAAAATATGATTTCATTGGACATAGTGTCTGAAAAACAACACAATAACCATCTCTAAATTCCAAATTTAATACTTGACTAAGGCGGTCATACTGGATGCAAGTATTAAAGGCTAAAATCATAAAACTGGTAATTCATGCAGTCTATGTCCTAGATCTAAAGGAACCTAGATCTCATAAACCAAGAGAAATAAAACAACAAACGAGTAGCAATGCTTTCCTTCCGTGCATGCCTCCTGGTAATGTATAAAGCACCTGGTTCTGTGGTGATTATCCAATCATGCCGAGTCTTCGACCGGACCCTGACAGCCCCAGGCTCAAGCTCCCTGTGGCTGACAAGCCACTGGGATCCAAGTTCTCAAGGCCGGAGACTGTCCCCTGTGCTCCACAGCTTCTCCTCACACACAGGAGCCACGGTCATTGCATGAATCCATAGAACCATAAGAAGCGCCACAGAACACCAAGAAGGAAGGACAGGAGCTTCCACTCAGTGCTCAGAGCTGTTGGCAATCTTCCGATAACTGATTGGAAGCCATCAAATTAATTCCCAGCTGCTAGCCTGCTGCCCCTCTTTGTTGAGGTCAAGTATATTTTGGCTGGGGAGTGCCTGGGTGGCTCTGTAGGTTGAGCATCCTACTTTTGATTTTGGCTCAGTTCCTTATCCCAGGGTTACGGGATCAATTAAGCCCCAAATCCAGTTCTGTGATGACCATGGAGGCTTCTTGGGATTTCCTCCCTCCCTCTGCCTCTGCCCCCCACTCATGTGCACACACACTCTTTCTCTCTCCAAAAAAAAAAAAAAAAAAAAAAGAAAAAAGAAAAAAAATAGATATTTTGGGTTGGAAGACATAAATCAAGTAAGTAGCGGAACAGGAATTAAAGTCCTAACTAGATAACGAGGTTGAAAGAAGGTAATTTTCCAACTGTGAATGAGTCTCACCTATGAGCCCAGACTAATCCCATCCTGGGATACTGAAGGAAGGTAGGAAGCCATCACTAACGTGTTGCAAAAGATCCCGAGCAGACACGGGGCAGTGGCAGGCAGCAGGGGACCTTCTGAGGAGCAGGTGCAGTTGTGATGCTCCATGAGAGGGAGGTAAACTCGGAAACTACAGTTCAGAGAACAGGACATCAATGCTGGGTCAGAGGTGGACCTGGGGACGGTCTAGGAGCATGTGGAAAACAAGTCCCTGGAGACGACCCCGGCTCCCCAAGTGTCAGTCAGGCAAACTTCCTCTTCTTTGGGGACAAGATTAATGGATTTCTGGATGAGGAACATAACATAGACATAGCTGAGGATGAACATCAGCAAAACAATGGCAAATACTATGCTCTTTCCTTCTGGACACGAAGGAGAAACGTAGCACGTTAATGCACTCCATTGCTCACTAGTTCAAAGACAGTTTCCCAAGGATGTGGTTTACTGACTAAAGGCCATGCTGCCATTGCCCATCACCGGGCTGTGGACATTGAGGGAAAGTCACCCAGTTTATTTGCATGGCATAGGGCTTGAAGGGATTTTGCTGGATGATAGAATATCCAAAACACGTTTCCCTCCTGACAATGGGTTCAGCAGAACACAATGGCAATTTCCAGAAGGAGGTGAAGTCCACGCCATCCCAGTGGCCTCTGTGTTGACAGCACTCAGAGAGCTTGGGGACCCTGGGATGAAGTCCTTCCTGGGGTCACTGCTCTGAGAAAACTGAGCTGTCCCAGATGGCATTAACTGCGCCAGTGCTAAAGCGAGGGCCACCCTGCTCGGGTCAGAGCCACAATGTACACTGAGACCTGCGCTCTGACTTTAAGAGGAGCAGAGATGAATCATGGCTGGAGAAGAAAAGATTTGGGCAAAAGAACTCAAAAGTGGGTTAGAAGAAAGAAATCAGGACTGTGTGGCTTAAGAGAAGGAAAAATTTGGGGCACCTAGGGGGCTCTGTCAATTAAGCGTCTGACTTGGGCTCAGGTCAGATGTCATGTTTCGTAAGTTCGAGCCCCACTTTGGGCTCTGTGCTGACAGCTCAGAGCCTGGAGCCTGCTTCAGATTCTGTGTCTCCCTTTCTCTTTCTGCCCCTCCCTGCTCACTCTCTCTCTCTCAAAAATAAATAAATATTTTTTTAAAAAATTTACAAAAAGAGAAGGAAAAATTGGGGGAAGCTCTGGAAACACAAAGCACCGAAAATGACCCCCAATATCTGAAAGTATTTTGTGTCAAAAGCAGGTCAACTCATTTGTCTGTAGTGCCAGAAGTTAGAGATGGAAACAATCAATGTGAACTACCAGAGGAATTAGACCCAGAGAGGGGAAAATTAATAAAGCTGGCTGACGGCAGTAGGCTTCGTGGGATGTGAAACGTTTGGGACACGGCTGAGGATCCCTTGCTGGAAGGTTCTTGAAAATCATTTCATTGCTGACCTGGTCGTTCTTCAAGGTCTGTGCTTTCCAACATCGTAGAGCATGTGGCACCAGACACTAGACAGGGGACAGGTCCAAATTGAGATGTGCCCCAACTGGGAAATCCCTGCCAAATGTCAAACACTCAGCATACACAAAAAGCAAGCAAAATATCTAATGGGTATGCTTTCATAATGATTGCATCCTTTTTTACATTTTTTATGATTTATTTATTTCCTTTGAGAGAGAGAGAGAGAAAGCATGTGCACACAAGTGGGGGAGGGGCAGACGGAGATGGGAGAGAATCCCAAACAGGCTCCAGGTTACCAGCACAGAGTCCAGTGCAGGTCTGGAACCCACAAACTGTGAGATCTTGACCTGAGCTGAAGTCAAGAGTCGGACGCTCAACTGAGCCACCGATACATCCTGATTGCATGTTTAACCGATAGCGTGTTAGCAAAACTGGATTGCATAGAGCTCCTGAAAATAATTCTACTTTTAAACAAATATTTAATTTAATTATTTTATTTTATTTTACTTTATTTTATTTGAGAGACCAAGTGGGAGAGAGCGGCAGTTGGAGAGAGAGAGAGAGAGAGAGAGAGAAAGAATCCCAAGCAGGCTCTGCGCTCAGCATGAACATGGGGCTTAATTCCACGACCCTGGGATCATGACCTGAGCTGAAATCAAGAGTCAGATGCTCAACTAACTGAACCACCTAGCCACCCGTCATTTTTTTTAATGGGACTACGAAAGTATTTAAAATTGCACACGAGGCCTACATTATACTGTGTTCCACAGCACCGGTCTAGGACCTAGCTATTCAGAAAGTGATCCTTGCTTCGGCCACAACAATATCACCTGGGGGCCTGTGAGAAATGCAGGACATCCAGCCAGCCCCAGACCCACCGCATCAGAATCCACATTTGAACCTGGTTTGGGTAGCACTGGTCTAGATTACCATTGCTCTCCAACACCCATTAAAGCAGAAAAAGCCTTTTATTTGGAGGAAATCTAGATGGGAAAATGCTGGAAAATAAGTCACTATACAGATGCTCTTTTTTTTTTTTTTTTTTGTGGATTGTCCGTGGCTTCTCCCACCTTCCAGGCCTTCCTCTGGGTCCTGTTCTCTGCAGTTAGGCATGGTTTGAAAACCACCGGTCTGTTTGTGTTTTTGGTCTCCAAGATCTCTGAAATCCGGAAATATCCAGTGTTTCATAATTGCAACTTGCATGCAACTTTATCAGAAACCAAACGGCAAGTTGTCCATGAGTGTGGATATGGCTTCGTGGTCTTATCATAATCTTGTCCAACTCACTGGCTGTCAAATTTTCCCAATCACCAAAATCATTAGAGAATTTTATTTTCAAACGCCATTCCGTTTGAAGCAGAATTGCCAATGGTAGTAAGTTAGCAATCTGTTTACTCTCTCGGGCGAATTTAATAGAGTTACAGGGCGTTCAGCCTTCACAAGAGCAGTTCTATCTCTCTTAAGAGATATCTGTGATTGAGTTATTCACGTCAACGCTTCCATTCTGTATCTTTACACATTACCGAGTTTTTGCGGTGTATTTTTAATTCTACGCTTTCTAAATTTCTAAAAGAAGTAGGAGATGTTAACTACGACTTTATTCTAACAATCTAAGAAAATCCTAACCAAAACTAAAAGCTTATCACTCTATTGTAAATAATTTCCTTATGGAAATTAGAGAGAAAGATTTATCTTGAAAAGGTGTGTGTGTGTGGGGGGGGGGCTGCTTTGAGTAGGATAGATATTTTGTAATATCCTGAAATGACCTTTTAAGGATTATTTTATATAAATACAAAAATACAAAGGCAAAAGTAAATTTTGCATTTATATAGTAAATTAGCTTGGCATCTTATTGTAACTGGAAATGGGTCCTCAACATAGAAGAGGGAAGACGTGGGGCGCCTGGGTGGCTCAGTCAGTTGAGCGTCCGACTTCGGCTCAGGTCACGATCTCATGGTCCGTGGGTTCAAGGCCCGCATCGGGCTCTGGGCTGATGGCTCAGAGCCTGGAGCCTGCTTCCGATTCTGTGTCTCCCTCTCTCTCTGCCCCTCCCCCGTTCATGCTCTGTCTCTCTCTGTCTCAAAAATAAGTAAACTTTAAAAAAAAATTAACAAAAAGAAGAAGAGGGAAGACGTAATATAGTACACAGAACTATTCCTGAACAGGGACTCTGCAAAACTATTTCCCCCTTTGTGAAGGGAGATCATTGGCCTCACTGTTTCTCACCAAACTGATTTAGAAGAAGACCAGAGACTTTACCAGGAAAACTGCATCCCTTTTAAATTTTTGCTTAAGGTCACGCCCAGGAGCTGAAAACATGACCTAGATAAGTATGTACTGGGAAAGGATGAAAAAGTATGGGAACATCTGTGTCCTTGAGGTCAGGTGCATGTGGTCCAGTGGGTTTGGTGGGACTTCACTGTGGCAGGACCTCCCCAGCAGAAGCAAAACTCGCAAAAGCCGTCTCTGGGGAAGGTAGGGACTAACTTGTAAGTGCAGATGGTGAAAAGAAGACTGACCCTGACGTTGATCGCAATGGTAAGGAAGACTCTATTCAAGGCTGCTGCACAGAGACAGAGGACGGGCTCCACGTGGACACAGCAAAGACAGGTGGGGATTCACAGCCAATAAACAGAATGAGGGGCACCGTGGATGGGCATCCCTGCAGAGACAGGGAGAGTAGGGAGTCTTGCTGAAGGACTCAGGAGGATTCTTGCCACCACTGGGCTGTGGGCTGGGCAGGCCTGGCAAAGACAGAGGCCAAGGTCAAGACCTGGTCGGGAAAAGGGCTCCAAGGAGCCCTATGGTTTGGTCGAAGAGAGTCTGTCTATGTCCAATGTGAAATCCAGCCCTGTTGTAAACATGAAGTCCTAGATCAAATACTTTAAGGACTGGAGAAAATGCATATTATTGGTTGTGATGACTCAGGAGTCAGGGAGGGGACTGGAAAACCCCAAGGTGGGCAGCAGCCTGGGTCATAAATGAGGCAGTGACTCGGGATACAATACGACCTCTCGGAAAACATCTCTGGGCACAGAGGTACATGTGGCCTCACCAGGCACGTCTGTGAGTGGGGCCGAAAGCGGATGGACAGGGCCAGCCAGAGCCTTCCCCTGAGCCGCGTGCACCTGCCCGGCCACAGAAGCCCAGCGGGCGCCCCGGATGCTCAGCCCCGGCTCTGGGTGCTCTACCCACTGCGGCTCTCCCCCCCCAAGTGGTGACTGCGGTGGCAGCAATCGTCACATCCCCACGTCACGGGCAGCAGTCTCTCTGCTTGGGCATTTATGTCACCAGCCCACTACGACCCCCTCTCACATGCTTTGCACCCCTTACGGGTGTCTTCGGCAGGCGAGTGTGGCTGGCCCGCAGGTGTCCCCCTGGAACCTGAGGGTGGCTTCAACTCCACTAAAAATGTCAGCGAAAGAGGAGTCAGCTTGCGAAATGCCAGACGTGCCCGTGAAGGTGGCCCTGCCGTCGGCCTCCGCAGGCTGCTGCTGGGCACAGCCTTTGCTTCCAGAAAATATTCCCTTTCCTCTTGGGTGTCGATGGGCAGAGCCAGGGCAGGTAAATAGGTAGGCAAGGAAATCAAGCTCAGAGGGTGTTTGATTTTGAAGTAGCAAATCGATGCTAGCAACATAGTCACCCCAAGGCCTCGCCAGCCGTAGAGGAGGCCGGGGTCATTCTGCCCTGGGCTGCCGGGGAGACGGCTGAGACACAGCCTCCGCCCCACTGTCCCCCCCCATAACCGGAGAGCCCGTTAGGAAAACCCTTCCTCCAGGGGGTAGGTGGTACACAGACAGGATGGGAGAAGAGCATCCCGGAGGAGGTGCCAATAGCCTGGGCCAAGACATAGAGCTGTGTCTGGCACAGAAGCGCCACAGAAGTGACACTGGCACTGGGACGGGAGCGGGGAGGGCAGGGGGAGGCTGGAGGGGGTGGGGGTAGCCAACGCCATCCAGCGGCCGCGGGAGCCGCGAGGTCCTCCTCAGACCTGCTCTGTGCTGTTGATAAAGAGTCCGGTCCAGGTGAGACGAGGCGCAGATGGGGTGCCCCTCCCTCAACTCCATTGAAGGGTTTATGGCATTGGGGCGACGAGCAAGGGCACTGTGGACTGGGGAGGGAGGGAGGGGCGTGGAAACGAGGGAGCCCCAGCACTCGTGGAAGACCCCCGCAGAGAGAGGGGCCGCGGGGGCAACCAGGCTCTAGCACCGTCCGGGGCTGAGGAAAACGGGGTCTGGGACCCATGAGAGGCACGGAGATAGGACACAGGAGCTGGGTTTCTAGAATCCGGGCATCATGAGAACCCCATGTGGTTGGTATCTGATGACATGAGAGCCTGGGGAAGGGCAGAGCCAGTGAAGAAAGAGCCCAGAAGCTAGGAAACGGCAGAGGTCAAGGACAGGCTGGGGAGTGTGCAGGAGGGGTGTGGGCACGGGGCTGAGGGCCTAGGGCAGGTGCAGGGGCCTGGTGCCTGTACTTGGCAGGAGGGGGGTTACAGGAATCCACTTGGCGAGCACACATTACCTCTTAAAGAAGGCCGGCTGTTGCTTCTGGTTCTGTCTCCCTCTCCCTGCTCCTCCCCTGTTCACGCTCTGTCTCTGTCTCTCTCTGTCTCTCTCTCAAAAATAAATAAACATTAGAAAAAAATTTAAAAAAAGAAAAGAAGGCGGGCAGCCAAAGGAAAGAGGAGAGCCAGGGTCTGAAGAGAAAGCAAAGACAAGCAGTACAGTCAATGTCTCCCCTTCTACGACCGGTTAGAGTGACGCAGAACTTGAAATTAAGAAGAAGGATCCACGGAGAAAGAAAAATGGCATACGTCGAGGAGGAAACGGTTAGGGCTTTGAAAAATGATAACACATTTCTTCTTACCTGGTTTGCTCAAGAGAAACACTTGAGCTATTTATTTATTTTGTTAAATTTTTCCTCTGGGACCGCCTCAGTGTTGAAAAACCTAGTGATGGGTGGGAGAAGCTGTCCACGAGCTGTGGCTTGGCTGAGGCGTGACCCAAATCTAACGCTGGCTTTGGAAAGCTGTCACGGGACGTTTGTGGGAGGGCGTGGCCCTCAGACGTAGCTGATGAGAGCAACGGGTACTTTTCAGGGACCATGAACATGGGGTTTGGAATTAAAGACACCTGGATTTCACACCTGTCTCTGCTTCTCCCCACCCCCGGCTTTACACAAAGACACCTGACACAGGACCATGTCTACGTTTAAGGTGTGTGCGTGTTAATTTGAGACACTTACATACTGCAGTGATGCTCACCACAGCTCAGCTAACCTCCCCCCAGTCATCGCTTCATTACAATTTCTTTTCTGTGGTGAGAACATTTAAGCTCTGTTCTCTCAGCAACTTTCAGCTTTATAATATAGTACTATTAACGATGATCACCATGCTGGACATTAGATCCTAGAACTTATCAGTTTTAGAACTGGAAGCGTGTGCCCTTGGACCAATAAGTTTCTATTTCCTCAACTCCCCAGCCCCTTGCAATCGCTGTTCTAGTCTTCGCTTCTTACACGCCACCTTGGATAGACCATTAGCTTCTTTCTCTATGCCTCAGTTTCCTCATCTGTAAGATGGAGTCATTGGGGAAAGCACTTAATTAATATATGCCCCCAAAGGGTTATGATGTGGATGCAAGGGTAACTTATTCATCCAGTACCACGGAAGCATTATCTGACCCGTAAGTATTCACTTCTGCGGCCATTAATGCATGTCGTGTATTCAATTACTCTGAGTTTCAGTTCTGAAGGAGATATATATATATATATATATATATATATGTATCTGTATCTCCATATATATATATATGTATCTCCATATATATATATATCCATATATATATATCTCCATATATATATATATATATATATATATATATATCTCCACATATATATATATCTCTCCATATATATATATGTATATATATATATATATATCTCTCCATATATATATATGTATATACATATACATATATATATCTCCATATATATATATATGAGAGAGAGAGATGGATGGAGATATATATATATATATATATATATATATATATATATATATAAATGTATGTATTTTACTCTCTGATTACTTGATGGATGGTTTCATATAACATTTTCCTCTTCTAAAAAAAGCCTGGAAATCTCTTGGTAATTATCTAATGCTATTGTGGCATACACTGCCAACAAATCTTAGAAAAGAAATTCGTTGTTAATGAGTTACAGACATCAGTTTGGGAAATGTGCTTCATCCAGCCATTTCTAACATGGTGGCATTTTCTTCTGTGCAGTGAATACGGAGAGATGGCCCCCACCCCCCACTTGACCGGATTGAGCATGAATGTACTCCAGGGCCAGAAGGCTATCCAGCTCTCTTCTCACAGGAAAACATTGAGGTGCGAATGAGTTGACTGCCTTTCCCAGTGTTAAATTCTATTCAAGTACCAGGTCCTGGGTGCCATGTCATTGGAATATCACTTCCCCCATTTGGAGCATGGGCATTTTTGTCTCATAGATTTGTGGCATCCTAGGTGACCTTGGGGAAGACCGTCCCCACCTCAGAGGGACGAGGGAGATGGGGGAACTTCCTCCTTGCTCCTCTCTGCCGTGGGGGAAGCTCCAGAAGATTCCTCACCTGAATGCTTGCTCCTGCTCTGTCTCCAGTGAGCACATGGTCTGCACACTCCTTCCACTCTGGAATCACACCGTTCTATTTGGAATATTCTCTGCAGGCCCCCACCTTTCCATTTTGCCGTCTCTCTTGTGGTTATCAATTTCCCCGCTGCCCCCTCAGGATTATTTGGATAGGCCCTCCTCAACCTGCCTCTTTACCCGACTGTTTATTTATCATTTTGAAAGCTTTCTCCTTATTGGGCACTCTGGTCTTCCCAACACATCTGACCGCACCGACCTCTTCTGCCCCTTCCTGTTTAGAACACCTGGAATGAATTCCAGCTGCAGAGACCCCGGCCACTGCTCACTGCCCCACTTACCTCCCAGATTTTCTGCGGCTTTGTCACATTTATGCTAATTGTTGGATCAGCATTTCATATGGATAGTGACACAGGAGTGATGACCCAGTAGCAATTGCTCTTGTCTCTGCCCCCCCTTATCTCTCTCTTCCTCTTTCCCCCTCTCTCTTTCCCTCTCTGTA
Organism: Panthera onca; assembly: GCF_046562875.1. NCBI lineage: Eukaryota > Metazoa > Chordata > Mammalia > Carnivora > Felidae > Panthera > Panthera onca. Next base: position 2,781,780 of record NC_138339.1, on the reverse strand, counting down.
TTTCTCTCTCCATCTCTCTCTCTCTCTCCTCTCTCTCTCTGTGTCTCCCCCCTCTTTTTGTCTCTGCCTCTCCCTCTCTTTCTCTCCCCTTCTCTCTCTGTGTCTCTGTCCTCTGTCTTTCCACTTCTCTCTCCCTCTCTCTCTCTCTCTCTCTCTCCCTCTTTCTCATGACTTTTGCTCTATTAGAGTTGCTAGTGTCTGGGCTCCTGTAAGGGGTTGCTGTTGTTGACTGTTTGTGTCTTTGCTTTGTTTTATTTGCAGAAACTGCTGAAATCTGTTTTAAATTATCTCAAGAAAAGTTGGTCCTGCCTCAATTCACGTAGCTGTTAGCCTAATCGATACATATGTAATTAAAAAGCTGCCTGGACGAGGTTTTGGTCTGTTGAAGCTTTTCGTTCCAAACACAGCAGAACAACAACAACACCAAAAAAGTTTAATCTACTTTCTCCAAAGTCACAGCAGGTCCCAAACACCACAGAATGAGCCCCAGGTTTGGCGGTCCCACCCAGGCCATACCCCCGCACTGGAGGCTGGTGGCCACCTTCCTGAGCTGCTCTACCCCAGGTCCTGCTAACAGGCTGCTCTCTCATATCAGTGAAGTCTGTTCTTCGCTCACACTGCACATGTTAAACTTGAGCTTTTAAAATTAATTTTCACCTGGACCTTCTGCTACTTTGGGACATAGATTAACAGTTGATAATGTTACTATAAACACATCTACAAATCTCTTCTTAGGGTGATTATTTCATTACCATTTAGGTGAACCCGTGCATATATAAAGTAATTAAAGTGATCCTATGTTTATAATTACACTGATAAGGTTTAATGCCTCAAACACATTTTGTAGAGTGTGTTAACGCGTTGACCTTAAGTGGAAGTGTTTTATGTTAAGCTTGGGAAGCGAAGTTCTAAAAACGCTCAACCCATGCGTTCATTCATTGAATAAAGTAGCAACGTGATGTTGGAGAGTGTTGGTAGGGAAGATGGCCAGAGGGCGTGGGGACCCAAAGGACAGGAAAGAGTCGTGAATCATTGTGCTCCCAGGACAAACAACTGCGTGAAAGACCATGCTTCCTCCGGAAATATTCAGAGAATTCTAAGATAAACTGTTTCAGGGACCAAGATCCAGCCAGCAATGATGACTTTGCATGGAGACCTCCATTCTTTGGTCTCCAAGTGTTCCCTGAAGCCCGTCGGCCTTAGAAGGCAACTGTACTTGAATACAATGACCTGACACGAGTGAGTTTTGAAATGCAGGTGTGCAGCAGGAATTAACCATGTGTCTTGAAGGAACTGGTGAGTGGCCTTTGTCAGGTGTCACCGGCCGCCTTGATATGACCCAAATCCCATCCATCCTTGTTTCTTAGGGGGCCCTGCCCTGCTCCTCCGATACCCTACCCAAGAAGCACAAAGGATGGACCCTGACTGGAGTACCCCAGACATTTGCAGCTGCCATTGGAGGACGACAGAGGTGAGTGTAGGTGGGCTGCAGAGGCTGGGAGCCCACCCACCCTCCATCCACTGTGGTCTGCAGGGTAGGACCTGCTGGGAAAAGGAGGGATGGAACCCACGTTACCCTCGCTGCCTGAATGACTGGAACATCTCTCTTGTCCCCCTAAACTCCCTCTTCTCTTGGACAGGCCTGGAGCTTCCCCACCCCCCACCATGGTCCCCAGTCTTCTCAGTGTCCAGGGACCCCCTTTCTGTCATCAGTCTTCCCCCTCTGCCTCTTCACGGTCTTTGGGTGTCACTCATACCCAACACTGCCCTTGAACGCCCTGCGTTCCTTCCAATCCAACTTCTTTACCTTGCCATTCTCTACCCTAAGAATGATCTTTTTCTATCTCTCTTTTTCCCTGGGCTCCAACAATTTAAATCCATAAACACAGAGAGAGGAAGCCTGCCACCTCTGCAGGGACTGCTGGGAAACGGTCCTAACTCTGCAGCAGTGACGACTGTTAAAGTGGCCCTTGATGAAGGAATAGGAGGAGAGCCACCGGAGTTGGGGCCGGAAGCGCAGAGCCCCTGCATCCCCGGGGGAGGAAGCCAGGACCAGAGGGCAGGCATGCCCCAGGTACTGTGCTGAGCCGTTGTACACACACCGGTGTGACTTCTGCGGCTCCAGAGGCTTCGTGAAGGGAGATCTCCCTTATCTGTTCTTGCCTGCCTCCCTCTTCCCTATGGAGGAGGAAAGAGCTAGCTGTTGGTGGATCTGGGGAAGGATCCAGGTGTGTGCAGCTAGGATCTCCTCCCCTTTCCTCTGAGTCCACCTATGGGAGCAGGTGTGGTATCCCTGGGAAGTACAAGTGTTCCAGAATGTGCTTGGATGTGTAGGGACATTAGTGGTGAATGGCCACACCTGGTGTGCATGTGCCTGTGTGTGCGGGTGTGCATGTGTGCACGTGCGAGTTGGAGGGAGAGCCTGCTGTCCCCCTGCTTTGTTCCTTATGGATGGGTCGTTTGGTCAGTCCGAGGTGTAGCCTTCGGATGGGTATTGAAGATGTAGGCAAATAGTCCCATGTTGACTTACCTGTAATAAAGGTGGTCTTTTGGTCCCCCATCTGGAGTATTCTTTTTATTTCCTAGTTGGTTTAGAACTTATGCGAAGACAAAGGATGCCATTTATTGGGACCGCCTTGGGCCTGGGCTCAAGGTGGCAAAAAATAAAAGCTTTTCCAGTAATTTAAGACACAGAACTTGCTCTCAGACAGGGTTTGGTTTCAGATTTCTGCCTCCAAGTCTGATGAACATGGAAACAGCCTGAATCAGGTAGCACCAAGACAGAAGGGATAGCATCACAAAATGTCTCTATGAGGACACCATCCCCGTGTACACATTGTATACAGAATTCCCACAGACTGAAGCATCAGAATCCCAACATGTAAAAAATTCAAAACAAAAAACACAAGCATTCACTGAGAACAGGAGCCTGAAGAAAAAATGAACAGCACCATTTGCCCCAAAGAACCTCAGATAATTGAAAGGATATGAAGAGGTACAAACTTCTCGGGGCACCTGGGTGGCTCAGTCGGTTAAGCGCCCAACTTCAGCTCAGGTCACGATCTCGCGGTCCGTGAGTTCGAGCCCCGCGTCGGGCTCTGCGCTGACAGCTGGGAGCCTGGAGCCTGCTTTGGATTCTGTGTCTCCCTCTCTCTCTGCCCCTCCTCCGCTCATGCTCTCTCTTTCTCTCTCTCTCTCAAAACTAAATAAGCATTAAAAAAAATTTTAAACAGAGATACAAACTTCCAGTTACAAAATAAATAAGCCACAGACATGACAAGTACGGCATAGGGAATGCAATCAGTGATGTAGTAGTAACGTCTGGGGACTGAAGGACACTACATGTACCACCCTGAGCAATGGACAGAGCTGTTGAGCCACCTGTTGTGCACCTGTAACTAACCCAATGTTGTAGGGCAATTATATTTCAATTAAACAAAAACAGATAATCTAATCATCGCATCTATACTATAAAATAATTAATTTGAAGATGGACTAAGAATAATATTTACAAATTGAGTTGTAAGTTTGAAAAGTGAACTAAATTCTATCTCAACACTAAGGGAATTTGAGAGTGCACCGAAGAGAAAGGCTAGAAGTCAAAAATGTGTTTGATGAAATTAAAACTCAGTGGATGCAGTGGGTGAAACAGCAGATTACACACAACTGAAAAGAAAGTTCATGAAATGAAGGTATTTACTGACTAAATCACCTGGAATTCAGGACAGAGAAAGCAAAAGACGGAAAATATGAAAGAATGGCAGGTAGAATGAGATCTAACGCAAGTGTGACTGGAGTTTCAGAACGCAGGGAAAGAGAATGAGGGAGAAGGAATATTCAGAAAGTTCTGTAATTAAGAATCTAGGATTCTTCTAATTCAGGAAGAAGAAACAACCTGAAGCAAGATAAATTAAAAACTAAACACAAGCATAGACATACTGCAATAAAACATCAGAGCATTAATGTCTGAACAGATCTTAACAGGAATCACAGAGAGATCCAGGGGTCAGAAGGGTGTGGGGGCGGGGGGTGGCGGCTTAATAAAGAACATGATGACTAAATTATAAAAATGAAAAAAAAAAGGTCCTAATTTTCAGTGGACATGTATCTATGGTCATGACACCGTGATTTAGAACAGGAAATATAGATTAGTCGTCCTTCCTGGCACAGAGTTCCTAAAACCCTTGGAATCGCTTAAGTGACAATACCCACAGAAGTGAAAGAAATATCTTTGGTTCTTTATAACAAGCCCTTTTCAGCTGCTCTTGAGTTTACATCAGTGAGGTGACTTTGGGAAACAGGTGCCTATATAACCACTGGGTGGGGACCAGTTGCCAAGGGAACCAGCCAGGAGTGGAGGGTGGGGACTCCTAGCCCCGACCCCATCACCACCCAGAGAGGGGAGAGGCGCTGGCGTTGAGGGGATCACCAACCACCAATGATTTAATCAACTGCGCCCAGGTCAGGAAACCTTCACAGAAGCCATAACTGAAGGAATTTGAGAGTTTCCTCGTTGTTGACGGCATGAAGGTGCAGAGAGAAGGTTCGCATAGAGACCCCTGGAAACTCAGGGCCCCTCCCACACCCCGCACTCCTGAATCTCTTCCATCTGGCTATTCCTGAGGTGCATCCTTTATAAAACCCAGTGATAGTAAGGAAAGCGCTTTCCTGAATTCTGTGAGCTCTTCTGGCAAATCGCCATTCCTGGGGAAGGGGTCCTGGGAGCCCCCAACGTATAGATGGCTGGTCATGAACATGGGTGCCAGCTGGACTTGGAGCTGGCATCTGGGGTTGGGGAGCCTTATGCGGGGTCCGTGCTAACTCCGCTGAGTTAGTGTCAGCACTGAGTTGAGTTGTAGGATGCCCGGCAGATGTCTGGAGAGCTGAAGTGCTGGGCATGGGGGAAAATCCCGCGCACCTGAGGTCAGAAGGGCTTTGAGTGTAGAGGGTAAAACGGTGAGGTGTCTTTGTTTTTGTTTTTGTTTTTGTTTTCCCAGGGTGTTACAGGTGAAATTGTTATTTTAAATCAAGGGCTCAGTTTCTTCTTCAAGGATGAAGAGTCTGGGAGAACATTCTGAACCGCCCCTTTGGGAGGAAGGTGCTGTGCTCAGGGTGTGTGAGGCAGTGCGTGTCTGGACCAAGCAGAGGGGGTGGGTGAGGGCAGGAGTAGGGGGACGAGGACATGAAGGGACAGCCAGGAGAGGCCTGGAGACAGAGTGAGCCAGAGCGGCACCAGGAACTGAACTCAGTGGGAATTCATGACTATCTGGGGGGCCGACGGACCACTTACCAGTCGGCCCCCAGTCTCGATCTGTGGCTTTGCTAACAGATATACCCCTTTCTTTCCCTAGAACCTCTCTCCGTGCCATGATACATGTTTTCCCAATCCGGGAAGGGGGTGAATTTCACCCCAGGAGAGATGCCGGAAAAAAAGATACTTGTCCTGAGGCCTCAGTCCAGAGGCGGATAGGGACACATAAAACCCTAGAATGCCACAGAACAGAATCAGACTTTTGAAAAGGCAATCCCCTGGCCTGTGCTATCAATGGCACCTGCAGAGTTACCACTGTGGCCCGACATGGGCACACCTCAGTTCCAACTAGGCCAGTGCAGAGTTTTATGTTTTACAAGGTGCATCCTGTGAAAGAGAAGAATATCACTGAACCCCTGTCGTGTGTTAGGAACCATATTGCTGCCATATTACAGAAGGAAAAAATGGAGCTTTAGAGAATTAATTGCATGTCTCCATAGCCTGTCTAAAACGTTTTCAGGGATGATAAATTGGAATCAATCAATAAATTGGATCAATTTACTGGAGAGGGCAACATGGAGTCAGGGAAGAATTTGCCCCCCGCACCCCCCCCCCCCACCATGGCAATTCAGCACCTCTGCAACATGGTTGCCCTTGATCTCTACTGAAGATTACGTTTCTTTAAAAATGTGAAAAAAAAAATGAGAGGTACTAGAAAGTCCCTTAGGATCATTCCCAGGAGGGTAGGTCATTCAGGGGTTACTTTTTGAGGAAGGACTTCCAAATACATGTGTGGGTCCTTGGAGCCATCAAGATGGGCAGCCTCACCTGGGGCCGGTCAGTAGTTCCAAATGCACTACTATGCAAGTGGTCTATTTGGAGCATTTAAGAAGAAAAGCTGCCACCTCTCTGGAAGAAGGTGGTGAGTGGTCTCACCAATGCCCCAAGGAGCTACATCTGCGAAACCCTTGCCGCTGGCCCCTGCTCGGTGTTGGTTTCTAGACTCCATGAAGGACGTGGTACCCAAGGAAATCCCAAGAAGGACATGAAAATCTCATCTACCAACAGAAATTCAGAGAGTGCTTTAGTTCCCCAAGTGCCAAGGGATTGGAAATAACTTACACACACAGAAACTCGCCAACGTTGGAAAGCCAGAGGGCACCCTTCCCTGCCACAGTGAGGAGATCCCAGGTCTTGAAATCTAATTCAACTGGAACATCACTTCCTCCATGAAACAATCCTCCCCCGCCCCCCAGCTTACAATACTGCCCTCCGTCCTCATAGAACTTTGTCCCTGCTCCTCTACAAGCTGCCATCTCTGTGTGCTTCTTATTTCAGATATGAGGGGGAGTTCCTTGAAAGCAGGTGCTGTTCCACCCCCTACCCCCCGGAACAGCACACAGAGATTTGATGGGTGCTTGCTTGCTGGCCGAAGGGGTGAGCCTGTAGAGAAGAAAGATGGAGGTTCCAGAGGAAGAGACCAACCGGATGAGTAGCCTTTGGAGTATTTTTAAAAAGGAGATTTGACAGCTCAAAGAGATCCTCTCTGAATTGAATAATTGCTTGGGAATTCTTTTGTTCTTCCACATCTCTGCAAAATTAAAGGTTTCTGCAAGCAATTAATGAGCAAATAATTCCTCGATCGCTGACCATAGCTGCTTGAATGTCTGAAACATTCGTCGAGCCCTTGGTTGTTTTTCTTCTGGCTGCCAGTGGTAACTTCTTAAGGACACTTAAAAGTCATTTCTAGCCAAGGGCTCCATTTTATCCTCCCAGAATAGTATGAGAGAAGCCTGAGAAAAGTCACATGAGGGATCTACCCAACCTGGGAAGCTTCGACATCTGGCCATAGTCACACGCTGGGTTAATCCAATTATATGGGAATGGTAGTTTTTAAAGAAAACAAAATTCATGCTGAGTTTTGGCAGAGCACTTATCCCAGTAGATGAGAGGCTCCTTTCTAGAAATCACTGGCCCTGGTCATGTAAGTAATTGAGTTTAAATAAACTGGTGCTTTGGAGGTGAACAGTTCAGTTGGCACATGGTGCTGTTTGACAGCGATGTTTCGTGTAATTGGGAGGGCACAGACCCCCCGAGAGTGCTTAAGCTCGCGCCGGGGACCCCGATTCTCTGGCTGCTAGTTGACGGTCCTTGTTATCTTTGCTGCTATGACTCCTCTCCAAACTTATAAATGCTATTACCTGGAGGCCCAATTCTGACTTATTCTCATTTGGCACAGCTACGTGAGGTCCTGGAAATGCCCAACTGCTGATTCTAACCAAGAGAGAGCTTCTGGGGGCGGGGTGGGGTGGTGGGGTGGTGGTGGCTTCCCCTCCCCCAACTCTTCAGTCCCAGATAATGTCATCATTATGTTTCCAGAGGAAGATGTTCTCCCCAACTTTCACAGAAAGATTGAGTCAACAATTAGATTTGTTAAGTTATGCATTTTATTTTAGAAAAGTTTTACATTTATAAAAAAACCCTGCAAACTTAGTATAGACAGTTCCCATGTGTCGATACTCGCATTCCTTCATATCTAACATCTTTCCTTCATATGCTCCAATATTGGGGGTGCCTGGCTGGCTCGGTGGGTTAAGCATCCCACTTCGGCTCAGATCATGATCTCATGGTCCATGAGTTCGAGCCCTGCGTCGGGCTCTGTGCTGACAGCTCAGAGCCTGGAGCTTGCTTTGGATTCTGTGTCTACCTCTCTTTCTGTCCCTCCCCCAGTTGTGCTCTTTCTCTCTTTCTCTCTCAAAAAATAAAGATTAAAAAAAAACATATTAGTACATAACGGTTAACTAAATTCCATAGTTCACACAGATATCTTTCGTTTTCCACTAATATCATTTTTGTGTTCCAGCATCCCATTCTGGACGCAATATTTTACTTAGTCAGTGCATCTCTCTAGGCTCCTCTTGGCTGTGACAGTTTCTCAGACTTTCCTTGTTTTTGATGACCTTGACAGTTTTGAGGAGTTCTGGTCAGGTGGATTGTGGAATGCCTCTCTATCTAGATTTGTGGATGTCTTCCTCATGATTAGGCTGGGCTTATGAATTACCAAGAAGAGCACTCATTAGGGTTTACCCCTTGCTGCAAACTTCTGTAGGTTTTGATAAATGCATAATGTCACATGTTCACCATCACCGTGTCGTACAGAATATGCATGATATTTGTAAAAAATCCCGTCTTCACCTATCTGAACTTTCCCACTGCCAGAACCCTTGGCAACCAAGGAATTGTTTGCCATCCAATCTCTATAATTTGCTTCTTCCAGAATTTCATTCAAAGGAAACCATCCATCATGTGCCATTTTCAGATTCCTTTCTTTTACTAACCCATGTGACTCTAGGAATCATCATGTCTTCACATGACTTGACAACTTACTTTTGTTGTTGTTGCCCAATGGTTTCTTTGTTCAGAAAAACAACAATCCATTTATTCATTCCTCTATCAAAAACACCTTGATTGTTCCCAATTTAACATGAGAAAATCCACTATAAACATTTTCATAGAGGCATTTGTATGAACACAAATTTTCAAATTGGTTGGGTAAATTCCTCCAAGTGTGACTGCCGGATTGTATGGCAAGAACAGTTACCTTTGGATGAAACCACCAAGCTGCCTTCTACGTAGCTGTGCCATTTTTCATTCCCATCAGGTGGATGAGAATCCCTGCTGTACCACGTCCTCACCAGCAACCGGCATTCTCCCCGGGTAGGGATGTTTGTGGTTCTGACTGGGGCACGGTGACGGCTTTCAATCCCCTGAGGACAAACCATGTTGAGCTTCTCCTCATATTTTCCATCTGTCTGTGTCCTCTGGTGAAGTTTCTGTGCATACAGATTGCCCATTTCTGTTTTATCAGTTTGGAGTTATAAGAGCTCTGTACGCATTATGGATACAAGTCCTTCGGATATGAGTCCATCAGGTATATTTTCAACAGTCTGTGGCTTCCCTTTTCTTTCTCATAACAGTGCCTTTTGTAGAACAAAAGTATTTCATTTTAATAAATCCTAACTTACCGTTTTTCCTTTTAAGGGTGGTGTTTTTTGCTTGTGTCTAAAAACGCATCACCAAGCTCCAAGTCAGAAAAATTCCCTCATGTCTTTTCTTTGAGAAATGTCAGAGGTTTACATTTTACACCTGAGTCTGTCATCCATTTGGAGTAGATTTTTGTGTAAACTGTGTAAATTCTATATGTGGTTTCTTTTTCCTTTTCTTTGCCTATAATGCCGAGCTGTTCCAGCATCATCTATACAAGAAGTTATTCTTTCTCTATTGAATTACCTTTGCACTTGTATCAAAAATCAGTTGAATATAATTACATGGACCCATTACTGGGTTCTCTCTTCTGTTCTGTTGTTTTGTTGTCCACTCTTTCACTGGTGAAAGGCTTTCTTGCCCACTGTTGCTTGATAATAAACCTTGAGATCAGATGGCTTGGGTTATATGAGTCCCCAGCTATTTTTTCTGTTTCTTCAGTATTGTGTTGGCTCTTTGGGGTTTATTGTCTTCCCACATAAATTGTAGAATGAGTATGTGGATATACACCCACGGGCGCAGGGACATGTTTATTGGGATTACAATGGTATTGAATCTGCACATCAGTATGGGAGGAAATGACAAAAGCAAATCTCCCTGTACCTGAACAAAAAATAGCTCTCCATCTACCTAAATCTCTTTGCTTTCTTCATCAGCATTTTATAGTTTTTCACCCACATAATTTGATAGTTTTATCCCTAAGTATTTCTCCCTTTTTGGTGCTATTGTAAATGGTACTGCTTTTTAATTTAAAATTCCAGTTATTCATTGCTGACATACTGGAAAACAGTGGACTAACGTGTGTTGACTTTGCTATGTTTGCTTATTACGTCCAGGAGTTTTTGGTAAATTTGGAGGATTCTGTAAATCAGTCGTGTCATCTAAAAATGAAACTGGTTTTGTTGTTTTCCTTTCACATCTGTATACATTTTGTTTTTGTTTTGTTTTTTTTGTTTTGTTTTGTTTTCCATATGGTGTTAGCCACAACTTCGGTACAGAGAAGTTGTGTTAGAGGACATTCTTGCTCTGTTTCTGACATTAGGGGGAATAGTCCAGCGTCTCACCATTAAGTATGAGGCCAGCTGGGTTTCATGCTAGTGTTTCCTTGTGTCCTTCATCAGGCTGAGGAAGTTCTCTTCTTTCTTAGCATGCTGAACGATGGGTGTTAGATTTTGCCAAATCCTTTCTCTACATTAATTGGCACGTTGACGTGAGTTTGCTACGTTAGTCTATTGCTTATGTGGCTTACATTAATTGATGTTTGACTGTTGAACCACACTTGCACACCTGGAATGAATCCCATTTGTTTGTGATGCAGTATAAGCTTTATTGGTCTTTCCAAGGAATGTTTTAAATTGTATCATTTTTCTCTATTGTTTTCTTATTTATGATTTCATTGATTTCTGCTTTAATTTTTATTATTTTGTTTCTTTTGCTTTTTTGAAGGCTTAAAATATTCTATTTCTCTGGACTCCTAAAATTAAAGCTTACGTTTTTTTTTTTTAATTTTATATCATCTTCTCTTCTAGATGATCTCTTCTCTTCTAGATAGATCGGTGTGGGGGAGACGACAGATGATAGGTAGGTAGATAGATAGATAGATGATAGATACGATATATACATACAGTATATCAAATTCTCTTTAAGTTCTGTGTTTGTGTCATGCCACACACTTTGATCATTGTATCTTCATACTTATTTAATTCAAAATACATTTTTCATTTCTGTTAAGACTTCTTACTTGACCCATACGTTATTTTGACAGATATCATTAAATTGTTAATAATAATTGGGGAATTCCGACCATTTTTCTGTTATTTATTTCTAATTTGATTCCATGTGTTCTGAGAACATTGTACGATTTTCAGTATTTTAAATTTGTTAATGTGTGCTTGTGACACACATATGGTTCTCCGTGGTAAATAATGCATCTCAGCTAGAGAAGAATGTGTATTCTGCGGTTGTTTGATGGAGCCTTCTATGAAAGTCAATTAGGAAAAGTGGATTAATTGTGCTATTTGCATCATATGTGTCCTGAAAGGTTTTATTTCTGCTTTGATCTCCCTATTTATGAGAGAGAGGTGTTAAAATCCTCAGGTATCCTTTAATGCTATCAGTTTTGCTTTATATATCTTGATATCTTGCTGCTGGGTGCATCCAGATAGAGGATAGACCCCTTTATCCATGTGTAATATACATCTTTATCCTTGATAAATAGCCTTGTTCTCAAATCTCCTTTACTTGTATTTAAAACAGCTTCTCCAACTTTTTTTTTTTTTAATTAGTGTTAGCCTAGTATATTTTTCTCTATTCTTTTACTTTTAACTTTGCTATGTCTTTATATTTAAAGGTGGGTTCTTAGACTAAAAAACCTGGGGGGAGGTTTAAATCCATTCTGGCAATCTCTCTTTAATTCATCTAACTAAACCATTCACATTAAAATGGTAGTTGTTGAAGTTGGATAGATTTTTCCCAAATGTGTAATTAATGTCATTTGCTGTATTTGTTCTTTGTTAATTTCTTCCCATCTTTTCTGTCCTGCCTGGTTTTAATTGAACATTATACTATTCCATTTCCTTTCCTCTCTTAGCATTTTATCTTTCTTATATTCCTTCTTAAAAACTTTTTTTTGTGGTTGGTCACAGTTTCCAATATGTATTTTTAAATAATCTAAGAGATTTTAAATGTGAATCAAAGTACATATTGCCATATTTAAAAAAGTTAAGTCATATATATATATATATATATATATATATGAACATACAAATAGGAAGGATTTTATATATTTTTCTTGTATGTTTGCATGTATTTTTATAAGAACATGACATGAAATATAGAACACATGTTCCAGATGTGAATGGAAACACACCCACAGACACTTTAGCAATCAAACTAAGAAAGAGATGAAAAGGAAGAGGTTATCATTACTATTTTGCTGTGTTTGTTCTTTACATTATTTCACTATTGCTTTAAATACATATTTAGTTAAATTTATATAATTCTAGTGGAAATAAATGTAGCCTGTTTTATTTTCCAAATGTTATATGAAGTACATTTTGAAAATAACTTTTTTTCTTCTTTTCTTTATAAAGTGTAAACTTTATAAAAACAGGGCCTATATTTATATCTTTCTCAAAGCTGTATTTTGAATCCGAATGACATAGAGACCATCTAATAATTACTTGTTAAATGTAGGTTTGAGTGAATGAATTAGTTAATAAATACTCGAGAGAAACATGGGCAGAGTGTGCTAATAAATATAACTTCATATTTTTCCTGGAGATGCACCTCTTGCTATCTGAGACTCAACATCTTATAATATACGTATTTTTATTTACATGTTTTGTGCCCAGTGATAATATGAGAATATTTTATAATGACATTCCCAAATGTCACACACATTTAAAAAAAACTTTTTTAAATGTGTATTTATTTTTGAGAGGGTGGGGGAAGGGACAGAGAGAAAGGGAGACATAGAATCAGAAGCAGGCTCCAGGCTCTGAGCTGTCAGCACAGAGCCTGACGGGGGGCTCAAACTCTCCAGCCATGAGATCATGACCTGAGCCGAAGTCAGACGCTCAACTGAATGAGCCACCCAGGCGCCCCAAGACACATTTTAAACAAAACAGTGTGTTAGAAAACTATGGGTTACTTTCACAAGACAATTAGTCTTTCAGCAAACTCATGTTTAATTTATTGGAAAAGTGTGCTGTGGTTACAGAACAAGACAGGCTTTCTCAGATGCACCTGTGCTGACAGGCATCACTGCATCTTGGGGTAGAGCACTCTCTCCTCATGTGTCTATACTGCCTGCTTTCCCACTGTGTGTTTTGTAGTTAGGTCTTATTTTTGCCTAGTTCTTGTTTGAAAAACTGATAAAACAATTGTTAAGAAAAGAGGGAGCTAAGCAAGACAATTGATTATAATAAGCAAAGAGGATATTATTGCAAGCAAGTAGCTGTTAACCATATTAACTGGACACCAGGAACGAATGTTTTAAGCATTCTGTATCCTAATATGATACTTTAATTGTGTCTCTGCTGTGTTTTATAATATTAATTGCACGTTTGGGACTGATGTGTCATACACTGTGATTTTTCTCATGTGCAATATTTGGAAATAGATTCCTCATTAGCATTTAGAAGAATGTCTTATTGTTAGGAATGAATTATGATACTAAGTGAGGGTGGAGAGGAGTGTCTTGTATATAGTTTTCTTAAAACACATGCTGGAAAGTTAGAGTGGATTCAGGGCCAAGGCTAGCCCATAAGGCCTATTCTCTATGGATTGGGAAGGGTCAGGGCTTGACCAGTGGACTGATTTGCACCCCTCCTTCCATCAGACAATGGCTCCCATATCCTGCACATAGCATGCACTGGCCCCGAGGAGGAGAAGGGCCAAGGTTGTTAGATCCCACACTAGGTGCTTTTCAGATGAAACCACTTAGTTTTGATGTCATGGGCCAATGAGGTAGGCACCGTCATCCGAATGTCACAGACCTGAATAATGAAGTTAGACAGGTCTGACAAAGTGCCCAAATCTGCATGTCTAGTCAGTGGAAGAACAGGGACCCAAACTCAGGACTGTCTGACATGGAACAACTCTCCATGAGAGAGTTGTCCAAATAAGACAAGGAGAGAAAATGAGAAAGAGAGAGAGAGAGAGACTGCAAACTCCAGAGATTAGTCAATATCCTATGTGCTTCCTGTGAGTAGGACATAAGAAATAAAGGATTAGTGATTATCAAAGAAAAATAACTAAGGAATGACAGGAAGTGGCCATGTATAGAAAGGTTAGAAAAATAACTAAGGAATGACAGGAAGTGGCCATGTATAGAAAGGTTAATTAACCTTTATGGAAGTCCATTAACCTAAAGTGAACTGGTAAGGAGAGTAGATAGCGTCTGATTGAGGGAAAGAGAAGAAAGAAGTGATCTGTGACTTTGTTAAAGATAAGATGCTTGCAGAAGCATAGAAGACACCTTCACATTTTTGCCTTCAGCTTGCCAGTGGCCAGAAAGCAAGCTCTAGTCATATAATGCTAATCCGTTTATCCAGATCAATGTTTCCAGGGAAAGGAGAAGAAGGCTAAGATGGGTGACGAGTGGAATGGTCTTCAGGAGAGAATGACTCCAAGGAGACATATAGGCAACCATATGCACTTTGGAAGAAGACAGAAGGGAGGTGATCTCCTCACTACCCCCAAGAGCAGAGCCATATCCTTGGAGCAAATTCAGTTTAACCAACCTCACTCAAGAGACAAATACACTAACACCCAAGTAGACTCCTGAAGTCATGGTGAAGACTGGTACTGTTAATAGGACCCGGTCACCTCTGCTCTAGACAACCCATTCTGTCCCTGTGGGAAATAATGTGAGCAGCCGGATTATAATCCAGATGCAAGAAAGCAATCAGGGAAGGAGCACAGAGGTGTCACTTGAAGATTCTCTGCACCAGCTGCTCCTGAAAGGCTGTGTCCTTCTTCCTCACTTGATGCCTTCCCCGGGGCATCTCTTCTGATGTGCTCTCCTCCAGAAGCACCAGGATGGTCTCCACACCCACCAAACCTTGCTTTGTTTTTTGACATTTTATAGGACAACCAGCACCCCCCCCCCTGACACACACACACCCACACATGCTAGTCTTGCCCAGCAACACCTGGGAGAAAAGCTTCATAAGTCCTCCCACCCACCGCCCCCACAGCTGGCTCAGGTGGTTTGGACATGTCTCCCGGTTCTTCCTGTGCCTGGAGAAGCGACTCCCAAGTCCTCCCTGACGCATCCTGCGCTTCAGTGCCCTGCAAAACACTTGATACGTAGGAGATCCCATAAATATTTAGATGATTCAATCAACTAAATTGTGAGGTACTAACAGAACTTCAATAACTACCATAGAATCAAAGTGAAGAAGCACAGCTCAGAAGGGACACAACCCTGACTTCACTGACCCGCTGAGGTCACAGCATGGACAGGGTGCTCATGCCAATGTGGCCAGCCTTTGTCAATTTGCAAACCTTTGCTCCCACATTGTCTCCCACCTGAGTCTCTATTATTCACATACTTTTTTTTTGCAATATACATTTGCCCTGCACTGACTGTATTCCCCAGTGACCCATATGTTGAAGCCCTGATGCCCAGTGTGAAGGGACTGGTGGTGGAGTCTCTGGGGGTAGTCAGGGTTACATGAGGTCATGAAGGGGAATCCTGATGAGGTTGGCATCCCTAAAAGAACAGACAACAGAGAGCTCTCCTTCTTCCCCACATGAGAACACAACAAGAAGTCACCATCTGCACTGTGGAGGAGGGCTCTCTCTAGGACCCAACCCTAGGAGCCCCCTGACCCCCAACTTTCAGCCTCCAGACTATGAAGAATAATGTCCATTGTCTAAACCACACATCTGTGGCATTTTGTTTAACAGCAGCTTGAGCAGACCAAGACAATATTCCCTTCTATTTTTTTTTTTATTATTTACAAGTATTGAGTATTTTTCCAAATCACCATATGCCTAAGTTACTTCATTAACGAAACTTACACTTCTGGGATATGAGTGTCACATGACTAGGGAATTAGCTCTCATTTACTAACTTAACCCATGACCTGCTTGGTCCGAAACTGAGTCAGTGCATCATTTGCACAAAAATGATGTCAATGAAATAATGGCCTGTTCTAATAGTTCACATAATACATCATAATTTTAATTTTCTTTGAGGTGTTACTTGTGAATATTCAGTTCAAAAGATTACTCAAATTAAATGTAGAAATGCATGTCTCTTCCCCAAAGAGTGTCTCCCATCCACGTCCCTGTGTCTGGGGTGCTCCCCAGCAGGGGTGTGCTGGTGTAAGGTGACTGGGTGCTCAGGGCCCCGCCCACCCCAAGGTAGCACCTATCTGGAGACAAGTATCATTATTTAGGGCATGATCACCCACCCCTCACCTCTACCTGGCCTCTGTTTTGCATCCCTGCACTGATAGTCTGGATCACCCACCATTCCCAGGCTGGGATGGAGACCTGAACTCAACACGATGTAGCACACAGCAGAAATAAGAAAGGAAGCTCTTCCTGAGACTCACATATTGAAGACGGGGAGCCCGAACTTCACAGAAAAAGACCTGTTGATTTTGGTTCCCCTCAAACAACTTGGGTCAACAACACAAGGTGACTTTGAAAAAGGCAACGGCTTCCAGTCATAGAGCAAGAAGAACCATTTCTTGAGCTAACAGCATCACAGGACATGAAGATTCTAATTACTTCGGTCGCATTAACAAGGGACTCAACGTCCTAGGCTAGTGCACAGTGCTCAGGGAGATGTGGGACAGCAGGGTGGGTGGGGAACGTTTGACCTCTGAGGCCCCCTGCAGGACCTTTGGCCAGCTGTGTCCTGGGCAGTGTTCTCTGTCTTCTGGAAGGAAGAGGGCAGAGACTTTTCTCTGAATCAGCCCAAAAGCCAAAGGGGGGAAATGGGAGGTTTTGGGTATCCTTCAGACAAGTGAGGGCAAACACTGAAATCAGGGAGTTGTGGGCTGGTGCTGTCTATCTGTGGGCAGAGGCTGGGAGTGGTGGGTGATCCAGACTATCACTGGGGGGATGCGAAACAAGGACCCAGCTCTGGTCTCGAGTAGGCTCTGGGCACTATTTTTCTTTCTGCTGACCCAATGGTGTATTCTGCTCTTGCACCATGGCCCCCCAAGGGGTCTTTCTTAAAATCCTCTTACTTTTCCCAACAGTTTTATCGAGGTGAAATTGACGTACAAAGAACTGCACAGATTTCACATGTATCTTGTGATGAATTTGGATGCAGGCAAGGACACTCGGGACCCCATCACCACCATCAAAGGAAGAGACGTACCCAACCCCTCCCAGACTTCCCTGTGTCCCTCTGGTTTATTGTTTCGTTTTTTCTGTTCTCCTTTTTCTTTCTTTCTTGTTTTTAATGCAATAAGAACACTCGACACAAGATGCATATCTTTCTAGCAAAGTCTGAAGGGAATGTCAGAAATGAAAGTGGCCAGCAGTTCTGGAAGGGTGAGAGCCTCCCAGCAATCAGGTTGACCTCCATCCACAGCCGAGGGAAGAAGGCGCAGATGCCCCAGGGGAGAAATCTCCTCAAAGGCCAGAACTCCAAGGACGCTGGTGAATGCCAGCTTGCGTCGAAGACCCACCCAACACACGGAGTTCAGAAATCCGTAACTGGATGGCACGTGATGTAGGCGCTGAGTGACCAGCACCCTGTTTGGCATCGGGCACAGTTTAATTTTACCTAAACATCTAGGTGACTTTCAACCACATAATTCCCGGGACAAAGTAATAAATAACCAGGAACTTCTCTGTTTTCTGGACTATCACGAACGTACAATGATGATTATTTTTACAGGTATTATAGAAATTCTAAAATGCTTTCCAAATAAAATGTCTATTTTGTAGACTCTATGAGACCTAGTTTAATTTAAAATTCTAATGATCTGAATGCTTATTTACTGTAATTTATCAATTATAATAAGGGTAGCAAATGAGTTAATTGTATTATCATTAAAACTGACACATGCTATAAAATAAAATAATGATATCTTATGATTTCTAATAATTAAAGATGAAGCAAATCAAGAATCCAAATCCTCCCAAGCTTGGGCTGTAAATATTGACAATAGGGGCACATTTTTCCTCGCTGACTCTGGGAGAGGCTTGTGGTTCTTTGCTCCGAGCGTGGCTCCTTCTATCGAATAAGCCTTATTTGTGTCTTAGATCACAACGCTCCCAAAACCATTTTTCTGACCTTCACATTCGACTTTGATTCTGCATCAACCATTTAAATAGGAAAATAGTAAGCCGGCGTGAGTCAGATAAAGCCTGTACCTGGGCAGATTTGTAAAATGGAAGAAGATGCTGCTGTTTGCCACGGGCATATGGAAGAGATAAAAGTCAGATAAAAGCCTTTTTAAAGACAGAAAAAGCCTCATTTAAAGACAGAATCTAAGGGAAAAGGGGGAAAGGAGAAGAGTGTTGTTGTTTGTTTGTTTGTTTTTTCCTTAAGTGCAAAGAAAAAGTTTTTTAAAGAAAAATAATATGTATTTTCCCTTCCCTGAGCAACCGTCTGCCCTGGTCCTTTCAGATGAATGAAGAGCTTACATGGTGGCACCTTGACATTTTGAAAAGCTGGGGACTCAAGTGGCTGAGCTCTCACGCCAGTCCTGCAGTAGCTGATTCTTACATTTAATGGGATGCGGGGTCATTTCCCAAGAGCTGTTTAGGGGACCTTTGTCGCTTCAAAATGCTATTCTTCCCTCAGAAGTGCCTAAAGCTGATTATTAAGCATGATTCATAAATTCGTCGGAACGTGATCAAGTTAGGTTTATATATTCAGGCAGTGACAGAAAGCAGCCGTGTCTCCAGACGTAGTAAACACTCCCAAATGGATTCTAAGGGGTATTTTTAATTTTTTTCTTGTTTGCTTCCTTTTATTTGTACAGTATCCTTTTTGGAAGAAGAAGGAGGAAGAGGAGGAGGGGGAGGGGAGGAGAAAGAGGACGGGGAGGAGGGGAAGAGGGAGGAGGAGGAGGCGGGGAGGAGGAGGAGAAGGAGAATCCATTTACATGTATTTAAGGATGGGAGACAGAAGGCTGCCCACCCCAGGTGAAACCCGCTCATCTGGGGAGCTGAGGGGACAGGAAACAATGACACATGGCCACATTTCTGACACACTGTCAGCACTGAACACATTTCAGTTTCCTCATTCCATTTATGAGCTTGACTTCCAGGGTGTGGTTGGGGGGCAGTGAGAGCCTCTCCCACATTCGGCCACGGGTTCTTTGCCCCCAACAGCGCCCCACAAGCATGCCTAGCCTAAGGCCAGGAGCATATTCACATTAGAATATTTATGTTACTTGTATTTGTCAGGACAGACAATTATGAAAAACAAATTTGGAGTCCTGTTTATTCTTCCACAGACTACGAGGGAGCAAACAAAATGGCGGCCTTGCCTGGACCGTGGTCCAGGCTGGGGACTTTCCAGGCACTCTCCCCTCATCTAGCCCTGCACGCACACACCGTTTTACTTTATCATGAGCCCCCCGGCTTTTAATCATGAGATACCGCATGTGGCCTGATTCGTTACCAAGAGGCCAGAAAATCTAAAGTCTCAAGTTTCAATTCAATCAGTTGTCCTTCTGAGGCAGAGACTTTCCTCAGCTTCTATCTCTCCCCTGCACTGACTGCGGCACCGACACAGCGACGGCTCACTTTAAGACGAGTTGAAAGTCTCAGTTACCTCAGGGTAAGGTTGTTAGCACAGAAGGGCCACACAAGAGTCTGTGCGATGTTCATCTTGATGGGTCCAGTGTTCATATCGTCTGTAGGATAGAGGCCAGTTGAAGTTGTAAGTTTGGGTGTACAAGTGTCCAGGGACACAGATGCTACCAAGCCAAGAAGATACTGCCGACGACAAACTTTGAAAAACAAGATGCTAAGTTAATAATACCTGTAGAATTCCTTGGGTTGGGAACTCTTTACCTTCTAGTATTCAATTGGCTCCAAGCTCCGCCTGAGACGTTACTTAGCTGAATAACCAAAACTCTGGAAGGAAGTTTCAGAATTTTGTTGTTTCAAAGATAGCGTAAGTATTAATAAAAGGTGGAGGCTTTTGTCTTCCATTTATATCAGGTGTTCTTTGCATACAAAAAGGGAAAGACCAGCACAACGCATTTGTTTATGCATTCTGTTATAATCCTTAGACATGCACTGTTAAATAAGTTATAAGCAGGGGACACCAAGCTGACACGAGCATGTGGTTTTATCCCTCTATGCTGATAAGTGGCTTTTAACAGAAATAAAATTCTTTCAGTGTTGGGATTATGCAGGAACACAGTTCAGTGGTTGTCCTTCAGAGATCAGAACCTCGGTTTTCATCTTGCAGGAGGATGTTCTGGGCGAATTATGTCCCCCCCCCCCCAAATCCGTATGTTGGAGTCCTAGCCCCAGTGCCTTGGGATGTGACTGTGGTTGGAGATAGGGTCTTTGCAGAGGTAATTAAAGAAAAACGAAGCTTTAAAGGTGGGCCATAATTCGATCTGACCGGTGTCCTTGGAAGAAGAGGAGACGAAGGCACAGACCCACGCAGAGGGATGACCACATGAGGCCGCAGGGAGATGGGGGTGTCTACACGCCAAGGGGGCACCCCAGCTCTGCCGACATTCCCATCTTGGACTTCCAGCCTTCAGAACCAGGAGAAAATACGTGTCTGTTGTCAAGCTGCCCAGCCCACGAAATATTGTTACGGCTTCTGAGCAGAGGAATACAGAAGGTAAACGATTTTACCTTTATTTTTTTATTTTGTATTTTTATTTTTTGCAGTTACCCGTCGATCACTTGGGCTACCTGTACTTTATCTTAAGGGTATGCTCATAGAAACCTTGAATCCACAACCCACAGGGAATAGATGCGTGTCCTTTCCGAGACGGTAGGCCCAGAGGCAGAGACTGAAAGATGACCATCTGGTCAGCCTCAGGGAGGTGGGAACGCGATGCTTCTACGTGCGGCGAGAGGCCTGCAGAAGAGACAGAAAGTACAGCCTCTGCACAGCCTCTGGACATGCCGTGCAGCATGTGACACGGCACCGTTAGGCTGAGTTGTGGGGGTCATTCCATGTGGCAATTCCCAAGTCTAAATCTGAATATTAAATGCAGGGGGCGAAAAGCAAATATTACAAAATGAATCTACTTAAAACAGAACCACGAATCTTATTACATTTCCAGCCACTATATGTTCATGCTTCAGCAACAGATGTTAATCTTTGGCAACGACCTCACTTCCACCAGATGTTTGGCAACACCCTCCCCCGCCCCTCGCCCCCCTGCCCAGCTCTCCCGGAACAGAGCGTCGGCTTCTCGGCTGCACCCGGGACTCCACGAAAAGGTTCTGTGTGGCCTGGTTTTGTGCTTTACTGGCTCAGGGCTTGGAAGGGCCCCACTGACCCAAACTGAGAAGCCCGGTCAGGAACCCTGGACTTTCCGTAGGCTGTGGCTGCACCGGGGGTCCCGTGGGATGCAGAGGTACACAGAGGTGGCTAGGCATGCAGGTGTGGCCACTGTGCGCCCTCCGTGCATCCCCAGCCTGGGTTCTCTGCCAGCTCGGGGCACCCAGGTGGTTGGGAATCCACCCGGACGCCGGCCTCCTTAGCAGCTTGTTCTGTCCATCGGCCCGTTGATCACGGACACCGGGCAACTGGCCCCGGCCTGTGACGAGCTGAAACGGCCAGAGCTGCACGCTTACTTCCCTCCTTCCCCGTGGCAGACGTTCAGCACGAGGATATTGCCTTGTTATTTTAAATTAAATGCTCGGAGGCCACCTGAGGCCCGAAGGTAAGCAATTTTAGACAAAATATCCTGAAGATATCCCGAATTTGGCCGGCGTTCTCCACAGCTTAATGAGAAGTATTCGGGCCATGTGAGTGTAAGAGCATAATGACATCACGCCCCTTCAGGTCGTGGTAAGAGAAGCTTGTGGAAGAGACGGAGGGGCCCGTCCGCTCTGCGGGTGTGGACCCCACACGTGCTTATTCACACCCTCACACGCACGCGTCGAGAAGGTCCCCGCCATCCCCACCGAAGAGGCCCCCAGCAGACGAGGACGGTGACGGGGGCGCGTCTATCCACCCGATATCTAGGCGCCCATCCTGGACGCACTCTGCCCCCTGGGTCTGGGCTCCCGGACCTCGCTGGTGTTTCACGAGCAGATCAGGGACCCCGCAGACACTCAGATGCAAGAGGAACCTGGGCGGTCGGACAGCCTCAGGTGCAAGCGGGGAGCGGCTGGCCTGCTGGTGCTTACAAAGCCCGGACCCCGGCGTCGGCGCCTCCTCGCTCGCACCCCGTTGCTGCTAGGCTGTGTGCTCTCTGTGTCCGTCCACGTGGCGCATCCCGGGGACACGCGGCTGCTCCTTGCGCCAAGCTGGCTCATTCTCCCGGCGACACTCAGAGCTGCAGGTGCCTGCCTGACTCCTGCTCTCGCTGGGTGTTTCTCTGCCTGTCCTGAGGGGATACCTCTCTAGCCCCGCAGTCCCCAATCCGACCTTTCTGTGGGAACCTCCGTGCCCTTGGAAGAGTCCCTGGGGGCCCCACTGTCCCCCTGCCCTGTTTCCTTATCGGCTCGTATCTGTCATTCTCCGCTGGCATCACACCTGGGGTCACGCAGGCCATGAAGGTCACGAGCGTGTTGGGGATGGAGGGGACATCTAGACAGGCCGGTGGCCCTCGGCTTCTGCAGGCAGAACAGGTAGAGCATAAACGGGGAGGAGGCAGAGGGGGCGCCAGCAGCTCGTGGAGACCTTGGGGATCCCGTCCTGGTGGCCACCCAGGTTTGCGAGTGCCCTTCACCCGCCAAGCTCCGCTGGATCGGGACCAAACAGGCTATTGCGCACCCCCTGCCCAAAGCCTAGTGTCCTGGGGGCGGCGGGTCAGGGGCGGGGAGGTGGATAGAGACACATGCAGTTGAAGTCGAGCATAGGCATGTCTCTGATCCAGACGTGTCAAGGCCGCAGGAGGCGACCACTATGCCGAGTCCTAGGCTGAGGATAACTTGGGGGCAGGGCCTTGTCTTGGCTTCCAGGGCTGGGGGGCCAGAGATCTCCTACCTGTCGAACAACCTGGAACAGTGGGCGGGTGGAAGGAATAATGACAGCAGCGTCCAGAAGAGGCCTATGTGAGGAGAGAGTGAGGCTCGGGTGGGAGGGTGGGTGGGGGGAAAGTGGCCCAGGGGGCGAGCGACAGGGAAAGTCCAGGCTTACCCTTCTGTCCCTTTTAGCCTCACCTCAGCTGTCTGGACCCCAAGACCTTCAGAGAACAGCATGTCTCCTCTGGGTTCTTGCTAGTCTCAGAGCAGCCCCATTGGGGGTCTATGCCCATTGGGCCAGAGGGTTTCTAGAAAGTCCTGTCTTTCAGCAAACCTTCCACGGGACCCACCCGAGTTTCAGAGCAGTGCCCCAAGGGCACTTTGCAGTGGGGTATGTGCTTCTCAGTCCCTCAAGGGAGAGGATGTGACTGCACCCCCAGAATCTCCCTGGCCTTCCGGCAGAGGTCCGGGTGAGTCTTCAAGCCTCGGGACAGTCTGGATGGTCTCGAAAAAGGTGGACAATGGACAGTCTTGTCTACTAAACACAGACCGATTCCTGTGCAGGGTGGGGCCACCGCAGAGCATTTTAAGCAAGAGCCTCTACTGGGAAAGCATTTGCAAGAGCTGACTGGTGTAAACATACTTTCAGTCGAAAGGAACACTGGTTGGAAAATGCTTGACTGTCAAGAACTCGCTGTGATGCCCGGTTTTCCCGACCACTCCGGTGGAGGACGGGAAGCGTCCTCCTGTCCAGGCGTCAGCCAAGGCAGGGCGCTCTGATTTCTTTTCCGGTGTCCCCAGCCCCTCCCTCCGCCTGTCCTCTGCCTCCTTCGCCTCCTCTTTTCCTTTACCCTCTTTTCCTTTTCCTCTTCCTCTGTGCTCATGTCTTCTTTTCACGTCCTCAGCTTCACATTCACCGATGTGCGTGTGCAAACAACACACAGACGCTACGGAAGTGTGAGCCCCCAGGGTCCCCCGAGTTTGTCCTCATAAAGAAACCACACATTAGGGCTGACACTTACTGGAAGCTCACACGGAGGGAGCATCCAGATCTGCTGATGGAGACACAGCTGGGCCCCTGAGGACTGGGCTCTGGTGCCCTCTGTCCTCCTGCACACTCCCTCCTCCCAGGGCCCCCTCCTCCCTCCTTCCTCCTCCCTCTGCTCTCTTCCCTCCTCCCTCCTTCCTCCTCCCTCTGCCCTCTTCCCTCCTCCCTCCTTCCTCCTCCCTCTGCCCTCCTCCCTCCTTGCTCTGTTCCCCTCCCTCCTCCCTCCTTCTTTCTCCCTCTGCCCTCCTCCCTCCTCCCTCCTTCCTCTTCCCTCTGCCCTCCTCCCTCCTTGCTCTGCTCCCCTCCCTCCTCCCTCCTCCCTTGCTCAGATGCCAAGGGCTCTTCCTGTCTGTTGCCTTGGTGCTTCTGTTTCACTCTCTTCCTGCCCACTGACTACCTCTGCTCCTCCTCTCTTGTTCTTTCCTTTTTTCCTAAAGCTTTTATTCTTCATTTTATTTCACACTAGACATTCTTTCCTTTTAATCAAATATTAGGTGTTGTCCTTTCTGAATACATTTTAAGATCCACACTATATTTATACATTAAAATGAGAAGTACTTTGGTGTATATGTCGTCATATATATTAGCCACTAAGACTCACTATGAACAAATATTTCTGCCATGGCGTTGTTAATAATATCTAGCTCTGAGACTAGAAAAACAAATGCATACCTACCGGAAAATATATTTGTCTATCGTTTTCAATGTTATGAAACTTTAATAACACAATCTAAGGATTATTCGTCAACAAGGTATGTCATGTTCCTTTGTTTCATCTGATTTTTTTCATGAAATCTGTGTTTTTGGTTAGATTAATTTAAAAAAAAAACGTGTTATGCATTCACTAGCCCAATGGTCCTCCTACTTTGCAGGCTCAGTACACTTTCATGTTTTTAAAACTTATTGAAAATCCCAAAGAGCTTTGTTCCTGTGAGTTAGATCTATTAATATTCATGATATTAGAAATTGAAACTGAGAGAAGTATTAAATGTCCATAGATTAATTTAAAAATGAAGCCATGGCGTGTTGACACAGGTCACATATTTTTATGAAAATAACTATATTCTCCGAAACAAAAACGAAAACGATTAACGGCCAAGGTGGCAGAGTGTTACAGTTTTGCGAATCTTTCTTTATGTCTGGTTTGATAGAGGCAGCCAGATTTCCTCTCTGCTTGTGTGTTTAACCCCTGAGGATATCCCACATCCTGTGTCCTCCAGAAAAGCCCACTGTCCAGTTGTGAAGGAAAAAACGAGGAAACGTAGGCACTTAAGTCTTTGTGCTATTGTGGATAAGAATACAAAACCTGACAAGTGCTTAAGGTCCGAACAGGTGTGGCTGAGATGAGCGCATTGTTCCCAACATCTGCACGCCGGTGAGTGTTGGAAATTGATGAGTAATCAGGAAAACATACTTGGAAAGATATTGCTAGAAATGTATTAATACAGCCCTTTCAATTTTCAAGTGAGCAAAGTGATATATGGGCAAGTTTACACAATAATTGAATTCACACAATCAGGTGGGCCCGGAGGGGTGCCTCGTTGGCTCAGTTGGTTGAGTGTCGGACTTTGTCTCAGGTCATGATCTCTTAGTTCCTGGGATCGAAACTTGCATCGGGTTCACTGCTGTCGGCACGGAGCCCACTCCGGATCCTTTGTCCCCCACTCTCTCTGCCCTTCCCCTGCTCGTGTACTTTCTCTCTCTTTCTTTATTAAAAATAAATAAACTTTAAAAACAGAAAAAGAGGTGGGCCTGGAAGCTGAGTTTCCAGCTGGTGCCAAAGCCATCACAGCACTCTGCTCTTCAAACTCCTGTCTCCGCGCACACCCATCATTCGTGAATTCTTCCATTTCATAGATTTCAGAGGGACCCACACAGCCCATCCCAACGTGGCTCTCCAGGAAGCTTCACAGCCTGTCCTAGGGACTGAACCCCTTTTATGTTGAATGGCGTTCTGAATTCCAAGCCACCTTACAGAAAGTGTAAGGGTGAGGTGGTGAGCCACCTGCTTGTCAAGGATTCCTGCAATGTGTTTACCGGCTCTACAGTTCCATCCTTGTGTCTATGCCAACGACCCCTTGATGTTCAGGGTCAAGAGCGGAAGGCTCCCTTAGCCAGCCCCTCAGCAGGCAGTTCTCTGAGCATTACCAACAGCAGGAAGGAAAGAAAGCAGTGCATGGGGCTTCTCAAATATTAGCATAAATTGTTGCTTACAATGACTCCATTCCTTACAAAATGGGGTTCAATGGAATCTCTTACTGTAGCCACACCACAAATTCCAGAGGTAGAATGTCTCCCACCAGTGAACTGGGAATATATATATATATATATATATATATATATATATACACACACACACACACACACACACATATTTTTACATATGAATATGTATATATATGTAAAAATATGTAAATATATGTATTATAAACAGTAACATTCTTAACATTGTGTGTATGGGCAGGATAATAAGTCTAACACAATAGTCTCCTGTTGACTGAAGTTACAAGCCTGGCTTGCCATCATTCTGCAGTTTCCAACTCGCGGTGAAAAAGTCACACACAATTGCAGAGTAACTGTCTTTCGATGACTCTGTTATTTTACTTTAATTGCATGCGGGGGCTGCTCTCTGGGTTGGGTTCGACGTCTCTGTTTCTTCCAACACCGGCATCAACGTGGACTCTCGCGGGTCTCCGTCTAATCTAGCTGTGGGTGGGTACACTGCTGTCCCACCCGGAGGCAGGCAGAGGAAGCCGGGCCAGAGATGAGGCCTCCTTCTTGGAAACAGAGACAGACCGTGTGGGCCCCCACTAGAGGCCCAGGGACACAGAATCTGGTTCACGGTTAAGTGAACAGGTCTTCATAGAAAAGGGTTCTAAACTGAGATTTTGCCAACTTTTGATAGCAAAAATTTCCTATCTACCCTCCCCACCCATGTAATCGTCAGTCGGGAGCCAGGCCGTCTTCCCGGGACAAGCCTTTCTGTAGGAACCCACGGCCAGCATGCCCGTGTGCTGGCTCTGGCCGTGAGTGGACGCTACCACCTGCTCCTTGGAGACGCTTGTCCCAAACTGCTCTAGCCCGCCATGCTGCCTATGTCTCATCACCGACTGAATAACGTCATCTCTTAGCCTACGACTCCTGAAGAATAAGATGAGGTTCTTTGAAACATATTAAAATAAGCTCTGGGGCTTAAGATGCTCATTCCACATATGCTGATAATCAGAAAAAAGGAGAACAGTGGCAGACGGAAATGTAGAATTTTACGTAAAGGGAAAATAGTAGGTTGGCATCACCGGCTCAAAAACAGTTGTTGTTGTTGTTGTTGTTGTTGTTGTTGTTGTTGTTGTTGTTTAAAGCATTATGATAAAATGAGTCCTTGGGTGCTGTTTGAAAAAGAGAAATCTTCGCTTCTCGGACCCCAAAAGCCCATGGAGTGTGACCTGGTGAGCTCTTCTCTTTTTAGGGATGAGTGGGACACCGTTTTCTCTCTCCCTTGCTGGTTATCAATTGTTTTGCTGGTGCCCTCTATTTAAGGGCTTTAAGTCTGTAATTTAATAAGTGCCGATGGAGTGAGGCATCTCTGTGTGTTCATCCTGATATTAATAAACTCTGATCCAAAGCTAAAATTCTGAAAGGACGGAGCATTAGCTCGTCCTTCTCCCCCTTTTAATGCTGAATGTAAATTGACTCTCTGTCCATTGCGAGATCAAGCTCGGAGCTCAATTTAGATTTGCGCACATTCAAAGTTCTTAAAGACCCAAGTTCTATTCAAATGTGAGGTTTTCACTGCACACACAGCCTTAATCAAAAGTGGAGCTGTATAGAATGGTTTAAATTTAATCCAAATCTCGGCGAATTTCATGAATCTGCCTACTCAAGCTTCACAGGAGTGGGCTCATAAATGCCATTTCTGCGTTTCTGCATGATGGAGTATGGATGCCACTGTGCCCCGGCTCCCGGACAAATGCAGCAGAGTTCTCTCCTGCCTTCGTGCGATTTTTACGGCATGAGCAAAATAAAATTCATCTTATTGATTGATAATGGGTAATAAAGTATGACTTTTCTTGAACGGGCTGCACTAGTAACTGGCTTGAGCCATAGATGGTAAAATTAAGAATCTGATCATCCAAAAAAGACAATCTACGTGTGGTAATGAAGAATTCAGAGTGTGTGAGTCCAGATGGCGAAGGGCGTGGGATATGGGGTCAGAGAGGGCTGCGAGAGCGAGGGCCTAAATCTTCCTTCGATTAGAAGCTTAGGGCACTATTCACGCATGGAGTAGAATGGTTTATCTCCTACAAGCAGAAAGTATTAAAATTTATCTAGGTTTTAGAATTTTTAAAATATAACAGGCAATAGGCGACAGTTTTGAAATTTCGGTATTAAATTAAACATACCGCTACCGTCTTTTCCAGGACTGTTCTGAAAAATGGTTCAACTAAAGTGAAGTACCTCTTGTCAGAATCGTTAAGGGGAGTTTGCACTGAACATCCGTTACCCCCTGCATGAGGATGGATCCCAGTTCTCCAAGCGCACACAAAGGAGGCTAACTTTCGAGAATAAATCATTGCATTCGGGAAGACACACACACAAAACCTGAGCCAGGGACTGACCTGGGCAGAAATGGCTCTTGACTTGAACGGAACGAAATGCTTCCACACTGCGCACACCTGTAGGCTGACCCCGCGCTGTGCTCAGATGGGGAAAGTTACGTTTGGTTGGCAACTCGAGGAGCTATTCCAGTGCTCACAGAGCAGACAAGAGCCCCCCACCAGGTCTCTGGTCTTAGCCATCAAAGGGTCTGGCGGTTCTGTCCTTAGAGACACTGGCTTCTGCTGTGCCCCTTCCTCCTTCAAACTGCCCTGTGGGTCCCCACACACCCTCATGAAGATACCAATAGTCTGGGCCTTCCTGCCAACTGGAGAAACTTACTGAGCCCTGACCTTCAGTTAAAACCTCCTAGGAGCGCCTGGGTGGCTCAGTCGGTTGAGCATCCGACTTCAGCTCAGGTCATGATCTCACAGTTCATGAGTTCAAACCCCGTGTTGGGCTCTGTGCTGTCAGTGCAGAGCCTGCTTCAGATCCAAGAACACCTCTGCGAGGTCTTCGTGCCTTGTCCCCTTGGCTCTGGACAGCTGATGCCATTCTGTTCTTATGGGACAAATACGGTAAAATCAAACCTTATTACAAAAAAAATTCTTTGAATTCTCATTATATATTTTTAATCAGATTTATTGAAGTATCATTTACATGGAGCAAAAATGACTCCTTGAAACATACAGTCTCTGAGTTGACAAATGCTTACAGTTGTGTAATCCCTACAATCACAATACAGAACAACCCCATCAAAGCCCAAAGCTTCCCTCATGATCTGGGTATCCCTCACCCTTAACTCTGATTTCTGTCTCTACAGGTTCGTCTTTTCCAGAATGTCCTATAAATGGAATTGTACTCTTGGTATCCTTTTCGTCTGGTTTCTTTCACTCACCGTGTTGCTTTTGAGAAGTGCCATGTTGTGTGTGCCCATGTGAAAGACCACAGCTGCTCTGCCCCTTTCCTTAGCTGAGTAGTATTACCTTGTATGAGTAGATCAAACCTCCTTTATCCATTCACTGGTTGATGGGCATTTGGGTTGTTTCTGGAGAGAGAGAGAGAGAGAGAGAGAGAGAGAGAGAGAGAGAGAGAACATGTGAGTGGGGAAGGGGCAGAAAGCAATAAAGAAAGAATCTTATGCAGGCTGGATCCGACAACCCTGGAATCATGACCTGAGCCAAAATCAAGAGTTGAGTGCTTAAATGACTGAGCCACCTAGATGCCCCTCTCCTGCTTTTCTTTTTAGACACTTTATGAGATGAACAATGGTATTTCATCATAGTTTCACTTATGTTTTCATACTGACTAATCATGTTAATCATCTTTTCATGTGCTTATTGACCATTCTTACATTTATTTTTGGTAAAGTGTCTGCTAACATCTTCTGATATTTTGGAGTCGTTTTTGGCTCATAGCACAGTTGAGTGGAAAGTACAGATTTCTCCCACACACGGCTTCCCCAGCCAGAGTGGTGCATCTGTTATAATTGATGAACCTGTATAACATATCATCATCACAGGAGTCCTCAGTTTGCATGAGGTTCACTCTTGGTGTGGTACATGGCTGTGGACAAAATGCCATGTGTCCACCATTATAACATTGCATGGGGTAGTCTTGCTGCCCTAAACATCCTTCGTGCTCCACCTTATTCAACCCTTTACCCAACAACCCCAGCTACTGCTGATGTTCCTGTGGCCTTCACAGTTTTTTGCCTTTTCCAGAATGTCACAGAGTTGGATTCATATAGCATGTAACTTTTTTCAGATTGGCTCCTTCCACTGAGCGATACGCGTTTAAGGTTCCTCTATGTCTTTTCATGGCTGGATGTGTCATTTATTTTTTAAAGTTTCTTCTTTTTTAATGTTCATTTCTGAGATAGAGAGAGAGACACAGAGCGTGAGTGGGGGAGGGGCAGAGAGAGAGAGACACAGAATCTGAAGCGGGCTCTGGGCTCCGAGCTGTCAGCATCAGACATCAGTGGGAATACTTGCAACGTGGGGTCTTAACCAGCTGAGCCACCCAGGTGCCCTGATGGATCATTTCCTTTTAATGCTGAATAATATTCCATTGTCTGGATAGACCACTGTTTACCTGTCTGTTCACTCAATGAAGGACACCTTGTTGGCTTCCAAGTTTGGGTAATTGTGACTAAAGTTGCGATATGCATCCATGTGCAGGGTTTTGTTTGGGCATAAAATTTTAACTCATCTGGGAAAATACCCAAAAGCATAAATGCTGGATCACATGGTAAAAATACGTTCGGTTTGTAAGAAAACACCAGACCTTCCTCCATAGTGGCCACACCATGTGACCTTCCCACCAAGGCTGAGTGAGCCGTTCTGTTGCTTCACACCTTCACCAGCATGTGGTTTGTCCAGACTTAGGACATTCTAGTAGGTACGTATGGGTTTTTCATGTGAGCAGATCCCATGCTCCTCGAAGACTCCAGAACTCGCTGCACTGCCAGCCCTG
Source organism: Panthera onca (assembly GCF_046562875.1). Classification (NCBI taxonomy): domain Eukaryota; kingdom Metazoa; phylum Chordata; class Mammalia; order Carnivora; family Felidae; genus Panthera; species Panthera onca. The sequence goes on along the minus strand of NC_138339.1, from coordinate 2,750,770 downwards.
AACAGATCTTCCAGGGGCCATTCCTGGACCGCTTTTGCTGTCTCAACCCACATCCTACACTGGGCTTCTTGCTAAAGGCAGTGCTCCCTTCCCAAGAGCTCCTAGTCAATTTCATTTTTTTTTACCCATCAATGGGAATGTTTACAACTGTCTTCATGCCCCACGTCTTCCTTTATAGTCAGGAAAATGTCACGTTTCATGTCATCAAGTGGGCACTGGCTTAACCATAATTTTCTCCTATATATAAAGTTTTCTATTTCACATCAATTCAGCTCAAAGTAAGAGAAACTTTGCAAAGTTCAGGCTGAGCATGTACCATAGGCATAAAGTGATCTAATAATCTTGTATTCTTGAAGATAAAGTTTTCCTGGGAATATCAATTAGATGGACACCAATAAACTCTCTTTATTGGGTCTTGAATTGCTTTTGGTGTGTGGATGCAGAGGTAAAATGAGAAGAAAGGGTGGATCCCTGTCCTCCTCTGCCTCCTGTGTCTGTTCCCCTTCCTTCTGGAACAGTCACAAAAGAAGATTTAAAATGTTTACTTCTTACTGAAAAGGAATAACCTGGAGTGAGAGACAGGGGTGTGCTTCCTGCTCAGGCCTCCCAGATCGCCTTACTCTGGAGGGGGTCTGGATTTGGGGTTCGGACCACACCCCATCCACCTGCTTCCTTCTCCACCCTTCACTTTGCACTTCCCACCTGTGTCTCTTCCTCTTGGCCGTCATTGGGTCATGAGTACTCCGGGCTGGGGGCTGGCGGCCGGGTCCCTTCATCTCTGATCTCTCAGGTCCCAGAGCCATTTTGTCTTTCTGTTGAAGTGAAGGGCATGAGTTTTTCATTGGTTCCCCCTCTGCTTTCATGCTGACACAGCACCCAAGAAGCATTTAAGAAGAGAACTATAATTGGAGTTACAGATGTTTGTTTTCATTACTATTTTCCTGAAGAGAACAATTCTACCTTCAAGTCTGGTGTGTCTGTCAGTGTCCACACGATGCCCTCCAGCGACGATTTACCTATGGAAGTCAGCTCTGATTCCATCTGGATTAAATGCAGTGGAGGAAAACTGGGGTTGGGGCCAACATGGCGCCTTGTTGGCCTTTACACTCCAAGCACCTTGTGGCCGCTTGACTGCTACCATTCAGGAGGACCTGTAGGTGTGGAGGTCATGTGGTTAGACCAGCATGGAAAGGGCAACATTGCCATCCATATATGTGGTGTCAGGGTCCCGTAATTCTAGCCACAGACAGAGTGCTCACACCTGCCAGATGACTATGTGAGGAAGAAATAACCAAAAGCTGGCAAGTGAAAGACTGGATAAGCAGAAAGTACGCTCATGATCTTGAGTATTGCAGTGCCTCCCGACAGAAAGAGAAGGAGACGACGGCAAAGGAGGCCCCTGGGAAAGTCAGCCCATTACGCGGTTATAGTCATGGAGACGGCACAGGCTCCCTCCCTGGGGATGAATTAGCAATCACTGCCGCCAGAATCTCTATCCATCGCATCATTGATATTTACTCACACCATTTAAGCTGTCATTTCGAAAGACAACTAAATAATTCACAGTTTTATTTTCCTACACTGGATTTCAGGACATCTGTAAATCTGAAAGATGTTTCTCATCACTTTGTGTTACATTCTGCTCTTTCTAATCTAGATTTTGGTCTAGAAACTTTGGCAGTAATAGCTTTTACATCCATAACAATTTTATCGAGGTAAAATATACATAACGTACAATTTACCATTTTAACACTTTTAAGTGGGCAGCTCAGCAGCATTAAGCGCATTCACACTGTTGTGTGGCCCCACGTGCCCAGGAGACACTCACCTCCCCATTCCCCTACTCTCAGACTCAGGCGCCCACCATTTTACCTTCTGTTTCTACGAATTTGAAATCTCTAGGGACCTCATTTGAGTGGAATCACATAGTATTTGTCCTTTTGTGACTGGCTTATTTCACTCCTCATAATGTCCTTAAGGTCCATCTGTGCAAGCATGTAGTACTCTCAGAACCTCCTTCCTTTTCAAGGCTGAATAATATGCTATCGTGTGCTACATTGTGTTTATCCATTCATCTGCTGATGGACACTTGGGCTGCTCTCAGCTTTTGGCTCTTGTGAAAAAAATGCTGCTATCAACATGGGAGTATAAATATCCGTCCGTGTCCTTAATTTGGGAGGTGTATATGCAGAAATGAAATTACCAGATCATACAGTAATTCTGGTTTTCATTCTTTGAAGAGCTTCCATACCTTTTACACAGTAGCTATACCATGTTTCATTTCCCTGAGAGGTGCGCAAGGACCCCAACTTTTCCACACCCTCGCCAATGCCTGTCATTTTCTCTTTTTTATAATAGCCACCCTAACAAGTGCCAAGTCGTGGTAACTCATTGTGGTTTTGACTTACATTCCCCTAATTACTAGTGACACTGAGCATCTTTCCATGGACCTATGGGCCATTGGTATATCTTAAATGTCCGTTCAAACCCTTTGCTTATTTTTTGACTGGGTTGTTCATTGTAAGTTGTTGCTGAGTTCTCAGGGACAACATTCTCCCTACAGTTGTTCAAATTTTCACGTCTCCTTGCACAGTCTGTGAAGGGGACACATTGGGTAGAGGACAGCATCCTCATTAACGAGTTCGAATCTCTTTGGAACATGGATTTGCAGCCCCCAGCAGTGATGTCGCCTGATGAACAACCTCCCATCTCTGTGCTTTGGTGCAAACTGGGGCCCGATGAGAATTTTCTCGTTAATGGGGCAATGTGTGCAGAAGTTCCTGATGCCGTGTCTGGTACATGGTAAGTACTTGATTAATTTTAGGGCAATCGAAGTATGAATTATCTTTTTTGGATATTCTGTGAGTGTACTTTATTTCGGAGAGGAGAAAAAAAAACCCACAGAGGAGAAATGCAATTATCTGACATAAGATATGTTCGTAGTGCTTTTTACTCTGTAATGCAATAATAAAGTGAAGGGCAAGATAAGTGAATTTAATAAAATACTGTACAACATTGAGTGTTTGTATATATTAATGGTGTACTTAATGCGTAAAATATTGTATATGTAGCAAATAGAGATAATTAATTTTATTTCCTGTGAGCACCTACTTTGTATCTCTTGGTCATGGAGAGTTCGCCAAGGTAGCTGCAATCCACTCTCCCTGTGGGATGAGAAAAGTCATCGTTTGTTTTGCCCAAACAAGCTGGGTCCGTCCGCCAATGAGCACTTGATGTTTTTTTCTCAGAATGTTAAGAAGAGAAAACTTATTGGTTTTTGTTTTCTTCATTATTAGTCACGGCTATATATTTTTAAGTTTTTATTTAAATTCTAGTTAGTGAATATACAGTGCAATATTACTTTCAGGTATACAGTGTAGTGATTTAACGCTTCATACACTGCCTGGTGCATCATCACAACAAGTGCATCCTTAATCCCCATCGTCTGTGCCCCGTCCCTCCCACCCACCTGCCCTCTGGTAACCATCAGTTTGTTCTCTAGAGTTAAAAGTCTTTCTTTTTCTTGGTTTGGCTCTCTCTCACTTTATTTTCCCTTTGCTCGTTTGCTTTGTTTCTTAAATTCCACGTAAGAGTGAAATCATACGGTGTCTGTCTTTCTCCGACTGACTTATTCCACTGAGCATAATACTCTTTAGTTCTACCCAAGTCATTGCAAAGGAAATGGCAAGATTTCGTTGTTTTTGATGGCTGAGTGATATTCCATTGAATACCACACCTTCTTTATCCATTAGTTAGTTGATGGACACATGATTGTCCCCATAATGTGGCTATTATAGATAATGTTGCTATAAACATCAGGTGCATGTATCCCTTGGCATTAGAAGATAAAGCTTTTCAAAAAGATGAAATAATGCCTTCTGAAGAGTATCACAGAATAGTACATTCTGAAAAATAATGGTGAAAAACGGGTGTGGGTATTTATATTTTGTGGACACCTAAAGTATTTTCCCTAACTAACATTCTCTGAGAGCCATGGTGAGGACGACTATGTTGGCTGGTAACAAAGGAAGAAGTTTATTCCGTTTCTTCTCTGATCCTCACCAAGATGGACAAAAAAAGGGGGGTAGTTATATTTGTATTAAAAATCATTTAGAAATATTCTTTTTTTCCTCATGGATGGTTAACGTAACACACTCTATACACTGTTGTATAGAAACACCACCCTGCCCTTCATCCCGCGTGGCTCTTTTATGACACATGATGGCCACGCTCCAAACACTGACCCGGGACATGTGGTTTTCCCCCACCAGGCACTTCTGTGACACCAGCTGGGGGTCCTACGATTTAACTCAGCTCCGACACCATCTGCCTGGAGCTGGCGTCACATCCTGCAGATTCAGGGCTCAGTCCCAGGAGACGCCCCACTCAGACGCCAGTTGCAAGGAGCACCTCCCCCGATTGCCTGAGATGTCTGTCCGACTTGGATACAAATCGGAGGTTCCCACGACCCCTCCTAGGCTTTGATTAATGTCCTGGAGCGGCTCACAGAACGCAGCGGAACCATCACTCGCACGTCCCAGGTCACTCAAGGATGTGATAAAGGACCCAGAAGAGCAGGCAGATGAAGAGGTGCCCGGGGCGAGCTCCGCGAGGGTCCCGAGTGCAGGCACTTCTGTCCCATGGAGCTGGGTGCTCCCCGTCGCGGTGTGGATGCGCCCCCCCGAGCCCTGTACCACTGGGACTTCACGGAGGCCAGGTGCAGCCTCTCTTGTCTCTGTAGGATGGGTGGGGCTGAACAGCCCAAGTTTCCGGCCGTGGCTTGGTCTTTCTGGCCACTGGCCCCCATCCAGGAGCCACGCAGGAGCCCACCCAGAGTCCCCTCAGTGAAGCCGAACACAGTCCTAGTGCTCCCGTCACTTGGGAAATTCCCAGGGTTTCAGGAGCCCCACGCCAGGAACCGAGCACAGAGACCAGTATGTATGTATTTTCTATTATCTTACAATTATATAAAGGGACACAGAGGGGTTGTGTTGATGTATGAGGTGATTATCTTTGGAGGAAAGTATCCCAGTTTGTTCCCAGATCCCAAACCTCCTCACTGCCTGTGCACCACGTACCCCCCACCCCGGGCGCCTCCCTGGCCCCAGCTCTCCTTTCGAGGTTCTCCTCCCTGTCCATGTCATTATGCCCCGCTCCCTCCCACGTCAACGAAGCCGGGGGACAGCCTGGCTGCATAGCTCAGGAATATCAATTGCCCGTTGTCTGAAGCCTTCAACACACTGTGAATGGCATGAAGTCAAGTTTCCAAGGACGGAGCTCATCTTGACGGCTGGGAGGAGCAGAACCCTTAAATGAAATCCTTGGGGCTGAAATGTATCTGTCTCACCTTCCCCCACCGCCAGCGCACATCTACATGTGTGCACGCACATGCCTCCAGTCCTGCGAAGCAGGCACGGCAGCCCCTCCAAGATACAAGAGGGAAAATCCTAGTTAGATTTAGACAAAGTCTAATTATGAGAAAAAGTAATTAAGTCAATTTTAACCCAGTAGCTATCGACCAATGGCGAATTTTGCCTATCTCTGCCTACTCTGACCGCTTGGGTCACTGAATGGCTTTTTCAGTCTGCAGCTGAACTCAGTTGTCCCCAAGTTAAACAACTTACAGATGGATTCTCCTCGCCTTCTCCATATTCATGGAGGCTATTGGATTTCGGCCACTGCAATGTCAGTCCATGTTGTTGCTGACTGGGAAAGAGGAGACTGGAGCTTGCGGTGGTCCCGGCATATCTTAGGCACTCAGAAAGTTACCCTTGAATGACCTCATGGATGTGGGGATTAGCCAGAAGCGAGAGGAGACCACCCCACAGCTGGAACGCCCCTCATTAGATAGTGTTCTCTGGAAGCCGTCCCACAGGTCCTGCCTCTGAAGCTGAGTCTTTCTGTGAGTTTCAGTCACCCATTTTAGAACAGATTGATCCTTGTGAACCTGGTTACGGTTTTCCACTTTCCAGTCTTTGTCATATAAGGGAAGATGCCTTTATATGTCTTCCACGGACTTCCCATTGAAAGACGTTGATGGACAAGCCAAGCCCCGAATCCGCCCTTGAAGGATTCAAGACCTCTGTTCTCAGGATACCTCCCCAGTGGAGCAGGCGGCTATGGGCGGGGGCAGTACGCGGGGAAGGTGGAATCTGGGCGACCTCCCACCTCAGCTGTGGGGCTGAGGGAGATGTTGCTGGTACACGTGGTCCAGGACCAGATGGGGAACCCGGTTTTCGGCCACTTGCTTTCACTGATGGGGGGAGACAGGAGAGGTCAAGGTGGGTCTCAAACACCCCTTGCGAATCAAGACCCAGCTGTGTTTGCCTCTTAGCAAGCTTCTCCATGCCTAGCACATCCAGCTTCCCAACAGACCCCACAGTGCTCACAGTAGGAAGCTGTTTTGCCATCCGTCCAGGTACTTTGTTTTACTACAGAGGCGAGATTCAGCAGGATCAGGGATCAGAATGTGATCTGGCCACTCTGATCTTTATACATTTTAAACACAATTACTTGAATTACTTAACCCAGAATATCATTATACCATGTGGGTCTCTTTCTCAAGGGGAGAAATTAAATGCCATTCAAGCAGGATAAGCCCTAGTGTGTTGATTAACAACACAGTTTGCTTTATTCTGACCACCAGGGTTGTAGAGCCACAAATCAATCTGCCTGAAATACCTTCCGTGGCTTCCATCTCCTTTCCAACGTGGCCACATGCTTCATTCGCAGAACACCATTAGTGACAGTGGGTATTTTAAAGAGAAAGAATAATTGTGTTTACCCTTCAAAGATTATCATTTTGTACTGAAGCCTCAAGGTGTTAGAAATGGATCTCAAATGTCACCTGGTTATAAAATGCTGCATTTTATTCCAAAAGTCAGTTTGCTCCTTAATTAGAATCTGAAAACCCAACCTGCAGCCCCAAGCCTTGCCTATGGGGTGGGTTTATCCCGGTCACTTGCTCTCCCTATGGTTTGGTCACCCCCCTGGGAAAATGACAACGAGGACCTTCTCTCACTGTGTGAGGTTGGGATTAGCCTGGAAAACATATGTGGAAGCTTTTGCAGATGGCAAAGTGTTTTGAAAGTAAAACACGGTATCTTGATGGATATATTTTCAAATCTAAGAAATTCCATTATAGATGTTATTCCCAGATGTGGGGTTCAATATTGCTATAACATGTTTTGTTGAAACGGTGGCATAAGATTTAAAGAATCAAGCAGACAAGTGGTCTAAGTAACATCTATTAAAATGACCAATACCAGTTAACAGATTATTCAAGGAGAACCAAAACCTCAGTGAGCGAAGGTTGTTGTGTCAGAGGTCACCTGGGTGGCAAGATCATTAGAGCAGATTCCAAAGTCGGATTTTCAGTGTGTTTGCTCAACTGGCTGGTGGATGTAGGGTGCCGAGATATGCCTCAAAATTCGCCATCTGTACGTTGAGAGTTCTTTCGTTATGACAACCCACATGGAAGTTTCCAGAACTCCCATGGCTTTCTCCCGTGGTGCTCGAAATGTTTAGATCCTATTGTGCAATGATGTACAGACGATGCTTTCCCAAATGATTTTCCCAGCGCAACACCTTCTCTGGAACTAGCCCCAGCCTCTACACATGGATAAACGTACCCTCTAACGATCATGTCCTTGCTGCCGAGGACTGAAGGGTGTCCCCACAAAAGGCCTGCGTTCAAGCCCTAAGCCCAAAGTGACTGCATTGCATGAAGGACACAAAGAAGGTTGAATGAGCAAAACAAATTCCTGTCGATTGAGCCCCCCGGTCTGTTGTATTTTGTTATGGCAGACCTAGCCAACTAAGAAAGAAGTCACCACATTCTCAGGAAGTCTCTTTGCTCACCGAATGTATTTCAGGAGCAAGGACTGGTTGATTTGCTATGACACTGTAATTATGTTATTGAAAATTCTCTCTGGTATCCGCAGGCTGCTCCCTTTTGCATCTACAATGTGTTGATACGTATCCAAAGATAATAAAACTCTCAAAACGTTAAAGGAAGAAATCATTGCACATAAAATATTTTAAGACCAATTTTATATCAGAGGTTTATGTCCCAGACATACACTTACAGTGAGGGGTGATTTTTCTTTCTTTAAAAATAAACCTGCATTTTAATTTGAAGCAAAGTTTGGTTGAAATTGTTTTCTTTTCTTTATTTACCCTGACTGAACGTGCTCCCTTCTGCTGCAGAACAGTTCTTATAATATTGCATTTTATTCCATAGACTTTCTCTCTTTTTTTTTTCTTCCAGGGAGCAAGGCTTGATTTAATATTTCCCATTTCTGCAGCAGACAACCGGAATAAACAGAACATTCGGCACTGTGATTGCTTTGGGGACAAAACGTCTCTAGTAGGTAATTAGACAAAAGCCCTTAAACACACACACACACACACACACACACACACACACACACACACCACGACTTTCCACCAAGATGTGTTTTCATTATCTCAAGTATGTAAAACCCAGTAGCCTCAGAGCAATGCTATAGTGTTCAGTGTTCCCTGGGTGCGTAAAAACAGCACAGCCAGTCGGAGAAGGATTTCCCAAAGCCGGCGTGTGCAAGGCCTTCGGGAGCACGTGTGTGCCTGTGTCTTAGGGAAAGGCCCACCACAGGCTGGTCATGTAGGCACGGCCCACATTTGAATTCCCGAACCTTCACTCCTCACTGTGTGACCTTGGGTAACTCACTGAACCTCTCTGAGCTTCCCCTCCTTTCCCCGTCATTTTCATCACCTGGAAAATGAAGCTCACCCTTCCCTTGTAAGGTTACCGGGAACAGAGGAGTTAAAACGTGCCAGGTGCTCCCAGCAATGACTCACGGGTGTTAGGGATTATCGATCTCTGATGCATGGGGCAAGAAGGCGGATTAGATCCAGGGATTCTCTGAGGAAGGGATAAGGGTCTTGCCGTTCAGGGTCGAAATCCATATGGTGAAGTCCTAAGCCCCAGTGTCTCAGAGTGTGACTGGGTCATCATAGGAGTAATTAGCTAGGACAAGGTCATGCTGGGGGAGAGTGGGTCCACGGTCCAAGACGGCTGTGCCCTGATGGAGGAGGGAAGCCCCAAGCCTGGAGACACCCTGTGAGCCGAAGGCAGAGACGGGGCTCATCCAGGCATGCGCCAGGGACGCCAAGGCTTGCGGACAAGCCCCAGAGTCCAGGGGAGAGGCCTGAACAGCTTTGCCATCACAGCCCCCGGGGACCAGCCCTGCCCACACGTTGGTGTCGGACTTCCAGCCTCCAGAACTGGGAGACAACCCATCTCTGTTTCAGCCACCCTGTTTGTGGCGCTTTGTTACGGGAGCACCCCCAGGGAGCCGCGTGTAACGACAGGGGAACGTCGTGGTCTGAGAGAGGACTATTCAGGCCGTAACATACGTCTCTGTGTCCCCAGGCCACAAGGATCAGGTGTGGACCAGGCGGCAGAGGTGAGAGAACAGACCTCAACGACGAGTGCTCACGTGCCCGTGGCGCCCGGCTTCTCCAGCACGTTCTCGGGTCTGCCCACTCCCCGTCGCTGTGGCGGGGTCGCCCAGAGCGCAACAGGTTGGTCCCTCCAAGCCCGGCACGACCCATCAGCCGCTCGCTGGCACCACCTCCCAGGGCGACGCAAGCCTGTTCTCTGCCGCCCCAAACCCTGTCCCTCCCCCAAGCCAGGCGTCCCCGCGGGGTCTGGGGCCCCCTGTGAGTCTGCATCCACAACCTCCCTGGGGAGGTGCGGTCTTTGGGCACCTGGGTTGTGGCCACTGTGACACTTACACGTCATCGTCACTTGGGGGAGGTGCCAGAGCCCAGGCACAATGCACAGCGCTGGGGGCTGGCCGTGCGCTCCGGGGAAGTCTGGAAAGGGTGCCTGCTGCCGTGACCTTGGCTTCGTGGCGCTCGCGTGGTGAAAACTTGGGAGCAACAGGTCTGGAGCTAAGTGTGAGCAAACGTGTTGCTGTCTAACCCACCGCGCGGTGGCCTAGAACAGAGATTCAGGGCTTTGGGGGGGGTCTCAGCAAGGGGGCAAGAGGGAGGGGGCCTGTGCTCCAAGCGCCAGCCACCCCCCCAAACCTGCAGCCAGAGCGGCTGGGCTGTCACGGGCTCCCATCGCTGTTTTCTGGGTGATGCCGCCTTTGAGGACAGGATGAGCCAGTCAAGGTCTTTGACCACGGCTGCCGTTACATCAGTTTTAAACACGAGCACTTTTTCCTATAGAAAAAGGGAATAAATAAACACCTAAGTGGAATTCGGCTTCCCGCACCTGCATATCCAACAGACAATGGGTCTGAAATGCCGGTTACCGTCTTGTGAGGCTCATTTGTGACGCTGACTTGGGCAGAAGCGTAGAATGGGAAGGGGACCTGAGCCCATCTTCCTCCCCCTGCCCCTCGCGGGCGTCCTGGAGTCTGCTTGGTGCTGGTCGGAGTGAAGGTGCCGGGACCCCGGGGCTCCTTACCCGTTTGCATCTGCCTTGACATCTGCTTCAGGGACCTGAGTCACACACCGATGGCTCTTACTTAAGGAACAAAGGGCCGTGGGGACGAGCCTCTGCACGGTGCGCCCCCCCCCTCCCCTGCAGTGACAGGTGCACACACACACACACACACACGTACTGCAGGATACGGGAAGCCAAGGAACAGCTCACCTGCCCGCTGGGTCCCACCCTGCTCACCACATCTCTCCCCGGGGTCCTCCTCTGCTCATCACCTCCTTAGGCTCTAGCTACCACTTCTCCCCCAGAAAAGCAAAGAATCAAGCAAAATCCCTTCCCTGTGCCCACACCCCCTTCCAGCTACCCCCTGGGTCTCTGCTTTCCTTGGCCGCAGGGCCCTCGGGACGCAGGGCGCTCCAGGCCTCGTGTAGCCTGCTCCCTCCCGGCACTCGGCTGTCACCCTCCAGCACGAGCAACCCCCCAGCTGCACCTCCTTCCAGGCCCCATTAGTCTGCTCCCCTGGGACCCCCAGTGTGGCCCCTCCTCTTCTCCATCCCGACTAGCTTCCTTAATGGTCTTATCAGTGCCCTGGTTTCCAACACACCATTCAGATGCTGACATTTTCCAGATTTGTCCTTCTACCCAGCTTGTCTCCTATACCCCGGCCTCTCCAGAAACATCCAATGGTAACAAATAAACCCATGAACACCTCCCAGTAATCACAAGCCTGATCGTACCCCCTAAACCCGCCTCTCCTGCAGTTGTCCTTCTCAGCGAGCCCCCTGCCCCTCCCGAGGCCACAGACTGTGACTTCTCCCTTACCCACCTTCTCCGTAAGGCCAGCCCTGACCACACTATGTCAGATACAGCATCTGTCCCCCGCTTTCCCTCTCCCTGACCTGGCTCACGTTATTTTCATCTAGGACACTCAAAACCGCCAACACATTGACTTATTTACATTTAATTAAGTTTATAGTTGATGTCGATTGTCTTCCTCGCCTACGGCTCCAGCTCCTGAGGCCCCAGGGTCTCCCCATGTTTGTTCATGGATGTATCTGGAGGCACACAGCAGGCAGTCCGCAAATGTTTTTGGATAAATAAATCAATAGGGTTAATATCCCAAAAGGCCAAAAGAAAAAAATTACTTCTAACTCATTCCACTTTGGGAAACTTTGTCGAGGCTCTGGAGCCTGGAACTCTGTCAAGCATTCCGGATGTTGCTTGCCCCCATGTAGGCAACTTCCCATGTCAGTGTGCCTTGGGGAGACTCGGCCCCTGAGCTCCAGAATGGCCTTCTCCCCTAGTCTCAGCTCTCGCCCTTGACATCAGAGTGGCTCATACGGGGAAGAAATTTGGAGTCAGTATCCCTGCCGCCTGATAACTCATTTGGACGCCAGCCTGATGTCCACGGGACTCCAGGCCCTTTCTGCTGCTTCCTAGTGGGGCCAGGTGAGGCCCGGCCCTCCTCCATCATCCTGGCTGTGGCCCGCACCTACAGGCCACAAAAAAGGAGGACATTTGATGCCTCGGGTCTCAGTCACATTCTCCTAGTTAGCTTTACTGGAAACAGAACAGACATTTTATTTAGTCTACCTGATTCTTGTACTTCTCAAGTGGCATAGAATCACCCGTGAGAAGGACGTGTGGGGTGAGGCTCACCCAGATTTCTCAGCATTGTACCCGGACGTCATGTAGATAGTGTGCCCTTTGATGGCAAGTCTTTAACTGCTTGTCTTTATCTCCTCTGAAACCCCCAATCCAAGGGTGATGGCGACCGTCCTTCCACAAACGTCGCGGGGCAGAAAACGTCGCAGAAAAAATAGATATGGAGCATCATTTTCTTCAAAACATAAACATTCTCTGAGGTACCCCCTAGGAAAACCTGACATTGTTTATTTTTGTATTAATTGTCTGAGTTGAACATCTATGCTGCAGGGCGTTTTCAAGGTACCTAACGAAAGATGCTGGAAAAAGTATACATTAGTCAGCTGGACATTTGCTAACATACTGTTTCTCTCCTGGGGAGAGCGTCGTGTCAGAGCCTAACAGTGAATGAGCCGAGTCTGGCTAGAGTAGTTAGATGAGTGATTTTGAAGGCTAAAGATATTTTGCAAAACAATTTAAAGAGGTTAGGTAATGTAAGGTAATGGAAAGGCACCCCCCCCCAAAGAAAAATCTACCCTGAATAAAATTCACCCTGCAGTTAATTCCAATACATTAAACTCAACCGAAATAATACATCTTGGATAAAATCATCAGGGACAGTACTGGACGTCATCTGAGTGCACCGAGAGCTCTGCATTTTCCAACCCAAGGTCAGTGTTAAATATGGGTCACCGTGACAAACCACGGGTGCCGGGGTGCCGTGGAGACTCCGGGGAGGGTGCCTTCTGTCCCAGCTCCGTGGCTCTGGCGTGGAGCGGTGCCCCGTGCACGGGGACGGATCGGGAGGAGAGACGCCCCGCTGTAGGCCCCCCAGGCGGCGGGGGCCTGACTCGCGTGGCCCCGCACAGTGGCACGCGGGCCCTTTCCCCTTTCGCGCCCCAAGGGTGGCAGCTTAGCGCCCATCGGGACACCACGGAGGGGCGGCTCGGGGGGCCCGCACAGGCTCAGGGGCCCACCGTCCAGCCCCAGCCCCCCCACCGGCCCCCTCCTCACCTCCAGCCGGCTCCCGGGCTCTGAGATTCCCACGTGCACCTGCCGCCGGGGTCGGCGAGGTTAAACCCTCTCTGGTGCCAATCAGAAGCCAGCCGCTTCAGCCGCAGAGGGCGAGACTCGGGGTCTGCCCGGGGCCGGGATTTCGGGAAGACACGTCGCCTTCCAAGGGGCGGCCTCATTTCTCCCTCTCCCGGCTCAGGTCTAAACAAAGGAGAAGCCGCCCGCCCCGCGTCTGTCTCTCTGGCAGTGGGCCTGCCACTCCGTGGGCCGGGGCAAATCCAATTAGCCCGTGGCCTACCTCCCAACCTTATTAACCCGCTCAGCTGGGAGACGGTCCCCGGGCCCTGCCAATATCTCATTTCTCCGGCGGCCGATAAGATCAGCCGGAGAGATTCAATGGGCTGCCTTTCACCCGGGCCCCGGCCCCGCGTCCCAGCCACCCGCATCTCGGCCCGGTGGCCGCCTCTTTATTTTCCCACGTGAGATGGGATGGCAGGGCCGGGGGCCCGGGGAGCCGGCGGGAACAGACGCGGACGGGGCCCCGCGCCGCGTGACAGGCCGGCCCGATCCCCCTTATCGCGGCCTCCCCACAAAGGCCGGCCGGCCCGGGCGATTAGCATTCCCCGGTGAGCCCCGCCAGCCCTATTTCTGTCACACAGACAGATTGAGGCTTTCACTCAGGCTCGGGAGTGAGTGACACATGGCCCGACCGGGAGGACAACATTGTTATTTGAGTTAAGAAATCAATTTGTATCAAATGTACACTGTAATTTATTTGTTGGCTTTGAAGGGAACCGAGCCGAGATAAATGGGGAACGGCTGCTTTCTTCCCCCCCCCCCCTCTGCCGAGCTGATAAAGTTCTTCTGAACCCCAGATAACTGCAGTCTGAGCCAGAGTGACAAACATGTTTAAAGTTGCACAGTGATCTTTAAATCTCAAAAAGAACACCTTGTCGGACATGATAGAACATTTTTTACCTTTTCCCTCTATCTGTCAGAAAGCTGCTGTGACGGGCCGCTCTAGTATTTTTGCTGACATTTTCTTTATCAGGCACATCTGTTTGTGGTCGAAAGATGCTTATTCCTATTTTCTTCAATCTACAGCAGGCTGAGAAAGCGCCAAAAGGAAGGGAGAAAATGAGACCGCGGGTCCCAGCATCTCACTTAACTACCCGGAGGCGGCTGAGTTGCTCGCGTCTTTGAATGTTGACCCTGTCTTCCCTCGTGTCCTTTTGCTCTCCTCCTCCTCCCCCTCTCGCTCCTCTCCTTCCCTCTCTTCCTCCTCTCTTCCTCCTTTCCCTCCTCCTCTCCCTCCTCCTCTCTCTCCCTCTCTTCCTCCTCTCTCTCCTCCTCTCTCCTGCCCCTCTCTCTCCCTCTCTTCCTCCTTTCCCTCCTCCTCCTCCTTCTCTCCCTCCTCCTCCTCTCCCTCCTCTCCTTCCTCTCTCCTGCTCCTCTCTCTCCCTCTCTTCCTCCTTTCCCTCCTCCTTCTCTCCCTCCTCCTCCTCTCCTTCCTCCTCTCCTTCCTCTCTCCTGCTCCTCTCTCTCCTTCTCTTCCTCCTTTCCCTCCTCCTCTCCCTCCTCCTCTCTCTCCCTCTCTTCCTCCTTTCCCTCCTCCTCCTCCTTCTCTCCCTCCTCCTCCTCTCCCTCCTCTCCTTCCTCTCTCCTGCTCCTCTCTCTCCCTCTCTTCCTCCTTTCCCTCCTCCTCCTCTCCCTCCTCTCCTTCCTCTCTCCTCCTCCTCTCCCTCCCTCTCTTCCTCCTTTCCCTCCTCCTCCTCCTTCTCTCCCTCCTCCTCCTCCCTCCTCCTCCTCTCCCTCCTTTTCTCCCTCCTCCTCTGCCTCCTCCTCTCCCTCCTCCTTTTCTCCCTTCTCCTCCTCCTCCTCCCTTCTTTTCAAAAACACTGACACACATGTAACATGCCGTGCTGGCTGATAGCATAAAACACTGATCATTCTTCCACCTGCCATTTACATATTTTGGGAATCTGCCTCCTCCAACGGCCAGAAGGAAAACTGCATGATCTTGAGCTTTTCTGCCTGTGACCTTCCGTTTGTCCGGCCTTGTCTGTTCTCACTACGCGTTAGGCCAAAGCTCTATGGGAAACTCATCTATTTTAAGCCGAGGCCAGAGTCGTTCTGAGATACAAGGTTACGTAACCGAGGGCGGCCCTCTGCGCGTGGCCCGCTGGCCTCTGGTGAGCAGGACACCTACCTTTCCCCGTGACTGGGTTCAGGAGCCCGGAGATGTTTCTCCTGTGTTACGAAACTAAATCACTAGTCACGCCTCACCCTGGAAGCAGCAGCACGTACCTGGGTGTCTGTGCCTTAGTCAAACTCAAGTCTGAACGTTTTCTGAGCGTGCAGATGGCTTTAGACTCCCCTCTTTCAGACTCCAAACACTGCTGCCTGGGGCGCTTCTGCCTCGTGTGGACGTCAGAAGGGCGGAGGCAGGAGGCAGGTCAGCGGAGGGCGTTCTGTCCCGGGGGTGCCATCCCCAGTCCGGGACAGTGAAGATCACAATGTGTACTGGGGGAGCACTGGGAAAGCAGAACCCCAACGAGGGGCAGAGCTGGGCGGGGGTCTCCTCAGCCAGCTGTCCCCTCCCCCCCTCTTTCCTCTTCCTCCCCCTCCCCATGGGGCTTCCCCACCCCCACCTGCCTCACCTACGCCCCCCCCCCCCACCCCGCACCCACCCTGGACTTGTAACTTTAACACGCCTTTGGGTGTTGATGCCCAGAGTTCCCATTTTCCAGGCTAAAACATGTGTCCCCGAACACTGGAGACTGTTTTGCATGCAAATAATTAACGTCCGAAAAGTGGCAGAGCTTACTCCCCAGAAAATACGCAGGAGTCAGAAGATAGTTGGAAGGGAGGCACAGCGGCACCCCCAGGGTCTGACCCAGCGCTGGGCACTGTCGCTGCTGTCCCAGCTTTATTGAGATAGAACTCACTCCACACAACGGGCTCCTTCGGGGTAGACAGTGCAGTGATGCAGCCTACGTGGAGTTCTGCAAACGCCACCACAGTCCGCTTTAGAACCATTTTGTCACCTCAGAAGGAGCCCTGTGGCCGCACCCGTCATACCCCTCCCCAAGCCACTCCCGCTTCTGCCCTGGGCAACATGGGTCTGCCTGTGTCTCCGTGGATTTGCTTGGACATTTCATGCGAAGGCAGCCACAGAAGTGGTCTCTGCGTCCGCTTTCTCCTGCTGCACACCACGTTTTCAAGGTTCATCCACGTGGTGGCAGCTTCACAGTTGAATTCTATCCCCATGTAAGGGTAGACCGCTTCATTTTGTTTATCTAGTCGCCCGCTGTGGGGCGTTTGGGTCGTGCCCCCATTTTTAAAAAAAAAAATTTTTAACGTTTATTTATTTTTGAGACAGAGGGGAAACAGAGCGCGAGTGGGGGAGGGGCAGAGAGAGAGGGAGACACAGAATCCGAAACAGGCTCCGGACTCCGAGCTGTCAGCACAGAGCCCGATGTTGGGGTGGAACTCGTGAACCAGAAGACATGACCTGAGCCGAATTCGGATGCTCAACCGAGCCAACCGGTGCCCCTTTAATTTTTTTTAATGTTTATTTATTTTTGAGAGAGACAGAGAGAGCATGAGTGGGGAGGGGCAGACAGAGAGGAAGACACAGAATCCAAGGCAAGTTCCAGGCTCTGAGCTGTCAGCACAGAGCCCGACGCGGGACTCGAACCCACGAACCGTGAGATCATGACCTGAGCCAAAGTCAGATGCTTCACCACCCAGGCACTCTGGGGTCTCTTTTTGTTTATTTATTTTATTTTATTTTATTTTATTTTATTTTTTTAACGTTTATTTATTTTTGAGACAGAGAGAGACAGAGCATGAACGGGGGAGGGTCAGAGAGAGGGAGACACAGAACCTGAAACAGGCTCCGGGCTCCGAGCGGTCAGCACAGAGCCTGACGCGGGGCTCGAACCCATGAACTGTGACATGAGATCATGACCTGAGCCGAAGTCGGATGCTTAACCGACTGAGCCACCCAGACGCCCCTCGTTCCCCCATTTTGACTTCTGTGACCAGTGCTGCTTTGGTCATCCACGTACACGTTTCTGGGTGGATGAACGTTGTCATTTCATTCCGGCCGTACCTACGGGGCATTGCTGGCTCAGATGGAAACTCTGTGTTTATCTTAGGAGGCGGCCGCCCTGTTTTCCCCAAGCAGCTGTATCATGTACTGTTTTTGTACACGATCCAAACAAACAAAAGTAACTCTTTTCCAGTAAACAGAAGATCAGAGGAAGCAAATGAAAAGTAACACCAGAAATATCATTTGGGAAAAGAATAATGAAGCAGCAGAAATCACTCAGCTATGAGTGAAGGGCCACAAAGAGGACAAGGAAAAAGGAGAAGACAGAGTAGGAATTAAAAAAAAAAAAAAAAAAATAGAGAGCCGATGTGAGTTAAACAGCTTTTCTCTGTATCTAGAGTCCAGATAGGGTCACTTATAATTGATATTTGAATAATTTCCCGGAATTACAAGGAAAATATAAAACCGGACTCAGCGTATTTATCTTAAGGAGTCATACAAGGTCACAAAATTCTGTTAAATGCGATGCAAAGGTGATTTAAGATGTAAGCACTGCGTGTGTGAAAAATCCACTCGGGTAGAGTACTTTCTTCCCAGATGTCGATAAAGGATCCCGCATTCTATAAAGCCCATTTCGTGCCCGCTGCAGCCCGCAAGGGCTTTGCATGCACCAGCCGGCAGTTCTGGTGATGTGGTGATGACTCTGGGAAGGGTGGTGACAACAGACACGGGGTAACCTTCTCCCCAAGAAGAAAGAGAGGTCTGTGCAAAGCGGAAGAGACCTCTTGAACACGAACTCCCTTTTTCAAAATGCTGCCCTGATTCTCTGAGTGCCAAAGAATAAGCGTATGAGAAATGTTTTAATATAAAAACGTATAGTACTGGCTATTCGATTAGCTAGGCTCTTTTTTTAATTTATGTCACGTGAGGTTGTCAGTCAAATTTTCTGGGTTTTTAAAACAGTTATTCAGGGGCGCCTGGGTGGCTCAGTCGGTTAAGCGGCCGACTTCAGCTCAGGTCGTGATCTCACGGTCCGTGAGTTCGAGCCCCGCGTCGGGCTCTGTGCTGAGAGCTCAGAGCCTGGAGCCTGTTTCAGATTCTGTGTCTCCCTCTCTCTGACCCTCCCCCGTTCATGCTCTCTCTCTGTCTCAAAAATAAATAAAAAACATTAAAAAAAAACAGTTATTCAGAAGCGTTTAAGAGATTGTGTCTATTTTCTCTTTGTATGGTTGGAGGATCCTTGTATTGTTTTCAGTACACGTGCCTCTGTATACAGTATTAGCAGCTGAAAGAGGCTATCAAACCCTTTAAATGTTAACATTAGAAGGATCACCACATTGTGTTTAGACTGAACACCAAAGTTAAGCATAAATGGTTCTATGACCAAATCAGAATGAAAATCATGAGCTTGAAACTAAGGACTCATGATCCATTTCATCAATGTCACTCTCTTTTCATTAGACGTGATGCAGAAACAGTGTATGACAATCCCATGATGTGATCGATGTAGAAAACATACACAGGCAGCTGGCCCAGCTCATCATGAAATGTGAAAATCAAAAGGGCTGCTGACCCCTCCCCCAAATCAGGACTCAGTTCAAAGGGTGGCTTCGTACATGTGCCAGTGAACATTCCTTTGAACAGCTAATCATCTAAGCTGCCCCCTCGCCCCAGGTATGGCTGATGGCCACCAGAGCCAAGCCCAACCTCACCTGAGGCCCCTGTTGTTGTTCCAGTGCCCTTGTACCTCCTCCCAAAATTCCCAGTTCTCCTCTGGGAAGCAAGACCACAGGGCTTTAAGGCTCCAAAGACTTTCCTCCCACCGTGGCCACCTTGGCGCACTGGACACCTGCTGGGACCCTCCCAGCATCCGCCTCGCGAGCTAACCATATTCTGCTCGAATGAATGAACAGATGAGCAACGGAAAGCAAACTTTTCTGGGCTCCCTGGGGCAACAAGAGCTATGCTTTTTCAAATGCAATTGGGAAATCAGCGACTCTGTGAGGTACTGTCATTAGTTTTCATTAACAACCACGTTGTTATTTTTAACCTGGAAAATCTATCCAGAGTTTCTTGGGCTGGTGTTTGGGTCTTTGAAACCAGACTGGCGTAGCTCACATACATCTTCAAGTACAGGTACAACGTTTCCTAATCAGGAATAATGGTGTGATAATCCTGAATTATGAAATGTGTATTTGAACGAGTTTCATTACCTCCATGTACATTACACACTGTTGAGCAAGATACAAATCTGTACTACCAGTAGGAGGTGAGTTAATGAAAAAAAAATACAGCATCACATAATATATTATAATTATAAAAACCTGGTAGCATATGAGATTTAATTGCCAGGCCCAGAGCTGAGATCATGCAAAGACATTCTAAATTTACCAATTCCTTGTTTTGAAGACGAATTACTTCTAGCTTGAATTTGCTCCGTTCCTGATTAGTAGTACCCTGACGATTCCCAGACATTTTTTTTTGAAATATAAATTTCAGTCAAAATTACATATACTAGGGATATGACAAGAAAATCTCAACGAGTGGAACTCAAGTTATTGTTCGAGTTGAAACAACATCCCCAAAACAGAATATGTAACCAAGTTGATTGATAATGTAAGGTACAACAGGTCGGCAGACACAGAATGAAAAGAGGAAGGAATATAGAAAATGTGTCCTTATTAAGATCCAAGAACAGTTCTTAGTATTTGTTATTTTAAAAAAAAGTTAATTAAAGGATTTACACTTTATCATGCACGGTAAAGAACTGACAGGCATTATTATGATATAAAATGCTTCATTCTCCAGCAGAGTTTAATTTAGAGCTGCAACAAAGGGGAACATGAGAAATAAAGCTGTGGAGATGCTACAGCCATGTGACCCAGGCTCAAGGTCCCTTTGGAAAAGAGCTTGGCGGGGGTGATGCGAGACCCGTCCCCCGAAATTGTCTCTGCGGAAGTGCTCGCAGACGGCTGCCCCTCTGTAGGTCCCATGCATTCTCTGACCACGCCGGGGAGGGGTACAGCCCCTGTAAGGCTGGCCAAGTGGACACGAGAGCCCAGCAGAGACCCCCGCAAGGGCCACTGAGGTCACCAGCTGGCTGTGTAGATGTAGCTGCAGCTCTGACCGTCTGCAGCCCAAGCCAGAAACAGAAAATGTGTCCTGCACATTTGGGGCCATTATTTCCTTTGAGACATATGCCCGCACATTCTGAAGATGCTCAGAAAAAACAGTGACTTTGAGTTAGGAAAATCAGATGGCACAAGGACTTCCAGAGAGGGAACAAGGAATGTGAGGTGGAGGTGAGCATATCAGTAGTCCACCCAGGGTAAGCAATATGGTCCTGGGTCTCAGACAGGAAGCCCCACCGGGCAGAGGGGACCCGGCTACTGGGCTGATTTGGCAGCCGGTGTCAGCTGACCCTGCTTCGGAAGAAAGTTTACGGGGTCACAGGAGACCACGGTTCCCGACCAATCGTTACCCTCTGCCCCCCTCTCCCAGGGATGAATAGGGCTCTGCCCTGTTATTGAGCTGCATTTATTGACAGTCTCGCAACCCGTCTTACGTCTACTGTAGTTCACCTCACGTTACCTTTACTCTCCAACCACAACATGCTCCTTGGACACAAGAGAGCTGGTACTCGTTCCGTTATACTTTCCTTGCCAGAATAGGTATCAACACACACAATGGGAGGGAGGAAGGAAGGGAAAGAAAGAGGACGGGAGGGAGGGAGGGAGGGAGGAACAGAAGGCAGGGGGAGGGAGAAGGAAGGAAGGAAGGGAGGGAGCTGCATTGGGGAAGGAGCCCAGGCAGGAGCAGAGCCCCAGCAGGACCTACCACTGGGGATGAGGCAAGGCGGGTCTTTCGCCATGAAGACAGTGCCATGAAGACTGGAGGCCCTGGAGACCAGTGGCCAGCATCACTTGTGTGACTTTCATCCAAAGCCAGTGGCAGGGGGTGATCTGGGCTCCCGAGGAGTCTGTAGGATGCCTGGTAGCCTTGAGTAAATGCTGTTTTCTGGTTCAGATCACTGGAGTGGGTTCTGCTGTTTATAATTAATTATAATTTGCAAGCAGAAACCGGAACCAGCGGAGAGGTTTAGGATCCAACATATCTCAGTCTCCAAATGCACTCCTATGTCCTCCTGCCATGTTCAGAGTCCCCTCCCTTCTTGGCCAAAGCCCCAACTTTCACACAAGATCCCTGGAGAGGCTGTGAATTCAACTAGCCTTGTCACTGGTTCAAACTTTGGGCTTGGATGTGGAGTACTCAACCCCAATGCAGCCTGCGAACGAGGGGTCTGTTAGTACAGGCAAAGGTTCTGGTTCTGAGAACACTTAGAGCCTCAGATTTGACACTCCGAGCTTATAACTGCCCTTGGAGCGTCCAGTACAGCCATAAAGGGCCAGCCCACTACCCGTGTCTCCACGCTTGCCATATTGTTCTGTGACGTGGCCAGGCGGTATCCCCAGCCCTTGCCTGCAGTGACCCCTTCCTTCAAGGACCAGAGCCGTATTTAAGTAGATCTTTCATCGCTGGAGACCATCAGCTGCTGGGTCCCATGTGTAATAGTATCAGGCCTTTCAAGTCCCCCAGGATGACCAGCCAGCACCAAATTCCTTTTCTTCACGACCAAAGTGACTTGCGAAACAAGCCATGTGTGTCTGTGTTAATGCCCCACAGCCAGTTAGAGTGGAAGAGAAATCCCCTAAGCAAGGTCAGGGCGTCCACAGGGACAACTGTGACACAGAATGGCTGCGTGCCGAACGCGCCAGCCACCAGCACCCTCGGATAAAGGCCCCAGAGACGCCGTTCACGCACAACTACTTGGTCCACGGGATGGCACGTGAGGCTCGGGCTAGTCTTCTGTGCTGCGCAAGCCGGTGCTCTCAGTGTAGAGAGGGAATGCAGGAAGAGAGGCCACCGACCAGGCACCTCCCCGTCCCGGCGGGGCCAGGGCCAGATTCCAGGCGGGATCTCCGGGGAGGAAATCCTGGAAGCCCTGAGACCAGGCATCTTGTAAGTCTGCAACCACGCTGCAGGCCACGGGCCCGGAGCTGCCCTTCCGTGCACCTTCCGGGGGGATAAAGCAAAGCGACTGTTTTCTATCGAAATTCCCTGTCAGTTCCTGTCCACCGAGGGATCTTGTGTTTTCCCTCCTCTCCAAGTCGGCTTCGCTCTTCTGAGCTGTCTTTTAAGAAGAAACATACTGTCCTTATTATAATCTCCACACACAGAGTCTGGCTTTCCTCTTAATTTATTTATTTTTCATACATTGGGTCTCAGAGGATTGACCTCGCCCGCATGCCTGCCCTTTCTGGTAGGGCTTTGAGGCTTTCGCCGGCCAAGAGTCAACACGACAAAGATCGTCGTAAAAATTTGTCCACAGCCATTTACGAAAGGCGAGGACGCAAGCATTGAGTGAAGTGTTCCCTGTCATCGGAAGGCAATTTCACCTGTTTTAAATCCGCACTATTTGTCATGACTCAAAAGCCGGAGATCTAATGCCTCTTCCAGGGCTTAGCTCATAAACACACACCCAGACGCATCTCGGGGCACCGGCTTTCTTCTTTCATAGAGACTCTCCTCTTCACGCTTGAAACAGAAATGCATTTCCTCTGAGAAAGCACTGACAGCAAGACTCACTTCCTCAAGGCAGGAAAGTTGTTTGCCCCCAGGCTGTGAGCGGCACCGCACACAGGGACACGGGGCTGAGCCCGTGGGCCGGCTTTCGTGGCTTCCAGACTTGCCTGCACTTGAAACCGCCCCGCCAGCCCCGGGAAGGGGAGCGGGTGGCGGGTCCTACAGGGATGGAACTTCAAAACAGCGCAGCGAACGCAAAGCCAGGGTCCTGGGCCCCCCGCAGGACGCCTCACAGGTGTTTGTGAACGACATACATGTCCCTGACCATCACACTGCTGCCGTCCCGGTTTTCCTACTTGGGGGATAAAAACTAACCCAAAGAAAAGCAGAAGAACATTATGCGGTGTTGTCTGTGATTACTAATAGGCATCACTGGAGATAAAATTGCGCTCTTTTACGACACATCGCGTGAACCTCGTGACTCACACATTTCTGAGGCCACCACTTTCTACACATCGCAGGAAAACCCATTTAGGCTTTGTTCTCTTCATGTTTAGGCCTTGGTTATCAGCCAGTGATGACGTTTCTCTTCATTTCGACGCGTCACGTTTAACGCCAGGGACGCCTGCTCAATTTGGAGCAGAGATTTTTTTTTTTTTCTCCTCTGATCGAGACACAACGCAAGATTTAAACAAAAGAGAGTTTAACTGTTGTCGTTTAGGCCATAGTGGGTGGGATACACGTTTTCCCATGAAGAAAGAGTTACGGAGCCGCTGTCCTTCTGACCGGTCTGTTTCCATCCACCCACCATGCACGGGGATGGAGTAACTCATGTACAGGGGTGGAGGGCACAAAGGGCGTGGAAAAAGTCATTGCTGGGAAACCAGCCACTTGGAGGTTATAGAGCATGGATTAGACACAAAAGCGATGATAGGGATGGTGTCCTGAGTTTGCAAGAGGAGGGAAGAGCCACACGTAGAACTTCCCTGGTAGCCATGGTCTCCCCCACCCTTACCACCCTGCACTGGGCCGTGATGGAGGGGAGCCGCTGGGGCCGGGGGCTCTTTGTCACCTCAGCAAACACACTCTGACAGAGACTTGTCTTTCTCAGGCAGGGGACTGCAGCAAGCAGATCTTGGGGTGGGAATTGGTAGCGTCGTCCCCCGGCAGTGGGTCCTCTGAAAGCTAGGTCCGTTCTGCACCAGCCAGAGGAAAGCCAAATTTCTCCCCGCCGGGGCGTGCCAACAGCAGCCTTCTTCAGGAGGACACATGCTGACCTGAGCCATCCCAGGCAGCGTTGGGCTGTGAGGCCAGGTCACGGCGCTAGAGCGGGAAGGGAAGGGAGAGGGATAGAAAAGACACACATACTTACATGTAATTCTCTTTTACTGAAGCCTGATATATTAAGTATGCATTTTTCATATAACTGCATAGCTGATCCATATATGTATAAAAAAAAACCTTACAGAAAATTAGAAGCACTATGTAGCCACTGATGGGGGTCGATGATTTCAGATCTTGCAGGGTCTTTCCAATGGATCTTCTGGATGCTGTTGCCCACCTCCCCACCTGTTCCTTCCTTTCCAGCGTCTCCACCCAGAGGAAAGGTTCCAACACTCATTCACTCCATCAGCCTGAACTTTCAACCCATCGTGACGTCTTTTGACCTTGTGCCCCACAAGCACCCCATTGATGAGTCTTCCGTTGCTGGCTCCCTAGCCCGACCCCAACCGTTAGGGCTAGAGATGACATCACCGTGTCGAGATATAGATCCTGGGTTGCAGACTGAGTGACCAGAGGTCCATAGCGATGGCCCTAGGAGGTCTTATATGGTGAATGGTCCACGTGGAGAACAAGGTACGTACGATCATGCTGTGTCCTGAGAAGCTCCTTGCAAATTAGGTAAGTAAACGTTAACATCTCTCAGTGTGGTTTTGACAAATATTTTGAAATACATAACGCTGATCCAAACAAAACTCATTCCAAACCACCCAATGTTCTACGGCATGTACTTATTATTGTCTTCACTCCCTAAGTAGGACTCCTGCTGCGGTGGGCCCCACGGGTTACAGAAGCCTCTCCCGCGTGGTGTTGGTGGAGAACAGAATCACCGTAAACCCACGTGCAGCGGAATTCTGTGACCTGAGGACTCTGCCACCCCTGCCATGTCCCAAATGTCTCCAAAACCACCAATAAAGTCATGTCTCAAACCCCCTGTTTATTGAGGTACCATTTCTGCTTTCAGTTGCTTTGAGCTTGTATAACCCGAGACTCTCCTATTCTTCACGGATTTTTTCCATGAGTTATACCAGAAATTATAATAAATCAGTCAAGCGATGACCAAAACAAAGGAAACTATTTAATTTCCTTGATGAAGCAGTACTTCAACTCTGACCTCAGTGCAGAGTAGATTTTGTTGGTCTGTTGGTTTTTATGGCTTCCACAACATTTGCTTCCCCCCCGCCAAAACATCTCCTCTGGTCCAGACTCTTCAAAGATGCAGCAGAGCCGTTTTGGCTCCCAACCCGGCAAGCCTTGGAACCAACAGTTTGTCAAGGAAAAGCCTATGCCTGTCTAGTATAAAGGAGCCCTGTTGAAAGAAACAAGTGGGGTGATTGAAGAAAGACCTTCCGCCAGCCCTTGGGCAACCTGTGGAGCACGGTGGGGCTGCCGGCCTGTTTCTGTCAGCCACGTGAGCTTAATGGCAAGAAACCCCACCCTACGGCCCCCCAGGCTGGCATCACACAGGCCTGTCCCAGAAGCACAGAGCGGGGCCTGGTGGGGACAGGCCACATGACCAAGAGGCTCACCGTGCTCAGTGCGTGTGCATATTTCCATGTCCAAGAGCTTCTGTCCCTTGACCTGCAAATAGTCAGTGCAGAGCGTCACAAAATCAGAAACAAAGTGACTCGATGTCGTCCACTGGTGCGGTAAAATCTGTGAAGCACTGATTGTTAATTGGAGAGGACCCTTACAAAGACTCGCCACAATCTACGAACAGAAACATTCAGACATAAAGCAGTACAAGGCTACGGAAGTGCGTCAGGGGACAGACGTGCTCGCCTCCCTTCAGTGGGGACAGGGGGTGGGAAGCAGAAGAGAAACCTGAAGTGTGGCCACAGAATCACCCAGGAGGAGAGTGACGAAGGGGTTGGTTTTTCAGAAAAACTTTGTGACTCGTCTGACGGTGAAGAAATTAGCTTTAACGGTAGAATTTCAAAACTAAAAATTAAAATTCGTAGTCTGATTCTTACAACCAGAAATGTGATAACAAAGAAAAACCCTGTTCAGTATTTTTAAAAAACTGATATTTGGTTTGTGGAAACTTGGTAATTCCCTAACTACCTAGGTGAAACAAAAATATCCTGCTCAGTGTTCAAATATAGACTACAACACATGATGAAACCTACCAGCTATGAAACAAGCCAATATAGTGAAGCTCAATTATTTAATCAAACATGTGGTGTCTGTTTTTCTTAACGAAGAAAACTGCAACTGGGTTTTGGTCCAATGGTCCCCACTTGGGACTCCGAAGGCGGTGGAGGCAGCAGGGGGCCCTGTGGCAAGTAGTGGGGGGCTCCGCGCGAGGAAAGCCCTAGCAGGGGCCCCTTGCTGGTTCCATCCCTCCCACGTCTCTCCTGGCTCAGAGTTCCTCACCACGCTCTGTGATTCTAATGTGTCAGTTTCCTGTCACTTCTGTAACAAATCACCATAAACTGGCGACTTAAAACGGCAGAAACTCATTCTCCCACAGTTCTGGAGACCAGCCAGGCCATGCTTCCTCCAGAAACTCCAGGGGAATCCTTCCTGCCTCTTCCAGATGCTGGTGCTCTTGGCGTTTCTGGCCTATGGCTGCTTTACTCCATTTCTGTCCCGTTCCCCATGTGGCTGTCCCCTTTTCCTGTCTTCTCTGTGTGTCTCTTTAAGGATACCCATCACTGGATGTAGGCCCCACCCATTCAATCCAGGATCGGCTCCATAACTCAAGACCCTTAAATTAATGCCATCTGCAAAGACACTTTTTTTCCAAATAAGGTCAATTTACAGGTAGCAGGGTTTAGGACATGGACCTATCTTTTTGGGACCCACCATTCGGTCCACTAAGTGGGGCAAGCCACCTTCTCGCTTAACTCTCTTGTATCTATCCCTGCTATGCCTTCCCCACAGAGGATATAACCTCAGGGAAAACATCTACAAAGTTGTCAGCTAACCCTTGGAATTTCCGAGTATGGACAAGCTCAGCCAAATTAGCCTGAATTAGCTCGGGCAGTAGGCCTGTGCTGATGGACACCAAGCGGGCCCTGACAGGACAGCTGTCCTGAGCAAAACCCACTATGCAGCGAGGTTCTTGGGTCAACAGTCCATCTGGACTTGATGAGCCCTTTGATCCCACATGGTTTTGCTCAATGATAGGGTGGCCTCTGCAAGGTCACTTCACTCCAAGCCATCCTTCCCCTGGCAGCTGGATCAAGACCCTCTTCTGAAGAGTCCTACTGAATGGTGGCTTCAACCTCCACAGCGAGTGTGGCCCTGAGCCTCCACTCCCTGTGGACACCGGGCATTGGCCCCTCCCCAGGCGCATGGCATCAGAAACACACACAGACGAAGCTTTACTACATTTCAGGCATGCTCCCTGTCTGCAGCCTGCCCACTGGGGCCACTCAACCCAAGACTTGTCAGAGGAAAGTGTTTTGTCACATGACTGATCTTTCCCATGGCCGCCAAGGGAGGTTACCTCTCCCCTTCCTAAGTACAAGTAAAAGTTATGTTAAGTTGGTGGTGGTTCTTTCATTATTCATCCCTCTTACAATTCAGAGTGCTTTCTGGAACATTTGTGGGCCCTGGAACTCTTCCAGAGGCCTCATGAATATGGAAGCGTTGCTGATTCTGCGAAGGGTCTCCCCGTTCATACTGGCGGCCCGCAGATCTTGTCTCCCTGCCAGGGACTGGCATTCTCACCGGCCAGGATACGGTCACGGACCATGAAAACGCCTTTTTGAAGAACGCACCCAAAATCAGTGACAAGCATCTCAAGCCATGAGGTCGCATTATCACTGGTGGTGGAGAATGGAAATCATTGCAGAGACCTTCACTCAGGCGCAGGAAGCCCAGGCTGCTGCCTGTTACTCTATGATAGAAACGTTTTCATCAAGTTTAATATATTAAAGAGGTAGCACAAGGTGTTCTCTTTGAAAGAACGACATTCTACCTGTGTTTATATGAGGATTCCCACCCACCCCCCCCCCCCCACAGGTAATTTTTGCTCAAATAGAATTGCATGCAGCTTTTAGTTTTTTCTTCATTAGTCCTTTACAGCCTGGTCCCTTCCTAGCTATTCCATATTACTTATGTTTCTAGTTCAGTAGTTTCTCTGAGATCCCAGATATGCCCTACAGAAGGAATAATAAAACTAAGTAAAATTTTATTACCAAGGAAAATGCCCATGGCTGTAAAAGTCTTTTTATAGTGGTAATGTTTGGTTTTAATATTTAATAAGCATAAACCACCATAAAGAAACATAACATTATGTTCAATCCCTTGAAGGATGGTGAGATTTGAAATTGTACAGGTGAAGTCTTATCTGATGTAACTAAAAAGGCTTTGGATGTACTTCAAACTTAGATCCAGAATCCAGATGTCGCCGAGCTCCAGGGAAACCTGGTGCTAAACAACACGTTCACCAACCACACGTCCTACAGAAATGCGAGGTCAAGGATTTGCAGGTATGAGGCAGTGACTCACTCTTCTGACATCTGAGGATGAAGTCGGAAAGTGATTTGTTGATAAAATAAATCTCAACCACAGGTAAATGGTTTATGTGTCTCTAAATTGAATCAGAACAAATGATTATATTAAAAAAAATTGAGTAACTGCTCCTGAAGTTCTTTGAAGAGTCTTTAGTGAATGAGCATGGGTCTGATGCTGTTACTCATAAACAACAGGTGTCATTCCCATGATTATACGGTGGGGCCTGATTCCACTCTCTAGATTTTTGAAAATGGTGAAAAATTCAGTCTTAAAACCACTCAGCAAAGAGAGGTCAGAGGTTACTTATTTCTACTTTGAAGGCATTTCCTTTTCTTGACTTTTACAGCTGTCAAATGACATAGATTTATAGTATCAGCTGCCAAATGACATAGATTTATGGCAATCAATTTCAGAACCCCCAGGGTTCAAGTGTTTGTTGATTTCTTTATTTCCTTTGGTCATGATTTGTGTGGGTCTCCAGCTCCAGCAGAAAACACTAACTAGACTTACAAATGCCAGGGCAGAGGGGTGGAGAGTGGAAATAGCTAGAAATTAAGAAAAAAAAAACATGTATCCACTGAGATGAAGTTAATTTTTAGGTACTTGAAAAATACAGGAAAAGTAGCTTTGTAGCTAGAACATCAAACAAGAAGAAAACTCTGTTCACTAGTTAAGAGTGGATCGCTCTGTGAAGAATGAACGAGAGTCTTATATTTGTTTGAAATCGGGTACATCAAATATGAGTAAATATATTATTCTATTAAATTGGTTACCTAATTATTTCAGTCCATCACATAAAAAGAAAACATTTGCACAACCATGAGAATCCATATATATTCTTCAAAGTCATTCGTCAGATTGACCCATATATACATGCTGATCATTACGCTGCAAGTCTTGGGATGCCTGGGTGGCTCAGTCGATTAAACATCTGGCTCTTGACTAAGGCTCAGGTCGTGATACCGCAGTTCAGTTCTTGAGTTCGAGCCCCACTTCTGGCTCTGAGCCTGTTTTTTATTCTCTCTCTCTCTCTCTCTTTCTCTCTCTCTTAATAATAATAATAATAATAATAATAATAAAGTTCTCCAGAGAGTACCAGGTGGAGTGTCCAAGGCAGAGCTGGGGTTGTGTACAATGCCTTCTCAAGGACAAGAAGCTACTGCAGTTTTAGGGTCAGAAGCGATTCAAATGATTGTACTGGCCAACATCCACATAAACTGATTATCAGGAACTACTATATACAAATCTAATAAGACAACCATAGAAGTTAATCATTTCTGAACAGTGACCTTAAACCGATTGCCTGCACAGTATTAATCCCAGAACTAATAACTATTTCCTCAGAAGACAGACAAGATGCACTAACCACTCTCAGTCCTGGTGACCCCATGTGAGGTCAGCTAAATAGGACTAGGGGAGACTCCCAGAAAGAAGGAACACCAGGCCAGCAGTGCGGTTGTGGCCAACATGGTTAAAGAGGCGGACTGTGTGTGCCGGTGTGCTAACTGGAACACTGATTAGCCCAGCCGAACAG
The DNA here is from genome assembly GCF_046562875.1 of Panthera onca. Lineage (NCBI taxonomy): Eukaryota > Metazoa > Chordata > Mammalia > Carnivora > Felidae > Panthera > Panthera onca. The sequence continues at coordinate 2,720,752 of NC_138339.1, read as the reverse complement.
GAGTGGGGTGAAGCGTCCTGCACCTTGCATTATGTCGTCATCACACCTATAATTCTAATAACACACCAGATTCTATCCTTTGGAACCTGGCTTTTAAAGGTGCCTAATGTTTTGGAAGTTGTATGAAACCATTTTATCCCAGCCCTATTTAATGGCCATAGTTTCAACTCACTTCTACGGATGTTGAATTGACTTGAAAATTTACGTACTATGTGATGTTTAGTAGCATAAGCAACATTAAGCTAATTTTATTTTTTTAACTGGGTAATGAAATAGTCCATAAAAAGGATTATGGTTCCATATAAAGGCTTTACTTTGCATTTCAAGCTGTATTTTTCATGCAATTTCCTAGGCAGTGACCATCAAACTTTAGTGTGGGGAGAGGGACCCAAGATGTCCGTTAAAATGTCAGTTCCTTCTTCTGAGCATCTGATTCAAAAAAATGAGGCCCTGAACTTTGGATTTTTAACACAATTCCCAACTAATTTTGATGCAGGTACTCTACAGACAACACTTAGAGAAATACTGTTGCAAACTACACATTTTATCATTTGAACTTTTTCATGAGGAAAAAGCAATAAACAGCATCCATTTGTGCTATGTTGACACTAGCAAAGATCATTTCAAAATCATTTGGGAATCACCACCGGCATTATTTGGCATTCCCACAGTAACAGGGAGGAGGAAATAGTGGTCAGCACACAGTCTGCAGAGCCATCTACTTGTGATTAGGTCCTAGTATCATCTCTTCCAAGCCTACCAGCCTCCAACCACTTTGGATATAGCAATTTTACTGCCTACTCACGCACAGGGGGTATGACAAGAGAATCCATACCATCGGATAATAAACATTGAGCAAGCTCTCTGTGTATGTAAGATAGTTAGCCCACCATCTAGCACAGAGTACAAGGTTAAGAAACATTTGTTACTGCTATTATCATTCACTGTCAATTACTGCATTTAACACGTCTCAGTAGCTGGCAAAGTGCCTTATTTGATGAGGCAAATTATCCAGCAAAAAGAAATTATGGCCACAATGTAAGCTGATGCAATTTAATGAAATTAAGGAGCAATGACCTTACGTTTGGTCTTAAATGTGCTCATGTGGCTTAGTGGAAAGAGCACTGTGTTATACCTTGAACTTCACATTAGTGGTTATTTTTGTGAGTCTTTTCGTTAGTGCCACCATCGAGGAAATGTTTTTACTGGTAAAGCAAGGAAAAGAACACGGTGACCCCAGATTGTTGGGAGCCTCACTAATGTAACGTTTCTGAATGCAACTGGAAAAGTAAAGGACAATGCTAATGCTAAGGAATGTCATATTTCAACATGAATCTCACCACACTGAAGATGCTGTGGCTGAACTTTCTGAGTATCCCCAGTGATTTAACACTGAGCCATTGTCCCAGGAATTTGATTCTTTTCCTGGACAGAAGAAAACCACGATTTGCTAGTTTTAGATATGAGGATAAATATACTTACTCTTTGAGCTTTTGTATAAGCTCCCATGGAACATCAAACAGTAATCTGAATCCAAAAAGTATAAGACAAGCTGGACAAGAACCATCTTTGAAAGATTGACCCTTTGGGACCAGCTGGGCAAAAGGGTTGGGATTAAGGTTCAAACTGTGTTTAGCCCCTTGTGTGATAGGTCAGTAAGTCAATTTAGTCATAAATATGCTTGTATTTTTCTCAGTTAATGTCCCAGATGGATGACAGCAAAGGAATGTATGTGCTTCTCTACATATGTCTGTATCTAGACAGTTAGGTGGCTAGAATAGAGATGGGTGGATGGATGGAAGGATAGATAGATAGATAGATAGATAGACAGATAGATAACAGATGGATAGATAATAGATGGATAGATGATAGATGGATAGGTGATGGATGGATGGATGGATGGATGGATGGATACAAACATGATAAATAGATGAGTGGATGGGTGGATGGATGGACGGATAGATAATAGATGTATAGATAGATGATAGAAGAATAGATACATGAATGATAGTTGATGGATGGATAGATAGGATACATGATAGACAATGGATAGATATATGATAGATGGATAGGTAGATAATAGGTGGATAGATAAATGATTGATAGATAGATAGATGATAGATAATAGATGGATAGATAAATGGATATATAGATACATAGATAGATCGATAGATAGATACATAGATAGATAGATAGATAGATAGATAGATAGGTATTGAGTCCAAAGTGTTGGTGGAACAGTGACTTCTAAGAAGTCTCATTTCTACTTTTTTTCTGAGCATAATAAATGCTGTGGATGTGAACTGTTGTCAAGCCAATCTGAATTTGTTGTGTAATTGTTATTCCTATTCTGCTTATAGAGAAGCTAATTATTGTATTATAACATGGAATCGTAATGTTAAAATTTGGAGGCATTTATTCATTGTATTTAGAATTAGGTCATACACACACACACACACACACACACACACACACACACATTATTCCCTGTCCACTACTTCTGTTGCCTATGATATTTCCAGGAAGGGCCAGGGCCTTCAGAAGGGAGGTGAAAATCATACTGCAGTGAAATCTGATGTGGGGTGGCCTCCTCACGCCTGTGCTGTGTGTTTCATGGCACTTGCCCATGACGTTTCCTTATTGAGGTCCTCAAGTGCTCAGTGCTGCCTGAAATCCTGACGCCTCCATGCCCACACTGCCTTTTCCACTTCCCTTGCCCCCTGCTTTTGACTGTGCCGATGTTAATCTCGGTCATGGTGTGCAGCATTTTTATAGAATAGTGAATTAGCACACTGGCAAATGTCAAGTTTTGTAAATGTGCTCAAATATGGTGTGTATTCTACTATTGTTGACTGCTGTATACACACACATGCATCAATCATGTGAAGTTTCTTAATAATTTTGTTCAAATCTTTTGTATGTCTTCGATCATGCCCCTTCCATACCTCTATTCCCTATATCTTCTAAAATGTTCCTATCTTTTGTCTTTTCATAAGAAAAGCATATTATCCTCCCCTACCATGATTACAGAGTTCTCTATTTTTGTTTCATTTACTTCTGTCAATTTTCACTCCCTACATATTGCAGCTACATTATTAACTGCTACATGTGCCTTGTGATGAACCTTTTATCATTATTATGTGCTGCTCTTTACTTTTGTCAAGGCCTTTTGCTTTATAATTTCAAGATCATAAAAAAACAGTGAAGGAAATATCCATCATTGAGACCTATAAGTTAAGTTTTGGCATGACAAATAGACACTTAGTCAAGGAGTGAAGAGCCTCAAAGACAATCAATGCCCATGAAGAAGAAATGTCTGCCCTGGGAGCAAATACCACTGTTCCCAAAGAAAAGGAATCTCCACAGAAAGGAGAAATAAACATAGTTTGTAAAATATACTGTAAATATTTGGAAAATACAGAATGGAATAAACAGGTATTTGTTGAAATCATTTCTATTTTCCAAAAAATAAACAAACCTTAGATTCTATAAAAAGTAAGATAATATGCTGAATTTTTTTTAAAGAAACTAAATGAACTAACCAAAGGAAAAAAAAAAACTAAGAAAGGGGCACCTGGGTGGCTCAGTCGGTTGAGCATCCGACTTCAGCTCAGGTCATGATTTCACGGTTCATGGGTTTGAGCCCCACGTTGGGCTCTGTGCTGACAGCTTGGAGCCTGGAGCCTGCTTTGGATTCTGTCTCCCTCTCTCTACCCCTTCCCCAATCATGCTCTGTCTCTCTCTCTGTCTCTCAAAGGTGAATAAACATTAAAAAGAAACTTAAAAAAAACTAAGAAAAATGAGAATTGAATGGTATAAAGTAATATTAGGATCATTATGGTCCTGAGTCAAAGCTATGAGAAAGAGAATCGGTGCTATGGATGGCCAGCTTCAGAAAATAGAATAAAGTTGCAAAGTGATTAAAATTCACAGAGAAATAAGGCTAAAGAATAGAAACAGAGATCAAAATATTCATAAAAGATATTCCAAAAGAGGCTAAAAGAATAAGTCAAAAAAAAAAAAAAAAACAAACCAAAAAAAAAGGGCCTAAAATGATAATCTAGAGGAAAACTGTTCTTAGTTGAAACAACACAAGGACTTGCATTTTATTTCCCAAGAAGAACAACCAAAAGCATAATCAAGTGAATGGATGGACTTTCCCAGAGGCAAACTCAAATGAGATTGTTTTCTTATTTCAAAGACATTGTGAGAAAGAAATCACAACAATCATGATGACCAATTTGCTTTTTGAGTTTATGTAGACAAAATTTGAATCGCACCTGAAAAGCACAAGTAATTACAATAACAGACTGAAGTTCCCTCACTTGTTATAATTAGAAACGACATGAGAACCACTAAAAGTAAACCAACTGATTATGCAAAAGGTTTACACCCCATGTAGCAAATTTTATGTATCTTCAGTATTGTAACTTGCATTTCAAGTTTGTCTGTATTTCCTCTGTCTGGCTTATTTCATTCTGCACAATGACCTCCAGGTTTATCTATGTTGTAGCCAGTAACAGGACTCCCTCTTTTAAGAAAAACCTGAATGATATTATACACACACACACACACACACACACACACATTATATGTATATAATCTAATGTTATATAAAATGTATACATTTATTGAAGTTTTCAAATTATATGTTGTGTGAATTATATAAATATATATCATATTTACTTCATTTACCTCTTATTGGACATTTAGGTTGTTTTCATGTCTTGGCTATAATAAATAATATTTGCAATGAATATAAGGGGGATATGAAGATATCTCTTCAAGATAGTGGTTTTGTTTCCTTCAGATATATTCCCAAAGGTAAAATCAGTGGACTATATGATAGTTCTTTTTTTTTTTTACTGTTTTGTGGAGCCTCCACAGTTTTCCACAGGGGCTACACCGACTCACATCCCCACCAATAGTATGCAAGCATTCCCTTTTTTCACAGCCTCGTCAACACTTACTGCCCTTTGTTTTGCTTTGCTTTGTTTTGTTTCTGTTTTTTTTTTTAATTTTTTTTTTACGTTTATTTATTTTTGGGACAGAGAGAGACAGAGCACGAACGGGGGAGGGGCAGAGAGAGAGGGAGACACAGAATCGGAAGCAGTCTCCAGGCTCTGAGCCATCAGCCCAGAGCCTGACGCGGGGCTCGAACTCACGGACCACGAGATCGTGACCTGAGCTGAAGTCAGACGCTCAACCTACTGAGCCACCCAGGCGCCCCTTGTTTCTGTTTTATAATAGTCATCCTATCAGGGGATTTGCAATTCCCAGATGTTGAGCATATTTTCATGTATGTATTGGCCATTTGTATTTCTTCTTTGGAAAAATATTGACTACTGTAAGATTCCACTTATATGTGGGATCTAAAGTAGTCAACTTTGTAGAAGCAAAGAGTTGGACTATGGTTGCCAGAGGCTGCGGAGAGAAGGAAATGGGAAGTATTAGTAAATGCATACAAAGTTTGACTTACGCAACATGAGTAAGACCTAAAGATCCACTTATAACACAGTGCCCACAGTTAACAACGCTGTACTACACGCTTAAAAATTTGTTAGGAAGACAGGTCATATCTGAAGTGCCCTTTTTACAAAAGAAAAAATCTTTTCACATAAATACGAGAACAGGAAGGAACTTCTGCAGGCAATGGATAGGTTTATGGCATGGATTATAGTCATGATCTCATGAGTGTATACTTACTTCCAAACTCATCATGGTGTACACATTAAATAGATACAGCATTTTGTATGTCAATCGTACCTCCGTAAAGTGGTTTAGAGAGCAACTTTAAATAACATTTATAAAAAGAAATTTAATATCATTTGATTTATGTGAACATAACATCTCATACTTGTGTATGGATGACCCTGTGTTGAAATGTTTTTATTTGTGAGTTTCTTTTACTTTGCAAACGTTATAAAAGTCCTCCACAATTTAGTGGGTTGCAGATCCTCTGATGAAAAAGTATAATAAAGCAAAATTAAAAATTAAAATAATTCATCTTTATCTTAATATTGTTTGATATCAAATTAAAGAAGATGTCACTTTTAACCAAATTATTGACAGATAATGCATAAATATTTAATTTAAAATAAATTAAAGAGCAAGTGTACTTGTTAAATGGGAAACATGAAAATATGTCTTTAAATTTTAACCATTACTGAAGACTATACGAACAGAAACATTAGAATAAAATTTTAATGATATTCTGAACTGAAATAATTTTTTTTAAATAAAAACCACTGTTTTATTATGCAACAGATGAAGTGCTTTCATAAAAGAGAAAAATTCCCAAGGGGATTCTTTAGATATGTTATTGCAAAAGGAGTTCATGGATCCAGAATGTTTGGGAAGCCCTAGGCTAGGAATGTTTCGGAAATTCAAGGTTTTCTCATATTCACTTAGTGGGCAAATCTCCATTGCCCTTACTGCAACTCGATTTACCCAACGGGACTCTCGCTGGAAAATAGATGAGTGGGTCGCTAATATGGAGCAAACACCAGGCAGAAGGGGTTTTGGAAAGACACCTGGGGAGGGCCGGTGATCCCACCTCTTTTTGTGACTTGATCCCCTGCTGTGCCTTCCATTCTGGCTTCAGGGGCTGTAAGACTGGTGAGCAGACCCCATCTCCCATGTGAAGACATAACCTCTACATTGAAAAATCCTCTTTTTCCAAAATACATCCAGCCCTTGGCTTTTTGCTGTTGCCCAAAATGTTTCAGCGTTACTCCTGAGAATAGAATCAAAGTAAGAATCAATCCGGTCACAGTAAGTACAGACACATTATCACCATCGTCAGGCAAGACGGACATCTCTGTCACCCGCCATGTTGGCACCCCCTAGCTCAGGACCAGATCACCCAAGCAAGTGCAACAATTCTGGTCATCTGACTGAGCACTGTTCTCAGGGGACCAGCCGGTGAGGTGGCAGGAGGCCTGGAAACGGAGGTCCAGCAGCAGGAGAGCAGGTAAACCTCACAACATTGCCTAAGGCCACCCAGCCTAACATGGTCCCCAGATGGGTGATCCCAGCACCATAATACTTTACATGGTGTAAGTCGAGCCAAAATTACATCTTAACCTTAACTGGAATCTTCAGGGATGAAAGTTCTGAGCTACACTTCAGATGACAAGTTTTGTGATTTAAACATTGGTTATACCCCACTCTCCCTTGTTTTTAGACATTTCAGTTGGCTATTTTAACTCAATTTCAGCTACACTGTTGGGATAGTTTGGGGAGCCCCTTCTCCCCAGTTTGGTGTTAGCCAAAGACAATGTTTCATGAGAGCATGATCTTCCTGAAATGCTTTTTTCTCTGGGCTGCAGTCTTTCTTTATGAGAACTTCACCCACCTTGACACCTACTGTCTTTCATTTCCAGAATTGTGCCACGTTCTGGACAATGAGGTTTATTCTGGTTAATGCCCCTTTGTCCATCAGTGTGTTGGCTGTTGTTATTGTAGCCACAGGAGCACAGACCTAAAATGCTCTTGGCAGACTGACCTAACTCCCAAGTGACTGTTTCATGTTTGAAACCTCATGATTAGAAAGGTTCAACGTTCACTCATGACCGATAATAGTAAAATTTGTGCAGACTTGTCTCAAAATGACCCCCACATTGCTCATATACAAATTAATCTCCCTATTAATCTATTTTTATTTTTTAATTTATTTTTTAAGGTTTATTTTTTGAGAGAGAGAGAGAGAGAGAGAGGAAGACCAAGGGAGGAAGCAGCAGAGAGAGGACCCCAAGCAGGCTCCACACCATCAGAGTGGAGCCCGATGTAGGGCTCCAACCCAAGAACCATGAGACGTGACCTGAACCAAAGTCAGGAGTTGGATGCTTGATTTACTGAGCCCCCCAAGTGTCCCCGTCTTAATCTATTTTTAAAACAAAGGTCGCTCAGATGTTGACATGTAGGTGCAAGGTTTGGGCTCGTCTTAACGTAGCAGATCCCAGTCCAAGATTCTCATTGTGTGTGTCCTTCTCCCAGCAAGTGGGGCAGGACAGGGGTGAATCAATCACGAGTCTATCAGTCTCAGGCCCATATCTACCCTTGATTGCCTGCTTGGTGACAACAGAGGGGATGCTGTAAACTTTTCATTTTCTACTTGGGACCGCTTCATCAGTAGAGCATGCTGGAAAGACAATGAAGGAGGAAGCGGCTTCTGTACCTCTTCCGGGGTGCTCTCTCTCCGCACACCCTTGCGGCAGGCGCAGCGTCTGCGGCCCAGACTTGCCACATGCTATGGAGGGCAGCGACACACACACTCCCCACGGCGACTTTGCTGAAGTTCTCAGGCTCAGTACATCCCTGCCAACAACTCCCCGTGACACTAGAATGTAAACTCCCACTGAGTCCTCGAGGAATCCCACTCAGAACACATCCCCCCCCATCCTTCAAGCCGTAGACACCCTCCACCACAAGGTCCAGATCCTGCTGTAGGACGGGGGTGCTTCCAGACTTGTCCCTGCGACACTCTTCCATGTACAGCCCTCGATTGAGGGGCCCCTCCCAGGACCCTCCGTTCCTATATCCTTTAAAGTTCTCTCTAACCTTTTCTAGCCAATCCTGCATGATGCCTGTACTCTAACACAGCCAATAAATATTTATACTAAACTTGACCTGATCACATTTCTGTGTGGTTTCTGTCTCCCCACTGGACCCTGACTAATGTGGGGCCACCAGAGCCCATGAAGAATATGAGAGCCCCGAATATTAGTTCCCTCTGTCGCTGGATTACATCTCAATGGCCACAAAAAGCATCATCTGGCTTTAAAATGTAAACTGGATTCCTGTGCCACTGGGCTTCTTGAGCCCTACGGTTAATGGACTCACCTCTAAAATGGGTGATAGAAGTAGGAGCATATTGCTGCTTTCTCCCTGTTTTGATCAAATAGGAGAAATCTAAACTATTGACTAAAAAGCCAGTGAAAGGCATGACAGTGCCTTGTTTTCTCCGAAGGAATATGAGTTGTCTTCTGGGTCCCAAACAAGTTTAGGTAAAGGTGCAGACTGAACATAAAACCTTGTTATACCTCTCTACTAGGATGCCAGGAAAAAAAATAGATAAATAAATGCAGTAGAGAAAAAAAAAAGTTCAGCATGTAAGATTTCCCTTTGGAACAAAATTTCATAACTTCATCCAAAAGCCAGCACTGTCGAAGTTTCAAGAGGTCACAGAAGCAGAGACAGACCATGCTAAACGGGTAGTAAAAAAACATGCTGTCACGTTTAAGCTTTCACTTACTACTGCATTGGAAACGAAAACAACAACAATAACAACAACAACAACAACCACCTTTCAGAACAAAAAGATCCTTAGGGAAGGAATGTCTTAAAAAGAAAAAGAGAATTCCTGAAGTTATTGGAAAGAGATCTTTCAACGTGAACAAAGCCAGCCAATATGGGAAAATCAGAGATGGGTTTTCACCCGTGCAGGACAGTTGTTGGCGAACGATTCTGGCCAAATCGCATCTCCCATGCCTGTCGTCCCGAAAACAAAGAGTCAGCTGCCCTCCTCCCTGGGGTCTGTTCTCCTCTGGCCTGCTCGTCCCCCGTGGAGCTCAGTGTGTCCCCGTCTAGAGTCCCTGTCTCCTTACTTGGAAATGCCAGCTTCCCTGTCTTTTCATTTGCAGTCCAGACTTGAAGGCAGTTGGTCCTGGGACCCAGGCAGGGGGAGGAGGACCGGTTTTCATCGAACCTGAATGGAAACCACGTAACCTTTACCCTAGCTCCAAACTCAGCTAGAATGGGAACTCCAGAAAAGAGTTTGGGCAATTAACCCATTTTGTGAGTCCCGCTTAGGGCACTTCGTGGTTCAGAGCCATTCCTTAAAATTTTTGCACCTACGTTACGTGACTGCATAGGCTTCATCTCCACTCTGACATCAAGTGCTGTTACGTTCCTCTCACACGTGGGCCAACTAGTTCAGGGTTTTGTCCCAGCGGTGATGGGAAGAGAGGCCTCCTCAAGTCCCGTTTTGAAGTTTTACTCTCATCTGTGTATCAAGAGGAGGGCCACAGAGAAAAACACCCTGGCTCAAAGTCCCCGTCCTGTTTGGAATTCCTTAAACAAATCGTCTAGTTTACAAAGAGACGGTGGTGCGTTCCTGTCCGTGGAATTGCTTTCTGCCGGGGCCAGGCTCTCACAGGGCTCACGGGCTCCAGCAGGGTGATCTATGCACATTGTGTGCCTCCCTCGAGCTCACTGGGATCTCCAGCCACCAGCCATTTATTATCCTGAAGCCGTCTTTTTGGCTGCGTTCTGTGGTGAGCCAGCTAGGAAGAGCCCCCCCCCCCACCTTTCTGCGAGGGAGCCCCAGCCCGGTGCCCATTGTCGGAAACCGCAGGGGACGGGAATAGTTGGCATTGCCTCTCACTTTGCTTGGGAAAGCGCTCCCCATCCCGGCGCAGGACACAATGTAAGAACAGCGAGCCATCTCTCAGCCACAATGTCTGCTCAGGTTCATAAAGGGCCAAGGTCTCCCAGCACAGATGACAGAGTAGCCGGGGAAACGGATTCCCGGGGGGCATTCATTTAGGGGAATTTCAATAGGGCCCAAGGTGGCTTGTTCCAAAATGTGTCATTTTCCGTGTCTGCCCCAGTCTACTGGCATTGTTTCCATACACAGGGCGAGGCCCCGAGGAGCCATGTGCAAGCAGTTTGGTAGAAGGATCCAGTGAAATGTTAGGGACCGTCCTGGGCAGGCGTGCCCTCCAAGACCCGTTGAGCCATCTCGATGGTAGGAACGCGGGCCAGCGTGGGACCGGGGTGCTCGGGACTTGCGGGGGGGGGGGGGGGGTCATACGGTCAAGGGATGCAGAATGTTGAAACAGAAAGGTTTCAAGGAACCCAGTTCAGGCCCATGGGGCTTTTATCAGTTAATATCATAAAACTAGATCATGTGAGTGTCGCTCACTTTATACTTAACCATGTCCGTGCACCTGTACCATACTGGTCACAAACTCCGTGCTTGTGGTGAGACTGCTGGAAAAGGACACCACAAGGACACCGCTCCGCACAGGCTGGACGTCACGGTGGACGGCTGTCCCGAGCACCCCCCACCGCGGGCACCCCTCGAATTTGCACGAACCCAGCCGCTCTCCCAACCGGCCACAGTGATGATGGCTGCTCTCAAACTTGGACAGTCACTGCCCTGAAATAAGTCAGCGGAAGGAAAGCATCAGACCCCTCCCACGTGCAGCCACCATGTCACATAATTATGGGACCACACAGTCCAGTCCACGGCCTCACCCCAGGCTCTCATCAGTGGGGCCGCAGAAGGAAAGAGATGCTGGGCCCCTCACCGTACTGAAGCCAGGCCCTGTCCCTGCCCCTCTGTCCCCCTGCTTGGGCAAGCCACAGCCCACGGGTGAGACGGCCACCTTGGCACCCCCGGGTGCCTTCTAGACATCACTGCTCATCAAGCCTGTAGGGGACTCTCAGGCTGTGTGTGCAATGGTGGCAGGGACAGGAGGGACACTGAGGAGGAAAAGAGGTGTATATTCATACATTTATTTTTTTTTAATTTTTTTAACGTTTATTTATTTTTGAGACAGAGAGAGACAGAGCATGAATGCGGGAGGGTCAGATTGAGAGAGGGAGACACAGAATCCCAAACAGGCTCCAGGCTCTGCACTGTCAGCACAGAGCCCGACGCGGGGTTCGAACTCACGGACGTGAGATCATCACCTGGGCCGAAGTCGTACGCTTAACCGACTGAGCCACCCAGGCGCCCCTCAGACATTTAAAAAAACACATCCTTCCTGTTTTTTCCTGTCTTTATAATTGTTGCCTATTTCTGCCCGTATGAAAATTGAAAAGAAAAAAAAAAAAAACAACTTGCAAACGAATCCTGAGCTGACTATCATATTTCTTTTGGCACAGATGTTCCAGAATTTAAATTTTATTTTAACACAGAAAAAAAAATATAGGTTCATCTTTAATGCTGAGTTTGTGTCTGATATTGCCAAGGTAATTACCGTTACCGTTTTATGATGTTACCTGACGTAACTGTTCCTATCAATCAGTTTAAAGTGTGGCAATTTTACAACTGCTTTGGTTTGTGAAGGTAAGATACATATTTCCATGGAATTTTTTTAATGTTTATTTCTTTTTGAGAGAGAGAGAGAGAGTGCAAACAAGGGAGGGACAGAGAGAGAGAGAGAAGGGGGCACAGAATCCAAAGCAGGCTCCAGGGTCCGAGCTGTCAGCACAGAGCCTGACATGGGGCTCGAACCCAAGAACCATGAGATCGTGACCTGAGCCAAAGTTGGAGGCTTAACCGACTGAGCCATCCAGGCGTCCCTCCATGGAATTTTTTTTTTTTTTAATGATGAGTTAATATATAGGGAAGAAATTTCATTGGCTTTCTTGTGATAGAATGTAAAAAGTCAAAGCTTATATCTAATAAATCTTATGTGGAGTAAATCTGGAAAAGAATGCCCGGCTTTGGGGAAACTTGGATTCTTAAATATTATTTAAAGCAATAAATAGGAAGAATGAAAGATGAGTGTTAATGTGGCCCCACTGCAATGTGGACACAGCACACCGTCTGCATAACCCTTGCCTGTAAAATGATAATTAACCTCATACCATAATGTGACAGGCGGTAAGTCCTCTAAGACCCTGCTCCCCCAGCTTGCTGCCCAGGCGGTTCCCTCCTTACCCTTACTGCATTCACTTGGAAAATGGAGGGCTCTGCTGAGATCCTGTCTAAGGCTCCTTGAACTTCTAGAATGATCACGTTCCAGTAACTGTGGGGTCTGCTCTCAGCACCTCGGCGGGGGGATCCGGACAGGAGCGACCCTCCCTTCTGATCTGGGTTCCGACTGCTTACCCAGCAGGCAGTGACAAACTCCCCAGAGAATCGTGGCTCAGACCTTCCAAGGATAACTCCACACAGAATGCTTTATCTGAGTCAGAGTTTCAAAGCACACAAATCAGACGTTGCCAGTTTTCTCCTGTGGCCTCTGTTGATTGCAAGTCCCCATCAGAGAATGGACGGGGGTTGTCCTACGGCTTGTTCCTGGATTCCCATGGACAGTCCGTCCTGGTCTGTATTTGCACATCCGTGTACTCACTTAAAGTTCCTTTTATCCCCCAAACCAATGCCCGTGGGGCCTTCTGGTCATTTGCAGGCGGGAGGCCGTGCAGAGCAGGGAGACGGCGACTCACGCCTTGCCAGCTGAGGATGAACACGTGACGCTCCTTCCTGTGTCGGCTGGCGTGGCTAAGAGATGGCTCTTCACGGTCTTTTTGCTGCAAGTCTTTAAACCTGTTTTTGTATGAATCAGCCCACAGTAGGTACCAAACAAAGTGCCGTCAGACGGCGACGCACTGAAAACAAGGTCGGGTCCTGGCTGGTTGACGACAATGCTGTGACCAGAGGCTGGCAGGAACCCAGCCCTGCTTCCCCAGGGCCAGGGGCCCGCAATGCCTAACTCGGCGTCCACGGGGACGTCACAGGGCACAACCACCACGAGGAACGGAAACCATCTGTAGCTCGTCAGTGCCCCTCATCTCTGTCTCCTCCACTTCCTGGTCCTCTTCCCTTCTGTGTGATCCTACCGCTTCGTTCAGGGTCTCCACAGTTTCAAACAGCATCTGACACATAGTAGATGCTCAGCCAATCGTGGGTAGTAGGTGCTTGGTTAATCATGGGTAGTAGGTGCTCAGTCAATCATGGGTAGTAGGTGCTCAGTCAGTCATGGGTAGTGGGTGCTCATTTAATCATGGGTAGAACGTGCTCAGTCAATCATGAGTAGTAGGTGCTCGGTTAATCATGGGTAGTAGGTGCTCAGTCAATCATGGGTAGTAGGTAGTCAGTCATGGGTAGTGGGTGCTCATTTAATCATGGGTAGTAGGTGCTTAGTTGATCATGGGTAGTAGGTACTCAGTCAATCATGGGTAGTGGGTGCTTAGTTAATCATGGGCTTTCTAGCACCCTCAGCAAACCAAAACTGAAAACTACTCCTGTATTCTACATTCTAAAAACACGCAAAAGGAAGACAGAGGAACTCTTGAAATTCACTTCTCTCTCTTCACCAGGAAGGCCCTTATGCCCTTCTAGTCCGCTGGGGTTGGTTTGCACAGGTGCACATTCTGGATTTTTGAAAGGTAAGATAATGCCCCAGGCTTACTTATGAGTGAGAGATGTGAAATCTGCAGAAAACTGCAGAAACACACTTTACTGGGTTTCCAAATTATTTCCAACTTGACTCTTTGCCGCATTAGGATTCTTAGGTCGTTTCTACTACATAACCAAGATGCCATTCAGAAAAAGAAGCACCAGGATGTGGAAAAAGACGTGCAGTTGACGACATCGACTGTCCTAGAAACTTTGCCTCAAGGAGGAAACCTGGCACAATAGGGCACCTTGGGGAGCACACGGTGTCTTTCCCCCTCGCCCGACTACAACTGGCCCTCCATGCATTTGCCAGGAGACTGAGTGTCCTGCCCCCGACTGATGTTGGACCTGCCCACATGACCCATATGGCCAGTGGCATGCAGGCTCGAATGACAGGGCCGATGGACAGCCTCTCTTGACCCTCTGTCTCTCTGATGAGGATCCCAGAGAAGAGCGTGCCCAGCCACGAGCCCTGAATCCTGGGCCCAGGAGTGAAGGCACCGAGGCGTACCTGAACCCGCCAGTGCCCAGCCTGTGGACCCGTCCAACCACTGCCAGCCTGCAGACTGCTAGGGCAGGGGCAAGTGTGGTTGTGAGGTGTGGAGTCCTGCGGTTTTCTGGTACCCGATAGTCGTGCAGCCCAAATCGACCAATCCAGCCACTGTGGAAATATTATGGCATGTTCTATTAAAATTAAAACTGCACATTCCTTATAATCCAGTGGTTCCATTTTGGCTATATTACAGAAATAGCCGTATCTATACCAACTGAAAACAATATATAAAAAATGATTGAACAGTCAGCTATAAGAGAAGGGTAAATGCAGGCTAATACATTCATAAGATAAAAGGATACATGAGATGCATGTTAGGAATATGGAAAGATCTTTGAAAACACATCACTGTATGCAAAAAACAAACTGCAGAGCCATAAATATGGTGTAATACTGTTTGTGTTTAAAAAATGCAAATCAATACTCTAAATTTTTAATGAATGTGTGTTTAAAAGCATTAAAAATCATGTGGAAAGATACAAATTCCCAGCTGCATTTACATGTGGGGAAAGGTAGAAATCGCCATATTTTGGGGAGAGGTTCGAGAGAATGGAAAATTTCTCTGACGTTCTGATTTCTCCAAAGATAATAATATTTATATGTTAATTATGTATCTGTTCTCTGTATGTTTGTGTGCGTGTGTGTGTACGTGTGTAGAAAACTGGAAATAATTATGCCCAAATCCTATCACTATTTAATTTTCTGCGGTAGAAACTCAGATGATAAATCATAGGTGGATAGATGAATAGATAGATAGATAATAAATAGATTGATGACAGATAGATAGATAGATAATAGATAATGGATTGACAATAGAAGATGATAGATATAGGTAGATAGAAAGTAGGCAGACAGACATGATAGATAGATAGATAGATAGATAGATATAGATAGATAGATACACAGGTAGTAGATAATAGATGGATAGAAAATAGATGATAGATAGATAAATAGATTGATGATAGATAGATAACAGATGAATAGATGGATAGATATATAGATAATAGATGGATAGATGGCAGATAGATAGTAGATAATGGATAGATAATAGATAGATGATAGATATAGGTAGATAGAAAATAGGCAGGCAATAGACAGGTGATGGATGGGTTGTAATCTCTGGCCAGCAGCACCCCTAGCCCACATCTCTCCCACAACAACGCATCTTGAGGTGAGCAAGCCAAGAGGGCAGGTGCCAACACTTCCTTGTAGGAGTGAATAAACTCGGTCCCATATGGCTTGGGAACAGCATACTTCCTTGCCTACAGAACAATCCAGAATAGAGTAAGAGAAGGGTGATGCGCCGCGAACCCGTGGAGAGACGCTCCTGAGGAGGGGTGCAGGGCTGGGGCGCACTCCGGCTGGCCGCTGCAGGACCGCCTTCGTGAGGGCAGATGGGGCAGGGAGGTGCAGGAGCCGCGCTCTAGGACGGTTCCTCTGCAGTGAACTCCAGGCAGAGCTGAGATTGGCCACCTCCGTGCAGGCAGGAGGGACACAGGGCTTCCCCGGAAGGGCCCCGGGATCCCCAAGCTGCCCTGAGCCTGGGGGACCCATGCTCTCTCTGGCTGTCCTCACTCCCCCGCTGCCACCTCGACTTTGTTGCTGCCGGGTTGGAGGCAGGAAGTGCTACCTGGAGCAAAGAGCAAAGCGCATGTGGGTTTGTTTGCTGGTATTTAATACTAATGGAGATCACCAAGTATTACTATTCCTCTTATTAGCGGATGCTATTGTTAGTAGGGAATATAAGTCTTATATGTTAAACTAGCACATACTTTGACTTACTATAAATATACAATATTAATAACTATTAAATAATACGAGGTAAACAACTTTGAGTTTTCTAGTGTTTGCTCTAAAAGAAACATGTTAATGGCCTTTTCAAGTCTAAAAGGCTTCCCTTCCTCTACTTCCCCAATATTTATGTTACAGGATAAAGACAAAGGACATTCATTTCCGTCCCAAATTATGGAAATTTGACTTTTTTTGTTTTTATAACATAACCTTTGCATACTTAACTTTTTTCCTCCAGTTTATTTGGATAAAAAGTTCCGGAGGAAGAGAATATTTTACCATGCACGTTACCCACTGTGAAAGTTACAAATAGGAAATTTTTGGACATCTAATAAACATTTGTTCATGCGTCTCATGCTTCTATGTTCAAAATCGAGGGGAAAGCTCAATGAAATGAGTTAAATACTGTGTTACATGGTTTATTCCTAAATTACTTGGCAATTTCTGGCAGGTCAGTGTTTTCAAGTCCTTCCAGAAATCAAGCTGTTTACCAGTGCTTGGAAAGAGAGATTAGGAGATATTACATGTTGTGATATTTATGCTGTAGAGGTAACACATATTATAGGCTATTTGTGCCATTTAATTCAAAGGTAGACTGGTTCGGCTCAAATTCAGAGTCAAGTCACTCAGATATGCACAGCTCTGTGCTAAGTGTTTTCACCTGAGGGAAGCCCTTTCTAAAGAGCCAATCGTGATATTGTGACCTCAAATTCACAGTCCATTGAAGACAGCCCAAAACAATGATGCCCAGAAAGACCTCCTAGGGTCTGTTCTCATGATGGTAACATTTCAGTTTGGGGGAAAAGCACACCACAACACAGTGGGAATGGGGTCCATCGAAGTTTCTACGGTAGGCTTTCTGAGGCATCCCTCTGGCCTCCGCAGGACGGGGAGAGACAAGGTAGTGATTGCGGCCTGGAGTTTTCCCGAACACAACCATGTAGGAAGGATGAGAACAAACTCTTAACTCTAATTAGGATTATACTCATGGCCAACCTTCCACTCCAACATGTCAGAAGCTCATTTTGAATGGAATTAATTATTCAGAGGTGATTGTTTCCCTACATAGTGATTTAACTGGAGTCTAGGATGGGGTAAAAATTTGGAAAATGTTTTTGTCCCAATGGAAGAATATCATTTCATCCAAATAAAACATATGGTCTAATGACAGCCTGAATCTTAAACCATTTCCATTTTAATTTTTAAAAGTGTCAAAAAAAATGTCGGAGTGCTTTAATGAAATGAAAGGCAGTGAAGCTCCTTTTCCCAAGGTCTTACAGTGAAACACAGGGATGAAACCATACATGGAGCCTCGTTTCCATCTCGACTCCAGGGCTAGAAAAGATCTGCCCTTGATCGTGAGGTTTTAGACGTGAAAGACTTTGAATCTCTCCAAGCCCAAGATGAGCACAGAATACTAATGTGGATCCACATGATACACCAGAGAAGTAAGTCCTTTATTTTAAACTGTTAGTGGCCCATTTTTCTCCGGCTCCCTATTTCACGTTCACCAGAGAAAGGAGAGCTACACCTCCTGAGTCCGGGCAGCTCTTATTAAATAAGCTGTCGTGTGCGTGTGTAACTGCCTACTCACCGAGGGAACCTGCTCTGCCTTTATAAAGACACATCTAATCGAATGCTGCCTTGAAAGCATTTGTTATGGGGTCATTAGACATATCTCGCCTTTTTGCTTGAATGTGATGAGTCGGGGTGTGTCCTTTTCCTCCCAACTTTCTTATAACTCAGTCCTACTCAAAGAAAGTGTAGGGAGAGGAAACGAGGAACTTGCTGTGGGTTGGAGCCCATGTCACTGGACAACACACACACCATGGGGGTGCCGGTAACTTCCCCAGGCTCCTTCGAAGTTGGGCCCCCCAAGTGAGAGCTCTGGAATGCGAGTCATTCCACAAGAAGCAATCACGGGGGTGGGGTGTGGATTCAGCCCGCGGCTCAGGGAATGCGTTTGGAAATTGTTTCTCACCACAGCAGAGATCGATGGAGCCCAGAACCAAACCCCCTCTCTTCTTGGCAAAAGGTCCCCTTGACTTCCATGTTGGGCGAAGGCAAACCTCAGCAGGCATTCGAGATGAGAGTCTGAGCCCTTCAACCCCTCAACCCCTCCTCCCCCAGGTCCCAGGGTCCTGGGGAGCAGAGCTGACCTCCCTGGGCATCCCTCCTGGGCCCCCACCCCACACTTTGCCGGAGCCCCGCCTCCCAGCCCATGCTTCCCACTCAGCCCCACCTGCAGGGCCCTCCCTCTCTTCCTCACGTCCAGGTGCCCCCAGCGCGTTTAGGGGTCACAAGCATCAGATCCTCTTTGGAGCCTCTAGAATGAACCCTCCTAAGACCTGGCCTTTCTGGGCTCTCTTCTCTTACAGCCCAACACCTCTGCTGTGCTCCAAAGGGCTTATTAACCATAAGTCACCATAAGTCACTCAGGGAGGGCACTTTCCAAACACTTTACAGGCGCCTTTCCACTAGTCCTTGAAAGAGCCCTGGGTCCAGAGGCGGCAGAGAATTAAAACACTCACTGTGAATGCAGACACTGAATGGTCACGTCCAATTCACGCCTCCCCGTCTCCTCCTGACAAAATCCTCCTGCTTCCTGAATTTACTGAAGTGGACCGGGCAGGTGGAACAGTGGCCCTGAGACGGCTCCCAGGGAATGGCAGCCAACAGCCCATGACAGCATCCCCACCGCCACCTGGTTGTGCCTCCCTCCCAATCAGACGGGTGCGTTGGTAGTATTTCATATTTAAGAAGCATTGATCTCGGGGTGCCTGGGTGGCTCCGTCGGTTGAGCGTCCGACTTCAGTTGAGGTCGTGATCTCACGCTTCATGAGTTCAAGCCCCGTGTTGGGCTCTGCTGTCAGATCCTACTTCAGATCCTCTGTCTCCCTCCCTCTCTGCACCTGCCCCGCTCACCCTCTCTCTCTCAAAACTGAATAAATATTTAAAAAATAAATAAATGAGAATCTGCTCTCAAATAAAGAAGCATTAATCTCAGATCATTTACATCGTTTTACTATCCTATAAAAGATACTGAAATCTCTCTTCATTTCACAGCATTCCTAGAAACAAGGATCGAGTTTATAAGGGTGCCATAGCAGCACACATGAGGCTTCAGAAAACTCTCATATATAATTCTCTTAACAATGGAGAAATAGAGATGAAACTCATCTCCTGGATTTGTGCTTAGAACATTGATTTTGTTTCCAAGTATAATATTCATGGTTGAAAATTTAGAAATACAAAAAAAAAAAAAACACCCTATAGGACAAATACTAATTTTACCCTTAGTCTCTCTACTCAGAGGGTTTTAACATCTTGAGGGATAATTTCCTCTCTCTTCTTCCACATTGATTTTTCAAACTAGATTTTAAATCATACTACATGTAGATTTTTTTCATTTAATATACCGTAATCCTTTTACAGCAATATCAAACTATTTAGTGTTCTCCTTTGAATGGCTATGTAACAGTCCATATTATGGGGAGAAGACTGGTTTATGTAACCGTTACTACTGTGTTGGCCATATCTCTATCATTAAAATATATTAAATATCTTTGTTTTTAATTCTACTCTTCAACTAAATTCCAGGATATGTATTTATTTATATTCTGTAACATGAACACTTCCCTTGAAAAAGAAACAAAACCCTCCACAGAAAACATCTGCACAATGAGTTAACATAAAGATTAAAAACAGATCAGAATTCACATAACTGCATACAGAATCCGGATGTGACTGATGGTGGCTATTGAACCCATATTCACGGATTACATAAATTTTAGATGATAAACATGACTAACAAAAATGAGCAGTATTTTCAAGTCAGTCCTTCAGAAGACGTAAAACACTGTGATTAAGAAGACAGGCAGATGAACACCTCAGTCACATAGATGGTTGTCATGTCTGCTAACATTTCAAGATCGCCATCCAACAACAAGCCAGCATGGCGGAGTTGACCTTGATCAAGGTCTTCAAATACCGGAGAACACTGTGAACCCGGAAATGTGAATGAATTGAGGAGTGCCTAAGTGTTAATTACAGTTAATATTATTCAATTAAAAAAAAAAACACCTCATAAGCTGTGTGAGGTGCTAACAAAACCACATGTTTAATCACAGGTACAATAGTGTCTGTATCTCTGCGGTCAAGTCTCCCGGGCCCGTCAAAGATAGTGTTTAAGAATCCAGCTTTAGCTTATGTACCCAGCCACTACCCAAGGGAGGATGGGTTAATGGGAAGAACGGCCATAAATGACGGTCTGGGAAGCAGGCCACATGCAAAACCACGGACGCCAGGAGCAAGGCGGTCCTCCTGAGCCAAGATCCGACTATTACTGTAGCCTCAGGAAGGCACTTAACCTCCCGTGCCTCACCTCCATCAGCAAATGGAGGGAGTGGTGATAAGAGCCAGGCTCTTGTCGCACAAAGGCGTGATTTGGATTTCAGAGTTAGCATGTGAGAACCTTTGATAAAAGGCAATGTGTGAACACATTGTTGAATGCTGTCTGAGAAATGGCATTACTGTAATCCTGAGCACTTGTAATTGCGGGATCCAGGGTAACTAAATACACCTTTCTGTGCTTTTTTTTCTCCCAAGGATTTATTTCCATTTACTTGGTTAAATGATCTGATACTGATGACGTGTTCTGTTGCTAGTTTTATTTTAGAGCACACTCTTCTGGTTTTCTTGAAAAACAGAAAATATCATTAAAATCTCGTTTAGGAATAATAGAATTCCCCTACAATAGAGTCGGAACAGTTGGTGTAAGGAATATATACAAAGTAATTTTTAAATGAATTCAGTCAGTGTGCAATTATATTCTTGTTATACTTTATTTTCCACATTTCACCACATTTTACCAAAACTTGTAGATGATGGGGCGCCTGGGTGGTTCAGTCGGTTAATCGTCCAACTTCGGCTCAGGTCATGATCTCATGGTCCGTGAGTTCAAACCCCGGGTCAGGCTCTGTGCTGACAGCTCAGAGCCTGGAGCCTGCCTTGGATTCTGTGTCTCCCTCTCTCCACCCCTCCTCTGCTTGCACTCTGTCTCTCAAAAATAAACATTACATTTTGTTTTTAAATCCTTGTAGATGATGGTATTAAAGCTGATGAAAAGGAACTGCACAGCCCTGTTGGTTGCAGAAATCAAATTGATATCTTATTTCTCTATAAAGAGAGATTATGAAATACGTTACTAAAAATAATCATCTGGCAGTAGGAAGAAACACACACACACACACACACACACACACACACACACACACAAAATTACTCCAAGCATCAATAAACCTTGTTGGAAATGTTGGGCTGATATTCTTGTTAAGCCCAAGAAAGTTTGTACAAAAGAATATAATTTTCTTAAGTTTACTGCTCAGTCAACTTGAGAAATCTGTGAAAATATCCTTCGTGGGAAAAGCTTGGCAGTTTCCTCTGTGCGTTGATGTGCGCGCTGTCCCGATAGCTGGAGAGATTGCTGAGTGTGACTCAGGCCGGCCAAATGACTTTTGAAAACTAGAGATACATCTCATGTTTTTACACTCTGGACATACGCATACACTCACACTCACGTGCGCACACACACACAGGCAACCCCTTACCTCTGTGCATCTACGGCATTTTCCCATTACGAGTTGGATTTGCAAAGTCATTTCATCCCGATGCAAAGATACATTGCGTAATAACACAAGTTTGATACCAAATTTATTACAAACACTCTTTGCTTCGTATGAGGTATGTCTTCGTGTGCCATGATTATTCTTTCAAAGTCTCTGGTGTTCTGCATATGTGGAGCCTCCGAAGGTTGAGTAGGAGAACATGTGGTTCACAGGAACATTCCACCACAACCATGAAGGATACAGAAGAATTCAGCATGCTCGAAAGAAAGCATAATTGGAACTTGAGACTGTAGAAGCCTACAGTCTACTATAGTGGGTCTGGTGGAGGTCACACCTAATAACATATTAGGGAAATCAAGAACTCCTTATCATTGCTACATTACATTTGGGAGATGACTTTGGACATTAGCAGTTACACTGTCTGTTTTTTTCATCTCACATTTGAAAATAAGGTTGACCTGATTCCCAGGAGGGCTGTGGAGCATTAACTCAGTAACTCTGATACACTTTAATAATCTCAAAGTGCTTGGCTTCAAGTGTAAAATAGGAGATATGTTATCAAAATAATTACACAATTTTAGAAATTTTGCAAGTCTGCTTGACCAAACAAAATATAAGCAAAATATTTGACTTAGCTTCATGTGATAAAAATATCTCCCTTCACGTCAGCTGCGTCTGTATGATCTTAATTTCAATGTTCATTTGAATACTAGATTTAAATTTTCTCAAAAAATGTTTTTCAATACCGGTATCAGTGGGAACCATTTTCTTATAGGGAGGTCCATCTAATTGGGTCAAACTCCTATTTCTCTGCCTAATGGGAAATGTGTTTTCTGCCTGAGATTTGTGCAGAGCTCTTCTGGATTATGACCCTGATGAATCGTCCTCTCGACTCCTGCCTGGATGCATTCATGTCTGGCCCACGCTGCCCGCCAGCCCGCTGAGCTGGGTTTCCTCAGGAACACTGAGCCCACAGGTGTTTGTGTGCTTGGAGCCTTTGCCTGGGCCAGAAGATGGTGGGGCCACAGGAGCATTGGCCACCCGCCCTGGGTTGTCGGCTCTCTGTACAGCCCCGTCTCCAGGACTAATGCTGAGCCCCCAGAACTGCCCATCTTCCTTTCTTCTTTTCCCTTTCCTACTCCAAATTTCTACTTATTCCCTACATGTGGAGACTTGTTAGCTCTTTTGTCTCCTTTTTCCTACCCAGAGAGCCAGTAAGACATGTCCTACCCAGTAAGACACGTTACCAAAAAATGGCCATGGCCTTAGAAGGAAAATCACATCACTCCCTTAGGAGCAGGGAGAGCTACCGTCAGTTGTAATTCTAGACAGCATTTAAGAGACTAATATTTTAAAATAAACAATTCAACAGTTTATACTTTAAACTATGAATAGAAAGGATGAATTTTGGGGGGCACCTGGGTGGCTCAGTCAGTTAAGCATCTGACTTCAGCTCAGGTCATGATCTCACGGTCCGTAGGCTCAAGCCCCGAGTCGGGCTCTGTGCTGACAGCTTGGAGCCTGGAGCCTGCTTTGGATTCTGTGCCTCCCTCTTTCTCTGCACCTCCCCCACTTGCACTCTGTCTCTCAAAAATAAATAAAAATGTTAAAATTTATTTTAAAAAAGGATGAAGTTTGGAAATCAAAATCTATATTTCTTTTCCATGCTTTGCCCATAAGGCCATAATTCCACTGTAAATATTCTGACTCCATTTGTCCTTTTTCTGTCAAGATACCTGCTTCTCTCACTCAGACCCTGTGCTTTCTCTTGGAACTGATTTAAATTTTTTTTTGATGTTTATTTATTAAGAGAAAGAGAGCATGAGTGGGAAAGGGGCAAAGAGAGGGAGACACAGAATCCGAAGCAGGCTCCAGAGTCTGAGATGTCAGCACAGAGCCCAATGCTGGGCTCGAACTCACGAGTGGTGAGATCGTGACCTGACCTGAAGTCGGACGCTTCACTGAGTGAGCTACCCAGTTACCCCAGTCGTGGAACTGATTTTGAAGGCCAGCCTACATAGGTTGTTCTCCATTTTCCTCTTGAGTCTACCAGGTACAAATAGAAGGGTGGTGACTTGTAACCTTGTCGTCTAACAGGACCCTTCCCCCCAGGATTTATGGGACTGTATCTGCCATGGGGTAACCTTTGTACCAGCTGTAGAGTGGATTCAGCAAAAGTGACATCATTATGAGTGTTGTAGACACTGTCTCCAGCTTACTCTGTCCCTCCAGGCTCCTCCTGCCTCACCGAGATGTGAGACTATCACACATCGTTCAGTTATCACACAATCTGAAGAAAATCTCACTGAAGTTAATTGGTCAAAAAGAAAATCAAAGAAGAAGCCAAAATTATGGAGCCTCAAGAGTAGATGATGTTGGCCAATAACTGTGTCAATTAGATGGCCTGATGCCAAAACTTCACTTTGTCATTGGAAGAAAGATAGGGATCCTTCCTGCAGATCATTGGCCCTTCCGTTCCATAGATTGACTTTATTGTTATGAATGACTTAATGATTGATTGGTGTGGTATCATTTTCCTTTTTGTAGACACTAGGTACTACCAACGTCCAAACCAAAGTATTAACTTATGTACAAGGTCATCATCCTATCTCATTTTTTAAATTTATTTATTTATTTTGGGGGGGA
The DNA here is from genome assembly GCF_046562875.1 of Panthera onca. Taxonomy (NCBI): domain Eukaryota; kingdom Metazoa; phylum Chordata; class Mammalia; order Carnivora; family Felidae; genus Panthera; species Panthera onca. The sequence goes on along the minus strand of NC_138339.1, from coordinate 2,695,998 downwards.
AGAGGCAGAGAGACAGGTAGAGAGAGAGAGATAGAGGGAGGGAGGGAGAATCCCAAGCAGGCTCCCCAATGCCAGCACAGAGCACGACACAGGGCTCGATCACACAAACCATGAGAACCTGAGCCAAAATTAGGAGTCAGATGCTTAATTGACTGAGCCACCCAGGTGCCCTTCAACTCTTTATTTTACGTGTACTTATTTTGTATATATTTTAAAGCACTCCCTGAGGAAATTACTATTGAGATTTAGTCTTGTTGTCAAGGTTATATGAGTGTATTTCCATAAACACTGTAACTGTAGGTAAGATGATTTTTCTAACAAATCTGCTATAGGTTAGCTGGTCTATAATACAGGTCAGAGCTTCAAACATTCCCAAAGGGATGCAAATATTTCTTTCAGTGTCTTTGAGGATTATACTAGATGCTTCATCTAAGGGCACAAAAGGATCATTTAGCTGATTGTTCAAGAAAGACCTAGAGACAATGGAGTTCTCTGTATGAAATTAGGCTCTGGCTTGTTGTAACTGTTCCTTGTGAGGAAAGCCCTTTGAGAAACTTAATCAACGCTTTCAGGATTGCCATGCATAATTATTCAATTATGGCTTCGGGGCACCAAGAATGTACTAATAGGTTGAAATATTGTGACTTTCCAAACACAATCTTTTCTTTAAAATGGGCTAAAATTACCTTTAAGATTTAACAAATTAATAATAGTGTCTATGTCCACACTCTTAGAGAAAAATAATTCTGGCACTAAAGATTGCTAATCCATGAAATTCAGAACAAGAAAACCACTTATTGATAAAATTCAATTTAGTGGGGAAAATACAATAAAACAACACCGATCCCCAGCCACGTTTCCATTCTAACGTAAGCCTAAGAGCTGGCGTGGCCACCCAGTGATACAGCCCTGTGCTTCTATTGTCCATCTTTAGAGTAATTCAGGATCCGCTTCTAATCCACAGCACTTCTTCTGCATAAATGATAAACTGACACAGAAATGTTTAGTGGTAAATGTATTGCCCGGTTCTTAGCAATAATTTGTTATGTTTTAAAAGTGCTTTTGCTTCCAAGTGTGGTGACAAGCTAAAAGGTTGTGTCCATTCATCAGAAGATGTTAACGCTAATGAACGGGAGTCTAAAAAGCACAGGTGTGGGAGGCAGAACAAAGGACGAGCAAGTTGAGCCACTGCCTGGGGAGTCGAAAGGTAGTGGAGTGTTCCTACAGCACCCACCTCCCCCAGAAGTTCCTCTAGAAGTTCTCTGGGAAAACTTAAGTGTTCAATTTCAAAATGGCAGAACAGAGAACACATTTTTAAAACATGAAACTGTTTAGCCAGTCCAATATGATTTCCAGGACAAAGAATTGTAGGTAGTTTTCTTTCCCCCATTTTCTTGTTTGTTTCAGTGGCACAATTTCAGTGATAGACTTTCTAAAAATACTTGAGAATGCATGGAGAAAGTAAAAGGACCAGATCGACAGAGACGCCAAGGACTGGCCCAGTTTCAAAAGAAGAAAAACAGCGCACACTAAGATTACATCATAGTGAGTCCAGTAGAAACGTGGCAACATTTTGGATGGTGAGATACTAGATACTTTCCATTTCTTAACTTGTATGTTGTTCATATATATAGCCAATCAATTGGCTAATCGATACCAAATAGGTTAACACACACCTAATTTGAAGTTGCATTTTTAATGTGACAGATCACAGAAAATGTGGAAACACTGATTTCAAAAAGTTACTGGAAAGTAAGCTTGGGATATACTTGTCCTAAGATGACATTCACTATAATAAAGTAGACTCTTGGGGAGCCTGGGGGGCTCAGTGTCCGACTCTTGATTTCCATTCAGGTCATGATCTCAGGGTTTGTGAGTCTGAGCCCCGCACTGGGCTCTACACTAACAGCGTGGAGTCAGCTTGGGATTCTCTCTCTCCCTGTCTCTCTCTGTCCCTTGCCCACTTGTGCTCTCTTTCAAATAAATAAATAAATATTTAAGAAAAAAAAAAGAAAGAAAATAGACTCAAGTGGTGGTGGCTCATAGGTTTCTGAATGCCTCAAAGGGGACCATTTGGCATTGGTTACTTAGGGTTCCTTATTTGCAAACAGCAGAGATGGATTGTCCAAAATAAATAAAGGGACTTTACAGTAAAACTGTTGGGGAAATGGCTCAGAGATTTCACAACTGTTCCACCAGAGTGCAGTGCAGAAAACACAGCCACAGCCACGTGGCAGAAAATGGCTGGGCTGCTTGTACCCGTGTGACGAATAACCCCCAATTCACTCCTCAGTTCTTGAATCTCTGACTCATGGTGCAGAATTCCAGGAGGTAATCCCATTGGCTGAGCTCAAATCATGTGACTATCACCATGCTCTTAGAGACTGTCACCAAAACAGGAGAAAACACAACTGTCCCCTTTGCATTCACTACCTTCCCACAAAGACTGCTCATAGTGGAAGGCAGACCATTATCCCAACAATGTACTATTTTGATTCGCAGAAGTGGGGTGGGTGTTTGCAGCACAGCTAACAAGCTTTCACTACAAATGGCCTATCAAAGAGCTTTTTAAAGAAGACTTAGCCAATGAACAACTGATGCGGAATTTAACTGGAATGTTTTCCCTACTGCAAACACAGTCCTTGTCCCATTGTAATCATGTAACAGCATTATTTGAGCAAGGTGATAGATGGCCTGTGACCCAACTGTTGTGTTCTAAGGAGATGGGCTATGGGCAGCTGACTCAGAAAGTGGATTTCAGTCACAGCAAGAAAAGGCACAAATGTCATGCATGACGCAAGACCTAAGGGAAGAAAAGCAAGAGATAAGAGGGAAGCAGAACATGGAGAATGGGAAAATAGAACCTGGTCTCTGTCACAGAGAAACATTGTCACTAGTTGAAATAATGCCTGATATTAAATGTGGGGCAATTTGGAACATTTCTGTACCTCGTTTGCTAATGAGTGATGTCGTGCGGAACACCTTCCTGCAGATACATGAGGAAGACCCATGGGCATGGGCAAGGGAGCTGCTAAGAGGGCCATCCAGCCCTCCTAAAAGCCAGGCTTTTACTGTGGAGGATATCTTTCTAAGATGAAAGGAAGCAATTATTCTGCACTACGTTGACACTGCAATATTCTGGGTGCCACATTTTTGGAGATGTTTCAAAGGAGATCATCACAGACATAAACAACTCACAGAAACTACGACAAGATAGAAACCACTAGACAGTTGAGCAAACTGCAACCATCCTGACTGAAGAAGAGAAGACAACGTTACTTAAGTTACCCCCCTTCAAAAGCCCGAAGCATCATTCAGTACCCATGATCATCTCTCCATTTATGTAAATGGCTATCTTTGTCATAAATCAACTGTCAGCACAGGTGTGCATCTTTCTCTACGGTCCCTACTCTGATCCATTACTCTTCTTTGTCTTGGCTCCTGTCTTTACCATCCAAACTATTATACCCTTGAACAATATCCAATGTCAAGAATAATATCCTGATATCCAGCAGACCATGTTGTCTAAATTTCAAAAATATCTTGACTATTCTGGGTTCTTTACACTTTCGTGTGAGTTTTAGAATCAGCTTGTTAAATACCCCCCAAATAACACACACACACACACACACACACACACACACACACACACACAGAGGCATACAGAGTCTGTTTATATGTGTGCTAGACCACTTACCCGTCTCATTTCATCACTCATAGGCTATGCTTTTGGTTTTATCTCAGTTTTGTAATTTGTGTATTTAATGTTCATAGATTTGAATTCATAAATTCTATTTTTCTCTCTGCCCAGTCTGCCACTAAACCTATCCACTGACTTACTTTAAATTTTAGATATCATATTTGATAGTTCTAAAATGTCAATCTGGGGGCACCTGGGTGGCTCAGTCATTTAAGCATCTGACTGTTGATTTCACCTCAGGTCATGATCTCACAGTTCATGAGTTCGAGCCCTACATCAGGCTCTGCACTGGCAGCATGGAGACTGCTTTGGGCTTCTCTCTCTCTCTCTCTCTCTCTCTCTCTCTGTCCCTCCCCTGCTCATGCTCACTCTGTGGTGTTGTTTTTAATGGTAACCTAACCCCTACAAATCATGGTCACCTTAGCATGCCTTTCTGCATTCTTATTCACACCGTCCTGTGAGACAGCCACACTCTGCTTGGGCTCTTCCTGCTGGCACCGAGAGTTTAGAAGACACCCTCGGGGAGAAAACTTCTCTCAAATACTGTAGCCCTGCATGGGTTATCATCCGATGTCTGCTGACTCTGCCTTATAGTTTCTGTGTTTTTATACCTATTGATTGCCACAGAGTAAGTCTAATACCAAATTCCCCGTCACGGCAGTAGCTTAAGTTCCACACACTTATTTGGATGTTACATACATCAGAGATACGCAGAAGACCAGGAAAGAGTGAATAACTGTAACACTAAAAGTGTTTTGTTTTGTTTTCTTTTCTTTTCTTTTGGGCAATGCCCAATACCAATATCCAAAATACCAAAACATACCAATATCAATACCCCCCCAAAAAAGGCAAATTACATAAACAGACAACTATTATCTCCTGAAAGAAAAGGTACTGACATTTTAAAGGACATTTCATTTCATTTTCATTTTCTCTTGTCAATCAGGGCTTACAGAGCTTATAACTCCTGTTGGTGATGAAGTTGGGAGAAAACTGGGGAACTCTCCTTTTCTGTGGTTCAATCAATGTCTGAATGAGGGCAACCTCTCTGGAGGGCCATCTGGCTACAGATATTTCATTTCTTTCAAGATATGAATACTGTTGTACAAATGATTTCATTTGTAGGAGTTTTGCTGAGGAGCTAGTGAAGCATGTATTCTAAGCTGTAGGCAATAAAGCGTCCATCCCTTTATTGTATATTTTAAAGAGAAGGAAATTCCTTATTAGAGTAGAGGGTATAAATGTGAAATTCAGAATGAATTTCATCATAGGAAAATTTCCATTTGTTAAGTGAAAGCTGTAAAATCTCTTACTCTATGATCTCATTTTGAGGGAATAAATAAATATATATAGAAGGACTGTAGGTGATTTTACATTATTTTTGCAAGTACTCCCATTATTTTCATAATAAATATCTACTGTAGGTAGAAAAAAGATCATAACAATTTTATCTTACCAAAGAGAACATTTTCAAATGCCAAATTACAATATAAACAAAATTCTCTGAGTTTGGGCAGAGAACATTAAAAGTGTTTTTTGATTTTTTGTTTGTTAATAAGATATATGTTTAAAATTGTTTTCCATATATTATCCTACTGGTTAACTATCCTTCCTTTTTTTGGTCTTTTTTTCTTTAACAAAGGAAATAGATGAGAATGTAGGAATAATGCAAACACTCCAAGACGTTGATTCATTTGGATAAAGTTTTGCTAAACTATTTTGATATTAGTGTTTTAGATTTGTAACACCATTATTCAAATAAGCTTGTATTAAACGTCCCAAATACACAATTTTTAGAAGTTTGAAGGCCGTTCAAGTGCTCTAAAGATTTCCTCTACTGAAGACAAGTAGCTTAAATCTTGCCTGCTTCCAATTCTGATGGTATTTTTCTAACCCTTGCCTTCACCGCTTGGGCATAAATTTAAACAGTAGCTTAAATGCAAGCCGCCAAGGGTTGGGATAAATACATCTTCAGCTGCATGAGAAATATGAAAACAGCATGTGAGAATAGACTATAGAAAGTAGTGTCTCTATAAAAAAAAAATTGACAGAAATTGAGTTTGAGAAGCACACATGGAGATTTTTCTTCTAAGGCCATTTTGATTAATCTAATCCACCACGACAAATTCACACTTCAATATGAGAGGTGAGGGTGCCTGAAGATGCCCTTTACTATCATCCGAGGGGGAAAAAATATGTCTGAGTACGAGATGAAAACATGGCAAGACTAAGTGCGTGATAAGGATCTGAACTGTGGCTGGCGCGATAATGTGCAAGTGACAGCTCCCGGGAGAAGAGGCGGGCACCCCGTGTTCTCCCTGCTCAAGGACCAGGACAGACGGAAACCAGCTTTCCACGTTAAATAAGTTCCTTCCTTCCAGTAGCAGTGAGGAAATGCAAGGTCCCGCACATTTCTCTTGTATGCCCAAATCAGCCCCTGCAGAGACGTATTTATTCAAGGGAAATTGTGTTTTCTACGTAATTATGCCCTGGGGTTGTCTGACACTATTCCTGGAAGAATATTGTTGAGCTTCCAAGACCAGTTGTTGCAAAATGTGTACAAAAAATAAAACAAAAGAAGAGGTGATTAAAGCAGAGCGTGGAGTCACTCTAAATCAACTCACGAAGGTGTATTATCTTCCTCTTGTTCTCAGATGATTAAGCTTGATTTTCTTCAGATGGCCTAAAGGATTTTTGTCTCGAAGTCCCCTCGGGTTTTATCTCTCCACACACTTACCCATCCGTCCTTCTAGACATCCCCCCACCATCGAATGCCCCCATTATCAGACACTGGGTGACGTACTCAGTAAACTGACACTTTCAGGCTCCAGGAGGCACAGGACTTACACATGTAAGGCCACACATTGTTAGAGCATCGCACAGTGATAAGCATTTGGGAGGAAAGAACAGACATGATGAAAAGATCATACAAAGGACATGAGATACTTAGTGGGTTTCGGGGGGGACGGGCGGTGGTCAAACCAGCTCTGGGATGGAGGGGAGTAACATTTGCACTCAGACCTGGGGCGGTGGGACACAGAAGAAATAACACGGAGGATGCCATGAAGCGGACGGCCACTTACCATTTTTAAGGAACTGAATGAAGACAGCTCTGGGAAACTCAAGGAATAGTGGGAACTGAGATGGTGGAAAAGTAAGACACAGGGAGAAGAGTGATCCTGCTAGAGCCCTTGGGGTCTGCCCAGCCGTGGAGAGTTCTTCACTTTATTAAGAAATTTTTAATGTTTATTTTTGAGAGAGAGAGAGAGACAGAGACAGAGACAGAGAGTGCGAGTGGGGGAGGGGCAGAGATAGAGGGAGACACAGAATCCGAAGCGAGCTCCAGGCTCCGAGCTGTCAGCACAGAGCCTGATGTGGGGCTCCAACTCACGAGCTGTGAGATCATGACTTGAGCCGCAGTCAGACACAACCAACTGAGCCACCCAGTGTCCCCAAGTTCTTCACTTTATTGAAAGTCAGGTGAGAAATGACTGAAGGGTGCGATGTCATGGAGCAAGGTCTTCTAATTTTTATATTTATAACATCTAAAAGTTCATTCTAGTTTCCCACATACGCACCAAACGCATCCTGCTCAAGGTCAAAGCTGGAAGACGAGCCAGCCTGGGATACGATGAGGAGGGAGAGTCAATACGGAGTGTGATGGCCCGGCAGACTCGTCCAGTGATGCACCGGTTGCCAGGACCACCACAGAGGGTCATTCAAAGACCCCGGCGCCCACCTCTGCAGTTGGGTGCAGAGCCCTGCCATTCAGAAGGCTGGGCAAGGCTGGGGACAGGGCAAGAGGGGGTGACAACAGCCTCAAATACAGTTCTGAGCATGGGATGTTTGAAATGTTGGCAAAAAAACCCAAGTCCAAGAGAATATGCAAAACAGCTGATGATTGAATATGTAATTTCACAGCTCAGATGAAAGGCCCTAGCTCCGTGGTACATGTCGTGTGAGTTACATCATTTATTAAACATGCCCCCATCTCCTAATGCCTAATAATGAATCATGCCACTAGTTCACCTCATTAGCCAAAGGTAAGGAAACACAATTTGGGTAAGGAATTTTACTGTTTGCTGAAAAAGCCAATTAGAGAAAATCTCCCTTAACTTTATTTTTTTTTATTTTTTTTATTTTTTTTTAATTTTTTTTTTCACCGTTTTTTATTTATTTTGGGGACAGAGAGAGACAGAGCATGAACAGGGGAGGGGCAGAGAGAGAGGGAGACACAGAATCGGAAACAGGCTCCAGGCTCCGAGCCATCAGCCCAGAGCCTGATGCGGGGCTCGAACTCACGGACCGCAAGATCGTGACCTGGCTGAAGTCGGACGCTCAACCGACTGCGCCACCCAGGCGCCCCTCCCTTAACTTTAAACGAGGATCATTGACCAACATACGAGGAGAGGTTGGTAAGCCGTGTGGCCTCTTCCCTGGACATGCACACCATCTGGATTCCAAATATGCATGGCTTTGTCTTGTTCTGCTCAGGCTGCTGCAACAAGTCATTATAGATTTTATTTGCTGCTTGTTTCTCAGAGTCCTGCATTCTGAAAGTCCAAGGTCAAAGTGCGGGCAGGGTTAGTGTCTGAGAAGGGTCTCCCGTTTCACAGATGGCCACCATCTCCCTGCGTGCTTAACGGGCAGAGAGTAGACCAAGGAAGCAAGCACCCTGTCTCTTCCTATAAGAGCAGGCATCCCACCCAGAGGACTCCACCCTATGGCCTAGTCACCTCCTGCCCCCGTGTACCACCACACTGGGAATTAAGGTTTCGGCATATGAATGGAGGGGGACCAGCGCCAACACTCAATCCGCAACATTCTTCACAGCAGCTATCTGGCTTCTACTCTCATATGATTATCTGTATCCATAGAGATGTGGCTTCATTATCTTTCATGTGGTTAGCTTTACACAACTGATAAATAGGAAAAATGGACACTTCCATTTTTATGTGGACTTGGCCATTTGAGAAGAGATAGTGAGTCAGCTATTTGTCTACACCGCCCGCCTGGCACATGGCTCAGACGTCTGAGTTACACTCTGAAACACTGCACAGCTTTTTCTATAGGAGATTTTTTTCTTTTGTTACTGAAATATTTTTTTTTTCACGACGGACAACTTTTCACTAAATAAAAATAGGAAAGTGGATGAACACTGTTAATCACCTACTATATGCCAGGCACTGTGTGGGTTCTTTATGGAATTAGTCATTCCTATACAGGGAGCTGTCACAGGGATGTGACCGGCTGGTGAGCAAAGGAGCAGGGGTCTGCCCTGAGGGGCTCTCATCTCAGTGAAGCACTCGTCCAGTGTGATGAGAGCCTGGGAGCTTCTTTGCACCTCCTACTACCAAAAACAAAGCAAGACGGGGCTAGAATTTGATGGGGTGGTCAGGGAAACCCTCTCTGAGGAAGACTCGTGTAGACAGAAGAACAAGCCAGCACCCAGGAACTTGTTTCCAGGTGAAGCAAAGGGTGGGACGGGCTTGGAGAGTTTTTGCGGAGCATGGCTACCTGAAGGGTATTCTAGAAAGATAGAGGTGATTACAGACGAGTAATGCCTTTATCAGGCAGGCCTAGGTGAGAGACAGACTCAGATTACTGGAGGCGGGGAAATAAAAGAAAGGAAGGCGGTGTATCACCTACGTGGATGTGGAGGTCAACAAGAGAGAGGTCGTTGCTGGTTACAGGGCAGTCCAAGGAGAAAGTGGGGGGTCTTGACACGGTTGAAGAGCATGCACGGATGTGCCATTACAAGACTATGGGAAGAAGAAGTAGCAGATCTTTCCATTTCTGCATGTCTGTTTCATCTGCCTGAGTCAATATCTTGCATGGCGATGCCATTGGTGGCTTGAACAATCTGCCCTCGGGGGTCCCCAGAGCCAGAAGATGCCACGTCACTCTGGAAGCAGAGCTCCCAGAGACTGTGCTATGTCTTCCTCATATTCCCAACAATTTCAATAGTCTATATTTTTTCAGGCCTTGAGTGTCTGTCCTAATCATAACCTTTTATCTTAAGACAGTAAACCTAAATGTCCTCACTAAACAAAATGTCACCAGAATTCCTCCCCCTCCCCCTCCTTGGATGCCCTATTCAGAAAAACAAAAAGAAATTCATGACACAGTTAGCGAAATCTGTTTTTGACTAATTATTCTCTCTTCCATATGGTAAAAAGGTTTATATAGCTCTATATATTTAAAGTTATATACTTTAAATAATTTATTACATATATATATATATATATATATATATATATATATATACACACATATTTCTACTGGGAAATGTTGTCATAATGGCATTTGGTCTCCAAGGTCTAATTACACATATTCTCTTTCAGCCATGCTATATATTTTACTCATTAACTTTGTAAAAAAATCAACCGAAGAAACGCTTCCGTGGCAACCTCAAGGCAATCTGATGTTTTCATGCCCACACAAGTTAAAATACATAATTAGAAATAACATCTTTCTCTTTTACAGAAATCCCCTGCAATCACTTCTAAACCATTTGTACTCACCCAGCATATTCGGGGCTATTTAGAAGCCAAATAAAATAATCACTCATTTACCTGTTTCTCAAACAATGTGTAATTTAGAACACCAATCACATCGATTTTCCGCTCTAAATACAAGGAGAAAGTTTGTTCTTCCTTCAAACATAATTGTGTGTGTGCAGTGAACTCTAAGCCGTGGCGTGGGGAGAGGAAGGGGTATTTTACTGCTACTGAATAGGGGGAGATTTCTTCATTTTGGACATTTATTGCTAGCTTGAAGATGCTCAGATTGTGTCTTGAAATATTTTGCAAAACCTCCAGAAGCATGAATTTGCTCAGGTGCAGAACTGAAAAGCCTGTTTCACAAGCACAATCCTAGGTGTGTGACTGACTCGGTGATTATCAAACACCTGAGGCAGTTTCTATTTGCTCAATTTCAAACATGTAAGTCAATGAATGTGAAGTTACATTACGTGAAAAATTTGTATTTGAAGGAATCCATCCACACAGTAACAGTGACCATTAAAAAAAAAATCTTTGGGGCGCCTGGCTGGCTCAGTGGGTTAAGCATCTGACTTCGGCTCAGGTCATGATCTCGCCCTTCGTGGGTTTGAGACCTGCGTCGGGGTCTGTGCTGATGGCTCAGAGCCTGGAGCCTGCTTCAGATTCTATGTCTCCCTCTGTCTGCCCCTCTCCCACTCATGCTCTGTCTTTCTCTCTTTCAAAAATAAATATTAAAAAAATTAAAACACCTGGAAATGTTATTAAAGCTCATACTTATTAACTGAAAGAATGTTAAACAACGCATATACATCATTCTGTCTGTTTTATGATCAGCCCCTGTCTGTTGTTCATCTTTAGAACAGTAATATAGTTGTTAAAATATGATGTGTAAGGTCTTCACTGAGCCTCCCAGCATTGCGAACACAGATTCTCAGTGTGTTACTAACAGTAGATTTGGCAACTTCTTGGTTCTGAAAATAACACCCTGGCCTTCCACTCAAAAGTAAATACATACGTACATAAGACTTATATTTGTCTCCAACAAGGTGATAGTGTTATTCTTTTGCCAATTTGCAAACCAAAATAGCACAATGAAAAACACGTCTAATCTCTCGCTTCATGTTTCCCATTTTTAAACCTCAGATTTGGGGGAGGAAATGCTCACACAAATTTATCAGCCTCCTGTGCGCCCCTCTGACTCTCTTGCAGCAACATGATGCTCAGGATCTGCTCAGAAGGCAGAGTCGGTCTGAGCCCCACCCTCACGGGACCACGCTCTCCTGCCGGTGGCTGCGGAGCTCAGCAGAGGCCCCCACTTCCCATCCTGTCACTTGAAGAACATAAGTGATGCACGTGCCCTGCTGCGTCCCGCCCTGTCTATTCTCCTCTGGAATCTGAAGCCCCTTTGATGCTCTGCACAAGGTTTGCTGACTCTCATTTTGCCCCTGCGCAGTGTGATGAATCCAGGCGTCTCTTGTATGGAAAAGCATGGCCATGACAATGCCACCACCGTCTCGACAGTCAGTGTACAGCAATTTCACATGCAGTCTCTCCGTCAGTCCCTCGGGGAACCCTGCAAGATTCTGGTCTTGCTGCTGACCTATAAAGGAGGAAACTGGAGGCTCAGAGAGGGAGAGTGCCTTGTCTGAGGTCACACAGGTGGTCAAGTCCCCCCCGGGCTTTGAGCCTGACTCTAACAGCAATGCACCTTTTGTTTACTTCCCCTCCCGATGTACTAAATCTCCCAATACTGCCCCCAGTTTGCCGGGGTGGGATGCGGCAAAATAAGGCTGTGCTTGTGGAACCCTGAACGTTTTCCACCACAAGTGACTGTGTTCAGCAGCACCGGCTCAAATGAACCAAACTGGGAAATACGTGCAGATTATCAGCTCGCCGACAGGAGGGGAGCAGAACCGAGACTCCCCCTTAAAACCTGAGTGTGGTGAGTGGGGCGATGTCTTCCCAGTCCCTTGGAGCAAACGCTTCCTTTTACAGGGGAATTAGGTCCCAGGAAGTGAAAATGGCTTTCAGTCTCCCTGGAAAAGTGAGGGGAGGAGAAGAGTCAGCGTCAGACCACCTGAGGGCCCCTGAACTTTGCCAACATCTCACCAGATTCCTCAGGGTTCTGTGCCCGGGTCCCTTCGCCTGAGAACTTGACCAGGTGAAGACGTGTCTAACTGAGCACAGACCAGCCTGCGGGCCGGGTGAGGCCAACAGCTTTCCTGAAGGGGCACTTGGCCACATGGGTTCGTCCTACAAGGGGGGTACGGCCAAGCCTGAGGGGCTCAGGTGGGCCCCTCCTTGTTCTAGGTTCTGGAATGTTCTCAGATATCCGTGGGTCGCCCAGTAAACGTGAGAGTGGTCAGCTCAGCAGCCCATCTCAGTCCAAACCACCCTCATCCGAGGAAAACGCAAACTGTTAGCTTCAGCTTCAGAAAGTACGCTAACCCCTCGCCGGGCCAGTGACAGAGGGAGACTGAGTACCAGCCCCATCCAGGGAACTGCCTGTTGGACACCAGGTAAGTTTTTTGTGATCGTAACAAAACGCGACTGGCCCGGAAGGCCGCGAAATTGTCCCTCTCCCCTCCCTCTGCTCTAAAGTACTACGATATGCACAATGTGACCAAAGCCCCGAAAGTTCTTCCCACTGAAGCTGTCTGAACAGGGCCCGTAGTGCATGGAACCTTCCACCACCAAGGTGGCCATCAGTCTTGGCTCCAGAAACGAAGCTCGTCAACTCTCGTTGAATGCACTGGGCCTCTCCGAGCTGTTCTTGGCAGATCCCAAAGAGGGCGTGTGCCGTCTGGCTCCTGGAACAGGAAGTTGTCTTTACCATGAGAAATTTTGTTTTTCTCGGTGTAAAGGGACGTACCGTAGGGCTCCACTGTCCCCCCACGACACTGGGGAGTCACGGTCAAGTGCAGACTCCAAACTGCAGTGGGCACGTGAGTCAGCAAGCAGCTGTGCCCCAGTGACGGCCCCCAGCTCCCCGAGACTCGGTGCCCACTGAGCTCACCCACGGGGGCGTTTGTTTCCTGCTTTCCAGCAACTCACCTTTGGGGACAGCGCCCCTCCCCCAGAGGCACAACCTACCTGAGCTGCCTGGTCAGGGGTGCATCAACTTCCTGGGTCAGGGTCAGGCCCCCCCTCTCTCCCTCAGCGTCAGTTGCTCCACACGGCATGCCTGAGCTAACCTCCAACCCCCCGCGTCTCTTCCCACCTCCCTGAACCAACTGTCACTGCCGGAAATCCTGTGCAGGCAGCCCCGCTTCTAAGGCCTCCATAGGACAGAACTTCTGCACGCCCTAGCTCCTGCCCCCTGGGGCTGCCAAACGCCCCCATTCTGGGCACCCGGGCACATCCTGGGCCCCTCAGAATGTCAGGTTCCACACCCAAGGCCAACATCCGAATTTGCTGTCAACCTCTGTCCCCCCCAAACCCCAGACTGTGCTTCACAGATTCCTCGACCTTGTCCGAAAATGGCATTCTTGTACACGCTCGTGCCTCTCCTACGTTCCCTTCTTCCTCCTCCCCTGGCCAGCGCCTTGCCCTGCATGGCTCCCTTGTTCCTTGACGGATGATGGCAGACATGCCTTGGTTCTTCAAATGCAATTATCCTCCCCACCACACCAGGATTATGCAGTCAAAACCAGTCTGTGCTCGAGTACTTAGCGGAGGACTTAGCACAGAGCAATGGATCGATTGATAAGAACTTGTCACCCTCATTCCCACCACTGATGTCATGGCAATCACTGCTTTTCTGCTATCGTCTCACGTTGCCTTCCTTTGCTTTGTTTGTTAGTGTGTAACCGAAAAAAAAAAATTACTTCTCTCTATTACCATAATTCGATAATAAAAATAGGAGGTCTAGTGCCACATTCACGGTGTGGTTAAGAAAGAACCAACGCAGAGCACGTAAATTTAATAAAACCTATTTGTGACCTAATCATCTTGGAGATGTGTTAATTTCAATTTCATATATTTCATGCCATTTAGGGAGAAGGAGTAAAATCAAGCGTTATTAACTCCAGCTGGGAATGAAGAGAGTTGAATAGATAAAATTTCATTGCTTATGATTCAATTTTATTTTTATGCTAAAGTCAGCTAGATGGAGAAGAGTATACGCCCGTAGCCTCAGGAATAATGTCCCTACAATCAAATCAGCCTCGAAAAAGCTAATGGTGATGGGGAGTTTTAAAGTAACATTGAAAACCCAAGTGACTGAAGTTGAATTTAGCATCACTGGAAAAGCATATAGAAGAAAGCAAGGTCACTAATTGTCAATATTCTCATCCATCCCTATATGCTGGGCATCTGTACATAAACTCATTAAGGAATTTTACGTCCTGGATCAAAATCGCGTGTTTCTTAAAACTGTCTACACGAGAGAACGCAGATCAGAAAGGAGCAGGTGACCCCAGCCTTGCCTTGCTTCTCCTTCAGTTGACCTCTGAGTCAGTAACCCAGGGGGACCCAGAGCCCACGCAGAGAATTATCTTTAGTTGCTGGTAAATTAGATCACCCGGCTTCCCTGTCAGCGGCAGGAGTTCTCATCGGATTCCGCTTCTGGATGCTGTCACTGACATAAAGTCGTCTTGGTGGGTTTGGGCTCTAAATAAATACAATTAGAAGTGGTGACTCCATTTTAAAAGAATAAATACCCAGAGTAGCATTTGAGAGCAGGTAAAAGGCGGAAAATGGTCTCCGGAGGGAGGAAGGGAAGTTGGGAGGGGGGATACACCGGGCTCCCTGGGTTGACTGCAGTGTATAATCAATATTAACCACATCATACACAGGGAGGCGCCGTCTGCAGAAAAAAAGAGTTCGAACTGTACTTCCTTTATCCCATGAAGGTCATAATAAGGCAGGCGAGGTGACGAGAAAAATTGATGGAAGGTAGTGGGTTCGGCAATGGAGAAAAATACCTCTGTTCTGATGAGGAATTCTCACCAGCAATCTTGCAGAAGGACTGACCTCTGCTGTGAATTTGCTTGGGAACTACACTGAGAAGTTTAAATGAGATTTTTAGTGATTTCTGGCCTCGCCAAGAGCTGGAAAATGACAATTATTCAATTTAAGAGACTTTCTGCCCGAAACAGGTAGAAGGAGCCCCTGGTTGGATGGCCTGATGGACTAACACGGCCTTCTGTCTCCTCCTCGGTCCAGAAAACACCAGTTCTGAACACCACTAACCATGTGGACGTACGTATCCCCTGTGTCAAGGAACAGAGGGCTTGTGGAATTGACCATGATTTCCAAGGAGCTGAAGAAGATATGGAGTTCACCTTCCCCCCTGGGGTGGGTTTACGGAGACAGATGTAAACAACTTCATCAAATAAAATTCTCACAGAAACTAAAAGTGTCCCAGGGACTCCCTGAGTTTTCTTTTTCTTTCTCGTGGTGGCTGGCAGATTTCCCCTGAATGCACTTTGAACCTCATGGTGGATCCGACATGCTGAGTCCTGGGCCTCCATGCGTGACCGAAGGCAGGGTGTGGACAGCTGGGAGCAGTGGGTAGAAGGTGTCCAGGCCCTACAGGTGAGATACCAGCCCACTCCGAGACTCGGCCCAAAATATATACCTGGATGCAATGACACCTTCCACCACAGTCACCTGGGAAGACCGGGATTATTAGCTTTGTCTCAGAAATCCCATGCCTGTAGAGGACTCTATTTTTACTTAAATCGATACCAAGGAGGAAAAGCAAAACTTTTAAAGGGCCAGTTGTTAGAGAGAAATTAGTATCCGTTTCCTCAGCCATGACTTTTATGAACGTGAAGTTGGTAAAGCTACCTCATTTGTGGATATAGATGTCAGTGTAGGTGTGTTGCAAATGTAGGTGTGGGTGCCCGTGCAAATGCGGGTGCGCATAAAGTTATACATGATATATGTGATATTGATATACAGATACTGCTGTGGATATAAACACTGAGACAGATACTGATATGACTTAGTTACTGATACGTATGTGTTGATACAGATAGATACAGACAGCTATAGATATGGATAGAGATATGATATCGATATTGACATTGATATAGGTAGATATAAATGCTGATATAAATAGGTCCAGGCATAGATATATGGATGGAAATAGATTCATATATATATATCAATCTAGCCACAGAGACTGATATGAATACAGATACAGATGCAGCTAGTGACTCAGTTTGGTGAAACCTTCATGACTTTCTTTCTATTCAGGGTACAACACTGCGACCCTGAGCAGTTGAAGAAGAATGTGGTTCAGGCCTTACTCTCACGTTGCTTACAATCTAGTGGAGGGAATGTGGGAGGGAAAAAAACCAGTTTAGTCATAAAATAATCATACGATTACTGGAACATTTTCTACTTTGATGGCAGAATCTGTGCCCTAGAGAAACCCATTACTGAACAATTCTAGAGAAGCCACTGCTGTCTGTCCTTCCACGGGGGTCTGTCTGCAGGGGCAGCCTCCTCGGCTCCCACTGGGGCATTGGCACCTCCCTTTCACAACAGACCCTGGCCTCCCGATGCCACTGGATTGACCGATGGGGACTCCTGATCCCAACAGCTCGTCATGGAAGCAATGGGGGCAGGTGGGACTGACCAACACTCTGCCTGGAAGCCACTTAATCTGTTTCCTGGGCTCGGCCATTGCCTGCCTCGGGCCTGATGCTCAGTGGAATTCTACCTTCACCCACCCCTGGGACATTTCAACATTGGCACGACCATCAATTCCGTTTTCCCAATACGAAAATTATATTTGCAATTTTCCACACTAGTGCTCCCACTGAAGAAAATGGGACAGATGCGGACAAGCCTGTAGATGTCACTGACTCACGTTTGTTCGCTGTGGACATCAGAGTCAGGGTTACAAGCTCAGGGAAGACTGAAGCTGACATTCTTGTTGATGGTCACGTCAGAAAAACCCACTCACGCTAGTGCCAAGGAGCTGTTTTCCCTTGGTCTGTAGGAGTGTTGGGGGCTCCTGGGTGGCTCCGTGACTTTGGCTCAGTCATGGCCTCGTGCTTCATGGGATCGAGCCCTACATGGGGTTCTGCGCTAACAGCGTGGAGCCTACTTGGGATTCTTTCTCTTCCTCTCTCTCTCTGCCCCTCCCTGGCTCGTGCTCTCTCTTTCTCTCTCTCTTTCAAAAAAGAGAAAGTGCATAAAACCACGACGTGCCCAAAATACAAGTGATTAGAAATATTTTGGTTTTATTGGGCACCTGGGTGGCTCAGTTAGTTAAGCATCCGACTCCAGCTCAGGCCATGACCTTGAGATCCATGAGTTGGATCCATGACCTTGAGTCCCGTGTTGGGCTCTGTGCTGACAGCTCAGAGCCTGGAACCTGCTTCGGATTCTGTGTCTCCCTCTCTCTCTGCCTCTTCCCTGCTCGCACTCTGTCCCCCTCTCTCTCAAAATTAAATGAACATTAAAAAATTTTTCAGAAAAGAAATATTTGGGTTATGCTAGTAGTGTTTCTTTAATCCAATTATGAGAACACTTGCCACAAAAGAAATTGCTCATCTGTGAGGAAAAGTTATATAAATTAGGAAGTGAGAGATGTGGTAAAGAAAAAGCTTCTGGAATGCTAGATATTTCCTTAGCGGTAACACTTGGTAACTTTATGTGGATTCGCACGCACACGTGCTTGCACACGCATACACCCAGCAACAGAACTTAAGCACCCTCCCCAGCCTCTCTGACCCACGCAACCCCGCAAAGTAGAAATTATTATGGGATGGTGAGAATGGGACCCTGGAGCTAAGAAACACCCAGTAACACACCAGAGTGTGTTAGTGAGTTAGTTGTGAGTGTTGAGATCAGGATTTTAAATCCAAGGTTGACAGATTCTAACCCCAGACTCTTAACCACTGCCGTGAGCTGTACAGTTCGATGGGGAGGAGAGTCTCACGGAAAGGAATTATTCTCTGCTCTCTGCAGCTCCGAGGTCCAACCATCACCCCTGTCAGCTGACTGAGACTTCAAGAGTCCCCACCCCTCCTCCTGCCGAACACGGCTTCCCTCCCTGGTTGCAGGAGAAAAGGCAGTCTTCTCAGAAATGATGTTTGGACCCAGGGCGCACAAACACACTATTGAGAAGAAGACGGTGTGTGGTCTCGTCCTCGAAAGATGACAAATGAAAGGCACACCTAAGCATCTCTTACCCTTTCGTGCAATGCCCACCATACATTTCATGCATTTTGCAACTCAAGGATGTTACTTTTGAAAATGCACTTAAAGCGATCGCTGCCGCTCTTCGTCGCAGGAAATGGAGCGGATCTCAGGACAAGTGGAGCCTCATCTGTGCCGCGAGCTGGCATGGAGCATGGCAGACCTCCTCTGCGATGCCCTCTATGCAGCATCGATGCACTGGCAATCCCACTGATGGAGTGCTACCGAGCATCTGTCTGTATTCCCAGGCAGTGTGGGGACCGGATTTCCAAAGAAGGGCTCTCTGGCATCTGGCTGAAATGAGCAGTGCAATTTTAGTAGTTTTTATATTTTTATCTTGCCAAAAAAAACATCCACTTCATGTAATGTTATCTTATTTTTTTAACCCCAAGACTTGTAAAATGGCAACTCTAAGTTGCAAATATGTCTTCGGGCCTCATGCATATTTTAGGAACTACCCATAGGAAGCCCAGAGCTAACCGAGCTTCCAGAACACCCTTGGTTTCACTGAGCACTGACAGCAAAGGGTCTCAACTTCTTGACAGCCTTTTGAAGGAGGATTGTCACAAGCACGCCAGTGTTTTCTTCCCAAAGTCTCATAGTCTCCCTTACTCTATTATGTTATTTTTTTCTCATAGTCATGTAAAATAATGCAAATGCTCTACTGTGCATGTTCTCAGCCCATCTACTATAGGCACACCTAAGCAGAGCAGTGTCCCAACTCTAGAGGAAAGCCTCTGGAGGAGGCCAACCTCCAACGAGGTTCATGAATTGTGGGTTGTCCTTTCCCACAGCAGAAAAGATGCTACCTGCTATGGTCGGTCTGTCTGTCCATCCTGTCACGGTGGCTTTGGTTCTCCTGAAAGCATGACACGTGTTTGAAGGAAATTGATGGCATCCCCACTGTCACGTTGGGGTTGATGTATCAGTGCATTGTGCCTACTGGAGGGGTGCTGCTTCACCGAGGCACAGACGAGTGTCGTCTCCTCGAGGTTCCAGGTAAAACCCTGCAGGGCACACAGGAAGGGGCCCAGGCTTCCTTTCTGAAACAGTGCTGTAGGAACACCTGCTACACTGATTTTCCAGAAAGGCTTCTCAAACTGAATGGGAAGCCAGTGAACCATGAGTTAGCATTAAAGTCAAGGCGAGGGTCACAGACATCCTGCGAACGAGCCTGAGAATATCAGTGAGTTCACCTGCCCTCCCCCCTGGGGAGGGGTTCGCACTGGAGGAAAGTCCCCCGGGTGATCGTTGCTTCCATCTGGGAGCCCAGAAAGCTGCCACTTCAGCAATTCCCAGTTTTTCATATAACTAGCTACAGATTACACACTGGTGGCAATGCCCAACCCTTGTGTCACCGTGCCTGGGCGGTCCCCAGCTCTCACCATGATGCCATGGGATCCTCAGACATATATGATGTGGCATAGCAGGGAGGACAATGAAACATGAGAAAGCAAACAGACGCATATTTTTAGAATTCCCCAAATTCTGGGGATCCCAAGACTCAAGATTCACCAACCTTCCTGGACACTTATATGGGTCACATTCTCTCTGAAGGAAGTATAAATGTATCTTTGCTTTAAATATATTATTAATCATAGGCAATCTATTTGTGATAATTATGTCTTCGCTGCCATTAGAACTCAGGAAGATTGTGGCCATGGTCCACAGGCCTGGCAGTTGCTTAGGAGAGACCACCGCATCCGATGTCTAGACGCTCTGTGCGGAAGTGTGTGTAAGGCCTTCTCTCATTTGATTCAACAACAACATTACAAACTAAATATCATAGCCCCACATTTCAGGGATGATAAAACTAAAACTTTGTCCTCAGCTAACCGGTGGCAGAGTAAAGATTCAAACTCAGACCTGCCCAATTCCAATTGCATACTCCCTCTTTGTACAGAAAAACAAAACACCTTTTGTCTGGTTGGGATTGACTGGTAGACTGGAGTCATCCCACATGGGTGCCAAGGTATAGAGACCACATCTTGGCTCCTTCCTGAGTTCGTGGAGATTTTTAAAGACCTGGCACAGAAGCTTCTCCAAAGATCATCTACGTTTATGTTAAGAAACACAAGCAGAGCACATATTCAAGATTTCTAACTTGTTTTCTGAACAATATCCGCTGGTTTTGCAAGCCATCCATGTCAGGCGTGCGGATGCCTCCTCCGCACTCTGGCCTTCCAGATACTGCCATCCCTTCTGCCAAACTTCTGGGTCTGTACTCTGGGTCGAGGGTCGAGGCTAAGGGCACCGGAGGCTTCATGAAGGGGTGAGCCTGGGGACGCGGGGTTCCCTGCAGGAGTGGGGAAAGGCCACAGGTGGCTCTCGGCCTCCACTCCCCAGCGGAGCTCTTCCAGGAAGGGGGTCAGACAAGCAGTGACACCCTGTGGCTCGAATAAGCCAGGGGTGGTTCTCTGGAAGCAGACGAGAGCCATGTGGCAAAGTGATCAACTTGAAACATGTGTGTTGACTTACATCCCAGAGAATCTCCACCAGCGCCGTGAGGGTGAGGTGAACGCAAATGCTCTTGGTACCAGCCTTGGGTGAGCTCATGTTTGCAATGTGTTCCTTGAAAGCCAGAGTGTTCGGTCTGGGAAATGCTGCTCAGGGAGCCGGGAGCTAGTGCACTTCCTTGGGGTGTATCGCACAGCCCTGGTTTACCCCCCTGCTCTGTAGGGCATTGTCCTCCACCCTGGCAGGCACCCCCCCACTCCGGACTAATCCTGGAGGGCCCACAGCTGCACAGCCCTCTGAAGCAGATGTCCCGGGCTGGGTGCTGTGTCCCTACTGACACCACAGCTCTTTGCCCCCATTTGCCAAACTTCCTGCTTCGACACTGGATCCAGGAGTACCAGCGATGCTGTATGAAGGCCACTCTCTCCTCCCTCGATGGCTCATCTCCACACAATCTCTGTCACCAGACAGCCAGCCATGGGCAAAGGGCCAGATCGTTCCTTGTTTAAACCTGCTCCCAAAAGCCATTCCTGGTATGTGTGTAAATTCCCTCCAAATGGAGGGAAATTTCTCAGTTAGGAAACTTTGCCACTGAATCTGCAGAGGCAGCAGAATAACAGGTGGCTATAGCTGTCCCCGCTGGGCTGGCACGAGCTGCACGTGTCGTTGGAGCACGGCTTAGCCCCCAGGCCCAGCGCTGCCGGAACCTTCCAAGGAAGGCGATGTCACCTGGGGACAGAGATGGCACCATGAAGACTTCCCTTCTCCAGTTCCAACCACCTTCTTTGACTTAAAGAGCATAAGAAGAGGTGCCGGGGGAGCCCTGCTGGTTGAGCGTCCAACTTGATTTTGGCTCAGATCATGATCTCACAGTTCGTGAGTTCGAGCCCTGGGTTGGGCTCAGTGCTGATGGTGTGGAACCTGCTTGGGATTCTCTCTCTCTTTCTCTCTGTCTCCCTGCTGCTCTCATTCTGTCCCTCTCTCTCTCTCTCTCTCTCTCTCTCAAGGTAGCTAAATAAACTTAAGAGCATAAGAAGAATTTTCTCATGGGCCATAGGGATGAGGTAGAGGATAAACTTTGGCCTTTCACTTACACTTTTTGTCTCAGATGAGAGGGAACTGATGTAACCTGGAGAAGCCACGCTTTTCCCCAGGAAAGACAGCTTTGCTATCAGTCACCCACCCAGCAAATTCTTTGCTGGAAAGTTCCCTTATCAAGATCACAGGCAATAGACAGAGCTGTTTTGAAAGTCAATGTCTCCCTCTTTTTAAAAGCTTCACTCGCTGTGTGTTTTTAGAGGCAAGCTTCAAACTGTCAGAGTTTTGTTGCCGTTGATAAAGCCGGCCTGGGATTGATGCCCAGTGGGGGGTCTGACTGGAAATTATGAGACAAAACTTGAACTAAATTAATTCTCTCCGAGGCTCAGGGATGAAGGCAAAGAAGACCCAGTCTCCGAGCTGCACGAGTGGATAATCCATAATTGTCACTGGTCAATGGGCCACTTGCTTTCTTACCTTAATGACATTTCTTTCCCACTTAGTATTTGCTAAGATAATGTTTCTGGTGACGTTGGAATCCAGTAGCCTCCACGAGTCATCTCCAGCAGCATATTGAATACCTCTAGATGCCTGCCAGCCATTTGTGTGAGTCCAGATCTCCAAAAGGAAAACAATTGGCTTTCTTCAACAATGTTAAATATTTATGCCATAAACCTGTGTCAGTTTCTGATCTATTTTAAAAGACAATGTACAGTATAGATTTTCCTATTCTGGGTTAGCTATTTTAGGGCTTACATAACATTATCAAAACTTCTCAGGAAATATGAAGTGACACGCACACTGTCAGATACATCTGGCATGTACCTAATGGTTCATCTCCAAGACTAAATGGGCACAGCGTCTTTCGGGTGATGAACGTGCTCTGGAATTAGATCGTTCCGGTAGTTGTGCCACTTTATGGATCTACCAAAATCCACTGGATCGTACATTTTCAAATGGCGCGTTTTATGGCACATTTTGTATATATCTCAAGAAAAATAAAATTGATCCTGGAGACCAACATGGCCGTCAACTAAATCAACCAACCACTTCATGCGGGCCACTCAACCAGATGTCCTCCTCAAGGGTTCTGTTTCTTAAATGTTCCTCTGGTTTAACTTTGCTGTTTCTGTCCATTGGGGCAATAACCTTGGGTTTTTCAAGTTGTAAGTCGTCAATGGCTAATAGGGCCATAAACTAAACTTCATGGATTTGGCAGATTTTTATTAGAATCCATCAGAATAGAAATTATAGTGGGGTTCAGCTCGAGACCTGCCTACTTGTTTACCAAGTCAGAGTACAAAATGGGTCATTTGCTGTAGCTCACGTTTCAAACTTCAGGAAAGCTCCACAGTAAAGTCTCCCACAGAACTATTTGTACACAAGAATTGTGTATTTCTGTCCTTGTTTCTAGCCATTCTGAGAGACAGAAGGGTCAGGCTATTAGGCTGATAAAGTCTCAAGTGCTTCGGTAGTACTGTGCGGACCAGATCTCAAAATGTAAAATAAATCAAATCTTTCCATCTGCTGGCTAATCCAATAGACCCACTTATTCTTTCTGTTTCTCGAACAGCTGAATATAGTTAGTGCTCCTTACACAGTATGAATTAGAGTTTCCATGAAGAGGTCCAAGATGGGTGCCATGAAAAAGCTTGTCAGTCCTCAGGGACGTGCATCTCCGCTAAGAAACATTTGTGCTAATAGAAAGCATTATCTTTGTCAAAAACATTTATTACATGAGGGCCAGAAGATGTATGCCATTTTAAGCGAATGAGAATTTTCTACAGAGACTGAGAATGTTAAGTGGAGGGTTGGATGGCGTTTTTAAATGAGCTGTAACCAGGCCCAGGTGTGTGGGGAGGGAAGGGCAGTCAAGGGCCAAAGCCAAGTTCCAAGGCCACCTCATTAGCCACTCAAAGGCCCTCCCTGAGGCTAGCAAAGTGAAAACAATGCTTTTTTAGGGTTTTTATTCAATATCACCTCAGGAACACAAAGTTTCCAACCCAACCCCTATATTTCCTCTTAGTGTCACAGGTTCATTCCATATATCCTAAGCCAGCAACTCCTATGAATAAAGACTTCCTACATGTTTGCAGGGCTATCAGCACGGACCCTTGGCACAGACAGGAAGTAAAGTGTCCTCAGAATACGTACAAAGTCCATCAGTACGCAGCGCTAAGATGTGACTCCTTATGGCCATGTGGATCTCATTTCCAACCGCTTGTCTCTATTTCTGGCTCTGCCCCTAGAGATTCACCTTCATCTCTTTGTCCTCCTCTCTTCTCCCACAGCCTCACAACCACTGACCGTGGTTGTGACATGAGAATGTGTCCACTTCTCTGGTCATTGAGGTTGTACCCCCAGTTCACGTCAAAGTGCACCTGGCCCCCTGGGACTCATGGGAAGTTTGTTCTACCGAACCTATGAGCTACTCTCACTGGAGTGACCTGCTGGCCTCACCTCCTTCCATCATCTCTGATCATCCTCTGCAAGAGGACACTCCGACGGCAACTGTGCTCCCCATGTCCTTCTACGGTGTAAAGCCTCATGTGTGCCTGGATGGAACGGTACCCCTGGATGGAGGTCATATGTCACAGCTTACTTGGCACATCACTGATGTAGCCCCACCCACCAAAATTCTCTTTGGATGAAGAAAAGGTAGTCCTCCAGGTGAGAGGGCATTTCAAGAAACAATGGCCTTTGGGGTCAGCAGGCCAACCTGGGAAGTTGGGGCTCGGGCCCTCCATCCCCAGCAATGCGGGCTTCTGAGTGAGCCTCACGAGCACTTCAGGCTCTGGGCAGCCAGAGACACCGTCCTCCGGAGGAAGCAGAAATGCAGGAGTGTGGCCCGCTGGCTCTCGGTGTCTCAGTCAGCTGGGGCCGCCATAACAAAATACCTCAGACTGAGTGGCTTACATGATGGATATTGACCTATGACATTTTGGAAGGCTAGACCTCCAAGATCAAGTGCCTGCTGATTGGGCTTCCGAAGAGGTAGACACCTTCTCTGGGTATCTTCACAAGCTAGAGAGAGCTCTGGTCTCTCTTCCTCTTCCAGTGAGGGCACTAGTCCCATCTTGGGGGCTCCACCCTCACAACCTCATGTAAATCTAATGAACTCCCAAAGGCCCACCTCCCGGTCCCATCCCACTGGATTAGGGTTGTGACATGCAAATTCTGGGGGCACACAAACATTCAGCTCATAGTACCTAGTGACAATATTTGACATGGAGACAGGGGGTTCTTCCATCGACCTCTGTGGGGAACACAAGATGACAGGTGCATTAAGAATGTCTTCAGGGCACCTGGGGACCTTGCCCTGGCAGAGACCTGTATGGAGTTAGGGTGCTGTGCACAAGAGTCTTCAACTCTATTTGTGGCCAGAAGACATCCACATGGGGACAGTAAGGTAAGACTATGGAAGGATCCATGGGGAAGGGAGGAGCCCCAAAGAGAGACCTGCAAGGCTTTCTGCATTGGTGGGAAAGGATCAGAATGACAGCCCATGCCTTATTCCTAGAACACAGACCCCATCTTGAGTCCTGGGAAATGTGGGCTTTGAGGTGTAGGGGACCATGGGGAACTCCCCGAAAGGTAGGGTCCTGCTTTCATGTCAATGGATCATCCAGGAACTTCCAGTCCCAGGGAGGCTCAGCTGTAACGGGAGATACTGGAAATAAGCTGAATGGGCCCCTCGGCTGCCATGACAAGAGCAGGATTGACCCTCAAGGGGTTAGCTTGTGAGAAGGGAAACAGTGTCCTCAGATGTGGTGAACTGCCAAGGTTGGGTCTCTGGAAGGGCCAGAGGCTGTCAAAGGGTCACATTCCACGAGAGCTAGAGTGTCACCATGTTGGGACCGGTTGCCACATAAACATGAAAAAACAGAGGTTGGAAAAACCAGCGTCCTTGGTCACTCAGTCAAAACATAAGCAGGTGAAGGTGCCCAGTTGGGGATTTTTATAATACCTCACACCTTCTCAAAGAAACACAACAGATGAACATAGGGGAAGGGAAGGAAAGATAAGATAAAAATACAGAGGGAGACAAACCATAAGAGACTCTTAGATGCAGAAAACAAACTGAGGGTTACTGGAGGGGAGGGGAGTGGGGGGATGGGCTAGATGGGGGATGGGCATTAAGGAAGACACTTGTTGGGATGAGCACAGGTTGTCGTATGCAAGTGATGAATCACCGGGTTCTACTCCTGAAGCCAAGACTACACTGTATGCTAACTAACTTGAATTTAAATTGAAAAAAAAAAAGTGCCTAAAAAGTTTTTCTTTATTTTTTTTAAAGTTTTTTACAAACACTTCTAGTTTTAAGTGACATTAAGGAAACATTAGAATCACTTCTCTCTGATTTATTATGAAAACCTGTCAGAACTTCACGTTCCAGTGCTGAAGGACAGACAGTACTTAGAGGAGGTACATTTTGATCATTGATAAAAGCAGTTCCCAAGGTCTCAGACTAAACTGACCATCTATTTGATGGGTTTTAAGCCACTTCAAAGAAAAAGAAAGTGCATCTCTCAGCACCAATAAAAGGGTTTTGCTAAGACTAGGGCGATCTGGAGTTCAAGACTGGTTTTCAGCACAGGACGTGCACTCGCCTTGGCAGGGTCTCAGCTCCTGTCTGACTGGGGGGCCGTCATTTCCCCACGCGTGTTCAGGGAGTGTAACCCTGGGAGGCACCCTGGAGGAAAGGCTTCCAGGAGAATGTCCGGAGTTCCTGAAAACCCCACCATTAAACACTCACTTCTGTTTCTTCAGCCCACTCGCCTGGCCGCGAGCAGCCCCCGCCAAGGAAGTAACCTTGTGTAGAGCGTCCCTCAGGCAGAGGCTGAGTTCCAGAAACTCATGAGTTCCTTCCAGGTCTTAGAAAATTTCTTGCACATTTTCCGATGAAGCATGTAAATGATGTTTATTTAAAAAGCAAAAAATAGGGACTTACTGTTCTCTAAATGGGTGCTTACTGGAAATCAAACTTATTGTGCCAAGAAATGTCTTTCTGAAGAAGTTTGCATAAAAAGGAAAAAAATATAAACCCAAGAATCTGTTTCTACTTTAGAGGATGTGCCCATCAAGGATGAGAACAGGCCTTAGTTTCGCTACTTTCTCTCTTTGTTATACATTAAACCTGTGATGACAGGAAGTGGGCAAAAAGAATCTGAATTCTGCTGGCTTTATTTTTACTGTTTAACAGCCCGATCTGGGAGCAAAATTAAATTTTGAGGTCTCAGTAGCCTCAGAAAGCCACTTTTCAGGGGGACGTTTCTCTAGAACAAGAAAAGGTTTCTGTGCATATTCAGAAGCTAGCAAAACTCAGAGTTTGTGAAAATGCACGCCAAACATGAGAGAACCAGAATGTAAACACCTGAGCTACCCTGAAACGAGGGGTGACCTTTTCAAAAATATAATCGGAAGCAATGCTAGCCGACTCACAGGTCAGACTGCATCCTTCCAGGATGCTTGTATTTTAATTGGTTTTTCCACCACATCCCTGCGTGTCCTACTCTCTCCATATTGCAACTTAATCGATTCATTGATGATAACTTTTTGGAAGTACCATTCTCAATGGTGACGGTCCTGCGTCATGTTACACAGGACATTTTGGAGACATTTGATGTTTGCCATCCCCATCCTTCCGGACGGTCCCCAGCTGTCAGCCCCACAGCCACTTCTTCAGAAAGAATTTCCTGACCCGTCGCAGCCACGGTGTGACCTTCCCCCATCACACCTGTCCCTTTACATCGGTCTGCAGGAGGTTGAAGATTACCCGCCTCTACTCTGGGTGGGGGCCGCTCTGTTTTTCGACACTGTTTCCCCTGCTCCGTGACAAAGTGGCCGCATCCTGGCCCCACCGCTAACCAGGTGGTGGAAACATGGGGGTGGGCCCTGTCCCCTCTGTATGGGAGGGAATCCACAATGTCTGGTCCCCAGAACTGTGGAAGGAGACACCGCCCACAGCTACTGACATAGGGTGTGATTGACTAAGTTTTCCTGCTACTGGTCACACTCGTTCTAATGGCGCGTACTTGCAATCAATCAAACATTCTGCTTCCAGATAGAGTGGCTGTGACTGAGCCCCTGGCAGGACAACAAAGGGCTGCCCAGAGAAGTAGGGCATCGATAGTATGATGAGAAGGACACACGGGGACCCATCTGCTTGTGAAGGAACGAGCTGAGAGCCCAGGCACTCTCAGGAAAGGACTTGTAAAGCCTGGGAGACCAGGGCCTGCCTGCCACTGGGTTATGTGGCTGCTGGCTCTCATCTCCTGCTGTCCTCTAGCCGCTTGAGATCTTGTCACCAAAGTCCCTTGACCACGTGTTCCTCTAAACCCACGGCTTTCAAAATGGCTTAATGGACGCACACATCAGTAGCATTTAAAATCAGTGATAAAGAAGCGAGCTGAACGCCATCTCTGGAAGCCCACAGTCTTGAGTCTCCGTGACCCCGATGGGCTCCTTCGTGTGCCCGCGGGCCTGTCACCACGTGTCTGTCACCACGTGTCTGTCACCATGTGCTGCCCGTGCCCTGTGTGCGACCCCGTGTGACCCCGGCAGGGCCCCCCCCCTCACACACCACACACACATTGCTGTCTGCACGGGGGTGCGAGCATCTGGGGCTTGTTTTTATGTGAAGCTGTGAAGGGCCTTCTGTGCAGAGCTCTGCCCGCCCCCCTCGTTCCTCACACGGGAATGATTTTGTTTTTGTTTGCTCGTCAGCAGCAACGTTGGCCTCTCCGAACTTTCAAGAAGGGCCAGTGTGTTTGTTTAGTCCTGGCCCTTGAACAACCTGTCGCCAAGGACTTGCCATCAGGGTTGCAGCTGAGTGCAGATATCCGGCCAACACCGGGCACTGGGCTGCGTGTCGCGGCTGTGACTGAGTCCTCGGCGCAGCTGGGACAGCGCCAGGAGGGTGGGGCTCGTGCACCTCCCTGGCTGGCATCACCGGGCGCCCCCACTGTTGTCCTGGCAGGGCTGGGACCAGTAGGGTCTGCTTGCAGGGCTCATGCTTGGGGCGCGGGGACTCACATTCCATAGGCCTGATTTGGGGACAGCATTATTAACTGCCCTGCTAAAGGAACACCCCTATACATATAAAATGAGAATTGACCAGGAATCAAATCAGAACACCTGCACCGATATCGGATGGTGGCTCAGAGCCCCAGGCTGGCTGGTCGTGGGAGGGGCTGGGGAGGGGGTTCCTCTCGTTCGCTCAGTGTCGATCTCTCCCCGGTAGATACACAGGTACCAGACAGGGAAGGCCATCGGTTTGGTGTAAGTGGTCCCGCCTCTACTGGGGACCCGCTGTCACCTCACACAAGTACTAGTTCGTCATTTAGATCATCGAAAGTCTGAAGGAGCGGTGTTGTGAGCAAGATAACTTAACTTTTGTGTGCTCATCAAAATCCAGGAAGTAATTCAAGTATGGTGTTATCAAAGCAGGCAATTAAGATCTCAAATATCACTCTGAACAAAACAATTAAAAAGAACAGCCCTAGTTTTATTTATTTCTCAAAAGTTAAGAAGTGTTTTTGTGTGTTTATGGTTTGGGAGTCAGGAATCATTCTTCACGTCGTGCAGGTTCCAATAATGTGTATTCAGGGTGGCCCAGGGACCACCTGGAGGTTCACGAAGGGGCTGAAGCAACCAGAGGGGGACCGGGGCACAGCTCCCAGGACAGGGTGGAGACGGGGAAGCCTTGGTGAAGCCCCACCGGCCTCACGGGTCCCCCTCCGCTCCGGAGCTGCACGTCTCCGTGCAAGGTCGCGTTTTATGTTTTTCAGCTCTCCTCTCCCGTCTTCCCTCCTAGAGGAGAGGTGGCCACCGTGTCTGGGTTAGAGACCCAGTTCTGCTATG
Source organism: Panthera onca (assembly GCF_046562875.1). NCBI lineage: Eukaryota > Metazoa > Chordata > Mammalia > Carnivora > Felidae > Panthera > Panthera onca. The sequence continues at coordinate 2,666,277 of NC_138339.1, read as the reverse complement.
CTCTCACCACCTGGACACTCAAGCTTTGAGCACCCTCACATTACACAGCACTTACTCAACACTCCTGTGTATTCATGCCCGCGGAAGAATGCGTAACTCTTTGCTGAGTGTACTTTGTTCTGTCCCTTTCAGAGGCATTTGTGAGGGTGATGACGCTTTCAGAGTTAAGGTGTCTGTTTACTCTACGTGCATGTCATAAGAACGTTGTGGCCTGATGTTACCTGTTTCTACAGACGCAAAGATACAGTGCTTCTCGGTGGCAATGAAATCACAGTGTATCTACTTGCAGCTTTTCCAATCTGCCGTCATTTCAAGCTACTGGACATGGCTTCCCCTCTGTGTTTCTCCAGCACGTTATATTTTAGGGGATCGGCCACCGCTGCCATGTTTCAAGGGAAACTGTTGACCCTATATGTCAGCATCACTCTGGCCGCCTCACAAAAGGAGCCAATACGGGAAGGAAATCATCCACTGGGTCCCCAGGCTCCACCTCTGGCACCGATAGGAGTGACACAAATGTTAGCAGGAAGCACAGTGACCTCAGACCCTGTGCTCAATGTGAACAGAAACCACTCAAGGAGTCTCAAAAGTCCAGAGGTTCCCAGATGCATCAGGTTGCCCATTCTCCTCCAAACCCCAAAACACGACAACGCAGAAAAACTAAAACACCCACGTTACGTGTGTGCAGAGACGTTCAGACTGTGCTGGGGAGCCCCTGGCCCAGCAACGTCCAAGGGGGCCAGTCTCAGAGCAGAGGCCGCACATGGTCACAGACCGTGGCATCCCACCCTTAACCAGACACCTGCTGCCCTCCATCTTGGTTCCTCACCTGTAAGGAGGGGAGAGTCACACAGACATTGCTGCCGGGCTCTAAGGACCCTGAACATGCGTGTGTAAGCATGTGGCATGTGACAATCACTATGAAGTGTTTGCTGCTGGCTATGGAAGGTCACAGAGAATTACCAAAAAGTCAGAAATAAAGGGAACAGTATATGATAAAGCAATATATGAAAGTCCCCTGGCTTATCAGTTCTCAAAAGGAAAATACTGGAAGAGGAGAAGAATGATCAGGAGTGACAAGAACAATGATGTTACCACCCGTGACAGAGTCGGTCCACTTCCAGATCTGCATGGGGACTGGGATGCTTTGGAGAATGTTCCATTGGTCCTTCCCTGCTAGCTCATGGAATTCACCAGTCACTTTACAAATGGACATTGGTGGAGGGGCAGCTGGGTGGCTCAGTTGGTTAAGCATCTGACTCTTGATGTCAATTTGGGTCACGATCTCAAAGTCTCATGGGTTTGAGCCTTGCATCGGGCTCTGTGCTGATAGCTCAGAGCCTGGAATCTGCTTGGGATTCTCTTTCTCCCTCTCTGTCTCTGCTCCTCCCCTTCTCTCTCTCTCTCTCTCTCAAAATAAATAAACTTAAAAAAAAAATCGATGTTGGTAAAACCAAAACCAAACAGACTACACAAAGACCCCATAAATACACAGACAGGATCATAATGAATGGGCATGAGATGATGATGAGCACCGTGGAAAGGCGCTAATGGCTAGATTTCATAATCGGTACCCCATTTACGAGAGGATATTAAGTGGAAAAGCAGCCAACGTGTTTATTCTCGTACAAAAAATACAAACTGGGGCCCGTCGTTTGATGAATACGCTTGAACTTGCGGAGTGGGACGTCTGTATGTAAAATAACAACGGGGGAGAAAAGCCGCGTTATTTGGCAGAAGGACTCACGGCTCCACACCCTGCAGTAAAAGGCTAATGTCCTTGAAGTCTGAAGCGAGGACACATCTCCAAGACTTCTCAATCTGTAGCCCATTTTTAATAACTCAGAAAAGAGTCTTCCAGAAACAGAAATGAAAAGCCTGTAGAAAAAACGGCGAGTGTCCCCAGTTCAGAGGAGGGGTCCATGCCGTCCGGAAACTTCTGCGGAGAAAGCCAGCAGAGGGCCTCAGCAAGGGGTTGGCTTGTCAAAGTCTCTTCTTCTTCCACAGCAGCAACAACAACAAAAAAAACACATCCTTTCAAGCAAGCTCCATTTTTTAGGCAAACTTCTTGTTCCAAAACACTGTTACCTAACACACGGTGCTATCTGGATGCACTTTTTTTTAACAGTTTAAAATATTAAATACTCTATGGGGTGTCTGGGTGGCTCAGTCAGCTAAGTGTCTGACTTCAGCTTGGGTCACGATCTCGTGGTTTGTGGGTTGGGGCCCCGCATCGGGCTCTGTGCTGACAGCTCAGAGCCTGGAGCTTGCTGGGGATCCTGTGTCCCCCTCTCTCTCTGCCCCTGCCCTGCTCTCTCTCTCTCTCTCTCTCAAAAAGAAATAAACATTTTAAAAAATGTTAAGTATTAAACGCTCTCTAAAGGTTAAGCAGGAGAATCAACAATTTTCTTTTAAGAATGACATATTTTACTAACAAACCTTTGTGGTCGCTTGTGTGTCTCCAGACCCGACGAAACCACAGTGGTTTTCTCCCACGTTGCAGATGTAGAAGATTTCCAGTCCTGACACAGGCCAGGCCTGAGAGCCTGTCTGTGTGACCACAGATCCAGCGTGGATCTCAAGAGGACCACGGCACCCGTTTCTTTTGGCAAGGCCCAGCGAACGGCGCTCCTGACCCGCATTCCACTGTGGTTATTAGTCAAAGTAATAGTTTATTTTCTTCACCAGAAAAATAAACCCTGATGCACTCAGCACAGCGGCTCCCTGAGCCGCACGCGGGCTTTGTTTGACTTACGGAGTGCTCTTATTGAGAAAAATTATTCAGTAATGGATGAGGAGTCTGTGAAAACTTGTCCTGCACGACATTAATTTGCCAGAATTATATGGCACTGCCCCCGAGAGGGACCACCAAGGGTTATCTCGGGCCGGACGGGGCCGGAGGGGACGCGCCCGCCCGGAGGAGAGCCCGGGCCCAGGACAGCCTCCCTCTGCGCCCGCAGCCGGAAAGCTGCCTTCCGTGGGAAAGGCGGGCTGCCTGCTTGACACGAACAGATGGGACGAACCACTTTTTTGGGGTCACGTTTAGACGGGAATATATGTACAGGGCAAAACTGTGGGCTAAGTTATGGGCCGCGACCCAAGCTCGTTGCTGGTGAGGATTTTCAGATTTCCATTGTGCTGTTCATCCTGAAACAAAACGTTCCCACATCCAAGCTGAATTCAAGGGCTCACACCACTGTTGGTTTAAATGTAGGCAGCATTTTAGGTGTGGAGGATGAAGCCTTAACGCCCTACATCACCTGCCTTTCAGCATCAACTTGAAAAATCTAACAAGGCAGTTTTTGTAAGAAATAAATTTCAAGCAACTTCCTTGCAAGTAAGGTCATGTCATATCCTCCCCCCCCCCCCCCGGCTCCTCCTTTGTCACCATCTCGTTGGCCTCCCCGTGAGATTTCATGCTGCCTTCCCTTCTCATGACTGAGGTCTCTGGGGATAAGAGCAGAAGAGAGAGGCGCCCCCAAATTCTTGTCCTGGACAGGTGGCCCAGACTCCAGCACTTTCCCCAGAGCCAGCTCCGTTTTCCCCAAGGGCAGGTGGACAACGCTGTCACCGGGAGATCTTGAGGGTGCCACTCAGCCCCTAACTTTGCCTCCCCCAAGGAAGGAAGCATTGTCCTAGGACACCGAAGGGGTTTCCTTCTCCAGGACTGAATTCTGGGTCTTCACCTTTCTCTTGGGTCTACGCCTGTTTGTAAACCACCGAGGCAAGACGGAGCTGACCACGTCTAGCCAGGACCCTGGCAAACATCTGGATGGACCAGAGCGACTTGTTTTCTGCTTTTCTCTGTGACACCCCCAAACTATGAAGAGAAACACTAGGGCAAGGAAAGTAGGCACAGAAGACTCCATGTCCCAGGTCTTAATGCGACTTCCCAAGGGCCAAGGGGCTGGTCCCTGTGGACATCAGCGGACACTTGACCCTGCTCCTGGGCCAGACACAAGGTCTGGAACCAGGCTTCAGTCACAGGCCTGTCTGGCCCGAGCCTCTGAGAGCGACAGGGCACCCGGGTCACCTCCAAGGAGAATTTCCAGAGTAGCCAACCCCATAGATCATTCCTCTGTAGTATCCAAACAAAACAGAATGTGCCTACATTACTTAATTCCTGTTGACATCTCTAAATGATAGAAGCCATGGTGTTTCTGGCGATAAAACCATTTATACTAAAAAATGTCCTCAAGATGAAGATATGCATATATGCGAACTAAACTCATTCAGTTAGATTCAGTTCGTTATGCAATAAAATTATGAGTGCGTGTTGGGAGGGATAACAGATTTCAAGGTTGCAGGTGAAGTTAGAGCCAGGTTGTGGGAGGTGTTAATTCAGTGAGATTAAAGCCAAAACCACAGAACCAGAAGAGCTCACGAACCACCCTTGGTTTGGAGAACCAACGTCTTCTGCCAATGTTCCCCTGTCGGAGCTGTCTGACTGCACACCCCTTGTGACTGAGGGCTCTTGATTCCACCTCTAGACCCAGGGACCAAGGACATAGCTGATGCCATTGGCCCAGTCAGGACCGATTCGGGGGCTTGTGCTGGAGAAAGTGCTGGCCCCTCCCAGCCTGGGCTCCTGCGAGCTGGGCTCTGAGTAGCAGGGGCTTGAAGAGAGCTCACTGTCCTGGCACCCTTGGAGCACCAGGAGACAAGGACCTGTGCCCTAAAGTGGGTGTGAGGCTCAGCGGTGGCCCGGGAACCCTTGGCCTGAGGCTGGCCCCATCTAGCTGCGACCCCGTAAGGAGTTGCCTCGGACTGTAGAGCCAAACCCAGCAGAACCCAGGGCCAGGGGTCCCTGACACCGTGTGGCCACCGCCCCTCTCCTGTGTCCCCCTCTCCATCAGCAAGCTGAAGGCTTAAGTGCTTTTGTGTTTAGTCGTCTGTAAAGTCTCTGCTATAGCATTTCCAAACACAACGGCAAGTGTTTGGTTTTTCCCAGGGTGACGCGGGGCCCTGGGATCGCCAGCACAGAGGCCACAGGGCCATGGCGGGCCACCGGTCACCAGTCAGGACCCCGGAGCTTTGTTCCACTTCGCACTTCTACTCCAGACCCCGGTTTCAGAGCCAGCCAGGCTCTGCATCTGAGCAGAACACTGATCAAGGGGCTGGCCGCGCCAGGCTCTGTGTCCAACCCGGGGAACTGCTCACCGGGCCACAGCTCCGGGTGGGGGCCGCCTCCCTGCTCCCCCTGCAACACAGCTCTGCTGTCCCCGCCCTCGCCCAGGGTCCACCCAGGTGTCTCCCCACCGCCTCCAGAGTGTGAGGGCACCAGCCTGATGGGAAACCCAGGGCAAGATTTCAATGCAATATGACAGAATCACAGGGAAGAAGAATGAAGTTATGCTCTGTGAACCCTCTTTGAAAGCAAAAACAAAACAAAACACAAAAAAACACTTTCCTCTCGAAGTATGAAACATGATTCCACAATGTGCCCAAGATTGTTCTATTTGGGCGAATGAGGGAGGCTCGGCCGCGTCTGGAAACCAGTCTGCGCGGTAGAGCCTTGAGAGTGCATGGCAACACTTCTTCTTTAGATTAAAACTAAGCATCTCTTTTATGTTGTGATAATTGCCACATTTACTTCATTTAAATAAAGAAAAATATCACACAGCGATGGAATTTAGACTGTGGGGAGACTTTCATCTTTGAACAATTACACGATATTTTCACATATTGAGATGCAATTAGCGAAGTGGAATATTTCCTGAGCAGTGGCTTCTAATATTTTCTGAATCACTTCATAGATTTTTTTTCCTTATTATGCTTTCCTATCGCTTCCATAATTATTTTATTTTTTTTAATTTTTTGAATTTATTTTTGAAGGAGAGAGAGAGAGAGAGAGAGACAGAGAACGAGCAGGGGAGGAGCAGAGAGAGAGGGAGACACGGAATCCGAAGCAGGCTCCAGGCTCCGAGCCGTCAGTCAGCCCGGAGCCCGACGCGGGGCCCGAACTCACGAACCGGGAGATCATGCCCTGAGCAGAAGTCGGAGGCTTCGCTGACTGAGCCACCCAGGCGCCGCACCTTCCATAATTATTTTAATGATCAGTTGCAGCGACGGTTTTGCAACAAGGCTGGGCCCAGGGTTTTATCACGACAGGTGCCCTGCCTGAGGTAAACGTGGCCACCCTCCTGCCCGCATCACCTGCGCCCCCGAGAGAATGGGTGAGTTCAGCGAGTCCCCAGGGAGAGGGGCACTTTGTGATGTCTAATTTCCACCCCCCATGTGTACTCATAATCAAACAGTGCCTAGTTACATTCCGATTACAACACACTAGGAAAGAAAAGGTTTTAACTTCAAAATAAATTTTACAATGCGTATGTATCTGATGGCAGGGGGCGGGGGGGTTGGAAATCCCTGAGTACATCATGAAGGGTCCATTAAGGAGATATTTCAGTCATGAAAACTTTTTGCCTGGAGGGAAACTCTTTTTTTCTGGCCGGTGTTTGGGTATTTATCCTCAAGAATGAGTTTTGCGTTTGAAATGGCAGCAATGAAGTATATTATACACATATGACCAGGTTTTGGAAGAAAATCCTCCAGCAGAGCCCCGAGAGGTGTGGGTGTGGGTCTTGGGCATCCGCTGTGGGGATGGGGACCCTCAGGAGGGCTCTCTTCCGCTCAAGGCTTTCAGCATCAATTTAGATGTCCGCTGTTGTTCTTACTGTGATACGGCAGAGACCCCGAGATCGACCCCATTCATGCTTCGGAGCAAAAATAAATAAATGAGCCAGTTGAGTGTTTAATGAACTCAGACACACCATCAAAGGCCTGTGGGAAGGAGAAGCCCTTCCTATGGGTTGTGGGCATTTCCCACACACGCGTGGGGTACAGGCATATCTATCTCACATGCTGCTTTTTCTTTCCCATGAGAAATTAAAAGTCGAATGTTGCATCCAGCTCTTGCCGTGAAGATGTGGAACCAGCCTTTGCTGTTCTGAGCTGGAGTTCTGAAGGGTGATTTTGGGATCCAGGAGGCCAAGAACAAAGGAAGTGCTGGGGATTTGCTGGAACCAAATGCTCTGCTGGGGGAGGGGCCGACACAGCACCGGGCCCCAGGTGCATATCCCTCCTTCCCTGCACCTGCCTCGACTCTTACATCCCGACACGGAGTGAATCCAATAGTCAATAAACTCGGATCTTTGATAAAATAGAGCATTCAATAAATTCTGAACCAAATTACCGAGTCTTCAGCAACTTACTGTCTCAACGCTCCAACAAGATCGAGTCTCTCCTCTGCCTCTTCAATTTACAGTAAATATCTCTTTCCCTCAGGCCTGAACACTTCCCATCTGGACAATGGGCACAGTGTGTGACTTGCGGTTTGTGCAGTGGAATCTTGAATTGGACTGTTGGGTTTTCCTACAAATTCTTCAGACATATGTGGCAGATGTCAGGCAGTCTACCTGAAGTGTCAGATCGCCTCAGAAGGGGCCGGACAGCCGACAGAGCTAACGTTTCTCCACACACGCTGTGTCCAGACACGGGCCACACATTTCCTACGTGCCATCTGTTTGGTCTTACGGGAACCTCATGTGGTAAAAAAGCACCATGACCCTGTTTTAGAGATGCGAAAGGTTAGGATTTCACAGCTTCTCAGACCCGCCTCAAGCGACAAAGCTAACTGTTGACACTAGATTTTGTGCTTCCCTTGCTCTGGAATCTTCCCCATGAGTCATACTGCATGTCACCTGACCAATGAGGAGGTGCCCCTTAGTGTGTGAGGAGGTAAGTGGCAGGTTGAGTTTGAAGCAAAAAACAGAGGGAAATAGACCAGCTAACCTGGTTATTTCATGCCATGGAGATGGGAATTGGCCACATGGGTAAGTCTTAAACCATCCAGTGGGCTGACGGTGTGAGTGCATCAGATTTTCCTTCTCAAGCTTCAACAGACGGCAGAAAAAAAATTAAGAAGATAAATAAACATAGGTAAATAAATCCAAAAGGAAAAGAGATAATCTGGGGGGAAAGTAAGTAATGAAAAATCCTAACACCTCTGTGCCCTTTTCCAATAATTTCCAAATCCTGATAAAGGTTTCCCTGGTTGGCCCACCCATACCCTGCCCCTACCGATTTGGTCATGTTCATAAGTGAAAACACGTGATAACCTAATTTTTATTTCTGTCTCAAAAGAATATAGCATTATCTAGCTCTATTCAAGGCATTAACTAGTTGGCAACCATTTAATAAGAGCTATGCGGTGATAACACAGAGACAAAATCATGCTCCACGTTCTATGATAAGCAATGTCAAAAAGGTAATTAGATATGTGGCTATTTTTTCAACATCTTCTTACTTATTCACGTATCTGGAACTATTTAGATATTTGGCTAAATTGACAAATTCTGTGCATGCTTACATAAGACCGAAAACGTTATTAAATAATTTGAGAGACTGAGGCAACTCCTAGAGTTGACAGGTTAAGCAAAATGATTTTGCTTTATTTTGATTCTATTCTTAATCCACTCTTACTCATCTTTTATGTTCTACCAGATTAATCCTCCTAAAACTCTCCTAAATGGCACTCCTTACCACAAGCCCACCACCCATCATGGTCCGCCGATCCTACGGATACGATGCAACCCCATAAAGAAGCTCACATACCCCTTCTTTCCCTGACCTGGAATCACATGGCGGGGGCCACTGTTCAGTTCTGCTGGATTGTGGTGTGTGATGTTGATTTCGTCTGCTCACCACTCTGAGCCTCTGTTTTCTCATAAATCGGGTCTGATAATATGCACCTTGGATATGTTTCAGCAAGTTGAGGGAATGTATTAAGATGGTGTTGACTCCATTCGACACTCATCGAGTGCCCGCTGCGTGTTGTTCCAAGCAGGAAGGCTCGAGCAGGAACAGACACGGCCAAGCCCAGTGTTGGGGGAGCTCACGTGTGGGTGCACAAGGCTGGCCATAAAGTGCGCGGGTGTCAGGTGGTGACGGGAGGCAGGAGGGTGCTATCTCAAGTAGGTGGGCCAGGGTACTTGGTCTCTAAGAGATGATGTTTGAGCAGAGAACAGTGAAGTGAGGGCACGAGCCATGCACGTATCTGGGGGAAGAACATTTCTGTCAGAGAACACAAGTGCAAATGTCTTAACGGGATATTTCATCCTTAAATGCAAAGGTCTTTATGAATTATGTCACTGTTTTCAATACAATTGTATTGTGCCAGAGGTTTGTATAACTGACGAGTTACTTAAGAAAACTTACTAGAAGTAGAGCTTATGAGGCAAAGTACAAGTCTACCTTTGCAGCTCTTCATTAACATTGCCAACATCCTCAATTCCTTTTTTCCTCACTTTGCCTCACCAGGTATCCATATATGAGAAGTTACATTTCCTGATATCTCAAATATAAAAAAATGTAAATGATTCCTGATGTGATGGGTGACCTGGGGTAATCCCCATTATTTGCATTCACACATGTTTTGGCTTACTACTATGATTAAATAATTCACATGCTTTTATTCTTCTTTGTATGTCGTCTTTTGTAAATGCAATATTCACAGACTGTTTTTTTTATTCATATGTGTTTTTGTTGTTTTTATGAGTTTTTATACATAGAGGTTTTTTTTAAATATTTATTTCTTTTGAGAAAGAGGAGAGTGTGAGCAGGGGAGAGGCAGGAAGAGAGGGAGAGAGAGAATCCCAAGCAGGCTCTGTGCTGTCAGCAGGGTTCGAACTCACAGACTGAGATCATGACCTGAGACGAATTCAGGAGTTGGACACTTAACCAACTGAGCCACCCAAGCACTCCTATACACAAAGCATTTTTAAACTTAATTTGTAGTATTTTCTTATCGGTCATGGTATTTTTGACAAATTATATTACATTTTTACAATGTTAAACCTCAGTAATTCATTTGGAGGTGTTGATTGCACTCTAGTATTTAGAATGGCTTTGCCAACCCCAAGGTTTCAGCTTCCAGATTTGACATCAGACACTAATCCACCTGCAATTTCTACTGCCACATGGAGAAAAGGAGATGCATAGTTGTTATTGCTGTTTTTGCTATTTTATGACCCATCAGTTTTCCCACACATGTTACCAGCTGGTTTTCCCCTCCCTCAATCGTGTCTTCAAGTGGCATGGACCTGAATGCATCCATCAGAATCCTTTTATTTTACAAAGGAAGACACTAAGATTTAGAGAACTTGACTGCTTCCTGGCCCTCAGGCTGGGGTTCGTGCTGCCCTGGCAGAATAATAGCTCTCGTCCTTGTGGAAGGTCCTGCCTGAGGTTGGGTCACTGTGGAGCCAGGTCCCTGGGACAGGGAGACAGTTGAACCCCTTAGGGTTCCCCAGGCAGTGAGGCATCACCCCACGGTGTCCTTTTGTGAAGAGTGGGTAGGATCACCACAGAACTCTGGGGTCTGAGGGCACTGCCCATAAATGAGCAGTAAGGCGCTCTTCCCACAGATTGATCCTGAAGCTCTGACATGCTCTCAGCACCTCTGCAATCAAATGCCTCCCACACAAACAGGGTTGCAGATCTGACACGCTTGTTCTAGCATTCGGTGATTTGACAAGAAGGGAGGATACATTTCATTTAAAATCGGGTAGAAAATAAGATCATGGGTCATGCCCTTATTTTGTGATTTTACTTTGACATTTTCATATTCTAATAGTATATGTATTTAAATATATCAAGGAAGATGACATATGTTTCTTTGATAATATTATTTACTAACTTATAAGGAATTCTAGGGGAATCTTCCAAATTATATAATTCAAATGAGTGGTAGCTCTTTTTTTTTTTCACTTAAAAGTAAGCTTCTTTTGAGATTTGTTGAAAAATTAACTTAATGTATGTTAATTCAATATAACTAAATACATAATCATGAAAAGCTCATGTTGTGCTTCCAAGTTTCTTGTAAAAGTATTAACAAATATTAGCAAAGCAAGCCTATTTAAAATAAATTATTTTTAATTTATATATATGACATGTACTTTCATATAACATGTTGTATCAGTGGTATTCAAAAATCAACGCAAACTTGGGGCACTTGGGTGGCTCAGTCAGCTAAGCGTCCAGCTCTCAGTTTTGTTTCGGGTCATGATCTCAAAGTTTGTGAGTTCGAGCCCTACGTCAGGCTCCATGCTAACAGTGCAGAGCCTGCTTGAGATTCTGTTTTTCCCTCTCTCTGTCCCTCCTGGGCTCTCATGCTGTCATTCTCTTTCAAAGTAAATAAATAAACATTTTAAAAAATCAGATGCAAAGTTAAGACAATTCCCATGTAAGAAAATAACTTTTAAAGTAAACACTTTCAGACATAATTAGTAGATAGATGTTAATACAGAAAAAGGAATCTGTTCTCTCAAAGTATAGATCTTGGCAATCAACATAAAATCATTCGGAAATACAACCAAGTTTGATGTTTTGTCTGTCATAAAGCAGTTGGCAAATGATTGTAAAGTTTTTTCTGAAATTAAAAGTAATTTGAAGCCCTTATTTGAGAAGCATTATTTTTGATACAGCTTCTTAATGGAATATCTACATCATGAGTTCTCTGTGTTTTTTTACAATTACCTTTTTCTTCCTTGAAAAAGTAATTTGAAAATAATTTAAGGTAGCATGACTGAAAGTCATAAGCACACACTGCTTGCCCTGTGGGCCCCATGAGGGTCCCCTACTGGGGGACCCCTTCTCCACCCTCATCTCATGGGACCGGCTTGTTGACAACTTTTTCCACAGAGACATCACTGGGAGACTGTCTTGCTTCTCCATACTTCCCTGGTGGCAAGAAGAGCTGGCTGGAGGCAAAATGTCCTGTCAGCCCCCTGAGGTCACCAACAAGGTCCCCCAGCCTGTAGTGCCCACAGGCCTCGTGGCTTTCTGAGGTTCCAGCCTTCCAACATGGAAATGTTTCCAGGTCCTCGCTCCCGGTCTCACCCTCTCTGCAGGGGACCGGCAAGCAACGGGACAGGTCTGCCATTGTCAGTCCCCTCATGCCCCATGGAGAGCAGAGTCCATGGCTGTGGGGGCGGTGCCAGGTGGAAGAATGAGGCCCTCCTTCTCTCTGCCTCCTCTAAGACATCGCGTCTCACTCTCCTTGTTTTTCCCTTCAGGGGCTCCTGTATAATCTTCAGGGTGGGTCTGGGTTCTTGGAAACACACTTCCCATCTACAGATTTCCCCGGAGATGAAAAAGCATGGGTCCACTCTGCATTTGTATGGGTGAGAGGTAAATGGAATGCACAGTAATAAAAAAAAATATGCTATCTCGCAAAATAGTATTCACCCCTTACCCAGTGCGCCTTCTCTCATTGGGGAACACCGCAAAGACAAATGGAGCCCGGTCTATGTGCAGAGCACTGGCCTCCACGGAGAGGTCTCTCTCTGGAGATCACTGAGGAAGCTTGCATACGTGAAGTGTCAGAGAAGATTTAGTCCCAATTCCGTGCTGGTATTTCCCATTTTCCATTGTCTGAGCCTCCCGCCTGATTGAAACAATGGCTCAAAGGGCTTTCCCAACACACCAAGGAAATGACACAGAGAAAGCCCTGGGTCTCAAACGCACGTTGTTGGTTCACCCACCTTGGACAGCTCTCGATCTGAGAATAAAAGCCCCCCTCGCAAGAAGCAGAGTGTGCGGCCACTGGGAAATAGACAGCAGAGCCTGTGGAGTTAAGGAAGGTGCTGTAGGAACGTCCATCCATGTCTGAAGAGATCGGCATTCTTTTGCCCGGTTGATGGTGAAGGAGCACGGATAGAAAGGTGCAGCCGCTGCGATGGCCTCTCCATCCCTGGGTTTGTGGTGAGAGGCGGCGCCGGGAACATAATATCGCTTCCAGCTGCTGAGTCTTCAAGGGTATTCTTGTTGAGAAATGCTACAAGGATAGACACTTCCTTGTGTCACCAGAAGGGTCACAGATGGATAACCGGGGGCAGTACGTTTGCCGCAAATCACCAGAAGTCACATGGTATCGTGAATTATGGTGCAGAAATGCCCCCTCTAGTCTGGATTCTGGTCTCCTTTCTCACAACTGATAAATTAGGCTCAGATGTCTAGTACGGTTTGCATTGCAAATGCCGTGGAATTGTTTCTTCTTCGTCTTCAAACTCCCCTGGTCCGGAGGGGTTTTTCTCTTCCGTATTTGCTTATCCTGATGTTTCCCTTTGCATAAACAGCAATCCCATAATCCTGCGGATCAAAGAGCGCTGGGTTTATTGACTGACTTCCTGGTGTCAGAGGTTAGGACGCACTGTCAGACACAGGGGATATTAGGAAATAAAAAGGGTTACTAATATGAAAGCGGGGGATAAAATGCAGGCACCGAAAGGGATCTCTAATGCTCTAATAATCAGCCAGGGTAGATTTCATATGCAGCTCCGGCAGCCACTCCAGTAACCTGGATGAGAAAACCAATCGTCCCCAGCTCTGTGGATCGGATCGGGATGGCGCTCGCCTCTGCACCGGCAGCCCCAGAGGCCGCAGAGGGGGGCTGGGGCACTGGCCCGTGGAGGGCCACTCCACAGATGAAGGCTGGAAGGCGACCGGGCAGGTGAGCCTCCCAGCTCACGCCGCATGTAGATCGACTTAATGCACCCTCGCATGCCTGGGAAAAAATGTGACGGTTTACCTAATGCCCAGCCTGCGCCGGAGCAGAGCGGCCGGGAGTTTGTTTCACGACTACGGCCGAAAAGATCCGAACGTGCGTCTTCGCCGATTGTGCCGATGTTGTTAACTAATCTGATCAGACCCAATTGGCTCGCTGTTCGGAGATTTCGTTTCTACGTACTACAAGGCCTTGAACGGCACGGCCAAGGAGACAGCAGATGCCTCCACGGACGGACCCATTTCCCAACCCTTCGACGTGCCTGACACAGGCAAAAAAAGATCAGTTTGCACTTTGGTACCTCTGACCATTGAAGCACCTTGCCCAGATCCCGCAGCCTCTGTGTACAAACGGCTGAGTGACACCTGTGTCGGGTGCAGGGTGTGGATACAACAGTGTATGTATAAATGTGTGCACGTGTGTGTGTGTGCATTGCTGAGGGTGTGTGCACGTGGTGTGTGTGTGAGGGGGGTGGTGGGAGGTACCCAGTGCTATTTAGTACTCTGTGACTCATTCATGCGCTCAGTATGAGCACCTACTAATGGCCAATCAAGACAAAGGTATCTGGGGGCCGCTGGGGGGCTCGGTCGGTTTAGCGTCTGGCTCTTGGTTTCAGCTCAGGTCGCGATCTCGAGGTTTGTGAGTTCAAGCCCCGTGTCCAGCTCTGCGATGACAGTGCAGAGCCTGCTTGGGATTCTCTCTCTCCCGCCCTCTCGGCCCCTCCTCCAAGCTCTCTCTCTCTCTTCCTCTCTCAAAATAAATAAATAAACTTTAGGGGGCGCCTGGGTGGCTCAGTCGGTTTAGCATCCGACTTCTGCTCAGGTCATGATCTCGCGGTCTGTGAGTTCGAGGCCCGCATCGGGCTCCGTGCTGACGGCTCGGAGCCTGGAGCCTGCTTCATATCCTGTGTCTCCCTCTCTCTCTGCCCCTCCCCTGCTCATGCTCTGTCTCTCTCTGTCTCAAAAATAAAAATAAAAACAAATAAACTTTAAAAAGAGAGAAAAGTATCTTCCCTTGAAGGAAGAAGGTTTCCCGGGTCTTCACTGCTCCAGACTGCCGTCCGTGTCAACAGCGTGGAGGGTCACTGCCACACAGGTGGCCGCCAAGCGGTGTGTCCCTGGAGACCTAGCGGTGAGCAAACCCCTAACTGATGGCACACACTTATGCAGGTGCCCATGCTTCTCCTTCCAAGACCTCTCCACCAGTGTCGTGTCGTCTGTGTCCTATAGGATCTTCTCTGTTAAAGCCAGTGCGTCCCCGATGCAGAGCCCATCTGTCCTGCTCACCCCAAGGGATCCGGACCTACTCTTGCAAATACTCAACATAGGCCTGTCCATACATCACTGGAACTTGCTGCTTTAGTCCGTGATACCCTGTAGGGTCAGGACAAGTGTGTTTGCCATTATCCCGCCAAGTCCTGAGGTCGGCCCTGGCATGTCACAGACGCTCCGGGCTGCCATGGAAAAGCCTCCTCCCTCCCTCTCCCCTCCCCTCCTCCTTCATCAACTCTGAAGAATTTGCAAAGTGACGGCTTACCCCGGAGTTCATTCCAGCTCAGTGACAGGTTTGATTTGACTTACAGAGTGGTTTCTTGCAGGCACATTTACATTAGCTGGCAAGACTGTTTACGTGAGATATTCCATATATGAAAATCTAAATGCCAACCTTCTCTTAACAACCCATGCAGTCTGGCCCTCTCGGGCCTGCTACCTGCATGGGAGGAGGTAGCCTCTTTTTGATCGGTTAGGACACTCCGTGTGGCCGTGGCTTCACTGACCCCATCAGACCCCGATGGACCCTGACCACTAAAGCACCTGAGTTTGCTGCCTTAAGCGGATGAATAACAGTGACTGTAGTTAATGGGGCCTTACATCCACAGGACCACGTCTATGGCCTGATACACAGAAAAGAGCTAATACAGGTTTGGGATGGATAAGTGTGTTAAAACTCTGGGCCCTACAAATTGCTACAGAGCATCCATATAAAAAGCAGACTAAAATTAAAAATGTTGTCTTGTTATTACACTTTAGTCATATTCTGCTGAAAATAGTAATTTGGGTTAGCATTTGCATAACTTACGACATAGCCCACAGAATTACCTAGAAGGCGTTCGATATAGAGTTAATTAAAAATATTTGTGGTAAATGGAGACCCAAATGACCACCTGTTCCCCTGCTTACTTTCCCTTTAACATCCCCAGTGGCTGATGTGAAGGTGTGAGGTCCAGCCTACACGATGCCGTCTTGGGTAACACGAATGTCCACCGGTTCGCGTGTTATTGGTGATGAAGGCTCACAGAACGTCACTAGCGAAAGGCTTTTCCCCTGCTCCTAAAGGCACGGTTCCTACAGCAGGTTATATCACGAACTGCCTGCAAACGCTCTTACCACCCTGCTTCTCTGTGTCTGTGGTTGCTGAAATGGTGTAAAAATGGGCCATTTCCTGCGTTCTGAACATTCCCCTTGCATCCCAGATCCGTGGCTTTCCCAGTTTATCAGAGCACTACCTCTGGAGAGTGTCGAAGGGGGACCCAGAATGAACATCTTGGTGTTAGAAAACTGAGCTGCTCCATTCAGTGGACTCTTAGTGGGTTCCTGCTGCCAAGTGTGAGCACAGCACTGGGCCTGGGCTCCAAGGGTGCAGAGACCTCGGCCCCCACCCTCAGAAAGGGAGGGTGTTGGGTTTGCTCATTGTTGTAGACCCAGGTCCTGACCCTTGGTGTATCCCTACTTAATGCTCAATAAGAATTGATCAGATAAACATATAAACGGAGGGGTTTTTTTGGTTGTTTTTACAACAAAAGCAACTTTTGGCCTCTGATTTTTATAAGTGACAAATAAATAAATCTGGATCCTAATCAGAAAGCATGGATTTATCTTCCAAAGTTGACCTATCCTGGGGTGCCTGGGTGGCCCAGTCGGTTAAGCGTCCGACTTCAGCTCAGGTCATGATCTCACGGTTGGGGGGTTCAAGCCCCGCGTCGGGCTCTGTGCTGACAGCTCAGAGCCTGGATCCTGCTTCAGACTCTGTTTCTCTGCCCCTCCCCCACTTGTACTCTGTCTCTTCCTCTCTCTCAAAAATAAATAAACATTAAAAACTAAGTGAAATAAAAACGAGGTTGACCTATCCTGACTCCAAGTTTGACCCCATGGTCCTGTCCCTTCACCAGGTAACCCACGGTCAAGGGATGGGCGTGCTGTTTTCCCTCTGCTTGAAGACAATGAGCCAAGTTCTAAATCAAGGTGACCCCATGGCTACTGGATGCAGATTCTCCAGGAAGGATGTGCCAACTTCTTACAAGCTCTAAGCATGAGTGAGATTGGCTCTCCCATCTCAGCAGAAACCCTGAAGAAGGGGATTCAGCCTCACTGCCTTTCTGTAGGACAACAGGGGCTTTGTACCACAGGGAGGTTGGCAGAGCAGGCCCCAGAGAGCTTCTACTTAGAAGCAAGGACTTGAAGAGCAAGAAGTTGATGTCACCCCAGGAGGAGACTCAGAGGGTCGTTATGGACGCACCAGAGCCTGATGCTGGGGAGGCCCCAAGGAAATGGAGAATGAAATGAAGCCAGGCAGGGGAGGAGGGACAGGGCCGTGAGAGTCCTTCCCATGTGCTAAGATCCACAAGGCCAAGTCTGTCATCCAGGTGTGGGTGAGGGACCACAGTCACCAGCTACTGCCATTTTCTTGAAATGAAACATTGTTCCTTGATTGAAAGACCCTCCCAGGCCCTGGTTGTGGGCGCTCGCACACAGGAGGCGCTAACGAGGGGACGTTTGAGTTAAGACGAGCACGTGTGATCAGGGGCTGGGGTGCCTGAGATGTTTGACCAAGGGCTTGAAGTTCCATCCAAAGCCTGGCGTGCTTGGCTGTGGACCCGCTGGGTTCTCCCAGCCACGTGCTCATTGCCTGGAAGGAAAGTCACGGCACCCACAGCGAGTAGTTAATGTGCATCGATCTTCCTTCACTGAACACGATCGCTGGGTGATGCGCCATGGAGGGCAAGTGTCCCTGAAGGGAGAGGGGCCACCATTGGCCGATGTTGGAAGAATGGTTCATTTTATCACTCATTCCTATCACACGATGCCGAGAAAAAAGAACTTTCAAGCCAAATATGTTTATTCTA
The DNA here is from genome assembly GCF_046562875.1 of Panthera onca. Lineage (NCBI taxonomy): Eukaryota > Metazoa > Chordata > Mammalia > Carnivora > Felidae > Panthera > Panthera onca. Next base: position 2,648,587 of record NC_138339.1, on the reverse strand, counting down.
TACCATTCTAACATCGAGCGGCTCTTTCAGCTCTCAGATCTATAATCCAAATAAATACCACTGTAATTAATCTTGAAATTTTATATTCAGTGACACATGAGAGGAGCCTTGGTCCCCACATGTCTTTTTTCTGGGATGGTTCTGCGGCAATAATAGGTGTAGATTCCCCAAGAGTGGTGAAATCTGCTGTGTTTGCTCTTGAGATCATCACCCAGAGGCAAGAGAGGAATCTTAGTTTCTTACAACCCACCATTTATGATGGTTAATTGGTGTCATGGGCTGACTGTTTGTGTCTTCCCCAAAACTCATATGTTGACATCCTAACCCCTAATGAGTTGGTATTTGGAGGTGGGGCTTTAGGACGTGATTAGGTCACAAGGGTGGGGCCCCCATGAGGGGGATCAGTGCCCTGAGAAGAGATACCAGAGACCCCCCTCCACCCTCCTGCCCTGTGAGCGCACAGTAAGAAGACGGCCATCCAGGAACCGGGAAGGGGCCCTCAGCAGACGCAGCAGCTGTCAGAGCCAGATCTTGAATTTCCAGCCCCTAGAAGTGTGACAAATAAATAAATGTCTATTGTCTAAGCCCCGAGTCTATGGTGTTTCGGTGACAGCAGTCCCAGCTGACAGAGGTGGTTATGCAACAGAGCAAAAATAAAAGTTCCTATTGCAGAGTGTCTATACCATGTGAGGGGCTGTTCTGAGTGTTTGCTGTGTACTTATCCTCATGGAAACCCTAGAAGAGCAAGGCTGTGATGGACAGTTGGGTTTTGTGGGCTTTTTTAGATCCAAAAGCAAGAGAAAATCGTTGCAAGAGATCAGACTGTGGACTTTCCATACATCAATTTGTGATCCTAGAAAAAGAAAAGAAACGTGTGCATGGATGCATATAGACATATATAGAGGCACATATACACATATACATATAAACTTTTAGGCTTGAAGTTCAAAATATTATAATGTGTTCAATAATGTGAATGAAAAAGAACTTCGATATTTGCTTTCCTTTTAACTAGGAAAGAAATAGGGGAAATGAGCAACTTATTTTGAAAGAAATTGGTAACACTGATTTCACATGGTCCCTGGGAGACCAGTTCTGCCTGCTGTCCTCCCATTGTCCCGTGGGACAAGCCAGCGTGGGGGCAGGGCTGGCAGGGCTGTGTGCATCTGTGACCCTTCATGTGGCAAGTGGCTGCCCTGAGGTGTGTGGTCCTCACCTGCCGTGCCTTTTGATGTCAGTGGCCATGCTGCCAGATGAAGATAAGCCAGGAGGAAGCATTCCAAGGAAGACCCAAGGTTCTCGAAGGAAGGTATCAAGTCGTGTGTGCACACTTGCATGGAACAAAAAAAAAATGAGAAAATGCACTTCAGATTTTTCTTTATATTTGTGTTTATTTTTTAAAATAGGCTTCACACCCAGCGTGGAGCCCAACGTGGGACTTGAACTCACAACCCTGAGATCAAGACCTGAGCCGATATCAAGATTCAGACCCTCAACTGACTGAGACATCCAGGTGCCTCCCTTTATATTTTTATTTGAGGCTATAATTCCGTTTCTAAAAAAAAAGTCTTGAATTGTCCACGTTCTTTGTTCTGTTTGTCTACGTTGACCTTTCCTTACTTACCTTGCGGCCAGTTTTATGCATCTTCCTGGTCCCAAACGGGGACTTATTCAGGGTTAGTTTTCCCACACTAGAAGACAGGAGTTACCCACGACATGTCTTCTAAGGGCAGTAGATGTGTTACACAGGTTACAGAGTTGGGGACCCAATTCACAGATCGGAGCCGGGGAGGGGATCAACCTTTTTCCTAATGACATTGCCAGATAGATTTGGACCATCAAGGTGCATGATGGAGAAGCAAGGGATTTAGGAAGGGTCATTGTCATTCTAGAGAAAGGAAAAAGAATCCTTCTTCTCTCCCCTTGGGTGTGAGTTGTAATCAGTGACCTACTTCCAAACAGTGCAGACAGTATGGAAATGGGATCAGAAGTAACTTTGCAGGACAGAAATCTGGTAAGACACTGCTCTGCCAGCTGACCAAGATTAATATCACCAATTAATGATAAGTCACATCAATGGCATGTACCCCAGGTATGATATGAGGAGAAAGTCACTTTACTCCCATGCTCTCCCCCCCCCAAATCCCTATGCCCTGTCTAGCCTAAGAAAAACAGTACCCAACTCAAGAGGAGGGACATTCTACAAAGTACCTGACCAATATTCCCTAAGCTTCTTCATGCCACTGAAAACAAGGCAAGCCTGAGAGACTGTCACAGACCAGAAGAGGGCAAGGAGACATGGGAACTGAGTGGAAAGTGACCTCTGGCTAAGGTCCAGGGACACTGGGGGAAAACTGGTGATGTCTGAATAAAACATGGGCTTCGGTTCATAGTAACACAGGGATGTTGGTTCACAGACGTGTCACATGTACTGCCGTGGAGGGTTTGAACAAGGAGAGCGAGGAGAAATGAACACCCTGGGCTATGGTGGCAGCTTTTCTCTAAGTGTAGATGCGTTCTAGAAAGTTCATTAGGAAATAAAGTCTTCACGGCTGCTTTCAGATGTGCTGTCCCGGAGTCACCCTGTTCTGAGACCACTTCATCCAAGGTGCGTGGCTGGTGTTCAAAGCATGGCTGCATCCTAAGAATTAGGACCAGACTCCTCAGACACATCTAACAGCCCTGTGACCTTAGATCCCTAGGTGTTGGTACAGGGAAGACAAAAGTCACCATCGATGAAACCACGTCGTCAAGGACATTTTTCCAATAGGGCATGCGGTGAGAAAGCTCATTTTGCGAGATCCCAGGATGGTAACCAAGGAGCCATCTCATGGTGCTATGGTCACAAAAGGCGGAAGCAAACGAGAGCAGTTGTACAGAGAAGCAAGTCAGGGAGGACAGCTTCCACCGGCAGGTGGCAGGAAACTTACCAGAAGGCATAAAATATTCGCTCTCAGTTGGAGTCATTATTGTTCATTAAAATCTAGGGCTGAGTGTTCCAGGCTGAAGCTGAATTTTACACTGTTTGTATTATTTGTATAAAGCTCTCCTCAGACATGTAACCTGGTCCTGGGCATTTGCCAGAGTAAAGCCAAGGGAGCTTTTTATGAATAGAATAGAGTTTTACACCAAAGAACATTCTTTCCAGGTGAGCTATATGAAAAATCTCTTCTCTAAACACAGAAGGATTAATGGATAATTAAATGTCCCCAAGCTCCAGTCTTGTCTGCTCTCCGTGTCCCAAGGTGAGTTTATCCCTCCCCAGCACCCGTGCACACGTCCATGCTGGACTGTGGACAGAGTACCACTGCCCTGGAGGGGTGACGATGTGCAGATCGTGGTGGCCAGGGCAGGGTCAGGAAGAGGAGCGAGGGGTGACCTCACCTCTGCTTTCAGAAAGCCAGGCTGTGGCGAGGAGGCCAGAAAGGACACAGAACCACATCAGTTACTCTATGGGAGGACGTGCCATGAAGAACCATTCACTGGGCAAAAGCAGGGAGGCCCAGGCCAGCACTCCACCAAGCTGTAGCAGCCGCGAAAGCAGCCACCACACCAAAGACTGGGGGAACACACAGAAGAAGCTAAATTATTTTTTATAATGTGCATTTATTTTTGAGAGAGAAAAAGTGAGTGAGAGAGAGAGACAGAGCACGAGCAGGGGAGGGGCAGAAAGAGGGAGAGACAGAATCTGAAACAGGCTCCAGGCTCGGAGCTGTCAGCACAGAGCCCGATGCAGGGCTCGAACTCACAGACTTCGAGATCGTGACCTGAGCCGAAGTCGGACGCTTAACTGACAGAGCCACCCGGTGGGCCCCAGAAGAAGCTGAATTATTAGAATTCAGGAACCTCGGGAGAAGCCCCACAGTGTGGACACTAAGACCTCTGAGGATGGGGGGCCCTGTCCCACCAGCGCTGTGAGGTTTCAAGGGCACCATGAGGCTGATTCGAGAAGCTGGGATCACTGGGCCCACCGGAACAGCTCGCGCCCAGCCAGGAGGCCCACGAGGCCGCAGTGGCGCTGTTGGAAAAGGAGGCTGACGTGAAGCAAGGTGCCCTCCCGGGGCAGCTGGTCCAGGAGAGACGGACACAGAGGCCCAGCCTCGCAGGGTGGAGCAAACGGTCACTGTCCCAACAGACATTCGGAGAGCCTCACCGGACACTCCAGAGAGCTGGGGCAGGTTGATGGGCATCGCGCCCCCTCAGTGAGCCAGACCTTAGACAAGACAGCTCCCGGACAGGACAAATGTGGTCAACCGCTGAAAGTGAGCTTTCCCCGTTTTTGTGTTTCTGGGTGAAACAGCATCTTCCCTTCTGCCCCAACAGCCAGCTCTGCAGCCTTGGAAGGCACCATGGCTGTGGCACCTGCTCCCTTCCTGGGCAGGATGTCGAAGAACAACATCCTCCAACGGAGGCGTCCCTGCCACAGGGCTGGCGACTGTAACGGTTCCAGACCGTACAAAATACTTCCTTTAATCTGCTGAGTCCGAAGGTTGTGTTCACAGGTGTGATTCAGGCAAGCCCCATCTGGCACTTACCTGCAGACCGCAGTGACTTCCGGCAGATCTCCCACGGACGTCCCCGGGGGTGAGCTTCCTTCCGTCCTGTCAGTGCGAGTCTAGCCACACTCTTCTTGGGTGGCTCTGGGCCGTGAAGCAAGACGGATCTTAGCACGCAGGAGTCACAAGCGATGCCCCTGTCACAGTGATATCTGTCCCATGGTCTCCGGAGAGACCTTTGGATCAATGAGGGCAGAGGGGAATTTCCCGTTGTCCTGATGCTAAAGACCTAAGGCACAGCCCAGCCGGGCACCAGGACCGCGCGGCTGACCTGGCGTGTCACCGGGGCAGAGGCTCCCCGTCATGTGCATCAAAGCGATCTGGTCTGAAGACACGCAGGCTGGTGGCTTTGCTGCCCCGAGGGTGGGTGAGTGTCTCTCCATTCCATTTCAAGAGGGGAGAGGAATGGCCATGGACCCCTCCTGGAAAAAGCAGCCAACCCCCCCCACCGACTGACTGGGGTGTTACCCTCATCAACTTTTGGGAAAGCACTCTCAGTGGACTATGGCCAAGAGCGTTTTGTGTCTGGAAAAGCTGTTGGTGACGCGCGCTGCGCCCCTCATCCCAGGAAGCCTGGGAAGACGATCGGAGCCTGTGAGCAGGGAACAGTGAGCCCACCAGCTCCTGAGCGTCAGCGGGACCGGCAAACTCTGCTAGAGCCAGTTGGCGGGGCCGCAGTTTGCCGACTGCTTTTTCTTTCTCCCAGGACCCCCTAACTCAGGAAGCCTTTCCCTGCACGTGAGTTTGCTCCATTCAAGGACCTTTGGGATGGGGAAAGCAAAGACCATGCCTTTCTGTAGATGGCAATTCTGCAGAAAAATAACTCAGCCAAGGTCCCACAGAGGCGAGTTCAAGGCACGGCAGGAACACTTCCTTCCCCTTCAGGATGGCGGCTCGGAGCTGCGGCCTTTCTGAGCGTACTTGGCTGAGATTTGCACAAAAGGAATAAATATACGCTTTCTTCATAAAGAGTTTCATCAAATATAAATCTATTGATATATGTGTATATGGTACATTTGAACGTGCACACACACACACACACACACACTCACACACTCTTTCATCAGACTATGAAATCCTAGAGCCGTTTCAGCCCTGGGCCCAAGCACTTTGCATCACCAAATATCCCACAGCATTGGCTGGCATTCTGGCCTAAACTCAGTGCATTAGTCCAGGCCCTCTAGAGAAATAGCACATACCCTATATGCGCTATATATATATATATACATAGAGAGAGAGAGAGAGAGAGAGAGAGAGAGGAGAGACTGTAAGGAGTTGGCTCACATGATCACGGACGCTAGTGTCCTGGGACCTACAGGGCCAGATGGCCATCGGGAGACCCAGGAGATCCGGTGGCATAGTTCCATCTGAACCGTCTGAAGTCGGCAGCTGGGGACCCAGGAAGAGCTAATGTATCAGCTCGAGTCTGAAGGCAGCCAGGCCAGAGGAGCGCTCTCTCAGAGCCTTTTTGTTCTATTCTGGCCTTCAACTGATTTGTTGTGGCCCACTATCTCTCCACAGGGGAGAGCAGCATGCTGGACTTCATCTACTAACTAAAATGTCAGCCCCCTCCAGAAACTCCCTCGCAAACCCCCTGAGAATAACGTTTACCTGAATATCTGGGCGTCCCGTGGACCAATCCAGTTGACATGTAACATGAGCCGTCACTCATAGTACAGTTACTTGTAGCCTGGCAACTGCCTTTTAACAACTCCCGAGCACGCTTTACCCACAGATGCTGAAGGACAGCTCTTGGGCTTTAAGACCTTGGCCAGCTCTTGACCACGCCTTGTCAAAGTCTCCTCAAGCCCACCCTTGACTGCTGCCTCCTTCTCTCTTCCGGCTTCCCTCCGTGGCAGGATCAGGGAGGAAGGTGCAGAGGAAGAAGGGGGAGGCACAGTCCGTCCACGTGGCCCCAAAGTAACAAAACCCATTGTTCTATTTCGGGGCGATTTTCACGAGGACCACTGAGTGGCCCCAGGAGGAGGCTCCATTCTCCCACTGCCGAAAGATACGGGTGGGAAGGGAAGTTCCAGTGGGGTGAATGTGGCAAAACCAGCACCGGCCTCCCCCTTCCCCAGTCATCAGAGCACTGAGTGGGTGCCGCCTGTGTCCCAGGCCGGGCTCCCTAGAAACAGACGGACTCGGGTGGAGCTGGTTTACCCGGGAGGTGATCTCAAGAGGCGGCACGAGAGGGTCTCAGTGCCCCTGGGGTCCTCCGGGAATCCTTAGACACCACAGAACTCATTTCTGTGTTTCTCATCCCGTTATTGCCTTTCGCGTCTGCCTTTGGTTGACGGTCCTGGACCAGGCTCCCCCCGGCATTGCCAGAGTCATGGCCGGGGGCTGGCAGAGGCTCAGCCCGCCCGCCCTGGGAGCGGAGGGAGCACAGGACAGTGAGGCCGCTGAGGTGCGGGCGGGCCTCCCCTGCGCTCGGTCCCCACCGAGCCAGGTCAGGACTGCGGATCAGGGTAACCAGGCTCAAAAGGTACCCGTGAAGGTAACTTTCACTTGAGATGTAAGAGATGTTTTAGCAGAATTTGCATTTTTGTAAAGAAATATCTGGCTCCAGCTGTAGTCTTTGCTGTATCTCGGGTGTCACATTTGGAGCCTGTCGATTACCGTCTCCTGCGTGGCGACACCCTGGGTGTGGGCTGGCGCCCTGACCCCACAGTTGTGTCAGGGGAGGACCGACGAGACCCTGCCCAGTGACCTCCGTGGAGGCCGTGTGCCCAGCACGTGAGCGGTCCACAGGGAGACTTCCTCATGGCCCGTCACTGGACTCTGTGGGCACTGAATGACCGTGTTCAGGAACGTTCTCTGGGGAATCCTGTAACAGGCCCTAGACTCCAAAAGTAGCCCCACCCGTCACTGCTGTATCTCCAGGGGCCATCACACACGACGCGGACAGCTCTGCTTTCAGTAACACGTAATTCCGGAACCAGAAAACCCTGACGGTTGACACTCGGAGCCTCAAAGGGGAGGCAGAGTCGCTGGTGGGAGAAACTTGGGTTTTACCAGAGGACTCAGCCAAGGGGCTACTCTTGGGGCAGATTTTCTGCAGTTACCAAGCGATCTCCCAAGCACGGGTCGTGGGGTCGACGGGTCGTCCGGCACCACGTCCTCCACCGGCCAACACACCCTCCCAGACGCAAGGCCCGTGACACCCACGCCCCTGAACCCGGGGGCGAGCTAGGGTGCGGCCGCCACTCCGCGTGCCCCACCTCCATCAGGCCCTGTCGCCCCCACGGGAGAAATCACCGGGCACCACCCCAAGTCACTAGCATCCACTTGGACCCGTGCTTGTCGTGAGGGAAGGTCGGCTTAACGCCACCCACGTGGCCAGGAGCGCCTCTGAATGACGCACGGCCCGGCTCTGCGTGCCCAGGTGGTAGTCCTGGTCGAGGTGAGTATGGGGAGGGGAGCTGGGATCCCCGCTGCACCTGGGTCGCCTAGTCGGGGCTGGAAGCTTGAGAGCCACGGACGTGACTCAACCAAACCTGGGAGTCTCGTTTGCATATGCCTCTGTGTCCTCTGTTCTCGAGCATTCCCGGCACACAGTCTCCAAAAGCAAACCTTTCTCCCAAAGGGGAGGTTCGGCGAGACCGAGTGGAGAGGACGTGCGAACGGGCGAGTTCTCGGGGCCCTCGGCAGAGGGACACAGCGTGTGACTCGGGGATCGCCCATCACGTTCCCCACACGGCGCCGGGAAGGCTGTGCGTGGCTGTGACATCACATCCTGCTACGTCTGTGTTGGTTGACTGCAGAGGCCGGCTCCTTTTATAGCTGCTTCTCTGTACTCTCTATTTATTTTGAAGATGGGTTTAAGGCAAAGGAAAGATCTGTCCTGTGGTTTTGAATAAACAAAGCATTTTTGAAAGTCGGGAAGACAGGAGTCGGGGGCAGCTCTGAAAGGAACGTCTGTGAGCACTCAGCTCAGATGAAATTCTACTTCATTCCGTTCCTCTGTACACGTACGTCTTGGCGGCTTTTTTTTTTTTTTTTTTGGCTTGTTTTGTCTTTAAAACAACAAAGAAAGCACTCTTGTGTTTCTCTTTCACTTCCTCTCTGATAGAGGCTCGCTCTTTCCTAAAGGCTGTCCCATCCTCACTCTCCAGCCCCGAAGAGGCAGAAACAAGGAAATGGCCAACGCCTCAAGGACAGTCCCGGCGTAAGTACCCTGCACCCAGCTCCCGCGTCTCCCATGGGCCCCTGCCGCCTGGCACAACCCTGGCTTCCCTGACGCCCGCCCAGCACCCAGCTCCCCCCGATGGCCCTCTCCTGTCTCTGAGCAGCCTGAAGGCCTCACCGCAAACAGTGGGTCTGCCCTAGTGCGACGGAGACCACACTATTCATCTCTTTCTTGAGCACGAGCCATAATATGCACTTCGCTCTAAGTGCACGGCCTAAACGCACAGTCCTGTCCACCCAGAGCTGCACAGGCTTGTGTTTTGCTAACTGATTACACACTAACCTTTCTGAAGTCTGTCAAATATCAGAAGCGAGAAGCCCTGTACATTCTAGAGGCTTACATCCTGAGACACCAGAGATCTTCATGTTTGGAAATATCAACACGTGAATATAATCTTCTCTTCCCTTATGTGTAGAGTGTAGCTTTTAAAATTGGTGATTATTGAGTATGTTAATTCAGGAATGTGCTGGATACTCTGTACATTTTTGTTTGATTGTGGGGTATCTGATTGAAAGAAAATTTGAACATATGTATTGTATAATCATAGTTGTTGATCCTGAAAAACTTAGATTCTTTTTTAAGTGTGAAACAACTCAGGGAAAAGGTAAACCATATCAGCACTCAAGTAACATCGATTGTAGGGCGCCTGTGGCTCAGTCACTGAAGCGTCTGACTCTTGGTTTTGGTTCAGGTCATGATCTCACCGTTCCTGGGAGCATCGTGTTGGGCTCTGACACCATGGAGCCTGCTTGGGATTCTCTCCCTCTCTGCCCCTCCTCTCTGCTTAATCATGCACTCTCTCTCTCTCTCTCTCTCTCCCAAAAATAAATAAAGTTAAGAAAAAAGAAACATCTTTTGTTTTAGTCAAGGTTCTCTGGAGAAACAGAATCAATAATAGTTAAGAAATCCCAAGATCTATAGTTGGCGAGCTGGTGACCCATGAGGGCCAGTGACATAGGTTCCATTCTGAGTCCCATTCTGAAGGCAAGAGAAGACTGATGTTCCAGCTCTAAGACAGTTAGGCAGAGAGAGAGAGAGAGAGAGAGAGAGAGAGAGAGAGCAAACTTCCCCTTAGCCTTTTGGTTCTACTCATGCCTTCAACTGATTGGATGAGGCCCACCCACACTGGGAAGGATCATAGGCTTTATTCAGTCTACTAATTTAAATGCTAATCTCATGCAGAAATACCCTCACAGACAAGCCCAAGATGATGCTTGATGAAATGTCTGGCACCCGAAGGCCTGGTCAAATTGATACCTAAGATTAACCATCACAACTATTAAGCCCACAGTTTGAATATATATAACCACAGACTTGGCTTAATCTCTGTCCTCAAGAGAAAAACACCTAAACCTTCCTGTAGCTTGATGGGGCCGTGCTGGAGAGGCAGTGGTGTATGTGTGGAAGACGAGGACTTTCTGGAGAGACAGGGCTTGGTCTGGATCCTCAGGCACCAAGGGGGCAGCAGAAAGAGCAAGGATGCGTAAGCTGACCCACAAGACTATTCTGGGTGACTGGAATATGGTCAGCTACCTGCCACAGGAGAGTGAGGACTGACTGGTGTGCCTGGCTTTCCGAGGGCTGGAGGTTTCCAGGAAGAGAGTGATACGGAGAAGTGTGCCGAGGAAAAAGGAACCCATAGAAAACTGTAACGGTCAGACAGTATCTGGACTGGTTTGCACTCAGCCACAAAATTCACAAAAGATAATGGCGAGTGGGAACAGTGGAGAGCAGCTGGCCAGAAGGCCGAGCAGCCTTGAAGCCATTTCCCAATAATTGTACTTCCCAAGAGTGCATCTCCTTTCATACAGTGTTATAGTTGCCCAGACAGTTCTTTATTCAGAAACACTAGAGGACATGATCTCCCTCTTCAAGTGGGGAGAAAACTGAGACACACAAAGGTAAGTGTCTGGTCCAATTCCACAGCCCTAATATGTCAGAAATTTATTAACAAAGTCAATGTCTGACGTCTGGCATGATGGGAAAATATTTTAAGAGAGAGCAGCAGGGTGGACCCAATCTGTATCGTTCCCAAGAGGAAAATCATCACCACTAAGTGAAAGTAACAGGAAAGCAAATATTAGGTTGACATAAGGAAAGACTTTGAGACCATCAGAATCCTTTAGAACCACACGAACTGTTTTCAGAATGGCTCCTGGAAGGATCCCCAGATGGGCTCGGTGTGGTGATGTGGGTTTTCATGTCAGGAAGGAAGGAGGATGGCAAGAGGAGAAGCTGCGAGCAAAGGCACCTTTGGACTCCAACAAGCGAGAGTCAGGAGTCTGAGAGTTAAGCATGAGCATGAGGACGTCAACATTCCAGTGGAACTTTGTCTGGAGGAGGAGACATGGTGGGTGAGTGGGTCTGTCCCCCCCCCACCCACAGGCAGTCCTCTTGTCTTCCGGCGCTGAGCCTCGGCTGCGGGCATTCTCTTATCTCATTCCCACCCTTGTCGTCTAACCCTGAGACTCTTGTCTACTGGCAAGCATGCCTTATAGATGTCTGCAATGGAATCGCTTTAAGGAAATTGTTTATTAATATTGAAAAGCGAAAACATGATCCTAGGTACCTTCGCTGGCTGTGATCATAAAGCAAAGTAGGTCGAAGAACATCTCATTGAAAATGAGGAGCCAGACTCCATCCACAATCTCCCCATAATGATAGTTAAGGGACTGTTTTAAAGAGATGCATAGAAGGACAAAGCAGATGGAAATGAGATAAAAATGAAAAACCGTGGGGACTAAGAAACAGATGAGCAGACGTCGATATGACACAGTGTGCTAAATTCTAAGTACGTGGTGGGTGAGCTGGGAGGTACTGGCCGACAGGAGACACAGTCAGGTCCCTCAGAGATACCCGGAGGTGCCATGTTTTTCCAGAAGTGGATGAGGGCAGACTGGAGGCTAGAGGAAGGGTGGAGAGAGTGCTCAGAGGACTGCTGGACTCTCAGATGGCCTTCTCCACAAGGCCGGGGAGGCGGGCTCTCCTGACCCTGGTGGAAGCCAGGAGGCGTATTCTCCAGTAAGGTCTCCAAGAGGCCTGTGCTGCAGGAGGCACAGCACGCTGTCATGCTGAACCAGCAGGATAGAGCGGAAGCCTGTGTCATGGTGAGACCCCCAGCCTTTCCCAGATCAGCTACCAGTGGCCAGACTCACGTGGGCCGGGTGAGGAGACTGGCAGATGCTTTTCTGGGCGAGCCGACCAACCCAAGAGGAAAGGAACCCCCACAGACACAGGCCAGCCAGATGAGCCAGCCCAGCCCACACCCAAAACCTTCCAGAACCACAGAATCATTCCCACGTCCCTCCTAAACCAGAGTAGAGAGTCACAATCATGGAGCTTTTGCAATGTGAGGAAAAGACACACACACACATGCACATGTTTGTTTCCTGAGACATAACAGTGTGTGTGTATGTGTGTGTGTGTGTGTGTGTGTGTGTGCGTGTGCATGTGTGAAGTGAAACCACAAACAAAGACAAATTTCAGGAAGATAACATGTCCACAAACAGCTAAGTGATGTCCTCGAAGAGTCAGAGAAACCCTATGTGCTTGAAATGGTAAAAGGAAACTATGAAAAAGGAATGCATTTGGAATAGAGAAAAAATGGCTCCTGTAAATTAAATATACGAAAGCAGCGATTGAAAATTAAATAGGTCTGGAGGATAAAGTTGAGTGAAATGTACAGCAAAAAACGAAAACAAAAAAGAAGAGGATGATGATGATGGCAGTACCATTCTGAAAGTCTGACATCTCAAGACTAGGAAGAACAGGAAAAGAGGGAAGTGGAAAGAATAAAATCGTCACCAAAATAATTCCAGAAGATCCCCTAAACCTGAAGGCCAGGAAGTCCATGTGTGACAGGAGCATCCTGGATAGGTCTTGCCGCGCCTAGCATTGTGGAATTCAGAACACTGTGGTTACAGACCAGCTCCAAGAGCACTTTCCAGAGGGGAGTATACAGGAACAGGTCACATGAGAATACACAAGAAGAAAAACGGCTCTGGGCTTCGCAAGGGCAGTGATGGAAACGCGTCACCACATTGTAAGGAAATGTGATTTTCAATCTAGAATCATGTTGCTCACATTTGCTTTCTCTCGCTCTCTCTCTCTCTCTCTCAAAATAAATAAATACACAGTTTTAATTTATATTTATACATAATTATATATATAAATATATATATTTATATATATATAATATATATAATATGTATTATAATACATATTATACAAATTATACAAATTATATTATACAAATATAATATATATGTGTAAATATATATATTTATACATAATTATATGTATAAATATATTATATTTATATATATAATAAATATATATAAATATAATATATTTATATTTAATTTATATTTATAATTATATTCAAGAAATCTCTCCAGAAATAAAGAGGGGAGCCAAAAGACACTTTGAAGCATTCTAGATCCCGAATATCATTCCTTCCCAATCAGAAAGAAGCCGGAAAATTTGAGCACCTGGGGGGCTCAGTCAGTGAAGCATCCGACTTTTGGTTTGGGCTCAGGTCATGAGCTCACAATTCGTGACTTCGAGCCCCACATCGGGCTCCGTGCTGACGGTGCGGAACCTGCTTGGGATTCTCTCCCTCTCTTTCTCTCTGCCCCTCCCCTGCTCACTCTTTCTATCTCTTTCAAAATACAGAAATAAACTTTAAAAATTAAAGAAAAAGAAAAAAGAAAGATGCTGGAAAATTCATACCGAGAAAATGAAGAAGTAAACCAAGAAAGAAGTCCACACAGAAGCAAGGGAAACGGGGTCCAATACAAGAGAAGGGCAGAGGAGGATCCCTCCAGGGTGGGAGCGGGAGACCCTGCGGAGAAGCCCTGGGGCCCCTGCGTTCCCAAGGAGCAGGTGGGAAGTCTCCCGAGGGGGCTCTTCAGGTGGTGAGGATCGCGAGGGTCACCCAGACGCCCAGGTGTTCCAATACATGGAGAGAAGGTCTGATGGCCAGCGCAGTTTGGAGATGGATTAGTGATCACTACACAGCCAAATAAACCAACTAAAAAACAAGAGGCTTTTAGCTGAAACAACAGTTGTCTAGGAAAGAAAAAACAACCATATACGACATGACTCGGCTTTAAATACTATTATATCATCTTAATAATGATTCAGCCGTAAGTATGATTCATGTGTACTGGCTGGATGGCGAAGCAGGAAGAAAGTGTGGGGTCACGTGAGGTAGGGAGGGGGGCTCAGAGAGAGAAAAAGAGTCTCAATCCTAATTTTCCAGAAGGGAGGTCACACGCAACATCCCAAACTGAAAGTACAGGAAAATAACAACACGGAGGAAACTGATATTTATGCGGTACGAGACACAGACACAATATTATACATTATATCTCAAAAAGCTATAGTCAAATATCAAGTTTTCATGTATTTGCGGGGCTGATACCAGGCTTTCTACTGTGCTGTGTTGGTGGATTTATCTACCTCTGTAACAACACCACACGTGTAATTGTTAGCACTTCACAATAAGCTGTGACGTCTAGACGGCAAGTATTCACCATATCCTTCTTGGTGAGGAATTTATCCTTCCTTTTGGGTGTTTGCTCTTTCCAGAAAATTTTAAAATGTTAAAAAGAATTAAAATCTGGTCCAATATTGTTTTATTAGAATATCGAACAGAGGACAGAGAGATTAGATACTCTCTTTTCAATGTTTATTTATTTTTGAGAGACAGAGAGAGACAGAACGGGAGCAGGGGAGGGGCAGAGAGAGAGGGAGCCACAGAATCCACAGTAGGTTCCAGGCTCTGAGCTGTCAGTACAGAGCCTGATGCGGGGCTCGAACCCACGAATGGTGAGATCATGACCTGAGCCGAAGTCATACGCTTAACCCACTGAGCCACCCGGGTGCCTCAGGACATTAAATACTCTTGAACATGGGGCGCCAGAGTGGTTCAGTCTGTCCAACTTCCAACTTCAGCTCAGGTCATGATCTCTCGAGCTCCACAACGGGTTCTGTGCTGACATCTCGGAGCCTGCTTCGGATTCTGTCTCCTTCTCTCTCTCTGTCCCCCTCCCCGACTCATGCTCTGTCTCACTCTGTCTCTCAAAAATAAATAAATCTTAAAAAAAATTTAAAAAATCCTCTTGAACATGGGTCATCTTTTTTTTTTTTTTTTAATTTTCATCTTCTCTGGGGTCTTGACATAATTTCTTCTCTTCTCTAACCTCCTTGATGATTTCTTCCCATCTCCTGACTTTAAATGTTGCCTCTGCTCTGGCAGATACCCCTGTGCATCCCTGCCTGAACCGTCTTCAACTCTTCATCCATCCATCCACCCCCCATCCCCCCTCGACCTCTTCATCTCGACTCAGACGTCCAAGGAGCATGTTTTGAATTGAATTCTGAAAGTCACACCCAAACCCACTAGACCCGCCATCTTTCTGACCCATAGACATAACCAGTAGCTCGGGCCAAAACATTTGGAATCGATCCTGACTCTGCTCTTTCTCTCACACCTCATGGCTCATTGATTGGGAAACCTCCCTGGCTCAACTGTCCAGGTCCGGCCCACAGTCACTTCTAGGCACTCCCCCTTCAGCCCCGCGGCCACCGGTGGCCACCATTCCCATCTGACCCCTCAGCAGCCACCCTGGGGGTCTCTGCTTTTCTCCCAGGCTCTGCAGTCTACACCCAGCCCAGCAGCCAGCCCGATCCATTTCAGAACCTGAGTCAGGTCTCTCTGTCTCCACTCCAACCCCAGCCAGGGCCCTTCCCACTCAGTGCTGTCCAGTCTTCACAGTGGCCCCAAGCCCCAGGTGCTCTGAGATGTCCTCTGTAGCTTATGCCTCTGTACCAGCCACAGGGTCACCTGCTGTCCCGGGCACACCAGGGGCCCTCCTTCCTCGGCCTTTGCTTGGCTCTTCCCTTGACCTACATGCACGGACTTCAGACTCTCCCCTGCAGGTGTCCCCGGGGCCTGTTTCCCCATTTTTCTCATTTTTGTGCATACTTCCCTTCTCAGTGACGTTGGACCCATCAACTCCTTGTAGGCAGGTCCTCTCTCCATCATACCCTTGCCCTCCATCTTCCACAGCACCTTCAAACAGACTGCACAATTTACTACTCATCACGTTTACTGGGCAAGGATCTCTATCTTTACTGGCATATTTCCAGTGTCCAGAACATTCCCGGCCACACACCGAGCACTCAAAATACTTGCTGAATGAACTACAACTTATTTCAGTAGTTTAATGTCTACAAGTATCTCAAAATCCAGCATGTAGCTTCTTGAATATATCCATGGGTCATAATGCTTAAATATACAAATATTCTAAAATTTAAACTGAACTCAAACGCTCGTTTGCTCTGCCTCTTACAATCTTACATGGTCTGAAAAGGACTTCAGATTCACATGTCCCTCGACCTCCACGTTGGCCTCCAGCCTCGGTTTGTCAGTATTACAGGCGATTCTACAGCCAAGAACATCGGCTGTCCATTTTTTTCTTCTAACATATCGTTAACTTGCCCTTTTACAATGATCTTCTACCAAAAGAATTACTACTAGCCATGTTGAGAGTGAAAAAAATAATAACAAATAACATATTCTTTTTAATGCTCCGAAAGGCAGTAAGAAATGAAGATACAGACCTTAAAGTTCTCTTAATTAATCTTAAATTAATGAGTTCCAGCTCGCTACCTGCTTGGTGCCACCGCTCCCCACAGGGACCACAGACCACTGAGACATCTGGAACGCAGGCAATAGGGTCGCACACATCATGCTAACAGACATGGCCTTGGGCATGGCTCACATTCCGTAAATTACCTATTGTCACCAACAGAAGCTGGGGGGAGTCACCCAGTGCCAGAGACGCTGGAAGTCAGCCCATCAAGGGAGATGTAAGATGTATATCTCCTCCCTAGGGTTCAGCAGACAAGATAGGATTTTTTTTTTCATTTGGGGTATGAAGATTAATTGATTAGGGAGACAAAATGGCGGCCTTAAGGACGGATTGTTTTCCAATAACCTTTGACTTGAAGATGTAGGAAAAATCTTATTTAGGGATTTAGTGCTAGCAGAAACAAGAAAGAGACTGATAGAGAGCAGAGGCATCAAAGATTGGCTGAGACATTTTTCTGCCAAATATTCCTCCACATCACTCTAGGGACCCCTTTTTCTAGGGGGAAACAAGATTTTGCTTTCTACAGCTGCCAGTAGTTCTGCTGCTTTATGAAGAAAAAAGGGATTTCAATATCCACTGCTGCTCTTGTGGATTTCTTACAACACCCCCAAAAAATCACCTCCGAAGGAGAGAAAAAGAAAGGAACGGATGCAGGCTGCATTTCAGGCAAAGAAAAATTAAGAATTAGCAGCTTTCACGACTTTCCGCAGGTTTTCATTTGCTCTGGGAGTTTCCTTCCGGTGGTTTGCATTCACTCCGGACCCGTCTCCAGCAGACTCTGCACAGTGCAATTCTGATCAGAAGTATCTCAGAACTACAACTGTCAGCGGTCACAGCGCGTTTCATACCACACACGCACACACACACGCACACACACACACAGCCCATAAGGGTCTTTGTACCCTTGAATGTGGTGGCTCAAACCCACCACTCCGCATATGTGGAATCTGAATCCCAGGGGCCTGGTGATGGGTCAACAGCCTCGTTGCTGTGTAAGGGCAGAACAAGCATCATATCCCACGTCTTACCAGTCGTCGTCACATTCTCTGTGTGTTTCCAGGAGCGTTTTGATTCCTTTCAGTACTTCTGTGTGTCAAACAGGAACACGGTCCCATCAGTCCTGCGGCCATCTCTCAAGGGGATGGTGCCATGGCTGATTTCAGATGATGATCAGAAAAGGAAGCAACCTGTCCCAGAGCCCTCAGCTTCTGACCGCTTGCTGCCGAACAGGGACTCAGCCTGGCCACACTGCACGGCATCCCAGATCCTCATCTGTAGGCCGGCCTGCTGATGGCTTTGCTAGAATGCACACATTTGCCTGGGGAACAGTGTGTGGCTCTTCCTGATTTAAGTGGAAAGTAATTAACTTCCTAAATGCTTATTTAACTTTAAGCTTTATTAGTTGGAGCTAATTAAAATATTTAGGATAAACTGACAAGCTGAAACCTCGGGAAGGACTGACTTTGGTAAAATGCAGTCACCGTTAAATGCAGAGGTGACCCGCTCCACGGTAGCTCTACGTTTTCTACCCAAACATTCAATCTCCTTTTACTGAACTCCTGTGTTTTCAATGATGGGAAGACGTATGTTCACACTTGAAATGGAACGGCATGTAACTCTGACGGTCGCACCTCCACATTCTGCAGAATTCAGACAATGGAGCCGTGCTTGCTGGAGAAACGGCTGGCTCCAGATCTGGGCTAAGACGGGGACGGAAGGAGCGTGTGACGTCTGGTCCCGCAAGAAAGGAGGCCGTGTCCCAAGGACATCAGAGCCAGCTTGCAGAGGCTCCCGCTGGCCGGAAACGGCAGTCTTGGCATCCAGCAACGCCGGAGCTCGGCCATGCCGGCCCCGGTAAGCACTACCTCAGCTCCCTCTCCGAGGAACCGCACCTGTCCGGGTGTATCTCGCCACGCGGCCCGAGGCATGACTCCCCAGACTGCGACAACTGTCCGTGGCCTTTCTCTCCACGGAAGTCCGGCTGGTTGAGGGTAGGAACTGCTGCTCCTTTGTCACTGATCCCTCCGTTCCTGGGAGAGCATGTCGCGTTCGTTATACGCCGGACGAATATTTAAGAATCAATCTGCTCATTGAGCGTGTGTTTCCACGACCTGGAAGCAGAACATTCAGGGCATCGTAACTGCAAAGCACATGGAGACCAGCAGCCTCTCTTAGGAAGGATTGTTTTTCATGCATTCGATGATTGCATCAGCTTGCCTGGCAGTAACCGATTGCAAGCACACGGTTAACTTTTATGTGTCACTTACTGTCAAATACAACAGAAAAAAATGTCCCAGTTAACATGCAGAAGAACTACATTTGTGGGGTCCTCCGCGGGCCTTGGGGAAGGCTGGAGGGGGTTTCTGGGTGGCGGAGGCGGGTCCCCCGGCACACGGCCACATCAGCAACACAGGCGTGCTATAGCCTCAGTCCTATTTCTGGCCATAAGTTTACTGTTTGTAAATGTCTGTCATGATAAAGGGGTCTATGCAGTGTTTGCCCAACACAGTTGTCTATGAGCCCCAGGCGAGAGTTAAAAATACAAAGCAGTGGACGTGGGTGTCTTAGCTGAAAGGAGGAAAATTAAAGAGAAGCAAGTTTGAGTCGCCTTTCTAGCGCAAAACGCTCTTCCTGGCAAGGACGTGGACTTGAGCGAGTGGCCGGGAAGGGGCCGAGCTGGGAGAGGTGGAGACTGTGGTCTGGTTTAAGCCTAGACCAAACATTTAGTGGTTTAAAACATCACTAAACAGGCAATTTCATTTTTGTTTCCCCTCAAACCTCAACCATCTGAAGCCTGTGGCGCAGACCCAGCCACAATTATTAGGTCCGTCCTCAAATATGTGCGTGTGTGTGTGTGTTCAAGGCAAAATGCATTTAAGCTTCTCTCAAGGGGATTTATGTTCAAACCTTGTATCACTTTGGGTTCTCTCCTGGAACTTCCCTAAGCTCTCCACGATGCGCTCATTTTTTCCTCATTCTATTATATCTGTCAGACTCCGCTCTTCCGTGAGTAGTTGTGACAGTCAAAAAAGGAAAGAAAAAACCCTTTAGGATTCAGAGCATCAAAGCCCGCGCCTCTCCGGTTATATCTTCAAGAGCCCGGCAGCGGGGCAATCTTTGTGTTAAACAACCGAAAATGTGACATTTCAGTAGGGACAGATGCCTAAGTCTGATATAATAAATGCCTGGCAACGCTGTTCTAAATTTGCAGGGCACACAAGTAGCCTTAGAGGTCAATTTTCCAAACGATCCCTAATTCTTTCCTGACAATATATCACTTTACCGATGACCCCGACAGAAGCAGTTAGCTGCCCTCAAATCACACAAACCCCAGAGGCGAACGGAATGATTTCATGCATAATATAAACAGCCATTTAGAAAATAAAATCAAATCACGTAACATCAAGGTGGAGAAGCAGCCGCAATTGGAGCTAACAACTTCCATCCGTGGAAATGTTTGCGGAGTCCGGGGTAACGGACGAGCGGCAGGGCCGCGAGCGGATGATGTGGGAGCCGGAACAACCCGCAAAGATGACAGCTCACGTCCAGACGAGCCGGGTGCGGTGCTCCAGACCCCTGTGTTTATAAAGAGATGGTTGTGTGCGAAAACAACGGGGAGCACGACCAAACTTACGAGGCGGAAGTCACCCCTGAAGGTACAAAACTGAAACAAACCAACAGTAAGAGTGCAAGATGGTCTGCACCGAAAAGCAAAACTTGGGGGGAGGCCTGGGGGGCTCAGTCGGTGGAGCGTCCGACCTCGGCTCAGGTCGTGATCGCGCGGTCCGTGGGTTCGAGCCCCGCGTCGGGCTCGGTGCTGACAGCTCGGAACCTGGAGCCCGCTTCGGATTCTGTGTCTCCCTCTCTCTCGGCCCCTCCCCCACTCGCACTCTGTGTCTGTCTCTCACAATAAAAGGATAAACGTTAAAAAAAAAAGAAAAGAAAAGAAAGGCAGAAGTTGGGACCACACACCAGACACAGGGCAGCGCTCACTGACACTCTGCTTGGGTTTCTGGGGTGCAGATTCTGAATATCCTGGGGAGATATTTCTTCAGAATGATGAGCTCGGGAGAAATGCGGACACGATGCCCAGTAATTCTGCTGTTAGAAACTATCCTAGGGAACCACTTCTTTTAAAAGCCAGATGGCTTCATGTCATTTGATTCACTGAGCCTCTGCTACCTGAGAGGTTTACGCCAGGTGCGTAATATCTGCCTTGCCCTCTGTCTCACGGAGGTAAAATCTTTCATCCTTTATAGTGCCATCAAAGTAAATTTAGCATTCTTTTTAGCATTCAGCAAGGAAATCGTCACCATTTCTAGAACCAAACGCTAGCCGGGGATGGGAGGGGCGGGAGGAGAATGGGCCAGGGGACACTTTGTAGGATGACTGCGCTTCTCTCTCCTGGGGCGTCTGCCCCTCTCAGGGGCTCATCCCTCATGGCCCCCCTTCTCCAGGACAAAGAAACCCTTGCTGATCGCTTTTAGCCATGATGCCTCTGATAGCAAGATGCTTTTGTCAGATAATTTCTAGAACACCTTCATGTTATTCCTTAGAAGGAACGTGTGATACAGCTGATATAGCCTCAAATAGGATCATAGTAAACACAGCCACTTGCTCTCAACAAAAAAGTTTAAAAAAAAATGAAAATGTAGGTTTCTGCCACATTTCCCGCATACAAGATTGTTAGCTGTTTGGAAAGTGACCTCCCTTCGAACAAGCTAATGCAAGAGACCCGAGGATGACGATTACAAGGAGGCTCTCTGAGGCTTATGCGGCTTCAGAAATCCACGCTAAACTGTTAGATAAAAGGATTTGCTTCGCTTTGTTTTGACACCGCTATTTCCCGGTAGCAGGTGTATAAACCTTGGGGTTTTTACTGGTTCCTGCCAATCCAAAATGATGGCAAGAAAGAAACATGAGGTCTAGACGTTCTTGGAGAAATTCTCCTTTTGTGGCAAGCATTTATGTGCAGCAGGAAGGCAGCGGGAGCTCCCACCGAGAGAAGTTCGGGAAGCGACACAGGCACATTTGGGGAGCAAACAGCGGGGCTCTGGGCGACGGTGAGGATGCGGGGAGCCAGCTCAGGTGTGCCCCAAGGTCTTGTACGGTGGTCTGTGTCCTTGTCAGAGAATTTTGTGCTGACCGTGCCCTGCTGACGACAGCTTCCGTCACTCTGCAAGGCCATGAGGGCTCGGGCATCCATGCAGCCCAGAGGACCACAGACCAAAGGGACGGTGTGACCCGACAGTGTCCCCACCTCTAGCGCCCACCCGCCTGGCACCAACGAGGAACTGCATGGACGGGTGAATAGATGAATGAATAAGCGAATGAATGAGAAGCACTGTGTAGAGAGATGAGTATTGTGCAATCCAAGCAGTGAATTTCCATTGATTATGGCCAAGGGGTAAGTGGGAAGAGTTATTTAAATAGCAAAGGACTTGTGGGCATGTGTTTCTTGCTGAACCAGCCACGACCCGAAGAGGAAGGATGAGCGTGCTTTCATGATGGGGCTGTCTCTGTAACCCCCCTCAACAGCCTGATAACACACACAGCCTGCCCTCTCCCAGCCCGCACCTGCCGCTCTGCCCCGCAGCCTGGCAACAAGGAGACCATCTCGCTTTGCAGCTCCTGGCAGCTCCCGGCAGAGCCGGTTCTGACACAGGGACTATGGTCTTTGCGTGGCCAGACGTGCGTAGCCCCCAACTGGGTCACAGGATCCCATGAGAGACCAGGAGACTCCGCCCCGGTGCCATCCCTTGGGACTTGTGCCCACCGGGGTAAGGATGCTGACTGTCTTGACTTGGGGGCTGATTCTGCAAGAGTTTCCGGCAATTTCACCAACTCCTCGCTCTGAAGACACCTCGCTGCGTAGAGTTTGCGGCTCCGGCCAGGGAGCGCTCCTCGTGTGCCACACAAGCTCTTGTGTTGCCACCATGGGCGAGGTCTCTGAACACGTGGCTGTCCTCCCGGGCCGTGTGTTTTGCCTGCCCAGTGTTGGAGGAGCTCCCTGAGCAGAGGCTGGGAGTACGGAGCCCCGGCCCCCGTGTGATGCTGCGGGATGAGTGGAGGAACAACCAGGGACCGAGGATTTCAGCCCCACATCCTGGGAGTGTGGTCGTGCAGGGACATGGCCTGGGGCTGGCGCCTCCCACCAGGCGGGACTGAGGCCAGGCTCAGGCATGCCCCTGGCCTACGTGCGGAGCTGATACAGAAGTGCCTCCAGCGAATGCACAGCGGGGCTGAGAGCACGGGCGGGATGCTTGTGGGGAGCACTGTGGCCTGAGATAGAGCGAGACCTGGGGGCATCACACTGCGCCCAGCACATGCCACAGCTCTGAGGCGGGACAGATGATCGCCAGGCCCGGCTAAGCCGGGAGACGGCACCGGGAGCCTCCCCATCCCTGAGGGCCCTGGGCCTGAGGTACCAAACCCTCCTCATCCCAGTGGAGACTAGGCAGGGCGCTCCCAAGGATGAAGTCCGTCATCTCGGCCACCTGCATGCCCCACAAACTGATCATGCCCCAGGGTGCCCGGCCACGGGGCCAGGGTGTGTTGGCCTCCAGCCGAACCCCTCTGGCTAAGCAGGGCCCTTCCTTCTGATTCCCAGAAAGGTGCTGGAACTCCTCATGTCAGGGCCAGCCCCTCCCCCGCCATGAGATTAGGGCAGCAAGCTTCCTGCTGCACCCTGGACCCAGGAGGGCAGGGGAAGCCCCAGGAAGTGAGGGGACAGACACGTTGAGGGTTAATAAGCACGTACCTGAGGGGAGGCAGTCGAGAGTGGAACCGTCAGGGACGGTACCCCAGACGGCCTGGGCTCTGTCCCCGCTCACCTCCCCACCGTGAGGAATGGAACCCATCGCCTTCTGCCCTGTGGGGTCCTTAGTTATAAAATGGGATGAGCTCAACACCTGCCTCACAGGGTCACTAAGAGTCTCCGTGAGCTCACAGATGCGAAAAGCGCTAGACGCGAGCCGATGCACGGTAAATGTTGTTACACGAGTTATAACAGTTGGAGATGGGAGCGGCGGGAAACTGAAAGGGGTACATGTCAGCCTTGGTGACTTCCTCCAACCCGGCCCGTTGACTCAGTGCCGTGGAGGCGCCTAAAACAGGCACCGTCCGTTTGGAAAGCAATGGGGGTGCTGTGTCCCGTGCCATCCCTTCAGACAGGGTCATGACCGCACAGGGGAACATCCCTTAGCATCCTCCAGAATCAAGAATGGGGTGTTGGGAGCATGTGCTCGTAATGAAGTTGCCAATTAAGGGAAGGAAATGGAAAACAAGACCTCGATCAGATAAGAAAATGTAGTAAGACAGGATTTACTGTGGCAAGGGGTCCCTTGCAAGCCCCTCTGAGACTACGGTAGGGCTGTGGCAGGCGAGGGAGAAGATGCAGGGGTAGATGCCTATGCAGGTGACGGCTGGAGGGGGGAGGTCAGTCCCAGGAGGTCACCCTGAATGACACGGAAAGGAGGGAAGGTGACCCAGTGACCAGCTGGAGCACTGGTCACACCCTGTGCCTGGGGAAGACGTATGCAAGCTAAGGACAACCCCCCACAACACAGCCCCTTCCAAGAACCTGACACGGAACTCCAGGGCTGTCTTCTTTCCTTAACGAGGCTCCAGTTTGCCTCAGTCCTGACCCCACGAAGCCTGGACCCGCCCCTGGAGGCCCTGGTCCTTCACATCTGTCTGCGGACCCTCTTGTGCTCAGATTACTGAGATGCGGTCCAGGACCTTCCTCAGTAGACCCCACCTCTCCTGTTTTTTCTGACTTTGCATGTTTTCACCAGCACCTCGATTTCAATGTTATTGTGTAATATGCCATGCTTGAATAAACATCACATCCAATTAACAAAGTACCACAGCCTTGGTGTCTGACACTACAGACGTCTGTTTTCTCACAGCTCTGGAGGCTGGAAGTTCAAGATGGCGGCATCAGTAGGGCGGTTTCTCCTGAGCCCTCCCTCCTTGGGTGTAGACGGCCACCTTCCCCCTGTGTCCTCACACTTCCAGGGTATGAGACAGACTCAGTGTATGTCTCTGTCCTCACCCCCGCCTCTTCTCAGGACACCTGTCATATTGCATTAGGCCCCACCTACATGACCTCACTTTACCGTAATTACCTCTTCAAAGATCCTGACTCCAAGCACAGTGACACAGGGAGGTGGGTTTAGGACTCCACTGTTTGGGTAGAAACAGCTCGGCCCCAGAACCCCAGCTTCTGGTTTCTGAGCTCTCAGTACTCTTTCTCCCTCAGCAATAAATTATCCTCAGTCGGAAGCTTTAGCAGGGGTGGGGAGGCGGGCGGTGAGGACCAGAAATTCCCCTGCGCCGCCTTCAACAGAGCTGCGAACGATGATCTACGCAGAAAAATAAAGTCTTTCCTCTGAGTAATTGTTCACTGGTTCCTTTAGAAACTGCTCTAACTCAGGGACAAATTTATTTCTTTTACAGTACTTCTGGTTACAAATATATGGTTATTCTGAAACAGAACTTTAAAAATTAATAACATATTTAAGTAGAAGACTTTACAGGTTTTAAAACATAAATCTAAAGTGTTTCCATGACACATGGTAATAACTCTGCGAAGTGATCATAGAACCACTAAGTATAAACTCTCCTTAATGTCATTCGCCGAGACGTGTTAGTGCAACATTTATAACATATTTCAGAAGCAATGTTAATATTTCATCAAATCTGAAGCAAATAGCCTTTCAATCCATATATTAAAATCCTAATAGTTGCTATTACACCAGAGGCTAAAGGCAACAATAAACCATATGGAAATAAGACCATTCATCTCCATCCAGAACGTGCGTATTCGCAGAAATTGCGTTGAGCTCTTGGCTCCCTGACAGTTCTTGTTTCCATTACTACTTATGTTTATTGCACATCTTTATGGAAAAGTTAAAAATATTAGAAGAGTAAAACCTTAATAGAATATAACCCAGAAAGTCTCTAAGAAGGCGACACGGACCGCTAGAAGCACATTGTTCCGGGGGCAAACGTGCAGGCGAGCGACTAGATGGGGTCCGTGTGGCTTCCGTGGGAAAGCAACCATGTAAAGACAGTAAATTACAGACCGGCGGGCGCGAGGGGCTTTCGTGTCAAGTTAAACTCCTCAATATTAGAACCTTATGGTAATGTGTGATCAATAAAGCTTACCCAGGGGTGAACAGAGAGAGGCGTTAAGTACTTA
The DNA here is from genome assembly GCF_046562875.1 of Panthera onca. NCBI lineage: Eukaryota > Metazoa > Chordata > Mammalia > Carnivora > Felidae > Panthera > Panthera onca. Next base: position 2,622,973 of record NC_138339.1, on the reverse strand, counting down.
TAAAAACAATTCCTAAATTGCCTTTTTACATTTGAAAAATAAAAGTTACATATGGTAACTTTTGCATTTATTGAAATGCCATCGTACCATGCACTGAGTTTTTTTTTTTTTTTTTCTTTCAACTTTTTTTTTTTTTTATTTATTTTTGGGACAGAGAGAGACAGAGCATGAACCGGGGAGGGGCAGAGAGAGAGGGAGACACAGAATCGGAAACAGGCTCCAGGCTCCGAGCCATCAGCCCAGAGCCTGACGCGGGGCTCGAACTCACGGACCGCGAGATCGTGACCTGGCTGAAGTCGGACGCTTAACCGACTGCGCCACCCAGGCGCCCCAAGTTTTTTAATCTCCTAAGGCATTACAGGGAAACGTCTTATTTTTTCTTTTTAAAGAAATTTTAGCTTTTTGTAAAGTAGGTCTCAATCCAATCTTAAAAATGTAGTAGATTTGGTTTTCACACTCATACAGGTTTATCAATACGTATGTGAGTGGTTTTCTGTGCCCGTCTATCAATTATTCTATCCATCAACAGAAAAGATGAGCTAATACTCACTTTTACGGAACGGAGATGAAAAATGTGTAAAGCAAGTTAAAGCAAAAGCCGATACGATTCTTACAAGTTTTTTTGAATTTTGAGCAGTTTGTGTCCAGGACCCAGATTTATGATCGCATCTTTTTATTTCTTAATGAATTTCCTTTAATTAGTCTAACTCATGTAACGCAACTGTTTCAAAAACCACGCTTTGGTACATATGCGTGTTTCATGGAAACGAGCTATGAAGGCTAGGTCTGTAGAGATGCCCAGGGCCTGCGGAAGTGATTTACCCAAGGATCACACGCGGCAACTGCTTTCCATGAACGCTGATGTCGTTCAAAACATGTTTAGAATTTGTAATTCAGAATCATCTCCAGAGTCTGCCGCATATGTCAAAAGAAACTAAATATTTACAATGCGCCTACCCCAAGCCAGATAGCGTAAAAAGCCCAATGTGATCTCAACTTATTTACCCCATGCTGCAGAATGGTCACTGCTTTTCCGCTTGTTTGTTTGTTTCAATTGGGAGGTTAACTTCTTGTTGTTGGTCGATTTTCACAGATGAAAAGGCCGGGGTTCAGTGAGATTAAGTGCAGGAAGTAAGCTCAGGGGTTTGCCGAGTCCATTGCAGGAAGATCACATTTTGATTTGGGGAAACGGCAGGAGCCATGTAGAGCCAAGTGTGTGGACTGATGTGGCGACCGACCTGGAGAATTTTGTAAACTCGATTTTTCACAAAGTCTCTCCTAAATAAAATGCTGTGTGTTCACAGGACAGTTTTGACGCCATTTCCACGGGCAGCTCCCACACCTTGGAGACGCGGTCTCCCGTGGCGATGGCACCTGGCTCTGTGCCTCCCAGCTCTCAGGGCACCTCTCGCCGAGACCTGGGCCAGGGCAGATTCTGTGTGGTCCCGGCCCCTCCGGCCCCGCCCTGGACTGGACTGTTAGTTTTCCATTTTCTCTCTCTTGTTGTCCATTCTAAGTGACACCACCTTGGTTTCCCCTGGTGTTTAGGGGGCCCCTTGGGACCTGTACCTTGTGCTACCTTTTGGGGAAAGACAAGTTACACCCTCAAAATTCACCCCAAGTACAGACTTCCAGTTGTGAGATAAATCAACACTAGGTAATGCGTGGACCACATGATGACTGCTGGATGGGGCAAAGGAAGAGCGGGAAGAGAGGAGATCCGAAGCATTCTCCTCACGGGGAAATCAGCTTTTTCTTTACCTTGCATTGTATCTATAGCAGATGATAGATATTAACGAAGCCTGTTGTGATAACCATTTCACAGCCATCTTGTTGGACCCCTTAAATGTATACAGTAAGGCATGTCAATTTCTCAATAAAACCTGAGGGAACATTCTCCCCGAAGTGTTACATTGGAAGGCGGTACTACTTTGAATGTACAAGTTCTGATATTTATAAAAATGACTCAAAAGTTTGTATGAACAGTAAGCATCACATGAACACACATTCTATTGTGCTGTTTTTGAATTTAAAAAACTCAAATTCAGGTTCTGACACGGGCAAACACTTAAGGGAGAGTTTATGTGGAACTGAGGGCAATAGGATAGTGCGGAGATCTCTTTGGAAATCTATTCCCCTCTCCTATTCCTAATGACCCGAGAACAATAGTCATAAGGTGGGAGAGGAGAGCGAGGATCTGTGTTCTCTCCCTCTGGTCCTCGCTGGGAGGGGCAGGGCCCCCCAGGTGGTCTGGCACCCATCTGAGCGGCTGGTCCACAGTGGAGTCCGGGCAGAAACCCGGGCTCACACTCCGGTCCCGGCTCCTCTGCCAATTCTGGTGGAAGACGCCCCATTTTGGAACGGGTTGGGAAAGCTTTTGAATCAACTCCATCGGATCTCTGTCTTTCATCCCACACTTTGGATGGGGAAATCCTGCCCCTCTCCACCTTCATGTGAGAGACCCTTTTGCAATTTATTTTGCCCTGACTCCCTTTTCATGAAAGATGGTTTCAATTAGTTCCCTGAGGAGAAAAATATTACTTGTAATTCTGTCTCACCCCCCCCAACCCCTCCCTGCGCACATCTCTTGAAAGGCTGGCGCACTTCAAAAGTTGAATTTGTTCTCTGGAATATTCTAAGACGCAATGAAACCTTCCCACTTTACATTGTTTACGAATGTGATCTTCCTTTGTAAGCAGTATTTCCACCGTGATCCTAAACCCTCAAAACACTGTGGATTGGTCTTCTGCAACACGAGGCTCCCAACAACATTTCTTGACCATAAACACACAGCCAGTGTGTGATGTTCTAAACAGACGGTAGGATATTCCATAGTAAAATAGTCAATCTGCAATCCCCAAGCGGATTTACTACCCTTATGCTCAACCATATTGGGGGCGGGAGGAGTCATCACCAGGCAATTCAGTATCACCCAAGATGCCCCAAGAAGGAAGCTCGCAGCTGCCTCCCCTCCCCACTCCACCCACTTGAGACCCATAGACTAAGAAGACTCAATCTCTGAGGAAAACTCCTTCAAGTACAAACCTACGGATGAGTCTCGTAACCACCTTTGTTTCTTTTCTATTTTGCGTTATTCTCATCCACAAAGCGGATGGCCTCATCAACGTTCTAGATTCTTTTAATTCTTTAGATAAGAACCAAGTTCAGCCTGACAGGCCCACACCTGGCTGCAGCATGCTGGAGTCAAAGGGAAATTGTTATATTCCCACCGCTCTGCCCTGGTCCGCTTCACACGCTATTCCAGGGAGCTCAGAAGGAAGCCCGCGGTTCATCCTGAAACACACACAGAAATGATTGACTTGGCAACTCTAAAACCCACCCCACTCTTCAGAGTCCCCGGATTCTACTACCTGTGTCTCGACGGGTGACAGGGCCCAAGACGGGTGATCACAACCCATGCGACACACTCCCGCTCTCCAGAAGGACGCTTCCGCTATTCTGTGAAAAGCAGCCTTAAGGCCACACATCAGTTTTCAGAACTTAGTGTCTGACCTTACGGTATGTGGAGAAGGAAGAGAAAACGTGAGGCTCAAGTACAGGAAGATGGAGGGCTTCATTCCTCACTCCTGGAAGGGCTGTGAGGGCAGAGGAGGAGACGCTTCCATGTGGAAGGTTTGCCAGGAGACACTGTTTGGAAAGTCCTGGAACTCACGTCCCCGCATCATTGCCGCCCAGACATCCTATGGTTACTCCAAAGCCCAAATGGCTACCTGTTACTATCTGTCCACTATTGCTCTGAAATGAGCTGAAACATCTCGATGAAGGAAAGATCTGTTCTTGTTTGTGTTTTGTTTATTTTATCAAATACTTACGTACGTAACACCCCGAAAGTGCCTTCCGAGTGCTGAGGCCCTGAATCCTCATGATGAGCCCGTGGGGTAGATACCGCCATTTCACAGGGGAAACTGAGGCACAAGGAGGTCACACAGCTGGTGAGTGAAGGGGCAGGGATTCAAATCCAGAAAATCCTAGTCTGTTTCCAGCATCTGTGCTCTTTACCCTAACCCCATGGAGCCCTCAACCAAACACCCGCAGGACTAGAACAGATCCTTGAGGGGAGAGTGGACTGATAGCCATCAGAACCTCACACCTGCTGATTGGGGCAATTCCGGGCATGGGGCCCATGTGTCTACTCTATAAATGTCTACCTGTGAAGGACGACCGGGACGGCCGAAGCTGGCAGGTCACCTGGCCACACTGCAGAGCGTAATCTCTGGGAGTCAGGGTTACAACACATGGTCGTCTCTACTGAGCACACTTTATTTTTAGCATTTTTTTACGTGAACGAAAACATAAATTTGAGTCCGAAATTTCTACTTATTGAATTGGAAGACTATTTCATTCTTTGCCACTTACGGTCTAAAGTATATCCAAATATTACTTGTATTCAGTGACAAGAATAGATTCAACCTGAATAGTAGTTTGACACACAGGCAGAACAGCTGTAATTAACAGTATAAGTAATTGAAAAACACAAGATAAGGTAATTTATTTCTTTTAACGTTTATTTATTTATTTATTGAGAGGGAGGTGTGGGGGGGTGGGAGGGAGGGGCAGAGAGAAAGGGAGAGAGAATCCCAAGCAGGCTCTGTGTTATGCAGACCCGGGGTTCGATCCCAGGAACCATGAGATCATGACCTGAGCCGAAATGAAGAAGTGGATGGATGCTTAACCTCCTGAGCCCCCCAGGTGCCCCGTAGGATCAGGTGATTTAGAAACATATGTGTAAATCATCAAATACCTAGTAGAGTGAAGAAAGAACATAATCTAAGTTTTGGTTCTTAAAGCTTAAGGCCAACAACGGATGCTCTCAATATGTCATCACGTGACGAATGTAGAAGGGTCTCCACTCTCGTATTTAAGCTCTTCCATGTCAGAATCATTGGGTTGTGATCCTCTCTAGTGACCCATGTTGGACATTGATCAACCTGAAATCAACTTTCTGATCTGTGAACCTAGTGGACGGCACCTCTGTTCCTATGGGAAGGGCGCAAACGGAAACCACCAAGAACAACCCGGTGCAGGGCCAGAAGTCTGGGCCTGGCACTCCGCGATGAGGCTGTGGCCACACACTCACCTGCTTGACGACCCTAGGAAATGACTTCGGGATTCAAGCTCCATTCCCAGGAGGCAGGTCTCCACCCCGAGTGCTGCCTGGTGCACTTGTCCCTAGTCCCCGTGGAGAAGGGAGGGAAAAAATGGACTCAAGCTTTTGGCTGCAGGGGACCCCCAGGGCCAGGCTCTCTGCAGGATGGCATTTAAATATGTTAGGAGCGGCCCCACACTGAGACATTCTAAGGATGGACAAAAGCCTTCCATTTTAATGGCACCTTTCATTAAAATTTTCTTTAAGGGAAAAGAGATATTTCAATGCTTGAAAGAGTACAGCCCCCCTCTCTACCCCCTCAGACATGCATGGAGCTTGCTAATTACCTAGCAAGGTCGCATTGTATCAGCAATAAAGTTCACTCAGTGCTGGCTACTGGAGTTTAGAAATCTCTCTAAACGGATGAGAAGGACAGGAGGAGGCCAGAAATGAAAGCATCCCAAGCATCCCACCTTTTTCTGATTATACGAGGTTAGTTGCGTCTGACCCACTGCCTTGGCACGGATTCCCTCCACTTAGGTGTGTTTTTCACTCCTCCCCCAAGCTCTGAAGGCGAAGCAGAGGCTTACTGCATGCCATAAATATGTAATATGAACGCCGCGCTGGCTGGCTGAGAATATTCCAGGCTTAATGACAGTTCTCAAGACGTGAGCTTTGCAGATCCGAGATATCACAGGTGCCTCAGCCCCGCGCGAAGCTGCAGTCACGCTTCTGCGGAATGTATTTGAATATTTCAGCATTTTGAGCTATTTGCATGCGTCCAAGGCGAACCCAAGCCTGAAATCGCGGAGTAAGTGCTCCTCACAAATCTCGTTTGGCAATCACAAAGGAGAAGAGTCACCCGCGGAGACGGACTGATGTCTCACAGATAGGCCGCCCACTCCAAGCGCAAAGACACTGTCAAGACCGAACTTGTCCTACTTTTTCTAAAGTGAAGCACCAAACAGAAAAGTGTGCCCGGTTAGACACGGGGGGCCGTGAAGACAGAGGCGCAAAGCGGTGCTGGAGGAACCGGCTTTCGCGGTGGAATCCGTGTGCGCAGCGCGAACACGGAGGGGTGGGCCTCGCGCTGCGGACTCACCCCGCGAATGGGGAATTACAGCCGCCCTGGCCTGGGAGCCCCGCTCGCGCTCGGGCTGCCGTTTTGCCTCCAAAATTCCACCGTGTGCACGACGTTTCATGAAATGACGTTTGTGAGCGTGATGCATCTGTTCCAGTTTTACTCGCGACTCCTTATTTCATATATAGAAGCGTGGACGCTGCTGTGATTCGTCAGTACCCTTTCTTCACCACACACATTTCCAGGGGTGTATAATTTAACCCGTGTGCTCAGAGGGGCTGCTAAAAAAAGTAAGGAATAAATTCCTTATTTTAATAAGATTTTGTCATGTATTTATCAGAACTCAGTTTTAAACTTTTTTTTTTTAATGTTTGTTTATTTTTGAGAGAGACCGCGAGCAGGGGAGGAACAGAGAGAGAGGGAGACACAGAATCCGAAGCAGGCTCCGGGCTCGGAGCTGTCAGCAAAGAGCCAGACGCGGGGCTCGAACTCACGAACCTTGAGACCATGACCTGAGCCGAGGTCTGAGGTGTAGCTGACTGAGCCACGCAGGTGCCCCAGAACTCAGTTTTGGCTCTTCAAGAATTTAATTGATTGTTCTAAGTTAATTGTTTCATTTCTGAGACTGAATCCATATAGCTCCACAAATTCTATAGCTGACATTAAAATATATACATATATACTATAGATTCTTACCTTGTATTTGTTTTTTTTTTCATTTTTAGCATGTGTCATTGATTTGTTAGGTGAGTTTGAAAGTCTCTACTAGGTCTAAAGAATCATTGGGAATTAAGATCAAAGCAGATGTGGGTCGTGGAGTCTGGGGGGACGTAGAGTCTGGGCCCTTTCAGGTCAGTGCTTGGCCAGAGCAGCATGTTGACCGGCCCCTGGAGCATCTCCACCGTGGGGAGGGTGTTAGAACCACTCACTGATGAAACTCGCTCTACTTTACGTGTCTGTTTAAAAAGTGGGGCTCAACTCATATTTGCTGATGGGTTTTCAATTGTGCTATGACACTTTCCAGTGAAGTGTACTGTTCGTATGCCTAATTTAAAAATTATAGGGAGCTAGTCAGACAAAATGAAACCTGAACTGATCTGAAAAGCTCAGCAGGCAATGATGGCCTCTCGATGTTACTCAGGGTAGAGCCCTGGACTCCGGCAGGCCTTCCTTTAGTGAGGCGAGATTCACCCCTAATTTCCCAAACTTGATTCCTGCCCCCTCCTGGATTCTTCCGAGAGAGTGATACACACGTCGTGGAAATTGGCAAGCCTCTCCTAACAGGTGTGTGAGAGTGTCTGGGATGAATGTGTTTTCGTTCCAATTGTAACATTCCAATGGACGAAACAATATATTGCAAACATGCAATCAATGGAAAAGCCAGAAATGATCAGACTTTGAAAAACGTTTATAAACAGAACTTCCATCAAGTGTTCCCCTATCACAAACGAAAGATTAGCTACACTGTAAATAATGAATTCAAAAGTTGTCATTCGTTTCTTGGGATTTTATCTGTCATCACCCGGAGAGCTGGGAGGTACGCACCCTTCATCTAAATGGGGGGAGTGTCGATCACATCTCCTAAACGTGCCAGGATGGAATTGTCTTCTTCTCTCCATTTAAGAGCGTCGCGTTGTCTGTGGATTTTCCTGGTTCTTGAAACCTTCCATTTCTTTTACAGGATTATAAAGGGGAGGAAAGTAAAATGTGAGTATATGGTGAAGAAAATAGTGCCGCAAGGCTGCACGTTTTGTGACGGTCAGGACAGACTCTTATCAGAGGGGATTCACTAAAGAATATAGACATGCTTACATCCAGCTCCTGACGTCGTACAAAAGAAGAGAAAAACAAGTCACTTATTCTGTAACACTAGGGATATGAAATTAGAAACAGAAGACCTGGGGAAAGAAAGAGAGAGATGGAAGGAGGGAAGGTTGGAGGGAGAGAGAGAGCGCGACCACAGTGAATGGGGACACGGCTTCATCTGGAACCCCTGACCCTTCATGGGTCCTGCCACGCTGGGCTTTCTGCCCTGACGCTCGCCTTCTCAGCTGCCTTTAAACCGAGGGCCGGACACGGAGGGTCCCCTCCGCAGCACGCATCACCAGACACAGCAGCTGACCCCTCTGGGAACAGGTGCCCCCAGACAACGGTAACTAGACAAGAGAGAGCTTCTGGGAGGAGCACCCGCATGCTGAGCACCACACGGCACCTGGAGGCCAGCGACTGGGACAGGCTGAGGACTTCAGACACGCCTAATCGATGGCTTGTCAAAGGTGATCACAAGAAGCATATGCCCCCGCGGGTCTCCACAGAGACCGTCCTATCGGCTTGACATGCACCGTCTCCCTCACCCCTGCAGTGACCCCCCCCCCCCCCGAGCCAGCCGTTACTATAACAGCTCATTTTAAAGGTTAGGAAATGGGGGCACGGGGATTGCGTAACTTAGACACGGGATGAGGCAGAACCAGACAGGAACTCAAGCAGTCCGCCTCCAGTCCAGAAACAATCAACATTTGGACACGATGAAAAACAGGAGGGCTGAAACAGAGAGCACCCCGCGTGGGATAAAGAGCACCCCTCGTGGGAGAGGGCACAGAGTCCACTCTGGCGGAGCAGAGCCGCGGCCTGGGAATCTCCACTGATCGCAGATCGGGGAAGTGGAAACCCAAACAAAAGTCGTGAGGTGAGGAGGAGAGAGAGGTCCAACACCCCCACAAGAGAAGTCCCAAGAAAGGGGGGGAGATGGAGGAAAAATTCTTCAAAAGAGGGACGGAAGAGCCCATGTTGCAAGGATTTAGAGGAGACCGAACAGGTTAGGTGAGGAAAACCCACGAGGGACACACTGTAGGGAAATGTAAAAACATCAAAGAAAGGGGGCACCCGGGTGGCTCAGTCGGTTGAGCGCCCCAGTCTTGATCTCAGCGCAGCTCATGTTGTCAGAGTTCGTGAGATTAAGCCCCCTCTGTTGGGGGCCTCAGGACCTACTTGGGATTCTCTCCCTCCCTTTCTTTCTGTCTCTGTCTCTGTCTTTCTCTCTCAAATAAATAAATATTTTTTTTAAAAAGAATATCAAAGAAAGAAGAAACTCTAACAGCATCAAGAGAAAGAGAGCAGATCACTTACCAAGGAAAACACGCAAACTGTCACCAGATTCCTCAACAACAACACAGGTTGCAAGAAGATATCGACTCATATTTTTAAGCGAATGAAGACGTTAGAAAACCTTTGAACCTATCATAATGTGTTCAATCAAACTCTTATTTCCGTGGGGGAGCAAATGTAATATATCCTGCAGCACACAACCCCTTAGAGGATTATGTACAGGAACATCCACCCTGAGACCCTTCTTGGAGGAAAACCAGATTAGAAGAACAAAAACAAGCAAACAACTAAGAAGCTTCCAAGAGAGTTCTGCAACAGGTATGCAACGTAAGATCAATCAAATAACTTAATATAGTCTTTATATAAAAAGAGCAAAGGAAAAGGGGGGGGGATAAACCGTTTCCACTCAGAACTAGAGTCACAAAATTCTTCATAAGTGGACGTGGGACAGGCAAAGGGAAAAGCTGTCGAAAAGATGTAAGAATCCCTGAAGATTCTTGGCATGTTTGACAGGAGACAGAGACATTTAAAATCTGTGAAGACATCAGTGATCTCAGGTTGATCTATAGATTCAATGCAAACCCTATCAAAATCCCAGAAGGCTTTCTTTAAGTAAATAGGTAAGCCGATTCTAAAACCTAGACAGAGGGGCTCCTAGGTGGCTCAGTTGGTTAAGCATCTGACACTTGATTTCGGCTCAGGTCATGATCTCGCTGTTCGTGAGTTCGAGCCCTGTGTCGGGCTCTATGCTGACTGTGCTGAGCCTGTTTGGGGTTCTCTCTCCCTCTCTCTTCCCCTTCCTAGCTCATGCTCTCTCTCTCTCTCTCTGTCAATAAAATTTTTTTTAAAAAAAACTTTAAAATTTGGATGGAAATGTAAAAAATGTAAAGCAATGAAAACAATCTTGAAAAGGAGAGCAAATTTGGAGAACTAGCACCATTTGATTTTAAGACCTACTACAAAGCCACAAGACAGCTGGATATTGGCATAAGGAGAGGCAAATAGATCAATGGACAAAAGAGGGAGGGCCAGAAAAGACGGTCACATGTCCTGTCATATTGCTGGGACAGTAGATAGTCATATGGGAAAAAATGAAGAAACCTGTCATCTCAATCCATATACACATATTAATCATAGATCTAAATGTGGAATTAACCCATAATGTTTTTAGGGAGAAAAAAAACCAGAACAGAACATTTCACAGGGTTGAGGTGGCCATAGACTTCTGGGATAGGACATGGAAGTCCAAAAATAAAAAGAATTCCTTCAACTTCATCAAAATTAAAAATTTCTGCTAATCCAAAGAGATCACTAAAACTATAAATCAATAAATCACAAACTTGGGGAAAACATTGGTAGTGCATGCATCTGATGTGTTTATGTGTTTTTTTTTAAGTTCAACAATCAACCATCTAATTTTTTAAACCGAGCAAGTGAGTTAAACAGGCATGTAACCAAAAAAGACATCCAAATGGCCAATAAGCCCCAAAAAGATGCTGAATATCATTAGTCACCAAGGCGCTGACAATGAAAATCATCACGAGATACCATTTCTTGTCCGCTGAAATGGGTTAAAAAGACTGACAGTATGCCTGTCGCTGAGGGAGTGCCACCGCTTGCCAAATGTGTGTTTCCAGGAGAACTGCAAAATGGCAAACACTTTGAGGGACCGTTTGCCAATTCCTTAAAAAGTTATACATGTGCGTACCCCATGACCCACAGCTCCACTGCTGGGTATTTACTCAGGGGTGATGAAAACATTTGACCATAAAAAAAACAAAAGACCATACAAGAATGTTTATAGCAGCTTTATTCATGATAGCTCACACTGGAAATAGCCACAATATCCATCGAAAGAAGAATGGATTTTTTATGATCACGCTATATTCATATATTCATAGAGTGGAGTGCTATTTTGCAATAAAAAAGGAATAAAACACAGGTAATTTGCAAATAAGAATGATCTCAGAACAATTACAGTGACAATAGAAGTCACACACTAAAGATCTGTGTCCTGTTTAATCCAGAATACGGGCACAGGCAACGGCATCTAAGGGGTCAGAGCACTTCGTGTCTAGGGGATAGAGCACACTGGCTGGAAGGTTCCTGGAGTGCTGCTGATGCGCGCGTTGGAGCTGGCGGTTACAGAGACGTGTGCAGTTACCAGGACTCACCCAACTAAAGACTTAAGCTGATGTATTTTATTGTAAGTTAATTTTGCCTCAATTCAGACATAGTAATAAAAGTTAATAAACATAATTACGGGTTTCTAATTTTGGGAAACCACTATAAGAGTAAAAAAGTAAATAAAATCTACAATTCTAACTCGTAATTTAAACCTGGTCTGTCCAATAAAGAACATGAGAGAAGAATAAAAATTAAACAAGTATACTAAATTGGAAACATGAGTTGAGGGTAGAAAAATCCTAATATAACAGGAATTGCGATCAGTGAAAGTGCATGAAACTCAGGAACAGAGAAACCAAGAATTCCAGATTCGATTGTTAAAAAATTAAAAAATTAATTTTTTCTCCCCAAAAAGAATCAAGAAAAGTTAAGCAGAAGAAAAGTACATCCCAGGGAAAGGTAACGCATAAAAAAAAAAAAAGTTGTAACGATAATTTTAATATTTCACTCAACAAATATTCAGACAATCTTATCTTAAGGGAAAATGAGGGATGTTCTACTAGTAAAAAATGGCATATAACCACCATGAACCTCTATGCCCTTAGAAATATATACTCAACATATGCAAAATGATTGGCAAGTTGAGTCAATAAATAAATAAATAATAGTAACTGGAGATTTTACACCCTCCCTTCACCTGAAAGGGGCAAAAAAATAAGCAGAGATAGGGAGGCTATGCGAATAATGCAATTACTGGGATGCCCGGGTGGCTCACTTGGTTGAGCGTCTGATTCTTGATTTCAGCTCAGGTCATGATCTCATGGTTCCTGGGATCGAGCCCCGTGTCGGGTTCCCCCCTGACAGCACAGAACCTGCTGGGATTCTCTCTCTACTCACTCTCTGCCTTTCCCCCACTTATTCTCTCTCTCTCTCTCTCTCTCTCTCTCTCTCTCTCTCAAAGTAAATAAACATTAAACAAATAATTCAATTAATAAACTCAAGTGATTTTGCCTGTTGTTCCAAGCTTAGCAAAGAGAGGCAGACCACACTTGCTGGGCTGCCTGGTGCCTGACCGTCACCAGCACCTGCCCATCTGAAGTGAGGTGGATATGAAAATTCAGAGTGTTCAAAAACTTTCAGAATAATCTGGTATTGCCGAGACGTCCAATTATGTGATCGTTTCTCTGGTATCTCATTTTATTGAATTTTGCGGCATTAATGGTCTGTGACAGATTGGAAATTAACAAAAACAGAAAAACCTAACAAACCCCCCTGGTCCTTCAGCACAGAATGTTTGAGCAATACGAGTTCTGAGTGAGCAGGGGAAGAGCCACAGACAGGACTTCATGTTAGACCCCGGATGAAGGGTCAGTGTCACCAAACTACGTTCTCCCTACTACAGTGACTAAAACCAGAAACCAATTAGAAAGCACACCCCCCCCCCCAAACTTCCTTTATTTTGAGAATCTCAACATTGCACGTTTTGCTCAAATGAGACTTATAAAGGAAATTATGAAATATGCAAGACTGGGGGCGACGTGGACACATTAAACTCCAAAATGTGTGGACGTATCTAGAACAGTACGTAAAGTAAGATTTATATGTTAAAATGCATTTTCATGAGGCAGGACAGATTGGAAACAAATGATCTAATCAAAGGGAAAATAGGTTGGATTTATGACACAAAATAGGGATTGGTTTTAATGAAAAACACATGGGCCAAGTTAGCAACAGATAACAGATTGAGATAATATATTTGCAATCTATCTAAAACCAACAAGGGACCATACTATCTAGAATATGCAAGAAATGCCTATAAATCAAAAATTAAGAAAGAAAATCACTATAGACAAGGAGACAGAGAACATGGAGAGGCAATTCACAGGGAGAAGAAACCCAAAATGTTGAGAAGACGTAAAAGATGACCAGGTCCATAAGCAGAGGATTGGAAGTTAAGGCAGCAAGATCTCACCTTGTGTCCAGCCAATGGGCCAGTGCCTGAAAGCAGGATCGAGAAGTGTTGGAGGTGAGTAGGAAAAAAGGCAACACCTTGCCCTGAGGCGGCTCCCTGGGAACGCACTGTGTTTTGGGGAGTAGACTGGCACCAGCGGGGTGGTGCCAGGGCATATATACTGTCTGACCAGCAATTCCACTCCCGGGAACAGGGTAGAGAAAACCCAAGTCCTGCGCAGGAGTGTCCCACAGCACCCTGTGTGGTGATAGGGAGCCAGAGGGATTCCCTCTGATGCTCTGGGGAGAGATGAGCAGAATGTCGGCATTACATGCCGTGGAACAGCGAGTCAGAAGCCGCAGACTACGAGAATATTCTGTAATCTGGAGAGATGTGTAGAATGAGGAGGGAAACAGCAACGGATAGAAAGTGATTTATAGCTTCTTTTTTTTAATGTTTCCATCGGAGTTCAAGGGAAGCATCTTTTTTTTTTTTTTTTTTTTTAAATTTTTTTTTTCAACGTTTTTTATTTTTTTATTTTTGGGACAGAGAGAGACAGAGCATGAGGGGAGGGTCAGAGAGAGAGGGAGAGAGGGAGACACAGAATCGGAAACAGGCTCCAGGCTCCGAGCCGTCAGCCCAGAGCCTGACGCGGGGCTCGAACTCACAGACCGCGAGATCGTGGCCTGGCTGAAGTCGGACGCTTAACCGACTGCGCCACCCAGGCGCCCCATCTTTTTTTTTTTTAACGTTTATGTATTTATTTTAAGAGAGAGAGAGAGAGAGAGAGCACAAGTGGGAGAAGGATGTGGGGCACCTGGAAAGCTCAGTTGGTTAAGTGTCCAACTTTGGCTCAGGTCATGATCTTACGGTTCATGAGTTAGAGCCCCTGGTTGGGCTCTGTGCTGACAGCTTGGAGCCTAGAGTATGGTTCCGATTCTGTGTCTCCCTCTCTCTGTGCCCCTCCCCCGCTCATGCTCGCTCTCTCTCTCTCTCTCTCTCTCACTCAAAAATAAATAAACATTACAAAAAAAATGTTTAACAAGTGGGAGAAGAGGCAGAGAGAGAGGGAGAGAGAGAATCCCAAGTAGGCTCCACACCTGTCAGCACGGACCCCAACGCAGGGCTCACTCCCATGAACCGTAAAATCCTGACCGAGCTGAGATCAAGTCAGATGCTAAGCCGGTCCGACTGAGCCACCCAGGCGCCCCAAGATTTATAGCATTTTACCATTAGAATCTTGTTTTAAAAAAACTTACATTAGTCGAATAAATGAAACGCGGTTTATAATTTCAACCAACCACGTGTGGTTCTGGGCTTTGAGTACATTCGCCGTGTCGTGCAACTGTCTCTGCCATCCCCCTCCAGAATCTTTTCATCTCCCCAAAGGAGCTCTACACACATTTAACCCTACCTGCCCATGCCTCTCACCCCACAACCTGGGGACCGCCATGATGCTTTCTGTCTGAATTCGACCATTCTGGGTGTCCCATGGAGGTCTAACCATACAGCATTTATTCTCCTGTGACTGGCCTATTCCACTTAGCCTCGTGTGTTCGGGGTTCCCCCGTGTTGTAGCGTGCCAGGCTTTCCTTACTTTTTCAGGCTGGATAAAACCTGAAGGCGTCGATCACGTTGAGAGATAGTAGATCTATCACGGTGATAGATCACGTTTGGTTTGTCCATTCATCTGTTGACTGGCAGTTGGGTCGTTTCCACCTGTGGGCTATTGTGGGTAATGCTGCGAGGATCGTAGGCCTGCGAACATCTGTCGGGGGCCTTCTTTCAGTTCTTGGGTGTCTCCACCCCAGAAATGGAATGGCTAGATCCTATGGTAATTTACGCGCCCAGAAATAGCTGGCATCCTTCCACTGTGTTCTCCAGGAGCCCCACCACATCGCATGCCACCAGCAATGCAATTAGCAGCACTTTATGACACGGGCACACAAGACAACCAGGCCGACCTTTACAAAGCCACAGGGCAACAGAAGGGCACGCAGCTCGCCCGTTGCAAGGGCGTGTGGGGAGGAGACAGAAGCAGGGAGAGCAGACAGAAGGGGAAATGTGGCAACTGAACAGGGAGACGCTTCCCCAGACAAGCAAAGCGATGCATCAGGGACCAAGACGTTTGGGTACAACCGCCCGCTGCACCTGTCACAGCTCCGAAAGCAGAAGAGGCTCTTTTCTTGTTTCCGAAGCTCGAAGCTCCTCTCCCGGTCTCTGGCAAAGCAAGGCTGGAGGTAACAAATGAACAAATTGCGCTGCTTGGATAACTTTCCATTTCCTCATTAGCACGTCTTGACCTGATGAGATTGGATGGAATCGAGCAGCTGCGGAATATTCCCAGCGACAAGGGGCTCCCCTTCCCCCCCACAGAGCCGCCCCGGGCACGCACAGCTCCTGGGAGGATGCTGCCGGTTCTGGAGACTGCGTTCCATGTGCTCTCCATGGGGGCCCAAGGTCCTGGTTCCACGTGCTCTCCACGGGGGCCCATGGTCCTGGTTCCACGTGCTCTCCACGGGGGCCCATGGTCCTGGTTCCACGTGCTCTCCCCGGGGGCCCAAGGTCCTGGGAGGGCCGTGCTCTGGAGAAGGGCAACGTGCAGCGCTTCTGTGGTCCCGAAAGGAGAAAGAGGCCTCTGGAAAGTATGGGAGATGATCGTTATCTGCTTCTGTTTGGCAATTCCCACGGTGACCAGGCACAGGATCAGGTGACCCAGCAGGGGCGCGCCTTGCCCCAAGTGGGAGGAGCCAACAGCGCCCCATCACGATGTTGAACACAGTCACGGTGTCTGGCCGCCCAGCCTGCCCCTCAAATCCTAAACTGCCCCCTGCTTCATCGAGATACGGCTTTTGGAGGAGACGGGAAAGCATTTACGAGGAGGGCTGGTGAAACTCATAATTTGTTTATGTGGAAATTTTTTCCAGAACGGCGCACTGGGGAAACATCTCCAAAATGAAATAGTAAAGAGGCAAAAACAGCCCGTTTGTCTCTTTTCCTACCACAGATGCACGTCAATCACAAAACGCTGCCATTTATAAGGCCGCCCTGGAGCCACTAGCAGGTGGCCCGGTGCCAGGAGACGGCGAACTCCTGCCGTGCGGCCGCTGTGTCCTCCCTGGTGCACGGGGCTGGCGTGGACATCGTGTGGCCCCACACGTGGCCGGGTGGGCCAGAAGGAGCCCCATTCCACCCCTGCAAGGGGTGAGAGGTGTTCCTGGAGCATCGTGCTGGGCTCTATCGGGGGTTCTGCAAGGCCGCTGGTCCCAGAGAGCAAGGGAGGGACAGTCAGGCAGTCCCCTCTTGGGCGAGAGGGAGAGGGTCCCGTGAGGGGCCTGGCAGGGAAGCATGGGGCCAATGCCACGATTTCCCCTTCTCACACCATTGCTTGCGGGGCATCTGCAGTGACAGACGGCTTCCCAGTGAGTGCAGACCAGGCATCCTGGGGACAGGAGAGGCTAGGAGGGCCCAGCTGGTCAACCGGCCAGATTGGGCCCTGTGCACGGCTCGAAGTGGGTACCTGCCACTGGTTCCAGGCACAGCGGCAAGAGAGAGGAGCATTTGGGCACCCAGCCAGCATGAGAATCCCTGCAGGGTGACCCTGGGCAAGGGGCTGGCTCTCTCCCCAAAGGGACCGGAGCTGGCAAGGTGTTCCTGAACACGATGACACGAGGCCGCAAAGCAAGGAGAATGCACCAGGGACTGAAGTAACTCGACACGGAGCTGCAGCATGTGTAGAAGGAGTCACGTGTCCAGTCCTTGTCTTTCCAGGAGACAAAACAAAACTACCTTGTGAGATGTTTTTAGTGATAGAATGCACTCTTACATGTAGTCAATTTCCATTAATCCAATGTTAAGGACAGTGGGATCTTCCAACTATCAGATTAACCTGTCAATGGAGGATTAAGCAGAAACTATCTTCATATTAATCTTATGGCTGGAAACCTTTCTAAAATGTATTAGTGTTATTTCCTTGCCTCTCTAAGCGGTGAAGTCCTCAACAGAAATGTTTGAGATGGTTCCATGCATTCCTTGCCCATTAAAAGACCTTTAGAGCATCTTCCATACAGGATGTGTCCTGATGGGTGCTGAAGGCACGAACAGAAACATTTCCATTCATGGCACAAAGCTGGAGTTGATTCCTAACGTCACCGACAGTCTCTGCTTTTCAGTGGAAGGATTCACTTCCTTCACAGTTGATGTTGGGTCCCTATGCTGGATTTTATCCCTTTGATTTTACTTGATTACTTATTTTACTTGATTTCCTCTCCTCCCCCCACCCCCCCCACCCCCGCCACCCTGATTTCCTTTCTGGTCTAACACCTTCCCCTTTCCCCTTCCATCAACAACCTGGGAGTCTGTTTGTTTTTGCTCCCCTTATGTTTAACAGTGCTTTCCTCACACTCAATGAAACGCGTGTTTCTTTGCAATATGACAATGAGAAAACCATTTGCCACATCAAGTTATTCTATCTTCCTGCCCCCACCCATGCCCAACTCAGATGAAATGTTAGGTTGACACATTTAGAATGGTTTTACTTCAGCACCACCCGCCCTCCGCCCTAAGATGTTCTCCTCGGGACATAATTACTCCTGGATTTGCTCAGAGGATTTAGTAGATTTTATTTAAGATCGCTTTAAGAATTTCCCTGGATGTATGTCTCTTCTATTTCGAGAAACATAAGTTAGCGTACAGTTACGCTATGTTTCCAAGTAGTATACAATCATCAAGAGAGAAAGAGTGGGGAGGGGAAGAGAGAAAGAGAGATGCCGCTTGGGCTCAGCGTGAAGCAGTTGTGGCCATCTCTGCGTCTCCCACATCTGAGGGTCAGGTGCTCTGTGTGTTCTTTAGAATCTTCGCCAGTATTTGCTCAGACAGACTCCCAGTCTGTGTGTTTTCTAATATACATATCTATCTATAATATCTTTCACCTTGATGGGTCAGTAATAGCTTGGCTGGGTATAGAAATCTTGGTGTGCTGTCCTTGTCCTGAACCCTCTGTAACTGAGTTTGCTCCTGTAAAATGCCGTTTTACGTTTCGTGTTTCACTTGCACTGTTGATACTGGAGAAAACTAATAGCAACCTTGGTCTTTGTTTTGTTAATAACTGGGTATCCGTGCCTGAAAACTTATCAGATGTTTTCTTCCATTGTAGGGATATCTAAGTATATTAGTTGGTTAGCCATTTCAGCCTACCAATGAGGCATCTCCTTAGCTCGGAAATTATCATCTATTACTTGCTTAATTATATTTCCCATATATCCCTTTTCTGCCTCTGGAACACCAGTTACACTATATTAGATCTCTCAGATCCTTCCTGCAATTCTCTGATTTCCCCCTCCCACCGTGTCCTATCTCTTGGTGTATTGGTTCTTCATTTTACAGATCACTAACTTCTGGTGTGACAATGTCTATCTTTGTCTTGCATTTATTTCCTGATTTGGCTGTTTTTTGTTTTGTTTTGGTCTTGTTTAGACCCATGTCCCAAAAAGAAAAAGTCAGGGAAGAGGTATAGCCCTTGCTCTGACTTTTGGCCTGTCCACTGCAATTTCCTTGGCTCAGGGAGGTGGTGGAAATGGAGGAAAAGACAGATTTTCAGGCCTTTTCTTAGAATCTCCACAATAATCACCATGTAAGTTTAAAAGCACAGAGGGTTAAACAAAGTCTGAAAGCAACCAGAAAAGTCCTTTGGAGCCATAGAAGACGCACACACATTATGTAAATCAGAGGTCAAACAGACTACTAGAAACAATGTAGAATGGGGGGTTTCATGTGAGATTTGATTTGCTGCCTTTGTGGGAGCTGCTAAAATATTCTTTGGCATCTGGTGCTGAGAGCAAGGTCCCCCGGGCGGGTGGCTGGATTGAAAGATGGCTGTGCGGAGGGGGAGCAGGTTGGGAAGGACTAAATCTCCTGGAACCTTGAGCAAAGGTGCTTGAACCTACATCCACCCCACCCCCCCCCCCATCCCGGAATCTGTAAAGCCTCCAACCCAGGTTAGTTGTCTTTCTCACAGAACCTGTACCCCCGCTCCCCCCACACCACCCACCGCCAGGCCCCACATCACTTCCTTCAGAGCTCAGGCAGGTCAGAGGCTGGCTAACCCATGCTCTGCCCCTGTGCACAGCACACACCAGGCCGAGTCCTCTAGGGGACATGGCACAAGGGCCGTGCCCAGGGGCCCAGCGGGTGTGGACTCAGCCTCCACTGCCTGAGTCACGTGGGGCATGGTAACAGCACAGAGCGTGGCAGCCCATGACCCATGGCAGCTGCTGACCCGTCTTCCCGCCAGACCGGCCCTCTCCACGTTGTACCAAAAATCATCCTTTTCTTGGGAAGGAAGGCCGCATTTCAGGAGAGACCTGGGTGCAGAGTCACAGAAAAGCCATACCAAAAGTATTTATGAGCCAGAAGTACCTAAGCCCCCGGATTAAACAGCCAGTGTTATGTTGAGTCAGTTGAAGAGCGACCGGGCTCAGTAAGCACCGTGTTGTCAAATCACGCCCGCTGGAAGTAGAGAGAATAGAGGCACTATGATTAGTGTTTACATTAAAACTGGGGGGAGCGCCTTGGGTAAGTCCTTCCCTCTTCGCCCGGGCTTAGGCTAACCCAGACCCAGGCCACACTCACTTGATGGGTTTAAAGGGCTTTACGTGAAGTGCAGCTTATATTGAATTTCTTTGTTTCTTGTTTTGAAGGTCCCTGAAGACATGGTAACTACAAAGCAGGCCCGAATAACAGGAATGTTGGAACAGATGTTATTTGGGCATTTCCACATAATAAAGACTTCTAATAATCCCCGATGCCCAATTATCCCAACAGTCCCACCAAAGTTTTCGCTCAGTGCATGATAAATGCAGACGATATCGACTTGAATAAAACCACAATGATTTAGGACACGGGTGATGCCAATCAAAGGAGACTTGTAAACAACTGACAACCACAGTTTTTAGAACCAAGATTAGCCAATAAGCCAACTTTGTACTTACATAAAACCAATTAGTCAAGGGGCAGTTGCATGACACAGGCAATGCTCTCAGAGGAAAATAATGTTTTCTGCCTTTCTAGATCAAAACCGTGTCCTGATGGTCAACAGTGGCCACTGCCTGACAGCGCACTGTGCTCCCATGCTTTGCCCTAGTTGGAAGGTGGTGCCCTAGGCTCGTGCCCTGGTCTGGGGAAAGATGCCATCTTCCCGTAAGTACTTTTATTTGTTAGGGTAGAGGGAGGTCCAGGGCAATTGCAGAACCGGTCAGAAATGGGAGGCATACCACCTGTTTGCTTTCTTTTGTTTGGTTCTTTTATCGTGAGAGTGCAAACAGCACAGTCTGCGAACGCAGCCTCTGATACTTTCCAGCTTGAAGAGAGTTCTACGTGAAACGGGGAAAGGAAGTCTCTTCACTCTCTCTAGTGCACATCCGACACTTAACTCCACGCTCCGATGATAATATGAGGTGAAGATTAATCAGAAGAATTTGCGAGACCAGGCCAAGCCCAGTTTAAGAGTTCATGCCCAAATGAACTCACATGAAACCCCAATGAGTATTTTCATGCCCAAAGCGCGTAAATACACTGTACACAAATAATACATATCTTAAAGGGAGACGAATACCCTTTGGTGTCAAAAGGCCACGTCTGATGGTGGCCAGCTATCTACCTGGGAGATCTGATCCCTTCTGAGAGAAAGGTAAGAGAATTTAAGAGAGAAGTGAGAAATTCCTAACCCTCCTTTCCAACGCCCCGATAAAAGGAGTGGGCGAGGGGAGGGGAGCGCGTGAAGGACACACTCGGTGCCTCTAGGATCCAGGTGCCGGGAAGGGCTGGGAGGTAACGTGGCTGTAAGGAGTCACAGGCGCAGCTTTGGAGGGGATGGTTGCCCAGGCACCTGTCACACTTCCCAGAGGCGGCTCCCTGGGTCAGGTCAATCCATAGACACAGCCAGGGCCACTCCCTGTGGCCTTCCCCTTCCCCTCTGGATGCTACGGGTGGGTCTCTTGACAAAGGATTAGCAGCCTCCAGAAGCACCCACACACCACCACGTGGGATCATTTAGGGCAGTTGTTCATCAAGAGAGTAAACGTATTCCAAACTCAGCTGCCTTCGTCCACCTCCTGTGACTCGTGGCAGTTGGTGGGGGGCCTCTATCATCTACCATCAAGTTTGGGGCACCTACCTTGAGTAGATTTCTCTTTTCAATTTAAACGTGTTTTTATTTTACATAGAGCATATTTCCAACATACAGAAAATAATTAACCCTCCTGGGCCCACTATCAAAATATAACATAGGTTAACATTTTGCCATATTAGATCCAAATGACTTTTTTTTAAAAGCCTTGGGATGCTTGGGTTCTCAGTTGGCTAAGTGTATGACTCTTGATTTCGGCTCAGGTCACGATCTCACAGTTAATAGGATCAAGCCCCACGTCGGGTTCTGTGCAGACAGAGAGGACCCTGCTTCGGATTCTCTCTCTCGCTGTCTCTCTCTCTCTCCAAATAATAAACTTAAAAAACAAAAAGACATAAAGGCTTGTGAAACCACTCGATCTTAGCCAAAAGGCTGAGAAGCAATGTGAAACTCGTTTTATGGAGCCACACAGGTTTTTGAAACTTCTGTAAGTGAGACGTGTTCCTTTATGTGGCCACCAGCACTCGGAGATGGCAGGGTCACCAAGGACCCACTCTTCCTCTCCATCACTTCCTGGTTTTGACATGAATAGTATTTAAGTGAACACCAGTGACCTCTAGATGTCATCTGGCAATGACACTCTCATTTTGGACAAGTTCACCCTCAAACCCAAACTACAGTTCCAGGAAAAGGAGTCACCCTGGACTAAACATGTCCAACTAAATGTAACATTTCTAAGATCCCAAAAGGCTACTCTGAAGGAAGAAGCTGGGTCTGATAAAAGCCTCATTTTATGCTCAACACAAAATGTCACTGGGAAAAATGATGACAAAATAAAATTTGTTTCCTCTGGCAACCCCACCTTTGGAATCACAAAATGAAAATCGGCCGAGAGACAACCCCAGGTAGAGGGAAGCAGGCTGGTCTGGAAGAGAAACACAGCCCGGCTGCTGTCACCACAGCATGGACACAGCACCTGCCCTTTCCACCTAACAGAGTGTGTCTCAGTTATTAGTACTGGGAAGCAGGGAAGAGATGTGAGGACTCGTGTCCCTCTAATGCCACTTCTGCAAAGGCTTGCTGGCTGTGTCAGCCAGCTGGCAGGGAGGTGGGGGGTAGGGAGTGGGGTGGGGGGGAGGGGCATGATTTAGCCCCCCACTGATTGGACCTTACTATAGATGCTGGCTGAACAGCCCCCCGTGCTCACGCAATATCTACACGTTTGCAAGCTCCAGAAATACTTAGTAAGTTAGTGCAGCTGAAATTTCATTTGCTCTGATTATTGAAGCTACAAATATACACCAATGCACAAAATCTTGAGAGCACAGGAATGTATGTGAATCAGGAATAAACCCTGTTAGCCTCTGACACAGTTCTTTCAGACGCTTCTCTACATCCTTCTTTGGGAACGTGCTTCAGCCCACCCGACGCCCGCTCGCCTACGCCATCTGACCCCTTCACAATCCATCACGACTCCACTTCCATGGTTGCATGAGACTGTATCAAATATTTCATCAAATTAATGCCCTAATTTATGTAACCATTGCTTTACGTTGGTTTATCCTCAGTGTTTCCCTATTATAAATAATACTGCAGTGAACATCTTTGTACAAAATATTGTTGACATCTCTGAGTATTTGCTAGGGATAGATGCCTGTAATAGGTTTATTTATTTTTTTTATTTCCCTATTTACTAATCTATTCAATTAATATTTATTATATGGTGGGTCAGGCGACCTCAGAACCTTCCTGACATAGAATTTTTAAAGGAATAGATAATATAAAATAAGTTTCATGTATTTATGTATATATGCATTTTTAATGCACACCAACAAGCGTAAGATAATTCACAGAAGCTAAAATTAATAAGACAAGGTGACTTCAGAGATATTACCAAGTCTGAGTGCACCTGCTCATCTCTACAGATTTAGAGCCCTCAATTTAATACAACATGTGCAGGGAAAAGAGATAAAGCCTTTGTCACTAGGAGATGGAAAAGCTGATCTGTATCCACATAATAGAACTACAAAAGTTTACACCGGTAATTAGCAGGTGAAAGGAGGTGGAGGGGGGCCTCTCTCCAAAGAGAAAGCAGTAATGGACCACACTTCTCTAAGGCCAGGCTCTAGGCAGATAAACCCACGTCCTTCCTGAGAGTCCGTAACCACAAACCCACGGGTTCAGGGCTCTAACTCATGTCCCATATGTCCCAGTAATCCCACACCCGGAAGTTAGTTTACAATGGCTGTGATACGAC
This sequence comes from Panthera onca, assembly GCF_046562875.1. Lineage (NCBI taxonomy): Eukaryota > Metazoa > Chordata > Mammalia > Carnivora > Felidae > Panthera > Panthera onca. The sequence continues at coordinate 2,599,220 of NC_138339.1, read as the reverse complement.
GCCTGAGAAAGACACGCCATCATCTGTGTGGTGTTCCAGAAGAAAGGCATAAGGAAGTTCAGGGTGATCATGAGAAGGTATCGGACAAATCCGGAAGGAAAGACATTCACAAAGTAACTAACCAGTGTCTTCAAAAGTGCCAAGTCACAGAAAGCAAACACAGAGGACCTGACAGATTTGGGAGGCTAAGGAGACCCAGCAAATGCATGTAACATGTCCTCCTGGCTGGGGTGGTGGAACAGAAATAAGGCATGCATGGGAAACTGGTGAAGTTTGAGTAAGATCTGTAGCCTAATTGAAAGTAAATGTTATAACCAAGTAGGGGCACCCGGGTGGCTCAGTCAGTTGGATCTCCGACTTTGGCTCAGGTCAGGATCTCACAGTTCACAAGTTCGAGCCCTGGGTCAGGCTCTGTGCTGCCAGCTCAGAACCTGGAGCCTGCTTCGAATTCTGTGTCTCCCTCTCTCTCTGCCCCTCCCCTGCTCATGCTCTGTCTCTGTCTCTCTCTCTCAAAAATAAATACAACTTAAAAAACATTAAAAAAAACATACTATGACCGTGTTAATTTCCTGATTTTGAAAACTGCTCTGAGGGTGTAGATGCTAAAATTAAAGGAGGCTGGGCAAAGGGGGCATGAAAATTCTGTATGACTTTACTCAGGTCTAAAATTATTTCAAAATGCAAATGTAAGAGTCATCATAATAAAGTGACCCTGAGTTGCTGGTGCACTCAGGAGCCTGGATGAAGTCATGACGTCTCTCTAGAGAAATGTATCTTAAACAAAAACCTTAATAATATCCACAGAGAAAGTTCTAATGACCATCGGTTGACAACTAAGAAAAAACTCAGGAAGCTCGCAGGGAAACAAGCCAGTATGAGTCAGACACAACAGAAAAGAAAATGAAGCAACTGTCATAATAAGTTTCACGAAGTCCTCAGATGATTAAATCACCAAAATATGTAACAACTTATTTAATAAGAAAAAAAAAGGGCATAAAAGTATGACAAAATAGCAAGCTAGATAACTAGGCAGACTTTAAAGGAAGCATGTGAAAGTAACTATGGGATTATTGTATGTAAATAATTGTAAATTGTATGTAAATAAATCGTATGTATGTAAATAAATTGTAAATTGTAAATATGCAATTATGTAATTATTAAGAGGAGAAAAACCAATGGATATTGAATTTTTATGTATCAGGCAAATATTAGAAACAACTTAAGACAGAGCTGAGCTGGACAATGTATCTAAAGAGAGTATCCAGAATATAACAGAGATAAACAGCAAGATACGAAATTAAAACACAGGTTGGAGACGTGAATTATGGAGTAGGAAGGCCTAATGTACCTCTCTCTGGTACTAGCAGAATAAAATAACAATGAGGAAAAAGCAATATTTGAAGAGATAATGACTGGTCATTTTCCAGAGAAAGTAAAGGACACGAATCTTTATATTAAGAAAACCCAATAAATCCCACACAGTATAAAAAAAATCCACACTTGACACCCTACAGGGACTTTGCAGAACACCAAAGACAAAGAGGAGAGCTTCGATAGAGCCAGAAAAAAAGAAGTAACTCTCAGCCTAAAGTGTAATGCCCCGAAATACTATCTTTCAAGAACGAGGGCAAATAAAGACATTTTCTGACAATCAGATGCTGAGAAGTTTGCCACCAAGTGAAGCCAGAAGATAACCTGCCTATGAAGGAGAGTGGTCCTGGCTGAAAGCTGACTTCTCAAAAATAACAATGGAAACCAGAACACAATGGATTCCCTTCCAAGTGTCGAAAGAGTCTGCTATCCTAAGGTCGACTGCTCAGAACCCCTGTCCTAAAGAGGAGGGCAAAAGAAAGGTGTTTTTCTGACAAATATACAAGGAGAGAGAGTTTACTACTATTGGAAATAAAACTTGAATGGAATATCTGGGGCACAAGCAGAAAAGGAACACAGACAATGGTGAACACGAGGATAGATCAAAGCAAGCAGTGCCTTAATGAAGTGAGAAGAGCAAAGTCTCACATTAGGAAACAAAATACAGAAATAAAATATCAGAATTTAAATGCCAGAATGCGTATGACTCAAGAGGGAAGTAATGAACCCTAAAGAAGTCTAAGTCTCTTACGTTGTTGGAAAGACAAGAAATATGTGTTTAATTTGGAGTTAGTCAAGTTAAAAATTCTTAAATCCCATGGAAACCACTAAAAGTGTTTAACTGAAGTGTATATCTTCCAAACTTGTCAAGGACAAAAATGGAAGGAGAAAAAAAAATAAAGAAAGAAAGGAAAAACTGCTTAAGAATAGAAAGCACACGGCAGAAATAAACCCAGAGTATACAAAATCATTAAAGAAATATGACCCTTTATCTTAAGAAGAGATTGTCAGATTAACTATCATCCAATTCATCAATATGTTCTTAAAAATAGACACCCCAAAAAAACCCAAAAGCATCGAGAAAGTTTGGAAGGAAAACACAAAAAAGAAGGAAATGACCAATGATATTAACATAAAGCAAAATAGATGGTAAGGAGAAAGGCGATATTAGTGGACATTGAAAACATTTAAGTCATCAGGAAGATACATAAATTTTCACCTTCTATGAACTTAATAGTATAGCTCCAAAATAAATTAAGTGAAAGAAAGAAAGAAAGAAAGAAAGAAAGGAAGAAAGAAAGAAGAAAGAATAAAAAGAAGAAAAAATTAAATAAGACAAATTGAAATATCTACCATCATGGTGAGAGATGATAATATGCCTCTCCCAGAAACTGAAGGATCAAACTGAACTGACCCCAAAATTTCAGGATGAATTCAGTGGTGAGCTACAAATTAATAGGCATCATCTATAAAATCTCAGCAAGTAATCAGTGGTGAAGCAAGTCTCATATTTCTAAAGACCCGGAAACTGGATCTAAAGATCCGGAACAACGTCATACAAAGGATAGTTCTGAAGGAGAAAGTCTGCTGTTGAGATTTTTGTTGTCCCAGATCTCAGGATGCAGGATAGAAGTGGACGTGTATGGACCCAGCCGTGGACTTCAGCAGACCTCTGGGTCAGAACAGAGTCCAGCAAGAGCCCTCCACACAAAGTGTAAATTATTGTTTTCTTTTTTTTTTTTTTTTGTTAACTTAAAATTTAATTAGTTAACATAGAGGGAAATACTGGCTTCAGGAGTAGAATTTAGTGATTCATCACTTACATACAACACCCAGTTCTCATCACAAGTGCCCTCCTTAGTACCTGTCACCCACCTAGCCCATCCCCCACCCACCTCCCTCCAGCAAACCATAGTTTGTTCTCTATCAGTAAGAATCTCTTGTGGTTTCTTAAAGTAAATAAAGAAATGGCAATCTAAACAAAAAATGAGCAAAACCTGTGAATCGGCAGTCCACAGAAGAAGAAAAGCAAACAAAAAAACAAGCGAGCACGTGAAACCATACATACTCAACACAAGGGAAGTACCAATGAAACATCAAGGAGAACAATGTATATAACAATTTATCAGATTGGAACAGCCGCCATATCTGCCAATGGCAAGTGTTGGCGATGACAGTGGCACATGGGAAACTCGTGCATGGCTGATTCGGACAGGGCAACCTTCAGCAAAGCTGGCTGGTGCACAACCACCCAGCATGGTCCCGTTCGGACCTAAGTGCTCCAGAGAAACACTCTCATCCTCTTTAAGGCACATGCACAAGAAGGTTCTAGAAGGCTTGCTGGAACAGAAACTGAACAAGCCGCCTGTCAAGTAAAGCAGTATGTGGCTGAGGTTGCCCTGCAGCAGGATTCCTGCAGAGTCGTCCCAGGAGGCTTTTCTTTCCAGGAAGCAACTTTATTCCTGCCGGCACCGCTCAGTTGGGTTCGCACCCAAAGAACTGAGCCCTGGAAGCCACGTGGCATAGTTTTTTATATATTTTCTACTTCTTTGTCTCACATATATGGTAACACACAGCCACGCAGTCTGATTAAGTGGTCTCGCGTTACAAGTTCGTGAGGGATGTTGTCAGGTACGTGTATAGCCAGGCTGCCTTGAGTTTTGGTTTTTTTCTTTCTTTCAGGAGGGGACCCTACCACAGCACCAGCAAGGGACAGGACTGTAAGAGACACAGGGGATCTTAACCACGAAGCTCAAGGGACAAACGGGGATACGGACGAGGTCACAGAGGACATCCGGAACCATCGATGGTGACGTGCTTCTGCGTCTTAAACTGCAGCGTGGGCTCAAAGCTGTTCGCTCTATCCCCGTTCCCCCATACTCTGTTCACTCTTTTGACCATATGCTACATTTCGGTAAATAAGAAGGCCTCCCTTATTATGGGCATGACGCTCAAGGTCATGAAAGCCCTGGCGAAAAAAAGTAAAATGATTACAACACGTGTTTCCTGGCCTTACCACGTAATTGAGTCAGAGAAGCAACTTTCCGCTGAAAGAATTTGAAACCGAATTTTGCGGTAGCAGCTGGGGTGAGAGAGAAGCCCCCACCCCATGCTGGGTCCCGGCACCTGAGTCCCAGGGGACCCCCAGGGAGACAGCTCCCAGCGCGGGCTTACCCGGCGGGGCACACACACAGCCCCGGAGCCATCCCCAGATGGAAGGAAGGCGGAAGGAGTCGGGCTGGAGAAGAGAAGGAGACGTTTTTCCAGGCCTGCAGACCTCCTGACATTTTGTTAGCAGAGATTTCCCCAAGTGGCCTGAGTGGGGTTGATGGCTGCGTTTTCAAAAGTCTCAAGGTTGCATGGGGCAACTATTTATAGGGTGGATGTAACCGGTTTCAGCAAAGCCAGATGAGAGTATTGGTCTAATCTTCTTCCCTGTATTTCCTCCTGTGACCTGAAGCCTACTGGTGGAAATCTATTAAAAGGTTTCCTGATAATAAAAAAGAAAAAAAAAAAAAGTTGACATTTCACTTGGTCGGAATTGAAACCCAGAGCGATAGCCTCCTTTTTTGATGAGTTGGGCCTGACATGGCATTGCCTTCGCGGCCGAGCTGCCCGGACTCTGGCCTTCGTGCCCAGCAGGCCTGGTGAGGGTGTCGGGCATCTCGGGGGACCCCAGAGCCCCAGCCAGCGACATTCCAGGGGGCTCCGGACGAGCCTCCGGGATGCCCAGACTGAGCCCCTGGCACTCATCACTCACGGTGCGTCCCCATCACAGGCTGGGCCCAACCCCAGGCGGGAGCACTGGGGGTGTGGGACGGTGGCTGTGTCCTCACTGCAGAAGGGGATCGAGCTCTGTTCTCGTCCCCGGGAAGCCACTCTCACACCACCCTCCTCGTGCATTTTCATACACACTAGCCGGCGAGGGAGCCGGTCACACGAAACGCACAGGCAGCGATGGCTTTGCAGTTGGGAATCTGCAGGCTGGCCTCCGGAAACAGCACATCCTGGAAACCACCAGGCTTGCCCTGAGGTTGTGCTCTCGCGGTTCTTGATCCTGGACGAGCACTTTATCCGCAACTCGTTTGCTCCTGACACCATCGAGGGTGGGTACCAGGAGCCCGTTTTACAGCTGAGGAAACTGACTCCCGGCAAGCCGAGGTGAGGGGCCCCTCGTCACCCAGGAGGAGGCGGTGGGCCCTGATCACAGCCCCGACTGCGGGCTCCAGACCCGCTCGCCACTCCGTGACCATGCACACGTTCCCCATAATATCATCTCAGTTAAAAGGTCTCACTGCCTTCCGCAAGAATTACTTTCGACTAGCAAAACAAGACTCGTATTAGGGCCTGGTTGTTCCAAACACCACGAGTCTTCTTGAATCAATTCTCCACAACATGCAATTAAAACGAGTGTCATTTATCAACCAGAGTGACGCTGAAACAACTCTTGTCCTGCCAAGATTAACTTGGAAAAAAAACACTGTTATAAAGACTCTTAAGACCATTTCTAAGCTTCTCAAGGTTCCCCAAAAGAGAAAGGAAAATAAAATTAAGAGGGAAAACTAACACTGCTCCCTGGAAGCATTAAAATGCAAAATAATTCTCTTGCCCTCCGCCCCCTCCAAGTGGGATGGTTGTTGACTCTGCCGTTATGTCAACAGACTCGGGTCCAATTAAAAAGCCATCAGCCAACCACCCAGGGAGCGACCAGAGCTCCCCCAGTGTGGGCAGGACCCACAGAGAACCCAGGGCCCCAGGGAGCCACGGGGGGAGCATGGGGGAGAGAGTGTGTGGTTTTTCCAAACGGCCCCGTGTTGGGCTGCATTTCCTGGCAACATCCAATGGGCACTGACACTCATGGGCGCTCAGCCCAGGCGGGGAGCAGGGGTCTCTTTCCATCCAGGGGCAGAACTGTGCATAGAGAAGCCCTCTGGCTGGGAATGCAGGGGGCTCTGGGGCTTGAGGACAGCTGTCTGCCCGTGTGATCTTCAGAGGGACTCTCTCCAAAGCTCCCTCGACAGACACCTTCATGGCATTGCCCAAGTGTGGAAGAAACCACTTTACTCCACTGAACATAGTCCAAATATGGTTCGGATCCTAATACTCCCGAGCAGATTTCCCAGACGCTCACTGTCGGCCAAGCAAGGTGTTAAAACCGTTTACATGCGTCTTCCCAATCCTCAATACCTACAGCGTTCGCTTTCATTTACTATCCCATCTTACAGATTAGGGAACTGAGGCTTAGAGACACCAGGAACTGAGTGGTGGGGCCGGGGCACGCACCCTGAGCCCAGCTGGCTCCATAGCCTTCTCCACCGCCCCGTCCTGAAAACCGCTCAAACACTGGTGAGAGCTGCACCATAGTCATGGGCTTGCGTATATTTTGAAAGTTTTCTGAATTCAAATAGCTGGGTTGTCGTGTCCTACGCCCAGCTGGTTCTTATTTCCCATTCCTCCTCATGAGGAGAACAGACTCACACAGAACCAAGGCAGTGGAGTACTCTCTCAGATCTGGAAACACTTGAAAGTAGGAGATGCCTTGGATCACTTGGCCCTCCCTCTGATAGATTAAGTGATCAGGAGACAGGGCAGTGCCCACTCTGGAAGACACCCCGCAGCTGCTGCAAATAAAATCCCATCTGAAAGGTGTGGGGTACGGTCCCGTGTTCCCCGGAGCTCCTGCCACACGGCTCAGAAAAATGGGGCTGGAGCCAGAAAGGATGGGCACCGTCGGCCTGCAGCTCGGGTCCTGAGGAAAGTGTGTGCACGTGCCTCTCGAAAAAGAACGCAATACCAAACGCTCACGTCACCAAGCTAGTGGGGTCAGACAAAGCCCTATCTGGGGATTAGCTGCTTTCCCTCACACGATATTCGGGAGGCATACTCCGCTCCGTGTTGCGCTCCTCAATATTTGTAAAATACCATTTTTCAGAAGGAACAAAATAAAGAACTTCCAAATGAAAGCCATCCGCTAACTCCATGATGCTCTGGTCCCATCATGAGCCCATTTGCAGTCTGATCATTTGCAGGTATAGATCATGGAATCAGAAGAAAATGCTTCCAATATGGAGACCAGTCAGCTGGGAAAGACGGAGCGAAGAGCTTACTGTGAGCGATCCCCCCCCCCCCCCCACCCAGGAGAAACCCTCATTCAGGGGGAATCTGAAACTTCTGTCCCATTGCAAATAGTGTGACGTCAATAACACTGGTCATTGTCAGAGGTCCGTCCTGCTTTCGGGAGATATTTGTGGGAATGAGCCGAGCCAGACCACAGGAGGATTTGAGCGGATTGGCTGGCAGGATGGAAAGAAGACGGTGGGGGAAGAAAGAAGCAAAGAAGGAAGGATGGGGCGGGGTGGCTCAAACACGATCTTACGATCATCACTAAAAAAGAAGATCATTGGAGGCTATGGAGTCGATGCCTGATGCCTCTGGTTCGCCAGCTTGAGTGATTGTCCTTCATCAAAACGTATATGATCACTAACACTCTCACAACCAAAATAACTCCTGTGTCAAATTCACTTTGCTTATAAAGCATTTGTTGGACGTGAATCACTTGTGACCTATATGTCAAAAGAGATTCAGTCCTGATTTGTATTTCTCTGATGATGAGAGACAATAATGCTGATTCGGAGGGGCCCTTGCACCCCGATATTTATAGCAGCGCTATCGACAAGAGCCAAATTGTGGAAAGAGCCCAAATGTCCATCAACTGATGAATGGGTAAAGAAGATGTGGTACACACGCGTGCACACACACACACACACACACACACACACTGGAATATTACTTGGTGATCAAAAAGAATGAGATCTTGCCATTTGCAACAACATGGATGGAACTAGAGGGTATTATGAGAAGTGATGTAAGTCAGCCAGAAAAAGACAAATATCATGATTTCACTCAGATATGGAATTGGAGAAACAGAACAGATGAACATGGGAGAAATGAAGGAAAAATAAGATAAAAACATAGAGGGAGGCAAACCACAAGAGACTCTTAAATACGGAGAGCAGACGGGGGTTGGTGGAGGGAAGTGGGTAGGGGATGGGCTAGATGGGGGTTGGGCACTGAGGAGGGCACCTGTTGGGATGAGCCCTGGGTGTCCCCTGTAAGTGACGAATCACTGGGTTCTACTCCTGAAGCCAAGACTACACTCTATGTTAGCTAACTTGAATATAAATAAAAACAAATAAATAAATGTGATTAAAAAATGAGATTTGGTTCTGATTTTATCAAAATCTGTCATGAAAAGAGTGAGAAGATATCATACGATGCCCTCATATCTGAGCCCAGGGCAGCCTTCACGGGACTGAGCTGGGTCCTCCTCACCCGGGCGCCTCCTGAAAAGGGGCCGGGTGACAGGCATCTCTCATGCCTCCCTGGGAATGTCCACACTTGATCCCCTCTGTCGTCCCGAATGCGGGCACTCGCTGCTTTCAGCCTCCTGTGCGTTCGGAATGAACCGCAGCCCTGCGAACGCAGCTCCCAACCCAGTAGGCCTTTGCCAAGCCCGGTCTGTCTCGGGCCTTGTTGTAACTGAATCGTGTACCCCCTCAAATTCAGATGTCGAGGCCATAACACCTGGGGTAGCTGTACTTGGAGACGGGCCTCTGAGGATGTGATTAGGGATAAATGGGGTCATGAAGGTGGGGCCTTGATCAATGGGGTTAGTGTCCTTCTAAGAAGTGACACCGGAGAGCTCTCTCTCTCTCTTGCTCCCGCTTCCCATGGGCAACAGGGACAACAGGCCATGTGAGGACACACAGAGTAGACAAGTCAGAACACACACTCTGACCAGAACCTAAATTGGCCAGAACCTGGATTTTGGGCTTCCCAGCCTCCAGAACTGTGATAAATGGAAGTCTCGTTGTTTAAGCAACGTGGTCTGCGGCCTTTTATTTCCGCGGCCCAAGGACACTCCTAAAGGCCTGCGGCCAGAAGAGCTATGTGGGCCCAGGAACGCACGCCGGCCACGTCTGAGAATAAGCCCACAGCAGGCCCGGCGAGGGGGACCCCGCTCCCAGGTTGCCTGTGACCAAACAGCCGGGCTCTCACACACACAGGTGCCGGAAGACAGTCACTGACCCGGCAAGTGGAGCTTCCGGAAGACGATTGTCTGGAAGGGGGCGGGGCCGATCCTGCCGAGAGACAATTACTCTGGCGGTGGGAAAGGGGATGATTTGAGGAGACAGACAGCCATCCCGAGTTATCCAGTGACACGACATCCCGAATTGCGAGGAAGGAGGTGCACGAGGGTCCCCGTCCACGCACGCGAGCCGGCTCCAGCAAGGGGCCGGGACTGGAGAAAGGCAAGCCCGGTGCCCGGGGCACCACAGGTGAGGGCTTGCTTTTCCCAAGGCCAGCCCTGCATGGCCCTGAGGGGGAGGGTCTCCCTAAAGCTGCCAGCCTCTGCCTCGCACACCTGTTCCCTGCTCAGCTGCCTTCAGCTTTGGGAGCCGACTGCTCGAGAGCCAGGATGCTTTTGATTGAGAGCATCCTTGAGAGGTTGCAGAGAGCAGAGAGGGACTGGCTTGCCCACGTGTCCCCTGCCTGGGCTGCAACCGGCTGCTGCACCAGCTCGGAAGGTGAAGGAGCCGCTGGGTGAGCAGAGGACGCCCGGGAGGGGACGTTGCAAATGGAGTCATGGTCAGAAGGAGCACAGAAGGGGCACAGCTTCTGGGCCAGACAAGCATCTACTTCTGAAGACAGGGATGGGATGGAGACGGACGGAAGCCATGCGTTTCCCAGACCACGCCTGGATGGGGGGCTTCTGTCAGGTGGAAAGCATGCTGCTCTTGCCTCCCATATGAATCGCGCCTGCTTCTCACCACAAACCCAAGCGAGTCATCCCGAAGCTCAAAGAAATACACGGGGTCCTGGTGTGACAGCTGCCTGGCCGTGTCAAGCCTGACCGTTACGATCTTTTCGAAACATAAATAGATTTGTTCACTTTCAGATTCAGAGGAAAGAGAGTGCCGAGTGATGATACTCGAGACCCACTGGTGAGCGGGTCCCAGGCCGGTTGCCGGGCACTTAGGCTTTTATGGCTCGTGGCTGGAGGGCCCCCAGCCGCTGCCCAGCTGGCCAGTGGGGGCCGGGCTGGCGACCCGGGGAAACAGTGGCTCCTCGGCCTGCCAAGAGAGGGCAGGACGCACCTGTAGGTTCTCCGATGGGACCGCTCGGCCCTCGGCTCGGGGATGGGGGCTTCTGCAGGGGTGTCTGCCGTCCAACGGCAAAACTTCTCTGCTTGCTGGAAAGCCCCAAGTCAAGCACAGTTAGAATGATCCCCACAGCGGGGCTTGGGCTGAGGTGCCCGCGGGGAGGGAGACATGTTTATAAACGCTGTTTCTTTGTCTTGCTTCCACCCACACCTGCCGACACTGAGCTCATTCTGTCGTTTGACAAGAAAGATGCACGGCCAGCGACCGTTCTGCTTACGAATCCACGGAACAGCAGGGGCCAAGAACAGTCCCGTGGGGGAGATGCCACGGCGTGATGGGGCAAGCCCGCAGTGATGGGAGGCGCACCGCAGGTCCGGGTTCGAATCCTGTCCGGCCGCTCCCTGGACACTTGACCTGTGGAACGTTCCTCGGGCTCTCTGAGCTTCCCCTTTGTCACCCACAAATGGAGGTTATAATCGCCCCTCTGAGCTTGCCTTGAGGCTTAGGTAAGATTACACGTACAAATGCCCATTAAAGCAACTGTCCAATACTAGATGTTAGCTAATTAGTCCTCTCCTTCTTGAAGCAGAGTGCACGGTGGTTAAGAATGAAGCCTTTTCTCATCACATGGGTTGACTACTAGGTCTTGTGCATCGAGTGACCTTGGGGTCCCAGACCTGCGTGGACCTATGTCAGCCTTGGTCCCCCGTCCCCAATTCTCGGTAGAACGTCATGTCCGTTTACTGCTGCGGGAATTGAGTACAAAGATGTATGTAGAAAGCCTAGTCCCGGCCTGGGCTGTCACCAGTATCCCTCCTGAGACAGAAATGTCACCGAAGACGGGGGACTGAGCAGTTCCTGATTTCCCTATTCGGAGTGAACGGAGAATGCGGACCGAGGCGGCAGATTCCAGCACCATGAGAACTCACGGCCACAGCGGACAACTCTGGCTGGGGGTGCTTTGCAGACGGTGGCATGGCCTGCCACGAACAGGGCCGCGAAGAGCCCGGAGGCCAGTAGAGCGCCCGTGTTTCCGGGATCTCCTTTCCCAGCGGCCCCAGCAGGACAGCTCTCCGTGCAATCCGGAGCGAACCACACTCAGCCGGATGAATCTGGATCAAATGCTAATGTTCTTTTCCTAAGGAAATGGTACTTCCTGACGATATTTCGTTCCTGAAAAGGTAGGGCAGCAGACCGGCAGGGCCCAGAAAGGGACACCCAGCTTTAATCCCGCCCTGATTGGCAGCTCCCAAAAGCTCTAAATAATTTAACAAAGACCAAACTTCTAACAGCACAAGAGTGACACACACTGAAGCCACCTTCGAACAGCTGAGGGGGCGCGTGACCGAGCAAGGCCCGCGAGGCCCTGCCCCCTTCCCGGGCACACTCCCCAGCCTTCCCTCCCTCGGACCCTCTTCCCTTTGAAAACAACATCCCTCCGGGTTGTATGGTCTCTCCCACTAGCAGTTTGGTTTATAATATACCATATTCGTGTCGAAAGGAAGCCTGGGGAAGGAAGGTGGGCCGTCCGGGCCTCACGTCGCCCGTCACCTGGGAGGTGCCCGCACTCACCCCTGAGGTAACACTCTGGGGGAGGGGAAAGGACAGGCCACAAAGAATAGACATACAAATAAGCAGCTCGTCTCTGTGTGCAACGAAAACACAAAGAAGCAGGGAGAAATAAATAAATGTTAAAAAAAATTTAAAAAAAAAGGGGGGCGCCTGGGTGGCTCAGTCGGTTAAGCGTCCGACTTCGGCTCAGGTCATGATCTCGCGGTCCGTGGGTTCGAGCCCCGTGTCGGGCTCTGTGCTGACAGCTCAGAGCCTGGAGCCTGTTTCGGATTCTGTGTCTCCCTCTTTCTCTGACCCTCCCCTGTTCATGCTCTCTCTCTGTCTCAAAAATAAATAAATGTTAAAAAAATTTAAAAAAAAACAAAGAAGCAGGGACTGGGGGGGTCATAGGAACAAGCTGGGTGGAAGTCGGTGGCCTGGGTAGACCTCATGGAGGAGGGACCTGAGCTGTGTCGGCCATGCGGGAGAAGGCGCAGGGAGCAGAGAGGAGCACGGTGGCCGGGGGCTCTGGGGCAGGAGGTGAGACGGAGGGCGAGGTGAGGCCGGCATGGGCCACAGTGACAGGCAGTGCCTGTCTGCGGGGGAAACTGGAAACATTTTCTGGATTGGGCCCAACGACTGAAGCAAATTAAACCAGCGACTAAGTTACATATACGTGAAATACCATCGGGACAAAATGGAATACTAGTCAGTCGTTAAAAAGAAAAAAACCCTGCCATGTGTGACAATGTTGATGGAGCTGAGGACATTAGGCTCAGTGAGGTAAGTCAGACAGAGAAGGACAAATTCTGTCTGTTCTCACCTACATGTGGAATCTAAAAGAACAAAACCGAGAGCAAATTCACAGAAATGGAGGTGGCATTTGTGGTCACGGGAGGCCAGGAGGGGGAGGGGAGGAGGAAGGTGACCCTAAGGTACAAACTCCGGTTATAAGACAACAGGTCCCAGGAGGCCACGGGCAACATGATGACTGTAGTTCACGCTGTTGGGTGGCGTATTTGAAAGCCGCTAAGAGAATAAATCCTCACTGGTCTCATCAGAAGGATGGACCATTTTTTAATTTGTTTTTAACACCTGTACGAGGTGACGGATGTTATGCTCACTGAGGTCATCATTTCAGGATATGTGTCGTCACGACATCATGCCACCACCTTTCGCTTACACAGTGCTGTGTGTCAGTTATATCTCAATAAAAGGGGGGAGAGGAGAAAAAATAAGTAACGAGAGATGCACAACGTATGTCGTACCCGGAGGAGGTTGGAGAGTGGCTGGTGCGGGGGTGACGGGTACAGGGAGCTCTGTCACCCGCGGGCTCTCATGCAGGCATCTGAGGGGGCTGACGAGGGAGCAGTCCGCTTACGGGCCCCCCAGGGCCCCCCACAGGAAGGTGCAGAATCACACAGAGCATACTTGAAAGAGTGCACACAGAAGAAGTTTCAAGCTTCCTTGATAATCACTGAGTTCCCAATTCCACGTGGAGTTGGTTCCTAAATCCCAAATTCCCGGGGAGTCACGTGGTAGGAATCCACTGAGACCATCCAAGGTGGCCATTGCAGACTTTTTAAATTGTGCTTGGACTTTATGAGAATACGGTCTGTATATTCACATGAGGGGGAACGAAGTCAACATCGGCAACTGAAACAATGGAAGACAAAGGGGCAGGACCCTGTGTAGTTTATTACCACTTGTGTAAAAGCATTTGCACATGAAGTTGGCCTTTAGAGGCTATGACCTGAAGGCTGCAGAATGAAATGTATTGTTTCTTTATCAGCATGCCCTTCGGACCACGAGGGGCCCAGAGACACTCTCAGAAATCCCACGGGTCTTTTCCTTTACCAGATGTGTTTGACTTCGTGTTTCTGTTTCAGTTATATTTTCTAAAAACCGTAAGGACCTATTTCTTGTGAGCTTTGTTTCATGAATGAACTGGCCTTGACTGTGGCCTCTGCTAATAAGGAAAAGGCGGACTTGGGACCAGTTAAAAACGATTCTTCTGCACGAGGCAAAGTCCACTGCCACAATGGTGGCTAAGAGGATCTTTCTCTGTACTTTGGTGAAGAGAGGGATGGGGTTTGTCACCTTGTAACCCAGAGAAACAGAGCCTTGAAGTGGGAACGTAGCCACGTGGGGAACAGCAACTTAAACCAAACAACAATACTGATGCGACTCATCTAAATATCGCTGACAGTAAAGCTTCCTTTGCACCTGATTCTCAATTTTATGCGCAGAATGTCAGGCGCAGAGGGTTCACAGAGCTTTCTTGGTGCACGTTTTTAAGTAATAGAAATTTAAATAATTCATGTCTACACTAGGGATGGATGAGAAAGTGAATCCCCGTACAGAGAGCCTATGCACTACCCCATTCCAGAAACTGCTCTGTGCGAAATCTCTGCAGACCAGGACACCCAGGGCCCGTCGCCAACTCCTCGGGCCCCCTTCAGGCAGAAAGCAGAGCAAAGCCACCACGTAAAGGGCCAATCTAGGTTACACTGGTGCCGACGCTCAGGTCGTCTGCGTTTCCCAGAAGACACGGGTGGGAGGCTCCTTCCTTTCTCCCTCCACCCCCGCGTCCAGGTCCAGCGTCCAGATGGGGTTGTGGGTACACGAGGTTGTCTCCACCCGGCCAACCTGAAGCGTAGTGTGTGTTCGTGCGTGCTATTTCTCCGTAGTCCCTGACTGCTTTACTCCTTCCCTGAAGGGTCCAAGGGGATGAATAGCGGGAGGCATAAGGCAGAGCACCCCACCAAGAGCGGCTTCGGCGAACAAGGCTTTTCTACATCCTCCTGGAGGGGACGGCTCAGAAGCTCCACGGGGCCTCCCGGTCTCAGGATGGCTGTGGGATCTCAGAGCCCAAGTCCGCACGGCCGACCAGGAGACAGGGGGTTCGCTGGTGGAGACCTCGTTTCTGTTGCCACGCCAAGGACCCTTCCAGAAGAGTCCAGATCGGCTCCCCGGCCCGCTGGCGGCCCGGGGCGCCCTGAGACCAAGGGAGCGGAGCCAGCTACCTGAGCAGGAAGGGCGGGAGGAGGGGTGGCTCGGCCACAAACGAGCCTTTCATTTTCATTTTTAAAACACTGTCACGCTGGCGGGTAATTGTAAGAAACCTAAGAATTGTAGGAAAGTCCAACATTTATGAAAACAAACTAAAGGTTTATGAAAATGTGCTCAGAATATCAGCCCGTTATATGTAATAACAAAAACACTCGTTTGGTGTATCCAATATTGTTTGGACAAGATTCAATTCTATTTTTAGGGGACTTCAATTTCCTTTCCCATAAACTCCATGAAATACAGTATGTGGCATATTTATAGTGACCCTTTTGAAGAGTGTTACACTTTTGGACCCTTTAATAAGTCTAGATGAGATGGTCTCCCCCTCACCTCGCTGAGCAAATAAATAGATGGCCGTGACAATCATCGGAATTAGGCACCGTGTCCCTCTGCCTCCCGTGTCCCCCATTGCATGGCTTCCAGGGCCTAGAACAAAAGCTCTCTCAAGACGGTTCTAAGCAATAAAGACAGTATTTAGGGCCATCTGGTGATTCCATTCAATTTATTTCTTTGACAAGACTTATAAATAAGAAAGCATAATTTCCAGAAGCGATCATTAAATTTACTATGCAAACAACAAGCCACAGCCACCCCCCCTGCACCTTTTCCCTCTAGTGCACATGTGGGGCCTACTTACAGCATGAGCATTTCACAGCCCTCTGCATTTTCAAAGCACTCTGCAAAATTAGCCAATTTACTCTCAGAGAGAGGAAGGTAGGGGTGCCTGCAAGGTGGTGAGGTGAGCTAGTAGGGGCTCTTCCGCATCTGAGGAAAGCCTCGCTGCCCACTCGGCCGCCATTCGCGGCCACACGCTTGTGGTCCCTGGGGGGCGTCTGTCTCACATGAGGCGACCCCTGGAGACACGGCTTCTCGCCAAAGAGCAGAGCACCTTGTCTCCCCACGCTGAAGGAAGAGACAGCAAAGCCACTGCCTCACCCCCAAGGCAGCCCAGAGCCTACCCTCAGTACCATCCACCCCACAAGCACCAAGAGCCCAATGGCCGGCAGCCAACACGGTCCCCACACCCCCCTGGGATCCCCCATCCCTGACCCAGGGCCCCGGTGACTCTCAGGGGATTCCGTTTGCTTCTCTCAATGAACGCCCCCCGGATGTCGACTCGCGTGAGTAAGGTCTCTTGCGTTGGCATAAACTCATCCCGAGGACCCCGAAATCCCTCAAGACGTGGTGGGAATCCTTTGTGATTTCTTCCCGGGGATTGTGATAACGAGAAATGTATTTTTAATTTTTAAACATTTTTTTATGCAAGTATAATTAAAATACAATGTTCGATTAGCTCCGGGTGTACAATACAATGATACAGTAATGCTGTATGTTACTCGGTGTTCATCATGCAAAGCGTGCTCTTTTTCTTTTTTTTAAGTTTATTTTTGAGAGAAAGACAGAGCACGAGCAGGGGAGGCGGCAGAGAGAGAGGGAGCCACAGGCTCCAGGCTCTGAGCTGTCAGCACAGAGCCGGACGCGGGGCTCGAACTCACAGACCGTGAGACCATGACCTGAGCCGAAGACGGATGCTTAACCGACTGAGCTGCCCAGGCGCCACTGAAAAGCGTGTCCTTAACCCCCATCACTTATTTCCCCCACACCCCCCACCCCTTCACTCTGGTACACATCCGTGTCTCTATAGTTAAGAGTCTATTTCTTGGTTTGTCTCTTTTTGTTTGTTTAGTTTCTTAAGTTTCACATATGTGTGTCATCGTATGGTATTTGCCCTTCTCTGACTTATTTCCCTTATCATTATACCTTCCAGATCCATCCATGTTGTTGCAAATGGCAAGACTCCCTTCTGTTTTATGCCCAAGTAACATCCCATTATACAGACACATAAATAATCACATATACACCTTCTTTATCCATTCATCTACTGATGGGCACTTGGGTTTCTGCCGTGTCTTGGCTGTTACAAATAATGCTGCTGTAAAAATAGGGCTGCGAGTATCCTTTGGACCTACTGTTTTCATTTTCAGTAGTGTGACTACCGCATGGTAGGGTAATTCGATTTTTAATTTTGGGGGGATTCTCCGTACTGTTTTCCACCACGGCTGCAACACTTTGCATTCCCACCAACAGCGCATGAAGGGTTTCCCCTTGTGTTTCTGATTTTCGCCTTTCTGACAGGTGTGAGGTGATAGCTCATTGAGGTTTTATTTGTATCTCCCTGATGACGAGCGATGTTGAGCATCTTTTCAAGTGTCTGTCGGCCATCTGTACGTCTTCGTTGGAGGAATGTCTCCTCATGTCCTCTGCCCAGTTTCAATTGGATTATTTGTTTTATTTATTTATTTTTTTTTTGGTGTGGAGTTGCATATACTCTTTATATAGTTTGGATATTAACCCCTTAGAAAAATGCGTGTTGGAAGCATCTTGCCCATCCATGCCACGGAATGCCACTCAGCAATGAAAAGAAAGGAGCCAATGGTACACACAACAACCTAAATGAAGCTCAAGGGATTATTGCTGAGTGAAAAGACAGCCAGGCCGCAATGTTTCCATACTGTGCGAATCCATTTACATAACATTCTTGAGGCGTCACAATTCTGGAAATAGGGAACAGACTGGGGTTTTCCAGGTGTGAAGGAGGGGAGGGGCAGGGGTGAATGGTGAAAGGCAGGGCGTCGTGTGGAATCCTGATGGGGGTGGCCACTGGTTGTGGTGGGGTCTGTGCGTGGATCCTTCCAGCTGGTAAAAGTGCACAGAACTAAACGCACACACAATGAACACGTGCAAAACCGGGAAATCAGGGCGGGACTGGTGGGTTACACCTATGTCGTTATCTAGTGGTGATTCCGTGCTGTGCTCACGCGGGGTGTTTATCACTGTGGGGAAGCGGGTATGAGGGGTCTCTCTGTACTATTTCATGCGGCTGCAGGCCATTCTACGATTTTCTCAAAATAAACTATGAAGCTTCACCTAAACGTGTGTGGCATCCCAGGACCTGGTTTACACCCTGGGCAGCATCCATTCTGCTCTTAACCTTGCTCTTGTGTTCTCACCCCTCTTGGCCAAAGCAGCTTGTGGGTGCCGCCGCACAAATCAGCATCTGCGAGGCCTGTGGAAGGCTGGCCTGGTGGGGCCGGGCAGACGCCCCCCTCCTCCATCCCAAGCGGTGCCACTGCCTTCTGGTTGTCCTCTGGCCAAATCCGAGCCTGCGGAAAGGTGTGTAGAGGCGAGTTCCACGCCGCTGTTAGGTATTGTCTGCATGTCGCTGGGGGAAACATTCCCAGAACACTGAGCCCATGTGACCGCCCTCGTGAGCAGCTGAGGACCTCGGGAGGAGCCGTGAACAACACCGAGAGTGGTTCTTAACGCTGCGGCCAGAATCATCCCATAACGCATAAGTGGGATCAGGCGACATCTCTGACCCAGGGTCCCTAAAAACCCCCATCTTTTCTTCATAAAAACCCAAGCCATGACCATAGCTCCATGACCCCACCCAGGCTACCCCATGGACCACTTCTCTGACCGCCTGCCCCCATCATTCATTGATTCCATACACAGTGGCCTCCTCACTTTTCTCTGGACAGCCCAAGCACACTTCTACCCCAGTGTCTTTGCACATGTTTCTCCCTCTCTAGAAAGCTCGTCCCCTCAATACCTGCCTGCCGGGACAGAGCCAGCTTTTGAGTCACAGAAGCTTATACAGGGTTGAGGCGGGGGGAGGGGATGGGCCTTCTTAAAAAAATGCGCAAAACTGCCAACGGAAAATTAGACGCAAAAGTCGATATTTATTTAGAAGGATCGCATAAAACAAATTACAAATTTTAAAAGTTTGAAGACCACATATATCAGAAAATCCGAAATGATAATGTGTCTTCTTAACCAACTTCCAGACACCCTTCTATCATAGCACCTTCCACATTTGTGTTGTTTCTTCTTATGACAATGATTTACTAACATCATTTTGTACAGAGAGCAGGCTGATGACGGAGGCTGTCTGAGCGAAATTTGCTTTTTATCTTTGATGTCTGGAGTGTGGTCACACAACAAGTCTGTCCTCTACCAACAAAGTCTGGTAAATTCCATTTTGGTCTAGTCCCATTTTTTTTTAAGAAATAGAAAGAAAGAAAAGGGGGTTCCCCACATCGACAGTGGGATGTGCTGCCCAGGCAAGAATAGTCCTGAAAGCAAAGTCTCCTGTTTTGAGCAAACATGGAGGAGACCTGAGTCCCCCCCGCACTGGAAATTGTATAAACGCAGTAACTGAAAGAAGGTTCTGGCACGGTGCACTTCAGACCTGTGTCCCGTGCAGGCACCCACAGACACACCCGCCACAAGCCGGTCCCTCGTCCCCGGAGGCTTCACGCTGGGACCCAGGCAAGGGTTCCCACCAACTGCTATGTAACCGCAATGTTCACAAATCACATAGGAACATTCACTAAACCTACCTAAGGCAGCCCAACCCAACCTCAGCCGAATCAAAAAAGCGTCCGCAGCCCCAAAGCCCCCTTGCCCCAGGGCAGTGCGAGGGGGTGGAGGCGGAGGTGGGGAGGGGATCCAGAAGAGGAGGGTCCCGACCTCAGGACAAGCCTCCATCCTGGGGCACCAGCCCAGCCACACAGAGAGCGCCCACCCAGCTCTCTCTGACACAGAGCAGGTTTTCAGCAGGTGACCCTGGGGACACCTCCCTTCGCTGTCCTCCTGACCTCTTTATCTCCGGGCCTTTGCATTGTCTAACACCCTCTGTATTTTACATGAATGCACTGACTCTCCCACCGCTAGAATATAAGACGCTTCTCCTGTTAGGTTCATGCTCAGTCTCCGGGCCTAGAAGAATCTTGGCTCATGAAGATGGTTGGGTCAATATTTGCTGAATAAATAGATCAATAGCTCCAACGTCCCTAATAATCCCTCCTCTTGGTGGCGTATGCGCATCTGGGATGCACGTCCACACACGAGGGCAGTGTGACTTCGGGAAATTCTACCCAGCTTCTGGGGTCGCCTGCAGCGATGGCTTCGCCCTCCGGCCCTTTCAGGGCCACAGGGAAACAACAAACACAGCACCCGGAAGAACCTGGGGCAGGAGAAGGTCTGAGGGCGTGGAGGTCTCGGGGGGCGCTGGGGGGGGAGGTGAGGGAGCGCCTGCTGTGCACCCCGTTACCTGGTCTGCACCCCCCACGGTCCCCTAAAGGCAACAAGGGGCCGAACCACTTGCCCCGCAGAAAGGAGAGCTGAGGTCCAGAGCTGGCGCCCAGTTCACAAGTAAGAGCGGCTCACGGCAGAGGTGTGGGCGATCCCCACCGTCCGCGGCTCCCATCGGCGGGCGGGCCCCCTGCGAACGGGCCCCCATCTCGGAGAAGGTCTGCGGAAACACGCACGTGAGTCCCTTCTCCCCCGTGCCGCCCTAACCCACAGGATTTCCTTGCGCTCAGGTGTTTTTTGAGACAGTTCTGAAGTCAGAGCGCATCTGGGAAGTCCGGTGATGAATTCCAGAAAAACTGTTATGACGTTGATGGTGCATATTACAGTTGTCAGCACCTTAGAATTAGGGAAATGTGATATTTAATTATCCACTCTTCTACCATATTTCCCCCCAACACTCAGAACCGAGTGTGGGAAAGTGGCTTTTGACGGGGAAGCCAGGGCACAGGGAAGGCTGACCGCCAGGAAAGCTCGGAGTCCGCCCCAACCCCTGGCGCCTTGGAGCGCCCCCCCCCCCACTCCCCATGTGGGGACAGGGCCGCTGCCCCCACAGGTCCAGGCTGCCTCTCCCCACCCTCCCTCTCACCCCTGCTCCCCCTTCTGCCCCTCCTCCGGCTCTGAATCACCAGGGCTCACTGCCCTCAGAACAGGAACCGATGGGACCCTCACTGCCTTCCAGCGCCAGGAACCCAAGAGCTCAGCTGCCCTCGGTCTCGCTTTGCCAAATTCCCTGCAGACTCGCCCCACTTCTACAAAGGCTTATTTCGGCACAGACGGGCTGTCCTCTCGGGGGCTGTCTCACACCACGGTCTCCCCCACCCACTGGGAAGCCGAGGGAACCCCGGACCCCTGCTGCCCGCTGCCAGGAACTGGGAAGGAGTCAGGCTCATCCGCCCCCGGCTGGACCCGAGAGTCTGAGTCCCCGGAGGGGGCTGCGTGGGCCTCTGATCTCCTCAGGACACCCAGGAGAAGGATCCCGATTCCTTGGGAACCTAGGAGGCGGCTCGGGGCGTAAGCGCACCGAGCTCCCAGCACCGCGGGGGATCCCGGGGCCCTCGGAAGCCCCTGCCCCCCACCCAAGTAGACCGCGACCATGCAGGGTGGGCGCCCCGTGCGAGACGTCGGTCTGCATTCTCCCGTGCTGGGAGCCTCACGTGTTACTCCAGAGTGGATTCACTTGCTGAAATGTGCTCGAAGTCACCACAAAAGCGAGAGCCCGCATTTTCAGATCATAAAAGGGCTTCCCACATGTCTTTGATATGTTGCCGCAGGAGGACCTAACGAAAAGCAGGATCGTTTGGGGGCTTTCTTTCCCCCTCGGTCTTAAAAGAGAACGCTTCGTCCAACTTACTCATTTGGTTGTGAATTTTGAAAACCTTCAAACCCAAGAGAAAGTTTTTTCGAATTAGCACCCTGAGCATCAACATACTTTCCCCGGATGTTTACCGGCCGCTCCCAGGGAGTCCCGCTGGCACCTTCCTCCGGGCTCTGCCCGTGTCCTGCCGCCTCTCTGTCCCCTGCGCCCACACTCACACACTCACACGCACTCACGTGCACTCGCACACACATTCTCACATACTCGCACACTCACTCACAGACACACACACTCGCACATTTTACCTGGACCACTTGAAAATAAGCTATAGACGTCACAACCTCCCTGCCTGCGCCCTTCAGCACGATGGTCCCCTGTGTCACCAGCCAATGCCAACAGCACCATCAGCCAAGGGTTTAACTTCATGTCACAGCACTATCTACTGTATGGCTCACAAACTTCCTCAGTTGTCCCCAAAACATCACTTAGAGGTCTTTTCGTCTTCAGTTCAATCCCGACCCAACCAAGGCCCAAGAGCAGAATTCAGAGGCCGTGTGTCCTCATTTTCCCTTCCTCCCCCCGCTCCATTGTTTATTGTCTTGTCCTTCCTGGTCTTGACGTTTTGGAGGAATGTTCACATTCCTATTTGCTTTGTGTTTCTTCACGACTGGACTCAGGTTGAATATTTTAAGCAAGCACAACTGATGGGTGATGTCTTGTACTGCCCACCGCACCTGCCAGAAGGCCCTCGTGTCCTTTGCTCCATTGAGGGTATCATCCGATCTCTTGGTTGAGGTAACACAGCACAGGCACCCATCCACAGGGGAAAGCTTGAACACACCCCACCCGGTACATCCATGTGGCAGAGGGCTGCCCAGACGTACAAAGTAACAAAGAGGCTCGCAATGTCACTGTGAATGATTTCTAGCTACGCCTTAAAGTAAAACGATCAAATAGAAAAAAAGTGTAGACACCATGCCACTTTTCAACATTATTTTAATGTTTATTTATTTTTTGAGAGAGAGAGAGACAGAGCGTGAGCAGGGCAGGGGCAGAGAGAGAGGGAGACACAGAATCCGAAGCAGGCTCCAGGCTCCGAGCCGTCAGCACAGAGCCCGATGCGGGGCTCGAACTCATGAGCTGTGAGATCATGACCTGAGCCATAGTCGGACGCTCAAGTGACTGAGCCCCCCAGGTGCCCCCGAGCATGCTACTTCTTAAACACAAAGGAAGGGAATATAAATGAATGCTACATGTACTTGCCTACTTTTACAAAAAAGACGCGCAAGAAAGACACAACAGAAACTGACTTTGGGTATGTGTTGTAGGAGCTGGATCGGATGGGCTGGAAGATATAACGGGGGGCTAAGGTTTCCTGAAGAACCCTCTGGCATGTGGTTTTAACTTTTGGACACAGAAACACCTTTCACGGTCAGAATAGTAACATTCAACTAAAAATGAATGCTAACATTGAATTCACCAAGAAAAAAAGTATAACTGTGACCCAGTGGCCAGCACAGCCACGAAGTAAAAAGAATGAATTTCAGCCACCTGTGAGCCAGTGGCCGTCTTAGCCAAAACGCAGAGCCCGGCCGTGTGGGAACGGCCGCGTAAGGACAGAGGGTGGGGACAGGAATCCTCTCTCAGGTGTGTTGGCTGGTGTCTGGCAGGACCTTCCCATTTCCTTGTCGGGACGTACCCCACGGAACAGCATTCGGTTTCCTGATTATAAATCGTGCAGGACGTTTCATCTCAGGAAAACTCTGTTGCCTGCGAATCTGGTTAGTGCCAGACTGGGACCCGACTGGTCCTGGAGGACAGCCGGACCAGCGTGGTGGCCGTGCCGCCCCCGTGGACAGCAAGCCGCCCTGCTTCTAGCTCGGGGTCCAGGTGGGGGTGGGGGTGCTGGAGGAGCCCGGGCGGCTGGGGGCTCCAAGCCGGCCTGGCGCTCCGCGTCCTGTAACAACTATGCAGCCACAAGGCGGCCAAGTGCCCCGGGAACACCATTTCATCTCAACAGATGTGGTTTAGAGGCAAATAAGTGGCACCCACTGAGAATGGTAATGGACTTATTTCCTGGGCTCTAAATCTTGACATAGCGTTTACTATCTGGATTCAGATGAAGGCCATGAAAAATGGACAAACTCAGACATCTCTGTTAGGCCATAAAAGGCACGTGTTGAATAGCTTTTCGATACTTCCCATGTCCCTCTCCCCACGAGGAGAATTAAGCGGGGCCCTGATGGCGGGCGAAGGGGGGCTGGTTGCCGTTATCACGGAGTTCTGCCCGGGATTTAACGAAGAGTGAGATGTAGTCGCACGACGCGCGGAACCCCCGGCGGTCTCATCATTATGGGCCCTATTTCTCAGTGGGTTGTGTGCGTCTCCTCGCACGTGTGATGCGATGGAAAAAATGTGATTTCAGACTCCAGCACTCCCGGGGGCTGTTTTCAGGGCTGGCACATCCTCCAGGAGAGCGAGGCCTCGAGGGATATGCTGCAGCGTTCCCGTCCTCAGTTTCGTCACCTGTAAATGGGTTATTCTCATATTTGCCCCCTGGGGTTCCTGGGGATGAAGGAGGTGATAAAAATGGGGGTCTGGGAGTGCGCTCCACCTATCCGCTCCCCCCCCCACCCCGTGTCCTAAGCTGCCCCTCTTACAAAGTCAGGAAGCCAGGGAACAGGGACAAAACAGGGATAATGATTTCTGAAGTGCAATTTATCAAACCATAAAAGCAACCCGTAGGACCGCCTCTGAGTCTACGTTCATAAAAGGAATCTCACACACGATACGGGCTCCCCGCGTAAAACTCCTTTCTCCTTCCAACTTGGTCTTTCTGTCATATTTTTCCCAGGGTAAGTTCTAACCAGTGCCATAGGCTAAGTTAACCAGGATGTTCTAATGGTGGTGCCGAGGAAGCCCGTCTGGGGAGCTCCAGGTTTGGTATTTTATAGTTCTGAAAAGCTACAGGGGGATTACCTCTTTATCGGAAGTGAAATACGGGCACCTAAGCTTAATGATCGGGAAGAGCAAAGTTCAGTCGGTGGCTTTGTCATCTAAACCTGAGCCCACGATGAAAGCGCCCAGAGGCCTTCCCTCTGCCAGCATCTCGTCTCATATCACCTACTGCAGGACACCTCAGTGCATTTGTGGGCTCATAAGGTGACTGCCTCTCACTCCCCATTTCCCAGCCATCGCCACGATCGACGTTACAAGATCTTGTGGGCGGAGAAAAGCGGTGTCTAGGACAGAAACGCTCACTCTAAGATTACACGTTTCAAGATACCTTCATTTAAAGGGAATGTGGTCGAACATCAGGGTCTGCGATCGCTTCGGATGCTTGACACTGACAAAGAAATGTGGGGTGAGGGTTCCAGAGAGTTCTAGAGGGTTCCAGAGGGTTCCAGATGGAAACGTTCGCGTGTTTAGTCTCTCCAGGGAATTCTTTGGACCGCCAACACTTCCTCGTCCTCCTGAACAGAGTCATGTCAGGGGCAAATATTCCCCAGAAGAAATAGTGGGAAAACAGCAGCAACTACTTTGCCAGGTATGTTAGTAAAAACTCAACGAGAACGTACGGGGACAATAGTAGCCACGGAAGGTCTTACTACTGCCTTTTCAAGCATGTTCCAAATACCGAAATGCCGAATTCTATTGTCGCCACAAGTCCTGGCACGGGGACTGCCATATGTTTACCTTTTTTATGTTTATTTTTTTAAGGAGGTTCTATGCCCAACGTGGGGCTTGAACCCATGACCCCAAGATCCAGAGTCCCATGCTCCACCGACTGAGCCAACCAGACACCCCTTAGGGGTTGCCATATATAAAGCAAAATGATGGCAATAAAAAACACTTCACCTATTGGATGGTTTACTTGCTAAAAAGGTTGGATTTACAATTTACATGCTAAGGCTAGTTAAGGAGTGAGGCTGGAGTCAAGACAAGCACACAGTGTTTTGAAGTCTACCCGCACAAACAGCTACCCGGGAATCGTGTTAGGCACACAAGAATGCATGGGCACATCCGGAACGCAGCACGGATCAGGCCCGGAGGGAGCTGAGTGGCCGGCCTGACCCCAGGGACCTCAGGGGACACAGTGGCACTGAGACGGGATGGACAGTGCAGTCTGCTCAGACACCGTGTCACCATCGTGGGGACACGGTGAGGGCCACACAAGCGTGTCCCTGCCAGTTTCCAGCTGTATGACTCCGGGAAGCTCCTCAGCCCCAGCCCCTCAGTCTGAGCATCTCTAAGACGGGTTCATGCCACCCACAGAGTTTTTGTAAGTAGTCAACTTCACCTTGTCCACAATGGGCTGGGCAGGATGCCAGGAGCATGGACTCCCTTCCTGGATGATGGCCCCTGGAGTAGGTATCTAGGGACATCTCGGTCTTCGACCAAATGGTCATCCTGGACGCCCTCTTCTGTGCAGCGCAGCCGAATGCCCACGCGGACTGCTTCGTTACTGGGACTGAAGGGTTTCCATGTGCCTCCCAAGCACAGAGGATCTGTAAGAAACAATGAGCAGAGAACCCACCGTGTTCCAGCAGCATAGGAGGATTCAGGGTCCTATCCCCCGCCCCCGATGTTCCATTGTAAGACATCACCTGTGCAGAGGCAAAAGGTGTTTTTTGCACCTCGCCCACATAGATTTCCAAGTGCAAA
This sequence comes from Panthera onca, assembly GCF_046562875.1. Classification (NCBI taxonomy): domain Eukaryota; kingdom Metazoa; phylum Chordata; class Mammalia; order Carnivora; family Felidae; genus Panthera; species Panthera onca. The sequence continues at coordinate 2,572,925 of NC_138339.1, read as the reverse complement.
AGAGTATCTGGTGGGTCAAGTTCACCATTCCTGACTGCCAAGAATGGAAAGCAGGGCAGGCTCTCACGAGCTGGGAGCCTCCGAGATGGCTATAATGATTTATATTTAGGCGTAACCCCAACTAAAAGCACAGAGCCGAGAATACAACCATGGTTTCTTCTGGAAAACAGTGGGGAAAAACAGCATGGCTGGTTGCATCCTCCAGGCACAGAACAACCACCTCCGATCCATCCGTCCAAGCAGTCAGGAAGGAGGAGTATTGTTACCACGCAGAGTTGTACCAAACACAAAGTTTCCATGTACACGGAGGGGAGGAAATCTCATGGAAAGTTCAACCATTCCAAAAATGAAGCTCGTAAAATATTTTTGAGCAAATGACTCTGCTTTTAACAGTTATTTACTGGATTTTATAGCTCAATGTTAACCCAAGTCATAAAATTATAATGACTTAGACTGTGCAAAAGTAGCAATGCTTTTCAATTTTCATTCCCAGAATAGCAATGCATGGCTTTAATGTTTAGTTGGGGTTACTTGGATGTCCCCAAAAATGTGTTACGCATTGCTGTAGAAATTAGAATTAATTCAACAGAAAAATAAAAGACATTACTTCTCTCCCCTCCTTCCCACCTTCAACCCAACAACATGGCCCTTTGTCCTGCTGTCCCCCATGTGCCAGCCCAGCTAATGAGGCTGACACCAGGCAGGAGGCAGGAGCAAACTTTAATGACTTTCTCCTGGACTTGCCTGACATCCAAGGCAGCCATTTGCGTGATAGATCTTCTCCAAAGGGAAAACTTTGCTTTTGCTAACTTCCTAGCAGAATTGACTCGTTACTGCTCAAAGCGACAAAAGATAAGTGTGCCCTCAAGACAAGGCAGCATCAGATCCTGAAAGATGGAAAGGGTGGAAAATGCCCCAGAGGATTGCAAGTCTGTGTCTCACCTGCAAGGAAGGAGGAAGCGCTCGTCGCTGGGCACCCAGGGAGCCATCCCAGCTCCAGGTAAAGGCAGGAAGGGCTTGGGCAGTCCAGCTGGATGTCCCCACACCAACAGAAGGACACAGCCCTCCACTGTCCCTGCCTGTTACCCCTGGACCCCAGCCACTGCCATTCCTTCTAATTCCTCCCTCAGCTCCGTCGGGAGTGTCCGTGGGGTTTCTGAGCCGCGCGAGCCATTTGCCGGGAGCTCCAGTCCTCACGTGTGGGGACAGCTTCACCCCGAAGTCACATGGCGCAGCCTTGCTTCTCTGGCCCTGTGATGGAGTGGGTATTGCCACATGCCTGACTCTGCTGAGGAATCAGGTCAACGGGAACTAAACTCCGATTACAGCTGAGCGTCTCCTGACAGCCACCTGTCACGAGCCAGGGTGGTAGAACTACACTGTGTGGGGGGCGGGGGGTACCCGGGCTAGCCCTTGATTCTCGGACCCCTGCAGGGGTCAGAGGGGAGAGGAGAGAACAAAGGAACCCACACGACTGGAAGAGATTCCCCACTACCCCTGAGGACAAGCTCATCAACCCCCTTAGAATTCCAAACCTTGTGGCCGGAGACGGGAAACCGTCAAGAGAGGTGCTGACCATTCGCCAGACTGCTGAATGGTCCTCATCTGTACGACTTCTCCCTCCGAGGGAACAGAAAAACGCAGAACGGAACCAACATTTGTGAAGCACCTACTATGCCCCAGAGGCTGTGCGAGGAGCTGCCCACGGCTCATCCCCTCATCGTCCCGTTGGGCACTCAGGTGGGTAGAGGCTCCTGACACCAAAGGCTCGGCGTCTTTCCCGAGGTCAGGCTGCTAGAGGGGGCAGCAGCGACTGCCACCCACATCCGTCTGCCTCGGGGTCCTTCTGCGCCACGGCAAGAGCGCCCCAGAGGAGGAGCACCTCTTCCTGACACACGTAAGCTGGGCTTGCTGCTGCTCGCCCCCGGTCCTCACGTGGGGAACAGGGGGCGGAGGGCAAGCGCCGTCTAAAGATTAAGCCCCATCTCTGCCCTGAGACCCCTGTGTACCTGAGAGAGTACACGGAGGGGTAAGTCAACCCATGGCCATCTGTTCCGTTTCCTCGGGCCCCGGAAGAAATGGCGCGTCCAGGGCACTCCCTCGCCGCTGCTGGGGAACGTCACAAAGAGCATCTTCGTGCACTGCAAAGAGCTGAGGCCGACCATGGAAAAAGCCTTTGCTAAGAGAAATAATCCCCACTTACATCCTTGCCTTGTACAAAGCATCTTTTATCACGAAACAGCCGGATATGAGATGCATTTTCTGGGTCGAGAGCTCCGCGAGCTCCCACTTACGAACTAAAAGCTGCAGGAAAGCTTCCACACTTCTGGAAACAGTACCCACCTGGGCACCCCTTCTGGGCGAGGGGGCGAAACAGAGCTGAGGCCCTTGGGGGGGGCGGGGGGCATCCCGGGAGAGGAACGTGGCAGCGAAGGTCTCTGCCAGCCCCCGCCCCCGGCCTCCCCTGCCCAGCCGGCCCTCTGGAGCCCAATGCCCAAGCTGTTTTCCTGTGATGAGGAAGGGGGTGCAGGCAGCCTACCCCTGACAGGTCCACGCAGCCTTCTCCAGGGTCCCTCCATCGAGGCTGGGGAGCCCATGTCCTGGGCTTGCACTGGGGACACTGATCCGTGTCGTCCTCCGCGGGGATGCTGACCTCTGACCTCTGTCCTCCAGAGGCACACGCAGCACTCGGGGGCTTGATGTCACGGCCCCTGACAGAAATCGCGTCCAAAACGGGGACTCCAAAGGCAGGGTGGAGATTTCCAAATGCTCCAGGCCAGCGGCACGGTTTCTACTCATTTCTGGACTCTAGGTACTCCACCAGCTTTCCAGCTCACATGACCGCTGCTGGAGAACGAGGGGCAAAGACAGAGACGGGGCCACTCCAGCAACGCCAGGGGGCCCGGGACAGCCCCGCCGCTCCAGCCCGTCCCTACAGACGGGGTCAGGAGGAAGACCCGGGCTCAGCCACCGGGCCCTCCTGGTCCATGCAGGACGGTGGACACGCGCCTCCCTGCTGCCCGCTTTGCTTCCCGGTGTGGCGGGGGCTGACTGCTGGGGAGGACCCTGACCTCGAGGGGCGGCAGGGCCTCCATCATCACGTGACCGACCGGAGCCCGGACCCGCGGGCACGAGGGGGGACTGCCGGATGCCCCTCCAAGGGCTCTGACCGACCGCACACAAGTGCAGGGGTGGGCCCGCGGGGGGGGGGGGGGGGGCGCAGGGGGAGAGAGGGCGGTGCCCAGGTGGTTTCCACCAAAGTGTTTCTCAGAGTCAAAGGCGCCCCCCGCCCCGGTTTCAGCTTGGGCCACATGAGGAGGGGGTGACTCTGCACCCAGATCACAGGCAGCCCAGCCATTCGGTGCAAGATGTTACCGCTTAAAAGCAACACTCTGAAGGGCAGTTTAGCTAAATCCCTTCATCGTGGACTGTAATCCCCTCGCGACAGCGACATGTGCTCTTGGGGCCTCCACCAAGAAGACACTCCCAGGGTCCTCACTCCACAAGACTCAAGAAGTCTACACCCAGCAAGGCTCAACCTCCATCGCCTCCCTCCACTGCCCCCCAAGAATGCCCCTCCCCCCACAGCTCCCATAAGAGCTCCCCTCCCCCACGCCCCCCCCCCTCGGGCCCACGCAACCAAGTGCTTTCCCGTTTCCCCGCTCCCAGCTCCACAGGCCTCGGGTCAGAGCTGAGTGCTCCCCGGATGGTGCTCTGCACACACGTCACTTTCCAGGTGCTCCTGGGTGTCAGGAGTACTAACTCATTCTCCTTCCAGCTTCTCCCTTCGTGGGTTGTTGAAAGCGGGGGGTGAGTTTAGGAGCTGGCTGCCTCCCAAGAAGCCCCTTTTCCAGCAGCAGGGCAAGCGTCCTCCCCCAGGACGTCCTGGGGCAGCAGGGGTGAGGCCCAGGGACACAGGTCCAGTGAACCGTGACTGAGTGGCGGCAGGGACAGGACCGTCCTCCCGGCTCAGGTCAGGTCTCGAGGCTCGCTCCCCTCGGCACGATGGGGCAGACGGCCCTTCCCAGCCCCTCGCGCTGGGGCAGAGTCAGCGGGCAGGCTTGTACCAGGCCCGGGGCCAGTGAGGATGGCACGGGGTGCCGCCACGCTCCGGGGTGCGTAGTGGGACTGGCCTCCTGTCCGGAAGCTTCTGCCCGAACCCCAGAGTTGCAAACTTGAGGAAAATGTGTCTTCACACTTAAAGAGGGCCTGGAGGCTGAAGACTTATTCCCAGAACTTTGCCAGTGCACTGGGTTGAGTAGTGTCCCCCAAAATGTTAAGCACAAGCCCCAACTCCCCAGAACCTATAAATGTGACCTCTTTGGGAAAAGGGTCTTTGCAAATATGATAGTTAAAAGTCTCTGAATGAGACCATCCTGGGCTGAGGCTGGGCTCTATATCCCATGACAGGTGTCCTTACATGAGGGAGTCACAGAGAGATTTGAGCCTCAGACACACAGGGAAGGAGGCCAGGTGAGGACCGAGGCAGGGACCGGGGTGACGCGGCCACAAACTGAGAACCCCCTGGAGCCACCCTGAGCTGAAAGAGGTGGGAAGCACAGTCTTATGACACCTTAACTTTGGACTTCTGGCCTCCAGACCTGTGAGCACGTAAATGTCTGTGGCTGTAAGTTGCACTGGTGAGTGAATGAGTACGAAAGCCCAGGAGATGGACCGATGAGAGGAACAGTAATCCTTATGGAATCAAAATTTGTAAAATACTTTATTTGTCCCAATTAAGCAAAGGAGAATCGATAAACCAATAACTGGAGGTCCAAATGGTGACGGGTTACAATTGTTCGTGCCCGTGGTGGGGCAACTCTAGACGCCATAAGACCTCCGGACCTGTTTCACAATCCAAATATCCATGGCAGGATCTTGACTGCAGGAAGCCAGAAGGTGTTAACCTAAGGATGTGGTTTCCCCCATCATAGCCCTTGTGAGAGGACCATCTGAGACATCCGTGAATGTCTTTATAAGGAGCTTCCACAGTAATTTCAAGAAATCGGTGTGATGTGCTGCTTGCCGATTATACTAAAATTCTGTAATACAAATTAGACCAGGCTCCGATGTCTTTGAAATGCACTGTGTTAAAAATGGTAGGTACAGGTTAAAAGATACAGATTCGAACACCAGGATTTACATGAAATTATCACACAGACTTTGATAGAGTCCTGGACTGATTCAAAAGAGCAAGTTTCATATGAAGCTGTCTCGTTCTCTTTGAAACGGCCTTGATCGCCGCATAGTCATCTATTAATTATATTACAGATAAGGTAAATAAAAGTGTTGCAATATGGAGATCACAGCCTTCTTTCTTCTTGTGGAGACGAAAGGTATGGTCTCCTGTGAAGTCTGCGGGCAGCGAGGGAGGATAAAGGTATCCTATAACTGAGAGACTGTATTTATTTTGACACGTGACGGAAAGATCTGAAGTTCAATAGCTGAGGGCAGAACTGGAAGGGGGCAGCACAGACGTGGCACGGGGGAAGGGGGGCCAGCGAGGGTGCGGATTTGAGGCCGGAGAACACGGTGAGGGAAACCTTGGGTTTCGAATACTTTTATCACTGCTGTCATTGTCGATGTTTGAATAGACTGTACTTTGTAGAGCAGATTTAGGTACACGGCAAGACTGAGAGGGAGCGCAGAGAGCTCCCATATACCCCGCCACACACACGCACTGCATCCCCGCCATCAACACCCGACCCCAGAGCAGTGCACCTGTCACCATCAACGCACCTTCCTGGACAAGTCACTGTCACCCAAAGTCCATACTTTACATTAGGTCTTTTTGTAATTTTTTTTAAAGTTTATTTATTTATTTTGGGTAAAAGACAGAGAGGGAGCAGGGGGAAGGGCAGAGAGAGAGGGAGAGAGAGAATCCCAAGCAAGAATCCCCCCGACATGGGGCTCCAACTCACGAACTGTGAGACCATGACCTGAGCCAAAATCAAGAGTCAGACGCTTAACCGACTAAGCCACCCAGGCACCCCTACAGTATGTCTTTTAAAATGATTAGAGTGGGAGAGAGCCAAAGCATAAGAGACTCTTAAAAACTGAGAACAGACTGAGGGTTGATGGGGGGTGGGAGGGAGGGGAGGGTGGGGGATGGGTATTGAGGAGGGCACCTTTTGGGATGAGCACTGGGTGTTGTATGGAAACCAATGTGACAATAAATTTCATATATTGAAAAAAATTAAAATAAAATAAAATAAAATAAAATAAAATAAAATAAAATAAAATAAAAATAAAATTATTTTCATCATACAAACCATGCCATATGTCCTAAACTGTGACAGAGTGCTGTCCATCCGTGTGTGTGTGTGTTCTGGGCAAACGTGAGATCCACCCCAGGGACCCCGTCACTCACACTGGCACGTTCCGTGGCCTTGATACTGAAGTTTTTCCATGGTGAAGGTGATTCAGAATATCTGTTCTCAAATTTTAGAGGGGAGAAATCCATCCCCTTATCCACGGGGCAATATTCTAGAGTCTCCACAGTCACTTACCAGTGTGGTTCAGTAAAGCCACATTTGTCTTTTGGGGAAAGGGGAAGAGGGAAGGATGAATCCCAACAAATGAGTCCTTTGTCCTTCGCCATATCGCGCACCTCGGAGTGTGGTTCGTAACAGGGTTTAAACAAGTATTTGTCGAGTGAGTGGGTCCCATGTTGTGTGTTGCCTTTTTTTGCTCTTGTTGCCACACCCCTATTACACCATAATGTCGGTGCATTTGCCTCTACTCTCCACGTTCCCGATGCTACAGGCATACTTTACTAACCTTGTAGCTCTGCCTTTACTGTAAGCATCTGAGACCATTTCTAGAATAGATGGGAAATAAGGAAATAAACTCACTAGAGCAAATGCATGCTTTGGATATCTCCATTAGGCTTAATGTATTGCATACAGGTAGAAGTCAAGTTCATAGCCTTATTTTTCACTGTGACTGATTGTTTTTTGATTGCTTCAACTTGACGCACCTCAAAGAGCTTCTCAGAAAATACCACCCGCTTTAGGCTCTAAAAGGTTCTGAATGAATCATCTCCGTCCCCAGGTTTTCCTGTGATTCGTGCACACATCCATCCTGAGGAGATGTCTGAACGTTCCAGATGCCAGAGATGAAACCTGCACCAGATGGTCATGGTCTCGGCCCAGAGGATGGGGCCTTGGTCTCCCTGGGAAAGGGGGAGCAAGGTAAAAGTCCCGGGGAGCTAGCAGCTGTGAATCTATATAAACGTGTTTTGAGAGTCAACCCGAAAATATTTCTAAAAAATAAACTTCATCAGAAACTCAGAGCCACTTTTTGGCACATTGTTGAGAAAGAAGTAATTACTTCCGGGTAAAGGCTTTTTTTAAACAATATCTTAGAAACCATCCGAATGAAGATGGAAATTACAACAAAGGAAGAGTAAGACACGGCCGTGGCCTGAGGGTCTGAGAATACAGAGGTCTTGGCGGTAGAGCCCTAGGCGTCTAAAGAAGGCTGGTTGACGTCTGAGCTCCTCACATCAGGCCCCACGTTGTGATGCTAGCACAGCTGGGGAAGAGCGGGGGTGGGGGGTGTTCACGTGTGGCTTCTGTCTATAAGATGACGTGTCCACTTGTGCAGGTAGCCTCTGGAATTCGGAGATGTGTACCTGCAGAGCGGCCACAAGGAGCAGAAGAAGAGAAGGCCTAGTCCCTTGAGTCTCCATCAGGTCCCCCCAAAAATGTCCCAAATAAAACTAACTAAATAAAATCTCTCGCCACGGAAACAGTTTCGAGACACAACCCCAGTCCAATTTCTCACCATAATGCCGCCCCTGGGCCCCAGCATGAAAACTCCAGAACGATCGGAGACTGACATCCCACTGTTTCATAGGAGCGAGGGGTCACATAGCCCAGGACAGCATGACAGAACTCTGGCCACACCCTGCTGTCAACACCGCCACACGGGCTCTGACTGACCTACCCACTAAACCGTCGTCTACGTTCCATTCGAAACCACTTTTCAGCTACAGCTTTTCACGTTATTTGTGTTTTGCTGATGCCACGACCGTAAGGATAAACAGCAACCACGACCCATTTGTAGCTATGGAGAACCCAATCTCATAAAACCTGGCTTAGCTAGCTGATTAATCACGATCTCTGCATCCGGTAGGGGGAAAAATTAAATAAACTCTGTTGGCAGAAGTGGACACAACAGCATAGGAAGCTTTGTAATCTTAAAATGGCCGCTATCAACGCAATGACGGCATTTTGGGTGGAAGAATCAATTTTTTTCCCTTCCCTCCCGTTAACCTCTCGAACCATCTCCTTCGGTTCCCTGGGCTCAGATGACATAACTCACCATGAAAGCTGGACAGAAGCGGCCCTGGGTGTGGCCACAGGAAACGCAAACCCATTTCATTAGCAAAGGCCGCTTTACCCCCATGACCAAATCACCCTTTTCAATTCCACTGGTTAGTCCTCAAAATTCCCCAGGAAAAGAGGCACGTTGTTTCCATTCATAATGCAAGAAGGCATGAGTGCCAGTTGGGCGTTTCTGGAGAAGAGGCTTGTGGCTCTGAGATAACACAAACTCAAGGGCGCAGGGTGGCGAAGGAGGCTGGTCTGTCCCAGGGAAGTGAGCCTGTAGCAGCCACAGGTGGTCGTGGAACAGAAAGCATTTTTCTTCTCCTGATACCGACGGGCATGGAGGCTGCGTGCTCAGCGTGGCAGTGACGTGATGGCTTTGGTGCCAACAGCGTGGGGTCCCCAGTGGAGGCAGAGATGCGTTGCTCAGGCGGCTGGTGAGGAACAGAGGACCTCTCCCTGGCCCCTGAGTGCTGTCCACAGGAGTAAGCCGGCTGCCTTCACCCAGTCACACTCCCTCGTTGGGGTCCCATCCCTAGTTGCCCGGCCCCTCCCCGCATCCCTGGGAGCTCCCGTGGGCGGGCTGCCCCTTCCCCTCCATAGACGTCCAGCGCAGCTCTCCCGGCTCAGTCTCCAGTGTGCTCACCTCCCCCATCCAGGGTCCGACTGCCTGGAACCGGGCTGCACGGGCTCACCACGGGGTCCCGGTGCCTGTGGCTGTGTCACCCGGACAGCTCACGAAGCATCTCAATCTCAGTGTCCTCATCTGCAGAATGGGAATAATAATAGCACCTGCCTTGGAACTCTTCCTGCCACACAGGGATTGAATGGTTTAAAACTTTAGTTATTACTACACACAGGATTACGTGATGGCCTGAGCGCGTTATGGCCAGAAAGGGCTCAGGGTTTTTTTCCATTGATAAAATGGACACTTCGTGCTCTCTCTTGAGAACCACAGCGGAAAGTGTGTGAGTGTGTGAGTGTGCGTGTGTGTGTGTGCACTTTATTTTTGGCAAGGGACAGCCACTGGGAGCACATGATGATCAGAATAATGTGAAATGTGATATGAGTTACATTTGAAAAGCCCTCCCTGGCTGCCCTTACCATCAAGCGGCAAGACAAGAGGAGAGGCCAACAGGCTTTTCCAGTAACCCAGGTAAGAGCAGGTGGTGCAGGGGACAGGCTGTGGGTGAGGGAGGGGCCCGGGATCAGGGAGAGAGGTGTTGGGGGCAGGCGATGGGGTGAAAGAAAGAGTTAGCCCTGTGTTTCCCACCTGAGCACGGGAGAACGGCGGACCTGTTCATTTCGAAAGGTGCAGCAGGTCTGAGGCAAAGGAGATCAAGGACACCTTTGGACACTGGGGCTGCAGTGCCCGTGGGACACGGACGTGCAACCACGCAGGGGCATTCAGCCAAGCCCAGGCTACTTGATCCACAGTTCTGTGCACAGTGATGCTCCTTAGGGTGGCCAAGTGGACACAGTCGCTGAGGGACAGTGCAGCTGGGCGTGAGAAGACACCCTCGAATCGCCCCAGAATTCGCATCCAGGAGGAACCAGTAGGAATGACGGGAAAGAGGCAGCCAGGGAGCTGGCGAGGACAAGGGACAGGTGAGCGATGCTGGCAGCCAAGCTGGGACAGTGCTTGCAGCCAGAGGACCAGCGGTGCCAAGGGGCACAGAGGGGAAGGACGCCAGCACGGTGCTTGACGGGGGGTCGCGGTGGCCTTGGCAGGAGCCGGGTAGGCAGAGAGGTGAGGCACGCGGTTTCTTCAAGGCAACTCAGGAGAGAACAGCAGGAAGGGGCGGAGGGACGGCGGGGCAGCCATCCCAAGGCGTTTGGAAGGAAGACACAGTCAAACTGAACAAGGGCATAAGATCAAGACAGCGGGGCATCTGTTTGTTGGTTTTAGAAGGAGATCTTAGAATATGTTCGCGTGCGCATGAAAACAATCCAGGAGACGGAAAATACTGCAGAAGAGAGAGGCTGTATGTGGCAAAGCGGAGACTTGATACAAGGAAGGGTACGTGGTCCCCGGCAGGAAAGTGGCCTCTGGTCTCAGTGTGGGGACGCTTCCTCCCCGTCACAGGGAGGGCAGGTCTGGGGGCTCCGGCTTGGTGGTCGGAGGCTGAGGGGGCTCTTGTCTGACACGGGCCGTCAGCGGGAGTAGGGGTGCCCGGCTTCAGGAAAGAAATGTACAGGGGTCACAATAATGGGAGAACAATTCACAGGCACAGACAGCAAGCCATGCTTCAGCTCCATCCGTGGCTCCCCGTGGCTGACCATGGGCTTGGATGGACCCCACACAGGAGTTGTGTCCCTAAGTGTGTCCTATGTTGCTCTGTCTACGTCTGTAGGCAGAGCATGGCTAGACTTCCAGACATGAGTAGGTTCGTCGTAGATGTGAAGTCTTGCTGAGAGTCCCATGGATGTCTAATCTCACTGGCCTCGTGGAATCTCACAGACAGAGGGAACGGTGAGCAGGCATTGTGGCTAACACTTGGCTCGCCCCTCCACCTGTCCCCACCCCATGCACCCCAGTGACATGTCTCCGGGACAAACTTCACATGGCACAGAATCCCGTCTGGGCCAGGTCAACCCAAAGAACAACCTGCCCTTAGGCTTCTGGGAAAGGCTTCCTTTGCTTCTAAAAGCCCAGGAGTTCAAGAGGCAACATCTGTCTTCCCTGAAAGTTGAGGTCACAGGCATATGACCCCTGGAACTGCCCAGGCTTGACTGTGGCCTTGATGGACACATCTCCTCACCTCCCACTGGCCAAGGAGGCAGGCCAGAAAGAATGGAGGGCCTGGGTCTCTGGCATCACCACGGGTCTGCTCACCAAGCCCGGGGCCACCTGTGTCTCGAGGACAGTACCGTGGGACAGCAAATGTCGTCAGCGCTCCTTCCACTCGTACCTGAACGTCATCCCGTACAGAAGACGTGCTACGCGCTGTGATCACAGTGGTGTGCAGTCTCACCTCATTGTACACATTGACTTCTTCAGTCCTAAGTGCGTATGAACATATGTGTATGGGTACAATGCACACGTGTTTATTTAGGGGCTATGAAATTGTCTGTTTTGTACTTGTAGAAAAGAAAACTGGGTTTGACTCCATTGCACTAAATGACACCAGGATCCTGTCCCGATCTAAGACGTGGGGGAGGGGCTGAGCCGGCGTCCCAGGAGCAGAGGCCTCAGCACAGCCTAAGCTCTGCACCCCCGTGTCCGTGCATTTCCACGCAGCTCGCTTTCTCCCGTGACTGGGGAGTGTAAAATAAGTGTGTGTGCCAGTAATGAGAAGAACCTTCCAGAAAGGACTTCCGGAAAGGATTCAGTGAGAGAGAACTGAACAAGGTAAATTTAAAAATGGAAATTGTTGGGGCACCTGGGTGGCTCAGTCGGTTAAGCATCTGACTTCGTCTCAGGTCCCGATCTCACTGTTCGTGGGTTCGAGCCCCGCGTCGGGCTCTGTGCTGACAGCTCGGAGCCTGGAGCCTGCTTCGGATTCTGGGTCTCCCTCTCTCTCTGCCCCTCCCCTGCTTGTGCTCTCTCTTTCTCTCTCAAAGAATAAATAACATTAAACCAAAAAAATTTTAGGGGCGCCTGGGTGGCTCAGTCGGTTAAGCACCTGACTTCAGCTCAGGTCATGATCTCACAGTTCATGGGTTCCAGCTCCGCATGGGGCTCTGTGCTGACAGCTCAGAGCCTGAAGTCTGCTTCTGATTCTGTGTCTCCCTCTCTCTCTGTTCCTCCCCCGCTCATGTTCTGTCTCTCTCTCTCCTTCAAAAATAAATAAGAAAACATTAAAAAAAAATTTTAAATGGAAATTGTAATTAACTTGTCATCAGTCAGGATCTCCTAACGTAACTAGTAGCGATGTGTTTTTTGCCCCGTGGATTGACTGCAAAGCCCAGGACCGTCTGTCATCATCACTGCGCCCCCAGGATGGTTTCCCTGGCGTTAATGGGAGTCCGGTGCTTGCCTATGAAGGAAACAGAGACTGAGTGAGTGCAGGGGAAGGAAGGCTTTCCCCAAGAAGCCAGGAAATTCTGTGCTTTTTTTTTTTTTTGCTAAAGCTCTTTTTAAAATTCGCCATATTGCTAAAACATTAATTTTTCTCAGTTTGTTTTTGGAAACTGAGAAGTGCCATTGGAGGCTTTTATCTGCAACATAAGCTTAGTGACTCATATTGTGGGTTGGGGGACAGCGAGGACCCGACCACTGTTACCACAGAGATCCCACTAGAAGCGGACAAACTCCTACAGGTGCTTTGTGGAGTTCAACACCTATGAGACATGCATCTGGGGAGGGTGGGGATGGGTCCTGTCAGGATGCACATCTTTATGCCTAAGCATGTTTATAGGAGATGGTGTGTGTGTGTGTGTGTGTGTGTGTGTGTGCTTTTGGATGAGATGGCCTTTCGTCTCGAAGCAGCACTTGGAGTAGGGATCTCTCCATTTTCAGTCCCCCACAGTCCCGCGAGGGGGTCATCTGTCCCTGGAGCACAGCCCCACTCGGTGTGACGGCGGGTCTATGCTCCCAGCATGTTCATTCTGTACACGAATTCGTGGGCTGGAGCACACACACGCAAGAATCATGTCTGATTTGACGGGACATTCTGCGCACGAGCCCAGATCTCAGAAAGAGATCGTTTAATTAATTTTATAACTTGGAGTTTATTTCAAAAATATTTTCAGTATTACACTTTTTTTTTCTAATTGAAAAACTTTATTTCTCATTAAAAAGATGTCATAAACTCATATAAGTGTAAAGAAGAAACATAAATCAGTAATACCCCACCACTTAAGAGGGAAGGCACACTTAATATTTTTGCAAATTCCTCTCCAGGCTCTTTTCAGTATATATGGGAGTCAATATGGAAATACGGTTACATGTATATTTTTTGAGAATTGGGATCAAAGCACAACCACAGTTAGTACCCATCTTTTTTCATTTGTCATTAACACATAAACATGCTCATATTATTAAGTGTTTTTTTTTTTGAAGCTTGCTTTTTAGTGCCAGTATCTTTTCCCATTGGGTGGTTGGATCAAAATCCATTGAATTAATGTTTTCCTTTGAGACTTTCAAGTTGATTCATGCTTCACTCTCATAAATAATGTGGCAAACACGTATCTTTCCCCGAAACACTTGAGTGTGCTTTTCTCTCCTCACCCTTCTATGTACTCTTCGTCCTTACCCTTCTTAGGTTTTTCTCATTTATTTTTTTAAAACATAAACAGGAAAAATGCCCTTGGATCGCTCTGGGGTTGAAAGTCAAAATCAGTGCCATTGCCTTGGGGGAAAGGCCATTTCTGCAGGATTAAGAACAGATCCAAAAGGCAGCGCCTGAGGTCAGAGGGGAAGTCAAAGACAGAGCCACCTTGATGGCCGTGCTGGAGGCCAGTGGCTCCCCATGGATTTAGAAAGGTCACTTGCTTTGAGATTAACAGGGCTGGCTCTCCAGACCCCACCTGCTCCTCTAGGTCTGGACAGAGATGAAGCTTGGGGGTTCACTGCACAGACTGTCTAGGTGACACGAGGGACCACAGATAGCACATGGCGGGGGGGGGGGGGGGGGCGTGTTCTTTTTCGCTTAGCACGATTGGGCATTTCAGCTCCGTCCTGTGACCTCCACAGTTAGCACTGCCACTCTCTTGTACTGGGCATCTATAAGTTCATCATTTTATTTAAAAACAACCCTTCGAAAAAATAAAAAATAAAAAATAAATAAAAATAGAAAATAAAAACAACGCCTCGAATTCCGTCTTCTTTTACTGAAACCCATTAAACGAAACTGGAACATATTTCAGGCGCATGCCTTTTGAGCGATGGGAAAAAGCCCCAAGAGGAATGTCTATTCTGCCTATCTAGCCTGTAAGACTAGTAAACAGGGCCTGTTTCATCGCTGGCCTGTGGGGCTATGCCAAATGGATCGTGATTTGATACCTTTTACACGAGGTCACCCTGAGCCTGCTTCACACGTGTAGGTGGGAAGTGTCTCAAGTGTTGGCTCTGGCCCCTGAAGCTGTGTTCCCGGGGGCTCACGTCCCCGGAAGGTGGGCTCCAAGTTGCTGTCACGAGTGGGGTCATCCAATGTTCTAGGCTCCCCGGAGGTCCACGTTCCCATGACAGGACTCCGCATGTCCCAGCTCCCCAATTTGAAGGAATGGGGTCCCAGCGAGCTCCCCAAGATGCACGTGGCTTGGGCTGCTTGTCAGTGACCCCAACACCCTCATGGCTGCTCCGGGTGAACACCCCAACCTCCCACCACTTCCCTAAAACATGGGTTTGGTTGCTTTTTGAATGTTCTAGATTTCATTTGTCGGTATTTGCTTCCTACTGCGATCGGCTGTTTGTTGTAGACATTTTTTTTTTTTTTTTTTTTTTTTTACCCTCCTGTGATTGCAATGTAATGGTTTCCATTTCCTGAAGCCAGGGTCAGGTCCCAGGCGACAAATCCCGCTGTGAAATCAGATTTTCTCCCCATACACCGGACAGGTTGGGGAGCAGAGTGCTTTTCCAACAGGCTTCCTAAGGCAGGAAAGGCGATCGGTCCATCTCTGCCCTTTCACAAACGCAGGTGGTTTGGTCTCTGATCCCGGTGGCAACTTAAAACAAAATGCACGGCAGTCCCCTGGCCCTGAGCATGTCGTCCACATAGCATGACACAACCATACTCTGGGCCCGGGGATGGATGGCGTGTGTGGTCGGCAGCTCCTTGCACAGCTACCTCTTGGGTGCGCCTCTGCCCAGAAGGCTTTCACCTCTCTCCCTAACTCATTCTGCTCATACTCCCAACTTCTTGAGTTCCTTCTTCCTAAATTTTAAATTTTTCTTCAAGGGATAGGAAAACTCAATTCAAGCTCTAGCAATACCGGAGCTAAATTCTTGGAGTGAATGTGGCACGGGCGCCTGGGTGGCTCAGTCGGCGAAGTGTCTGACTTCCCTTCAGGTCACGATCTCCCGGTTCGTGAGTTTGAGCCCCGCGTCGGGCTCTGTGCTGACACCTTGGAGCGTGGAGCCTGCTTTGGATTCTGTGTCGCCCTCGTTCTCGGCTCCTCCCCCGTTAGCACTCTGTCTCTTGCTCAAAAATAAATAAACGTCAAAAAAAAAAAAATTAATGAATGTGGCGGCCAACATCCCACCAGTGGTGGGCGGGGTTTGCTAGAGCTTAGCTGTCTCCAGAAGCCTCCAAGGACGCCACAGTTGCTCACACTAATGTCATTGAGTGGGCGTCATTCACCAGAAGCCTCTAGCTATTAAATTTAAGGTTAAGATTTCTATTTCCTTTTGATTGCTATCATCTGGGCGCCATTGCACAGTCAGAGAGCATGCTTCCTTTCAAACGACAACAGGATGCTGTCCAGCTCAGTAACTCTCTGCAGAACGGAGCACGGGACAGCAACAGGCTTCTTGTCAATCTAAGCAATGCCTCTGCGAAGCCAGGAAGAATGCAGTGGCTCCCATCCAGGTAAACTCCATGGTGCACGCTCCCACCGGCACGCCCTCCTCGGACTTTCCGAAAACCGAGGGTGGCCGGAGGTCCCAGGGCTCGTGTTCGGCAGTGATCGGATGCGCACGCGTGATTTCCGCGTGAGCCGTGTTACCTCTCCTCTTCCCGCTCAGACCACTGAGCATGACATAACTTCGCCGGTAGAACTACTGAGGCAGGAGTGGCTCCTCAAGAAGGCAGGTCCCAGACATGGGCCCTAGAACGTTCCAGAAGCTGCCTCCCTCCTCTGTGCCCTTCAGCCTCTACCTCCCCAATTCATCCGAGGTCCCTCTCAGTCCCTGTCCAGAAAACACATTAGGATCTGTTCATTCCGATTTGGTAGCATTTCTGTTTGATTCACATCCCAGGACTAAGGAACCCTGGCTTGGCCCCTCCTTACAATGGTTACCTACAGCAGTAATAGTAACGGGGCAGAGTAACTGGGGATCACGTGGCAGTTAAAGGCATTTGGTTCCCTGTGAGCCGAGCACCCTTATCGGAGAGGGTTCCAAGGGTAAAGTCGCCACACCGCCTCACTCTTGCCGCCCTGCGCTGAGGCGGACGGCTACAAGGCCGTGCCCCCACTGGACGCACACAGGCAGGTGCGAATGGCCTGCCCTCCCTTCTTCGTCTTATTTCAAAATGGCTGCCCACCATCACCAAGCAGGTTAGTGCTTCAGAGCCAGAAGGAGACAAATTCGGTGTAACACGGAAGAAGCATGCGTTCTCCGACACGGACATCTTGCAACTCTGTGGTGAGTGCGCATCTGGACCACAGACAGTGACGGAAAAATGACAGCCGTAGACTGAGAAGCCCATCAAAAGCGGACGCCCTATGGAGCCCCTGGGGATGACTATCCATGTGCAGTTAAAAGACGGCGTGGACCGAGCTGGCAGAGTTTGGGAGCGCAGGAAAAGCCGGCTCGCAAGGCGTCCGTGGTAACTCTGCAGGGATGCGTTCGCTGAAGGTCCGATTGGAATGCTGCAGGAAATACTGTTTTCTCTTCGGTCTAGTGGTATTGGCCACTGACAAGAGCTGCCACCCAAAGTTTGGCATTTTGGGGGGGATCCTCCTGTGACATGAGGTTGGTCACTGACTTCCACCCCATTATAACAGGTCACATTTTTGACCACAAGCCCATACATTCCTAGACATCGTTCTTACAGCCAAAGATACATTTTGTCAAGACAGAGCCATTGGCTTGCCCCCAAATCAAACCACTTAAGCATCATTATATGCCTGACATATCCCTTTCATTTATGGAAACGATCAAGTATCTATCTGCATTAGGGAATGGATTATTTTCCATTTGCTATGGTGCATTATTAAAATATACGCATCAAACTTTAATATTTATTTCACGTCCTGTTATCAGGATACACATCTTGGACACATCACGAAAGTTGGGAAAGAAAGAAACGGTTGTACGTATTTTGTAGTGACCTGAATTGAGCATCAGATGTGAGAATCATGACATGAAATTTTGGTAGAGAGATAAAAGTCGGACCACATGCCGGACGATATTGGTGGCAGATGTGATCTTCAGAGGGGTGATGGCATTTCCTCCGAACGGGTGAATGTGCCGCTCTGACTGGGGATGTTCACATGATTAGCAATGAAAGTATGCTTTGTTCCCTCGCCTTCACATGGTCTCAATATTGGTAGTTATCGTTTCTTGTATTTTTTAAATCACACATTATCCCACCCCACGTGCGGACGCTGCCTCAGTGCTCCTTAGAAGTCCACCATACAGACGGCTGTTCATAAATATCCAGATCCACGTGCTAAAAATAAGTGCACTGGGATATGTGCTTTTCCTTTCTACTTAATCCAGCTATATACATATACATGCATACATTCCTATAGATACATAAATACCTGATTTTTCTCCGTTGGTTTCTATGGTTTTCGGCCCCAGGACGATTTTCCTTAGCGCCAACGCCCCCCGCGCATAGCTGTCTGCCCCCAGACACCCATTAATTGACTGCAAACACAACTTTATTGCAAAATGACTGCAGCTTTATTAAGCAAGTGGATTTACAGGCAATAACATAATCAATATAACATTAATATAGCACATAATTAAATAAGATTCCTACAAGGTCCTGCCTGTATCCCGAAATAGACAGACGTTAATTGTTTTCACCGATGGCGTTAACCGGCGGGATTTGAAACCAAAGTTGGAAGAACAGAGTCCCCAGTTGTTCTCATGTAAGTATTCCATCTGCTGGAAGAGGGAACTATCCCCACAGCCCCCAGGAACACCGGAGCACCAAGCATCCCCCCGAGACTCCCTCCCGCCGGGACCTGGGAGACGACAGCCGCTCCCCCAAAGGATGCTGTCAGGACGGACTAAGGGGCAAAAGGCAAGTAACAAGTTGTATTTAATGCGTTTCCACCAGTAGAAAGAGGGGCCGACCACCGCAGGCTCTTGGAAAGTTACCGTAGAAGGTGCCACATCTTTTGGAAATGGAAGAGCTCAGGCTCCTGAATGAAACCAGCCAGTGTTGTCTCCGGACTCGTGCGTGCTTATTAAATCCTGGGAAATCCCCAAAACTGCTTTTGCAGGGGGTGAGGCCGCACAGGCGCGCGGCCCAAGGACCAGGAGAAAGACCGGCACTGTCGACGGGAAATGCCCCAAGGAAGAAGGTCATTACCTCCATACCTGTGCACGCCGCTCTCACTTAGCTCAGCTCTCGGCCGCGCTTGGCCCCCACGGGAGCTTCTCGCCTCTGCCGGCTGCATTTCCAGTAACTTGGAACTCGCTGCTTTAACGTTCCATTTCCTCTCATTACCGCCTTCCCTACCACCAAAATTAAGTGGGAATTCAAGGAAAACAGCTGAAGTCGGGGCTGCCCTCGAACACTGGGGTGGGCGTTTGGTGCGGGGCACGGCTAGACGTGAGCAGAGAACGAAGGCGTTCTGGGCTACTTTCCCTCAAGATCTGCGCCGTCCCCGACACGGACAGGCCACTTTGCCCAAAGGTCCCCGCCCTGGACAAGGCCTCCGTCTCAGGAGGAAAGCAGAGCAGCCAATACCAGGACCCGAGACATGTCTCGAGGAAGGGAGTGCTTTGCACACATTTAGACGTGGAGCCCGGACTGGTCCAGAAATAAAGCAACGGCTACCGGCCGAGCGCACTTCAGCAGGTCCCTGTAAAATCTGTCTCATCGAGAAGGTCACACAGTCTCAATATTTCAGGAAAGCGGAGCCGTTCACCCGCAAAGGACGCAAAGGTGGCATTGGCAGTGGTGGGGGTGGGGGCCGGGTGGAGACAGCGGGCCGTGGCCCGGCCAGGAGGCGCGGGGAGGCCGGATGCTGGGGATGACACAACAGCAGCCCCCCGGGGGGTCCAGTTCCGGCCCCTGCGGGGTCACGGGGATGGGGGCTGGTCCCAGGGGAGGAGACCGCAGTTCTGTCTGGGCAGGAGCCGAACCTGGCCTGAGGTTCCACCACCCCGCAGACCAGGAGGCCACGGCCACCTCTGGCGCCCTGCCCGGGTCTCTCCACGTCTGCCCTGCTCTCTGCCCCTCCGCGTCACCGCAAGTTTCCCGACGCCCCAAAGTCCCCTGGGAGCCGCTAACCCGGGGCTCACACAGCCCGGTGCACGGTCACCATGTGCTCACACTGGCCACCCTGCTCCCCTGGCTGGAACCTCCTTCCCCCTCTCCATCCACAGACACACTGGAGGGTCCTCCCAGAGTGCACGCCGCCCTGTGGGATTCCTTCCTCTGCCTGTCAGTTGAGGCTTTGTGTGCCTTGCAGAGTCCGTGAGGCTGTGCGTATGAGGCAACGCCAGTTTGGAGAGGAAACGCCCTCCAGGGAAGCCCAGCTTCGCCCTGATAAACGGGGAAACCGAGGGCTGTGGGCTTAAGTTACCGAGTTGGCAGCTACACCGACCGAGCGAGCAAGGCCCACCCTTCTCTCCCGGCCCGCACCTTCCCCAGCCACCCCTCGACGTGCACTCACACACTGGCACACACACATTACACACACACCCCACTGACCGGGCTGTAAACACCTGACACCGAGGCACCATCCGGGACGTCCACGAGGTCCCTCACATCGCAGACTGACGGGTGCGGTGTTGAGGGCGGAGGCCTGTCTGGCACCCTCCTTGCTGTGTACAGAGGCACAGAAGTTTGGAAGAGGCAGAGGGGCAGTGGGGGCCACGGTGGAGTGCAGGGCCAGGGCCCCAGGGAAGGCGGCTCCTGGGCGGCCGGGAAGCAGGAACTGACCGCATGTGTGCAGGGCTACGGGTCCCCCATTCTAGGTGGGACTCCTGGGGCCGTGTCCATGGGAAACAAGAGACTCCTTCCCGTAGAGAAAATGTAGGAAATGACAGGCCAGCTCATCCTATTTGGGCATAAAAAACCGTCACCAAGATAACAAAAAATCGCATTGCCTCCTGATGACAGAAGAATCACAACCAGATTTTTAAAAGACACTGGCCTTGGGATGAAGCAGCTCTGTTCCCAGGGGTGGCGGAGGGCCTGACGGTGGCTGAGGCCCACCTCGGAATGGGGAGCTCTAGCAGACGGCAGCGCATGTCCTGGGACAGTGTCCAAAAGAAAGGAGCTCCCAAGGCCCTAAAGACAGTCCCGCTGATAGGGTGCAGAGAAGGCACCCCACTCCTTCTCCGATTCCAGGGGAGGGTAGCATTCAGGCAGCACAGAGGGGGCGGTTAGAGCCCTAGGCTTCCGGGGGACTCTTTACCCCAGTCTCCCCACCCTTAAAACTAAGCAAATAAGAACCCCAACCTCACCACCTTGCTGGCAGATCAAGCCCATTACCGCACGTAAACTGCACACAGCGCCTGGCACCCAGCATTTGCTGGTTAAATGTCAGCAGTGATGATTATCATAATTCGGGTCCAAGGTAATCACATGTCTGTCCAGGAGCTCTGATTTCCAATCCACCACATTCTCCCCTGTCTGCCCGCACGTGTGCGTATGGTTAACACGCACACTCGGGAAGGCATTTTGAAGTCACCTCCTCAAGGCTGCATAATGGTAAGATTCATTTTAACTGCCCATAATATGAATTGCTTTTACCCCAACACATGGCCCCGGCACCGATTTTTGGCTCAGGAAAATGAGAATTAAATCCTTGAAATTCCAGCCAGCAGTGGAATAACCGGAGAGCATTTTCATCTAGCTGGATGGCTGACCGTCACGCCCTAACCAAGAGGTGAAGCGTCCCAGCCACCTGCCCTGATGTTTCCTTACCTCCCCTTCCAAGATTAACGCGTTCCTCACAGGAAAAGGGCATTTTTTAAATGTGGATCTACTTTGAGAGTGAGAGTGAGCACAAGCCAGGGAGGGGCAGAGAGAGACGGGGACCGAGGATCTCAAGCGGGCTCTGAGCTGTCAGCACAGAGTCTGACATAGGGCTCGAACTCACACACCGTGAGATCATGACCTGAGCCGAAGCCAGGCGCTTAACCGACTGAGCCACCCGGGTGCCCCTAAAAGGGCACTTTTAGAACTCTGCTACTCCTTGAAATTTAACAGTTAAAGACTTGAGGCGATTTGCAACATCAGGGGCAGGAAGGCTGAGGGACTCTGAGGGGACGTACCTTCTGCCTCAGAGGTAAGAGACCACGGAACGGTTTGTAAAGCCTCGGACAGATTCTCGTACATCACAAGCTACTGGAATGAACAGTTTACTCTGATGACTGTAAATATATCAGAACACACGCATCCAATTCATCTTGTTAAAATCACACCCCACTGGGGGCGCCTGGGTGGCTCAGTCGGTTAAGCGTCCGACTTCGGCTCAGGTCATGATCTCGCGGTCCGTGAGTTCGAGCCCCGCGTCGGGCTCTGTGCTGACTGCTCAGAGCCTGGAGCTTGTTTCAGATTCTGTGTCTCCCTCTCTCTGTGCCCCTCCCCCGTTCATGTTCTGTCTCTCTCTGTCTCAAAAATAAATAAACGTTAAAATTTTTTTTTTTTTTTTTAAAATCATACCCCACTGCACAGCATTTGAACACCCCATACTTTCCCAAAATATTTGGGGTTCGAGGCAAGCCGACTGAGGAACGTCAAAGCTACAGGTTTCGGATGCATTCAGACTTAGGTTATCAAAATATTGTGTGTTTATAACAGTTATGTGATGTCCAGAAAGGACTGGGGTCTTCCTTGTAGTTACAAAACAGGAACAAACAAAATGCCTGCTTAGAAAGGGGAAGAAGTTATTTCCTCAGAGAAGACAACTCCAGTCCCTAAAGAGCAGGCCGGCTCAACCCGCTCTTTCCTTTTACTTTTCGAAGCAGGTGATGGGGGAGGGAAAAGGTGGAAGACAGTGGGGGCAAGGGATCTCATGGTCTGTCCATCTGTTTGCTCTTCCCTGGAAGGTATCCTGTGCCTCGCTCCCCTTGACCTTCCGGCGAAGGCCAGCTGTGGTCAGCACCAGCTCTCCTGCTGCACGCAGGTGACACCTCTGATGGCAGATTATCACTCCCACAACCAGAGGCCTCCTACGACAGCTTTCCATCGAGCGTCCTCGGCTTGTCGTTCACCGAACGAGACACTGACTCGTGCACGTATTTAGTTCCGTCCCCGGCAACCGTCAGCTACCTTTTGCATTCTCAACTGCATGAATAGTGAAAAAGGGGAAATGCTATGCACAAGTAAAGGTTAACCACAGGCACAGAGAATCAGCGAGCCTCAGATGAAGGGGAGAGCCTCACAACGGACAGACTCAAGATTCGCGAGCGCAGAAAAGCCACTGCTGACAAACGCAGAAGCTGCCAGGCGTGTGAGCCCCCCCGTCAGTGGGGCACGGGTCACGTGTTCATCATGTCCCTTCGCACTGCTCGGAGACGTAGGTGGCCCTGCTGGCCGGAGACACGGTCGGATGTCAGCCGGTGTCCCCACCCCCTTCCTCCCTCTCTCTCCGTCTCTCTCTCTCTCTCACAACCTGGGCAGCCCCTCTTGGTCCCACTGCCTCTGCTCCCTGAGTTCACCCCACGGTGTGGCCACAGCCACCTGGGGACCGCCACCGGTCTGGATCCAGGAAGGCGGGGTCGGCCAGGCCTCAGCCTCGGTTCTCCGTGAGATGAAGCCACCGAGGGCCCATGCCCACCTGTCAGCTCAGGACCCAGACCTCTGTAGCCAGTAAAACCCTCCCATCGACAGGGCTCCGCAAATCCAACTTGACAGGTCGCAGTACCTAATAGTTCTCTCTGCTGCTGGGAACACACTTGATGCGTCTGGGGGCTCTGAAAAGTCCCACGCTAACTCCTCTGCACAAAAAAGGGCTGTCGTTTCCAGCACACTTTGAAGTGCCTCGCTCTCGTTATCACGACATCACTTTCGGCGTTCGTTTTCCCCGCAAATAAGGCGCTGTCAGTCCAGAAATCTGAGGCTACGTTTACAGTCTCCATCCTAACACGGGGCCGAGCAAGGAACCCCGACTGCCGACCTCAAACAGCCTCACGAAGAAGGAGCAGGAGAGCGGAGCCCGGGAAAGTCCCCCAGGAAAAGCAAATAAAAACCAAGGGACGTGGAAGGAAACGGGGAGGGTGATCCCTACAGAATCGCCAGCCACGGGCTGCCCTGCGCCAAGAGCAGAAATTCTAAATCGGGGACTAACGCGTCTAAATATATCCGCAAAATGTTCCGAGTTGGAAGAGGCGTTCCCAACCTAATCAGAAGCTGGGGATCGAGTGGTCTGATGAAACAGCAGCTTCTGCATTTCTTTCTTTCTGAGCCCCGAAGGCAACACAGAGTACGTGACGCACACGCGTCCACCCGGCTCTGTGACACATGACCCCCACACGGCGGGCCCACTCCACGTACCCACCCCGGGCCGCTGAGGGGTGCAGCCCAGCTAAGAGCCGGGATCCACCCTTCCTTCCGTGGCCTCATGTGGCTGCGAGAGCATCAAAGCAGTCCTCAGCCAGGAGCCCCAGGGGCAGGCCCCGGGTAGGGCGCTCAGCCGCCTCCTGGGGTCTGTGCTGTTTTAAGAGGCACATCCTTCGGCCGGAAACCCACCGCAACCCTAGCCACGCGTCTGCCCCAAGGGGGTTCCACGCAGGAGCGACAAATACACACACGCGTCGATCAACAAATAAGGGAGAACTGGAGGCAAGAGGAAAGACTCTTGCCAGAAACTTGAACTTTCCTTGCACATCTCCCTCTGAAACCCCGTGCTGTCGATGGTGCCATGGCGAATCTGCGTCGATCCTAATATGTTTGCGCTGCTGGCTTTCGGTGGATTTTTTCCACAACTCGCCGCAGGAGAGAGAAGTCAAAAATATACCACACTGATCAACGGGACACATCTGCGGTGAATCCACACAGAAGCAATTAATTTCCTGGTGGTATTTTTACACTGGGGGCCTGATGCAAGTCTCCATTATACAAACAAAAACTCCCGACAGCTCCTGCTGCCTGATAAAAAATAAATCAGATGGCGGAGGGCTGTTTGGCCTAGGACTGCTACAGGCTATGACTTGTAATGAGGCTCCCAACACTAATTATGAAGCTTATTAAAGAGAATTGGACAAGTTGTCCTAAAGTGCAGGCTGCAATCATGCTGAAGAAGGCCGGCCTCCGACTAAGCAGCCGGCAGGTCACCGGGTTCAGCGGAGGGACCGGGGCCGGCCCGGCCGGGGTGCGGACCAAGTCGCAGCACCGGGAGGACTGTGTTTGGCAGATCGGTCAGGGTAAATGTGCCAGAGGGGCAGGGGAGAGTCGAGAGTCGCAACTGCCTGCAGATAGTGCTCACATCACATCAGAGCCTTCCCTCCCCGCAAACATCCGCCGGGGAAGGAGCGCGGGGGGCGTCCGAGGCGATGCTCGCCAGCTCGGGGTTCTATTGTTCGCTACACTTACTCTCAACTCTGGGTCGTCTCTCGCTCTGAACGCAGGAGCGTGATTTCAGTGCGCTCTTTCAGGAGGGAGGGGAAAGAAAAGATTAATAAAGATGTTATGAGCCTGAACCGCTGTGAGATTTGTTTAATTATTCCCCACAGGACTGCCCCAGCAATCTGCTGACATTTAGCCCCGACCTTGCAAATCCTCGGTAAATATTAATATATCAACTCAAACAGGGACCGTTGTTTTATTGGTTCACGGAGCTCAGAGAGATTCGCCACAGCGGTAGGAAATAATGTGTAGAAGTGAGGAAGGCGGCCTGCTTTGATTCCACCTTCTGCTGCACACGAGCTGGGGACATCAACAAAATGGCAATGCTGTTCCTTTGCCACAGCTACAGAGCGATGCTTCAGATGCCTTCGCTTCCCTTTGTACAGCCTGCTGGAATAATCCCAAAACCACGGTGGCAAGAGATTAGAAAGGAGGGAGAAGGGAGGCCGGCAGAGCAATCGCACGTTATTATCTGCAAGACTGGAGATTTTAATAATGGGGAAGGTCCGCCCTCCGATCTGACTGTCTTTGCCGGCAGAGTGGGCCTCGGCTGAGGGCAACGAAGGGACGAGCTTGCCCGCTCTGGCCCGGCGACCGGCCTGCCTCCACCTCTACATCACTGGCCTCCTGCAGCCATCCAGCCCACACCATCCCAGGGGCCGGTCTGAGAATGAAAACAACAGCCCGTTCTGAGTTGGCTAAAGGGAAATTAAAAAAAAGATTGCTTTTTAATTCTTCCCTGTATGTGCTGTTGGTGGTGGTATTTTTGGAGGTTTTATTTCCTCATCTCAAAGTTATCTCTTATTGACTCATCTCCTAAGTATTTGTAAATTCCTCTGGCTGAGTGCTTGCTGGGGGGCCAAGGAGGCCCCCAAAGTTCTCAGGGGTAAGAAAGGGGGCTGCCTGGGCCCCATTTGGCTTTCAGATGTACCGTGCTGCAGAGTTAATGCGTGATTAATTTTATTCATAAAAATGTTAATCACTTCATTGTGAGATCTTTTTAACATTCAGTGCAGCGAGCACCTTTTTAATTTCTCTTGCCCACCGTCTCGCAGATGTATTTAATATTTTCAGACATGGCTGCAGCTATCCGAGGGCCTGGCAATTAAGCATACGCTTAAAATTCAAACAACAGGCGAAGCTACCGCGGCAACAAACAAGCAAACGGGAGGCACAGAGGAAAGGCGCACGGTCTGCAAGTGTGCAAGCGGCCTGCGGGCCCAAGGCTGGCGGTGCGGGGGCGGCCTCCGGCGCTCGCAGCCTGCGGGGACCCTCCCCGCTGCACCTCTGCGCAGCCCTGGGAGGACCAGTTTCAAGTCCCAGGAATTAGGAGTAGAAGCTCTTCCGGCGGAAGGCTTCAACTGTCACCGCGTTATTCTGCTTCCTGGCTGGGACCGCAGTCTCTGGGGAACGTGGGGACAGTGGGATGACTGACGGGGTGGGCGTCCAGAGGTGAGCTCGGTTCACAGCTTCCCCAGGGGGGCCCCCGGATGTTCCCGGGCCATTGTGTCCCCGCATTCGGGCCCTGCGCTCTGGCACCAGGTAAATGGGTTAGGGGATCAGAGACACCCGCTCCTCTTGTGCCCCGCCCCCTGGGTAAGGGACATCCCCCATGGGTCAGGACAACAGCCCGGGAGCCCCTGAGAAGCATGGGTCCCCGCTGCCCGGCCCCGTGTCAGAGAGGTCATCCGCAAACACGGCTCCCCTCTGTGCTTGCCTTCAGTGTTCAGGCCCACGTCACTCCTCTGACTTCTCATTCAAGATAATTCCAGGATTTTAGGCCACTCTGGGGCCTCCTCCCTGACTTTCGTGGGCGGTGGGCCTCTTCCAACATTGAAAACCAGGGTTAAAATATGAATGTTACAACTGCTGTTGGCATAAAGATGAATATACTGATAGGTATTAACACATTTTCTTTGGCCATAATGTTACTTTTTCCCTTTTCATTTGAAAAGAAATTAGCACATGTTCGCGGGTCTCTAAAAGCATTGTGGGCCCCAGGTCCTGTCACCGTCCTGACAGGTCAGCCCACCTCCTCTGTCCCCCTCTGCTCACCCTGAGAGAGCCCACTTTCAGAGGCCTTACTGAGTGGGGGAGGGGTACGTACCCAGCTTTCTGAGCTGGAACACAAAAGGACGCCAGTGGTCCCCAAGGGACGACCTTGGGAGGCCTTCCAGCTCTGGAGCTATAATTAGAGCCACAGGCTGGTGGGCCAGCAGCAGGAGACATGGAGAGCTCACCCCGCACCCGCCCTGGCAGAAGGAGGCATGGGATCTCTGCAGGGCTTGTGCAGGGCGGGTATGTTTCCAGAGGGCAGTGCTCCCTCCACAAGGGCTTTGGGGGACCCCTGCAGGGGGCTGGGGCCTGCCATCTTCCCCAGGGCACACTCCCTCTACCTGCTAGCTCTTTCTTCCCGCCACCCACTCCGGATTCCAGACCCAGAGCCCTGTCCCGGCTGGCCCTCCCCACCTGGAGCCGCGTTCTGCAGAAGAGGCCATCAGGATGTGGCAGGACTCTCCCCCAAGATGTTTCCCGGGGCCTGGTAAGTCATGGGGCAGCAAGACATGTGCTCCGTGTCAGGTACCCAGGAGTTTCCCTCGGATGCCTGAGAGCCCAGCCGACTGGTCTCTGTCCAGCTGACCAGTGCTCCGTCCTAGGATGTGGCCCATGCAGCCCAAGTCTCGTGGCCAGAGACAGTGGGAGGCTCCAAGTGCCTTCCAGGTCCCCACTGCCCGCATACTCCAAAGCCACTCAGAGCTAGCCCCTCACCTGCTCTAGCCCCCAACCCCAGCAAACCTGGGCTTGGCTTCCTCCCCACCTTTCCAACCTCCACCATTGGGGATGCAAGGTCAAAATCCCATTCCTCACAGGAAACTGGGCCCTGTTACTTCTGAGAGAGCATTCCTGGCTCATCTCTCCAAATCAGTGGCCCTAAATCCTTAGCCTCCAGCCGGTGGCCCCAGTCCCACCCAGACCTTGGCTGGGAGCAGCCAGGCAGCCTCTGGCCTGCTTGTACCATTCAGAAGGGAAGGAAAGAGGGCAGCTGGGAGGACCAGAACCTGATTCCCTGACTCAGGAGGACAGTTCTGGCAGAAGGGCCAAGGCCAGCCCAAGCCTCCACATCGGGGGCCCAAGGCCAGCGTCGGTCCCAGGGCACCCGTGCACAGTGGCCACCCTGCCCTTTCTCTATCCTTCCTCCTCCCTCTTTCCCTCTCTGGCGTCTTGGCTTTCTGGCAGAGCCCCATCTACAAGGACAACTGAAACTTTATAGGGCATGATTCATCGGGCGGCGCGCCCCTCGGAGCCATGGCGCATATTACATTAATCAGTGTCAGACCACTAAAACCGAGATATGAATATGAATTCTCCATATTGCAGGGGAGATAAATGTGCTTGTGAATATAATTGATCAAAGGAGGGAGGGAAGGATGGTGAGAACAGAGATTTCAGACTCCAGGTCAATGACTTGGGAGGGACCTGCGCCCACTCCCCAAATCTTCAGGCTGGGAACACGGGGTAGGAGCGGGGAATCTAGAAGGGGTGTGCTTCCAATGGCTTCCCTATCACGGGCCCGAACTAGAGCAGAAAAAGCAGGGTTTCTACAACAGCACTTCCTACCCTTCCTTCCCAGAAGATTCCACAGACAGAAGTCCTCTGCCCCAGACACGGGCTGTCCTATTTGCCCATCAGAGGAAGGGGCACAAATATTAATCCTGTAGACGTCCCTCATTCCTATCCCTTTTTGGGGTTCAGTCTCCTCCTTGCTGGTCTCAGAATTACCACCACCGTCTGAAACTGTCCCTAGGCAGGCATCGAGTATGAGAGCACCTTAGCACGTGCAGAAAGTTCCAGAAGAATTTTTGCTTTGGCTGTGTCAGAAAAAGAAGTTTCTATGTCTACTCCCAGATATTTCACGAGCTGGAACACCACGCACAGGGGCCGCTGGGGTGCCGCACGCCCTAGGCGTGCACACTCGGGTGGCTGAGCTGGTCGGGAAGGATGGAAATAAATCATGCACAAAGAACAAAAATGATTTTTCAATGCTTGATTAAAAATTCATTTCTACCTTTCCACTCGAGAAAAATAATTCCAAGTCTAGAGATCTGATTTCTTTGCATGGGAAACTTTCGTCAGCAGGGCAGGAGGGAGGGGCACAGACCCTTCAAGACTTCTAGGCCACTGGGTTCTCAGGGCTGGGACTCAGCTGGTGAGCACATCTGGTCCAGCCCCCTGGACAGCAGCGTTTGGGGACCCCAAAAGCATTGGACAGGGGAAAAAGAAAAGAATGGAAACAGGGGGCATGCAAACAGTGACGCCTGCACGGGGTCATCTATTTGGTTCTGGGAAGAGAGTCCTCCGCCAGTGGCACAGACCCTACCGCCCACCTGACTCCCACCTGATGCTTGCAGCGGTCACCCAGGGGGGACCCACCAGCACATCCCGGCTGCCACAGCATGTCTGTGCGCCAAGGACGCCATTCCTCATCCGAGGAGCGAGAGACCGCTGGTCAAAACTCTCCAGACTGCACTCTTGCCAAGGACGCGGGATCCATCTGTGCCCAGTGGTCAGGGGAGCCCCACGTCGAGGGCAGACCAGGAGCTCCTCTCTAACTTCCCACCCAGACGATGGAAACGCCCTGCGTCGAATTGGGCACCCACTGCTGCCCACCAATGCCAGCAGCCCGACCAGCAGGCCCGCCATCACACCCCCGAATTCAAACAACCGGTGACACCCAAGATCACAGAGACAGCCCGACCGCCACAAATGGAGGCTTCTGCGCGCGGCCCCTCCGAGGCCCGGCACGGCACCGGGATCCTGCGCCCCGGCGCCCAGGGAGCCGGACCAACGCCACGGTCAGGACCCCATTCCGCTTCCAGCCCATAGAGGGCGCGCCGAGCACGTCCATCCGGACGCGAAGCGCCTCCACCGGGGCCGCGGCCCCAGCGTGCCCGCCTGCGGACGGCCCTCCCCGGCGCCGCGGCCCGGCTCCCCCTGAGCGCCCAACGCCCCGCTCCCCCACCCCCGGACCGTCCGTGCGCGCTCTCCCGCGGCCTCCGCGCCGCCTCTGCCACGCTTCCTCCAGCCTCGGGAGCGAGGACACCCCTAACTCTCGTACCAGGACGGGGTGGCGTGGGGGCCCGGAGAGGGGCAGTCCCCACGTCCTCGGCGCGAGCCGCCCCTCTCCCGCCGCAGAGGAGCCAGCGGCAAAGCCCCAGGCCGCCCCAGACGCTCCCCTTGGGCAGACCGCCCCTCGCCGCCACCGGCGGGGCCCGACAGCTGCTGCTGCTGCAAGGGCTCCGGGGCGATTACCCGGCCTGGGTGGGGGGTGGGGAGGTCCCGTCCTGCACCGGGGACCCGGCTTCCTTCCCCCCGCGCGACTTCCCCTGCGGCTCACGCCCTCACCCGCGGTCTTGTTCACGCTTGTGTTCCCAGTGTTCGCCAATTCTGCATCAAGTCGTCTGCGCCCCGTTTGAAGTGCAGGCCGCTACGGCGGGTCCGCCCCAAGTGCCCGGAGGCCCGAAGTCCTGACCCCGAGATTTCCCCCGGCTCCTGGGCCAGGTCCCACATGCGCCTCGGAGGCCAGCTCCGTCCCGCTTCGTCCCACCATCGCTGCCAGCTACCGCTCAGACCTGGACATCAGTGGTTTATTTTCCCTGGGCTCTCTCGGCGCGCCCAGCCCAGGGCGCAGGGGTCGAGGGGGCTTCCCTGGGAGACCAAAGCCACCTCCCCTCTTTCTCCGCAGCCCCCAGGCCCACACGCCCAGAGAACTCCCGCGCGGCATCTCTGCCCACGCATCCGGACAGTTTAAAAGAGCCTTCCAATCTCTCCACGTTTGATTTAACCAAGTAACTAAAAAATACGCTCAAAGCCAAAATTTCATACTCCATTATGTCCTCGCTCTACCCACGAAACGACCCGACGCCAGGATGCACTGTGTAGACAACTAGTTATAAACTGATTTCAAATCTGAAGTTCTCCTTTGGGGACATAATTGGAAATTCTTTTCATTTTTTTTTTCTCCCATTGTTGTCCACTTTAAGAAACCGTTTTATAAACTGCTGAAAATCGAACTCATTGATGTCCCGAGAAAGGCATGCCCCAGATAAACGTACAAAGGTCGGAAATCAAAAATGCCAACAAGAAACTGCCCGAGTGACATTAGCAGATTCAACGACAACCAAAACGGGCTGTGAGAAACCCCGGCCTCCAGCCCAAACTCCCCAAGGAGCCTCTCTGCCCAAGCCAGGGGCACCTGGGCCCTGCCGGCATTCCAGGATTCCGGACACTCCTGCGGACGCCCAGCCACACACAGCAGCGGGAACAGCGGACAGCATTTCATTTAGTTTATTAGACAAAAATATATGATTTAGACAAGTTCGCTGACGCGCTATTTACAATCTGAAATCACTCTATATACAGAAAGGAGGAAAAAAAAAAAAAAAAAAAAAGACACAAGCACGTGGGGCGTTTACCGAGCGGATAATCAACCGGAGCCTGGTGACAGGCACCAGGGCCCTGGGCAGAGGCCGGGCTGCCTGGACTGGAGCTCGGACGCGGACGAGCCCCTTTCTGCAGGAAGCGCTGGATGGGAGTCGGTGACGTCGTGGCCGTATTTGTCCTTTACACCGGTCTGAAATATTTGTCCTAATTCCTCCCTCGTCCCCTCCCTCCCGAACTCCTCCCCCCTCCCCCCGCAAAAGTAAAAGACGACCCTGGATCAGGCGGACGGGAGGGCTGCTAGGATCCGCGGCGTTCCCTCCTGCGGGGCCAGCGAGCTGCGGGCGAAGCACAACGAGACAAGAAAGCACAGCAGTGTCAGTGGCCGGACGCCGGGACCCGGCGTCCCCGGTGCAGCCGGCCTAGCGCCGGGGGGCGTGGCCGCCTGCCCCGCTGCTCCCGCGTCGGGAGAAACCCGGTGGAGGGGGCGCCCCGCGCGCACGGCGGGCGCACAGCACCCCCTCTACGAGGCCCGAGCGACCCTACCGCCGCCCCGAGTCCTCCGCCGGCACCCCCTCCAGCCCCGGTCCCGCGGTCCCAGCAAACAGCACTCACTTGTCGCGCACGGGCTGGAAGGGGGATTTTAACTGCTGTGCCGGCGACTCCGGCCTGGGGACGAGGTCTCTCTCTGCGGGGGAGGGGCAGAAGCACAGCGTTAGGAGACTGGGGTGGGGGGTGGGGGGAGTGCCGCGGAGGTGCGCAAGCCTCTTCCCCACCCACCCCGCTTCCTTCTGCCACTAGGATGGGGTCTCCAAGAAAAACGGTCACCCCTCCCCGGGGGAAGGACTGCAGACAGAACGCAGCTCTCCGGACAGAGCCCGAGGGCCTTGGCCTCGGTCCCCGAATCCGGGCAGAGATCACCGCTCAAGCCGGGGTTTGGCCGCCACCGCCTCTCCCCTCCGGGCCGGCGCTCCCCCCACCCCCACGCTTTGCGGGGGGGTTCCGGATTCCGAGCCCGGGCGGACAGCCCTCCCCCCACCCCCCACGCCGGGCGCCTCACCTGGAAGCGCGGGGCTGCTTCGAGCGGAGGCCTTGTCACCGTGGAGCACCCCCGCGGCAACGGGGACGGGCGGCTGCGGCGGCGGCGGCGGCGGCGGCGCGGGCAGGTGCGGGCCGTGGGGCGCGGCGTGGGGCGCGCCGACGCCCAGGAAGGAACGCATGTTGAGCAGGGAGCCCTGCGTGAGGAACGCGCCGTTGGTCCAGTTGGAGAACTTGCCGATGTGGCAGGTGTACAGTCCGTGGCTGGGCAGGAAGGCGGGGTGCTGCAGCGGCGCGCCCGCGGGGGGCCCGTGCGCGCCTGGATGGCCTGCGGGCGGAGGCGGCGAGGCCTTGGGCGCGCCGTCGGGGCTGGTGGCCGTTTCTGCCAGGGACCAGATCTTGGGCTTGCTGTGAGGCGCGCCCTGCAGGCCACCCGACGCGGCGCCGGGACTCAGCAGGCGAGTGCTGCCGGGCTCCGGGACCTCCTTGACCAGGCCCAGGGGCGAGTCCTGGGACTTGAGCGCGTCGGCGGCTGCCAGCGGCGAGCCCTGGTCCCGGGCGAGGGCGGTAGGTGCCGCCGGCGGGCGCGGCGCCTCGGCCTTGTCCTCTTCGTCCTCGTTGCTCTGGTCGCCATCGTGCTCGTCGATTTTGTCGATGTCAATGCTCTCTAGGTCGATCTCCTCGTCGTCCTCGGCCTTCTCCGGGTCGCCCTCGGTGTCGCTTCCGAAGAGGGCGCCGTCCTCCTGGTCCTTGCTGCGCGCGCCCCATGTCACCTTGTTCTCCTTCTTGAGGCGCCGGCGCGCGTTGGCGAACCAGGTGGACACCTGCGTGAGGGTCATCTTGGTGATGATGGCCAGCATGATCTTCTCGCCCTTGGTGGGGTACGGGTTCTTGCGGTGCTCGTTCAGCCAGGCCTTGAGCGTGCTGGTGCTCTCGCGCGTGGCGTTCTTGGGCCGCCCGGGGTCCCCGTACTGGAACTGGCCGTAGGGGTAGTACGCCGGCGCCGTGTGGGCTGTGAAGGTGGCAGGGTGCACCCCCGGGTTGTCTTTGAGTTCGTACTGTGAGCCCTGCAACCACATAGCCCACCGAGGGAGGAGAGGGGCAGTAGGGGTGGGGGGGTGGGGAGAGGGAGGGAGAGAGAGAGAGAGAGAGAGAGAGAAAGAAAGAGAAAGAGAGCGATGAGTCCCCCGAACTGGGAAAGTCCCCCGAACTGGGAAAGTCGGGGGGCAGCCGCTCTTGTCAAGAACAGGAAGCCCCCCACCCCCCAGCACACCACCCTGGGAGGGAGGGAGGGGTCAAATCGTGAGCTGCCTCTAGAAACTCAACTTCCAACCATCGTGAAGAGGTGTTTTTGTTTTGTTTTGTCTTGTTTTGTTTTGTCACTCAAGAAAAGTTCCAGAATCCGTGCATCTCCAGAAGGCCACAGCGGGAGCCTTGGTCCCATAGAATTTCCCCAGGCCACCCTCCGTTACCCCCCCCCCACCCTCCCCCCACAACTCCAGCAGGCAATTTCCAAGTTTATCTCACACTAACTAGAAGGGGAAACCTTTTAACTACCCAGATAAAACAGATCCCCAAATGTAAAGAACCGAAGCCCCCTCCCTTCGACCCTGAGGGGGTCAAGCAAAATAAACCATCCAGGGTTTTCTTTGGGTCCAAATCCTCCAGCAATTTAAAAAGAAATCACACTCCTTTTAGCTCCCAAATTAATCTGCATATAATGGCTCCCCACGCTTAAAGGTTGCAGTGGTGACAGGTAATTTAAAATTTTAATCCCGGCCATCATCAACAACAATAACTAAAACGCCATTTGTTTTTTTTTTTAAATACAAAAGGAGGGCTTCACTGGTAAAATATTAACGGGAGGGCCAGGAGCTGCCAGCTGTGAAGAGAGAACTGCCTTCCGAGGCCTCTCCTCACTTACTTTATCTGGTAAGTTTGACTTTGATGTGGCCAGAGCAAGCACAAAGTGTTTGCAGGCATTTAGAGGCCGTGATTTATTTGCAATCAATATTCTTTTTATCATCGGTAGTAAAACACAGCAAGTCAAATTATCCCATCAGGTTTTTTGGTAAATAACATTTTATCTTTCTAACAGCCTCATTAGGCCTCATTATTACCATAAATTGTCCAGACAGACATTCACTATCTTTTGACTTCCAAATCCCCAATCAAAACGGCTTGGAAACCTACGCCTAGAATCAAGAGTTTGGATTTAGGTTTACTTTCTGAGAACCAGCAGGAGACCACTAAGAAATACACCACACCTTTTTTTTTGGGGGGGGGGTGGATTTCTATATGGTTTCCCCTACTAAAAACAAAACAAACAAAAAATCGAGCATCTCCGTTCCCCACCACAGTACAGTAGGAACAGATCCATAACCACACAGATCCCTTTTTCTCGCACAAACACGAAAGGGGGGTGGGGGAGAGGTTCCCAAATGGCACACATCTGTATTCAAAATTTCTGTAAAAAAATTACAATTCTCCACGTAAAAATTATCCATTTGCTACGTTAGCAGAGAGGGTTTCCGGGCTGAGAAAGTTGCAAAGAGCAGAATATTTCTTTGACTAGTTAGTTTGGTGGCCGATGCCACAGAGAAAAGGCTTCCGTGGCCAGATTTCGTTTTTACCTAATCTTTGCAAAATGTACTCTGCACTTTTCTAATTATTTAGGTTGTAACTGCGAGGACGACATTCCGGCCTCTTCTCCGCTGGGAGTTCTTTTTGAAAGGATACCTTGTAAATCTCTCAGCGCTTCCCTGGCATCCCCAGCCGCCAGAACAAAATGGGAGCTGATCTTTTTGGAGAGCAAGCGATCTGAACGGCGGCTGGGGCCGCCTTCAGAGAAATAGCCTTTCTTTTCAAAACTACAAGAAAAAAGTTACAGAAAAACACACCCGCCGCTTTTCTCGCGTACAGTCGGCCGGTATTTATTTCCTGCCTCTTCTTCGAGGAGCGGGGAGACGCGAGGGGGGGGGGGGGGGTGCCTGAAAATTGCGTTATTCCGCCCGCAGCAGCGCAAGAGGGGGCGGCCTCCCTGACCCCCCCCCCTCGCCCGCGCCCCGCCGGGCGCGCAATTCACCAGCAGCCCGAAGTTTAAGCGCGACCTTGCAGTCAGACCAAGGAAAATGGATCCTTTGCACCGACAGAATGGCGAATGCCCCGCGGAGAATTAAATTTGCAGCTCCCTCCCCCATCTGACACCCACTGGGACGCGAGACTAAGAGGACAGCATTTATTTTAAGCCCAGGGACTCCTGTTTTCTTTAATCCTCCATTATGTAACGCGGGAAGAAAAGTGCTTTTCATTCGGTGCAAAAGAAATGAAAACTTTGGCAACTCACGAAAGTCCAAGCAAACACCGTGGCACACGCCGAAATTATTTCCACCAATCCCCCCCCCCCATCTCAAATTTGCACACCCTCCGCTAACAGACCCCATCCGGCCCCTCGGATCTCCCCCATTGTTAGGGCGATTTTGACCCAGTCGACCAGGCTTCACCAGGTCCCCCCTCCCTCCCCCACCCCCCCACCGCCCCGGCCACCTCGGACACAGCCAAGGAGGTCCACCAGCCAGGGAGAAAGCCGAGGCTCCCCGGCCCAGCCCCAAAGCCCGAGAGGTCGCGCGACCGGGGTCCGCCCGCCGCTCCCGGGCGTCCTGCGGACCCGGGGCCGAGCTGCCGGAAGCCCGCCCGCCGGCCCCGCCGCCTCGGCCGAGCCTTGTGGGGGGTAGCGGGGGCGGGGGGGGGAAGAGCGCCGGCGACTTTGGCCCCCAGCCTCCGGTTCGAGCCGCGCGCCCCGAGCCTCTGTTCCTCCGGCCTCCCGGCTCCCCGCCGAGCCCCCCGCTCGCGGCCCAGGCCTCCCGCCTCCCCGGGCCGGCCCCCCACCCCCCACCCCTCCCCAGCCGCCTCGGCCCCGCCGGCCGGGCCTCCCCCGCTCCCCGCCGGCTCCGCCCGCGCTCCCGCCGCGCCGCCAGGCCACCCGCGCCCGGGGCGCCCGGGGCCGGCGGGGAGGGGTGGGGGGTGGGGGGTGGGGGGAGGCGGCCGCGGCCAGGGCCGGGCGCACTCACCATCTGCGAGAAGAGGCTGAGGTCGGCGGCGTAGGGCAGGAAGGCGCTGTAGTTGGGCGCGCCCGCGTACGGGCCGGCCGCCGCGTACATGCCCAGCACCGAGGTGACGGCGGCCGCGCCCGCGCCCGCGCCCAGCTCCGCCGCCCCCGGCCGGCCCGACGAGGCGGCGGCGGCGGCCGCGGCGGCCGCGGCCAGCACCCCCGGGCGCTCGCCGCCGTAGGCGCCGGGCCCCGCGGCGCTCAGGTACTGCGGGTAGCCCAGCTGCGGGAAGGACATGTCCGCGGATCGGCGGCGGCGGCGGCGGGCGAGTATTAAAGGGGCGGGGGCGGGCGCGGGGGCGGGGGTCGGGGCGGGCGCCGGGGGGAGGGGGTGGGGGCTGGGGTGGGGGGGGGGGCGGGGCGGGGTGGCTGGGGAGCCGGCGGCCGGCCGGCCGGGCGCGCTCGGCCCGGCCCGGAGGCGGGGGGCCGGTGGGCTGCTCTCGGCCCGGTGCTCGCTGGCGCCCGGCTCCCGGCTGCGCCCGGCTCCGCGGTCCCGCGCCGACTGCGGCGGCCGCCCTCCGCTCGGCGGCGGGGCTTTCAGACACAATTTGAAGTTGATGCTTTGATTGGCATCCCCTCGAGCGCTGGCCCCGCCCCCGGCTCCCCTCCCGCCCCTTCCCTGCCTCCCGCCCGCCCCAGCCGGGCCGCTCCCGCCCCTCCCGGCGAGCACGTGGTGTGCTCCGCGCCGTCCGGGCCACCTCCGCCCGCTGTGGGCGCGCGAGCGGCCCGGCGGCGGGTGCGGGCCCGGCGGCCGCGGGCTGCCCGACAACCTGTCGACACCGGCTCGCAGCTGTCGGACCCTGGGCTCTGCTGTTTTCCAAGCCGAGCTGTGACTGCTCTTTCAGGAAGACGTCTCGGCGCCTGATTCTCCGCCGTTGGGGCGGCGGGGCCGGGGCTGGGCGGGTGACAGCCAGTGGGGGGGTGGAGGGGGACGGCCCTCTCCTCCCCACCTCCGCCCCCAAGGCCGGCGCTGCCTTGGCCTCCCCCGGACCCCTGGGCAGAAGTGCACCCCGGTGCCCTGGCTGCGCCACCGAGCCTGGCGTGGCGTGACACCGTGACGCGGGCGTGGCGTCCGCGTGGCCCCCGCCCGGCAGAGACCGGCCTCGCTGCACCTGGAGAAGCGGGAAGCGGCCGAGCTCTGCGGGCTTCTCCGTTCGTGAAAACTTTGAGAAAGGGCAGCTGAGAAGCCAGTTCAAGGGGACAAACAGATGCCGTCCACAGTGACAGGTTCTTGGAGGTGGTGGCGGGCAGGGGGTGGGGAGACCTTTTCTTTGCAGGAGAATCACCGTTGCAGCGGGAGGGAAACGTCTCGTCCCCACCCCCGCGAGGGGAGAAGTTAAGAGTGGCCGGGGTGGCGGGGGGAGGGGGGGTGGGGGGGTGGGGGGGGGGCTCGTTCGTCCACTAGGTGCGCACAGGCGGGAAGCAAACTTGCACGAAGAGCGCCGGCCCGAGGCGGCGGCGCCGCGAGCCCGGGGACAGGCCGTCCCTCCTCCCCTGCCCGGCCTCTTCATCCTCGGCCCCGCGGGAAGAACAAGCAGCGAACCGCTGCGGGATGGCTCCAGGTCCGCGCGCGGCCCTCCTGGCCTCCCGGTGCACGGGACGGGTCCGCCAGCCCGCGTCTGCCACACGCTCGCCGGCTCCGTCCTGGCGTCCCGCGTAGGGAGTTGCCCAGGGTGCTCGCCCCCGTTCCCGGGGACACTTTTCGTCCTGTCTCCTATGAAGCAGCAGGAGCCTGGCGCGCATTCCCCTCTGTGGCGCACGGACACACTGGACCCCACAGCAATTTCACCCCAACACTTGGGGGTGAGCCTTGGTCTCGCCCAGTTCGGGAGCCCCGAGTGGAGTGCAGCTGGTGACCTGGGCCGCCCGCACCCTGGACCCGGACCTGTCCCCCATCTCCTAGTTCCAGTTGCCAGCAGCATCATGGAGGCCCAGGGACTCTTGCAGAATCGGGAAGGCTCCCGCTGACCCAGTTTGGGACCTGAGGACAGATACGGGGAGCCACCGCCTATAATTAACAACAATAACGCCCATAATAGTAATTACTAATTACCAGCTGCATAATCAGGCTTCAATTTCTCTGCTCAGTCAGGGTTTTCTTTCTGTTCGTGCTGTCCCTTTGCCCCCCACCCCGCCTTTACCCCCCACCCCACTCAGCTAACCAGCCCTTGCTGGCTACAGAAACTCCCTGCAACTGCCTGGGCACCTCTCCTGCTTTGGCACAGAATCCCGGGCCCTGGAGGTGGGCGCTAACCACTCCCAATCCCGGAAGTCACTAACTGGCAGCTTCCTCCCGCCCCCAGCCCACCACTTCCGCCTGCCAGACCTCTCTCCCCTGCATCCCAAACAAACGGATGGGCCACCCCACTACTGTCTTGTTTGGCAAACTCCAGTGTCACATTTCAGGCCGACAGGTAAATACAGGTGAGATAAGCCCTCTTCTGTGACCTGGAGAGCAGGTGGAATTGTAAGCCCAGAGACACTTCTCAGTGTCAGGGTTCAGCCACACGGACTGATCGCCTCCTTATCACTCCCCCCCCCCACCCAAGCAGCCCACTTCAGTTGTACTGAAGCCATCAGAACCTGGGGGGCGGGGGGCAGCAGACTTTGTCCTGACCCCTGTCGCCTCCTGTGCCCTCCCTGTATCACCTCCATTTGGGTTATGAAATGATAGTTGGTTCTAGAAGACATCAGGGAGGTGAGTGGGAAGGGGCCTCTAGAAAGGCCTGTTGACTTCCCCCAGGAAGCTCTAGAAAGGTGCCCTAGTGGTGACTGTGACCATTCCCCAGCCAGGGCCAGGGCTGGACCCCAGCAGAAACTGGGCCTGATCCCTGGATCACCCCCTCCCTTCCTTCTCCTTGAGTTTACCCAAAAATTTGCAAGGGGAAGACTAGGAAACAACCTGGACAAAAGGAGGAGGGGGAGAGGAAGAAGAAAAAGAAACTGCCTCCAAACCGTCCCAGTGGAGAGGAGGCTAGACAGGGAAGGATCCAGAACTTCCTGCCTCAGCATCCCCATGGGGAGTGTCATCTCTTCAGCCAGGTCTCTAATCCTTTTCAGCATCAAATAGTTAGTGGGGGACGGTGGGGGGGGCGTGGGCAGCTGAGAAGAAAAGACCCAGGGTGCCTGAGCCTGGACCTTGGGCCTGACTGGAATATCTGCTTAAAAAGATTCCAGAACTTTCCCCAAAGAAGACGATGTCCTGGCTCACTTGCTCAGGCTCAGCTCCAGCCTTCCTGGGATCCTGGTCATCCCCCTGATGGTGCAGAGGCACTGGCAAATAGGAGGGCCGGGCAGGGTCCTTTGCAAGCTGGCTGTGCTGGTTGGGGACAAGCTGTGGGGCTCCATCAGCCCTACCATGAAAACCCAGCAATCCTGGATCTGGAAGCTGGGGCGGGGGGGGGGGGGGGGACACCTTCCCAGACCCTCAGCCACTGTGCCTGCCTTGCAAGGGGTGGCTCAGGCAGGCCCCACTGCTGGTGTGGAGGCCGAGCTGGGTCTGAGCCGCCCACGTCCTCGTGGCCAGCCCCAGGACACTGGACACTGAGCCAGAGGCAGGACCTCGGAGTGGTACAAAGCCAGATCTAGGGGTGGCTGCGTGGCCTAATGGGAGCCCCAACTGGTCAACTCCCATCTCTGGTCCACGAGGGAGCACTAGGAGACGCTCTCCCAGACCCTTGGCAGTTGGACCCGGTCATGGGCACGACCACACAGAGCTGGGCAGAGGCAGTTGGCCAGGGCCCTCTGGCTGGAAAGCCAAGACCTTCAGCGCCTCCCCTCCCCTCTGGGACCTGGGCCTCTGGATGCACCTGTGGGTGTGCAGGGCATGGCTCTAGAGGAAGGGGACTCTGGGGACGGAGAAGAGAGAAAGGCCCTGAGTCCCAGGTGTGCTGGTGGGGAGGGAGGAGGGAGAGTTGGTGAAAATAGGATTTCGCACAACTTGGCTTTTAAACCGGCTTCAAGCCCTGATGGAAAGTTTACTTGCTGTGTCATTAGGTTGGGGAGGGGGGAGTTGTTTTCTAAATAGGAGGGGATTGTTATCACTGCTCCGAAAAAGAAGATCTTTTGTTTTTCTCCCGCCCTGGCCCCTGGGCCCCTCGGTAATGCTTAGGTTCAGCTTGCTACCCTACCCAACCCCTTTATATTTGCATGAGAATAAGATTGAACAAGCCACAGGGCACCCCCATTTACAACTGTATTTCTTCCGAAATAATTCTCCACTGATTTTGCGGCTCCACTGACCCAGGTCTCTGAAGAAGAGGAGGAAGCCGCTGAGGAACCGCCCCACTCCCAGGAGCCATCATGGGGACCTGCCTTTGGCGCCTGGGATGGGGGCGACCTTAGCCCAGTGTCAGGGATGCAGCGGGAGGGAGGGGGCGCGGCGGCCCAGTGGTCTGCCCTTCGAAATGGCCATTCCTTCCGATGCAGATGGCGGGGCGGCCACGCAGGGCGGCAGCTCGGTGGCAGGGCTTGGCGGCCTGACCTGGCCCGCGCCCCGGACCGGCCCTGCCTTCCGCCCAGACGCGCGCCGCCTGATTTATGAGTCTTGTTAAATCCTCATTAGACTTTGCACCTTTCTCCTGCAGGACCCAGGAAGCCGCCCCGCTCGGCGACGGCGAGGCGAGTGGCGAGCAATCCCAGGCAGCGGCCGAGAAGCGCCCAGGACCGCGGGGGCCGTAACCGGGTGCCCTTGGGCGCCAGGCGGGGACCGGAGCGGGGCGGCTGCAGCGATCCCCGTGCCCTGGGGGCCTGGCCTGCTCTCTGCTGCCGCGTCAGGGCCGGGCCCGCGCCGGGTCAAGAGCGGCACCTGTGAGCTCCCCGAAAGCGAGGGCCTGGGGACCTCACTGCGGATGTGCTGCGGTGGGACCAGAGCGGGGCCGGTGGGAGGCGACTCCGAGAGACTCCAGGAAGACCCGGGAAAGAAAACACCCGGAAGGCGCCCCGGGATGGTCTGAGGCCCAGGGCAGTGCCCGCAGAGCAGGTGCCAGGATGCAGCCGGGGCTCGGGTCCCCGGACTGTGGCGGCGGGAGACCAGCGGCCCAGCGCGCGGAGCTCCGGGACCAGCGGCCGGAGGAGAAGAACGGCCCGCAGTCACCTGGCCTGGCGTGCGATGTCGCCGTCCCCGAGCGTCGGAGGAAGTGAATTACATGCGTGTGCACACGTAAATATTTTATAAGCCTCCCCTTAATTAACCAAATCGTTTCCATTATGCCTCCAATGTGATCAACAGCAGCGGTGTGAGGGTTTTCAGGGTTTATAATTCGATGTCACCAGACGGTCGCTCGGGGGCAGAGGCACAATCGCGGAGCCAGCTGCACTTGTATTTACTTGTTTTTCTACCGTGTTCCTGTAGGGCTCCATTATGCAGTTTTTAATTAGTTTGTGTTTGTATTTCACCCGTCCCAAATCAATGCCATCCCGGAGCAAGGCGATGTAAATTCTCACAGTACAGGTGTAGCTGCTGGCTTGGGAACACTCGGAAACACGCGTCTGACAAATGAGAGCGGGCGCCACACAGCCCACTGTCGGCTCCTGGCAGCCAAGAGGCACAGACCAAAGCCAGCGGGGACTTCTGCGCCCCTGTGAGCGCCAAGCCCGCGTGCTGGGTTCCTAATTCCAGTAGAGGGAGCCGCACAGAGCACGGCGTGGGGGGCAAAGTGACTTTTCATTTTGCCCGAGTCCTGCGGTCCTTGGGCCTAGTGGGCGAGGCTGGAGCCCGCGTGCAATTAACCTAGCTCCCCCGGAAGATCACTGTGGCACCTGTCGGGTTCCTTCCGTGGAGCCTTTTAACAGGACCCAAGGCAGACAGCCCGAATTTCTGGAATCTCCCGGCATGAGGACCGCCTCCCCACACCCCCGCCCCCTTGTGCTGGCTGTCTCTTCCTTCTTGAAATGACCTCTGTGGAGTGCCTGTAAATCTATCCCTCCAGCCACGGGGGAATTCTTTTAAAGCTTTCTTTTTTGTCAGGAATAAGAGATTGTTCATCTTTAACTAGACCACATAGAAATTATGATTCAACAGCAGTGTGTATTTAATTAGAGTAATCTCACTTGAATTTAATTACCTAATGAATTATTTGTTTAAAAGGTAGAATGTCTTGTTTGCCAAGTGCGGTGCAGACCTCCGATAAGAACTTCTGTTATAAGGACATTACAGCTTAAAAGCAGTCATGTGTTAAGGTTTATATTTTAACTCCTCGAGTGTGTAACTGTTAACTGTTAATGTGCCACTCGCACAAAAACTCTGATACGGAAGGGTGCCGGGAGAGCACGCACAGATTCTGTTCTGTGCCCACATCCTTTTGGAAATTAGCAATCCTCTACCTTGCCACCTGAGCCTATTTTTAAACTTCCTGCATTTTGCTTTCAGTGGCACTTTCCTTTTTTCTGCTGCACGATGACAGCTGTCTATTAGAGGGCTCATTTTATGATTAGTATTTGCAATGAAGGGCACATCCTTCAGCAAAACTCCCGCCCAGCTCCACTGTGTCCCAGAGGCACCCACAATAGCAGCAGGAAGCCGTTCTGGGCTCATCAAACCTCATGGGAATGGAAGGTACCGAGGCCCAGACTTTGACCTTAACCCTTCATTCCTAAACCATGGAAGAATCTCCTTGCCTCTTGGTTTCCAAAAGCAAGAGCCCAGAACTCCAGGCCACGCCACCCTTTCTGGGAGGCTCACAAGTTGACTTGTCTCTCGGTAATGCTAACGATTTTTGCAGCTAATGCCAAGTTCGAAATCCCAGCCAAGGGAGGAGGGTGACGTGCTGGAAGTCTAACATGATTTCTGTGTTTTTCTATGGCTAAGTGGCTACAGGAGCAGACTGCTTCTCCTCCTCTATCCCGTGTGATGGACAGAATCGTCTGTCCCTGTGTGATGGAATTTCAGCAGAGGAATGAATGGACAGGGTGAGGGAGGCAGCAGGAAATGTTTCGCCCACTCACTGAAGAGAGACCAGGAAATAGGAACGCCTGAAATCTGCTGGTTTGAATTCCACTGTCATTTTCATTAATATTTCATCAATCAAATAATTTACTTTAATTGCAGATTCGGGCACTATTATCACATAAATATTAAATAGTATTAATATAGTGTCCATCTAAGTAGGAACGAGCTTATAAGAAAGTACAACAGGTTGATAAGAATTGTTAATTTCTTGTTTCTTTCCTGTATCCCTGATGTGTATCATAACTGTGCATTTTGCAGTTGGGTGTCCCAACAACCAATAGTGGTTAAATTGTAACATAAATTTGGGACTCTTGCGTGGCTCAGTCGATGAAGCGTCCGACCCTGGCTCAGGTCACGATCTCAAGGTTCGTGAGTTCGAGCCTTGCGTCAGGCTCTGTGCTGACAGCTCAGAGCCTGGAGCCTGCTTAGGATTCTGTGTCCCCCTCTCTGTCTGCCCCTCCCTCACTCGCACTCTGTGTCTCTCTGTCTCTCAAAAATAAACAAACGTTAAAAAAATTACAAAAAAATATCATATAAACTTAATCACATTCAATTATGGCTACAGGTAGTACCTTTCTTCCAAAAGAACCAGATCTACATGAATACATCTTTCAAACTTATTTATGAATTTACTTTGCATATTCTTCCAAATAACAACTGACAGTAAGAACCAGAAAGGACATGAGATAATGGCTGAGGAATGATAATACGCTTCTCAGATCTAAGCAAATCCAAAGATGATTTGCTAGTAAAACCCTCAAAGGGAGTGATATGTGTGGGATGGAAAAAGGTGAAAACAGTAAATGGCATCTTTATGTTTGACTCTTCAAGAACTGTTTGAAATTTAGACCAGACCGTGACTTCCTATCAGCCCTCAATCACTTATATTATAAAAGATTAAGCCTACCTACTAGAAATACCTTTTAGAAGTATCAGTTGACAAATATCCACCCACACAACATCCGAGGCGGAAAGTGTTGTGCATTCAGGGTTTGGATAAATGTGTGCCCCAGAAGTCACTGGTGGAGAGGTTAAAATCTGTTCCCTTAAGGGACATCAGTGGAACAAAAATGCCCAACAGGGACGCTCCGGGAGTTCGGGAGAAGGTTTCTCAGAGGTTCAGAAGATTCATGGGATCCACCAGCATTTTCCAGGACTGTTCTGGTAGAAAAACAAAATCCAAGGTATGAAATCGGTCTAAAGGAGGAAAGAGAAAACATCCTTAGACGGAGGGTCCCTGACGTGCTCTCGCTCCGACGTCTCCTTCCACCTTACTGGCACCAAGGCTGTCTCCAGAGCAGCCAGAGGTTGTGGTTCTTGGCCGGGTCCGTCCCTCCTCTCCCGCGCAAGAGGAACTAGAAGGATCATGAGGCTTCAGGCCTTTCTGGCCCCCGGTGTTGTACCACCTTCAAGTGTGGGTCAACGTGGAAGGTGGTGATGGCTTGGTGGCTCTTCTCCCCGACACACTTCCAGGAGACACTTTGACCCAGAGGACGCGACACCCCCCGCGACCAAGAAGGAGGCCGATCTGGGCAAAACCCCAGGGTCAGGAAGTGTCTTTTCTCTAACTTCTGAATCCCTGTAGGTGCCCTTCCTTCCCGTGCCCCCCAGCTC
Source organism: Panthera onca (assembly GCF_046562875.1). Taxonomy (NCBI): domain Eukaryota; kingdom Metazoa; phylum Chordata; class Mammalia; order Carnivora; family Felidae; genus Panthera; species Panthera onca. The sequence goes on along the minus strand of NC_138339.1, from coordinate 2,528,078 downwards.
CTGAAGGCCTCATGCTGATGAAAGCTGCCAAGACCCATCTTCCCTGCCACCCACCCCCCAGTGAAACCCACATGGCTTGTGGCCCAGTCCTGGGAGTAGGCTGAGTGATTGGCAGGCTAATCATAGCTCCTAATTGGACCTGGGGTGCTTGTTAACTGACAGTGATAGGTGAACTCAATCTTTTGCACAGAGAATATTTACATTTTAATATGGGACCTTCAGTGCACTGACCCGAAGCCTCCAGGACGGAGGAGCCCCACGCGCTGAATGGGGGGGTGGGGGTGGGGGGGCAGAGGTTTCACTTCTTTGAAGGAAGGAAGGTCTAACATCCTTTTGGCCAAAGATTGTTCTTTCTCGGATGCAGCCAATGGCAGAACCAAGCTCAGAAAAGGTCTTGAGAATCTTGCTTGACTTTTCACGCTGCTCAGTTATCATAACAAAACACCACAGACTCGCCTTCCACGAGGAAGGTTTATCTTCTCACAGCGCTGGAGGCTGGGAGTCCATGATTGAGATGTCACAGGTTTGGTTTCTCCGGAGGCCTCTCTCTTTGCTGTGCAGACACCCCCTTCTGCCTGTGTGCTCACATGGCCTCTCCTCTGTGCCCACACCGCTGATGTCTCTGAGCACCCACTTCCTCCTTGTAAGGGCGCCAGTCAGATTAGATCCGAGGCCACCCTACTGGCCTCATTTTAACCGAATCACATCTTTAAAGGTATAATGTCCGAATACGGTCACATTTCGATGCATTGAGGGTAAGGTCCCCAACATGTGCATTTTAGGGGAGACACAACTCAGCCCGCAACACCATCCAGGGCCACCTTCCCCCCCTTCAGCCCAAACGGCATAAGGGTTCATTAGCTAAAGTTCCATTCATTTCTGACACGGGGACACAGCCTTCCGTCTGGGGACAAAGATCTCGTTAGAAGCCGTAAATATTCCCCCTCTTCCAAGTTAAAGAAAATGAGGTTGCCTTCATTAAAACCAAAACGCAAATAGGAAGGGGTGAGTGGGATATTATGCTCCCTACTGTAATACTCTTTAGTGTTGGTTATTATCAAAGATTAGATTTGGCCACCCTGAGACCGTTCAACTCTAAAAGGCCTTTCAAATTTGCACGGTTTGTAAACTGTCCAGTCAGGAAGAGACTTAGATCTGCAGTAAACACTTCTGGGAACCTGACTTTTATCCTGAGCCCCACGAGACTTCTCCTGCTTCTCTGCATTGTGTCCCAGGCAGGCAGCAAGTGCAGGGCTGAGGTGGGGGTGGGGGGATAACCCCGTGCGAGGAGACAGGTGCCTCCCTGTTCCATGACCAGATGCACCGTCACCCTCTCCATGCCATTTGGGGCGGGAGAGTTTCAGAGGGGTCAGTGAGGACCCGTTTCCCAGGTTTCAGAAAAGAGGAAATCTACAATAGCGAAGGCCGTGTCCCCCGGCCGCGGCCTGGTGTCGGCAGGTCAGGCTTTGGCCAAGAAAGAGTCGCCGAGAAAACGGACACTCGGAGTGGGACCCTGTCTCATCAGCGGCCGTGCCTCCCTGCCAGCAAATGCATTATCACTATGGCGGTGAGGCGGTGGGAGAACATCGGTGATCATTTTACAAGCTGAAGACCGCGCGACATTATCTCCAGGGTTGAGTTAAGTGGTTTGTCTGAGGTCACTCGGCAAGTGTGTAATAAATCCGGAATTAGAACCTCGTCACACACGTTCAGCCGTCTGCATGCTGGGCCGCGGGCAGACAGACTTGTGGACCCCTTGATGGGCCCCTCCCTCCCACCGTCCCCTTCCAAATCCCGCAGGAGCCCCTGCTGCCCCCCTCCCTGGGCCACCTCATGGTGCAGGGGGTGGGGGGAGGGGGGCGAGCACCAGCATCGGCTGCCCGGGCGCCGGACCCCCCTCCACCCTCCTGCGCTTCTTTTTGCCCTCTGTATTCCCCCCTGCATCCCCTTAGCAAACATTTGTGCTGGGCTACTCTAAACAACGAGCTGTGAGGGAAGCAAAGACAAAGCGGACAGTGGTCGAAATAAAAATCCAAAACACGTGTCTGAGGTAAGTTAGACAGTCGGACGAACCGCGTTCGAGCACCTACCGCAGACCCACGGCGGAAGTGCGAGTGAGGAGGGCTACGCCAGCTTCAGCCCCCCCTTCCGCCTCCACTGTGTGAGCCGGGCCCCTGCAGGCCTCACCTCCGTGTAGACTCCTCCAGGAAGGGGTGCGGGGCGGGGGGAGCTCAGGGCGCGGCCTGCCTTGCAACCCCTCCACCACGGGCTGTGACCTCAGCCCCGCCCAGAGTGCCACTTCACCTGGGAGCAGCAGGTGTGCACGGTCTGGGGGGCTGCGAGCACCCAGAGCCAGACCAGCGTGTTTCCCGGCAGCCTCTCTGCCTCGGGGAGGCCTGAGAAGTTTTCCCGTTTCCTTCCCTGGGGCCCGGGGCCGCTGCTCCCTGCGGCTCCCGCGGAGGAAGCTCCCTGTTGTCCCTGTGACTTTTCAGCCAGCTGATTGACGATGCAGTGTACTGGGAAAGGACAGAAACTTCTTGTCCCCCAGGTCTGGGGGTTAGAAGCCCACGACGCAGGTGTCAGCAGGGGGCAGGGGGGTTCCTGTGGAGACAGAGGGGGATTCTGCCACAGGCTTCCTCTCCCACCTTCCAGGGGTTTCTGGGAGACCCTTATTTATGTCCCTTGGCTTGTGAACACATCACCCCAATCTCTGCCTCCACTTTCACACCACCTCCTCCTTGTGAGGGCGTCTGTGCCCCAATCCCCGCCCATCCCCCCACCCCCTGCTTCTTTTTTACAAGGACACTGTTAGATCCGATCAAGGCCCAGGTAGGACCTCATCTTAATAATTACATCGGCAACGACACTGTTTCCATATCGGGCCACCTTCTGAGACAACCAGCGTTACGACTGTGGTGTGTGAATCTTGGGGCGGGCAAAATCCAACCCGTAACAAAGCCTCATTAAAAATTCTTGGGGCGCCTGGGTGGCTCAGTTGGTTAAGCATCTGACTTCCGCTCAGATCTTGATCTCACAGTCTGTGGGTTCGAGCCCCGCGTAGAGCTGTCAGCACAGAGCCTGGAGCCTGCTTCCGATTCTGTGTCTCCTCCTCTCTCTGCCCCTCCCCTGCTCAGGCTCTGTCTCTCTCTGTCTCAAAAATAAATTAAAACATCAACAAAATTAAAAAAAAAAAAAACTTCACATTCTATGGACAGCTGTCACGAGTTTCAGGGAGCCAACCACAACCAAATGCTTGTTGTTTGTGGCTCAAGGCATGCCATGGCCACGCGCTGTGCCAGCACAAGGAGGAAGGGGTAGTGACAAGCGGATTTAGGCCCCGATTTTTGAAAACGTTGTGCGAGGGGCCCCGATTTTAGGGATCGAAGGAGGAAGCCGTTCAGTCGATCAACTGAGGAGAAGGCATGATGGCCTGTCGCTTGAACCAGACTTTGAGAGCTGACTTGGACCGGGAGAGGTCAAGAATATGAGCAGAGGGTGTCCCTGCACTGGCATTGGCACGAGGGGGCCCCGGATGCACGTTGGGGAGCCCGCGGCGGGGCTGTCCTCAGGGATGCCGAGGGGAGCAGAACGGACTACAGCCTGGAGCAGAGAGTGTGGGCTTCGTCCCTGGGCCATGAGGAGATGTCACCGGTGTCTGAGCAGGTTGGGACAGAGCAGGTGTGTCCCTCCTTGGAAAATCAAGAGAGGATTTGGGTCAGAGCTGCCGGACTAGATCATGACTAGTGTGCACCTGCCGAAGTCCTGGTGGGAGGGAGCCAGGAGGGCCCTATCCAGCCCTCCGGGCACCGCTGTGCGCACCTGAGGACCGGGCGGCCTCCCTCCACCTCGTTCCTGGGGAGTTTGCTCTGGAGCACTGGGGACAGTAAGAGGAGGCCGGCATGTGGGCGCTCGGGGCCCTGTGTCCTTGTCCACTAGGCAGAAAGCTCTGCTTCCCTCCTCTGACGTTCTGCTTCCAGATAAGATTTTGCCGCAACACAGGGTTTAGTGTCTAACCCCGAATGTGAAGAATCACAGAAGTACGTGACTGTCAGGTTCTGATTCGATTCCCGTCAAAGGAGTTGATGGTGCAGCAACCTCCAGCTGTTTGTGAAACGTGGCCCGTTAACCCAGCCTCGTGGGTCAGATTCAGCGGCTTTTCCACCCACGGCCGGAACACAGAGTCGCATCCCTTTTGACACAATGGTGGAGTTTGCTGGACGTCTTATGATGTATGAAATGTTAAATTAAACAGAAATCTGGAACGACACCCACGTAAGGAGGGAATGCTTCAGACGGGGCGGTTGCCATGATGATTATCAACACAGATGAAGGAAGGTACTCGCAAGCCTCCCCTTGGCATCAGCAGTTCGGGCCATGACGCGAAGGCCGAGGTGATAGTTTCATCACGAGGGAGGGAGGACAGCCACGGCGGCTCTGCCGAGGGCAGCCAATCCTGCGTTGTATCAGGAGACTGCTGCCTGATGGTGAAGAAGGAGTAGTTCACTATCACGGGGGGAAACGGCGCTTCTAGGCGGACGGCGGTCTTTCCAACTCCGACACGTGTCCACGCAGCAGGCCCTTGATGGCCACCTGCCATGCAGCGGACTCCATGTCAGCCAGGACACTGTGTCAGCGGCCCTCGGCATCGTCACTCGGGAGTGAGCTCGGTCTGCCTCCACCGGCAAACCTGGCTCCATGCGTTCCGAGAAAGACAGGACAGTCCCTCGTCCACGTCCCCTCAGCAGCCGGGGAGGACAACGGCCCGCGAGGTCGGTCGGAGGAGCCCTGTGTCTGGGCGCACCTACCTGTCCCTGCGTGGAGAGCTCTGTCCCCGCACAGAGACGGAAGCATCCGCTGGTCACCACCCCTTCCGCCTTGTGCCGGCACAGCACGTGGCCGTGGCGTGCCTTGAGCCACCAACAACAGGCGTTCGGTTGTGGTTGGCTCCCTGAAACTCGGGCCCTGCGTCCAAGTGACCGGCTTTCTTTCATCATCAAGCCAACCGTCTGAGGAGAAACCCCGTCCTCAAACCTTAATACCTCCCCCCTGAAACCCAAATCTGCCTTATCGGAAGAAGCAGGGCACGTCCTGCCCTTCCCCCACCAGCCAGTGTGGCCACCTGTGCACGTGTCTCCTGCTGTGCCCCACTGCCATTCTCCTGGACCCTGACACGGCTGCCCACATACACCTTCAGTGACCTGTCACCTCCGTCTCAGGAAAGTCTCTCAGGTCCAGGCTCTGCCCTCTCCACTTCGGGCCTGGCCCTTGTCAGCCTGGATCGTCCCCAGGCCTCCGGCGTCATTCGTGTCCCCCGTTCTTTTATTCCAGGGTGCACCCAGTCATTTCACCACTGACTCCCCTGCCAAGATCTCCTCGGGCCCCTCTTGGCCGCAGGGTAGAGAGGTCTGTCCCCTCCGCACATCAAGCCTTCGGGCTTGAAACGCCCCCCCTCGAGCTGGAGGGGGCTGAGAAGCTGTGGCCTATGCTCCCGTCGCCTGGAAAAGTCTGTACTAATGTGGTTTTTCCATTAGAAGAGAGAGTGTGCTCCCCGTGAAATATTGGATCTGGCCTTGCTCTCGGGTCATCGCGTGTTCACTCCCATCGCCTCTACCTTCCAACCCACGGTCCGAGCCCAGAACCGTCTCCCCGTCCGGCCCATCTTTCATTCTTCGTGCTCAGAATCCAGTGGAAAGCCCATCCATTATCCTAGAATTCCAGAGATTCACGTCCCTTGGAAAGCATCTTCAACTTCGTGGCCCTTGCCTAGAAATCTTTTGATTCATTAGGTGTGGGGCTGTGTCCAACTTATGACTTGTAAGCGAGCACGGGGGTGACTGGGGCTTAGTTGATTGGAAAAACACATTTCGTAAAAACACGTCCGAGATCTACACCCAGTTTGACCCTTCAGACCCAACACACTTCACTGTGTCCTCCCGTGGACCCCAAATCGCGCTTGAATGCCTCACCCTGGCACCTACCTTCCCTGGCACCGCCCCTCTGCAAGCACCTTCTGTTTCTCTGTTCACTCTGCCCTTGTCTTCTTCGCTCACCTGCCAACCTCCCTCCTCCCGCGGGCTCTGTCCTGCCGCTCACGCCAAGTAGGCATCCTTCCTGGAAAAGTCCTGGACACCTGCGTTCTTGCCCGGGGGCCCCTGAATCCGCATCTCATCTCAATCTCGGCCATGAGTCACAGACCCAGATCTTCATCTGCGTTTGACTCCTCTCCTGTGGTCAACCCACAGATGCACTGCCACTCTCCACGTCCCCGAGATCCCCGTGAAGGGTCTCCGTCTGGCACGGAGTAGCCGGGACCCGCACGGCCGGCCTCTGCCTCCTTCGGTGGCTTTCCCTCACTTCTGTCTTGTTCAACAACCGTCTGTTGCATGATCATTTGTTGAGCACCCACGATGCTCCTGACAGCAGGCAGCCCCGGGGCCACAATGGTAAACAGAGAACAGGAAAGGTGCGTGTGGCCCTGCCCTCACGGAAGCGTCAGAAATAGGAGACTTCGCAGATGCCTCTTCCTCCCATCCCACGAGGGAGGGGTCAAGGGTCAGGACCCTCTCAGTGCCTCTCTGGCCACCACGTTCCATTTCCTACAGACTGGAGAGCAGCTCATAAGGTCGCCCGTTAAGAACTCTCGACTTTGGCATCGTCAGCATCTTCAACGGACTGGATCTTCGTCACGGTTTCCTAGGAGATCTCCCTGCCTTCGCTCTGGCTCCGTTTTGACGCGCCTCCCTTTCTGCGGCAGGTGACCTTTCTACGTCACCAACGGATGGCTCTACTCTCCTCGGGTCATGGTCACAGGGGCGGGCCCACTGCCTACCTGCCGTGCACGGCACAAAAGCTTCCGATGGGTTAGTTTGGCTCCCGTTCCCTTTCTGACCCAGCCTCGGCCTTGCCCGGAAGCCGTGACTTTCCAGCTTCCTTGTCCTTCTACGGGAGCTTGTGACACATGCTCCCCGTCTCCTCGCCTTCCCCTTTTGCCCGCCAGACCCACTGCTACGGATATTAATGGGTTTTTACTTCTTCGTGACAGAGGTGATACGTACATATTCTTGTCGTTAAACATTTCAAATAAAACTAAAACATCCTTTGACACACCCGTCTCCTACCTCACTCTGTCAAGTATCTATTCTACTCCCGGAAGCAGCCGACATGCCTTCCACGCTCAGTCTCCCTGTTCCTTTTCCCGCCCTAACACAGGTGGCTGTGCGCACTCACAGACAGATGTGTGCGCACACATACATACGTGAGTGTGCGCAGCTGTGCGTGTGTTTGCACAAGTGACCCCCACCCCCACCCCCTTGACAGACTGTCTGCAACTCAGTTTCCTTTAATGCTGCTCTGCCACTCGGCCCATGAAGATCCTGTTTTAAAAACTGTTGCTTGGGATCCCAGGGCATGCGTGTGCCATATTTTATTTAATTATCTCTCAATTAAAGGGCATTTCAACGGTTTCTAATTAGTCACGAGGCCGCATGGTGCTGCGGGAGGAGGCTCGGCCATTCATCTTGGCGTCCCCGGCGGGGGGGGGGGGGCTTCTCCAGGCCGCAGGCACTTGCACGTCTGGCTGTTAGGGCTGCCGCTGAGGACGGTGTCCGTGTCTCGTGCCTGACTGTGACAGGGAGCCCGCCTGACCCCCCAGTGGGTGAGTCTCCCGGGGCTGGCGGAGGGGGCCTTCTGGTGTGGCAGCTGCGGGCCTGGGGGAGACGGGGACGTCTGCCGCAGCCCCTGCTGGGCTTCTTTGCTCCTGCCGGTGACTGTGTCACCTTTGGGTGGGACAGGCAGAAGCACGAAGGGTGCTGCAGACAGGGGCACCCCTGGGTGGCAACCCACCCCCCGAGGAGAAGCGGGGACAGGCGGGGTGCCCTTGCAGGCAGAGGTGGGTCCGAGAAACACAGGACGCCTAGTGGCGTGGGTCTCTGGGCCAGCCCCCGCCCGCCCCCCGGGGCCATGGGTGAACACCGAGGTCACTGGACCCAGCCCACGAAGTGGGCGATCTGGGACGCACTGAATGCCCTGAACCCCTGGAGGCTGTGAGTCCAGCACGGGCCCCGCCTCGGGGTGCTCTGCGTGGGGGGCCCACGGCAGGGACAGCGCCGGGACCGGGAGGGCAGAGGGTGGCCGGCAGACCCACCGGCCCGGGGCCCCCATCCCTGCAGCCCACACCGTGTGTGCTGTGCTGCGGGTGCTCCGCGAGCCCCTGGGGGTGGAAGGACCACAAAAGTCGCGTCTCACTGTGGGCCAGTTACCAGCACGCTGTTTTCCAGAAGCCACTTCTTATGGTTATTCATTTCAAAAGCAGGTACTGGGTCTAATTCCAACGTGGCCATTACTCACAGACCTTCGCCGGAGTCTGTGCCCAAAATACAAAAGCCGGATTTGGCATCGGACCTCTGCCCCCTCGTTTCGCTTCAATTTTGCGGAGCTGTTGTGATTCCTCCTGCCCTTGTGTTTATGGCCGAACGGGCGGGTGTGCTTTTGCCTCATCAACTGACAGGGAGTCTGTTGCTGAGGGGTGTATTTTGACGGCGAATTCACCAGAGTCATTCAGTGAGAATTCTACCTCCGTCTTCAGGACAGGCGTCCTCTGTTGAACGTGTGTCTCCATCTGCTGAGTGACCAGCGGGTCGAGGGGGGGTGGGGGGGCATGGGAAAGAATTAACGGCCTTCGGAGCCCAGGGCCACACCTTTGAAAGGTCAGTTCGGGGGCAAAATGATGTCGTCGCCACAGAGTTGACTTCAGAAAATGTAGTTACGGTGCACAGCGTTGTTCGTGGGCTTGCTTGATGACATGATACCTCCATGTGACCCTGTCTCCCATCTTAGGGAGACCAGGGAGGGCTCGCCACGGAGCAGACGGGCTGGTGAGTTAGGGGGAGACCTGACGGCCTGCAGGAGCTCTGCACCGAGCCAGCTGGCGAGCACGGCTGGGCCCAGACACTCACCATTGTCCTGCCCGGTCTCTCCCTCTGACAGGGCTGACCCCACGGAGGTCCCGGGGTCCTCTGAGCCCCCCACGGCCTCGGAAGTTAAACCACTGGATAATTCAGATGCATCGCGGGACATAAACCTTCACGCCAAACCCTGAAGAGGGCGAGATATTTATGACTTTAATCCCAGCTTCTTTGCGGTCGGCACATTGTTCTCCTGAACTTTTATTTGGGGATTCATGGAATGTTCTGGAATTTCTCCCTCACATTCAGTAGTTACCTAAGATTTTCATTGTCTTTGTTCTTTGCTCGTGATTAATACACAGCGAAGCCAGAAGACGCCGCGGCTTCTGCTCGGACTTCTCCCCTTGGCTGCGAACCGGCGTTCGGGAGAAAAGGACAGCACGGCCCTCGTCAGGGGGCAACGACCCTCAACCACGAATTCTGGAAATTAGATGGCGTGTCCTCACCATGCTGGAAACCCAAGTGGAAACCTTGTGCTCAGCTGGTCAGTAGACAAAATAACCAGGGACTTCACAGAACATGGAAAATAATGCGAAGAAAGATTTTTTTAAGTTACCTTCATGTGTGTTGAAAACTTAAGACCTCGATGACTTACCGCCGGGTTTCTGGCCCCAGTTTTACACACAAGACATCAAGGCACGCAGCTTTTTCCTTAAGGAGGGTTACACAACAGCCTGAAAGACTAAAAAGCGACTGCTGCGCAAACATCCCCTGAGTGGCAACCACGAGCCAGACGTGGGGCGGGGCCAGGAATTCAGGGTTCAGGAGCCTCACAGGCTGGAACATGAGGCCGGAACAGCCCGTGTGCTGCCATGGAGGCCGTCTGAGTGCCCTGAGATAAGACCCGGCCTGTCTGGTGCCTCTCATTCAGCGCTTACCCAGGGTCACCCAGGAGAGGGTCTCAGAGACACGACGAGTTCTGTGAGTGTCAGCGAGGCCCCTGGCCTTCCCGGGTGTCCCGGGCAGCCCCGTGGGGACAGCCAGGGCTTGGGCACCACTCTGCCTCCCCCAGAAGCCCGGGAGGGTGAGGAGTCCAGAGCTGAAGGAACCGGCTCCTTCAGGCTTGGTCCTCAGCGGCAGGGGCTGTGACACCTCGGAAGGGGCTCCCGGGGGGGTCTAGGGCTTGCCGTCACAGAACACCTCTCCCAGGGCAGCTTCAGAGCTGCTGTCTCACGGCTCTGGAGGTTGACATCAACGGGTGGCAGGGACACGCTGCCTCCAGAGGCTCTGGGGGAAGCCCTTCGTGCCTCTCCCAGCTCGTGGCGGCCCCCCAGGTATCCTGGACTTCCGAACCACGGCCCCCACTGTCGCCCGGCCTTCTCCTCTGTGTCTGTGGCTCCCTTCCTGTTTTTTGTTTATAAATGCACTTGTCGCTGGGTTCAGAGGCCATCCCGATAACCCAGAATGATCTCTTCACATCAAGACCCTTAAATCAGTTACACCCGCAAACACCTTCCCTCCAAAGGAGGCCACATTCCCAGCTTCTGGCGATGAAACGGTGGACAGACTTTTGGTGGCCGCCATTCAGCCCATGACAGGGCCTCACCCCCAGTTCTTGTAGGTCTCGGCGGAGGAAGTCCGGTGCAAACTCACGGTGAGTGGGTCCACAAGGACGGGAGGCTTGGCCCCGTGGGGACCTGTGGAGACCGCAGCCTGGGGTCATCTTGGGGAGGGGCAGATGGAGGTACATGCAGTGCCTGGGCTTCTTCATGATGACGCGAACACAGTCTAAGACAGGCCTTAGAAATGCGGCCACGGGGGGCACCCGAGTGGCTCAGGCGGTTGAGCGTCCGACTTCCGCTCGGTCACCATCTCACGGTTTACGAGTTCAAGCCCACCGTTGGGCTGTGTGCTGACGGCTCGGAGCCTGGAGCCTGCTTCGGATTCTGTGTCTCCCTCTCTCTGTGCCCCTCCCCCTACTCTCTCTCTCTCTCTCTCTCTCTCTCTCTCTCTCTCTCTCAAAAATAAACATTACAAAACAATGAAAGAAAGGCAGCGATGGCCCCAGCTCCAGGCAAGAACCACGGGACAGGCCCCGGGGCACCCTGAGCACCATGTGCCTGGGCACCTGTTCCCTCCATCCCTTCCTGTCATGTCACTGCCCGCCCCACACAGCAGCACTTCCTCCTGGTTTTCCAAATATTCCAGCTCCACTGAGGTCCTGCAGGGAATGTTTTGTTTTTACTCCTCACATACCTGCCATGGTTTTATGGAGCTGAACCGTATTCCCTCCTTTCCAAATTCAGCAGCAACTTGTTTTTATCTCTGTGAGTCATCGTAGGCATCAACGCTCCGACCACCGAAGCAAGAGGCCACAATCTGAGAACCGGTGCCGTGCCCACCTGAGTCACAGGCGACCAAAGCACAGAAGGTGAAGCCCTCGGGCTTTAACGTCCTCTCATCAGGGACGCAAGAAAGGGGTGGGCCTTTCAAGCCACTTCAGTTGGATGAATGGATAAAGAAGCCGTGGTCTGTATACACAATGGAATACTACTCAGCGACAAAAAAGAACGAAATCTGGCCATTTGCAGCGACGTGGATGGAACTGGAAGGTAGAGTGGTGAGGGAAATAAGTCAGGCAGAGAAAGACGGATATCGTGTTTTGACTCATATGTGGATCTTGAGAAACTTAACAGAAGACCATGGGGGAAGGGAAGGGGAAAAAGAGTTACAGAGACGGAAGGAGGGAAACCATAAGAGACTCTTGAATACGGAGAACAAACTGAGGGTTGATGGGGGAGGGGGGAGAGGGGAAAGTGGGGGATGGGCATAGAGGAGGGCACCTGTTGGGACGAGCACTGGGTGTCGTATGTAAGCGATGAATCACGGGAATCTACCCCCAAAACCAAGAGCACACTGGATACGCTGTATGTTAGCCAACTTGGCAATACATTATATAAAATAAAATAGTCACTTCAGTTGCTGTGGCCGGGTATGGACCTCGTCTCTCTGTTTTTTTAAGTTTATTCATTTATTTTGAGAGAGAGTGAGAGCGGGGGAGGGGCCGAAGGAGGGGGGTAGAGAGAGAGAATCCCAAGCAGGCCCCGCACTCTCAGCGCAGAGCCCGACACGAGGCTCGATCCCAGGCACCGTGAGATCCTGGTCTGAGCCCAAGCCAAGAGTGGGGCGCTCACCCCGAGCCCCCAGACGCCCCGGGTGTGGACCCCTTCTGAACTTTTCCGCAGTTAATTACGCCGTGAGCATCTCAGGCGGCTTGCACGGGAAGCTCGGGAGCACGATGCGGTCACTCCCAGCCTCCCGCCCCGTCAGGTGCCTCAGGCTGTGCTACACGAAAGCGAGAGGCAGCGCGCAGGGCGACAGCGGTCTACGCTGAGACGCACGCACGGGCTGAGCTCAGAGCACGTGACCAGGACCAGACGGGCCGTGTCCTGTGACCTCCCGCAAGCCACGCACACAGCGGGACCCGGAGACGGGCTGGCAACCTCCTCCCACCTCCCCGCTCCTGTGGTCCTGTTGTCGGGAAGGCTCTGTCCACGCGGGGCCCGAAGCCCCCTCTCTGCGTTTTCACCCGGCCACTTCCCCAGCGGGAGACGGGGGAACATTCTCCCACAGGGGGGCAGCCAAACCCCCCTCGGTCAGCTGCCTGTGCACCAGCCAGCACCTGGGAGGCGGGGGCTGAGTCACGTTATTACGAAGTGAAGGTGCGATGGCAGGTGCCGTCCCCTGCTCCCGGATGCTCCTCACACCCCTGCCTGTTTGCCAGTGACTTCACTGTCCAGTCGCCTCCGACTCCTGTGGACTCAGGTCTCCCTCACGACCCCCTCCCTGAATACTGGATCTCCGTCGCGATGTCGCGATGTCGTGATGTCGATTCCTCTTCCCACAGAGGAAGCCCGGAGGCACGCAGTTCAGAGTTTGGGGTGATGGCTCCTGGCGTCATCAATGCCGGGCTCTGTTACTGCCCTCCTCCATCACCCACTGGTGTTGCCTCACGGCCTCAATGTGGCTGCCACAGCTCCAAGCATCACATCCTTACTCAAACACGTTCAAATAGAGACAAACACAGGCAAAAGAAAAGGGATTTACTTAGATCTAAAAGAATGGTCATTCTTGGGAAGCCCCTAGCAGAGTTTCCATATGCTCCATGGCAGGTCTGGTCAATGGCCAGGCCAGATTATGCAGGAAGTTGGATCATCAAGCCATTTGGCAGAAGGAGTGAGTTGTCCTCAGCAGCTTGGTCTTCCCGCCTTGGCTGTGGGGCTGGGCGTATTCCTGCCCGTGGTGGCCCTTCACCTCTGCTCACACATTTCCAGCCTCTACTGCTGGGAACAGGGTGGGTGGCTCTACCTCACCCCTGTGAGGCTGGGCGTGGCCGTGTGGCCTCTGGCTCAGTGAAGTATGAACCGAGGAACGAGTGTCACTCCCAAGAACGTCCCCAAGGGCGGGTGTCTGATGCGGGTGCCGAGCTGAAGCCTCCACCAGCCTGCACCCCTCGGTTCGGAGGGTGAACAGAGGCCCCGTGTTGTCCGTGAGGGACACGTGATGGACACGAGAAAGAAACCTCCCCTGCGCGAGCTCACTGCGTGCCTGGAACTGTGGGCACCCCTCGCTCAGTACTATCCCTGACTCGTGACGTCGGCGCACCTCCGACAAGGGGCTGCGGTGGGCATCTCGGGGTGGCCTGCCAGCGTCCTCCCTCCCCCCTCCCCGTGCTCGGGCTTGCCCCCCTCTGTCTGGCCTTATCCTCGCGGAACCCCTGGGGCACAATCGCTGCTCCTCGCGTGGCTTTTGCATTTAAGTAAGATCTCCTTTTCCGTACCTATCACTCACTTGTAAGGGGAGGGACGGGAGGGTGCAAATGGAGCGCAAAACAATTGGAAAGGGAGCTGGGAGGGTCTGACGGAGCATCTCCCCGGGGTAGGTCTGTGAGGAAGATGTGTGCGAGTGTGCACGTGTGTGCGTGTGTAATGCAAATGGATTAATTTCAAATGGATTTGGAAGTTCTGTCTTCAAATGAATACAATCATGAGGATGTTCGAAAACTAAATAATTACCTACAAGTTGCCCTGAACACATCAGTACATTTGCTTAAAGGAGGAAGTGCCCACGGTTGAAAACCCGTGGCCCCGACGGCCCCCAGATACCGACATTCACCGTGTGGGCCGTCAGCCGGGGTCTCTTTGCCCACACACACTACATACGTCACCGCAAGAAAGTCCGCTCACGGCCACTGGTTTTGTGGTCCCCTTGTTTTCTTTTGAAATTATCCTCTTGAAGTCACGACCTGCATTTCTGATGTTAGAGTGAAAAACAAAAAAAGAAATCCCTGAGGAACCATGCTTCAGGCCAACGTGCCTCCCCCTTTCACATACGTGGTATTTTATATATATATTTTTTTCCAGCAGAGGCTACAGGAGGTGCAATGAAACCCAGTCACCCGTCTTGCAGAATCCCAAACTTGGGGCCACAACACACTTTTTGGATGTTAGGCTCTTCCAGCTGAACTTTGCAATAATGCAGTTTTATGAATGCTGACGTGAAACCTGTTTCCAGATATGGACGAGCAGAGCGGGGCTGGCTGAACAGGTGTGACATGTGACAGCAGACAACCTCCCGGGGAGGGGGAGACACGGGTTCTCTTCTGATTGACAAGGGGCTCGTCCACCGGTGGGATGTGCTGGACGATTCTCCGTTCACTTATTTATTTTGAAAATTGGCACTTTCCTCCAAAAGTGGTTGAATAGGGGAAAAGTATAATCTGTAATGTAAATCTTACTTTGCTAGCGATTTAGATGTTGGCGGCTTTCTAAAAATAACAGGTAGTGGCTGTGTCAGAATGGGAATCTCTACGTGAGATTCGAGGGTCACTATCTCTTTTAAAAGTTTGTTTTCTGCGATGGTGGATCTGGAGGAGGGGGGTGTTTACTCTCTGCGGGAAGGGGAGGCTGACGGGCCGAGAAGCAGGGCGCGGGCTGACAGCGCGAGAGCTGGAGGTTTGACAGGGTAGAGGGCACCACTTCCGCATGAAGCCACATTCCTTCCTGACACCTGTCTTGGGAGGCGAGGCTGTGGCAAGACAGGCTGATGCCTCGGGCGGGATGTCAATTGGGCACCCTCTCCCCTTCAATTACCCAGCAGTCGATAAAAAATAAAATAAAGTTTAAAATTTGACATGAGTCACTAAGTTAGTCATCACAAGTTTGCACAGGATTCAATTTTGCAGCCGTTGCCCGGCCCCCCCGCCCCCCCCCCCCACCCCCGCCGGGGTCGGGGTCGGGGTCGGGGTTGGGGGGCGGGGGGTGGGGGGGAAGGAATTAGACGGTGCACTTTGGGAAGTCAGCAGGCTCATTTCCAGCTGCGGGAGGCATCAGAGCAGACTGGCTGGAGGGACAGGACCCGCCAGGAGGGAGGCTCCGCTGCCCAGAGTTTCGCCTTCAGTGGACGAGTCTCACCGCTCCACTCCGTACTGCTTGTCTCGGCACCAAAGACTTTCCACGGGACGCAGTGAGGGGCTGCGCGCACAGAATGCCGGGGAGGGATCCACGCATTAGGCCAGTAGCCAATTAATTTATTCCGCTAAGAACGCACCTAAGCGGCACCCTGATGGCTTGAACGACTGAGTGCCGAGAGCTGTCTGCCTGCCTCCCTGGGCACCGTTTACTGTTCCAAACGTCCCTTTTCGGAAGGACACGTGGGATGACCAAACGACTTACTGCCATTGATGTTTGCTTTCCTTTCAGTGAAAAGAACTTAGGCATATTTAAGAAAACGTAGGAAGTGAGGAAGAGAGGAACAGTCTGTGGTCACAGAGGCTCTGGTGGACCATGTGTTCTGGGATCACCCGCGGGAGGCAGGCGGGGAGGACTGTCCAGAAGACGCGGGCACCGGCCCGGGGTCTCCCGGGATGCCAGATAGCAGTGGGTCGTGCGCGCCTCTGCCTGGCTTGCCCGCGACCCGACGGGTGCGCGTGGGGAGCCCGCTTCCTCGGGGGTTATGTCCGAAGGGTCACTCTTTCAGGATAAGAAGGGCTCGGCACCTACGGTCTCAGAAAGCAGACGTCACCAGTGGGCATGGCTTCCGTCTGAGGCTCAGGTTTCTCTTGCAGCTTGATAACATCGAGAAGTTTCCAGAACTCTGTTGGACATCACAACACAGGTTGTGTTAACCTGACAGCCATTTAACAGAACCGACCGTTTGCTCTGGTGAAAACGCTTTTCGTGGTCGGTTCCTCTGGGCGTGCAGACGAGGCAAAAACGGGAAAAGTGACGGCGTGTCCTTATGGTTCTGTCACTATCAGTGCTTGATGCTTGTGGAGATATTCTGCCTCGTGTAATCAGTCCTGACCCCACGGGAGGGACCCGGGATGATGTCGGCCTCGCAGGCGGGGAAGGTGGCGTCCTTCCTGAGCCGAGAAGTTGCTCCGCAGACGGACGGCGGCCAAGCGGGCAAGTGGAGGTTCCAGGCCAGGTTGTTCTGCTTTGTATTTTTCGTTCTAATTGCTGTAGAATTTGACGAACCCTACGGTCAAGGATCTCTCAAAAATAAACCGTCAGATTTGGCTTCCAGTCAGACGATGCTTCTTTTGAGCTTTTGGAGACGTGATGATTTCGTATTCCAATCAACCACTATGTTTTTATGAAAATGTCACGTCGGTAAGCATAGCTTCACCTGCAGGTCTGTGGCACACGATCTCAGCCCTTCGTAAGGGCTCACGCTCGTCCTGAAGCCGGTCCGGTGAGGTGGGAAGGGGCAGTGAATCTCCCCACGTTGTTTCTTGGAGAAGCGAGAAGCCAGGTGCCCCTCAGAGACGGATGGCCGTAAGGTTCAGAGAAAACGGCCTAAAGAACAATAGTTGTCATCCTGGGCCAGAGTGACAGTAGGGACTGGAGTGAGGTGGGCAGTGCCCTCATGCATCCTGACCTCTCGTCACAGCATGGGGGAACCACCTGGAAGCAGGGCACATCCACCTGGGTCTCTCTTCTTGTCACATCAGAAGCCCCAGACATCTTGGGCAACAATATTTATGGAAGTCGATTTCTCCTTAGAAACGTGGGCCCAGCCAACGGATGGGTTTCCCTCCCACAGCCAGTTGGAGAATCGTCTAATGCCTGTTTGGCGAAATTTGATCTTAAAGTTGGTGACAAAGCAGCTAATAAGCAAGATCCTATTAACGTATGGGTGAGGTGCTCTGTGTCACAGCCACGGGGACATGAGGCCTTTCCTGGCACACGGCCTTGTTTGTGGCAAGGTGGGCGAGCGCAAGCAGTCCGGACAGGACTTGGGGCTAAGTGCCCTCGGGTACAGGAGTTCCCGCTTGAGTGACCAGGAGGGTCCCTTGTCATACGAGGTCAGGGACAAGCGAGCCACCACATACGTGAGAGTAACCCGTTTGCCCCGGATTTTCTGGGTTTTCACACTGGAAGTCTTGAGTCCAGAGAGCTCCCTCCATCCTGGGAAAATCCGGATGGTTCTATCATCCTGGAATCCTGGCAAGTGTGCACAAAGTTCTTAAAATTTTCCCGAAGAAGTTTTTTTTTTGTTTT
Source organism: Panthera onca (assembly GCF_046562875.1). Classification (NCBI taxonomy): domain Eukaryota; kingdom Metazoa; phylum Chordata; class Mammalia; order Carnivora; family Felidae; genus Panthera; species Panthera onca. The sequence goes on along the minus strand of NC_138339.1, from coordinate 2,510,611 downwards.
TTTTTTTTTTTTTTTTTTTTTTTGGTTTGATTGGTTGTTTGCAGACTAATGTTTATGGGATCATTAGCCCCTTACTTCCCATAAACTAACGCCACTTACACAGAGCTCTGGCTTGGGGCCTGGGGGCGGGTGCTCTGCCCCAAGTCAAGGAGGTGTTGGGTCTCAGTGTAAGCACCTGTCAGGGGGAGGTGCGGTGGGTGGGGGGAGGGGAGAGGGATCTTCGCGGGGCCAGCCCCTGCAAAGGGCGTAGGTCTCCTTCCGGGCTGTTCGCCTGGCATGGGGGGGTGGTGTCTGCGAGGCTGACTCTCTAACGGCAAGCCTAAACGCAGATTCATCAGCAGCCCACGGGAGGATGGTGAGCAGGTACGGAGCATGCAGTGTGGCCCGCAGTGAAACTCGTTAATCTCAGCCCCAGGTATCTGAGTCATGCAGCCGGGAGTAGAGCAGGCCGGAGAGAAGCCTCCTCGGTGTATTTACAAAGAGCCTGAGAACATTCTGGCTTCAGGGAAATGCTGTTCAGATTCTTCCCAGTTCATTAAAGAGTAGGATAAAGGTTCGGCTTTATTTTTTCGGTGTTGAGAGATGTCTTTGATTTCTAGTGCTTGCTAATCTTTTCGTTTTCCTGAGTACAGGTATTCTATTATAAATGAACAAGGGAAGGTAAACCAAAGGTGGGATTTTAATTGCGTATAATTACTTGGTATGCCAAAGTATTTTACAATTGAGATAATTTGCCCTAAAGTGTTGGTATTTAGTGAATAGAATTTATGGTAATTCCCTGATTTTCCCCCACTGCCTAGTAATCTTTATAACAAGGAAGTAAAAGCACAATAACAATCCCGAACTGAAACAAAGCTGTACATGAAAGCGCTTAAAATGTATCTGTTTGTCTTTGTTTCAGTAGGAATCCAAAACAAAGTTAATCTGATCAACAAGGATCAATAGAAAAGTGAGGGAAGATTCGCGTTTCTTTGAAGCTGGAAGAAGCAAGGAAATAATCCTCGCAAACAATGGAGGCCTTTAATTCACAGGCTGCAGCACTGAGAGCCATTGTGCGGTGGGATTTGCTGGGTTTCAGGTTTTAATTTGAACTGTACAAGCAGGTGCAGAGCCGGGCAGAGCCCCGGCTGTTACACTGTTACCGCTACCCGCGAGGAAAGTTCGCTATTAATCCAGCTCTCCGCGTTTGATAGGAGAGATTCCTTTTTTTTTTCTGTTTTGTTTTAAACAGCTGCTGCGAACACGGTTCCTATCTGCGCCGCCCTCCTTTTTGCTAGGTTCCCTCCTCAGGTGCCTGTCTCACCTTAGAGGCCCTGGGGCAGAAAAATGCCGCTTTCTTTCTCCCCAGCCACCGCCCAAGCCATGTGACCCTTAAGCGCGGGCCCCCTGCCCGTCACATCCCGTCCGTATTTTCCCTCCCAGACTCAGACACACGGTACCTTCTATTTTTGACCTTGGACGGACGGATAACCCCTAGAGACCTGAGAGCCTGTGGCTTGATCAGGGTATCACCGTGAGGCGTGGGTACTCTGCGGCCAGCGGTAGAAGTTGAAGAGTGGGGTACGTGCCCACACGCAGGTCCTCCCAGGTCCGGAAATGGTTTCCCTTCATTTGCAGTTAATGTGCACAGAAGCCCACGGGCAGCGGCACCGTGGGGTTCTGGGCACGGAGGATCAGGCGGGAGACTGCGCTGGGTCCAGAGCGCGGGACACAGCAAGGACCACGCAAGGTGCAGGGGGGAGGTTGCCGCCGCTGTCTGCAGCCCCCCCCCCCCCATGCCCGGCTCCGCTGGCTTCCTCATTCGGGGTCTCAGGAGCTGGCCTCGCGGGCTGGTCTCGCGGGGCTGTGCGCGCTCACACATGCCTGTGACCGTGAAGGGCCTTCTGGTGGGAAGCCACGTGCGGAGGCCCAGACACCTGGGAAGTGGGGGCAGTGTGAGGATGGGCCGGAAGATTTGGTGCCCGGAGCGGTGACCCCAGTGTTCCGGATGGGGCAGGATACGGAAGCAAGGCTGAGAGTTTACCCCGGTCCCGGGGGCTGTAAGGAGCTCTGAAGGCCGACTCAGCCCGGGAGGGAAGTGATGAACCGGGATCTGGAGAGAGAGAGAGAGACAGAGAGAGGGAGGGAGAGAGAGAGAGCGAGCTGAGCGGGAGAGGGCTGGGGGAAGCCAGGAGAGAGAGAGAGAGAGAGAGAGAGAGAGAGAGAAACAGAGACAGAGAGAGAGACAGAGAGAGCGAGCTGAGCAGGAGAGGGCTGGGGGAAGCCAGGAGAGAGAGAGAGAGAGAGAGAGAGAGAGAGAGACAGAGAGAGGGAGGGAGAGAGAGAGAGTGAGCTGAGCGGGAGAGGGCTGGGGGAAGCCAGGAGAGAGAGAGAGAGACAGAGAGAGAGAGACAGAGAGAGAGAGACAGGCAGAGACAGAGAGAGAGACAGAGAGAGAGACAGAGAGAGAGAGACAGAGAGAGAGAGCTGAGCGGGAGAGGGCTGGGGGAAGCCAGGAAAGACAGAGAGAGAGAGAGAGAGACAGAGACAGAGACAGAGAGAGAGACAGAGAGAGAGACAGCCGAGCAGGCGAGGGCTGGGGGAAGCCAGGGAGCACCAGGCCCGGATTCTTCTTTGCCATCACACAGCTTTGTGAACTTGGGCACGTTGCGTCCACCTCTTTCGAATCATGACGCTATTTTAGAGACAGAAATTAAAACCCACCCTCCTTCCCAGTTCCGGCCGCGAGGGAGACACGGCGTGTAAACGGGGTGAACAGATGCGCCTCAGGCCGTTCACTTAGCTGGCCGGGCCCTTCCTTCTCTTCCTGCGTGTGCTCCTGGGTGGGCACCCTCAGCTCTGGGAGAGGTCAGGAGAAATACGGAGGCGGGGAAGTCTGCACTAACGGGGGTGGGTAAAGGGGACGCAAAGCCTCCTCTGTTTAATTTTCCTTGGGGTCACCTAGGAGGGGGCTTTATTTTCCGAGTGTGAATCTGCGGCCTGGGGCCCTACTTGCTGGGGCCTGGCCCTGCGGGGACAGGTTCAGCCGTCCAGGGAGGCGGAGCTTGAAGCAACCTGTCCCCACCGCACGGGCCCCCTTCATCGTCTCTGCGCGGGGGGTCAGCGTCCTGCAGCCGAGGGGCCCGACTGTGCTGGCACAGGAGCTGTCTGGGCGCTTGGAGGCAGTTAAAAGAGAGCGTGTCTTGAGCGTAGCTGTAAAGGAGCTCTTTCAATGGCACAAAAACCATGTCTTCTGGAACTCCTACTTTCTCCAGAAGTGTCGAAAAGCACTTCTCACTCTTTGAGCCTCTCCTTCTCACAGCATCTCGTGAGGCTTTTTATTACCCTCGGTTTAAAGCGCGGGGGGCTCATGGCTGAGAAGCTGAGGAGCCAGGGTCTAGACCCAGATGGAGTGACTCTGGAGTCCTTGCTTACACGTCATGTCGAAGGGGGGACCATTGAAATGGCGTGGGGAGCGGCCGCAAGTGGTCAGGACTCTAGAGACGGCCGGACGCCCGTGTTTCTTTCCTTCTTTTTTTTTTTTTAGTTTGTTCTCAGTTTTTTTTTTTTAATATATGAAATTTATTGTCAGATTGGTTTCCATACAACACCCAGTGCTCATCCCAAAAGGTGCCCTCCTCAATACCCATCCCCCACCCTCCCCTCCCTCCCACCCCCCATCAACCCTCAGTTTGTTCTCAGTTTTTAAGAGTCTCTTATGCTTTGGCTCTCTCCCACTCTAACCTCTTTTTTTTTTTTTCTTTTTCCTTCCCCTCCCCCATGGGTTTCTGTTCAGTTTCTCAGGATCCACATAAGAGTGAAAACATAGGGACGCCCGTGTTTCAACACGGAAAAGCAGGTCTCCTCACAGAGGTTTCGATGAGCCACTATCTCACCTCGAAGCTAATGTTTGTTGCCAGACCCTTCCCTGAGTCTGCTGTCCGCTCTGGGGCCCCGGCTCTGGGGTGGTCCCGAACGTCCTCCTCAGACGGGTGAGGCCGAGCGCGTGGCCAGGCAGGCAGGTCCCCGTGTGCTTCGTCTCGGCCATGCTGGGGGCCCCAGGGGCCAAGTGTCACGGCCCACGGCTGAGCGCGGCTCCGGGACGGAAGCCCAGCGTGTAATCCTGCGGGAGGTTTGTTTCGCCCGCCTGGTGTTCAAGTGTGGCCTCTGCAGCTCGCACTTTCCGAGTGACAAACCCAGCGCGAGCTGCATTGTGGCATTTGTCAGGTCTCTCCTTGGCTGCACCCAGGTCGCAGTGGGGTTTGCCCGCCCATCGGGCCCGGTGGGTGTCTCCTTGGGACTCTCGAACCTCCCGTTAGGGACGTCAGCAGCCGGACGTTTCCAGCCTCCCACGTAGAGACGCGTTGCTCCTTTCTGAGCCATCAGAACTCACACTTGTCCCAGCTCCCCCGGCCGCCCTTGCTGGCGGAGTGACCCTGGAGTCCTCTTTTTTCCCCGGCTTTGATCCTTGCGAGGATCCCGCCAGACCCTTTCCTCCCATGCGCCTCCGGGGCGAACGGTCATTGGCTGCACGGAGTCCTCGTGGGCTGTCGCCAGGGCCCTTCACCGCGGTGCCTCCTCCGGTGTTTGGAGGGCGAGCGGATCCTAAGCCACGCTTCCCGTTCCGATCTTTCATCAAAGGGACTCATCTGCCTTTCTTGACAATGGTCTCTGCTGCTTTCCATTCTCATTTGGGGCTAATGAGACACTGTTTGTACTGTGGTCTCTGAATAGGACCTGCTTTGTGGGACCGGCCGCTCGGCTCACACAGGCCGGCTTTCTTCCCGGCCCTCTGCGGCCTGCCCTCCTCGGGGCGCCCCAAGCCACCCCCCGGGGTTCCCAGGAAGCCTTCAATTTCTTAAGTTGTTTTTTTTTTTAACCCCCCCCCCCCCCACTCAGCTGTTAAACTTATTCTTCCTAGTTTTAAATCTGTCCTTTTGAAACTCATTGTTTCTGGATTAGCCCCAGGGGAATCCCCAAGTGCTTAAAATATCCAACCCGATTGTGCTCTGGCTGGGGATCCTGGTGGGACCCCATGGACTTCCCCGAGTCACTTCCTGGATCGGAGGGTCTGAACACCCTTGGAATAGTAAGTTATGCATTAGATTCTCCTACACGTCAGAATAATGGGTTGTTTTCTTAGTACTCTTGTGAACACAGTAGTGGATTCTTTCCAGATTGGCTGATGATCAACCAGAAAAGTGCATGAAAGGGGCCGCAGTGTCCCCCCCCCCCCCCCCCCTGCTTTCTCTCCAGATGCCGCATTCCCCAGCTCAATGGGCTGCAGGCCTTACGGAGAGCCCTGGGACCAGCTATCATCCTCCGAGCACCAGCACGCAAGGAGGCAGTGGCTGGGGTGTTTGTCCCCACAGGCAGGTCTGCCTTTCTGTGACGGAGGGGTCATCCCCCCACAAGGGCTGCATTAGGGCCGGGAGCGCTGAGGTCCCGTCGACGTCCCAGGCCTGGCTTCTGAGCCTCCCGTCGGCGGCTGAGAGCACGTGGGGCTGTGGGGCCCGTGTCTCACTCCTTCTTCTCAGGTGGCGCATCTCAGTCTGTCCGGTGCAAATGAAGGACTTTGACCCTTTCCCCCAAACCACTCACCTTTTGTGGATGAGGCCTGAATCCTTTGGAGAATATAGGACTGAAGACAGTTGAGACGACAAATAGATCTTAATCCCCGCCTCTCCTCACCGCGTTGTTTGCACCCTGCCCCTTGCTTCCTCTTACTTTACGAACATCGTGGAAGGCAGTCTGGTGCCCTTATCCTTAGTCCCCAAATAGGCGGAGTGCCCATCTCCTTGTGCGTTGCCCCTCTTTTCTCCATGGCGATGTTTCCTGTGGAGAAACCCGGGGACTTCACTTTAGCCAACATGGGCCTCACGATGTGGTCCCAGCAGAAGGACCACACGCTTCAGGGACTCCGAACATTCTGTGTCTTAACAACATGCTTAGAATCGTATCATGGTTTTGTAGGCTCACTGATTTTTTGCATTTACCAGAAATATGCCTTTTTGACCTATTTTTTAAAAGACTTTTTAAAAAACATTTTTTTTAAGTTTATTCATTTTTGAGAGAGAAAGAGAGAGAGAGAGAGAGAGAGAGCGCATAAGCAGGGGAGGGGCAGAGACAGAAGGGAGACACAGAATCTGAAGCAGGCTCCAGGCTCCGAGCCATCAGCACAGAGCCCGACCCGGGGCTTGAACCCACAGACCATGAGATCATGACCTGAGCCGAAGTCGGTCGCTGAACCCACTGAACCCCCCAGCCGTCCCTTAAAGACTCTTTACTACGACTTCACCATATCACTCTTCAAGAAGTGGCAGCTTTAGCAAAGGCAGAGGGGGTCACGAGGACACGTGTTGGCCCCAGTCCACAGGCCCACGTGTTACGCACAGTCAGCCATTGGTGTCTGTAAAGAGAACAACCACGTGCTATGCCAACCAAACACGGCCCTCCTGGCTTCATGGCTCATGTGTGGATCATGTCACATGGGAGCTTTCCTAGAGGAATGTTCTGGGGTTACATACAAAACCACCCAAAGTCTCCCCCCCACCCAATAATGGCATCGGCTTTTCTGGTCAAATTACAACCACAAGCATCCTGTAGAGACCACGTCTGAGGTGGACAGGGACGACTGCATCATTTGTAAGACTCCGTGGAAACAGAATTCCAGGGACTCCCACACAAAATTTATTAAGAGTTTCAAGATGGTAAAAGATTAGTGTAAACCGTGCACAAAGCCCTCTTAGGGTAGGGTCGTGTGCAAATTCAGGGGTGAATGTCCACAGTGCTGGTCACCAGCCAGGAGAAAGCCCACGGATCCCTCCCAACGAGCGTCTCGGTCGCAGTCGCGATGCCAGTGAGGGCCACTTTCCTGTAATACAGGCCACATCTTGACACGGCGGCCGGCCTGCCTTTCCTGTACCCCCCAGCCCAATTCTGAAGCCTGGTCTTCCTGCCCTCACTCCCATAACCCCAAGTAGACTAAATGCCAAATTAAGACATATGTTTCCGAGATCTTCAACACCCTGAGGAACACCCTGGGTGCATTCTGACGACTCCTTCCATTTTAATCTCCGTGCCCAAGGAGACGGGCTGGTCGAACGTGTAGACAGAGAGGAACGTGGTACGACTCCATGCCAGGGGCCGCTGCACAAACCGATGATCCCCACAAGCACTTTGCTGGCTATATAGACCCTTCTCTTTCTCGTCCGTTGAGGCTTATGGACCCTTGTGGCAGACACTGGCGTTTTGATGAGTTTCCACTCAAGGAAGGGAGCGAATCCTGGTTAAATGTGCACAAGGCGGCCGTAAGTGTGCTGGCCGCTTTCCCAGGGGTGTCCGGACCCTCCTGGGACCCAAGGGGCCGGCCTGGCCGAGTGGGGAGTGCATGGCCCCTGGAGCCTGTACCTGGCTCTGCTCCGTGGTACCTGTGACTGTGGAAAGGTCCTTATCCCTGCCCTGCTTCAGCTGCGTCCCCTGTGAACCGGGCTTCACCCCGAGTCCTGCCTTGTTGGGTTGGTATGAGAAAGAAGTGTGTCGATGAGGCTGGCCCCACGGCGGGACTGGAAGACGTTGCTGCTGTCGTTATTCTACCCAGTGGATGCCCAGGGGGCCAGGGGCCGGCTGGGGTTGAGGGGGCTGCGGATCTGTAAACGCTGGCTGGTGTAAATGGAAAGGGAAGATGTTCGTTAGGAAGGACTAAACTTGGACCCATTCAGATCAGACGTGTAAGCAGCAGATTGCTTTGGAAATGTGAATGGCAGGAGGAAATGCGAATTAAACAGGGCAGTTAAGATGGAAATTCCAGAAGAATGTTGGGCCGCAGGGTATGAGCCGCTGGCTGCATTTTTAGTGGGCGTCACCCCCTGCCTGTGTCTTAGGGAGGCTACGTCTGGGACTTGTCACCCTATTTGCAGGTTTCGCCCCAAACCTCACAGGTCCCCACCCCTCACCCACCATAGAGTGGGAGGATACATACGATAGAGTGCCTCATAGGGCGTTTTTCTAACACCTTCTCGCGTGCTGGGTCCTTTGCTCGGTTTTGCCAAATGTGATTTCACTCTGGTAACCAGATAAATACAAACAAATGAACGTCAGAGGCGGATTGTGTATAATTCACCGCACTTGCTTTTGCCGATGCACGGTTAATACGTCGCCCTCGGTAGTGCTTTGCAGAACTTCTGTGAACGCCTCCAAGCTGTTCCTTTGTTTCTATACGCTTCACATGCCCTTTCAGCTGGTTTCACCAACCCCCGGTCTTTGGGCTTGCTCTCTGATATTTAAGTAAATGAGAAGGCGATGTAGGAATCCAGGGTTCCAACTCACTCCACCGAGGAGAGGAGAGTCGGGGGTTGCTCTGGGGCTGGGTTTTTGGGGCTCCTCTGGTCGGGACGTTGTGTGGACTGTCAGGGATCGCAGAGGACGGCTGACTCCACACTTGCTGAATTCCTCAAGACAGACTCGGGGGATGAGTGTCTCCCCCGGCAGGGCCCGGATCCCTGGCTGCGTTTGCAGGGACACAGTATCAAGCAGCCAGGCAGGAGACAAGAGATAATAATGACAAGGCAAAATAAAAAATGGTATTTATCATGGCTCCAGTGTCACCAACCTGTTATTTTTATTGTTTTCAGAATAATGGGATTTATTAGGGCCATTTATCCTCAAGTCACACGGAAAATGCTGTGTTTGAATGATGAGGCGCAGGCTTGAATATCCAAAAAGCACAAAAACCTGAAAATAAGTTGCAGAACTCCTTTTCAAGTAAACCTGTCTTTCAAAACTTGAAACTGCGGCCCTTTTAAGAGAGCCCAGACTACGCCTGTGATGTAGCAGCACAGCAGAAGTAGAGAATGAAACAGCTCAATTTGGGAAAATGTGAAAATTACATGACATCGGTGAAATCCAGACACAAAATAAAACGAAAACAGCTGTGGACACAGAACCTCGTGTAGACAGTGGAAGGCCATTTATCTTGGAGAGTCAGGGGAGGAATTACCTGCCATGCCGACCGCGTGCCTTTGAGAAGGGGACAGACCCACGCACCAGTCACCGGGCGCTGAATCGTTGGTCCCTTGAAGTGACCTGGATCACGGACGCGTGAGGCGGTGCCGGTCCCGGAGGCGGAAATCGAACGTGAGCCTCCGGGGAGCTTTACGGAAAATCTTCGTCCGAGTGCGAGGCACGGGGGTCCCCATGGCGCGTGATTCAAGTGTCTCGTCTGGACCGGTGGCTGTAGTACCTGTGTGACGTGATGAAGTCCGACCGCTGGCAGCTCAAGGGACTCGCCGTCTCCTAAATGTTCATCGGCACGAGCCCGTCTGCCTCCAAAACACGCCGGGAGGGGGGCAGAAACGCCAAAGCCTTGACCTGCACGGTGTCTTCGGGAGCGAAGGGCTCCTCTTCTGGGCAGGCCCTTTCCCATCCCGCCCCGTCTGGGGCGCTCTAGAGGACACGTTCACAAAGATTCCTGGGGGTGAAGGAAGCCAGGATCACGGCGAGGCGGTCCCGGGGGATCTCTGCAAAACCGTGCACACGTAGACGCCGCTGTCTTGAGTTACGGCTATTTGGAAACGTCAGAGTCCTTCTGCAGATAAACCTCAAGCTGAAAATTATCTCCATGGCTGGGATGGAAATGATTTAGTGGAGCCTCTTTGGATGAACCCGCGGGCGGGCCTGTGTCTCCTCCCGGGAGAGCCAGCCGCCTGTCAGGTTGCCCGGAGCGGCCACTCTCTGTAGCCCAAGGCGCCTTGGCTGGGGGATACCCTCCAGTCCCAATTAGAAGAAAAACACTGCCTGAGAGCAAACGCAAGATAAATATGACTGGTCTTACTTTAATTAAGTTTGATCGGAAGTCGTTCTGCAGCCAGGGAAGCCAGAGCCAATCTCACAGGGCGGCTTGCAAACCAAAGGCAAGTCTTGTAAGTGCTGCTCGACGACACAGGCCCCGGAACCTGGCCTGGGGTGAACCAGATTAGCCCTCCGGGCACTTCCCACAGAAAGCAGCTCCTCTGCGGTTCCCGAGTGCCCGACTCCACACTCGGCTTCTTTTCGGGTTCCTGGTGGCTCAGCCTGTCTGCCTTACTTGGAACCTGGTCCTGGAAAGGATTCCATTTCTCCAGGGGAGCCATCCCGGGTGCGGAGCGGAGACGTGGGGGCTCCTGTGTCACCCGGGCCCCCCACCCGTCTGTCACCGATCAGCCTAGATGCCGGCTCCAGAGGGTGCCGGCATGTGGTCTGCGGGCCAGGGGAGGGGTGACGGTGGTGGCTTTGAAGGTGGCACATTGACAGAGTCTAGTCTTATGGAGGCCGACGGCTCCGGAGCGATGATCTGTTTCTCTAAACTAGTAAATAACAAAAGGTGTGTGTACGTGTGTGTGTGTATATATACATATATTTTTTAATTAATTAATTAATTTTTTCCCTGCTGGAGATTAGAGGGGGCGGTCATAGGTTTTTTTTCTTTTCATGTCCCCATGACAGTCAAAGGTTTTCCATAGAAACTTATGGGGTTAGGCACAAACCATTTTGCATTCACTCCCGGGAGGCGCCACGATGTCCTTGCCTGGTGCAGGCGAAGATGCCCGGGGCCATGAGACACAGGGACTGTCTGGTGTGGCCGGGCCAGCCGGGGTCTGCTCTGAGACCGTCCTCTCAGCAGCAGGCGCCTGCTGTCCGGCCCAGTCCTTGGGACGCGGGTCCTCTCTGCACCACAGACAAGGAGACGTGAGCTGGGGCAGGGCTCGCGGGGGAGGAGGGGTGCGGGGGTGGACACAGGGATGTCACAGGCATGTCCTGGGAACCTAGACACTGCCCGAAGGACAGCATCCTGTGGGGTGGCCCCGGGCCCCGTGAGCATCCTCCTCTGTTTCTGCCCTCTACTTCTTCGCACAGAGCCGGCCCTCCAGGCTGCCTTCCAGAACCGCCCCAGAGTCAGGGAATCCAACCCAGTTACAGGCCCGAGGCTCAGAGGCACGCGGGCTTTTAGATGTGGCGGCCCGATCTCACAACGCTGGGATCGTGACCTGAGCAGAAATCAAGAGTCGGACTCGACCAACTGAGCCACCCAGGCGCCCTTCCTTGATTTTTCCGGACAAGCTCTCCTAAAGTCAGAAACAAATGTTTCGAGAGTGTTTCTTTCCAATATCACAAATGTATTTTATTCCGCGTCTCGGGTAGGGTGACCACGTGAGTACGTGGGCAGGACACTTTTGGGAATAGAAGGGTGGAGTTGTGCACGGAAACGACAAGTATAAACAGCTGGGTCCCGGGGTGGGGGTGGCGCGGCGACCCCCGGGGTCCCGCCCGCGTGCGCAGCGGGAATGATGGGCTCTGTGGTCTCTGACTGTGTTTCTGCATCAAGTCATACGTTTTCCGTAGTTATTTGATTTATAGTAACACAGATGCACAAATGACGAGGCATGTTGATCACACACATGCACACACACACACACAAATGTACACACTCGGGTTACACACACAGAGATACATGTGTAGTATGTAGTAGGTGTTTAGAGGTAGAGAGTAAAGAATGTCTTTCCTAACTCACTAAGGCTTTTAAAAAAATTTTAATGTTTATTTATTTAAGACAGAGAAAGAGGGGGAGGGCAGAGAGAGAGAGGGAGACACAGAATCCGAAGCAGGCTCCGGGCTCCGAGCTGTCAGCACAGAGCCCGACGCGGGGTTCGAACCCGTGAACCGTGAGATCATGACCTGAGCAGGAGCCACTTAACCGACTGAGGTACCCAAGTGCCCCAAGGTGTGTGCGTGTGTTTTTTTTAAGATTTTTAAATTCAAAAATAGATGTACAATTTTATCATTGTTTCCAAGTGGTTTTCTCCTTCACTCCGAGGTCATGTGCTTTTTGAGATGGACAATAAACTCTACCTGGTCATAATGTATCATTCTTAAAACACTCCTGGGGTTGGTTGCTGACATTCTACTTAGAGTATATGTATCACATTCATAGGAGAGAGTAATCTGGGGGGTGTATGTGTGCGCGTGAACCTGAACGTGAGAGAGACCGAGAGACAGAGAGACAGAGAGGGAGACAGAGACATGAGCCTGTTAGCTCTAATTTTGTGCATCCTTGTGTCCACCTAAATCTGTTTTTTCTCTCTATGTGATGCAGCAGTATGATGGATGCATCAGGGAGAAAACACACAGCTGGGGCGAGGTGACCCAGGCTGTGACTCCTCCCACCTGAGGCTTTGACCTTTAGCCACGAGACATCCTTAGGAATAAATTGACCCATGTCTATACGGGACTTTTCTGGAACGCTGCTCCACACAGGACCTGCTTCCGTGATTTCTGAAGGAGCCACGCACAGAGACGTAAGTCAAGGTCACAGACATTTTCTGCCAACAATGTGACTCGCTCCACAATCCCTTCCTTCAGATCTCCCCAGAGTATACTATGACGAGGCTCACGTTTGCTTTAGCAGAGACACAGGAAATGTCTGCAAAGCGGGGAAGACCTCCTCTCTCTCGGGGGACCCCTTCCTACATGTGTGGGTGCGGGGGCCTCCAGGTGGGCGTGGAAATGAAGGCTTTCCCGCCAGCTGCCCCGACAGCCTGGCACTCTCGGATCTGACCTGCCCCTGTACGTGCCTTTGGCAGGTTGCCTGAGTGCGTCTTCTTCTGACGGCTAGGGAGTGACCCCTCTCATCCCAGCCTCCTCTCGGCCCCCACCGGCCCTCGGAGCGGGCCTGCCCTGTGCTGGAGGCTGAACTTGGCCCATCACACACCCCATTTCCTTTCCCTGGGAGGGAGGATGACTCCACGGGGCTCTGTCCCCTCTGTGTACAGGTACCTCGTGAAGGATTTGCTGTTCCTAGCCCAGCACAGCGCCCAGCGCTTGGGGTGGTTCGGCGCCGTAGCCAGGGTTCTACCACCGCAGTCCTGGTGACTCAGGCAGAGGACGGGGCCGTCGCCTGCCTGCTCTCCGTCGGGCCGTCCTCCCCGCAGACCGCACGCGCTGGGCTCCCAGCGGCGCGGGCACGACCAAATTATGACCCGGCACTTCCGCATCCAAACCCTCCACGTTTATGTGCTTGTAAGCACCCCTGATTCCCAGTACTGCTCTGCGTAATTATTTTCATTAACTACGAAATGGTTATATAAACTCATTCACACCGACAATTTATAAACTCCAAAGATGCAGCAATGCTTCAGGGATGTCAGAAAAAGGTTATTTACAAGTCACACCCCGCTATAATTTGTAGAGACCTACCCCCTGGGCTACTGGAGGAGCGTTTCTAGATTCATCGTTTGCATATTTATTGGCATTTATCAGCAGACGCGAGGCTCCCACATCTTCCCCGCCCCCGGCCCCGCCCGCCCTCCCCGGGCTCTCCCTGAGCCCCCACCGTGCCCCAGGCACCCGACGAGGCCCCAGTGCAGGGCCGAGGCCACTGCGTTTTGGAGGAAGAGGCGGACAGGGAAAAGAACGCTGGGGTTCCGTGTGTAAGTGCTGGGGCTCGTGTCCCTGGTTTCCTTCACCCGTGTGAGTGCATTTTCCGCCCCATCCCTCACACTCCGCCCCGAGAAGACCAAAGACAGACAGTAACGGAGCCTCCTTTGAGGGTGGACGCAGCCGCGGACGCAGCAGCATCCTGACGCCCAAAGCGTCTGCTGGCGGATGGCTCCCTGGGGGCCCACCGCCCACGCCAGGCAGCAGAAGGCCCAGCAGTGGCTGTCTTTACCCCACCTGTCTGTGCCCCCCGTCCTGGGCTGGGTCTCCCTCTTAAGAAGTGCAGGTTTCTCTGGGAGCCCGACGGCGCTTGGGGTCGTCTCCTGTGGGCAGCGGGTCCACAGGGCTCGAGTAGGACACACTTGCTCAAGGCCACAAGCCCCTCAGCCCCATTTCTGAGCGGAGTGAGGAGGCTTCCTGGCATGGGAGGGGCCGTCATCCATCACAGGTGAGGACACGTCTGTCACACTGCTGGGCCCTGTGCCCTCCTGCAGGCTCCGTGGCTGGTGCTGAGCACCTCTGGCCTCTCCGCCCCGGTGTCAGGGGGAGGTGCCGGGTAAGGCCCCTCTGAGGCTCTTCAGGACTCTGTCCTCGGAGCCTGTGTCACATGGCCACGTCAGCCACTTAGTGGAGGAATTCTACCCAGGGGAGAGAGCAGCCCCGCCCAAAGTCGCATGGCCTGGGTAAAAGTCGGGAGGAAGGAGCTCGGCCTGGAGAGCTGATGCCTGCTGGTGCAGCGTGGGGCCGGGGCCGGGGCCGTGGGGTCAGCGCAGGGTGTGGGGGCGGGGCGCGCCCACGGGAGGGCCCCGTCCTGCTGCATGAGGCGGTTAGGACTTCGCGTGGGATATGAGGAGTGTATGTGCACGTACTGGAGTCCATGCAGCGGGCCGGGCGAGGCGTCCCTCCCCTACGGCCTCGCAAGCCCGTAACCGGCCTGGGCGATGACACAGGGGTGGTGTCATCGGCCAGATGCCTGTGCCACGGTCCCTCCGTTTCCTCAAATGCCCCACTGAGTGGTGCTCGGGCTTCTCCAGGATCTGATTTCCTGAGCCACGGTTCGCGTGACCCATCCCTCAGTGCCGCCCCACCGGGAATCGCCAAAGGTTTTCACGTCTCAGAGAGACAGATGGACGTTCTCTGCTCCCCTGAAGGACAGGGGTCACGTCGTACGGGGGGAGAAAGCCCACGGGGACGCACATCAGCAAGCAAGCGCTGACTGAGATCTAGGGTCAGCCTCCACTTTCATCCGAGAGGCTGGTCAAGTCACTGGAACTGTCTGAGCCCGTTCTCCTCACTGGGGTGGGAGGAGGCTTGGGTTCAACTACCGTGAAGGCGCCTCCCAGACCCGGCGGAACAGGGACGTTAGCAATGCCCCGAGCGGTGCGCCCTTGGCGGCTGGCTGGGCGCCCGGCACGTTCACTGCCACGGGGTCCTCAGGAAGCGTGAGGGGAGGGGCTCACATGACAGGCGGGGGGGGGGGGGGGGGGGGGGAGGGGGAGGGCTGCTGCTGGTGCAGCAGGCATTCCAGGCTGCGATCCTGACATGGAAACTTCTGGAAGCAAAGGAGGAAGACCAGGAGAGCTCGGGACATGGGGGGATTTCTTTGCACATCACATCACAATACTAAACACACTCAAGTACAATAAGAGATTAAAAAAAATTAACGTTTATTTTAGAGAAAGACAGAGTGATAGCAGGGGAGGGGCAGAGAGAGAGGGAGACACAGAATCCCAAGCAGGCTCCAAGCTCCGAGCTGTTGGCACAGAGCCCGATGCGGGGCTCAAACCCACGGACCATGAGATCATGACCTGAGCTGAAGTCGGTCGCTCAACCGACTGAGCCCCCCAGGTGCCCATATATATACATAAGTGTATATATACATGTGTGTATATACATATGTGTGTATATGTATGTAATATATATGTAATATATGTATGTAATATACATGTAATATCTATGTGTAATAAAATATATGGGTACCTATATATATAATATATAATATATATGTAATACATATAATATACAATATATAATACATATAATATACAATATATATTACATTATATATATATACAATATATATAGACAATATATACAATATATATTACATTATATATATATATATATATATATATATATATATATATATGGGCACCTGGGTGGCTCAGTCAGTTAGGCATCCGGCTTCGGCTCAGGTCATGATCTCATGGTTCGTGGGTTGGAGCCCCACGTCAGGCTCTGTGCTGACGGCTGGGAGCCCGGAGCCTGCTTTGGATTCTGTGTCTCCCTCTCTCTCTGCCCCTTCCCCATTTGTGCTCTCTCTCTCAAAAATAAACATTAAAAATAATTTACAAAATATATTTTTAAGAGCTTTCTTCTTTTTAAAAACTGTTTATTCTTTTGAGAGAGAGAGGGCACACTCATGTGCATGTGTGTGAGCTGGGGAGGGGCAGAAAGAGCAGAAGAGACCCCCAAGTAGGCTCTGTGCTGTCAGCACGGAGGCCTATGGGAGGCTCAAACTCACAAACCGCGAGATCATGATCTGAGCTGAAACCAAGAGTTGGACGCTTAATAGACAGAGCCATCCAGACGCCCCTAATGTTAAAATATGTTAATTGTGTATCTGACTGGGGTCTCTGTTTTTGTAGAAAGAGCAGGCGTTTGGGTTTTGTGAAGGAAGGATGAGCCCATGTTGGGGGAAAGCATGTTCTGATTTGAGAACCTCCTTGTCCTAGATAACATTTTGTTTGGAGAGTGTTATTAAATCACTAATGATCAAATCATGAATTTTAATTTTTTAACGTTTTTCCTGCCACATTAAAAATAAATGTCTCGTCAAGTGGCCAACCCCAGGCACAAGGAATGGTATAAATATCCATGTACGTGGAAGATGCTTCCACGGATCTTCAAACCAGAACCAACGGCTGAGTGAATTTTGCTCCTACTTTCCGGAAAAATCTACCCCTTGGCCAACATGGGCTTTTTGACCTCTCAAGGCTAGTTCTAAAGGCATGAGCATCTGAAGACCAAATCCTTCACCAACAGCATGTGAGTTCCCAGAGCCACGCACACAGGCTGCCCTTGGCACAAAGACTCCTGCCGTTCCGATCCCGAGACACTCACGACCTTGAGGCTCTAGGGCTCCCTACTTGCCAAGCGCCAGGGACCGCAGGCGAGGAGCCCGCGTCTGTGTTCGTCCTTGCTTCAAATCTGCTTCATGTGCTGGAGACGGGCCGGTCTCGGGCGTCGGCTCAGAGACGGGCAGCACCAGCCTCCCTTTCTGAACCCCGCGAACCAGGCTGAGCGGGTGAGCAGAGGCCTTCGTCCTCCAGGCAGCCCACAGAGCACTTGCTTCTTACAGCACTTGGAAATATTTCTCTCTTGGGTCTAGATGAGAAGCAGATAAGCAGATATTTAGAAGCCTAAATAGTGAGAGGCCGGGTCAGGCAAGGGTTGCCTCCAGTTTGGAAATCTCGTGGACGTTAGGCCTCTCGTGGGGTCCACACCTCTTTCTGCAACCCTGATCTGCTTGAAGGCCACATGTAGATGCTTTTGTGAATTGTGGGTGGCGGGGGAGGATGTTGCACCATAAACTGAGGCTTTGTGAAATCTCTGTGTATGGATTAGAAGAGATAGATGCATGTATATGTGTCTTGCATGTTTTTAAAAAATCTCACTATGTTCTCTACCTTATCTTTATGGATACAGTATGTTGCCAGATGCATTCTCTATGCGAGTAGGTTTTTGTGGAAAGATCCTATTCACAGAGGTCACGGCAACGTTCCCTGTTCTGTGACTTCTAGTGCAGAACCGGCTGGCCTGGGCCTCCTTGCAGAGGGCAACACTGGGTGCTCGGGCCTGGGAGTGTCTGTTTTCTCAGTGTCCCATTAATATAGGATGGTGGCAGTGCCTTCAGATGTCCCCATCCAGATTCCTTCTCAGCCCAAGACGATCTCGAGCACATCTGAGAAGCCACCAGAGACGGCAGCGGTCAGGTCACTCAGAAGTTCCTGATGCTCATGGAGGCATGGTCACGTGTCTCCCTGAGTAGACGGGCACGCTGGGCTATAGGAGCCAAGTCCCCAACCAGGAACGGAGCTCTGTCATCACACCGTCTCGCAGAACATAAAGCCTCAGGAATGAGGGCTCAATTTCATTTAATCGCTACAGTGTTGGGAAACCTGTGTTTTGAAAAACTTTGCCACTGTTTTCTTTTTGATGGAACTTCCTTAAGTTAATTTTTGTCACATGCAGAATTCTACTCAGATGGGCTACACCCAAGCCAGTTCAGTTTTCTTTGGAACTGAGCTCAGGCACACTGTGTTATACACTTGGATCTGGCTGGAGATAAGGCAGAACTGCCGGGGGGAGGCGGGGGGCAGGCAGGCTGTTACTGATTTCAGGCTCTGGAATACCCAGCTTCAAACAATGGTGACAAGCACGGCGAGCAAAGACACGAAACGATTTTCACGGAAAGTTGTGAAGTCTACTTCGATGATTAGAAGGGGGTTATCCAATCCCCAGCTTCCCACCAGGGTTATGAAGTGTTTTTTAGCGTCATTCAGGGCAAACTGATCAGAGTTTTGTCTTACAGATGATGGAAGTAAACGGAAGTCTCTCTAAGTCATCCATATTGGGACAAACAGTTTCCAGTGCGATGTAAGTTTGCCGTGGGACAGATAGACTTCTAGTCCTGATTCAAAAGGGATATTATATCTGTTCCTATAAAAACCAGCAACAGAAGCCTGAGAGAGAAGGACTTGGATGTACACATTCTCCTTGGGTGCTGCGGGCCCCATATTTGTGATCGGGAAACAGAGCTCCTCTCTCTGGCCCTCGGTCTCTTCATTTGTAAAACAAGGACTCCGGAGCAGGTGATCTCAGATCCATCCAGCTCCTGAAGGCCTGAGACAGAAATCAGTTCCAGAGTGAATTGTTGACCACCGTCCTCAAGCAGATTCTTTCCTGGAGTTGGGGGACCAGCAGGCACATCACAAAAGTAGGTCACCGAGTGGCCACACGGATGAGGCTGGGTCGCTCTGGGGAAGGATATGGGGGCCCCTGTTTGACCCACCGTGCTTGGAGGACATGTAGCACTTTCCGTGCAGGAACATACCTGAGAGGGACCCCAAGCCAGAGTACAGCGGCAGCCCGGGCGGTCCCAGGCGGGAAGGGACAAGCAGAGGCTGAGTGATGGGTCATGAGGGTAGGGGTCTCATGGGCACCGCAGCCCTGGAGGTCCTTCCTTTCAAGATCAAGAATGCTTGGATTTTATTTATTTAAAAACATTTTTTTTTAATGTTTATTTTATTTTTGAGACAGGGAGACAGAGCATGAGTGGGGGAGGGGCAGAAAGAGAGGGAGACATGGAATCGGAAGCAGGCTCCAGGCTCTGAGCTGTCAGCACAGAGCCTGACGCGGGGCTTAAACCCACGAACGGTGAGATCATGACCTGAGCCGAAGTCGGACGCCCAACCGACTGAGCCACCCAGGCACCCCAAGAATGCTTGGGTTTTAGAGTCTCCATCCAGCACTGTCAGCATGTTGGGCTTTTAATCCTTTGTGTGAAGTTTGTCCCGTGCACCTCAGCACCCCTGTGGTGTCCCTGGATCCCACCCGCCGGGTGACAGTAGCCCCTCAGTTGTGACAATCGCGATGTCCCCAGACATTTGTCCGGGACGCTCAACTCGCCTCGGCCAAGAACTGCCGTGCAGACCCCATGACTTAAAAAAACCCAAAATCCAAAACAAAAAACTGAGCCCACACGTGTAGAGGTATTTAAAAACGATCTACGCAAATTTCTGCCAATATGATAACACAAGAAAGTTTAATTGCTCTGTGCTCTCATTTCTAACTTTTATCCTCCATAGATCATCTTACTCACATCCTCCACATTGGAGATGATGTGACAAACTGTTGGGGGTTTTTCCACAGAAACATCAGGATGGGAAAAAAAAAAAAAAAAAAAAAACAACCAAGGGGAAAAAATGCCAAGGAAGAGGCACCTCGGATGAAAGGTTGATACTGTTTGCAGAACAAAGTTGAAACGTATAAAAGGGCAACCGGACGTGACCTGTGTATGTACTTCCTCCCCTGGAAGGGCCGGGAAGCACGTCCAGAGCCAGGGCGGGCAGAGGGGCTGGTGGCAGGTGGCTGGCCGCAGAGGGGAGCACAGGACGAGGGCGTGGCCTCTAGTCTGGGCGCTCTGACCACCAGGGTCGGGAGAAGACCTGCTCTGAGGTTACGTTTCAGGGCGACGCGATTATGAAACTATAGCAAAGGAACCAGGGGACAGCAAACCCCACTCCGCGGGCCCTCGCCTTCCCTGCTGCTCCATCGGTACTCCCGACCCTCCAGCCTTTTCCAGCATCGTTTTGCAGACTAATGTTTTCGTGATCTGCTTTTTCTTCCACTCTTGGGGACTTACTTTGTTCAAGGCCTGTCACCGACTTTCCCTCTCAGGAGTTCGGGATGATTTCTTGCCATCAAATCTCGTTAGATCTCAACTCCCTCCTGACTGCGAGGGGGCCCCACCTGTGGCCTGAAGGGCAGAGCAGGTGATCCTGGAGGAGGGGGCAGGGCTGTGCCTCCTGTGTCTCAGCCAGGGGTCCTCCTGGGAGTCCTACCAAGTGCCCATCAGGCAGGGAACACAGGGTCCCGCATGCAAGTTGAGGGTCTGGCCTCACTTCCCTCAAATCGTTCTCTCCCCAAATGAAAGCATCAGCACTAACTGTACCCTCCATGGTCCACACAGCAGGACATCGTCTACATGCGCACAGCTAACTACCAAGTGTTAGGAGAAGCTATGTGGAGATGACCCAGTGCACCCCTCGTGTCACCCTGGCGATTCCTTCTTTCAACAAACACGTGTTTGTCACCTCCCGGGTGCCAGGCTCAGGACTGGGAACTCCAGGAAGGAAGCCGTGGGACACAGGGGTCGTGCTGCTCTGCCCCAAGGGACTAACCCACATCGCCCAACTCCTCCGACCCCCAGCCCACCGTTCTCGTGCCTCACCCTTGTCCCCACGGGTGTCGGTGACAGGAGAGTTCCCAAGTACAAAGTGTGCACCCTACCTTCCCAGCGGCATCCCTGTGAACAGACGTGTGGATCCCCAGACACAGCAGGTGGACAGGTGGGCCGACAGAGGCAGGGGCAAAAAGCAGGGGCAGACAGAGGTTCACCATGGAGCTGGTCTCCTTCAGTGTGGCTGTGGGGCTCTGGGTGGACCCCTCCCATATTTGCTCTCCCTAGGACCCCTTGCCATTTAGATTTGTTCCCGGGAAACCAAAAGTGTTTGGGAAAAGACATCAAATAAATGGAGGCTTAATTAAATGCCCTGCTTAGTTGGTAGCTTCTATCTCAGCCGCCATGCTGAGAAGAACAAGCCAAGGAAACCCCAGACCCTTAGAATTTACCTTCTGGTGTCGGTGGTTGCAGGCTTCTTGAATAATCCAGGGCTGTGTAATCAAGCCAGGCACCTGGGCATCAGCCAGAGAGGCAGAGGTGGTCGGGACAGAGCGCGTCGGGTGGCTAGAGCCACTGGTGGGGACAAGAGGCACTGACCACACTCTCGGGCGAGCCACGAAAGAACAGCTTCTGTATCGTGGCAATGCGGTAAAACCGTTGAGTCTTTGCCAACCCAACGAAACAAGAGTTTGCCCCTTTGTCAGTGGGCGGGACTTGAGACTTCCAAAAGAAAAGGAAGGAGGAGAAGGAGGAGAAGGAGGACGTTGGAATTTCAGTTGGTGGCATTCCTGGAATGCCACCAGGCGGGCCGGTACCTGTCCGTGCTCAGGAAGGGTTCCCGAGGCCTCCTCCACTGGGGGCTCCTGCCCTGTGCCTCGATGCTTCTGGAAGCCGGTTTCCCTCAGCCTTCTGGAGTACAAAGCCAGCTTTCCCTTGTCCACTGGCTGCCTCAATACATTCTGTCTTTGTAAACTAGTTTTGCCCATTAGAGTATTTTTTTGTGAGCGACAACTGTCTTTCTATAAAACCCAGCGAGGTTATTCAGTACAAATGGAATGAACCTGATTTTTTTTTTTCTGATCAAAGCAAAACTCTTTTGAAGTTTAGCTATTTGATAGAACGTGGCTTTTATAACAAGCCGATATATGAGTTAATAGGACATAAAGATATTTTATTAAACTGCAAAGCATTATTAATATTGCAGTTCTAACATGAAAGAAATAATGTGGACTGACACCAGAAATTAATTAGATTATTTCATCCTTCTTTTACATTACAAACTTTGATACACTTGCATAGATATATAGGTACATTGATAAAAAGACACAAAGACAAACAGAATTTTAATGAGTGGGAGGCTTTTATCTACTAACACTTTGTGACTTAATTTTTTCTGTTTATTCTGCCTATTGATTCCAGCTGAAACCTGCTGTTTTAATGTTGTTATTGATATTCTCTCTGGGTTTTCTTCTAATTCTGGCATTGATATTACCTTGATCGGATTTAGTTTATTTGAATTGCCTGTAGGTTTTGGTCTCCAGAGTTTTTCACTGCTTATAGACATATGCAAAGATAAAACCTCTCTTTTTATCTAAAAATCCTTGAGAGACTCTGAAAGATACAGCCGTTTTCTGAGAACATTAAAAAGGAAGAGACAACAATCAAAAGGAATGTACTTCTCACCCAGTTTACTCGAGACTTATTTTTATACTCCCTGCATTTTCTGACACCCACTGACTTCTAATCTCCCTGGTCCTGTGGGCTTTTGCAAACTGTGGATGGAGAAATGGCTTTATCACAAAGTCCTAAGTGGTTTGAGCTCTGGGTCATTGACTTCTGCTTGGAAGAGGCTAATTTTTACAAGAGAAAAGTTTGCATGTTTGACATGGCTGTGCATTTCTTTCCTGATGAAGGCATCGGAATACATATTCGTTCGAACCATGGGAAACTGACGTGTTTTCATGTCTCAAATAGGGCCAAACAAAGGCTGGGTGTTTTGGGGGTTCGACCCACTGTTAACAACCACCTTCCGAAATGAGATATGAGTAGTTGTTCAATCACTTAGAAATGGCGGATGGCATCTATTAATTGATTGCACCTGGAGAAAATTTGGAGGGTGGGGTGGAGTGCAGGTAGGACAACGGAATCAAACATTTCCCAGAGTTAATTATTTTTGTGCAAAGATACATCATAAAACCCTGAGGAAAAAGAGTGCGGTTAGCAAAGTGACTGTCCCCGTGCAGCTGGGGGGAACAGCTCCTTGGCTTTGGCAACGGTTGTCTACCTTTCTCACTGGCTTCCACGGGGGGCCTTCCCAGCTCCCTCTACTTCCGCGTCTGGTTTTCTGTTTCAGAACGTTCTGGATTCTTTTGTTTCCTCCTCTGCCTTCGTTTCATTTTTCTAGTCTTTGCCTTAAATGATACTGAAGACGGGAACACTAATTAAAACTCTCACAGCTGAACTCCGGCTGCCAGAGTGGGGGCCTTTAATGATCCTCCTACATTTCCGATACTTTCGATCAATGAGTCCCTCTCTTCCGCAACTGTCAAGGGCTTTGAAATCTAGCGCTTTGCCTGCTTAGAATGTGCTGAGGAGAGGGAAGGGGAAGGGGGCCTGCTCTGTGAGCGTGGGAAGGAGTCTGGGTCTGGGGGTAACGGACAAGAGGAGGGGAACGGCAGCAGACTATCCGCGTCCTCATCCGGCCTGCGCGGGGCTGTTCTCTGCGTAACCGCTGGGGGCTCAGCCAGGCTACTGTGAGTGGCTCCACTTGGTAAGCCATCTGTGACCCAGTAGCCCTCATTCCAGAAACGGTCTCGCCTGGCAGTGCTTTAGTTATGCTCATACCTCCTTCACGCAGTCGGGGAAGGAACGGCTCCACGTGGATTGCATTTTCTAGACAGATCCTCCCTTTCCCTAAGTGTCAAAGCACGAACAAAAACGAGCCCAGTGGATGAAATTCAGCCCACGTTTGTCAGACATATTGATGCCTCCTGAAAAATAGCAAACGTAACATAATCCAGAATTTCTTTGGTGAGTCGCATGGTCGTGTGTCACCATTGCTCTATCCTGCTATGGCCAGATCATGCTCTCGGGACCACCGAGGCATGTAATCTCCCTAAGCCCTAGTAACAGTGGCCTGCACGGCAGTGTATTGGAGGTTGGTCTGTGCGGTCTTCCTGTTCTCTGTCTTGCCCTGTGATCTCCAGCAACAGAACACATGTGGCCCACACCATTGCCACGCGTCCTAGCATGGGTAACCCATACGAAATACGCCGAGATATGAAGCCCTCACATTGGACCCCGTGAAATATCCAGACAAGTTAATGATCACTAAATAATTAGATAGTTACATATTCATGCAGTTATGACCCAAATTGTGTTTTGTGTATGGTAGCCCTCATTTGCATGATGGCTTTACTTATTTCTTCCCGTATCTCCTGAATTCAGCACGCTCATAAAATTTGTGTTGAATATGAGAGAATGTATACAGATTATTTGGGTCCCTGTTCAGGAGGCTCTAACTTGGTACCTTGGACGTGGAGTCAGTATATGGTTTTCCAGAGGCACAACACGATGCTGACTCTTTCTACAGAAAGGAGACTCTTGGTATAACCACAGAACGTGGTTACTTATCTGGGGAAATTCAGAAATTTTGACGCCAGAATATGAAGTCAAACGCAGACAGTCATATGGAGGACGAGTTGGCGACCGCGGAGCAGGTGGACTGAAAATGGAGGCCAGGCAGTGACAGGTCACCCGTGTGTGTCACTTCTGTGAGCTCCACGAGGCGGCGGGCCCGTCCGCCCGGTGCCTGGCCGCGCTTCGGCTACTGCTGAGACCTTGACTGGGTTGGGTTTGCGGAGAGAGAACACAGTGCACGATGTGGGTGACTTGGGATGTTTTGAGGAGCATGGTGCTGCTCTAGTCCGTAAACAGCCGACGTAGAAGGATCTGGACTCAGATGAGTCAAAGGTCCTTCCTTTTGGATAGGCTGCCTCCTTTATGGGACCACAGCTAAACCTTGCTCTGAATACTGGTAATGCATATAACAGACACATTATCTTTCCAAGTCATCAGAGATCTATTCTGGAACCAAGCAGACTATCCATAGAGGCATGTGGGTTAGGTACGTGACAATTAAAACGAGATCTCTTTTACCCAGCTTCAGAGTTGGCTTTGGGGTCTTAAGGAGCCAGGCTCAGTGAGAGGAGAGCTCCTTGTCTGAAGTGTGGGGTGCTTACACGCTTCTTGACTTTTCATGCAGGTAGTGGGACAACTTTGTAGGTGATGTTTCCATTTCTGGGGAAACTGATCTCTTATTCCCTCCAGTTAAGTAGAAAATATCCCATCACCACATAAAGTATACCTTAAAAAGATATGTGCTTCTTATAACATAATTTTTTATTATATACTAGATCTTGAAATCAATACCATGTGCCCAAAATGCAACCATATCAACTATACTTATTGGTTTGTGTTCTTCGTTACAAATTACCGCTTTACTATTTAATATAAGGACTCTGACAGTGGTATTCAAAATCAGCTTTATATAAATGTGCATTACATATGCAATAAAAACACGCAGTCAATGCAAGAACGGTCGTAATGGATGCAGCCGGCCTCACAGATTCGATGACTGTATGGAACTCTCAGGGACCGGACACCAGCCCGCACTGTTTACATAGTTTAACATTCCTGTGTCACCTGTCCTTTGTGTAACCTGAAGGTGCCATCCTGAGTGGTGAATGCACTGCCCAGTCTATCTGTCTGCTCATAGGTGCCACCTGGCACGTAACTGACAGGTGTTGACGCCCATCGTCCTCGTGTTGCACCCTGGAGAAGCCGTACCAACACTGCCCCGCGTCCCAGAGTGACGGGTGTATACCAGAGTGTGAGTGGCAGGTCCGTTTGGGACATAGATACCTGTAGGGGCAGGGGCTTGGCCTTGGGAACCCATGTAGAATATTCTAGACACTCAGGTTGTGATAACCAGCCAGGTGTCAGCTTGGGGCCCGTGTGGAGGTGAGACCTAGAGCCTGGTGGGGTGGGGTGGTGGGGGGCGGGAGGCAGACCTGGAGGGTCCGGCGTGTGGTAGCCTGCCATGTGGCCAGTTTGCAGGTCACTGTGAGCGTGAGGCCGGAAAGCAGCACCCTCTGTTTTGTGTCTAGCGGGATAACCTGGCTGAATTTTGAAAGGTGGATTAAAGGCACCTCGTAAGGTGGGTGAGGCAGGATGAAAGGCTGGGCCGTGTGGGAACGGCGGGCACCCGAGGAGTCACTGAATCATGGCAGAACCACGGGCTTTGTCTCTCTGCCTCTACGCAGAGAAAGGCCCTGGGATTTTGGACAAGGAGTCACTGTTACAGTGTGTAGAGAGAGTTTTAGAAAAAAGAGTGTCAGGACTCTTTAAAGACGCGAAGAGAGGGAAGGAACATTCTTAACAAAACTTGACCCGCCTCCTGCAATACACTCAGCAGTGGAGAACACTGACCCTTTAAAATCCAAGTCAGAGTGCAATCTAAGGATCCATCTGAATAAAATGTGTGGATTCAGTGCAGAGAATATTCCAGAGTTTGGGCCATGAGGGAAGAGCCCCAAACTAAACTCTCTTGAGTCATATTCCCCTCCTGAAAGACCTGTCATTTGGGGATAAAAAAGAAAAGAAAATTTTAGCGTCCAGAATTCTCACTCCAATCTCATAAGCCCCATACAGCTCTAGAAATAGCTACAGTAAAGAGGCAGACACGTTGATATTATCGGATGATTGCATTACGGGAATAAATCAGTAAGTCTAGTGGTGCCCACATTTGTCGGGTAAAAGATTTGGATAATAGCTAGTGTTCGTGACGATGACATGGCATTTCTTACCTGTCACAGAAGCCCGAAACCAATACCAGCGGGGACGTTTGGGAAACCTGCATGGTAGGCACGTGTCATCTGATGGCAACAAAGGCCACCGTGTTGGCACGGTGTTGGGGAGAGTCGCTTTCCTCCGCGATCAAGGGAAGGCAGCATTGGAGGGCTGCTAACAGTTCAGTAGGAAATCTAAGACATTAAAAAGCCCCATGTAGTCAATGACATTTTACAATGGGGTAAATTAACGACTAATGCTTTGCGGGAGCTAATCTACCTCACATGAGTAAGCACTCCACGGCCATCGAGTCGCCCGTCAGCTGTGGGATCAGCTCCTTATGTTTTGCCTAATAAGATCAAGGTTACAGCATGAGGGGGTTCCGGTAATGAGAGAAACAAGTCACATCTTTCCATAGGTTTGTGGCCGCGGGCCCGAGCAAGGTCATTCTGAGATTCGGGACAGAAAGGAAGCCAATAGATGTCCCGCAAAGCATTTCGAGAGCCCGTGTGTGTGTGTGTGTGTGTGTGTGTGTGTTTAGTCTAATGGTGTTTGGCGCAAATGTAGAATTCATAATGACCTGAAGGATGCTTTTGAACCACGTCTGAAGACACTTGAGGGTAAAAACGCTGCCAGGAACATTGCATCCATTGCCCGCAGGTGTCGCCGTTAGGGGGTGTGATGCTAAAGTGACAGGTCAACTTGACTGGATCGCAGGGTGCCCAGATATTTGGCGAAACGTGATTCTGGGTGCATCTGGGGGGGTGTTTTCAGATGAGATTACATTTCAGTTGGTAGACTGGCTAAAGCCCATCACCCTCCCCAGTGTGCGGGCACCGTCCAATTCATTGAGGGCCAGAACACCCAGAACAACGAGGCAGAGGTAGGGAGAATCTGCTTTCTCTGCCCGACTGCTGAGCTGGGGCAGTGGTCTCCTCCTGACCCCGGAACCAAGACTGACACCCTCTGTCCCCCCAGTTCTCCACGCTACACCATCAGCTTTCCCGGGTGTCCAGCTTGCAGACGGTGGATCTTGTAACTTCTCAGCTTCCGGAACCACGCGAGCCAATTCCTCGTGGCAAATAGTTTAAATTATATGTTACACTATATTACAGCATATTAACTATGAGCGCCATTTCTCCGGAGAATCCTGATTAACACAAACATCCACGATTCTGGAGCTCGAGTTCCGGCCAAACTCTGACACTCGCAGGGTGACCTCATTCCCTCCGTCCCATCTAGAGAGACTGGATGAAATATGCAGCTCCCGGGGCAGGTTAGGAGGCTTCCATAAAATAATACACAACTTCTACATCAAGTTTTATAGAAATATAAAGTTTGATTAGAAGCTTTATTTTCCCAAGAATGCCAGCATTGATTGGGTACACACCTGTTGCTTCTAAATATAAGTATGTTAAGAATCCAATGTATATAGAACTTGCATTTGAAGGGCTTAGGTACTAATAATCTATTGCTAAAAATATTAGGTGTTGATGACTTCGAGTGGGTTGGGCAAAATACTAAGAACTTCACACTTGCACTCGTTTTGTTAAATTATCACAAGAGTAGTGTGTGGGCAGAGGAAATTTCCATTTGCAGTTGGGAATGCCGAGGTGACAAAAGTGTGGTAACCTGACCGAAGTCTCACGGCAAGCCACTGCCGAAGCCAATGCACACTGGCCGGGCTCCAAAGCTTAACCTCTGGCACACACCTTCCAAAAGTGGGAGCTGATGTGTTTCAAATTAGTCGGACTCTCACGGTTTTACAAACTCGGGCTGGCTTTTCGCCAAGTGCTTGACGATCTTTCCTTGTGCCCTAGCAAAGTGAGTGGAAAAGGAAGACGAAACACGAGGTAGATATTCCATCATACGCTTTAAAACATCGGCACTGGCAGGGCCCCTGGGCGTGTTGACAAAAATTCCCCTGGGAAGGGCACTGATGGTTTAGCGAGGAGATTTGCCTGCACACTCAGGTCCCTGAGCAGAAGGAGCTCGCCCCCGGGAGAGGGGTGCTCCTTTAGACATCAGGGGTCACCCACACTCAGACCACGGTCCCACGAAGGGTCCCCTGGCCTCTCTGCACAGGTTTGCTTAGGTCCCCTGCTGCGGCCCTCCGTGTCCATTGTGTCCCCTCGGGAGGCCCTCCCTCTCGCTGCCCAGCAGACGCAGTCAGCGATCAGGCAGGGGTGGGGGGCCAGGCAGGGAGTAGAGAGAGGAACCCAGAAAACAGCACAGGTTGTATTTCCTCGACAGGGGGGTCAGATTTCAATTTGCTGTAGTAGAATGATTTCCTTCTCCTTTTCTTTTGATTCTTTGTGGACATCTTAAAATTAAGTTCCCTGGAGAAAAAGGCCTGGGGTCAGCTAAGTAAATAAGCGAATGGCCAGCCACGTGGAGTGAGATTCAGGGCCGTGGTGAGCCAGCATACGGGGAGAAAGGAGCCTGCCAGCATTCCTGGGCACCTCTCCTGGTTCGAGATTAGTAGTCTGATAGAATGCCAGGCTCCACGGCGAGCACAGGAGACATCACAGCCTTCCAAGTTGGGAGAGCCAGCCACACACCGCCATGAACTAATTAAAGCAGAATGCGTGATTGGTTATGATTACGTATAAAGTGTTGTCACGTGAACCCTGGGGTTCTGGGCTGGAGAAGCTCGAAGAAGAGGGGTCAGAGCGGCAGGGCGGCGGGGGGCGGGGGGGACTTGGGGAAGTGGTCTGTGAAGGAAGGAGAGCGCAGGTCGGGGTGTGGGAGGAAGGCTGCAGACGGGCACAGCCCCAGCCGAGAAGAGGTGTAGCGGTCCTGGGGCGCACCCTGCCTCTCACGAAGGATATACCGTCTGTCTCTCTTAGGTCATTTCCCAGGCGATTTTAAGTCAATGCGATGGTGAACACCTTGCAGGGTTGTGGTGACACTTGGGAGAGATCTACATGAAGCGACGAGTGGAATACGAGCTCAGGAAATAACAGCTTGCGCACCGTTCGCAATGAAATGGGGCTGTCCAGGTGCGTCAGGGACAAACCCTGTGCCGTGGGAGCAGAAGAGCCCCCTGAGAGGAAGGGCACAGGAGTGGAGGGTATGGTGAAAGTCATCGTTGCCGGGAGTCGGACTCGCCCGGGGCAGAAGGATTCGTCCCCAGTGACCGCAGAGCATGTGGGCAGGATGGGGCTCAGCGAATGGGCGGAAGATGCTTCTGGTCCCCTCCGCACGTAGTCCGAGGAGCCAGGGCGCGGACGTGGGTGTGGGGGAGGGGATTTAGACCAACGACAGGCAGGGGTGCCAACCTGGGGGCAGGAAGTCCAGCCCGGGGAGAGAGGGTAGCGGTGCCGTTGCCTGAGGTGGAGAGCCGTGGTTGACGGGCCAGGGACGGGGGCGCTGAGGGAGCCCGGTGTGTGCGAGCGGCTGTAGGCAGCGGAGCCACAGAACCAGCGCCCCGTGGACACCGCGTCCCCAGCGCGGCCCACACAGCGAGGCCGCAGGCATGCAAATGGATTCGGGCTGGGCAGGAACCCTGGCCTCCAGGGGAAGTGTCAGCGGGAGGTGGGAGTGATCCCACTTCAGGGGGAAGGGCGTGGGCGTCCTGGGTCAACGGAGCACGAACAAGGCAAGGAGGGAGGGGAAGGGGAGTGCGTGGTGGAGGGGCCGGCGGAGGAGAGCACAGAAGGCAGAGGTTGGCAGTTCTGACCAAAGCGGGCGGACGTTGACGGGCACTCGGGGACCGGGCCCCGCCTGCACTCCCTGGGCACTCGGGGCTCCTGAGTCATAATGGAACCGCGGACGGGAGGGACGCCGATGGCCCAGGGGCACTGTGAATACACCGGCAGGGCGACGACGGCTGGACTTTTTAAAAGGCTTCCTTTTATCCACTTTGGCCAGAGTGTCAGTTGTGTTTCCTTCAGCCTCACAAAGGGTATTGAGTGTCGCCCCATCATTGGGTCCTAGAGGCGCCCAGCAAACCGTTACAAACTAGATGTCTTCCAACAAGAGAAGTTCGCTCAGGAAGCCGCAAACCCCGAGTCAGCGTGTCGCCCGGTGGTTTCCTTCTCCGAGGCTCCGAGGGAGAACTGTGACCCCGGAAGCTCACTTGGCTTCTGGGGCTGCCGGGGCTCCCTCTCTCGTCCAGACTCTGCTCCTGTTGCCCCGTGGCCTTCTCCTCGCTGTGTGTGTCTGTCTCTGCTGCTTCTCCTCCTCGTGTAAGGACGTGAGTCTCTTTGGATTAGGGCCCACCCTACTTCCGTGTGACCTCATCTTAACTTACATCTTAACCACATCTGCAAAGACCCTATTTCCGAGGAGGGTTTTATCCATCGGGACCAGGTATTAGGGCTTCACTGTATTGTGTCGGGGACACAACACGCCATAAGGAAGCCTTGAAAAGGATG
Organism: Panthera onca; assembly: GCF_046562875.1. Classification (NCBI taxonomy): domain Eukaryota; kingdom Metazoa; phylum Chordata; class Mammalia; order Carnivora; family Felidae; genus Panthera; species Panthera onca. Next base: position 2,479,966 of record NC_138339.1, on the reverse strand, counting down.
TCCAACCACCTTCCTGAATGCCCTACATGAGGCCGGCCTGCTGTGACCTTTCTTCTCAACTCTCAAGTCCATGGTGGATTCCTACCCACACACACTACGAGCAGCGCCCTGGGGAGAGATTGTGCCAAGGTTGTGCAGGCAGAACCAGGCAGGGCTGCGGGGAGCTCGGCTTGTGCTTGCCACCTGGAGCTGAGCCTCGCAAAGAGCCAGAGCCGGGTCTGCTTCGGACTGCCCTGTTGCCTGCCCCCGCCCCTGGCCAGATGGGGTGGGAGACCTCCAGTGCCCCCCCCCCAGCCAGCCCCCCTTTCTGGCTGGCCGATGTACTCAGCAGAGGGACGCGGTGACGGCAGGTAAGCCTGAGGGTCTCCATGGTGTCTTCTGCGTGTGGAACTCACTTGACTCTGATCTGTTACTTCCCCTACTCTGTACTTATTTTGTGATTTTTCTACCTCTGAAAGACTTCACTCTTAGCTCCCCATTTCTTCTCTTTCAAATGCCCTTCTCAGCACAATCAAGTTGTACTGTTTCTGGAGGAAGATTTTAAAGCATCTATTTTTTGGCCTTTAAAATCCACTGAAATTTGTTTCAGGTGGAAAGAAGAAAAGAAGCCCAAAGATGAGCCTGAGTGAGAAACATGAGGGTGAGGTTGAAGGAGAGGAGAAGACATCGACCGCAGGGCTTTCCCATGTGAAACTCAGTTATCAGCAGAGTCACTTTCCCCCCTTGGTTTCCCCTCCTCTCTCTCCTACCAGTAAAACCCTACTGCTATCCCAGACCCAGTTCAGACCACACTCCTCTGGAGGCCTGCCAACCCAGGCTGGCCTTATTGGGACCAGCTGTTCCTGCCATGGGCTTTATTCTGCTCAGAAGTCCTTGTTCTGCCTTGGCTGTTGGACACTGGGCCAGATCTTGGCACCTTCCACACTGTATGGATCTCCTGCCTTTTGTGACCTTACTGAAAGCTGGATCGTGCCTCCCACCTCCTCCCAGGTAAGCAGGAGGTGGTTCACTGCTCTTAATCCAGAGGGTCTGGGCTTTCTGGAGTCCTGTCTTCTAGGAGGGGTCCTGTGGACTCAGAGGGATGATGGTTCTGTCTGCACACCTGCACACACACACACACACACACACACATAGGACCTGGTACTTCCTATAGTTACCGCCTAGTCAGGGGATGATCCAGCCCCAAATTCCCAGAAAGTGTCTATGACCGAGTAGGAGTGCACTTAGGGAACGCCCCTCACCTCCACGACACCCGCGGTTGGTTATTGGGTCAGATGGGTGGATCCCATATACCTGGAAGGTGGATGCTTCAAGTGACCCTCTGGTCTGTCCAGGCACAGGACAATCGGTAGCAAGCCCAGGAAGGCAGAGAAGCCAGCGGTGACTCTGCCTGGCACTGGCTGCTTCTTATCGTTATGCTCGTGTTGGCATCCCAAGCAGCCGCGAGAACTAACGCCCCCCAGTATCTTTCTGGGTTGTGAACAAGGCTCATCACTTGGCTTTTAGGAGTGCGTGCAGGTAGGCCTGCCCGCACCAGCCATCGGGAGTGGCAGAGGTCATTAAATACTTGGAACAGGCCTCAGGGACCACGAGGGCTACATCCAGGTACCACACACATCACGTCGCAGGCACTGCTGCCTGGGCCAACCGTGAGCTCGTGGGGGGGAAACCGGGCCCCACGGAGGTGACCCCAGTCTCTCACACAGAGCTGGCAAGTGATAGGTGTTTGTACGATTAGAATTGGCTGAATCAAACTCAGACTGGAATGATTACTGTTTTGAAAGGCAAAAAAAAAAAAGCAAATAAATCCTTCCCTGAATTTTGTGATTGAACTTTGAAGGCTCTTCATGTGGGGGATGTAACGGGGAACCTGGTATACGGGCAGACTCCGTCCTCCCGTGTGTGTTTGTGAGTGTGTGAGAGTGAGTGCGCATGTGTACGTTCGCACATTTGTGGACTGTGTGTGAATGTGCGTGCACGTGTGCGAGTGTGTGTGTGCATGCACACAGGTAGGTGTGCCCATGCATGTGTGCATGCATGAGTGTGCACATGTGTGGGTGTTTGTGTACATGTATACATGCAGGTGAGCGTGTGCCTGTGTATGAGTGTGCATGTGTGGATACGTCTGCACGGGTGTGTGTACTAAGTGCATGGGTACGTGTGTCCACATATATGCCTATGAGTGTGTATGCACGTGTGCACGCATGTGCGTGTGCACACGTGCATGGTATGTTTAATTAACAGGGACTTCCCAACCTACCTGTGGTGCTTGGAGGGTGCACGGCAGGAGAGGCGGTGGAATTGGGGGTTTGTCACCCCCACCCCCGTCTGCCCACGTATCCAACAGGGCTTAATTGAAAGCTTGGGGCAGACCTTCCATTTATGAAAACCCCGACACAGAGAAGTGACTGCTGTTGAATATGTTTCAGTATTTGAGAAAATTAGAGTCCCCCCCACCCCGCCCGGAGGGAGCTGCTGGTCTCCCCTGAGGCAGTGGAATCACCTTATGTGGGTCATGGCAACCCCCAGCCCTGGGCCGTTGGGTCCCCTGTCTCCCAGACGCAGTGACCCAGGCCACACGGTTCCTGTCTCAGCGCCTCTGCTCCCTGGCCAAGTGCTGGCCTTGCACAGACGCTGTGCTCATCTGTTCTTTGCGAACTCCGTGTGTTTGCAGGTCATGTGTATGCTTTCCATTCATGTTTTTATGATGAAATTAAAATCAGTAAACCTTTTTTGTGTAAATATCATTGCCCCATGTAGAAGCCAGTAGAGGAACTTTTGGAAACAGAAATGTAAGGACGCCTGGGGGGCTCAGTCAGTTAAGCGTCCGACTCTTGATTTCGGCTCAAGTCATGATCTCATGGTTGGTGGGATCGAGCCCCGCATTGGGCTCTGTGCTGACAGTGTGGAGCCTTCTCGGGATTCTCTCTCTCCTCTCTCTGCCCCTGCCCCATTCACACTATCTCTCTAAAAATAAATAAACTTAAAAAAGAGAAATATATGCAAAAGCACAATTGTTTTCTGATTGTTTACTATTTCTCACAGCCATGGTCAAGTGTTGGATGTGACTTCTCAGTCAGTAGAAGGTCCCCTTTCCAGGGCCTGAAATATGCTGTGCATTATACCCAATATAAGACTGAAGATCGAAGGGGTAGGTCCTGTGCTGGGCAGGTCACAAGCTCGTACAGCATACACAGGTTGTGAAGGCTGATATCAGTGAATCAGTGACGTTCAAGGAGTCTTTCTCATTTTCCAGAACACTAATCATGGCTCTGATCTCAGTGACTAGATGGTCCACATGCAGCTGGAATATTCCTTTTTTTTTTTTTTTTTTTTTTTTTAAGGAAAAACTGCTGACATCTCCTAAAGGTGTCGCAGACTTACGGGAAGGAAAAGTTTGTCGGAAGCAGAGCCCAGGACAGGAGTCTTTCCCAAGCCAGGGGCAGTGCTGTGGGTCATCAACCACACCCTTGCCACGCGCCCCTCTGTTTAGCCCTTGCTGCATTGCACCAGCCTCGACGTGCCTGTGTCCTTCTTTGTCTAGGGGACAGGAGCTCCCCACTGGTCCCCTTGTGCAGTCCAGTGCATTTAGTAGACACCCAGTGAGTGCTCATTGCATGTGATCTCAGTGGCCAATGAACATGTGAACTTCGGGTAAAGAAACCCTTTTGCAAAAACGGCACACGAGGACAACGCCACCTGGCACTGCTGGTCTTCAGAGGTTGAAGGAGGAGGGCTCGGCGTCGGCCGAGAGCCCTGAGGCTCCATGGCCTCTTTGCTCTGCTGTCAGAGGTGTGCACAGATGGGGCAGGCTCGTCCGGCTGAACGCTCAGTGCCTCCTGAAGGAGCAGCCTAAATGGGCAAGTCCCCTGCCATTGATCTGTAACATTCAGTTGTTACAGCATCTTCGTAAACACCCTGCTTTTCTTGGGCGCTAGAAGAGGGCCGGCTCGTCTGCTTCAGAGACGGTGGTCTGCGTCCCAGCGAACATCCAGGTGCCTTATTGTCTTCGTGTTGGGACCTTTCCTTTTTCCAAGGGGGCCCCGCGCTCCCGAGGCGGCGCGCACACGCTCGGCCGGCACGCCGGGGTGAGGAACGCATTTCGCATTCCTGTCACTGCCGCCGAGGTCATATCTGTTAGTGCTGGAGGTTGTTAGGCCATTATCAGCCACTGATGCCTCTCCAGCTGCGAGACTAATTTGGATTCAGGGAGGAAACATGGACTGATCTCCCCTCGGCCATCCACCGGCGGGCCCACCAGCGTCTGTGCTCCCGAGCTGTCCCGGGCTCCGGGACACAGCGGCTGACTCACCCGCTCTCAAGGACCAAACAGACGGTAAAGCCCAGTCAGGAGCCGACGCCAGCCCCAAGAAAAATGGCAGAGCCTTTATCATTCAATAACCAACTTACAGGGCTAAATTTTAAGTTTAAATTAGACATGTATGAATAGTACATCATGTCATTTATAATTCATGATGAATAGTAAATTATTCTAATGGACTTTCCTCTTCTATTTATATTCTGACTATCCATACCAGGGGCAGAGAAACAAATTCAGGATGTGGCCTTTGATTACAGCCTGTGTCATTGGAAGTGGTTTCCCTTCCCCTGCACAGAATTTATGGTACTGAAGACTGAGAAATTGTGGAGGAAAGACAATGATACACGTCTCTACCTTAATTCCCCCCGAGCGTATCTGGATCTTTTTTTTTTTCCTATGGTTCTTTACATGGGTGACCCTGGACGTGGGGGGACACATATGACTGATGTGAGTGGGAACCTGCAGAAGGAGGCTGTGATTCAAAGGACACTTATTCTCTTAGCCACTCTGGGCCATGCCCTCCCTCCCCCATTCTCCAGGCCCCCCTTCGGCAAGCAGAGATCTCCTTGAAATCAAAGACCCTGCATGGAAGGAGAAGACAAGGCCACCAAGCTGAGAGGGTGACAAGCTGTCCTGATCGTGGCCCCATCTTGGGAAAAATGGTCCCAGGAAGTAGTATGGGACACACATTCATCCAGTGCAGAACTATACACATCAAGGCACTTGGAATATCACCCACACGAAGAAAGAACCCAGAACGTGGACCCTGATCTAGTCCTACGAGTTGAGTTTGCACAATTTACAACAGAAGCGGCGATTTCTGAATTCAGACCTCTGGTCCCCAAATGAATCGACATTTCCATGTGTGACTTCGAACTATCTACCTGATGGAATTATACAAGGGGTGCCTAAAAACACAATTTCAGGGACATCAAAATCAAAGATTATGATGAAAAGCAAAGCCAACTGCAAAGGATCTTTGGGAATAACCAATTTTGCAGATGTTCACCCGTCTGGAAGGGAGGGCAGACTCTCAGCACAAAGAAGTGGGCACAGCCTCTCACCTCATAGGAGGGAGGTCGATGCTCACCTCAGAGAATGGAGTGTTGACTGTCACCTCAGAGAACCTAGGGCAAACTCTCACCTTAGAGAAGGGAGAGTAAACTCTCACCTCCTGTGAGTAAGGGCAGACTTTCACCTTAGGGAGGGAAGACAAACCCTCCCCCCCACCCCAGAGAAGGAGGGAGAGACTCTCATCTCAGAGAAGGGAGGGTAACTCTTACCCCAGAGAAGGCTGGGCAGCCACCTCAGAAAAAGGAGGGTGGACTCTCACCTCACACATGGAAGCACAAACCCTTATCTCAGTGGAGAAGAGCAAACTGTCACCTCATAAGAAGGAGGGTCGACTCCTCCCTCACAGATTTGAGGGTAGACTCTAGCCTCAGAGAAGCGAAGGCCGACTCTCACCTCCAGAAGGGAGGGCAGACATTAGCCCGGCGGTGGGAGGGCAGAGTCTCACCGCTTAGTAGAGAGGCCAGAGCCTCCTCTCGTAGGACAGAAGCCAGACCCTCAGGTCACTGAAGGCAGAGCGGACGCTCACGGTCGAGAAGGAAGGCAAACTCTAACCATCCGCAAGCGGAAGCAGATCATGACTTTTTAGAAGTAAGTTCAGACTCTCACTATTTAAAAGCAGGGGTGAGGCCTAACATCCATTGCTTCCTCAGAGTGTGCCCAGTCAGGCCCCAGAGTGGAAAAGCCGCGTGTCGCCCCCTCCTCGGATGTCTTCAGTAGTCCTGGACGGCCATGCCTTCTCCTCAGTGTTAATTCAGCGACTATGTTTGCATCCAGTTAGGTCCATATGGACGTAGCCTTGTTTCCCGCAAGAGCTCAAGACAGCTTCGTTGGCCTTTCCAGCTTGGGAAGACGCGGCTCCACCTTCAAGGGTTCTTGACCTCATGATTAGCCTACGACAGTGCCCTCACTCTGACAGGACCGACTGATGTTCGCTCTCACTTGTTGATAGATCGCTCCCCTCACAACGGCTGACTCCCCCTCGCCCCGTTGGTTGAGGACCCCGATGCCTCAGCGCAGTGAGGTCGGCCCCAGCTCCGCCACAGACTCCTCGGAGCTCGGTCCCGCCCTCTCTGGGGCCAGGCCTCCTGCTTTTCCTGCGTCTGTTAGTGACGTTTCCCGATTGTGGGTGCGCCACCCTTTTTCTCACCTGCACCCAAACCAGCCACCTCTTTGAAAAGCGTAGGATCACCGTTGGTTTTCAAGGACTTCTTTTTGGTATTCTGCTCTTTCCGAGTTTTCTTCTTGGTGGGCTCACTGCTTTCTCCCTTGTTCACGATCATGGCACCAAACTCTTGTTACCTTCTGCTTCCTCTCCCTCTGTCCATTCTCCACCCATGACTTTAGTGATTGCTTTCACCCACTGAGCCAGAGTTTTCTTTTCTTGACCCCCTTTTAAACATCGTTTGCCTTTCGGGCTAATCACTCCGGGGCGCCTGTGAGCAGCAAAGGGGTTGTGCAGGAAGTGCCTCCCAGTGAGGGGGCTCTTCTCTTCCCCTGGGCAGGTCACTGTCCCCTACCTACTGGGGACAAGCTGCCGCGCGGGCCATTCTCATTCACAAACCTTTAACGTGTGCTCAACGTATACAGATTTTTAAACCTGAGTGATTTCGCCCCCCTTCTGTTTCTTCCAAGTGTTTTGCTCTCTTCTGCTCTTTGCAAACTTTGTATCTAAAGAGAAATTAGGATGGAAATGTCGACTAGATGAAACAAAACAAAACCCACTTGGCCTGAGTGGAGCACGAGCTGGGTGGTGCAGCTGGTTTAGTGAGCTGACCTGGGCGGCTGTCCCTTTCGGCCTTTTTCCTTCTCTCCCAGAAGGGCAGATGCCAGAGCACTGCCTCTCAGCTGGGGTGTGTGTGTGGGGGGCGGGGGGGAGGGTGAGAGTCAATCATTAAGGTGGAAACTCGCCGATCCCCAAATTATACAGTAGATGCTGGTGCTAGGGTGGATCCCGAGGAAGGCAGGTGTGAGACTTCGCTTTTCCCTCCCTGCCTGGATCGCCGCCCTCGTACCCTGCGATCTTCCGGCCCACGGAGCCCACCAGGCAGCGTCTACACCTCCCACTGACCAG